>NC_090937.1:378207581-380607581 GCF_040938575.1 Ambystoma mexicanum | reverse complement strand
CACCAAAAGTCTACAGGAGGAAGTGGCAAAGAATCTGACAATCTGCACCAGCATCAACTGTTTCCCGGGGACCTGGTCTTCATTCGCACCTTTGTGCGAGACTGGAATGAGCAGCATTTCCAGGGGCCACAATGCGTGATTTTCGCAACTCCGACTGCTGTGAAGGTGGAAGGCAGCAAGAGCGGGTTTCACATCAGCGACCAACGAAAAGATACCGTTACCCCTCCACCGGACAAAGGAGCAGGATCAAAGTTTAGTATGCCCTAAGGATTCGCAGTTAATTCCAGCAGAAAAGGGAGGCGCGAACAAAAACCAGTAATTGTTATTTTAAACAACAGGAAGAAATTTTTGATTTAAAAGGTATATTAGAATGACTGATTATAGGTCTTTCATGTTTTTCTTGTTGTCATGTTCAAAGATGGCAAACAGAATGGATGTGAACGGTTTAAATGTATCTAGTATTAGAGAATTTGACGACATGCTACTGAGGTCACAAAGGAATGCTGACGTGAATTTTCTGGGCAATGAGGACAACGTAACTTTAGATCCGATAGTAGATGCACATGGCTGTACCATACATTATCTGTTGCAAAACCGAGTGGAGAGAGAGAGAGAGAGAGAGAGAGAGAGAGAGAGAGAGAGAGAGAGAGAGAGAGAGAGAGAGAGAGAGAGAGAGAGAGAGAGAGAGAGAGAGAGAGAGAGAGAGAGAGAGAGAGAGAGAGAGAGAGAGAGAGAGAGAGAGAGAGAGAGAGAGAGAGATCTGTAGGCTTTTGCTACATCTTTTTTCTCATGCCCCATACTTGTCCCTAGGTTGCTTATACCGGATGAAACAGAGTTAGCAGAGGTACTGGCTCTAGTTCAGCTAGCTTTGCGCATGGTCGGAGGGTAGTTTCAAGGGCAATCAGTCACAGCATTTATTTTACCTGTTGACGAAGAATGTTCGAATCCAGATCGCAAAGAGCAGAAGAATGTGTGTTGTACGCAGAGTCCAGTTGAGTTTAAAAGGTGCCATTATCAGTAACAACCGATCATAGAAAGGGGTGAAAGGTTGCAGAGTTAATAGAATGGAGGGATTCCAAGAACCAAGAATGTGAAAATGTGTGGCAAAACTTCAAAATATCTTCCATGGCTCAAGCATCCAGCAAAACCTGTTCAGGTACAGACAATTACACATTTTTCTCTGTGTTTTAAGGGTGATGTCACATTGCCTGTTGGCACAAATGGGAACTGCAGCCGCATGCTTTGCATCCCTGATCTGGCTGGAGGTACAGCTGGGCTTCTTGATGTGTTTTGGATTGCCTCTAGCCTGAGAAGGTATGTGCAGTTTCACCACGTTACATGTGAGGACCACTAAATCCTCGCCCACCCGATGCTCAAAGCCACATCTGTGCACCCTTTGTCCCCTGTGCCACTTGCCCCCCCTGAATTATCACACATGGACACCCCAATGACTTTGCCTGATCGTGGCAAGGAGGGACCATTGCGACGTACCAAGTGTTCAAACTAAATATCGGCATCATCTTCAAAAGCTGTGATGGACATTCCCAAGCAATATCGTTTATTCAGTCGGACTGAGGTGATTTTCTCCTCCCGCCTGGCATCTAGTATGTCAGCTGCCGCGAACGTGAAGTGGCTGAAGAGGACTGGAAATTAACTTTTGTTATTTGTGAATTCCCCCAAATTAGCTTTCAGTGCCATCAAAGAAGAATTACAGGCACTGAAGCTCATTGCCTTGCAGAATAGATATATTCTCTACTAACAGCTATGGATGGAGGGATTTGCCAGAAGATGGGGAGCACCTGCTGTACATTTGTGCCCCCTAATGATTCGGAGAATGGGACTCTGACTCAGCCTATTGCTGCTTTGGGGTGATTCTGTTGAGCAGTAGGTAGATTGCGGAAATGGTGGGGTAATGAATTGGGGTTGTTCAGCGGAGGAGTTTGCTCATATTGGGACCAATGAGTGAGATGGTTGTAGTGTTTTATTTCCCCGAGAAGATGGTTTTAAAGAGCAAGGTATGGGTTTATTAGTTAAAGTATTAACTAAAGGGGGAACATTGGGGTGGTCAATTAAGGTCCCTATACGAGAGAGGTGTTCACGGTGTGTGTGCCATATTGGTGACTGGGGGAAAGGTGATGTGTACTTTTAGTGTTACTTTGTGTTTGTATTGATACATTTTAGATTGCATGCATGTAGAAAGATAAATATCAAAATCGCAGATGAAATAGGAGTACAACATGGGGATAGTGTGCCATGAAGCGCCTTGAAGCAGGGCAACAAGGAGCTTGATAAAGTGCATGCGAGAAAGGGGATTTGTCATGAAGAAACCACTGTGGAGAGGACCCAGTAGTTTTAAAACATGTATGCGCCAACATATTTCTGGGGTACATGGTGGATATGTAAAAGTCTTTGTGAGGTGAACTCTGTGTGACTGGAAAATTGGTTTGGTAAGCATTAAAGGCTGAGGCAGCTGCAGCAATGTCACATGGTCAGGTACGGGCAGGTCCAGGGTTTTTACGACTTGGCAGTATTGCAGAAAGGAGATGCAATCTTTTTAAGTGCACGGGAGCTTGTAATTTATTGTCTAGGGAATTCCAGCCATTTGTTCGTGACCCAGCAATAAGCTTGGTGCAAGGGCTACCAAGGGTAGAGTTGCCGAACACTTTATGGGTTTCCATAATTTTCTCAGCTTGTGTCCGAAGGCCATGCGTGTTGAATTTGTAGTCGTTTAGATTATAGTGTTCCAAGGATGCCACTAACTCTGGACAGGATAGATAGCTATTGCCAGTTCCAAAGGAACCTATTTATCCCCCACACCCCCATCTCATATTGTTTGAAGTATTCTTGCAAATCACATGCATTACGTCTCGGGTTAAAAGGTCCCAGGCCAGCTGGGACTTCCAATGAATTATGTTTGTATGTGAATGTGGAACTATGTGCTGCTGTCATGACCTAGCACAGAAGGCTCTGAATATGTTCGGATGATGGTAGTTACCCAAAGTGACCAATGAAAATGTGGGAATTAGAGAAGATTGGATTTCTTTTGTATAGGTTTGACCAATCATGTTTGGGAGGAATGACCTATAACAAAATATGTGGGAGTGTTTACTTGTTGCCAAATGTATAAAATGTGTAAACTTGTGTGGTTCGGAGAGACTCTGCTTGGTGTGAGCCTACAGCGTCATCTTGTTCCACCCGGCTGATTTTACAATGAGGTTTAAAGTACTTACTTGTAACTATTGTTCTTCAGCATGGTTCTGGCATGGATTCACATGCTCATGAATATTCCCTGTTGCCAGGCTGGGAATCTTCGATAAAATAAACAGTTTCACATTCACAAACTGCATTTCTCCTCTAAACCAATCACTGTCCTCTGGGTCAAACTACCCCCATCCAATAACAATCCGCTCCATTAGCTCCGCCCCTGGTGGCCATCTTCAGATTTGCTAAGCATGTAAAGTGGCAGCATAAACCAAGAAGAGCCACAGAGGGGGGAAAGTGGGTTCGCATGTGAATCTATGCCAGACCCATGCTGAAGAACAATAGTTACAGGTAAGTAACTTAGACCTTCTACAGGATTGGGTCTGGCATGGATTCACATGCTCATGAATAACAATTACATAGCAGTACACATACACAACCACGAGAGGTGGCAAGGCTCAACAGAAGCAAAAACACTCACCTCTGGAACAGACTCCCCTCAAACAAACAGGATGCATAGCACTGCTTCACCGACTCAGCACTCCTTCCTGGAATCCCTTGCGATGCAGTAGAACCTCGTGAAGATATACGTGGACCTCCAAGTAGCAGCCCTGCAGATGTTGAGCAGGGGCACACCAGAGAGAAACGCTTTAGTTGCTACGATGGCTCTGGTAGAGTGGGCTCTCAAGCAGCCTGGCAGCGGTCTGCTAGCCAGTCGACGACAGTGAATGATGCAGCCGGAGAGCCACCTCGAGATGGAAGCCTTCGAAGAGGCCTTTCCTTTATTTACAGGTCCAAAATTGACAAACAACTGAGAACAAAATACTTTGTTCGTGCCACGTAGAACTTCAAGGCACGAGCATTGTCTAGCTAATGCAAGGCCCTTTGCGCTGGCAACGGTGGATACAGACAGAAGACAGGTAACACCAAAGGTTTGTGGAGGTGGAAGACGGTACCTTTGGCATAAAGGCGGGGTGTGTACGCAGTGCCACCTTTGAAGCATGTAAAGACAAAAGGCTGCTTGCAAGACATGGCCTGAATCTCCCTAACCCACCTGGCCGAGGTGACAGCCACGAGAAAAGCAGTCTTCCACAAGAGAAACTTGAGCAGGGACTGATGCATAGGTTAGAAGGGTGCTGCCATGAGCTTAGGTAACACACCATTGAGCTCCCAAGCCGGGGTAGGTGGCCATCAGCAGTGGGAAAGTCCTGAAGAGTCCCTTGAGGAACTCCTTGACGAGCCTGTGAGACCACAGCAAAGGTCTGCCCGGGGACCTGGTGTACCTGGATATGACAGAGAACTGCACCTTGATAGAGGCCTGAGCCAGCCCCACTTTGGCCAAGGAAAGCAAGTATGGTAGAAGTTTTGCAGCCATGACCCGCAGAGGGGTAATCTTCTGAATCCGGCAACACACCAAGAAGAGTTTCCATTCATGTCCGTAGAACTTCAACATTGACGAGGCTCTGGCCAGGATGTCCTTACTTTCTGTGGGTAAAGCATGAAAGAAAAAAAAAAGGATTGAATGCCCTTTTTTTCAAAACCAAAAGGACCGAAAAAAAGGGTTGAATTGCTCTTTTTTTAATGGGGGGGTTCCCCCCAATCTCTTGTTTTCTTTTTAAACATTTTTTATGCATAAACTAAATAAATAAATAAATAAATAAAGCATTCAACCCTTTTTTTTGGTCCTTTTGGTGTCGGACAAAAGGCATTTGATCCTTTTGTTTTAGATCCTTTGACTGGACACCCTCTGGTTCAGGGACTTTGGGCCGTGATGCATAATCGCCTCCACCCCCGCATTCTCTGGTGAGAAGGTCCGGGACGGCGGCAGCCGGATTGACTAGCCGCGAACAGACTTAGTAAGTCCGGACACCAGATTTGCCTCGGTCACGCCGGGGCGATGGATATTATCCTGCAGTGGCACTGTCGGAGTGTGTTGATCACACGTAAGAGGAGTGGAAACTGAGGGAAGGCATACAGGAACAGTCCCTCCCACGCGAACAAGAACCCGTCCCCCATGCTCCTCGGTTGAGGGAAACTGCAGTTGAAACTTTGGCCCTTGGTGTTCACCGCCGTCACGAATAGATCAATCTGGGGCTGGCCCCATTTGCTGAATGGAAAATCCACCTGGTCCTGGTGAAGTTTCCACTCATGGCAAGAACGCAGTTCCCTGCTGAGCGAGTCGCAATGGTGTTCTTGACTCCATCTAGCTGAAACAGGACGAGGAACATGCCCGGACGAATGGCCCAGTGTCGCATGTCCGGGGTCTCCTTGGTAAGTGCCGGTAAGCGGGTCGCCCTGTTGTTTCCGGATGTAGAACATGGTGGTGGTGTCTGAAGATCTTTACCAGCTTGCTCTTCAACGGTGGGAGAAAAGACTTGAGGACCCAGAATAAGGCCTGAAGTTCTTTGATGTGGATGTCCCTTTCTTCCATTTGCCAGAGGCCTCTGGCGTGCAACTATCCGTGGTCGGCTCCCCATCCCTCTAGAGAGAGGTCTGTCGTGACAGTCTCTTGGTAAGGAAGAACCTACAACAGAGCTCCCTGGATGAGCTGTGGCTTTTCGCTCCAGCACTATCGCGCGGCAGAACTCCTCGTTGAGCAAGCTCTTTTACTCAAAGTTCCCAGACACCTGCATCCACCTCGCATCCAGGAACTCCCTGAGAGAGTGTGAAGTCTGCACAGGCGAGCAAGGCTGATGCAGGAGGACATCATGCCCAGCATCGACTTGATGGACCTAACCGTCACAACAGACAAGCACTGTACTTTGCCTTGCATGGCTCTCACCCTCTCCTCCGAGGGAGACACCAAACAAGTCACTGTGTTGAGTTGGGCACCTAGAAACAGCGCGTCCCGAGATGGAGTCAAGCAAGACTTCGAATAGTTTATGGAGAACCCCAACTCAGTCAGCAGACGTACGGTCTTCGATGTGTGTTCGCCGGGCAGCAGGTGTGAGCGGGAACGCACCAGCCAATCGTCTGTGTAGGGGTATACTTGGATGACTTGTAGACAAAGATTTGCTGCCACCGGGGCCAGGCACTTCGTAAACACCTTTGGGCCGATTTCTGGCCAAAAGGCAGAGTCTTCAACTGGTAATGTTGACCTTGAACTACAAATCACAGGAACTTGCTGCGTTTCTTGTGAATGGGGATGTGGAAGTAGACATCCTCCAGACCCAACGTCGTCAGAAAATCTTCTTGCTCCAGCTGGCCGAGCAGGCGTTGCAATGTGACCATGCAGAACCTTTGGGACTTCAAGTACTTGTTGAGACGACAAAGATCCATGATCGGCCTCTACCCCCCGGTTTTCTTTCGAACCAGAAGAACAAGTTACTTTCTTACCTGGTAACGTTCTTTCGATGGGTTGGTCCGACGACTTATTCTATATCTATGACATGTAATCACCACAGCTGTGCTACTTTGGAAACTTTTTTCGGCGTCTGCGTCCTGCGTCGATGACGTCGATGCGCCGTCGTCGAGGACCTCCTCCGACGTCCGACGTCATCCGATGTGATAAGTAGGACGCACGACGCCCGTAGCCTCAGTTGTAGTTTTTTCCCCCAGAACGTGTGACATTAGTCAACTGCCAGTCAGACACAAAGCCTTGCGGAACGTAAGCTGCAATCGCAAAAGAAATTCTGCAGCGGGGAAGGCAGGAAGGGAGCGATATGGAATACATCGTCGGACCAACCCATCGAAAGAACGTTACCAGGTAAGAAAGTAACTTGTTCTTCGAGGGGATTGGGTCCTCCGACGTATTCCATATCTCTGACAGACTCCCAAAGCAGTACCAGAGCAAGGAGGAGGGAAAGAATTTAGAATCAAAATTTAGAATTGCCAATCAAATAGCAGAGCAAAGGACCGCCTTGCCAAAGGCCAGACCCTGTCCTCGGATGGAATCGAGGGAATAGTGACGTACAAATGTATGTACTGAAGCCCAGGTGGCTGCATTACAGATGTTGCGAATAGGAACACCCCTCTGCAGGGCAGTAGATGCAGCCCTACACATGGTAGAATGGGCCCGCAAGCCAGCCGGTGGGCCCCTACCCGCCAAGCGGTAACACTCCGAGATGGCCAAAATAATCCAGCGAGACAAAGTCTGTTTCGTCACAGCTTGTCCCAAACGCTTTCCAGCGTAACCAATAAAGAGTTGATCGTCCACTCTGACCCGGGACATGCGTGAAACATAAAAGCTTAAAGCTCTCCTAGGATCAAGCCTATGGAGCCTCTCCTCTTCCTTACCAGGATGCGGAGGAGGATAGAATGCCGGAAGAACAACCTTCTGGGCCAAATGAAATTCCGTCACTACCTTCGGAAGAAAAGAAGGACAAACTCTAAGGACAACCCTGTCCTTGTGAAATACAGTGAAGGGTGGCTTAACTGAAAGTGCCTGTAACTCACTCACTCTGCGAGCGGAAGTAACCGCAACTAAAAACACAGTTTTCAGAGTCAACAGCCTCAAAGGGCAAGAATGTAAAGGCTCAAATGGAGCACCCATAAGAAACTTAAGAACAAAGTTTAAATCCCAACCGGGCACCAGGAAAGGTGACGGAGGGAACACATTAGTGAGCCCTTTCAGAAACTGTGAAATTAAAGGGATTTTAAAGTAGGAACACTCTTCAGACGAGCGCTTAAAGATGGACAGCGCCGCCAGGTAACCTTTAATGGTACCCACTTGCAAGACCCTGTGGGCCAAAGAAAGTAAAAAGGACAGAACCATGGGGTTGTCACATGCAAAAGGATCCACATTCTGAACTCTGCACCAGTCGCAGAACTTACGCCAACGGCAACGGTACAGAGTCTTTGCTGCTGGCCTTCGGGCCGAGAGCAACACCTCCATCACATCTTCAGGGAGGTCCCAATACTTATACCTCAACCTTTCAGAAGCCAAGCATGAAGGTTGAGGGATCTGACCTCTGGATGGAGAACCTGACCTCCCTCCCGTGAGAGCAGATCGTCTCGGTAGGGAAGACGACGTGGAGGGCAGATGGACAAGTCGAGAAGGTCCGGGTACCACGTCCTCCGAGCCCAAGCCGGAGCAATGAGGATCATCCGGGAACCGAACTTCCGTAACCTCTGCCGCACTTGCGGGATGACGGGGACTGGAGGAAACGCGTACAGCAGCGGGAATGACCACTCCACCACGAACGCGTCTCCTAAGGCTCCTTTTGGAGGAAATTCCCGCGAGCAGAACCTCTCGCACCTCCGGTTGACACTGGAGGCGAAGAGATCCACTTGAGGGGTCCCCCAAAGGGCGAAGATCTCCAGAAGAATCTCCTGAGCCAACTCCCACTCGTGAGAGATTGTGCTCTGCCTGCTCAGAGCGTCCGCCGTCACGTTTTCGTCTCCGGCCAGTTGAACTGCCGAGACCGAAACTTCCTGCTGGATGGCCCAGAACTCGAGCTGCATCGCCTCCCTGCACAGAGGAAGTGACCCTGCCCCCCCCTTTTTGTTGAGGTAGTGCATGGCCACTGTGTTGTCCGTCAGGATCAGGACATTCTTTCCTCGCACAGTCGGCATAAAAGCTTTCAGGGCTAGCCTGACACCCCTCAGCTCCAACAGATTGATATGGAGTCTGGACTCCGACGGAGACCAACGACCGCTGACTGTCAGCCCGTTGGCATGAGCTTCCCATCCCGTGAGGGATGCATCCGTCACGATTGTCAACTCCGGCCAGGGAAGCCAAAATGGAGCCCCCTTCATCAAGTTGCCTTCGACGGCCCACCACAGAAGGTCCCGGGCGACCGAGGGCAGCACCTGAACCGGGTCCGACATCCTGCCGGAGGACTGCGACCATTGCATCTTGAGTGCCCACTGCAAAGATCTCATCCGCAGGCGAGCCTCTGGCACCAGAAGAATGCAGGATGCCATGAGGCCGAGCAACCTCAAGAACTCGAACGCTGGGAGCGTCTGGGCATGCTGAAACTTGTGCACCATCTGCTGAATGTGAAGAGGCCTCACCTGGGGAGGAAAACACTGCCCCAGGGAAGTGTTGAGCACTGCTCCGATGTACTGGAGCCGCTGTGTTGGCGTGAAATGGGACTTCTTTAAATTGAGGGAGAAGCCCAGCCTGTGAAGGGAGTGGCAGGTGACGGACAGATGATCCAGGACTTGCTTGGGAGAGCTCCCCCTGATCAGCCAATCGTCCAGGTAGGGGTAGACGTGAATCCCCCCTTGCCTGTGATGCGCTGCCACTACCACCATGAGCTTGGTGAAAACCCTCGGGGCGGAGGTCAATCCGAACGGCAGGACCCGAAACTGAAAGTGCGAGTCGCCAACCGCGAACCTCAGGTACTTCTTGTGCTTGAGATGGATCGGCACATGGAAGTAAGCATCCTTGAGGTCGAGAGACGCCAACCAGTCCTGAAGCTGAAGGGCCTGGAGGACTTGAGAGAGAGTAACCATCTTGAACTGGTCCTTCCTGAGGAGTTTGTTAAAACCGCGCAAGTCCATGATGGGTCTCAATCCCCCGTCTTTCTTCGAAATCAAAAAATAAGGGGAATACCATCCCTTGTTCCTCTCCGCTACAGGCACCAGTTCTATGGCGCCTTTCTCCAGCAGGGCTTGAATTTCCTGCGCAAGGAGCGGATCCGGACTCTGCAAAGAGAGGTTCCCCGGTGGATTGTCGCGAGGCCTGTGCCAAAAGGGAAGACAGTAGCCGTGGGTTATGATCTCCAGAACCCACACATCTGAAGTAATGGCACGCCACTCTACAAGATGCTGCGCCAGCCTTCCCCCAACCGGCGAACCATGGGACATGGCCTCATGACGGAGTGGTAGCGGCTGCGGCGTTGCCTGAGGGCAAAGAGGCAACTGCCCGAGCGGCCTTGGCACCACGGGTACCCTGTCCCCCTCTGGTACCCCTGCGTTGGCCTCTTTGACTGCCAGCTCCTCTCGCTTTACTGAAGGACGAGTAATAGGGAAAGGAACCACCCCTCCATTGCTGTCCCCTAGGATGAAAAGGCGGAGGTTGGCGAACTGCAGCGCCCAACGACTTCGCTGCAGCTTTTGAGGTCTGCAACCTCTCAAGGCTCTCGTCAGCCTTGCTGCCAAAAAGGGGTTCACTGTCAAATTGCATGTTGAGGAGCCGGGATTGCACATCAGGAGCAAACCCCGACTTCCGCAACCACGTAAACCTGCGTATCACGGTGCTCGCCGTCATGGACCTGCTGACGCATTCAGCCATGTCCAAACCCGACTGAACGGACTCGCACATGGCATCCTTACCATCCTGGACCATAGCAAGGAAACCATCCCGTTCGTCCCCTTCGGGAATATGATCAGCCGCTAACCAACACAGTTCCACAGAGTGTGTGTGAAACGAGACAAGGCACAAATGGAGTTGGCCACCTGAAGCGCCATACCACCAGAAGAAAACACTTTCTTCGCCCAGCCATCAAAACGTTTGTCGTCCCTATCAGGAGGGATGGTAGGGTACGACGCCTGCTTTGCCGGGGCCGTGGCCGCCTGTACCACCGAACTCTTCGGAGTGGGGTGCCTGGTCAAGTAGCAGGGGTCGCTACTGGCTGGACGGTATTTTCGCGACAAGGACCTGCCCACCGCCGGGAGACTCTCCGGAGCAGTCCAAGCCGCCGCCACCCTTCTCTGTAAAGCCATATGGAACGGCAGTACCGGGTCAGTTGGGGGACCAACATCAAGGATGTCCGTAAGATCATCCTGCACAAACTCCCCTGGGGGAGCAGACCATCCCAAGTACTCTGAAACCCTAGCCATAAGGCGCCGGTACGAGGAATCGGCATGAGAGCCAGGCTCAGGCCTACAAAACTCCATCTCCGGAGAGGTGTCCAGTCCACTGGCATCATGCAGTGACTGCCTCAAATCGTCAAACTGACTATGGCCCGGGACAATTTCATCTGGAACCAGACTAGGAACCAGGCCATCAGAATCCTCATCCACCTCCGAAATATATTCCAGGTGACGAAAAGAAGGCACCCGAGAGTGCTTGCTCTTAACCAGAGCCTTCTTAGGGGGTTCCCCTGTGCCACGGGGTACCTCCGACACCCCCACCTCGAAAGGCGTTGAGTGAATCGGCACCGGGGTCAAGAGAACAGGCATGGGCACCGAGAGGATAGGCGTCGAGTAAATCGGCGTCGACGTCCGATGCAGCGCCGTCAGCATCGACGGTGTCGACACAGTCCTCGAAGCCGGAGCTCCGAGCGTGTCCTTCGACGACCTGAGCGTCGACGACTTCCTCGGATCCGGGGCCTCGAGAAAGCCGGTCGACGCCCTCGACGCCTCAGACCTCGATGTCTTCCTCTAAGACATCACAGGTGCACACGGTCTCGAACGCGTCGAGGACCGGGACCTGGAACGGGTACGTCGAGAACGAGTCCCCTTGTCCGAACGGGACCTCTCCCGTGACTCGTGTTGACCACTCTTGCGAGCGGTGTCTCTCGACCTCTCACGACCGACCCCACTCGGGGGCGCGGACGGCTTAGTACGCTGCGACTCGAGAATCGCCAGCATTTTCTTCCCGAAGGAAGCCCATTCCTCTGGCGTTGCACGGCTGGTGGGGTAAGCGACATGCCGGGCAGAGTCTTCCGAAGAGGACCTGGAAGACGACCGCTGTCGGCGCTTCCGAGAATGCCCCGAAGAGGCCGAGGAGTGGCGAGACCGACTCCTAGGAAGAGACCCACGAGACTTCCGACGATGACGCGGAGAGTCTCCTCTGGAATCATCCATCGAATGCCCCGCAGACTTTGACTTCCGGGACTTGGACACCCGACCTACCAACAACTTCTTCTTACGTTCACGTAAGGCTTTGGACGTGAGCGACTGGCAGTCGATACAGTCATCCGTGTCGTGGGCCTCCCAGAGGCACCAGAGGCAGGCGTTGTGCGAGTCCGTCACCGACATCTTGGACCCACACTCCACGCACTTCTTGAAGCCCGGACGCGGGGTCGAAGACGAAGTAGAAGACATCTTCACACAAAGTATTTTCTCACAAAAACGAACAGGTTCGAAGAACCGAGAAGAACAGAACTCCAAATAGTCGAGGCGTTAACCGAGATTCACGAAGCAACACGTTCGCGGAAAAAACGGAACTGAGGCTACGGGCGTCCTACTTATCACATCGGATGACGTCGGAGGAGGTCCTCGACGACAGCGCATTGACGTCATCGACGCAGGACGCAGACGCTGAAAAAAGTTTCCGAAGCAGCACAGCTGTGGTGATTACATGTCATAGATATGGAATACGTCGGAGGACCAAATCCCCTCGAAAGTAGCTGGAGTATACTTTGGAGCCCCATAGACACTGGGGAATGGGTTCTATTGCCCCCTTCTGTAACATGGCCCGTACCTCCTGCAGAAGCTGTGGTCCGTGTTGTTCTGGTCACTGAATCGGCAGAATACAAGGACACCTGCATTGGAACTCCAAGGTGTGACCCTGTCCGAGAGCATCCAGTACCCATCTGTCTGCGATCTTTTCCTACGTACTGAAGAACTTTGCCAGTCGGCCCCCCACTTGGGTGCATAAATGGGGCCCGAGCCGACAGCCGGTTCAGGCCTGCTTGGGGGGTGGGGTGGTCAGACCACTGCCCTGCGGTCAGCGCCGTCGCTGTCCTCCACTGCCTTCATGCTTCTGGAGTGGAGGAGCATGACGGTTGTCGGTACCCTTGGAGGATCTTCCTGGTTTTCATCTGGAAGAGCGAAAGGACTACGGCTGTCGTTGCTGCAAAGTTCCCAGGGAGAGTGCCATCTCAGTGTCAGTCTTTATCCCTTTCAAAGACTCGTCGACTGCCTTTCTGAAGAGATTGTCCCCATTGAATAGCATATCCAGCACCTATGTCTAAACGTTTGGAAGTTAGTTGCCTTCAATCAACCTCGACAACGCAGGTACACCCCCATTCCCGATCTGTCAGAAACTCATGTCTGCGATGTGGAACAAGTTACTTACCTGTAACTGTTGTTCTCCAGCATGGGTCTGGCATGGATTCACATGCTCATGAATATTCTCCGTCGTCAGGCTGGGAATCCTCTGTAAAGAAAAAATCAGTATCAGTTTCGTTTCTGATCGGTCTTTCTTAGTAGTAACCAATCACTGATCTCTGGGTCATACTGCCCCCAGCCAATGACTGCCCTCTCCCTAAGCCCCACCTCTGGCAGCCATCCTCAGATTTGGTAGCAGGCCAAGTGGCAGTATGACCAAGTGAAGAGCCGCAGAGGGGTAGGTGGGAGGGTTCGCATGTGAATCCATGCCAGACCCATGCTGGAGAACAACAGTTACAGGTAGGTAACTTGTTCCTTCTCCAGCATGGGGTCTGGCATGGATTCACATGCTCATGAATAAAAGAATATATAGCAGTATACACATGCACAACCACGGGAGGTGGCAACAGGTTCAACATTAAGCAATACAATAACTCAACATTAAGCATCTCTTACCTCCTCACCAGGCTCACCTTCAGCGAACATGTTGCGCAGCACTGCTTGGCCGACCCTGGAGTCCCGATCGACGCAGTAGAATCTTGTGAAGGTGTGCGTCACAAGATTCTACACATAGCAGCCCTGCAGATGTCCAGCAGGGGCACACCAGACAGGAACGCCGTGGTAGCAGCGATCGCTCTGGTCGAATAGGCTCTCGGACGGCCGGGCAGCGGTCGGTTTGCCAACCGGTGACAATGCATGATGCAGCCGGAGAGCCATCTGGAAATGGAGGTCTTCGAGAGAGCCTTCCCTTAATAGCTGTGACGTCTTCCGAAAACTCTTCGTGCGGTCCACGTAGAACTTCAGCGCTCTAGCTACATCCAGCGAGTGCAAAGTCCTCTCGGCCGGCGTCGAAGGCGACAGGAAGAAAACTGGTAACACCAAGGGCTCGTTGAGGTGGAAGTCCGAAGGCACCTTGGGCATGAAGGAGGGGTGCGTCCTAAGCACTACCCTTGTGTCATGAAAAGTCAAGTATGGAGGTTTGCAAGATAGGGCCTGAATCTCTCCCACTCGTCGTGCAGAGGTAATGGCCACGAGGAACGCCGTCTTCCATGACAGGAACTTCAAGGGCGCCAAATGCATATGCTCGAATGGGGCTCCCATGAGCCTGGTCAGCACCACATTAAGTTCCCACGCCGGGGCAGGAGCCTTCACTGGCGGGAATAATCAGAATAGTCCCTTCATAAATTCCTTTACCAGGCGATGAGACCACAAAGACGCCCGTCCCGTAGTCCTGGTATATCGGGAGATGGCAGCCAGATGGATTTTTATGGAGACATGAGCCAGTCCAGCTTTGGCCAGCGACAGCAAGTACGGCAGCACTTGAGGGGCCGTAATCCGCAGAGGGTTAATCTTCTGTGCACGGCACCAGACAGAGAACCTCTTCCATTTATGACCATAACACTTGAGAGTTGAGGACGCCCTGCCCTTTGCAAGAACCTCTCTGCAATCAGCCGGGATATCGTACCCTCCAAACTCTAGCGCTGCAGGAGCCAGGCCTGCAAGTTCAGCGACTGTGCGTCGTGGTGTAGAATGGTGCCTCCATCTCTGGAGAGAAAATCCACGTCCGCCGGCAGCCTGACTGGCGGGGACGTTGACAAGTCCAGAAGGTCCCGGAACCAGACCTGCCTCGGCCACGCCGGTGCGACGAGGATCATCCTGCACCTGGACTTCTTGAGCTGGCTGATGAGGCGGAGCAGAAACGGCAATGGAGGGAACGCGTATAGAAACAGGCCGTCCCAAGGGAACGAGAAAGCATCGCCCATGCTCCTCGGCTGTGGGAACCTGCTGGCGAACCTCTGGCACTTGGAGTTTGTCGCCGTCGCGAACAGGTCGATCTGGGGTTTGTCCCATCGTTGGAAGAGTCGATCCACTTGATCCTGGCGCAGTTCCCACTTGTGGCATGAGCGCAGCTCTCTGCTGAGTGAGTCGGCGATGGTGTTTTTTATTCCTGCCAGGTGGAAGGGAACCAGAAACATCCCC
The DNA here is from genome assembly GCF_040938575.1 of Ambystoma mexicanum. Classification (NCBI taxonomy): domain Eukaryota; kingdom Metazoa; phylum Chordata; class Amphibia; order Caudata; family Ambystomatidae; genus Ambystoma; species Ambystoma mexicanum. The sequence goes on along the minus strand of NC_090937.1, from coordinate 380,592,455 downwards.
GGGGCGACGGCCCAGTGCCACAGATCCTGGGCCTCCTTGGATAGGGCTGGGGATCTGGTGCCCCCCTGCTTCCGTATGTAGAACATCGTGGTGGTGTTGTCGGTGAAGATCCTCACCACTTTGTCCTTGAGGGACGGGAGGAACGACTTGAGCGCCCAGAACACTGCACGGAGCTCCAAGATGTTGATGTGAAGAGACCTCTCCTCCGGGAACCAAAGGCCTCTTGCGTGGAGATCTCCGGTGTGGGCCCCCCAACCCTCCAGAGAGGCGTCTGTAGTCACCATCTCCTGAAACGCCGGGGTTTGAAAGTCTGTGCCCATCGTGAGGTGAGCCCGGGTGCCCCACCATAGGACGGCCCGACGGAACTCCTTGTCGAGGGGGACCCTGTCCTCAAAGCAGCCCCCACCTGAAACCAGCAGGCGTCGAGGAACTCCTGTAGAGGACGCATCCGAAGTCTGCAAAGGGGTACAAGGTAGATGCATGAGGACATCATCCCGAGAAGGGACTTGATGGACCGCACCCTGGCCACGTCCGTGGCTTACAGTCGCCGTACCTTGCCCAGTATGGTTTTGGTCCTCTCCTCTGAAGGGGAGGCCAATTGCTCCACTGTATCGAGCTTTGCCCCCAAAAACAGTGCTACTTGTGACGGAACCAGGTAGGATTTGGGGTAGTTGATGGAGAACCCCAGCTCCGGGAGCAACCGGACGGTCCTCGCCATATGATCGACGGCAAGTTCCCTTGACCTTGCCCGGATTAGCCAGTCGTCCAGGTAGGGGTAGACGTGGATCCCCTGCAGGCGCAGCCGCGCCGCCACTGGTGCCAGGAACTTGGTGAAAACCCTGGGTGCCGACTTTAATCCGAACGGTAGGGCTCTGAATTGGTAGTGGCGTCCTTGAACCACGAACCTGAGTAACTTCCTGTGCCTTTTTAGAATGGGGATGTGGAAGTAAGCATCCTCCAGGTGCAGCGACGAAAGGAAGTCGCCTTCCTCCAGCTGTCCCAGTGCGGTGACCATCCTGAATTTCTGCGTCTTGATGTATTTGTTTAACCGACGCAGGTCTAGGATGGGGCGCCAACCGCCTGTCTTCTTTCTGACGAGGAAGTACCTTGAGTATACTCCGGAGCCTCCTGGGGATGAGCTCGATGGCACCTTTCTTGAGCATCGCCTTTACCTCCAACAGCAGTTGAGGGATGTGATTCTCCTTCGTGGCCATGGGAGGAATGCAAGGGCACTTCTTTAGGAATTCCAGCGAGTGCACGTTGGCCAGGGTGTCCAACACCCAACGATCAGTGGAGATGGACTCCCACACCCTAATGAATTTCGTCAGTCGGCCTCCCACTGGGATGCTTCGGTGGGGGACCGACCACCCGGCCGGGTCAGTCTTACTTGGAAGCGGCCTTGCCTCCTTGGCGACGACGGCGGAAACCCCCTTGCTTGCCGCGACCTCTGTAGGCCTCCTGGGAAGAGGAGCGGGCCGTCTGGCGGTAGGTGGAGGAGCCACCGCTGGTCCTTTGGAGGCACCCTGTCTGCCGCCAGCGCTCCGAAAGGGCCGTCGCTGCTGAAGCACCCCAAGGGCCCGGGCCTTCTCCGAGTCAGTCTTGTTGGCCTGTAGAGACTCATCCACCGCCTCACCAAAGAAGTTGTTCCCGTTGAACGGCATGTCCAACACTCTGGTGTGGACGTCCTGGTGAAAGTCTGACGCCTTGAGCCATCCTCGTCGTCGGAGGCAAACTCTGTTGCCCAGTTGGCGAAATCTGGTATCGGAAAGGTCCGTTGCCACCGTAATGGCGTGATCCAACGCCACCTCGCCCTCCTGCAGAATTTCTAGGGCCTCTGCCCTTTTGTCATCAGGCAGGAAATCTAGCAGGGGAGCTATCTTGAACCAGAGCTCCCCGTCGTAGCGGGCCACGATCGCTAAGGCATTGGCCGCCTTAATCGTCATCGCCGCCGACGAGATGACTCGTTGTCCCATAGAGTCCAACTTCTTACCCTCGCTGTCCGGCGGGGAAGTGGAAGTTGAAGCCGCTGCGCCCGCTGCCTTCCTCTTAGCCACTGCCGAGACGACCAAGTCCGGCGTGGGCTGGGCCCTGAGGCACAAGGGGGCGGCATCGGGGACTCAGTACTTCTTCTCGTACCTGTCCCTCTTGGCGGGTGTCGTGGCAGGGTTCTTGAGGACAGCAAGCCCCTCGTCCCAGATGTCGTTGAGTAAAGGCACCGCGAGGACCATCTTCCTCTTAGCCTCTCGTCGTTGGTACAGAAACCCCTCCTTTTTCTGTTCTTCAGGGCAGAGCTGGAAGAGCTCGGATGTCCTGGTTATCATGGCGTGGAAAGAGCCAACCTCGTCGGCTGAGGACGGCCGCGGGGGGGGGGGGGGGCGGGATATTGACGACGGGATGTCTGCTGTGTCATCGCAGCTGTCATCATCCGTCCCCGTCGCCATATCCGTCACCGTATCCTCTCCCAGCAAGGGGGAATGAGGGGTCCACTGGTCTCGCAGGCACGAAGGGCGGAGCGGGGTGGACTCTCCTCCGCTTGTTCGGAGGGCTTCCCAACGGGCCTGGTTCTGGCTCCTCCGTCGGGGTGCGTGGTAATCTCGTCCTTATCTCGGTACATAAGGATTGGATTGCCAACAAAATGGCCGCCGAGCTATCCTGGGGCTCGGGCAATGGCTGCGAAGGACGGGATGGCCGCTCCACTGGGCCCTGTTCGTCGTCCTCGTCGCTATCTTCGATCACGTCAGCAGGGACCGTCCCCTGGGATCGAACCTTCTCGAACCTCTCATTGAGGTTTATGAACCTCTCGTTGAGGCATATGGACCTTTCGTTGAGGCCCCTCTCGGTCTCCACCAGTTCCTCCTCAGAGGCTGATTCCGAGTCTGTAACGGCCACCGGCCCCCCCTCCCTCTTTTTCAGCCTGGGGCTTCACAGGGGTCTTAGCGATGGGCTGGAAAGAGGATTCCCTCTGCAGCGCAGGGATACTCTGGGCCCAGAGGCCGTTTCCATTGGCGTAGTCTCAGCCGGCTCCGCCAGGGTCGCAGAGACCACTTCGGTAGAGGCCTTAGCCGGGTGGATCAAGGCCCTCATCACCTTAGGTGCGTCCTGGGCCTTCGCCTTGGGGGGAGGGTCAACGCCTCGCTCCCCCTTCGAGATCGACCAGGTCCGCTCCAGCGGCCTACCCAGGTTCTCGGACTTCCTCTTCCCCAAACCAGAGCGCTGGCTAGTGGTCGAATGTGCCGGGGAAGTAGCACCCTTCTTGGCAACCGAAGAGCCCGACCTTTTGGCGCTCTCAGAGCCAGCGGACTCGCGGTGCTTGGCCTTCTGTTGGGCCCCTGTCGCTGGGGCACCCTCAAAGGACTTTGAAGCCTGCTCAGACTTCTTCTTCGCCTTCTCACTTGCTGTGCCCTTCTCCAGCCAGGTGGAAAGGCGGGAGCGACGATCTTGTTTGGTCCGTTCCGAAAGGTTCTTGCAGAACGCACAGTCCTTCTCTACGTGAGTCTTGTCCCCGTGGAGGCAGTAGAGACATCGCGAATGCTCGTCCTCCTTGAAAACGTTATATAATCCGCATCCAGGGCAGTTCCTGAACAGCTTGGATCCGGGCGTCGAGCTCCCTTTGTCCTGGACCATGTCCGTTGAGGTAGGCCGCAGATCTTCCGGAATCCTCCAAGAAGTGTAAACTCGACCAAAACTTCACCCTTGAGGGGCGTAGAAGAATTCCGAAACGGGTCCCCGTTATCGGAAGTAGAAACGGTGGAGCTTGAGGTCACCTTCTGACCAAGTATCATTGCTCACAGGTTTCCCCATGAACCCTGGAAAGCATATGCACACGTACATACTTGTTGTCCTTAGGCCTTTTCCTATTCCTTGCCCAATGACGTCTCAATATGGGCACAGATTTATATTACTGTTGAGATTAAACAAGCTTCCAGTACTGTCAACTATGGGAATTGCACTTGCGATAGAGAAAGAGGACAGTGTATGTCGAATGTGTCCAGAATAGGACACAACTTGAACCAAAGTTCCCAGTCATATCGGAGCAAAATGACTAGGGCTTTGGAGGCTGCTGTAGAAATTATCCTCTGCCCATTGCATCCAGGTTCTTCCCCTCCGGGTCCGGAGCTATCATGGCTGCCGATCTCTGGTTCACTAATCGCTTCCTGGCTGCGGCAGAGACCACCGAATCGGCGAGGGCTGAGACCTTAAGCACATGGGGGCTGAATCTGGAAACCTGTACTTCTCCAACCTGTCCCACTTGGTCGGGGCTGTACTCAGGTTTCTCATTAGAGCCAGGCCTTCCTCCCAGATGTCATCCAGGAAGGGACCGGGCATGATGGTCTGCCTTCTAGAATTGCGCCGTTGGTACAGGAAGCCTTCTTTCTTGGCCTCCTCGGGGACTAAAACAGTTCAGAGGCCGTTGACATGACGGAATGAAATTATCCAACTTCGTCTGATAGGGATGACCTATTGAGCTCGTCTGCGAACAGCGTCTTCCAGTTAGCCGCAATGAAGTAATCGTCCTAGTCGGTGCCCGTAGCCGTGGTGGCTGTGTCGTGTCTGGGTGGGGTCTTTTATCAAAAAGGTGGTGGCGGAGGAGTGGGATGATGGCGAGGACCAGCGCCCCCTTTGGTTTTTCTCTTTCGTGGGGGTGAGCTTAGCCTCAGGGGCTCTTGCGTGTTCTGTGAAGGAGTAGGTCCTAGAGGAATCCTCTGCTGGATTTCAGAGACCAGTGTGTGCCAGGTCGCTAGAATGTCCAGCAACACATTGCTAGGTCTAGGGGTGAACAGAGCCAGCGGTGTAGAGTCTGGGCTGCCACGCCTCCTATTGCGAGCAGGGGATCTTTCGTGATCTGTATAGCAATCGTCCTGACGATCATTGTCCTCGTCGGTACTCTAGTAGATCTGCTCAGGCCTGTCTGGAGCAGCCCGCTGGTCCACGTACCGGGAAAGGTCCACTGCAGGGGACCGTCTCTCTCCCCATCTCAGGAAGTTGCTGGGTCTGTGCGGCTGCCAGTGCTTTCCCTGACCCCGGGGTGGTTGCTGCCTTCGTAGCTGCCTCTGCAGCTGTATCTCACCTTGCGGGTAGAGACACCTGTGGAGTGGCCGACACTTACTTCGCGGACCCACTCTCCTTCAATGCTATCACCGTGAATGTTGTTGACTTAGTCGACAATGTCCTCGTCGTTGGTTTTGTCGACAGTGCCATTGTTGACCATTGACCTGGCATGCTGCCAGATGTTCGCCATCTTCGAAGAGTCCTCTCCGGACTTCTTACTTGTCGGTTTATCCACGGATACACGAAGTTTGGACGGGGTTAGAGACTTTCTCTTCAAAAAGAGGCCCCCTTCGATGGCAGGCTCACCATGGAGGTGGACAGTGATCGCCTTCTGCCCAACTTGGGACCTGCATCAGCGGTGCTAGTGTTGCAGAGCTTGGTCTTCTCTTGGACCCCTGCGAGCAGGGTGTCTTCAAAGGATCTTGACCTCATCCTGGAAGGAGCTCACTTCTCGGACCGGCCGCTCGTAGATGAGGCTTGACCCTGCCGAGTCAGTAGCCTTGCTCTACTTGAACCATGCTGGCAATCTGCTGTAGCGGTCTTTTTTAGTTTTCTTCGAGAAACCCCAGCACTCCTCGCATCCCTCCTCATCGTGGTCCGGATGAAGGCAATATAAGCACTTATGATGTCGATCTTCCACAAAGAAGTTTCTTAATCCACACTTTGCACAGAGTTTAAAGAGGCTTTGATTTCTTTATTCTCTTCAGTCATGGCTGAAAGGCGCCAAGTAGGCCCAAGTCCGGTTCTTCTAGAAACTTTGATGACGAGTCGACGGTGGATAAAGATCTTCGCCAGTAGCGGATCCCTGCTGCCGGTCTCTGTCCTTCGTTGATGACGATCAAGCAAAAATCAGTCAAAATTCGAACTATATTGGACAAAAATTCCAAAAAACACAAAGTTAGCTCAGAGAGCAACTTGAGGACTCCCAACACCGAAGCGTGTGGTAAATAAAATCTGAAGATGGCCACCATGGATAGACTTAAGGGATAGGACGATCATTGGACGGGGCAGTATGACCCAGAGACAGCGATTGGTTTAGAGGAGAAGAACAAGTTACTGCTTACCTTGTAACGTTCTTTCGATGGGATGTTCCTCCGACGTATTCCTCATCGTAGATATCTCCTTCCAGCTCTGCTGGCCTCGGAAACATTTTTCTCTCTAGAGGGCGCTGCGCGTCGACGTCCTTCGAGTCGATGTCCCTCGACAGCCGCTGTATCGACGCCGACATCATCCTGGCTATAAAGGCCGCGCGCAGCGCCCGTTGCTCAGTTCCGTTTTGTAGCCCACAATAATGCTTTCTGGACTAAACTAATCACCCTGAAGGAGCGTAAACTGCAACAACAAGGGAAGTAGAACTGCGGGGATGGATGGGAGGGTCGATGAGGAATACGTCAGAGGAACATCCCGTCGAAAGAACGTTACAAGGTAAGAAGTAACTTGTTCTTCGAAGGGATTGTGTCCTCCGACGTATTCCTCATCTTAGATATGCTCCCATAGCAGTATTCTATTATTGGAGGAGGGAGTACTGACTTCATGCTGACTTCTATTGATGAATAGAATGCAGTACAGCCCTTCCAAACCTAGTCTCTTGACTGGAGGAGGAATCCAAATTGTAAAATCGTGTAAAGGTATGGACAGACGACCATGTAGCGGCCGCACAGATGTCTTTAACCGGAACACCTCTTTTGAGGGCCGATGAAGCTGCAATACCTCTGGTCGAATGAGCCCTAAGGTTTTGAGGGGGCTCTTTTCCTGCCAATTTATAACATTCCAGAATGGCTAGAATGATCCATCTGGAAATGGTCTGCTTAGTTATTGGTAACCCCAGCTTGTGACCTGTGTAACCTACAAACAGCTGGTCTGCCTGTCTTATCCTGGCTAGTCTACTGATGTAAAAACCTAAAGCCCTTCTAGGGTCTAGCCTGTGTAACCTCTTCCTCTTTCCCCGGGTGAGGAGGAGGATAGTAGGTAGGGTAATCTTCTGAGTGATATGGAATTCAGAAACCACCTTTGGGAGGAAATTAGGATTCACTTGCAGGACAACTTGGTCTTTGTGAAAGTTAGTGTGAGGGGGTTTACAAGAAAGAGCTTGTAATTCGCTCACCCTTCTAGCAGATGTAAGTGCTATTAGTTTTAAGGGTAAGGAATCTTAACCAACAAGAATGGAGTGGTTCGAAAGGTGTGCCCATCAGGAAAGTTAGGACTAAGTTTAAATCCCATAGGGGAACTTGGAATGGTCTCGGGGGATAAACATCGGTTAACCCCTTAAGAAATTGTATTACCAAGGGTAACTTGAAATAGGATGGTTCTTCCGCAGTGCGCTTAAAGATGGATAGCGCTGCGAGATAGCCCTTAATGGTGCCAACTTGAAGGCCTGAATTTGCCAAATATAGTAGGAAGGACAAAACCACTGGTGTACCACATGAAAAAGGGTTGATATTCTGTTCTCTACACCAGCTGCAAAATCTGTTCCAACGGCAGCGGTATAAAGACTTTGTTGCTGGCCTCCTTGCCGAAAGCAACACCTCCATAACATCATCAGGGAGGTCCCAATCCTTGTACCTCAGCCTTTCAGAAGCCAAGCGTGAAGGTTGAGGGTTTTGATGTCTGGATGGAGAACCTGACCTCCCTTCTGTGAGAGTAGGTTCTCTCTGAGTGGAAGTCAAATTGGAGGGCAGATGGACAAGTCTAGAAGGTCCGGGTACCACGTTCTCCTGGCCCAATCCGGGGCAATTAGGATCATGGTTCTCCGGAATCTTCTCAACCTCCTGATCATTTGAAGAATGACAAGGACCGGTGGGAACGCGTACAGAAGCGGAAACTCCCAGTCCACTATGAACGCGTCTCCCAGAGCTCCTCTCGGGGGAAATTCCCTTGAGCAGAACAGATCGCATTTCCTGTTGAGGCTGGTGGCGAACAGATCTACCTGAGGGGTTCCCCAAAGGGCGAAGATCTTTTGAAGGACTTCCTGAGCTAGCTCCCACTCGTGGGAGACTGTGCTCTGCCTGCTCAGAGCGTCCGCTGTCAAGTTCTTCTCTCCAGCTAGGTGAACTGCCGATAGAGAGATTCCTTCTTGGATTGCCCAAAACCAGAGCTGCATCGCCTCTCTGCACAGGGGTAGTGATCCTATGCCTCCTCTTTTGTTGAGGTAATGCATGGCCACCGTGTTGTCCGTCATTATCAGGACGTTTTTCCCTTGTACAGCTGGCAGGAACGCCTTCAGCGCAAGTCTGATGGCTCTCAGCTCTAACAGGTTGATATGTAGTCTGAACTCCGATGGAGACCAACGACCGCTGATGGTCAAGTCGTTGGCGTGGGCTCCCCACCCCGTGAGTGAGGCATCCGTGACTACTGTTATCTCCGGCCAGGGTTGCCAAAACTGTTCTCCTTTCAGAATGTTCTCCTGACAGGCTCACCACTGAAGGTCTCGAGCTACTCTGTCGGGAACCTGAAGATCTGTCATTCTCCCTGAGAATTGTGACCACTGAGCCCTCAGTGCCCACTGGAGGGATCTCATTCTCAGGCGAGCCTCTGGCACTAGGAAAATGAAGGATGCCATGAGGCCTAGCAACCTCAAAAAGTCGAAGGCTGGGAGACGTTGGGCATGTTGGAACTTGGTAACCATCTGTAGAATATCTTGAGCCCTCACCTCTGGTGGCGAGGCTTTTCCCAGGGAAGTGTCCAGGATCGCTCCTATGAACTGGAGTCTCTGCGATGGTATCATTTGTGACTTCTTTAAATTGAGGGAGAAGCCCAGTCTGTGAAGGGAGTGGCACACGTGATTTAGCTGGATCTGAGCTTGTTCCGAAGAAACAGCCCTGATCAACCAATCGTCCAGGTAGGGGTAGACGTGAATCCCTTCCCTCCTTAGACTTGCCGCCACTACCGACATTAACTTGGTGAAGACCCTCGGGGCGGAGGTCAGCCCAAATGGCAGCACTCGAAATTGATAGTGAGAGTTGCCAATTGCGAACCTCAGGTATTTCCTGTGTTTGAGATGGATAGGCACATGGAAATAAGCGTCCTGAAGGTCCAGAGATACCAACCAGTCCTGGAACTGAAGGGCCTGGAGGATCTGAGAAAGAGTGACCATCTTGAATTTGTCTTTCCTGAGGAATTTGTTCAATTCTCGCAAGTCCAAGATGGGTCTCAGTCCTCCGTCTTTCTTCGGAATGAGAAAGTAAGGGGAGTACCAGCCCTTGTTCCTCTCCGCTAGAGGTACCGGTTCTATGGCACCTTTCTCTAGCAGGTCTAAAATTTCCTGCAAGAGGAGCAGATCTGGAGCTTTCTGAGAGCTGATCCCCGGTGGATGACTCTGAGGTATACGTAGGAAAGGTAGGCAGTAACCTTGGGCAACTGTTTCCAATGCCCAAGCATCTGACGTGATAGCCTGCCATACCGCCAGATGTTGAGTCAACCCGCCTTCTACCGGTGTCCTGTGAGGGAAGTCCTTAGAGTGGTTTTGGGGCGGCTGATGCAGATGCCGATGGTAAAGAGGCACCTGCTGTTGCTGCGGCTTTTGAATATCTACCTCGTCCACCTCGGGTAGTTCTTCTTTGTCCCCTTTGAGCCGGTCGTCCTCTACCTCTTCCAAATGCAGAGTAGAAGCGAAAGGACTTGCCCCTCGCAGAGGTTCCTGTGGGACGAAAAGGTGTCTGACGGATTGCAGCTCCTAGGGATTTTGCTGCTGCTTTTGAAGTTTGCAGTTTCTCTAAACTGTCATCCGCCTTTTTCCCGAACAAAGAAGAGCCATCGAATGGCATGTTCAAGAGCCTGGCTTGCACATCTGGGGCAAAACCAGACTTTCTCAACCAAGCGAATCTCCTGGTTGTTGTACTTGCCGCCATTGCTCTGCTGATACTGTCAGCGAATCATGCCCGTCTGGAGGGATTCGCACATAGCGTCTTTACCGTCCTGTATAATATTCAGGAACGCATCCCTTTCTTCTCCCTCCGGGATGCAGTCAGCCGCTGTAGAAACACACTCCCAAAGTGTATGGCTGAATCTAGCAAGGGTGCAAGTAGCATTAACAGATTTTAACGCCATGCCACATGCCGAAAAGGCTTTCTTTGCCATAGCATCATATTTTTTATCGTCCCTGTCCCGTGGGACGGTAGGATAAGCCGTCTTGACATCGGTAGAGGATGCTGCCTGTACCACCAGACTTTCTGGGGATGGGTGTTTAGACAAAAACTCTGGGTCTGTAGAAGATACCCTGTACTTTGTAGACAGTTTTTTATTTACTGCTGGTACGACATCTGGGGTTTCCCAGTTTGTCATGATCTTTCTCTGAAGAGCTTTATGAAAAGGCACCACAGAATCCTCCTGTGGGCCTTTGTCAAGAATATCCGTGAGGTCATCTTGTTGGAAAGATTGTGAAGGTGCAGACCACCCCATAAACTCTGTGATCCTGGCCATTAAGGCTCTATAGGGGGTTTCAGCATGTTCCCCCGGGTCTGGCCTAGCAAACTCCACCTCAGGGGAGGTGTCTAACCCACTTGCCTCATGTAAGGAATCATGAAGATCCTTTAGCCTGCGTTCTTCAGAGGAAAATTCCTCTCCAATTGGGGTTACAGGTCCCTGCAACTCAAATGTGTCTTCCTGTTCAGACAATTCACCCTCTTCCAATATTGAGGACATAGTTCTCAATTGTTCTGAACTCATAAAGGGTGTAAACCCCATTTCCAAGGCAGAGGGTGCCGAACTTGTCATAATCAGCCTCGAAAACGTCGATGTCGTCGACGCCGACTTCGAAGGCTTCGAGCGTGGCGTCGAAAACAAAGGCGGAGGCCTCGAAGACCTCGACAGAATTGGGATTCTACTCGACAATCTCGAAGCCATCGACGCCAAGGACCTGGGGATAGACACTGGGTGTGTCCTAACCGTGACTTTTCTTGGCGTCGACACCGGTGTCGAAGCTGGCGTCGAGTCGACAGACACGTGTGTTGAAGGTCCCTTCGACAACGGCGTCGAAGACATCGACCTCAACGGAACTTTCGTCGACAGCGTTGACGGAACCTTCGAGGAAGGTTTGGAGGTCATAGTCCTGCTCAAGGATTTGTGACGCGCTCGAGAGGTTTCCTTCGCCGGGTACTGCGACTCGGTGCGTTTTTGACCTTCGGGTCTTTCGACCAGAGCATCGCTCTCGGCAGTCTTCGAGGGGGTCGAGGCCGCATTCTCAAAGACGCTCATCATATTTTTGCGGAATTCCTCCCATTCAGCCTGGGAACTATGTTTCGTGGGGCACGGGATTCTCTTTGGCGAAACAGAGGAAGAGGAAGACGGGGAAGGGGATCTTCGACGTCTCCTCGAGTGCTTCGATCTCGAGGAGTGATGAGACCCACTCCGAGATCTGGAGCGCGAATGGTGACGAGGAGACGAATGTCTTGACTTCGTCGACGAAGAAGAAGCTTTAAAAGTCTTACCTTTCTCCAGCTTCCCCCTACGCTGTCATGGACATACAGTCCTCGCACTCCGAACAATGGTGTTCCGCTCCCAAACACCACAGACAAACTCTGTGAGGGTCAGTCAGCGACATCTTTTTCCCACAATCTCGGCATTTTTTGAAGCCGGATCGAGGAGTTGTCGGTTCCGACGAAGAAGCCATCGAGTACAGATCGAATAACTCGAGGTAAATAGGTTTAACCTGACAAAACTGAGCAACGGTATTCTGAGGCACTGAGTACGCGCGGAAAAACGGAACTGAGCAACGGGCGCTGCCTTTATAGCCAGGATGACGTCGGCGTCGATACGGCGGCTGTCGAGGGACATCGACTCGAAGGACGTCGACGCGCAGCGCCCTCTAGAGAGAAAAAAAATTCCGAGGCCAGCAGAGCTGGAAGGAGATATCCAAGATGAGGAATACGTCGGAGGACACAATCCCTTCGAAATACAGTTTTAAAGTGAACGCAAAACTGTTTTTTCTTTTACAGAGTATTCTGAGCCCGACGACGGGGAATATTCATGAGCATGTGACCCCATGCCAGACCCGATGCTGGAAAAATGTGTTTTTACAAACAAATGTGCACTTGCTTCTTAAGTGGTGGGCCCAATTTAGTTTAAGGTGATTAGAGGCCCATCCACACACTATGTAGTACTATTATGGCAGTGCCTGGCAAATTCCCATCCGATGCAGTCACAAAAGCCAAAACAGTTGCTTTTCCAGTGATTGTTTATGTGAATTCATGGCAGAGGTCATGTCTTCTGCTGGATTTCAAAACATATTTTAAGGAATGAAACACAGAAAAAGAACTGCATTATTACAATGAATATTTGTTGTACTTTCCATCCCTTACACAGTAATACCTTTCTAAACAACATTATAGTTACCTGGAGTGCCATTACTAAAGTCCCAATATGAATCCCAATAATGGTGAATGAGAAAAGGGGTACTTTCCTTCAAAAGAGACTACATGCAAGTGCACTTTCCAAATGTACATAATGCCTTCCGTAAAGATGAGGAAGTTCTAACAACACAAGACTCACAACTACTTTACTCAGTAGGAGTACAACAGAACACAAGTTGGCAAGACATCAGGAGCACATTACATAAAAAAAAGAATGTACCCTTAATCTACTAACCAAACATGCCACTTGGATTATATTGTTCACCATCCCAACACACAGAATGTAATAGTGTCTATGCCCCCAAAAGATTTATCTACAAAGCTTATTTCCCAACAAATCCTACCGACCACTATCCATTGGCCAGCCAGTAGGCTCCATCTTCCCCATATCAAATACAACTCCCCCAATGTCCCCAGCATCCCTTCAGAACTATCCTTTCTCAAATCTGAATACCTGTCGTCCATTTATAACGGTATGTACCTCTTCAAGGTTTCAATTGGAGGCCTGAAACTAACTGCATATTTCCCAAACTAACCAAAGATATGCCATAGCAGCTGCCTCCACCCAAATTCCTGATCACCTTCTGACCAAGTATCATTGCTCACAGGTTTCCCCATGAACCCCGGAAAGCATATGCACACGTACATACTTGTTGTCCTTAGGCCTTTTCCTATTCCTTGCCCAATGACGTCTCAATATGGGCACAGATTTATATTACTGTTGAGAATAAACAAGCTTCCAGTACTGTCAACTATGGGAATTGCACTTGCGATAGAGAAAGAGGACAGTGTATGTCAAATGTGTGGCACCAGATGTAAAGAGGAAACAACCTGCCACATCCTTAGAGAATGTTGGGAAAATGGCCTATATAAGCATGTTGGGGTCCTTTGTGGCGACCTACGAAGATATAAAGAGTGAGTGAGAGCAAGTGGGAACACAAATGGTCAGTCGTGGTCTGCACAAGTATTTTTGGTGTCTTTGGAAAGGAGAGCCATTGACTGCAGCGTGGAGCCAGAGGCTACAAATACTCATTTGCAGCGCGGAGAGCAAGTGGGGACACAAGTGGTCAGTTGCGGTCCATCGGTGAATGGAGAGACGGAGTTAGAAGGTGCCAAGAAGATGGAGATCTCTACGCCCCGATGCAGAAGGAAAGTGGGTAAGAGATTGAAGGCGGCGGCGCGTGGTACAAAGTGGGAGACTGTGGTGGCAAGTCCTCTTTGATCCTGCTGGTAACCTTTCGTTCCCAGCCGCATGCACCCTTGAGCCAGTAAGCAAAGACTTTATTATTAAGAGGCGCATTATCTGGTTGTAAGAACCTTGTATAAAGTCCGGCTCTGAGCAACGGGAGCTGGATGAGGGGCATGCCCTTCTTGGATCTTGCTCGGAAACTAGCTTTAAGACTGTGCGAACGTGGAAGGATCAGTGTTGGCTGCCGGGAACCTGAGCGCACTCTACGATAAGAGTGAGCATGGTCAATAACCTGGGCTAGATTGGGCACAATTGCCACAGCGAAAGACAATCTCACAAAAGCATGAGCGGGCCTCCACAAGATTCGGCAAGAATAGCGGCAAAGGATTGCAGTATATAAATCCACACTGCTCGTAAACCAGACTTCACTTAGGAGTATATAAGGAGCCAAGTCTCCTGTTCCGGAGGCAATGAAACTGCAAAGTAAACCATTACAGGATGATATTAGATCTCCTGAATGGGAGGGGCCGCCTACAATAAATGGAGCTGCCGGAATTGTAGGGCAACAGGATGTACTAGGCACTCATGTCACAGAAAATACTCAAAGCCTCCCTGGCATCCAAGTTACTCAGGCTCAAGTACATCAGCAGTCATTGCCCCAGACCCCGGAAGTAAGAACAGGAAGGGAACAGGGCCACCACCTCATCATACACTCATGGAAGCGTGGTTTGGAGTACAAAATCAAGAAAAAAAATTAAAAGGAAGATAAATAGTCACATTGGAAAAATAAGAAGCAAGAGTGCGAATGATGAGGAGGCTCTTCCCGTCTTCCAGGACGAAGAAGAAAGTGAGGCAGAATCGAGTTTAGGGGTGGGACTGCAAAATGGAAATAAAAAAGCCCATGTGGCAGAAGACTCAGTAGAAGAAGCTCAAGAGGACAACGGTCTTGGACCGGAGGTTCTAGCAGCCAGGAAAGTGATCCAATAAATAAAAACTCCCTGGTTGAGCTTAATTTCGTTTTAAATTCTTTGGTATCTGTTTTTGAAGTATTGAGGACGGAAGTGCAGTCCCAAGCAGGGGGCCTCTTAGAACTCACTAAAGAAGTCTAACTTAGATTCAACCATGGTAGGATGCAATAACGCAATAAATGCTATAATGACACCAATCTTGAAGGATCTACAACTGGAGGTCACAAAACAAGGGATGGACTCGTCAGCCATCCAATGCTCATACAAAGACTGTGGAAGAAGCGGCAAACCCAGTTCTTCTTCAAGCTCTCCAGTCAAAATTAAATCTACTATTGCAGGGGCAGATGGTAGAGAGAGAGAGAGTGAGAGGAAGATGGGGTGGAGGGATATATCTCTCCCTTCAATGACACCCCCCTTTCAGGATCCATCCTCGAGAAGTTCAGAAGAGATGCCAGAAAGATTGGTGCCACTGTTATTTTCTGATTTCCAGTAGCTTGGCAGAGCATTGGTCCTAGTGGCTTTCTCCCTTCCACTTGGACTTCAACGAGATCTTTTACTCGCTTCTCCCTCTCTCACTCCTTCCAGTCTGTTTGCAGTCCTACACTTGCATTTATGACCTTGATTTCTTAGAGCTTTGTGACTTCACACGGCAGCTCAGTCACTTTCTGATTTTGTGTTTTGAGCTCTAATCGACCATCTTTTGAGGTATCAGTTCTTGCGTCTTTCCCAGTGACAGTTGGGCAAGACCAATTTCCCTCCCCTTCTATGATGCCTGTCGCAATTGGCTTCGACAGGGATTTCAGAAAGGAGTTAGTTTCAGTTTTCCTGATTTTTGCTGGGTAATTCCGATGGAACCTTTTAATTAAGCGAGGTGCATGGATGTATTCACTAGGTTCCCATGATCGGTCTTGAGGGCTGTATCCCTTCCAATCAACTAAGTAGTATAGTTTGGGTCTGGTGTATTTTGAGTCTAGGATATCCTTTACTTCAAACTCTGGTTCTCCGTCAAATAATACTGGTTTTGGTGGTGTTGTAACCCGAGTACCGGGTTGTACCGGTTTCAGGAGCGATACGTGAAACACAGGATGAATCTGCATAGTGGGTGGTAGGGCTAATTTAACTGCCACTGGATTTATTATGGATTCAATATAATAAGGTCCCAGATATCGGGGACGAAAGGTTTGAGTCCCTTTTATGGGCACATATTTTGATGCTAACCAGACCTTGTCTCCAATTTGATAGTCGGGGGCCTTTACTACGATGTTGGTCAGCAAATTTCTTTTGTCTGTTCTTGGCTTGGAGTAAATGTTCTGCTGCTTATTTGAAGGCCTGGGAAATAGTTGTATGTATATTGGAACTGTTAGGCAAAGTTTGTATGCAGTACCCTTTTGGACAACTACACACAACTAGGACCAAAGGTGGAAGCAAAACCAACCTTTGGTATAAGTCTGTACTACAGTTTTGTAGTAGCACTGCTGAGCAGTCAGGCTTATCTCAAGAGGGCATGTGAGCTGTAAGGGTGTTACACAGAGGTCTATAATTACAAGTATTCAAATAGACTCTTATACTCAAGGTTTTATGGTAAAACACATTCATTTATTTCACAGTCATTTATAAAACATTCACTAGAAGGAGGCAATCTATTTCACACACAAAATACACTACAGTACTTCACAAGATCAGGTTCTGAGGCATTTAAACTACTTTGAAGGAGGAGCAAAATGGCATTCAGAGCATTTGAAGTAGGAGCAAAAAGGCATAAGTTAATAAAACGAATATTACAGTTACTCTAAAACAGTGCAAATAGTTTGAGTTCACCAGAGGAGTCGATTCAATGCAATAGGTTAGGCAAAAGTCAATGGGCTAAAGTCTTGTATAGGATAAAGCAGTTCTGGAGTTTAAACAGAAAAGTCTTTGCCAAGGTTCTCAGAAGCAGTTCGTAAAATAAAGATTCATAGGTTGGGTCACAAGCTGACTAGGCCTGCAAGTTGCCAAAGTTTCAAGCACTTTCGCAGTGAGAGGCAAGTTCTCTCGGTCAGGTTTTCACAGTACCTTACAATGAAGAAAAAGATGCATCTGAAGATGTCTGTCCCTGGCAGTTCCTGAAGATCTCGCTGTTCCTGAGCCTCAGTCGTGGGAGGGAGGACATCGGGGGCCTCCTGCACTGCACTGCACTGGGACTGGTCAAAAAGTTCGCTAAACCGAATCTTCAATTCCGGTAGCTGTAGTCAAGCACAGAAACTGGTGTCCTTCTCCCTGGCTATTCAATTTCCTGCAGCACTCCTGAGGAAAACACAACCAACTCCGAGAATGGTATCCAGGTGGCTTACGAGTTGATTGGTCCGACCAACTCAAAAGGGAGAAGTCGTCCTTGAAGGGCTTGTCTGTCGACATGAACTTGGCGATTCGGACCTGCAGCAGGGCTTCACCGGGCAAACCAATGGTCCAGGAGTTGCAGCAGCTGTCCTCTTCCAGCTCGTCTTCGGTTCTTTCGTTCGAGTGGTCGACTCTGCCTTCCAAGCCAAGAGGCTCACCTTTTAAACAGTTTTCTCTCATTCATTCCAGCCTACCTGCCACTCACCCAGCAGGGTGGCTGTTCTTGCCGGACAGTCAGCCAGCCAATCAATCAGGCCAGAGTGCATTTGGGTCTCCTAGGAGACTATGCACAGGGAGTTTCGGGCACCTCCCTCACTTCCTGCACAACCCAGACACTCGGACGCTAGAAGCGGTCTTCAGTCCTGAAGCCCGCCAGAGACATTGGAGCAAAGGGACCAAACCTGGTTTGGCGCGCAGAGACAAACTCTAGAAGGACCTTTCCAAAAAGAAATGCCGAAAAAAGAAGACCGGGACCCGTTTAAACAAAGGTGGCTCAGACGCCATCTTCAAAAGCATGGCTCCCATGATTTAACGCTACCGGTGTTCGCGGTCGGGAAAAATCATGGTAGTTTGTTGTAAAACCACTGCCATTAGGCATTTCGAGAGGAAAGGGTAGCATTTGACGGCTACATGAGTTTCTAGGCATAGGGGATACTAAGTAACCACTCCAGCATTCTATTGTAAGATAGTGTGTGCTGGGTCTAGGAATTTGGAAAGACTAGTAAAGTCAATTTCACTTTACTTTCTCTGGGAAACAGTAGTTTATCCCAGAGAAGGCATTTAAACCTTGGGACAGCCTGAAAGGCTTCCCTGTGTCACTGCACTAAGAGTGCTGTGTGACACACATGAAAAGATGATGTCTATGGAGTTGTCTAAAACTACACAATCAAAGAACACAAGAGTAAAACACACATCAAAATACGTGAGACAGAGTGAGAAAAAAATGGCTCCCACTCTCTCCAGGTCAAAAATCAAGTCCTCAAAATGCAGCAAAGTTGCTGGGGGTCTCTAAGGTGAAGGGAATTAGCACATTTATGAGCATTCTCCCTAACACTCATCCCCCACCAGACTAAGGGACAGGAGGATTGAATCCACCCCTGGATGAATCTCCTTACCCCAGTTGGTCATACATTCTGGAGAGACCATCAGCAATTTGATGATTACACCCTGACCTGTGTTCAATGGTAAAATCAAACCCCTGTAGGAACAATTTAGGATTTTCCCCCTTCATCTGCATTAGCCATCTCGAGGGTTGGTGATCTGTCAATCACAAAAGCAGATCCATACAAGTACGGTCTAAACTTCTTCATAGACCACACATTGGAAAAACACTCACATTCTATGGTTGCCCATCTTGTCTCCGGTTCCTTCCGTTTTCTACTGATGGAGCAGATGGGGTGTTCCCTACCTTTCTCATCCAGTGGACTCAAAACTGCACCTGTACTTGTATTGGAAGCATCAGTTTGTACAATGAAAGTTTGGCTGTAGTCAGGAGCTCTTAAGACTGGAGCTTGACAACGGGCTTTCTTAAGTCCTTCAAATGCCTTGGTGCACGCCTCATTCCACCCCGGAAGTATTCAACCTCCAACAGGACGCGGACGACCCCGTTCATTGGGTCTCTCCGGGGTTTACGACCAGGTTCCGCGTTAGTCCGTAGTGTAAGAAACAACATAGCACAGTACACTTTAAAAAGCTTGTGAATCTAAATCAATTAGCTTTCCAAATGAAGGGTTGAAGTTTGTGCATAGAATCCTGTGAATTGTTTTTTAGAACTTCATTGTAATGAATTTCCTAAAAAGGACGATGAGTTTACACCATTGGTGTTCTTAAAAAATTGTTTCTTGTACAATCTAACAATAAAATATGTATTTTTTTTTATAAATTTGCGCTGAAGTACTGCTTGCTCAAAGTGCCCGGAAGTGGATATGGGACAGGAATAGGGACCACCTAGAGTGAGCAGCAAATAGCAGCACTAGCTTTGTTGTCATAAATTGCAAAGGGTTAATCCCTTTAGGCTGAGGGTATGCTAGTGCTCCTTCTCCCTCTATCTCCCTTCTTTTTTGAATATGCACTCCAGACCTTCTTGGGGAATTTGGGTGAGGAGACCACATTCAATGGAGAAGCTATGGACCCATAGTTCTCTATGAAGTTCCTATAATAACCATTGAGACCTAAGAAGGCTCTCACTAGGGTTTGAGTAGTAGGGATGGCCCATTCTTGTACAGCTTGTACTTTACTAGGCAATGGCCTTATTTCACCTCCTCCTACCTCATGTCCAAGGTAGACCCCTTTGCTCTGACCAATTTGACATTTACTTGCCTTTATGGTCAGATGGGCCTGCCCAAGAGCCTGCAAAACATACCCTAAGTGGTCAACATGTTGTTTCCAAGTAGGGCTGAACACAGCCATGCAGAAGTCCTCCATTCCATTCAGAACTTGATTAACCATCCTTTGGAACGTAGTAGGTACATTCATGAGTCCAAAAGGCATAACCTTAAACTGGTAGATGCCGACTGAAAATGCAGTTTCTCCCTTGGCATGGGCTATTTGCCAATAGCCTGACGTTAGGTCAAATGTACTGAGGTACTTGGCTGAACCAAGTTTGTCTGCAAGCTCATCTGTCCTAGGTAAAGGATGGGCATCAGTCCTGGTGACTGCATTTAGAGCTCTTTAGTCCACACAGAATCTCAACTCCTTGGATCCTGCCTTTGGCACTAGTACAACTGGACTAGATCATGGACTGGTAGAGGGTTCTATTACCCCGGGATCAAGCATCCTGTTGACCTCCTCCTTTATGTGGGTTCTTACATGGTCTGACATCCTGTAACCTCTGCTTTTAACAGGTAAACAATCACCAGTGAGAATATCATGCTGGCCCCAAGGGGTCAAGCCTGGTGATAGTGAAAACAGATTTAACAGAGATTTGCACTCCTCCTGTTGTTCCAGTGTCAGACTAGAAGAGAGATTAACTACTATCTTCCAATCTAAAGGTTGTCCCCTGAGGAGATCAGGTAGAGGTTCACTCTCCTCCTCCTACTCCTGAGCAGAAGCTAGAAGCAAAGCTCCCACTTCTGGTCTTGAGACATAGGCTTTTAGACGGTTGGTGTGAAAGACCTTGGGGGCCTCCTTAGGATTGCCTAAGTCCACCAAATAATTGACCTCTCAAGTTTTCCCACAACCTTGAAGGGTCCAATCCATTTGTCCAGTAAGGCCCTCTGCCTTGTAGGTACCATAACTAGAACTTGCTGGTCTTGAGTAAACTCAACCATGTTGGCCTTCTGGTCATGCCAATTCCTCACCGGAGCCTGACCTGTTTTCAAGTTATCGGATACTTCTGTCATCATGTGTGTCATTCTCCTCCGGAGACCTAGCACTTAGTCAGTGACTATCACTGGCTAGGGAGAAGGAGCCCTCTCCAACCCCTCCTTAATTAGGGCCAATGGACCTCTAACTGGAGGACCATAGAGAAGCTCAAAGCGACTAAATCCAACTCCCTCCTAAGGAACTTCTCTATAAGCAAATAGAAGGCGTGTGTCATGATCCCTGCTTCCAAGGGGTCAGGACTTGCCCCACAACCTTGGAAGCAGGCCCATAACTCTGATCCCAGGAACCAGCCAGTCCCTATTGGGACCTTTTGGACCTTGTCCTGGCGCCAGTGGCGCCAGGCTCATGAAGGTGACTGGTCCCGGCACAGGAAGCGCCGGGCTCATATTAGATAAGAGTGCTTGGTGGACCTACCTGTAGCAGACCATGCTGCTTACTTACCAGCTAGCTGGTCTCCTGATCCTTCTCTGCCTGGGACTACTTTTTCTGTCTGGGTGGAGCAGGAGCCACTCCCTGGAAGCAGAACACAGGAACTCTTGTAGAAATCTGGAACACTTTTTCTTACCTGGGTGGGGCCGTGGAAGAAGACGCCTAAGCACTACAGAAGGCTATTTAAACCACACCCGATTGGTTTCACGTGCTTCGCGTTATTCTGCATCTGCAGCAGGACGCTCACCGTGTCAGCTCCAGGAAACCTCCAGCTCCAGATCCTGTGAACACGAAATCACCTGCTGGGATCCAACCTTCAGTCTTCTTCAGTCTTCAGCAGCTCCTGCAAAAACAAAGGCACAGGTTAGGCTAAAGCAAAGGCAGCGCATCTACTTACCTAATCCAACGGCAGCATCCAAGGCGCCTTTTTCGGCCTTTCTCTTCCGGCATCCGACATCTGCAAAGAGAAAGAACATCGGTCAGTAATATTTAACTACTGCTTACCTGTGTTACGCCCGTTCCAACTCAGCTCGCGCTGCATTCCGGCACCTGCAAGACAAGATACATCGGTTTGTAACGCTTAGTTACAAGACTGCTTACCTGTGTTACGTTCGCTTCCAATCTGTTCGCGCTGCACCTCAGCACCTGCAAAGACAAAAGAGACATTACGGTGCATTCTACAGCGCTAGTGCAGTCTTTCTACTTACGTGCCATTAGAAGGATAATCTTCACCGCCGCAGCATCTGAAAAGGAAAAGACAGACTTTAAAGACTTAAGACTTTTGAAAGAGAAGAGAACAATCTAAAGGAACTTAAATACTTACAAGGCACGCCTGTGCAATAACGGCGTCTTCGCTCTCAGCTAACCCTCTGCTATCAAGAGGCAGAGCTCGCATCCAGTGAAGCAACTGGACCCAGCGCCCCTGCACAAGACGCAGGATGGAGAGCCCGGCATTTACCTATCTAAGGTAAGCGCAAGTATCAACCCAGTTCCACGGGGAAAGAAAGGGCGAGAGGGGCTAGGAACTTTCCCAATCTTCCAATCACTAATACCTTGGTTTACCCTTGCAGACACCTCACTCTTCAGCTTAAACTTTCGGTGAGAAGGGGGCCCTGTCCGGGAGCAAAACAAACCCTGCGCCTAACACTGAAGACGGTATCCCCACCAGATCAAGGCCTGCGCCTCCGAGGGAACCAGGTGAGCGTTACAGAACGCGAAGCCTTACCACATAATTCCCGCCCAGGCGCAATGGAAACCTCAGACACAGACCAATTGGCCCATTTACTCGGGGAGTTGAGGGCGGAAGTACACGCCGCACGTCAGGAAACAAATGCCCTAAGGAGGTAGTTAGTGGTCTCCAAGGAGCGAACAGACGATTTGGCTAGGCAATTGCTGCAAGCCCAAGCTGGACAAACTCCTCTACCCACCCCTAGTGGGGGCCACGCTCCTACAGCTTCCTCAAATCCGGTGCAAATCAATCTACCAGGAAATATACCTTTGGCTCCGCCCGAACGCTTTTCAGGTGATCCGAAAAGGTTTGCTGTGTTCATCAATCAATGTCGCTTGCACTTTTTGTGCAGACCCGCCGCTTTTCCAACGGACCAGGCTAAAGTGGCCTTCGTGCTCTCTTATCTCAGTGGCAGTGACGCAGATTGGTCTGTTCCTTTAGTGTCTCAAGATGACCCCATTCTCCATATCTTCCAGAACTTCCAAGCCAGTATGGAGAAACTGTTCGCAAGGCACTATCAGGGACAGGCCTTGGACAATGAACTTCTTTCACTACGACAGGGCAATCAAGATCTTCTGACTTATATTGCATCATTTAACAGACTAGTGGTGGAAACCGGATGGCCAGAGGATAAG
Organism: Ambystoma mexicanum; assembly: GCF_040938575.1. NCBI lineage: Eukaryota > Metazoa > Chordata > Amphibia > Caudata > Ambystomatidae > Ambystoma > Ambystoma mexicanum. The sequence goes on along the minus strand of NC_090937.1, from coordinate 380,569,911 downwards.
AGGATCACACTGTTTCACAGACGTCTGCGTGGGGAATTAAAAGACGTTCTGGCTCAAGTGGTAAATCCTCCACAAGACTGTTCCGAATATATCGATCTGGTAGTGCAATTGGATCATCGACTACAGGATCGGAAAGCCGATCGATCCAGATTTGAAACCCGACTTTTTCCAAGGCCACAAAGTTCCACGAAAGGAACTGATTCTGTGGAACCCATGCAAATAGGCGTTGTTAAAGGACCTTTAACCCAAAAGGAGAGGGAAAGGAGGAGACAACTGCAATTATGCCTCTATTGCGGAAACTCAGGGCACTTTCTTCGAGATTGTCCAGTGAAGCCCAAGAAGAAGATAGTAGGGGCGTCTGATAAAGGTACCGAGAATTCTGAGCCGGGAAACGACCTCGCCCGGCAAGTGTAGAGGTCCGCTTGCCGAGCTTTAAAACCAGTTCTTTGACCTCGCATTTCATCATGCCCATGGTCCTCGTGAGTCCAGAGCAACCTAATTGTATGCATGCCATTAAAGCATACATTGATAGTGGCGCAATCGGGAATTACTTGGACTGTGAACTGGCCGCCAGGATGAATCTATCTCTTTGTCCAAAGACGGTGAAAGACGTCATCACCACCGTGGATGGGACGGAAATAGCTTCCGGACCTGTAACTCACACCACCATTGAAGTAACATTAGTAAGCCAAGATGGGCATCAAGAGAAGATTGTGTTTGATGTGATCAAGGCCCCGCAGTTTCAAGTCATCTTGGGAGTTCCTTGGTTGGAGAAACACAATCCTCAAATTGATTGGCTAGCAAAGACAATCCGGTTTCCAGAATGCGCTTCTACCTGTTACCCTCAGCCCTCCACCAAACTAGCTGCAACTGTTTCTGAGAGTCCACAACCGCCTCCTGAATACCAGGAATTCCAAGATGTCTTTCGGAAAGACCAAGCTAATTCTTTGCCTCCCCACAGATAATACGACTGTCAGATAGACCTGATTCCCGGATCCACTCCTCAGTGCAGTCGGATTTATGCCCTCACTGAACCTGAAAATCTCCACCTAAGGCAGTATTTGGACCAGTAACTGGCTAATGGATTCATCCGTCCTTCGAAGTCCCCGGCCTCCTCAGCTCTGTTCTTCGTGCCAAAAAAGGAGGGAGACTTAAGAACGTGTATAGACTACCGTGCCCTGAACCAGACTACAATTAAGAACAGGTATCCATTGCCATTGATCCCAGAACTACTTGACCACGTCAAAAACGCCTGTATATACACTAAGTTGGACCTCAGAGGAGCCTACCATTTGGTGCGAATAAAGGAGGGCGATGAATGGAAGACGGCCTTTCGTACCAAGTATGGACTGTTCGAGTATCAAGTGATGCCCTTCAGGTTGTGTAACGCACCGGCCGCATTCCAGTTCTTTATGAATGACGTGCTCCGTGAACTCATTGATGTGTGTGTAGTTGTTTACATTGACGATATTCTGGTTTATTCGTCCTCTGAGGCAGAACACCGAAAACACGTCACAGCGGTACTGGAGAGGCTCCGAAAACACAAACTTTTTGCAAAATTAGAGAAGTGCGTCTTTCATGTCACTGAGGTCGAATTTTTGGGATTTATTTTGTCGCCTGATGGAGTTCACATGGACTCGAGGAAAGTAGACGCAATCATCAAGTGGCCCTCACCAACATCTGTAAAAGGGGTTCAAAGTATGTTGGGCTTCGCCAACTTCTATCGTAGGTTTATTCCAGACTTCTCTCGGGTAGTCCAACCCATTACAGCTCTCCTCAGAAAAAACAAACGTTTTGAATGGTCTACCGAGGCAGAACAAGCCTTTCAGGAGCTAAAGACTAAATTTACCTCAGCCCCGATTTTAAAACATCCCCGCCCGGAACTACCTTACATCGTTGAGACCGATGCCTCCAGCCTCGCTATGGGAGCAGTGCTTTCACAGAGAGACCCAGGAACCAACCAGTTACACCCCGTGGCGTTTTGGTCTCGCAAATTCTCGGCCCCAGAAATCAACTACACCATTACTGATAAGGAACTTTTGGCTATTAAGTTCGCCTTTAAGGCCTGGCGGCATTATCTCCTAGGAGCCCGACACACTGTCACTGTCATTACTGACCATCGTAACCTACAGTATCTTAAATCAGCCAAAGCCCAATCCTCCAGACAACTTCGCTGGGCATTATTTTTTGCCGAATTTGATTTTATAATTACCTACCGACCAGGCAATAAGAATGGTAAAGCGGATGCCCTCTCTCGAATTGGAGTAGATGAACACATGGTTAACCCTGAGCCCGTACCTATTATTCCTGAACAAAGAATCCTGGGTCTGATCGGCATGCAATCCATTGAAAAAATTGAAGCCCAGGTTAAACAACTTGTAACTCCAGCAGACATACAAAAATGGCATCTTCAGGGGGAAGACTTCACAGTAAAGAACGACTTATTGTACTTCAAGGAACGACTTTATCTACCCTGTACTAGCTTACAAAATCAAGTCATCTCTTGTTATCACGACTCCTTAATGGAAGGACACCTGGGTATGGCCAAGACCTCGGAAAAGGTCAAGCGTCACTTCTGGTGGCCATCTTGGAGAAAGGACATCAGAAACTTTGTCATGTCCTGTGGAGTGTGCGCCCAAAACAAGAGTCCTAAGGAGAAACCAGCAGGCCTCTTACAACCAATTGACATCCCACCTCGTCCTGGCATACCCTCTCCATGGACTTTATCACCGACTTACCTCCCTGTTCCGGATACAATACAATCCTGGTAATCGTAGACTTATTCTCAAAAATGGCACATTTCATCCCACTAAAGGGTTTACCGTCAGCAGCAATCCTGGCTCGAGAATTTCTTGAAAACATTGTTCGGTTGCACGGCTTTCCTTCAATTTTAATCTCGGACAGAGGAAGTCAATTCATCTCCCACTTCTGGCGGAGTTGCTGTCGGTTGGCTCAAATTGATGTGAGACTTTCAACCAGTCACCACCCACAAACCGACGGTCAGACCGAAAGGACCAATCAGACTTTGGAACAGTACCTACGCTGCATGCTGCAACAGACAGAAGGAACTTGGAAGGACATCCTTTGGATAGCCGAGTACGCTTACAATAACTCAGTCCACTCTGGAACCGGAAAGACCCCGTTTTTTCTTTTGTATGGTAACCATCCTCGAACCTCTAACCTGGATCCACCTCAGGATCTTGGAACACCAGCAGTTGACCACCTACATTCAACCATCACCCAAGCCTTCAAGGAAGCTACTACCCACCTTCAAAGGGCCAAGGAACAATACAAGAAAGGAGCAGATCAACATCGGAAGGAAGCCCCTCAATACCAAATAGGAGATCAAGTCTGGCTATCCACCAAACATTTACCCCTAAAGGGACCACGCACTTTTAACCCAAGATACCTGGGACCCTACTCTATCACTGCCATAATAAATCCAGTAGCGGTCAAGTTGGATTTACCCCCTCGTATGAAAATGCACCCAGTCTTTCATGTTTCACTACTAAAACCTGTTCAACCAGAAACCCGATTGACTAAATCTCCTGAACCTACCCTAGTTGACGGAGAACTCGAGTTTGAAATCAAAAATATCCTGGATTCCAAGATCTCCAAATCGAAACTACACTACCTGATTGACTGGAAAGGCTACGGCCCCCAAGAAAGATCTTGGGAACCTGCAGAACATGTACATGCACCTCGACTAATCAAGAAATTTCATCGGACATTTCCTAACAAACCAAGACCTCCGGAGAAGTCAACCTTGGGAGGGGCCTTAAGGGGGGGTGCTGTCATGATCCCCGCTTCCAAGGGGTCAGGACTTGCCCCACGACCTTGGAAGCAGGCCCATAACTCTGATCCCAGGAACCAGCCAGTCCCTATTGGGACCTTTTGGACCTTGTCCTGGCGCCAGTGGCGCCAGGCTCATGAAGGTGACTGGTCCCGGCACAGGAAGTGCCGGGCTCATATTAGATAAGAGTGCTTGGTGGACCTACCTGTAGCAGACCATGCTGCTTACTTACCAGCTAGCTGGTCTCCTGATCCTTCTCTGCCTGGGACTACTTTTTCTGTCTGGGTGGAGCAGGAGCCACTCCCTGGAAGCAGAACACAGGAACTCTTCTAGAAATCTGGAACACTTTTTCTTACCTGGGTGGGGCCGTGGAAGAAGACGCCTAAGCACTACAGAAGGCTATTTAAACCACACCCGATTGGTTTCACGTGCTTCGCGTTATTCTGCATCTGCAGCAGGACGCTCACCGTGTCAGCTCCAGGAAACCTCCAGCTCCAGATCCTGTGAACACGAAATCACCTGCTGGGATCCAACCTTCAGTCTTCAGCAGCTCCTGCAAAAACAAAGGCACAGGTTAGGCTAAAGCAAAGGCAGCGCATCTACTTACCTAATCCAACGGCAGCATCCAAGGCGCCTTTTTCGGCCTTTCTCTTCCGGCATCCGACATCTGCAAAGAGAAAGAACATCGGTCAGTAATATTTAACTACTGCTTACCTGTGTTACGCCCGTTCCAACTCAGCTCGCGCTGCATTCCGGCACCTGCAAGACAAGATACATCGGTTCGTAACGCTTAGTTACAAGACTGCTTACCTGTGTTACGTTCGCTTCCAATCTGTTCGCGCTGCACCTCGGCACCTGCAAAGAAAAAAGAGACATTACGGTGCATTCTACAGCGCTAGTGCAGTCTTTCTACTTACGTGCCATTAGAAGGATAATCTTCACCGCCACAGCATCTGAAAAGGAAAAGACATAGACTTTAAAGACTTAAGACTTTTGAAAGAGAAGAGAACAATCTAAAGGAACTTAAATACTTACAAGGCACGCCTGTGCAATAACGGCGTCTTCGCTCTCAGCTAACCCTCTGCTATCAAGAGGCAGAGCTCGCATCCAGTGAAGCAACTGGATCCAGCGCCCCTGCACAAGACGCAGGATGGAGAGCCCGGCATTTACCTATCTAAGGTAAGCGCAAGTATCAACCCAGTTCCACGGGGAAAGAAAGGGCGAGAGGGGCTAGGAACTTTCCCAACCTTCCAATCACTAATACCTTGGTTTACCCTTGCAGACACCTCACTCTTCAGCTTAAACTTCCGGTGAGAAGGGGGCCCTGTCCGGGAGCAAAACAAACCCTGCGCCTAACACTGAAGACGGTATCCCCACCAGATCAAGGCCTGCGCCTCCGAGGGAACCAGGTGAGCGTTACAGCGTGGCAGAAGAAGGTCCCACTTTCTTCTAAGGGGTTCCTCTAAAGCACCTATCATGCTCTTCATAGTTCTATTAAACCTCTCTACCAAGCCATTCGTATGGGGATGGTAGGCAGTTGAGAACTTGTAAGTCACTCCAGTTTTTCCACATGGCCTGCATGTAGTGGGACATAAAGTTTGATCCCCTGTTAGAGATGACTTCCTTAGGAAAACCTACCCTGCTAAAAAAATACCACGTAGGGCCTTAGCAACAGCCTGAGCTGTAACAGTCCTTATAGGTATGGCTTCAGGATACCTAGTAGCATGGTCTACTACAATCAATATACATCAATTTCCTGAAGAGGTTGGAGGGTCTAAGGGACCAACAATGTCGATTCATACCCTCTCAAAAGGGACTCCCACCATTGGGAGAGGCACCAACGGTGTAACATTCTTGGCTCCACTCTTGCCAGATGTCTGACAAGTGTGACAGCTCCTACATAATTTATCTACATCATACCCCAACTGAGGCCAGTAGACATCCACAGAGAGCCTTTTCTTTGGTCTTCTTAAAGCTTAAGTGACCAGCTAAAGGTATCTCATGGGCTAACTGTAGGAACTGTTGTCTTATCTCTAGAGGCACTACAAGGCTTCTGTAGTCCCCTGGGATAGACTCGGTAGGCTCACTGTAGGGGAGGCCATCTTCCCAGTACAACCTGAGCTTCCCTGGCTCTTGTTGGTGAAGTCCTTCAAGAGTAGGACACTCTTTGACCTCTGCTGAAGTCTGCCCTGCAGGGACCACCTTCAGCCAGTAAAGACTGCAGCTCAGGATGGCCTTTAGGATCCAGATCTCCAACAGGGAGAAGGTCTTCTTCCAGCTCTGACTCTTCAGCAGCTGATTCAAGCATTCCTGGTTGTTCCTCACACTCAGCCTCAGCTGGTGGAGCAGTCACAGGTGTGCCTTTGGACAGTCCTCTCGGGGATGTCCTCGTGGGTTGCACAGGAGTGCTCTCTGGCTTTTTCTTTGAGACCTTGGGTTTCCCCTTTGTCTTATTCTTCTTAGTTAGTTAGGGTGTTCTAGTTTCTTCTGTAACATCCTCTTGAGAGCCTGTTAAGGTATTCTCTCTGGCCTTCTTTGTCTGCTCCAGTTTCCTTTTACTAGGAGGCCTGGGGGTGCTTGATACAACTTAAAAACTCTTGATGTCATTCCCCAGCAGGACCCTCTCAGGCACTTCACTTTGTACACTAACAGGTATCCTTACAGTCATGTTGCACTGGATGAGAGCTTGTAGTCTAGGAAGCATTTGGACAGGGCCTCCAGCAAGCTTAGTGAGGCCTTAGCAACATCCTCAGGTTTGAAAAAAGTTTCATCCACCACTGTAATGCTGGCCCCAGTGTCTCTAATGGCAGGGTTCTCCTGGCCATTTACAAGTACACTGTCCTTCTAATATAATGTTATCTGGAATTAAATTATACACATCCATATTCTGCTGTTCCCACAGACCCAGGGACACTAAAACACAGGCAGAGACTCCAATGGGGTCTTCAGCCAGTAGCTGAAAGTTTCCACTTGCCATCCTTTAACATATGTACTTCTCCCTCTGGGGAAAAGGCTAAGGAGGCATTGTGGACCCCTGAGGGTTTACCCTTGCATCTGGGATCCCCTTTCACATGGTCAGTAGACCCACAAGCATAACGTTTTCCAAATGTTTTGAAAAGTTTCTGCTGACCTTCCTCTGGTTTGGCACCAGAGGGTTCACTAGCCCGATTCGGTTTCCCTTGTGGCTTACCCTTCTTCTGTTTGGGGCCCTCTTTTGGATTGGAGGTATTTGAATTCTCTTTGCCATCTTTCTTTTGCTGCTTCTCATCATCCTTCTTCTGAGTTGCCCCAGAATCCTTGCGAGTAGCCCTGTTGGCAACCCACAAGTCAGCAGCTTTGACTAGCTTCTTTGGATCAAGTTCCTTAGAGTCAGCAAAATGCTGTCTCAGCTCAGGAGAGCAGGCATCAAAAATAGATTCTAACAAAAGAACAAGTTACTTACCAACTGTAACATTCTTTTGAATGGATGTTCCTCCCACGTATTCCTCATCTTAGATATATTTGCCAGCTTGCTGCTTCTTTCGGAAATTTTTTGGCCAAAGGGCGCTGTGCTCGAGGCCGCGTACCTTGGTCCCTCGAAGGCCGCCGTCGAGCATCAATGTCACCCGTCGTATAAAGGGCCTGAGCCGCGCCTGTTGGTTCAGTTTTCGATGTTAATGGTGGCATCAGTTGTATTTTGTGTTGGCAGATGTCAGGCTCTTAAGGAAGTACAAGTGCAACAAGCGTAAGAACTGTACGGAGGGGTAGGTTGGGAGGGTCGATGAGGAATATGTGGGAGGAACATCCAGTCAAAAGAACGTTACAGTTGGTAAATAACTTGTTCTTCGAATGAATTGTGTCCTCCCACGTATTCCTCATCTTAGATAGACTCCCATAGCAGTTGTAATTTAGAGGAGGAGGAAGTACCATAGTTCTTCAATAATGCACAGAATGAAGGACTGCTTTTGTAAAAAGGCCTCCTTGCTAAGAAGTGGTGTCTAAACAATAATGTTTTGTAAAAGTGTATATTGATCACCAAGTGGCCGCAGCACAAATGTCTTGCACTGGGACACCCTTCTGAAGAGCTGTGGAAGTTGCTATGCCCCTGGCTTAATGAGCCCTTAAACCATCTGGAGGCTCCTTCCCAGCCAATTTTTAACATTCAGATATTGCTAGGATAATCCATCTGGACATAGTTTGCTTAGACACACCAAGGCCCAATTTGTGTCTAGTATAACCGACAAACAACTGATCTGTTTGTCTAAATCTTTCCAGTCTAGATATGTAGAAACTGAGAGCCCTTTTAGGGTCTAGTCTGTGCAACTGGAATCATTCCTCCTCTTTACTAGCGTGCAGAGGAGGATAAAAGGATGGTAAAGTGATTTTCTGTGACAGATGGAAATCCGAAACTATTTTAGGTAGGAAAAAAGGCTTGACCTTTAAAAAAACTTTATCCTTGTGGAAAACCATGTGAGGAGGCTTGCAAGAGAGCGCCTGCAACTCACTCACCCTGCGGGCTGAAGTTAGAGCCACTAGTAGAACCATTTTTAAAGTTAGGAGCCTTAAAGGACAAGAAAGTAAAGGCTCAAAAGGAGCACACATAAGAAACTTTAAGACTAAATTTAAATCCCAAATGGGAACTTGGAAGGGTGTAGGAGGGAACATATTTGTTAACCCTTTAAGAAATTGGATAACTAAAGGCATTTTGAAATATGAAACTTCTTCGGAGGAGCACTTGAAGCTAGATAGCGCTGCCAAATATCCTTTAATAGTTCCAACTTGGAGCCTGAGTTGGCTAAATGTAATAGAAAGGAAAGCACCATGGGAGTGGCACATTGAAAAGGATCCCCACCATCCCTGCACCAATTACTGAATTTCTTCCAACGACACCGGTATAAGGATTTTGTTGCTGGCCTTCTGGCCGAAAGCAAAATCTCCTTAACGTCATCCGGGAGGTGCCAATCCTTATTTCTCAACCTCTCAGAAGCCAGGCGTGAAGGTTGAGTGTCTTGACCTCTGGATGGAGAACCCGACCTTCCTCTTACGAGAGAATATCCTTTCTTTGTGGAAGATCCTTTCTTTGTGGAAGATGTATTGGAGGTCAGATTGTGTGTGTTTCTGTGTTTGAGATGGATTGGCACATGAAAGTAAGCATCCTGAAGGTCCAATGAAACCAGCCAGTCCTGAAGCTGAAGAGCCTGAAGGATCTGAGAAAGGGTCACCATCTTGAACTTGTCCTACCTGAGGAATTTGTTCAAATTTCTCAAGTCCAAGATTGGTCTCAATCCTCCGTCCTTTTTGGGAATGAGAAAATAAGGGGAGTACCAACCCTTGTTCCTCTCCGCTCCAGATACATGTTCTATTGCACCTTTCTCTAGCAGGGTTAAAATCTCCTGCAGGAAGAGTGGGTCTGGAATATTTACAGAGATGGCTCCCGATGGATGATCTTGAGGCTTTTGATGAAAAGGAAGACAGTAACCATGGGTCACTATCTCTAGTGTCCAGGCATCTGACGTAATGCCCTGCCATTCGTCCAGATACTGAGTGATTCTGCCTCCCACCGGGGTCTTGTGGGTTAAGGCCTCAAAGTGGCTTTGCATCGGCTGCGGAGGTAGTAGCCGCTGCTGTGGCTGATCTAGCACCTCTCCCTTTACCACCACGAAAGGGTTTTCTTTGTTGTCTCCTCTGACTGGCCTGCCCTCTCCCAAAAGAGGAATAGAAGTGAAAAGGGCGACTCTTCCAGGAAGATGACCCTGCGTAAGAGTGTTGTTGAGGTTGCCTTATAGCGGTGCTGAGTGATTTTGCTGCTGCTTTCGAGGTCTGCAGCTTCTCCAAGCTCTCGTCTGCCTTGCTTCCAAACACCCTCAAGCCGTCAAAGGGCATATTGAGTAATCTGGATTCTATATCAGATGCAAAACTAGATTTTCTTAGCCATGCGAATCTACGCAAGACTGTGCTAGATGTCATGAATCTGCTTATACTCTCTGCAGTATCCAGTCCTGACTTGAGGCACTCCTCCATAGCCTCCTTCCCATCCTTTACTATCGCCAGGAAACCATCCCGCTCCTCACCCTCCGGGATGTGATCAGCCCCTGCATCTAAACAGCTCCACAGGGTGTAAGTGAACCTAGCTAATGTACAAGTCACATTAGTAGATTTAAGGGCCATACTACCAGAAGTAAAAGTCTTCCTCGCCCAGGCATCATTCTTTTTGTCATCCCTGTCAGGGGGCATAGAGGGATAAGCAGACTGTCTGTTCGCAGTCGCAGCTTGAATCACCAAGCTTTCAGGCGAAGGGTGCTTAGATAAATATTCTGGATCTGAGGGAGTAGGTCTATACTTTCCTACAAATTTCTTATTTACAGCTGGTAGAGATTCAGGTGTTTCCCAATTTGTCAGAACTCTCTTTTGAAGAGCTTTGTGGAAGTCGTCCTGGTCATATCTTGGGGACACTGACTTCCACCCCATAACATCTATCACTCTTCCCATGAGGTTCCTACACCTCGGTTCAGCATGGTCTGTGGGGTCAGGCCTTTGAAAATCTGCCTCAGGTGAGGTATCTAGGCCACTGGCCGATTGTAGGCAGTCATAAAGGTCTGACATTTTTGAATTAGGATCTACCAGTTCCTCAGGGACTTCTCTTGTCCCAAATCGAACACCAGCTGATGTAATTTCCTCAGAGGTTTGTTCCTCAAAAATAGACAGATTAAAAAAATTCTTTCCTGGGCTGAGGGTGGACATTTTTTTCTGGTAAAGGTGGAACAGACCCAGCCTTAGCCATAGTTGTCGTCTTGGGAACCGGTATGAAAGATTTCCCAGACAAAGGCGTCGACGGAATCGACACCGGCTTAGACACACTCAAAAGAATCCCCGAGGTCCATCGAGGATGGCTTAGATGTCGAGTAAGGCTTCGACGCCGAGGCCGAAGGTATCAACGCCATTTTTGGCTACGACAGCGTTGTCAAAGGACGCGTCGAGTCGATAGCGGACTTTGACGATGAGGACGCCATTTTGTACTCAGGCAACCTCGATTTATGCACCATAGGTTTCTGTATAGTCTCTTGAGGCGCAGGAAAATCATCTTCCGAGGACTCCCTCGAATTTTTGTCGGATTTAGCGTGAGATGTTTTGGATTTCGTGGACAGGGGAATGCTCTTGACGCAACTTTTTTGAGGGGGGTCGGGGGGCCACCTTCTCAAATTTTTTTTCTGTTGAAGCCCTAAAGGCCTCCCATTTCTTTGGGGAATCATGCTTCGAGGGACAAGAAATTAACCTTCTGTCGGGCGAGGAAGAAGGACGAAGATCTAAAATGTTGCTTTTTTCATTTTTTGGATGACGAGGAAGAGGACTTCCTCGAGTGACTTTTCGACCTTGATCGTCTCGACTCATGATGAGATTTAGTTCTCGATTCTCTCGAGTCTTTTAGCCTTTTTGCAGACTTGAAAGACTCTTACCCCACCGCTAGCTTACCTAGGCGTTCCTTAAGAGCCTTGCTCGACATCTCCTGACACGACCCGCACTCGTCGACTTAGTGATCAGGACTAAGGCACCCAAGACAGTTTCAGTGACGATCCGTAATGGACATCTTTCTTCCGCATTTGAGACACTTTATAAAACCCGTCTTGGGTGTTGTTGGGGTTGAGGAAGAAGACCTTTCTCGATGAGAAAAACTGATGCGCCGTTTCGATACACGAAGCAGAAGCTCGGAAAAAACGCAACTGAACCAAAGGGCGCGGCTCGAGCTCTTTATACGACAGATGACGTTGACGCTCAACGGCGGCCTTTGGGGGACCAAGCTACGCGGTCTCGAGCACAGCGCCCACGGGCAAAAATAATTCCTAAAGAAGCAGCAAGCTAGCGAATATATCTAAGATGAGGAATACGTGGGAGGACACAATCCATTCGAAGTAGATTTCTAATTCCTTCAAAAGTGAACTGTCACCCTTTACGCAACCATCTAAGGTCTTCAAACATTCACACACCCAGGTAGCCCAAGGGGTACCATCATGCTTTTTGAGGGTCCTAAACCAAGGTACTGAAAAGGAGTTTTCCCAAATCTAGCTATCAAAGCTAGCTTCACATTTTCATACTCAAATCTATCAAGTTCCCCCACCTCCATTACAGCAACAGTTGCAACCTGAGGGAGCCTAGACAAAAGCAAAGGAATCCACCGATTCCCTGTGAAACCCTGAATCCCATAGTTATGCTCAAAAGCAGCACACCAATCTAAAATATCACGCTTCACCTCATGCATAATCACAGCTTCCTTGGGCATGCAAGGTCTCTTAGGACTGAAAGACCTAGAAGACTCTGGGAGAGAACCATTTTCAAGAGACAATTTCTTCATTTCAAGAGCATTATGCATTTCCATTTCTCCAAGTTTAATTTCTTGATGTTTACTTTCAGATTGCATTTGGAGCCTTTTGAGCTCTAACTCAAGTCTAATTTTTTCAAGAGAGACACATTCTGAACTCAGTACTGGACCTGGTAGGGTCCCTGTGGCTAAAGGTTGAGGTGTAGAGGCTCCCATCCTGAGACGCCGCCATCTCTTCTTGCTCATCAATAACAGAGTTAGACTCTGAATCATTATCATCCTCATCAACATTTCCCACATTTGCTGAAGGAGTAGGTGTAAACAGACCTACTTCTCAGACTTTGATATTCCAACAATTTTTCAATCAATTTGTTTTTATTTCCTTTAAAAGGGTTCTTCCTGACCTTACACATATCTTTCAGTTGATCTACTGTTCAGGGCTTCCTGTCTGAAGTTATCCATATCAGGCATGATAAAATTACTTTTCTAGTGGTGCTTAGCCTTGTGAAGGTTACTATTTGAACACAACTAAAGCAAAACTCTCAATGTAACAACTATACAATGTATTCTCACCGCCTGCCACCAGTGTTAGGCAAAGTTTGTATGCAGTACCCTTTGGGACCACTACACACAACTAGGACTACAGTGTAAGCAAAACCAACCTTTGGTATAAGTCTGTACTACACAGTTTTGTGGTAGCACTGCTGAGCAGTCAGGCTTATCTCAAGAGGAGATGTGAGCTGTAAGGGTGTTACACAGAGGTCTATAATTACAAGTATTCAAATAGACTCTTATACTCAAGGTTTCTTGGTAAAACACATTCATTTATTTCACAGTCATTTATAAAACATTCACTAGAATGAGGCAATCTATATCACACAAACATATACTTCAGTACTTCACAAGATCAGGTTCTGAGGCATTTAAACTACTTTGAAGGAGGAGCAAAAAAATGGCATTCAGAGCATTTGAAGTAGGTGCAAAAGGGCATAAATTAATAAAAACAAATTTCTAAAACTGTAGAAATAGTTTGAGTTCACCAGAGGAGTTGATTCAATGCAATAGGTTAGGCCAAGGTCAATGGGCTAAAGTCTTGTATAGGATAAAGCAGTTCTGGAGGTTAAACAGAAAAGTCTTTGCCAAGGTTCTCAGAAGCAGTTTGTAAAAGAAAGATTCATATGTTGGGTCACAAGCCGACTAGGCCTGCAAGTTGCCAAAGTTTCAAGCAGTTCTCTCGGTCAGGTTTTCACAGTACCTTACAATGATGAAAAAGATGCAGCTGAAGACGTCTGTTCTTGGCAGTTCCTGCAGATCTCGCTGTTCCTGAGCCTCAGTTGCGGGGACAAGAGGGAGGACATCGGGGGACTCCTGCACTGCACTGGTCAAAAAGCTGGCAAAAGCAAATCTTCAATTCCGGTAGCTGTAGTCAAGCACACACAATGGTGTCCTTCTCCCTGGCTATTCGGTTTCCTGCAGAACTCTGAGGAAAATACAACCAGCTCAGAGAATGTGTAACGCTCACCTGATTCCCGCAGAGGCGCCGGTCTTGACTGGGTGAATGCCGTATCTTCAAAGGTGATGTGTAACACACGGTTGGCTCTTTGGCCTGGACCTCTGCGCGCTGTATGTCTGACTCGAAGAGTAAGATGTCTGCAGATAGAAAATATGGGATTAATGAACTGGGGTTATTGGGTGCCTCTCTCCTCTTCCCTTTCTCTTCTCCTGTAGAACCCCAAAGGTTAACGCCCTCACCTTAGGTAAGTGAACGCCGAACTCTCCATCTGCCTCGGGGCAGGGTGCCGTAACCAGTTTCTTCACTGGATAAGGGTGCAGGCCTCTTGACCTCAGAGAACTGCTGTCCGTCGTTAACTGCACGAACGGTAAGTTCTGGGCACTTCAAATGTCTTAAAAGTCTTTTGTAATGATATCCCTTGTTTTGCAGGGTTCCGGCGATGGCGGATGGCGGGCTGATGAGAGTTGAGGATCGAACCCGCGTGAGGAATAGAAGCGCCTGGAAGCACGTAAGTAAGCGCTTGTAGCCTGCTTCACGATGCGCACTAACTGTCCCTTTTATCTTGCAGGTACAAGTTCGGAGCTTTAGAGAAGCTGAAGGGTGCTGGAATACCCACTGGATTCGGCGTGGGAAGGAGTAATGGCACGTGAGTAATAAAGTTGCCCAATGTCTTTAAACGCACCTTCTTTTGTCTTTCAGATGCGGGATGCAGCGCCGAAGGCCTCCGGAGCGTGCGAAGAGCTGGTAAGCTTTTGTCTTTCAGATGCCGGAATGCAGTGCGAAGACCTCCGGAGCCTGCGAAGAGTAGGTAAGCCTTTGTATTTCAGATGCCGGAATGCAGCGCGAGGCGTTGGTGACAGCCGATGGACCAGGTAAGAGATGCGCTGCCACTGAAGACCGTAGTGCTAACCTGTTCTTTCTTTGTCTTTACAGGTGCTGCTGAAGACTGGATTCCAGTATGGTAAGCCTTTGTTCCCTTAGGCCCAGGATCAGAAGCAGAAGACACGATGAGCGTTCTGCTGCAGAGAATGCAGAATAACGCAAAGCAAGATTCATCCATCGGGTGTGGTTTAAATAGCCTCCTGTAGTGCTTAGGTGTCTCCTTCCACAGCCACGCCTAGGTAAGAAAAGAGTTCCTTCTTTCCAGAAGAGTTCCAGTGTTCTGAACCTAGGGAGTGGCTCCTGCCCCACCCAACAGGAAAAGTAGTCCCAAACAGAAGAGGATCAGGGGTTCAACTGGCAGGTAAGTAAGCAGCATGAGGAAAAAGGTGGCAGAAAGCCAGCAGGATACAGCGCATAGGTCAGCAAATAATGTGGCTGTGAAAGGGCTGCGGCTAAGAGCTTGGGTGGGAGCCTGCTAAGTTCCCACTGGATTAGGAAATTGAAGGAAAAAGGGGGGTTTTGCTCTCCAGCTGCGCACACACAAAGTAAATAGGCAATTGCAAATGTATATGAATGGTTTTAATCAAAAACTAATGCAGCCTGACACGTGTTTCGAGCTGAACGCTCTTCTACTGAGGCTTAGTCTTGGCTTGGGTAAATTGTAATTACTAAAATTGAGGTATAATTAATCTGTCACAAATTATTGACCATGGGCTCCCATTGATTTGCAGTTGCACGGATAGGTTATCGGTAAATTATTAATTTACAGTGCGTTCACTGTTAAGTGAGGAAATGGAGCATGGTCTGCTGCAGGTAAGTCCACCCAAGCATTATGAGCCCGGCGCTTCCAGCGCTGGGACTGGGCATCTTTATGAGCCTGGTGCCACTGGAGCCAGGACAGGGTCCAAAAGGTCCCAATTGGGACTGGCTGGCACTCGGAACCGGGGTTATGGGTCTGCTTCCAAGGGAGTCGGGCAAGTCCTGATCTTTTGGAAGCAGAGATCATGACAGCACCCCCTCTCAAGGCCCCTCCCAAACCTGGCTTCTCCGGGGGTTTGGGCTTGTTAGGAAATGTTCGATGAAATCTTTTGATTAGACGAGGCGCGTGGACATATTCTGCAGGTTCCCAGGATCTTTCTTGGGGACCGTAGCCTTTCCAGTCAATCAGGTAAAATAGTTTAGATTTGGAGATCTTGGAATCCAGGATGCTTTTGACTTCAAACTCGAGTTCTCCATCAACTAGAATAGGTTTTGGAGATGTAGTTAGTCGGGTTTGAGGTTGCACGGGTTTTAATAGAGAGACGTGGAAGACCGGATGTATCTTCATGTGAGGGGGCAAGTCCAACTTGACCGCTACTGGATTTACTATGGTAGTGATGGAATAGGGACCAAGGTATCTTGGGTTGAATGTGCGTGGTCCTTTTAGAGGTAGATATTTGGTGGATAACCAGACTTGATCTCCTACTTGATTTTGGGGGGCTTCCTTCCGATGTTGGTCTGCTCCTTTCTTGTATTGTTCTTTAGCCCTTTGAAGGTGAGAAACGGCTTCCTTAAAGGCTTGGGTGATTGTAGAATGCAGGTGGTCTACTGCTGGTGTTCCAAGATCTTGGAGTGGATCTAACTCCGAGGTTCGAGGGCGACTACCGTATAAAAGAAAAAACGGGGTCTTCCCAGTTCCCGAGTGGACAGAGTTATTGTAGGCATATTCGGCTATCCAAAGGATATCTTTCCAAGTTTTTTCAGTTTGTTGTAGCATGCAGCGCAAATACTGTCCCAGAGTTTGATTGGTCCTCTCGGTTTGTCCGTCGGTTTGAGGGTGGTGGCTGGTCGAAAGTCTCACATCAATTTGAGCCGACCGACAGCAACTTCGCCAAAAATGAGAAATAAATTGACTACCTCGATCCGAAATTAGAACTGAAGGAAAACCGTGCAGTCGGACGATGTTTTCGAGAAATTCTCGGGCCAGAGTTGCTGCTGTTGGTAAGCCTTTGAGTGGAATGAAATGCGCCATCTTGGAGAATAGGTCCACGATTACTAGGATCGTATTGTATCCGGAGCATGGAGGTAGATCGGTGATGAAGTCCATAGAAAGCGTATGCCAAGGGCGAGGCGGGATGTCAATAGGGCGTAAGAGGCCGGCTGGTTTTTCCTTTTGACTCTTGTTTTGGGCGCATACTCCACAGGACATTATAAAGTCTCTGATATCTTTTTTCCAAGACGGCCACCAGAAGTAGCGCTTGATCTTTTCCGAGGTCTTGGTCATACCGGGATGTCCTTCCATTAAAGAATCGTGATAACAAGAGATTACCTTTTTCTGTAAATCTGTGCTGGGCAGGTATAACCGTTCTTGGAAATATAATAGGTTGTCCTTCACCGTAAAGTCCTTTCCCTGCAGATGCCAATTCTGTATGTCTGCTGGAGTTACCAGTAGCCTGGCTTTATCCTTAACTTCCTCTATGGATTGTGTGGCGATTACACCTAGAATTCTTTGTTCGGGAATGATAGGTACAGGTTTAGGATTGATCAAATGTTCTTCCACTCCCATCCGAGAAAGGGCATCAGCTTTACCGTTTTTTGTACCAGGTCGTTAGGTAATTATGAAGTCAAACTCGGCAAAGAATAGTGCCCAACAGAGTTGCCTAGAGGATTGAGCTTTTGCGGTTTTCAAATATTGCAGGTTTCGGTGATCTGTAATCACAGTAACGGTGTGTCGGGCCCCCAGAAGATAATGCCGCCAAGCCTTAAAGGCGGACTTGATAGCTAGAAGTTCCTTATCAGTAATAGTGTAATTGATTTCAGGAGGCGAGAATTTGCGGGACCAAAATGCCACGGGATGCAACTGATTGGTTACTGGGTCCTTTTGTGATAGAACTGCCCCATGGCAAGGCTCGAAGCATCAGTTTCAACGATGTAGGGGAGTTCTGGGCGAGGATGTTTTAAGATCGGTGCAGAGATAAATCTAGTCTTCAAATTCTGGAAAGCTTGTTCCGCCTCGGTAGACCATTCAAAACGTTTGTTTTTCTTTAACAAGACGGTGATGGGCTGGACTATTCGAGAGAATTCAGGGATAAACCTGCGGTAAAAGTTAGCGAAGCCTAACATGCTTTGAACACCTTTTACGGAGGATGGCGATGGCCATTTGAGAATTGCATCGACCTTCTTTGAATCCATACGCACTCCGCTAGGTGATAATATGAATCCCAAGAATTCAACTTCAGTCACGTTGAAAACACATTTTTCCAACTTAGCGAAAAGTTTGTGTTGACGCAATCTTTCGAGGACCATTTTCACGTGTTTCCGATGTTCAGATTCCGATGAAGAATAAACGAGGATGTCGTCAATGTAAACAACAACACACACATCTATGAGCTCTGTGAGGACATCGTTCATAAAATATTGAAAGGCGGCCGGGGCATTGCAAAGTCCGAAGGGCATGACCTGATATTCAAATAGCCCATACTTGGTGCGGAAGGCCGTCTTCCATTCATCGCCCTCTTTTACTCCTACCAAGTGGTAAGCTCCTCTAAGATCCAGCTTTGTATATATGCATGCTTTTCTGACTTGGTCCAGGAGTTCAGGGATCAAAGGTAACGGATATCTATTCTTAACGGTGATCTGGTTCAGGGAGCGATAATCTATACAAGTTCTAAGGTCTCCTTCCTTTTCTGGAACGAAGAACAAAGCTGAAGAAGCAGGGGACTTGGAAGGACGAATAAACCCATTTGCCAGGTATGGATCCAGGTATTGTCGAAGGTGAAGGTTCTCAGGCTCGGTGAGGGCATAAATTCTACTACAACGAGGAGTAGATCCAGGTATCGGGTATATCTGGCAGTCATAAGACCTATGAGGAGGTAGAGAGTTAGCCTGATCCTTCTGGAAAACATCTTGGTATTCTAGGTATTCGGGAGGTAACTGGGGAGTCTCTGAAGAAATTGCTGCCAGTGCAACACCAGGTGGAGGGTGACAAGTAGAGACACATTCTGGAAACTGGACCGTTCTTGCTCGCCAATCGATCAGAGGATTGTGTTTCTCTAACCAAGGTATTCCTAGAATAATCTGAAACTGAGGGGCCTGGATCACATCGAACACGATCTTCTCATGGTGTCCATCTTGACTTACTAGCGTCACTTCTTGGGTGGTATGCGTTACTGGTCCGGAGGCTATCTCCGTACCATCCACCGTAGTAATGACGTCCTTTACAGCCTTTGGACAAAGAGTCAGATTCATCCTCAAAACCATTTCATGATCCACATAATTGCCGATGGCACCACTGTCGACGTAAGCTTCTATCGCATGTAATCGATCCGGATGTTCAGGGCTAATGAGGACCATAGGTATCACGAAATGCGAGGTCACGGAACTGGTTTTAACGCTCGGCAAGAGGACCTCTATTCTTGTCGGGCGAGGTCGTTTCCCTGCTCAGAGTTTGTGACCCTGGTAACTGCAGCTCCTACTGCCTTCTTGGCTGGTTTCACCGGACAGTCTCGAAGAAAGTGCCCCGAGTTTCCGCAATAGAGGCATAATTGCAGCTGTTTTCTCCTTTCCCGCTCCTTTTGTGTTAGTGGTCCTTTCAGGCCCCCTATTTGCATGGGTTCCCCGGAGTCTACTCCTTTGGTAGGAGTTGGTGGTTTGGAAAATACTCGAGCATCAAACTTGGAACGATCGGCCTTCCTGTTCTGCAGTCTGTGGTCCATTTGAACGACTAAGTCAATATAGTCCGATCAGTCTTGCGGGGGATTCACTACTTGGGCTAACACATCTTTGAGCTCTCCACGTAGACCTCTATAAAACAGCGTAATCCTTTTGTCCTCAGGCCATCGAGTTTCCACTATCAGTCTGTTGAAAGACGCAATATAAGCCAAAAGGTCTTGATTACCCTGTCGCAATGAAAGGAGCTCATTGTCCAAGGCCTGCCCCTGTGAATGTCTTGCAAACAGTTTTTCCATACTGAGCTGAAAAGCTTGAAAATCATGGAGAACCGGATCATCTTGATTAACTAGAGGGATCGAACAGTCTGCCGCATTGCCACTAAGGTACGAAAGCACGAAAGCTACCTTAGCTTGATCAGTTGGAAAGGCTGCTGGCCGGCATAAGAAGTGCAACCGGCACGGATTAATAAATACTGCAAACCTCTTTGGGTCACCAGAAAATCGTTCGGGCGGAGCCAGAGGTACATTCCCAGGTAGGTTGATCTGCACTGGGTTCGTAAAGGATGTTGAAGGAAGATTTGCCCCTGATGCGGGTAACGGAGTTTGTCCGGCTTGTGACTGTAGCAATTGTCTAGCGAGATCGTCTGTTCGCTCCTTGGAAATAATCAGTTCCCTTCTTAGAGCATTCGTTTCCTGACGGGCTGCATGCACTTCTGCTCTTAGTTCCCCAAGTAACTGGGCTAGCTGGTCGGTATCCGAGGTTTCCATAGCGCCTGGGTGGGAGTTTTGCGGTAGGCTTTGCGTTCTGTAACGCTCACCTGATTCCCGCAGAGGCGCCGGTATTGACTGGGTGAATGCCGTATCTTCAAAGGTGATGTGTAACACACGGTTGGCTCTTTGGCCTGGACCTCTGTGCGCTGTATGTCTGACTCGAAGAGTAAGATGTCTGCAGATAGAAAATATGGGATTAATAAACTGGGGTTATTGGGTGCCTCTCTCCTCTTCCCTTTCTCTTCTCCTGTAGAACCCCAAAGGTTAACGCCCTCACCTTAGGTAAGTGAACGCCGAACTCTCCATCTGCCTCGGGGCTGTGTGCCGTAACCAGTTTCTTCACTGGATAAGGGTGCAGGCCTCTTGACCTCAGAGGACTGCTGCCGTTGTTAACTGCACGAACGGTAAGTTATGGGCACTTCAAATGTCTTAAAAGTCTTTTGTAATGATATCCCTTGTTTTGCAGGGTTCCGGCGATGGCGGATGGCGGGCTGATGAGAGTTGAGGATCGAACCCGCGTGAGGAATAGAAGCGCCTGGAAGCACGTAAGTAAGCGCTTTTAGCCTGCTTCACGATGCGCACTAACTGTCCCTTTGATCTCGCAGGTACAAGTTCGGAGCTTTAGAGAAGCTGAAGGGTGCTGGAATACCCACTGGATTCGGCGTGGGAAGGAGTAATGGCACGTGAGTAATAAAGTTGCCCAATGTCTTTAAACGCACCTTCTTTTGTCTTTCAGATGCGGGATGCAGCGCCGAAGGCCTCCGGAGCGTGCGAAGAGCTGGTAAGCTTTTGTCTTTCAGATGCCGGAATGCAGTGCGAAGACCTCCGGAGCCTGCGAAGAGTAGGTAAGCCTTTGTCTTTCAGATGCCGGAATGCAGCGCGAGGCGTTGGTGACAGCCGATGGACCAGGTAAGAGATGCGCTGCCACTGAAGACCGTAGTGCTAACCTGTTCTTTCTTTGTCTTTACAGGTGCTGCTGAAGACTGGATTCCAGGATGGTAAGCCTTTGTTCTCTTAGGCCCAGGATCAGAAGCAGAAGACACGATGAGCGTTCTGCTGCAGAGAATGCAGAATAACGCAAAGCAAGATTCATCCATCGGGTGTGGTTTAAATAGCCTCCAGTAGTGCTTAGGTGTCTCCTTCCACAGCCACGCCTAGGTAAGAAAAGAGTTCCTTCTTTCCAGAAGAGTTCCAGTGTTCTGAACCTAGGGAGTGGCTCCTGCCCCACCCAACAGGAAAAGTAGTCCAAGAGGATCAGGGGTTCAACTGGCAGGTAAGTAAGCAGCATGGTCTGCTGCAGGTAAGTCCACCCAAGCATTATGAGCCCGGCGCTTCCAGCGCTGGGACTGGGCATCTTTATGAGCCTGGTGCCACTGGCGCCAGGACAGGGTCCAAAAGGTCCCAATTGGGACTGGCTGGCACTCGGAACCGGGGTTATGGGTCTGCTTCCAAGGGAGTCGGGCAAGTCCTGATCTTTTGGAAGCAGAGATCATGACAGAATGGGATCCAGGTGGCTTACGAGCGGATTGGTCTCACCAACTCAAAGAGAGAAGTCGTCCTTGAAGGGCTTCTCGGTCAAGATGAACTTGGCGATTCGGACCTGCAGCAGGGCTTCACCGGGCAAACCAACGGTCCAGGAGTTGCAGCAGCCGTTCTCTTCCAGCTCGTCTTCGGGTCTTTGATTCCAGTGGTCAACTCTGCCTTCCAAGCCAAGAGACTCGCCTTTTGAACAGTTTTCTCCCATTCATTCCAGCCTAGCTGCCACTCACCCAGCACGGTGGCTGTCCTTGCCGGATAGTCAGCCAGCCAATCACGCCAGAGTGCATTTGGGTCTCCTAGGAGACTAAGCACAGGGAGTTTCGGGCACCTCCCTCACTTTCTGCCCACCCCAGACACTCGGGCGCCAGAGGCGGTCTTCAGTCCTAAAGCCTGCACAAGGCGTAGGAACAAAGGGACCAAACCTGTTTTGGCGCACAGAGACAAACTCTAAGGACCTTTCCAAAAAGAAATGTCGAAAAAAGAAGACCGGGACCCGTTTAAACAAAGGAGGCTCACTCGCCATCTTGAAAAACATGGCTCCCGCGATTTAACGCCATCGGTGTTCGCGGTCGGGAACAATCATGGTAGTTTGTTGTAAAACCACTGCCACCAGCCATTTCGAGAGGAAAGGGTAGCATTTGACTGCTACATGAGTTTCTAGACATAGGGGATACTAAGTAACCCCTCCAGCACTCTATTGTAAAATAGTGTGTGCTGGGTCTAGGAATTTGGAAAGACTAGTAAAGTCAATTTCACTTTACTTTCTCTGGGAAACAGTAGTTTATCCCAGAGAAGGTATTTAAACCTTGGGACAGCCTGAAAGGCTTCCCTGTGTCACTGTACTGAGGGTGCTGTGTGACACACATGAAAAGATGATGCCTATGGAGTTGTCTAAAACTCCACAATCAAACAACACAAGAGTAAAACGCACATCAAAATACATGAGAGAGTGGGGAAAAAAGGCTCACACTCTCTCCAGGTAAAAATAAAAAACAAGTCCTCAAAATCCAGCAAAGTTGCTGAGGGTCTCTAAGATGAAGGGAATTAGCACATTTATAAGAATTCTCCCTAACAGGAACCCTGCACGTACAAGCTTGCTGGATTTCCTGAAGGAACTAGCCTCATCATTGGAAGAAAATTAAGCTGCGGTATGGGGGTGTACACATGATACTCGTAGGAGACTTAAATTCCCAGTGCACACGATCCACAAAAGAGAAATCTACATTGAAACCTAGCAGACCAAATGAGAAAGGCAGAGTTTGGGTGGAGTCTCTGGCGGGGTGGGGGTTGAAAATGACAGACAGGAAACTCCCGGGGGACATTCCAGCCAACCCGACCAGACATCAGGGTTCATCCGCCACTATTATCGATTATATTTTCATGTCAGCAGATCTTTTTAGCTACAAGGTGTCATTGAATGTTAAGGAGGGAGCGATCATTCCCGGTTGGAGGTGACCTTCCCTGATATCCATTCCTGCCCTCGAGACGGAGACAATCTTTCGAGAGTAGGAAGGGCAGAGTGCGCTTGCCCAAATATAAGGGTGAGGGGGAGGCTTTGACCAACTAACTCATGGAAATACCAGAACGCACACTTTGGGAAAATTGTCAACCGGACAATTTCATTAAATTCATCTGGTCATCATACCCTCAGAGTGTAGGAGGGGAGGAGGGGGGGGGACCGGTTCATTGCCACTCCTTCAATGAGGAAACTAGGCAGAGGAGAAAGCAGTTAAACCATAACTTGGGGCTACTGAAAAAAATTGAATTTAAATAAGGGTGATCTCAGAAAAAGATCAAAAGCCCTACGGCAGAATTACATTGGTCAGTGGGAAGGAAGGCTGTCCTGCCACAAGATGGCCACAAGATGGCGAATACATGCTGAAGTTGGTGGGAAATGGGGGATCCGGCAACTTCTGGTCGATTATCCACCAACTGGAGGGAAACTCAAAAAGTATGCTGTGCAACTTGGTGCCAGAAAAGGTCTGGATTGAATATCTTTCCATTACCTTCGGGTTACCTGCAGCTCCCTCACCTTTCGGAATAAAGGGGGTAGTGTGGCATCTGCCGTTAGAGGAACAGAGATTAATAGAATTGATCAGGAGCAGCTCATCCTCCAAAGCAGCCGGCCCAAATGGGCTAACATACCAGATCTTGAAAGATAATGCCCCATTGTGGGCCAAACTGTTATAATGGCTTTTCAATGATATTTTGGCGAGCCAAAGATTCCCCATATCCTAGAAATCGGCAATAGTCATCCCGCTGTTCAAGGGGGGGGGGGGGTGGGGGGTCGTTTGACTCCTATAAATTACCGTCCGATTGCCCTTTTAGATATTGACAGCAAGTTATTCAAGAGAATTCTACTGGGAGAATTGGAAAAGTGGGTAAAAGAGGCAAAAATCCTTTCCAAACTCCAAATTGGAGTAGCATTAAACATCATGAGTGAAAAGACGATGGAAAAGCGAGAACAATCACATACATGCCAACATTCTGACATGCCTGGGAGGGAGATTTCTACAGAGAAATCGAGAGACAACAATTTCCCCATAGGAATGCATTGGGGAAATAATTATTTTAGGCGGGAGGACGTGAAAAATAGCAGTATTTTTCACTAAAATCAGGAGCCTCCTACCTAAATCGGGAGTGTTGACATGTATGCAATCACTCTTTGGAGCCTGGGTGGATTTCTCGAGGGCGTTCGACCAGGAGAATAGAAACCGATTGTGGTCGAAGTTAAGAGCTTGGGGCATCCCCAAGGGTCTCCTGGAAATGCTGGTGGAACTCCACAACGATACCACAATTAAAGTTTGCCTGGACGAAGAAGGGCATTTATCAGAGGCAACTGGAGTGGGAAGAGGGGTACGACGGGGCTGTCTAGGGGCTCCCCTCTTCTTTACAGAAATGGTGGAATTTCTGCTATCATCAGCGTTGGCCAGCCCGGTCATAAATAGATATAAAATCTACTGGTTGCCCTACGCTGAAGATGTGGTTTTGCTTGATCACACAGCTGTTGGGCTGCAGCAGTTCTTGAAGAGTCTAGACTACTATACCAGAGAAAATTGCCTTGCTCACAATCCCTCCCCAAAAAATAAAAAAAATAATAATAAAAATATTAAATAAACAAATTGAAGATTCTGGTGTATAGACAATGGCAAACAGGTGAACCACCCCCACTGGGAGATGGAAGGGCATTGAATCTAAAAAGGTTGAGGTTCTAACATATCTGGGGTATAAAATACATGCCTCACGGGCCATAGTTAAGGAAGAAAGGGAGGTAC
This sequence comes from Ambystoma mexicanum, assembly GCF_040938575.1. Classification (NCBI taxonomy): domain Eukaryota; kingdom Metazoa; phylum Chordata; class Amphibia; order Caudata; family Ambystomatidae; genus Ambystoma; species Ambystoma mexicanum. The sequence continues at coordinate 380,545,196 of NC_090937.1, read as the reverse complement.
AAAATAAAGATCTTGCAAATCGCCCCGCAGATGAAAAAAAATACTATCCATGTTTTGCAGATTCTCAATCCTACCACTGACCAAATATTATAAAGCAAAGGTCATACCGATAATTCTGTATAGGTTGGAAGCAAGGCCCTACCTGTGGCACACAGACTGGCAAAGATCGGAGGGGTCGGTGTGGAAGAATGTTCTTAACCTCCCGATGAACCTTTCTATGCGGACTCTCAGGTTTGAACTAGGTTTACATTCTCTAAAGGCTCAAGCAGGCTGGAAATTGATCTCTATATAGAAACATTGTCTCGGCCCAGGAGGCATCGCTGTATACAGACATCAAAGCCCATTTAGAGAAAAATAGAGCGAAAATGTTAAGTGCTCTTGGTGGTTGGGTTAAAGAGAAGTTGGTGAAAGCAAATATAGATCTCACTATGCTTATCCAAAATCCATTTAAGGCAAAAAAAGCACTGGATGAAATGGATTGGATTAGCACAATAGACACAATGCGCCCTTTAGGAGGAGCAAATAATTTTTGGGTAGTGGAGAAAAAACAAGGCTACACCCCTAGGTATTTAGTGAAATTTCCCGACTGGAAGATCAGGAATACTTTCCTCAGAATACGGCTAAATATAGCCAGAACAGGGGAGATTCTGTCACAAAGGGGAGTGGGAGATTTGGGACAAGCCTATGTAATGGATGCAAAAACCCAAAGGACCAAACACTAAAACATCTATTATTGGATTGTCAGGTCACTCTGCCTGTAAGATCGTCGTTATTTGCTAGATTCGGTTTTGACCGGGAGAACTTTATTTCAGAAATGTTTTGGGACCGGCTAATTTCAGGCCATGAACAGGCTCATACAATCGCAGTGGTGCGGGTAAGTTGTAATATCATATCGTAAGTTGCTAGAGCTAAAAGGGAAAGCAAGGATCTCCATTGAGGTTCACTGTGGAAAACATGTGAAATGCCATCTAATGTTGATTCTGAGAGCTGTTGAGTGACCGGTATTAGGAAATGCCATCCCAACCATTTGCTGCTAGATAACTCTTTATTCTTCCTCTTAAATTGGTTTTGTTATGTCCTTCATGCTCAGAGGAGAGAACATTTTCTTTATTTCTTAACTTGAGTGTAATATGTTAGAAAAAATATTTTGTTCTCTTTTTATTTTTCTAGTTTTTAAGGATTATGTTTTTATTGGAAATTCTGTGGGACTATGAATTGAAGTGAAATGTTATAGTTATTTTGCAATGTGACGATTCCTTTGTAAAAGGGTAATTTTAAGCAAATACAATAAAAAAAGAAAAATAAATAAGGAGTGACACGTCTTGGGGCGATTGTCTGAATACAGGAATTAAATCTCTGCACATTGCACTTTATTACATGTGGCTAAAGGTTGAGGACATTAGGCAGACATAGTAGTCATCTGAGAATTTTTTTTTTTTTTAAATATATTTTTATTGTAATCAAGAGTTACATTGGCCAAACGACCTTGGAGAGGAATCAACCAAAACACTTCACATATTGAACAATGCGACCACAAAGAACATTCTCCATTTTCAAGAAGAGATCAGTAGAAAAGAGGCCTCAATCTCCTGTGCGGCCTCGAGAAAGAGGAGACAGGGGGACCGAGGAAGAATTACCGAAAGAAGACAGATAAAAAAGGAAAAGATGACAGACAGAAAGCCCATGGCCCACCCTCCCTTCCTGGGCCTGCTGAAGAGAGTCAGTGGTCACGTTGCTGTCATGCCGCCGTCTTTTGGTGGTCGCTGGCGGTTATGGAAGGCTTGGCGTTGGCGGCGCCATTAGATTGTTCCGTGTTTTTTTCCTTTCACTTCCTGGTTTGACGGTCTAGTCTTTTTCTCTTGTTTCTGTATTTAACCACGCCCTCCCCTGGGCTCTGTGCGTTGCAACTTTGTTTCCTTTTCCTGGTTGCCGTGCTACTTTGTTTTCCGTGCCTTTTCCGGTTGTCATTTTCCGCGGAGTCTATCGCGGTATCCTTTCACTCATCTTCTCCCCCTTCCTTCCCTTTTTGTCCCCTCGGTCCTCTTACCTTTCGGGGTTTCTTCTCTCCTTCCTTTCTCCCGGATCTCGTTCCTGGATCCAGGCGGTACTTCCATTCCAGTTCCCTCGCACTGCTCCTAGTTCAGTATCAGCATCTCCGGACTTTCCAGCCTACTGCCGCACCGAGAGACTTACCTTGATTCTCCTGCTCCGGTATTTTCCTGCATTTCCGGGCTCTCCAGTCATCTCTTCCTGCACAGCATCCGTACCAACTACATCGTAGAGAGGTTTTTTTTAGCGGCTGTTTTTTTCAATCTCGTTTTGGTTTCTGCGGGACGGGGGCCGGTTGCTTCCCTGTTTATCAGGGAATCAGGGTGGCTTCTTCCCGCGGACGGCCGTACCTCTTCACAAAGAAGAAGAAGCCCAAGAACAAGGCCTCCAGACGAGAAACCGTTTCGAAAGACAGGTGAGGAGAAAGGGGAGGTGGACGTTGATTTATCAGATTTGGAGGATAATCCGCTGGTTCCCATCATCCGTGACAGTTTGCAACGCCAGAAAGAGATTACAATGTCTATTCCGGAACAGGTCCAAGAGCTGCTCACCGCAATGCAGAATGTAACATTAGAATTACAGGCTGTGAAGGCCGAAAACGCTGCTTTGAGACAGCGAGTCGACCACTTCGAACAGTCCCGGAGTGATCTGCCTCCCATGCCCTTAGCCTGCGGTAAATATGATGGTTCACCTACTAGGTTTAAGGAATTCATGGAGGCTTGCATAATCTATTTCACCTTCAGACCTCAGACATATGCCTCGGATGCAGCCCGCATAGGTTTTCTGATTTCTAACCTTACGGGTAACGCTCTTTCCTGGGCTACTCCGCTTGTGACCGGTGTCAGCCCGTTACTACACGATTACGCCGGTTTCACCTCCCAGTTCAAATTGGCCTTCGAGAGGCAAGAGACAGCGGTAGTCGCCAGTGAACAGTTACTGGACATTCGACAGGGAAGCTCAGATCTTCTGTCCTACATCTCCCGCTTTAAACGGGTGGCTGCAGACGCAGGCTGGCAAGAGAACGCTCAGTACACCATTTTTCGCCGAGGATTAAGGGAAGACCTTAAAGATGAATTAGCAAGGGTAACCAGACCAGCCACTTTAACCGACTTGTGGGCTACAGTGGTTCAGCTGGATTTCCGTCTCTCAGAACGGCGGTCTGAACGTCGAAGACAGCGTGGATTTCCTGCTACGCCTGATCCTGGGATTACCTCTCCTTCTCCTACCTGTATGTCGAAAGAAGAGCCAATGCAAATTGGTACTACTCGAGGGCCAATCACCTCGGAAGAAAGAAGAAGACGCAGGGAGAACAATCTGTGTATGTATTGTGGGTCTAACCAGCATATTCTTAGAGACTGCCCTAATGTACCACCAAGACGTTCGGGAAACGCCAGTCCTCGGAGCTAGTAGGGACAAGTTACCGAGGGGGATTTCCTGGTCCCTTCGTTTCTTTATCAGTCACACCCATGCTTACTACAGAAGACAACCGTCTTATGGTAGTCGGAGTAGAGTTATGCATCTCTCAGCAGTCCTATGAGGTTCTGGCTCTACTGGATTGTGGCGCTGCTGGCTGCTTTATGGACTTGGTATGGGCAGAAAAGGTCGGTATTCGCCGTTTGCAGAAAGACGAGGACCAAAAGGTGGAAGGTGTGGATGGTAGACCACTCAGCTCGGGTCTTATCACCCATACCACATCTCCTATGCAGATGAAGATCCTACATCACAACGAAACCATTAAATTCGACCTTATCCGAGCAGCACATTTTCCAGTGATCCTGGGAATCTCTTGGCTTCGGAAGCATAACCCGACCATTGATTGGACAAAGAATCAACTGTCATTTACTTCAACATTTTGTCGTCGGTCATGTTCTTCGCAGACCATGCATACCTCTGTCCACGTTTCTCCAGATATAACCTCCAGTTCAGATATATTGAAGGTAAACAGCATCCCTAAAGAATATCTCCGCTATCAGGTGTTTACAGACGATGGCCCGCAGGAGTTACCTCCTCATAGACCAGAGGATTGTCAGATTATTCTCCAGCCTAATGCTGTTGTCCCTTTTGGACGAATGTTTTCTCTTTCTCTCAAGGAAAAGAAGGCTCTCAAGGAATATCTGGATTCTAATTCACATCATGGCCTGATCCGACCTTCATTCTCTCCCGCTGGGGCTTCACTTTTTTTTGTTCCAAAGAAAGGTTCCAATGAACTTCGTCCTTGCATTGATTATAGGGGCCTAAACCAAGTCACGCTGAGGGATAGGTATCCCATGCCACTTATCGGAGACATTCTGGAAGCAGTTCAAGGGGCGAAAGTCTTTTCCAAAATCGATTTAAGAAGAGCCTACCACCTTTTGCGGATACGAGCAGGTGATGAATGGAAGACGGCCTTTCGCACTCCCTTCGGACACTACGAATATTGTGTCATGCCCTTTGGCCTGGTCAACGCTCCATCGATATTCCAAAGATTCATGGATCGCATCTTTTCTGATCTACTTTTCCATTGTGCCGTCGTTTATCTTGACGACATTCTGGTTTATTCTAAAGACGCCCAACTCCATTCTGATCACCTCCACCAAGTCCTTCAAAGACTGCGAGACAATCTACTTAAGGCCAATGCTGATAAATGCATTTTTCAAGCCTCCGCGGTCAACTACCTTGGCTTTATCCTGTCTTCGGAAGGAATCCGCATGGATCCCACTAAGATCGACGCCACATTGCAATGGCCTACACCCCATTCCATCAAAGACGTCCAAAGGTTTCTAGGGCTAGCCAATTTTTATCGCAAATTCATCCAAGGTTTCTTGGATCGTGTTCTTCCCATCACGAGGCTGTTAAAAAAGTCTTCAATGCCCTTTATCTGGTCTTCTGAGGCAAACCGAGCTTTCCAACGACTTAAGGAGGAATTCTGTTCTGCCCCGGTACTTCGTCAACCAGATCAGAATCTAAGATTCATTGTGGAGACTGACGCCTCCTCTGCGGCGATTGGTGCAGCTCTTCTACAGGAACATGAAGGTTTGGAGTATCCTGTTGCCTACATGTCCAAGACACTGAATGACAGCCAGACACACTATTCGGTGATAGAAAAAGAACTCCTGGCCATGAAATCCGCATGCGAAGAATGGAGACATCTCCTACAAGGAGCAAACCATCCCTTTGAGATCAGAACTGACCACAAGAATCTTAAAATTCTACAAAAGATGGAATGTGTCAACTCCCGTCAGGCTCGCTGGGCGCATTTTTTCTCCCAATATGATTTCACATTGACTTACTTACCAGGTTCCAAGAACATACTAGCCGATGCCCTTTCTAGAAAGCCATATCCAGATGTGTCTCAGAAGGAATCTCCCGGTCTCATGCTTCCTGAGGTCAAGGTAATCTGTTCAGTGGAGTCTTTCTTAGAAAGGGTCCGCAAGGCCACGCGGTCCACCTCTCCTCTCTCAAAGGACCTATCCATTCAAGATGGTTTATGTTTCAAGCAACAGCGATTGTTTCTGCCAGACAGATTCAACCGTCAGTCGGTTTTAAAGTGGTGCCACGACGATCCAACGGCAGGACACAGAGGTGTTAAGAACACTTTGGAATTACTTCATCGCAGGTTCTGGTTGCCCGGTATGGCCAAAGATGTTTCAACCTACGTCAAGTCATGTCCGGTATGCTGTCGATCCAAACAGTGCACTCAAAAGTCGATTGGTTTTCTCCAACAACAGGACCTTCCCAAGAGACCCTGGAGCCTTATTTCCACAGATTTTATTGTGCATCTGCCACCCTCGGAAGGTTGTTCATGCATCATGGTAACAGTCGACTGCTTCACTAAGATGGCACATTTCACTCCCTTGGCTGGTCTTCCCACTGCCGCCGAGATGGCGGCTGTATTTGCCAGAGAAATATTTCGCCTACATGGTACTCCAGACAAGATTATTTCTGACAGAGGTTCTCAGTATACTTCAAAGTTCTGGAAGGAGCTTTGTGAGAGACTGGGAATGGAACGAGCATTGTCATCTGGCTTCCACCCACACTAACGGGCAGACTGAAAGAACCAATGCTACGCTGGAGCAGTATCTTCGATGCTTCACAAATGCCCAACAGGATAATTGGGTTAGTCTGTTGGTCACTGCGGAATTTGCCTATAACAATGCCAAACACAGTGCCACTGGTCTCAGTCCTTTCTTTTGTTCCTATGGTTTCCATCCCAGCTTTATTCCTTCTCTCTCCTTTCCTCCTTCTACCACTCCGTCTGTGGATGCCCTACTTACCAGTATCTCGGAGGCTCACAAGTCTGCTACAGGATGTTTGCGGGCAAGCAGTCTTCGGTATCGATCATACTGCAATCTTAAGCGCCAGCCTGTTCCGGCATGGCGGAGGGGCACCAAGGTCTGGTTATCTACTAGGTTTCTGCCTCGCTGGCTTCAACCCTCTAAACTGTCTCCCCGGTACCTGGGTCCTTTTCCCTATACTTCGCCAGATCAACCCCGTGGCTTTCCGCCTCCGGTTGCCCAAACACATGCACCGTCTCCATCCTGTGTTTCATTCCTCTCTCCTGAGGGAATGGAGGGGCGATTCCTACCATCGTCCTTTTCCACGGGATCGGGTCCCCAAGGTGGTTCCTTCCGATGAGTATGAGGTGGCCTCCGTTCGTGACTCCCGCTATCGACGGGGTCGCTTGGAGTATCTCATCCACTGGAAAGGGTACCCCCACTCGGAGGACTCCTGGGAACCGGTGTCTCATGTGCACGCTCCGGCGTTAATTCAGCGGTTTCACCGTCTGTTCCCGGGTAAGCCGGGGGGGGGGGGGTGCTTTTGGGGGGAGGGCATACTGTCATGCCGCCGTCTTTTGGTGGTCGCTGGCGGTTATGGAAGGCTTGGCGTTGGCGGCGCCATTAGATTGTTCCGTGTTTTTTTCCTTTCACTTCCTGGTTTGACGGTCTAGTCTTTTTCTCTTGTTTCTGTATTTAACCACGCCCTCCCCTGGGCTCTGTGCGTTGCAACTTTGTTTCCTTTTCCTGGTTGCCGTGCTACTTTGTTTTCCGTGCCTTTTCCTGTTGTCATTTTCCGCGGAGTCTATCGCGGTATCCTTTCACTCAGCTTCTCCCCCTTCCTTCCCTTTTTTCTGCCTTTCCGTCCTCTCGGTCCTCTTACCTTTCGGGGTTTCTCCTCTCCTTCCTTTCTCCCGGATCTCGTTCCTGGTTCCAGGCGGTACTTCCATTCCAGTTCCCTCGCACTGCTCCTAGTTCAGTATCAGCATCTCCGGACTTTCCAGCCTACTGCCGCACCGAGAGACTTACCTTGATTCTCCTGCTCCGGTATTTTCCTGCATTTCCGGGCTCTCCAGTCATCTCTTCCTGCACAGCATCCATACCAACTACATCGTAGAGAGGTTTTTTTTAGCAGCTGCTTTTTTCCTCTCGTTTTGGTTTCTGCGGGACGGGGGCCGGTTGCTTCCCTGTTTATCAGGGGATCAGGGTGGCTTCTTCCCGCGGACGGCCGTACCTCTTCACAAAGAAGAAGCCCAAGAACAAGGCCTCCAGACGAGAAACCGTTTCGAAGAGACAGGTGAGGAGAAAGGGGAGGTGGACGTTGATTTATCAGATTTGGAGGATAATCCGCTGGTTCCCATCATCCGTGACAGTTGCTGAGTATGGTGGAGCTTAAAGAATGAGAGCAATATGTGGCTACAATGACGATGAGAAGTATAGGTTTTCCTTATGGGGTTATGCGGTGGAAGGTCTGTTTCGTATATCAGCATCCTTTGAGATGCTATGCTAAGAGGAGCTGCAGCTGATGTTCTGACACTGAGGTTTTCATGGTTCGCTTTAGCTAAGAATATAGCGTGGGCTGAAAGATTGGTGTTATTTGGGAGCCGGTCCATTTATTGGGCCTTTTGTCTTTCCTTGTGGAATTGAAGAAATAGGAGCCATTGCTGGTCTATATGGGTGTTTTAAGAAATTTGTTTTTTTAAGCAAACAGGTGGGTCCTTTTATTACATCATGTTTAATATGTTTTTAAATGGGAGATTTTGTACCATTCAGAAATATCTTGTCTTGTATTAACATAATTTATTAACAATCGTTTTGTAAAAATTGTAAATAATGTATGTGATAATATGGGAAAAGTTTGTAAAAACTAAAACAATACAAAAAAAAAAAATATGGCCATTCTTTAACCCTCTGTTTAATGACCATTGGTCGCCGCTCTCAGAGGCACAATAACATATGCACATGCACATTTATCCATCTGTCCACAAGATGGTTTGTGAGTTGAGAAGGGGTATGTCCAAAAAAATGGGATCAGTGTGGAGGCAAATGGAGTGGGTTTGGGGACATTTTTCTGAAGGGATGGGCACTATCTCAAGTAAGATGATATTTAACTCTGTAGGTTGTGCATCCATTCAAAAGGGAGTTTTACATCTTGGAGTTAAATTTTTCCAAACATATCCATCTACAATATCACCCCCACTTGCGGCAATAGGTTCCAGTGACTGAAGCCCAAGCCCATCACTTTCAAGCCTTCCCCCTTTGGCCTCACTCTCCCACGCATGCTCACACATGGTGCGACACTGCAGCCGGGAGGTGTGCAAAGAGAAGAAAAGGTGCACACCAACTGGGCAGCCAAACAATGGGAGAGGAGCAGATTTAAGTTTATGAAGTGTCCTTCCCATGATTAAAAGTCAATAGTAGCTGTGTTGACGAGTCATTACAAAAGAGAAAATAATAGCAAAGTTTCAAATAAACATGTTTTTGTCAATAAAAGCGGAACGTTTCAGGTGCTCTAGTCTGCTGCAGGAACTCTTGAGGTGTCCATGCACCACCTGCCTCAGCGTGCTCACGGGAACCTCAGCTGGCACATGGTCGACAGCTTACAGAAAGAAAAGAACCATTCCACATCCTAAATCCCAATAAGTACACACTTAATATAAAACACCCCCTCATTGGTTGATAGAGCAGATAAAACAATCAATAGCGTGGTGGTTGCATGCCAAAAGCACTGGCAGGTGCCAGTACATACAAATAATGCTTCCCTACATCCCTTCCTTTCTTATCTCCTCTCTGTATAATTGTTTTGGCCTTAGGGCGGCACTAAAGCACCAACTACTACAACAAAACCACAAAATTAAAATTAAATCGTACAATGTAATGTAAAATATCAATGTCATACCGTCAATGATATATTTGCTGGTATCAAGCCCAACATAGTCCAATAACTCAAACGGCCCCATGGGGTAGCTGGCTCCCAGTTTCATGGCGACATCAATGTCTTCCTTCGAAGCATGTCCTAGAAGAAATAATATGAGGTTAACAGAAGGCTCAATGCATATCTTGCATTTCTGCTATAGTGGGAACATGGTTCACACCATTTTATGTGCTAGCTATAAAAGTGTCATTCAGCCCATTGCATCTCAAGCAAAGAAGGGTTAACACTGTTCAGTATTTGTGCATTGCAATCGAGCATGTTACTGATCGCATGATTGTCAACTAACTTTCAAAGCAACTGTTTTGCAGTTAAGCAGCTACAACAAAATATGCAAACAATGATTCCGGAATGTTGGCCAAGGTGACAGCAGCTTGAACCTGCAGCTCCAGGCCTCTTCCCTGAAGCTATTTCAATACTGATTATGAATTCTAAGAAAAAGATTCAAGAACTTGAGAACCCAATCTCTAAAATACAGAAACAACTATTGGAGATGGATGAAGATAATCCTAGCAGTCAGGATATTTATAAACTCCTGAGGCAGGTGGCATTGGACATGGTTGAATTCAAAACCACCCTGGCTGAGCTGAACTCAAAGGTATGCCATCTGGATGTTAGGGTGGAGGATTTGGAGAAGAAGTCTATAACTATGAGCTCAGAAATGGCAGACAGCTACAGGGCTTACAACATTTTGAAGACAGATCTCCAAAGTGAGAAAGACAAGTGTGTGGAGATGGACTTGAAGCTGCGAGAGAGAAATGTTAGACTGATTGGAGTTGAAGAGGAATCAAAGCCCGGAAAGGAGAACCGAGTACCCCTGATTTTAAGGGTATTTAAGGACTGCTTTGGTATGGACTCTTAAGGAGAATTATTTTGACAATGTTTATCAGATTGGTAAGTTGCCGGGCTCTAGACCAAGACATATTCTTGTGTCCTTTGTCCTTGCAAGAAAGAAGGAGAGCTTATTGTATGCAGCAAGGAATAAAGGCTCTGTTGTCTTTAAAGATACACCAATATATATTTATCCTGATTTCCCCAAAGAATTCATGGCTTCCAGGAGAGATTTTAAGGGAGTGAAGGAATTGGCTAAAAAACTTCAGGTGAAAACTTTTCTAAACAGATTTAATTCATTGACAGTCATCCTGCCTGATGGAGAAAAGATCACCTCTGACCCAAAAGAGGCATATCTGTGGCTTGAGAGCCTCAGGGATTCACGTGCAACAATCTCAGACTAACTGTTATATATTTGACTTAAATTCTGGCATGATTATTGTTTATTTGCATCAAAATGGCGCTGGTAGTAATGGTCAGTTAAACGTTTATTCGTTTTTAGTTACTTTGGAATTTTGGATCAACACTCCGGCTCGAGCAACGTGGCTATTTTCTTAGAGTAAAGAACCCATGCTTTGATTAGATCAGCTGAGGAGCAACGTGATGAGACGTCTGCGTAGGGCGTACGGCTGACACGTGACACGAGCACCGGGGGAATGTACGGGTGTCTCTGGATAGGTGTTGTGCGCAACGCGGATTAAGCATCAAGTATCGGGTGGCAGTGTGTCGCACTCGGACGACACTACACTATGGCCAATTCCATCTGCATACAGCCGGTGAGATACGGACGCTGTGGGTGGGGTGGAACGGCAGCGTCTCGCTTCCCGGCTACCAGCGGTTGTGGCTCACCAGAGATCAGCGTGTAGACTCCAGAAAAGATCCCTGGTGACACAGGAGGAGCCACGGTGTATGCCACTCGGCTCCCATGTGTACACCCGGTAGTGGCTATCTATCGAACTATATCTGGATGGATGGATTATATGGATTTATATTATGGTGATCTTCAGTGTATGTTTATTTTATTTTGTTTTGCTCAATTTATTCCAGATGTATTCATGACTATACCTGCTATTGCTATTTCCAAGCCACGGGCCACATCTATATTTCGTGGACTGCTGAGGCGTTTAATTTCCCCTTTAATACAGTGCTTTTTTTTTGACATCTTTATCCACGCTAACAGGGACAAAATGTACACATGTTGTTCCTTCCAGTGGGATTGTTGGCAATTGGAATACATTTAGCTCCATAAATCTTGCTGGAGTTTGCATGTCTCTTGCATGGAAATGCAGGTGCGTATTAGGCTCAGGCCTATTGTTATGCTCTATTGCCTCTGGGGTACAAACTAATCTTCCTCCTTCGTGTTGTCACCTTTTGGTATATATTCCAGGTGGGGGTTTTCTGCAGCCACAATAGACATTTGTTTTGTGTGTGTGTTACACTGGAGAGCTGTATTTCTTACCAAGGTCCATTACACATTATGAATAAGATGGGAAGGGAGCGGATTGGGGTACACAAAATACATGATTGCGTCCCATGTTTTCCAGGTTACGGTATGAGTGCTTGACTCATGTACAAATTATTGCTTACAATGTTTGACATAAGTCTATTATATTATTATATGTTGAATTGTTACATGTTCACTGCTCAATAGGTAGAGAGTGTTCTGGGAAAATTTTGTAGGTTTGCCTTTATTTTGTTTCGTTTTGATGGATTAGCATGTTGCTCAGTGGTTTGGTACATTCAACTATTCCGAATGTATCATTTAACGACTAAAAGTTTCTATTGGGATCATCATTGGTTCATATTGGGCTTTTTCGGGAGCCTTGAAGTTATATTTAACATGAGGGTTGGAAATACTACATTTGAATTCTTATAGGTGATTGGGAGGGGTGCTGGGAGATTTTTTTTTTTTTAGTTCTTGTTGACGTTGGATTCAAACTTCTGTTATTGGGGGTGTGGGAAGGTTTTTTCTAGTACATGCAGACTTATTGAACTAGTGCTTTTTTTTTTTTTTAATTACCTTTATCTTGTACAAGTCTTTGCTATGACTTCAAGAAGAGGGCATCTTTTGTCGGTCTCCTCTTGGAACGTAAATGGTATTAACAACCCGGTTAAACGACAAAATGTTTTCAATTATCTGAATGATATGCATAATGACATTTATTTCCTTAAGGAGACACATTTGTTAAAAGATGAAATTAATAAATTGTATAAACGGTGGGTGGGTGACTTTTATGCCTCATTCTTTACCTCCAAGAGCAGTAGGGTTGCCGTTTTGGTGAGAAAAAATGCCTGATTAAATTGTTACAATCGCGCTCAGATGATGAGGGCAGGATCATTGTACTTCTGGTGGATATTCATGGGGTAAGGACAGTTCTATGTAATATTTATTCTCCCGTGTTGGTCGATGGATTTTTTTGGGAAAGTCGCTCAGATATTGCAAGATTTCAGTTCCCCCAATATAATTCTGGGAGGAGATTTTAATCCGAATATAGACCAGACCTTAGATCTTAGTGGACCTCTTGTGAATCAGAGGAGAGACCCTATGTTTTGTTCCTTTCAGTCACTTGTCTCTGAGTTTAACTTTAAAGATTGTTGGAGACTACGGAATTCAGATTTGAGTGAATACACCTTTTATTCTGGCTCTCACAATATGCATTCACGTATTGATATGTTCCTTACGGCAGGTTCGATAACAGCGAACCTAGCGACTTGTGAGATTGGCAGTATTGTGGTTACGGACCACGCACCAGTGTTTTTGACTGTAAAACTGGAGTTTGATACTCGCAGGGCATTTTGTTGGAAAATGAATACCTCTATTCTGCAAGATGATACAGTGGTGGATAAAATTAAATCTGAGGCAGAACATTTTGTGGCGGAAAATAGAACAGATGGGCTCAGTGTTAAGACAGTCTGGGAGGCCTTCAAATGTACAACGAGGGGTCTTTTATTGGGATTGTCTAGTAGCAAGAGGAAAAGTTTGGAAAGGGCGAGTTTGGATATGGACGAACGCATTAAAACAATTTCGAAAGATTTGATAAGTGATCCTACTAATTCTGACAAGAGATCAGCACTTATAAAGCTACAGAGAGAATTGAATGACATTTTAAAGGTGAGATCTGAAAAGAACCTGTATAGGTTAAAGTGCTCGTATTTTGATATGGGGAAAAATGCGCCCGTTGGCTTGCCTATAGATTAAGACAACAACAGTCAGAAGGGGCGATAACTTCTATCAAGGGGGCGAATGGTCTGGTAACGTTTGACCCTAATGAGATTAATATAGCTTTCAAAGAAAACTATATGAAGCTGTATCAAAATGAATTCGGTATCAGTGGTCTTGGTGAGACTTTGAGATGGTTTAGAAGTTCCAAAGGTTACAGAATTGGAAAAAACAATTTTAAATAAGGAATTGACTATTGAAGTGATTAAGTTTTCGATCTGAAGGCTAAATTCAATTCAGGCAAAACTCCGTGGCAGGATGGATTGCCGGCTAAATTTTATAAGATTTTACCTGATTCGGCAGTGGAGTTATTGCGGGATATGTTTGCTGAATCTAAAGAGGTGGGTCTACTACCACCTTCTACCAATCATGCCACTATATCTGTTTTTTTAAAGAAAGGTAAAGACAGCAGCTTGGCGTCTAATTATCGTCCAATAAGCTTAATAAATACGGACAACAAAATATTAGCGAAATTGTTGGCCATACGTATGGATCAATTACTAGTGAAGCTAGTACACTCTGACCAGTCAGGTTTTGTTCAAGGTCGTAGAACGTCTAGTAATGTTAGGAACTTGTTGATGATGATGATAAATACCCGAGGCTTAGAAGAAGATGTTGCCGTGTTCTCTCTGGACGCTGAAAAAGCGGTTGATCGGATTGACTGGAAGTATCTTTTTTCGGTCTTGCGCGCTATGAATTGGGTGAGGACTTTATTTCTTGGATTGCCCTGTTATATGCTTGTCCAATGGCCAATGTCAAAACTAATGGCCAGCTGTCCGATTCTTTTGAATTACAGAGAGGTACGAGACAGGGATGCCCTCTGTCTCCTCTCCCATTTGTCTTGGCCATCGAACCTTTGGCAATCACTTTAAAGGTGTAATGTGGGGGTACGAGGTCTAAACTTTCATGGAGTTGAACAAAAGGTATGGTTTTATGCGGACAATGTGCTACTATTATTGAGGGATTTGGCGGTGTCACTGCCTGCCTTGTTATGTGTATTAGACAGGTTTCATGATGTAGCAGGATACCAGGTTAATTGGTCTAAGTCTGAGGTCTTGCCGATTACCCGATATTGTGATAAGCGTTTGGTATCTGAACGGGATTTCCAGTGGTGTGACAAAAGATTAAAATATCTGGCTGTTTGGCTAACACCAATGGTTGATGATATGGCAGGAAAGAATATGATTGAGGTGTGTAGAGATCTGAAAATGAACATTCAAAGATGGTCTTTGTTACGTTTGTCACTCTGGGGCAAAGTGAACGCTCTAAAAATGAATGCGGTTCCAAAAGTCACTTACATTCCAAGTATGCTTCCGATGAAGATAAGTCAATTTTATTGGAAGAAAATTGATGGTTTTCTACAGTCCTTTCTTTTGGATGAAAAACCGCCGCGACTTAAGCTATGGAAGGTTGTTACCTACGGAGAAAGGGGGACTGGGCGTCCCGAATTTCAAGGCTTATCACTTGGCTTTTTCTTGTCACTTTATAGTAACCTTTTTGAGAGAACCACCAGATAGGTGGGCAATTGCAGAGGCGAGTTTATTGGGCCCGCTTCCACCTAGGGCAATCCTGACGGCCACAAACAGGCAATGTAGGAAAATGCCTATGACAGTTTTTCTCATAGAGACTTGGAACAATGTGCATGAGTTGTTAGGCTCGGTGGCTTTGAAAACTACTCATGTTGAACCCGGCGATTGCTGATGGGGGTAAGACTTTATTCTGGCCCGAGTGGCTTCTAAGTGGTATATATTGGATTGGCGATATCATTAAGGATGGAGAGTGGGTTGATGAAAGAGTTGTGTGAAATTTAGCATTGACAATTTCTCAATTGGCGACTTCAGAAAATTGAAAAGGTGTATAGGAGAAGTGGCTGAGCAGTGGGGTGCAATGAAGAATCTCTTTCCTAAGGAGAGGGGACCAGGATGTGGTTCAATTGCTAGCAGGGTGTACAGTCAAATTGTGTCTAGCTATAAAGAGAATTCTGAACTGAGAGTGGATTGGGGCAGGAGATTGGGGTGTGTGATTTTGCCAGAGATATGGTTGGAAATGTGTGCTAATATAAAGCTTTGCTCTATAAGCTTTGAAGAACGTTCGAAGCAAATAAAGATCCTCAACAGAGTGTATTGGAGTCCAGAACAGTTATTCAAGAGAGGTATGGTGGAAACTGACGAATGCTGGAGTTGTGGGAATGAATTGGGTAGTTTGGAACATTTACTCTGGGACTGTCTGCGAGTACAGGGATTTTGGCAGGATGTATGTAGCATTTGCTTGCGTATTCTGAATTTGGATATTGCATTGGATTTCAAAATGATGATCTTAGGAGGTGGTGAGTTACTTGAGGACCTTTCAGTCTCTCAGAAAAAGATCTTGTTCCGAGGGGCCTGTATAGGCAAAAAGATGGTATTAAGGGGCTGGAAGTCACGAATTGCACCTACTATTGCGGATTGTCTTGCAAACATGGAGAGAGTAATTTACAAGAGACAAGGGAAAATGTCCTTACATGCAAAGATTTGGGATAACTTTCTAAATTTGTACTAGTTCTTTATCTGTAAATATGTATATTTTTTTCTGCATGTGATTTACTTTTATTGACTTAACTGTGTTTGCGCAAATTGTACAAATAAATATTTAAAAAATAAAATAATTAAAAAAAAATAAAAAAAACAATGGCAACCAACCATTCACAGAGGCTACCTGCATAAAGGAACATTTTGTTATCTCAATCCAACTAGTGAGGTTGCAATTCATGTTTTTATTTTCTTCAAATGGCAACAATTCTTTACTGAACAATAAAACTGAATACAGCCAGATTGTACAGAAATTGAGCAAAATAGCTTCAGCAATCTTAAGAAGATGGCTAAAAGATCAAGAGGATTTCCTAGGCGGTAAACAATAGTTTGGCCTGAATGGGGGACTGTATCCTTGTGCAGCAGCTAGGCACTTGTGGTCAAGTCCCAAAGCACCAATGACGTGATGCCAGGACACTTGTCCACACTACTTTCTACCATAATCATATCCAATAAAAATAAGTCCCCCACGTACCTCCAACACAACACAGAGTATACCGCAGTTCGACAGTGCATTATTGGGACTTTGGATACCAACAAGGGAACAATAAAATGGCCTGTGCTTGTTTTAACACCGCGATTTTACAAAGGGGGTAGGAGGTTAAAAGTCAGCTCAGTGTGTCACCTTCATGCACACCCCAATTTCAGTGTTACTAAGCTCTACCTACATAATGTAACAGGACACTGGTTGCAGGTTTAACACCCTCAAGTTCTTGCAGCGTCACCTTGTCTTAACTACCACTAATCTCTTTCCAGTGTAGATTTCATACCATGTGCTTTGCAAGCTCTTACTAAGTGCTATGGTGCCTTCACCTGCCCTGTGAAGAGTTGAAAAGGGCACATCTGGAATTATTATATTGCTCATTTAACTTAACAATATGAAAAAAGTTACTTGCCAGTAATAGTCATTGTATAATCTATATCTGTTTTAGAGTTGCATGCTATGCATAATCTGCCATCTCTATTGGTTGGCCCAGGGTATTACAAGTTGTTTGAAGAAAAGTAAAAGATAGGTGTTTAAAGTGGCGGACCTATCACACTAATCCTATCCTACCTGTGCAAGTACCCGCAAATTGGATTGTTCATCTGCCTGTATGCTTCTGCCTAGGTTTTCAAGAATTCAATTACTAGCACCTAATAAACTGCAAATCATTTTAGACATAAAATAGTGTGTAGCAATATAGTGACTTGGTGCAGTGAAGGTTTATTCAAGAAGTGAATCAATAGTTAATTCGGTATTAGAATAATTGTTTATTTATTTTTTGGTCGAATGGTACATTTGACAGAATTTGGCCTGTACCTAGACCGAATAAAAATGAACAATTAGGCTAATACATACTGAGCGTGAGTTGCAGGGGTATTACCCGCTCCCTATGATCGGTATATATTAGCCTTTTGGGTTTGCGGGGGTGTCTCCCGCTTCCTCAACATGGGAAGCGGGGGACAGGTAAAAGAATGGAAAAAGGGTACCCTGCAGCATCAGATCTGACCGTGTTAGAAACGGCTCTGACGCCGCAGGGCTGAGGTGGACCAGGCTGCGAGCAAACAGGTAAGTAGGGAGGGTGGTGGGGTTTGATCATCCGATAATTCTTTAAAAAACAGCCCGCATGCGATACATTTTTAACAGTTTGCCGCAATCATTTCTCAGATGACCAAACACCACCAAACTGTTAAATCACTACACTTGCTACTCTTTCTAAAAAGATCCCCATTTAGATTGGATTGACTCACTTAAATCCAAACTTGAACAGGTTTGTGTTAAAGCATTAAGTACCAAAGACGATGGGAGTGGTTGCTTATCCACAACTCCATTTCTCCAGTGTTGGAATATTCCCCGTCATCAGGCTGGGAAACTTGGGTAACTTTAATATAGTCGTTTTCCAATGGAAAAAACGTTAACACCTTGAGAGTCCCATCAACGTCGTTGTGGGTGCCTTTGGCAGCACCAATGAGACGCTGAGTGTATAGCTCCGCCCCAGCAGCTTCCTCTCAGATTTTAACCTCTCGAAAAGGAGGATGTCCTAAAAAGGAGGTTTGCCCGAGGGGGCAGGCTGGAGGGTGCATCTGAATCCATGAAAGATACGAACGCTGGAGAAATGGGAGTTACAGGTAAGAAACGACTCCCTTCTCCAGAATTGGATCTTTCGTGGATTCACATGCAGTGAATAGATTTTGTAGCAGTAGAAATGCTTGGAAGTGTCTATCAGGCAAACAGGAGATAAACCTTAAGTAGATGTGAACATTAAGCAAAAGCATATAACCTTAAGGTAAAAAAACAGAACAAACCGCGGAAGCTGCAGAGCTTACCTTACTGGAACAGTCGTTGGAGGACTGCCTGTCCCATTTGCA
Organism: Ambystoma mexicanum; assembly: GCF_040938575.1. Taxonomy (NCBI): domain Eukaryota; kingdom Metazoa; phylum Chordata; class Amphibia; order Caudata; family Ambystomatidae; genus Ambystoma; species Ambystoma mexicanum. The sequence goes on along the minus strand of NC_090937.1, from coordinate 380,526,995 downwards.
CATATTTGGCATGTTGCTGATGTAAGCAGTAGTGCCTGGTGAAAGTGTGGGGCACTGCCCATGTTGCTGCCTGGCAAATGTCCCTGATGGGTACCCCCGACCATAGAGCCACTGAGGCCGTGGACCTTGTGGAATGGGCTCTGGGAGCTGATTGTAATGGCCTGTAAGCCTGTGCGTGGCAGAAGGATATTGTAGATGCCACCCATTGTGAGATACCCTGTTTCGAAATTGACCTCTCTTTAATTGAAGGGCCAAAGGCCACAAAGAGCTGATTAGAGGATCTAAACAATCTTGTGCGGTCCAAGTAATACTTCAATGCTCTCTTGACATCTAGAGAATGCAGAGTCTTTTCAGCTGGAGAAGAGGCATTTGGAAAAAAGTTTGGAAGAGTGATTGTTTCATTTTTATGAAATTCCGATGATATCTTAGGAATGAAATGCGGCTTCGTAGAGAGAACCTGTCCCTCATGAACCGCAGATATGGTGGATCAATGACCAAGGCCTGGAGTTCCGACACCCGTCTAGAAGACGTAATGGCCACCAGAAAAGCCACCTCCCAAGTGAGAAACTTGATGTCGGCTGAGGACATGGGCTCGAAAGGAGGTTTCATTAAGGCTGATAGAACTAGGTTAAGACTCCATACGGGAGGAATCCTTTTCCTTGGGGGAAGGTTCGAAAGAGGACCTTCACGAAATGCTTCATTAGTCTGTTACTGTAGAGTGGGCTAGATGTTCTTTTACGTGTAAACCTTGATATCGCCGACAAGTGTACCTTGATGGAAGTCACCGCTAGACCTTTTGCCAACAAAAGATAATGAAGGAGTTGTTGAGGTGTTATGTTTAACGGCTGTAGATTAGGTTGTTGTGTACACCAAGCACAACATCTCTTCCACTTTCGGCCATATGAGATGTTGGTGGATGGAGTTCTTGCAGCCGCCAAGATGCAACAACAGTCTTGAGGGATATTCAGATTTCCGAATTCAGAGTGGTCAGGTGCCATGCCCCCAATTTGAGGGAGTCTGGATTGTGATGTAATATCATCCCCTTTGTTCTGGGACAGGAGATTCGGCTTGGATCCTAGGTGAATCCGATCGTCCACTGCCAGATGAAGCAGGTCGGATGATCTTGCAGGGAGCATTGTGAATCAGTTGTATGGTTTTCCTTATGAGAGAAAAGGGGGGAAAACGCGTAGGCAAACATCCTGTCCCAAGGGAAAGAGAATGCATCTCCCCGGGGTTCAGATGTGGGATCCTGCTGGCGAACTGCTGGCATTGCTTGTTTTTGGGGCTAGCGGAAAAGTCCAGAGGGGGAAGGACCCATTTCGCAATGATCTTTGCTACCTGGATGCTGTTCAGCTGCCACTCGTGTCAGGGAGGAGTCCCTGCTGAGGGCATCTGCCCGTTTGTTCTGTATCCCTGGTAGGTGGAAGACTTGGATTTGAATGTTGTGCTGGATGGCCCAGTGCCAGATGGTCTGTGCTTCCTGGGATAAGACTTCTGAGCGCGCCACTCCTGCTTCCGCAGGTAGAACATTGCGGTCATATCAGTGATACGGAGTGGAGGGATTTGAGGGGGGGGGGGGTAAATTTGGGAGTATTTGAGAGCCCAGTGTACTGCCTGTAATTCTAGGACATGGATATGCAGTAAGGTTTCCGTGGGTGACCAGAGGCCCTTTAATTGGTGCCGGTCTAAATGAGCACCCCATCCTATTTGGGAGGCATCGGTCACAATGGTGTATTGGAAGTTTGGCTCCACCTGTGTCATGCCCCATGTGATGTTGAAGGGGTGAGTCCACCATTTCAGAGCGTCTGCCAGTGGCCGGGAGATGATTACCCTGTCCGACCAGGAGCCCTGGATTTGGGACCATCTCGTTGCAAGGAATTTCTGCGCTGGGCGCATGTGTAGGCGACAGTTGGGAATCAGAGGAATGCAAGATGACATGGTTCCCAGGAGAGCCATATAAGAGCAGACCGTGATGGATTTGTTCGGAGTAAATGAGCCTGCTAGAGCTAGATACTTTTTCACTCTTTCCGCAAAGGTTTTACCCGATTGTGGTTTGTCAGGAATTGCGTTCCCAGGAAGAGCAAACTCTTTAGGGAGTTGAGAAAGAATTTGCAGTAGTTGATGTCAAAGCTCAATCGTTGGAGTAGAATCTCTGTCCTGTTGAGAGACGATAACACTGGTTGCTAAGTTGTTCACCGAACCAACCAGACGTCCAAGTACGGGTAAACGTGGTGGCCTTACTTCTGGAAAAAAACTGCTACTGGCGCCAGGCATTTGGTGAATGTCCTGGGTACTGATTTTAAGCCAAAGGGGAGAACCTGAAATTGGAAATGGCTGTCACGCTCTATAAATCTGAGGTATTTTTGGTGCTTTGCGTCAATAGGTATATGAAAATATGCGTCCTTGAGGTCTAGGGACGCCAAGAATTCTTGCGGCTGCTCTGCTCTTATCACCTCTTGCAGCGTAATCATCTTGAATTTTCTTTCTCTTATGTTTACGTTTAGCACCCGAAGGTCTGAAATCGGGCGTCCTTCCCATCTGTTTTTTTTTACCACAAAGCATCTTGAATACACTCCTTACTCTTTGTGAGAGAGTTACTTTCTCGATGGCCTTTTGTTGTTATGTGACGTACCTCGCGCTGCAAGACGTGAAGGTGTGATTGAGACGCTTTTATGGGTGGGATTGGAAATTGTGGACGTTTGAACTCCAACAAGTGGCCGTATTGGATAGCATCTAGTACCCATCTGTCCGTAGTTATTGAACGCCACTCGCTGAGGTGGAACGCCAAATTTCCTCCTATTTGACTGTCCCTTTGGTAGTAATTGCTGTGTTTTATTTTGCCGGCCTCTCTGGGAGGAAGAAGATCCACACGTCCTTTGTCCCTGGTACTCTCTGTTGCACTGGGTAGATTGGAAGTTGCACTTGTAACCTTGTGAATAATATGTGGATCTATTGTAGCCTTTGTTGTCCCTAGAGCCTGAGAATCTTGAGTTTCCTGAGACTCCACAAAAAAAAAAAAAGGGGCGAAAGGTTCTTCTGCTTTGTAGAGTTGTAAGTGATTTAGCTGTGTCTGATTCAGCGTTCATAGTCTTCAGAGCTTCGTCTATCTTTTTACCAAAAAGATTTTCGCCTTTGCACGGCATATCCACCACCTTGCGCTGCACCTCTTGGCGGAAATCTGTACAGCAAAGCCAAGCTTGGCATATGTGAAACACGCCATTTTTCTGTTTAAAGCCTGTTTCGGCAATGCCTCTTCCCCCTCTCGCACCAACAGCATAGGCTCCTTTCTTTGATGTTCTGGCAGGTGGTCTAATAGCGGGGCTAAACAATGCCACATTTCCCGGTCATATCTTGCGACAATGACTAAAGAGTTTGCTGCTTTCACAGTTGTTGCCCGATGGTAAGTACCATCTTTCCAAAGCCATCCAACTTGCGATTGTCAATGTCCGGGGGAGTGGAACACTTATGTTGTGTGCGTGCTTTCCTGGTAGCTGCAGCGGATACAAAAGACTCTGGGGTTGGTTTCTATGAAGGCATTTAGGAGTGGAATCTGGAGCCTTACATTTCTTTTCCAATCATCCTTTCACTGCAGGTTCCGTAAAGGGATGCTTCATGGTGCGGAGGCCTTCCTGCCACTCATGATCAAGAATTGGAATGGAAAAAATGGGCTTTTCCCCTCTTTCCCATATGATCAAAGAGTAAAAAGAGTAAATAATCTTTCTTCTTCTGGAAATAGACCGAACTCTTGGCAGGCCTTCGCCATTATGGCGTGAAATGCTCCTATGTCGTCTGGAGGGGATGGTTGAGCCGGACTACCAGGCGCATCTGGTCTGGATCAGTGTCCCATCTGTCCACTCTAATCGGGGAAGAGGCGACGGTGGAAAGTGTGTCCTGTGGAGCAGTGTCTGGATCAGTGTTCATCAGTTCACCTTCTTCCTGTTCTCTGTCGTTGACTAAATGTCCTAGGAGGTGGAGGAGGAGCCTTGGAAGGGGATTGCCTTCTAGGGCAAGCGCTCTGGTCTTGAAAATAATCAGAAGTCTTCTTCTGTCGAGGTGTAACCTGTGGGTCTCCATATGGTTCAATTGTTGGAGCTTGAGGCAGAGGACGTCTGGCATCCAGCTGACCGAGTAGAGACTGAAGAGTGGACAGGACTTGCATGGATAGTAAGGAATGAGGGTTTAAGAGGATACTGTGATAGAATACCTCCAAGTCTGCTGATGTCGACGGCAAAGAAGGTGTTTGAGATCTTTGCTGTAGGCCCAACACAGAAGGATCTGGAATGGGTGCCTGTGAACCTCCTTCCTCAGGATCCGATTTGAAAACCATTGACATTCATAAGGGGGGGGCCTCGAAATCTGCAAGAATTAACACAGTTGGAAACCTTTCCAAAGGAGGTTGGTCGAGTACCGTGGTCCCAGACGGGTTTTTAAATATACCTCTGGGGACAAAATACCCCCGTTTCGATTTCTGAACACTTCGGCCCAGTAGACTAGGTACGTGGCAGCTTTTTCGCCACAGATTTTTTCTTCATCGTCGACGAAGTGGTCGTTGACGGAATGGTCATCGTCGAGGTGGTAGCCAACGATGTAGTCGACATTGAGGCGTCGGGAGTAGAGACGTCGATGGAGCCAAGACTGTCGACGTCATCGTCGTCATGGTTGATGCCATCATTGGTGAAGTAGATGAAGGTTTGGATGACGTCATGAGATGTTTTGAGGACGACTCGTGTCTGGAAGAAGACCTGTGCGATCCCGATGACGAATTTGTGTTTCTTGGTGCTCGTCGAAGAAGACTTTTTCGCCGACGAGGTTGAGGAGGATATTGTCCTCGATTTATACTTCTCTGTCAAAGACAGACGGGGATTTCCGGGACGAGTCCGAGGATCTCGAAGACAGGTGGGAGCCCTTTTCTCTTGGTCCCTCCGACAGCGTCTTTGACTTAGAACCCTGAGAAGAGTGCTTAGAGACTATGTGGGATTTTTCACCACTTGAGAGGTTTTCTTTTTTGGGAGGCAATGAATGTTTGGCCTTATCATGGAGTTGGAAGATGATTAAGCCTCATCGGTCCTCTGCTTTTTTGTTGCTGGTTCCTCAGATTTTGATCTCTGACGTGACAGTGATCTCTTTTCCGAGGGAGTGGCTGCCCTCCCGCTGCGTGATGAGCCAACCTCGGATGCCGGGTAGGCTCCTTCATTGAGCCAACAAATTAGGCCTCTATTTCTGTCTAAGGGTCTTTTGCGAGAACCCTTAGCAGAGGTCACATCCGTCGGCCGCATGATTGAGTACAGAAAATAGAGGCACTCAGTTGCCGGTCTCCTTCATATATGTTCTTCAGGCCGCAGGTCTCACATGGCCTGAACAAGGACTTTTTAGCTCCTGAAGATTCCATAATAGAGCTGGAGCTGAGCTTTTTCATCGTCGAAAGACTGGCAAAAGCAAATACTGAAGACATTTCTTTTTTCTCAAGTAAATGTAGAAATTCTCTCAGCAGAGAAGCACAAAGGATCCCAAAGGTTTGGAAGATGCTTCAACTCTGAGGGAAAGCTGTGGGGGCGGAGCTATACACTAGACGTCCCATTGGTGCCTACTATATTAAAGTTACCCGGGTTTCCTAGCCGGACGATGGGGAATATTCACAACATGTGAATCCATGAAAGATCCAATTCTGGAGAACATCACTTTCTACAGGAAGCTCCCTACTGTTCCAACTCTCCATTACCTAACCTGCACAAGTCTACTGCCCGTCTACCCGGTGGCTCTGCTGTTCGATCTAAAAAAGTCATTTACTGAAGCCATTTCCAGTTCTGTGGATTGTTTCTTACTTCTATACGACAGTACCCTAGCACTTTTTAGACTACATGATGTTCCAAAGTAGCAGGATTTTCTTTTAACACTGGACTTTACATCGCAATTATTTTTGTGTGTGCAATCGACCTGTACACCGATTTCAACATAATTTGATGTTAATTGAGATGATCAACTTGGTACTTAGAAATAATTATTTCCGATTTAATGCAATTGTTACCAACAAATCCTTGGGACTGCAATGGGCCTCAAATGTGCCCTCTGATGCAAATGTATTGATGAGCTACTGGGGGCATCACTATACATTGGGTAATCGGGCCAACCAATGAAATCTGAACAGTATTATGTATTCAAAATAGTGACTATGTATTAATCTTATGAAAGGGAGCATCTAATGAACTATTGAATTTTGTTGAATTGATACATATTTGTCATTTACCCTTCGTTACTGTGCCAAAGGTATATACATTGTGGACTTCAAAGTTAACATGAATGTAGACAATACTCTTAAAACTGTTTAGAAAAGCCAGAGCTGGCAACTGCACATGCCTCCAAGGACATTCAAAATATCCCATATCCAGAGTTTAAGGGGCCAGAAGGAATTGCTCTCAGGACACTGGCTATGTGAGTACATGTAATTCTGCTGTGCAGAAGGATGTTCTAAGCAAATAGTCTAGGATTCTGCTTACAAAAAGGCTTCAGCAGTTATAAAGAACTATCAGGCCTGGTGATAAGGATACAAATATCAAAGATGTGTTGCAATTTGTCACCTGAAAATTTACTAGAAATTTCATAAGCATAGGTATCTTTTATAAAAAAAAGGATCCAGTCATTACTTATAGGGTTGCGGAGAAACCAACCAAAATGTGTTTTTCTCCCATTAAAAATACAACTTCATGGTTGGGAAAATAACAGGGGTGCTTCACCTATGGCTCATGTATGATCTATTTCAAAAGCCTTGAGAAATGCTTCCGGACCCTGATCACTTGTGTGGGATACAATGTTGCCAGTTTGCAGTTTTACAGCAGAATGGTTTCCCAAGAATTATATTAACTGACTAATCCATTCTCTCAGCAGACCAGTCCCTCGCCAAGGACACAAAGTTGCATATTCTCCAAGAGCCAGCATTTTCTTCATATTCTGGAGAGTAGAAATACTGTCAAGGGGCTTACCATCTGCAGATTTACATGCTGGGAAAACAGAGGAGCTCTGTCGTTCCCAGGCAGTGCTATGCAGTAAAAGGCGGAAACAGAAGTGAATTCCAAGACCGCAGCCAGGCCAAATAAAGGATTGGTCCAATCCCTAAAGCCCCAAGTAAGTTCAGGTGGACCTAGGACAGTAAATCCCAGCCCTGGACCAATTATAGAGAAAGATCCAGAGGTAAGTAGAGGTTGTTTGAAAAGTATGTTGTGGCAGGTGATGCGAAAGTGATACACAGGGTGCTGCAGTGGTGCTGGAGGAAACAACGTGAGAAGGAGCAGAAGGAAGTGGTAACATCAGGAGGTGAGGTGGTATTGAGGAGAAAGTAACAGCAAGAATTGAACGGAGAAAACAGTGAGAAAATAAAACTGAAGAGGCCGAAATTGGCCCACGGCGAGTGGAAGAAGAGGGAAGAGGTACAAAAACTAGTAGAGGGAAGCAGACTGACCATAGACACAGAGTCGTTGAAAGTGCATATGTTGGCTACAGGCTGCAACTCACCCTGGAGGAAAACAACTTACTTACCTGGCGGTAATGTTCTTTCTGATGAATGTTCCTGCCATGGATTCCTCATCTACGATATCCATATCCCAGCGCAGCCGTTCTCCGGAAGCTTTCCTACATCGTTGGGTCCGTCCTATGCCTCTACGCGGCCCTCCACACCTGTGGTAGAATGAGCCCTGAGACCCTCAGGCACATCCTTCCCAGCCAGATCGTAGATTCTGAGATGCAGAGAAGGAGCCATCTGGACAGGGTTGGTTTGGTCTAAGCCCTGTCAGCACGAGAATCACCATAACCAGTAAAATGCTGACCATCCTTCCTAGCCTCTCTAGTACAAGAGACATAGAACTGAAGGGGCCGTACTGGGTCCAGTGATGAAATCGTTCATGTGCCTTGCAAGGGTGAGCAAGGAACACAGGAAGATGGATTTTCAAAGAGATGGAAACAGAAGCCACCTTTGGCAGAAAGGAAGGTCTCACTCTCAAAGTCACTTTCTCTTTGGAAAAAGAAAAACGGGAGGTAAAACAGACAAAGCCTGGAGCTCTCTCACCAGTCTCGCGCAATTGGTGGCAACCAGGGATATCACCTTAAGGGTGAGAAATCTAAAAACAGGAATGAAGGGGCTGAAATGGAGTGCCCATAAGAAATGTAAAACTAAATTCAAATCCCACGCTGGAACCACAAACTGGTGGGGAGGAAACTGGTTATACATACCCTACAATAACTGCGTAACAGTGGGGATTGTTAAATCAAGCACTGTTCGGAGGACCTCTTGAACACAGAAATAGAAAGCACACAATCCAAACAGGGGACAGAGGACAGGATAAAGGATCCAGGTCCCTCTTCGAGCACCAAATCGAAAATGTATGCCACATGCAGGCATAAATGGATTTTGGAACTGGCCTCCAAGCTGAAAGAAGAACATTGATGATGTTGTCCGACAAGTACGACTTCTTCTCACTCAGCTTCTCAGTAGCCAAGCGTGTAGGTTCAGGATGCAGAGGTTCAGATGGAGGACCTAACCCCCTTTGAATGGGAGAGCAGGTTGACTCTCCCCAGTAGGCGCCAGGGAGGGCCGATGGACATGTCCAGCAAGTCTGGATACTACGTTCTCGGGCCCAGTCCGTGGTGATCAGAATCAGCGTGGTTGCGAACAGACGTAGTTTCCCGAGGACCAGCGGGATAACAGGGATCGCCAGCAATGCATAAAGGAGGTAAAAAGTCCACTCCACAATCAATGCGTCCACCAAAGCTCCATGACAAGGAAATTCCCTGGAGCAGCAGAACAAGTCACACTTCCACTTGACAATGTAAGCAAAGAGGTCCACTAGAGAGTCCCCCAAAGAGGATTTCCTTCAGAACTTCCCGACATAGCTCCCACTCATGGGGACCTGAGGTCTGTCTGCTCAATGCATCTGCTGTGACGGTCTCACGTCTGGCCATGTGAGCTGCCGTCCGGTAGACGCTATTCTCCAGAGACCAGAACCACAGTCTCATTGCTTCTCTGCATAGAGACAAGGACCCCGCTCCATCACGTTTGTTGAGGCACTGCACGGACAGGATCAGCACAGTGCGTTTTACAGAGGGGAGGAAAGTGACCAGGCACAGCCTGATTGCACTCATCCCCAGCAAATTGATGTGATCCCGAGATTCCGCCGAGTCCACAGTCCCCTCATTGTCAGATCTGACAAGTGAACACCCCAACCTGTCAGAGATGCGTCCATGACCACCGTCACCTGGTGCCAAGGTTGCCGAAACACTTCAGCAAGTTGACTCTCCCCGCCCGCCACGCTAGATCCTGAGCCACCCGACTCGAGTCTTCCAGAAGGCCCGACATGTGGCCCTGGAACTGCGACCATTAGCAACGAAAAAGCCACTGAAGCAATCTCATGTGCAGCCTTGCCTCTGGAACCTCTACGATTCAGGAGGCGCAGGCAGATTGAGGCCAGGACTTGTGTCTGAGATTGAAGGACACTGACCATCATGAACAAGTTCACCACTCGATCCTCAGGTGTTAAATCCCTGCCCAGGCGAGTGTCCAAGACGGCCCAAATGAATCCGAGAGACTAGGACAGCAGAACCTGAGACAGGGAAAAGCCCAAACTGTGCAAGTGAGTGCATGTATAGAGTCGATGTTTCAACACTAGATCCGGCGAGCGAGCACAGACTAGCCAGTCCTCCAGGTAGGGAAAGGCACGGATACCCTCCCTCCTGAGTTAAGCCTCTATCACTGCCAGCAGTTTGGTGAAAACCCTGGGTGCTGACCAAAGACCGGACGGCAGTGTAATGTTGGCCCACCACAAATCTCAGGTACTTCCTGTGCTTTACATGAATAGGCACATGGAAGTAGGCATCCTGAAGATCGAGGGAAACCAACCAGTACCGCAGATCAAGGACTTGTAATATCTGCCCTAGACTAACCATCTTGAAGTTGTCTTTGCGAAGGAACAAGTTCAGTAGCTGTAAATCCATGGGGTGCAAGCCCTGTCCTCCTTTGGCACCACAAAAAAGGTGGAGTACCACCCCCACCCTCGTTCTGATCGTGGAACTAGTTTGATAGCATTCTTGTCCAAAAGCTGACACACCTCCTCCAGAAGGATGGGGTCCAGAGATAAAAGTGTGGTCAGTGGACAGCAGTCAGGTGGGCATTGGAGGAAAGGAAGGCAATATCCCTGATTAATGATCTGAAGGACCAGAGCACCGGATGTGGTCTCCGACCACTCCCTGGTGAACAAGGATAGCCTTCCTCTCACCAGTGACGGGTGCTGGAATCCGTCACTAAGGTTTGGTGCCCTGGGTAGCCGAGGGGACAGCGGCTGCTGAGATACCTCCTCGCTGTTAACATCGCCCTCTGCCTCTCAGTAAGAGTCTGCCTTGGCCCGTTCCCTTGCCAAGGATTGCATGGGTGGGCTGCTGGACGCAAGTGCCAGGGACTTGGCGGGCGCCTTAGACTGGACTTTTTGGAGGGAGTCATCAGCCTTAGCTCCAAATAGGTTCTGTCCATCAAAAGACATTTCTAGCAGCTTTGACTGGATGTCAGCCGCAAACCTGGACGTCCTTAGCCATGAATGGCACCTGACCACTGTGCTGGTGGCCATGGGCCTACCGACGCAGTCTGCAGTGTCTTAGTCAAATTGCGGCATCTGCCGTAACGCCTCCTTGTCAGTCGAGACCAGAGACAGAAACCCATCCCTCATCTCGCCCTCTGGCAAGTGCTCTGCCACATCGGCTACAGCCGCCTTTAGGCCAACAGAGAACTTTGCCATGGCACAAGAGGCATTCACGGCCAGCTTTGCCAAACTACCTGATGCAAACACCTTCTTGCCCCATGCGTGCAGTCTATTGCTTTCTCCTGTGCGCTGGAAGGGGCAGAAAAGTAGAGGTCTTCAGGCTCTCCATTGTGGCCTGTACCACCAGGCTTTCGGGCGATGGGTGGGCAGAGAGGAAAGCTGGACCTGAAGGTGCAGGCCAGTGCTTTCTCGCTAGATGGCTGTCCAGTGGGGCAACAGAGGCAGGATCCTCCAACACTTCCAATACTGGGACCTCCACAGCCACATTGAAGGGTAGCGGAGTCTTTCTTTGGAGCATCGTCCAGAATGTCGCAGAGTTTGTATTGCACTCTGAAGCTGGACGGCGCCGAGAGACCCAGGGTATCGGCCACCTTCGCCATCAGGCACTGAAAAGAGGCCCGAGGTGTACCTGGTGTTGGTGCTGGTGCTCGCAGAATGTCCAACTCCGGTGCATTGTTCAGACTGCTGGCCCCTGGCAAGTCAGCTACCAAGTCTAGCATGTTGCCACTCCCATAGAACTCCTCAGGGGAAGTCCCTCTCTTAGCTAGGACCTATGAGTTCAAAACCAAATGGGACCATGATCGTCTTCCTCATGGTAAATTTCGTTTGAGAAAAGCTTCTCTGGGAAGTTGGCCGTACGCCCATGGAGCTGATCAGCGCAGACACCGAAGAGGACATTGCAGCAGGCTGAGCCTGCCCGCGTCAAGAGAACGCTGTTTGGAGCAGGCCTGTAGGTGTGCAGGAGTGGTCTTGTGAGGGTACCCTGCCGGACGCGAGGGACAGATCAGCAGCAAAGCTTGCTGCCCCCCTGCCTGCACCAATGGTGCCGGGGCCGGAGCCGCCGGTACCTGGGCAAAGATGTTCAGCATCTTCAGGCAAAAACTTTCCAATTCCTCCTTCATGGACGATTGGTTGGAAAGGGTACCAATGTCGACCGCTCTAGAGAACCCTTAGAGAGGTGGCTTTTTTCCTTCGATGAGGAAGGCTAGTGCTGGTGAGAGGACTCAGAGTGCAAGATAAATCTCTCTTGGTCTCTCGATCTTCGAAACGACAATCCACAACCTCGACTGAGGAACCTGCGCCCTGCGGATGAAGGGGAATACATTCTCAACACACTCCCTAAAGACCTTTTGGTGCATCGACTGACACAACCTGCAGTCCTAGGTGTGGAGGTCTTTGCCTAGAAAGTACATGCAAATATGATGCATATTGGAGACAGACAGACATCTGCATACCACAGTCCACACAAGGCTTTAACCCGGAGGCCTTCAATGGAGTCCCCATGGCGAATCCCTAGAAGAGCTTTGCGATCACGTTCGATAAGCGAAGAGAGTGCACAGAAAAAAGTAACTGAGGTCATGGGGCATGGCGCCACTACTTATACTGGCCCCAGTGGAATTTTTGCGCAGAGCGAGAAGAGGCGTCAGTTGGACCCGGCGCGGAGCTGCCTTATGCCACTCTGGCAGCGGAAAAGTTTCCAGAGAAAAGCTGTGCTGGGATATGGATATCATAGATGAGGAATCAGTGGCAGCAAGGAATCCATTAGAAACTTAAGCTATACCTCTGGCTTGTAGAGAAGACAAAAGGGCTAATCGCACGGCCAATGGCAACACCGGAAACAGGTCAGTGTTCAGGGACCTCTCAGAAATCAGCAACACTCGATTAAAGGATGCTCTAGGTTTCGAAAACCCATGGGAAATATATATATATATATATATATATATATATATATGATACATTACTCACCGTAATCGTATTTCTGATGCTTGTATCTGCTTACATTCACATGCTGTACATAGGCCGACATCTAGTGGAAGCTGCGGAGTATTACAGTTTGTTTTTCGAAACTCAAAAATGGGCGTCGACACAGGGCGTGCCAGTAATACTATCCCTAGTGTGACGTCCACTGTACCCAAGATCCCTCACGCGTCTAGGATCCTCAGATTGTATTTTTTCTGACATGAGGTAGCATGAGGAGTAGCGTGAGTACAGATAATCCAAGCAGATAGACAGAAAGGTAAGACTACAAGCAATCATGCGCCTTCTCTCGGAGGGGAGGAAGGGTGGGTCGCATGTGAATCTAAGCAGATACAAGCATCAGAAATACGATTACGGTGAGTAATGTATCCCTTCTGAGGCTTGTGGAATCTGCTTAGATCACATGCTGTGCATAGATTAGCGAGCAGTACCAGAAGAAGGAGGTGGGATGTGAGAAGGGTCATGAGCAAATAAGTGTCTTAGAACCGCTTGTCCCACTTGTGTATCTGCCTTGGAATGGGTGTCAATGCAGTAATGCTGAGTAAAAGTGTGAATAGAGCTCCAAGTAGCTGCTTTGCAAATGTCAAGTGGTACATTTGCAATGAAAGCCAGAGTGGGTGACGAAAATTGCCATTCCCTCTTTCATTTGGGGGTTTGTTGGTTAATTGGCCTAGGGATTTGAGAGTCTCTTACTCATCCTTGGCATTTTTCAGGGCATCCTCTACCGCCTTCCCAAACAGTAGATCTGTCTCCACCGGTTTGTCTATTAATGATGCTTGTGTTTCGCATTTGAACCCAGATTGGCGTAACCAAGCATGTCTTTTGATAACAGTGCTTTCTGCTATCAATCTGCCAGCGTTATCCGCGGCATCAAAGGTTGCTTTTAAGATGCAACCGGACACGGCTCTTCCCTCCGACGCAACCCGTGCCAATTGGCCTTTTAAGGGTTCTGGGGCAGAGTCTATGAGTGCCGCGACTTCATCCCACTGGTGGCAGTTGTAACTCGCCAGTAGGGTGGTGGAGTTGGTGATCCTAGCCTGGTAGGTGGAAGTGAAGGCTACTTTCCTACCCAAGCCATAAATCTTCTTGCTCTCCTTGTTGGGAGGAGCTTCGGACGATGACAGGGGTGTGCCCCCCCCCCCTTTCGTGTGTTCGTAACTACCAGGGAGTCCAGTTTCAGTTGCCCCCTTTTGTACAGCGGGTCTGATTGGGCTGCCCTGAAAAGTTTCTCTATCCTGGGGTTTACCATCCTGGTGAGGTTGGGATTTACAAGGGAAGGGTCTATCCTCCTTTTCTATCGATTTAAGAATAGAGATGGCCTGGGCAACAGGTCTCCTTTCTCCCACTAATTCTTCGGCAAAGTCCTTCTCTTCCTGTGCTCCCTGGGTGTCAACGTGGAAGTGTTCTGCCGCTCTGGTCAGAACTTCATTCAGGAGAGGTTGGTTGTCGACCGGGGAGTCGGTAACCGGGGGATATTTGTCTACTGGGGAATCTACCCTGTAGGTTTCTGGGTCGTCCTCTTCCTCCTTTTGGTCCTCATCATCCCCATAGTAGCCCGTCCCAGATTGGTCTCCCAACATGCCCAAATCAGGATCCTCAATAAAGGGTGGATCCTCATTATATTGAGAGTAGGGCTGTATACAGAAAGGGTCCGAAGACTGTGTTGGTGCTTCAACCCGGGACTTCTTACTTGGGGGCATCGGGTCCCTAGAACCTGAGGGTGAAGCCCCGTCAGGGGTATATGAGAGGAAGTGTTCAGTCTGCCAAAGACGACATCCTAGACATAACTCTGTCTATGTCACTAGACCATTCCGTTGAGCTGGGAATGACTCTTTCCTGGGAGAGTTTCCCTGTCTTGTCCTGACTGGACCTATATGTTTGTGCAGGGGTCTTTAAAATGACAGAGGACTGAGACTTGTCCGTCTGTTTTTGCCTGTATGATAGCTTCTGAGGCGTGGAAGAAGGTAGAGAATGCTTCTTTTGTTGTTTTCCCCCTCCCCGTGGGTGGAAGAGTGTTTACCCTGTTTATTTGCCCCTTCGGAGCCTTTCGACGTCTGGCGTCGAGGTTCTGGGGTAGTGTCCCTATCTCTAGAGTGTGGAGGTTGGGACTCGGGAACAGCCGTTAAGCGGTCTGCTGATGCCGACTCCTGGAGTGCGGCCTGGGGATAGAGGTCGGCTTCGTCTTCCGACGATCGAACCTCCGTTACCTTAGGGAGCGAGGCACTCGTGGCACAGTGGATGGCTGCCTGGAGTCATGCGGCGATCTAGAACGAGAACGCTCAGAGGACACAGATTCGGTGGACCGTTCTCTGTTACCTCTTTCCGAGAACTCGACGTGCGCGTCGAGTCTCGGTGGGACTTATGTTTGGTGGAAGTGGTGTGGGTAGCGCTTGTGTCGCCGGGTGTTTTCCCCATAGCCGCCCTACCGGACGACCTTCCGAGGTCGGGGAGTTGCGCTTGGCTGTCTCTCGACGCCACATTGCCCTCGCCGTCCAAAAGCACGGCGTCGCTGCCATCGCTGAAGGCGCCGTCCGCTGCCATGACCTCTTGCCGCCTGGCGTGGTGGGCCCAACGCTTGATCAAACGGTCCTTTAGTGTTTTCGGTTTAAACCTACTACAGGCTCTGCAGTTCGCCTCGGGGTGGTCCCTCGGCAAGCAGAGGTTGCACGTGGCGTGTCTGTCAACCCAAGGGCACTTGCGGTTGCACTTGGGGCAAAATTGGAAAGGGGTACCCTCCATACGCACCTTGTGGCAGCGGGCTAATGATGATACGAATATATATAGAAGATGTACCTATATATTAAAGAGTGTAGAGTATGTGCCACCCCCCACTCTCCTTACTTGCAGGGCTGAGGCCAGAGGCCTTCCAAGGCCCGGGCCGAGGCCAGAGGCCTTCCGAGGCCCAAGTCCGTCGTGCAGCTGTCGACGGTTGATTCCTTCTCCGGGCCAACGTAGAGTGTCGAACTTCAGTGGCTCGACGTTGGGGTGGAGAAATATTAAGATATTTTAGCAAAATTGTGGCTAAGGCCAGGAACTTTGCAGGATGCTTCCGACCAGTATGGCGAAAAAAAAAAACAATTTGAGGGCCCTAGACGCGTGAGGTACTGTGGACGTCACACTAGGGATAGTATTACTGGCACGCCCTGTGTTTCGAAAAACAAACTGTAATACTCTAGATGTCGGCCTATGCACAGCATGTGATCTAAGCAGATTCCACAAGCCTCAGAAATATATATATGTCCAGGTACCCACAGAGCACATCAGAACTGGGAAACGTTTAACTACTGAGGCTTGTAAATATTTTTGGATTCACTTGCTATTCATGGATTAGCAAACACTGTTTTGAGCTGGGTTTATAGACAGCATAGCAGAAAAGGAAATTATAGAGCATTGCCTACACCATTAGTTCTTGTTTGAATATCAATTCATTAGTGTTTGGTAAAGTGCATACTGATGTTGCAGCTTATGTTATCTTATGGTATCCAGTTTGACTCGTTTTCTTGCGAGAGTCTTCTTTAAATCTTAATGTTGGTATTTCCAATGTATGCAAGTTTAAGCTTTTTGTCAGTTGTAACCTCAACAGTTTTTTACTTTGTTTTTTAAGTAAAAGTATTCTTACCACTTCTGTTTTCTGAAAAGAGCAGTCTATGTGCGTTTCGCACAAAAGTAGAGAACGCTTTTCAGCGTAGGTGTTAGGGAGATTTTCTTTTAGCAAATCTTACCCTCTCTGTCCTGAGCCGTGCAACACTACTACTGGACTTTGAAGGTGAATGAGACTATTTTTTGAATCTCACTCAGCCTCTGCATTTTATTCTGGGACCACTGGACCCTTGTTACAAAGTTCCAGTGGAGGAGAGAGGGAAGAGGGGGGAGAGAGACCTCTCTACTTAGTTTTGAATCCATGCTTTCCTATGGCAGCACCCCCATCTTTTGCGGTCTGCTGTCAGGCAGCAGGGTCCCTTTTGCAATGTAGTTTTTGGATTCACTTTGGAGTCCCAAAACCCACCAGTGCAGGAGCATTTTTCTTTTATGACTTTTGTATCTTACCGTTTACAGCAAAGGTCATCATGCATGGATTGGTGTGGGGACACAGTGTCCTTCTCTTTGATGCAAGTAGCATTTTTGGTACTTTTCAGGCATCACCTGAACAAACTGGTGGCAGTCGTTACTTTTTAACCCATTTGTTGGATGCATTGCCCCGGGATGCTTTCACAGCTGTGATAATGCACTAAAGTGGACCATATTCTCAAAATGGCACCTCTTGGCCTGTACTTTGTTGGCGGTCTTACCTTTCCAGATGGGGAAGGTCTCACTTTCTTCATGCACCTTAGCAGGCTTCCTGAAAGAAGCCAGTGAACGCTCTCCTTAGTGTGTTTGCCTGCAGGAAGTGAGGCGGTGGCTGTCTGCCCCCAATCTACATTTCTCCAGGGGCTTGGATTGGATGTTGTGTTGGGCAGATTCTGGAAGGGTGGCTGTCCACTATTGGACAGCTACCTTCAAGTGTGAATGTTTCAAAGTGCTCTTATTGGAGGGCTGGAGTCCTGGGCCAGTTTAAGGAATCCTTGGGCATGTGGCACAGGCGCCTAGCGTGCACCCCTCCCCCCACAAGCTTGATACGCTGCACCTTAACCTCCTCAAATTTGCTGGAATTGAAGTAATAAATAAGTGGCTTTAGCATTCCACAACGGAGGTGCAGGAAACATTTTAAAATTAGAAGCCACAAGGGAAGTGTAGTCTTAGATGCTGTGCCCCGATCAGCAGCCGTATGAAAAAGGTTGACAAATCCCAGCATAGAGAGGACTCCTACTAACACTTTGACATAATGTCAAAGTGCTTAACCATTAAGACAAATTGGAAGCAATGAGCAAAGTACTTAAACAACTGCATAAAAACGATTGTGCATATAAAGTAGAAGCTTTCGGAAAGATGCATATATGCTAACAGACTGAGATCAGAAGAGTGCAATGGTTTTTAAGCGCTGTTGATATTAGCAAATTAACAAATGACGAAATATATCAAGGCCACTATTATTATACATGACAACACTATAGCTAGTTAAAACATGAGACTTCTTTGAAGAGCATACCCTGAGAACAAAATCACCATTAGGGGCTGACCATTTACACATTCTTTGAAAATGGCACTTTTGACACGTTGGGCACCACACGATTAAATGAGTTGCCTAGGATCACACACATTGGTTCAAATCCTGGCTTCACCTCTTAACCAATCTACGAATTCTGCACTTGAAATATTGTTTCTCAGTTCTCATCAGAGCATGGTGCAATTATTTGTGAATGCTCGACTTTCATGAACTAAAATAATGGACAACACACAAATCACATACAGCAACTTGACAATATATACAAATAAAACTTTATAAAATCATGTTATGTAAAAGGATAATGTTTCTGGCTTCAATGTCTCCATCATCAAGGCAAGTATAAAAGTGCTAGGGTGTTCACTGATGCAAGATTAAAACACGTTTTTCTATTGTATTTTAAAAATGAATTCCAACCAAAACACGGACTGTTGACTGGTATTTATGATGTGCACAAGTACCTCTGAAATTGTATTAGAAAAGCAAGCCATTTCTTGTGCCAAATAAGTACGCCTGATAATATTCTCACCAGATCCCTGTGACATTTGTAGGCTCTCCTCTTTCTAGGACTCCTTCATTCAAATGGCCTATATAAAAAGAAAGCTCAGTCAATTGGCTGGACAATGCCACCAGTGTGTGAAAAGGCAAACCTACGGAGTGGACTGGGGAAGAGTCCAAGGACAGGACATCAGGGTCTTGATGATCCGGGGATTGCCATGGATGGGGGTCACCCCCCATCTGGGCTTTCTTCCCAGCCCTCTATCGGCTCATGCATGTCCTCAGGAGTGACAAAGTCTTCACCCTGGGTATCAGCAGGACTCCCATCCTCTGTTAAATCGTAATTGTATATATCCTCTTCTAAAGAGGGGTCAAAAAGTATTGGAAACTTAGCTTTGGGGTCCATAGAGCTCTTCTCCCTTAGCCTCCTTGGTGTGGGCTGTTCTGAACGAGAAACAAACCTGTCCAGCCTTTCCATACAATTTTCAAATTTTTCTCTAGTCCAAACCGAGGAGCTAGAGTGGTCTAGAGGTGGAAAAGTGTATTGATCGTGTTAATCCGTCAAAGGGTAGAGATTTTCGTCTCATTGTCAAGAATAATCCTTCTTTGCCCTCAGAGAACTCCTCCTAGGGCACCGACATAGGTGAGACGTCTGTGCTTCTCTTTCGACATATGGGTGGGTTCCAGTACCCCCCCCCCCTTTAGGCCATCTTTGGACCTCAACGGGTCCCTGGGCCTTGGCACATCCTGGGCCTGCCGCTTCTGGGAATCGGCAGCGACAATCCTGGCTAAGCTGCCGGTGAAGTCCTCCGCGGTAGGGAGGTGCGTAGCTTCAGCCTGCGAGGGAGTCTTTTTCCCCCGGTGTTGGGGGCCTTGTCCTCAACGGCTGTCTTTTTCGGCGGTGCCGGGGCCTTGTCCTCAACGGGTGCCTTTTTTCGGCGATGCCAGGGCCTTGTCTTCTATGACCGCCTTTTTGGCAGAACCGGAACCCTATCTTCGCCGGAAACTTTCTTGCTATGCATCTCAGCGGAACCTTATATATTGGAGGTAGCGCCCTTTGTCTTCGATTGCCAAGTCGCTAGGCGCAATTGCGGCTGCGGGGAGGGCTGCCGAACCTGACTGTCAGCGGGTGCCGCCGGGGCTTCCGGTGTACCCGTTGGCGATGAAGTCTTCTTCGACCTGGCCAAAGACTGACTAGGGGTTGTGTGCTTTGTGCTGTGTACATGTTCGTCTATGTTGCTGGGGCGTGACTTCCCCATAGCAGTGCCTAAGCCGTGCCTATCAAGGCCGGGGACAGACGATGCGGAACGCGAGCGTTCCGTTGAAAGGTCAACAACCTCTGGTTGGGAGGAATTCTTGTCACTCTCTCCGTCATCACATTCGGTGGCTGCGGCAGCGGGAGAAAATTCGGCCTTCGACATGACGTAGGCCGCCCACCGATTGACTCTACGCTCCTTTAAAGTCTTATGACAGAGGAGCTTACAAGCCGCGCATCCTTCCTCTTTGTGATCGAGCGGTAAGCACCAGTTACACCGTCTGCACCCGTCTTTCCAAGGGAATTTGCTCCTACAATTAGGGCAAAACCTAAATGGAGCCCTCTCCATAGCGGAGGATGGTTAGAGTGACGAAGACCGAAAGGGAAAGAGGAAGGACAGGGAAAGGCATTCTCAATCTGTATAGAAATGTCCACCCCGACACCACTCTCCCTACTGTATAGGCCGGCGGAAGGCCCGGCCACGTGGTCGGCAGCGCCGACTGGATCACCGTCTGTCGAGTTCTTCAAGGTCTTCGGCGGAGGTCTGTTACAGATGTCGAAGCAAGGAACGGATAAGGTGATATGGGTTTATGTTATATAATTATTCGACCAAAGGTCGATGGGACAATAAGCAAAGTCTTTGACGACTTCCGCATCAAGGCGACCAGTATGCTGGGCGAAAAAAAAAAAAAAAAAACAATCCGAGGGACCTCGACGTGTGAGGGATTTTGGGTGCACTACACGTCACGTAGGAATAGTGTTACAGGCACGCCCATGTTGACGTCCCCTTTCAATTCTCGAAAGACAAGATGCAATACTCCGTGGTTACCACTGGATGCCGGACTATATGCACAGCATGTGATTCTAAGCAGATTAACAAACATCAGAAGTCTAATGCTCGGTTAATCGGGGACTATGAGAAGGATGAGTGTTTCTGAAGGAATGAGGACGGTGACAAGAAGCAGAGCTGAAGGGGTAATGAGGGACTGGGATGAGGGTGAAGGCTAATGAGGTGCTGTGACAAGGAAGGATACCAGGTTAAGGGTAATCAGGCAATGTGATGACAATGAGGGTGACAGAGGTTAGGAAAAACAAAGTTGCTCACTGTAGTGACTAACATAACTCCTAGTTCATAGTCCCCTTTCCTCCATACTTGTAGGGACATACCATCCTTTGGGGCGGGACTGGAGCACTTTTTGAAGCATCAAAAAATATTATTGTCCTTTTAGTTTTAGGCAGAGCCGGCGTGTGTGGCATTAGCCCTGCCTTACTGAGACCCGACCCAGCGCATCGCCCTTCAGTCCTTTAAGAGGGACCTTTTTAGAGGGGAAGGCAGGCAGGCGTATGGAGCAAAGGGGACTATGGACTAGGAGTATGGCAGTCACTACAGTGAGTAACTGTTTTAGTCCTACGTCCGGTCCCCTTTCCTCCATACTTGTGGGAGATTCACAAGCACTGAATTAAAACTGGGTGGATGGAAAAACTTGCTTACTGAAAAAGGTTCTTCAGCACAGGCTGACCAAACTGAGAGTCTGTTAGTGAACTAAGGACACGGAAATAGTGTTTGCATAAATGTGAAGGAGAGGCACACGTGGTCACCCTAGCAATTGTTTCACATACCTTTGAAAAGCTACACCCGCAGCTTTGCCTAGGTGCGCATTTATGCTTTTGGGAATTTAAAGACCCTAAACTGAGTGAGCCTCTGAAATGCAGGAGGTTATCCAGTGAGAAATGGAGGCATTAGATGCCTGCACTCCTTTTGAATTCCCAAAGGTAACAAACAGATGAGAAGAGGTTCTGAAGTCTTTCGTTCTGTCTAAGTAAAATTTGAGAGCCCCCCTAACGTCCAAGTTGTGAAGGACCCGCTCGGCATCGGCGGCTGGGTACAGAAGGAAGACTGGTAAGGAGATGATTAAGGTGAAATTCCGATTCAATTTAACATAGAAAAGAGGGGGAGTGCAAAGCACCACCGTGACTTTATGGAAAGTTAGAAATGGCTCTTCAATGAAAAAGGCCTGCAGCTCCCCTATCCTACAGGCTGATTTAATGGCAGCCAGAAAAGCCACCTTCCAGGTGAATAGTTTCAATTTCACATTTGCCAAGGGGTTGAAAGGTTTGTGAAACAGCATACTGAGCACCACATTGAGGTTCTATTTAGGGCTAGGTGGCTTGATGGGTGGGAAAAGGTGAAGAAGACCAGCAAAATGCCTTTTTATCACCGGATTCGTGAGCGAGACTGAACAAGCATTCGTGTTAAGGTAAGCACCAATCACAGACAAGTATGTTCGACATGAGGATATGAATGCCCGTAGACCCAAGAACCGAAATAAAGGAAAGAACACAGACTATAGATGCCTGTCGAGGCGCAAGCTGGCTTTTTTAGGCTTCAGTGACAGAAAAAGAGTCACTTGCTCCTGCACTGAGCTCACGTGGAACATTGTGGGGCAGAATGCCACACCCGTAGTTTGTTCTGGTGCAGAAGATCGGGAATCTCCGGCAAGCTGATCAGAGGATATACTAATAGATGTTGAAGCTTTGAACCAGAACCTCGCTGGCCACCAAGGAGTTATGAATTTTAGAGTGCAGGTGTGCGATCGCCTCAACTTCCAACACCGCCTGATGAATGAAGAGTAGAGGAGGGAAGGCAAAAGCAAACCTCCCATCTTACGAAATCTCCAGCACATCTCCCAGGGATCCAGGCCATCCCTGGAAGCATACCGTGTAAGTTTCTTATTAGAGGGGGTTGCAAACAAGTCCACAGTTCCCGCACTGTGAGAAATTAAAGTTACTCACTGTAGTGACTAGAGTACTCCTAGTCCATAAGTCCCCTTTCCTCCATCCCTCTGGGTGTCCCCCAAAATGCGGCCGGTACCGGAACCTTGGGCAGTGAAAAAAAGAGCTTCGCCTTTAAATTTATTATAGCGCATGGGGGAAATCTATTGATTCCGATGAAATTGAGAGACCACATTGGGCAAGAAATTTGGATGAGTGCGCAAGGTGACCTTGTCATTGTGAAACATGGTGAAGGGCTCACACAATTACAAAGCCTGCAGCTCGCTGACCCTGCGAGCAGAGGTGAGAGCACTGTTTGTAGTGTCACCAGCTGGATGTCAACTTAGGACATTGCCTCAAAAGGCTTGCACTGCAAAAATGCAAGAACCACATTGAGGTCCCAGACAGGTGCAGCCTATGCACCGGGGGGAAAAAGCCTGGCGAACCCCTTGTGAAGGGCCGTAACCACTGGGTTGGTCACCGAAAACATGAGCTCTGGGGAATTCTTGTATGCCCCAATGGCCGCCAAATTGGTGTGGCAAGCGTCCACCTGCACTCCAGAACAAGCTAGGTGCGCCACAAACTCAAGTCGTATAAGGAGCAGGTGACAGGATCCAGTCACTTATCACGAGCCCAGTGGCAGAACCTAGATCCCGGATCAATACCACCTCCAGGCAAAGGAGGGGGGGGGATGGGTGTGAGGGAATTCGACCATCGGCACAGTGGGTGTGCATTTGCCTGGGGTTTTTTGAAATTTTAAATGAAATTGGATGATGGTAGATCAACCTCTGGAAAATGTGTGGGGCTAATCCGCACACATTTTCCTATGCTCATCGCACAAAATACACAGACCTGTGCACTCCGAGTGGACACAGCCTACAGGCACCGCCCCCCCTGTCATATGGTTGGAATAGGACAGCCAAGAGTACATCAAAGCATCTCAGAAGGGTGAAGGCAAAACCTTCCTCCTGCCATGGCCAGCCTAATTAACCAACAAAGACTCCATGGATCTGCCTTTTCCTTTGGTAGCTGCTGGTGCAGCCTTCCACACTAATCAGAGTTCATTCAAACAGGCCAATGGGAGGCCTGATTGCAGGACTACAAAAGGAACGGAAAACCCCAACAACCTTTGATATGCACGGTGTCAACCTGAAGCCAGATCCCGTCTCTCAGGAACAAGGGCAGTGACCCATCATGTCTGGAACTATGTATTTACAGTAGTCATCCCCGCAGAGGGACCTCTTTCAGAAGATACGACTATGTGGTTTGACAGAGACCAAGTCTGGTCCCGCCGCAGCTTGAAGGGAAACCTGCTGCTTTAATCAGGAACACAGAGAGCTCAATTCACTAGTGAAACCCTTTGATCCACAGCAGACAGGAAGATGGGTGGGACTTTACCTTTTCAGTTGCATAACACTCTGGTTATGACCTCATGCATACAGGAGATTGTTGGTAGGGATCCATTTTGTTCATTAAGGTAGCCTTAGTGGACACCAATCACAGGGGCCCATTTCGCTTTTAAAGAGTCAAGCCCTTTTGGGCAGATCATTTGAAGACTTCGTAAGGAGTAGCAAGAAGGGCTCAGCATTCGGCCCTGACGAAGGTAAGTCTGATTTACATCTTCCACCAGTGAAAAAAGGCCAGGACCTCCAAGAGGAAAGCAAGATCCCTCCCCTAAACATCTCCCAGGGAACAGAGGGAGATGCTGAATCCAGAGGACCCTCTAACAGCTCCAGACCTAGTACTCAGCCAGCACACAGTGTGCCCTGCTAGGCTCTGTAGCAAACCCTCCTAGATGGGAAGTGTCAGAGTCTCTGTACCAAACCAATGACAAGGCAGTTGCCTGCAACACTTTCCTCAGCTTTGGGGCGCCTGCCTTAAATGACGACAGGAGCCCAGTGAAGACCCTAGGAGGAGTGCATCGACAAGCATCAACCGGCAGATACCTTAAAGGGCATTTTGGAGCCAAAAGAGACAAATCAAGCTGCAACCGACGACACCGCTGACAGTTGTCATGGCGCAGTCGCCAACTTCGTCTGAGATGCCTGGACCAGTGCTTCAGACCTGCCAACCAGCACTGAGACAACGATTCCTGACCCCAAGCCGCCGTTTAGGCAAGCCTGCAGCAATCCATCCAGCCTCGCTCGTCAAACTGCCTGACGCCCAATACCCACAGCTTTCTCCCATCTTGAACTCTGTCGCAGGAGCTGCAAAGCGCTCTGAAACCGACTTGAAGCTGTCGAGCACCAACAACATCTACAAGCACAAGATATATTGTGCTATTGTGCTTCTGTCCCTCTGGCCCTTCTCCAAAGGCTCCTAGTGACGTTTTACAACCCATTGCTCCCTTTGTGCTGAAACCAAGTATCCTTGAACTAATGCGATAAATTACTTTACCGACTACCCTCCTGTCAGTTTACAGAGCACATCCCCTTTCCTTCTTAAAAAACAGTCTATCCTCTGCATTCCTTCACAGGGTGGGTTGTATTTTGTAGTGTGCTAGAACGGTCTGTTTTGATGATAATAATAATAAAGTAGATATTTTTATCAGTCCCTTTTATCATAGGGCAATAATGTATTTTCGCTGTATTGCAACTAACCAATGATCCACGACCTTGCAGAGATGAGCCTGTCGTTCCGTCCACGTTAGCAAAATTGGACAAGGTTTATAGTTTGCTTGGGTTTCCAATCTGTTCGGATCACTTCTGGTGTACTAGAGGTGTGGGGCTGATTGATGGTTTAGAAACTGATATTCATCCCTGGACCACTGGTGCTCCGGAAGTTGATTTGTCACAGGGTACCACCCTGCTTGTTCAGGTAAAACATTTTAGTGGAGTTGTCCGTCCTGACCAGAACAGACCTGCCCCTGACGAGGGGCAGAAAAGCCCTGAGGTTCAGGCCCACTGCCCTAAGCTTGAGCAGATGGATATGCAGGAGGGCTTCCGCCCTGGACCATGAATCGCCTAGTCCTCCAGAGTAGCCCCCAAGCCCGAAAGAGGAGTCCGTCGTCACCACCAGGGTAGGCTCTGGTCAGGTAAAGGTGGCTCCCACGGACACGTTGCCGTCCATCAACCACCAGCAAAGATCCGGGAGATGGAGTAGGGATATTGGGATCCTGTCCGATTGAGACCCCGTCTCCTGGTCCCAATTGGCCACCAGGTGGAGCTGGAAGCGCCTCAACGTGAGGCGAGCGTGCTGCAAAGTGCATGCAGGATACCATCAACCCCAGAATCTGCTGGAACCACTGTGACAAGGTGTTTGATTTGGCCTGAAAGTGCCTCATCGTCTTGCGAAGGGAGAGGACCCTCTCGGGCGTGGGGTAACAACCACTGAACGGCCAGGTTCCAGCGCACGAGGAAAACCAGATCCTGGGAGGGGCAGTGCAGCTGGTTGAGGGAGAAATCCAGCAGGTGAAGAATATCCACCAATCTTTGGTAGCAGTGCACCACCCCTTCGGGTGAACTGGCTCTCAACAGCCAGTCGTCCAGATAAGGGTATAAGTGATAGCCCTCTAGGCGGAGAAGACCCGCCACTGCGTTCATCAGCTTAGTGAAGACGGAAGGGGCTTGAGGTTCAGGCCGAAAGGAAGGGCCTTGTACTGAAAATGGTACGACAATCCTGAACCGCAGAAACCTCTGATTCGACTCGTAGATGGGGTCATGAAGGTACGCATCCATCCTCTAGGTCTAGGGAACGCATCCAGTCCCCTGCGCACAGATATTCTGCTATGTGAGCGGGAGTAATCATCCTGAAGCATTTGTGCAGTAAAGGCAGATTGAGGAATGACCGGTCCAGGGCCAGTCTGGTTGTTCTTGGGTACCGCAAAAATCCCAGAGTAGAAACCAGAGCCCCTGTCTGACTAAGGAACCGGTTCCACCGCCTGCATCTCCAAGAGCAAAATGACCTCCCGTAAAAGAGGCAGTAACCCAATCTGACAAAGAGATGGGGAGGATGGTAGAAGAAAGGGAAGAATGAAGCCCGTAGACACTATAGAAAGGATCCAAGGACTCTTGAAATAGCGCTTCCAGCTGTCCTGGAAGAGAGCCAGCCGGCCCCCTTCTCTGCTCCCCGACCATGACGTTGCTGCCTTTTGGCAGCAGAGGCAGGGGGCGGGGGGGTTTGTGGTGTAAAAACCTGCAAGGGCCTCTGCTGTTGGGGCTCTGTGTACCGCGGTCCCGAAACCCGTTGAAGTCGGTGAAAGCACAGGGTTTGAAGTCGGCCCTGCCTTGAGCTGAGGTAACGACTTTTGGACCTGGCTTAGTCAGGATGGCCAAGGACATGGCAGTTTGTGTAGAGGTTTTCTTCTTGGTCAACTCGTCATCAGTGGACGAATGAAAGAGGTCCACACCCTCGAATGGAAGATCTAAGATCCGCTCCTGAAGGCAAACATTTAGTGGCATGCATCCACTCCATCTTTCTCATCTCGACCCCCAACCACAGCCCTCTGCTGGCTGTGTTGATGGGGGAGACAGAAGACTCCATGAGGTGCTGCGCAACAGCCCGGGCATCCGCCAGACTGGCCTTCAAGAAGGCCCGCCTTTCCAGGGGGAGGTCAGGCAGAAACTCCCTAAGTTCATACCACAGCTTCTGTTTAGCCACGGCCAAAAGGGCATCAGCGTTGGCTTGCTGCAAATGCAGCCCTGATATGGCGTAGCATTGTTTGCCCAAAGATTCAAAGACCTCCTAGGAGGAAGATGATGAAGACGATGGTTTTGGAATAGAGTGAGGCCACAGCCAGCACAGAGGAGTGATGCCAAGGGTGGGAGGTCAGGAGTATTGGCTCCCCATCCGTCAGCTTGAACCTGCTGTCCAACTTCTTGTTCGTCTGGGTGTTTGCCCAGGGCTTCTCCCAGACCTTTCTCGCCACCTGCAGGACATCCTTCTGGAGAGGGATGCCTGAAGGGATCGTGGTGAGCTGGCCAAAATCTCTGCCAGTACCCCTGACTCCTGGGGGGCTTTCTCAGAGTGCCCCCACCGCCCCCCAAGAACACTGTAGGGCCCTGAAGGCGGTCATGAAAGGCCTTTACAGATGAGGGTTCATCGTCCTGGGCGTCATAGTCACCTCCCACCCCACCCTTTTTACAGACTGAGGGGAGTCTGGGGCCAGCGGGGTTGTTAGGGAGAATTCTCATAAATGGCTAATTTCCCTTACCTACCGAGTCCCTCGGCAGATTTGCTGGATTTCTTTTTTTCACCTGGTAAGTGTGTGAGCCTTTTTCCCACTCTCACATGTGTTTTGCTGTGTGTAGTTCTACATTCTGTGTGATCTTGGGCACTGGTGCCTCACCTACTCAAGGGGACCATATTTTTCATGTGTGTTACATAGCACCTTCAGTGCAGTGACACAGAGTTGTCTTTTAGACTTCCCGCTGACTCCATTTTTCTGGGGCTGACTACTCTCCCCCCCCGAAAAGATAAAGTTGCCATTAACTTTATAATAGTCACTTTAACCACAGACCCAGTACACCCCATCTTACATGGAGTATTGGAAAGGGTTAATGCTTATCCCTTTTTGTCTGCGTCTGTTGGAGCATTGTTTCGCTCCCTTCACACTAAGACTTGGCTGGTGGCAGTGGTATCTACCCTATTTTTCATACCGCGGTTATCTTAAATAACCATGGTATTGTTTTAGGCTATTATATTAGCCTCAAACATAAACCCGCTTGACCATATATGTTTTATTACGGTTCCGGCTGGGTTTATGCGCCACCTCTTTTTGTAAATGTCTTTCTCGTGTTTTACTCTGCGCGCCAAACCAGGCTTGGTCTCTTTGTTTGCCATCTTTTCGCGGGCTTCTGCACAGAAGCCCTCCTTAAGGCGCCTGAAAGTCTGGGTAGGCAGGATGTGAGGGAGGGGTCTTAGGACCCCTGCCATGGGTTCCCTTGGTAACCCAAGTCGCACTCCTGTTTGATTGGCTGGGTGACTGTCCTTGCCAGACAGCCACCCTGCTGTGTGATTGACAGCCAGGCTGTATGAATGGGGCAAAAAATGCATAAAAACCAGGTCTCTGGGACTGGAAGAGCAGAGTCGCCACTGGAACGATAGAACCAACGAGGAACTGATGGAAGAGGACCCCTACAACGACTGAACCGCCTGGTGAAGCCCTGCTGCAGGAACAAATCTTCAGAATCCGACGACAGAAGATCCTCCAGGAAACTTCTTCCCTTGAGCTGGTGGGACCAACCAGTTCGCCCAAACTGCAAGCCAGGACCCCTGCTCTGGTCGAATTCGCTGTACAGAGCTACAGTGGGCTGAATAGCCAGGAAGGTCGGACCCTGCTTGAGTTTTAAGGAGCACACTGTGCTCCGCTTCTGGTTTCTTCCCTGGGTAGTGCAGGACCCTCCAGTCTTCCTACTTCTGATCAGTCTGACAGTCGCTTCAGGAACCGTGAGCCTGCAGGAACTACCAGGAACGTTTGCCTCAGCTACAGCTCCCTCTCTGTTTTAAAGGTACTGTGCAAAGCAGGTTGTTTGTTTCGTTCAGCCGCGGTGAAAGTATTTGAAATCTTTCTCCAATCCGGGGGGTTGTCCTCTTCTCATTGAACTAACATTTCTACCAACCAACCTCGTCCGGAATCCGTGGCATGAACTTTACCACAAACTATCCTTAACTGTATTATCTTGAGCAAAAGACTTTTGACCTATTGACTTTGGCCCTAAGCCTTTTCTATCTGATTTTATTGTTGTAGTCTCTCTTGTTCAATTGCCCTGAGTACTTACCTGTTGGTGTGATTCAATTCCTGTTAACTTTGTCTTTCCCTCCCTTTTAAATTGCTCGAGTGCCATTTTGCTCCCACTTCATTTTTGTGAGCTTAACTTGTCTGGAATTTAAGGGAAGTGTTGTGGTGTATTAAGAGTCTGATTTTTAAACTGCTTATAATAGTGTAATGTTATACGAATGAAGAGTGAAATAAATGTACATTCTTTTACTTGAAAACCTTGAGTCAGTGTTTGCCTGAATCATAGTAATTGCTGTCCTTTGTGTAACTATTTGATACCACTCACTTACTTACTCTTGAGATACGTCTGGCTTCTCAGCCACTGCTACCACTTTAACTGTGTAGTACAGGCTTGTACCAAAGGTGAAATTGTTCGGTCACTTGTAGTCTTAATTGTGTGTGGTGTTCCCAAAGGGTACTGCATATAATACTGCCTAACAGGGGTCCCCTCTTGATCCGGAAGATACAAAGGTTGCTGAGGGGGAGGCGTTGATGGTACAGGAGGAGGCGGAGGGGTATGGACAACCGGCAACCTGGACCGGGGGAGGCGAGATGGGCACTGGCAACAGCAGCGCCGGAGGAACAGGCGGAGGGGCCCAGAGGAGGATGCCAGGGTGGCACAACTTGCGAGATCACCTCCTTGAAAATGCCCTTAAGGAGCCCTGTCATTTGCAGGGAACTCAAAAGGAGGAGGAAGCGCTCAAAGAAGTGGTCCTTGCAAGCCACCTGGTCCCGAGGAGCCCGGCCCTCCAAAGCGCTAGGCCTCCGTTCTTGATTGCAGTGCCGAGGCGTGTGAAGCGTGTAGTTGTAAGGCTGTGAAGGGTAGATGCATCCTTGCGGAGACCACCCACCTGCACCATACACTCCGCCGCCGCGTCCAGAGGGAAGGGGACTGGAACCTTCTTGCAAGGCCCATTCAATGGGCAAGAACATGCCTCCAATCGAAAATGGCTGCCTGCCTAGCAGGATCTGCCATCTTGTGGTCTTGCGCCACGCCATGCCCTAGGCAGGAGGGCATAAAGGCTCTGTTAAATGTGCCTGCTCCGACATGAGAGGACACACCTTGGGTTTGAACCTGAAACAGAAGCGTCAATCTCAGATCACGCTGGTAGGTGCCGAGCCCTCGGCCTGCAGTCCGGTAGTCGAAACGCCCTGAATCACGACCTCGGAGGAAACTCTGGTAGGCTGTGCACCCTCTGGCCCTATGCCGGTAGTCGTGCTGGATTGTTCTGAGGACCGACTCTTGGAGGCAGAACACGACAATCCCTTGCCCCTTCGGGCTGAAGAGGACCAGCTTTATCGCCCCTCAGTGGACTTCCCAGTAGAGTCCCACGGCCTGGAAGTCGGTAGCCTTGATGGTCTCTGGTCTGTCAGAACCCGATTCCAAGGAACCCTTGTCCGTGAAAAACCCTGGAAAGGAGTCTCTTCGCTGCAGAGCCATACTGAACAAAAGGCATATTTTGTCTTGACAAGAGGCCCTGGAGACAAAGTCCGTAAGGTGAATTGGAGGAGAAGAGTGGAAGATCTCCCTCCAATGTGACAACCAATTCTGCAATGCCCAGTGGCCGAGAGAGCTGCAAGCTGCTCAGGCGTCCCAGCGGTGGTCGGGCCACAGGCACTCAAGACTGAGTGCCTGGGGGTCCGAGGCCAGGAACGAGCAGTCGCAGGACGTACATCTCGTGAATCCTCCTGTCGCCATGCGCCTGGGGAGGTGAGGCACCGAAGGGAGGTGAAGAAGATTGAAAAGCAAAACAACGGGGAGAACGCAGAAAGTTAAAAAGTCTATGCACCTAGCTGCCAAGTCCGACACCGTCCGTGCAGAAAAAGGGAATGAGGAGAGTCGCCAGGGAGGCGTTCCCACTAACAGGGCTGCGCACTATAATAAATTTAAAGAGAAAGCTTAATAATTTTTCA
This sequence comes from Ambystoma mexicanum, assembly GCF_040938575.1. NCBI lineage: Eukaryota > Metazoa > Chordata > Amphibia > Caudata > Ambystomatidae > Ambystoma > Ambystoma mexicanum. The sequence goes on along the minus strand of NC_090937.1, from coordinate 380,496,183 downwards.
TGCCAAAGGTTCCGGTAACGCCCCCATGGTGGGGGACACCCATAAGGATGGAGGAAAGGGGACGGGATGTATCAGTAGATCTGGGACAGAACCTGCTCGTTCAATTCCCACTCGTATTTTGCTACCGACCGGCGGCTGAGAGTCTGCCTGTATTTTCTGCAGACCCAGAATATGTACAGCCTACAGCCAGATTTCTGCACTGCCCATTCCCAAATCTGATAGGCCAAGTTCACTAGCAGCAGAGCTCTGGTGCCCCCCTGCATGTTCACATAGAACAGAGGTCTTCAAACTGTGGGGCGCATCCCAGGGGTGGCGCCAGTGCCCAGCATGAAATGTAAAAAAATATAATATATATATATATATATTTTTTTTATTTTTTTTTTTAGATTGGAGGAAATGGGAAGGGGTATCTCACATGGTCAGACTGGACCTTACAACGGTCTTAGGCACCAATGAAAAAATGGCCAGTAGTTGCAAATGGATATTCAGTCCTTTAGTCACAGGCTGTTTGAATAGTACCCAAGGGGTTGTTTTTTGTTCAAATGTAAACAAACTGTGATATTTAAAGAATATTTATTCAGCAACAATGGTCAAAACTACTAGCTGCATAGTGAAGTAACTCCTCAAACTGTCCCACATTGGCCAAAAAAAGTGGCCTATTTTGACTGGCCTACATTTGCATTTTGCGTTTTTGGTACGGTCATCGCCCTATTGCCCTATAGGCCAGTCCAAGCCTGTCGGCTCATCCATAATGGGTGAGGGGGCGTCCACCCACTGGCCACCTCACCCATTATGGAGGAGCCGAGGAGCCAGCCCAGTGAAACACTGAGCACTCCCTCAGCTGCTTTTTCCAGCTGAGGGAGTGCTCCTGGGCTGGCTGAACTGTCAAAGGAAAACACTGTTTGCCTTCGACAGTTCATTTCCCCAGCCGCACATGATCACTGAGCCATGCAACGCTGGGGGTGTTTTGCTTTGCCAGCCTTGCATAGCTCATTGGAAATGCTGGCTGGGGCACTGCATGTATTTATGTGCGAGGGGATGCTCCTGCACCTCCTCGCACATATGGCAGAGCAACCTGGAGCGGGGCATTTTAGCAACCACGTGCAGGCCCCTGCAGAAGGTACGTTTATGGTGATTTATTTTTTATTTAAATGTTTATGGGTGTGTGTATGCCTGTGTTATGGGACTGTGGTGGGAATAGGATGGGGGGCAGCACTGGCATAGTGGTGGGGAGAGCCCATGGTCTGTATTGGGAGTAGGGTGCGGTGACGGCACACAAAAGTTCACAGCGATTTCTACATAATGCCCATCTGGCACTTTTGGGGGGGCCCGGCCTGCTCAAACTTTGCTCAGTGGGGGCCCCGGCCAAAAAAGTTTGAGGACCACTGGCATAGAACATTACCACAGAGTTGTCCATCCAAATCCGAACCACCTTGTTGGAGAATGAGGGCAGTAAAGCATTTAGGGCCAGAAAAATTGGCTAATCTCTAGGAAATTGATATAGTGATCTCAGTTCAGATGAGACGATAGGTTGAAAGCCTCCAGATGGTTGAACGTTGCCCCTGACCTGAGTAAGGATGAATCCGTTGTTAATGTGACCTGCAGTGATGGATCCCATAAGGGAGTCCCCGACAGACTGGAGAAATCTGACCACTGGAATTAAACAGGAGTCTGGATCTGTTTCTTGGGGCCAGTTCCATCTGAGCGTTAGTTGAGTAGGTCTCAGTTTCAACCTCACCAGAGGGAGGGCTAAGACACACCAGGCCATCAGCCCTAGGAACCTCTGAAACCACCACGCCGACCTGTGGGTGGAAATGAGGAACACCAACCACATCTGCGATAGTCCCTCATCCTATTGACGGTCAGAAAGACCCTGGCACTGACCGTATGCCATCAAAAATCCAAGAAAATTAGGTCCTGTGCGACCGTCATTGATGATTTCCTCCAGTTCACCGACAATCTCAGCCGGAAAAGCTGATGAAGAAGCAACTGCAAGTGAGCCGCTGTCGTACAGGGACCGTGACTCAGAAGGAGCCAGTCATCCAAATACAGATAGACATGAACTTCTTGGAGTCTGAGGAATGCTGATATTACAATCATCATCTTCGCAAAGACTTGCAGCGCCAAGCTCAACCCGAAGTAGAGGACTCTGCATTGAAAATTCACAGCCCCTACCGAAAATGGAAGGAATCTGTGGTGTTGACGCCAAATCGGAATATGAAGGTCCGCATCTTGAATATCCACTGCGCAGAGCCAATCATCCTTCAAGAGGGAGGAACGGATTTGCATGGGCGTGATCATCTTGAATCTTTCTTGTGGACTGCAGAGATGAGATTGAAATTGGGCAGGTCCAAGATAGTGTACAGACCAGCCTGGTTGGGTTTTGTAAAAATGAAAGGCAGGAATAAAACCCCACGCCCTCTTCTGGCGGAAGAGCATGTTCTATCGCGTTCCAATCCAGAAGCTTCTGAACATTGACACGGAGAGAGGTGAACCATGTCTGATGCAAAGGGCGACAGGATGGCAGGATCGCCGGAAACGGGCAGATGGAAACAGGAACGAGCGACCAACAAGACCCAGTGATCTGTCGTGATGGTCCACCAAACCTAAATGTGAAACGAGCTAAAACCCCGCTCACTGGAGTGCCCTGGGACCATTGGAAACCATCATTTGGCAGATTTATCTGTGGAAGGGGTACTGGATTTGGCAGAAAAGCAGAGGAGTGGGAGAAAAGCCTACCACTCTGCCTGTGCTGCTTGCACCGAGGGCTAGTACCAGAACGGTCTGGCTGATGAGTCTTGCGGTCCTAAACCTTCGGAACCCAGAGAAGGATGTTGAGTGGAAATTCGACTTCTTGGAAAAAGATGATCTGGCGGTTGGAGGCTTCGCAAGGACGGGTAAAGATTTGTCAGTTAAAGTGCTAGCCTTAGTCTTTGTCAGGTCATCGTTGGTGGAACTGTGGAAGAGCTCCTTGCCCACAAAGGGAAGGTCCAGGACCTTCTCCTGAACCTCCTTTGAAAACTTGCTCACATGAAGCCACGCCAGGCAGATGATATCAACTCTCGATTATGAGGCAGCACGCAGAGATAGCTACATGACGCGCTGCCGCCTTTAGTAAATCCTGGGCCAAGACTCTGGCATTGAACAAGCCAGTCCTGAAACTGTCAAGATGATCCTGTGGAATGGATTGTTCGAACTCAGACAACTCTCTACATAACTTGGTTAGCGTGACAGGACAGCCTCTGTATTTACCCAACACAGCCGAAGACCTGCATTCTCAAAAACTTTCTTCTCTACCCCTTCTAAAGCCTCTGCCAGAATGTCTTTTTTGCAGGAAAAGGCCCAACCGCTTTTGTGATTTGAGCTTAAGGGCCCCCCGATAACACCCACTCCTGCAGTGCCGAGGGATCAGGAGTTGGGATGTCCAAAAAAGCCATCAGGTCTAGCACCCTATCATGAAACGCCCTGAGAGAAGAGGGCGGTTCCACTCTATCTTCATAAGAGTCTGCTCAGTCCACTTTGGCGGGAACATCAGCAGACGCTGGGGAGCGTGCCGGATCAGGATTGGTGGTCTTCGGAGGCCGCTCAACTGGAGGAGAAAGTGGAGTAGGAGGCACTTCCACTGGCTTCATATGAAGTAGCAGGGGAGGCCTTCCCCTATGGGCCAGAGGCACAGTGATAATGTATTTGAAGGGGTTCCTAAAATACGCCTTCATGGGATCAGAATGCATCAGGTTTTGGAAGCCACTGAAGAACAAGCCTTCTGAAGACGCCTATGCTGTGGCATAGGAATTGGGCGGTCCAGAGGACTATCTCCACGAGCCAGTCTAAACTAGCTCCCAACCCATACACGGATCCACATAGTGCAGCAGGGCTGATGTCAGTGAAAGTGTTCTAGTTGGTGGAAGAGGGATTCTCGTATTCCAGCCCACAGTGGATTGAAAGGGTTCACCAGAGGCATAGACTTGAGCCTGGCCTCTAGACCTTAACACCCAGAGGACAACAAAATTGCGGAAACGGAAGGCCCCGACAAAATGGCCATCACCGTCGACACAGGCTGAGGTGCAGTTTTGTTAACCTCTGAAGTGATCTGCGTCACAGCTCTGTCAGAAGACATTGTCGTTTTAACTGGAATTTTAGGAACATTGAAATGAAGATTAGCCCCCTTAGAGGGATCCTTGGCAGAGCCGTTACGTGCGTCTGACTTTTTTGCTCCCTCAGCTAGCCCGGTAAAATGTTTAGCCCCTATTAGGGGAATCCGTCCCTTAAGCCCCAGACTGGGGAGCCTCGACCTTGCTAGTGCTTCTTTTAGCCCTTTTTTCAGGATCCTTGGCAGTAACCCCAGTTCGCTTAGCCTCCACAGGGCAACCTCGGAGGAAAACTCTGGTATGCATATTAGACCCCTGTTTGGGGTACCTCATGGCAAACCCGGTTAAAACTAGAGCCAGTTAGACGCATCCCAACACCAGATGACCCCGGGACGGAGTCACCCGTCCTGGGTACCCTAAAAGGAAGAGTACTTACCGGACTTTTCTTCTTTTCTTCAATGAAATTTCAAAGATGTACCGGAGGCACGCAGTGGAAGACTTCCTCCCACCCAACAAGCCTTCTCTGAAGTGCGCGGACCGAAAGAGTCGCAATAGAAGCAGGCATCCCACCAATTGTCTGGGCCCAGGCACTTGAGACAAAGAATGTAAGGATCCGTCGCCACGTAATGTTGCCCGGAGGAGGAAAACAAGGTGAAGCACTTAGGCTCCAGCATAGGTGGAGGAAAAAAAAAGCTGACGCAGAACAGGAATAGGAAGACAAATTGAAGGACAATTTGAGAAAAAATTAAAGCCCAATGTTGCAAGTGTATCAGACCCCGACTCTGCATAGAAAAGGACTGAAGGGTGATGCGCTGGGATGCGGGACTCATTAAGGCGGGGCGAATGCCACAGGTACTGGCCCCGGTGAAAATAAAAGGACAATAATATTTTTGATGCAACAGAATGTCCCCACAAGTATGGAGGAAAGGGGACCAACGTAGGAGTAATGCAGCTGCCTGAGACAAGTGGTTTGTTGTCAGGGACAATCCATTTTTAAGGGCATTTTATCCAGTGCACAACTGGACCAGGCAGGGAAAGCACTTGTATAGTTTGGTGCTTGCCATTTGCTGATGTGTCCACTAAGTAGTAGCAGAGAGCTGAATGGCTGTTTTTGAATGAAGATAGACTTTGCGCTTTATAAAGCCTTGTATAGCGTTCACATTTTCAATCACCATCAAGTATTTAACTGGAAAAACGTTTAATTGAAGATGCCATTACTGCCCTTATGATTTAGTGCATTTGCAGTGTTTCAAGAAAGCTGAAATGAATAGACTGTGGATACTGCTAACAACAACATCTCATTCTGACGAGGGGTACAGAAAAACGGACCTCAAAGAACAGCTTTCTGCTTTTGTGGAGAGGTACACTGAATTCCATGAAGTGCTGAGATGCAGTCTGAATTGTAACCTATTAAGTACGAGATCAAAAGGCCCAGTGGTCAAGTGGATGGGAGCGGTACTCCTCTACTTTTTAATTTATTTTATTTTAAGTTTTACTTTTCCTACACGTTTAAAAAACAAACAAACAAAAAAAAAAGAAATCGTTCCGGAATGGTTTTGTTTTAAAATAAAAGTGTAGGAAGTAGTTGAAAAGTGCACTGAACATTCCCTTTAACAGGAAGTGTGTTTGTTTTGGGGTTTGGATTGTGCGTGGGAGGGGGTGTGGTGATGGGGTTTGTGTTGAGCAGCGGCAGGCCAGCAGGGAACATAGGTCCACTACTTCTTTTTGTACAATTCGACCACTGGTTGCACCCTCCCATGCCTCAGGCCCAGACAGGACACCCAAGGATCATGTGCCTGCACTGCCACTTGAATGCTGAAAGCTTGTAAATTAAATCGCCACCAGGCCCCAAAGAGTGCCAGGAAATAATTCAGGCAGGGGGTTGCGGACCCAAGACAGCACAGCCGTAGCTGCCCTCTCCACACACAACAGCACTAGGACTGAGTTACAGGTGACCCCAACCTGAAATTGTATCGCCAGCCATTTTATGGCTAGAGGAAACAGATGCAACAAATGTAATGGTAGAGCGTTTTGCTCAAGCAATGTCTGGGAAAAAAAGGACAGAGCCTGAAACAAAATCAAGGCTACAAAGCCATGCAGTTATTTTTTGATGGTAAAGGAGACACTTCTCATGCAGTACGGATGCGCGCTCACTATTTTGCGGATTCGAGGAGCCCATGTCACAGCACAACATTCGCAGAACTGGGCATTTGTTGAAGGAGCAGTGTGTTCTGGTAGCCGTCGTCTTGCGTTACTTTAACTGCAGCAGGGTAACTAAAGAACCGTAGAGGCTAGATTTGTCCCTGCGACAGAGCTTTGAAGTCACACTGCTCAAGGATTATAAATTGTCATCAGTACCAGATCTTTCTGACGACCTACTTAATTGCAGTAAATGTAGCCCTACAGCTGAGGGATCAGTCTTATTGTACATAACATGTCCCTCTATTGGCAGGTAGGTAGACCGATAACATTGTGTAAACTATAATAGGACATACAAAAATAAACCATGAAATATATTCCTGGGTAACACAATGAAGATTATGCACCATACTCTGCGTTTGTGCTTCTCCCCATATTCAAATGCGTGCTGTGTCAACATGTCTTTCCAAATGGGCAATGTGGAAGCGGCCCAATGTCCAGATACTTGCGAACAATACCAAGGGGGTAATTCATAGATTCTCGCGTAGAAGTAGCGCATGCGGCTGGCGCAGAGAGGGGGTGTGCACCAGCCGTGTGCGCTAAATCCCATTTCCACGCACCGCGTATTTATGGATTTCCCCATCCATATCCAGCCATGGAGCAGCAACCATCCAGCAGTGCCAGTTACGCCCCCAACACCGTCCCTTGCGGAAAAAGCAGCTGCACAAATCCACAATATGGCGCAAAGGCCAGTGGACCAGCATACAGCACCCCCACAACGAAATTGCACTAAAAACGCTTGCGTACCCCGCTCGCGCCAGCCAAATCGTGTGTAAAAACCTTGCGCACCCCTCACAGGAAGATGAATGTGGGCCCAGAGAGACAATGGGCCTGATCACGACTTCGGCGGTAATGTGGCGGATTGTCCACCGGACGTAAATAGCACTAACGCCAAGGTCCCCGGCAGACAATCCGCCAAATCACGACTTATCGTGCACGCGCCCTGGTCCATGGCGTTATCGCAAATAGCGCAAACCCTTAAATTCTGCGCACCGTGCGATACTGCCATATCGCGCTCATAGTGTGCGGGAAATGCGTTGCCGCCGGAATGGGAAACAAAGCGGCGGCCATCTTGGAAATCACAATCCGGCGGATATCACAGCCCCAGGAAGCCATCCACGCCATCCAACCCCAAAACATGTCTCAGGAGCGCACTAGGGGCAAGAATGCCCTGGACAGGGTGCGAAAGCCCAAATTCAGTGACCAGGAGCTAGCTGTGCTGGCGGAGGAGGCAGAGACACACCACGAGGAGCTGCAGCAGCGCAAAACAAGTGGCCAGCGCAGAGCACAAATCTGGCGCAACATCAGCCAGAGGGTCACTGCTGTGGGGCGCGTGCCCCGGGATGGGGAGGATTGCCGCAAGCGCCTGAACGACCTGCACATGCGAGTCCGTGGCATCCTGTCACAGCACAGGAGTGCAAGCAGGGGCACTGGAGGAGGGCCACCACCACCCCCACCCGAACTCACACCATGCAAGGAGAAAATGAGTGCCCTGATAGATGTTGGCACCATTGAGGGCATTGGCGTAGCGGAGGAAGGCACTGGCATCGATCCAACAGCAGGTGAGTCCCACCCCGAATGCATGCAGCTGAAAGAACCACACATGCAGAACCTAAGTGAATGAATGGGATGAAATGTGTGTGAGGAACTGCATACACCCATAAGTGAGGCCTACATCCATTGAACCGTAGTGCTGCCTAGACGACCCTGCACGTTCAGTGCATGAATGACAGGGGCTGGGGATAGACATGCATAGCCATAGGACAGCTACGTAGAGTTGAAGTATGCATGAATACACCCCCAAAACCCTGAGCGCAGTGCACCCCAACCACGCATGCAATCTTGTCACTCCGACATTCCCATGCAGTCTACCTCCATACCCACTCAAAACAAGCACCACATGGCGACATAACAGAATGCAAGGAGAACGCGTGAATGATACTGTCTTCAATCCCACTTGTTGGCATGAACTGCATCACACAAATATATGTAGCATTGAACTCAAACCACACCCTATGTACCCCACAGGAACACGTCAATCCCAACAGGATGAAGATGATGGGGGGGAGGCCACACCATCACAGCGCCCACGGCACCGCCCCTCCACCAGCACCACCACCCCACAAAGAGGCTGCACTGAAGGGAGACGAACCAGGCCAACCACACTAAACCCCAACGCAGCCCTACCAGACAGCAGCAGCACCCACATGGCCGCGGGGAAGCCACCAGTCACAGCCCCCATGCTGAGGGACAGAGCAGTGGATCAGAACCCGACGTGGGAGGAACATCTCCACGTGCTCATCAGGCAGGAGGACAGCAATCTCCCAGAAGCAGCGACGCCGAAGGGATGGTCACACCCCAGGGGAGCCCAAGGCCAGGCACACAGCTTCCACAAAACCCACATCTGCCTCTGCGTCGTATCCGCACACCACAGCCGGACGAGGATACTCCATCATATGGCAGCCCAGAAGACCGGCACTCAGAGCCTGGCAGCCCAATCCAAGCCGGCGCAATGTCCCCATGCAGACCCCCACCCGACAGCGCACAAGTCGCAGGCCAGCACATGACACACCAGGGGTGCCCTTCGTCACAGGGGCTGCAGTGAAGGGCCGACTCGACATTATTGAGGCCAAACAGGCCAGGGTGGAATCAATGGCCAAGGTGCAGAGTCGTCACATCAAGGCCGTCAGTGCATCAATACGGCATGGATGCAAATACATAGCCCGTGACAATGCGTGCACACGCAGAGTTGTTGAACAATGTACTGCTGCCCTGACAGGCTTCGGGCAACGAGTGAGGGAGTTGACCGAGGCAGTCTCAGCACTTGCTGAGCAAACAAGGGAGGGAAACAACCTCATGCGACAGCACATGCTGGCCGTCACTTCAGTCCCTTCGACTTCGACCACACCCACGGAGGGTTCCCTCGAGCCATCTCCTAGGCGCCGGTCTATGCGCCACCTGAGGGCACGCACACCAGAGGGGCCCGGAAAAGGAAAGCACCCACGACCATCCTAGTGGTGCATGGCATCATTGTTGGTGCCCTGATAAGACATGTGCCTATCTGCACAGGTGAGGGTAGTTCACTGGGGGCAAGGGGGGTTTGTGTGCTGGGTGTTCACTGGGGGGAGGGGGGATTGTGTGCTGGGTGTTCACTGGGGGGAGGGGGGATTGTGTGCTGGGTGTTCACTGGGGGAGGGGGGTTTGTTGGACTGTAAATAAATCACGTTAGAAAAATCACAATGCATGGACAGTAGTGATTGTTACAAATACAATTTAATGTTGAAGTGACATATTTCCAACTTAACCATTACCCATTTCTAAAACAATACATCAATCAATCCCTGTCTGGCCAACCTCCCCTCCCTCAGCCCAATCCTTTGCACATGTGCAACACCTTCTGGCACTTAATCACCCTCAGGTGGCTGCACATGTGCATCAGGGGGCAGTGGCACATTTCTGCGACAGCAGATGTTGTGCAGCATGGCACATGTCAGTACAATTTTGCCAACTTTTTCTGGTGCGTACATCATGGCCCCTCCCGTGCGGTCGAGGCACCGGAAGCGTGCCTTCAGCAGTCCAAATGCCCTCTCCACGCAGATCCGAGTACGGGCAAGGTTGTATGCCCGCTCCGCTGCCATGTGTGGATGACGCACAGGGGTCATGAGCCACATGTACTGGGAATATCCAGAATCACCTGCACGGGAGGGAAAGACGGTATGGGGACAAGGTAAGTCCAGTGGGTGTACAGAGCTCTGTCATCAGCGTGATTTGCCATATTTGTCATTTGGTCTATAACATTGTGGGTGTGCTGTCCTACGGGCACAATTGAATCAATGGGATACTCTCCACTTGGTACGCCTATGTTTCTGGATGTAACAGTACTCAAATCCATTGGCTACAGTTGCATTTGCTGGTTGTCACTATTCTGTACTGTTCTCCATGCATTTGCTAGGCCATTCTGGGGACAGTCTTCGTGGGATGTACATTGCCATTACTTAGCCGACTTATGTGGGGTGCATATGTGGATGTGCCAGCTTATGGTTTAGAATTTCATTACTGTCGGGTGGCCAGGGTGGGATTTCTGTACTGTGTCAGTGTTGGGAGCCATGGTGCTACTCACACAGGAGGCTTTATTGTGGTGGGGCTTCCATATGTCACTGTGCCGCCACATGTCTCTTGCATCCTGCATGGGTGTTTTCTGCTGTGTTGGACATGCCCAAGGTTTATCGTGCAAGGTGCTTGAATGTGAATGCTGCAGTAATGGTGCTACCTATTGGGAATAATGGATTCCGTGACAGGCACCATCAGTTGTGGATTGACATGCTTTATGGTATACATTTGTACTCACCCAGTAGCCATGTGTTTTGGCCTCGGTGCATTTCCATGTACGCCGGCAGGGTACTGTTGCGCAGGACCATGGAGTCGTGGGTGGATCCTGGGTAGTGGGCACAACAGTGGCTGAAGGTGAGGCCAGGACCACATGTCATCTGCATGTTGAGGGAATGGTACTGTTTCCAGTTTCTGTAGGCAGCCTCATGTGCCTGGGGTGGTACGAGTGCCACATGTGTGCAGTCCAGGGCTGCTACTACATTCGGGACTTGGGCAATGGCATAAAATTGACCCTTCAGCTGGTGCACCTGTGCCTGGTTGGCTGGCCTCTGTAGCTCCAGGCGCAGCAGGTAGAAGTCAGCATCAAGGCTCCCGGCTCCAAATGGCAGCATGGTGTTGGGGCGGGTGTGTTGTGCATGGGTGGCTCCTTTGTAGGCCTCCGATTTGCATTGGTTCCACCTGAGCCCTTATTGCAGTCTGCTCCCTGCGCCTGCTGGTGGAATGGTGTTGGGGAGGGTGTGTTGTGCATGGGTGGCTCCTTTGTAGGCCTCTGATTTGCATTGGTTCCACCTGGGCCCTTATTGCTGTGGCCTGTGTTCTGTTACCTCCAGCTTTTTGCTGGAGGTATTTTCAGCGGATTATCTGCCGCTTTTCTGGCACTAATTGCGTCTACGCCGGACTCATGATTGCTGATGTTTTAGTGCGAATGGTTCCTTGGCCCTATTATGGCCGGCGCTTGTACAGCCGGCTGTCCTTGCGCCAGCTGTAATGGCGCCAGCGGTATTTGGACTTGTGATCCGACGGACCCTTAAAATCGGCGCTAATATCGTTACTGCCGATTTTAAGAGTTACCGCCAAAGTCGTGATGAGGCCCAATGTCTCTTAGCGGGAGGTTACTGGGCACCTGGCTCTAGGTAGCGTTGGTGTGCCAAGGATTCCAAGGCACATGAAGTCGGGCTGAAATAGCGTGACCTTATGGGCTGAGCGGTCAAACCTGCAACTCGTCGCACAGTAGGCTGACGTTGGGCTGATACTTCCTGGAGTTAGTGGGGAAGACAGTAAAGCCCGATCTGGGAGCGGGAATGACCTACGCTTTCTGGCGTGTGCTCACGGACATGTCCTGCTGGAGCTAGGGCAGATGGCACTGAAGAACTGTTCATACTACTCTTCCTGTGGCCTAAATGCTGCCCCACACGCATCCACTGAACACGTAGACGTCACAGTCTCTCTTGTCCTGACGAAGGCCTCTATAAGAACATGGCTAGATTATAGCCCCTACAAAAGGCCGAAACACTGTGGTGTAGACATTAATTCTTGAGTCACAGTGCTACTAATGGTTTTACTGTCTGTAACTGTTGTTCATTATATGTATCTATTGCACTTGTTTACGTGATATGACCCCTGTCGTGTTTGACACAGACAGTTGAATTTGTACCAGGTTGACTCTATGTACTCTTGTGCAAGGAATTTAACTTGCTGTTGTACGTTTTGCAATCTGTATTGCGCTATTTGTACAATCTGGTGCTCTACGTTATACACAACCAGTAAATAGATGTATATGTTCTAAATCATAAAAGAAAGTATTACAACAATTAAGGTGTGGTACTTATGTAATCTGTGATCTGACAATGAGCAATAAGGGGGCATGCTTGTTCTACTGACCCGTTCACTTGTATCGGATAATAATATAGCCTTTAATAATATAGCCTTCCTGGGCAGAATAGGGTCATTACCAGGACCCCGTAGTTCAACCAACTGGGAGAGAGTTTATCCTAGTTCATTATGTTATTATCTGTACTTGCATGGACAATCCTGTCCTTGTACCTGCATGTGCGTAATCGGAGGCAAATACTTTGATGCGTAAATGTGTTTCCTGATATTTTCACGTTCCCTGCATTATGTAGGTCACCAGGAACAGATGCTGTGAGCTTGGCGAAACAAAAGAATAGAGCCCTCTTTTCAGACACCTGTGAAATTAGGTAATACTCATAAGTGGCAAGAACAGGGAGAGTTTAGCCATTCTGGATGGCACAGACAAGTCCATTTGCACCAGGAGGGCTAATGTATCATCAGACGTATGTATTCCAGGGAACATAGGCTGCAAGAGCAAAATTGGCCTCACAGCTGGTCTTGCAGGGCACCTGAGCACACGTCCCAGTGACAGGTACATATAAGCCATTGCAGAGAACCCCAGTGCAAATTCCTACACAATTAGGCTGCGTAGATCTCTTGGTCAGGAACCAGCTGTAGACTGACTGCCAAAGCAGAACTTCATAATACCTCTTTAGAGCTAGAGTGCTGAAGATGTACCTTGGGCAAAAGCTCAGTAGAATGACAGGGTGGAGCACTAGGCGAACTCCCAGTGCAAGATGACTGAAGCCATACCTCTGGTAGGCCTACTGCATCTTCCCTATCCCCACTGGCGTTTCTTCTGACTGGCCTCAGTCGCTAGCTCCTTCAGAACTGTGAGAGGCCCTGTTGATCCCACTGAGCTTCAAAATTAAGTCACTGGCCCAGGGTGCCTATGAAAACCGAAAATGATTTAATTGCCCCACTAAGAACGTCCCTACAGAAGTGGAGACTTCTTAAAAATGGGCTTTCTACTGTTTGGTAGGACTTTAGAAGACTCACACTTGGGAGACAAAGCTCCAACTCTATGTATAGACCTGAACTACACAAGTATGTTGGTAGCAATAGCCGAACAGCCATGCTTATCTTAGGAGGGAGAAAAGGGCTGTAGGTGGTACAAAGAACTTGGAGTACACACACTGGCCCAAAGAACCCTGATATAGTAAAGGTATATAAAAAGAATGGTTACATTTACTAAGGTAAGGTAAAATATAAGTACTAGAACATTCACTAAGCACATTGAAAAACCAAGTGAATAATCACAGTAACCCACTTTTGCATACTTTGAGAGTGGAGTGTGCAATTCAAAATGTAAGCAAGATACTTTAGTAATAACTGTTTAAGGTAAAATAAATTAAACCAATACAACACGCGGTAAGTACATACTTAGCAATATTTTCTCAGAGGGTCAAAACTTTAAAAGTCCATCCCTATCTAGTTATGAGGGTCTCAGAGTCAGATCGGAGGGCAAAACAGGTAAGGCACAGCTGTAGAAAGTTCAAATGTTCGAGAGGAAATCGTCTTCAGTTGCAAGTAAGTAACAGTCTCTGTTTGAAAAAGGATGAGAGACTTCATAGAAGGCTCTCTGAAGCCCCACAGGCTTAGAGGCCTGGCCGAACGCCCAACCACAGAAATTGGCACTCCAGCAACACAGGAGCCGCAAAGCGACTCTAGGTAAGTTCTACCTTCAGTCTCACAGTATGAAGAAGTTGCAGCACAATGCCTTTACGATGCAGCAGCAGACCCTTCAGGCAGGCACACCTGAAGACAAAGAACAACAGAGTTTTGGACTCCTCCCCATTTCCTGTCCTCACAGACACGCTGGAGCCTTGGCAGGCTTCGCAAAGGATTCCTGCTGACGTCAAATGTCAAAGCAGGACCTCCCCCACCCAGCACAGCAGATAAAGGACCAAGAAGGGACAGGCAAAAGAGAAATGCCAAAAAAATAAAATAATACAGCAACCATTTGCGGTCATTGGTGACCCTTCTGTACACTACCACGGCTAAGTACAGCCTGGGAGTAAAACGTTCACAAAAGTAGCTAGGCTAAAACCACTGCCACCAGCCATTCAGATGTGCCCGTCACTGTAACCAAAAGGTCACAGGAGCAGTGAGAAAGGGAATACTGTGTGACCCCTCAGCACTCCACATAAGGTGAGGTGTGCTGATCTCACAATATAAAAGTTAGGAAGGTTACTAAATAGCCCCCTGCCCTTGGGAACATAGGTTCTCACAAGGAAAATAGCAGAAAATAAAAAAGGGAAGCCCAAGGGGATCCCAGTCGCACTGCAGATGGTGCTGTGTGTAGCAAAAGTCAAAAGACAGATTCCATGAAACATGGAGGAACGCATTTCCCCAAGAAAGAGTTACAAAAAGAAATACAACGTATCCCAAAAGACGGGGTAAAAAAAGGAGCGAGTGTGGAAAAAGGTTCCCACTCACTCCGAAGAACAGACCTAAAAAAACAAATCCAGCTAAATGTGCTGGGGGACTCACATTTTGAGGAGATTATGCATAAAAATGAAAAATTACCCTGACATCTAATGTCAAAACTCCATCCACGGGGCCTGAAAAGTGAAGAAAGCACTAATCATTCCAGACACGTAGGATACAGGTCAAAATTGGAACCTGTGGCAAATATCATTGCCATAATCCAGATATGGGTTGCATACGAGTTTCTTACAACTAGGAAATTAACTTAACAGTACAAAATATTAAATTTCCCAGATGTGACTCATGCCCCTTGCAGCCAACAAGCAGTGTCCATGGGCAATATTACAAACTGCTTTTAAATTCGCTTTCTAAAGAAATTCCTCTTAATTCACATCGCCTTTTCCTCCATTTTCCTTTTGTTTTCCTTTTTGGCGGACTTTCACAAGTACACCTTTTTAGACAATGCGGGTTGATACTTGGGAAATCGCACTATATTCAAAAATAATCCCAGAATCAAGTCCTAAACACATTTTGCCCCTTACATCCTCATCTCTGCCCCTCCCTTTCAATGCATACTCTTCGTGCTCGGTCTTGAGAGTTCAGTGGAACACATACATAATTCCATGTATCTAAACTGGTCAAATCTACTTACCTCTCTCAAATAGACGAACTGCTTCCAAGAGGTATGGCACAAGAAGGCGGTTCACAACGAACCCAGGGGTATCCTGCAATGGCAAAATAATATCCTGATTTCAAGCCTCAAAAGAAGAACTCTGCAGCAAAACATTTTTTTTCCACATTTAATCTCATCCTGCAGGCTTTATTTGTATTTGTATCTTTGTGGAATGTCACATACATTGAACAATAGTTTTGGAACTTCATATTTGTTCTAGAGTTACATCCTTTAAATAATCATGCCATTTATGGCTTGAACCCAGAGAATGCTGATGCCTTGTGAATGCAACCAAAACCCTATAATGCCCTATGATGTGACATCTTGAAATTAAGAATGCCAAAAAAACAGTGGTGAATTTAGAGAGCAAGCACTTGGAAGTGTTCCAAGATTTCATTAAAGCAGTCATTTGGTTAGACCTGAACCCCATAAAGTGGTGAAGGTTTTCAACAGTGGTTGCTTTCAGCAATCACCATGCAAGATTTCTGAGAGTGGTGATTTACCTCAACAGTAACAATGAGGGTGGGTAACCAAGAAAACTTGACAAAATTAAGATTGTTAACAGCAAATAAGGAGAGGTTACATATAGTGCCTACTGTACTGTTAATCCATACCCTCCTTTCATCTACATCTGTGAGCCATTTCATCCTACATGGGCAGAACAGGGGCATGATGTGCAGCAGCATTATAGTTATTTTTATGTAGCATTCCTCCCTCACCATGCTCCCAGGCACAACCTCCAGTTTGATCAGGGTGCAACTGTATGGCCTTATTACAGGGTATGAGAGTGCAGGTTATATGGATAGGAATACAGAAGTCCCTACAGTGAGAGACGTGCTCTTACTATGTCCCCTCTTCCGTTTCCTCCACAGTTGTACACAATGGCATAGCATTCATATTCTAATAGGCAGAAGGTTAAGATTTGGGCCAACTGAAAACCACTTTAGAGAACACTGCACAGGTCAACTTGTCTGAATCGTACGTCTGTCCTTGTGCTAGTTTCCATCCACTATTGTTATATAAAAGCATGTGGAGCAGCCCATGTGGCAGCTTTACAAATGCCTTTCAGTGGAAAATGCATTTGGAACGCCACAGAGGCAGCCTTAGCTCCGATTAGATGGGCAGGAAGCTCTTTAGGAGCACGGACCCTTTTTAGAGTAACATTTGAAAGTAAAATTCACTATTCAACTCACACTGGTGAATTTAGCATCTCAGAGGGACAGGTGCATCCTCAAGCCAGTGGACGATTGGCATGGGGATAGTATTGTGGGATCCCGGGTCACTCCCTTGGCCTATTTTGGAAAGCCATCTGCAAGTGTATGGAATCCTTAGCTTTTCTTGATTTGTATTAATATAAAATGATGCAGGTATTTATTTTTCCTAAAGGGAAGTCTGCTAATCATATTCTCCCTTTCATAAATGCTCTATACCAAGATTATAGTGCACAAATGTGTTGCCCCATCAGCTCAAGCGCTGTAGCAGCACAAGGCATTTTGGAATGCAATACAAGGATGGTGGTGGGCTGGAGGCTGTTTGAGATGAGAGGAAGAGAAGGAGTCAAGAAGAGATGGGGAGTCTTGAGGAGCAGGTAACATCAGGAAGAGGTGGTGACGTGTTGGCGGAGGGGGTTATATCAGTAGGATGTGGTAAAAGCCTGGGTGACGTAGTAACATCAGGAGATGATGGTAAAGATTTGGAGGCGTTGGTCGTGTCTGAAGGAGTTGGCAAGAGTCTGGAGGAGACCACAATGAGTCGGTGTCCGTAAGGTCCACCAGAAAAACTGAAGGACATGATGGCAAAAACAGCAAGGGTAGGAAGGAATGAGGAGGCTGGATTTTTCCCAATGCAGACGGCAGAGGCGAGAGTAGGTTAGAGATGTAAACAGAGAGCTCAGAGTAGCTAGGAATGTAGAAGAAAAGAGCACCATAGGTGGAAGCCTGAAGGTGCCTAAGTAAAATGGGAAGGAGAGTGTGGTAGCGTAAGCTCCTCGCTCCAACTCCAACCCCTCGAGAAGCTTAAGCTGTATCTACAGTTGGTGGAGGAGATGCATATGTGCATCATCCAGGGATACAAGGGTGCTGACTCGCATTTAGAACTGTTGGGGAGTGTTGCCGCTAGACAGTCGTGGGGAAAACCCAGGGCCGCACGGCTCAGGGTAAGTGCAAGAAGGCAGGGGGGCAGTAGGGGGTAAAATTACAGCCCCTAAGCGCAAGGTAGGCCAGGAGGCAGTGCAAAGGAAGAATGGTCGTGGAGAAGACTGGTACCCAGTGAGACTCTGAGGGAACAACCAACCAGTCAGCGCAGCAGACAGTATAGCTTGCAAGGGAGCAAGAGAGAAGGCAGTGGAGAAAAGGAGGGTCTTGAGCTGCTTCCGGAATTTCAGGTGGAGCAGCTCAAGTTTGAGAGGGGCAGGGAGGCCGTTCCAGAGAGAGGCACCTGCAGATGAGAGAGAGAGAGAGAGAGAGAGAGAGAGAGAGAGAGAGAGAGAGAGAGAGAGAGAGATCGACCCCTCTACTCTCTGCCTTGAGAAGCATCTGACCCTCAGAGAGTTGGACGTAGCTGAGCAAAGGGCTCGAGGAGGAAGGAATTTCGGAAGAGCCAGTTGGATGTAGTGCGGGCTCCGGCCCCAGAAAGCCTCGTGGACGATGCAGAGGGTCTTGAATCTCATCCAGTGGAGAGATGTCAGTGCTGGAGAGATACTGTCCCTGGGCTTGGGGCCAAGGATACGTCTTGCAGTCCTGTCCTGGATTAGTTGCAGGGGGCGAAGAGAAGAGGTAGGCAGACTGGGAAAGAGCTGTTGCGGTAGTTCAGCATGGAGAGAACCAGGTCTCTGTAGTCAGTGAGATTCTGGGGGAAAGTGGGAAAAGGTAGAATACCTCTGAGGAGGTGCAGCTGGAAGTGGGCCTATTTGGCAAGGTCCGTGATGGGATGGGCGAGTTTTCATGCAATTGGAGGGTGGCAGTTCTCTTGAAAAATGTTCCTATGAAGGGTACATGGGTGACAGGACTGCTTGTGGGCTTCAGGAACGATGTTACAGTGAGTGAGGCAATAATAGTGTGGATTAAAGGACTGCATGTTTTCTCAGCAATGTTTTAGAACAGAAGCTGGGATGACGTCATCCTGCTCACTGCATCAGTAAAGACTCAAGTATTGATATTGTGGAGGATACTCATCAAGACTAGCTGAACCCGGCGTAACATACGCGGTTCTAGCATATCTGATAAGTTATTTATTAAATATCATCACGCTTATTTATTCACTGATATATTTCATTGTAAACAATTAATAATCTTGTTATTCTCAGATACAACACTTCATGAGACGCATGATCGAACTCTTGAGAGTGCATCTATAGTTGTTAAATATCTGCCTGTGACTTCTTAATAGTCACGGAAAAAGCTAAACGTATTGTCTTCTTTTGAATTTGAAAGGCATATTTGTATCAGATGGAATGAGAGCCATGTGCGATATAAGAACAGTATCTAAGTTTAATCCATCGGTTAGACTGGCCTCTATGATGTGTCTTTGTAGACAAGTAGTTGTCAACCTTGTACCATTGCAGAGTGTCCATTGCAGAGTCCCTGGGGTGGCATAGAATTGCGTAGTAGCATAATTACAGCACCTATTTTCAGTTTTATCTTGCGAGGAGGCATTCGTGCTACAGTGTTTCGCTCTTTAGACACTGAAACGATGAGCCGGCAATTAATGGTTAATTTACACTGGAACTGCCGTGCCTTGTGTGAAGTGAAGTGGGGTTGGAGCTTGTATATAATATCATGCTATGCTCAACACCTATGGATCGCAATTTTCTATGCATATTAATGTTCACTTTAAGTGAAGTCCTTGCAACCCGCGGTTTGTATTCCTGAAAACGCACCATGGCACCAAAATATGCAGTACTAAATGCACCTACCTGTAACATTTACAGTTTAATACATTCATCATTTTAACAGGCGGGATTCATCCCATGAACAAGGCAATCAATTATTTGTAAAGTTGACTAATATTGACACCCACTAGGTAAGAATTAATTCCTACTAATGAGGTAGTATTTAAATACCAGAACTATATATCAAATCTAGTAACGAGACTATTGATGCCAACTAATGCATTATATTTTCTCTTTTTATTTTTGTTGTCATCTTTTCATTTCTCTTACCCATACCATTCCTCCCCGTCCCCCTTCCTCGTCTCTCTGTGATACACTCCATGCCACATTGAATTTGAACCATTTGCAACTCGTGCACTTTTTTGTTTGGACCGTTCTGTTTAATTTTTGTCATGATTATCTTACCTAAACTGATGATCTTACATTGTGCACTATTGTAAACTGAAATGTGTTCTATAACTATGGTCACCTCCTCCAGCCCTGATTGAAAACGGCAGGTCTGTCGCCGAAACACGTGTCTCAGAAAGGGCATTTTGAATATATTATCATTTTTTCACAAGTACGGAGTATGAGTTTTGATTGACCTTTGGCGCTAATACCTTAGGTGGAGTAGGGCTCACGTGAGCCCGGAACACTTTCTTTGATATGTGATCGCCTTCTCTTCCAGGTGCTATGGAAACAAAGAGTTGGTATGTTTTCCTTAGAGGTTTAGTTTTGTTCACATAGTACAAGACTGCCCTGCGTACATCAAGTGTATGGAGGCTTCTATCTGCTGAATTA
The DNA here is from genome assembly GCF_040938575.1 of Ambystoma mexicanum. NCBI lineage: Eukaryota > Metazoa > Chordata > Amphibia > Caudata > Ambystomatidae > Ambystoma > Ambystoma mexicanum. The sequence continues at coordinate 380,476,163 of NC_090937.1, read as the reverse complement.
AATGGATTTTAAAAGAAGGTGGGGAGTTCTATGGATTAACATGAAACTTTGAAATTAACTTGGGTGAAAACCTAGGATGCGTTCTGAGGACAACCTTGTCCTTGTGTATTATGAAAAAAGGGTTTTGTACGAACAATGCCTATAGCTCACTGACACGTCTTATAGAGGTGATAGCTACTAGGAATGCAGTCTTGTAAGTCATATGTTTTAGGCTGGCCTTGTGCATAGGCTCTAAGGGTGGACGCATGACCTTGAAGAGCACAACATTGAGATCCCAACCCGGTGGAGGGTTGGAAATTGGGGGGGGGGGGTTTAGCCTCTTTACCCCTTCCATGAATGCCTTAATGACAGGAACTTCCCAACCATACACCTTGTTCTGTGAAGTGGTGTAAACTGACAGGGCCGCCAGATGCACTTTGATGGAGTTGAATACTAGGCTGGAGTCTAGTAGGTAAAGCAAGTAGTGTAGAATGTTAGCAGGGGAATATTCTGTTGGGTTTAGTGTTTGTGACGTGCACCATATCACACATCTCTTCCACTTATTAAAATAGCAGTGTCTCGTGTTGGGTTTTCGTGCCTCTTTTTGGATATCCATACACCTTTGTGGAAGATGCAAGGGGCCAAATTCTATGACTTCAGGAGCCAAGCTGCCAAGTTCATAGATTGAGGGCGCGGGTGGAGAGATGCTCCCTTGTGTTGCGTTAGCATGTTGTATGGGCACATGAGCTTGATTGGGTCGTACATCCCCAGTTTGAGCAGATGTGGAAACCAAGGTTGTCTCGCCCACATAGGAGCAACCAGGATTAGAGTTATTTGTTCCTGGTGCATCTTGTGCACTATTACGCTCAGAAGTGGTGTCAGGGGGGGGTGGTTGGGGGTGTATAAGCAAATTTCCTTGACCAGTTCATCCACAGGGCGTTTCCCTTGGACACTGGTTGGGGAACCCTTTACGCAAAGTCTGGGTATTGTGCTTTTATTCTTGTGGCAAACAAGTATAATGGGGGCGACCCCATTGTGGGAATATTCAGTCTAGGATACCTCTATCGAGTTGCCACTTGTGTTCTTCTGGCAGAAGGTATCTACTTAGATTGTCTGCCAGAGAATTGAGTTCCCCTGGAACATGTTGAGATGTTAGGGACATGTTCTGCTTCAGTGCCCACTTCCATATTTTTGGGGATAGCTTGGATAGACTCTGTAGGTTGACTCCCGAAACCTTTTGGGACACAGCAGTGGTTTAGCCCTTTCCCTTTGCGCCCAGGTAGGTGCACCCACACATGTAAGGTACCGGTTTCTTCGGGACACCTGTGGGAACGAAGGGAGGTAGGACATGTGTTGTTGGCTGCGTGTTTCAGTGGTTTCCAGATGGGAAATGCCTGGTGTGTTTTTTCCTATATTTTGGACTTTGCCGGATTAGTGGGTAAATAAATTCTCGGGCAATTTGCGCAAGTCAGACCTTTTTGGATTCCCACAGGTGTTTTCTTTTCAGAAATGCATGGGGTTCCCTGTTCTCTTTGGTGGCTGCGACACCCCAGGCCCAAATGTGCATCTTGTGCACAAGAGCAAATTCCTGCAAAATCTGCTCTCCCGACATACGTTACCAGCGGTTTAGCCTTTTCCCTTTGCGCCCAGGTAGGTGCACCCACACATGTGAGGCACCGTTTCCATCGGGACACCTGTGGGAACGCAGGAAGATGGGACATGGGTTGTTGGTGGCGTGTTTCAGTGTTTTCCAGGTTGGAAATGTCTGAATATTGTGTTTTTTTCCCTAAATTTCGGACTTTGCCGGAGCTTGTGGGTAATAAATTCTAGGGTGATTTGCGCAAGTCAGACTGGGTCTCTTTTCAGAAATGCATGGGGTTTCCCATTTTCCTTGGTGACTGCGAAACCACAAGCACAAATCTGTGGGTGCACCCCCACATGTGAGGTACCGTTTTCGTCGGGACACCTGTGGGAATGTTGGACATTTGTTATTTTCTCTTGGTTTTCATAACGTTTTCATACATTTGCTACTGCACTTTGTTACACAACCCTTTCATTTTCCAAATCTAACCTACATTTAGTTGCTGCTTTAAGCACTGTATGCTTTTGTAACCTGCACAAGTCACCTACCCTTCAAAAGGTCTGCCTGTGCTCCTTCAATAAATGTATGCTTTGCCATTCCCCACATTTGTTTTCCTTATTTACACATGCCAAGTACGTCTGTTTAGGTTGTCAGCATAAAAAACAGTGTACAGTTTTTGGCTTGTGTCATTGCTTGTTTTGTGGAACATTACAAAGAATGTGTGATTTCCTAACTAGAAGATTTGGGGAATGTAGCAGTGCATTGCTTTTCTCAATATTCACAGAAGCCATTACCTTACAGTACCAACCATGTCCAGAACATACCTTTCGTTTCTGTCATTTTTCCCCCCAAACTATGGGAATTTTACCTACATAGTTGCTGCCTGACCTGCGCAAATGACCCCTTCCTAAACTTGAAATGTTGTCTACTTTTCAGAAATGTAAGCCTTTCTGTCTTCCCATTCAGCTTTCCTACCCTCCTCTTCCATCCCGTCCACGCATGTCCCATTGGAAAAAAAGGGTAAAATCACCTACCGCTCACAAAACGGATGGTAAGCTTATGAAAATATGTTTTTTTAATTTCCACTCAACCTGTTCTTGAAAGCCTGGAAAATGGCGAATTCAAAACAGCAAACCATTTGTTCCTAGAGCTTGCAAGGAAAAAAAAACACAGGCTTCTTCGTACATCATGTTATTGTCATTTTTTTTTTTTAAAACACAAAATGTGCTCACATTTTGGTTATTTTCTCTCACCCCCATGCAGCAAAGTACGATTTCTTGTTGGCGTTATGACGGCCTACATGTGGGAAGGAAACGGGCCAAATTTGGTCGAGATATCAAATGTAACAAAAAATTCACTAGGGATCGAATGGCGACATACCGAAATCACCAAAAAGGGGCTTGGCACTGGGAGGGGGGAAACCATTGGCAGTTAAGGGGTTAATTTACGGACATGGTGAGTTTTTATTTTACTCGCCGATTAACTTTCTGTACAATCACAACCCCAAAACCTATAATGATATTACCAGTTTGTGCTCATAACCTTATAGACATAAACACTTAAATGCAATCGGACCACAGGAAGTGGCTGAGGCAGTCACAGAGGACACATTCTAGCGGGGTGCTGCGCGGGTACACAGAGTTCCGATACACGTGTTAAACTAAATTAAGAAAACAACAGCACTGACACCGGCAATAGTGTGGGTTTTTTCTTTGGGGAAATGACCGCTCAGGGGGATCAGAGGAGAAGGCTGGAAGATAGTGGGTGCCCAGCGTTTAGAAAAAGGGCGGTGTAGGGTAGATGGGTGAGAAAGTGCAGTGGATGGGCAGCAGTGAAGAAGATGTGCACTGAAGACGAAAGAAGCGTGTAGGAAGTTGCAGGAGGAGGGTGGGCAAAACGGGTTGAACGTGGCAGGGGTACAGCAGCCTGAGAGAGACAGTGGGCAGCAAGCGCAGGAAGAGGGGTTCATCCACTGTAAAGATATTCAATGCGGCTTTTCTGAACTGATGTTGGACATTTCGAGTGAAGTTTCATGTGACCCTATTAGAATCTCGGGATAAATCTATAAATATGTAGCATCATCACAGTGCTGAATGGGTAGGGAAACGATAAAAGCAGTTCTATCTGAAGAAGTGACAATATTATGAAAGCAAGTGGGTGTCTGTGTGTGTGCGCGCGCGCCACATTCGGTCATGGATTACAGGGGGTGGGCTGCCTCCGTTTTCACTGCCCCACGCATCTGCAGCCAGCATCAGGCAAAGCGCAGTCCTGGGCGACCATCAACAGATGGGGAGGGAACCGTTTTACTTGGTGAATTAGTCACTCATTCAGCTTTATGATGGCGTTAGCCAAAAAGCAACACAATACAACAGTAACGTTTAAAAAAGGATATATAACATGGCTGAAAATTGTTAAAACACAAGATAAAACCAATGCAACATTACATTGACAATTGTGCAAATTAGAGGTATTTTGAGCTATCAGAGTGGTAGGACGTACGTACAAACATTTGCAGCCAGTGCAGAATCGAGGGCTAATTAAAGGGGGTTATATACATATCACCCATTTTACTGCATTTTAACCATGCCCTATGGATATATTTGGATAGAAAATATGCTGTTGTGAAGTTAGTGGCACCCGTACAGTGGTTTAGAGCATCCTCAATATAGCGAATTCCAACTAATTTGAGAAGTGGAAACGAATAGTTCTCTCGGTAGTCTTTATAGCCTTTGCATAAAAACAAGAAATGGGCGATAGATTCTTCTATTGTCCCATAAACCCTCGCCAGTTCTGCGTGAAAGATCCCACCTTTAAGGTGTTAAAACGAAGCTGGATATATAAACACAGTATTGCTGTCTAATCATGTCCAAATAGGGCTCAAACCCAGTCAGGTTTGCACCATAGAGTGGGCCTCTGTGCTAAGGGAGGTGCATTCCTCTAGCAGCCCACGGTGGGTACAGATACCACAATTAGTTTAAGGTGTTGGAATATTGTGTTATCGATGCGAACAGTGCAGATTTTTTTTGTTGCTTAAAAACACTGGGTATTCAGAGTTAATATCTTGTTACATACAATTATGTATAAAAAGGTATTAACCATAGAAACGTTTTTTGATTTTTTTTTTTTTTAACTGCACTGCTAAACTTGATAACAGTATAAACAGCAGGATATGGAACAATGAAATACGTTAGAAAGCAAAACAATTTTCTGACATTCAAAAGCACCCGCCGATTTCCGTGTGGAGTTTTGTGGGAAACCGCACCCACTACTATTTAGGCCAAGCCCCGAGCTTTGACCACGCCCAAGTTAGAGCGCACCCTCACCCCCAGTTTCTCATCCACTTAAAGCACTGCTGCACTGTGCCCTTACATTTCTGTTGGGAGCACCGTTCCTGGGCCGGGAATGCCCGGGATATGTTACGGTGTACTACTACTATTAATTCACTGGTGCCATGGCTCGCTGGGCTATTTCCCTGATAAGCCCAGAGGACACCCCCCAATCACAGAACAACAATACTTATACCACTTGAGAATTGTAGGCTAGACATATAGGATAGACCACCGATACATACATAGGGACTTGGGTAGTTGCAGACATATAACACATATCAAACATATTCAATGAGTGACAGTCGTGGCTGGCGAACTGCTGGTGGAATGTTGGCAGTTGTACCCCATTTTACAAGACCCTTTATTAACCTGGGGTAAATTGAACTTCAACCACTGAATGACGGCATTGTTAACTGCTGGCTCCATTTAGAGCATGCCTACAAACTACGGCAGCATAGCTTCGCATCCATTTAACTGTGACCACTTTAAGCATATAATTTACATGCAGGCTCACAGCATCTAAAACCATGTTTACTGAATATTCTTTGAGCACATGCAGGACTGCAAGAGACCAGTTCACTTTGAATCAGTGTCCGTTCAGGTTATTCACAACCACAGGTCAAGGTCCACTGATGGCACAGTTCAAAAACCGGCAAAGCTGCACCAGGGTCCACATCGGCATAGTCCCTTGATGTTGGGGCAGGCAGAGGTACGTGGGTCGCAGGGTGTCTAGGCTGCGCCACATTCAGGCCGAGTCCCTTGATGTTGGGGCAGGCAAGACGCAGATAGCAGGGCGTCTAGGCTGCGCCACATTATGGCTCAGTCCCACGATGTTAAGGTGGGAATGACGCTGGATGTTGGCAGGGGTGGCAGCATGTTACTCACTCCCTCTTCTTGGTCACGCTCGTCCAAGCAGGAGTGTTACTTTACTGTAGTGGTATAGGAGAGCGCACAAGCACTCTTACAGAGCTGCAACTCTCACTTGCTCATTGCACTTCTTGCTGGAGGGTGTGGGGCAGCGAGAAGTTGGTTGGCCGGACACAGATGACAGGGTGCCTGGGCCAATTCTTACAGTGCTCCCCCAGGCAGGAGTTGTTGGCAGGACGCGGTCAGTAGTAGAAGGCACACAAAGCACTCACCCTGGAGTTGCAACCCTCGTATATGGTTCTGCCTTTAGTATGTGGCAGTTCAGTTCTTCTGTATTGGGCCTTTGTCAGTTCATACACTGTCTTTTTGAGACTCCTGTGGCAGAGCACATGCTCTTTTTTGCCCATGCTCCTGTATCACTAAGGAAGTGAACAATGCCCATGGAGTCTAACAGGATTTGGTGCTGCGCATTGAACTTGTGCTGCTGTCAGTGCTCACATTGCTTGGTGTTCAAACTGGAACAGATGTTTGTGTGGCAGAAAACTTGCATTTTTCTCAGTTGACAGCTCAGAACGGAATATGCAAAACACTGGAGATCTGCTGACAAGAGCACATCATATTGGGCGTGGATTGCCCTGGGATCAATTGGGGAGGCACTTAATTGGGGCCCCGGGAGAGCGGGCAGAACTAAGCCCCTTTTCATTTTATATATACAGTGACATCACAGAGCGCTTTTTCACAAAATCGCAGGGCCGGGATCTTCTGAGGGTCTTGTACTTTCCTTCCTTCCGTCTTATTTTCAGCCCGATATCAGGCACCTCTAATATTCACCTCAAGAGGCCTGGGATTTTACTTTCTTTTCCCCACGACAGTAGCATGCACACTATCACCGCCAAAGTCCAAGGAACGCTGTAGGGCTTTGACTGGCAGTTTTCATAGCGCCGACATGGAGCGCTTCATTTCCCACATTGCTCACCGCCGATGGGCCCAGGGTCTTCCTTACGTTGCTCTGATAGGAGCACATCATATGGGCCTCCAATGCACCCGGCAGGGCCGGCCTTAGGGGCAGCAGTGCCCCCCTCCCGCCCCTGGTCAACTGGGTACAGGGTGAGGGGGGTGGGAAGCGGAGCCAGACTGCCTTTTTTTTTTTTAACCTCCTTGCTCCGGCGCGTCAACACCCTATTGTCATTTAAATGAGCCCGCCGTTGCAGGTGCATTTAATAAAAATGAGGCGCCTGCCACGCTTTCTGCCACTACGCCAGCTCGGGGGAGCCCTTCAAAGACTCCCCCGAGGTGGTGGGGGGCTAATGGCGCCCTTTTGTCATTGGAAGCACCCACAGCGAAGGGCGCGTTTGGTAACAATAGGGTGCTGACAGCAGCAGCGTATTGTTATTGGAATGCGCCCGCCGCCACAGGCGCATCTGAATGCAAAAGCCTGCCTGCCGCGCCTTCTCCTGCTACGGCCAGCACGGGGAGCCCTTGAAAGACTCCCCCGAGCTGGCGTGTCCGGAGCTAATGGCACCATGGGGGGCGTTGCAACCCCGGGCTGTCACCCGGCTCAACCCCACCCTCTAAGGCCGGCTCTGCGCCCGGGATCTATTGGGGAGCATAAGCATGCTTCACTGTTGTCAATGCACCGACTTGCAGTGCTTGCTTTCAGTCACCGCCGGGTGGCTCTGGGAATACGCAGGGGGCTGCGGGCACAGCACAGTGCTGGCAGGCACTGCTCCGTAGGTCCGGTGGGCGCGTGCAGCCTCTTTCCTTTGCTCCGACATGGCGCACTCTGTAATTCACCACCTGCGTGCCTGGGTTGGCTCCGGGGCCTCAGCTGCAAGCCACACAGCCGCTGACAGGAGTGGGGGCGAGCTGGACTCTCGCCTCTCTTTCTCTGGAGCTCCGATGACGGGAGCGCTCACCAACCAGCAGCCCGGGTATGCCAAAGCCACTGTGGGGGTGCCAGGACAGGCACTTTCCTTTCACTGCGGCGGTCGCTGCTCACCCACATGGGTGATCAGCGTTGCTGCGGCAGAGGCCGCGGTTCTTTCCCTGGTGGGGGACATTTCACTTTCTCCACCAGATGATGTGGTGGCGGATGCCGCAGGGGCTGTGTACACCGCAGGGGCTGTGTACACCGCAGGTGCTGCGTGCTGGCCCTCACCCTGGCCACGGGGGGCTGTGGCGATGGATGCTGCTTCCTGCCTTCTTTGAGGGAACACTGCAGCAGCGGCCAGACCCCAACTCTCCTTTTCCCCCTCAACATTTTTTTTTAAATGACAGGACAGCAGGGGATGGCCCCATCGTGGGGGTTCTTCACTTTCATTGCCATTATTGTTGGGCAGGCGGCAGTCACGCAGCCCGCCTCACAGGTGCTGGGGGGCCCAGCACTATGTTGGTTTGCCAGGGTCACCCGGACTTGCAGGTTGTTGCAGGGCGGGACACTAATAGGCCGAGTAGTGTGGGCTCGCTTTGCTCTTCTTACCAGATCCCTACCTAAATAATAAATCACAGACCAATTATGTTTATGGAAAAGTTGTAGGCCGTAGGCATTTTATTTTCTTACAGAAAATACAACACAACAAAATAATTACACTGCCATATGCTTTTGGGCACCTTGTGTCCAGTCCCGAAGTTGCCCAAGGCTCCTCCTGAGTCCTTGTTATCCCTGGGCCTTCATTCCTGGGCACATGCTGCCACACCTGAGCGGGTGTTATTCGAGCCCGTTCAGGTCCCCCCCAAAAGCACCCTACCTACAACCCCGTTACTGGAGTGCCCTAAAAATGTTGTCGGAAAAAAACCCATCCCCTTCCTTGATAGGTGTACCCCATCCTGGTGAAACATATCCGGATTGTTCCGGTGTAGTCCATGTTTTATGAAGTGTAACCCTGTGCTCTTGCAGTACTTTTCTACTGATTTATTTAGTTTCTTTCTGGCTATTTCGATTGCGTGCCCCATACCAGACCTTTCTTGGTATTATTTCCGACATGAAAATCTCGGTTTTCCACCAACTGTGGGCTATGCTATGTAGCGACTCGCAAATGTTCCTCTGCAATTTACCCCTATTTGTGCTCACCAGGTTGTTCCCCCCCCCCCCCCCGAGGTGTATAACCAGGTACTCGGGGGGCGGGTGACCCTGAAACCTATCAGGTCCGACAGCCTGTCGTGAATGTCCTCCCAGTGCATCCCCGGGAGGCCCCACCAGGATGTAATTGTGTTTTTGAAATGTAGTCCTTGCTTCACTTCCTCCAGCCACCTGCCTGCCCGGGTCACCAAAGAGTGCCCCACTATCCGTGCCGATTTGTAGGGTCCAGCCTCTATGGAAACGAGGGAGATAAGCTTTTATATCAGTTAATCCCTTATGTATTTTTTAAAGCATTGCGACTTCCATCCCCCAATCCCTTTCACTCCCTTTGCTCCCAGGCCCCCTGCAGATGTTGCCATCCCTATCCTGAATGAGTGTTCCAAATTCGGCTGGATCCCATCCTGCTTTTGCCACTGCCTGTTTTAATACCACCTGAAACTGGTACCTGCTGAGTGCGCTGCCGTCCCTATGTATTAATAGCTGCCCGTCGACCTCTGGTCGGAGATCTAGGAATTCTTGGGTGATGCATTTGGGACAGTGGTCCTTCTCTCTGATGCAATTGAGGTCTATTGCTCTCCCCTTCCCCGTTTGGTCCGTTTTAGATTTCTCTAACATTATAGACGTCCCCTTGTTTCCCATACTAATATCCCTCCTTGCCAGGCCGTCTCCTGCCACCGTATTACTGGCCACCAGCTCCCCTACCCTGAAAGCCCTGTAATATGCCAGCGCGAATGCTGCCCTGAACAGCGCGATTTTGTACGTGCTGCTGCATGTATCTCGTAACACTTAACAGAATTATTAATTTCCCAAAGTTCACCGGCCTTCTGCTATCTGGTTTCTTCCCCTCTAATTTAGCCAATCCTCACATAGCATGTTTTATTCTAGCGCTGTCGGTTGGGTCCAGTATGCCCGCCACTTTTGTGTTGTATATGCCACCGCCGCTAGGTGCGCTGCCGGGCAGCTTTTCTTTTTCCCTTTGGCAAATGCCCCTTTGAGAAATTCACACATTTTTTCGGTTGAAATTTTTTCCACCTCTTGCACACCTGTTTCCACCAACACATCTTTTACATGCTTTTTGTACTGCTTATCCTTTTTGTACGTTAGGGCGTTCCTGGTCAGTTTGTCAATGACCCGTTCCGTTCTCTGTGCTTCTCCCACTTCTTTAGAGTCGACCTTGTAGCCAACCATGCTTTCCTTTCCAGTGCCTCCAACGGGACCCATGCCTTTTGCGGCGTGGGCGTTCTTTCCTTGTCGCCGTCCGGTCTCAGCTCCCTGAATCTCTCTCACAGAAAGCGAGAGATTGCATCAGCCACCACGTTTGCTTCCCCAGCGATGTGCCTCGCCTTTATGCATGTATTCATTCTTAGGCTTTCCAGAGTGATTGCCCGCATTAATTCCAACACTATTATGCATGACACACGTCCTTTATTTAACACGTGCACCACCGCCATGTTATCTGACCATACTGCCAACTCCTTGTTTCCTAGCTCTTCCGCCCCATGCGCATAACGCAACCCTTATTGGGAAGAGCTCCAGCAGCGTTATGTTTTTTGTCCATTCCGCCACCTGCCATGTTTTTGGCCATTTGCCTGCACACCACTGTCTCCCCAGTATTGCGCCAAACCCAAGGCCACCTGCTGCATCGGTGAACAACACCCTTTTCCCTTCCTCGTTTACAGGTGAGCGCCATATCACTGACCCATTGAAGTACCTCAGGAATTCTGCCCACACTTCCAGATCTCTTGATTCCTCCCCCTAGCCTGACTCTGTGGTGCCCCATTGTAGCCCCTCTTGTTTTTAGCTCAATGCCTCTCTGGAACACCTTCCCCTGTGAAATGACTCTTCCTGCGAAGTTCAGCTTTCCTGCCAGCGCTTGCAATTCTCTCACTGTCACTTTGTTTCTTCCTTGTAGTTCCTTTATTGTCTTCCGCAGATCTGTCACCTTGTCATCCGGGATCCGGCGCACCCCCATGCTTGAGTCAATTTCTATTCCTAGGAATTGGATAATCTGCGTAGAGCCCATTGTTTTCTCCCCCGCCAGCGGAAAACCCCACTCGCTCGTCATCTCCACACATTTATACAGGGTTGCTTTGCATAGCTTTGAACCTTTGGGCCCTATGAATAAAAAAGTCATCCAGGTAATGTACCATCATGGCCTCCCTCACCTCTTCCGTGAATGCCCACTGCAAAAATGAATTTACCCTCTCAAAATATGCACATGAGATGACGCACTCCATAGGGAGACATTTGTCGAAGTATTCCCCCTCCCAATGCATACACAACCACCTTTGAGATCTGCTGTGACTGGCAACAGCCGGAATGCTGATTTAATGTCTGCTTTCGCCATCCAATCCCCTTTTCCTGCTTTCCTGACTAGTTCTACTGCCTCCTCGAAGTCTGAATATGATACTGTTGCATCGCTCTGGGCAATGCGGTCATTCACCGAGGCCCCCGGGGGGGTAGGATAGGTGGTGTATCAGCCTGTATTCCCCTTCTTCCTTTTTCGGCACTAGCCCCAGTGGAGAGCATACAGATTCTTCAAATGGTAAGGATGTAAAAGGTCCCTACACCCTACCCAGTTCTACATCTTTTCGGATTTTACTGGTCACTATATCTCTGTTCTCGGTTGCAGACTTCAGGTTTCTGGGAATGTCCTGCGCTCCTTGCCCGGTAAACGGGATGTTAAAACCGTCTCTAAAGCCTTGCCTGATCTCATCTGCCGCTTTTTGGTCTGGGTATTTCTGGAGCCACACTTCCAGCCTCTCAATTTTTACTGCCGTGGCCCCCTTCCCGTCCCAGCTCTTATTTTCGCTTCTCATCGCTTCTGCCGCTTGGCGCTGCGGCCCTTGTGCACTTGGAGCTGCTGTGGTCACCCTTACATCTCTCGCACTTGTGGCCGAACTTGCACTTCCATCCCCTGCTACAGGGTACTCCCTTCTCAAAATTCCAAAATTGTCCTGTTTCTGCCTGTGTTGCCCCCGTGCTCCCACTGCCCCCCCCTGCGTGGGTGGGGGCAGGCTGCTCTGCCACCCTCTGTGACCCATAGTTCCTGCTCCAAAAAGTTTGGTCTCTATTTCTGTCATAGCTGTATTCATATCTTCTGTTATTGTATCTATAATCAGTTTTGTACTCATTCTGGCAATACTGCCTTCTCTGCTGCCCTCCTGCGCTTCGCTCCTTGCAATCCCATTTTTCCTTCAGCACATTAAATATGTAGAGATTAAAATTCTCTTCATCCCATCCCATATCCGGAAAGCAGTCCATCTCCTTTCTGAACTCGTGATCATACTCCAGCCATGCGTCTCCCCCAAATGCCGCGTGTACCTTCAGCACCTTCTGCTGATACGCAACTAATGCTACCCCGTCTTCTGGGAATTTCTGTAATATAAATTGTAGACATTATGGTAAAGGCCGCCATCCAGTTGTCAAAATTCCTTAATACTGGCCCCTTTTTCAGTAAGCTTTTCTCATCCTCCTTAATGTCATCTAGTGCCACATTCATCCCCCTCTTTTGACAATCTAACAATGTGAAAATATCAATCAATTCCTTCCTCCATATTTTCTCCTTTACTTTGTCATTTATATACCAAGCCATTGTCTTCATTGACCTGCCCTGTGCATCTTTACCCATGGTTGGTCTGCCATATTTCGTCATGAGTGGTCCCCCAACGTCCGCCGCTGCCACTGGTGGTACTGCCCCCGGCGGTGGGCCCCCTGCCACTAGTGCCGCTGGTGTCCCTGTTGGCACCACCGGTTGTGGGTTGGGTCCTTGCGGTGCCCCCCCGTGTTTGGTCCTACTGGTGCACCTTGTGGCGCCAAGACTATTGGTGCCCCCTGTGGCGCCGGGACCGGGGTTTCCCTGGGTTCTGCCCCTGCCCCTCTCTGTTTCCCCCTGCTCAACACCCCTCTCCATTTTACCCAAGCCCTTAAATGATCCCTTTCTTCGTCATCACTGCTCTGTTCAGTTGAAGAATTCCCTTGCTGCTCCTCCCTGGATCCCTTATCACGCCTGCCATTGGTTCTGGGCGACTTACCCGAAACTGTGACGTAATTTAACATTTTTACGATTTTATTCCCCACATCATTATTCACAGTACCTTTGTTTTTTTCTTTTCTTTTCCTCCTCTTTGTAGGTGCCTGTCTGTTCCTCCGATCTCCTCGACTCCCCCTCTTCTGTCCTTGAGGTAGCTCGTCTTCTCCTTCGCTGCTGCTGGTCTCTATGAACAGCAAGGGTGACATTGCCTTCGCCCTTTCTTCCTTCTGCATTATCTCCAGCACCCATTGTGCCCCATATTCTTTCTCCGCCTTCTTTGCCCATTCTGAGAATTCTTGGGCCCCTTTTGCTCTTCCTTCCACCATCCTTCTCGTCTGAATTCTGTCAGCCACGCCTTCCTGCTCCTGCACGCTGTGCGCCCTCTGCTTCTCCTGGTCTTCTTCTACCGATCTTTCTCGGCTGTCTCGCCTGTCCGCGGCGATAGTGCTCTGTTCACTTGTGTCCTCGTGGTCCGGCGCACTGCCCAGTCTCCTTATCTGTCCTCTGGCTGGTACTTCTGCGTCGCTCCTGCTCCAGCACGGCTGGCCGAACTCGTAGCCACTGCACTTAGACCGAATTAAGAGGATGTGGAAAATGCGTGAGCCCGCAAGAGCAACGTTTTTCCTTCCCCTTATCCAGGCACTAAGAGCCTACCCGAGAGAGGTGAGCTCTTTACCTGGTTTGTGCCGCCTCTCCTTTTCCTGGCTTACTTATACACCCCAGGCCTTTTGTTCCTTCTTGGGGGCCTGCTGTTATATTTCGCACCTTCCCCAGGTGCTGTTTCCTGCCCTTTCCTGGGCTTTTGTTTCTTGTGGCACCGTTCAGACGCCCCTCCCTACTGCTTTCGTGCCGTTTCCCCCCCCCCCACCCGCGCCTAAACTCCCAGGCCCTCCATCAGCCCGCATTTCATGTGGCCCGGGGCCTAGGGCATAGGCCATGAGGCCACGGGCCTTGGTGCCGGGAGCATCCAGATGGAGGGTGCCTGGGGTGGACGCAGGGCACCAGGCTGATCCGGGGGCTCAGACCAGCAGGGACCTGCAGGACTGTGGTCCCATGGTGTGGGCCTGCAAGCCCAAAGTGAGAGACGGAGACAGCAGATACATTCTTGGAGTCTGCAGCTGTTCTGATACATGGGCCAGGGCCATGACATTACTGGCCCATCTAAAAAAAGTGCAATACACTTGGGAGGGAAACACCATTTTAAAAGGGCAACACACTCTGGAGGGTCACGAATAAAACAGGGCACTGTCATTTTTGGCACTTAAGTTTTTTTGGGTCCTCTACAAGCAATTGTAAACTTTTACAAAACAGATTGCTAAAGAGAAACAGGTGAAAATCATTGCATTTACACTTTGCTTTACTCAATTTTGGAAAAATAAAAAAAGACATTTTTTTTCAAAACGGTATATGACACCAGCAAATGACGCTATGCAGATTGCATTTACAATGGATTCCGAGCAGGTGCTAAATGCAGGGGGAATCCATGATCACGCCCGCATAAAAATACACGCTGACGTCACATCATGTGCTCTTTCGAGACACAGCAGGAATGTACAGTTGAACAAGGATTAAACCACTTTATGCCTTGGTTTTAAACCTTACTTTACCCGCCTCAGATCTTGGAAAATTACCCCTTATAAAATACAGCTCTCTGGCTCAGTTCCTAAATGAATCGCGGTCTATAAATATATCAGTTTTAAAAAATGGACGTGGGTCACAATCTGCTTTGCATAACATCAAAGAGCATTTTGAGACTATAAGAATGGCCACAGATTTTTGTATTCAGAAAATAGGCCTATGATAGTCATTTCAATTTTACAATCCTTGCGAACATGTACTGGGCTTGGTGCTCATTTAATTCGTCACAAGACTCGGCCCAACAGCAACATATCTGAAAATCAGGAAACTTATATACCAATTTGGAAAGGATTGCATTTCGGCTGCGAGGATTGAGCTGTCGTGCATCAGCAGAGCACGACGGCTAGTTTTCCTAAATGCATGTCTCTCTCACTTTGTAGATCGATCTCTCTGCTTGCTATCCTCTTCTAGCTCGAGTCCCCAGCAGTACGCCTTGGGACTCAGAATGCACACACAAGAAATGTATGCGGTGCGCATTAAAGGCCAGAAGCATTCCAGGTCAGGGGCAGTTTTTGGAGAGTGCCATGGCTTAGCCCCGTCTAGTTCTTGCTTACTTAAAACCCTGAAAGGGGTGCATAATCCTTCATGCTGTAGGCAATAGTGACTTACAGGAATAGTGATCATTAGATGCATTTTCTTTCACCGTGTTCCCTTTCAGTATTGATAGCAGAGCTGCAAAATACAGTATTGGGGGAGGAGTGGAGATGATGTAAGGTAGGTGGCTTTGTATTGGGAGACCGTGGACAGAGGGAGGAGGGCGCGGGGGGCTGGTTGTAGCTTAGTTCCACTCCTTTATTTTGTACACTTTGACCAGTGGATAATGTGTGTGCATAGCATCACTGTCAATGGGAGTGCTGGGGAGTTTTGAGAGCTGTGGGCATTTGGGTGCTCTGCGCTGGGGGTATCATCGATGGACAGTTCTCTTTGGGAGGCTATGCACTGAACACTGGAGTATTGTTGGGGAGGTGGGCTGGGGTAAGGGAGGCCGAGATGGATATAATGGTGAGCTGAAGGTGCAGGGGTCTAATGAACCTCTTCTCACCATTAGGGCACATGGGCAAGGTGCTAATGACAGGCAGATAGGGCATTGTGTATGTGTGCAGATGTTTGGTGGCTGTGATCTTTCTTCTTTCAACGGTATAGAATATGGACACTGGTGTTGCCATAGGTACTTGCTTGTGAGTGGGGGTAGAGCTTCTCACACGTATAGAGTTTTTTGTTATTTGATTAATTGTTGAAGACGGACAGAACCTTATACTCGGTAGCATTTTCTTGAAAGAATTACTGCGGTGACTAATATTCATCCAGGATGAAAATGTGACCTCATAAGTAAAGAGGTACATACCAATAGAGTATTCGTGACGGTATTTAGCTCTATGCACTTTATGAGGTCCCTATCATTTTTGACACATTTGGCATATTATTTTATGCACTTCACAGATTTATATTTATTCACATTTGTATTTTAAATAAAATTGCACTGTTTGTGCTGCCTCCACTGAGCACCTTTTATTTCTGATTATGCATGAGCATTGATTGCTTGGTTTCATAAAATGTATTTATTATTTGTTTACATTTATCCCGTTTACACCCACCCAGTTCCACTTTATTATACATTAACCAGGTGCAGAGTTAAGAGGACTACCTACCTTTTGCATTGGGTCTCAACCACGTGGAGCATGCACACAGAATTTCTGAAGTGTGATAGTCTGGGGGTGTCGTGTGAAAGAGGACCGAGTACATGTGCAGGTGGTGCGGCTAGCTGCAACCTATTGTTAGTGAGTCCCTGTAGGGGGCTGCGTTATAAGGAGTGATGATAGGTTAATGGGGCAAGTGGGGTCTGTATACACGTGTTCCCTGGCACCTTGAAGCATGTCTTGTGCTAGATGGGATTACCAATAAAGATCACAGACCAAATAACCAGACAGACTCAAAGAATATGGTAAAATACTACTTTATTCTCAATTCATTAAAGCGGGGCAAACTGGCAGACATTAGACTGATGCTCGCACACTCACAAAAACTTGATTATACAGGGACTTTATACCCCATTATGTGTCATCTATGAAGTCAGCCTACATGGTAAACCATAAAACCTATTGAAGGGAGGGATTGGTTAAGGGAACGTTTTTACCTCTGGTACATCATTGGCTGCATCTTATCTGTAAGGCACGCCTCAACCTACTTCTACACATGTATAATACGGATTATAGCAGAGAAAATTGCACTATGCAATATTGTATAGCAGGTTACCCCATAGACCCTCCGATTGGTTGGCATGGTCACCCAACCTTGGACTTTTGGGCTCACCAGCAGCACGTAAGTAAACGAAACCCGGGTGTTTGAGTCACATCAGATTACTCACCAAGCTCCCAATTAATCCATCATCTCCCATCAGTCCGGCCACAAGCCAAAGTTTCCCGTCGGTATTTGACCTTGTAGCCTGCTCTCTGTTCTGGGACATTCAAGGGAGTGTAAGCACATCACCATCTTTATCCGAAGCTTAATGAATAGCCCTGATTTTCAACTTCTGAATCACGTATGAGGAGACCACAAATTTGTCCATTTTGACCTTTCATTTACTTCCACTTGATATAATTATACAAGTCCTTGCTCCTTTTTGCCTCTAGAGACTTTCTCACTCCATCTTGTATAGACTTTATACACTTAATTGTCCAATACTTTGCTCTTGCAGATATTTTCGTCTTCTTTAATCTGAGAAAAACACGTTTTACGTACAAGGCTTATCCGTCTGCACACCCCGCCCCCCTGTGCTCTGCAATTATTCCTTAAAGTAGCATCCTTGAACCCAGGCCAACATAGACTCTTTATTTTGCACACAAAACTGTTTTCCAATGTCTCCTGACTCTGCAGCCCTGGTCCGTCTCTGTAGCTGGATTGAATTTTGACACGAGCCAACGCCAACCTTCCCATCATGGCCGTCCTAGCCACGTTATAATTTCCTCTATACCAAGCTTCTATGTGTCTCATTTACCTTGCGTTACAGCGTAGTTACACAAATTGGTCAGCAAGTTACTTTATCGTCTTTGCATATATGATTACTTTATCATTTCATACATGTTTATCTTATTGCTTCAGTTACATTATCACTTAAGTATTTCATATTGTTTCAGTATGTCTTTGTATATCTTCATGACATCAATGTGCCCTCTTCAGATTTCACTTAGCACTCCATGTCCAATGGTGCGTGCTGACATCCTTCCACGCTTTCAGTGTGAGGGTACATTTGGTATGGTTGTCCGAGTGCATTTCGACTCTCGTACACTATGTGGTATAGGGACAATACATGGGGGTCCCATTTAGGGCTCTTCTCCTGCTGTTCCAATACGATGGCGATTAGGTCCTAGGAGCTAAGTAAAACACGTCCATCTGCTCCTCTGCACATGTAAGGGATGGGGAGCAAGACCTGCCTACTGCTACCAACGTGAGGCATACTTTTATTATCATTTTGCAGGAAAGCAGCACATAACAGCCAGAAAACAGTCTCAATATGGGACAGCCAGTCAAAGCAGCAAGGAGAACCGGGGAAGGCCGATGGAGAAGCCAGTATGAGTTTCCAGTAGCTTAAGGAAGAACCAGGAACAATGATAAAGGAGCCAGTGTCCAACCAATACGACCTACGCAGGTCCTCATCAGCAGTTCATTCTCTAGTAGGCCTCCAACAATTCAAGTAAGAAAATCAAAAGGATGCACACGGTCTCCCTAGTTGGACACATGAACTCGGGGGAGGTGGGGGTGGGGGCGAAGGACTTTAGCCAGCTTTCCAATCAAATGCCAGGCAGAGAAAGGTTTTAGTGACCAGCCAATCGAGCTGGTCCTAAAAACGACCAAGCATTTAGGTCCACTTACAAAGGCTTTGCAGTAGGCATGTCTGGGGAGAAAATGTGGTTTACCAAGTTTAAACCACTCTAGAGGGTGAAGAGCCCACATCAGCACACAGCTGATTTAGGTCTGCCTCGTGGTTCAAACAAAGGAATGGCCCAAAACAAAATGGCCAGGCGAAGGGATAACAAAAATGCATTAATATCCCAATAGTTACCATATTGGTGCACTGGGCTACCAATGCGTTAAAAATAACTGCACCGCTAGTGAAGTCAAAACTAAAGTATAGCTGCTACCATCCTACTCCCCAACACAGTAGTAGGATGCACATATGGTACATAAAAAGCACATTTACCGTAGCAACAATGTGGGATAATATGGCAACACATCCGGGAAAGGGTTGTATTGGCAGCGGGCTTCTACTGAAGTCCCCCTGGCCACAAACAAAGTAAAAAACAAGTGAATCCAACAATAAGAAAGCAAAATGTTTAGAGGGACAACAAGGAGGGTCTAGTGAATCCGAAAATTTGAATTCTGCCCCAATACTAGGCTTTTCTGAAGAACGCAATTCATCCACCTCGTCGGTTCCTCAAAGGAGAAAAGTGCAAACGAGGAGTACGAGTCACCTGAAGAGGAAGGGTGTGCAGTCTTCAGTCGGGGGCAGTACAAAGACATGCGAGCGACAAGGGTAATGAGGCCACAGTGATTGGGGCAATAGGTACCGATATGCTTGTTTGAGTCTTGCTAAAGGGTCTCTGGTTGAGGGAGCAGAGGCTCTGGAGTCAGAGTAGCTAGCAAGGGAGCAAGAAGAACAATCTGCTTAAAGAAGTCCGTCATTGATTTTGTCATAATAAAAGTATGGACGAATCATGAAGAGAAGCCTCAAGGCTTAACCTGTGGTGATGTAATTAGCCGTGTGGATAAGTACTGTGTTTTTGTTATGTGTGCAGTCTCTGATGTGCTGTTACGCATACCAGCAGGCGAGGATGCATCTTGTACTGGTAGGTTTGAAATGGCATAGGGATAATTTTGGGCAACTGTTGAACCCTAGGTTGCAAATTGTTAAGGGGATTCAACCCAAATATCCACTGCCTTGAATATGTTCTGTGAAAATCTCTGTACGAGAAAGACCCATTTGTGCAGAACGTCTTACGTGACCAAACAAAAGCACGGAGGCCAGAGCCACAGGGAATAGTGAAGAGACAACATTTTGTGGATTATCAACCTTGAAGCACCTGATGACTTCATCCTGTGAGGATGTAGATCGAAAGGTATGTAATTTTCTTATTCTATGCAGAACATTGACCTAAACCCTGTTAGAGGTAACCAGCACACGCATTTGTCAAGGGATGTAGCCTAGATGCACCAAGAATTCTTATTGAGTTAGAGGTTTTGCACTAGGTTTCCTTAATATTAAGCATATGTTCTGCTGATGTCCTGGCACTGGCTTTAAAAGAGACAGGGTTTAGATACTGAAGGCTCCTCAGCAGAAGAGCAGAGAGGCAGTGCTGATGAGGCTGCACCTCAGGTGGGACCTGGGTTATGGCCCAGAGGCACCAGAGGGTTGACTCAGTTCAATGAGTATGAACACCAAGACAAAAAAAACTCCTCCCTGTTGCACAATCTAAAAGGACAAAGATCCTGGATGAGGGTGCCCATGATAATAAAAGGCGTCCTGCCCTGTGTTTTACTCTGCATTTAAGTCTTAAAATTCTCTGGAGGACGACCGGTCTTCCAATCTTGCCAGGCAACCGCAAAGTGAACAAAGAGGGAGAGTTTCTCGGAAAGAGTAAATGTGCAAAGTGCAGTGCATGGCTGAAAGGAATGGCGGATGGTGCATGTGGAAGTTGTTGCTCTTCTGCATCTATGCCGCTCAGTGTTGCTGTCCACAAACCAGCTGGGTGTTGGCTGGTCACGATTAGACCACTCCTTGCACAAACCTGCGTCTCCATAAAACTGGACTACCATTCCCATAATGCATGATATTTGGAAACACTGAAATGAATTGCCTTTATAAGCACACCAGAAGTATTTGTTCAGTCAACCGCTTCCACTGAGAGTTTGTGCGCGTGTGCACCTGTGATCAGTTTCTGAACCTTTCCTGAATATCCTGATTTTTGGCCTTTGAATCCTGTTTGTTACTGCTTTGCAGCATCCTTTTCAGTCTGCTTTTGCAGTCTGCCTGTTATTTTAAAAACTTTCCGTGATTTCCAGCTTTTGACTTCTGAAACCCTTTCCTGTTTTGCTGTTTAAGACATTCAGAGCGGTTACCAGACATTTGGTTGAAAAAAATTGGTCGACCAGACAAATGGTCGAACCAATTTGGTCGAAAACCAAATGGACAAATAATTTTTTTATTTTTTATTTTCACCCCCTTTTTTTTCTAAAAACCCATTTTTGTAAAAAACGAAAACCCGAAAAATAAATATATAATTAAAAAAAAATTCGACCATTTGGTTTTCGACCAAATTGCGTCGACCAAATGTCATTCGACCAGTTTTAGGTCGACCAAATGTCTGGACACCATTCAAGAGCTTTACTGATAGCTTTTCTGACTTTCTGTAAGGATTTCTGCTTCACAGCCTTGCCTTGTTTCTGTCCAGTTCTTCTCTTGTTTGTTCCTTGCCTTCCATATTACCAGACTTCAGTCCATAGTTCTAGTGTCTGTTCTTAGTGCTCCGAGTTTCCTGAATCCCTCGTATTCACTGTGTTGACAGCAACCTATCTTGACCGAGTCCTTTGCCTTGTGTCTTCTGATTTTTCAGTCTCTGCTTTGTACTTTGTTTCTCTATCCTGTCCTGTATCTGGTTACTTCTTTCAACAGTGCTTTCTGCCTGTAATACATCTAGGTCCACAGTTGTGCCTCGCTCTGTATCAGTTTACAGTGCGACCCCTGGGTTGGTCTCGTGTTGATCAGATAAAGGAGAGACTTCTGTTGCCTTCGCCTAGTTCATTGCGTTGGAGTCTTAGCTGCCTCAGTATATGTCTCCGGTTTTAACCTTGCACTGAGTACAACAGTCTCTTTGGCATGCCTAACTCATGACGCTGCTGTATGACAGTTAGGAGTAAACTGCTGGTACCGATCCCAAGGGCTTTTCCTAATCCATGCAGACCCCTTATCATATTCCAGTAAACCCTTTACTCTGATCAGTCTGTGTTGCCCAGTGGATTTGCTTGTCTTTGCCTTCTCTGTCCCTTTGCTTACAGCCAGCTTCTGCCCCTGAAGTTCCTGTGAATACCTGTTTCAACTCAGATCAGCTTGGTATGTAGCCCGTTTCTGTTATATGGTAGCATTGCCTCAGGAATCTCCCCAATTTACAGCACATAGTGTGAGATATAGCCTTTGCCCTGTGCTACCCGGCCAGACTCCTGACATTCTATAAAGCAACACCTAAACTTAATGAGCAACGGTTCCTTCTCAAATCAATTCCAGAGATTGGAACTAACCACACAGGTGACCACTTGTGTGCAGCGCAATCGTAGGAATTCACCCTGGTTTTCCTCCCTGCTAACACTGCTTATATAAGATACTATGTCCTAAACTCTGTTCATTGAGTGTTACACCTCTTGCAAGTGGACCCCATTATGAATTTCATTATTCCCTTTGAGTGATGGTTTCCTTATCTCGTACTACCTTGCTCCATTTTCTCCAGCTGTGGCTTTGAGGTCACCCCCCGTCCCTGCCTCCACCCAGTATCCTCACTCCTTTACCTTGTGCTCTGCAGCCTCCAGCCTCTTTGCCACATGCTATGTTCCTGCAACCTCCAGTTCCTGCTCCTGTGTTCTTGCAGTCTCAACCACAGCTCCCTGTTCTGCTCTTATGCTGCTTAATTAAGTCTATATAGTCTCAAGCTGTATCTTGTATTGCCAGCCTCTCTTTCGATTGCTTTGCTTCTTTCCCCTTAGTTTTAGTTCAGCGTTATACTATACAGCTGCCTTCTATAGCTTGCATGATTCAAGCCAGTTTTACAGCTTGCTCCAGTTACCTAGAGTAAGTCCCTTGCCACAGATTGCAAATTTCCTTTGTGCCCAGTCCCTTGCTACTGTTACCTACATCTAGTGCTTTACTACAGGTTCCTTTGTTCCCAGCTCCAGATTTCCTGTTCTGAATTCTTATGGACTTGAACCATACTTCTCTCAGTCGCTTGCCTAGAATGCCTCTTGGGCTTTTACTGTCTGTGTTAACAGTTCCATAATGTCCTCATCTGTGCGTATGTGTATTCCTTCTTTATACAGAGGTTGGCTCTTATACACTGTGTGGCAATCCCTGCCCCTTCCCTTCCTTATCTTACCCGTTGTCCTGTAACATTGTGTTGATTTCGGTTCCAAAAAAGGTATTCACTGTATGTTGTGGCTCACCCGTGTAGGCTTGTCTCTTGTCAGTATACTCCTAGTTTGTGCCCCATGCTCCAGACACAGAAGACACTGTTACTGTCCTTCTAGTATGGGCTGGCAGTGTGAGTATCTATAAATGTGACCTGAACAGATGCATGGAGATAAGCCTTGTCCCTGTGGTTAGTAAGTAAAACCTGGGCACACATCTAGTTGGAGTACACATTGGTGGTCTAGTGCATGGTCCCCTTCTCTTCATGTTCACAATCTTGTTTTCCCTTTTACTTGTTCTGTGTTGTCTCACCTGCCCCTTCTCTTTTCTGCTCTATGTGCTTTGCCTGCTCTTTACAACAGCACAGCAGTTTCCAATCCTAGCCAGGGGTCTCCCCTCGGCCCCACCCAGAGCCATCTGCTAGGTGGTGTGTGCAAGACTGCACCCAGCGCTTTCAGCCCAACTTTCTTTTTCAATTCACTGCTGCATAATAAACTGCTCTGGTTATGGGGTTGAAAGCATAATGTATAGGGGAAAAGTGACGAGATATAGGAATACATAAGCACTCGGATTATACACTTTCCTACTTGACCACAATATGTCATTCGGACCAAATTACTACACCACATTTTGCCCTGGTTATCAATGCGATTTAAGAACATACTGTGACAAGCTCCCTTCCCTGGCTCTGGGTACCCCAAAGGGGATCTCTAAAGGGGTTGTTGGGTGCCTCCCTGATCCAGTGGATGAGGAGCCTAGAGGAGTTATTGGAAGGATCCCCTGGTCACTCTGCCTTGGAGCCAGTAGCTTATCAGTAACAGAACCCCCCTGCCTTTGAACCCCTGCCCAACTGACAGCCTGAAGATCTCTCTAGGCAGACTCAAAGTCCACGATAGGAAACATTAACTCTTCACTTTAACCAGAGTCAATTTAATTCAAATTATATTAGCAGCATAGGTTCCGATAGTGTTGAAACCAAACCGACTGTACCAGAGAAGTCAAGTCAAAGCCCCTGTGAGACATTCCATTAACTCCTATGACCCACATTATATACCATGTTACAAATGTGTGGCTTTCCAACCACAGGTTTAACTGCATGTGATACACAGTTACTAATTCATTGGCAGAGAACTCCCTTCCGAATTATACCAAAAGCGGCATTTCTATGTGTTCGGAGGGTTTGAAAAGGTTACCAATAGTGTTTGCAGCATACAATTCTCCCGCTGTTGAAACAGGCGACCCAAGTCCGGCACAGACAGCACTAGAATGGCAGGAAGGAGGACAGTGGAATCCAAGATGGCAGAGCCAAATGAAGGGTTGGCCCGGCCTCCAAAATTGCACCCATAAGCAGCAACCAATCCCAACCTGGACCCAATTACAAGACTAAGATGCAGACATTCACTAAAATGTAACACACGGGAGGGGGGCAGCAGTATAAAACCGAGACAGTTCGTGTTTTTTTGGAGGAGGTTGTGGCAGGCAGCTGGGGGAGTGTTGGAGAATGATGCAAGGATTCTTATAGGGATGCTGTGTACAAGAGAGGGCTATGGGAAGGGTGGCAGTGATAACATATGGAGGGGATGGTGGTACAGAGGCGAAGCAGGTGATAACATCCAAAAGGTACAAAGCAGGAGACGCCGTTAACAGAAAGCAAAACATAAAAATACAAAGAGGTAACATTCGGAGAGGGAAGAAGGCCCTAGAGAAAGGGGGGGGGGGCTAGGAGATGACAACAAGACGGAAAAGTAGTTAGAGGAAAAATCCCTAGCCAGCCAGATTAGGAAGGAAGTAAGAGCAAGGTTGGGTCAAGGCAGGCTGAGGAGGTCGGAGCAGGAACGAGATGCAGGCAAGGAGTGCAGAGGAGGAATAGTCGGGGAGATGAAGGGTGGGAAGCACCGAGCTTTGTGGAAGGAGGTGGACTTTACCTGGGACTAAGCAGGATCTTAGGAAGCAGAGGTGGCAACACCTGGCTTCACCTTACCCCAATGGAGAAGATGCACCTATATTATCACTAGCCGTGATGGGTTCCTTCGAACAAAAGCTTATTTTTTACTGTATTTCTCACATAATGTGCGAAGTGTGTATTCTCCTTTATGCAATGAGCTTGCAGGGTGGAGCTTATAGCTGACAGATACATAGCTCTGCATAGAAAGTGGCACTAAAAGGTTGATGTAGTCTAGCGTTCTTCACAAAAGTCTTGCACTTTCAAATCCTTCCACTCAATGCAAGAACCAGAGTAACTTCAGTGCATAAGCCAAAAGTCACCAGATAACTTGCTTTGACAAAAGAATATTACCTGCACAAAAAGCACTCCTTAAGATAAGGTCACATTACCTGGCAAGATACTGGATGCTTTCCAACGGCTTTTGCAAAATCTGTAAGTGTTTCAAACGTCGTTTGGCTAGTCATTGGCGTCTTAATTACCTATATGAAAATAAAAGGCAAACATAAATCTTCACTAAATGAGCAACTTCCCTTTACCTCTTTTACCAAATAAACTATCTTTCCACAGAAGCATGTGCAATGGCATTAACAAACTATATATTCCTTGATCAACTATTAAAAAGAACCACTGGTTGCAATGCAAGCCACCTAAACAAAGTAGCTGGAGAAAAACTAACATAAAATACTCATTGTTTTTCTGACACATTTTACTATATATTGAGGTCTACGCCATTGTAATACATCCCAGTGTAAACAAGTAAAAAGGAAAAGGCGGGTTTGATTTAGGCAACAATAAAAGTGATAAAAGAAGGCATAATGGAAAACAGAATTGGACTTGCACATGTTGCACAAAGATGCTGAAATCAACTTCAATTTTAGATGACATCAGCAAAACATTACGGAGTTAACTAGTCCAGACACCAGTCTACAGATGAGTGTAAGTAACACGTTCCAGCATGCAATATAAAAGGAAATCACCACCATTAACCTACTTGGAGATGCGTAATAAAGGAAGAAGACGCCCTGCTTGTGCCAGACCAATCAAAGCCCTGCATCTCATGATATCTTCATGTTCAGCATGAAACAGCTAAATAGGCTAAGGAGCAGTCTGTGATGGGGACTCATCTCCAGGTTCTGCTATCACTGTTTGACCAACTGAAGAGAACATGCCATGCAGATGCAATCAATAAGCAGCAAAGGAAAAGAAAAAAAAAGTGTGTGTGGCTTAAATAAGAGCAGCACTCAATCGATTGCCTTTCGTAGAGCAGGGAAAGACCCCCCTGACCAAACCCAGCATTGATTTTCGCAAATTCTTGTCTAGATTTTCCAAGAGAAAATGCAACCGTGTTATCACCATAAGCAGTGAATTTAAGAAGGCTGTTGCAACCGTTCGCGCGCTAATCAGTGCCCTCACTTCAACCTTTAACCAAATTGCAATATTTTGCAATCGACAAACCTTTGGACCATAGAATCTAAAACTATAGCAGTGTGAGCCATCGTACAACAAGCCGACTAGAGACACCCATAAACCATTTAGTAATCCACAAGATATGCCAACTTTATTGGTGGCCGAGATGGCAGATATAGTAGACCACTGCCCAGCGGAAAAATATCAAATCGAAATCTCGAGCAACACTTCACAAGTGGTTCTCCCCGTATGGCTGATGTTGCCATTAAAATCAGATCTGCTAAACAGTCTTACTTTCTGACAGTACTCTGTGTTTTATAAACTGTTGTTAATGGGTTTGTACCCAGATGGTGATGTTGGCTATTGGGGCATTATTGAACTTAGCAACATCTGTGAAAAAGACACCCTCTCTAAAGGTGGTGCTGTGCATGAGTAATTGGCATGCCAGCATGTGTAGCTACGATGAGGCTTCACTTTTAGAAAGTGCTAAGCCGGTTTGTTCACCAAGTGCAAACCTGATTTTGGTTGCTACCTCAGGTAGATGCCCTCCAAAGAATTTCTAGCTGGCAAGTATAGATGTCAAGCTAGTCTTATCTTTGCAATGGTTTCTTTTGCAGTAAAAACGGAATGCATTTGAAAGTGAACAAGTAGTTTAAAATTACATATCTGTTTGAATCCAGCCACCTGGTGGTAGTTTACAATAAATTAATATAAGCCAGGGATAGGTTTTGACATTGTGACTCCTGGGATTACACAATTATACAGGCACAAGCAAATGTGGACAGGGACTCCTTCAGGACAGGGCTTGGTGTGCATTAATCTGTCTGGGCTTGGTGTACCCACAACAAACATGTTTGGTCCAGACCAGTCACCCTCCTCCACTGAACAGAAACACCTCCTGAGAATTCCCTTAGGAACTGGTACTTCAAACACAGCTTGTCACTTCAAAGGACACCTCCCAACAGGATATTGATTACTGGAGTCCTATTGAAGAAGGCAGAGAAAGGGACAATATTAGAATAGCCCAGGAGTAAGCTAGGGCACCCAAACTTCCCGTACCACTCCCCACTACCAACAGAGTAGGCACTCAAGGGTATGGCATCAGTAGGCTAAGGACACTTGTTACAGCAGTCTGGATTGGGCCATTTAAAGGCTTGCTGTGTACAAATCCGCTGTAGCATTTGACCTATATAATAGGGGCAAAGAGATCCTTCCGCCTTAGGGGATTAATCTATGGACTAAAAGTAGGATTCACCTGGTTTGTAGTACAGTCTGCTCCAAAATTCTATGCCAAAGAGGTGAAGACCAGAGATTTCCAAGCAAGAGGCAAGCTCTTGTCCCCAAACATGCCAAGAGCCTACTTGGGGTGAAGCGGCAGTGTGGACCAAGGCCTTTCCTGATGCCGGAACACTGAAAACAGTCCTGCTCATTGGAAGTAGCAGTACTTGCAGTTGCTCTGTTGTAAACTTCCTTTCATCGATGTGCAGAACAAGGACTACCCTTGGTTCAATGCTGTTGAGCCCCCAAAACAAGAACTAAAATGTATTTGAAGTGGTCCTTTCTTACTGGCCTGTGATAAGCTTCTAGAGTCAACTGTAAGCATCCACTCTCTAACTTTTAAAGGACATCTTCATTGAACATTTGCTGCTGAAATTCTTTCCTCTCTGCCCAGTCCTCAAAACTAATGTGCTCCTTTATTCCAAAGTGTGCATGCGCTGCATTTTCCTTCAAAAGGGTGGTTTATTAGTCATGTGCATTTCCAGTCCAATTGAAAAGTTCTAAATTTTTATAGAGCTTTAACTGGACATTCCTTTAATGTTGGCATTGCTAAACTATTGTTTGGATTGTTTGCCCTCTCACACCCCTACATTGCCAAGAGGTGTAGGAGGTATGCCATTCAGATTGTGTCTGTTTCACCTTTATTATTGGGATCACCATTTTTGTGTTGTAGTAGTAGTGTGAGGCTGAGGAGGTGCTTTGGCTACTACTCATCCCTGTATTCCAGCAGAGAAGTAGGTATTTCTTCACACCCAGGAACGGTCACACAACTAAAAAACCAAGGAGGAAAAATGTTCCTAAAAATATGACAATGCATTACTTACCGTAAAAGCATTTCTGATGGTTGTATCTGCTTAGATTCACATGCTGCGCATAGGTCCGACATCCAGTGGTCACTGCGGAGTATTGCATTTTGTTTTTCGTAGTCGAAAAGGGGACGTCGACAAGGCGTGTCTGTAACACTATCCCTATAGTGACGTGCGTTGTACCCACAATCCCTCACGCGTCGAGGTCCCTCTGTTTGTATTTTTTCTGCCCTGAGGGAGCCTTCTATACGTGAGTGAGTACAGAAAAGAGAGAGATGTAGAAAGGTGTCTATGTTCCTTCCATCCGAGCGGGGAGGAAGGGTGGGCGCATGTGAATCTAAGCAGATACAACCATCAGAAATGCTTTTACGGTAAGTAATGCATTGTCTTCTGATGTTTGTTAATCTGCTTAGAATCACATGCTGTGCATAGACTAGCAAGCAGTACCCGGAGTTGGCGGTGGGTTATGAGAAGGAACAGTAGAGAAAAGATGTCTTAATACTGCCTGTCCCACCTGGGAGTCAGATCTAGAGTGTGCATCTAGACAGTAGTGTTTTGTAAAGGTGTGCACAGAACTCCAGGTAGCCGCTTTGCAGATGGACTCAAGGGGAACATTTGCAATGAACGCTATGGAAGCCCCAGTGCCTCGAGTAGAATGTGCTCTTGGCTTGAAGGATAGTTCTCTCTTAGCAAGAGAGAAACAGAGAGTGATGCATTGAACAATCCATCTAGATATAGTGGACTTTGAGACTGCATCTCCTTCTCTTCCTGCTGCCACCGAGACAGTGGCCTGGTTCTTTCCATCTAGAACATGACAGCTCTGCGTACATCTAGTGTATGCAGACTTTTTTCTCCCAAGCTGGAAAGGTTTTGAAAGAACGTTGGTAGTTCTATTGACTGGTTTACATAGAATTTCGAGATGAATTTTGGTGCAAACCTTGGGTGTGTGCGTAGAACCACCTTATCCTTGTGAACTGTTACGAAGGGGCCTAGAACAGAAAGAGCCTGTAGTTCACTTACTCTCCTAATGGAGGTGATAGCTATTAGGAAAGCAGTCTTAAGAGTGAGGTCTTTAGGAGATGCCTTGTGCATGGGTTCAAAGGGCGAGCCCATGAGTCTAGAAAGTACCACATTTAAGTCCCATCTGGGAGCTGGGTTAGCTATCGGAGGGTGTATTCTCTTTACCCCCCCCATGAAGGCCTTGATAACTGGCATCTTCCACCACGACACTTTAAGCTGGGAAGTGGTGTATGCAGAAAGTGCCGCCAGGTGGACTTTAATGGAACTGAACACTAGACCTGAATTTAGTAAATGGGTCAAGTACAGAACAATGTGTGTGGGAGAGCAGTCAACCGGGTTGATGCTCTTACCTCTACACCAGATGACAAATCTTTTCCACTTGCTAGAATAGCAGTGGCGAGTATTCGGTTTTCTGGCTTCCCTGAGGATGTCCATACATCTCTGCGGGAGTTGTAGATGTCCAAATTCTATGATCTCAGGAGCCAGGCTGCTAAATTCATGGTCTGAGGGCATGGATGCAGTGTCCTGCCCTTGTCCTGTGACAGCATGTTGTACGGGCAGGGAAGTTTCACTGGGGGGGATAGGGACATCTCCATCAAGTGAGCGAACCATGGCTGCCGGGCCCACATTGGGGCCACTAGTATCATGGTAACTTGCTCCTGTTGCATCTTGTGCACCACTTTGTTGAGAAGGGGAGTCGGGGGAAAGGCGTAAACAAATTTCCCTGACCATTGAATCGACAGACCGTTCCCCTTGGACTGGTTCTGGGGGTACCTGTAAGCGTAACTTTGGCATTGTGATTTCTCCAGAGTTGCGAACAGGTCTATTTCCGGGAATCGCCATTGCGTGAAGACGTCTAAGACAATGTCTTCGTGCAATCGCCATTCGTACTCTTCGGGCAGGGGGAAGTCTCTGCTGAGTTCGTCTGCTAGCAGATTGAGTTCCCCTGGTACGTGTTGTGACAGTAGGAACATGTTGTGTTTGAGAGCCCACTTCCATATATTCTTTGATAGCTTGGACAGTCCTGGAGAGTGGGTGCCCCCGTGCTTGTTGATGTAGTACATGGCTGTGGTCTGTAAGGACCATCACTGTCTTCCCTTGTAGGTGTTCCTGGAAGGCTTTTAGTGCTTTGAACACCGCCAGTAGCTCCAGTAGGTTTATGTGCTTGGATGCTACGTTCGGAGTCCACACTCCGTGAGCAGTCTGGTGGGATAGGTGAGCCCCCCATCCTGTGAGGGATGCGTCCGTGGTTAGAGTGGCCTCCACCGCGGGTGTGGCAAAGGGTTTCCCTATTATCAGGTTTTCCTTTGTCCACCACCGTAGCGAGAGAACCAAGGCTTGCGAGACCACCACTAGATCGTCCCATTGTCCGCTGGCCTGACACCACTGGCTGTTGAGCCACTCTTGCATTGGGCACATGCGCAGGCGCGCGTGAGGTACCAAATAAATACACAACGCCATCATTCCTAGCAATCGCATCGCTTTGCGCACCGTCACCTCTCGACCTGCCACATATTGGGGGATCTGAAACACCATGTTTTGGACCCTCTCGTTGGAGGGGAAGACAAGGCCGTCCTTTGTTCGAATTAGAGCCCCTAGGAATTGTTTGACTTGGCTGGGGTCTACGCTGGACTTCTTCTCGTTGATGGAGAAGCCCAGTTGGAACAAAAGGTCTACAGTCTTTTGGGTGTTTGAGAAGCATGTCTCGTAAGAATCCCCTGTTATGAGCCAGTCGTCGAGGTAAGGGTATACTGGGATGGATAACCTGCGCAGGTGGGCCGCTGCCACTGCCAGTACTTTCGTGAATACCCTTGGTGCAGATGCTATGCCGAAGGGTAGCACTCTGAACTGGTAGTGTTTGCCCTCTATCATGAACCTGAGGTATTTTCTGTGCGCTGGCAACATTAAAATATGAAAGTATGCATCTTTCATGTCCAGTGTTGTCATGTAATCTCCCTGTTATAGCAGTGGGATCACTTCCTGTAAGGTCACCATACGAAACTTTTGGGGTTTGACAAACTTGTTCGCTGGGCGCAGATCTAATACAGGGCGCATGGTTAGATCCTTTTTGGGTACAAGGAAGTAGACTGAATAAATACCTTCCATTACCTGAGATAGAGGCACGACCTCTATGGCTCCTTTTTCCAGCAGTTGGTCCACTTCTTGGAGAAGGATGGCGAGGTGTTCTGGTGTCATGCGGCGTCCCCTCGGGGGTCTGTATGTTGGGGAACTGTTGAACTCTATACAGTAGCCGCGGGCTACGGTGGAAAGTACCCAGCGGTCCGATGTTATTCCCTCCCATGCTGGAAGAAAGGATGTTAACCAGCCATTGACCGGCGTTGCAAGGGAGGGGACGCGAATCTTCGCGTCACTTGGTGGTGTTGTTGGCTTGGGAGCCTCTGGGGG
This sequence comes from Ambystoma mexicanum, assembly GCF_040938575.1. Taxonomy (NCBI): domain Eukaryota; kingdom Metazoa; phylum Chordata; class Amphibia; order Caudata; family Ambystomatidae; genus Ambystoma; species Ambystoma mexicanum. The sequence continues at coordinate 380,444,627 of NC_090937.1, read as the reverse complement.
TGGAACCCCGGCCTCTTCCCTTGCCACGGCGTTGACCCCTCTGATTGTACTGGCCGCTATTACCTTGGTAGTTGCTGGCAGAATACTGTTGTTGTTGGTTTTGTTGCTGGCGTTGTCCACGAAAAAAGCGCTTATTACCAAATCCCCGCCTGTTAGGGGGTTTTGAAATTTGGTCTAAGGTCTTTATTGTATCAAATTTCTTCGCGTTCTCCAGCGCGTCATCCACTGCTCTCCCAAAGAGGTTGGACTCCTCTATGGGTTTATTAATAAGGGACGCTTGTGTTTCCGCCTTAAAACCGGAATTGCAAAGCCAGACGTGACGCTTCAGTAAAATTCCTTGTACCAAAGTGCGGCCAGCCGTCTCTGCTGCATCGGGGGTATTCTTGACGATGCTTTGATTGACCAGAGAGCCCTCGTTAACTGTAGCCAGTAAACGAGTCCTTAGGGGTTCGGGAACTTCTTCGATGTCCTGTTTGAGCTTAGCCCATTGAGCATCGGCGTAGCTTGCCAATAGGGTATTATTATTGGCGATTCTGGTAGAGAATGCTGCAGAGGTGGTGATTCTCTTGGCTAGGGCATACAGCTTCTTCCCCTCTTTATCTGGGGGTGCCTCACTAGTAGATAGTGGGACTCCTGCCCTTTTCCTGGTGTTGGTCACGACCAGGGAGTCCGGGATTGAGTGACCCTTAATATATAATGGGTCTGATTGAGAGGGAGAGAACAGTTTCTCAATCCTCGGATTGACCCCTCTTACCAATGCAGGAGTGGAAAGAGAAGGTGTAATGCGTCTCTTAACTGAGGCGAGGATGGGTATAATCAGGCTAGTGGGGGGGTTTTCTTTGATAATCCTCTCCACAAAATCGGTGTCTGGGGTGACCTCCCCAGTTTCGATCTCGAAATGTGCTGCTGCCTTCTTCAGCAGTGCATTGTAGTTTGGTTGATCATCGACAGGCGAAGGGTTCCTGACTGGTGTAGTTTCAGTAGACCTGATGACTATGCTGCTACTGCCTGTGTCAGTCGACCTAGCCGGTGACTGCCAGGGATTTGGGTCGCCCTCGCCTGTGTCTTCCTGGAATCCCTCCTCACATAGGTTTGTTTCCTCGTGAAAACCTTCCTCTTCTTGTTGGTCCTCAACATAGGTGAACTCATCTTCCTCCTGGAAGAAGGTGTCTTCCTCAGTGGGATTATAAGAGTATATGTCCTCCTGTATGGGGTTATAAAACTTCTGGTATTTAGCCCTTGGACTCTCCAGGGGTGCCTCCCTTGGTCTCTTGGGTGCCCTGTCGTCTGGGATGGACATGAACCTGTCTAGTTTGTCCATACAGGTCTGGAACCTTTCAAAGGTCCACTGAGGTCGGCCAGGACGGTCTGGGAAAGAAAAAGGAGTTTCTTCCTCCTGTAATTGTCTGGTTCTGCCCCATAACGTCGAAGAAAGTGAGCCTTCGCCTTCTGAGTAGCCTTCTTGCTGGCTAGGGCCTTCTGTCGGCGTCGGGAACTGGCCTGATCTGTTTTCCGGCACTTTCGGCGTATCTTTGGCCTTGTGCGCGGTTTTCGGCGTTTCACTCGCCGTACGTCTTTGGCCGTCCTTAGATGCTATGTGCGCGAGGCTTTCGGCGATCATCCTCTCTTCCGAGGGATCGGTCGCCGTCGCGCTATGTAACGTCGAGCCTTTGCTCGTCGAGTCCTTGCCCGTCGAGTCCTTGCCCGTCGAGTCCTTGTTGGCAACGTGAGCGCTCTTGCGATGCGTGTCGCTGGAGGTTTTGGTGTTAGCGCCCTTATTTTTAGAGTGCCCAGTCGCCTGTCGCGGAAGCAGTGGCGGGGAGGGCTGACGACCCTTACGGTGGGCGGAAGACGCCGATGGGCCCGGCGTCCCCGTTGGCGCTATGGCTGCCTTCGTCTTCGACGAATGTCTGCCGGGGGGGTATGTGCTTTGGTGTTTTTCCGTGTGCGTCCCTGTCGCCGGGGTGTTCATCCCCATAAGCTGGGCGTGACCCGGGCCTGTCGGGGCCGGGGACGGACGACGAGGAGCGTGAACGCTCCTTTGAGAGGTCTACAGCCTCCGTTACGGGGGCCGTGTAGTCACTGTCCTCGTCACACTTGGCGGCGGCGGGCGAGGAGTCAGGGCTAGACATGGCGTAGGCCGCCCACCTTTTGATCCTGCGGTCTTTTAGAGTTTTGGGCTTTTAGTAATTTACAGGCCACACAGCCGTCCTCCTGGTGATCGAGGGGTAAGCAACGGTTGCACCGTTTGTGCTTATCCTTCCAGGTATATTTACCCTTGCAAAGCGGGCAAAACCTAAATGGCGTCCTCTCCATAGCTGAGGGCAATAAGTGTGACTACGACCTCGAAAGAGAGGGAGGGGAAAGAGAAAGGCATTCTTAAAGAGAAGAAAGAAAGACCACAAAACCCCACTCTCCCTACTGTGTATGGCCGGCGAGGCCAGGCCACGTGTTCGGCAGCACCGAAGGATCCCCTCCGCTTGTCATTCCGTCGAAGATCTTGCTCGGCGGAGAAACGGCTGTGCGTCGAGGGAGGGATCTACGTTATTGATATTAATAACAAACGACCAAAGGTCGAAGAAACTATTTGGCAATGTCTCTCGAGGAGCTCCGCATAAAGGCGACCAGGAGCTGGGCGGAAGAAAACAATCTGAGGGACCTCGACGCATGAGGGATTGTGGGTACAACGCACGTCACTATAGGGATAGTGTTACAGACACGCCTTGTCGACGTCCCCTTTTCGACTACGAAAAACAAAATGCAATACTCCGCAGTGACCACTGGATGTCGGACCTATGCACAGCATGTGATTCTAAGCAGATTAACAAACATCAGAAATGTTTTTATTTAAAAGACAGAAACACAACTTTAAGCTGGGTGACATAATTGTTAAGAAGAAACACTTTAGTGGTAGAGCTGACAATGCCACTACTGACAATGCCACTAATACAGCTCTTTCCCATTGTGAAAATTCATAGACAATTACAGCTACTATTGTCCGATATCAACTTGAAAGTCAATCTAGCTGGGTATTTCACAGAAATCTGAAAATGAGTCTTTTGCGGATTTGGAACAGGATTGATTTCCTAGTATGAGTCTGTAATTTTTGACTGTCTAGATGTTTTGGACTACAAATCTAATCAGCTCTAGCCAGCACAGTCAATGGTCAGTAATCATGGGAGTTGTAGTGCAAACATCTGGAGAGCCACAGTTTGCAGACCTGTGTCCAATGAGAATACGAATGGGGTCATGTCGTAAACCAACTGCTTTGGATCCTTTTTAGCATTAGCCACCAAAGAACTGTAGCTGTAGCATTCACCCACAGGGCCATGGTCATAATTTCTTCAATACTATCCAAACTAGGCTATGCAAACAGCCCATCTCAGGCTCAAATATTACCCAACAAGGAAACTTCAGAGTTAGAAAATGCAGCAGCAAGACTACTTTTGCTGCAAGACTACTTTGCAGAAAGAAGCCATTTGAACATATCACACTAGCAATACATATTTTCCATCAAAAAAGGGTTAATTTCAAAATCTTGTGCCTTGCCCATCGCACATACCATGGAGGGGGCCCTTCCTCCTTCAGAAGAATAGGTTACTTTTTTAAAACTTTCTTTTATTATGCACTGGGTGTACAGTCGGTAACATAAAAGAAATAACCACATTGTACGTTTCGCAGTGAAGCCGCACCTAGGGTCCACTTCTAGCATTCGATACGAAATCCCAGCTAGTACCAACACAAATCTCAGTAGTTAAGCATATGCAATTCAACAGAGACAGATTAGTATACTATAACATATATTATCACTCTTCCATAGCCATAGCCAAATACGAACGAAAGTCATGCCATATGTCTTTAGGGTAAGGAGTCTCCGATACTACTGTTCTGTAAAGCTCCTCCGTAGTGTTTGCCCAGATTACCCTCGTGGAGCCAGTCCTGCCCCGTGGGGGGGGGAGTGGGGAGGGGGGGAGGAGGGTCCATGTCCAGCGTTGTAGAATGGTTCTTTTAGCTATTAGCAAACACAGGTTCAACAGTTTATTTTTTCCCTCCTCATTTTCTCAGAGTATCCTAATATGCATTTCTCACAGAAGAGTTGTAGTTCCTGGCCCATTATGTCATCCAATACAACCTTAATCTCCCGCCAATAGTTTGCAAATTCGGGGCAGCCCCAAAGCATGTGTACTATGTCCACGTCTGAGCAGCTGCATCTGGGGCACGTCCGAACTCCAGTGGTACCAAACCTTTGCACTGTGGCAGGGGTGTAATGTAAGCTATTCATTTTGAACTGAATCAAGCGATGTCTTGAGTTCAAAGATACCCCCTTTATCAATTGACATTGATGTGTCCACATTTCCGGAGGAATCTCGGTTCCCAAACTAGTTGACCATTTCGGTCTATTGTCCGACCCGCCACAGTCTATCATTGTTTGCACCCGTTTATACAAACTCGAAATGCTCTTCTTACCTCCCCTTTAGATAGTAAACACTTTAAGCATGCATTAAGGGGAACTGTGGCCAGTGCTTTGCAATAGCCGATCTAATATGCAGATACTGCATTGCCTGTAATGGCGCATTTCCAACCTGTGATTTCACCACATCCCATTCAACAAACTTTCCTGCCACAAACAGGTTTCCTATTACTTGAATCCCCCGCCCCTCCCCAGATTCTCTATAGATTTGTCGGTGGTGGGTTTCACTGCCCCCAAAGTGGCAAATTATTCTCATATGGATGTGGTACCTTCATCTTGTTCAATCTGATCCAGGAATCTATAGTCGCACCCACAGAGTCTAAAGCACGTGTGTTGCCTGCCAGTAACAGTATCACAAGGGGGACGGGAGGAGGAGCCAATTTGTAATCGCTCGAACCGAACATGTGGCATAGCCCACCCGTCTTCTGCCCAGTAGATGGCATAGTGTAACTGTGCCACCAAATAGTAAAGTTCAAAGTCCAGTGCTACCAGCCCCCCCTGCTCATATGGTTGAGTTAAACGTGCACACTTCATATGCACTGACCTCCCTGCCCATATGAGCAGAGTCCCGAGAGCTCAGAAAAGAATGTTCTACGGGTCACATTGGGACATTATGAAAGGAATAAGAGCAATTTGGGTAGGACTAACATCTTTATCAACGCCAGTTTCCCAGCAAGAGACACCGGAATATGGCCCCATCTCATCAGTTTAGTCTTTAGCTCAGTCAAATAAGCCCCATAAATTAACGCGTAAGTCAAGGTTTTAGTACCAGTCACTCTGATCCCCAGATACCGAAAGTCCTGAGCCGCCCATGCAATACCAGCTGTATTTGTCTGTTTATGTGTGACCATAAGAAACAATTCAGATTTAGAAGATTGAGTGTAACCCAGAATGTCTGCCAAATTCCACTACTGCCTCTAGTACTTTAGGTAGGTTGACTTCAGGGTCCCTAATGTACAGAACAATATCATCAGCATATAGTGAAATTACCTCGTGTCTCCCTCCCAGAGGCAAGCCAGCACTGCGGAACCGATCACAAATCAAATCAGTCATTGGTTCAATCACCAGTGTGAACAGCAGCAGTGATACTGGGCATCCCTGCCTCGTGCCCCCACCCAACACTACTGTAGAGGAGCACCTACCGTTTGTTCAGATCGGGAAAAATGGTTGTGAATACAGCAGGGTGTATACGTGAAACAAAATTGACCAAATCCATAATTATCTAACACTTGAAACAGAAAGGGCCAGGACACAGTGCCAAAGGCCTTTTGCATATCTAGTGCCACTGCGACTGCCTGACTATCTTGAGGAACCCTCGCTAGTATGTTGCAAAATCTCATGTTTTCTGCTGTCTGCCTACCTGGTATGAAGCCAGACTGGTCGCTTTGCACAACGTGAGTTATCAATAGCGAGAGCCGGGTGGAGATCACGTTGGCAAAGATTTTTGCATCTATGTTTAGAAGTGACAAGGGACGATATCACCCACACTCCCTTGCCTTTGTCGGGTTTTGAAAAGTAGGATCATTATTGCTTCACGATTCAAGTGCTTCCTCCCACTCTTTCAGTAAGTAGGGTGCCAAGATATCCCTGCACTCCTTGTAGAACTCCACTCCAAAGCCATCTGACACCTGGGCCTTTCCAGTGTAGTAATCTGCTATCACTTTCTTAATCTCATCCAGTGTCAGAGTCATTTCGAGTGACTCTAGTCTCGCCCGACAGTAAAGTTGTCTGGATCTTTTCCAGGTATTGAGCAATCTCAACATCAGACTTTGAGCCTTTGGGTGAATACAGGGATGAGTAGAAGCAATGAAACACTGCATTAATATCATCGTCTGTATGTACTATGTGTCTGTCCGTGTCTGTTATATACGAGTCATCCCACTCTCCTTTTTAGTGACGTGGGCAAGTAGCCTGCCAGGCCAATCCGGTTCTCTGTATCGTCTCACCACCATTATTTCAATTACCTGACTGCAGCCTGCCTGAACCCACCCAGGCCAATTTTTAGGTCATGCCTTAGCTTGGGAGTGGAGTTTTCTGCTGGAGTTCGAGAGAGTGGCTTTGCAGCGTGCCAGTTCCCTTCTAATTGTTTTTAGGATTCTGAATTCTATTGACAATATCACTCCCCTTATGTAAGCCTTAAATGCTTGTCACAGCGTAGCTATAGATTCAACGGAACCCTCATTGGTCTCAAAGTATAATGCTATTTGTTCCCTCACTTTAGAAGTAAACACTGGGTCTTTCAGCGCTGCCGGTCTGAATCGCAATGGGGTCCGTTGCCAATACCCCATAACGACAATAATATGGGAGAGTGATCAGAAAATGTGTGGGGGAGAATCTGACAGTCCGTAATTTCCGTGATTAATGCATCAGATACCAGCCAAATATCAATTTGTGAGTGTATATCATGCACTGATGAGTAATATGTATAACCCCTCTCATTAATGTGCAGTGCTCTCCACACAGCCATCAATTCTAAATCCAACATATGAGCATTTATATCCCCGGCAGCTTTTATAATTACCCTAGGTACATCAGAAGTGTATATAATTATTATTATTATTTTTTATTTTTATTTTTTTAAACACAATATTGTATTCAGATCACCCCCACATAACAGCAGGTACGTGGAATATTTTTAGCACAGGTTCACAAAATTCAGGATCATCGACATTGGGGCCATAAATGTTTACCAGGAGAACTTCCCTCCCACATAATATGCCGTGAACCAATACATATCTTTCACCTTCGTCGGACTCTGTATTCAGATGTATAAATTGTAGGGAGAGATGTATCAATGTCATTACGCCTCTGACTCTTGTGGAATACGAGGTGTAATATTTACGACTCCCCCAACCCTGAGCGAAGTGCTCTGTCTGTTGCGCCATCATGTGTTTCTTGGAGGAATAATAATTTGTCTCCTTTTCTGTTAGCATAGGCTATAATCTTGTGTGCTTTAATATGGTTCCCCAGGCCTCGGACATTCCATTATAGCATAGCAATATCAGGATTCAGCCTGGAAACATTTGCCATACATACAGTTGTGGGTTGATAGTGCCTGCTCCGTTGTAACCGCTTCCTGCAAACTACGTGTAGTCCTCCACCCAGTGCTGTTTTTTAATAATGGAAAAACATTCCCAACCAGAAACCCCAAACATTCCCCAAACTCCGGCCTTGTCATATACCTCCCCCCCCACCTTCTTAACTAACAGAAGGTCGCCAAATAGCACCTGCAGGGGGTGCAGCCGTTACCGTGCAGAGTGTTGACCCGGATTACAGAGGTACAGGGACGCATATTCTTACTCTCCTAACTTAGTCGTTATCATCTACTCGCAGATCAGCAGTAATTTACACCACAAAAAGGTATCACCATTAAGTTATGCAGCAGTCTTCATTTTCAGGCGGGAGCCTCCAACCGCCCAACGGGGAGTGGAATCTGTGCTTAAATAAATTCCACTGCTTTGTCCGCGATTCTGAAAAAAGTAGAACTTATTGTTAATTGTTAAATTGGATCTTGAGGTGCACTGGAAACATCATGGCATAAAGTGCGTTTCTTTCTTGCAATAACTTCTTCACTCCTAAGAATGTGCAACGTTCCTGTTGTACTGTGTAGTCTGGGTATGCACGGTGTTTAAGCCCAATTGTAGTTCTTGCTTATCCCTCAGAGCATGCAGGATCAGGTCTCTATCACGATAGTTCAATATTCGCGCTATGATAGGGCGAGGGTAGTGACCAGGTTTAGGCCTAGCCATTAGCGCTCTGTGCGCACGTTCAACTATGAACTGTGGTGACCACCCAGGGTCTCCCAGTACATCACGTATTCTCCCCTCCACTGCTTGCTCCACATTGCCTTTGAGAGCGTTCTCAGGGACTCTGATAATGCACACATTATTCCTTCTGGAATCTAGACTCTAAATCCTTGCATTTAGATTTAACATAACGCATGCCCCGTGTGATGGTGGACACCGCTGACTGTAGCGACTCTTCCGTGTCTTCCACCATGCCAATCCTCCCCTCAGCCTCCGTGATGCGCTTTGTTTCTTTCTCTAGCTGGGCCCTTATGGTTGAGACATTGGTCGTGATGTCATCCAACGTGATATTGACCGATGCAAATCCTTGTTGCATCGTCTCAAGTATGTGACGCAAGTTTGGTGGGTCCACTGACCGCAAGACCTCAGCAGTACAGCTCACACTTCTGTTTAACACTGGTCGTGAACAGATCCACTGGAGGGGTTACCCAAAGGGAGAAGATCTCCTGAAGGGCTACCTGAGCTAGTTCCCACTCGTGGGAGACTGCTCGGCCTGCTCAGAGAGTCCGCCTCCATGTTCTCCTCTCCGGTTAGATGAGCTGCTAATAGGGAGATTCCTTCTTGAATTGCGCAGAACCAGAGCTGCATTGCTTCTCTGCACAGTGGTAGTGATCCTACACCACCTCTCATTTAGGTAGTACATGGCCACTGTGTTGTCTGTCATTATCAGAACATTCTTTCCCCGTACAGAGGGCAGGAGGCCTTCAGCGCTAGTCCAACTGCCCTCAGCTCCAAAAGTTTGATGTATAGTTTGGACTCTGATGGAGCCCAACGACCGCTGATTGTCAGATCGTTGGCACGTGCTCCCCACCCCGTGAGTGAAGCGTCCGTAACTACCATTATCACCAGCCATGGTTGCCAAAAGCGTTCTCCCTTCAGAATGTTTTCCTTGCAGGCCCACCACAGAAGATCCTCTGCGAGTGCTTGGAACGTGAAGGTCCGACATCCTGCCTGAGAAACCAACCCCAAATTGCCTTGGAGGATTATTCCCAGCAAGAAATTGGGGAAATAGTTTGCCGGTTGAAGCAAAGGGCAGGAGAACCCGTGCTAACCTAGATGGTCAGGTTACAGCGGGTCTTCGCGTAGATGCGACGGACTCTGCTCGGTTTTTACCGCTGACGCAGGAAGTCCAAATACAGGAAATTCTACGTGTAGGCCCTCCGTGAGAGGCGGACGGAGGAGAGGAGAGTCACAAATGTCCTTATTGCAAATGGAGGCCCAAGGCTGCAATCGCAAGTATCCTATTGCATCAGATTGGCTGACTGAGGAAAAGAAATGGTACACGCTGAAAGAGGGTATTCAAAGGGTGAGAGAACATGCCAACATGCAATGTGTCGTCCCGCTTTCAGGTTGTCACTCGCGTGATGAATAGGAGCTAAACAGAGTATTTAATAGAATTGAAACCTGGAGGCTCAATAACAACTTAACTCTAAATAAAAGCAAAACAGAACTGATGATTATAGGAAGCTCTGCAGGCCTCAGCAAGTTGGACAGTGAAAAGCTATCCTTCAGGCTTGGGTCTGACCACATCATTCCTGTCCCAAAACATTAGATCAGTCGGTGTATACGAGCCATCATGTTTCTAGCGTAATCTCGGCAACAGCATATTATGTCAAATTGCTTCATCACCTCAGACCGCTCCTCACACAGGCAAGCGCAGAAACAATTGCCAGAGCCATCATTGGGGCAAAGATAGACTACTGTGGCAGCCTACTAGTAGGTCTTAAAAGAGACGCCTATAGATTACAGATAATGCAGAACAGGGCTGTCAGAGTAGTTTTGGGGTTGACCCGGAGAGAACATGTAACAGAGGCAGGGCGCTCACTCCAATGGCTTCCAGTTGAACCACGTATCAAGTATAGAATCCTAACAATCACCTTCAAATGCAGACAGGGCATCATGCCATCCTATCTGCAGAATGTTATTAATGAAAAATAGATCATCCGGTCAGAACCTCCTGATAAGCCCCAGGAGTAGAACCTCAAAAGGCGGAGAAAGGAGCCTTCCACTTTGCGGCTCCTAAACTCTGGAATCAGCTCCCTCTCGCATTAAGACTCCATAGCTCTCTGCAGATTTTTAAGAAAGACCTGAAAACGTTTCTCTTCACCTAAACCCTAGACCCCTCAGTTAGCAATTCTACCGGTGAGCACTTCCTATTTGATGTTTCATCTGTTTGTAATCTGTTCGTATCAATGTCTGCGCCTTTATGCCCCATGGTCCACAGTGCGCAATATAAATATTGTTAAGTAAAGTAAAAGAAAGAGGCAATTCATTTAGATGATCCCGAACATATGGGGCTAGTAGGATTGTCTATTTCAGATAGAAACATTATTATTGGCACCGCATATAAGAATGTTATCATGACTACTGGTGGGTATGACAGGCAAAATAACGGATGAGGTGGTAGATGCTATTAGACAACTGGCAGATCTAGGAGAATGGGAAAAGGCGGAGGAAAGACCCCGAGAACTAGAGAGGGGCGCAGTGAAAGGGGCATTCCCTAGAAAAGGTTTGACAGCAGCGATACGCGCGTCTCTAGAAAGGATATGTTCCTAGCACTACTGAAAGATGGGGTACCGTGAAGGGGATAACTATGGGATTGAGACACGAGAAATGTATCAACTGTACAAAAAAATGGGGTTTGGACGGAAAAGAGCGTTATAAACAAGTAAACGACAGGAAGTGCATAAACAAGAGAAAGGGGAGGATCTGTTTGCATCATCCCCTGAGAAGGCAGATGATGTGTCTTCGAATACGTCTAAGCAATCTCAGCCGACGTATGCCGATTTGAGGAAAATGGTGAGTGCGATGGTGGAGATGGAATTCAGAAACCTGCAATCAAAATAGGAATAGGATGACGGTCAAACTCTGGTAACAAATGCCCAAATTAAAATAGACAGACAGCCTCATGTAAAAGTAACATTATGGCAATCGGGAAACATGCAGGAGGTAAATGCTTTAATTGATACAGGGGCGGAGGCCTCATTGATAAATGGGAATCCTCTGAGATTTAAAGGGCGACATTTTACAATAACTGGATTGGGGGGCCAAGACACCCCTGCTGTACAAACAAATAGATATGAAAATTGGAAGTTTAAAAAGAGACAGCTATCAAGTATTGGTGGTACCGATTCCCAAATACATTATTGGATTTGATATTCTGGAAGGATTGACCTTCGGATTGTGAGGTAAACTTTATCAGTTTGGTGTCAGTGCATTCACTTGTACCCCCTTGACAGTGGGCCAACTGAAGATGTCGCTGGTGCAGGTTCCGATAGCCACTAAAATGGTGTCTATGACACAATATCGGATTCCCGGGGGTCAAAATGAGATTACGGAAACCATTAAAAGGGTATGAAGAAGCTGGCGTGTTACGACCAGTGACCACAGCATGGAACAAACCGATTTGGCCTGTCAAAAAAACGGATGTAAGCTACAGGATGACAGTTGATTATCGCAAATTAAAGAAACATATGCCTCCGATGATACCAGCAGTTCCGGATGCGGTGACGCGAATTGAAAATGTACAGAAATTTGAGGGAACATGGTACGCAGTGTTAGACTTGGCTAATGCCTTCTTTACCATTCCAATTGCTGAAGAATGTCAGGAGCAGTTTGCATTTTCCTGGAATGGGAGGCACTATACGTTCAAACGTCTCCCAATGGGATATATGCATAGTCCAACTATAGGTCACCGGCTGGCGGCCGAAAATTTGGACAAAATCCTGTGCAAACCGGATGTGCAGATCGTACATTATATTGACTATATACTAATCCAGGGGAATGAGGAGCATAGTGTCCGAGTGCACCTAGATCTTATTACGGAAGGTCTAAGAAAGGAAGGAAAATAAATGAGACTAAACCACAAGGTCCAGCAGAGACCACGATTCTTCTGGAAATTCAGTGGCACAATAGCATTGCGAGATGGTGCCTGAAGCCAAACAAAAAAATTCTTGAATTCTCCACTCCGAGAACTAAAAAACAAGCCCAGCAGTTTATTGGGTTATTTGGATTTAGGAGACAACACATAGCACATCTTGGGCAAATCCTGGCACCCTTTTACAAAGTAACACGTAAGAAATTCAATTTGAATGGGGTGGTGAACAAGACAGAGCATTTCATTTAGCTAAGGACACCATTCAGAAAGTGCTAGATTTATAGCCAATGAAAGAAGGTGAGGTTGAATTAAATATATCTGTCCAGGATGCATATGCCAACTGGAGTTTGTGGCAAAAACAGGACTGAAAACTAGTGCCATTGGGGTTTTGGAGTCGCAAGTTGCATGAAGCTGGTGACATATATAGTCCCTTTGAAAAGCAACTGTTAGCTTGTTATTGGGTACTAGCGGATACCAAACAAATGACGGTTGGTCATGATGTATTGATCCTGCCACAAATACCTATTATGCAATGGGTGCCGAGTTCACCTAAAACACATCGGATCGGACATGCTCAGGAGGCGAGCATTATTAAATGGAAATGGTACATTCAAGATCGTGCCAAAACAGGAAAGGGTGGTGTGGCCAAATTACACGAACAAGTGGCAGATGTTCCGTTAGCTGACTTGGAACAAAGTGAGGAAGGGACGATTGGTGAATCGCCTGTAAATGGGGAATCCCTTATGAAGAACTGTCGAGTGAGCAAGTTGAACATTCCTGGCTCACGGATGGCTCAGCCAAGTATCTGGGAGTTGAACGGCATTGGAAAGCAGTAGCCTATAATCCCAAACGGAAAAGGTGTTAACTACCTCAGGAAAAGGGAAGAGGAGTCTATTCCCCAAATTATATGCAGTGTAGCAGGCTTTAAAACAAGAGGTGCCCAGGAGTTGTTACATTTATACTGACTCATGGTCCGTTGTCAATAGCTTGGTGATGTGGTTGCCTACGTGGCAGAAGAATGGTTGGGAAATCCATGCCAAAGAAGTATGGGGGAAGGAAGTGTGGCAAGACATTGCTGAAATGCTAACACATATTACAGTGACAGTATCATGTAGATGCACATTGTGCAACAGATTCATTAGAACAGTGGTTCAATTCTGTTGCAGATGAACATGTGAAAATTGCTATCATGGACGCGAGGACTGAAGGGATTGCTAAGTGGGGCCATCAAAAGAGTGGACATCTCGGAGAGAAAGCTACTATCAGGTGGGCACAAGATAGAGGAATTAGCATCCCACTGGAGATTGTGAAAACAATTTTGCAGTGTCCTTTGTGTGTCAACATCAGAAACAAAGATCTATCCCACATATTGTTCATGGTACATTGAGAAGAGGCAAATTGCCCGGACAAATTTGGCAGATTGATTAAACCGGTCCAATGCCCATTAGTAGGGGATGTCAGTATGTATTTACTATTGTAGAGACATATTCTGGTTACTTAATGGTATTACCATGTAAAAGAGCCACACAAATGAATACGATAAAACTATTAGATCAAGTGGCAGTGTATTATGGTGTTCCCTTGCAGATACAGAGTGACAATAGCTTGCAGATACAGAGTGACAATGGGTCCCATTTCAAGAGGAAATTGGTTTCAGACTATTGTCTGAAAAAAGGAACTGAATGGATCTTCCACGTCCCTTATCACCCCGAGGCTTTTGGGTTAATTGAGAGTATTAATGGATTGTTAAAAGCACAATTACGCAACAATGAGGAGGGTACTTTGACAGGGTGGCGTGAATGCGTGCTGGAGGCTGTGCAAATACTTAACAACCGTCCCATTGTGAACGGTGAGACTCCATTGATGCGCATGTTGATGCCAAACTTGCAATTCAGAACCCATAGAGCTGTAGAAACATTATTATACTGGGAAATGTCGCATGGTGCATTAGCCCCTTACCGTGCAAATCCGGAAACAGAAGGGGTGGATTTGCATACAAGAGAAGAAATCCGACTTGAGCCTAGAGGCATGGAGGTAATTTATATGGTTATTGGGGTACAAATTCCTTCTGAACATATGGGATTGATTGCCCCTAGATCCCGACTAGCCCTGAAAGACATTCAAGTGTTAGGTGGGATTGTGGATGCAGATTACCAAGGAGAAATCAAGGTTATCCTTATTAATAATGGTGATAATACGTTACCAATTCATAATACTGAGTGGGCGAATTGATATTAGTGCCTGTGAAATTATCTATGATGAGGAAAGGAGATCCACCCACAGTATTGACCATTCGAGGGGACAAGGGTTTTGGGTCATCAGATACTATGGTGCCTGGTGCAAAGGTATGGATCGACAAACCTAGTGGTCCGCCCGTTCAGGTGGATGCGATTGCAGCAGGGGAGGATCAGGTGCTTCATTTGATAGAACCGGGAAAATGGAAATGGTTGCATAAACACGCTGACAAATGTTATTTAAGTGAGTGATCTACTTCACTGATATCTTGTTTTGGAATTCTGGTGTATAGATCCTGTGTATGCTGAGTGCCTGTATGAGGCACGATGGAGTGTATTTGGCAGGGTTAGTGGACATGCTGGAGGAAGTGGCTAATGTCTCCATTCTGCCAATGGACTTGTGTATCTGGATCAAGACTGACACGCCTGCTGTTACTATTGAACCTGCTGATGCATCCATTGCAGCCTATCACAGTGTCTTGAGGAAACAACGTGGACGAAAGCGTGATGCTTGACACATTTCTGCTCATTGTATATATTCAGCGCAGAATAATTATCTCACACTGGTCGGGCAAACCAATCATATATGGATTTACCTGGCCCGGCGGGTGCTCAACGTGTCACATTTTTTCATGTTGGATGTACACGATTCCGCTACTTTGGTTTCCACATGCCTTGTGGCAATACCAATGCCTGTTCCAGTTTTGCAAATCTTATTTGGGGTCTTGCATAAATATCCTTTGGTTGAACTCTGATGTGCGAGGTTCCTTTTCCGTGTATGAATAGTGTACATTTTGTACAGACACTGGCCGAAAATGGAGAAATGAGACCAGCATGATTATTCACAATATCGACTCTGCTGAGGTCTGCTACCAAATGATATACAATCCGAATTTTGTTGGCAAATTTGGACATCATTTGGACTTGAACCATAATGAGGAAAGAATGGATTTTGTGCCCTGCTTGTGTGCTCGTCCAATTTTTGTATGTATGGATGTTTCAAATAATATGTGGTGTAATTTTACAATTCTGACTGCTAGCCACCTGCGCCATGTGAAACTGCATGCAGGTTGCATATTTTTCTTGTGGGAATCAAATATATTCATATATTCCTGCTAATATTTCAGGTGGTCGTTGTACTTTAACACCCCTCGGCTTAATGCTATTTCCACTACACCCTGCTATTCTGCGGGCCTCGCGATCCGCCTTCTATAACGCTCTGTCACGCGATTATAATTCTGATGTTCACTTGTTGTCTGAAACTGAAGTTTTGGCATTGGCTATTTTCTTAGTAGGAATTTGGGGACTAGCAGCTGGGGGTTATAAAACTATGATTAAGATAGCTTGCCTGGTAGTTAAGGGGCTTAATGAAACTTCACAAGCTTTAACCGAGTTGTTGCTGGATGATAGACATTTTAGAAAAGCTATTTTGCAAAACAGAGCAGCCATTGATTTATTGTTTTTGAAGCATAATTTGGGGTGTCGCGCTGTGGACGAAATGCGTTTTGACCTGGCTGATCGTTCCCGTTCTATTGAAGACCACATTAAGGATTTGAAAGATCCTGTGGCCAGGGTGATGCAGGCTAAGAACTGGGACTGGTGGGGTCCTTTGTTTTCTTGGATTCCTGAGGCGTTGCGTTCAGCTTTGGTTAGATTTTTGGCATTTTTGCTGTTTTGTTGTTGTATTTCTTGTATTCCGAATTTGTGGCGTTTGTTTTATATGTTCTAGGAAGCTCCTTTTCACCCATGGGGTTATGGCATTTGAATATCCAAGGGGTGGAGTGTAGTGCGTGTGTGAAATGAGCCAGAACACATGGCGCCGATACGCGGCCATCTTGGCTATTCACTTCCATTTACCGCAAGGAAACAGCAATGAAAGCCTACTTTTCCTGGGCTCTGGGCTCAACTAGTAAACATGTATTTCTGCTGGACAGAGAAGGTCACATATTTATGTCGGATGACCAAGCCGGGGAGAATAGTTATTGTATTGTCTGCCAAAGGACAAGCTAGAAAGGGAGTCGGATAATTATGCAGGTGCAATGATAAGGGGTAGTGGGAACGGCAGCAAGGAGGGAAGATGGGATTTTTCCACTTCTAATTGGAATATTCCACTCTGTTTATGCCTCATGATTATTATCTGCTCTTCGGCCAAGGGCAGCATGGTAATCCATGAGGGGTGGTGATCGAAAGTAGCCCCCATAAAAAGGGCTTTCGTCTTGGAATACAGAGTTAGATTTTGGACCCCGGGTGATGCAGTCTCACTGAGAGGGAGGACGCTCCGCTCCAGATCCCGTTAGAACAATCGATCTTGTTGCCTACCTGCTGTGGGACTAAGCAGTGTCGTTGTGGCTGAGATGAAGGTGTCTCCTGTGGAGAGCTTATTGGTGACATTTTTTCTTCTCTTTCTTTATATATAACCGATCATGTGTATTCTTTCTTTTTTTTTATGTTATCATTGAATAAAGGGCCTTTAACGTGCAATTTTTCTTATAACTAATGTGTTATGTGTAATTCTTTGCCTATCTGAGTCCAATGATTACTTTTGCAAAGGTCAGGAGAACGAAAGTATGAGATCTCCACAGGTGGCCACTATAAAGCAAAACAGATGACTATTGTTGGTTGTACTTAAAACGGTACTCTATGAAACAACCTACAGAATTGTATGGTACTTGTGTACCCATTTTCCTCCCATCCAAACCATTTAAACAACCCAGTTTTGAAGTCGAGTACTCTGCACTTTTCTTGTATTACTCAATGCCTAAAAATCATCGACTCAGAGATGAGCACCCAGTGTAGGGAGTTCTTTTTTGGTATCCCATTACAGAAATCAAACAATGGCTTGTCACACTCAAGATTTCCCTCATTCAGTCTGCCATCTACTACCACGAGAGTGGGAAAATGCACTCGCACTAGAGGAGAATTAGGCATGAGGATAAGTAACTGTTGTACTGTATGCCATAGCAGCGTCTGAACCTTTTACAGTCTTGGCCTTCAGGAACCATGGAGTGAGCACACAAAGGCGAGGAATGAAAGGAGATTGCGATTGTAAAAGCCAAAAAACCCTTTATGTCCCCACCAATGTGTATTAGCTAGTCTCTGCAGTGCAGGGAAGGTACAGGCAAGCAGATGTTCTGGAATGAAGAACTGCAGTAAAGGGGGAAACAAAAATTAAAGTTCACTCAGTTTTGATTTCCCACCTTTAAAACCCCTTAGGATGTTTTGAGAACCTGAATGGAAAGTCACTCCTGTGAGAGAGGCATGGTATCACGAGTAGACACTGACGGAAGCGCTGCAAGTTTCAAAACATTTGACGGTATAAAAGGGGTTGGCAAACTCCCATCTTGCACTATAACTAAGATGGGAGTATTCTCGACCATCAAACAAAAAACAAAACGAAAATACAGTCCTAGTCATTACTTAGTCACAATAAAATGGCCTATACTAATAAAGCTAATGCCTGACCTCTTTCTAATACAATCAATGTGTAAAGGGAATGCATAATGCAAAAAGGAAAATCAGTGTTCAAAAGAAATGTCAGTATGGCCGAGTCAACTCCCTTCTCCAAGTTTTGTAGCACGGGGTAAGGTGGCAAACTGGGACCTTGCGCGACACTCTGCCTTCGGACACAAGGATACAGTTTGTTTTGTGGACCAGGGCCCACTTAGCCTTCCACAGTAAGTTGCTAGTTTAGGGGCTGGACCTCTCCGCTTTCTCTCACTCCAGCCCATGTCATCTTTTAGCTTGTAATACAGTTCAACAAAAGGTTTGTTTCCTTCTGGTTACTACAATTCAGTACAGGTTTCCCTCTGCCGGGCTCAAACCTTTCAATCACAATGTGTGAGGGTTCCCTTCTCCAAACTTCAATCACACCTTTATAGTCTTCCCTCCGTCAGGCTCAAGCCTCCTTTTACTTTCCTTCTGCTGTCAAAGACTTTTGAAACTGCAAGGCTTTTGCTCTTACCTCGGCAGGATCACTTCAACCTTCTTTCCGCAAAACTCAAACGTCACTTTTCCTCTCCTACACCAAGGCCTATTGGTAAATGTAGTTTCCAGCAAAGTGCTCATTTCAAAGTTCAAAGATATTTCTCACATTCAGGTTTCCATCTGCCAGGATCAAACCTAACAGTTCAAATCTTGCATCTCAGTTTCTTTCTCTTCCCGCCCCATCTATGGCATCAGACATTTCACAGAGACTTTCGATTGGGCATCTTCTTTCACCGGACCACTCTTTATTTTGTATCTTTAATTTACAGTTCTTTACAATGCTTTACTTTCTCTCGCCTCTTATTGGCACACGCACAACCTTCATTCATCAGATACTGTTGCCGTCAAGTTTCATTTAACACAGACCGGACTTTCACTGTTTTCATCAACTCACTGACTATGTTATTCTTTTTAGTCTTTTGCGGCTTTGTTGCTGAAGTCAAGGCTGATACCACAACTGCCGCTACAGCTCCCTAACTCTGCCGTTCACCCGCGAGGGTGGCTGGTATCTTTAAAACACAAAAGAGGTGTGTCTCTTCTCTCTAGCCCCTGCCCAAGTCCGAGTCATTTCATAGTTTCTTTAACATCACAGTTCTTTCACTTAACTTCTCATGGGACTCCATCAGTCGGGCTCAGACCCCTCCTTTACTTCTCACACAGGTCGCCCTCAGCCAGGCTCGGACCCTCTCGCTTTGCACAAAAACTTTCAGTTTTCCACTAGGCCTCTCAGGCTTCCCTGTCTGAGACTAGGCCTCAACCTGGACTTTCTTGCGCAACCTTCAAGGACCTTCGGAGTTAACGATCTCTCGCCGGGGTGAGCAAGGTTTCTCTGTACCTCGGTTACATCCCTCGGGCTGTCGCTCTGCTCCGCCTAGTTCGCCGTCATCCTGGAAGAACTGCTCCTTCTGGTGCACCGCCTTGCTCAAAAGTCCAACCATAAAAAAAAAAAAATCTCTGGACTTCAAGCCCCATAATGCAATGTTCTTATTTCGCTTCCACTTTGCCAGCTCACCTAAAACAGCATTCTGGAGGTTTTGGGAGCTGCAGGTTTTAAAATAGGATTTTTCCTGAGGTCAGGGTCTCACCACCTGCCGCAGGGGAGGAGCTCTGGCATTGGCACTGCCAGGTAACCCCAGCTGCCCATGGTTTGGCTCCCTGTAGACAGAGCTCCCTTGCCATACTGCAGCCGTCCCTGTACTCACAGGCTCAGTATTTCAGCAGTCCTTTCTCCAGGCCTTCAAGGGTTCCCCCAGCTGCAGTTCCTTCTTCCTGGCCTTGGTTCTTCCGCCAGCATCCCACGCTCGCTCAAAGTGTGCCTATGTGCTCCACCTTTTATACTGGCTGGGAGTCGGGTGTGAGTGGTTGTCCAGCCCTGGCCGACTCTGCCTGGCCTGGTTAACGGGACAAAATGGAGGTTGCCCATAGGAATCCATGATGCCTGGTTTCCTATGGGTAATCTTCATGGCTCCAACTTGCCTTTTCTTCGTCTCAGTGGTTTTGGGAGAAAACAGTGGGGAGGAATTATGGGCGTGGTAGTGCTTCCTAGTGATTATGGGTAAATCAGGTAGAATGTTGTCAGGGAAAGAGGGATAATCATGTTGCTGTATGACACAGGGTGATATGCGTAACTCTCCGGGTCGGGACCAGACAGCAATAACCCCTCCCTTCCACCCCACAAAGAGGATATCAGGTGGGTTGATGGGGAAAAGCCCTTGGGCTTTTCACATACCTTCCACTATGTTGGTTGGACCAGGGTTTTTCACCTGGAGATACTCTTGGGGAACCACCAGAGTGTTGGTCCAAGCAATCCAGTATACAGTCCTGAGTGGATAAGTTGACTTGATTCAAGGGGCAACTTTTCGTTTGTGGGATGTCCAAACTCTCTGCAAGAATAGCAGTATTGGTCCCTACATGATGTTTGGGAAAATAGTTTGTTGGTTAATTCTAACGAAGGGGACAGCGTTTCGCTCGGGTTCTCGAAGACTTCGGGATCTAAAGGGGATTTTAATTGGTCTGTTTCTCCCTCCCTGTTATTTCTCCCTCCTGATCCCTACTAGATTTTCCTAGGGTAGGAGGTTCGGGTTCTTTTGGGTTTACAGTACCCAACGCTGGAGAGCATGTTCCTTTGTTTCCTGATGGACTCAACTCATCTTGTATTGTATAATAATGATTGGTGTGGGAAATAAAACTTCCTCACAGATAAAGTGGTCTCCCCGGCCTGCTCTTTCACCCTTCACTTTTCCAAGGGATGGTAACAAAATTCTAAGTGTCTGGTTGGGCTTCCACATCCCTCAGTTTTCAAGAGAAGAGGGATCTCTGGGGAGGCAAACTCAGATGATTCTCCTAGGGGGGTCTTAACTCAGTCGGCTGGAAACTAGAGACAGGGATTTTCCTGGTCTCTAGGAGGGTTACATGAAAAAATAATTCAGCTCCTTTTCTGGTCCATT
This sequence comes from Ambystoma mexicanum, assembly GCF_040938575.1. Classification (NCBI taxonomy): domain Eukaryota; kingdom Metazoa; phylum Chordata; class Amphibia; order Caudata; family Ambystomatidae; genus Ambystoma; species Ambystoma mexicanum. The sequence goes on along the minus strand of NC_090937.1, from coordinate 380,423,808 downwards.
GGACTCTTCCTGTTCCCATTTCCTTCACAAGACCCTAGTTGGAGCAAGGTTTCAGAGCGGTTTACGAAACCATGTGCCAAGAAGCAGACCAAGCTTTGTACTCTCAATATACTTTTACAACTTAATTTGGCTATAGACCCTGGGCCATTAGTTGTTCTCTCTTTGTTGTATAGAGTATCCCCAAGAGAATTAACGAGGTTGACACCTTTATTTACAGTCTCATTAACACCAGCACATGTTCCTTTACTAGTGACATCTCTTAAGGACGGTCCTATTAAGTTAGTAGTAATTTCTAACTGTGTAACTACATCTTTCTTCCTTGCTATCAAAAAGAGCACTAAGCCCATACAAGAGGATAGAGAAGTCTTCTTTGCTTACTGAGGACTGAGAGGCTAATTTCAGAATAAGGAAACACCATCCACCCTTACTGCTAATGTCTTCTTTGTTCGTATTCCTAGTATGTAGACCAGTAAGCAACACCCCCTTTTTTGCCCTCTTTTTCAAACAAGGGTTTCCACCTTCAGCAATTTCATTCCTAGCTAGTAAGCCCTTTTTTGCCATGTTAACATTCTTTTTCTTTTATTTCTTAGTATGCATTTTTCCTACTAGGGGCCAGGTCCGACAGAACAATATCATATCAGTGCAAACCCTCATTATCTAACTCGTGGGTAACCTTTGCCGAGCGGTCACATAGGTTAATAATATGAGGCTCAAGCGAGGAGGAAAAATACTTTCTTATCTTTGATAATCATATTCTTTTTTACTTTTCTTTTGTTCGTTTTATTTTTTGTGACCCGAGTTGTTCCAGTCTTCTTAACAACGAGGCAACCCTTAAAAGTATTTATCATCTCATTAGAATTTAACATAGAGAACAAGGAGTCTCCCGAAATAGAACCATCCCCTGGCGGACTAGACACCACAGCCTTCCCTTCAATATCACCAGTTTGGGGGCCACCATTTTAGAGGAGTTAAGAGACTCTGATATTACTAGCCTGGTCATGTTGTCATTAGTTAGCTTGATCTGATCAGGAAGAATACAGGCAACGCACAGCAGTACAGGTCAGATTCCTAAGTGTTATATTACATGACTAAAAATGTCAGAATACTTTATTGTCTGGTTAAGTGTCTCTTCACAAAGTTTTACCAATGAACTAAGTAGGTAATTCAGTGCCTGACTGTTTATGGAGGAAGTGGGTGAGAGAGAGGAGCTACTGGTTGTAGAGATATTAGGAGGATTGCTTATGGATGCCCTCACCAGAGGGGAGGTTGGTTGATTAAAAGGAGTACAATTTTCATTGATAGTAAAGCTTCCAGCCCTATGTGAGTATCTACCACCTCAGGTGAGGCCTAATGTTCTGAGATGGTACAATTCATCAGGAGCACAACAGACTTATCCAGTAAATCTGTATTAGCCAGATGGACTTTGAAGTCATCTGACATCACAGTTTCAGTAGCAAGAATAAGACATGCATTATTCACCGTAATAGCATTTCTGATGATTGTATCTGCTTAGATTCATATGCTGTGGATATGGGCCGACATCCAGTGGTAACCGCAGAGTATTGCATCTTGTCTTTCGGGGACCGAAAAGGGGACATCAGCATAGGCGTTTCTGTAACACTATCCCTATCGTGAGATGTAGTGTACCCAAAATCCGTCATGCGCCGAGGCCCCTCCGATTGTATTTTTTCTGCCATGAGGGAGCCCAAGGCTATTGTGAGCGAGTACATGAAGAGAGAAAGTAGAAAGACGTCTATGTTCATTCCACCCCGAGCAGGGAGGGCAGGGCGCATGTGAATCTAAGGAGATACAATCATCAGAAATACATTACGGTGAGTAATGCATGTCTTCTGATGCTTGTTAATCTGCTTAGAATCACATGCTGTGCATAGACTAGCGAGCAGTACCCGGAGTTGGAGGTGGGTAGTGAGAAGGAACAGTAGAGAAAATATGTCTTAATACTGCTTGTCCCACCTGAGAGTCAGATCTAGAATGAGTGTCTAGGCAATAGTGTTTTGTAATGGTGTGTACAGAACTCCAGGTTGCCGCTTTGCAAATGGACTCTAGGGGAACATTTGCAATGAATGCTATGGAAGCCACAGTGCCCAGATTAGAGTGTGCTCTAGGCTTGAAGGGCAGTTCTCACTTAGCAAGAGTGTAGCACAGTGTGATGCATTTGATAATCCACCTTGGGATAGCCGATTTAGAGACCGGAACCCCTTCTGTACCAGCTGCCACTGAAACGAATAATTGGTTTGTTTTCCTCCGTGGTTTCGTTCTTTCCAGGTAGAACATGACTGCCCTGTGCACATTTAGTGCGTGTAGGCTTCTTTCGGCCATTCTAGTGGGATTCTGGAAGAAAGTGGGTAGTTCGATCGATTGGTTCACATGGAACTTTGAGATGAATTTAGGCGCAAATCTGGGATGAGTGCGCAGAACTACCTTATCCCTGTGGACTGTAGCAAAAGGTTCTAGAACAGAAAGGGCATGTAGTTCGCTAACAAGTCTAGTAGAAGTGATAGCCACCAAGAAGGCTGTCTTGTAAGCAAGGTCTTTCAAACTTGCTTTATGCATTGGCTCAAAGGGAGATACCATGAGTCTGGTTAAAACCACATTTAGCTCTCATCCAGGAGCTGGGTGACAAATGGGGGGATGGATTTTCTTAACCCCTTCCATAAAGGCTTTAATCACTAGTATTTTCCACCAAGACACTTTTTGTTGAGACGTGGTGTAGGCTGAGAGCAGCAAGATGAACCTTTAGGTAATTGAAGACCAGTCCTGCGTCAAACAAATGGGTTAGGTACAGCATAAGGTGTGTGGGTGAGCAATCGATGGGAGTGACACCATTGGTATTACACCAGATGACGAAGCGTTTCCATTTACTGGAATAGCAATAGCAGGTGTTCGGTTTTCTAGCTTCCCTGAGAATGTCCATGCATCTGAGGGAGCTGAAGGTGTCCAAACACTATGACCTCAGGAGCCAGGCTGCTAAGTACAGAGTTTGTGGGCATGGGTGTAGAGTCTCCCCCCTGTCCTGAGACAAAATGTTGTACGGGCAGGGTAGTTTTACTGCCGGGGAGAGGGACATTTCCATTAGATGAGCGAACCAGGGTTGGCGGGCCCACATGGGGGCTACCAATATCATGGCGACTGGTTCCTGGTGCATTTTGTGCACTATCTTGTTGAGTAGGGGAGTCGGGGGGGAAAGCGTAAACAAATTTCCCTGACCATGTTACCCTTGGAACAGTTCTGGGGGTATCTGGAGGCGTAGTCTTGGCATTGGGCGTTCTCCTATGTTGCAAACAGGTCGATCTCTGGGAAGCCCCATTCTGTGAAGACGTTGGCGACGATGTCTTCGTGCAGATGCCATTCGTATTCTATGGGCAGTGGGAAATCTCTGCTGAGCATGTCTGCCAGAAGATTGAGTTCCCCTGGAACGTGTTGGGACAACAGAAACATTGTGTGTTTCAGAGCTCACATCCAAATGTTTTGGGACAGCTTGGATAGCCCTGGAGAGTGTGTGCCCCCTTGTTTGTTCGTTCAAGTAATACATAGCTGTGGTGCTGTCTGTCAGAACCAGAACTGTCTTCCCTTGTAGTTGCGTTTGAAAGGCTTTCAGTGCCTTGAACACCACTAATAGCTCTAGCAGATTTATATGGTTGGATGCTACTTGTGGAGACCACACTCCATGCGCTGTCTGCTGAAGCAGGTGAGCCCCATACCTCGTGAGAGTGGCTTCCCACTGCAGGGTGGTGAAGGACTGCCCCTTCAAGAGGTTTTTCCTCAACCACCACTGCAGAGAGAACAAGGGCTGGCGAGACAACTACCAGATCTTCCCATTGTCCGCTGGCCTGACACCAGTGGCTGTTGAGCCACTCTTGCATGGGACGTATGGGAAGACGCGCGTGGGGAACCAAGTATATGCAGGACGCCATCATACCTAGCAAGCGCATGGCCTTGCGTACCATCACCTCCCGACTGGCTACATATTGAGGGATCTGAAAAAGCATGTTCTGAACCCTCTCGTTGGAGAGGAAGATGAGGCCGTCCTTCGTCCGGATTAGAGCCCCCAGGAATTATTTTACTTGACTGGGAACTAGACTGGACTTTTTCTCGTTGATAGAGAATCCCAGACTGAAGAAAGGTTTACGGTCTTCTGGGATTTCAAAAAGCATGTTTTGTAAGCCAGGCGTCGAGGTAATGGTAAACTGGGATGGATAGTCTGCGCAGGTGTGCTGCCACTACTGCCAGGACCTTCGTAAACACCCTTGGCACCGAGGCAATGCGGAAAGGGAGCACCTTGAATTGGTAATGGCTGTCCTCTACCATGAACCTTAGATATTTCCTGTGCGCTGGCAACATTGAAATATGAAAGTATACATCTTTCATGTCCAATGTTGCCATGTGGTCCAATGTTGCCATGTGGTCCCACTGTTAAAACAGTGGGATCACTTCCTGTAGCGTTACCATACGCAACTTTGAGGTTTTATACATTTGTTCGCTGGGCGCAGGTCTAGAGCAGGGCGCATGTTGAGGTCCTTTTTGGGTACAAGGAAGTACACTGAATAAATACCCTTGTTTACCTGAAGAATAGGGACGGCTTCTATGGCGTCCTTTTCGAGCAGCCCTTCCACCTCTTCATTTAGGATCTATAGATGGTCCGGCGAGAGGCGTCGTTAACGTGGCAGTCTGAACTGTGGTGGTTGGGCGAATTCCACGCACACGGAACACAACCGCGGTTATCAAGCCCAGTTCCCTTGCAGACTAATGATTGCATAAGATACCTAAGGAGAATTTCATATCCAATAAATCTGCATACTGAGGGACCAGCACTGTTCTTCAGCAATTGCCACACAATCAAGGCCATAAGGGGATAATTTGAAATCCACTATTCATCTTTTGATCTGCATATTCACAAAGTAAACAAAAGCATTCAATATAAGTACTGCTCACCAGCAGTGCTAATAAAGACCATAAATACGTAGACAATGTCATATTCAAAACTCGAAGGAATGTTGTGCCTATGTACCAAATAGGTACCCAAAGAAAATAATGTTATTAATTTGCTAAGAGTGCAAAAACAATCCTAATAACTACTCAGTGGGTCACCCTTTCATATCCTCCTGAAGAACCAGTAATCATATACTGGAGAAACACGTGTTGAGGGAAATAACATACTGTGAGAACCAGCATGTGAACAAGAATTTCAACTTAGCAAGACAACAATATGAAGCGATATTAATGTCTGCACCAAATGCTACCATCTACTCAGGGGCACAACAAAGCTCCTAGAAGTTTACTCCATAATACATCTTTAACTTTTAAAGGACTCAAGCTCACAGAAAGACCTCTCAAAGGAATCTCAAGAATCAGTGCAATATTGAATAGAAACTCGCTGTAAGCTAAGGACTCAAAGGATTTCCAGGAAAAAGAGCAACAGAAATTCACTGTAAAAAGGACTTTAAGGACTCTCATGAATAAGAGCAATATAACTAGATATCTATTGTGAAGTCAACAATATATCGAATAAACAAGAACATGTCAGCTCTATTGTGTCTCTGCTCGTTTTTTAAAGATCAATAAACCTCCTGATAACTGTAGGCACAACAACAAGGCAATACACTTAAACCTTCTTCATTTTTCTCCAGCATTGGGCAACCTCAATGCTGTATTACCATGCAGCCACAGTTTCTTTACCATCTATAAGGGATACACATGCTGTATCACATGCTGTGCATAGGCCGACATCTAGTGGAAGCTGCAGTTTGTTTTTCGAAACTTGAAAATGGGCATCGACACAGGGCGTGCCAGTAATACTATCCCTAGTGCGACGTCCACTGTACCCATGATCCCTCACGCGTGTAGGACCCCCAGATTGTATTTCTTCTGACATGAAGTAGCATGAGGAGTAGCGCGAGTACATATTATCTAAGCAGATAGATAGAAAGATAAGACTACAAGCCTCCATGCGTCTTCTCTCAGAGGGGAGGAAGGGCGGGCACATGTGAATCTAAGCAGATACAAGCATCAGAAATACGATTACAGTGAGTAATGTATTCCTTCTGAGGCTTGTGGAATCTGCTTAGATCACATGCTGTGCATAGATCAGTGAGCAGTGTTAGAAGAAGGAGGTGGGATTTGAGAAGGGTCATGAGCAAATAAAATGTCTTAGAACCGCTTGTCCCACTTGAGTATCCGTCTTGGAATGAATGTCAATACAGTAGTGCTGAGTAAAAGTGTGAATAGAGCTCCATGTAGCTGCTTTGTAAATGGTGTCAAGGGGTACATTTGCAATGAAAGCCAGAGTGGCCCCAGTGCCTCTAGTAGAGTGGGCTCTTGGCGTAAAAGGCAGAATTCTTTCAGAAAGGGAATAACATAGCTGGATACAATCGACTATCCACTTTGAGATAGCACCTTTAGAGACACTATCTTCTTCTCTGCCTGCATCTACGGAGACAAACAGTTGGTCTGTTTTTCTTAGCGCCCTGGTCTTGTCTACGTAGTAGAGGAACGCTCTTCGCACATCTAGAGTGTGTAGTTTCACCTCAGCAGAGCTTCTGGGTTCTTGGAAGACGGCCGGAAGCTCAATGGACTGGTTAACGTGGAATTTAGAAATTAACTTAGGTGAGAACCTAGGGTGTGTTCGTAGAACCAGTTTATCCTTATGAACCGTAAAGAAAGGATCCTGCACTGACAGAGCCTGAATTTCACTGACCCTTCTTATGGATGTAATGGCTACTAATAAGGCAGTCTTATAGGTCAGGTATTTGAGACTGGCTTTATGCATGGGTTCAAAGGGTGGGCCCATGAGTTTAGCAGGCACCACATTAAGGTCCCATCCTGGTGGTAGGTTTGAAATTGGAGGGTGGAGTCTCTTTACCCCTTCCATGAAGGCTTTAACCACTGGTACTTTCCACCACGAAACCTTGTTATGGGAGGTGGTGTAGGCTGACAGCGCCGCCAGGTGTACCTTGAGTGAGTTAAATACCAACCCTGCATCCAGCAGGTGGAGCATGTATGTGCCAATATTGGAAGGAGTGCAATCAACCGGGTTGATTTGCTTATTCTGGCACCAGACAACAAATCTTTTCCATTTGTCAAAGTAGCAGTGCCCCGTGTTAGGTTTCCTAGATTCTTTTAGGATGTCCCTACATGTCTGAGGTAAGTTGAGATGTCCAAATTCTATGACTTCAGGAGCCATGCTGCCAAGTTCATTGAGCTGGGTTGAGGATGCACTGTTTGACCTTGGTGCTGGGACAGTAGGTTGCACCAGCACAGGAGTCCGATGGGTTTGCACACCGCTAGTCTGCGTAAGTGTGGGAACCACGGTTGCCTCGCCCACATGGGAGCAACTAGGATGAGCGTCATCGATTCCCTGTGCATCTTGTTGACCACCTTCCTCATGAGAGGGGTTGGTAGAAAAGTGTAGGCAAACATCCCTGACCAGTTCATACATAGGGTGTTCCCCTTGGAGTCTGGCTGAGGGAACCTTGATGCGAATCCTGGGCATTGCCTGTTTTCGCTTTTGGCGAATAGGTCTGTAGTGGGGAAACCCCACTATGAGAAGATGTCTTCTACGACTTCTCTGTGTAGACACCATTCGTGTTCTTCTGGGAGGGGATCTCTGCTTAACGCGTCTTCTAGTGAAATGAGATTCCACTGGAACATGTTGAGATGAAAGGTAAATGTTCCGTCTGAGTGCCCATGTCCAAATTTTCTGGGCAAGCCTGGACAGATTTGGCGAAAGAGTCCCTCCCTGTTTGTTTATGTAAACATTGCTGTCGTACTGTCTGTTAGGATCTGTCGCACGTGGGGGACCAGGTAAATACATGACGCCATCATGCCTAGCAAACGCATCACTTTGCGCACCCTCATCTGGCGACCGGGCTGATATAGAGGAATTTGCAGTAGTAGATTCCGAATTCTTTCCTCGGATGGAAAGGCCAACCCCTCTTGAGTGTTTAGGACAGCTCCTAGGAACTGTTTGGAGGTGCTTGGCACCAGGCTTGATTTTTTCTCGTTGATAGAGAAACCCAATTGGAAGAGGAGGTCAATCGTTCTTTGAATGTTTGATCTGCAAATTACTGGGGTCTCCCCCGTGATGAGCCAGTCGTCCAGGTAAGGATACACTGGGATTGCCTCCCTGCGTAGGTGTGCCGCCGCCACCGCCAGTACCTTGGTGAATACCCTTGGAGCCGAGGCTATACCGAAGGGCAGCACCTTGAACTGGTAGTGCTGACTGTCCACCTTGCAGCGCAAGACTCTTCTGTGCGCTGGGAACATGGAAATATGAAAATAGGCATCTTTCATGTCCAATGTTGCCATGTAATCCCCCCTTTTTAGGAGGGGGATTACCTCTTGAAGAGTGGTCATGCAAAACCTTTGGGGCTTGACATACTTGTTTGCAGGGCGTAAGTAATACTGGGCGCATTGTCAAATCTTTTTTTGGCACAAGGAAGTAAGTTGAATAAATACCCTTGTTTACCTCATTGCCCAGGACGAGTTCTATCGCGTTCTTTGCTAGAAGATTGACGATCTCCTCGAGGAGGACCTTTTGGTGGTCCAGGGAATGTATTTTTTGTCATGGAGGGTGGTTTCGGGGGCGCTTGAGCAGTTCGATGCAGTATCCTGCGGACACTGTTGACAGCACCCATCTATCTGATGTGATCCCTTCCCATGCTTGGGTGAAGCTGGAAATGCGCCCCCCAACTGGGGATGCGCGAGAAGGGACACCGAGCGGAACGTCACTGCTTTGCGGGAGGCGTACCGCCTCTGCTGGGGCTACCTCTACCACGGCTCCTTTTGTTTCCTCTGCTATAACTCTGGGTAGTCTGCTGGTTGTTACCCCATGATGTACCCTGTCCCTGTGTATAATTGGAGCCCATTTAGGAAATCTGGCCCCGTGGGCGACGGAAATTACTATTCCCTCTTTGATTACGGGGCTTATTTGTCAATTGTCCCAGGGACTTCAGAGTATCATACTCATCTTTGTCAGTCTTTAATGCGTCCTCTACCGCTTTGCCAAACAGAAGATTAGGTTCCACCGGCATGTCAATTAGGGATGCCTGGGTTTCGGGTTTAAACCCTGACTGTCTTAACCACGCATGCTTCTTAATGACTGTGCTCTCTGCTATGAGCCGGCCAGCGTTATCTGCGGCGTCAAAGGTTGTCTTAAGGATGCAACCGGACACAGCTCTTCCCTCCAACGTGATCTGGGCCAACCGACCCTTTAGTGGTTCCAGTGCGGAGTGAATGAGGGCAGCTACCTGCTCCCACTGGTGGCAATTGTAACTTGCCAGCAGAGTGGTGGTGTTGGTAACCCTTGCTTGGTAAGCGGAAGTGGAGGCTACTTTCCTTCCCAACCCGTAAATTCTCTTGCTCTCCTCTTCTGGGGGGGGGGTCAGATGAGGATAGAGGACCAAGGTGTCGGGCTTCAGTTGACCCCTTATGTAAAGTGGGTCTGACTGGGCGGCCCTGAACAATTTCTTGATTCTGGGGTTTGTGGCCCTGGTGAGATTAGGAGTGAGAAGGGAAGGATCAATTCTCAGTTGAATGGACTTGAGAATTGGGATGGCTTGAGGAATGGGTCTTTTTTCTCCTACTAGTTCTTCTGCAAAGTCCCTCTCTTCCTGCGCCCCTTGAGTGTCTATGTGGAAGTGCTCTGCAGTTCTAGACAAGACCTCATTTAGGAGGTGCTGGTTATCTACTGGAGAGTCGGTAACCTGAGGTTCTTTGCTAACAGGAGAGTCTATCCTGTAAACCTCTGCGACGTCTTCCTCCTCCCCATCCTGGCCCTCGTCATCTCCATAATAATCCACCCCCGTTTGGTCGTCCAACATTACTAAATCTGTATCCTCACCATACTGGTGAGGATCTTCACCATACTGTTGGTAGGGTTGTATGTGGAAAGGGTCTGAAACCAAGCCCTGAGTTGGAGTCCCAAACCGAGGTTTCTTACTAGGGGGCTGAGTGTCTCTGGATCCTGAAGGAGTAGCGTTATCTGGGGTATAGCTGAGGAAATGTTCTAGGTTTTTAAGAGTAGAAATCAGCCAGGGAAGACATTCTCCTCATAACCCTATTTCTTCACTGCTCCATTCTTTGGAGCTGGGAATGACGACTTCCTGAGAAGTCTTTTCCTCGATAATGGTCTTGGACTTAGGGGCAGGAACAGGGGTCTTGGATTTTTGTTTATCTGAAGACTTCCGTTTTCCCCTATGTGTCAGTGTTGCAGAAATAGGTTGAGAAGACTATTTCTGCTGTTTCCCCCTCCCCTTGAGAAGAAGAGTGTTTCCCTAATGTTTTCACCTTCTCTGAGCTTTTCAGCGCCTGGCGTCGAGATTCGGGGGTACTCTCTCTGTCTTTAGAGTGTGCACGTCGGGACTCCTGGTGTGCGGCCTGAGGGTGGAGGTCGGATTAGTCTTCTGCGAACGCACCTTCGTTAATTGGGGAAGCGAGGCAACCTTGGCAACTGTGGATGGTTGCCTTGTGTCATGTAGCGATCTCAACCTGGAACGCCCAGAGGACACTGATTCCATGGACCGCTCTCTTTGTGCCTCTTTCCGAGAACTCGACACGCGTGTCGTGTCTCGGTTGGACTTATAGTGTTTATGTGTAGTATTGGTGTGGGTAACGCTCGTGTCGCCGGGTGTGTTCCCCATAGCTGCCCTGCCGGACAATCTTCTGAGGTCGGGGACTTGCGCTTGGGCGTCTTGCGACACCTCTGTGCCCTCGCCGTCCGAAAGTACGGCATCGCTGCCATCACTGAAGGCACCCTCCGCTTCCATGGCCTCGAGTTGCCTGGCGTGGTGGGACCAACGTTTGGTCGAGCGGTCCTTTAATGTTTTCGCCTTGAACAGGCTACACGCTCTGCAGTTCGCCTCGGGGTGATCCCTCGGCAAGCAGGGGTTACAGGTGGCATGTTTGTCAACCCAAGGATACTTGCGGTTGCACTTGGGGCAAAATTTAAATGGAGTGCCCTCCATATGCACCTATGGCAGCGGGCTGGTGTGTGTAGGGAATAATAATAATAAGAGTGTACAGTATGTTTCCACACCCCATTCTCCCTACTTGCGGGGCCTAGGCCAGAGGCCTTGCGAGGCCCAAAGTCCGTCGTGCAGCTCTCGACGGTTGTTTGTTATTCGGACCGGCGTAGAACTTCGACGTGGGCGTGAAAGAACAGGGAAATTAATATTGATTTTTTGCAAAATGGCTGAAAGCCAGGGAACTCCACACAATGCTTCCGACCAGTACGGCGGAAAAAAACAATCTGAGGGTCCTACACGCGTGAGGGATCATGGGTACAGTGGACTTCACACTAGGGATAGTATTACTGGCAGGCCCTGTGTCGACGCCCATTTTCGAGTTTCGAAAAACAAACTGTAATACTCCGCAGCTTCCACTAGATGTCGGCCTATGCACAGCATGTGATCTAAGCAGATTTCACAAGCCTCATAAATAAGCTTACAATTGTAAGCTCGCTTTGAGATTGCCAACAGGTTGCATAATTTTTCCAATGAATTCCACGCAGTACCCATTGGCGACCGTCTTTATAACCCACTGTTCTGAAGTTATCCCCTCCCATGCCGTGAGGAAAGATGTTAAACGCCCCCCGACCGGGGTGACATGGGAGTGGACCTGGATCCTTTGGTCACTTATGACCAAAGGCTGCAGCTCTTCTGGGGTTGGGGCCTCTGCCTTTGTTGCGTTTTTGACCCCTAGGTGGGTAGTTTGGGGGGCTTTCAGATGTTTGTCCAGAGTTCCAGTTTCCCGTGTTGTAGTTGTTTTGACCTGCACGGGATTGCCCTCGAAAGGACCGATGAGAACCGCTTACCCTTTTGGGGGGGACGGCTTCTGATTTATTTGTTGCAATGATTTAAGAGTCTCATGCTCTTTCTTGGCCGTCTCCAGAGCATAATCGACCGATTTCCCGAAGAGATTGGTCTCTTCTTTGGGTTTATTAATAAGGGCGGCCTGTGTTTCAGGCTTGAACCCAGAGTTGCAGAGCCAAGCATGTCGCTTCAGTAGAGTGCCCTGGGCCAGAGATCTGCCTGCTGTCTCAGCAGTGTCCAGAGTGTTTTGATTATATTCTGATTTAATTGCCTGCCCTCGGCCACGATGGTGAGAAGTCTGGGCCTAGCGGGTTCAGGAACCTCCTGGAGACCCTCTTGTACAAGGTTCCATTGTGCATCTGTATAACTGGCAAGCAGAGTGGTGTTATACGCTAGGCGTGTGGTGTATGCAGCTGCTGAGGTAACACGCTTATCTAAGGCGTACAACCTCTTAGATTGCTTATCCGGAGGTGCCTCCGCCATAGCAAGGGGTAACCCTGCTCGTTTCGAGTGCTAGTGACTACCAAGGAGTCGGGGGTGGCGTTGCCTTTAATATTGAGGGTCTGAGCTGGCGTGACTAGGGAGGGGGCCAACCTTCTTTTAACAGAGTGCAGGAGGGGAATGGCTTGGCTTGAGAGGGGCTTCTATTTGAGAATGTATTCCACAAAACCTTGTACGAGTACCGCCTCCTGGGTGGTGAACTGAAAGTGCTCTGCTGCCTTCCTTAAAATGGCATTAAGGCCATTTGATCGTCAACAGGCAAGACCTGGCGGGCCATAGTAGTGGGAGGAGAATCCAGGCATAGGACATCAGTGTTCTGATCTTCCGTGGGGAGCGTCCATGGCTCAGTCTCCACTTGCTGGGTTTCTTCCCAATTGTCCATGGCATCCGCCTGGTCATCAGGGTAGTCCTGCAGGAAGCAAGGGTCTTCTTCCTCGTCGTAGATGTCCTGGTAAGTGTCCATCTGGACCACATCTTCATGGAGGGCAGAAGCCGAAGGCTGCGAGTCAAGATTTTCCTGGAAACGTGAAGCTGACCCCAAAATAGGGTCTTCATGAGACTTCTTAGGGGAAGGCTGCTCAGAACGCGAGACAATCCTTTCTAGACGGTCAATCCTTTGAATTTCTCCCTGGTCCACTTAGATGAACCAGGAGGGCCAAAAGGTGGAAAAACGTCGTCTTCCTCTCTGTGGCATTGAAATTTGTCCCGAAGGGTATTGGAAAGAGGCTCCTGACTGTCCTCGTAGGTTTTGAGAGTACTGGGGCACCATGGTGTGTCTTTAGACTTGTCCGTAGCACGCTACACGCGTTTCAACGGTATCCTAGGCGTTAGCCCAACCGCTGAAGTAATCCTCGCGATACAATCATCAATCTTCGCCAAATCTGCGTGAGACAATGGGTCAGCAGTAGATTTACCGCCTACTGCGGCATCATAGGGCCTAGCGGTAGCTTTTTTGCCTGTGGAAAGGGTAGGAGGCCTAGGAGTAGGTTTTGGGCCTACAAAGGCCTTAGGGGGCGACATAGCGTCGGATGACTGCGCTTCGGCGTGTAAACCCGATTTAGGTGTAGCGCCCTTATTTTTGGAGTGCCCAGTCGCATGACGCTGCTGCGAATGTGGGGAAGGCTGCTGATCTACCAGATAAGAGGATTCTGTCGAAAATTTCGACGATCCTGTTGGCGCCTTCACCTTTTTCGACGAAACTGTCAAAATCGGTGGTGCGGTTGTGTGCTTAGTGTTTCGTGGTTTCTGTACACCCCTGTCGCCGGGTGTTGCCCCCGAAGCGAGACTTACATCAGGCCTAGCGGTGTCGGGGGATGGGCGTGGCGGACCTAGAAGCGTCAACCTAAAGGTTGATAACATCCAATACGGATGTCTGGTCATCATCAGTGCCCCCATCACTTTCGGCGGGTGTGGCGGTGGGGGAAGAGGCTTCAGCCCACGACATACTGTACACAGCGCACCGCTTCACACAGCGCTCCTCAAGGGTCTTAGGCCAAACGAGCTTACACGCCACACACCGCTTCTTGTCGTTATCTAGGGGTAGACAAGAATTACAAGTTCTGTGCTCGTCTTTCCACAGGTACCTGACCCTACGCTTAGGGCAGAACCTAAATGGAGTCCTTTCCATAGCGAAAGGTATAAGCAAAGATGACCAGACCTAGAGGGCAAAGAGGGGGAAAGAGGAGACATAACGAAAGATATGGCCACCCGACCCCCACTCTCCCTACTGTGTAGGCCAGCCTGAGGGCCCGGCCACATGGATGACTCAGCTGGTGGATCTTAGGTGCCGAAATCCACCGCCGTCGAAACTTCCCACAGTCTCCGTCAAGGTTGCTTGAATTGCTGTTGAAGTGACTTAAGGGGAAATAACCGACAAAGTCGGAATAAAGATAAACAATGTCTCTTATGAAGAGCTCCGCTATAGGGCAACCAGTAATCTGGGCGGAAAAAACCAATCTGAGGGACCTCAACGCTCGAGGGATTTTGGGTACACTACACATCTCGATAGGGATAGTGTTACAGACACACCTATGCCGACGTCCCCTTTCGGTCCACGAAAGACAAGATACAATACTCTGCGGTAACCACTGGATGTCGGACCATGTACACATCATGTGAATCTAAGCAGATTAACAAGCATCAGAATGTGATTGTATTCAGGTGGGTGAGCATTGTACGCTAATGGATTAGACAAATTACCTTCCAAGGCATGATTGCATTCACCTCTTTCCTGCAGAGTAACCTAAATGCAATCATCAGAGAGCAGCCGCGCGATGGAATCAGTCACTTTAATGCCCAAATATGCCAATCAATTACTCAATTGTTCCCTTAAGGGAGCAGACACGCTCGTCTCAGAATTAGCAGGAAAGTACTTGCTGATTTTTTTGGTTCTCTCCCGTTTTTTACAGTGATACATAGCTGATTGGCAAAAATATCAACAGGTGCTCGAAAGCTCTGGAGATCATATTTATATACGACTTTATTACTGTATTAAGCGCCACGCAACTCACCAGAATCGCTGACTGCTCTCCCATCACAGGCGTCCAGTCAGGCATTACTACCCGAGAGTCCTCCATCCAAATAGAGTTGTTGGAGACCACCAGGGGGCGCGGACCAAGATGGCCGCGTAGAGACGAAGCTCTGCCACGCACGGTCCATCTAGAGGAATATTTGCTCCCTTCCGCAGCTAAGAGAAACATTTTCCCCACGTGGTTGAGCAGTAGAGAACGGTGCCACACACTCCGGGTGCAGCGGCTGCAAAGACCATTACCCCCCCTTCCCACTGTCAACAGCAGAGGCAGGCAGGCCAGGCCAGACGGGGAAGCACAGAGGCGGAAACCTCGAGTTTCTCAGGAAAACGCAGCGCAAAGTTGTAGTGGTGACCGGACCCTGCAGGCATCCAAGCGGAGTCCCTGCCCAACCCCATCGTAGTGGGGCGAGAAGAGGCCGGATCAGGAACCCCCTCCCGCGGTGCGTCACAGACCATGGAGACAGCTGGTGTCCCGGACTGCAGAGAGGACCAACGGTGAGGAGCAGCCACGGGCCCGGGCAGTAAAATCGGACAGGGGATAGAGCTCCAACGGCTGTGACCAAGGTGTGGGACATATTCAGCCCCACCAAGGCTCACAAGAGGGCGAGCCAGGGAAGGCCAGTTACAGGCTACCTCTTGTGCTAGAGGGGGCCATAGAGGTGCAGGGACTAGGCCCCCTTCCCAAACGTGAGGCCGGAGGCTTCATAGCACACAAGGAGCAAGTATCCGGAGTAGGTAATTCCAGCTGAGCAGCACAGACAATGCAGACAGCGGGTGTCGCGTACTGTGGAGGGGACCGAGTGTGGAGGGAGCCCCGGGACCAGGCAGTAAAATCGGACAGGAAACTGAACCCCCTGCCACCCCACTCCCCTCGCATGAGAGCGCAGGTATCGGGGGCATAGGAGGTGGGGGGGGTCGGACCACATTGAGGTAGTGGGCTCACCCCCATTGGTGGAGTGGTGGGACTGGCATGACTCCTGATATGGATCCTAGGTGGCATACAAGGTGAGGAGGATCCTGTGGCCCCCCAGGGGTGAAATTTAAGCAGATACCAGGCCCCAGCCAAGGCCTTCAAGATACAAGGACATAGTCTCTCATGCCAGGGCATGCAGGACAGTTAGCCACAGACCGGAACCGGGGGTGGCCCCAGGAGCATCGTGGGCCCAGGTTCCCTCCTCCACCCTATGTGGAGCCGCCGACACAGCGAGAAAAACTGGTGGGGCAGTGTTGAGGGGACCAGCAAACAGGAGATAGAGAACAAAGAAGGCGAGGGCAGACCATCGGAGCAGGAGGCCGCACACCCATCCAGCGGAGAGAACTTGTGATCGCAATCTGCCCCTTGGACTTGGGAACCCCTCGGGGAAGGGCTCACCCAGACAACAGGGTCTGGAGCAGAGAGCTAGAACAGGGCCAGACGCAGGCCGGACCTGAGTCCACCCTGTTGTATTCAGCCACATTGAAGAGGAGGTGACCCGAGGAGCGCAACAGGACTGCAAATAACCAATGAGCCGTTCCCCCCTTTCCCCCCACCCAAGGGGCCAATGGCACCAAAGTATAGAAACGGGCCCCACAGCACAGGACACAGGGAACTGCCCTCAACCCCCCCCCCCCCAATAACAAGGAAGCACGGCAGGAGGGGCAGCCACAGGGGAGTCTTGCAATCTTTGCACCAGAATATACGGCGAGCAGGGTAGACTCTACAGTGGACCTGGCTCGTAGGGACGGAGCAAGATCAGGTCCCGAATCTGTCCCAAGGTAGCTCAAAAACATTTAGCCACACTGGAGAGAGAACGATAAACAGAGCGGCTAGGGAGAAGCGACACAAGCTGAGGGAGCTTGAAGTGGGGAAGGTGGTCTCAGGCCTACAGTTTCTTAAACAAAGATACTATGAGAAGGGAGACAAGGCAGATGCCCTGTTGGCATCGAAGTTCAGGGGTCCGAGAGCAAAAGGTGGATCTCTAAAATTGTGGACATTCACACTCCACGACAGGTAAAGTTTTCCAGAAATTTGCTACGTTCTACGAGCAATTGTATGGGAAGGTGAGGAAGGTGAGGGAGGTGGAGGAGGGGATCTGGATAGATACCTGGGGGACGTCTCCCTCCCAACTCTCCAGGAGAGTGAGGTCACAGACTGGAAAAACCGATCAAGCAGAAGAGGTACTGAGAGCCATTAGTGTGATGTAGGGAAAGCCCCTGGCAGCGATGGTTATACGGCAGGATTTTACAAGGCATTTGCAGGCTGTTTTGTCCAGCACATGGCTAAACTGTATAATAGTATCCTGACCTCGGGGAAGGCGCCCCCCCCTCGTTTGGCAGAGCATTAATAACAGTGATACCCAAGGAGGGAAGGGACCCAAAGAGCTGTAAATCATACTGTCCTATATCCCTGTTAAATGTTGATGCTAAGACCTTCACTAGGATTCTGGCCTCGAGAATGGAGGGGCTCATGCCAAAATTGGTCCATTCTGATCAGGTGGGGTTTATTCAGGGAAGACAGGGTGCCGATACAGTAGGTAAAACACTATGTGATGGAGGCCGTAGTGAAAAAAAGAGGGCAACCCAGTGCGGATCTCCCTTGATGCTGAGAAAGCATTCAATCTGGTGTATGGGGACTTCCTTTACAGGGTTTGCAGAAGTTTGGGTTGGGAGACCGATTTCTGAAGGCGATACAGGCATTGTACGACACCCCGGTGGCTCGCGTTATGGTTAATGGGAGATTGTCACGACCCGTCAAATTGATGAGGGGCACAAGGCAGGGCTGTCTTCTCTCGCCACTCCTGTTTGCGCTTACGATGGAGGTGCTGGCGGAACAGCTCAGAAGGGCCCCGCAGGTGGAGGCGATCAGGGTCAGCGACAGGGAATTCAAGGTGGGGTTATACGCAGATGATGTCTTGCTGCACCTGGTGAACCCACTGAGCTCAACCGTGGCAGCCTTAGAAATCATTGTGGAATACGGATTATTCTCTGGCTTCAAGGTGAACAAAGACAAGTCAGTGCTGTTTCCCTTTGCAGGGGATGGCCAAAGGACGTAGACGCGCTCCGGCTTTTAGGGTTACAAATTCAACGGGAAAGCATTCGATATTTGGTGGTTACCATAGCCAGGCCAGGAAAAGACTTGGGCGAGGCCAATTACCCCTCCCTATATTTAACACCCTGATTAACGAAATGGCGGGATGGGTCAAGGAACAGATCTCCTGGATGGGGAGGCTCAACGCCCTAAAAATGAATCTTCTACCAAGGGATCTGTACACGTTTCAGATGTTGCCTGATAGGGCCCCGGCGATGCTCCTTAAAGAAGCCGAAGCCCGAATGATGCGGTTCCTGTGGCAGAACCAGAAACCCAGAATAGGTTACTATACACGGATGATGCCGAAAGACCAAGAGGGAGTGGGGCTCCCAAATCTGACACTATACTACATGGCGGCTCAGCTCAGAGCAATGGTCCCACACCCGAGGGAGAACCCAAAGGAACAATGGGTTTTCGTGGAAAACCAACATAACAGCCTGACAACGGCAGGGGAATGGCTATGGGTCCCTAGGGGTCAGCTTCCTAGGAGAATCAGGGAACACCCGTTTCTGGGGGTGTATTGGGAGGTGCTAAATAACGGTGCCAGGACAGAGAGAATCACTTCTTGGCCCTCCCCCATGAGTCATATCTGGGCCCCTCCAGTTCGGTGTGAGATACCAGAGCTGGATACATACCAAAAATGGTTTGAGGCAGGACTTTCTAGACTTTTCGGCCAATTGTGGGAGCAGGAGAAATGTATAGGTCTTCAGGAGCTGGAAACTAGTCTGGGTATTGGAAAACTGCCGGTGCTACTATACCTTCAATTGAAATGAGTTTTTACAGTGGAAAAATTGAGGGTAAAGATACAAAGGGACCTCACCCCAATTGAAAAGGTTCTTGATGGGCACGCAGAGATGAAGGGGCTCATCTCACTACTCTATAGATCTCTGGTAGAAACAACAGGGAATCCAGTGGAGGGTCTCCTACAGAGGTGGGAGCGGGACATATGCCTGGAATTATATACAGTGGCAATCTACGGTGGCAGTGCAGAGGTGGAAGGGGAATGCCAGCAATTTTGCATAAGATATGGGACACAGTGAGGTATCACCCTTACAACAAAGACAGTGCGGCTCGGCTCAGCTAAAGGCATGATCAGTTAAGGGACTGAAGTCATATCTTTTTGGGAAGGTGCCCGACCACCACATTTGAAATGTTTGTTTTTGTCCTAAAAGTTTATGTACAAGCTGGACAGTGGTTTAAAGGATGGGGATGGGATGGGGACCAGGAGAGGGGGGGGGGGATCCGATAAGTACAAATGAATCAGAGCTGTAAGCATTTCGAGGGGGCATGAGCCCTCCTGTTGTCTTATCTTTCAATGTCCTTTTGAAAATAATAAAATCCAATAAAAATAAACAAAAATACAGTTGTTTGGATTCTCCTTAGTCCAGTCCAGCGGCAGGTTGGGGGAAGACAGACGTGCATTGCGCGCATCACAACCACACCACTTAAAAGTGAGCAGCTTCAATTGTAAAGTCGCTGGGAGCAGGCTGGCCCAATAAAGGCAGCTGAAAGGGACACACCCCCACAGACCCAGCATCTCCATCTAGGTATGCAGCAAGTAGTACAAGCAGTCACAGATTCGATGACAGCAAATATTTTAAAAAAAATAGAATTAGAATTTAAATATATACATTTTATATATTAAATAAAAGGGAAGCTAGAGCAGACCCCCAATCTACCCCACACTGCATCTAGATGGGTCTGGTTTCTAAACTAGTATAATTTGTATGATCCGTTACGAAAGAATTAAACCATTCTTTGTTGTTAGACACCCAGGTCACAGAACTCAACATCCAAAAGTGCAGTTTTAGGACTTCTGCACAGAAATATAGGCTACACCAGACCGGTTTCAGCCTTTTTAGGCATCATCAGTGAGGTGCAGTGAACAAGGTACCCAATGTCAGGGCATTCCCCCACTTATAGAGGCAAAACATAACCAAAAACCATCAATTTATTTGTTATAGGTCCTTGGTGCCAAATACTCCCTTCCTTCGCCTGGCTTTTTTTCGGTGCCCCGATCCTACTCCTAGAGTCTCCCCTGGCTGGCCCTGCGGTACCTGCCACCCCCATACTTACAGTCTTGCAATCTTCAATTTGACAACTCTAATATTTGGCACCTTTTTTTGCTCGCTTTTACCCCTGCTACTACATCACATTGTAATGCCTCCAACATGGGGATGGCTACCGTCATTCTTTGGCCAATGCAATATGTATTTGTTCAAAACACATCATTTTTCTTTTCTCCAATAAATACTTAACACACACAAACACACACACACACACCAACACACGCAACCGCCCGCACCCTCTTGGTGCACAAGGAATCCCCAGAAAGGGATTTTATTAATCCTCCCTTTTGTGAAAAATCTCATGCGCTTGTTGACTACATGGAGATTGACCAGCATAATTGTACTTATGGCCCTTTAGAAATTACTGGTGTGGTTTCTGAGCCTTTTATCAGACAACTTCTAATGAGAAACATAGGATCAATGGATCATCCAATCATGCTTCTGCTTGAGCCATAAGGACACCGCAGGAGTAACAGCAGAGGAGAAGGAAAAGCAAGGGGAAGTCTCCTGAAACAGGCCGCAAGAGGGTAAGTCCTTCTGGATGGTGGAGCCTAGCAGCAGCTGGACGCAGAAGGTGTCTGGTGCGGAGAAGCCCGCGCAGCGCTGCTAGCACAGAGAAACAGCCCGAACCAGAAGTGGAGAACTGGCTCCCACAGTCCACAGTGCCTTACGAACCAGCGAGCCTACGGCCGAAGAGGCCTATGCGACGGACCTTCACAGGGAATGCAGGAAGAAGCCAAACCATGGTTCCTCTGAGCAACGCCACCATGTCACATAAGATACACAGCTGTTCTGAGAGCAGGGCAGAGAGACCCCGCCAATACCCCACGGCAGGGTGAGAAACCAGAACACCAGTGGTGGGTAGAAAGCCAAAGACCCCAAGAAAGGATAACAGATGCAATACAACATGCTAGGGTGAGAAACCAGTGGACACTAGGTGGGGTGAAATCCAAACTACCCCACGAAGGGGCAAGAGACAATATAATCCATGGCAGTGATAAAGCGTATGGACCCCAAGAGAACGTGGAAGCAACAAAAGCCCAAAAAAGGGGTGAAAAAAAGACAACAAGGCTACGAAAGAGACCCCGAAACCCCCAAGGTCAATTGAAATAAACCACACTCACTAGTGGAGGAATTGCAGTTCAATTTGCATAGTCAAATATTGTTCTAAAAGGAAAGGTAGAATTATTATGGTTTTTATTATTATGATATTTATTGAGCGGGGACCTAGCTTTGAGAAGTTACGGGCGCTTTACAGAGTTATACAACAATAGAAATGCATAACGGAGCAAGATTTTCAGAGGTAACAACAGAATAGATATACAGCGGAGGTAGTATACAGAGGGGCACAGAGGAGGGGTACAGGTGTACCGGGTGGCAGGGAGGAAAGGGGTGGGCAGCATCTAGCAAGTCAGGTGGCGCAGGGGGCGACGTGATGGACTAGGTGTGGAGGAAGAGAGACTCCTTGAAGAGGAGGGTCTGGAGTACTATTCTGAATTATAGGAGCCTGGGGGCGAGTCCGATGTTGACGGAGGAGGTTCCATAGTCTTGGAAAATAGGCAGAGAAGGCTTGTTTTCTGGTCCTTTTTGCAGCAACAGATTTCAAGACAGCACGTGTCATGGCTTCTGGTGGTGCGTTGTCAGCCAGAGATGCTGAGTTTCTCTGCGATGTAGCTGGACGACTGCCTTACAAATGATGCGAGGGGCGTGGCCTGAAGACGGAGCGCTGCCATGTGAACCGCTGTCTGGACCCCTCTGTTGGGGAATGGAGACGCAGAGGAACCATCTTCCCCAATGGCCCGGGAACGTGAAGAACTGCCCAGAACATCATTTCCACTGCTTGCAGCCCGAGATCTAGCCGGCGAGGTGCGGGACATGTGCTCCATTACTCCTCAAACACGCAGTAGGTGCCTCTTGCCTGCTGTCACACCCCAGGGCCCCTGACTTGCATAGAACTGTGTGTGGCCCCAACTGAGACATCATACTCCTATGGGAGAGGGCTTAGGCCCGGGCATGGAAGACCCTGGTGGGACTCACACACCCCCTCCTCTTTGAGCAACTACTATGCACTGTCCACCGTTGCCCCAGCTCACGAAATCTGACCACTCTGCCTCTTCGCTCCTCAGATACTGATTAAGAGACTCAGAATGCTGTAGCAGTAACCCAGCGCTTCGGAAAAAAGGACTATTGCATGCATACATGCCCAAAATAGACTACCAAAGACATGGGCAACTACACTGGACACGCAGACTATGGAACACAGAGCAAACCACCACCATACCCAGAACTCTTGACCCTACATATCTCACCACCGCGCTAGCAACCCGCATGAAGCTCCTAGATCCATGGAAGGGTAGGCAGCAATTCACGGAACCCTACAGCTTGCACCCTGAAGCCCTGCCAGCCTGGAGGCCTACTTACTGCTCACTGCCATTAATATGACCTGATGGGGTCGCACCTAGAGACATACTGCAGGTGTAACAGGGTCCTCCTAGCAGTGTGACAAGACTGTGTACCTATCCTTCATACAACATTATACCACAACATGTCACCCACAGAGAACAAGAACAAAGCTATGACAATGGAATAAGCTATGGTGCAGGGCAAAAGCTGCAACGCCACGCGGGCAGAGTACACAAGCCAGCAACAGGCCTCCTCAACCCCACAAGAGACCAAAGTTCTTGCAGCAATAGCGGCTCTACGCTCATCCCTGGAAACAAAGATAGACAAGGTCAAAATTGATCTTCAGCTCCTACGGCAGGATGTCAGACAGCTAGCTGAAAAGGGTCATGTCTGCTGAAATGCTCCTGAAAGAAACATCAGACTCCACCAAGGACCTAAAATGAGGATCAAGGAACTCAAAAAGCTAAACACCAAACTGGAACTACATGCGGAAGACGCAGAGGGCAGGTCACGTAGGAACAATGTGCGTGTGCTTGGTATACCGGAGGGAACCGAAGGGCCAGACCCTACCTCTTACATTGAAAACCTGCTGCTCCAAGAGGTTGGGACAGGCAAGCTCTCGCAGAGATTTGCTATTGAAGGGGCCCACCGATCTATCCAAAAGGGGCCCACCGACCTATCAGAAAATTCGCCCCGCCCGCCCGGATCACATCCCAACCAATGATTACCAGGATCCTAAATTTCCGGGATAGAGTAAGCATTCTGAGGCACTCCAGAGACTGGGGCAAGATAATACAGGGTAGCTCGAGGATTGCCATCTACCCAGACTATACGCCAACAGTCCAAAGGGCCAGGGACTCGTTTATACCCATAAAAGCAAGGCTAAGACAACTAGGACTCAAATACATGCTTCTGTAGCCTGCAAGGCTCAAAATCCTTTATAAAGGTAAAGCGCAATTCCTGGACAGCCCAGAGGCTGCGGCCATGTGTGTGAATGGACCATAATGATCAGTCTAACAACAATGATGATGCAGATCTCTAACAGATGCACAGGAAGTTCTTCAACTGCGGTCCCGGATCAGTGTGTGTAGGTACTCATGCAAAAGACTGCATATGGTAGAGCAGACGATTTAGAGCCCATATGCTGCACTCTACTCATCTCTGAGTGGAATACACTATTGCTACCCGGTAATCCAGGCTCCTAGCCAAACAAGGAACATGAACCATTGCAGCTACTAATGACCTCATACTATCGGTGGGAGCGAAACCCAGCCACCCACTGTTGGTCTTCACCCGCCCAAAGTTGTCAAAGGGCTCCATCCTGTTGCTGGACCCTATACGTAGTACACAATGGCCAGATTCAGCCTTGAGGGTACATGTTCGCCTGAACAAAATGGTATTGTTGGGCATTACGTTCAAGTTCAGTTATTGTTTTCTTTTTATGTAATCCATACAATATGACTCTTTAGGGGGCCCGTCTGGCAAACGAGATGGGCATTGAAGGTCCCGTTTTGGGGCATCTGCAATATTCAGGCTTGTGCTGGGACCCTGGCGAACTCCATACTATGTTGGCAAGAGGCTAACAGAGACATGGTAGCTGAATTGTACCTTGGGACGAGATGCTTAAGCCACAAGATGGTCAGCCGGCACTTAATGCAAAGATGACTACCTTAAGAATAACGTCCTTGAATGTACAGGGCCTAGGCTCCTACCTCCGAAAAAACAGAGTGAAATTCTATATACAACGCAAAAAGATATCCATAGTACTACTCTAGGAGACACACCTGCTCCCACCTGCTCCCCGAAGGACAGGAGGCGCTACTGGCCCGCTGGGGTGGAAAGAGATACAGGGCCACCTATTCTAAGTTTGCCTGAGGATTACTCACCTGGTTTGACAGTACATTGCCCTTCCAACTACTGGAAGTAGTCAGAGATAAGGAGGGGAGATATCCAATTGTCAGCAGGTATCTTGAACATCGGAAAATTTGCATAGTCAACTCATACTTCCCAAACCACAAAATTCTGGCACATACACACACCAAGTAAACTTGTAGCAACCAGAAGTGAGGGCATTTGTCCTATGGGGCGGGGATTTCAACTGTATAAGAAACCCTATGATGGACAGATCGTCTCCACCAAATGGCACTCTTCCCGGCCTATATTGCCTTGAATACAATGCAAACAGACCTTGACTCAGTAGATGTATGGAGGGAAATGCACCCTGATGATCGAGGTTAGTCCTATTATTCAACCCCCCCCACAAGCTGCACACACAAATTGACTACTTCTTTGTGGGTTCATTGCATCTTACAAAACTCACCAGCGCAGAATATTCAGGCTGCACAATGTCGGACCACTCCCTCCTGGTGATTGAATGGTGCCTGGCATATCCTAGACCCCCCTATCCTGATGTGGCGCTTTCCTTGTGGGGCACTAACTGAAGTAGCCTTTAAAAAGTCACTATCGAACTTTCAACTTAATTTCCTTGAAAACAATGTTGGGAGCGTAAACAGTTGGGTCACCACTTGGGAAGCAATGAAGGTGGTGACTAGAGGGGAGGTTATAGCCAGTGCTGGGGGCATTCGCCGGAAGCTGCGAGAGGTCCTAGATTCCACAGTCCCAGCACCCGGACCAGCAGTCAATGGAGGTAAAATTGGCAGAGGCACGATCTAGGTGTTGCGATGCCTGGGAGAGGCTGACCAAATTTGACTACACTGCCCAGATAGACTGAGCTCATACAGAAGTGGAAAGGCCTGGGAGATTATTGCCATGGCTCTGTAAACGGGACTACCCCAGACCCCAAAGCACAATGCTCTATGACGAGTGCAGAGGCTCCATTGACAGCCAAATTAACGATTAACGAGACCTTTGCCTCCTTCTACACACAATTATAAAAGCATGATAATCCAGTTCCCCAAAAAGACCTGGATGAGGTATTCTTTCAGGTATTCTTTCAGATTCATCGGCCGAGACTCTGACAGCCAACAAGATTCCCTGGACCTGCCTATCACTATTGACGAACTGGGTGAAGCTATAGCCTCCTTACCTACCTGTAAAACCCAAGGCACAGACGGGCTCCCCGCAGAATTATATAAGGCATATACTACTACCCTGGCCCCAGTACTCCAGAAAGTATTTGCAGAAGCATACGACACAAGCATACTGCCGGTGGGCATGAGGGAGACCTTGGCGATACCCGTTCCCAAACCTGGGAAACCAATGAACAGATACGATTCATACAGACCTCTGGCCATGCTAAACTGTGACAAAGATACTGCCAACAGTGCTAGCAAAAAGTATTCGTAAATTTATTACAACACTGGTGCATGCAGATCAGACCGGGTTCGCACCCGGGTGCTGCACGGCTCTGAACCTTCGAAGACTCCAGCATATTATAGACCAAACACACACCCACAAGGAACAATATGTGGTGGCATCCCTAGCTGCCACTAAGGCCTTTCGACTCTGTCTATTGGGAGTGGCTGCATGCATCGTTGCAAAATTTGGGCTGGGTCGAGAATTGATCCGTTGGGTTAAACTCCTATACACTTCCACAGTGGCAAGACTGAAATCAGGTAAACAGATATCCGGAGTATGGAACAACAAGGCTGCCGCTCACACTTCTGTTGTACGTACTGGCCATGGAACCCATTGCAGCATTCCTAAGCCAGGAATACCTGGTAGCAGGCACCCTGATAGGCAACTCTAAACACTTAACATCGATTTACGTGGATGACGCCCGGCTCCACCTTTGTGAGCCATGACATAACCTCCCCATGATTCTGGACGTACTGGAGAGATTTACAGAGCTATCTGGGATCTCTTTCAATAGACGGAAATCTTGCCTCTTCCCTCTGGCTGGTCTCTGTGAGGTGGCCGTGACCACTCTACCCGACTTGGGACTCCCCTGGGAGCCAACATTGTTTAGATCTAGTCATTCAGATTGCACACACACCCATAGAAACACACAACTGCAAAGGGGGCGTAGCCACCCAAGGACACTGACGGATGCATCCTCGGTGTGCTCTGAGTCCCTTCCCTGCCCCAAGGCCCAAATCCCCCTCCAAAATGTGAAGGGCGGACCAAGAGAAGCTCTACAGGTGTCAGAATGTCCAGAGAACCCGCTGGGTGAAACAACAGTGGCGAGGTGTCCACCTAACAAAATTATAGGCGGAAAACCTTTGAGCGGAGCCCTGACAAGCAGGGAGGCCAGCAAACGGATCCGGCATTATATCGAAGGAGAAACTCCAGCAGAGAACAGCCCGATGACTGCGAATGTGCGCTAACACATTCAGGCTTCGGCGGAGAAAGCCGTGCTGTGAAGCCCCTTCCCCCACATGTCAGGCGGGAAGACTGGAGGCAGGAGAAAGGAGCCTACGCGTGGGTCGGTACGGAGACGGACAGCACACACAGATGCCCGAAAACTCACAGTAAATAGGCACTGGGGGCAGCCATGGAGAAACAACGTGGGGAAAAGCACTGAGAGGTGAGGGGGCGGACCAGGGAAGCGGTCATGCCCCGCCTGGAACGCCACGTTCAGACCGGAGGAAAGGAAAGGCCAGAACGGTTTTGGAATGTGGCAAGCATACATTATAGCCCACAATTGAAATAAATCATTTAGGCGGTCTACGACAATGGCACACTCGTGCAGGGGCTGATTAAAACAGGAAGACAGCTGCAATAAGCACCTAATGCATAACATACGTGGGAGCAAAGAACAGCAGTGACACCTAATGGCTGCATAACTGTACACAATCTCAAAGAGCCCAACGAAGTAAAGAAGCAGTGGGGCACGCACTTGACACACAGAGTGGGAGCTGAGGACCCCTTTATGCACAAGGATAAGAAGTGGTCGCCCTAGAGACTCATCATGGTGAGCTCTGCGAGCCCCGCGAGCTCCACCCCCGTTGTAGCAGCATAAAAGGGGAGACCTGCCGGAAGTTTTACGGAGGTGCTGAAACGTGGAGGGGCCTTGGCCCATAAGGAGAATGGCTTACCTAAGGCAAGTGGGGACCCAGAAACAAGCATAACCCAAAAGAGGACTTGAACCCAACAGGGGATAAGGGAAGAGCGATCCCGCATTTCGGGTCTACAGGATCTCGGGCGGCATTCATAGTATAGAAGGCAACAGAGGCACGAACCCTCCTCCCTGTGGGTCGGCAGGGGCAGGTCTGATAGGAGGACACCCGAAAACCAGGTGGAAGCATGGCCGCCCATACTGCCTGAGACGGGTGGAGGGACCCACACGAAACCTCGAGCGCTGGGAGTCCAAGGCAGAGCGACAGCCAGAATCGTGGGACACGACAAAAGGCACATTACCAAGTGTCAAAGCAAGGTCCGGGGGACACCCTGCACCTCCCGAACGGTATAAGGAATGGCCAAGCAGGCAGAGCAACAGAAAGGTGAAGCGTCCGGGGGGCACCAAAGCCCCGATGCTAGTCGCAGAAGCACACAAACGCAATCAGCAGAAAACGGCCGCGCAGGTACATTCTCCACCACTCGAGGGCCAGAATCAGAGGACCCACTGATACAGAAACCGGACCAGATGGCAATGTTGCTGAGCTAAAAAAGGATATCAGAGAGAGCTCCTCAACCTGGCCAAGTTGATTGCAGATCTTAACAAAGGTGTCTTGGCCGTAGAGAAAAGGGTTTATGAAGTGGAGACAATGGTGGCAGAACAAGGGCAGGAACACGACGAGCTGGCCAGAAGTGTACAGGCACTGGAACAACAGATGGACCGGGTCGAAAGCAAGCAAGAGGTTGCCAAAAACAGGTAAAGGCAAAATAATATACAGATTTGGGGGATCCCAAAATCTGTGGCAGACACCGACTTGCAACTATACGTGGTGGGTCTATTCTGACAGATCATGGGCACGGGGGACGAAAGGGACATCATCCTAGACCAGACTCATAGGGTGTATTCCGCATATCAGCTCAACAAAAATCTGATCCCAGATGTACTGCCCCGGATACATCCATTTCAACTGAAGGAAGACAATCATGCGGGCAGCCCGTAAAATGGAACCTATAAGTTTTCAATTGGCATCCATTCAGCTTTATCAGGATTTAGCCCAAGCTACCCTAATGAAGAGGAAACCCCTGAGGGTGGTCACGGATTGGCTGAGATCCAGAGAAGTGTGTTACTGATGGATATTCCCGAATGGGCTCAGATTTGAGTGGAAGGGCCAACGATACACAATCTCGAAGGAAGAGAACAAGGAGGACCTTATGAGAGACGATGGAGGCACCAGAAGCGACGACAGGGAAAGAACCCCGTCAAGAAGCGCGGGGGACAAGGCAGAACCAGCGAACCAGACCCTAATTTCCCAGGTGTAACACAAGACTCAGTAATTCACTGTGGAAGAATTACAGTGGCAGTTGTTGAAGTTTATGGGGAAGTTGAAAGTTGGGGTTTTGGGGAGTGGTATAAAGAAAAGTGGTGACACGGTTGAGGGAAAGCATAAGGCAGACAATGTGTACAGTGGGCCGGATGTGATTGGCAGCTGGCTGGAGGGCATGCTACAAAACTCGAATTATTGCTGACCTGACATTTGTAACATTAAATGTGCAGGGGCTAAACTCCCCAGTTAAAAGGAAGTCAATCATGAGAAGACTGTCCGAGCTTCAGTGTTTTGGTGTAGGAAACACACCTGCTCCCTGAGGACGAACATAGGTTAAAGCACAGAGCATTCCCCGCACAATACCTAGCCTCGAGTGGGACAAAAAAAAGGGAGTGGGTATTTTGTTGGCTAAAGGAGTGCACTTTGAGAAGCAATTCATAAAGAGGGACCCGGAGGGTCGATACCTGGTTTTGGGAGGGATACTGATGGGCCAACAGGTGACCCTGGTGGTAGTTTACACCCCTAATGAAAAACAGGACCAGTTTTTGCTAATGCTGCGGATCAAAAATCGCAGAATGGTGTGAGGGTCAGTTCCTAATAGGAGGAGACTTCAATTGCATAATGGATGCTCCAATGGACAAAGCCCTCCCAGCTACTCCCCAACGATAACACATGCAGACAAGCCCTGGCCCGCTTTCTCAGGGAGCTACACTTAATAGAAACCTGGTGGTTTTTCCACCAACAAGAGAAAGCCTACACCTACTACTCAGCTGTACACAAGGGCTTCTCATGGTCGATATGATATTGATCTCGGAAACCCTGGTCTCACAGATCACGGGTTGGAAATAGGGGTACAGTGCCTGTCGGATCATGCGCCCGTCTCCCTAAAGGTGGAACTGGTGGTCCTGCTTCCACGGGTCCAAAAGCCATGTCGTTTAAATGAAATAATCCTAAAAGACCAGCCCCTTAGGTCAGACATTGAATCTGGCCTGAGGAATTATTTTAAAGAAAACACTGCACCGGGGCTTGACTGAGGAACAATTTGGGATGCCAGTAAGGCAGTGATACGGGGTGAGTTCATTGCACACACTGCAAACTATTTGAAAAAGAAAGCAAGCGTGAGGCAGAAATTGGAAGCGGAAGTGTGGTCTGCGGAAGCACATTATAAAGATAAAGGGTCACAGAAGGCCTGGATTGAACTTAAAAAGGCTAGGGCTGCCCTAGAAACACGCCTTGCAGATGAATCAGCGCAGCTCCTGCTCCAAACCAAACAAACATACTATATAAAAGGGGACAAGGCTAATCAGTTTCTAGTGGCCAAACTAAGAAAACAGTAAGTCTGTAATCACATTAACCACTCAAGCACTCTGGGGGGGAACTGAGGAGAGGGGAAGGGGAAATAGCCAAAATCATGCACTCATACTACACACGTAGCCTTAAGTGGGATAACCTAGAGAGGTAAGCACAGGTGGTGTTTCTGGGGGAAGTGGAGTTACCGCAAATCACTGAGACGGACAGGCAGATGCTAGAGACTCCGATATCTGAGGAAGAGGTGGGGGGTGCCATAAACGCTTTGAAAGCGAATAAATCTCCAGGCCCTGACAGATTCTGCAATGCATACTACAAAACGTTCAAGACCATTTTGGTGGGACCCCTGACAAAAATATTTATTTATATAAAGGGATACTGGGCGAATCTCTGGGGACATGGGCCCAGCTAGCACAATACTCCTGTTGAAACTGGGTAGAGACCCATCAGATTGCGCAAGCCATCGTCCTATTTCATTATTAGGGGGGGGTGCAAAAATTTACTCAACGATTGGCACAAAGGTTAGCTAATGTTCTTCCGAAGATAATTCATCCGAACAGGCAGGTTTTGTGAAATGGTGCCACACATGATAATATCCTTAGAGCTATAAATACCATTGAATGAGACGGAGGACAGGACAGCGTATCTCAGTGCTAGCATTGGACGCTTCCAGGGCCTTTGACAGCCTAGACTGGAATTTTTTACAACTGACCATTGGGAAATTTGGATGCGGGACGATTTTTTACTGTATGATCTTAGCCAACTACGGAAATTAGACCACCAGACTCATTATTAATGGGAATCTCACAGACTGTATCCCGATGCGCAAAGGAACAAGGCAGGGGTGCACATTGTCCCTGCTAATTTTTGTCATGGCCATAGAGTCCTTAGCACAGATGGTCCGGGATGAACAGGGAATTCATGGGGTCACGGCAGGGGCAAGTGGTACTCAGAAAATAGCCCGTTACGCAGACAATCTTCTACTATTTTTGAAGGACACAGAGCACTCGCTCCCCAAGGCTATCAAGCTGTTAGATAGATTTGCAGAGGTCTCTGGGTTTCATATTAATTATCCAAAATCCAAGGCACTTAATATTACTGAAGACCCAGAGAAGGTGTTGGGGGAGACGCTATCCAGTAAAATGGGAACAGAGGTCCCTCGCATATCTGGGGATAAACCTGCAATCCACATATGGGAGGTTTTATGGGGCAAACATCTTGGGGCTATTGAAATCCCTGATAGAGGATCTCAAAAGATGGGACATGCAGGAGTTGACCTGGTTCGCGCGCATAGCAGCATTTAAAATGTCCTTCCTGCCCAGATTTTTGTACGTGGTAGGATCGCTCCCAATACAGATCCCAGGTTCAGCGATTAAATATCTACAAAGAGAAGTAATGACCTTTATTTGAAAAAAGGAAGAAGCCCAGGGTCCCTAGAAAGGTGCTGTTTCGGCCACAGGCACTCGGAGGGCTGGGGGTACCAGACATTCGCAGCTACCTATGGGCAGTGCAGGTAGCACCGATGCTACAATGGGCTCCCCGGGAGAATCGGAACCGATGGACAACCCTGGAAAGGGAGGCGACTAAGACCCCCATGGAGAGTTTGGGATTCCTACTTGCAAGGAACAAGGGGATAGGGAGTGCGCTACTGGAAACGACAAAGGCCACCTTATGGTATTGGGATAAAGCGTTACAGGGAAGAGGATAAAAGGTAGACGTAGGCCCACTTACACCAATGGCCCACAACCTGGACTTCACACCAGGCATGCAACCAAACCTCTGGCTACACTGGGGAGGAGGGCAGCCCCTGGCATTAGGGGACTTCTATACAGAAGGGACTCCCTTAACTTTTGAAGTGTGCAAGGACAAGTTCCAGATACCGGAGAGTGAATGCTTTCAATACGCCCAAATTAGACACTGGATTATGAACACAAAATTAAGAGAGGGGGGCCTCCTAGGACCCAGTGGGACTGGAACTTACTATAAAGGAGGGGGCACCAGCGAGGGGGGCATCGAGACTATCAATTGATGGACGGGTCAGACCTGGAAGAAATCCTACCATACATGCGAAAATGGGAATTAAATGTGGGGAAACCAATAACTGGGGAGACATGGAGCCAAATATGGTGCCGGGCCACGAAAAGTTTGAAGTGTGTTCTGATCAAGGAGGCGGCATATCAATTATGCCGGAGATGATATATGACACCACAACGCATGCCCTCCATTAACACAAACTACCCCTCAACATGTTGGTGGGGCTGTGGGCAAACAGGGTACTTGATCCATATGTGGTGGGCCTGTCCAGTGGCATAGACAAATTGGAAGGAAATCCTGAGTCATATTAAAGACATGCTGGGGGTACAGCTACCTTTTGATCCAGCTGTGGTTTTGTTGGGAGAGGCAGTAGAGGGAAGTTATGCAATCACTAGAAGTAAAGCCACCCTCATCACTCATATGCTGAGTGCGGCCAGACTCAACCTAGCACAATCATGGAAACACAAACAAGGGCCGGTGGCAGCTATGTGGTGGGTGAAACTATGGGGAGTTATGGCTATAGAAAAGGTGACAGCACTGGCCTATGGCTCAGATCAAAAATACCTGAACACGTGGATGTCCTTCCACAGTTTATGGGGGACAGGGACCAAGAGCCTATGGAAAAAATTGAGATAAGGAAGAATGTTGGAAGCAAAAATGTATATTGTTTCTTTTATGCTTATTTGTAATGTGAGCTCTTGAAGGAATAAATACATTTTATTAATTTTTTTAAAACTAAACGCACAACTGCAACATGCTCCGGGTGATGGGGGGCCTGGAGAAATCCTTCTGTTCTAGACTGCCATTGTCAACTATGGGCGGAATCGCCATTGTTAAAATGATTATACTCCGAGATTTCTGCATAGCTTTACAAGTTTTCACCACTACATAGGGGCAGCTTTCTTTCATAGTCTTGACTCAGTGATCAGGGACTTTATATGGGCGCAGGTCGCCGCAAGCTAGCTCTCGGTATACTGCAATTATCTTACAAGGATGGAGAGATACAGTTACCTAATCTTGAACTGTATTATCTAGCCGCCCAACTCAGCTTTGTCACAAAATGGCTGCCAGAACCCCACCACATCAGAATCGAGGCTGTTGCAACAGCTGGTGGCCCCAGTCAGGCTCAACGAAATCCTATGACTCCCAACGAGCTGTGCAAACACATCCCTAATGCCGGTGAGACTAGGCAGATAGATCTGTTGTAGGACAATAAAACTACTCAAAATACATAACCCACACTCACCTAATGTACCGATAATCGCTGATGTGTGTGTGTGTGTGAACCAGGCAGACCTGGGAGCTACTAGGCATTGAGAGAAGGGGACGGGGGGTATATACATGGGGGAGAAATGCATAACAATAGCCAATTCAGAGATGTAGATAATTTATCACAACAGCCTGGCCTGCCCAAAGGACAATTCCTGCAATACATGAGAGTAAGGGGCATCGCAAGACGCAAATGGGGAGGGTGGCCGGGTGAACCAGAGGAGATGGGGCTTCTAGCTCAGATGGCTGGAGACCCGTGACCAGACTACATAGTCTCTTGCTTGAAGGAGTAGCGTTAGGGACCCCAAATTGAAATGTAAATGGAGTGGACATGGGTTCTGTTATCACTGACCAGGAGTGGGACTGGGCACTTAACTTCCCCAAACAGGTGTCCCCAAAATACCAGGTTCAAATTAATGTGCTCCATCGTATGTACATGACCCACAGCAGGGTAGCTAAGTTCAACAAAGAGGCACAGTCCTGGTGCCCCCGATGTCACCAGGATGAAGCAGATCTCATGCATTTGTTCTGGAAGTGTGTCATGGTGCAAGCCTTCTGGTCCCAAATCAAATGTGCATGTAGTGCAGCAGGAGTTGTTAGATACTCCTGGAGCCCACTGGAATGTCTACCAGGAGCATATCCTAGACAAAGTAAACAAACATGTCACAGATTCATGGCCCTAGCATGCATACTCACGAAACGACGAATCGCAATGCCATGGAAATCACTGAAGGGCCCCCATTATACACTCAGGCTCCACGACTTTGAAACCTGGTGCGAGGCAGAGACAAGGGCTTGGGCAAAATCAGTATTGCCTCATGACGATAGTCTTGCTATCACTTTAGAAGCCAGGAAATCATTGGTTGATGCCATGTTCCACCCGTCGGACGATAAACCCCAATGAAAGACCAGAATAAATTAAAATGCAAGCAATACACAACAAGGACACCCTGGACTTGTGGCCCAGAAACACTGTTGGGTGGTATGCTTCCTGTAAAAACACCCTAATACCACTAAATTTTAACAGCCCCTGAACTAGTGGGCCATCCCACACCTAACTGGTAGACAAGTCTGAATCTGTATGGAATGTTTGCTTGTTGTTTAGTTTGTCAAGTTCTATTGGCCTTCCTGATCTGCTGAACAATACGCAGAGACGTGAATGTATAATTCCTTCTAATACTGTGATTTGTTGTAATTACTATATTGTATTCTTGAAAATGCCAATAAACAACATTTAAAATAATTTTAAAAAAAAAGTATGATACAGCAAGACTGGAAGGTGATTTGTGCATGCAGGGGAAGCCAGTGAAGGTCGGTGAGGGCCGGGGTGATGTGGTTGTATCTGCGTAGACCCTTGATGAGGCATATGTCCATGTGTAGGACACTTTTCAGGGGCACAAAGGAGGATGAAGCAAGGCCTTTGAGGAGTGCATTGCTCCCATCCAGGAGGATAGGACCAGTGCTTGAAAGGGTGGATCTAAAGCTGTACGGGGGGGTGGGGGGTGGGGGATGTGACTTTTTGCAGGAGGCAGAGCGGGTACCAAGCTTTCTGAGTTTTCTTAGCTGTGTGCGTCTTGAAGGAGAGGTGTATGTAGGGGGCGGGGGAATGGATAGCTCAGGGGCAACACGTTTGTCTTGGAAGCAACACAGATTTGAATCCTGATCCTGCGCTAAGAAACCACCGGTTGGTATTAAGCGAGTTATAAATGAACAATTGGAATTAGATTTGGAGCCCGAAGGAATTGGCGCAGGAGGAGAGCGTGGGAGTTCATGGTCGATAGCCAGGTCTGTAAGTCTGGGTGTTCAATGTTGCTAGTGAGGAGAAGGATTTGGGTCTTGGAGGGGTTGAGCGTCAAGAATCCACCGGACATCCAAGACTAGATTAGCGAGATGCAGGTTTTGAGCCTACGATGTCGATGGAGTCGATCATGAGGTATAGCTGTGCGTCATCGGCACATTGGTGAATGCTTTGTGTGGCTAGAAGGGCTCCCAACGGCTCCATGTATACATTGTAGATCACTGGGGAGAGGATAGAACTCTGAGGGTCTCCACATGCGACGGGTAGCAATGGCTATCTAGGAGTCCATCAGAACAAACTGCTGGCGGTTGGCAAGGTAGGACTTGAACCAGCATAAGTAGGGAAAAAGGGTGGCAAAACAGGAAGGCACCAACAGTTTAAAGTGATTGACAGGTGGGCAGGCCATATGACCTAGATTCACTTGCACCTGCTCATCAATTGCACAAGAATGAAGACATTCTTACTGGAACTCTGAATTATCCAGCCAGAATAAGGCCTGGAAACCTCTAGAGAGAAATTACAGCTTTTGAGAATGAAACACTTTAGAAGCCTGTTCTGGTCAACGTTATATTGGTCCTTTTTATTTTATTTATAGGGTCAGCACTGTTAAATTAGGTTTTGGTACAGAGGACTGTTCGGTAAGGCTTAATGACGAGGACTATTTATTATCCTTTTTTTTTAGATACACTATTGAGTTTAAATTATGACCTCTTGGCTACCGCCCGAGTCTGGCATACCACATCTGTACATCTTTCTGAAGCATTTTTCTTCCTTTGACTTCTGAATAACATACATGATGCTTCTGCAAAAAAGGGATGCTCCTCAACTGGACAGCTCCTTCCCTAGAATAACCCACCCCCTGCCATGCTTCCTTCCAATTTGCCTAGTGCAAACACATTTTGTTCACACACAATAACCCTACTCGGAGTCGAGTGCATTCTACAATACAAGCACTAATTTCATCTGATCAACAATACTGACCACTATTCCTCACGTTCCTGAGAATTTCATGCTGACCATATCGCCAACTAGTAAAGTAACCCTTTCCAGGGCAGTCATCATATAACAATTATTTAATCTGCTCTTTCACATGAGTATTTGCCACTGGTTCACACTACCCTGCCAAACAGTTGGGGAAAGACCACAGTGCCTCTAACATTTTGAAAAAGGATCACATCTATGTTAGCCAGAGGTATTCTATGAAAAAATGACTCCATTTTGTATTACACGCTTAATACAAGAAACCAGTCTCTAAGCACAGGACCGTGATCTTAACATGTGTTGCTCTGGTTTGTCTTGCTTCCAAGACAAATACATTGCACCTGAGCCATCATCCAGACTTATTTATCTGCCCTTGTTTCTATTACTAATCACAAGCAAGAGCTAGGAATTGTGACAAGTCCAATAATCTGGTCTTGTTAACCGGAGGAAAGAACCTGTTTTAGAAGGCGGTGGGAGGCTTGGGGAAAGGTGCAGAGCAAGGCCCGAGGACTGTGGCAGTGGAGAGGGCCCCTGTTCCTGTCCCCCACAACCTTGTGACAGCATGTTTCGGCGCTGACAACTGATATCTCGCGCCTTATCTCCAGATTCAAGACACTTGCTAGTAGAGCTCGAGCACCTCAATCAGAATCGGAAAATGAGAACGAAAAACGCTCTTACTTTCGGTCTGACCACTAGCAGTAGATTAAACTAGACAGTAGTGATCAATCATCCATATGTACTAACCTGGGTCAGGGATGCCTGGGTGATGGTGGAGGTGCTAAACCAGACGATGGAGAGAGGGACGGACATAAGGATGTAAATAGCGCACATTTAAATATAAGAGTCACTTTAAAATAGCCTCCATAAAGCAACAGCCAAACTCCAATAAAAATGTTTCTATGGCCAAGCAATATTCAAGGGGTGCCTGATCCATCACTGCATACCGCAACTGAGCCAGTACAGCACCCGAGTCATGTCTTATAATAAACTCTTTATCTAAAATGATTACTGCATACTGGGCCTCATCAACAGACAGACCTAGACAAAAGAAGATGGGACCCCCTTGAAGCCTAACAGGGTGGAAGCCACAGCCATTCCTACCCGAAAGGGAGAAAGGGTCAGTTGGGAGAGTCTGAGTTCCTGTACCCAGCCTAGATGCCTCTATGTGATTCAGAAGATGCTGGCCAGTTTCTTTCTTCTCATTTCAGACCAATACAGTCATCAGCGTCCATGGCAGAACGTCCACAACTTGTCAACCCACTAGAGCGAGAGAGAGTCGACCATACGCAGCCTGGAAAACTATGTGCTACCAGCTGACACCAACACATGAAGAGACAGAGCAGCTATGGCACGTTCACAGACCTGAACACACCAGCCACTGAGCAGTTCCAGGACAAGGCCACAAGAAAACATACCTATAATTCAGCTAGAGCACGGCACAGACATGAACAAGTACATTATTCAATGCGGGCCGCCAGTGACCGGACACTGCGGACCCACACGAGAATAATGCACTGGGCTTAGCCCTCTTTTTATGTACTCTGATGTCTGTAACACTTCCCAGGTGGGGAAGACATGGTAAGATTGGCCCGGGGACATGGCGAGATTAGCACAGGGAATCATTAAGAGAAGACCAATAGAAGGGGTGTGAGGATAAAGCGGAGGACAGCAAACAGGAAGGTGTGAGTTGTTCAGGTTAGGTCAGAGGAGGAAGAGGTGGCAGACCAAGAGTCCATAAGGAGGAAGGGCGGTGAACAGGAATGTGGAGACATCAGAAAATGTCATTTGTTGGTTGGCGAGAGCATGTGGTACTGTGTTGTGAGTGTGCGTGTAAGGTAGTGAAAGAGTAGAGAGTGAGTGGAAAGTGGCAGAGTGAAAGGAGGGGTGTAGTAGTAGTTGACTGAAGCGGGAGAGTAGCAGTAGTGAGGCATGCATTGTAGTGGAGAGGGGAGAGTAGTAGTGGAGAGGGCAGAAGAGAATTGTGGGGTAAGTAGTGCTGTGGAGAGTAGCAAGAGAGAGACGGAATGAGTAACAAACAGCACAGGGAGAAGGTAGGTTGTACAGAGTGAGAGAGGGAAACATTGGAGGGACAGATGAGGATGATGAAGGGCGAGAGGGAAGAAAGAGGGGAGACAGAGTAGCCGGAGGGTAGAAAAGTGGTAGAGCGATACAGGGAGAGGAACATCAGAGCTTGAAAGGAAGGAGATAGAGTGGGCTTGAGTGTCTGGAAAGCACAGCCCCACAACCCTTTAGCACTAACACGAAAGTTGAGTAGGTCATACCTAGGAAGTCCAAGAGGGAGGTTATATAGATAGAGCAGTTGCCTTTAGGTCATCACCATCAAACGGGTAGAACTAACACTGTAGGGGGTAAACAATCAGCATATACAAATCTGGTAAGGACCCCTGGGCTAGGGAGGGTCTTGCTTTCTCTAGATGAAAGGGGGACAGCGCTTGAAAATAAATAAAAACCCTTCAACTGTCTTTTGGGAGTTGCTGTGTTATTGATGCCATCTGTGACAGTGGTTAATGCCCTGTTCTTGCATACCATCCTCGTACACAATGTCATTCTAAAGGCACATTATACCTTTCATTCCATAAAACAGAAGGAGCATTCTATGCCGGAAGACAGCTGCCACCCAAAGGGAAACCATCATCCTTAAACGTGTATGCACATGTTTTCTGGTAACTCCGCAAAAAGTGATCCTCAATGGCCCTTCCTGGTAAACATTCAGAATATTCTCTCATCTGGCCCTGTACATCCTCAGATGTTGATTTTGCTGGTGCACTATAAAGCATGTCTGACCACCTGCACAATGAGACAAAACTTTGTAAAGGTATAGTTCATTTTTAGGTTTCAAGAAATCTTTTTAAGACTCAACTTCCAGGGAAACGCAGACCATTCGTTTTTCGGGAGACACGCAAACATGTCACATTAAGGCTTTTTGATAGCAGATGATGCAAGCTATAGACTGATTCAGTAGCCGTATGGACCATAGCTGTCCTCATCATGCACACAAATAGCAGAAATCATAAATAGACTTCTCACTCAGAGGTGATGATGATACTAATGGCTGTTCTCGATTAAGTTATGCAGCAACCCCATTTGTTGGCCATGACTTGAGGGCATAGCTCCAGCGCCCCTCTCACACAATTACAGGTGTGGCCAATGCAGTAAATGCTCCCATTACAATGTCTTGTTTTAGCCCACCGGTCTATATGGAAGCTACTTCTGGCATCGACCTTCAAAAGTCCCTCATAGGCACCTTAGACTCAAATCTCCCTAATCATTGTCCGCCCCAAGCCGGAGGACTTTCATGGTCCCTTATAGAAGAGGACACCAGGCATTCAGGGGTGGCTGCCAGAATCACCCACAGGCCACTCGAGATAAAATATCTTTTTGAGCAGTTTGGGGTTTGTCCACACAGTCTAGTCAGTCAATGGTGCTATACAGGAAATCAAATCATACAGTTTGCCAACTAGTGGATGAACAAAAAAGTTATCAATCTGGTGTGAAAAAAGAAAGAACCACAAGCCTACCTCCACAAGTTTCATCAAAGGCACAGGGTTAAAAAAATGTAGGCCTCCAAACCTATCCTGCCTCGTCGTCGCATTCGCAATTTCTGTGATTGGCAAAGAGGAAGTGTTGCTTGCAAATATGGTGTGTCTGTGGATAACAAATATGGACATTATTAACAGGAAACCTCATTTACTGTCAATTCTGAATTTGCAAAAGCAGACAAGATTATGTACAACTATAGTTAAGGCAGAAAAGGAAACGGATGTAGCAACATCTTTTACACTGAGCACCATTTTGGTGAGTCAGACCTGACAAATGTACTATAAAATGTATCAATACTTTAAAAGATATCTTTAACAAACTAGGGTCTTCCCTCTCAAGAAATAATATTGTAAAATACTAATATCTTAAAATGGTAGCAGTCAACTACATTTTTGATTACTCTTCAACAGTTTCTTCCATTGCACCTTAATACTCAGCTCCAATAAGTTATCAAAAGCTAAAATGGTGCACATTTTTCTTTTTTTTTTTTTAAATCGTGATCAACATTTTTTACATATATATGAAGTCCATAGTAAATCAAATAAATAGGTAATATAGTTTCCTTCTATGAAACGATTATCTTTACATCTCAAGTGAAAATTCGCCAAATGGCTCCAAGTTATAAACCACCCAAAAAGTGTTCTTCCGATGGGGCATCCAACTTATAACTGAATAGCTGCTATT
The DNA here is from genome assembly GCF_040938575.1 of Ambystoma mexicanum. Classification (NCBI taxonomy): domain Eukaryota; kingdom Metazoa; phylum Chordata; class Amphibia; order Caudata; family Ambystomatidae; genus Ambystoma; species Ambystoma mexicanum. Next base: position 380,383,434 of record NC_090937.1, on the reverse strand, counting down.
GCAGGCAGTGTATATATAGTGTAGTCGGTCAAATAGCACAGCAAGTAGAGCGCTTGTTTTGATATCCGTGCAGAGCCTTCTGACGCAGGTTCGAAACCCGGCAGGGCCAAACTCAGCCTTTCATCCTTCTGAGGTCGATAAATGAGCACCACATACCATGGGTAACAAGCAGCGCTCAGATACCCGAGGGTTTGTAGCGCTATATAAATGCTAAATTATTATTACCTTCAGGGTACCCCAAGTGTGAAGAACTGGCTTTCCTTTTGGATTTGATTAATTCCCTTTCTTTCTTGAATCCTTCCCTCAGCTGGCCTTTATTATGGCTAAACATCAATGTTTCAAGGTTCATGCTGCTTCCGTACCACCCATTTGCTTTCTCTTTTCTCTTAGTGCTTCCTACGCCACTTTGGGGAGTGAATTGACTTCCACTGGCAGTTTACTATGTTTGCACTGTATTTTTGTGCCCCTCTTACTCTATGTTGGGGATTGACTGGACTCCACTCCCAAAAGATAGTCATGTTTGGGTCATTTAAGGCTTCTCAGTGCTACACACTTGGTCTATAATTTGTTAGAACCGCAACTTAAAAAAAAACATTCTCAATGGACGTCGAACTCTGCCTTGGTGCCTCTTGTGATAAGCTGGAGAGTGCCTGGCTGCAACTCCTAACAAACGCCAGATTTTGGTTTCCTCAAGGACTCTCTGCACCCCACGGTTCACCTTCAGAAGCATAACTTCCAATACGGCTTGGGGCCAGTAGGGAAGCATCTGTCTCAGTCCCTCAGTCTCATTCAAACACACTAACCACTATGCAGTCCTCCTGGGACACATCTCCTGGTCTGAATTTTATGGCTCTTGACAATCACTTTGCCCCTCGGCGTGGCCATCTCAATAAGCTTTTGCCAGCATTCACAGGTTCTTCCAGTAGGTCTGGGTGCTTTTATCCTTTCCGAGACTCCACTTCCCTTGGGAATGGACTAGTCAAATCGTGGTCTTCGCCTTTGGTCTCTGGTCACTCCTGCTAAATGTTTCCATTCACATAATCTGCAGCACCTCCTAGCTCTAAGACTCTCCCATTGGTTTTCCAGTCGTAACTTTGTGGGTGAACTGAAGAAAAACCTGCATAACAGGCTTGCGGTTTGGCAACTTTCCAGGCAATGGGGACAGCACTTCAATAATATATATATTCAATGAAACAAAAGTTGTTAAAGGGGCGTTATGGTTACAAGTAAAACCAAAAAACCTCAGAAATTCAAAGGTTATGGTAAGCTAAGCAACCATAACTCGCGCCACCTCTGTGCACTGGTAAGCCTAACACCCAGGACATCAAAGATGACATCACAAATGTAATTGATGACATCACATGTTAAATTAATGTTGATGAAAAGTCCTTACAAGGGGTACTGTTTATAATGTTGGTAACAAGATGTCAGTGGTGATTGGGAGACTTATTAAAGAATGTACTCATCTAAACAACATTGTATTGGAGTGTTGTTAATATAGGAACCTAATCGTAGGCAATGGCTGCAGCATGCACCATAGAAATACAATATTTATAATCTTGTAATTTTGGATAAAAGAAATAATGAATGCTACCTTAGAGTTTTGAGTAATGTTAAACATGTAACAACTAGCTAACAATTCAAGACTTACTAAACACTTGTGCTAGTACAATCAATATGAAGACCCACAATGCATACAAATCAAAGGCACAAAGTAAGGAGAAAAGAAACAGCATCACCAGAAAATGATAATAACATTAAGGTTTATCTTCATGTATACTAATTGTGTGTTTGAGGCCTGCTTATTGCCCCATGTATGTGCACCATGAGCTGAGACCAAACCCTAAGGAAAGTCCTTTAAGAACATACAAGAAGGTTAACGTCTAAACATATAGTACCTTTTGAATTTTGATATTTTAACTGTCAGTGAACAAAACCACCTGGTCTAGATAAGTCGGTGAACAAAAAGAAGTGGCCCCGATATGTGATGTCATCAATGACGTTTGTGATGTCATCTTAATGTCCTGGGTGTCAGTCTTAGCAGTGCACAGTAGTGGGGGGAAGGCAAGAGTTGGAGGGGGTCTAGCGACTGAGTTTGCAACACAAAGCTTTTCTGTAACCTCAGCTATCAGAAAGAATTTCTGCGAATAGCCGACATCTAAAAGCAAACTGTCAAAAAAACAAACTTGTGGGAGGAATGGGAGAGGGGAGGTGAGGAGGCCATCAGGGGAGTGGAGGTAGCTGGCACAGATGAGGGGGCACTTGGATGTAAAACTACACAGATGTGGCTATCTGTAGTCTTTACACTAGAAATGGGCATCTGGAACTACTATCCATGCCGTAACCGGGAATGACCCTGCTTAACATCAAAGCGAGGAAGTGACTAGTCCCCTCAGCCCATGTTGCCTAATAAATGAGCACAAGTTACACAACCACTAATAAATGAGCACAAGTTTCATAACCACTTGGAGCAACATGGCCTGAGGGGGTCGGCCCCTTCCTCAGTTTGAAGCTAAGCAGGGTCGGAACCGGTTACTGCACGGATGGGTGGCAGTCCACAGTTTTCCTAGTTTTAAATATCTCATAATACACTGAGAAAACAGAAGGCATTCACATTATTTTGATTTTAAAATGTGCTACTGTCAGTCCTTGAAAGTATTGCACTCTAAAGGGTAAGCTGCTATGAGGCCCACATGAAGAGAGCAGCTCTCGGGGTAAATAGCTACTAATACATGGAAAATAGCAAATCCAGCTTGCACGTGCGAGGCAAACTACAATTTCCTTTTGTTATTTTTGTAGCGGCCCTGAAGTTATGGTTAAATTGCTCAACCCATAGGACAAGCAGTGTTTGGGCGGCTTACAACTTAGCGGTTTCATCAAGGGGGGACAAAGTTTAAGAGGGGGTCCCAACATTTTTGAAATCCGGATAGACATTTTTGAAAAATGTTTACCTGAGCCTACAGCCCAAATCGCTGGACGGATTTGCACCAAAGTTGTGCGAGAAGCGGCAGCTTGGTCCCGAAAGCATGCTTTTGCATATTTGGTGTTAATACATCCAGTAGATTTTTAAATAAATGGCCAAAATGCAAGTAAAAGGAATTGGTGATATATGCGTCCGGTCAACAGACTCACTTCCTGATTCAGTGTGAACCGACAGCTCTGGACAAATCATAGAGCTGCGTAACATTCGCAGACATCGTACGCGGCCACTGATTGGTGAATGAAAAATGTGAGGTGTGCCAAAACATTTGAAACGGACAGCATGTTGGATTTCCGAACTGCACCTGTAGTCCGCTGACATCGCTGTAAAAACATAATAAAAAATGCAACATTAAACTTGTCAAACAAATGAAAATCTCTGAGGAGGTGAGTGGCAACGAGGATGGGATGCAATATGGGCATAAAAACAAAATAATCATGTGTTTTTTCATCTCAGATGTTTGGGGACATTCCTGTGATGTTCACGAACTTGACAAAGGTTCGAGGGCATCCATGCATATTTCTGCATTACAGAGTCGGCGAAGAGACGTTTTTGGAAGGCTTAAAACTTCAGCACCATGCAACGAAACTACCTGAAATTTGGGCGATTTTTGGATACACCTCTGAATGTTTTTGCTAAGTTTGGTGCCATTTCACCAAGAGACAGCAAAATTAGACGGGGGTCCCAAAATGATTGAATGGATTATAAATTTGGTGCCGTTTTACGAATCTGCACACCTTGTATATGTGTGCAAAATTTGAATGGATTTTGGCAAGTGGGGGCTAAGATACACCACTATTATTTGTTCCTACATTTTGACACGTCTCAAAAATAAAACGCAGACCTGAAAGCATGCGTTTGCAAGTATTTCAGTCTTTTATTTTTTTAAAAGTGTCATGAAGTAGGTACAAAAAATTGTGATTTAACTTTGGAGACTGAAGCATAGCCTGAGGCCATTGCAGCGGCGGCCATGCCATGGACAATCTAGCCACTGACCATGGCCACCTGCGAAAGGCAATGGGCCACCAGGGACCAGCTGTGCAGTAACCTCTTTAAAATCTTGATCGGCTTGAATGGGAAAAGACATTCTGGGGCCGGCAATGGGGTGATCTACTCTGATTTGCTTATTGGGGCATGTGGCCTGGCTGAAGCCCATGCCTCATGGATTCTGGAGACTGGCCATGGCTGCGAGCCATGAGCACTGGCTATTGGTCTCATTATGGGGGTGTAGACACTGAACCTGGATGCAGGCTAGGTGCAGTGGAAAACGGGGGTGGTTTGGTGGGGTTGGGGTCATGGTCGAGCGGCATGCTCTAAGCAATTGAACCATGCCCTGCAGCCCCAGCAGGCGCTGCTGAAAATGACACATCAGTATGCGTTGCAAAAAATATGTTTGTTAAAGAAGGTTTATGGTCCTTTCATACATATAACTCATATACAGTGCTGTAACATCAGAAACATTTCCAATTATAAAAACCATTGGTTCTAGCTTGCATCGCAGCCGAGACCGGAGAGGGGGAACCAAGGCAGTACCTGCCACGAAGAAGCAGTTGGAGGGAGAGGCGGGCCCGCCGAAAGGACCGGGCGCGTGGTGGTGAGGTGGACGCGCTCACCCAGAGTCCTGGTCCTCGCTGGCCAGTTGGCAGCGATGACAACGGAGTGCTGTGTAGACGTGCACACCCCACGCAGAAGAGAGCAAGTCCCCAGCGAAGAGTGGTACGCTGATCCAGGTCGGCAGAGTGCGCAAGTCAACGGCCGCTGGAGTTGGCCACAGTACTACGCCGCAGGCAGTGGAAGAAACCACATCAAAGGGAGGTGGGGGGGGGGGTGGGCGGAACGAGCATCGGAGCAGCACCCCGGAGCCTGACCGGCAGGTGAGCTACGGGATAGCAAATGTTGGCTCCGCGATGCGATAAGGCAGCTGTGTATGTGATGGCAACAGCAGCAACTCCAATACCCACGACAGAGCTCAACTGCTTATCTCAACACTCGATGGGGAGTTGCTGGCTGTGAGTGAAACCGGTGTGAAGAGCCAGCTGACATGAAGTGTGGGGCTTACTGGTGCATTTCAATTCCGTGGCTCCCCTTAGGCCTACAGCGTGCTCCTTGGGGAAGCGCAATCATTGAACGAGTTGCACTGCAGAGGCCTGGAGAGCTGACAGAGTGCTGCAAACTGTGCTTCCTCTGAGCTGGCGATTGGCACTCTACGACCTGAGGCGCACTTGTGTGGGGTCCATAGACAGCTGTGGATTGAGCTCTGCACCTCAGAACAGGAGGCACATAGCTCTCATAATGATACTGGAGCCCTGAGATTTGAGGCATTGCAGGATTGGCTGTGCACAGTCTGAAGTTGGTGCAACGTGGTGCCTGTGTGGGACTGCCATAAGGAGTTGCAGTGACAAAGAGGAGGCTAGGTAGACGGGTATTACATCACCCTCTGTCAGCTATTGATGTGTGTATATATAGCGGCAGGTGCTGCTGGCGGTGACTACACAGACCACTGGACCAACTGAGCTGTGCTTCATATTTCGAGACAGGCGATTTCCACATTAGAGGTGATCAGACACTAACCCCGGAGGTTGAGCCCACTCGGTGTGCAGTGTCTACACTGCTCCTGCATTACTAACAAGCAGACTGCTTTGTGAGAGCTGAATAGGATGTCACAAGGCACTGCTGGGGTGCGGAGATGACACCTGGGCTAGTGGTGACGTGTGGTGGATATTTGGCAAAAGGTCACCCTCTGTGGCACACCTGAGGATGATGGACTTCATAATGAGCCGAAGGTGAGGCGGCTGCCACTGTGGGGACTCTTGGGCCCGTTGTCTTTCTTGGGTTTGTCTAGGGATGGCGCCAACTGCAGAGGGCATCTACTGGGGATCGAGGGGTGGCACTGCACAGAATGATGTATGCATTGTTCGCTCCACTGAGACAGGCACTCCTGCAGAACCCCAGAGGTATTAGGAGTATAGTAGAGAACAAGAACCTGAGGAACAGCACAATGTCCAAATCAGGTGAACAATCAAAACAACAATTTGAGACACTCACTTAGGTCAAAAGTCACAAAACGATAGAGGATTCCATGGGTGTGAGCTCACACGCCTCACCACAAGATATCAGTGGAGCGTTTAATGATGTCAAAACAATGTTCAGCGGGCAAAAAGGAAAGAGGCCCACCCGGGCCGATACATGCAATACTCGAGAGGGGAGTGCCTTAATGACAATTATGACATATGGGGGTGCAGTGATGACCTCACCCGCCAGACCCGAGACTGTGTATTGAGGGCATGCCTCGACCATTCGTACCCGGAATGCATCACTGACCGTATCAAGGGGGGTGGGAAGAATTGGGGAGGTTTCAAGACATGTGTACTCGTATGCTGAGAGGGCATTTCCCTCAATGTTCTTTTTCTTGTTCCTGAAATGTTGTATGTTCACATAAAATCCTAATAAAAAGAAATTAAAAAAAAAAGAAAAAACAATGTTCCATCAGCTACAGGCCAATATAAAATTGCTGGATGGGAAGATGGATATGCCACGTAAAGTGGATTAAATGCAGGTCTGCCTGGATAAGCATGGGGAGAGGCCGAACGAAGTTGAATGATGGGTCTCGACGGTCGAAGATTAATCTTCAACTGCAACACGGGAGCTTGCCCAAGTGAAAAGTGCTTTGAAGGAACTGGCTGATAAACAGGAGGAACAGTCTGTGGATAGTGGGTGTTCCTGAATCGGTGGCCAAACGCACCATGGAACCTCTGGATGAATCGATCCTGCAAGAGGTACTGGGAGATGACGACTTCTCGGCACTGTTTATTGTGGAACGGGCACAGTGAATACCTAGTGGTAAGAATCCGATTCCAGGTGCACTGGCCTGCCCAATCATAGCCTGGCTGCTGAACTATCGGGATAGGGATCTCACTCTCGGAAAGGCCAGGGAGAAGATTACCACGACATATAAGTGAGACCCTATTAGGCTCTTTCCAGACTTCTCGGATAAGGTGTAAGCATCCAGGAAGACATATTGACATAAAAATGCCGCTCGGCGAGAGGGGCATGAGATACCCCATGCTGTTCCCTCGCTAAAGTCAGAATGGAACCCCAGGGCGGTTATTGTTTTTTCATACCCTAGATGAAGCCAAGACTTCCCTTGAAGCACTCCCAATATGGAATATCAGGGGCTTGAATTGTCCATCTAAGGCCAGAAAAGTGTTATTGTATATAAAACGACATCATGAAAACGTGGCGTTTTTGCAAGCGACGCGCCTAACCCCACCCGGGGAGTCACCATTTGGGCATGGCTGGAGAGGTCAGTGCTATTTCTCTTCTTATTCCTCATAGTCCAGAGGGGTTTGTATATTGACCGATCTTACAACCTCTTACAATCTGTTGTACTCTTTTGGGGTACTCGCGGCTCTTCGGACTCCATGGTCAGGTTTGAGGAGGTAAGAGGCGTCCCCCTAGGGGTCCAGAGGCCAGAAAAACTGTGCTCCCCAGGGGGCCACCCCTTGGGAAACCCTTGTGGGGAATAAAACCCAGATTCTGCAGAAGTTGAGGAGGATCCGTACAACGATGTCCCAACTGTCAAGTGAAGAACAAGGTTTAGTTGAGTTCTGCAGGAACCGTATCCTATGAAAAATGAACGTTGTAGGAAACAATCCGGTGGAGTTGAAGCTAAGTGGAAGATACTTCAAAGCGGAAGGATCCGTGGCAGAGAGCTACCAAGGAGGAAGAACTTGGCTAGCAGGTAAAGTGACAGAAGGAGGTGAAGGCAATAAGAAGGAGGCGGCGACATAGGCGTCGGGAGCCGAGAACGGTAAAAAGGCAGACAGCTGAAAGGAAAAGAAGCCGCGAACAGCAAAAAGCAGAATGCTGGAGGTAAAGGAAAGCCGTGAATGGCAGAAAGGCAGAGAGCAGAAGGTAAAGGAAAACCGAGAGCGGCGAAGACTGGCAGGCTCCGAGAGATTGGAGTGCTGAAAAGGCGATTCTCGGAAAGAATTGATAAGGAAAGGAAGGGAACAGGAAGTAAGCCGAAGAACCCGCAGCAGGTGACAGTAGTAGAAAACACGGACAGAGTAGAGTGAAGGAAAGCAGGTTAAGAACGTAGTCGGAAAGCGACAACGTGCAAGGGAATCCTCAAAAAGATACGAGTGGAATGCAACAAGAAGGGAGCAATGCTAAGTTAGAACAGAGTAGCAACGCAGTTACCCGTTTGTTCGAGGTGGTGTGCCCAACCGACTATGGTGGCAGCACCATTGGATGCCAAGAAGGCGTTTGGCCCTTTCTTGTCACGGTTTCTAGGAGGATGGGAATGGGGGAAAGGTTAATAGCCATGGATTCACTGCTTTACACCTCGCCTAACGCTCCAATTACAGTGAATAGCCAACTCACGTCGGTCATCTCGTTTGGGAGAGGCACAAGGCAGGGGTGCCCTCTCTCATCCTTGTTATTCGCCCTGGCGATTGAACCGCTCGCCGATTTACTGAGAGCTAGTCATGTACATGGGGGGATACAGCTGTATAATCATAAGGTGGTGGTGTCTCTATGCGGATGACATGGTAGTTTTGTCAGGAACCCACAGGACAGTCTGGCGCAGATTATGGCGGATGTGCTGGAATTTGGTGAACTTTCCGGATTTAAAATAATACAAAGTCAGTGCTCTTTCCACTTACTGAATCCACCGTGCAGTTCAATGATGGTTTTGCGCTTCAGTGGCAAACAGAATATACTCAGTATTTGGGGATAGATATGGCTCGATATCCGAGATTTTATACTGACACAATTATGAAAGGCTGTTAGAGCAAACCAAATGGTCTTGGGGAGATGGATGGGGCTTCCCCTCAATCTCTTGGGGAAGATTTCACAGGTAAAAATGGTCTTGCTGCCTCCGTATTTGTATGTGTTTTTAAATGTGCCACCAGCGGTACCCAAGTCTTATTTACGGGAGGTGTATCGACACTGTCCGGTACATTTGGGTGGGTAAACCATCACGCATGGCCTGGCAGAAATTAGTTGCACCAGTTGAGAAGGGAGGTTTGGCGTTACCCGATATGGAGGCATACTATATGCGGCCGCCCAGGGGGGCTTTATGGTATACTGGTTTGGCGATGAAATTGATAGGAGGCATGTTGAGATAAAAGGGCCCTCACTGTACCATCCTTACCACAGGCGGTCATACTAAAGGCTCCCGGTAGGCCACCTAAATCAAAGATCAAAGAACATGGTGGAGTTGACCTGCAGAGCATGGGTTCATTTTGAAGGGAAGGGGCAAGAAAAGGTGAGGGGGGGGGGGGAATTCTGTACTCCCACAAACTACCAGTTATCTCCATCCTCGGTTTATAATTAACTGGTGAACTTGGATATGTGCGCTGTATGGAACAGTTAGGTATCTCATGTTTGAGATGTATTCCCGGAGGGACAGTTCCTAACAGTAGAGGAGTGGAGGGATAATAGGGATATCACACCCTGGATCGGTTTTTATACTTCTGGCTATGGGACTACCTGAAGGGCTTATTTCCAACCTTTCCAAAATAAACGGAGACAGCCTCTATAATGAATGATATGATAGGGATGGTGAACAACAGTATGATGGTATCCAGGCTTTATAGCAAAATATTGGAGACTTGGGAGGGATGGGTGGTGTCTTCCCGTGGAAAGTGGGAGAGGACACTAGGTTCTGTCATAACTGATGAGAGGTGGCGATATTGCTGTGCGCAAACTAAGAAAGTAGTTCTTCATAGTATATTTAAAATGATTCATTTTTAATTCCTGCATCAATTCTACGATACTCCAACGGTTTTACACTGTCCCTTCCCCCCTCCCCACCTGACACCTTAGATGACTGCTTAGGTGCGCAGCTACATCAGAAGACTTTCTCCATGTGGCATGGAGCTGCCTCCCCTAGGCATACATTTTGGAAGGAGGTATTTGAGACACCAAGTTACATTATTGGGAAAACGGGTGGACCTTACACCGGTGGTGGCTCTACTGGGATATTGTATTGCATTGTATTGTATTTGGTTATTTATATAGTGCTCTTTTCTCCACTTGTGTGGCCTCAATGCGCTTTTTCGGTTGGAGCGCCCTCGGTGACGGTATTCAATGTGCTGGAAAAGTCTAAAGAGTTTAGCTTAGGAGATGCATGTGTGCATTTTGCCGTCTAGGACTTGGGTGGCTGGCTAGGCTCGACTAAGCATCCCAAAAGAGAGGCCAGGCACGTTGGTGGGTGCTGTTTCCGGTTTGGGATTGATTGCTATTGTTGAGAGAGTCGATGTGTGGCCAGCTATAAGGAGTTCCTTTTGGTTGGTAGTCGCTGTATTATAGTGGCAGAGGTGTTGAGGTAGGTCAGGTGTTTCAGTCTGGACGGCTATAGGTGATTCTAGACCAGAGGAGCATAGCCATAGCAGCATTCTACGGTGCATGGGATGCTTGGCTGTGCCTGTGGCCTGTGTTCACACTGGTGGTGTGAGATATACGTACCGTAGGCTTAAAAAATGTTCTGTTCGGCTGGAGCGATCTTTGTCCAGTGTAGCAGAAGAGACAAGCGTAGATTGGCGAGTCCTGTACCCTGCGGGGTGTGGGGTGCTAGTTTTCGAATACATTGGATTTTACAGTATAAAGGCAGTTATTGGTGGGTACGTTTAGATTTTGGGATCCTGTATATTGGGGTTCATGTTACAATTGGGTAAGTCAGAGACACACCTAGATTTGAGAGTCAAGTATAGTGGTTTGAGAGGCCTAGGTTTCACAATACAGTAGGTTTCACAATATAACGGGCCGAGATAGAGGCTACACCTACATTTGAGAGTCCTGTATAGTGGGAGAGAGGCCTAGGTTTCGTATAATAGTATCTATGTGAGTTGTAAATTGTAAATTTTTCCTACCTTATCCGTCGATGCTGGTTGACAGCAATCTGTTCGTCGTGTGTCATGTCAGGGTACTGCGGCCGGCTGCTACTGCTGGTTTGAGGGTGGGGATATACTAAACAAATTTGGGGATATACTAAACAAATTACAGGTTGAGTGGGGAAGCTGGCAGGGCTGCTACTACTTCTGGTGAAAAGGAGTGTTGCGATGGTATGGGGGAGGGCTCAACGTCCTACAAAAGAATCATGGAAAGAGGATATTCTTTACTGTAATGAAATGGAAACTGAATATATATAGAATGGTAGTTCACCCAAGTGCACAACCTAATGACCTTATAAACAGTATTTAATCTGACAAGCAGGGTTAATTGAATCAAACCCGGAAGAGGAGCTCACATAAGAGACTGGAATTAGAATACTGGAGGGTTGCTGGAGGTCGGAAAAGATTGGTTGAGGATTATTGGGATGGTGCACAAGAACAGAGGACATTGCAGCAAGTGGGAAATATCATACATGTGGTCATATATGTGAGAAATGGGAAATACTGTTGAATGGAATTGGGGCGGGGGAATTCGCTGAGCCACTGTTCTTTCTGTATTGATAAGTTGCTGAAAATAATAAACAAGATAAAAAAAAACCCCCACAATACCCATGTCAAAACAGGTCAAATCAGTATGTGAATGATGAACTTCTGAGAGAAGGTTGCATTAGGGTGGGTTTCGAGGATTACCTCTCAAACCTGTGTTATTCTTGGGAGGTGGTCATGAGAGACAATACCCTACTTATGCACGCAAAGAAACAAAAGAATATTTGTGTGTTTACACTGGAAAAAACAGTAAACCGCGATTATTTGAAGGGGCAGATGGGAAAACACTGATGAACGCAGATTCTGACATTTTTGGAGAAGACTGGAAAAACACCCTCAGAAGGAAAAAAAGAAACACTGAAAATAGGAAACTCATTATAATTATACCCATGGCTATGGCAAAAACTTAGTTAAGGTGAATTGGACTTACAAAGGAAACCCAAAAAATTGAATTGCTAATAACTTGACACTTAATAAATTTGGTTGAAAGACTGATGACATTAGTTAAATAATCACTGATGTCATATGAAGTCACCAGTTAGGTCACCAATGAGGTCATATGCTGCGAAGTGGCTTTAGCTGAATTTCAGGGGTTTTGTCTCGTTAAGTTTTAACCTTAACGTCCCTGCAACTAAAATGTTCTCATTGAAATATATGTATATGTATTAATTGAAAAAACATTAGTTAAGTTGCGCAGATTTAACGCAACAAAACGCTTGAAATTCAGGAGCTTGTCATTTTCTAGGTCATTGTGAATCCCTTCTCTTATAATATGTATGTGCTCATGGGCTTTGCAACGGGAATGAGCAGAGTTAAGATGGTCATGACTTTCCACATCCCTTAATTTGAAGGGTTTTGTTGCGTCAAATCTGCGCAATTTAACTGCACCTTACCTAATGTTTTTTTCAATGATTTTCAAGGGTTTTGTTATACTATTTATTTTTTTAAAGGACCACTAACCATGACCTTCAACCATGTTCACTGTACTTGTTCCCCCACTAGGTTTCTTTTGGACCCAATAGATAGCCACAACATTTGCCGTGGCCACTATACATGCCCTTCGGACCCACTAGCGGGGGCCTTCGGCCCGGACCAGTGAACACAGATTTCGGACATTTCCACTTTATCTTTTAAAATGCTACTTTTCTTTCCCGCTCACGAGCCATTGCCTTAGGCCATGACCATTGCCCCCTGGCTTCGGCCGTGGACACTGTACATGTTCCACTAATAGGTTTCTTGGAAGACCATTAGCTTTGGGGCCCACTAGTTATGGCATTCAAATGTGGCCTCTTTACATATTGCCACACCAGCTTTCTTCAGGTCTCACTGGCAATGGCCAGACCACCAGGTTTCTTTTGGGCACACTGACCATGGCCGAACCCCCAATAGGTTTCATTACCCCTCACCTCACTGTAGCAGAAAAATCCCCCCGTTTTTAATTAATCACATTTTTCAAACTTCAAAAAAAAAAACGTTTAGGTTTGTTTTGCAAAGTTAAAAGATTTATTTGATGAATTGAACAATATATATATATGACAATTTTATGAATATGAACAATATCTAGATATCACACTTATTAATATTGATACACTGATCAGCAATGGGTGAGAACCCAACAATCTCTTTAATCAATAGGAGTATGGGTGATAAGAATAATGTAGCAGAGAATAACTGTGTGGGTTCAATGAAATGCAATGATATGAAATTAATGCAGCACAGAAACAAAACTTGATATGAATTCAATCAAAAACAATGTAATCACTCTTTACCCCTGTTACTACTCAATCCCCCCCCTATTATGCAAGATGAAGAGATGGAATGAGAGCACACAGGTTTCAGGAATGTACAATCAACAAGCAGTTTAATCCCAATTCCCCCAGCAAGCTTGGAGAACAGGAATGATTTTAAACAGGTCAAATGCTTTTGAATGTGGTTTGAAATAAATGGGAAAGTGCTAAAAATGGATTTTAATTCGCTAAATGGGATTCAAAACTAGTGGGAGCTGCTTTGGATAGGTTCAGGTAGACACTAGCAATGATGTTTGAATGACTGGCAGATAGGAAACTGAATTCAGAGGTTGAATGCAAGAATTAGCAATTCTATATGGGATGAAATACGGTTCAAAAGTTAGAGGTTTTAGTAAAGGTTGATTTTTCAGAAAAGAGTCAAGATTTCAAATGAGAGATGCGCTGTTAGATGCGCATACCCCTTAGTGTTAATTTCTTAACACTAAGGGGTATGAAGATGCAAGATGCCCAATGGTCAGCCACCAGAACAGCGGCGCCTCAGCTCTGACTTTTGTCTGCCAAGACACTGGTCCTTCGGCAAAAATATTTAGCGCAAAGATGATTTATCACTACAATTATATGGATGAGAGAGGAGTCAGGATAGACAAAAGAGATTCTAAAATGCAGTTTTGGATATGTTGGTATGGGTTGGATAGGATTACTTAAAACTAAGAGATGGCTATGGGCAGTTCTATGCTAAATACTCACACTATGGCTTTGGAATGGAATAGGCCCGTCATGATCTGGTTGTCACCTGCAGGCGTTCCGACTGGCGGCTTCTTCCGCGCTGGGTTTTGGGACGTAGGTACAGGAGGTACTAGTCCCTCCTTTGTGTCTGTTACGTTACTTTTTCCTCCTTGTAACGCGGGGCCGCTGGGAGTATATCTTCTCTACCGGCCCAGCGGTCCCTGCGTTGCAACTATCCTTTGGAAGCTCCCGCTCTTCCGGGTTTCTTCGCTCCTGCCTTGCTCTGTCCAGGCTTCTGTCACTCGCGCCCTCCAGCGAGTGTTCCTCTTACCTTCTCTCCCCTCCAGTTTTTCTCTGCTGCCGCCGCGCCTTGGCGGTTACTATTTCTCTTATTTTGCGGCCCCATCCCCACGGATAGGCGCCGCCCCTTTCCCTACGCTTTTTCTTTTCTCTCTCTGCTACTTGTCTGGCGCTTTTCTCCATTGCCTACCTCTCCTCCGGTCCTCGCCCCGCTTGTTGCATTGGCTGGTGGGCGTTCCGTGGAGCCCTGTCCTCAGCTCCCCACTGCAGGACTCCCCTGTTCCGCTGCAGTGTTGCCTTCAGTTACTCATACGGATTCAGTCTATTACCTACCTCCTACTCATCTTAAAGTCTACTTTCCGCTGGAACTACGCCTTCCGTGCTACAGACCAGAGGAGTCCAAGGGTTTTTCCCCATTCGGGGTTTTTCCCCTATTTCGGCGTGGTTCCGGAAGGGAGGTCCTCGAACAGCTGTTCTCCTCAGCGGTCACGGTGGCCTCCCTCTGTGACAAGCAAGCTCATCGGAAAAAGGAGAAGGATTATCTACTTCGACGGCGTCTGCAGGACCCCGACAGCAATTCCGGCAGTTCAGGTGAGGAGAGCTCGACAGAAGGGGGAGAAAAGGGAAACCAGGCACTTAAACTGTCACAGATTGCAACGCCAAAGAAAGACACGATGTCAGCCGAAGGGCAAGTGCAAGAGCTTTGGAAGGCAATTCAAGCTATGTCTCAGGAACTTCAGGGAGTCAAAGCTGAGAACGTCCTCCTTAGACAAATGGTATCCGCCAGGGAACCCCCTCCTCCAGAACTACCGCCTACAACACTATCCTCAGGAAAGTTTGATGGTGCCCCCAAGAAAGTGAAGGAATTCCTAGAGGCGTGTACTGTCTACTTAACTTTCTGACCCCGCACTTTCTCTACAGACCAAGCGAAGGTCGGCTTCCTAATCTCGAACATGACGGGCAACGCTCTGACTTGGGCTACTCCCCTAGTCACAAGCAACAATGCCATTCTCCAAGATTACGCAGCGTTCCAAAATTCTCTGAGACAGACTTTCGAACGCCCGCGTTCCAAAATTCTCTGCGACAGACTTTCGAACGCCCAGAGTTGTCATTTACTGCTTCTGAAGAGTTGTTGGATGTAAAGCAAGGTTCTTTGGACATCCTGTCATATATCTCTGCTTTCAAAACAGTAGCTTCTGGCGCAGGCTGGCCAGAACCGGCACAATATGCCATTTTCAGGAGGGGTCTAAAAGAGGAGATTAAGGATGAGTTAGCCAGATCTACTCGCTCACCTACTTTCTCAGACCTGCTAACTGCTGCACTACATATCGAGTATCGCCTACAGGAAAGGAAGACGGAAAGACGCAAACAACGAGGCTCAGGATTCCTCCCGTATTCTCTGGCATATTCTCCCCCTAGTCGCTCTCCCGCTGCCGCTTCAGAGGAACCCATGCAGATTGGCTCCACAAGAGCACCTCTGACTGCTGCCGAAAGACGGCAAAGAAGAGAAAAGGGACTTTGCGCTTACTGTGGGTCAGATCAACACCTTCTAAAGGACTGCACAGAACTGCCTAACAAGACGCAGGGAAACGAGCACTCTCGGCATCAATAGGGACTAGTGTCCGGGGGTTTCCATTTCTGTCTACTCGTCCCTATGTTTCTCTAACAGTTTCTTCTTCTGACTCCAAAGAAGATTCCAGACTCATGGTAGTTTCAGCTATCATCACGATAGAAGGCGAGAAGGTGGAGACTCTCGCATTATTGGACTGCGGATCAGCAGGAAACTTCGTTGATACCCTGTGGGCCGATAAAGTCGGTCTACGCAGGATACGCCGGAAGGAAGGTCAGAAGATAGAAGGAGTTGACGGCTCTCCACTATCATCCGGACTCATCACCCATACCACTGAAGAGCTATCCTTAACAGTTTTTCAGCACTCGGAAGTGATAAGGTTCGACATCATCCGGGCTGCACATTTTCCAATAATTTTGGGAATCACATGACTTCGCAGACACAATCCCCAAATCGATTGGACAAATAACCAGCTGAGTTTCTGGTCTGTATACTGCACCGAACACTGTCTTCCACAGAAGAGTCAGAAGGGCCTTCAATCTATTACGGCTCACACCTCCAACTGTGTGGGGGTTTTTGCACTAACCAATTTTTGCTTGAAATACTCCGAAGTATTCCAAGAAAGCCTTCACTCCAAACTGCCACCCCATCGGCCCGAGGACTGTACCATAAATTTGGTACCCAATGCACTAGTTCCATTTGGCAGAATGTTCTCTCTAACACTTACGGAGAAGCTTGTGTTACAAAACTATTTGGACATGAATATGAAGGATGGGCTGATTCAGCCTTCGAAATCCCCTGCAGGGGCTCCCTTATTTTTCATCAAGAAAAGGGATTCTACTGATCTTAGACCCTGTATAGACTACAGAGGTCTAAATAAGGTGACTATCCAAGATCGTTATCCCATGTCATTGATCTCAGATATCATCGAGGCTGTACAAGGAGCCAGAATTTTTACCAAACTCGACCTCAGAAACGCATACCATCTGCTCAGAATCTCCAAGGGTGACGAATGGAAGACGGCATTCCGCACCCCATTCGGCTTGTACGAGTATAAGGTGATGCCATTTGGACTGGTTAACGCTCCTGCAGCGTTTCAAAGATTTATGGACAGAATGTTTTCTGACATGCTTTCCACTTCCGTCATCATCTATTTGGATGATATCCTGGTCTACTCCTCAAACTTACAGGAACACATTGTTCATGTCACTCAAGTTCTTGAACGTCTACAAAAGAACGAGCTATTGGTTAAAGCCGAGAAGTGCAAATTTGCGGTACCTTCTGTGCAGTATCTGGGCTACAAGTTATCAGAAGAAGGGATAGACATGGATCAAAAGAAGGTTCAGGCCATTCTCGAATGGCCCGCCCCCACTTCTGTCCGAGAGGTGCAGAGGTTCCTGGGGCTCTCCAACTATTACCGAAGGTTCATCCGCAACTTCTCGGAAGTGGTGTACCCCATCACTCGCCTACTTAAGAAGGAGGCCTCTCCGTTCCGCTGGTCAACCGATACTGAGAACAGTTTCAAGTTGCTCAAACATCTCTTCTGCTCAGCTCCAATTCTCCGACACCCGGACCAAACTCAGCCTTTCATCCTGGAGACCGATGCCTCTGCAATTGCCATCGGAGAGGTACTACTTCAGGATGTCGGTGGCGTGGAACATCCGGTAGCTTACTTATCCAAGACACTCTCACCCAGTCAATTGAATTATTCTGTCCTAAAAAAAAAGAGCTGTTGGCAATGAAATTGGCTTGCGATGAAAGGTGCCATCTGCTCATGGGGGCCCGACATCCCTTCCTTATCAGGACGGACCACAAAAACCTGAAAGCCCTCCAGGAAATGGAGTGTTCTAATTCCAGGCAAGCACGTTGGGCCTATCTTTTCTCGCACTATGATTACCAGATTTCTTACATTCCTGGGTCACTAAACCGTCTGGCAGACGCCCTACCCAGCAAGGACTCCAGCAAGGAAAGGGCCTCGTTATCCGCTGAACCCATGTTTCATCGCAATCGGATATTGGCCCTTGTTAGTTCTTTCCTACAAGAGGTTAAAACCGCTGTGGTTCAGGAACTTCCCCAATTACCGTTAACTCCGACTCTCCTTACCAGGAGAAGGACGGCTGGCTGTTCAAGAAACGACTGTATGTTTCGGAAGGCCCGCTGCGGAAGAAGATTCTGGATTGGTGTCACACTTCTCGCCTTGCAGGTCACCGCGGGGGAATCAACACCCTGGAGCTCAACTCGAGGAATTTTTCCTGGCCCACCGTGAGAAGAGATACCCTGGACTTTGTGAAGACCTGTCCTATTTGTGCTCGGTCTAAATATCCTACAGGGAAACCGTTGGGGTTACTTACCCAAGTTGAGATGCCAACTCGCCCCTGGGGGTTGGTTTCTACGGATTTCATTGTAGACCTACCAGAATCCGAATCCTGTACCTGCATCATGGTCACGGTAGATGCGTTCTCCAGGATGGCACATTTCTCTCCTCTTTCTGGTGTTCCTACAGACACCAGGATGGCTGAGGTGTTTGCACGAGACATCTTCAGACTTCACGGTTTACCTGACAAAATCATCTCTGATCGGGGAAGTCAGTACACCTCGAGATTCTGGACAGCCCTGTGTACCCGATTGGGGATTGAGAGAGCACTCTCTTCGGGATTCCATCCCCAATCCAACGGGATGACGGAACGCCTGAACGCTACTCTCGAACTATATCTGAGATGTTACGTCACTCAGCATCAGGACAATTGGGTTTCTCTACTCCCTACTGCAGAATTCTCGTATAACAATACCAGACACGCTGCCATTGGTCTCTTGCCATTCTTTTGTACTTATGGGGTCCACCCTAAGTCCATTCTTGCGGAGGTTCCCAGTTTCACCAACTCCCCAGCGGCCAAAGAGGTATTGGATCAGATCAAGGATGCCCATGCCACGGCATTGCGGAGTTTAGAGAACAGCAGGAGACTATCGCAGATCGGAGCAGATAAACACTGCAAAGAATGACCAGATTGGAAGCCAGGCGACAAGGTGTGGTTGTCCACCTGGTTTTTACCCAGATGGACAAGGCCCTCTAAACTCTCCCCTCGCTTTCTGGGTCCTTTTCCCATTCTTCTCAAGATCAATCCTGTGGCTTACCGTCTTCGGCTAGCTCCTTCTCTGAATCGCATTCACCCTGTATTTCATTCATCTCTCCTTAAACCTTTCTATTCCGATTCTCATCACAGACCAGTGCCCAGACACACTCCCTCACAGACACCCAATCAAGCAGAATGTGAGGTCTCCAACATTAGAGACTCTAGGTTCTACTGAGGGAGGTTGGAATACCTTTTGTCCTGGAAGGGTTATCCGGAGTCAGAGGACTCTTGGGAACCTGCTTCTCAGGTGCATGCTCCTCGCTTGCTCGCCAGATTCCACCGCCTGCACTCGGGGAAGCCTGGGGTGGTGCGGACTGGAAGGGGGCATACTGTCACCCGCAGGCGTTCCAACTGGCGGCTTCATCCGCGCTGGGTTTTGGGACGTAGGTATGGGAGGTACTAGTCCCTCCTTTGTGTCCGTTACTTTTTCCTCCTTGTAGCGCGGGGCTGCTGGGAGTATATCTCCTCTCCCGGCCCAGCGGTCCCTGCGTTGCAACTATCCTTTGGAAGCTCTCGCTCTTCCGGGTTTCTTCGCTGCTGCCTCGCTCTGTCCAGGCTTCTGTCACTTGCGCCCTCCAGCGAGTGTTCCTCTTACCTTCTCTCCCCTCCAGTTTTTCTCTGCTGCCGCCGCGCCTCGGCGGTTACTGTTTCTCTTCTTTTGGGGCCCCGTCCCCACGGATAGGCGCCGCCCCTTTCCCTACGCTTTTTCTTTTCTCTCTCCGCTACTTGTCTGGCGCTTTTCTCCATTGCCTACCTCTCCTCGCCCCGCTTGTTGCATTGGCTGGTGGGCGTTCCGTGGAGCCCTGTCCTCCAGCTCCCCACTGCAGGACTCCCCTGTTCCGCTGCAGTGTTGCCTTCAGTTACTCATACGGATCCAGTCTATTACCTACCTCCTACTCATCTTAAAGTCTACTTTCCGCTGGAACTACGCCTTCCGTGCTACAGACCAGAGGAGTCCAAGGGTTTTTCCCCATTTGGGGTTTTTCCCCTATTTCGGCTTGGTTCCGGAAGGGAGGTCCTCGGACAGCTGTTCTCCTCAGCGGTCACGGTGGCCTCCCTCCGTGACAAGCAAGCTCATTGGAAAAAGAAGAAGGATTATCTACTTCGACGGCGTCTGCAGGACCCCGACAGCAATTCCGGTAGTTCAGGTGAGGAGAGCTTGACAGAAGGGGGAGAAAAGGGAAGCCAGGCACTTAAACTGTCACACTGGTTAAGGGTTTTGGACTGGAATCTGCTAGCCAACGGACAGGATTCAGGTGCTTGGTTCTGCTCTCAGCAAGGCACTCTGGTCTGCACGGCCTCCTGGACTGGATCTGACGGGTTGGTTCTGGGTACAGCTCTGCTCTACTGGTTTGGATCTCTGGGTTCTAGCAAGGGTTCTTGGCAAGAAGCAGGCAAAACAGCACAGCCAAACTGTTGGATTTGTGATGCCCCTTGGAGGTTTGGGGTTAAAATCAGGTTGCAAGATTTTAAAAGACCAGCTGAGAAGGGTTCAGCTTTTTGGATTGGGCCTTTTGCCTCAGGGTTCTGGAGTCTGGATAGTTCTGGATCTGGATTCTCCTTCAGAGCGCTTTGCCAGTAGATCAGTGATGGGTGAATGTGTGTGTCCCTCTGTGCCCTCAACAGTCCCTATTTATGTATTTCTCAAGGGGGTGGGTAGGCTGATTATACTATGCCCAACCCTCTAAGAAGCCGATAGGTCAGAATTTCCTCTCCCCTGATTTGAGAAGCAACAGTGTGTCATGATGTGTCATGTTTATGGTCCAGGGAGAAAACCCTCCCCTTTGTTTCTGTACAGTATATCTTATTTTTCACAAAAAGCATATTTATAATATCACTAATTTACTAATACTACATATTTACATCCCAAATTAAATAAGGCAGGCATCCGTCAAAGTTCCATTTTCTGGAGAGCTTCGGTTCACAAATGACAGTTTTTTGCGCTTTTGGTCAGTTACTCAGTGTCAGTTCTGTACCAATTGTTTCACATACATGCACATACCATCTGGGCATATTCCTGTAAAGTTTCATATTTTTAACATTATCACAACTGCTACAAAGTCCACATTTTGATAATTCTGTCTCTGAATATCGCACAAATTCCAGAGTAGTTTCTACTTGTGAGCAACATTTTCATTTTAATAACCTCTAAATTCCATATTTTTACCAGTTCCGCACAATTTTCTATAAGTCTTTTTCAAAAAGATATTGTCTGTGCTTTCTGAATAAACAAAACTGCTTGTCTCCGCCTCCAAGATCTTGGCTGGGCTAGAGAGCATTCCCAAGCCTCTTTGACTTTGGCATCTGGTTTCAGCCTACTCCCGAATTAGCATTTCCTTTGAGTCAAAGGGAGTCTTTTGTCTCCTAGCAGAGCAACAGACCAAAGTGCTCCTTCCTTTTCCTTTCGCACCTCCCTGCCAGTTCCTTAGCAGAGAGCAGGGGAAAAGATTCCTTTGTTTGGGAGAAGGTGTGGAATGTCTTCGAAGCCCAGTGTAGCTGGCTTTAACTTTTAACACAATGTTTAAAATAGTCTTATCCTAAAATACAAATTACATTTTTAACAAATATATCCACCAATCTCTTAATTCCAACCTTTTTAAAGAACAAGTTACTTCTTACCTTGTAACGTTCTTTCGATGGGATGTTCCTCCGACATATTCCTTATCTATGATATTTGTATCTCCAGCTTGCTGGCCTCGGAAAAAAATGTTCCCAGTAGAGGGCGCTGTGCGTCGATGTCCGTCGAGTAGGTGCTCCTCGACGGCCACCGTATCGGCGCCGACGTCATCATGCCTATAAATGGCCACGCGCAGCGTCCGTTGCTCAGTTCCGTTTTGTAGAGTAAAGTAGTTATTGTATGAATGGTTACTACCCTTGAAGGAGTGTAAGCTGCAACCACAAGGGAAATGTTACTGCGGGGATGGATGGGAGGGGCGATAAGGAATACGTCGGAGAAACATCCCATCGAAAGAACGTTACAAGGTAAGAAGTAACTTGTTCTTCGAAGGGATTGTGTCCTCCGACGTATTCCTTATCTATGATAGACTCCCATAGCAGTGGTATGTGATTGGAGGCGGGAGTAAGAGATGCCATATTACCCTTTAAGCATGAACAGAGTGTAACACAGCTTTGCCAAATCTAGTCTCTTGACTAGAGGAGGAATCCAGGCTATAAAATTTGGTAAAGGTATGTGCGGACGACCATGTGGCAGCCGCACATATGTCTCTAATTGGTACCCCTCTTTGAAGAGCTGAGGATGCTGCGATACCCCTGGTCGAATGAGCCCTTAGATTTTGAGGGGGCTCTTTCCCTGCCAGTTTGTAGCATTCCAGAATGGCTAAAATAATCCATCTGGAGATGGTTTGTTTGGTTATTGGTAATCCTAACTTATGTCCTGCGTAACCTACAAAGAGTTGGTCTGCTTGTCTAATTTTAGCAAGTCTACTGATATAAAAACTCAAGGCTCGCTTAGGGTCCAGCCTGTGTAGTCTCTCTTCCTCTTTCCCCGGATGGGGAGGAGGATAGAATGAAGGTAAAGTAATCTTCTGAGTAATGTGAAATTCCGAAACTACCTTTGGGAGGAAGTTAGGCTTCACCTGTAGAACTACTTTATCCTTGTGAAAAGTTGTATGAGGAGGTTTACAAGATAGGGCTTGTATCGCGCTAACCCTTCTATCAGATGTTAATGCTACCAATAAAACAGTTTTCAGGGTGAGAAACTTCAATGAACAAGAGTGGAGTGGTTCAAAAGGAGCACCCTTTAGGAAGTTTAAAACTAGATTTAAGTCCCATAAGGGAACTTGGAATGGTCTTGGAGGGTAAAGATTAGTTAGACCTTTCAGGTATTGTATTACCAATGGAATTTTGAAATACGATGGCTCCTCTGCAGTGCGCTTAAAGATCGATAGCGCTGCGAGATCGCCCTTAATAGTGCCAACTTGAAGGCCTGAATTTGCCAAATAAAGTAAGAAGGATAACGCCGCAGGTGTACCACATGAAAAGGGTTCGATATTCTTTTCTCTGCACCAGCTGCAATATTTATTCCAACGGCAGCGGTATAGAGTTTTAGTTGCTGGTCTTCTGGCCGAAAGCAACACCTCCATGACTGGAAGGTCCCAATCCTTGTACCTCAACCTTTCAGATACCAAGCGTGAAGGTTGAGGGTCTTGATGGCTGTATGGAGAACCTGACCTCCCTTCTGCGAGAGAAGATCCTCTCTGTACGGTAGACGAATTGGAGGACAGATGGACATGTCCAGAAGGTCCGGGTACCACGTTCTCCTGGCCCAATCCGGGGCAATATTTAGGATCATGGTCTTCCAAAACCTTCTCAACCTCCTGATGATTTGAGGAATGACAGGGACCGGAGGAAACGTGTACAGAAGTGGGAACTCCCAGTCCACTACGAACGCGTCTCCTAGAGCTCCTCTCGGGGGAAATTCCCTTGAGCAAAATCTGTCGCACTTCCTGTCGATACTGGTGGCGAACAGATCCACTTGAGGGGTTCCCCAAAGGGAAAAGATCTCTCGAAGGACTTCCTGAGCTATCTCCCATTCGTGGGAGACTGTGTTCTGCCTGCTCAGAGCGTCCGCTGTCAAGTTCTTCTCTCCGGCTAAGTGAATTGCCGATAGATAGATTCCTTCCTGAATTGTCCAAAACCAGAGCTGCATCGCCTCTCTGCACAGTGGCAGTGACCCTACGCCTCCTCTTTTGTTGAGGTAGTGCATGGCCACTGTATTGTCCGTCATTATCAGGACGTTTCACCCCTGTACAGACGGCAGAAAAGCCTTCAGTGCCAGTCTGATGGCTCTCAGCTCCAACAGGTTGATGTGTAGTCTGGACTCCGATGGAGACCAACGACCGCTGATGGTCAAGTCGTTGGTATGGGCTCCCACCCCGTGAGTGAGGCGTCTGTGACTACTGTTATCTCCGGCCATGGTTGCCAAAACAGTTCTCCTTTCAAGATGTTCTCTGGAGAGGCCCACCATTGAAGGTCGTGGGCTACCTTGTCCGGAATCCGGAGGAGATCTGTCATCCTCCCTGAGAATTGTGACCACTGAGTCCTCAGTGCCCACTGAAGGGATCTCATTCTCAGGCGAGCCTCTGGCACAAGGGATATGCAGGATGCCATGAGGCCTAGCAACCTCAAAAAGTCGTAGGCCGGGAGACGTTGGGCATTTTGAAACCTGGTGACCATCTGCAGAATATCTTGAGCCCTCACCTCTGGTGGCGAGGCTTTTCCCAGGGACGTGTCCTGGACTGCTCCAATTAACTGGAGTCTCTGAGATGGTATCATCTGTGACTTCTTTAAATTGAGGGAGAAGCCCAGCCTGTGAAGGGAGTGGGAGACATAATCTAGTTGGATCCGAGCTTGTTCCGAAGAAACTGCTCTGATCAACCAACCGTCCAGGTAGGGGTAGACGTGAATCCCTTCCCTCCTTAGACTTGCAGCCACAACCGACATTAGCTTGGTGAAGACCCTCAGGGCGGAGGTCAGCCCAAATGGCAGAACTCGAAATTGATAATGAGAGTTGCCAATCGCGAACCTCAGGTACTTCCTGTGCTTGGGATGGATTGGCACATGGAAATAAGCATCCTGAAGGTCCAGAGATACCAACCAGTCCTGAAGCTGGAGGGCCTGAAGGATCTGAGAGAGAGTTACCATCTTGAACTTGTCCTTCCTGAGGAACTTGTTCAATTCTCGTAAGTCCAGGATGGGTCTCAGTCCTCCGTCTTTCTTTGGTTTGAGAAAGTAGGGGTAGTACCAGCCCTTGTTCCTGTCCGCTACAGGTACCGGTTCTATGGCACCTTTCTCTAGCAGGTCTATAATTTCCTGCAAGAGGAGCGGATCCGGCACTTTAAGAGAGCTGTTCCCCGGTGGATGGCTCTGAGGGATGCGTAGAAAGGGCAGGCAGTAACCTTGGGCAACTGTCTCCAATGCCCAAGCATCTGACGTAATAGCCTGCCATTCCGTCAGATGGTGAGTTAACCTGCCCCCTACAGGTGTCTTGTGATGGGAGACCTCAGAGTGGTTTGGGAGCGGCTGATGCAGTTGCCGAAGGTAAAGCGGCTCCTGCTCCTGCTGATGCGGCTTTCTTTCCTTTACCCCGTCCACCCCGGGTACATTTTCCTTGGCCTCTTTGAGCCGGCCGTCCTCTGCCTCTTCCATATGAGGAATAATAGCGAAAGGACCTTCCTCTCCAAGAGGATCCTGGGGATCGAAAATTAGTTTGGCGGATTGCAGCTTCTAGTGACTTGGCTGCTGCTTTAGATGTTTGTAGTTTTTCCAAACTGTCATCCGCCTTTTTACCAAACAGGGAAGAGCCGTCAAAGGGCATATTTAAAAATCTGGCCTGTACGTCAGAAGCAAAGCCGGACTTTCTCAACCACGCATGCCTGCGGATTGTGGTACTTGCCGCCATGGCCCTGCTGATACTGTCAGCAGAATCAATGCCAGTTTGAAGGGACTCACACATTGCATCTTTACCATCTTTGATGATATTTAAAAATGCGCCCCTTTCTTCTCCTTCCTGGAGGCAGTCAGCCGCTGATGAAGCACACTCCCAAAGAGTGTGGCTGAACCTAGCGAGCGTACAAGTTGCATTAATAGATTTTAAAGCCATGCTACAGGCTGAGAAGACTTTCTTAGCCATGGCATCATATTTTTTATCATCCCTATCCTGAGGAGCAGTGGGGTATGCAGATGTACTGCCTGATGAAGTTGCAGCCTGCACCACAAGACTCTCTGGAGTAGGGTGTTTAGATAGGTATTCAGGGTCAGCAGCAGATACCCTATATTTCGCTGACAACTTCTTGTTAACCGCAGGGACAACTTCAGGAGTTTCCCAGTTAGTTAAAATCTTTCTTTGTAAAGCAGAATGAAAGGGAACCACAGGATCCTCCTGTGGACCTTTATCCAGAATATCTGTGAGGTCATCCTGTTGAAAAACAGGTGAAGGCGCAGACCAACCCATGAACTCCATAATTCTTGACATTAGGGTTCTATAAGGGGTATCAGCAAGATCCCCTGGGTCTGGTTTGACAAATTCCACTTCTGGGGAAGTGTCTAGGCCACTTGCTTCCTGTAATGCATCCTGAAGGTCTTTCAACCTTCTTTCCTCAGAGGCAAAAGTCTCTGGTTCAGGTAATGTGGTCCTCTGCAGCCCAAAAGGCCTTTCTTGATCAGAATCTTCCCTTTCTTCAAAAATTGAAGTTAAGGGGGGATGCTCTGGTCTGTGAAATGGTATAAAACCCATCTCTAAGGCAGAGGGAGCCATCATCAGTGGCCTTGAAAAGGTCGATGTCGTCGACGCCGATGTAAAAATCCTCGAAGGCGCCGACAAAGGCGTCGAGAAAACTGGAAGAGGCCTCGAAGAACTCGAGAGGATCGGAATCCTGCTCAAGGATGTCGACGACGTTCTCAACATCGTGTCGGAGGCTCTCGGTGTAATCGTTGGCTGTGGAGTAGCCGTGGGTTTTTCTTTTATCGGCGTCGATGTCGGCGTCGACTCGATCGACGGATGCGTCGAAGAACCCTTCGATAACGGCGTCGATGGCGCCGATCTATGCATCGAAGTGGCTTTCGACGATAGCGTCGAAGATGCTTTACTTCCCGATGGCTCATGGCGCTTTCGGGTCGACTCTTTCGCCGGGTGCTTCGACTCGCGGCGCTTATATTTTTGGGCTTTTCACGGGTATCACCCTCAGCTGACTTCGAGGGGGTCGAGGCCGCTTTCTCGAAGACGCTTAGCATCTTTTTTCTGAATTCCTTCCACTCAGCTTGAGAGCTGTGTTTTGTGGGGCAATGTACTCTTTCAGGGGAACTAGTAGACGACGATAAAGGGGATCTTCTTCGTCTCTTTTTCGAGTGTCTAGACCTCGACGAGTGGTTGGAGCCACTTCGAGACCTAGACCGAGAATGCTTTCGACGGTGAGGAGACGAATGTCTCGACTCTACCGTGGAAACTTTCAAAGAAGTTAAAACTGACTTACCTCTCTCGAGCTTCCCCTTACGCTCCTTCAAGGCTTTCGCCGTCATGGATAGGCATTCCTCACACAACGAACACTGGTGTCCGATTCCCAGACACCACAAACAGATCCTGTGAGGACCCGTCAACGACATTTTCTTCCCACAGTCTCGGCATTTTTTGAAACCGGACCGAGGAGTCGTCGGGTCGGAGGAGGAAGCCATCGAGTACGAGTCAGTTTTCTCGAGGAAATATGAATATATATCGACTGACGAACTGAGCAACGGTATTCTGAGGCACACGAAGCGCGGAAAAACGGAACTGAGCAACGGACGCTGCGCGTGGCCATTTATAGGCATGATGACGTCGGCATCGATACGGTGGCCGTCGAGGAGCACCTACTCGACGGACGTCGACGCACAGCGCCCTCTACTGGGAAAACATTTTTTCCGAGGCCAGCAAGCTGGAGATACAAATATCATAGATAAGGAATACGTCGGAGGACACAATCCCTTCGAAATATAGTTTTGAACTGCATCCACCTCTATTGCTTCTGATAGCAAGTCTTTCCTTTTCATGCTTTGATTTCATGTATCAGTTTAAATGACAGGTTAAGTAATCGCCAGCTTCTGACACAAGCGAGCAGCGGTACTACGTCCATTTTTGACATTCTTCCAAGCAAGCATTTTTAAATGTGGATTTTTTTCTGATCAAATATGTTTCTGCTGACATTGTGCTTAGGTGAATTCTTTATATACAGGGATGTTTAAAACCCAACAAGGAGGTTGGATCTCTTGTGATGTTTGGGAACCATGATTTTTGCACTTTCCACAGTCAACGAAAAACAGATTTTTAAACAGCTCTGTGTTTCTCTTGCAATACAGGACTGCTTTTTCAAATAGTTTCATTTTCCTCTGTGGGCAGACAAATAATAGGTTTTGGCAGTGGTCTCCTGTGATGCCACCGACATAGGCAAAAGTGGATTGGCGGCCTATTTTTTCGGGTTTTCCTGCGCACTTCTGGGTGATTTTAGCACGCATAATGCTTTCCAGCGGCCATTCTGAGGTTTCTGATGAAAGCAGTGCACAGTAATGTTGCAGGGCATGGCCTAGTGGGTTAAAACATCCCACACTAATTGATTTGAGCGATGCACCTTCATTCCCGATCGAGTCTTCTATTGCACTATTTACAAGGCTATGTGAAAACGTTCAACCTCTTAACTTGGTTCCCACTTCTTCCTCCCACCTCCCAAATTTCACATGGTGTCCTCTTTCCCCCGTCTCCACCTCTAGCCTGATGCCATTTCCCTCCTTTTTCCTCCTACAAATGGCTTATTTTCCCACTTTTTTCGGCTAACCCTGTACAACTACAGAGATCTCTCAGACCGAGAACAAAAATAAAAAAAATAAAAAAATTTAATTTAAAAACAACCCCTCCCAGAAGAAATTGAGTCAACACTTCATGCCCAAGTTGTTTAGTCCCTGGTCCAATTCCATCCATCGCTTTTCGCTGTGCGCAGAGCAGAAATATGGACTTTTTCTCTATGGGAAAATGAATGGGAGTGGGCCGAAAACAGTTTATATTGCTTTTATAACTTTTTCATTTTTTGACAAATCTTTCCCCAAATGTCCAGTCTGGCAAGAGAAATCCGGGATGCAAGTCAAAGTTGTTAGCAATTAAATTTCAGGAACTAGCTAGGCGACCACTGCACTATAATTAATATATACAACAAACATTACTTACTGGTAACAGTCTTTTTGAAGCAGAATTACCAGAGTAGCATTGTTCACCATTTAGCAGTAATGCTGTCTAAAGGTGTAAAATAGCATTTGTGACAGGATCCCCTTCTATTCCAGTGGCTACGGAAACAAAAAACGGGTCTGTTTTATGTAGGGATTTTGTTTTATTTAGGCAATATATTGCAGCTCTTCCGACATCTAATGTATGGAGGCTTCTCTCTGCTGAATTTGTAGGGTTTTCAATCATTGACATGGAGCTGACATAGAGCTTGAATTTAGGAGAGAAGCAATGATGTGTGCGTAAAACCACTTTGTACTTGTGAATGGTGACAAACGGATTTTGAACTGAGAGCACCTGCAGTTTACTCACCCTCCTTATAGATGTAATGACCACGAGAAAAGCAGTCTTAGGTGAGACACCCAAGACCGGTTTTATGCATTGGCTCAAAAAGTGGGCCCATACGTTTATTAAGGACTACATGCAAGTCCCATCCAGGAGTTGGATTTGAAAATGGAGCGTGCAGTCGTTTGACCCCTTCCATAAAGGCTTTAATGACAGGGGACTTTCCACCAAGAAACTTTCTTTTGAGAGGTGGTGTAAGCAGATGCATGCTCAGTGAATTAAAGACTAGCCCTGAGGTAAAGTAGTTATAGAACAAGGTATAGAATAATGTGAAAAGGTGTGCAGAAAATAGGATTGATGCTACTTGATCTACACCAAATGACAAAGGGTTTCCATTTATTGAAATAGCAGTGTCTTGTATTAGGTTTATATGCCTTTTTAACAATGTCTTTGAGGCAATTTTAAAAGCCCAAACTCTATGAATTCAGGAGCCAAGCTACTAAATTCAGTATTTAAGGACATGGATGCAGTGTTGATCCCCGATTTTGGGACATGTTCAACGGGCATGGAGGTTTCTCTGGAGGACAAAAGACATCTTCATTAGGTGTGAGAACCATGTCTGCCGGGCTACCTGGAGGCGACGTCTGGACATTGCGCATTCTCCAGTGTTGCGAAGAGATCAATATGTGGATGACACCCGTTCTGTGAAGACGTTGTGTAAAATGTCAGCGTGCAACTGCTATTCATGCTCTATGGGAAGTTGATTGTTTCTGCTGAGGACATCTGCTAGACGATTGTGTTCTCCTGGAACATGTTGGGACATGAGGAACATGCGTCTCAGCCCCTAAACAATTTCCATATGTTCTGAGCTAGTTTGGACAGACCTGGAGAGTGTTCGGCCCTCGCTCCTTTTTGTTTATATAAAATATGGCTATAGTGCTGTCTGTAAGGACGGTTTGAGTTACTTACCTGTAACTATTGTTCTCCAGCATGGGTCTGGCATGGATTCACATGCTAACGAATATTCCCTTTCATCAGGCTGAGAATCCTCGGTTAAAGAAAAAACTGTTTTACTTTAACTGTATTTATCCTCTAAACCAATCACTGTACCATCTGTCATACTGCCCCCCCCATCCAATGACAGTCAGAGGACAGTATGGGGGCAGGATGGCCCTAGGTTCCACCCCTGGTGGCCATCTTGAGATTTGGTAAGCATGTGAAGTGGCAGTGTGAACCAAGAAGTGTCATAGAGGGGAACAATAGTTACAGGTAAGTAACTTAAACCTTCTCCAGCAAGGGGTCCGAAATGGATTCACACACTCATGAATAACGATTACACAACAGTACATTTACACAACCACGGGAGGTGGCAGGGTTCAACAGCAGCAATACGATTCACCTCTGCAACAGACAAACCTCAAACCAACAGGTTGCATAGCAGCGCATGGCTGATTCAGGACTCCTCCCTGGAATCCCCGTCGATGCAGCAGAACCTCGTGAAGGTGTGCATGAACCTCAATGTAGCAGCCCTGTGTCATGAGCGCTACTCCCGAGGAGCCAAGACTGGCCCAGCGTCCCCGGAAGCAGGCTCATCATCCACACCCCCGGTTCCAGCAGACCCCTACTGGCGCCAGGCTCATAAGGAACCACAGTCCCGGCGCCATGGGCGCCGGGCTCATATTCTTAAAGTGTGCAGTAGTGATTGGGTGGACTTACCTGTGGCAGGTCATGCTGCATACTCACCTAGAACAATCCAAGCTGGGTGAAGTCCCAGCCACTGGCTGGGAGGGACCAATCCTCTGTTACAGGAACTCTTTTCTTACCTGGGTGAGGCTGGAGGACGAATACGCACCAAAGCACTTCTCACTATTTAAACCATGCCCGATAGAATTCACGTGCTTCGCGTTATTCTGCAACAGCAGCAGGACGCTCACCGAGTCGGCTCCTGCATTCCAGGTCCAGACACACCCTCAGCTTCTCGAGCAGCAACCTGTGGATGAAGAAAAGGCACAGGAACATCTACTCACCAGAATTCAGCCACAAGAGTCCAGTCTCTGACAACCTGCAAATAAAGACATAAGGTTAGAAAACAGGCAACACGCTCGCAGCTGCGCTCGCTTACCTTATCCATCCGTGATCACACCAGAGTTCACCGCGGCCTTCGCTTCGGCAGCATACCAGCACCTGGAAGACAAAAGACATTGTTAGTGGTGTCCGAGCCGAAGGGTTCGCAACTCAGTTATACTTACGCGCTTATTCACGCGCAGCAGCGGCGGCGGCAGCATCACCCTCAACATTTCGGCATCTGAAAGAAAGGAAAAGACATTATTAGAGGTGCCCATTTTGAAGTGGCCACAATTCAGTAATACTTACAAGCTTCTTCACGCGCAGCAGCGGCAGCATCGCCCTCAGCATTTCGGCACCTGAAAGGAAGGAAAAGACATTATCAGAGGCGCCCATTTGGAAACGGCCACAATTCAGTTATACTTACGTGCCACCGCACGTGCAACAGCGGCGGCATCGCCCATAGCATCTCGGCACCTGAAAGACAGAAAAGGACATTATAAAAGGATGCTCCTTCAGAAGCGGCCTCAGATCTTCTATACTCACAAGCCTCTTCTTGCACAGCAGTGGTGGTGGTGTCGCCAACAGCTCCTCGGCACCTGAAGGACTATTACAAGCCACAAAAGGACACTGAGCCTAAACACTGAAATCATCCAGTGACGTAACTGGATTCCACGTGCCCCTGCACCAGAAGCAGGATGGAGAGCTCGGCTTTACTAAACCAAAAGGTGAGAGTTCGTGGAGACCAGTCGAGAACCAAGAAGTGGGAAAAGCAGAAGATTGGTGGGAGAACTTATCCAACCAGCTTGTAATTACCCCTTTTTCTTCCACCTGCAGAAAACTCACCTTACAAGCCAGACAGTCAATATTCGGAGGTCCTGCCCAGAGCGTCTTCCGAGTTCTACGCCTCATCATAGTCATAGAAGCAACTGTAGCAGTCCAGTTTGGGTCAGCGCCTCCGTGGGAATCGGGTGAGCGTTACAGAACGCAAAGCCTACCCATAATCTCCTACCCAGGCGCTATGGAAACTTCCGACATAGACCAATTGGCCCAGTTGTTGGGGGAATTAAGAGCTGAAGTCCATGCTGCTCCCCAGGAAACGAACGCCCTTAAGAGGGAATTGATAATGTCAAAAGAACGAACTGACGATCTCGCCAGACAGTTATTACAGAGTCAAGCGGGGCAAACTCCTCTACCTAACTCAGGGGGGAATTATACCCCAGTTACTTCAACCAATCCCGTTCAAATCAAAACCTACCTGGAAATGTGCCATTGGCACCACCTGAACGCTTTTCTGGTGACCCTAAAAGATTTGCAGTGTTTATAAATCAATGCCGACTGCACTTTCTTTGTAGACCCGCGGTCTTTCCAACTGACCAGACCAAGGTAGCCTTTGTACTTTCGTATTTTAGCGGCAGCGCCGCTGATTGGTCGATCCCTCTGGTTACACAGGATGACCCTATACTTCGGAACTTCTCAGCCTTCCAGGCGAGTATGGAGAGACTTTTTGCAAGACATTCCCAAGGGCAGGCCCTGGACAACAAACTCCTCTCCCTGCGACAGGGCAACCAGGACCTCTTAGCCTACATTGCATCTTTTAATAGGTTAATCGTGGAAACTAGATGGCCCGAGAATAAAAGGATCACGCTATTTCATAGAGGTCTGCGTGGTGAACTTAAAGACGTCCTTGCCCAGGTCGTGAATCCTCCTCACGACTGTTCGGAATATATTGATTTGGTGGTCCAATTGGATCATAGGCTCCAAAACAGAAAGGCGGACCGATACAGGTTTGAAACCCGAGTATTCACGAAAACACAAAGCAACGCCAAAGGGGTCGACACCGTTGAACCTATGCAGATTTGGGCCGTAAAGGGTCCCTTAACCCAGAAAGAGCGTGACAGAAAACGACATATGCAATTGTGCCTCTATTGTGGAAACTCTGAACATTTTCTTCGAGATTGCCCGGTAAAACCACCTAAGACGACAGTAGGAGCTTCTGACAAGAACTCTGAAAAGCCTGAGCCGGGAAACGACCTCGCCCGACAAGTGTAGAGGTCCGCTTGCCAAGCTTAAAAACCAGTTCTTTGACCTCGCACTTCATAATGCCTATGGTCCTCGTAAACCCAAAGCAACCAGAACGTTTGCATGCTATTAAGGCATACATTGATAGTGGAGCAATAGGAAATTACGTGGACCGCGAATTGGCTTCCAGGATGAACCTACCTCTTTGTCCAAAGGCGGTTAAAGACGTCATTACCACGGTGGATGGGACCGAAATCGCCTCCGGACCGGTAACCCATACCACTGCTGAAGTGACGTTACTAGGCCAAGACGGGCATCGGGAGGTAATTGTGTTCGACGTGATCAAGGCTCCTCAATTCCAAGTAATCCTAGGAATCCCTTGGTTGGAGAAACACAACCCTCAGATTGATTGGCGAGCAAAGACGATAATGTTCCCTGAGTGTGCACCAACCTGCTATCCACGACCCAGCATTGGCCTAGCGTCAGCAATGACTGACGGTCCACAATTACCTCAAGAGTATCGAGAGTTCCAAGATGTTTTTCAAAAGGAACAGGCTAACACCTTGCCACCTCACAGATCATACGATTGTCAGATAGATCTGCTACCCGGTGCAACTCCCCCTTGCAGTAGGATTTACGCCCTCACCGAGCCTGAGAACCTTCATCTGCGACAGTATATAGACCAGTATCTGGCCAATGGCTTTATCCGTCCGTCAAAGTCTCCTGCATCCTCGGCTCTGTTCTTCGTACCAAAAAAAGAAGGTGACCTCAGAACCTGTATTGATTACCGTACTCTGAATCAGATAACAGTAAAAAACAGATACCCCTTACCTCTGATCCCGAAACTCCTCGACCAGGTGAAAAACGCCTGTATTTATACCAAGCTTGATCTCCGTGGGAGTTTACCATTTGGTACGGATCAAGGAAGGTGATGAATGGAAGACGGCATTTCGCACTAAGTATGGGCTATTTGAATACCAAGTGATGCCCTTCGGACTATGTAATGCGCCGGCCGCCTTCCAATATTTCATGAATGACGTCCTCAGAGAGCTCATTGATGTCTGTGTTGTCGTCTACATAGACGACATTCTTGTGTACTCTTCTTCGGAAGCTGATCATCGAAATCATGTTAGGGCGGTCCTTGAAAAACTTCGCCAACAAACTCTTTGCCAAGCTCGAGAAATGTGCCTTTCATGTCACCGAGGTCGAATTTCTGGGATTTATTCTGACACCCAAAGGAGTCCACATGGACTCGGGAAAAGTTGACGCAATCCTCAAATGGCCATCTCCTACTTCCGTGAAAGGCGTTCAAAGCACGCTAGGCTTTGCCAATTTTTACCGCAGATTTATTCCAGAGTTTTCACGAGTGGTACAACCCATCACATCCCTCTTAAGAAAAAATAAGCGCTTTGAATGGTCTGCAGAAGCTGAACAAGCCTTCCAAGAGCTTAAGGCCAAGTTCACCTCGGCGCCAATACTGAAACACCCACGCCCGGATCTCCCTTACATCGTTGAAACCGACGCCTCCAGCTTAGCAATGGGAGCAGTTCTATCACAAAGGGATCCAGAAACTAACCAACTGCATCCTGTGGCGTTTTGGTCTCGAAAGTTCTCGGAGCCTGAGATTAATTACACCATCACGGACAAAGAGCTTTTAGCTATTAAATCCGCCTTTAAGGCCTGGCGGCATTATCTCCTCGGGGCCAAACACACCGTTACGGCGATCACCGATCATCGAAATCTACAGTATCTGAAAACCGCCAAAGCTCAATCCTCCAGACAGCTTCGCTGGGCTCTATTCTTTGCTGAATTTGACTTTGTGATCACTTACCGCCCGGGCAACAAGAACGGCAAAGCGGATGCTCTTTCCCGAATTGGAATGGGAGATAACGTTGTCAATCCCGAACCCGTACCAATAATTCCTGAACAAAGGATCTTGGGTCTGATTTCTTCGCAATCCATCGAGGATATTGAGGCAAAAACTAAACAACTTGTGACCCCATCAGACTTAGAGAGCTGGTTACAAAGAGGAGAGAACTTCACCGTAAACAATGACTTGCCTTATTTCCAAGGACGATTATTCCTACCACACGCCGATTTACAAAAACAGGTAATCTCCTGTTATCATGATTCATTAATGGAGGGTCACCCTGGCATCGCCAAAACCACAGAAAAAGTGAAGAGACACTTCTGGTGGCCTTCATGGAGAAAAGACATAAAAGAATTTGTGATGTCCTGTGGTGTGTGCGCTCAAAACAAGAGTCAAAAGAAAAGGCCGGCTGGTCTTCTGCAACCATTAGACATTCCACCGTGTCCCTGGCATACCCTTTCCATGGACTTCATCACAGACTTACCCTCTTGTTCCGGGTACAACACTATTCTCGTTATTGTGGATTTGTTTTCTAAAATGGCCCACTTCATTCCGCTAGAAGGCTTACCTTCAGCTTCAGTACTAGCCACAGAATTCCTTGAAAACATTGTCCGGTTAGACGGCTTCCCGTCGGTACTAATCTCTGATAGAGGAAGCCAGTTTATTTCTCACTTTTGGCGTAGTTGTTGTCGGTCAGCTAAAATCGATGTAAGACTTTCAACCAGCCATCACCCCCAGACCGACGGGCAAACCGAGAGAACAAACCAGACTCTCGAACAATATTTACGATGCATGCTACAACAGTCTGAAAGCAACTGGAAGGACATCCTTTTGATAGCTGAATATGCATACAACAATTCAGTTCATTCGGGAACCGGGAAGAGTCCCTTCTACATCTTGTATGGAATTCATCCTCGAACCTCCAACCTCGACCCACCTCAAGATCTTGGAACACCTGCCGTAGATCAGTTGCACTCTGATATTACGCAAGCTTTCAAGGAAGCGACGGCACATCTACAACAAGCTAAAGAAAGGTACAAAAAAGGAGCAGACCAACACCGAAGCGATGCCCCTCAATACCAGGTTGGGGATCAAGTCTGGTTGTCCACCAAACATTTATCGCTAAAAGGACCTCGCACCTTCAACCCCAAATACCTGCGACCATATTCAATTACGGCCATAATTAATCCAGTGGCCGTTAAATTAGATTTGCCAACCCATATGAGAATACATCCTGTGTTTCACGTATCTCTTTTGAAACCCATGCAACCTGGAACCAGACTGACCAGACCTCCAGAACCCATTCAGGTGAATGGAGAGCCCGAATTTGAAGTTAAAAACATTTTGGACTCCAAGATCATCAAATCAAAACTATTCTACCTAATCGACGGGAAAGGATACAGACTCCAGGAAAGATCCAGGGAGCCCTATGACTACGTCCATGCTCCTCGTCTAGTCAGGAAATTCCACCGAACCTTTCCCGATAAACCAAAACCCCCGGGCAGGACAAGTTTGGGAGGGGCGGTGCTGTCATGAGCGCTACTCCTGAGGAGCCAAGACTGGCCCAGCGTCCCCGGAAGCAGGCTCCTCATCCACACCCCTGGTTCCAGCAGACCCCTAAAGGGGCCCTTTGGACCATGTCCTGGCGCCTCTGGCGCCAGGCTCATAAGGAACCACAGTCCCGGCGCCATGGGCGCCGGGCTCATATTCTTAAAGTGTGCAGTAGTGATTGGGTGGACTTACCTGTGGCAGACCATGCTGCATACTCACCTAGAACAATCCAAGCTGGGTGAAGTCCCAGCCACTGGCTGGGAGGGACCAATCCTCTGTTACAGGAACTCTTTTCTTACCTGGGTGGGGCTGATGCTAATCCTCTGACACTGGAACTCTTTTCTTACCTGGGTGAGGCTGGAGGAAGAATACGCACCAAAGCACTTCTCCACTATTTAAACCATGCCCGATAGAATTCACGTGCTTCGCGTTATTCTGCAACAGCAGCAGGACGCTCACCGAGTCGGCTCCTGCATTCCAGGTCCAGACACACCCTCAGCTTCTCGAGCAGCAACCTGTGGATGAGGAAAAGGCACAGGAACATCTACTCACCAGAATTCAGCCACAAGAGTCCAGTCTCCGACAACCTGCAAATAAAGACATAAGGTTAGAAAACGGGCAACACGCTCGCAGCTGCGCTCGCTTACCTTATCCATCCGTGATCACACCGGAGTTCACCGCGGCCTTCGCTTCGGCAGCATACCAGCACCTGGAAGACAAAAGACATTGTTAGTGGTGTCCAAGCCGAAGGGTTCGCAACTCAGTTATACTTACGCGCTTCTTCACGCGCAGCAGCGGCGGCAGCATCGCCCTCAGCATTTCGGCACCTGAAAGGAAGGAAAAGGACATTATAAAAGGGTGCTCCTTCAGAAGCGGCCTCAGATCTTCTATACTCACGAGCCTCTTCTTGCACAGCAGTGGTGGTGTCGCCAACAGCTCCTCGGCACCTGAAGGACTATTACAAGCCACAAAAGGACACTGAGCCTAAACACTGAAATCATCCAGTGACGTAACTGGATTCCACGCGCCCCTGCACCAGAAGCAGGATGGAGAGCTCGGCTTTACTAAACCAAAAGGTGAGAGTTCGTGGAGACCAGTCGAGAACCAAGAAGTGGGAAAAGCAGAAGATTGGTGGGAGAACTTATACAACCAGCTTGTAATTACCCCTTTTTCTTCCACCTGCAGAAAACTCACCTTACAAGCCAGACAGTCAATATTCGGAGGTCCTGCCCAGAGCGTCTTCCGAGTTCTACGCCTCATCATAGTCATAGAAGCAACTATAGCAGTCCAGTTTGGGTCAGCGCCTCTGTGGGAATCAGGTGAGCGTTACACCCTGCAGATGTTGTGTAGAGGCACACAGGGTTGGATTGGCCCCTCAGCCTTTCGGCCTGTGGCCGGGCCGAAATCGTCCCGGGAGTGTGGGGGCTGGTTTTTGGCCATGCCTGGGCCGGTTTGGACAAAAAATAAATAAATAAATAAATAAATTAAAAAATATATATATTTTGGGGGAGGGGGAATACCTGCAACAGCATAATTCATCAAAGCAAGTTAACACATGTTACCTTGCTTTGATAATTTATTTGCATGCATGATGTGGGCATCATTCACACATGCTGCTGCAGCATGCAAAGTTGAGGGGCCGGGGTTGCCGCCGGCTGTCACCGTGCCACCACTCCAGAGGGCACGGTGCCCCCTCGAGTAGCTGCGCTATTGTATTAGTGATAAATATGCATTAGTGATAAACAACCAATTTTAGAGTAGAATAAGCATCCATTTCGGACTATGTATTTTGCCCTTCGCAAGTTGCAGTAAGGAACAAGTTACTTACCTGTAACTGTTGTTCTCCAGCATGGGTCTGGCATGGATTCACATGCTCATGAATATTCCCCGTCGTCAGGCTGGGAATCCTCGGTAAAGAAAAAACCAGTATCAGTTTCGTTTCTGATCTGTCTTTCGTAGTAATAACCAATCACTGATCTCTGCGTCATACTGACCACAGCCAATGACTGCCCTCTACCTAAGCCCCGCCTCTGGCAGCCATCTTCAGATTTGGAAGCACGTGAAGTGGCAGTATGACCAAGTGAAGAGCCGCAGAGGGGTAGGCGGGAGGGTTCGCATGTGAATCCATGCCAGACCCATGCTGGAGAACAACAGTTACAGGTAAGTAACTTGTTCCTTCTCCAGCATGGGGTCTGGCATGGATTCACATGCTCATGAATAAAGAATACATAGCAGTACACATGCACAACCACGGGAGGTGGCAAAGGCTCAACATTAAGCATTACATCAAACTCAACATTAAGCATCTTACCTCCTCACCAGGCTCACCTCAGGCGAACAGGTTGCGCAGCACTGCTTGGCCGACCCTGGACTCCTCCCTGGAATCCCGGTCGACGCAGTAGAATTTCGTGAAGGTGTGCGTCGACCTCCACGTAGCAGCCCTGCATATGTCCAGCAGGGGCACACCAGATAGGAACGCCGTGGTAGCTGCGATCGCTCTGGTGGAATGGGCTCTCGGACGGCCAGGCAGCGGTCGGTTTGCCAACCGGTGACAGTACATGATACAGCCGGAGAGCCATCTGGAAATGGAAGCCTTCGAGAGAGCCTTCCCCTGATTGACAAGTCCAAAGTTCACAAAGAGTTGTGACGTCTTCCGAAAACACTTTGTGCGGTCCACGTAGAACTTCAGCGCTCTAGCCACATCCAGCGAGTGCAAAGTCCTCTCAGCCGGCGACGAAGGCGACGGGAAGAACACAGGCAACACCAAGGGTTCGTTGAGATGGAAGTCCGACGGTACCTTGGGCATGAAGGAGGGGTGCGTCCTGAGCACTACCCTTGTGTCGTGAAAAGTCAAGTACGGGGCCTTGCAGGAAAGGGCCTGGATCTCTCCCACTCGTCGTGCAGAGGTGATGGCCACAAGAAACGCTGTTTTCCACGACAGAAATTTCAACGGAGCCGAGTGCAGAGGCTCGAACGGAGGTCCCATGAGCTTGGTCAGCACCACGTTGAGCTCCCACGCCGGGGCCGGAGCCTTCACCGGTGGGAACGATCTGAACAGTCCCTTCATGAACTCTTTCACCAGACGATGAGACCACAAGGACGTCCGCCCCGTGGTTCTGGTGTATCGGGAGATCGCAGCAAGATGAATCTTGATGGACGCGTGTGCCAGTCCAGCCTTGGCCAGCGTCAGCAGGTACGGCAGTACTTGGGGAGCTGTAATCCGTAGAGGGTTAATCTTCTGTGCGTGGCACCAGACAGAGAACCTCTTCCATTTGTGTCCGTAGCATTTAAGAGTCGAGGACGCCCTGGCCTTTGCAAGAACCTCTCTGCAGTCGGCCGGTATGTCGTATCCTCCAAACTCTAGCGCTGCAGGAGCCAGGCCTGCAAGTTCAGCGATTTCGGGTCGTGGTGGAGGATGGCGCCTCCTTCCCTGGAGAGTAGATC
This sequence comes from Ambystoma mexicanum, assembly GCF_040938575.1. Lineage (NCBI taxonomy): Eukaryota > Metazoa > Chordata > Amphibia > Caudata > Ambystomatidae > Ambystoma > Ambystoma mexicanum. The sequence continues at coordinate 380,343,536 of NC_090937.1, read as the reverse complement.
CGCGTCCACCGGCAGCTTGATCGGCGGGGACGCTGACAAGTCCAGAAGGTCCGGGAACCATATCTGCCTCGGCCACGCAGGTGCGACGAGGATCATCCTGCACCGTGACCTCTTGAGCTGGTTGATGAGCCGGATTAGCAGTGGCAAAGGAGGGAACGCGTAGAGGAACAGGCCCTCCCAGGGGAACGAGAAAGCATCGCCCATGCTCCTCGCCTGGGGAAACCTGCTGGCGAACCTCCGGCACTTGGAGTTCGTCGCCGTTGCGAACAGGTCGATCTGGGGTGTGCCCCACCGTCGGAAGAGGCGATCCACTAGATCCTGCCGTAGCTCCCACTCGTGGCACGAGCGCAGCTCCCTGCTGAGTGAGTCGGCGATGGTGTTTTTTATCCCTGCCAGATGAAACGGCACCAGAAATATCCTTTGGGCGACGGCCCAATGCCACAGGTCCTGCGCCTCCTTGGACAGTGCTGGGGACCTGGTTCCGCCCTGTTTCCTGATGTCAAACATGGTGGTGGTGTTGTCGGTGAAGATCCTCACCACCTTGCCCTTGAGGGACGGAAGGGAGGACCTGAGGGCCCAAAACACTGCACGGAGCTCCAGGACGTTGATATGTAGGGATTTCTCCGTCGGGAGCCAAAGGCCTCTTGCGTGCAGATTTTCGGTGTGCGCTCCCCACCCTTCCAGGGAGGCATCCGTGGTCACTGTCTCCTGGTGGGCTGGGGTCTGGAAGTCCATGCCCGCCGTCAGATGCGCGCGGGTGCCCCACCACCGGATCGCTCGTCGGAAACTCTCGTCGAGTGTGATCCTTTCCTCGAAGCTGCCCGTCGTTTGGATCCAGCGCGCGTCCAGGAACTCCTGCAACGGGCGCAGCCGGAGCCTGCACATGGGAATGAGGTAGATGCAGGAAGACATCATTCCGAGGAGGGACTTGATGGACCTCACCTTGGCCGCGTCGGCCACCAACATCCGCTGCACCTTGCCCAGGATGGTCCTGGTCCTCTCCTCCGACGGGGAGGCCAAAAGGGACACTGTGTTGAGCCTCGCTCCCAGAAACAGAGCGTCTTGCGCGGGTACCAGGTGGGATTTGGCGTAGTTCACGGAGAATCCCAGGTCCGTGAGAAGTTGGACGGTCCTTGCCGTGTGAACCACGGCGAGCTCCCTCGTCCTGGCTCGGATGAGCCAGACGTCCAGGTAGGGGTAGATGGGACCCCCTCGCGGCGCAGCTGCGCCGCCACCGGTGCGAGGCACTTGGTGAATACCCTGGGTGCCGACCGTAGTCCGAAGGGGAGGGCTTTGAACTGGTAATGACGCCCTTGGACCACAAACCTGAGGAATTTTCGGTGCCCCTTTCGGATGGGAATATGGAAGTAGGCATCCTCCAAATCCAACGACGACACGAAGTCTCCTTCCTCCAGCTGACCCACGACGTGCTGGAGGGTGACCATCCGGAACTTCTGCGCCTTGATGAACTTGTTCAGACGTCGCAGGTCCAGGATGGGGCGCCATCCCCCGTCTTCTTCTTCACGAGGAAGTATCTCGAGTAAACTCCGGAGCCCCGAAGCCTCTTTGGGACGAGTTCGATGGCGCCCTTCCTGAGCATCGCCTTTACCTCCAGGAGAAGTTGAGGGACGTGAAGTTCTCTCCTGGCCACGGGGGGGACGCGCGGACACCTTCTTTGAAACTCGAGCGCGTGGCCCCAGGCCAAGGCGTCCAGCACCCAACGGTCGGTGGAGATGGACTCCCACACGCTGACGAAGCTCGCCAGCCGGCCTCCCACCGGGGTGCTTCGGTGGGGGCCCGACCCCACGGCCGGTTCAATCCTGCTTCGAAGAGGCTTTGCCGCCTTGACCTCCTTGGCGACGACAGCGGGGTCCGCTAGACTTGCCTCGTCCTCTGTAGGCCTCCTGAGACGACGAGCGGGCCGCTTGACGGTAGGTGGAGAAACCGCCGCCGGAACCTTTGGAGACGCCCTTGCCTCCGCTGCTCCGAAAGGGCGTCCGTCATTATTGCAGAACTCCAAGGGCCTGGGCCGTCTCAGTGTCCGCTTTAATGGCCTGAAGGGAATCGTCCACTGTTTTCCCAAACAGGTTGTTCCCATCGAAGGGCATGTCCAGGACTCTGGTCTGAACGTCTTGACGGAAGTCCGTAGCCTAGAGCCATCCACGCCGCCTAAGCAAACGCCGTTGCCCAACTGGCGGAACCCAGTGTCGGCGATGTCCGTCGCAACGGTAATGGCGTGGTCCGAAGCCACCTCACCTTCCTGCAGGATCTCCAGGGCCTTTGCCCTCTTGTCGTCCGGCAGGAAGTCCAGCAGGGGAGCCAGTTTGTACCAGAGCTCCCTGTCGTAGCGGGCCACGATAGCCAAGGCGTTGGCCGCTTTAATCGTCGTCGCTGCAGACGAGATGACTCTGCGTCCCATAGCGTCCAATTTCTTTCCCTCGCCGTCCGGTGGGGAAGTCGATGTGGAGGCCGCACCCCCCCCCCGCTTTCTTCCTGGCCGCCGCGGAGACGACGGAGTCCGGGGTAGGCTTCGCCCGGAGGCACAGGGGGGCCGTGTCCGGGACCCGGTACTTATTCTCGTACCGGTCTCTTCTAGCTGGCGTCGTGGAAGGGTTCTTGAGGAGGGTGAGGCCCTCATCCCAAATGTCGTCCAATAGAGGCACTGCGAGGACCGTCTTCCTCTTGGCCTCGCGCCGTTGATAAAGGAATCCTTCCTTTTTCTTCTCCTCAGGGCAGAGTTGGAAAAGCTCGGATGCCCTGGCGATCATGGAGTGGAACGATCCAATCTCGTCGGGCGGAGAAGCCCTGGTGGGAGGTGACGACGGCAGATCCTCGTCGTACGTACCCGTCGCTGCCGTGTCAGTCCCCGTATCATCCCCTCGGGTGGACGGGGAGGAGGGCTGGACGGGGCGCGACGGCTGAAAAGGAGGTGGAGGGTGGATCCTTCTTTTCTTGGTAGGGGGAACACCAGAAGGTCCCGGTTCTGGGTCCCCCGACGGGAGAGGTTCCTCCGTCAGCAACGGTAGTCTCGTCCTTATCTCTGAGCATAAGGACTGTATAGCCAACAAAATGGCCGCCGAGTTGTCTTGCGGCGCTGGCAGAGGGGAATCCGACGGGCGATCAGGGGCCCCGTCGGTACCCTCGATGATGTCGTTCTCACCTGCGTCGGGATCCATCCCGACGGGCCGGTCTTCTTCCACGCCGAGGCCGTGGCTTAAGACCTCGACCAGCTCCTCCTCCGAGGTTGAAGCCGAATCTACGACGCCCTGCCCCCCCTTTTTCTTCCCCACGGGGGATTTCACGGGGGTCCTATCGATGGGCACAAAAGAGGACTCCCTCCGAGGTGGCAGGGAGACTCTGAGCCCCGAAGTCGCCACCACTGGTGTAGCCTCCACAGGCTGAGCCAGGGCCGCTGCGACAGTTTCGATAGAGGGCTTGGCCGGATGGATTAAGGCCTTCACCACCTTAGGTGCGCTCACCGCCTTATCCTTGAGGGGGGGGGGGACACTGCCTCGCTCCCCCTCCGAGCTCGACCGGGGCCTCTCCAGGAGCTTCGCCGGGTGCTCGGCCTTCCTCTTACCCGACCCAGAGCGTTGGCTCGTGGTTGATGGTACCGGGGAGGGTGCGCCCTGCCTGGCGCCCGTAGAGCCCGACCGTTCGGCGCTCCCGGTGCCAGCGGACTCGCGGTGCTTGGCCTTATGTTGGACCCCCGTCGCCGGGGTGTCCTCAAAGGTCTTAGAAGACCGCTCGGATTTCTTCCTCTTCTTCTCGCCGGACGGGCTCTTCCCTTCTAGCCAGTTGGCGAGACGTTGATGGCGGTCCTTCATGGTCCGCTCCGACATGTTGCCGCAAAACGCACAGTCCTTCTCCACGTGCGTCTTGTCCTCGTGTAGGCAGTAAAGACAAAAAGAGTGTTCGTCCTCCTTGAAGACGTTCTGCAGCTGGCATCCAGGGCAGACCCTGAACAGCTTTCCGGGCGTCGAGCTTCCCTTCTCCTGGGCCATGACCGGGCCTGAGAAACTTCTGGAGTCCTCCAAAAGCGTAGCTCGACGAAATCTTCACCCTTGAGGGGCACAGACGAATCCGACACGGGTCCCCGTTGATCGGATGGAGAGTCGGTGGAGCTTGAGGCTCTTTTGACCGAAAAAACGAAGTTTTTGAGAAAAAACGTGAAAAAAATAGCACTAACGCTCGAGAGCAATAGAACGAGGATCCCAACACATGAACGTGCGGTAAAAATCTGAAGATGGCTGCCAGAGGCGGGGCTTAGGTAGAGGGCAGTCATTGGCTGTGGTCAGTATGACGCAGAGATCAGTGATTGGTTATTACTACGAAAGACAGATCAGAAACGAAACTGATACTGGTTTTTTCTTTACCGAGGATTCCCAGCCTGACGACGGGGAATATTCATGAGCATGTGAATCAATGCCAGACCCCATGCTGGAGAATAGCATGTTTTTTTTCTGCTGTTGTCTCTGTTACAATCATCACAAGACATTGGGCCTCATCACAAGGTTGGCACAAAAAATCTGGCTGTACCGGCATGGCGGTAATAACATGTCCGCCTTGGCACCAAACCGCAAATAGCGGACGATCAAGAGTGCGCGAGCACCCCTGCATGCCGGAAACGGCCATACCGGCATGCCGGTAACGACCCCCAAACCCTCAGACAGCAGCATCGACCAATACGCACAGAACGGCTCCGCCCTCGGCAACCCCTAAATACCGTTACCGTTATTAACATAGTGCAAATAACGGGTGCGTTAATACCGGACCCGGAAGTAACGTCATCGCGCCGGAACGGGAAATGCCATGGCGGCCATCTTTAAAAACACAATCCATTGCCATCCTCCACCTACAGGACCCTCTACACCCCAACTCCCAGGCCACCACGGACAACATGTCGAAGACCACGCGGAGAGGTACAGCCCGCCTGCGCAAACCACGTTTTACGGACGATGAGCTGAACATGTTGGCCGACACCCTTGTGGCAAATGCTGAAGTGGTGTTCTGCAACAACCTCAGGCATCCAGCCCAGCTCAAGAAAAAGGCCATCTGGGAAGAAGTCGCCCAGAAAGTAACTGCAGTCGGCACCATCGCAGGCACAGTGCGCGATTGCAAAAAACGTTGGGACGACCTCAGGCTGAGAGTCCGGCACATATTGTCGGCTAATCGGAGCCAGGGGCTGGCAACAGGATGAGGACCACACTCCCCACTGAAATTGGCCAGATGGGAGGAGACCTGCAGCTCCATCATAGACGTGGAGTCCATCGAAGGAGTCGGTGATGTAGAGTTTGGCGTGCCAACATCGGCAGATGAAGGCGAGTGTCCCTACTGAAACAGTAAAAATAATCAAAATCATCCTCCCCCAAATGTGGCTGCTACACCGGCCAACAAATGGGCCATCATGCACACCTACACATATCCATGTACACATTCTGGGTCTACCACCATCCCATCCCAATGCATGTTGCGGTCATACACGAATACACACACAAGACACATTTTATGGGCATGTGCCACCCAGGACGACCCTCCCAAAACACATCCAACTGCACCCAACAATGTGTACATGTGGGGACATGACTAAGCTATCAAAATCCACTCTTCAACATTGCATGTACACAGTCCCATACAAAGCCACGAATGCAACTGATCAGATGGCGCCACATGTCCAATGACTAATGCATGCACAATGCAAGCGGAACAATCACTGATGTCCTGCCACTCTCTGTCCCCCACAGGTACGGATGCTGACAGTGACGAAGCGCAAGGGAGTGCACAATGCAGAACACCAGCCAAAAGGCCTAGGAGGCAATCTGATGGCACAGGTCCATCAACCTCAAGTGGACCAAGGATGGGCCAAGCGGGAAGCGGGCCAAGAACCGGTGCAAAAACAGCACAACAGACAAGCACACAGGACGAGCTGACACCTGCACCTGCATCCATGGTCACACCATCCACACTGGCTGAGGACACAGCAGGCATGGAGGAAGGCACACATTCTACTGCTGCCAGCACAATTGGGGAGATGGCTGCATTGGCAGATCATAGTGTTGATGAGGTAGCTGAGCCAGACAATGAGGGCGATGCAGGACTTGTCCACTCAAAGCCTGTAGTGCACACACCAAGCCCGCAGGCCACCCCACAGGACACACCTCAGCGGGACTCATCCGACCAGGGCAGCCATGGAGAGTGGTCTCCGGCCATGCACAGCCCCATGATTCAGGCTGTGCCACCACATCAACCACCGACCACAGCCCACACTGCCATACGGGACCTTGAGGGACGTCTCTCCAGGATGGAGGCCTGGCAGGAGGCGATGCAAGGCTATGTGCAGCAGTACCTTGCTGAAGGGGAGACAACCGTATTATCCAGGACAGCACTGCGGCCGTTATCCAGGCCATTAATTCAAGTGCACAGCAAGTGCGTGATGGCTTCAATGCCTTGGGTCAGATCCTCACCAGGATTGCTGACCGCATGGACCAACGGCAAACCCTGCCCCTGGGATCACAACCATCTGGGTCATCCGCATCATCCACGCCAGCGAGCTCGAGGCAGACCAGCCCCGTACGCAGGTCCCTGCGGAGTTCCAGCCGCTCATAGATCCAACCAACAGTAGCAGGGCCACCCTGCATAATCTCTTTGGGTATACATCCAGACACATGTCATGCCATAGTTGACTTTGAGTGTTGGCGGGTGGTGGGTGGAGGGTGGTGGTGGGTGTAGTGTGTAGTACTGGGGTGTTTGGGGGCATGGGAGTAGGGTGGGGGAGGTGGGGGCTGTGGATTGTTGAATCATCATGTACTTAATTTCTCACGAATACACCAGTTGTGTAACAAACATCACATAAGTGGACATTGCTGATTTTGTGTATGTCAATTTATTGCTTCATGGTGATTCGTGCACATGTGCCCACACAACCAGTGCCCACAGTTCACAACACATGGCACCCTCTGCATCAAAGTACATCAGAATGATTGGTCTATGACCATTTTGCGCACTGCGCGACCCTCACGTGTTTCGCGTCCTGGCCTATGTCCTACATCTACTCTTTTCTCTCCTTCTACTTCACCAGGTGGTGGCAGCTCCAAGTCAGGTGGCAGGGGTATGTTCCACTGGATGCACATGTTATGCAGCATTGCACATGCAGTGATGATCTTGCCAACCTTCTCAGGCCCGTATGTGAGTGCCCCTCCCGACCTGCTGATGCAGCGAAACCGTGCCTTCAAAGGGCCAAACGTCTGCTCAATGACCACACGTGTACGTGTACGTGCACGATTGAAGTCCTCCTCGTGCCTGTTCTGCGGGTTCCTGACAGGGGTGAGTAGCCACGGCTCCAGAGGATATCCAGCATCATCTACATAGGAGCAGAAGGAGGTATGTGTGAGGATGAGGCTCAGTTGACAGGTGTGCTCAGCCTGTACATCATTCAAGTTCATATGCACAATCTCGTCATTGGCAGCCACATCCACATGACTGTCAGCCCTGTACAGTGCATGCCAATTCATAGAGGGAGCCTTGTGTGACATACACGACCTAGGGTCCTAGGATTTTAAACCACCAGGCCACCCAATGTATGTCTTGGCTAGGGGCATTTTGCATGCAAATGTGAGGGCTGTGTGTCGGCGGATGACTTAAGAAACTTCCATTCCCCCCAATCCATCTGCCCCCATGGCCCAGAGAGCATTCCCCTTGCATATGTATGTACCCCCCCAATCCATCTGCCCCCATGGCCCAGAGGGCATTCCCCTTGCATATGCATGTACCCCACCAATCCATCTGCCCCCATGGCCCAGAGGGCATTCCCCTTGTATATGCATGTATCCCCCCCAATCCATCTCCCCCCATGGCCCAGAGGGCAGACTCACCCAACAGCCAGCCACTTTGTACGTCTCCTTCCATGTAGCGGGGTAGTGAGGAGTTCCGCAGCACCATGGCATCATGGATGGATCCTGGGTATCTCGCACAGCAATGTGTTATTATCTGGCTGGCATCACACACCATCTGCACATTGATGGAATGGTATAGCTTCCGATTGCGGTACACCGCCTCCACGGCATGTGGGACTACCAACTCTACATGGGTACAGTCGAGGGCACCAATTACATTGGGCATGCCTGCCAGTGCATGGAATGCTATTTTGGTGGCATTTGCCTCCTGTGGGGTCCTTGGGAAGGATATGTAGGCACTTGAGTGCTTCAGCAGTGCATCCAGCAGTTGGTTTAACACAACAGAGAAGCATGATTGGGACATGCCATGCATTTGGCCCACTGTGTGTTGGTAAGTGCCTGTGGCCAGGAAGTGGAGCACAGATGCCACCTTCAGCAAAGGGGGGATGGCTGTGCGGATGTTGATCAGGCTGACCAAGTCATCCTGTATTAATTCCACTATGTTGGTGATGGTGTCCAGGCGGTACAGGGTGTGGATCTGTGCTGGGGTTAAGTCAAATGGATTGGCCCTTATACGTGGGATTAATGGCTGTCTGCGGGGAGTGACTGCCTGCACTGGTGGGATTTGCTGGGCATGTCTCACCCTCCTTCTCCTCCTGCGTCTCCTCTCTGTTTCCCGTTGTACTGCCTGCTCAAGGAGTAGCAGTGCAGGCATGTCCTCCAGGCCCAGTATGGCAAGTACAAGTGGTAGCATTTTGGCATGGAAGGGGGTGTTGTGTGTGGGTGTGCTCTTTTTGTGCTGACCCTGACTCCATTGCCTCCACCTGTGCTGATTGTGTGCACCTGTGGCACTTGGTTACACAGCAGTTTGCTGTTTACGGGTGGTCCGCGATGCCGGTATTGCCGGCATCATGGTGGCCCTTCATACCGGCATCTCGATGCCGGTATGTACTTGTACGTGTGACTCGTGGTGTCCCCTTCTTTGCGGCATTCCGGTATTAAGGTCTCCCCATCTGCGCGCGTGCCCGCATGCCGGTACGGTGGTGCATGGCCACAACGGGTCCTTGACGATGCCGGTAGCAATGGCATTTGGGTCATGATACACCGGCCCGGTAATGGATGCCGGTATTGCCTTAACGGTGCCGTTCTTACCGGAGCGCCAACCTTGTGATTAGGGCCATTCCATCTTGGTGTCCTCGGTCACTTGACAAAATCCTTGTGCCTAAAAGCTTCTGCACAGTGTACAAATATTTGTCCATAGCACATCAAGTGGCCATTGACTTCATTGTGCCACAATTAATGCTGCTTTGTAATGTGTCTATCTTTCCCATCTCACTGGCATGCTGTTCAGGATGTTTGTTTGCATGTATGAGGTAACGAGTGCTCAGAGTATGGGATGTCCTGTGTGCGCTGATTTCCCTATTTTGCCAACCTCTGAAGCCTGAAAGTAGATGCATGCAGGCTTGACATGCAGCCAACCTTTCACCAGACCTGCAGATTAACTTAACTGGTCTGCTGTTAAATCTCAGTTACCAGTTTAATGGTATCCACTACAGAAGAATTGCTCATTTTACTATAGCCGATATGATAGCTCAGTGGGTTGAATACTCACTTGTGCAATGTGTGTGTGATCTGCAGGTTCGTATCCCAGCAAGACCACCCCAGCCTTTCATCCTTCCTAGGTCGATAAAGGAGTACCAACACAGGCTTGGTGATATTGTATGCATATTAGTTGTATAAAATTTTTTTAAAAAAATTTAAATAAAAAAAAGCTTAAGCGTACGTGCTATACAAAAACATTATCATTTGGCCTTGGACGTCTGCTTGCATTCACAGTAATTTGAAAATATGGATCTATAGACACAGATATTAATGACACATATGGTGATCCATTCTTGTATGAAATGTGTATCACATTAATGAAATCATAACCATATGTTTCGCTGTGTACTTCGGTACAATGATGCTATTTGATGCCACTTCCTGTTTTGTCAAGGGGTGAAAGGTTGCGTTTCATCGCTTCCCGGGATGTCACTTTGGGGTGGGGTCAAATGACATCACTTTCGGTAATGTCAGAGGTCAAGGGTCGTGAGGCAAAGGGTGGGCTACTTTTTTGAGGAGTGGCCCACTTTTTTTGGGGTGTCCGGGCCCATTTCTTGTCCCAGTCTGACCTTGGAGGCACACCAAAGAGAAACGCTGTTGTTGCAGTGATGGCTCTGGTGGAATGGGCTCTCAGCCGGCCTGAGTGCGTAATGAAGCCGGAGAGCCACCTCGAGATGGAAGCCTTGCACAAGGCTTTACCTTGATTTACAGGTCCAAAGTTGACAAACAACTGAGAAAAGTCTTCAGAAAACTCTTAGTACGTGCCACGTAGAACTTCAAGACACAAGCAACGACCAGCGAATCCAAAGCCCTCAACGCCGGCGATGACGGATTCGAGAAGAAGACTGGCAACACCAAAGGCTTGTTGAGGTGGAATTCCGACGGGTTTATAGTGATAATTTCGAATTACATTATGTCGAAAGTCATAATGTCGAAAAAAAGTCGAAATGTTTTTTTTCGAATGTCTATTTTTGTTTGTTTATTGTTCGAAAGGTGGGGGTTCCCCAACCCCACGTTTTTGTAATGTTTTTTGTTTTACTCTTTTTTTTTACTTGCGGAACCCAAAAAAAAGTAAATAAAAAAATAAAACATTCAACAACAAACATTTTTTCTCTCGATATTATGACTTGACATAATGTTTGACTTTTTCACTGCACACCATTCCGACGACACCTTTGGCATGAAGGTGGGGGTGTGTAAGCAGTACAACCCTTGAAGCGTGGAAAGACATGGAAGGCTACTTGCAGGACAGGGTCTGAATCTCCCCAACCCTCCTGGCTAAGGTGATAGCCACAAGGAAAATGGTCTTCCAAGAGAGAAACTTAAGCGGGACCCGATGCAAAGATTCAAAAGGTGCTCCCATGTGCTTAGTTAGCACCACATTGAGCTGGGGGAAGAGCCTTCACCGGAGGCAACATTGTGAAATGTCCCTTGAGGAACTCCTTGACGAGTCTTTGCGACCACAGCAAAGGTCTGCCTGGAGACCTAGTATACCTTACATTTGTCGGGTAGAGCATAACCCCCAAACTCTAGGGCTGCAGGGAGCCATGCCCTCAGGTTCGGAGACTCTGGGTCGTGATGCAGAATGGCCCCCCCCCCCAACTCTCTGGCGAGAAGGTCCTGGGAGAGAGGTAGCCTGATGGACGTGGCCACTGACAGACTCAGCAGGTCCGGATACCAGATTTGTCTAGGCCACGCTGGGGCGACGAGTATCATCCTGCACTGGCACGGAGTGTGTGCATCACACGTAGTAGGAGAGGAAATGGGAGAGAAAGCATACAGGAACAAGCATACAGGAACTGTCCCTCCCATGGAACGAGAATGCGACCGCCATGCTCTTCGACTGAGGGAACATGCTGGCGAAGCTCTGGCACTTGGGGTTTGCTTCCATTGTGAAGAGATCGTTCTGGGGCCATCCCCATTTGCAAGAACGCAATTCCCTGCTGAGCGAGTCCGCAATGGTGTGCTGGACTCCCGCCAGGTGAAACAGAACAAGGAACTCCTTCCTTGATGAATGGTCCAGTGCCACAAGTCCTGGGCCTCTTTGGATAGTGCTGATGAGCGGGTCTGCCCCGGTTTCTGGATATAGAAAATAGTTGTGGTGTTGTCTGAAGATCCTCACCACCTTGTCTTTCAATGATGGGAGAAAAGACTTGAGGGCCCAGAAAACAGCCCGAGACTCCAGCATGTTGATGTGTAGGGCCTTTTCCTATGGTTGTCAGAGACCTCAGGCGTGCAACTGCCAGGTGTGGGCTCCCCATCCCTCTAGGGAGGCGTCCGTGGTGACCATCTCCTGATCAGGAGTAACCTGAAACAGATCTCCCTGGATGAGGTGTTGCCATATGCCTCACCACTGGATCGCCCGACAGAACTCCTCGTTGAGCTAGATGTTGTCTGCAATATTCCTCGACACCAGCATCCACCTTGCATACAGGAACTCCTGCCGGGGTCTCATGTCAAGTCTGAACAGCCGAAGAAGGCTGATGCAGGAGGACATCATACCCAGCAGCGACTTGATGGATCGAACCGTCGCCATCTGCATCGACGACAAGCGCTGTGTACATTTCCTTGTATGTCTCTCACCCTCTCCTCTGAAGGAGATGCCAGGCACGCTACCATGTTGAGTCAGGCGCCTTGGAATAGCAAGTACTGAGATGGCATCCAGCAAGACTTTGGATAGTTTATGGAGAACCCCCAACTCCGTCAACAGACGCGCGGTCTTCGACGTGTGGACGCCCGCCTGCGCACTTGAGCAGGAATGCACCAACCAGTCGTCCAGGGAGGGTTATACGTGGATGCCTTGCAGATGAAGGTGCGCCACTACCGGGGCCAGGCACTTCGTGAACACCCTCGGCCCGTTTTCAAGCCAAAAGGCAGGGCCTTGAACTGGTAATGCTGACCTTGAACTACGAACCGTAGGAACTTGCTGTGTTTCTTGTGAATGGGTATGTGTTACGCTCACCTGGTCTCTGCGGAGGCATTGGGGAACGGCTGCAGCCCTCCCAGGAATGTGATCACCCCCGTCGGATCTCTCTCCCTGCGGATAGGCTGTGGACTGAGACAATTGGTGACTCTGCTCCTGCGCCGATATGAGAAAAGGGTGCGTGCGCTGCTCGGCGACTATAGTACCTCTCAAACCCTTCTACTCATGGTGCGATTTCTGTGGGCATGTACCAGCCCATAAGGCTCACCTGGTATTTAATGATGGTGAGCTCTCCGGCCTGCTGTTTCTGGCAGGGGCACTTGTTGATGTGATCTAGTTCCTTCACTGATCCCTGGTGAGTAACAGTCCAGTCCAGTCCAGTCCAGTCCAGCTGCAACTATTCTTCTCTTGATTGGTAGTAAGTGTTTCTCAAGGTCGGTTGTCTTTTCCTCTCCGTTTTCCCCCTTTCTGCTTTCTGTCTTGTATTATTGCTCTCGATATTTCCTGAATAACGTTTTCTCTTCTGCTTTCTTCCCAATAGATGGAATTACTGCTCAACAGCAGCTGTGGAGGTGCGGAACGCGGCCGGGAGGAAGATAGGTTAAACCACAATGTCCGACAACAGGTGAGTTATGGTTTAAGGGAAACCGTGAGATGGGATGGGAGCGCGACCTTAAACTCAATGTCTTTTTAATGTCTAACCTTGCTTGTGGCTTTTTTCTTGCAGGTGCTGCGGTCGCAGACAAGGCACGTAGTGCTCCGGTGTCAAGAAGAAGAATTCAGCGTCCCTGAAGTCGTGAAGGTGAGCTGCGGTGTCAAGATGAAGAGTTTGGCGCTCCGGAAGATGTGAAGATGTGCACAGGTGAGAGCTGATTCCCCAGATGGTAAGTATGGAGGCAGGAAGCAGGATTTCCAAGGTAGGTTCAGATCCCAGGCGGCGGTGAGCGTTATGCTGCATGGAAGTGCAGAATAACGCGAAGCGTCTGTCTCGTGGATTGGAGCAGCTTATATAGCTGTGAGCGTGGGCACGCCCACTAGGCCTGGCTTGCCTGCCACACCCTGCCACTCCTAGTGAGTCAGCACGTGCAAAGCAATCCAGTGAATAGCAGCCCCACCCCAGAGTACATGCGGGGCTGCTTTAAGTGATGAAATGTTAAATGTACTTTGCACCCGGAATGAGGTTCTATGCTTACAATAAAAGCAATTGTCCCTAATAAAGGTTTCTTGTTGTCTGTTATTTATGAGGCTGGCGTCAAAGGAGCCAGGACTGTGTCCAACCGGGCCATGTCTGTGTTCTTGGCCCGATGACCATGACAGCATGTGGAAGTAGGCGTCCTCCAGATCCAACGACGTCAGAAAATCTACTTGCTCCAGCTGGATGAGCATGTGTTGCAACGTGACAATCCGGAACTTTTGGGACTTCAAATACTTGTTGAGGCGACCGAGATCTAGGATCGGCCTCCAATCACCCGTTTGCTTTCGAAACAGAACATTTCTGTAGAACACTACGGAGCCCCGGAGATGCTGGGGGACAGGTTCTATAGCCCCTTTTTGTAACATGGCCCGCAGCTCCTGCAGAAGCTGTCGTCCATGTTCTTGACGCTGAATTGGCGGGATTCGCACCTGCGTGGAAATTCCAAGGTGTGTCCCGGTCCGAGAACATCCAGAACCCATTTGTCTGTGGTGATCTTTTCCCACGTGCCCACGAAATTCGCCAGCCAGCCTCCCACTAGGGTGCCTAAGCGGGGGCCCAAGGTCACAGCCGGTTCAGGGTCAGAGCTATGCCCTGCAGGCGGTGCCGCCACTGCCCTCGCCCTCTGCTGCCTTGATAGTGACCCCCGTACACTTCCTGAGAGCAGGAGCATGGAGGCTGTCAGTACGATGTATTATATCACTTGGATGATCTTCCTGGTTTTCTTCTGGAAGAACAAAAGGACGACGGCTGTCGCTGCTGGAAGGTTCCCAAGGAGCATGCCGTCTCTGTGTCTGCCTTTGTTGTTATGTTATGTTAGCAGTATTTCTAGAACGCGCGGTCACCAAGGGTATCTTGGCGCTATGGGAAAGAGGCAGCGTCCGATAACAGCGCAGCTCAGCCCAAAATAGGTATGTTTTAACAGCCTTTCTAAAGGCTAAATAATTTGATGTTTTCTTAATGAATAGCGGAAGGTCGTTCCATAGAGCTGCAGCGGCTACAGAGAACGCCCGGCCTCCCACCCGTACCAGTTTGTACATCGGAACCACCAATCAATCAGCCGAAGCAGAACGTAGATTACGGCTAGGATGGTAACGGGTAAACTTAGCTTGAAGGTATTGAGCACCCTGATTGTGGAGGGCACAATGAACTATACACAGTGCCTTTAAAAAGGGAGCCAATGAAGTATTCGAATCACAGGAGAAATATGTGCTCCAAAAGGCGTGCCAGTTGCCAACCGTGTGGCTAGATTCTGCAATTGTTGCAGCTGTTGAATCAGGCCCTTTGGCTGTGCCAGATACAAGGAGTTGCAGTAATCCAGCCACGATATCACCATGGATGCTACTACTGGAGGCCGCAATGGGGCAGGAATCATAGGGAGCACCTTCTTTAGAATTTTCATTTGGAAGTGGCCAGCCTGGTAAACCGCAGTGACCCGTTTGTCCATAGATAGTGACGCTGAGAGGATAACCCCGAGATTTTTCACTTTGATGATCGGGAGAGGACCCAGAGATAAGGGCCAGAAAGAGGACACCCAAAGTGTGGGATTAGGGGGACAGCCCACCACTATCACCTCAGTTTTATCACCATTCAATATGAGCCAATTCATCCCCTCTTCCATGGCCGCCAGGTACTCCCATAGGCACAACGACACCTCAGCCTGATCGAGATCTAATCGGATCAGGATCGGAGTGTCGTCGGCGTACGAGTAGCATCTGATGCTGAAGGAGCAGATCAGACATACAAGGGCCCAAATATAGATTGGAGATAGGGAGGAGCCTTGTGGCACTCCACAACTAAGGTGACAAGGAGCAGAAAGGGGGTCATAGAGAGGGTCTGTGTACGATCTGCCAGGAATGATGTGAACCAGGCTAGTAATTGACGCGGTATGCGTAACTGGGCAGGGCGGGATAGCAGAATGGAGTGGTCGACCATGTTGAATGCTGCTGATAGATCTAACAGTATCACAGCACCCACTCCACCAGCCTGGCCACGTCATCCTGGACGGCGACCAGTACGCTCTCGGTGCCCCTACCTGGTCGAAAACCAGACTGACAGGATCCAAAAGATCGGTAGATTCAAGTAATGTAGAGAGCAGAGGTGACACCAGTGACTCAAAGTTTAGATAGAAAAGAAAGAAGCGAGATGGGGCGGAAATTAGATAGTATTGTGGGGTCCAAGGATGGCTTCTTCAAAAAAGAGGGTTGGGAGGGGGCAGGGGGATTACCTTGGCTGCCTTCAATTCCTGCGGAACCAACCCAGACTGACACGAGTCATTAATGGCAACCGTAGTCTCTGAAAGAAGGGCCGGGCCATGGCTTTCATAACCCGTAAGGGTATAGCATCAGAAGGGGAGCAGGATTACAGTTTTTGAATGTCTGCAAAAACTCTCTCTTTGGAGAATGTTGCTTGTAAAGACTTGTCGACTGCTTTTCTGAAGAGGTTCTCCTGGAAGGGAATATCCAGTACCTTAGTCGGCACAGCCGGGTGGAATTTAGTTACCTTCAGCCAACCTGGACGACGCAGGGACACATCGTTCCCCATCTGGCAGAAACCTGTGTCCGCAATATACAGTGCCACTGGCATGACGTGATCCGAGGCCACTTCCCCCTCCTGAAAGAGCTCCAGAGCCTCAACCTTCTTGTCTTTGGGCAGGAAGTCCAGAATAGGGCCCAACTGGAACCATAGTTCCCGGTCGTATCGGGACAAGATGGCTAGGGCATTATCTGCCTTGATGGTAGAGGCTGCCGTGTAAATTATTCTCTTGCCCATTGCGTCCAGCTTCTCCCCCCCCACGCTCCCGATCTGGAGGTACCATGGCTGCTGATGACAGGTTCGCCGAGCGCTTCCTGGTTGCTGCCAGGACCAAGTGAGGCGAGGGCTGAGACCTTAAGCACTTGGGGGCTGAATCCGGGACCCTGTGCTTCTTCTCTAGTCTGTCTCGCATGGCCAGGGCATACTCTGGTTTTTCATTAACGCCAGGCCCTCCACCCAGATGTCATCCTAGAAGGGAACAGACATTCTTCTTGACTCACCCCGGTATAGGAAGCCTTCATTCTTGGTCCCTTCGGGGGTTAACTGAAACAACTCTGAGGCCCGGGATATAACGGAATAGAAGGATCCAACTTCATTGGGTAGGACCACCTATGGGGCTATTCCGCTTGAAGCATCTCCTTGTCAGCCGCGATGAAGTCGTCATCGTCCTTGTTGGTATCCGTGCCCGTATGTGGGACCAGAGTTCTGGGTGGGGTCTTTTCCCTATGAGGTGGTGGAGTCAGATTATGGCTCGGACAAGCGCCCCCTTTGGTCTTCTTTCGCGGAGGCGAGCTTGGCCTTGGAGGCTACTGCATGTCTTGTGAAAGTGTAGGTCCTGGAGGCATTCTCTGCTGGATTTTGGTGAACAGTGTGTGCAGGGTCGTTCGAATATCCAGCGACACGTCCTAATGCTTAAGGGTGAACGGAGCCAGCGAAGTTGGGTCTGAGCTGGTGCGTCTCCTTTTGCGAGCAGGTGACCCCTTGTGATCATGTAGCAATCATCCTGCAGATCATTGTTCTTGTTGGTACTCGAGTAGATCTGCTCCGCTCTGTCTGGGACATCAGCTTGATCCACGTACTGGGGAAGCTCCACCCGCAGGACCGTGTCTCGCTCTCTGGAGGCTGCTGGACACCTGCGGCCGTTGGGTCCATCCCTGATCCCGAAGTGGCCGTTCCCATCGTAGCTGCCTCCGCAGCTGTATCTCGCCTCGAAGGCAGGGACACCCGTGGTGTGGCTGCCACCTCCTTTGCTGATCCATTCTCCTTCAGCACTATTGCAGCGGTCATTGTTGACATCGACGATGATGAGCTTGGCGACGGTACCGTCGTCGACTCTCTTGGCTCTCTTGGCCTGGCATTCTGCAATGACTTTGCCAGCTTTGGCAAGCCCTCCCCAGACTGGTCCTTCGTGGGCATATCCTCAGACACAGTTTTGCCAGGTTTGGGGACTTCCTCTTTGAAGACCCTTTCGATGTTCGACTCAACGTAGAGGTCATTGGTGATGGTGATCGCCTTTTGCCCGACTGGGCACCAGCATCAGCGGCGAAAACAGCAGCGATAGCGTCGCAAAGCTTGGCCGTCTCTTGACCCCCGCAAGCAGGGCATCCTCAAAGGATCTCAACCTCGTCTCGGAATGAGTTTGCTCCTCGGACCGGCCGGTCCCTGATGAGGCATGGCTTTGTCCCGCGGCTGCTGTAGCAGTCTTTTTTGGTTATCTTCGAAAACACCACAGCATACTTCACATCCCTCCTCGTCGTGGTCTGGATGCAGACAATATAAGCATTTATGATGCCCGATCTTCCACGAAGACGTTCCTTAATCCACACTTTACGCACAGTTTGAAGGCCGGGCCTTCTCGAAACTTCAATGACGATCCAATGGTGGATGAAGATCTTCACAGGTATCAGAGCCCCGCTGCCGGCCCTTGTCCTTCGAAAACATGTAAGCAAAAAATAAATAAATACATAGGTCACATTTTAAACTAGTTTGGATAAAAATCAGAAGAAAAAAAAACTAAAATAGCCCAGAGAGCAACTCGAGGACTCCCAACACTGAAGCGTGCAATAGAAGATGGCCCCTAGGGGTGGAGCTTAGGGAGAGGACCGTCATTGGATGGGACAGTGTGACCCAGAGTACAGTGAATGGTTTAGAGGAGAAGAACAAGTTACTCTCTTACCTGGTAACGTTCTTTCGATGGGATGGTCCGACGACGTATTCCATATCTATGACAGTAATCACCACAGCTGTGCTGCTTCGGAAAATCTTTCAGTGTCTGCGTCCTGCGTCGATGACGTCGATACGCCGTCCTCGAGGACCTCCTCGGACGCCCGACATCACCACATGTTATAAGTAGGACGCACAGCGCCTGTAGCCTCAGTTGTAGTTTTTTCCCAGAACGTGTGGCACCAATCTTCTGCCAGTCTGACCACAAAAGCCTTGCGAAACGTAAGCTGCAATCCCATAAGAAATTCTGTAGCGGGGGAAGGCAGGAAGGGAGCGTTATGGAATATGTCGTTGGACCATCCCATAGAAAGAACGTTACCAGGTAAGATAGTAACTTGTTCTTCGAGGGGATTGGCTCCTCCGACGTATTCCATATCTATGACAGACTCCCAAAGTAGTACTAACGAAGGAGGTGGGAAAAGAATTTAGAACATAGAAATTTAGAATGCCCAATCAAATTGCAGAGTAAAGGGCCGCCTTGCCAAAGGCTAGATCCTGCCCACGGATAGAATGGAGGGAGTAGTGATGTACAAAAGTATGGACCGAAGCCCAGGTGGCAGCATCACAGATGCTACGAATAGGAACACCCCTCTGCAGGGCAGTAGACGCAGCCATACCCCTGGTAGACTGGGCCTGCAAGCCTACAGGAGGGTCCTTACCCGCCAAGCGGTAACATTCAGAAATTGCCAAGATAATCCATCGAGACAAAGTCTGCTTAGTAACAGCTTGTCCCAAACGCCTTCCAGCGTAACCAATAAAGAGTTGATGGTCCACTCTGACCCGGGACATGCGTGAAATGTAGAAACCTAAAGCTCGCCTAGGATCTAACCTATGGAGCCTCTCCTCGTCCTTACCAGGATGCGGAGGAGGATAAAATGCCGGAAGAATAACCTTCTGGCCTAAATGAAATTCCGACACCAGGACAAACTCTAAGGACAACCCTGTCCTTATGAAACACAGTGAAGGGTGGCTTAACTGAAAGTGCCTGTAACTCACTCTGCGAGCGGAAGTGACCGCAACTAAAAATACAGTTTTAAGAGTTAAGAGTCTCAAAGGGCAAGAATGTAAAGGCTCAAACGGAGCACCCATTAGGAACTTGAGAACAAGGTTCAAATCCCAACCGGGCACCTGGAAAGGTGACGGAGGCAACACATTAGTGAGCCCTTTTAGAAACTGAGAAATTAAAGGAATTTTAAAATAAGAACACTCCTCAGACGAGCACTTAAATATGGACAGCGCCGGCAGGTAACTTTAACGGTACCCACTTGCAAGCCCCTGTGGGCTAAAGAAAGCAAAAAAGACAGAACCACAGGAATGTCACATGAAAAAGGATCCACATTCTTAACCCTGCACCAGTCGCAGAACTTTCTCCAACGGCAACTGTACAGGGACTTTGTCGCCGGCCGTCTGGCCAAAAGCAACACCTCCATCACGTCTTCAGGGAGGTCCCAATCCCTATACCTCAACCTTTCAGAAGCCAAGCGTTAAGGTTGAGGGATCTGACCTCTGGATGGAGAACCTGACCCCCCCCCCTCCAGTGAGAGCAGATTGTCTCGGTAGGGAAGACGACGTGGAGGGCAGATGAACAAGTCGAGAAGGTCTGGGTACCACATCCTCCTGGCCCATACCGGAGCAATGAGGATGATCCGGGAACCAAACCTCTGTAACCTCTGCAGCACTTGCAGGATGACGGGGACTGGAGAAAACGCATACAGCAGTGGGAATGACCACTCCACTACGAACGCGTCTCCTAAAGCTCCTCTTGAAGGAAATTCCCGCGAGCAGAACCTTTTGCATTTTGGAGGCAAAGAGATCCACTTGAGGGGTCCCCCAAAGGGCGAAGATCTCCAGGAGAATCTCCTGAGCCAACTCCCACTTGTGAGAGATTGTGTTCTGCCTGCTCAGAGCGTCCGCCGTCTCGTTTTCGTCTCCGGCCAGATGAACTGCCGAGATCGAAATTTCCTGTTGTATTGCCCAGAACCAGAGATGCATCGCCTCCCTGCACAGAGGAAGTGACCCTGCCTGCCCCCTTTTTGTTGAGGTAGTGCATGGCCACTGTTTTGTCCGTCAGAATCAGGACATTCTTTCCTCGCAGTCAGCAGAAAAGCCTTCAGGGCAAGACTGACGGCCCTCAGCTCCAACAGATTGATATGGAGTCTGGACTCCGACGGAGACCAACGATCGCTGACTGAGTTCATTGACATGAGCTCCCGATCCCATGAGGGATGCGTCCGTCACGATCGTCACATCGGGCCAGGGCAGCAAAAACGGAGCCCCCTTCAGATTGCTTTCGGCGGCCCACCACAGAAGGTCCTGGGCGACCGAGGGCGGCACAGGAACGGGGTCCGACATCCTGCCGGAGGACTGAGACCACTGGAGCTTGAGTGCCCATTGCAAAGATCTCATCCGCAACCTGGCCTCTGGCACCAGAAGAATGCAGGATGCCATGAAGCCGAGCTATCTCAAGAACTCGAACGCAGGGAGACTCTGGGCATGTTGGAACTTTTGCACCATCTGCTGAATGCGAGGAGCCCTCACCTGGGGAGGAAAACACTGCCCCAGGGTCGTGTCAAGCACTGCTCCGATGTACTGGAGCCTCTGAGTTGGCGTCAAGTGGGACTTCTTTAAGTTGAGGGAGAAGCCCCGCTTGTGGAGGGAGTGGCAGGTGACGGACAGATGATGCAGGACTTGCTTGGGAGAGCACGCCCTGATCAACCAATCGTCCAGGTAGGGGTAGACGTGAATCCCCCTTTCCTGAGATGCGCTGCCACCACTACCATGTGCTTAGTGAAGACCCTCGGGGCGCAGGTCAATCCGAACGGCAGAACCCGAAACTGAAAGTGCGAATCGCCAACCGCGAACCTCAGGTACTTCTTGTGCTTTGGATGGATCGGCACATGAAAGTAAGCGTCCTTGAGGTCGAGAGACACCAACCAGTCCTGAAGTTGAAGGGCCTGGAGGACTTGAGAAAGAGTAACCATCTTGAACTTGTCCTTCCTGAGGAGTTGTTCAAATCGCGCAAGTCCATGATGGGTCTCAATCCCCCATCTTTCTTTGAAATCAAAAAATAAGGGGAATACCATCCCTTGTTCCTCTCCGCTACAGGCACCAGTTCTATGGCGCCTTTCTCGAGCAGGGCTTGAATTTCCTGCGCAAGGAGCGGATCCAGACTCTTCAAAGAGAGATTCCCTGGTGGATTGTCGTGAGGCCTCTGCCGAAAAGGAAGACAGTAACCGTGGGCTATGATCTCCAGAACCCACACATCTGAAGTAATGGCACGCCATTCTACAAGATGCTGCACCAGCCTTCCCCCAATCGGCGAAACATGGGACATGGCCTCATGACTGAGCTGAAGCGGCTGCGGCGTTGCCTGAGGGCAAAGAGGCAACTGCCCGAGCGGCCTTGGCACCTAGAGTACCTTGTTTTCCACCTCTGGCACTCCTACGGTGGCCCCTTTCACTAGCAGCTCCTCTCGCTTTACTAAAGGATGAGTAATAATGAAAGGAACCTCCCCTCCATTGCTGTCCCCTAGGACGAAAAGGCGGAGGTTGTCGAACTGCAGCGCCCAACGACTTCGCTGCAGCTTTTGAGTTCTCCAACCTCTCAAGGCTCTTGTCAGCCTTGCTGGCAAAAAGATGTACACCATCAAAGGGCATGTCGAGGAGCCGGGCTTGCACATCAGGAGCAAACCCTGACTACCGCAACCACGCAAACCTGCGTATTACTGTGATCGCAGCCATGGACCGGCTGACGCAATCTGCCATGTCCAGACCCGACTGAACAGCCACATACATGGCATCCTTGCCATCCTGCATCATAGCAAGAAAACCATCCCGTTCGTCCCCTTCGGGAATATGTTCAGCCGCTAAGGAGACAGTTCCACAGAGTGTGCGTGAAACGTGACAAGGTGCATACGCAGTTGGCTGCCTGAAGAGCCATACCCCTTGAAGAAAACACTTTCTTTGCCCAACCATCAAAACGCTTGTCGTCCCTATCAGGAAGGATGGTAGGATACGACGCCTACTTTGCTGGGGCCGTAGCCGCCTACACCACCAAACTCTCCGGAGAGGGGCGCGTGGTCAAATAACAGGGGTCGCTACTGGCTGGGTGGTATTTTCGCAGCAAAGACTTGCCCACTGCCGGGAGACTCTCCGGAGCAGTCCAAGCTGCCGCCACCCTCCTTTCCATATGGAACAGCAGTACCGGGTCAGTTGGTGGACCTTTGTCGAGGATATCCGTCAGGCCATCCTACAGAAAATCCCCTGGTGGAGCAGACCATCCCAAGAACTCGGTGACCCTCGACATAAGGTGCTGGTACGAGGACTCGGCATGGGTGCCAGGCTCAGGCCTACAGAACTCGACCTCCGGAGAGGTGTCCAGACCACTGGCGTCGTGCAGCGACTGACGCAGGTCCTCCATCTGGCTATGTCCAGAGATAATCTCGTCTGGTACCGTATCAGGAACCATTCCATCTTCAGAAACCTCATCCACCTCAGAAATATAATCAGGATGGGGGAAAGTGGGCACAGAATGGGGGACAAAGACATGTTTGGCCTTGGCCAGAGCCTTTCTAGGGGGTTCCACCGTGCCACGGGGTACCTCCGACAAAACAGCCTCGAAAGACGTCAAGGGCGTCGAGTGTAGCGGCGTCGATGTCGAGCGCAGCACCGACAGCATCGACGGCTTCGACACAGGCCTCGAGGGCAGAGCCTGGAGCGTGTCCTTCGACAGCCTGGACGCCAATGGCATCGACGACTTCCTCAGAGGCAGAGCCTCGAGAGAGTCCCTCGATGACCTCGGCGCCACAGGCATCGACGTCTTCTTCGAAGACTTCACAGGTGCACACGGTCTCGAGGGCATCGAGGACCGGGACCTGGAACGGGCATGACTAGAACGATTCCCCTTGTCCGAGCGGGACCTTTCCCGCGAATCATGCCGCCCACCCGAGCCTGAAGGCGTACGAGTGGTGTCTCTAGTATGGTCACGCCCGACCCCACTCGGAGGTGCGGATGGACCGGTGCCCTGCGATTCAAGAATCGCCAACATTTTCATACCGAAAGAAGCCCATTCCTCCGGAGTCGCATGCTTGGTGGGATAAGCAACCCGCAGACGAGTGGAGTCCTCGGACGAGGACGGGGAAGGCGACCAATGACGGCGCTTCCGGGAGTGCCTCGAAGAGGCAGAAGAGTGGCGGGACCCACTCTGGGACAGAGACCCCCTGAGACCTACGACGACGACGATGCAGAGAGTCGCCCCTCGAATCGTCCGTCGAAAGCCCAGTGGACCTCGACTTCCAGGGCTAGAACACCTTACCGACCGACAGCTTCTTCTTACGCTCCTGCAAGGCCTTGGACGTAAGCGACTGGCAGTCGACACAATCATCCGTGTCGCGGGCCTCCCCGAGGCACCAGAGGCAGGCGTTGTGCGAGTCCGTCACCGACATCTTGGACCCACAGTCCCCACACTTCTTGAAGACCGGACGCGGGGTGGAAGAAGAGGAAGACATCCCGATAAACTTCACAACGAACAGGTTCGAAGAACCGAAAGAACAGAAACTCCAAAGAGTTGAGGCGTGCCGAGATCTCCGAAGTGAACACGTTCGTGGAAAAAAGGGAACTTAGGCTACGTGCGTCCTACTTATAACATCTGGTGACGTCGGCCGTCGGAGGAGGTCCTTGAGGACGGCGTATCGACGTCATTGACGCAGGACGCAGACGCCGAAAGATTTTCCGAAGCAGCACAGCTGTGGTGATTACTGTCATAGATATGGAAAACGTGTCAAGGAGTTCCCCCCCTTCTCACCCGAGTTCGATCTTTGCTGGATTTCTTGGTCGATGCCTTCTTGCGAACTGATCGAATCTTGAATAAAGCTGCACGAGCCTCTTCCGACTCCAGCGTGCGTTCAAGGTTCCTGGATGCAGGGATACAGGAGTCCGGGAAAGTAACAGGGTGTGCAACAAGCACACGAGTCCAGGAACCAAGAAAGGAAGGAAAGGGACTAGGATGGGGTAAGCGGGAAGAAGCAAAGGATACAATACTGCGAGCTACGGAGCACACGTCTGGTCGCTACTTCGCAATAGCATTGAAACGCGCAGGGCCGTGGCACATTTATGGGACGTACAACATCCGCCGTGAAAGCTGGTGCGAGGCGTGTCATGTGATACAGCCATGTTGGAAGAAACAATGAATACAAGCCCCGTCGCGATAAGGACCAGGAGGTCCAGAAGGGGCGCGTTCTGTGGGTCATGACAGCATGCCTCCTCCGAAAACCTGTTCCACCATGTTTGCCCGGGTCTATAAGGTGAAATCTTCTGAGTAGTCGAGGGGCCTTGAGATTAGAAAGTTGCTCCCAGGTTCTTTCACTAGGAGGATATCCTTTCCATTCAACTATGTATTGAAGCTGAATCACATATTCGGGATATTTCATACTCCAATTGGTTGTCGACCAGTAGAGGAGGAAGTCGGCAGGATTTCCGGGAGGATTGGTTGTAGGGTTTTAATAAGGATGTGTGGAATACTGGGTGAATTCTCTTCCAAGAGTCTGGTAGTCTAATCCGGTATGAAACTGGATTGATAATTTCCTTGATGGGAAATGGACCATAGTACCGAGGGGCCAACTTGTTTGGCCGTAAATGCCAGGGTAGTAATTTCGAAGACAACCAGACTTGATCACCGATAGCATAAGAAGGACCTGGTCTCCTTTTTAAATCTGCATACCTCTTAGTCTGTGTTCTGGCCCTGTCTAAGTTTTCTTTGGCCTCCTCGTGAACGTTGATGAGGGTTTCTATCCAGGAGTCGACAGTAGGTGCTGGTGTAGGATGAGGGAGAACAGAGGGTAGAACCGATGGATGGAAACCTTGGCTACAAAAAAAAAGGACTGGTCTTAAGTGCTGAATGGTCAGAATTGTTGTAGGCGAATTCAGCCACGGGTATCAGGAGCGACCAGTCATCTTGAACCTTGGTGGCGAAACATCGAAGATACTGTTCCAGGGCCTGATTAGCACGTTCTGTGGCCCCATTGTTTTGGGGATGATAACCAGACAAAAGGGTGCGTTGGATTCCCAAAATGCGACAGAGATGTTTCCAGAATTGAGTGACATATTGAGGTCCTCGATCAGATATGATCTTGGAAGGAAGTCCATGTAAACAAAATGTGTTCCAGGAAGATTCCAGGAAGCTCGGACGAGGATGGCAGCTTACACAGGGATGTAAAATGAGCCATATGAGTGAACAAGTCTATGGTTACCATGATGGTCGTGTATCCTCGGGAAGGTGCTAATTCCACAATGAAGTCTGTAGCAATGAATTCCCATGGTCTTGTTGGCAGCGATGGTTGCAGTAGAAGACCCGCCGTTCTCTTGTTATCATGTTTGTTTTGACTGCAGACAGCACAAGCTTTGATGTACTGTTGTACGTCGGTCTTCATTCCAGGCCACCAAAACTGTCTCTGTATAAGACGGAGGGTGTTAGTTATGCCACGATGTCCGGAGTGAAGGGTATCATGGCAGAGGTTTATCATTCTTTGTTGTAACTTCTGTGTAGGAACGACCAGTGCATTGTTCTTGAATAAATATCCTTCCTTAACTCTTAGGTTCCATGGATTCTTCCTTGAAATATCCTTCCAGAGGTCAGGGGACTGGGTTTGCACTTGGATTTCTTCCAGGTGGTTGACTGCTTGAGCTACAAAGATCGTGTGGGGAAACATCTTAGGATAGGCCTCGTCTTCAGTGGTTACATAGTCAGGACGTCGAGATAAGGCATCAGCAATCATGTTTTGTGATCCGGGAACATGAGTGATTTGGTATTTTGGTACTGTGCAAAGAAGTAGGCCCAACGCGCCTGACGACTGTTCCTGCACTCCAACGACTGTAGAATTTGAAGATTCCGATGGTCCGTGCGGACCTGAACTGGATATCTAGCACCCAGAAGTAGATGTCCCCATTCAGTGAAGGCTTGGCGGATGGCTAACAGTTCCTTTTCCAGGACGGAATAGTGTGTCTCACTGGGAGTCAGGGTTCGTGAGAGGTAAGCAATGGGGTGTTCCAGTTTATCCTCAAGTACCCGTTTCAAGACTGCTCCTATGGCGTAGTTAGAGGCATCCGTTTCCACTAGGAATGGGCGATTTATGAACTGTCTTCAATCGTTGGAATGCTTTATCTTGCTGTGTAGACCAGATAAAGGGGGTGTCTTTCTTCAAGAGAGCAACGATCGGCTGAACGATCTCGGAAAAGGTAGAAATGAACTTCCGGTAGAAGTTGGCAAGCCCCAGGAAGGATTGAACTTGTATCACAGATGTGGGAGCGGGCCAAGCTAGTATGGCTTTTACCTTTGAAGGGTCCATACCAATTCCTTCTGGGCTAAGGATGAATCCTAGGTAGTGAACAGAAGTAACGTGAAACAAGCATTTTTCGGGTTTGGCTAAAAGTTTGTGTTCACAGAGTCGTTGTAATACTGCCTTTACATGTTCTTCATGCTTTAGAGGATCCTTGGAAAAGATCAATATGTCATCCAGATAGACAATGACGAAGAGGAATAACATGTCAGAAAACACCCTATCCATAAAACGTTGAAAAACTGCGGGGGCATTAGCTAGTCCAAAGGGCATGGCTAGATATTCATAGTGACCAAAGGGTGTTCTAAAGGCTGTTTTCCATTCCTCTCCGTCCCGGACACGGATTAAATGGTAGGCTCCCCGGAGATCCAACTTTGTGAATATTACTGCGCCTCTCACAGCTTCCATGATATCCGAGATCATGGGCAGTGCGTACCGATCTTTGAGGGTGCATTGATTTAAGCCAGGATAGTCGAGGCAAGGTCTGAGTTCCTTGGTGTCCTTCTTGGGAACGAAGAACAACGAAGCACCTGCTGGAGATTTTGAGGGTCTTATGGTGCCGTTTTCAAGATTGGTGTCCAGGTATTCTCGGAGGGCCTTTTTCTCAGGTTCAGAAAGAATGAACATTCTGCCGAAGGGAATCACTGCTGAGGGATCTGTATCTATGGCACAGTCTTCAGGTCTGTGAGGGGGTAAGGCCTAGACTATGGAAGTTGAAAATACATCAGCATATCCCTGATAGGCGTCTGGGACTTGTATGATATCAGAAACCATGAGTGGTGTTTTCTGGTCTCTTAGTGGTTCTTTAGGAGGTGTCGAGGAGGGATCCAGGGATAGACAGTGGGACATACAAAACTCTGAGCCCAGGAATAGTGATCCTGCTGTCCAATTGATATACGGATTGTGCTTTTGTAACCAGGGCATACCCAATACCATGGGGTAATGGGCTGACTTAATGTCGAATGTAATCCGCTCTTGGTGATGGTTTATGGAAAGTTGGATCTCTTGTCTGCAGGTTTATAGATCCTGAAGAGAGGGGTCTTCCGTCGATTGCTTACACCAGCTGCATGGTGCTTCGTGTCTCGTACGGAACATGATGACTAACAACCCAGTCTTGATCAATGAAGATTCCCATAGCTCCGCAGTCCACCAAGGCCAGAATGGGATAGTTCTTATTCTTGGAGGGCGACAGGAAGGCCTGTAGTATCACCAAACTGTTTTGTCCGGGAGAGTTCAAGGATGGAATTGATGTGGAGCAAACATCTCTCTCCCGAAGCTCTGCTCCATCTAGGATCGGGAGCTGGCGTTTCCCGAACGCCGAGGAGGGGCTAGAGGACACTCCTTAACCAAGTGTTTGTCTGAGGCACAATACATGCAAACCCCCGTATGAATCCTCCTCATTCTTTCTTGCGGGGATATAGGTCCACGGAAGGCTCCTATTGTCACGACTATCTGCGTTATTCATAACGCGATGCCTGACCCCAACATGGCGGCTCCTGTAGACCACTGCAGTGTTTGCAGCAGTCTAGTCACCGCGCCCCAGAATGCCTTGCAACGTTTCCGGGACGACGCGCCAACAGCTCATCTGCCTGCTTATCCCGGACAAGGACACGTTGCTACTCGCGAACGCTACGTGAGTCCGTGTCAGGGAATCCCTTCCTCTTTCTACTCAGGTTTACCTTTGGGCATATTTTCCTATTGCCACTTTACCATTGAAACTAATTGATCATTGTTGTTGTTTATGTGTGTTTACTTTAGGACGCCTTGTTGCCTTCCCGTTCTGGGGTTCTATCAGAGCCGCCCAAGCAACTCGCCTTGGGAGAATTTGTTTCCGGCATCCGCCTTTGACTGGTGTGGGTTACTAGGGTTTCCTTTGGTAGGCATCCTTTTTTCCTGAAGCATTTATAAGAATTTTGGTTTCTTGTCTTGCGGGCTTATAGTTTGCTCTTCGATTTTCGTCATCCAGATACAACACCCTGTACTCTCATCCCTTCTGAACCTCAGTAATTCATCAAGATAGAAGGGGTCTCCGTTTACTCTGGGTAACTATTGTTCTCTACTCCCCTCTTGGTGTGTAAATTGCTTCCAATTACTCTTTAGTGTTTGTTCATCATTTTCCTTTGTTCTACACCCTCCAGTGTATCCAGTCTTTCAGATCATACCGGATCGTCGGTTACTCTCATTTTTAAATCTTGTTACCATCAGATCCCTTGGTAAGGGTTCCGCTTCTAGAAGCGTCTTTTCCAGTACTAGGCAGAACCATTTCTAATCACTTTGTTTCGCTATTTCCCTTTAGCCAATCTGATTCTTCTGCTCTGGATCCTATCCTTTAAAGACACGCCTATTCATCACCACACTCCTGGGATAGCGTAATCTACTTCTACAGGACGTTTTCAGGAGTCTACGCTCACTAGCAGCTCCACAGGGTTTTATTCCCCAAGAGGGTTTCCCTGGGAACCTCCCTTTGCCCTGGCCTTTCTGCCGGGTCTTTGGGTGTTTCTCGGGGGGGTTTGGGGGAGAATTCTAATTGTCATCTGAAGCTAGATCATCTCCATCTGGGTACCCTTGTTTTCTACATACGCAGCTGCTATTCTTGCTCCAAATCCCCAGGTGAGAGAACTTTGTTTCTATGTTTTCCTTACACGGAACACTTTTGATTGTTAAACAGTAAAGTATTGTGTTCATTCATAACAGTTAGCAACGCCTGAAAAGAGAGTTTATTTTTCTGTTTCAACATTCATAACACCTATCTGCATGGGTTCAGGTTCAGAGACTGAGCCTGGGTTTGTGTCCGTCTTGGTGGTATTCTCGAAAGACCGCTTCGGAGGATTAGCTCTGGATTTCTTCTTCTCTGCCTTCCTTTCCTGGATACGGAAATCTATTTGCAAGGCAAGGTCCATTAGTGCCTGAAATGAGTTTGGGCGAGCCACTCTGGCCAACTCATCCTTAATCTCCTCATTCAGTCCTCTCCTGAAAAGGGTAAAACTAACCTCCGGGGACCAATCAGCTTCTTTGACTAATTGCTTGAATCGGGTAACATAGGTGAGCATATCCTGGGATCCTTGCTGGAAGTCTAACAGGCGTTCCTAGGCACTATAGACCTGCTCTGGACGGTCAAACATGGTCTTAAGGGCTTGTATGAAGCCATCATAGTCATCCAGAAGAGTATCGCCGGAATTAACGAGGGGCGTAGCCCAGGTCAAGGCATTTCCTGAAAGGTGGGAAATTATGAACCCCAGCTTAGCCCTGGGAGTTGAAAAGTAATAGGGCTTAAAAGTAAAGTGGACCAAACATGAATCCAGGAATCCACAAAGGGTTTTTTGCTGAGCCATCGTATTTGTCCACTATGCCGCCCAGCAATACACTTTCTTTTGTGGCAGAATCACGGGATAGAACTAATTGTTTGAGAGCGGTGTTTTCCGCCTTTAGATTCTGCACCTCGGTTGATAGCTCTTGCATCCCAGGCATCAAATCCTGGACAGCCGCTTCCATGACCATATCGAGTTCGGTCGGGTGGCGTCTCAAACTGTCAAGGAGCCCCCCCCCTTCCCACCGGAGTTCGATCTTTGCTGGATTTCTTGGTCGATGCCTTCTTGCAAACTGATCG
The DNA here is from genome assembly GCF_040938575.1 of Ambystoma mexicanum. Classification (NCBI taxonomy): domain Eukaryota; kingdom Metazoa; phylum Chordata; class Amphibia; order Caudata; family Ambystomatidae; genus Ambystoma; species Ambystoma mexicanum. The sequence continues at coordinate 380,313,230 of NC_090937.1, read as the reverse complement.
AATCTTGAATAAAGCTGCACGAGTCTCTTCTGACTCCACCGTGCGTTAAAGGTTCCGGGATGCAGGGGTCCGGGAAAGTAACAGGGTGCGCAACAAGCACACGAGTCCAGGAACCAAGAAAGGAAGGAAAGGGACAAGGATGGGGTAAGCTGGAAGAAGCAAAGGATACAATACCACGAGCTACGGAGCACACGTCTGGTCGCTACTTCGCAATAGCATTGAGACGCGTGGGGCTGCGGGGGCGTGGCACATTTATGGGATGTACAACGTCCGCCGTGAAGGCTGGTGTGAGGCGTGTCATGTGATACGGCCATGTTGGAAGAAACAATGAATACAAGCCCCGTCGAGATAAGGACCAGGAAGTCCAGAAGGGGTGCGTTCTGTGGGTCATGACAATACGTCGGAGGACCCAATCCCCTCGAAATACAGTTTTAAAGGGAAAGTGAAACTTTTCTTTTACAAAGGATTCCCAGCCTGACAACGGGGAATATTCATGAGCATGTGAACCCCTGCCAGACCCCATGCTGGAGAATGGAACGGTCTTCCCTTGTAGCTGGTCTTGAAAGGCTCCGAGATCTTAGAACCTCTAACAGGTGATGTGCTTGCTTGCTAGTGTCCACATGCCATGTGCTGTATGATGGAGATAATGTGCTCCCACCCTGGTGGGGAACCGTCTGTGTCAAGAGTGGCCTCTATTGCGATGAATGATTTCCCTTTCAGAAGGTTTTCTCTTAACCACCACTGCAGAGACAACCACTAGATCCTCACACTAACCGCTTGATTGAAACCTTTGTCTCATTAGCCACTCTTGCATCGGCTCATGCGCAGGTGGGTGGGCGGAACTAGGCATATGCAGGAAGCCATTATTCTAAGCAGGTGTATGGCCTTGCATACTTATCGGGCAATTGGATATGAATTGAGGAATTTCAAAGAGCATGTTTTGAACCCTCTTGTAGGAGGGGAAGACCAGACCATCCTTTGTCTGAAATAAGGCTCCAAGGAATTGTTTTACTTGGCTGGGAACGAGACTTGACTGTTACGTTGCTAGAGAACCCTAGTTGGAAAAGTAGGTTGATTGTATTTTGGGTATTCTGTAAACACACTTGTCTCCTGCAATTAGCCAGTCTTATAGATAAGGATACACTGGAATGGATGTTCTGCAAAGGTGGGCCTCCACCAGTGCTAGAACCTTGGTGAATTCTCTTGGCCCTGAGGCTATGCCGAATTAAAGTACTTTTAATTGATATCGAATCGTAGGAACTTCCTGTGCGCTGGCAACATTGAAACATGTAAGTATGCATCTTTCATGTCCAATGTTGTCATGTAATCCTCCCCTTTGCAGGAGGTAATCCCTCTTCTCAGTGTAGACATCCTGAATTTTTGTGGCTTGACATACTTGTTTGCAGGTCACAGATCTAATACAGGGCGATTGGTTAAGTCCTTTTGGATACAAGGAAGTACACTGAATAAATGCCCTTGTTTGCCTCTAGAAAAGGGACAAGTTCTATGGCTCCATTCTGAATTAAGTCTCCAATTCCACTTGTAGGATGAGCTGATGTTCTTCTGTTACTCAGCAGATGGTAACAAGGGTTTAAAAGAAATTCTATTGAGCATCCATCTGCAACAGTTGTCAGCAACTGCTGGTCTGAGGTCATCTCCTCCCATGTGTGGATGAATGATGAAATGCAATCTCCTACTGGATATGCATGGGAGGGAACCTTGATGAGAGTCATTTACTGACAGAAGTAGGGGAGCCTCTAGAGGCTGCACTCCGACCTCTACCCATGGCTCATCTGAAACCACAGTGTTGTAACGCCCGGTAACTAGATTGTGTACCAAGAAGAGGAACCACATGAGAAACCTGCATATGTGGATCTAGAGAAGGCTTGATAACGAAAGGGAAACCTGCATGTCTGGGTCTGGAGAAGGCTTGAGAACGAACGACGGGTGTTGAAAACTCTGCGTTGAACTTACAGCTTGTTAGAAATTTGGCTTATGTCTTGTGTTCCTTATTTGCTGTCTCTAATCCACAGCCTTGCCAAACAGGAATGATTCCTCAATACTCTTGTTAATTAGCGTGGCCTGAGTTTCTGGTTTGAAACCAGAATTACCCAGCCAATAAGGTTCCCTGTGCAAGGACTCTGCCTGTTGTTTCTGCAAAGTCTAGGGTATTTTTCAGAATATTATGGGTAAACCGTCTACCCTCTTTAATTGAGACTTAGTTGGCTCGAGGACCTGAGTTAAGTTATTCTGGAGTAAAGCCCACTGGACATCGCTGTAGCTTGCCAACAGAGTAGTGTTATTGGCAACGTGTACCGAGTAAGCTGCTGAAGCAGTGACACTCTTGCCTGAAGCATAAAGCTTTTTGCATTCTTTATCTGGAGGCACATCAGTATTAGATAGTGGCACTCCAGCACGCTTTCTAGTGGTAATAAATACCAGGGAGTCAGGAGTTACATGAACCCGAATATATAGACGGCGAGTTGGTGCAGGTTTAAACATTTTCTCCACTCGTGGGTTTACTGCTTGTTTGAGAGATGGTGTGAGGAGGGAAAGGTGTGGTTCTCTTCTTGATGGAGAATAATAGGGGAATAGAATGGCCAACCACCTTTTTCTCCTTTAAGATGTCCTCTACAAAGTCAAATGAGTCTGGATCTGAAAATGCTCTTCTGCTCTTTTAAGCAGATTATTAAAATGGAGTTGATCGTCAATGGGAGACGAGTGTAATGCTCACCTGGTATCCACTGGGACGTCACTCAGTCTGTTCTGACCTCTTATGACCTCAAACCCTTCCCTGGAGTCTACTCTACTGGAGACTGGACCTGAAACACAGGATTGTTAGAGTTTAACACCCTATTGTCTCTGTGTGCTTGAACCCCTTCTTCCCCGAGGTCCAACCCTTCCCTTTGATCCACAGCTCACCTTGTTTTCTTGGAAAGCGTGCTCTCCGTCCTGCTTTCAGCGCAGGGGCGCATTGATTGAAGCGGGCTCATTGCTGCCTAGTTACTTCACTGGCAAGAGTCCGACAGGCAAGTATAATGAGTCTTTTGAACAGTTCTCCAACTTCTTTCCTTTCCTTCCATAGATGATGGCCGGCGTCCGGGGAGGGCGACGTGCTGCTGAGATGAGTAGCGCTGAAGGCGAGTGAGCGCGATGCGACCCTTTCGTATTTGTATTGAACTGAGTTCTTTTTCTGTGTCTTTTAGGTGCCGCAACGTTTTCAGCGTGGATGCCGGTTACGAAGAAGAAATGCGATGAGTTAGCGTGGTATGCGGCGCCTCTAGATGTTTCCACGCTAACCTGAGTGTCTTTTCCCTCTTGCAGATGTATGAGCTTTTCCGGAGACAGAGTTCCCCCTGAGCGGCTGGGATTCAGGTAAGCGTTTGAAGCTCGTACAGTCTTTAAAAATAAGCTAAGATTTGCTGAATGCTTACTAATGCCTTTTTTCTGTTCTTTTCCCTTTTCCTTAGGAAGCGGCGTGCCGGGATGGGAATGACACCGCCGAAGATGCCCGCAGGACAGAAGAAGCGATGAATGATGGGCAGAAGCGCCGCAAGGTAAGGCTGTTCCCAACGGTGTTCTTGTTCTTGCAGGAGCTGAGCGCAGAAGAAAGATGCAGGCCTACTGCAGACCGATCCGAACATGGTGAGTGTCACGCTGCAGAAAACACAAAGCATGTTTCTCAGCCTGGGCGTGGCTTAAATAGTCTCTGGGTATCCCAGGTGTCTCTGGGCTGAACCACACCCAAAAGACTAGACTGCACATGCAGTTCTGGGAACCGAAATATGTGGGGGCATTCATCTTATCCCCATCAAAGCACTACAAGTCCAATCCCCAATGTTATCCTATGGGAGTGAGTGAGTCTGGTGCCACAAGCGCCAAGTCTGACTCCAAGTGGGTCTTTGGAGGGATGGAGAGGCCTTTGAGGGGCATGTAGGTGATTGTGGCCTGGCTCCAGCCTGACATCTTGGAGGGCTGGGGACATGAGGGGCAGGAATCATGACAACGAGTCTCTGGGCTGCTCCAGAGGATCGTTATCAGCAAAAATAACAGCTGGCTCATCTAGGGTATTCTGAGTGGGAGTTGCTGGCCAAGTACCCTGATCAGCATCCCCATGCCAAATGCTCTGATCTTGAGCCCCTTGGTCTTTGAGACAATATAAATCACCCCGATTGTCTTGGACATCTTGAAAAATGTTAGCAGTGTCTTCAGAGATATCACGTGGTGGAGAATGATGTCTGCGAAACATGGGACGTGGCGCACCCAGAAGCCCAGTTATTTGCCTAATTGGGTATCTTTCCATAAACGTTACAAACACAGACACCCTGACCATAGTTTTCTCAAATTCATCCTTTGTCCATGTACCGGTCTTTGGGGCTTCAGGAAGGGGAAACAATTTCTTCTGGATCTACAGATTATTTACCATGCAGGGATTTGGACCAAGTGTCAGTAGCCTTAGTATAATAGAGTATGCTACTGGTGTAGTGACAGGGGAACTAAACTGCTGTGTAGGTACCTGTGTTGTTGCTTTGGTGCATTCCCCCCCCCTCCTCCTCCCCGTACCCCCAAGTTTGTGTTTGAAAATATGTCTCGGCAGCCGTTTTGATGCATCTGAATCAGCAATCGATGGGTGTTTACGGTGGGCAACTAGCTTTTCTTGCATTTAGAGCCATGCGGCAAGCGCTAATGCGAAAGCGCAGCAGGCTTCAAACGCGAGGGTTCGATTACCTTTGACAAATCTTTCTACGAAGTGTAGTTGCTGTGGAATCCCCTTTTTGTTGATCCCATCAAAGGTTGGCTTGGGGTTGTGTGTTTTTGCGATTGGACTTCCCCGTAGCAGAGCTTTCAGCCTGCCTAGTGGGGCTGGGGACAGACACGCAGGAGTCTACCGACTCCTCTTTTAAGTCTTCGGCTTCCGAAATGGAGCCGTAGCTGCCAAGCTCTTCCTCGTCTGTACCAACAGTGATGGTAGGGGAATCAGATTCGGCCTGCATGGCATAGGCTGTCCACCACTTTGTGCGCCTAAGCATTTTTGGCTTAAAAAGCTTGCAGGAATTGCAACGCCATTACATGGGATCGCATGGAAGTCAATTGTTATACACTCTATGTGCATCTTTCCAGGGGAATTTTCTACTACTGGAAGGATAGAATTTAAAAGGGCATCTGTTCCATAATTTTTTATAAATTTAGCGGCAGCTAGACAAATCCGTAGAAAGGAAAGCGGAAAGAGGCAACCTATAAATAGAATGTAAATGTGGAAGACTCCCCACTCTCCCTACTGCAAGACCGAAGCGAGGAGGAGATCCGCAGCCACCTTCAGTGACAGCCAGAGCCGTCTGAGTAACCGCTGCTGTCCGAACCTCAACTTCTGTGCAACAGGAAAGCCCAGAAGAGGATAGTCCAAAGACGAACTGCATTTTGTGCTCTCCCTGGAAGAGCTACGACCTCCATGGCTCTCAATTACTATGCCATTTTGAGGTGCAACGTCAACCGAAGCACAGTTTTGTCAGAAACTTTGCAAGCATCCTCCTGGAACTCCAGAGACTGCATTCTGCTCTCGAAAGTCCTCTCAGCCGAGACACGGACCGAGAACCAGAGCAAAGTCTACTGCTCGACAACCGCCTTTCACCCAAGCCTTGAAAAAGGAACCAACGAGCCAGTGCTGTGAGGATCTTCTGCTGGGAGTCCAACTACTCGAAAGCAACCACCAGATCCATTGCAAGTTCTTTTCTTCAGTCACCAAGACCAAGAAATTCCGAACCGGAGTCTGCTGTTGCCTTTCCTTGGGGACTGTATGGCTGCACAAGCTTCTTCACTGATCAGGTACTATTCAGTACCTAGTACTTACCTGGGGCCTGCTTTGTTGTTCCTAGGCTTCAGAGGGTTGCATTTAAGCAGCTACTTGCATCCCCTACTATACCTCCACTGATCTACATTGGGGTGAACAACCCTTTGTGCTCTATACCAAAGAAATCTTCTGCTCCTACCTGTAAACCTGAAGAATTCTTCATAGACTCTGCCTTGTTTGCTACTTACCTGCTTTCCCTCTTTTGCCCTTCGTCACTGGATCCCCAGTGCCGCCCTGGATGCTGAGACTCATTTAGAATAGAGCTGGACTGCCTAAGAATTGGTTAAGCAAAGGTTAACTGAAGTATGAAAGTGGGTCAACAGCTTACATACCTGGTTGAGAAGTTTCTACCACTTTTGTGCTACTTTAAAAAGAAGTTCTTAAGTATCTTTTATGCTTTTGATATTGTATATTATTCTGTGTTTAATGCTACTGTGCGATCGCACTTAGCTTACTTAAAGTTACAAGCTTTAGTGTATATATAAAATAAACACTTAACTCCTAATGTGTAAGGGTTTCGTTGAACCAAGTGTATGCTCACTACAGCCCTCATCCATCCTAGACTAAGCAAGCCTGGCTGCTCAGCCATAGACCAAACCTTTGGGTAGTTCAGGCTAAACCTAAGGGGCACCCCTCTGTTCATCCAAGGTAGGCTTTCTAAAGTCTTTTCCAGATAGGATTTTTGGAAAAACCTCCTAACACTCCTTAAAAAGAGCGATGGGTGGGCACATGTGAAACTACTAAAAGAGTCAAGCTACAGACTGTTGCTGGAAAAAGGGAATTTATATCTAAATGCATCTTTTTGAGCCTATGAATTGGACTTATATCCACAGGTTATACAATAGATTTGATTATCGAGCAGTAGTCTCCCCTAATCATGCAGTGGTGTGGTAGGTACAGTATTGTATGCATTTCTTATTACTGATTGCCCCAACTATGGGTGAGCTTATACATTAGTGTTGTGTTGCCTTGCATATGGCTTCTGGTGAGGCAATGGCTAGAAATCCAAGTATTGCTCCAATCACCCTTGTTGAAAGCACCCTTGACTTCATGGGTAGGTATTTATGTAGAAGGACCTAGCATTTTAGGATGCATTGTAATACCTATTTTGCCGATTGGGTATCCCTTTTGTAAAATGTCAAGACCTACAAAGAACTGGCTGACCTAAAGAGCTGTGTTCTGGCCATGTAGAACATGACTGGCCTCCGTTTTAATACCCTAAGTAAACCTTTGTCATCTTTGAAATGTATACAGGCAGTTGACTGATTGGTTAAACATGGCACTTCAAAATACATTTGGGTGAACACCTAGGATAACTTAGTGACTCTTTATATAGAAGTGATCACAAATAAAAAAAAAAGGCCACCTTGTAACTTAAATGCTTTAAAGAGCATTTGTGCTTGGGTTCAAAAGGAGCATGCGCTTCTGTAGTACAGTGTTTATGCATGTTAGGGAGAATTCTCTGTAAAGGCTAATTTCCCAAACCTAGTGAGTCCCCCAGCAGCTTTGCTGGATTTTTGGGGTTTATTTTTTTCTCCTGCTAAGAGTGAGACTCTTTTCCTCCCACTCTTAGACATGACTTGAGGTGTTCCTTTGACTTTGTATGTGTTCTATGGGCTCCTTTTCCCCATAGGGCTTCATGTGTTTTTGATATGTGGGTTACACAGCACCCTCCGTGCCATAACCCAGGGGTGTTGTAGCGACCCCCAAACATAGACTCCATTCCCTGGGACTGACCGTCTCCCAAGGCATGTAAAGTCACCATTGGCTTTAGTGTCAAATTGTGAACAGAACCAGTACACACCATCATATTGTGGACGTACTGGTCGGGGCAATTAGATTGCCCCGGGGTCTGTTGTTCGAGGGGGCACTGTCCAGTCCCCCCGACCGAGTTTTGCCTGGTGGCAGTGGATACTACTATTTATATCCGACCGCAAATATTTTCCTATGGGATTTTCCCATTGTTCGAGGCTACCACTTTTTATAATAGCCTCGAACATACCGCCGGTTTATTAAATTAATATAAATTCACTGGTTGGTATTTTTTTGCCGAAACTTGGTTCCAAAATGCCGTTTGTGTTCGCTTCTCTGACTCCAACCTAAGTCGAGCCCTTTGTTCCACTTTTTGGCAGGCTTCTCCACAGAAGCCTCCAAAAGTGGTGTCACTCTGTCTGGGTACCACAGGAGGTGTGGGAGGGGGTTTAGGCACCCTGGACTGAGTTGCCTTAGCAACTCAAGTTGCACTCGTGTGATTGGCCCAAGTGGTGAGCCGCCCACTCACCACTTAGCATGTTTGAGTGACAGCTAGGCTGAATGAATGGGCGTTTTCTGCATAAAAGCAGGGCTTTGGGGACTGGAACTTCAGAAGTCGCCACAGGACCTAAAGAATCCGAGGAGGGAGAAGCCGAGCCGACCTGCAACTACGGCACCACCGGTGGAACCCTGCTGAACCGTCTCACCACTTTTCCCGACGACAGAGGAGATCTCCAGTCCGGAGAGTCTTCTTCCTTTGACTGGTGGGGATAACCAGTTTGCCCGTCTTTTCGCCTTCCTGGACCATCTTGTGGCCGCCTTGCCCGTGCCAAGCACCCCGGCAAGAGGAATACCACAGTTTACCACTACGGCGAAGAAAAGGGTGGTACCTTGTAACCGGGAAACTCCGCGGCTGGTTTCTTCCCTGGCAGCGCAACGACCTTCAGCTTTCTTCCACGTCGAGACCTCCTCTTCCTCTGGACGAAACACCGACTTGCAACCACTGCCAGGAACAACTTCCCCCGCTGGAGCGTTCTTCGTTCGGGGTGACAGTAAATCCTCGACTTTCTAACCTGGGTTAGCCTGAGACCTGATAACTAACTTTTCCTGACTTGATCTCATTCTTTTGTGAACTTTCTACAAAGACTCTTTGGGCATAACCCCACTGTGTGATCCTGGACACATTTTGCTTGCTCTCTCTAAGAGTAGGCCTGGCATTTGAACTTCTTTGCTCTCCAGTAGACTTTGCCTAACCTGCATCACTGTGGTTCTTTGAAAAGTATTGAAATGTGTGTGCTTTCATAACTCTGCCTTTTTCCCTCCCTTTTTAATAACTTATTAGAGTGCCATCTTATGTCAAGCGCTCACCTCTGTCTGAAAATAAGTGGTGTTTCTCATTAAGACTTGTCTAATAAGTAATTAGGGTTGTATATATATAGTAGTGACTGTGTGTTGAATTTATTTACCTCTCTTTGTGCTAGTGTAATTTACAAGTGTGTCTTTAAATAAATAATTATATATTTTTACACCAAAGCTCTGGTCAGCGTTTGCTTGTGCTACTGTATCTCTGTACCTATTCTGTATACTCTATATACTGCCTAACTCATCTTGAGAGAAGTCTGACTCCTCATCCACAGCTACCAGGTAAATCTGGGTGGTACAGACTGCTACCATTTGGGTTTACTGCCAACCACCTGTAGTCCTAAATCTTTTGCAGTGGTCCCTAAGGGAACTGCACAGGTTTCTGCTTAACAATGCACCAACATGGCACTGGTATAAAAAGCCCAGAAACCCCTGTGGTAGAAAACAAACTACCCAACCCATGAGAGAGAAGACAAGATACACAGAAAATAAGGCAAAGGGCTTACTGAACATAAGCAATTCAGCTACCCCATAGTGGCAAAATTAAAAGCATTTGGCGGATGAGCAGCGTGCAAAGAAGCCAGCACAGAATGTTAAGACACATGTTGGGAAAGAAGCAGGGCTTAACAGACCTTTTAAATCATGTACCTGTGTAACCCAGCTCCTAGAGGAAGACTGGTACAGATTGATCCTTAGAATCAGGTGAGAGCTGAAGCTATTGGAAAGAGGGGGAGAAGGGAATTAGACAAAATAAAAGGGCCCTATAAAAAGGGAAAGAATGAAGTACTGAGTGTGGATTGTTCGGGTGAGTTCAGTTGGAGACTAGGTGGACCAAGTGACCAGACGGAGGATGAAAAAGGCTGTGGGAAAGATTACTAGAGGTGTGGTATTGGCTATAAGAAAGAGTGTCTCCTATGTGTAAGAGTGCATGCAGGGTTGTTGTGAGGGTTAAAGAAAGAGTAGAACTGAGTGAGGGGAGTATGAAAGAGTGAAAGGGGTGAGTGCAAGTGGGAGGATAACAGTAGGAACGAGGGGAAAGTGTAGAGAGCGGAGGGGAGTGGAGACAGCAGAAGGAAGAAGAGAGTGGAGGAGAGTGAAGTAGAGCAGAGTGGAGATGAAACCAGAAGGAGAGAGTGAATAGAGAAAAGGGAAACCTCAGTAGGAGTTTGTGTGACCAACCAGAAGAACACTCCCTCCTCCAGAAGAACAGGAGGAGGGAGTGTAGAGTAAGGGGAGAGGGAATGAGAAAGAGGGAGTGGAATACTTTAGTGAGAAAAGAAACATTAGGGACACAAACACAATGGTGTGAAAGTGCAGTGTACAAGGAGCTGGGTTTTTCGAAAAGGCACCCAATTGTAGTGAAACCAAATATGTTGGGGAGCCGTCAGGATAGGTTCTCCTCAAGAAAGTCCTGGAGGGTGTCAAATAGAAAAGGCTTGGGTCTTTAAGACATTACTCCATTCAGAATTAAAGATAGTAGGTTTTTGGTGGTGTCTAGCTGCCAGCACGGGTGATCGGGGAGACTGCAACAAGGAGGTGGGAAGCCCATGGGAGAGACAGACAGCCCTTACTGTACCATAACTCAATCACAATTCAAGCTTCTACATCATTTGTGTTCCACCAAATAAAAAACCATGAACCATCCTCTGGATCTGGGTATTCTTAAGGCCATCTGCAACAGTGATCTGTTGATGATGTGTTATCAGAACTTGAAGGACTTTCATTGGTTCTTGCAAGGAGTCGGACATAGGAGACTGACACAGGTGTTCTGTTTCTTGACCAATATACTTTAATTAAAATAAAGGGTTGGAAAAATACCCCACTAGCCCTAACACTATGAGGGGTTTCCCTACCTCAACAAACCCAACTAATGGAACAGTCTGTCCATTATAAAAGTTCTCCGTCCTGTGCCCAAAACCTATTCTGACCCTCACACTCTGAATTGTACAAAAAGGGGGGGAAGGAGGGAAAAATAAAGTTTCTCTCGGCTGCTCTTCTGCAGCCTTGCTTTGTGGTTCCACAAATGTCAAGATGCTCCCAAAAGAACAGTTCCACACTGTTCAATGGGGGTTATTCCCCTTTGTTTTCTTCTAGGCACTTTGGCTTGGGTAATGGCCTTTGCCTTTTTGTGTAGTTTCGGTTTGATGCTGCAGTCTTGGTTTTCGCCTAGAAGCCTGGTTTCCTTTCTAGGCTTCACGTAGACTCACAGCCTTGGTTTATAGGTCTGTATATCCCTTGCATCTGCCAGCAGGTATACTTGGTTCACTAACCTGCCAAGTATTCCTAAAGTTTTCCAGCTCACTGGACGAGGAAGAGTAGGATAACTACTGTTTGTGTTGCTCTTAATTGTGCTACCTTTTTTCTTCCCCACTGCAGCTCTGGTTCTTGCTCATTTATAATGTGCTATCAGTTTATTTTATATAGTCTTAAGGGTTTGACTCTTATGTGGTTGCTATGGGGCATGTCAACTTCTTTGGGGTTTTCTTCTGCCCCCTTTCCACCTTATTACCAGCCCTTTTAGTGTGGGAGCCCATTTTCCCTAAATGTATACCGCTATATGTAGCACGGCAGTCTGGTTTGCATCTCGGCTGTTTGCTGCACCGTGGTAGCCATATGAGACGCTGCCGGCTTTCGCCAGCTTGCCACTGCCGGCACCATTCAATGAAGCTTTTGTCCTCCGTGCTCCTCTCTCTCCCCCACTGCAGAATTGTTGGTCACGATCCAACCCACTGGAAAGTGCTCTTTGCTGCCGGGCACTCGTGCCTTCTACAGCAGAGCGCTTAAGAGAGACCTCTGGCCGCACAAGAGAGGAGTTAATTTGTGGAGTGCTATTGACAGCAACCTCAGAGGCTCCCCAGCAACCTGGGGTAACTGGCTGCTCATGGCCAGGCCCATGGAGCAATTATAAGAATACCCTGGCTTTGGCCCTCCCCTTGGCGGTACCGAGACTCAGGCTGATCACCCATAGCACCCACCTAGACGGGACACGCTTTGGAGGAGGGTCGGGGGAGAACACAACCCCCCCCTGCATCGGGAGAAGTAGAGGAAAGCCAGGGGGTGGGGTGAGAGGCCCAGAAGGAGAGTGCGCAGATGAGAGACTGACCCAAGGGGAGCCCAGACAAGAGGAGGAGGGGGCAGATTTGTGAGAACTGTGCTACCCCCGGGCTAATAAGTGCCCGTCTTGTGGGACTCCCCTCATCACCCCCCCACCAAACGAGGTCATAAGTCAACCAGAGAGTAAGAGAAGCCACTACGATTGGAGCCCCCACCCCATGCCGCTCACTGGGGCCCCAGGAAAGTCAAGTGAATAAGGGTAGAGGTGAGGGCCCTCAGCAAACACTCCTGGGGCGGTGTGCCCCCCTTAGGGAGGATCCACAGCACGTGGGGGCTGCGCTCCCAGACAGAGCTCATTGGAGCAGGCAGTAAACCCCCAGCCTGAAAGAGGCGAGTGGCCTCACCATACGACCCCCACCCCCATAGCCACTAATAGAGGCAAGGTCCGGCGATAAGAGTGTGAGCCCACGCAGGGGAACGCAGCGGGACCCACTAAAGGATGGACTACTAGCTTGCGTGCTGGGTACGAGGCACGACCCATCTACCCACACCAGTCTTATGTCCTGCATATGGACTAGAGGGCAAAATTGGGATTATTTGAATACCAGAAAGGAGAGTCCGGCAGTGAAGTACCCCGCCCCATCATGTCGGAAGCAGGGAGCGATGCCATGTCCATCAAAAGAGATATCGCCTCCCTTCCGGAGGAGGCGAGAGGAATGAGGGCGGACATAAGAGGAAAGGTGGATAGAATAAATGTGAGAATAGACAATATGGATGAGAAGCTACAGGCGGTGGAAAACAACCAGTCCTCCCGCGAGACTTTGGAAACCTAAATGGACATGAGGTTTGCGGAGTTGGAGAGAAGGGATGGCGAGGTACCCCTAAAGATGGATAGCTTCGAAAACCAGGACAAAAGAAATAATCTGAGATTTTTTGGGATCCCGGAGAAGGATGGCGAATCAGACAGGGACCCGAGGAGAACCATCCATGAGGCGGTGAAGATGTTGTTCAACGATGAAAACACGGATGAACCGAAACTGGAGAGGGTCCATAGGGCGGGAGCCGCTGGGAGGGGCCTGCGCTCAGTGCTCGCACGCTTTCATAACTACCCAGACCGGCAAAACGTCTTGGAGAGGGCGAGGGAGCTGGGCTCTGTATCCCAAGGAAACATGAAGGTGGCGATATACCAAGACTTGTTAGCACTTACATTGGCAAAGAGTGCCTATGTTCTCCCCTCACGAATTGTCTCAGTGAGAAAGGGGTGAGATCCGATGGGGATTCCCCGTCTCCATATCCTTTGAAATCGAGGACTATAGCTATAAACTGGTGACTCCGGAAGATAAAAGAAGGGTCACGGAGGAGTTTATGGGAGGAGGTGGGGAAAAATGGCTGATGAGGAGAAGAGCCAGGATGACAGGCGCTGGCGTATAAAGGGTCGAAATAGATGTAAAGTCCCAGGCTCAATAAAATTTAGGAAGCTCGGCTCCCCTCCGGTGGGTCCCTCCTGAGCTGCCGATTATGCCGGGAAGTATGGTTATGGTCCTAATTTCACAAATAGAAGGGAGGGGGGAGGCTAGGAGGAGAATTGAGTGTGGTTTGGAAAGAGGGCAGGGAGGGTGGCTCAAAGCAGAGTGCTTTGTTTAGCTGGTCCTGGTGTGGGGAGGACCACTGGTGATTAAGTCCCGTCAGGAGAGATGGTCCTGGGCGGGGTTGGATGCTGCGGGATGGGGGAGGCGGGGATAGGGAGGTTATTGTTCAGCAGACGAATGTCTTCAAAAGATGGTGTGTTGTCAGGACCCAGTTAAAAGGGTCCCAATCAGGGATGTGTCTCGGAGGTGGGGGAAGAAGAGTGATACCTGGGGAAAAGGCGATGTATGGCCAGAGTGAGATGTGTATAGGCTCCCTAAATGTCTGGGGTCTCAATTCAACCTCCAAAAGATCCATGGTACTCCGGGAGTTCAAGAGGGCCAACCTCGACTGGGTGGGTCTACAGGAAACACACTGGAAGAAGGCGGGGGGGACCTAAATTGCACCCCCGGGAGGTGGGGGAGGTGATTATGGCCTGTGGCGTCAAGAAGAGGAGGGGGTTGTAGAATTGATCTCATTCAGGCAGGGCTTCACAGTGGATTTGGTCCTGGCTGACCCCAATGGGAGATGTGTTTGCAAAGGGTCAAGTACAGGGCATCAAGCTCACGATTGGTACAGTATATGCACCGAACGTGCATCAATGTGAATTCTGGTAGAAGGTCAGGGATAAAATAATTGAATTTGCTGAAGGTAAACTGGTGGTAGGAGGCGACTTCAATATGGTGCTGGACCAGGTAAGGGACTGTAAGAGAATGGGGAGGGACAATTGGGCAGAGCAAACCCGGGCGACCCGGAACGCTTTAAGGCGGTCAATGATGTACTGGGGTTATGCGATTCCCTCCACCCGATACCAGATGGGGACATGCCGTTCACCTTCTACTCTGTGGTTCACAACTATTACGTACTGACCTTATGCTGGTAGAGCCGATTCAAGACCAGGTTTTGCAATCTCAGGTAGATCACATCCTGTGGTCAGACCACAATATGGTAAAAGTCTCAGTGGGCACGGGCGGGGGGGGGGGGTGGGGTGGAGGTAGAAATCAAGGCGCCCCCGGGGTAACTGGAGATGTAATCACTTTTTGCTAAAAGACAGGGCGGTACAACAGGAACTGCTTAGGGGCATCATGGAGTACTTCCTTTTCAACGACACAGGGGATGTGGGCATCCAATCAGTCTGGGAGGGCTTTAAGGCAACTATTCGGGGGACCTTGATGAGAATAGGTTCAGAGGAAAAGAGAAATGGTGGAAAGCGAGGCAATACTCCATAGGAAAATAGAGAGAGCAGATACAACCGGGTGGCACCCAAGGCCAATATATCTCACCAGCCAAGGCAGCAGAGCTCTGGAGGTATAAAACACAAATGAAGGCCATCCTGACGCAGGACACGAAAAAAATAAAACAAAAAAACTCCTGTTCCTGAAACAGAAATATCGCGAGAAGGGGGAAAGGGCTGACAAGATCCTGGCCTGGAGACTGAGGGAGGAGCAGAAAAGGAGAACTATAGGGGCTATTAAGATGGAGGAGAATAGATGTCTGTTCGATGTCGAGAGCATCAGGAGTGAACTTGTACTACATTACCCTCTATGCGTCAGAATGGGTGGGAGAGGAGACTCAAATAGATGAATTCCTGAGTAGGCTACCAATTCAAAGACTCCCCAAAGAGATAGCGGAAAACCTTGAGAACTCCATAACTCGATGAAATCAGGGACTGCCCAGGGGAAGATCGTTTTACGATAACATTCTATAAACTATTTAAATCCCTGTTAGCCCCGATTTTAGTAAAGATGTTTAACGCATGTCTGTCAGGTGAACCCCTCCCTCCCACGATGATGGAGGCAATCATTGTTGCAATTCCAAAGGAGTGGAAGGACCCCACTATGTGCTCCTCTTATAGGCCCATTTCCCTCCTTAATGGAAATGTAAAGATATTGGCAAAAGTCCGGGAACGAGACTAGAGGGGGGGGGTGCCACTTCTAGCGCACAGGGACCAAGTGGGCTTCATCAGGGGAAGACAAGGATTGGATAGCATCAGGAAAACTATTAATTTGATTCATGGGGCACAGGTGGGAGGACTGGATGCATGCCTAGTAGTGTTGGACTCAGAATGCCTTTGATAGGGTTGAGTGGCCCTTCATGATGAAGGTCCTGGGAGGATAGCGCAGCGGCAACGTGCTCCCCTTGCAAGCAAGACGACACAAAGCAACACAGGTTCAATCATCGGGTCCGCGCTAAGAAACCTCTGGGTATTTAAGTGCGTTATAAATACGCAACTAAGACAAAAACAATTACTGTAACAGCGTCTTGATGCCCGCGGGCTGTGTGAGCGCTTTAAAAATGCAAAAATAAAAAAATATATATTTTTTTAAAAAAGCTCCTGGGAATGATGGGACTGGGGACCAACTTCCTGAAATGGGTGGCAGAACTATATAATAGGCCCCAGGTGAAGGTCCAGATAGATGGGGAACTGAAAGTAATTTGAACTCACAAGAGGTACTAGGCAGGGATGCCCTCTCTCCCCATTGTTGTATGCCATTGCCATGGAGCCACTGGCAATCGCAATTTGAATGGCCAACCGGATTAACGGTATAGTGGGGGGCAAAATCAAATGCAAGGTTTCATTGTTCACGGAGGATATACTGGCCTAACTCACGAATATTCAGGTCTCCCTCCCGGCTTTGATGTCCCAGATTGCAGAAAATGGCCGCATCTCTGGCCTCAAAATGAATGTGGGAAAATCTACTATCCTACCGTTACTAGAGCAGAGTCCCCTCCTATGCATGAAAAAGAGCTATTTAGGCATGACAGTCAATGTAAGGAGCATTTCAATACCTGGGCATTTGGATAACAAAGAACCTGGATGAGATGGTAGCAACCAACTACAACCCCTTCCGCGCCCAGCTCACGGCCAACCTTAAGAGGTGGCACCCGCTGATTTTACATGTTATGGCAGGATAACCCCCATAAAAATGAACATGCTCTCAAGACTGTTATACCTCTTTGCAGCCATCCAGAGACAGCTCCCGGAACAGTTTTTTTCAGCAGTCACAGGTGAGCTCTGCAGATTTATAGGGGGAAACAGGACCCCAAGGGTGAAAACGGTTACCCTCACCCTTCCAAGGGACAAAGGGGGATTTGGGTTCCCCGATATAAGCATATACTATAAGGCAGCACAAATTAGGGGGATGCTGGAACATATGAGGGAAGACTTAAGGACCTACTTGGAAGATATAGTTGCACACCCGCTGAAAGTTAGGGATTACCTGTGGTCACCACTTAGATCGATAACAGAACATCACTGGTCACACCCTACACAGAGTTTTTTGGTCAGTCTGGCAGGAATCTAGAGACACACAGGATAACTCATTGTGGCCCTCCCCTAGGTCATCAATATGGGGAATGCCGTTTGGGTTGGGACACCAGGGATTCGCCCGCTCAAAGGTGGTTGGATGCAGGGTTAGAGAGGGTGGGACAACTGTTTGAAGGGGGAAGCTTCCTGGGTGGAATGGGAGAAGATGTGGGATATAATGGGATGGGACATATTCTAATATTTCAGAATCTCTGCATTAAGGGGATTCTGACAGACCCAAAGTGGGGCGAGGGGGTGGCTAGGGAATTAACAGCTGTGGAAAAAGTCCTCGACCAGTCTGCTATGAGGAAAGGCATACTCTCCAAAATGTACAAGGCTATGAACGAGACCTGCTTACAGGGGAGACAAACCTTTCAGAGGTATTGGGTAGAATTGAAGGGTGAAGAGATCCGTGAGGGGGAGTGGGTACACATATAAAGAGTGGTCTTCCAGGGGCGACTGTCAACCTCTACGGTACAACACAACTTTAAAATGCTAATGGGATGGCACAGGGGCCCGGTGAAATGGTCCAAAATGTTTGCAGGAGCATCTCCTATGTGCCCTAGAGGCTGTGGGGTCCGGGGGACCTTGCAACACATGTGGTGGCATTGCCCCAAGATACAAGTGTTCTGGAAGGAGGTTTTGAGTTGGATGGAACAGATCACAGGGGTCGGGTTAGGGCTGGATCCACTGCAGTCTCTGCTAAGGCTACCGCAGAAAGATAAGGAAGAACAGACTGCTGAAGATGTGGTAACTATGTTAAGTGCAGGGAGATTGGCCATAGCCCAATGTTGGAAATGTGAAAATGCTCCCCACGAAAGGGATTTGGGAAGGAAAGGTGCAAAATATGATGATAATGGAGGCGGTAGCAAATGATAGGATGGAAGAATTTCAAGCTGAATGGTGTGCCTTGCTGCTCAATTCGGGAATGGAGGAGGGTAAACATGTGGACTAAACCAGTAGGTGTGCGGAGTGGGAAGGGGAAGTGAGAGGGAAAGACCCGGAAGGGAGCCGATAATGACTATACACAGACGATTTGAAAACCTGCGCCACTGAGACATCGATAGATGAAACTTTGAACGAGAGTTGATTTAGACGGGTGGGAGGGAGGGGTTGGGGAAATTAGTCTTTTTATTAAAATGGGTTATGCTTACATTGTTTGTTATATTAAAAATCTCTTGTTCTCCTTATAAATGCTAATAAAACCAAGATAAAAAAAAATAACTTAAATATATAAAGGAACATAACAGAGAAGGTAGGTGGGTGAGGAGGTGAATGAAAGTATAAAAAATGCAGATAAAGAGAAAGAAGAAAGAAGAGAAAGAAAAAAAGAAAGAAAAATCAAAGGGAAAATGTTATGTGAGTGAAAACAACTAAGCATAAAGATCATTAAACACCCCCCAGATCATCTCATATTTTTGATGTTGATCTCTAGCGTTAAAGGACACTTTCTCCCTCCTAGACAGGAGACACCAACTCTGCAGCCAATCATCACAGGGGGAAGTATCGCTCTTCCAGAATTTCAAAATATGTCTCTTAGCAAGAAGGAGGGCTCTATACGTTCAGAATATTTTAACATTAGTCAATTCAATATCTGAAGGAAACAAGCCCAACACACTGAGAAGTGGGTCCCTAGGTAGAGATAGACCCAAGACCAGGTCTATTCTCTGAAAGAGACCATCCCAGAATAGCCAGATCTTCATACACAACCATAACATATTTCTAAGATATTTATGTGCAAGCTCTTCTGTGGACAAAAAAACCCTGCATGGTGTTGGGCCCGAGACGAGTGCTCCATTCCATCATACGATGTTGTCATATTCATTTGTACATGGAGATTTGTTAAAGGATGTATACCATTAACAGCATCGGTTTGCTCCTTCACTTTTGTGTAACAATCACTAGACCTACCCACTTTCGACGACTGTGCACTGGATCATTCCTGGAATGATCTTGTGCAGGTGTGCATTTGGTACCAATTGGATGCACCACACAACCTTTCCTAATAGTGTCATAACTGTTCTTTGTCACAGGGTGGTTACAACAGATTATAGAACAAATGAGGATATTTCAACACCTTTATTAAATTCTCTGCAGGGAGGAGTTACTAGAAAAACTATCTGATTTGGAAACAAACTAAAACAATGGAGATTGGTTTATAGAAGTGTCAGTAAGGTATGATAAATACAGTGAAGGGCTTATGTATCCTATTCCTGATCGACGGAAAAGTCGAAAATAGGAGCTGGATGCACTGCACAAACTGGTTTAAGTGCAACGGTTTCACCTCATCTCTCATATTTACAGAACCATGCTTTAGCTAGTTACCCTATACACAAAGTACCACTATAATAAGAATCATGCACATACTGTAAGGAACTCATGGTGGCAATAAGTAAGACGGACACAATTGATCACTGTTCAAAGGTGTTTATTCAACTGTATGCAGGATGGGAAAACACCTTATCTAAAACTAAATCTAAGATGGGAGCCAGCGTCGACCATCAAATGAAAAATAAGGCAGTCCTGGTGGTGTTGTGTCAACTAAAAGGGCCTATACTAAGAAAAACCTATTGCCAACCCTTACAACTAATACAAAAGAGTGTGGGATATCGGTTTCAAGAAAAGAAAAGTGTTCTCAAATAATATGTCAGGATACTGTAGCCTGGTTCTACCTTCCCCACGTTTTTGAGCACAGGGTAAGGGTGGATCTTGGAGCACAGCAGAGTCTCGGGCTTTCCCAGCATGAGACAACAGTTTCTTTCCAGCTATCAGGGCCTTCAATGGCCAAGTCTTGTTTCTCTTGAAAGTCTCTTGCCGTCGAGAACCTGATGTATTCAAAAATAACAAAAAGGAAATTCTGTTTCAAATGTACATGGGGTGATGGTTTCACCCCTGGGTTGCCCTCTTCCTGGCGGAACCCGCTCAAACAGCTCCTGTCAATATCAAGATCTTCTGAGGTCGTCTCTCCTGTTTCTGAGGATCTGATAGCATCGAACAATCAAACTAAAAAGTTCCTTTCAGCAAACGAAAAGTTTGTATCCTTGTTTTACTTAGGGTGAGGATTCTTCACCCCTGAGTCCCCGCGTTCTGAGCGCTGACCCCTCTCCAATCTTTCAGCCTGCCTCCATCGGCTTCACTATGGCTCCACTGCTGTTCGCAAACAGTTAAACTTGGACATCCCTCTACCGGGGTCACTTGTGAACACACTGCTTCTCGGGACCCTTTTTACTGGCATTCCTCCTTCGGGTTCACTCTTGCCATCACTATTCTCTTTTGCTTTCACTCCTGGCTTTACTTTCAGTAATCTTTGGGGTGACACCTTTTCACCCTTGGATCCCCCTCTGCCGGGCTCTGACCCCCTTCTCAACGTTAGACTCCCTCCACCGGGTTCACTGTGGCTCTCAATTAGGGGGATAGTTGCTCACCCCTGGGTCCCCCACTTCTGGGCGCTGACCCCTCTTTACTTTCGAAATCCTCTTTTATACAGTTCAATACTTGCAGGATTCGCTGCCCCTTGTTTGCTTTCTATGCAGGATTGACTTCCCTCGCTTTTCAACAGTTTGTAGATCAAAGATTTTCGACTGCACTGGGATTTTACCTGACCTCCTCTATGACAACTTTGACGGCTCTCCTATGGCCTTCTGGTATTTGTAGTTTCAATTAATATGGGGGTGCGACCAGAGTCTCGAGTTAGCACCCACGTGGTGCTTGTTCCCTCTGCAGCTGGACTCCCCCTTATACAGTTCTCTTGTAGTTCTTTCAACTTGTCACTTTCATTCAAACAGCCCGGTTTTTATCGGTTCCCCCTCCGACTCACTGGCTGTGATGAACAGCTTGCCTTTCCTTCTTTCAGACTCAAGGCCGGTACCACAGTTGCAGCAATCTCCCTCGTTCCTGCTTATCGGCGTAGGCTTGCCCAGTTTACTGTTGACATTGGCTGCAAAACACTTATGCTATTGTTCGCTGTCTTATGCTCTCTTCCCCAAAGGTTTTGCGGGCCTGTGGTGAAAATGGCAAGGTCGCTTCTCTTCTTGCCTCCCTCCCGATTCCCACATCTTTCTCCTTCTCTTGAACTGCCGTGCCTGATTAGTCGTCTGGTCATATTGTCTGCTGTGCTCTCTTGCGCCACCTTTTATCTGTGGGGGATAAAAGGAGAGTGCGAGTGTGAGAGTGAGTGTGAGTAAGTGAGAGATATTCTGGCCAATTGCCTGACCCTTGTGTCGGGACAGGTCAGGTACACAGTTTTATAATTCCTTTGTCTGTCATAATGTGAGGAAGTGTTCAGGGTGGAAAAGAAGGGTGGTAGAGTTACTTAGTATCCAACGGGGTAGGATGGAGAAAAGGTATTGTCGGAAGGGTGAGATTGGTGGGGTTTATGTAACAAGTAAGAGGGTTTGCGGGGTAAATGGGAATACCTGTGATTGTGAAATAAACAAGGGGGATTGGGGGAACTGTGGTATTTTACCCGAGCAGGTTAGGAGTGCAGGAAATAATAAACAGAGGGTTGAGAAGAAAAATTATTGGGAGTATTCAGACAGCAAACAGGATGACAGGGATTTGGGCATCCTCCTGAGCAGAACCCCGGGCTCCGCTACCCACGTGATCTTTCCCTGCTAGTCTGCCTTCAGGTTTAGGATAAGAGGGTCAGTCTTCTTGGCCACCTGAATAAGGGATTCTCTGGGTCTGCTGGGGATAATACCCTCAGGTTTCTCACAGTACATACTGCTTTTTATTAGCTACAACTGCCCTATCAAAGACCACCTTCTACCATGAGGGCTTGTATCTTTCCGAGTGAAAATGAAGACTAGCTACGATTGCAGTGATGCTATATACTGTTACTAGGAGTAGACATTGCAAGTTGAAAGCTACTAGAGTAACTAGACAGATACAGAAAGTTCATTCGCTCACTCATTTCGCCACATGCACACAGCACACCAGGTCTTACTCGTCAAAAGTCAATTATCACTAGCCAATGTCCTTTGGCAAGTGCAAATTTTGAGGCCTGCTGTTACCTCTTTCTGCCAGTAGAAGATTAAACTGAGGACTGAACCCATTCATGACAAAGACAATACACTCAATATGGTACTCAAATCTTCTACACGCGTTCACCACCCACAAGCCTTGCACTTGGACTTCACAGACCAAGCACCCAAACATCCAGGTCCATCGCCACCCCCCACCCCTCGCCCAACTCTACTCCCAATCACCTGAACCTAACCAAACTGTCCAGACACTGCACTGCACAGCTCACCACAACCTTAACTGACTCATGTTCAATACCCTTGACCCCAATGAACAAATGTCATATCTGTCCAAAGTTCCTGCATCATGGTACCAACAGGAATAATCTTTTACACAGTTCAATACTTGCAGGATTTGCTTCCCCTTAACAGAACAGACAATCCCAGAACCTATCAACAAGTGCAAACCGTACATACATGCACATTTATAAGGCCACATCTGATAGGCCAATTGACTCATCTCCGATACAACTGAAGAGAAATCTTCAAAATGGTGTGAGACTGAGTGTGCTGCGCTATACTGGTGAGGATCAGCTAGAGATGTAAGAAGTGCACTTTCTTAAAAGAAAAACCCACACCAAAGCAAGGGCAACACATGTTTAAAAGCATATGGCGAACACGGAACACACCTTTAGAAACATTACTGCTGAATCGCAAGAAAAGACGAAGAGCGTAAAAAAGCCTACCATAAGCCCCAACTGTGACAGGACAAAACCAATACATGACGACTACAGCCCTCAACAGTCTTTCTTCTATGGCAGAAACCATGAAACTACGGTTAACCAATCTGGTAAGAGATTGCGGTTTATGATGGTGAAACTGTGTGCGTACAAAGAGCACCTTTTTGTTCATAGCTTTCAAAGGGATGCTGTCCTGGAGACAGGGTGGCAGGTGTATTGCTTTGTTGGAGCCGCTCTCCTTTGGAAAGCAAACTATTTTCTTTTTTTAGTACAAAAATAAATAAAAAGTTGATTAATTTCTTTTAGCAGCAAGTTACTCAAATTACATTTTTCTTTTGAACACCTTGATAAATTCACTCAATGATTTTAACTTGTTTGTATTACATGGTGATTGTGTGACAGTATTAAATTCAGGTTGTATTTGAGACCATGCTTTTTCCAAAACTGACATAAGTCTAAATGCTAGTCATAGCGCATTTTGTTTCCTTTTACTTTCTCCTTAACGCTCCATTATTGCCAGAGTGATGGTACAAGTGGCTTTCCCTTGGTGCCCGTCTTGCATGCTCACATTCAATTTCTACAAATAATGTTACGTACTCTGGGGCAAACTTGTCCAGCATTTTGAAGAGCTCATTCTTCACGGTGAGGTTCTCTACTATTGCTTCAATCACCAGGTCTGTGCTGTGCACCACTGATGCAGGGTCTGTGCTCAGTGTAACATTATTTAAAGTCGTCTCAATAAACTGAGTACCGGCCTGAAAAAAGAAAGAAGGAATGGTTAATATTATTTTAGGTATTACTTTAGGTACACACTGGCTTCTATGACATTACTGAACATGTTCAGTACAGGTTATATTTGAAAACATAAAATGTGGTAATTAGACCGAATAGAGGGTTGGACTTATGGAGAAAAGCGTGGTAATGGACTAGTCTGACAGGGTCAGGGGCTTGCGCCCATCGGAGGGGTGGGGGTAGGGGCAGGAGGCCAACAAGGGTCTTTACCAGAGCAAATCCTGCCCCAGGGCTGGGGTGAGGAAGTTGGCCAGGCCCCAGTGTCTGTCCCCTCCTCCCCTGCCCGTGCTATGTTGAATGAATAGAGTGCCACTATCAATCATGGCCTATCTTGCTATCCCGTTTCTGGCCAGAATTATTTTTGTCTCGTTTCATAATTACAAAGGCCAACGGGTCTTCTTGTTTCCAGTGACCGCCGGAACCTAGGGAGAGAGACCAGAGGTCCTCACAACATTTCTGAAACACCTGCATTAATAGAGCTGCTCGTCGCACTGAAGCAAACACAAGAGACAAAAAGTATCCAGACCCTAAACCTGATATGAGGAAAAAAGGGGGCAGGCCCAACAAGGACATATCAAGCTTTGTATGGGAAAGCCCACCCCATAAAGCAGAGTGAGGAGTGGTCCAGTGATATCAGGAGGCAGACAGATCAACTGGAGAAAGGATGGTGGAGCCAAGCGTTTCAGAAAATGTAGCAGAGGTTACTGCAGGTGAGATGGTGGTGGTGGTGAGCGAGAGAGGTACCAGTTTGTAGGAATGAGTGCTTGGTGGGTTAAGTGAGAGGGGATAAGTTCAGAGGGGGAGTGGAGAGAAAGGAGTGTAGAGATGGAGAGAGAAGAGTGTAGATAGAGGGGGAGAAAAGAGTGGAAAGAGGGGGAGAAAAGAGAGTGGAAAGAGGGGGAGAGAAGAGAGTGGATACAGCAGAGAAGAGAGTGGATAGAGAGGGGGAAGAGACAGGGGGAGAAGAGGGGTCCCTGAGAATGTGTTTCTGCAAAGGCAACAACCACAGCAAGGGACCACAACATCTAGCTGTGGTGATGGCTACCAAAACATGGTATTCAGGCAGAGGACTTGGCCACATGCTCAAAGGGAGGCCTCAGCAGTGCTCGAAAACGAATGGCAAATACAAAGGGGAAATGAGAAATCCGACCTGGGGCTTGTTCACAGTGAAGATCCTTATTCTGGAGACCAGGGCTGTGTCCCCTTTCTGCTCAAACCAGGGCTGTCCAATCTCTAATAGCTGCACAGTGTGCTTTAATTGAAGATGGGAACAACCTCATATTGAACCCATGCTACAGAAATTGGGAGATTTGAGGACTTCCACACTCCAATGGGAGAACGCTCCCCAGTCTCTGCACTAGCCAGAGGTGACCCCGCCCCAATGGCCACTTTGTGATGCTTCCCGGACCCCTGTATGGTCGTAGAAAAACTGAAGCCTTGTCAACCCGGTCCTTTCAAGATCATGCCATGCAAGCCCATATATTTGGCCATCAGCCGTAAGGGTCCACCACTAGACACAGGGAACCCGGAAGCCTACGAGGTGCCCAGGAGCCAGACTGGAATGAAGCGGGAACCAGGTTATCCTCAAACAGAAGAGTGATCAAAATCAACCGGCACCGGAATCCCCCCCAGACCCTGTGAAGTACCCTTGGGGTGGTGGGGGTGGGGGAAAATGTGTAAAAAAGGTCCCTGAAAGTTTAGGATGTCTGTTCCCCAAGTCCCAGTCTCCGGGAACATGAAGTGGAATCGAGGGAGCAGCATGTTTTCCAGGAGGCAAACATGCCAGAAGAGGGACTGCTAAGAGCATGAGTGATCTTTAAGAAAATCTCTGGCTTTAAGCGGAACTCTTAGGGAGACGGAACCTCTGATTCAGTGTTTGCCCTGATGTTTTCCAAACACTGATGTGACAGGCAGTTAGGGATAGAAGAATATTCTCCACCCAGCACCCTATCTGGAGTGCCACTCGCTGCAGTATTGTTCATCTCATCCCCCCTGCCACTGGACGTCATAGCGGTTGTATTGTCCATAAGCACCACCACCAGTTTCCCAGCAATCGGAAACCCAAAAGGTTGAGTGCCTGGTGTTTTGCCTCCAGATACTTCCTTTTGAAGGACATGGATTCCTCAAAATTTCCACAATGCCCTTCTGCCTGAAGGTACACGAAAATTGCACCTCAGTCACTGCTCGCCATTGTTATTTGCCATCACTGGCATTGGAGGGCTCAGTGGGAGCCCCTTCAGGAGATGATTCAGATTCACCCCCCGCTGTAGCTGTTGAATTAGTGACAATGTCATTGTTACTGGGCACTCACAGTGCAAGGAGTACAGCCTCCAGTGTTTAGGCAGATGTGCCAGGAGGACATAGCATTTGTGTAACACATTGGGCAATACTGTATCTGACAGCCATCAACCCTTGAATTCTGAGTCATTGTCTCACTGGAGACATGGGTAGGTCACATAACCATGAGACCTTGTTGCCGATGGGCGTGACCTGTTATCAGGAAGTTACACATCGAATTGAGTTTGAAACAGCACGACTATAAACTGCAACACCTGGGTTGGTTGGAGGTGTGCCGTTAATAACTATGCTCTTCCTGTTTGTTTCCTGCAACAACCAGTAGTGCAGATAAGGAGAAACAGATATCTGCTCTTGTGGATGAAATGCACAGGCTTCCATGACTTTGGTGAATGCTCTGGGAGAGGGCCTAAAGTCAAAA
This sequence comes from Ambystoma mexicanum, assembly GCF_040938575.1. Lineage (NCBI taxonomy): Eukaryota > Metazoa > Chordata > Amphibia > Caudata > Ambystomatidae > Ambystoma > Ambystoma mexicanum. The sequence goes on along the minus strand of NC_090937.1, from coordinate 380,287,072 downwards.
GAAGAGGACAGAATAATGGAAATGCTGGCACCAGACTGTAAACATGAGGAACTTCTAGTCCTCCCAACGATTGGTACATGATGATGAGCATCCTGAAGGTCCAGCACTGCAAGCGAAGCCCCCTTGGTGGTCAATGGAATGATTCTATCTTTAAGTGAACGTTTTAAAATTAAAAGTTTAATTTTTCAGCCAAGAACCAATCGAAAATCTCCCGATGGCTTTGGCACTAGAAAGACAATGCAGTAACACCCTTCCCCCCACTGGGAATGTGGAACCCACTTACTCAGTTCTCCAATAACTTATGGATTTCTTTTTTGAAGACCGCACTCTACCCCACGTCTCTGGTCCACTGGGTGCGGCTGTTAAGGACTTGCAGATGGGACCTCACAGCATTTGTCCAGATACTTAGCAGAAAAACCTGGGCCCATCAAAGACTCCCCACCGCAAGAACGGAAGACTCAGCCATGGGCCAAAGTATACGGTCTTTATTATCCAACACAGACAGGGTTCACACAGGAAAAGGCAAATCTCCAGCATTTTCAGATTCTGAGCCTGTGTCACACGGTTTTATACATGTATGTCGTCACAAAATTAGTTCCACCCTGAAAACCTACGGCGGTCCCTCATAGGTCAGTTTGGGCTTACTATATATATATGAAATCTATATGTTAGTAACTATATTGGCATCAGGTGGCTCTGCCGGAGGCTACCCCTAAATGTTACAAACTACACTGCTGCAGGGTCGCAGGAAGATCATTGGCCTGTGCATCATTTTATACCACCTCACAAATTGAGCTTCTGGATTGGCTAAAGAGGGTCCTCCCAGGCTTGGGAACCTATCTGGTCACAGAGCTCAGTTTATCTTTTCAAGGTGACATGGAGGAACACGGAGGGCTGTGTGTTCCATATTGTTAACACTGTCTGATCACCTAAGCCTGAGAGAGTGCCTGCAGGTTGCAGTTTTGGTGGGCAAAATTGGTATTATTCCACTCTTCTCTTCCCACCACGATTAAATGAGCACTGTCCTGTTCTGCTGGGTCACGTATAAGAGGACCGCAAAACAAAGCCCTTCTGTCTGCAATTATCAGGATTTTATTACAAATTTCTTGCAGATGGCTTGATGTCTCGGGAACCAGGAATATTACACACGCCGTTGTCCTTGGCAGTGAACACCAGCTCTACGCCTCGTGCTGCAGGGATCATGTCTCCCCTTCCATGTATCTGAAGACGGTCTTTCCTACCTGATCCACTTCAGTCACCCTATAGGATCCCTATGTGTCTTCATGACTTCTTGTAGTTAGTTGCAATAAAGCATATGCAAGCTAGGTCCACGTATATCTTGCACCGTGCAATTTCGCTTTTGCGAAAGACAGCAAAGGTTTTTAGCATTATGTAACTGTACCCATCCTCTACCTACAAGACTTATATGCATGTTATTCATGTCTACAAGTAATAAACTAGTTCATGTTTGTGTAGCTTCATGAATGTATGCATTTGCTTCATGTCGAACGCACACGGCTATGTTGTGATGTCCCCAAGAAGTCATTGATACCTGGCTTTATTGTCAGTCGACCTGGTCCATTGATGAGACCCCCGTCTCCTCGAAACCATCAACTGAATACGGTTTAAATGGCTATCTGAGAGAATATCTCTCGTTACATCTGTGATACATTGGTGCAGTCGGTGACTGGCCAAAAAACGAGTTACACCTTTCACTCTTCAATCTGCAAGTCGACCGTCGAATAGGTGTCATAAGGGCCATTCCCGAGACCCTCTCGGCAAGCCTGGTCCCATGATGCTGGCAGTGTGGTGCCAAATTCCACTGCATAGCCTTCCCTTACGATCCTCAAGCCCAGAGGGTCCGACTGAGGATTTATACTGATGCAGTCTTAGACGCCTTCCAACTTTGCCTGCTCTTGGAAGGTTGGACCAGTCATGATTAACTCTTGGTTGGGACTGAGGACTTCGACTCAGTGCAAAAAGGCCAACTCTGATCCTTATTAAGGCCAACTCTGACCCTTATTCAAAAGTGATTGTTATCCTGTAATCAGGTGCAAGGCTCTGAAATTGGTTGCAAGCATTCTCTTAAGCTGCATATCAACACATTTGTCTTGGTTATGGATCTTACGTACATTTTCCTCCAGGTCGTTCCTAAAGAGGTTAGACCCCATGAAGGGTAGATGTACTGCTATGTTCTTCTGGGCTGTATCCGTCTGCAAGCTGCGATGGACACACCCATTGTCACAGAGACTGTTCTCATCCAGTCATAGGTCTAATCAGTGAGGAATTTTTCAGCAAACTGTGTTATAACAAGCATTTGTTGGGTCAAGTCCTGAAGGTGCAACGTCACCACAAATTAGCACATCAAGATGTAATATGCAAATTTCATTCAATTGACTTTGCATAGCCATACAAATTGCACAGGGCGGATGGGATTTGCCCTTCATAAAATCAAGATACACAAAAAACCTACAGAGGATAATCAATTCTAACTGCGTTTTGAAAATAATAAAAAGGTGTGCATGTTTTAAACACCAAGAATGAATAACAATGTTTTCCCTGGAACACGCAGTCCTGAAATGTGGCAGGTTACATGGTGCAGTGAAGTCAAGTGTCTGGCCAAGGTCGGCATAAATTCATAAAAGACAGCCAATGTTTTTCATTTTACACAGCCTATAAAATAAACAGGGGCGGGAGGCGTCCACCTGTGTGTAATCTCGCTTTCAGCCCTGGTGTTATTACGCATTGCCAGGTGTGTCCCCAGACGGGTCTCGTTTCAGGATGTATCAACCCTTTTATACACTGCAGTTTCTTCTGCAGTTATGGATGTTCTTCCAATTAGTTTAGATGACAGTAGGGAATCCACTTTGATAGTGGTCGGAAAAATAGCTTCCTCTGCCGCTTGTCATGAAGCGTGGGACTGAGATACACCCTGGGTGTGCCCACTCATTCAGCAGTTTATTCTTAAAGTCCAGTATTAAGGGTAGACACATTTTAGTAGGCCCATTGAATTGGCTCATGTGAGACCACTCAATGTCATGTTTATAAAACTGCATCCTTTGCTACACATGTGTCATCGCTACTTCTACTGACTCCATGTCTGGGTACTTCCCAGTGGTTCATACCAAGTCTCTGTTTCCACTATAGAGGACAGAAACTCAGAGGAAGAAGTGGAAGATGAAGAAAGATTCTAGAATTCTTAGGAGCCTCAACCAATTTTTCCTCCTTTTTATCTTCTTGTAGGGCATGCTTGATCAATTCTTTCTATCTGGCCTCTGATCCAGCCTTCCCCATCTTTCCTCTTTTTCTAGTGGGTCGGACGACTAGGAGGATGAACTGGTGTCTCTGTGCCTTTGTTTGGAAGCATGTTTCTCCATTGCTTCATGTTCATTTGCAGTGTTTCTCCGAGCTTCCTCAGAGTCTTTTGCTGCCCGGCAACAACCTTATATGAGTGTACACTTGTGTGCAGAGAGACTCCGCTCCTCCTCAACTTCTCCGACCTCTTCACTCCTAACCTGGCTCCAAGTATGAGGTGATGGCGTTGGGAGGCTAAAGGAAGAGAGAACGATAAGTGGCAAAGCCACACACCACTTACATTAAGTGCGGCCTGTTCACCACTGCAGCTCTCCGGCTAACCCAAATGGCCGGTTGCAGAGCCACCTAAAGCCCTGTGGAAACCCAGGGAACGGGCTGTGCTCAGTCCATCTTAAGAGTGGATGTGCACCTACATACCGGGGTGTTTGGGCAGACCTTCCATTGTGGCCTGTAGCCAGAAAGGGCCATGGGAGGTTCGCAGTAGTCATCTGTGATGGACAGATCTGGCAAGCCTCCTGCCATAGAAAGGATGTCCAAGGACATAAAAGAAAAACAGGAGGCCCAGCTTCAAATGTATTTCTATACCCAGATGAGCAGGGATGGAGGGAAGAGAGGCTAAGATGAACCAATGAGTTTACTTTGGGAAGAGCTGGGACGAAGACCGACTTTCTTTGTTATTACTGTACTGTGATAAGGAAGAGGCGTTAGTATTTTTGGAAGTTTATGTTGACAGTATTTTTCCAGTTGGAGGCCTAGCTATGGACAAAGCATTGTGACCATGTAATCTCATAAATTAAGCAATATATTAGCACACACCCAACTACTGACAGAAAGACATTTATCTTTCCAATGACTTTGGAACATAAAACGAAAATAAGATGGACAAATGACTAGTACATAGCCTTACTTCTTCAAAACAGGTTATGTTGGCCTTCAGACAGACAGGAGGCAGTTGTTTAAAAAGAAAAAAAAAATAATTTATTGCCACAAAATAATCCCTTCACTAAAACCAAGAATTGGTAGAGAGGACAAAAAAGGAGCAATAAAAGGGCTACTTCCAGTCCATAGTCCCCTTTCCTCTCCATACTTCTTGAGGATTGCCCCTCAATGGGAGCTGGAAGCAGTTCCATTATTTAAAAAAAAAAGAAGAAAAACATCCTTGGCTACTGCAGCCATGACTGCACAAACACTCACTCACACATGCTCTCATCACCAACTGCCAGTCCTTTTATGTCTTCCTTGGGGGAAGGTGGGAGGGGGCATAGGGTAGGTCATAAGGTGGAAAGAAGACTGATGCCTAGGAGTACATCAATTGCTACAGCGAGTAACATTCTCAATTATATGACCCATCCCTTTTGTTCCATACTTGAGAGATTTGTAAGCATACTTCACTTTATGACATTTATAACGTGCAGCCAGGGACCCGGAGGCTTAAGGCCGCACAAGCAGGAGGCAAACAAGGATATAAGACAATAAATTATAACAAGAACCTAAAACCAGCAGACGACCTACATTTTTGAATCAATGGATAAAGTCCTTAAAAGAATAGCAGCGTTTTTCATTTTCTCCTGAAGACGGTGTTGATTTTGTTTCTCTTAGGTCAAGCGGAAGGGCATTGCAAGCCCTTGGTGCAGCCTTAACAAATGCCCCTTTAAATGCCTTATTGGATTTGCAGGTTGATATCTTCAGTTGATGCATGTTATTAGATCTAAGATACCTAGCATTGGATTTCTCAGACAACAACTCCTTCAAGTAGACCGGCATATGTCCGACACAACATTTGTGAGTAACCAAAAGCAGGCTATACTGTAACCTGGATTTCACAGGCAACCAATGCAGACTTGTCTTGCCTCCGATACGTGATCTCTCCATTTAACCATTTAAGGCACTTAATCATTCCGACGGTGCTGTTCTGAATCACCCGAAGACTGTTGCACTAAAATTTCTAAATGCTAACCAGAAGACTGCTGCAATAAACAATCTTCGACCCCACAATAGCCCTTACAATTATCTCAGCATTCTTCAGAGAAATAAAGGGCCACAGGTGGGCTAGCAACTATATATAGTAGACTGAGGAGGAAACCAGACTACTAACCTGAGCCTTCATATTTAGATTCTGGTCAAGAACTAGGCCTAGTGTTCTCACTTTGTTTTTAGTAGCAATATTGCAACCTGCGATAGAAAAGCCTTCATAAACTGGTCCTAACTTTATCTTGTTCAGAGTACCAACTACCATGCGTTCCATCTTTTCTTAAATTAATGCTAGTCCATTCTGCAGCATCCAAGTTCGTATAGGACATATACACCTTATTTATAGTAGGTTCGTTTCTACATGTAATCCTGTAAGAGGGATGACGCACTGAGTGTCATCCGCATAGTTTGCGAAGGCAAAACCATTCTGTTCAAAGAGATCAAAGAAAAGGACCGTAGAGATATTTTAGAGAGAGGGGGACACATGCACCCTGGGGGACACCATAAGCTAGGCTAGTTGACATTGCCTCCTCCTCTCCACTATACACTACAGTGACCATCACTCAAGAAGCAGGTGATCCACCGTGCGCACTATCTGAAAGGTTTGTCACTTCCTTCAGCCTGGTAATCAGAATGGAATGATCAACCAGGTCAAAAGCAGCAGATAAGTCTAATAACATGAGAAGCGAGGCCTATCATTTGGGCATAGATTTCAATTCCAGAAGCACTGTTTGTTACGCTCACCTGATATCCCCAGGGGCGTCTGGAAGGCTCTGAGATCTGGAACCCTGGATGCATAGTTGCCCAGTGCTGAATAATGACTCTGCAATTACAGAAGGAGGGATTTGTGATAACTGTCTCTAATGGGTGAATCTCCCACCTCCCTCTGACCGATTCCCTTCCCACTGGGTTCTTTTCTCACCTTAGTTATTTGTAGGGTGAGCTATCCGTCCTGCGTTTCTTGTGCAGGGGCGCTTGACGTTTGTTGGCAAGCTGCCCGAGTGGCTTCACTGGTGCAGTACGCCTTCCTTGGGCTCAGGCCTGCTGTGACCACGAATCTGCTGTTAGGCAGGTAGGTTTGTTAATTGCAAGTCTTTGTTCTTTTTATGGTGGGAATTTGTTAATGTCTTTATCTCCTTTTTTTTTCCAGGTGCAAAGGTCTTGATGCTGGCGTGCGGGATCGAGAGGCACGTTTCTAGGTAAGAGAAAGCGCGAAGTGCAGCGCCTTTATTGTGTTTTAAAGCTAACCTGTGTTTTCTTCTTCTTCTCCTCACAGGCCGCTGTGGTGCTGCGAGTGAATGAGAGCGCGATGAAAAACAGGCCCCTGGAATCCATTTAAGGTAAATAGAGCACTGTGCGGTTGTTTGATATTGAAAGCTAACCTGAATATGTCTCTTTTCCTTTGCAGATGTTGCTGTGGTGCTCCGGATGGAAGCGTGGCGTAGCGCGATGGAATTCAGGTAAGACTGATGGAATTCTATGTTTTGGAAGCGCGCGTTCTAATATTGTTTTTCCCTTTCTCGTTATTGCAGGTCGCAATGTTCGAGCAGCAGCCGTGGTAGCGGTTTGCCGGAAGTCCTTAAGCTAGTACTCACAGGTGAGTGATGTTTCTTCTTCTCTCGGTTTCCACAGATTGCAGCCCAGTTGAGATGCTGAGTGCTTGATGGTGTTTTCTCAGGTAAAACAGAATAATCTTGTTCTTGTAGGATTACAGGAAGACGCTGAAGACCAGGAGCTGGACACGGTGAGCGTCACGCTGTTGGTTGCAGAATAACACAAAGCGTGTTCTGCAGTCAGGGTGTGGTTTATATAGCCCAGGTAAAGTAGTACCAGGGAAAGTAGTTCCAAGCCTGCCACACCCAAAACACTAGACTGCATGGCTTGGTTCCTAGAACTAGACTGTGTGAGTGCTTCCATGTTGGATTAAAAGGCCCATGTACATAAATGGGACCTAGTTTGAACAGCCCTTCCTTCCTACATATGAGCCTGGTGCCAAAGGCGCCAGGACTGGCTCCAGGAGGTTTTAAGGCCCTCAGGGTTCTGGTGGTAGCCTGTTTGTGGCACAACTTGTGCCCCCTCACAGTGGTCATGGCACTGTTTCGGTTCCATGACCCTGTCTAAAACGGGATTGATACTTATTTAGGATCGAATGTCTATTCATGTGGGCTGAAATGTGGTCATAGGCCACACAATCCAATGTTTTTGAAGTAATGGTTATTTGTAATAGGTCGGTAGTTAGAAGCCATTTTTGGACATAATCATGGTTTCTTCAGTAGAGGGGTTATCCAAGCATTTTAAATCCCCAACAGGACATGATTTTCTATAAAAAAAAGGAGGCATTTACAAATTTGTACAGGGCATTCATTAAAATGGGAGAACATGATTTTATGATCATTGCTGAGCAAGGATCACCGTTACATCGAATAGGTTTAAGATGATCAATGATTTTTGCCAATTCAATCTCGGATATGGGAGAGAAGTTAAACTGGTGCAAGGAGACGGTGCAGGTGTCTCCAATTTGCATACACTGATTGGCATATTTAGATTTATCTTTATATTTTCAGTATCTTTCTTGATCCTATCCAGTGTGCCCATCATGGCATCCTGGATTGATGAACACCAGGTAGCATCTTTCACCAAGATGTCATTGTTCTCCTGTTCTCTCAAAATCTTGAAGAGTTCCTTAACTTCAGATTGAGAGTTTGTTATCCTTTTGTCTAACATATCTTTCTTGGCGGCTATCGTTGCCGTTTTATACCCCTGAACTGTCATTTTATATGCTTTCATGCTAATGGTATCCTGGGCTGACCTTCAAGCATAAAAGTATTTCATTTGAGCTGCGTTTAGTTTTTGTAGTTCAGGATTGTATGCTCCAGCTGTTTCTCTTTTTTTTTTTTTTTAAAAAGGTGCCAGAGTTTCAGTGATATTCTGAAGTGAATGTAGGAAAAGTTTTGTCATATCTTCTACTGTTTCAGCTTTAATAATCTCTGGAACCAATTAATCCTAATTAAAAGAGATGATGGCTAAGGATAAACTCATCAGGTAAAATTCCGAAAACCTTAAATTAAAAATCTTTGCGCAGCACTATCTGCCCAAACTACGTGTTTGTCATGGAACTGAAGTCCATAATGTAGTACTTACAGAAAGCACACGTGGTAATTCATGTAGCTGCTTTGCAGATGTACTCTAAAGAGAAACATCAGTGGAAGGCCACCAAATGTGCATTTGATCTGATCAAATTGGCATGCTTTCATTTTGTAGGCAATACTTTACTCACAGAGTAGCACTGTGAATAGAAGCCCATTATCATCGGGAGGATAGCTCAGGGGCAACGCGCTCACCTTGGAAGCAAGACGACGCAGTGCAAAACAGGTTCGATCCCCGGGTCCGTGCTTAGAAACCTATTAAACGCATTTTAAAGGGAGTAGTTTCTTACCTGTAACTCCATTAATCCAGCTTTGGTAGCTTTCATGGATTCACATGCTGTGAATATTCCCTGTCATCAGGCTGGGAATCCCCGGTGGTTTTAATTTAGTACTTTTCCTATGGAAAATGTTTGACACCTTGAGTGTCCCATCGACGTTGATGTGGGTGCTTTTGGTCCCCACCAATAGGAAGTCGAGGGTATAGCTCCGCCCCAACAGCTTCCCCTCAGATTTTAACCACTCCAGCTGGAGGACAACCCCTCTGTAGAGGATGTTTGCCTGGAGGGGGAAGGCTGGAGGGCGTATGTAAATCCATGAAAGATACCAACACTGGAGGAATGGAGTTATAGGTAAGAAACTACTCCCTTCTCCAGCATTGGATCTTTCATGGATTCACATGCTGTGAATAGATTTTATAGCAGTATACATGTAGGGAGGAGAAAAACCAGGCAAACAAAGATTAGAAACCTTTGAATATACATACGCAAGTACAAGAAAAAAAAAACAGGAAGCTGAAGGGCTTACCTTACTGCTCAGCCGTTGAAGGGCTGCTCGACCCATCTGCAGGTCTTCTGCGTGCTGCTGTTGCAGGCAGTAGTGCCTAGTGTTTCTGCCTGGTAAATGTCTTTGATGGTGTAACGCTCACCTGATTCCCGTAGAGGAGCCGGTCTTGACTGGGCGTATACCGTATCTTCAAAGGTGATGTGCAACACACGGCTGGCTCTTTGGGCTGGACCTCTGTGCACTGTATGTCTGACTTGAAGGGTAAGATGTCTGCAGATAGAAAATATGGGATTAAGGAACTGGGTTATTGAATGTCTCTCTCTTCTTCCCTTTCTCTTCTCCTGTAGAACCCCAAAGGTTAACGCTCTCACCTTAGGTAAGTGAACGCCGTGCTCTCCATCTGCCTCGGGGCAGGGTGCTGTAACCAGTTTCTTCACTGGATAAGGGGAGCAGGCCTCTTGACTTCAGAGGACTGCTGTCCGTCGTTTACTGCACGAACGGTAAGTTTCGAGTAACTCTAATGTCTTTAAAGTCTTTAGTAATGATGTTTCTTGTTTTGCAGGGTTCCGGCGATGGCGGATGACGGGCTGAAGTGAGTTGAAGATGGAGCCCGTGTGATGAATAGAAGCGCCTGGAAGCACGTAAGTAAGCGCTTGTTGCCTGCTTCACGATGCGCTCTAACTGTCTTTTTATTTTGCAGGTACAAGTTCGGAGCGGCTGCAGGGTGCCGGAATACCCACTGGGTTAGATGTGGAAAGGAGTAATGGCATGTGAGTATTAAAGTTCCCCAATGTCTTTAAACGCACCTTGTTTTGTCTTTCAGATGCGGGATGCAGCGCCGAAGGCCTCCGGAGCGTGCGAAGAGTTGGTAAGCTTTTGTCTTTCAGATGCCGGAATGCAGTGTGAAGACCTCCGGAGCGCACGAAGAGTAGGTAAGCCTTTGTCTTTCAGATGCCCAGGATCAGATGCAGAAGACACGATGAGCGTTCTGCTGCAGAGGATGCAGAATAACGCAAAGCAAGATTCATCCATCGGGTGTGGTTTAAATAGCCTCCTGTAGTGCTTAGGTGTCTCCTTCCACAGCCACGCCTAGGTAAGAAAAGAGTTCCTGCTTTCCAGAAGAGTTCCAGTGTTCTGAATCTAGGGAGTGGCTCCTGCCCCACCCAACAGGAAAAGTAGTTCCAAACAGAAGAGGATCAGAGGCTCAACTGGCAGGCAAGTAAGCAGCATGGTCTGCTGCAGGTAAGTCCACCCAAGCATTATGAGCCCGGCGCTTCCAGCGCTGGGACTGGGCATATTTATGAGCCTGGTGCCACTGGCGCCAGGACTGGGTCCAAAAGGTCCCAAATGGGACTGGTTGGCACTCGGAACCTGGGTTATGGATCTGCTTCCAAGGGAGTTGGGAAAACCCTGACCTTTTGGAAGCAGAGATCATGACAGTACCCCCCCTCAAGGCCCCTCCCAAACCGGGCTCCTCCGGGGGTTTTGGCTTGTCAGGAAATGTTGGGTGAAATCTTTTGATTAGGCGAGGAGCGTGGACATATTCAGCAGGTTCCCAGGATCTCTCTTGGGGGCCGTAGCCTTTCCAGTCAATTAGGTAAAATAGTTTAGATTTGGAGATCTTGGAGTCCAGAATGCTTTTGACTTCAAACTCGAGTTCTCCATCAACTAGGATAGGTTTTGGAGATGTAGTTAGTCGGGTTTGAGGTTGCACGGGTTTTAATAGAGAGACGTGGAAGACCGGATGTATCTTCCTGTGCGGGGGCAAGTCCAACTTGACCGCTACTGGGTTTACTATGGTAGTGATGGAATAGGGACCAAGGTATCTTGGGTTGAATGTGCGTGGCCCTTTTAGAGGTAGATATTTGGTGGATAACCAGACTTGATCCCCTACTTGATATTGAGGGGCTTCCTTCCGATGTTGATCTGCTCCTTTCTTGTATTGTTCTTTAGCCCTTTGAAGGTGAGAAACAGCTTCCTTAAAGGCTTGGGTGATTGTAGAATGCAGGTAGTCTACTGCTGGTGTTTCAAGATCTTGGAGGGGATCCAACTCCGAGGTTCGAGGGTGACTGCCGTACAAAAGAAAAAACGGGGTTTTCCCAGTTCCCGAATGGACAGAGTTATTGTAGGCATATTCGGCTATCCAAAGGATGTCTTTCCAAGTTTTTTCAGTTTGTTGCAGCATGCAGCGTAAATACTGTTCCAGAGTTTGATTGGTCCTCTCGGTTTGTCCGTCGGTCTGAGGGTGGTGACTGGTCGATAGTCTCACATCAATTTGAGCCGACCGACAGCAACTTCGCCAAAAATGAGAAATAAATTGACTACCTCGATCCGAAATTAGAACCGAAGGAAAACCGTGCAGTCGGACGATGTTTTCGAGAAATTCTCGGGCCAGAGTTGCTGCTGGTGGCAAGCCTTTGAGCGGAATGAAATGCGCCATCTTGGAGAATAAGTCCACGATTACTAGAATCGTATTGTATCCGGAGCATGGAGGTAGATCGGTGATGAAGTCCATAGAAAGCGTATGCCAAGGGCGAGGTGGGATGTCAATAGGGCGTAAGAGGCCTGCTGGTCTCTCCTTTTGACTCTTGTTTTGGGCGCATACTCCACAGGACATTATAAAGTCTCTGATATCTTTTTCCCAAGACGGCCACCAGAAGTAGCGCTTGATCTTTTCCGAGGTCTTGGCCATACCGGGATGACCTTCCATTAAAGAATCGTGATAACAAGCGATTACTTTTTTCTGTAAATCTGTGCTGGGTAGGTATAATCGTTCTTGGAAATACAATAAGTTGTCCTTTACTGCAAAGTCCTTTCCCTGCAGATGCCAATTCTGTATGTCTGCTGGAGTTACAAGTTGCCTGGCTTTATCCTTAACTTCCTCTATGGATTCTGTGGCGATTACACCCAGAATTCTTTGTTCGGGAATGATTGGTACAGGTTTAGGGTTGATCAAGTGTTCTTCCACTCCCATCCGAGAAAGGGCATCAGCTTTACCGTTCTTTGTACCAGGTCGATAGGTAATTATGAAGTCAAACTCGGCAAAGAATAATGCCCAACGGAGTTGTCTAGAGGATTGGGCTTTTGCGGTTTTCAAATATTGCAGGTTTCGGTGATCCGTAATCACAGTGTCGGGCCCCCAGCAGATAATGCCGCCAAGCCTTAAAGGCAGACTTGATAGCCAGAAGTTCCTTGTCAGTAATCGTGTAATTGATTTCAGGAGGCGAGAATTTGCGGGACCAAAATGCCACGGGATGCAACTGATTGGTTACCGGGTCCTTTTGTGATAGAACTGCCCCCATGGCAAGGCTTGAAGCATCAGTTTCCACGATGTAGGGGAGTTCGGGGCGAGGGTGTTTTAAGATTGGTGCAGAGATAAATTTAGTCTTCAAATCCTGGAAAGCTTGTTCCGCCTCGGTAGACCATTCAAAACGTTTGTTTTTCTTTAACAAGGCAGTGATGGGCTGGACTATTCGAGAGAATTCGGGGATAAACCTGCGGTAAAAGTTAGCGAAGCCTAACATGCTTTGCACACCTTTTACGGAGGATGGTGATGGCCATTTGAGAACTGCATCGACCTTCTTTGAATCCATACGCACTCCGCCAGGTGATAATATGAATACATGAATTCAACTTCAGTCACGTTGAAAACACATTTTTCCAATTTAGCGAAAAGTTTGTGTTGACGCAATCTTTCGAGGACCATTTTCACATGTTTCCGATGTTCAGATTCCGATGAAGAATAAACGAGGATGTCGTCAATGTAAACAACAACACACACATCTATGAGTTCTCTGAGGACATCGTTCATAAAATATTGAAAGGCGGCCGGGGCATTGCAAAGTCCGAAGGGCATGACCTGATATTCAAATAGCCCATACTTGGTGCGGAAGGCCGTCTTCCATTCATCGCCCTCTTTTACTTGTACCAAGTGGTAAGCTCCTCTAAGATCCAGCTTTGTATATATGCATGCTTTTCTGACTTGGTCCAGGAGTTCAGGGATCAAAGGTAACGGATATCTATTCTTAACGGTGATCTGGTTCAGGGAGCGATAATCTATACAAGTTCTAAGGTCTCCTTCCTTTTTTGGAACGAAGAACAAAGCTGAAGAAGCAGGGGACTTGGAAGGACGAATAAACCCATTTGCCAGGTATTGATCCAGGTATTGTCGAAGGTGAAGGTTCTCAGGCTCGGTGAGGGCATAAATTCTACTACAAGGAGGAGTAGATCCAGGTATCAGGTCTATCTGGCAGTCATAAGATCTATGAGGAGGTAGAGAGTTAGCCTGATCCTTCCGGAAAACATCTTGGTATTCTAGGTATTCGGGAGGTAACTGGGGAGTCTCTGAAGAAATTGCTGCCAGTGCAACACCAGGTGGAGGGTGACAAGTAGAGACACATTCTGGAAACTGGACCGTTCTGGCTCGCCAATAGATCAGAGGATTGTGTTTCTCTAACCAAGGTATTCCTAGAATAATCTGAAACTGAGGGGCCTTGATCACATCGAACACGATCTTCTCATGGTGTCCATCTTGACTTACTAGCGTCACCTCTTGAGTGGTATGCGTTACTGGCCCGGAGGCTATCTCCGTACCATCCACCGTAGTAATGACGTCCTTTACAGCCTTGGGACAAAGAGTTAGATTCATCCTCAAAACCATTTCATGATCCACATAATTGCCGATGGCACCGCTGTCGACGTAAGCTTCAATTGCATGTAATCGATCCGGATTATCAGGGCTAATGAGGACCATAGGTATCACGAAATGCGAGGTCACGGAACTGGTTTTCACGCTCGGCAAGAGGACCTCTATTCTTGTCGGGCGAGGTTGTTTCCCTGCTCAGAGTTTGTAACTTTGGTAACTGCAGCTCCTACTGCCTTCTTGGCAGGTTTCACCGGACAGTCTCGAAGAAAGTGCCCCGAGTTTCCGCAATAAAGGCATAATTGCAACCGTTTTCTCCTTTCCCGCTCCTTTTGTGTTAGAGGACCTTTCAGACCCCCTATTTGCATGGGTTCCCCGGAGTCTACTCCTTTGGAAGGAGTTGGCGGTTTGGAAAATACTCGAGCATCAAACTTGGAACGATCGGACTTCCTGTTCTGCAGTCTGTGATCTATTTGAACGACTAAGTCTATATAGTCCGAACAATCTTGTGGGGGATTCACTGCTTGGGCTAACACATCTTTGAGCTCTCCACGTAGACCTCTATAAAACAGCGTAATCCTTTTGTCCTCAGGCCATTGAGTTTCCACTATCAGTCTGTTGAAAGACGCAATATAAGCCAAAAGGTCTTGATTACCTTGTCGCAACGAAAGAAGCTCATTGTCCAAGGCCTGCCCCTGTGAATGTCTTGCGAACAGTTTTTCCATACTGAGTTGAAAAGCTTGAAAATCATGGAGGACCGGATCATCTTGATTTACTAGAGGGATCGACCAGTCTGACGCATTGCCACTAAGGTACGAAAGCACGAAAGCTACTTTAGCTTGATCAGTTGGAAAGGCTGCTGGCCGGCATAAGAAATGCAACCGGCACTGATTGATAAATACTGCAAACCTCTTTGGGTCACCAGAAAATCGTTCGGGCGGAGCCAGAGGTACATTCCCAGGTAGGTTGATCTGCACTGGATTCATAGAGGATGTAGAAGGAAGATTTCCCCCAGATGCGGGTAACGGGGTCTGTCCGGCTTGTGACTGTAGCAATTGTCTAGCAAGATCATCTGTTCGCTCCTTGGAAATAATCAGTTCCCTTCTTAGAGCGTTCGTTTCCTGACGGGCTGCATGCACTTCTGCCCTTAGTTCCCCAAGTAACTGGGCTAGCTGGTCAGTATCCGAGGTTTCCATAGCGCCTGGACGGGAGTTTTGTGGTAGGCTTTGCGTTCTGTAACGCTCACCTGATTCCCGTAGAGGCGCCGGTCTTGACTGGGCGTATACCGTATCTTCAAAGGTGATGTGCAACACACGGCTGGCTCTTTGGGCTGGACCTCTGTGCACTGTATGTCTGACTTGAAGGGTAAGATGTCTGCAGATAGAAAATATGGGATTAAGGAACTGGGTTATTGAATGTCTCTCTCTTCTTCCCTTTCTCTTCTCCTGTAGAACCCCAAAGGTTAACGCTCTCACCTTAGGTAAGTGAACGCCGTGCTCTCCATCTGCCTCGGGGCAGGGTGCTGTAACCAGTTTCTTCACTGGATAAGGGGAGCAGGCCTCTTGACTTCAGAGGACTGCTGTCCGTCGTTTACTGCACGAACGGTAAGTTTCGAGTAACTCTAATGTCTTTAAAGTCTTTAGTAATGATGTTTCTTGTTTTGCAGGGTTCCGGCGATGGCGGATGACGGGCTGAAGTGAGTTGAAGATGGAGCCCGTGTGATGAATAGAAGCGCCTGGAAGCACGTAAGTAAGCGCTTGTTGCCTGCTTCACGATGCGCTCTAACTGTCTTTTTATTTTGCAGGTACAAGTTCGGAGCGGCTGCAGGGTGCCGGAATACCCACTGGGTTAGATGTGGAAAGGAGTAATGGCATGTGAGTATTAAAGTTCCCCAATGTCTTTAAACGCACCTTGTTTTGTCTTTCAGATGCGGGATGCAGCGCCGAAGGCCTCCGGAGCGTGCGAAGAGTTGGTAAGCTTTTGTCTTTCAGATGCCGGAATGCAGTGTGAAGACCTCCGGAGCGCACGAAGAGTAGGTAAGCCTTTGTCTTTCAGATGCCCAGGATCAGATGCAGAAGACACGATGAGCGTTCTGCTGCAGAGGATGCAGAATAACGCAAAGCAAGATTCATCCATCAGGTGTGGTTTAAATAGCCTCCTGTAGTGCTTAGGTGTCTCCTTCCACAGCCACGCCTAGGTAAGAAAAGAGTTCCTGCTTTCCAGAAGAGTTCCAGTGTTTTGAACCTAGGGAGTGGCTCCTGCCCCACCCAACAGGAAAAGTAGTTCCAAACAGAAGAGGATCAGAGGCTCAACTGGCAGGCAAGTAAGCAGCATGGTCTGCTGCAGGTAAGTCCACCCAAGCATTATGAGCCCGGCGCTTCCAGCGCTGGGACTGGGCATATTTATGAGCCTGGTGCCACTGGCGCCAGGACTGGGTCCAAAAGGTCCCAATTGGGACTGGTTGGCACTCGGAACCTGGGTTATGGATCTGCTTCCAACGGAGTTGGGAAAACCCTGACCTTTTGGAAGCAGAGATCATGACAGATGGGCACTCACGACCAGAGCCGCTGAGGTGGCTGTGGCCCTCGTAGAATGCATCCTAGCTGTAGTCTGCAGTGGCCTGTCAGCCTTTGCGTGGCAGAAGGATATCGCCGAGGATATCCACCTTGTGATGCCTTGTTTTATGATTATTATATGTCCGGTCCAGATAATATTTTAATGCCCTTTTCATGTCCAGGTAGTGCAGAGCTCTCTCCGCTGGGGAGGTGGTCGTTCTGAAAGAATGTAGGCAGAGTGATGGTGGCATTCTTGTGAAATTCTGATGGTTTACTTTGGGATGAAGTGAGGATTGGTGGAGAGGATTACCTTGTCCTTCGCGAATCGGAGGAACGGAGGGTCCACCACTAAGGCTTGTAGTTCAGAGACTCGTCAGGAGAACGTAATGGTGTTTAAGAATGCCACTTTCCAGGTCACAAATTTGATATTTGCCAAAGATAAAAGGTTCGAAAGGGGTTTTCATGAGACCGGCTTCGACTCATTTAGGCACCATACCAGTGGAATTCTTTTCTCTAGAGAAAAAGTGTGAAAAAGCCCCTTTAGGAAGTGTTTGAGCAGCCTGTCGCCTGTCCTCTTTATCTTGTAAATCTGGAGATTGCAGCCAAGTGTACCTTAATGGAGGAGATCGCAAGACCTTCCGTTGCCAGTTTGACTAGGTAGGGGAGAACCTGTTGAGGTTTTATGGCCAGTGGTTGAAGGTTGGGTTGCTGTGTACACCATGTACAGAACCTTTTGCATTTCTGGTTGTAGAATTGTTAGTGGACAGTGCCGTAGCTGCAGCCAGTATGCGCTGGCAATCCTGCGGCATGTTTAGGTGGCCGAATTCGGCATGATAAGGAGCCTCGCTGTCAGCTTGAGGGAGCCTGGATCGTGATGTAGAATCGCACCGTTCTGCCATAGGAGATCGGAGTGAGATACCAGATGGATTGGATTGTCTGCCGACAGTTAAAGGAGATCCGAGAATCAGGATTGTATGGGCCAGTATGGTGCCACCAGAATTATCTTGCAATGATATTTGCGGATCATCTGGATTGTTTTCCTGATGAGTGGAAATAGAGGGAACACATATGTGAAGATGCCGGTCCATGGGAACGAGAATGCGTCACCTTGAAAGCTCGGTTGTGGAATCCAGCTCGCATATTCCTTGCACTGCTTGCTGCACTGTGTGGCGTAGAGGTCCAGAGAAGGATGGCCCCATGCCATCCCCTAGGAACAAATGGGAGACTATGCTAGACAGAGCACTCTTACGACCAAAAAACACATAACCTTCGCAATCTGAAACCTGGAATGGTGAGTGGGTTCTACTAGGGGCATCCCCTTCAAGACGTTGTCAAGGATTGCCCACCATTTCAGTGAATTTGAGAGAGCCGGGGTGATGGTTATTTTGTCTGACCAGGACCCATGTGTTTTGGACCATCTGGTAGCTAGAAAGCTTTCTACTGGTCGCATGTTTCTCTTGCAATTGGATACTAGTGGAATGCAGGACAACAGTCCATAGTAGAGCCATGTATTTGCGCACCATGATTTGTTTGTTTGTAGCAAAGGAATTTGTCAGAGTTATTATTTTTTTCACTCTGTCGGATGAGGGTTTGACATGGCCTTGTCCCGTCAGAAACTGTGCGCCCAGGACCACCAAACATTTTGATGGAACTATGCAATATTTGGATTAAGTGATTGCAAATCCAAACTGTTGGAGAAGAGCTTCGGATTGTTTCAGAGAAGCCACAGTTTCTTGATATGTTGGACCTCGAACCAACCAGTCATCTAGGTATGGGTAGACGTGGTGGCCTTATTTTCAGAGGAAAGCTGCCACTGGTGCAAGGCATTTGGTAAAAGTCCTGGGGGCTGATTTTAGACCGAATGGAAGTACTCGAAACTGGTAATGACTTTCGCCAACCTTGAATCTGAGACACTTTCGGTGTCTCGGATGTATTGGGATGTGAAAGTAAGTCTTTCAGGTCTAAAGCCGCTAGATATTTGTGGGGTTAGACGTCTTGTAGTGTGACCATTTTGAACTTTTGATTTTTGATGTTTTTCCTTTAACTTTCGCAAGTTCAGGATTGGACACCACTTCCCGTCCGGCTTCTTTACTATGAAGTACCTGGAGTATACCACACACCACCCCCCCCCCCCGTCGAAGGTAGAACTCTTTCGATTGCCCATTTTTATTTTTACATTTGCCGCACTTCCTGTTGCCGAATTGGAAGGTGCAGGTGTGACACCTTTATGGGAAGCAGCGGTTTTTGTGCGCGCTTGAACTCCAACAGGTGGGCGTGCTGGATGGCATCTAGCACCCATCTGTCTTTTGTAATTACTTGCCACCTGTGGAGATGAAACGCCACATTTCCTCCCATCGGCGCGCACCTGAGGCAGTCATTGCTGGGCCTTCTTCCGTCTACCTCTTTAAGAGGTGGTTGATCCGCGTTTGCGTTGTACCTGGTGATACTGTGAGGACTGGTAGTTCCTTCTGTATCCCTGGGAGTAGCATCCAGATTTGCCGTAATTATTTTTTGTCCTTTGAGGACGAGAACCTAGATTGACCTGATGCACCTCGAAAGGAACGAAAGGACATTCTGCCCTGTAAGGAGTCTGCTTTCATTGTTTTAAAGGGCCTCATCGATTTAGTCACCAAAAACTCTCTCTCCCTCAAACGGCATGCTAACAACTTTAAGTTACACCTCCTGTCTAAAGTCGGTGCAGCATGGCCATCCTTGCCTTCTCAGGACAACCCCATTACCAATTTGCTTGAATCCAGTTTCTGCAAGATCCACTGCTATGTCCATGCTGTGGTTTGAGGCCTCCTCACCTTCACATATTTGTATTTTATATAGCGCTTTTTATCCAAGCGCTTCATAAAGAACAATTAGCAGTACAATAAAATCAGCATAAACAATTGTGTTCAAGATCAGCCAGTAACAAATCAGACAGGTGACTGAAGTAAGTGACTTTTTAAGGAGGAGCGAAAGAGAATAGGAAGTTATAGAATGGAGGGATAGAGGAAGGAGTTTACAGTGGAGAGGAGCAAGCAGTTGGAACGATAGAAAGCGAGATTGTGCACAAGGGGCACAGGGAACAGTAAGTAAGAAGAGTCCAGCAGAGTGGAGAGGCCGAGGAGGAGAATAGAATGAGAGAAGAGAAGCGAGATAATCTGGAGTAAGACCATAAAGAGATTTGAATACTAAACAGAGGAAATTTAATTACCGAGATGCTATTGCAAGGGCATTGGCCACTTTTACTCTTGCCCCGATGGTGAGCACTTTTTTTCTGAAGGCATCTATTATCCTGCCTTCATTGTCTGGGGGAGTGAGCATTTGTGCTGTGTACGAGCCTTGCGACCTGCTGCCGCTGAGACTACTGACTCTGGAGAGGGCTGTGAGGTTAGACATTTTGGTGTTGTATCCAGTGACTTAATTTTTTGTCTAGTCTCCCTTTTAGTACCGGTTCTGAGAGAGGATGTTTGAGAGTCCGTAGCCGTTCTGGCCAAACATGATCTATGAGGGGAAAACACAACCTTTCTGCGCTTACCCATGCGATCAAACAGAAAGGAGTTAAACCAAAATCCCGGCACGCCTCGGATACCATGGTGTGGAAAGACCCAATGTCGGCTGGAGGAGAGGGTTGTGCTGGACTACCCTGTGCGTCCAGGTCTGGGTCATCCATATCCCATGTATCGTCTCAGCGAGGTGAAATTGAAGGGGAAGTAGAGCTTGTGTCTCTGAGAGCTGTGTCTTAATCTGAATCTACCGGTTCTCCCTCTTCAAGCTCGCCTATTTGCGGACTATCCCTTCTTGGAGGTGGCGGTCTAGGTTGAGATTGGGCTCTATGTGCAGAATGTGAAAGTTCGGCGCAATCCCTGGATGAATGCCCTGGGTCCCTTTCTTCTTGCTGACCTGATATACCCTGGTTATTCCTGCATAGATGGACCCCCTGTTGCTGAGGAGGTGGGAGCCTGGCATTGGGTTGCCCCAGCAGCGTTTGCTGAGTGAAAAGCACCTGCAGGGAGAGCAGAGATTGCAGGTTTAAAAGAGGATATGATGAGTCATACCTCCAGTTCCAGATGGTGTAGATGGAATACCAAGTGGTACATTATGTAGCCATAGAGTGGTTTCTTGACTAGGCGGCTTGTCCTGTACATGAGGTTGGATCCTGCATTCCTTGGAATCGAAATCTGTGACCCCTGGAGGCTCAAAATCCGATGTTCTCATGCTGCAAGATTTCATCTGGCATGATGTTGAAGTAGGTTATAGGAGACACTCCCAGAGGAAGATGCCTGTGCATCACAGGATCCTCTGTAGGGGTTTTTAGTATTCATTTATTGCAGGATGATATATTGTCCTAATGTATTTGTTGTATAGGAAGTTCTGAATAAACGGTGCCTTCAGCCATGGTAATGGGTGAAGGAGTTACAGGAACTGCAGCCTCACTCCCGGAAGATTTGTGTTTTTTCGTCATCAACGAGAGGATCGTCAACGAGTGATGTCCCAATTTCGTCGTCGATTTCCTCGTCGGCGGATGCTTCGTGGACAGGTCTTGTCAGGAGGAGGAACTTTGACCTTCTTTAGACTTGCGAGACTCCGAGGAGGAATGGTGTTCCTTTTTTGACAAAGATGGGGTCTTCGTGGATGATTTGAATTTGTGCTTCTCCTTTGCCAGAGAGGATGTTCTCGACGAGTGCGAGGTGGCTTGGTCGACGGGCGTAAACCTTTATCTGTCAGTTTTGACAATGGTGTTTTTGTCGACAGGACTTTGGGCCGAAAGCCTTCACTGCTACCTGCCATTTTTTTAACAGGAGACTGGGGGTGTGATGAGGTCTTATCGTGGCTCATCAATGATTTTGGCTCACCTGTGTTTTTTCGCCGGCTGTTCTTCAGACCTGGACCTGCGACTTGATAGCGAACGCCTGACAGAGGGGGTGGTAGCTCTCCTACACCTTGACGAGGCTGCTTCCGCTGCCTTCATTAAGCCAACAAATCATTCAACGGTTTCTGTCTTAAAGGGTTTTCAGTGAAAAACCCTGACTGATTTCACATTCCTACGGTGAATGGTTAGGCTAGTGGCAGTATTTTTAAAAGTCTACATGCCTGCAACCTTCATAGACGTTTTTTAGGCCACAAGTCCCACAGGGATGAACAGGATTTTTTAAGACCAACGGTCTCCATGTTTGTAAACCGGACCCTAGACGAGTCGTCGGTTGCTCCGGTTAGAGTATAAATTGAAAACTGATATATTTTGTGTGGAAAGATAATTTCTCCTCGAAGAGAAGAATTCAAGGAATCCCACCAGCTAGAAAGACGGTTGAAATCTGAGGTGAAGCTCCTGGGGCAAAGCTATACACTAGACGTTCTATTGGTGGGGACCAAAAGCACCCACAACGACGTTGATGGGACACTCAAGGTGTCAAACATTTTCCATAGGGAAAAAGTACTAAATTAAAATAACCGGGGATTCCTA
Organism: Ambystoma mexicanum; assembly: GCF_040938575.1. Classification (NCBI taxonomy): domain Eukaryota; kingdom Metazoa; phylum Chordata; class Amphibia; order Caudata; family Ambystomatidae; genus Ambystoma; species Ambystoma mexicanum. Next base: position 380,265,208 of record NC_090937.1, on the reverse strand, counting down.
GCCGGACGACGGAGAATATTCACAGCATGTGAATCCAATGCTGGAGGAATAACCAATTACAATAATGCAGTGAGCAACCAGGCTTTCTGTCCCTCATACAACAGAAATAAGTGGGGATGTCCTGGTAAAATGTTAGTGCTCATCCTAAATCCAAAGATCTCTACACAGTCTAACGATTTTGAAAGAAAACTGGAAGATAGATCTCCCAATTCAGATGAAGCTCCATAGCCAGTTATAGTAAGACACTGAAGGGTACATGGCACCAACTCATACTACTAAAAGACAATAAATTAAGCACAGAGAGCCTTACGGTTCCTTATCGAACACAAACAATTAAGCACAAAAGTACAAGGTTTTTTCCAGGTGACAAATTCCAAATCAGGAGAAGTCCGTTTCATAAAAATGCTTAAATCGCAGACTGTCTGGGGTTTTATGGGCCTTTGAAATCCACCAGAGGCTTTTAAATGCCTCTGCCACATGAACACTTCACACAGCTTACCATAGTGCTATATATGCTTAGAGCTTACTAGACTTGGCAAGTCTGGGATGAACTTTAGAATTGGATGGATGTTAGCCAGTATGGATGTTCGGGGGAGGGGGCTTGATCATTTACTCCAGGCCCCATCGACAGAACATTGGCCAACATACTGCTTCCTCATAACCTTAATTATTTCTATTTTGCCATCAGCGGTATGAAGCTCACCATTACTCGAGCACATGATGCTATGCACGTTGATTGAGGGTATGGATGGTGGACCATTCTGCCTTGTTGAAATAGGAGCTCCTTCTGAAGAAAAAAAGCAACCCCCAACAGAGGAACTTCAAAAGATCAGAGATTGGATCTGTTTAGCCAGTTCAATGTACTAACATGTGGCAACTCTGGCTGTGCTGTAGCTTGTGGAAGAGTTTCAGAATCAAAGGCCAGCAGGGGGAGGCGCGGATAAGCCTACCTAATGCCTGCCCCTCTCCTCCATGGAAGTAGAAAGGTGTCCACTAGGAAGTCAGTGTCCTCTCCATTTTGCAATGCATAGAGAGAAAACCTCTTGTGTGGGGTTGCAAAAATAAGTGGAGAAGCAGTGATCCCCATTGTTGGAATACAGATTTTTTCAAGTTTGCGGCCGTTCTGTTCATACTGGGTTTACGGAAGCATGCTCAGGGAGTCTGCCTAACACTCTGAACCATTTAACAGGTTCTCTCAATCAGTAAAATTTTATTTTCCATCACCCAGACCTACAGATGAAGAAAAACGTTCAAAACACGGGAACCTTGTACCACCCACGTTTGTTGAGGAAGAACACTGCCACAGTGGTCAGTGTTGTCTATAAAAAAACTAGGACTCATCAACCTCAATAGGAAGGGTGAAGAGCAAGACAATGGCTTTAATTCCAGGAAATGATGCAACATCCACTGACCACAGATTTGCAGATCCCGCAAGGGCACCACTTGAACTCAATGTCAACAACATTGGTTATCGCTAGGACGTTGTTAGGCCTTAGGCCATGTACGGTGTGACGAATCCCAGTCACATCTTCCATGGGGGATGCCCCTTTGCAAGAGGCCAGATCGTTGCCCGATGGTCCCACTGGGGTGGTGCTCAATGGGTTGATCTCATGGGAGGAGAAATCCTTCATTGGATTGGTGACAATGGCCCTGGGAGAACGCAGTACTCATCCACCCCTTTGGTGTCCCCATCTTCCTTAACCCCCTACTCAAGTTCCTCTGGTCCCCCACACCACTATTTGTTATGGTTTATCAGACGACAGCCTTAAAAGAACTTGGACAAGATGAAACAAGGAGGCAAAGGCCCACCGCGAAACCAACACACGTGGTACAGCTGCCCAAAGGCAAGTCAAATGGTAAAAAGGGAAGGACTCACTGGAAGGTCGAGCAACCAGCCCTGGAAGAGCAGGGAAGGAGACGATGCTCCCGTTCGAGGAATCCGAAGACTGGAGGCCGGGATGCAGACTGCCACAGGCACCTGAGAGGTCTTAGCAAGGCAGCCCTTATCTGTGGCAGAGACACAGGAAGCCAGATCAGAGAAGACTGACCAAGAACAGCAAAGGGAGCAGCCGAACGTGAAGGAGAGACACCGTAGCTGCAGAGCCGCAAGAAGGAGGGCGCTGAGAATATGATATATTTTATTTATAGCACGCCCATACATAAGTGTTTCAGAGCGCTTTGCTCCAGCGCCCGAAGAGACCGTAGACCACCCAGAGAGTTACCAAAGGTAGGGAAAGGGCCGGATCAGTCAAGGAGGCATTGAAGGAGCTGAGGAAGCTCATGCAAACATGAGAAGCCGTAGGGGGTGAAAGGGATCCTGTGCAACATATTACAAACTTGGCAAACGTTGTAAAAACACCCCAAGTATTACAAGGGGATGAAAAAGAAAGCCGGCAAATAGGTAAGAACTTTATAAAACCGAATCAGAACATCCCAAAGAGCACAAGGGGGTGAAAAAGAGAATTTCCAATAGAACTCAAGCTATGTGAAGCAGATAACCACGTCCTAAGGGACACAAGGAAATAGGAGAAGATGCATACAATCAAAGAAAAACATTGAGATTACACCTGGGTGGGAGAGTACCTGGCAGGGGAGTATACCAGGTCTGTCCAAGTGGACACTAGGTAACAAAGGGGCAAGGATCCCGCCTAGCAAAGGGAACAGGGTCTGGGACCAAGATGAAAGTGGGCAAAGCCCACCAGTGGAATCGAGGACCCACCAGAAGTCAAAGAGAATTATAACCACTGGGCTGGAGTCCAAAACACTAAGATTGTTAAAGCTGAAGGAAGGAAAAAGAGGGATGTCAAATGTAGACTATGATAATTAGACGGGTCAGTGGAATCTTTAAAATATCTGGTTCTTTATTGTACGGCCTTAACTAATCTAAGAACAAATATTTTGGGGAAACATATTGAAAAATGATCCACATGGTATGCGGAAAGATGGTGGTGGGCCTTCTGGCAGCGGGAAAGGCTTACATGGATATTATCTTTGATAAGATTTTTAAAAGAAATGTTTAACTCTGATGAGTTTGTCTAAAGCAAAAGTATGGGAGATACGAGAGAAATTAATGTATTGGATGAAATGTGTGAGAATAAGTAATTGGCATTGGATTTTATTTGCATGTTTGCAAATGTTTTAATGTGGGGAAGGATAGGGATAAAATGGAAGTTAAGCATGAATGTGGATGGTAAGGAAAACGGGATTCTATAAAGGTTAAAAAGGTTTTTATTTTTTTAAACCAAATGCCATAAAAAAGTTTAAAGAAAGAAGCTGAAGGTTGTGGAAATCAAGTCAGGCAGGAGGGTAAACCAGACTTGATACACTGTTGGAAACGTCTATGGTGCGGTCTGGCAAGTTAGTGAACCAGGCCTGACAAGAGACTGAAAAGGATAATTGTTTGTGCTACGGGCTGAGGAATAAGAATTCCCCAGAGGATAGTTAAGGAATGTTATTTCGAGTGAAACCAGGAACCCAGGAAGAGGTTGCCCCCAGGAGAGCAGGGAACTGGGTTATCTTTAAATTGAATGAACACTGAACAATGAACTATATGCATCCTTTTGCAGAAGAACTGCATCTGGGTGTCAGCATCCAGAACGGGAGAGCCATCCTTCTGGCATTAAGAAGACACATACTATTCCTTTAGTTTGGACTGAAAGTTAAGGGATGGGAATAGGATTAGACACAGGACGGTGGACATTTTTGTTTGACAGGCATCTTGATCAGGTCCATAGTATTCTTTTATTGAGGCAGGGCAACCCCCTCTTCGTGGTTGGGGATAGTTAGGCCATTCCCAAACCCCACCTTTTCCTTTCACGGATACAAATAAAAGTTTGACCCGAAGCAAATATGCCACCTTTGTCGCATCTCTCTCCTTCTGCACCCTTACAAAGGGCACACCCGCCCCATGTCTTTATTTTTACGCAATTTGTGTCTGTAACCTGGAAAGACTGTTAGGGTCTCTTAATTCCAGCTTTTTGGCAAGTAAATGGAGTTGTGTCCTTCTCATGTAATGTTTGGCATACGTTTCTACAAAGATGTGGGACATCAGACCAAGCATTTTTCGGTATGTAAGAAATTACACTAAAAGGTTCCGTAGCAGCCAAGACCCAATGACTAGAGCCCGATTTCTCTTCTTTGGAATTTGATGCATAGACATGAGGGGGAGGAGGGAAATGGAAAAATTAATTTGGTATGATAGCAAAAACACTTGCCATCACCTGCCAATTCTCTTATACCATCTAGGCAGAGAGATTTGGACTGGCGCTTGGAGCATTGAGCATGCACAAGGGAGCGTATGTGGTTGACCTTGAATGCTACTAGTCATGCTCTAGTCCAGTCTCCTGTTGGGGGTCAATAGCTAGCAAGTACGGAGAAAGGACGTACGAGTTGTATGCATTTTCAGCTTCCTTCTACCAACAACAGCTTCGCAATCATTGAACCATTTTTGATTTACTGTATCTAAAACTGTATGCATAAATTGTACAACTGGGTTTGCCATCAAATGCTGCGCTGTCACCTCAGGCTTGTCGGCAAACTTCTTCTTGACCAGCTTCTTAAGACTATCCTCAATCCCCTTCTTAGAATTCTTCAGGATGTCTTCTGACTGGTCCACCAGTACCACTGTATGGCCGGTTGCAGCAGCAGTCTGAAAGCAAATTAAGCAAGAATGAGAAGAAAATCAGGGCCACGGAAATAAGCTAGAGATCATATACACGTGTGACAAGAGAGCAGGATCTTCATATCTGTAGGATAGCAGAAACTTCTTTGACTTTTCAAATCAGCTCAAAACATTTTAGACTACATTTTAGACAAATGTGCCTTGCAATGCTTCGAAATCCAACAGTTCAGTTAAGTTATCGGGGGATCAAGGGCATCTGTAATTTCACATAATGGCTTAATTCTTAAGACTTTGTAATCGTCTACATTGAAGTCCAGATTTAAAAACTAAATTAAGTCCCGAGGAGAGTCCCAGTCTGCCCCAGTCCTTTTGCAAGAGAGGAGCTGCAGCAATGACCTGCGTTTATTTTCAGTGTGCTTTACACCGTTTTGGCGCTTTAAACATTTGACTGGAACTCCTAGACTCCACCTTAAAAGGTGTAGGCGGGCACGGAGCCCCGAGGAGAGTCCCAGTCTGCCCCAGTGCGCTCCAGAGCGTCCAGGCGTCTGTCTGGAGTATGATTGGCCCTTCCACCCGCCAACGCACGCTGCTTGAAATGCACGTGACTAATGACAGAGTGATTGAAGGCAGCAAGGAAAGTGCCGCGGTAATGAGCAGCAAGATAAGCAGAGCTGTAAGAAATGAACAATTGCTTTTGTAATCCCTGAAAATGACCTCAACTGAATGCGTCCCCTCACTAGAATTCTTAGCTAAAATGATTGTTGGTGGTAATGCAACACTGGCAGTGGCACGTGAATGTGCTCAAAATGTATCAGCCTTGCCACAAGTTGAGTTGGTAGTAGAAGAGCAAAACAATGGCCGTCTGGTAACAACAGAAAGTGCTCCATTAACGGTTGTTGTTTCAGATGAATGCTATAAAGCCAATGCACGAGCGGCAAATGTGAAAACATTAGCAGCAGAAACTTCAGTTGGAAACATTGTAGAAAATAATCTTGCCGATCAAGATGTCAATTTCACTCGCGTTTGAGCCAAAAGATGCCATGGGTGATAAAGCTATAGAAATAAACACGGCTTCGTTTCCATTGTCTTTTGATATAACAGACCACGAGCTTCTACAAATTCATGTCTACTGACTCAGCGCGACTGAACACGTTCGTGTTCAACCCTCCACTTCTTACAGGAGATGAATGTTTGTCATTACAACATCCGCACGACAGTCTATGCGGAAACACTGACCTACAAAATGAGTTGCTCTACGCTCCTAAATCACACGTTTTGCTCAATGAAAGGACAAGAATGAAGCCTTTAATGCTGCATCGAGAGAAAAAATGTGCAGCATTGTTTAAGAGGGAATGAGACAGAAACTGAAGGAGAAGAGCTCTCAAAAAAATCATCTAATGAAACAATGGAAGCTAAAGGAGACTTGCAAAACAAAACAAAACACATTTTGGTGCACAAAAGTGCTATGCTGACTGGAGCCCTTCAGCATTCTAATAGTTCAACAGGTCAGCCTACTAGCACTGCTTCGCAACTCGCGAGTGTCACTCCTGCAGATAAACGATTAGCAGTAAATTGTTCAACAGTTCCAGCAAATTTGAACAAACTATCAGGACATGATCTAGTAGCCCGCGAAGCACGTCTAGCTGAACGCCTGGCAGCTGATTATCAACAAATAAAGGATAAGCTAATTAACAGCGTGAGCTCTAAATCTGTGAATAAATCGCATTCACAGTCGAAAACTACAATTGAGGAGGAGGAGCTGCGAAAGTTGCAGCATTCAATCTTACATTTGCTAACAAAGACCCAGACTAGTACACCTCTTATGAAGGGATTGACATTAAAAAACCAAGCTGCATCGAGCAATGATGTTACCTTACTAGAAGCTCCGTCCACAGGTCTGGCAATAAAAAGTGTCTCTAAGCCGCACATTGACACAAGCATGAGCTCTAACACAACACAGCCAAGCATTGATCCTCTTCAAACACATGATCACGACATGGAGTGAAACAATAAAGCAAATCTATCAGTGGCTGCAGACATTCAAATTCATAATGTACTTGCAGCAACCTCGCTAGCACTAATTCCTTTTACGAAACTGCATGAGTCTTTAAATTACTCTATAGAAGAACAAGGTACACAACTTTCTACCATCCTGTTAAAATTGGAGAAACTTGAACAAACTAACAATACTCTACAATCTCGAACCGAAAGAGAAGCAGAAATATCATCACAATGGCATTACCGGCTAGGTGACCTAGCATCAAGTGCGCACACCGACAACGCAACTCTCCTGAATGCTGTTCTTGAATGTTTGAAATGGCTGAGGCATAAAGACAATAAGGAAAGTGGGCAGTTTGGAACACATCCCACTAACCTTACTTCCGGTCATCAATCTCTGTCAAAAGTATTGGATCACAAACTTTGTCAATATACGTTTTGAGTGAAATACCAAATGTGCCAAACTCTGATACAGCTGCAGGTCCTGCTGTTTTTGGGAAGAAGCAAACTGAACCCCCGGCTATAAATGCTCCCGCCATTGTGGCGAGTCGCGTTTCATTCTTAAATGACTGTCCAAGCACTAATATTAGTGCATCAAGGGATGTTTTGGTAACAGATGCTAACCAACTGAGTAAGCAGTGAACTAAAGAGAGAGCGACTAGTGAGTTAAAGCAATCATCTTTTGGAATCTTTACCAGGTCCGCAAAGAACTTGCAGAAAAAGAGTCTTGTCTCAAATAAACCCAAATTAGTACAATCAACCTCTAAGACTGAAAGAAAAGGCGCAAAGCGCAAATCAACTAATACCAAACAATTTGTACGAAACTTACCTACTCCTCAAAAACTGGGGCTATTTGACCGTAACAAAACGAAGAAAATACTGAAGATACACCAAGAGCAAACTGATGTGTCAACTAAAATGTCAAAAGCAGCTGATCAGAAAACTGCAACCAAAATACAAAATTCAAGGAAAAGAGCCAGAATTGATTCTGATTCGGACATCAGTTGGGTGCAAGACGAATCAATCGATTTATGTGATCTTTCAACATACTCCATCGAATCAGACAATTCTATGAGCTCTAGTGGCGGAAGAGGGTCGCAGCATCTGACCCAGATGGCTCTAGAGGCTAGTGCAACCACATGTGGTGGACCCAAGAATCAGGAATCTGTTGATTTAGCTAGTTCAAAAGTCCCTGAGCATGGAGTAGTAAAAGCGCCCGTGCGTGGAGGAATGAAAGCATTGACAGATGCTTAAATTCCTAGTGTTAAAAAATGTGACAGCAGGCCGTGCTGAAAAGCTAATCCAAAGATGAAGCCCAAATGAAGAATCAAAGTGATCTCAAGAATAGTATGAGGTCAGAGTCCCCTGATGGGAAAAAAACAAAGACCTGGAAGATCAGAGTCAAAAATCTCTTTCCTGATGACAAGGACATCAATTTGAACCGAAGAAATTTGATGCATTTATTGCACACAATACCATCACTTCGGACAATTACCTCGGATGATATTGTCATTGTGGAATATATTTCAGAGGATGCTGCCCACAGAATATTTCTGCACATAAAATCATACGCAGTAGCAAAAACTTGCTGCAAAGGATGAGCTTCTATGGGTTTGACATCCAGGTGGAAAAGGAACCAACTGACCAGAGGGAAGTAAGTAACTTGTCCCCAGCTAGTGCTAAATCCTCAAATGAATGTAGAAGAGATGTTTTAAGACAGCATTTTAAATTGAAATCACCTAAATCCAAAGAAGTGCGATACCTACAAAGGAATGACAAAAACTCGAGAGGAAATGCTAACTATAGACAGACCTCATAACTAGCATGTCTCAGTGGAGAGGAATCGTGTGGTATAATCTCATGGAACACCAGAGGTTTTAATCATCTGTTCCAAGAATGCAGGTGGTAAAAACAGGCTAGTCCGGCCATTTACGGGGTTAATAACATTAGTTAACAACGCTTATGGATGGAAAGTCATCGAAATACATAATCCAAAGATTTATGTGCAAGGAACGTTACTGCTGAGGGAATCAGAAATAAAAGTGGATGTGAAATGTCTGTTACTGATAAACATATATTGGAATCCTGTCATGATATCTACAGTAGAATGTATCAATTCTATCACAACAATCATTGATCAGTGTTTAATAACATGCTCAAACCTTGTAATAATAATTTGTGGAGGAGATTTTACTTATTCTTGGTATGAAGATCAGCAAATAAGTTCATCTGTTGTGCCCTCAGGACTGACAAGAGGCGATTGTTGTAGTCAAGCTCTAAAAATAAGAAACTGCGAAATGATAAATGGCAGAGTACAAAGTGACATTCCACCTGGTTTCACATGGCAGAGAGAGAGCTGTAAAAAAACAATAGACTATTTTTGGATCAGCTCTTTACACTGGTCAAAAAATTGAACGTTTGGATATACACAAGTCATCTAAAAGCGACCATCATGAACTGGTGTTGACCTTACTAATGACAAGGCGTGGTGTAAAACTAACATATAACTGTCCACTTGAGATAAATCAAGGAGCAAACGATACAGATGTTGAGCAAAAATGTAAAGAACTCATCTAATGATTTAGCAAAAAGATTAAACTCTGCTTCAACAATTCTGTACTAAAAAACAACAGCAAGAGAACGCCTGTCCAACTAACAAATATGTATTCAGTGTGCTGGTTAGCTCGGAGAAAAAACAATTGGCCAAAGATATAAGATTTCTGAAAAAAAGTGGAGGTTGTGATATGGCGATTAAAATCAGAAAGCGCAAGGTAAAATATCGAAACTAGCTCAAATCATTTAAACTAATAAGAGATCAAGAACAAGCAGAACTTATGATGAAGTTGATCGTACAACATAAAGTAAAAGATTTTTGGACAATCTTGAACACAGGATCACTATGCCAAGAGGCAAGACTAGCGAATGGTATTTCTGCATCTGCCTGGGAAGATCACTTCAATCTAGTCTTCAGCGGCAAAGTGGGACAAATCGAGAAAATAACTTTGGACTGTCCAGAACCTTGGGATTCAATTGAATCAAAAGATAAAATTCTGACATTGATGCAACAACTAAAAAACTCACGCGCGGCAGGCCCTGATGGCTTGTCAAACGTGATGTTGAAAGAAAAAAAAGGAACTTTGGGCTGATTTCATTGAGAATCTTTTCCAACTGATATCGATCTCAAAAACCATTCCAACATCATGGACAACATCTGTTATTGTGCCTATTTTTAAGAAGGGCAATAGGGATGATCCGAACAACTATCGCCCTATTGCCCTTCAGGACAGCATAGGAAAAATATTTGCAACATGTTTGCAACAAAAGTTAACGTCTTGGGCATATGCATCTGGCCGAATGGATTGTAGACAAACAGGTTTTACTAAAGATACAGGAACTGAGGTGAACCTGTTGATATTAAACTTATTAAAAGTTGACGCATTGAAAAATAAAAAGAACTTGTTTATAGCCTTTATAGATATGCGTCAAGCTTTTGACACTATTAACCGTGATGAATTATGGATGAAATTACAATCATGGTCCTGCCCACCAGCCTTGCTTCAACCACTGATTGCATTACATAATGATACCACTACAAGAGTTCGCTTGGATGCATCAGGCCACCTGACAATTTAAATAAAAACCTCTAAGGGTGTTAAACAAGGGTGCCCACTAGCTGCCCTACTGTTTAAACTATTAATTTCAGATATCTCAGGCAATCTAGAAAATACTCATCGATTTCCACCTAAAGTGAATGGACAAGAGATCAGCTGGGCATATTACGCAGATGATATTGTGTTATTTGATCTAACCCAAATTGGTCTGCAACGACTTCTGACCAACTTAGTCACATACTTTCAAGAAAATGAGCTTGCCATTAATACAAAGAAATCTAAAATCATGGCAATTACATCAGGAGCAAAAAAGAGAGTCAACCAGTTTAAGTGGTCTGCAGCAGGCGAGACAATCGAGACTGTATCAACAATCCGATATCTAGGCGTGCATATAAATAGCCCGATCTGTGAATCAGTTTGGGTAGCAGAATTGAAACATTGTATGTCCATATTGACAATACAAGGCCAAAAGCTCCATTTTGAATACGGCAAATTCACACTCCAACCTCTACAGACTTTCTATGTACAAAAAGTAATTCCCATAATAACGTATGGGGCGGAAGCTGGTTGGAACATTGATTGTCGAATTTGGGCCATCTTGGAAGGTAAATTTTGGAAGAAAATATTGCGACTTCCAAGTAGTACCTCGATTGTTGCGATAAGATATGAATTGGGCCTGGAACCACTACATGGAACTATCCAATGGAAATCAATTGCAGCCTTATGAAAAATGCAGCTATCAAATATAGCTCCAGCGTACAAGATCTTTGAATCAACGTCTAAGAATCCACATGGAGGAATTCTTTTGTCCTGGGCAAATAAAATCAGGAATATCTTGAAAATAGCTGACATCTCATGGCAAATGGGAATAACAACGCCACAACTTGCAAAGAAAAAGCTAAGGCAATGGAACTGGATTTTGAACGAAGAACAGCGTTCGTCAATGTCCTCATCCCTGAACTTAGGTTTGTCTTGTAATTGCCTAGACAAAGTTCCAAAATATCTATTAAGATTTCCTTCCAGATGGCATCGGAACAAGTTTGAGGTTTCGTTCGAATGTTTATAAAACCAAAGAAGTTCTGTGGAGAAGAAAAGATCCGAGGATCGTTGACAATCTATGTCGATTCTGTACAATGGAAATAGATTTGTTAAAACATCTAATCATGGAATGTCCAACAATAACTACTCAACGGATTTGCTTTTTGGGCAGATTTGCAACACTTTACATTAATTTGGATGAGTGGTGGTGGAGGCTGCTGACTGGAAATAATGTGATGTTAACTTGTGCTGTAATTGATTTTCTGGAAAAACTGCTGGAGTAGGAAGATGCTCCGTAATTTTGATCGAAACATACGGGTTACAGTATTCCAACAAAGTGCTGGTTGAACCCATATGTATGTTTGGACCCATGTGTCTTATCATTTAATGAAGTGTGTTATGATGTGATTGTTCGTGTTTTGTAATTAAAGTTTGTAAAAACTAATTGTTACAATAAAAAATACTAGCTACATCATAGGTTTAAGACTTCAGAAAAAATCCTTGACCAGCCCTGCCCTTAAACTATTATTTCTCTAATTAAAAAGGTATAATCACAATTTTTAAATATTTTAACTCTGAGATTGCAGATGATTTTTTATTACTTAAAACTTCAAAAGGGCAGCTAATTTGCCCTAATGATGTAATACAATGCACTGATAATATTCCATGCTTTCTATTAAATAAGATGCCACGGGGATGCACATACAGAGGGATACGGGATGTAGGGGGTTAGTGTGCAACAATCAACTGCCTGTACTAAATCCCTTCAGCATTATTTGACAATGGTCAAATGGACAAATGAAAAAGTCCTATCAAACCAAAACGTGCTTATGACCAGTGCTCCAGATAAGATTAAAAAGTTCGGAGGAATGTATTTTTTTTTATTTATTTTTTTTGGGACTACAACTATAAGTCCAATTCCCAATGGGAGTATTCTATAAGAGAGAGTACAAATATTTTTTCACTGGAAAATGCAACTGTTTCCACAATAATTCCTTTGCACCTAGTTATTCATACACATTAAAAGATACAAGTTTACTTCCTCCAAACAGACAGTTATGATAGTAGTTTCTTCCTGTGTGCACTATTGGTCCAAACATATCCATGTAGCTCTGTGGGTGAAAGCAGGGGCACATGGTCCTATACGTGGGTTTCCTATTATTTGTTTAGAGTATTTTTACTCCCTATTTTTTTTGGGAGTATTTCACTATTTTTAGGGAGTACAAGTGGCTGATACACCCCTTTTCCGTAGGCCTGCTTATGACTAATATAAGTCTTCTTCGCACACACACACACATATAGAACAAACAAAAGCAAGATATCTAATCACGTTGAACATAAAATAGAATCATACAATATTTCACAAATATATCAACCGTCAAATGTCTATCACAATTTGCGATAGAGAATATAAAAATATCATTAACGATTGGCAATAAAAAAGATCCGAAGAAAAGAGACACATTAAACACATTAATGAAAAGTCTCTCTAAACCACAAAAGTATAACTTTCTACATTTTATATAAATTCATTAAAAGATAGTGCAAGCTATTTATGGATGCATTAGGGGACAGTGTTCTATATCTGGGAATGGATCCTTGCACAAAGCAGCTGTGATCACTAACGATTCAGCCGAAAAAAATGGCTGCCTAAAACTGATCAGAATCTATGCTGTCCAGACAGGCAACACATTTTCAATAACATTTAGTATATTGCTCCATTAAACATACACACTTGATCAGAATGTGATGGGCGGTCACAATTTCTAAACGGCATAAGCGACATAACCACCTCTCCATCAAAAGGCCTTTCCAAGCACCGCATTATTTAAATACTGGCAAAATATTAAAAACGCAGATATCAAATGAATCTCATAAAAGTGAGGCAACACAACCTAATGAGATAACTACGTTGTTGGCCAATAAGAAAACTCTGGGTGGCATATTGCACATGCCTCCTTTTTGTAACAATTTCAATATAGATTGCGAGCAGTGCCATGAGGAAGATTTAGCCTTTGCCCTACGACAGTGATCTTCTCCCTCTAGAAAAGCTATTGCTCTGGCCTCCCGTGAGAGACTGCAGTCGCATTTCACTCACTAAAAGCCCTATTGCCAGATTTAAGACGTTCGCCATTATAGGCTAAGCCTAGTAAAGAGTGTTTCTGTCCTCTGGTCCATGCGATTTTTGCATACAACATACACCTAGCAATCTTGTAAAGGGAGATAGGGGAAGGGAGACCAAGCTCAAGCCACAACGCCTCAACTGGGACTGCATTAGAAACGCCCAACAAGGAATGCAATATCTTACCTTCCGCTAGTTCTAACCACTCTATATGTCGGTAGGGCAACACCTCAAACCCATATAAGATTCCTGGTATGACACATTTGTTATAAACCTCCAGTAATCCACTGAATGGCTTCCCTTGCTAAGCAAAAAGTTAATAAATTTGCCACCTTTTCAGTTTCGGGGGGTAGAGCTACCACGTAGAAGGATATGGAGATGGGGGGCAGGTGTCAGGATTAGTCAGGCGAGTACAAAGGCAGCGAATATGGCAAGGGAAATGTGCACCCAGGAACTACGACTCAGGTATGCTAGAACCCAGGAGTGCAAATAGAGTGTGACATCAAAACCAATATATGAAAAGGGATGTGGGGTAAGCACCGGACCGCGAGGAAAGTCGGCAAGCGCCTTACCCCCAATTGCTGTTACAGGTACTGACAGCGCTAAACCCACGTGGAGGGCAAGCAATGACAGGATCTGTGTACTAACACTCTTGATGGTATTACATAAGGGAACTTAAGAACTGTACTCACGAGGACGAGATAAACCTCTTGAATGTCAGCTAGCCCACGAATCCTGTTGAAGAAACTGGGACCCCGAAAGGCTAGAACAGCAATGGAAGGAAAACTAAATACCTAAATGGGAATAGTGTTTACAAAATAGTGAGGAAAACATAAGCATTCACACAGGAGCTAGCTACTACCGCGCACCACACCTAATAATCAAAGGGAAAATAAATGCAGAAGTGCAGTGGAAAACATGGAATGGATCCTCTAGGAAGAAAGGATCAGGAGCAGGGAAAAACGAAATAACCTATGCAAACTTCTCCCTACCCCTCCAAGGAAAAGACAGGAAACTAAACTAAGAGGAAGGCTAAGGCAAATGGGTAACAGCAGCAAAGGACAGAGTCAAAGAAATATAGAACACAGACAAACTGGGCTGCATCTAAAAGGGGAAAGCACTGAGAATTGCTGCCTGCAAACAGAGGAAGACAAAAAGGGAAATCAAGGGAGCAGAAATCAATTAGCGCATGAATCCGAAATTCAGGGCGGAGGAAACAAGAAAACAGGAACAAGGAAGTAGGTACAAAGGCAAGGAACCAGGAACCAGGGACTAGTCAAAAACAGGAACACTGCAATCGATGACCAGCGCTGGACTGAAGTAAGACTGAGGCTTTTAAAGCTGCTTAACGAGCACACGCCTCGGGTGTGCTGATTGCTGCACCTGCCGCCACAGCTGTTACCTATCCTCCACCCAACCTTGTGTTGCAAGGGTGGAGGTGGAGCAGTGGGCCAGGCATTCTGGGAAGCATAGTCATTTGGTTAAAGAAGCATGCTGGCTGCCAAAAACCTGGAATGGATCCGGAAGGGAAGTAGCTGGGAAAATAGGGATTTAGCGCTCCCAAATCATCACAGCACTGTAGCATAAAGTTCGGAGGAAAAGTCCAGTAGGGAATAAACCCCAAATCATGCCCCCAAATGGTGGGAACGGGAGCGAAGGGAGCGAGTCGTGACAGTATACCCCCTCCTACGGCCGGCTTCGGGTGCCCGCCACCCGCACGAGACATCTTCTTTCCATGATGGGAGTGCTTTTTCTTTGGAGGTGGCACTGATGGAAATGGTGGCCTGTGGGCAAAGGCAGATGGACTTCCATGATAGGAGTGCTTTGTCTTTGGAGGTGGTACTGATGGAAACGGTGGCTTCTGGTGAGGAAGAGACTCATGGTTCGACGAAAGGCATGAAGGACTTGCAGGACCAGAAGCAGAGTTGGAAGGTCCAGGAAGTTCAGTCACTGGGAGTGGACCCTTATAAGTCTTTGAGGAGGGAGGCAGGCTGGTGCAACATGCCTTAGGCAATGGTAGAAGCTCTGTTAGCCTTTCTGCCGAGAGTGGACATGCGGGAGGTGAGGAAAATGCTGGCTTCAGGAAAGGTTTATGCTCAGCTATTAGAGAAGGTGGTGGCTGAGGTAGAGGTTCAGATTTCCTTCTGTCATCCATCTGGGAAAAGGCTTTTGGTTGAAAGTGACTTAGGTTTGACTGCACATGTTCTACGCCTTGGAGACCTGAAAGTCCAATGGGTTGTACAAGGCTAGTACTCCTGGTGACAGTCGTGTAGCCACTTTGTTTCACGTGGGATACCACAGCAGGGATGTTTGGCATCCTGATAGGAGTGATAGACGCAGTACTTGGTATTTCAGGCAGACTCGCAGAAGGAGCAATAACAGACACATCTTGAACTGCAGCAGTCATTCCCTTCCTTTGGCTACTAGCACCCGACTGGTGCTTCTTGGCGGAATTCTGTTGCACAAGTCCTGTAGGTAATACGCCGGTCTGCACCACCCCTTGTGCACACCCAAGTGAGTGGTTCTGACTCACCACTTGGTCCAGCTTGATGACTCTGAAGCGGGAGCTGGCAAAAGTCTCAAACTCTGATGCTGCATCTTTAGGAGGCTCTGATGCTAAAGTGAAGCAGTTGGGAGAATCGTCTTGTGGAAAAGGCAGGCATTCTGGTGCTCCTCCTGAAGCAAAAGAAAGGCAGGCTAGACGTTCATCGACTGTAAATGGTTGGGATTCAGGAGGAATCGCTGGAGCAGAAGAAAATACAGCAGAATCTGATGGTGTAGACAGGTATACCTCTGATATTGGCAGCGAGGCTATGCAGGATACAGGCGTCTCATGAACTGAAGGCAAATACTCAGTATACTCCGGGACTGAAGACATGCTCTTTTGATGGACTACCGGAGGCTCTAAAGCTGAAGGATGATCTGCAGGATGAGTCACTGTAGCTGAAGACAGGCAGGTCAGGGGAAACCTTGAGGCTGAAGGCATGCAAGCTGGAGCAATCTCGGTTGCTGGATATAAGCATGTCCATGTCTTTGGGACTGGCTCTTGAGTAAATGGCAGACATGGCAGCGGTTCATTGGTTGAAGACAGGTGTGCCAAAGATGACTGCAGGGCTGTGGATTGAATCATAGAAGAGTCAATGGTTGTAGGAGGACAGACAGAAGTCTCAGAAGTTGACAGACCCATCGGTGGCTCAGGAATGAAGGGCACCTTTAGGGCAGTAGACTCCTTGGCACCAATAACCAAAGACTGAGCTGTACCCTTGCAGTCCCTTTCTTTAGTGGGTGACACAGAGTCTTTTTCTTTGTAGAAGTCAAAATCAATCAGTGGAATCACCATAGTAAAGTCTCTGTTAATCAGGATTTCGTCTATTGTCCATTCCTCTGTTTTAGCTTCTGAAAGAGGCAGATTATCAATCAACAGTTCAGGAACCGCCTGACGGTTCTTTGGTTCGGTATACTGTGGAATGAGTCCATCAGAACATGAAATCTGTACTGTCTCTGACTGTTCGTATTGATCAGAAGTGGCAGAAGGAAGAGTGAACCCAGAGGTAACATTGTTTTCCACATCAGCTTTAACATCTACTTCAGTCTCAGCAACTGTATCAAGAGCAGGGCCTAAGCCTACGGTAGTGACTGAATCTGTGTATGCCACCGTTGTGGATTGTGTTTGGAAATCAGAAGCTTGTATGTGTGCTAGCTCAGAATTATGACAAACTGCTACACAGGGTATTTTTGGTAAAGGAGTGGCTTGTAACTCTTCAGCTAACTGCAATCCCTGATAAACAGCAGAACAATTGTTAGAACCTGTGCCTAGATTAAGCGCTGTGCTAGACGAAAGACCTTCACTCCCAATAGATCTAACATATCGACAAATATCATGGTTTACCAAAGTCTCTGCACTCAGGGGCTGAACCGTGTTCACTTCCTCCACATCAACAGATAAAGTCTGAGGTGTATTCAGTAAAGAGTGTAAGGTTTTATTTTCCTCTTGTGCAGAAATGAGTTCTTGTCTTAACTCCTCAAGTTTAGCTCTTAGCATGCCCTGCATTAACTGTACATCACTATCAGTAGGCACAGGGGGAAGCATAGTGGCATCAGGGCTGGATCCTGCACTAGCAATCTGGATGTGCATCGATTGTACATTGTCCTCTACTGCTTGCAGGTTCTGTGATTTATAGTTTATTTTTCCAACTTGGTCTGTGTTTCCCTTAAACAAACTATTGACATTAGACCTCTTGGCATTAGGGACTACAGTATGTACCTGTGCAACGGAGTATGCGTTAGACTGAGGGTAGAAAACAGAAGTTATGCAAGAAACCCCTCCATTCTTTCTGTTGGTATCATGAAACTGTTCTATCTGAGGTGAAGCACAACTGGAATCATGGGGTTCAACAACAGAGGTACTCTCGTATAATAAGTCTAACAGTGTGTTGTTTTCTGCGGCTAAGGCTTGTGCTGACATAGAATCGGGATCAAAACCAAAGATAGAACTAAGATCAGGCCATGTAGGATGTGTCATCCTATGGGAAAAATACTTTGCACGTAAATGCCCATTCGTGACAAGGAGTTCATTGGAGTCAGGACTAGTGATTTGATTGTCACAGGTAAATGTAGGGGAAGCTTTCTGTACAAACTTGTTAGAGGCCTTGCTGCCTTTCTTTCTTAAACTTGCCATATTCAATGGGAATTTTGGGCTGGTCATACTGTCAGGATTAGTCAGGCGAGTACAAAGGCAGCGAATATGGCAAGGGAAATGTGCACCCAGGAACTACGACTCAGGTATGCTAGAACCCAGGAGTGCAAATAGAGTGTGACATCAAAACCAATATATGAAAAGGGATGTGGGGTAAGCACCGGACCGCGAGGAAAGTCGGCAAGCGCCTTACCCCCAATTGCTGTTACAGGTACTGACAGCGCTAAACCCACGTGGAGGGCAAGCAATGACAGGATCTGTGTACTAACACTCTTGATGGTATTACATAAGGGAACTTAAGAACTGTACTCACGAGGACGAGATAAACCTCTTGAATGTCAGCTAGCCCACGAATCCTGTTGAAGAAACTGGGACCCCGAAAGGCTAGAACAGCAATGGAAGGAAAACTAAATACCTAAATGGGAATAGTGTTTACAAAATAGTGAGGAAAACATAAGCATTCACACAGGAGCTAGCTACTACCGCACACCACACCTAATAATCAAAGGGAAAATAAATGCAGAAGTGCAGTGGAAAACATGGAATGGATCCTCTAGGAAGAAAGGATCAGGAGCAGGGAAAAACGAAATAACCTATGCAAACTTCTCCCTACCCCTCCAAGGAAAAGACAGGAAACTAAACTAAGAGGAAGGCTAAGGCAAATGGGTAACAGCAGCAAAGGACAGAGTCAAAGAAATATAGAACACAGACAAACTGGGCTGCATCTAAAAGGGGAAAGCACTGAGAATTGCTGCCTGCAAACAGAGGAAGACAAAAAGGGAAATCAAGGGAGCAGAAATCAATTAGCGCATGAATCAGAAATTCAGGGCGGAGGAAACAAGAAAACAGGAACAAGGCAGTAGGTACAAAGGCAAGGAACCAGGAACCAGGGACTAGTCAAAAACAGGAACACTGCAATCGATGACCAGCGCTGGACTGAAGTAAGACTGAGGCTTTTAAAGCTGCTTAACGAGCACACGCCTCGGGTGTGCTGATTGCTGCACCTGCCGCCACAGCTGTTACCTATCCTCCACCCAACCTTGTGTTGCAAGGGTGGAGGTGGAGCAGTGGGCCAGGCATTCTGGGAAGCATAGTCGTTTGGTTAAAGAAGCATGCTGGCTGCCAAAAACCTGGAATGGATCCGGAAGGGAAGTAGCTGGGAAAATAGGGATTTAGCGCTCCCAAATCATCACAGCACTGTAGCATAAAGTTCGGAGGAAAAGTCCAGTAGGGAATAAACCCCAAATCATGCCCCCAAATGGTGGGAACGGGAGCGAGTCGTGACAGCAGGGGCTGTTCTTGATCGGCAGCCCTGAATATGTATAGGTATCAACAACCTCTAGTCTAGTGAGTCCCATTTGCAAAGGAAGTGCTTTTTACCGGTCATCCTCTTACCGAAAATCATGATTTTAGTTTTACCCTGGTTAACCTTAAGTTTGTTAATGGCTGCATACGCATAGTGAGCATCCATGGTACGCTGTAAGCCCACTGATGTCTGAACAATTAATACCATGTCGTTGGCGCAAGAGAGCCAGCCTATGCTCCGACCACCGAACTTAGGTGGAAAATTGTGAGCCGCGTCCAGAGCTTCATCCATGTCGGCTACGTACAAATGAAAAAGGGGTGGGGGAAAGTACACAACCTTTGTAGAAGCCTGAAGTTAGTAGCTACAGATTGCCAAGTATGGCCTTCCTGTGTAAACGTAATAATCACAGATGTGTCAGAATAGAATTCTCATAACATTTAGTAGGAAAGGGTCTTTCCCCCAATTAAACAATTTCTCCCAGAGCCAATGGCGAGAGACACAATAAAACGTACTCAAATAATCCACACAAAAAAATATGTACAGATGACCATTATCCTTACTGTGCAAATCGGCTATAAGTCATTGAAGCATCTGCATACTATGTGTGATACCACAGCCCTTTCTGAAGCCAGTCTGTTAACATTTAAACAGTGTGGCACTAGCAATACACACATCCAAAAGGTTTTAACAAAAGAGTGGAAAATATTTCCCCCAATGGAGTCAAGCATAGCCAACAGGCGATAATTGCAGTGCACCGAACAGAAACCCTTCTTAAAGACTGAGATGACTATTGACTCAGTTTCTGGGTACTATACCATTTGTTAAACAGCTGTAAATAATTCTGATAAAAGTGAAGCCCAGAAGGTTGTATGGCCTTTGATGACAATGTTGGCAATGCTATCTGGCTCAGGTAATGTATTACTACAGTGTTTGTCACGTTTAAACAAGTTCAATTAATTAGAAACGGAACATACACAAAACATGGCTATTTGATGCCTAATGAGTAAATAGAAAATGGTGTGCTCTCCTGTTCGTTTAGCCACTGGACAGGTGCGGGAAGGCCTCAAAGCCTGGCAACGTCCCAGAGGGCCTCTGCGTATAGGCCTTAAAGAAGGCAGTGGTCCGGTCATACGTTAGTGTCCACCCAAGGCCAATCTAGCAGAACCCAGTCCAGCCATCAGCAGAAAGCAATCCAATTGATTTATATGGTTAGTAGACCCAACAACCACTAGGCGCTCTTGAGCACACGACAAGGTCATCACCTCACATATCCTTACTGCTGCGCCCTCTTACCCTCGGGTCTAGTGGGCATTATAAATGAATAAAACAAACAAAACAAACACATACACAACATGCGTTAACATACTATAACCACCACACTAGTAATGGCTGCTTATTTTGCCAGCCTATATTGGGAGCGCTCTTCCCTTCTTTTAATATATTAAAACCAACAACCACTACCGCTCACCCCTATTTGGAGAATCAAAACAATACATATGATCTCCATATTTTTGGTTTCCCAAAACAATGTGAGAGAAAGAACACCATGGACTTTCTACAGAAAGAACTCCCAAAACATATAGATCGACTTCCAAACTCAGTTAAAAAAGAAAGGGCACACAGAGCAATTGGCAACAACACTGGCAACAAGAACCCCTTGTTCTGTCTTTAACTCAGCCATTCTGCTTCTTTTTTTGTTCCCCCCACCCAGTCTTCCATATCTCCTTCACTCCTTTCCATCTCTCTTCTTTCATTTGACTGCCAGCTTTTGTTTCACTTCCTCTGTACTGTCTTTAGGTGCTATCACTGTATTGCTGGACCCTACCTTTCCTCTTTGATCTCTCCTTACACCCCTTCCCACTCCTTCCCTTCCCAACACTTTCCTTGCATTTCCTAAACCCCTGTGCACCCCTTTGCACTACCGTTCCTTCACGCGTCTGGCCCGTAAAAGCTGCAATCTCTACTGTCTGACATTTGCTCCGCTCCTTCTATCTTTCACTCTCACCTCAAAGCTCATCTCCGATCACTCTGTGTAAATCCCTTCTAACCTTGAAGTTCCATTTTCTTTTGCCTGCCTCATTTATTTCTAATCACTATACATCGCTTTGGGGAAAGCGCTTCATAAATGATATATGTGGCATTTATAACGCGCCTGTACACAAGTGTTTCTAGGTGCGACAAGACAAGGAGGGGGAAACAAAGGGAGGACAAAATAACAATCTTATTAGGCCTTGTGTCAATCAGATCGCGCAAGTGCAGGGAAGAGGGAAGGGGAGAAGTGCCATGGGGGGGGCAGGGAGGAAGTGCAGTTAACTCACAAGTGCAGCCAGTGGGTGGCTCATAAGTGCAGAGAGAAGGGACTGTAGGGTTGCAGATACAGACCCTTAAGTGCTGAGGAGCCCGGAGGCAGTGCAAGGGCAACTGGACATGCAGGAGCGTGGGCCCAAGTTCAGAGGGTGACCAGGTGACCAGTGCGCGAAGCAGTCAGGTGCATCAGCAGGGGAAGAGGAAGAGAGAAAGCGGAAGCAAAAAAGAAGGTCTTGAGTTACTTCCAGAACCGGAGGTGGTTCTGCTCAAGTGTGAGAGGCAGGGAGGATGTTCCAGAGGGAGGCCCCAACCGAGGAGATAGATCTGTCTCCAACTCTCTGCTTGGAAAAGTGACTGACTCTTAGAGTTGGCGGTGGATGAGCGGAGCGCTCAAGAAGGAAGATGTTTTGGAAGAGAAAGTTGGAGGTAGAGCGGTCCGAGGCCCCAGAAAGCCTTGTGGACAATGCAGAGGGTCTTGAAGCTGATCCTTGCAGCCAGTGAAGAGATTTCAGAGCTGGAGAGATACAATCCCTGGGCTTGAGGCCAAGGACAAGTCTTGCAGTTCTGTTCTGGATAGTTGTAAAGGTCGAAGAGTAGAGGCAGGAAGATTTAGAAAGGGGCTGTTGCAACAGTCCAGCCTAGAGAGGACCAGAGCTCTGGAGACAGTGAGTTTCTGGGGGAAAGTGAGAAAAGAGAATACCTCTGAGGAGGTGCAGCTGATAGTTTGACTTCTTAGAGACGTCGGAGATGTGAGAGAGAAGGAGAGGGTGGAGTCGAAGATGACACCAACGTTCTTAGCCTCACAGGAAGAGGGCCCTGAGTGGGCAGCCAGAGAGAGAGAGAGAGGAAAGCAGGGAGCGGGTGTCCCAATGAGGAGGATCTCAGTCTTACTGGCATTAAGGCAGAGATCATTGGCGGCACACCATTCCTGATTTGCGGCCAGACAGTCTGGTATGAGAGAAAAAGAAGAGATGGCTGAGGGGCGCCTGAAAGAGCTTTGTAACAATAAAATACAAACAACATATCATTCCTTTATTATTAAACTATTGAGGCACGCTGTGAAGAAGGATATATTAATAATAGCTGGAGAAAAGAGGAACTTGTACTGGGGGAGTACACATTAAGAAGATCCATCTATCAGGACTTCAGCAAGGATGTAGTGGACCAAGGAGTCAAATTTCAAAGAGCAAAAAAGGCTGGCCAGAGAACATAATTTGGTCTACTTTATGACTTATCCAACCACCCTGAAAATAAAATTTGGGGAAGGATACATGTTTTCAAAGACATAGAACATGCAATGGCCTTTTTAGGAAAACTACACTGATTATTTAATAGAATTGTGCTACATTAATACACATATAGGACGGGTTGAAAGGCTCGTTTTGTTAGTTCAAATGTGTATTTGCTATTGTGGAAATAGAGGGGGGGGCAGTTTGCTTGATCTCCTTATTCCCCAGGGGTTTCGTAAACAGGAGTGTCTTCACTACTGAATGAATTAATTGGCCATGTCACTCCAGAGCACTCCCATATGATAAAATAGGTCAATATGGCACATAACCATTAGAATAGTCTGAGAAGTTGATGTAGATGCAAGGCGGTGAGAAATGCACGTATGCCTGTAACGTGCCTTACAAAGCATAGCAGCCGCAAACATCAGCTGCTGGTGTGGTTAATAAAACGCGCTCCCAGGGCACACTGTAACGCAGCAGGAACACTGGAACACGCATGTGAAGAAGATCCGACCATATTAGACACTCGCACAGGTGAGGGATAGATGCATTTTTCCCCACAGCTCCTGCAGCTCAATTTCATACATTATGGTTAAAAGTTGAAGCCCAATTACATATTCTCTTCTAAATCAGCTCAAAGAAAGCACATCAGATGAAAGTGCACATTTTTTTTATTGTGAATTACTTTGACATAAAAACTTTTTTCACAATCACAAATGAAAGTCAAAACTATGAAGATAGATATCCATAATCCTTCATTCATTCATTAAAACCACAGTTCGCACCCTGATATTCATTAGTTCCAAAATTACATAACGGATTAGTTTGTGACCATGATGACAGGTTTCCTTATTTAGATGTTTCTTCAATATTCTCCTGGTCCTTTAGTAGTTTGTCCAAGAAGTTTATACCTGCACATGTAAAGCGCTGGTTCCTTTCCAGCCTAAAATCTTCCCACCGTTCATCAAGGGTTTTGACTTTGAAGGGTTCCATATAACTGAAGGCATCATTGTCTTTCGTCGGCTACAGCTGTGCATTCCAATAGGAGATGCTTAGTTGATTACATGAAATTTGTACTCTGCAAAATCTGCACTTTCCTTCAATGATACCTCGTTTCCCTGCGATGTGTTTGTACTCATTGGTTGGATAGACACTTAGACGAATTTCATCAACCTCCCTCGTAGATGGGTATCCCTCTCGATGTTCATTCGCCATGCTGATGTGGGATTTGAACAAAAATGTTGCTTCTCGTGTTTGGATCCAATCATGTTTTTCTTTTACGCGATTAGGGTTAGTCACTAGCTCTTGTAATGATGAGTCAAGAGCGGACAGTTGACTCTTCAACTCTTCTTTCCAGATATTTAATGTGGTTGCACTTTTACCGTGCTCGTTCGATTCTAGGATTTTGCAACCCACCACTGGATTCTCCACACTGATTTTTCTTAGACGGGCCAGTGACTTCCATTTTATTTTGGAGTATAGGGATTATAACCCTAGTTATGCTCTTATTGCGCCAATTGGAGTACATCTCGTAAGTTTCAAGGTCGGTTTCCAAAAAAGGCTTTCCAAGTTTTGGCCAAATTCTCCAGGACAGATTCAAACCCACACTATCTTATGGTCTCACCTCCATAAGATAGTGTGGGAACAATCTTCTGCACATAAACAGTCGTACAGGGAGTAAAGGGAATTTCCCAAATCTTCCATTTAAAATAGAGGCTTGAGAACATAACATTCTAGCTTTGGAAAAAAGCTCTCTGCCCAGCTTTGCTCCTTTGTTGATTGGCTGAATCTTATTCCCAGGTATCTTATCTCTGGACTTTCTATCGTCTCTTCACCAATCTTCCAGCAACATTTCTTGTTGGTTAGTTTGTTTGTTTCTCCTACGGATACCATTTTTGATTTCCCAATGTTGATCTCAAAGTAATTTTGGATCACATAGTTCTGCAGTTTGTTCAATAGACATTGTAATCCAATCTGTGTTTCGTCTATAATGACGATATCGTCAGCACAGCAGATCGATATTTCCTGCTCGTTGATTTTCGGGGGGTAAACGCCTTACATCTCTTAGTGCCTTGGGCAGGTCTGCGATGTACAATTCAAAGAGTGTTGCGGCGAGAGGGCAACCTTGTTTCACTCTTTATTATAATCGTTTTTAATTTTATTTTATTAAAATCGGTATTGCTGCTGATAGTTTACCCTCGTTGTTTATTCTTATCTGGGTGGAGGTGTTTTGATGTAATGCTCTTATTGGTTGTAGTAGTTCTTCCGGGCACTTCCAATTCGTGAGTTTTTCCCCATAATTTGAGACGATTTACCCAGTCAAAAGCTTGACTTAAATCTATGAAGGCTAAATATAGTGTTCTTTTATTCCCAATGGCATTTGTTTTAAGATTGACAGGATAAAAAGATTTAAGTCAGTACCGGTTCCCTCGGAAAATCCAGTTTTGCGGGGGTCTATGATATTGTTGTATGCCCAGTCTGATGAACTATGCTGCAGATCTGTTGCAAATAGTTTCCCTATGGTGGCAAGTAGGGAAACTGGCCGGTAATTTCTTGGTTCGTCACGTTTCCCTTTCTTAAAGATTGGGACCGTTATGCTTTTAGTCCAGGTTTCCGGAATTTGCATCCCCACCCCCCGATTGTTTTAAATATCAGGTAAATCATCTATGCCCATTCTGCAGGTTCTTTTTTCAGATGTATGTTTGTTAGCCCATCCGGACCTGCCGCAGAGGAGTTTTTCAATTTTCTTATTGCCCGTTCGATTTGTTAGTTCATCATTGCTTTCCAAGGGCAACTTGTGCTAACTAAGGTGTCTTTGTTCGTCATTTCTAAGCTTCCGAAAACTTTTGCATAGTGCGCTGTCCAGTCGGATTCAGAGAGACTGCTTATGAGGAGATTTTGATGATTTAAGCTTAGGTTGTTAATTATGTCCCATGTGTCTCTTGTAGATGTGTTGGCCAAGGCACATAACATCTTTTCCCCTTGTTCCTGGTCTCGCTGTGTTCGGAATCCGATTAACCAGTTTTTGTCGTGTTTTTTAAAATTATTTGTCCAAGTAAAATTTCTCAATTAAGTGCTTTTTTAGGTTCCGAATTTCTTTTCTCAGACGTTTCCTTTTTCAACCACCTTAATACTATATCAATGTTTTGGAACCAATTGTCTCGTCTGTGAGCATGAGTTTTTTTTATTTCATAGATTTTTAGAAGCGAGTCAAAGGTAACGTCTGGGTTGTCACATGTTAATCCGAGTTTTATATTTCTGAGTTATGATTGAGATGTCACTCTTCTTTAATCTTAATCGATTTCCGCCTGGGTTTAGCTCAAAGCTGCAAGTTTTGGCAGTCTCTCTCGTAGATTTTTCTGTTACCCAAGTTAGTTTCAAGATATTGTGGTCACTTTCTTCTTGTGGTAACACTTCAAAACTGGTTACCTTGTGTAGTTGGCTTTTTAAAACCCATATATAGTTGCTTATTGATCTGGAAGCACTATTTGACCAGGTTGGTTTGCCCGGGATATCGCAGTTCACTTGGCCATTTAGCATAAATAAGTTGTTTTCGTTAGCCATCTGAACCCATTTGGCTGCATCTGTATGTCCAAAGCTTAGATGATTGAGGAGTGCATTCCCTTGTTGATTCAGACATTTGATATTCAGTTCTCCACATATAACTACACATTCAGGTAGGGAATGTCCATAGATTCAGATTTTATTATATCCACAATTGTCCTTAAGTGCACATTCAATGGGCAGGTAGACCCATCTGCAAAAGGACAGGATGAGGTCAGGTGTATAACCACGGGTATAAACTCGAAAGTGCTTGGCCTATTACAAACACACTAAAGTTGTGATTGGAACCATGTGTAAATAATCATATCTGGTGGGTGACATCTATGTGCATGAATACTCCTGGCCACCTCAGGGCTTCATGAGTCTAGGGATGGGCTTCCCTCAGGATAGGGTCAGGGGCTTGATCCCCGTTTGAGGGAACAGGGCCCCTCCCCAACATGGGGCAGAAGGCCTACCAAGGAATATGCCAGAGCCAGGCCTACTCCAGAACCCGGGTGAGTGAGTTCAGAGGGCCGCAGTCCTTGACCCACATGTGTCCGGATGACTGACCTTGAGATTGCTGTCGGTCATCCAATGCCTTGCACCCTTTATACTTCCCAGAGTGCTCTTCATTTCAGGACCACAAGACCCATCATGCAATGGAGCAACAGTGGAACTCAGAAGACTGCAGAAAAAAGTTGCAGGCATAGAGAACTGACCCTGCCAGTCCCTCTCCAGAAAAGACCAAAGAGATAGAACTTACTGCACCTCCAAGAAAGTAACCCTCCAAGTGACCTCTGGACATGGTAAATAGACCCAGATTAAATTACTGCTTGCAGAAAAGGTGCATGGCTAAAAAGGGAGGTACAGACTGAACCCCAGGAAAAAGAGCAGACATGGATTGGCCCATTGTGTCAACTTATAGACAACCAATGGAGTGGGAGAGGAAGGGCCGAAGAAGGGAGTCCGGGTTTATAAAAGACCCAGAGAAATATGACGGAGTGAAAAATGTTTGGGTGATGTCAGAGGTGCGCAGGCCGACCAAGAAAACAGCCAAGGGTTGAGCACAAAGCTTAAGAGTTTGTGGGGGAGTTGGATGAAGGTGCAGGTGAGGTGTTGTGTGTGAGAGAGAGAGCGGTACCATCTGGAAAGCGTGTTGCTGGGATTGTGAGAGTGTATTCGAGTGAAAGTGGTAGTGGGGTAGTGTGAGATTATAGAAGGTGAAAGAGATAGTAGAGGATGAGAACAAGAGACTGTGTAAGAGAGGGAGAGAAGAGAGACAGGAAAGAGTTGTAGTGGGGGAGGTAAGAGGAAGTAGTTGGTGGTGGAGAGATAGAAAAGTGAGAGGAGTGTAGTAACTCTGAGGGGACAGAAGAGGAGAGAAGTTTGATGAGAGATAGAGGGGGGAGAGAATGGAGGGAGAGAGAGCGGGAGAGAGCGCATGTGAGAGAGGAAGAGGGAGGAAGAGAAAGGGAGTGAGAGAGAAAAAGAGAGAAGGAAGAAAAGACGAGAGAGAGAGTAGGGGAAGAAAGGATGGTAGCGAGCATGGAGGCATCAGACCAGGAAAAAACATAAGGGAGTGAGGGAGAAAGTGTCTGAGAATATACATACATCATTCAGAACTTTACAAGAGACCATTCTTGCAGGAGAATTCAAATTGGCTGCCCATAGGAAGTCCTGTAGCGAGGGAGATAGATCAGGCCTTGGCCATTAAACCCTCCAGAGACAGAGGCTAACCGAGACAATAGGGGGTCAAAGAGCTATAGTTTCCACTTGAATGTTGGGTGCTAGGGAAGCCTGGGTTAGTGTGGAGGGAGCCCAGAGGAGGTTGTTGCACCAGCCAGAAACACACATTAGCGAAGACCACCTACAGTCTTGAAAACTTCAACAAACCCATTTCAAAGTACTGTTAAAAAAAATAACTGAAATCATTGATTGGACTCTTTAGAGTGGGATCAGTGGGCGTATTAAGAAGGACTTTGATGAGGGGGTTCAATGGGGAAGGGAAAGCAAGACCTTAGCAAAGGACTATAAATCTGGAATAATTGAAGCCAAACGTAATTTTCACAATACTAGAATAGCCAATGCTGCCTCTGATGTAAAGGAAATGTTTTAAATCCTAAAAGAACAAGAGGCAGTTCCTCTCCCAGCTGACCAACTAGAGGTTAGAGAGGCCGCCTGGTGTCAGAACATACAGGATGGCATGCACAATAAACTCCTGGGAATAACAGCAGTGATGCGGGAAAGAAAGAAGGAGTTAACTGTAAAGGCCACAAGTGAACACCATAAGTCCCGATCAAGCCAGTCGACGTTCCCACAATTCAATTTTCACCCAGTCACCATCATGATTCCTGCCCCTCATGTCCCCAGCCCTCCAAGATGTCAGACTGGAGCCAGGCCACGATCACCTACATGGCCCTCAAGGGCCTCTCCATCCCTCCAAAGACCCACTTGGAGTCTGACTTGGCGCTTGTAGCACCAGACTCACTCACTCACTCCCATTGGATAACATTGGGGATTGGACTTTTAGTGCATTGATGGGGACAAGATGGATGCCCCCACATATTTCGGTTCCCAGAACTGCTTGTGCGGTCTAGTTTTTTGGGTGTGGTTCAGCCCAGAGGCACCTGGGATACCCAGAGACTATTTAAGCCACACCCAGGCTGAGAAACATGCTTTGCGTTTTCTGCACCTGCAGCGTGACACTCACCGTGTTCGGATCGGTCTCCAGTAGGCCTGCATCTTTCATCTGCACTCAGCTCCTGCAAGAACAAGAACACTGTTAGGAACAGCCTTACCTTGCGGCGCTTCTGCCCATCAGCATCGCTCCTTCTGTTCTGCGGGCATCTTCGGCGGTGTCATTCCCATCCCGGCACGCCGCTTCCTAAGGAAAAGGGAAAAGAACAGAAAAAAGGCATAAGTAAGCATTCAGCAAATCTTTGCTTATTTTTAAATACTGTACGAGCTTCAAACGCTTACCTGAATCCCAGCCTCTCTGGGGGAACTTTGTCTCCGGAACTTCTCATCCATCTGCAAGAGGGAAAAGACACTCCAGGTTAGCGTGGAAACATCTAGAGGCACTGCATACCGCGCTTACCCACTGCATTTGTTCTTCATAACCGGCATCCACGCTGAAAATGTCGCAGCACCTAAAAGACACAGAAAAATAACTCAGTTCAATGCAAATACGAAAGGGGTGCATCGCACTCTCACTCACCTTCAGCGCTACTCATCTCAGCAGCACGCCACCATCCCCGGACACCGGCCATCATCTAAGGAACGAAGTTAGAGAACTGTTCAAAAGACTCATTATACTTACCTGTCGGACTCTTGCCAGTAACTAGGCAGCAACGAGCCCGCATCAATCAACGCACCCCTGAGCTGAAGGCAGAAAGGAGAGCACACTATCCAAGAAAACAAGGTGAGCTGTGGATCAAAGGGAAGGGTTGGACCCCAGGGAAGAAGGGGTTCAAGCACACAGACAATAGGGAGTTAAACTCTACCAATCCTGTGTTTCAGGCCCACTCTCCAGTCGAATAGCCTCCAGGGAAGGGTTCGAGGTCGTAAGAGGTCAGAACAGGCTGAGTGACGTCCCCGTGGATACCAGGTGAGCGTTACAGTCACAGAGGAGACTGTACAGCAAGTCATTGAAATATTAAAGCCCACTTGGTGCAAAGGGGACTCTTGTGCCTCATTAATA
Source organism: Ambystoma mexicanum (assembly GCF_040938575.1). Lineage (NCBI taxonomy): Eukaryota > Metazoa > Chordata > Amphibia > Caudata > Ambystomatidae > Ambystoma > Ambystoma mexicanum. The sequence goes on along the minus strand of NC_090937.1, from coordinate 380,235,037 downwards.
ATAAAAACCTACCCTCCCCGCCTAATAAGGCAATCTGCACTTTTGTCAATGTGTCATTGTGCGAAGGAAAGGTACCTCATGATTTAAAACATACAATGCTTACTCCCATACTAAAAATAGTCAAGATTAGCAAGGGATAACCCACTAAATTATCACCCGATCTTGAACAGACCTTTTCTGCTGAAAATCTTAGATAAAAGGTAGTGTACAGTCAGATTCCCGAACATCTACATCTGTACCCCATCCTGAACGAGCATCAATCATCAATCTTGCTCGATCAGTCTGCAGCGTTCGACTTGGTCGACCACTCAATTTTGATGTCCAGATGAGGTCGCTCATTTTTCACCATTGGTGATCTCATGCATCGCATTGTTCCTGGAGAACAGAGTTAGTAGAGTATGATCAGAAACAGCTGAGGCCACTCCTATTCCGGTCCTCTTTGGGGTACCCCAGGGTGCTAGTACAGCACCATGCCTCTACAATATATTCATGACTCCGTTTTTCTCTAAGAGGCGGCGAGAATTACGTTTTGTAATTATACGGACTGTGTGTCGTCCCGCTTTCAGGCTGTCATTCTCAGGATGAACTTGAGTTGAACAGAATCTTCGTCATAATAGAGAACTGGATGCTCAATAACAACTTGGATCTTAACAAAAGTAAAACGGAACTCATGATTGTGGGTAGCTCTGTCGCCATAAAAAAGTTGAACATAAGTTTTTGTTCCTTTAGGTTAGGTGCTGACCTCATTACACCAGTTCCTAAACTAAAGATCCTGGGCGTAATTCTCGACCAGTCCTTAACCATGGGACCTCATGTCTCTGGCATTGTCACTGCCTCTGCGTATTATATCAAATTGCTCCACCATTTTAAGACGCTTATACCTCAGGCGAGTGCAGAGACAATCGCCAGAGCCATCATTGGCGCAAAGATGGATTACTGCGGGAGCTTACTGGCTGGTATCAGTAATCGTGATGTGCACAGGCTACAGACCCTGCAGAACAGGGCAGTGAGAGTAGTTTTGGGTCTCTCAAGAAGAGACCATATATCGGGCGCCAGGCGGTCTCTTCATTGGTTGCCAATTGAGGCTCGTGTTACTTACAGGATCCTCACTATGACATTCAAGTGCAGACTAGGGACCATGCTAGCATACCTGCAAGACTCCATCAGAGACAAAGCTAACGGAAGATAGCTAAGATCCAGCTGGCAGAACCTGCTAGGCTATCCCAGATGTAGAACCTCAAAAGATGAGCAGGGAGCTTTCCATTTGGTGGCTCCCAAACTTTGGAATCAACTTCCAAAAAAGATTTCAGAAGTCGTTGCCGGCTTTTATGAAAGAGCAAAAAACCTATCCGTTTGCGTAACCCTCATTCTCTCACCTTGTTCGCTTACAGGTCTTTTCTTACTCACATTTCACCATGTGACAACTGTTCTTTGTAATGTGTCTGTCCAATTGTATGCACCTTTATGCCCGAGGGGGCACAGCGCGCTATACAAATAATGTAATGTATAGGCAAATGTAAAACCCAATTTGCCCAATATGGCACTGCAATTATATATATATTCAGCCGATGAGCTTAACTGTAAAGGGCGGTTGGGTAATCGAAGTGATAGGATTGCAAATGTGTGAATTTTTTTGCAATAAGGGTTGGGAACGGGTGGGTGCAACTTGAGCCCGAGTAGCAATCCAAACAGATGGAGAAGGGTCTAGCATTGACGCGGTCTGTAAAACTATTGCTCAAAGTAATTGGGGGAGCTAAGTAGTGAGAGGGGATAGCTCAGGGGCAACACGTTTGTCTCGTTAGCAAGACAGCGCATGCCAACACAAGTTTGAATCCTGATTCTGCGCTTAGAAACCAATCTCTGGCATGTCGTAAAAGAAGATTTAAGTTACTTACCTGTAACTATTGTTATCCAGCGTGGGGTATGGCATGGGTTCACATGCTCATGGATATTCCCCGTCGTCAGGCTGGGAATCCTCAGTAAAAGAAAAACAGTTAAACTTTCACTTTTAAACCTGTGTTTCTCCTCCAAACCATTGACAGTCCTCTCCCTAAGTCCCACCTCTGGCAGCCATCTTCAGATTGTAACCCCATGCTTCAGTGTTGGGAGTCCTCGAGTTTCTCTCTGAGCTATTTGTAAGTTTTTTAATTTTTCGATGACAAATGTTACATTTTTGTCTCAAAGAGCCTGTGTGCTCTTTTCTTCATCTGCCGACAGCAGGGATCTGTTTTGATGAAGTTCCACGCCCCTCAAGGGCTGGGGTTCATCGAAGATTCTCGAAGTCCATCTTGGGCCTACTTTGCGCCCTCCAACCATAGCGGAATAGAAGGAGGGAAGGTTCCTCTTCAGGCCCTGCGCCAGATGCAGGCTATGGAATGTGTTTGTGGAGGACAAGCACCTACAATGCCTCTACTGCCTTCACCCGGACCATAAGGAAGTAGAGTGCAAAATATGCCTCAGTTTTTCTTAAAAAATGAGGGAGGACGGGCATAGTAGGCTGGCGGCACAAACAATGCCGAGCAGGGTCATGCCTTTCCCAGGAACGGCCAGTCTAAGGAGCGGCCTTCTAAGTCCTTTGAAGGTGCCTCATCCGTTAGGGCCCAAGTTAAGGCAGAGATCTGCAAGTCCGAGTCCACCAGGTTTGCAGCTGAAGCAGGTCCCAAAGTAGGTAGGGTGCGATCAGCATCACCTTCCGCCTCCATTGCCAGTCTACCATCAAGCTCCTCTTCAATAGTAAGTCCTCTACCCCAGCTAAGCTACGGGAGAAATCCAAGAAGCTGCGGACAGAGGAGAAGGCCGCGCATCCCAAGCAGGCTCACCCGACACAGTCTAAAACCTTGTCGGCGACTCTTGTCTACAACTACTACTTCCACAGCAGCTATGGGCACTGATCCTACGAGGGTGGCTCCCACGGAGCAGAAAGCATCCCTGCCCCCATGGCACGACACCACCGCAGAGCCCAGGTCCTGGTTCAAGACCCTCAGGGAGGGGGAAAAAGGGGGGTGAGGGAGGAGGCCCCAATACAGACCTCCCAGGTCGTCGCACAAGCCACGGACGTCTCATCCATGGACGTCTCGTCCACAGACAACTAAGATCCATGCATACTGTCCACAGGGATGGTGATGATGATGATGATGATGAACAAGGGAGCAGGGCCTGGTTTTCCTGTTTTGCCTTCTCAGCCGAGGGACATTTCCTTGGATATTCCATTGACACACCAGAACCTTGGCGTCAGAGATCCGGATGAGAATGCCTCTGGCACCGGTATATGTGGTTCCCCAGGTCCCCGATCAGCCTCCTCCGAGGAAGAGGAAGCATCATCTGACTCCCCCATATCAACCTCCTCTGCCACGTCAGGACCCAACTCCCCCAGCAGACCCAGAGACAGGAACGGATACGGCCACAACGACGGATGACGACGAAGATCTCATCGCAGCAGACAGTGAGTCGCCACATTTGGATGCCCCACATAGGGTTTCCCCAGGACCAGGTGAGTTTGTTCCACTCCATGATGTATTTCAGCTGGTGCCCGAGGAAACCAAGAAGGGGAGGGCTTCTTGTTCAAAGGCGAGAGGCCAAGAGGAAGACTATCATTGTGGTGCCTCTTCTCAATGATATTTGGGAAGAGGGCTTAGCCCTCATGACGAACCTCTACAAAGCTCCAGCGAAGCAGGATAAACTGGAAAAGAAGTATAGGGTGCCAGACTCTGCACCCAAATGCCTGAGGTTGCAACCATCGCCGGACTCTGGTGTCGGCGGCCGCGAGGAAACAGTCGGCTAAGCCATGCTCGTCTTCGGTCACTCCGGACAGGGAGGGAGGAAAAAAATGGATGCCGTGGGGGGGAAGAAGGTGATTTACACCGCAGCGTCTACAATCAAGGCGGCCAACCAGGTATGAAAGGGAGTTGTGGTACAAACTAGGGCCGATCCTGGTGTTCCTTCCCGACTATAAGAAGATGGAGGCCCGTGCCCTCTTCCAGGAAGGAGAAGTGGCATCTGACATGCCATCACGGTGGCAGTGGACGTCACAGACAGAGTTCCGGCAAATGGGGAATGGTGTATGCCTTCGTCGGCAGGCTTTGAGGAAGGCCACTAACATCCGTCAGGAGGTCCAAGAGAAGGTGCTGGACATGCCCTTCGATGGGGAAAATCTGTTGGGAAGGCTGTCGAAGAGTCCCTCCAGGCCATCAAAGCAAATACAGAGACGGCCCGCATCCTCTGCACTCTCCAGCAGCAACGCTCGTCTTTTTGCTCCTCCAGGGGAAAATCGAGCAGGTCATCAAAAGGGTTCTCCACGTCTTACAGACAGCCTTCCCGATCCTCAATGCAAGAAGCCTACAGAGGCCGCTCCCAGGCCTACAGTAGCTGAGGACATAGTCGCCGTCACCCGCAGAGCAGGATGCCAGCACCCAAGCAAGCTGAACCGGCCAAGATGTCGGGCACCCACTCGTGCACCCCGTGGGAGGCCATCTGACGAGGTTCGTCAGCGAGTGGAGAAAGATCACCACCGGAAGATGGGTGCTGGATGCTATCGCCCCGGGGCACACCTTGGAGATCCAACGCAGGTCTCCTCGTATTCCGCCGGTTCCCTGACAGGAGCAGCACATCCCTCAACTCCTGGAAGAGGTACGAGCCACGCTACGAAAAAAGGAGCATTAAAGCTAGTTCCCTAACGGCTCTAGGGCTCCTGAGTCTATTCTAGATACTTTCTAGTCAGAGATCTGTGGAGCCTGACCCTCAGAGAGTGGTAATCTTCTGCGACCAGCACTACGTAGCAAAACGCTTCCACTTATGGCCATAACGCTTCAAAGTCGATGACGCCCTAGACTTGGTGATGACCTCCCTGCAGTCCGCTGGGAACTCAACCTCCAAACTCCAAGGCTGCAGGAGCCAAGCCTTCAGGTTCAGCAATCCTGGGCCATGAATACGCCTCCCTCTCTGGTGCGAAGATCCAGAACCACTGGCAACTTGACTGGAGGCGACATTGATATGCTGAGAAGGGCCACATACCAAATCTGCTTCGCCCACGCCGGGGCAATGAGTATCATCCTGCATTGACACAGTCAGAGTGTGTTGATGACTCGTAGGAGGAGAGGGAACGGAGGAATCGCGTATAGCAGAACAAGTTACTTCTTACCTGGTAACGTTCTTTCGACGGGATGTTCCTCCGACGTATTCCTTATCTTTGATAATACGTTTCCAGCTTGCTGGCCTCGGAATTTTTTTTCTGTAGAGGGCGCTGCGTGTCGACGTCCGCTGAGTCGATGTACCTCGACGGCCACCGTATCGGCGCCGACATCACCATGCCATAAATAGACACGCGCTGCGTCCGTTGCTCAGTTCCATTTTGTAGTATAAGAAAAGACATGCCTGAATCGGTTAGTAACCTTGAAGGAGCGAAAGCTGCAATCACAAGGGAAGTTATCACTGCGGAGATGGATGGGAGGGGCGATAAGGAATACGTCCGAGGAACATCCCATCGAAAGAACGTTATCAGGTAAGAAGTAACTTGTTCTTCGAAGGGATTGTGTCCTCCAACGTATTCCTTATCTTTGATAGACTCCCATAGCAGTGGTATGTAATTGGAGGAGGGAGCGATAGTGTTATGTATCCCTTTGTAATACGGCCTTGCCAAATCTGGTCTCTTGAGCAGTGGAGGAATCCAGATTGTAACATTTAGTGAATGTATGTGCGGACGACCATGTGGCAGCCGCACATATGTCCCGGACCGGTACCCCTCTCTGGAGAGCCGAAGAGGATGCAATACCCCTGGTTGAATGAGCCCTGATATTTTGGGGTGGCTCTTTCCCCGCTAGTCTATAACATTCCAGGATGGCCAAGATAATCCATCTGGAGATGGTTTGTTTTGTTATGGGTAGTCCCAACTTGTGACCGGAGTATCCTACAAACAGTTGGTCTGCTTGCCTGATCCTAGCCATTCTGCTGATGTAAAAGCTCGCCTAGGGTCCAGCCTGTGTAGCCTTTCCTCCTCTTTCCCCGGATGGGGAGGAGGGTAGAATGAAGGCAAGGTAATTTTCTGAGTAATATGGAATTCAGACACCACCTTAGGGAGAAAATTAGGCTTCACCTGAAGGACAATCTTGTCCTTGAGGAAGATTGTATGTGGGGGTTTACAGGAGAGAGCTTGTAGCTCACTCACCCTCCTAGCAGATGTTAGTGCTACCAGTAGGACAGTTTTAAGTGTGAGAAATCTCAAAGCGCAAGAGTGAAGTGGTTCGAATGGAGTGCCCATTAGAAGTTTAAGACTAAATTTAAGTCCCATAATGGAACCTGGAATGGTTTTGGAGGGTAAACATTAGTAAGACACTTGAGAAATTGTACCACTAGAGGAATTTTGAAATACGATGGTTCCTCCGCAGTGCGCTTGAAGATAGAAAGCGCTGCGAGATAGCCTTTTACAGTGCCAACTTGAAGGCCCGAGTTTGCCAAGTAGAGTAGAAACAATAACACTGTTGGTGTACCGCATGAAAAGGGGTCGATATTCTCTTCCCTACATCAGCTGCAAAACTTGTTCCAATGGCAGCGGTATAAAGACTTTGTTGCTGGTCTTCTGGCCGAAAGCAACACCTCCATGACGACATCAGGGAGATCCCAATCCTTGTACCTCAACCTTTCAGAAGCCAAGCGTGAAGGTTGAGGTTTCTGGTGTCTGGATGGAGAACCTGACCTCCCTTCTGCGAGAGAAGATTCTCTTTGAGTGGAAGACGGATTGGAGGGCAGATGGACATATCTAGAAGGTCCGGGTACCACGTTCTCCTGGCCCAATCCGGGGCAATTAGGATCATGGTTTTCCGGAATCTTCTCAACCTCCTGATCATTTGAGGAATAACAGGGACTGGTGGGAATGCGTAAAGGAGTGGGAAGTCCCAGTCCACTACGAACGCATCTCCTAGAGCTCCTCTCGGGGGAAATTCCCTTGAACAGAACAGATCGCACTTCCTGTTGGTGCTTGTGGCGAATAGATCCACCTGAGGGGTTCCCCAAAGGGCGAAGATCTCTTCAAGGACTTCCTGAGCTAGCTCCCACTCGTGGGAGACTGTGCTCTGCCTGCTCAGAGCGTCCGCTGTCAAGTTCTTCTCTCCGGCTAGGTGGACTGCCGATAGAAAGATTCCTTCCCGAATTGCCCAAAACCAGAGCTGCATTGCCTCTCTGCACAGTGGCAGTGATCCTACGCCTCCTCTTTTGTTGAGGTAGTGCATGGCCACCGTGTTGTCCGTCATTATCAGGACATTTCTCCCTTGTACTGAAGGCAGGAAAGCTTTCAGCGCTAGTCTGATCGCTCTCAGCTCTAATAGGTTGATATGTAGTCTGGACTCCGATGGAGACCAACGACCGCTGATGGGCAAGTCGTTGGCATGGGCTCCCCGCCCTGTGAGCGAGGCGTCTGTGACTACTGTTATCTCCGGCCATGGTTGCCAAAACAGTTCTCCTTTCAAGATGTTCTCTGAATAGGCCCACCATTGAAGGTCGTGGGCTACCTTGTCGGGAATCCGGAGGAGGTCTGACATTCTCCCTGAGAATTGTGACCACCGACTTCTCAGTGCCCACTGGAGAGATCTCATTCTCAGGCGAGCCTCTGGCACAAGGAAGATGCAGGATGCCATGAGGCCTAGCAACCTCAAAAAGTCGAAGGCTGGGAGACGCTGGGCATTTTGAAACTTGGTGACCATCTGTAGAATATCTTGAGCCCTCACCTCTGGTGGCGAGGCTTTTCCCAGGGAAGTGTCCAGGACCGCTCCAATGAACTGGAGTCTGAGATGGTCTCATCTGCGACTTCTTTAAATTGAGGGAGAAGCCCAGTCTGTGAAGGAAGAGGCAGACATGATCTAGCTGGGTCTGGGCCTGTTCCGAAGATACGGCCCTGATCAGCCAATCGTCCAGGTAGGGATAGACGTGGATCCCTTCCCTCCTTAGACTCGCCGCCACTACCGACATCAGCTTGGTGAAGACCCTCGGGGCGGAGGTCAGCCCAAATGGCAGAACTCGAAATTGATAATGAGAGTTGCCAATTGCGAACCTCAGGTATTTCCTGTGCTTGAGATGGATTGGCACATGGAAATAAGCATCCTGAAGGTCCAGAGATACCAGCCAGTCCAGGAGCTGGAGGGCCTGAAGGATCTGAGAGAGAGTTACCATCTTGAACTGGTCCTTCCTGAAGAACTTGTTCAATTCTCGTAAGTCCAGGATGGGTCTCAGTCCTCCGTCCTTCTTTGGCATGAGAAAGTAGGGAGGCGGGGGGGAGGGGTGCCAGCCCTTGTTCCTGTCCGCTACAGGTACCGGTTCTATGGCACCTTTCTCTAGCAGGTCCATAATTTCCTGCAAGAGGAGCGGATCTGGAACTTTTAGGGAGCCGTTCCCCGGTGGATGACTCTGAGGGATGTGTAGAAAGGGTAGGCAGTAACCTTGGGCAACTGTCTCCAACGCCCAAGCATCTGACGTTATAGCCTGCCATTCCGTCAGATGGTGAGTTAACCTGCCCCCTACAGGTGTCTTGTGTGCGAAGGCCTCAGAGTGGTTTGGGGGCGGCTGATGCAGATGCCGAGGGTAAAGAGGCACCTGCTGCGGTCTTAGTACCTTTGACCCGTCCACCTCCGGTGGATCTTCTTTGGCCTCTTTGAGCCGGCTGTCCTCTACCTTTTCCGAATGTGGAATAATAGCGAAAGGACTTTCCTCTCCCAGAGGTTCCGGAGGGGCGAAAAGGAGTTTGACGGATAGCAGCTCCTAAGGATTTTGCTGCTGCTTTAGAAGTCTGTAACTTTTCCAGACTGTCATCCGCCTTTTTCCCAAATAACGAGAGCCGTCAAAGGGCATATTCAAAAGTCTGGCCTGTACATCAGGGGCAAAGCCCGATTTTCGCAACCACGCATGCCTGCGGATTGTTATACTTGCCGCCATGGCCCTGCTGATACTGTCAGCGGACTCGATGCCTGTTTGAAGTGATTCGCACATGGCATCTTTGCCATCTTGAATGAGGTTAAGGAAGGCTTCCTTCTCCTCTCCATCGGGTATGCAGTCAGCCGCTGATGAAGTACACTCCCATAAAGTGTGACTGAACCTGGCGAGCGTACAAGTGGCGTTGATGGACTTCAACGCCATAATACAGGCAGAGAAGACTTTCTTTGCCATAGAGTCGTACTGTCATCCCTATCCTGTGGGACAGTAGGGTAAGCAGTCCTACTGCTGGATGAAGTTGCCGCTTGAACCACCAGGCTCTCTGGGGTCGGGTGTTTTGACATGTATTCAGGGTCAGCAGCCGCTACCCTATAGTTTGTCGACAGTCTTTTATTGACTGCTGGAATAACTTCGGGAGTTTCCCAATTGGATGCAATTTTTCTTTGTAGAGCAGCATGGAAGGGGACCACCGGGTCCACCTGTGGGCCTTTGTCCAATATATCCGTTAGATCATCCTGTTGGAAAACAGGTGAAGGCGCAGACCAACCCATAAACTCAATTATTCTTGCCATCAGGGTTCTATATGGTGTTTCGGCATGTTCCCCTGGGTCTGGCTTTACAAATTCCACTTCTGGAGAAGTGTCAAGTCCACTTGCCTCATGAAGTGACTCCTGTAGTTCCTTCAGCCTTCTTTCTTCAGAGGTGAAATCCTCTGCAGCAGGCAGTGTGGATCTCTGTAAACCAAAAGTTTCTTGGTCAGGGTCTTCCCTTTCTTCATAAATTGAAGAAAGACCAGGGTATTCTGATCTCTGAAATGGAGTAAAGCCCATCTCTAGGGCCGAAGGAGCCAAACTCGTCGTTATTTGACGAGAAAATGTCGAAGTCGTCGACGCTGATTTAACCGGCTTCGAAGGCGCCGAAAATGGCGTTGAAAATACTGGAAGGGGTCTTTAAGAACTCGAGAGGATCCAGATACTACTCGAGGGCATCGACGACAGTCTCTGCGTCGTGCCGGAGGCCCTTGAAAACAACATTGGCTGTGGAGCCTTGGTCCTCTCTTTCATCGGCGTCGAGTCGATCGACCGATGCGTCGAGGAACCCTTCGACAACGGCGTCGAAGACAGTGCATTCTTACCCGATGGCTCATGGCGCTCTCGGGTGGAATGTTTCGCCGGGTGCTGCGACTCGCGGCGTTTTAATTTTTTGGGTTTTTCACCTGGGGTATCACCCTCAGCTGTCTTCGAGGGGGTCGAGGCCGCGTTCGCAAAGATGCTTAACATTTTCTTTCTGAATTCCTCCCACTCAGCTTGAGAACTGCGTTTGATGGGACAGGAAACTCTTTCTGGGCACACCAAAGACGGGGAATGGGACCTTCGACGTCTCTTTTTTTGAGTGTCTAGATCTCGACGAATGGTGGGAGCTGCTTCGAGATCTAGAATGGGAGTGTTTGACGGCGAGGAGACGAATGCCTCGACTCAGCCGACGAAACCTTCGAGGAGGATTTGGCTGATTTACCTCTCTCGAGCTTCCCCTTTCGCTCCTTCAGGGCTTTCGCCGTCATGGACATGCAGTCCTCACACTCCGAACAATGGTGCTCGGACCCCAAGCACCATAAACAGACCCTGTGTGGATCCGTTATTGACATTTTTTTACTGCAGTCTCGACATTTCTTGAAGCCGGATCGCGGCGTCGTCGGTTCTGATGAAGAAGCATCGAGAACAATAAGGAATATTCGTCGAAATAGATTTAGATAAACCTGACTGAACGGAGCAACGATGTTGCGAGGCCCCATGAAGCACGGAAAAACGGAACTGAGCAACGGACGCAGCGCGTGTCTATTTATGGGCATGGTGACGTCAGCGCCGATACGGTGGCCGTCGAGGGACATTGACTCGGCGGACGTTGAAAGCGCAGCGCCCTCTACAGAAAATATTTCCGAGGCCAGCAAGCTGGAAACGTATTATCAAAGATAAGGAATACGTCGGAGGACACAATCCCTTCGAAACAGCCCTTCCCACAGGAAGGAGAACACATCCCCCAGGCTCCTCGGCTGGTAGAATATGCTGGCTGCAAGAATTTAGGAATACTGCTGGTTGCGTAATATTAAATTAAAAGGTTTAGAATATGTTGCCCAGTGTCTACGCACCAAACACGGACCATGAAGACTTCTTTGATAATCTGTCACAAATAATTAATGATATGCACTGTGATAACATAACTGGAGGAGATCCCAATGGGCCATTGTATAAAGTGATAGCTAGGTCAAGTAGAGGTAGACCCAATGGCTAACTAATAGGAATACAATTCCATCCATGAATGCAGGACCTAAACCTATGTGACATATGGGGAATTAAGCACCCGCACGTTAGAGAATACTCTAGCAGTTTCTCAAGTATTCTTTGTAGCAAGAGAGCCAATTCTGACCATCAATAACAGTGAGATGCAAAACATTTTAATTTCCAATCAAGCACTGCAAAAAAATGGAGATCTGACTGAGCAACGCAATAAGCAGAGCTCCACAAAGAGATTCAACAGTTATAGCTTTGTGGAATTGCTGAAAAAAAAAGTAAGACGAATTATTTCATTGAAATAGATATGGGGGTCAGTGAGCAAGGTACCTGCTGTGTGGGAGTCACTGAAAATGTACGTTAAAAAGAATAGCAATCTGTAGCATTCCGTAATCGACAGAATTATCCATCTACATAATGTCTGTTTCGTTACTGCTAGGCCCAATTTATGTCCAGTATATCCAACGAAAAGTGGGTCACTTTGCCGAAATGTTGCCAATCTAGCAATATAAAAACTGAGCCCTTTTGGGGTCCAGTCTGTGTAGCCTTTCTTCCTCCTTACTTGCATGATTAGGAGGATAAAAATAAGGCAGAATGATTTTTTGTGACAGGTGAAAGTCAGACTATTTTAGGCAAAAACGAGGGTTTGACTCCAAGAATAACCTTGTACTTATGAAAGATGGTGTGAGGAGGCTTACAAGAGAGAGCCTGCAAATCACTCACCCTGCGGGCTGATGCAATTGCCACTAGAAGGATGGTGGAGCCTTAGCGGGCAAGAGTGCAAGGGCTCAAAAGGAATGCATGTAAGGAAATTTAAAACTAAATTTAAATTCCACACGGGTACCTGAAATGGGACTGGAGGGTACACATTAGTGAGCCCTCTCGGGAACTGTACAATCAAAGGCATCTTGAAGTAAGACACTTCTTCTGAGGAGCGCTTAAAAATAGGCAGCGCTGCCAGGTATCCTTTTATTGTGCCAACCTGAAGCCCCAGATTGGCCAAGTTTAAAAGGAAAGATCATAGGTGTATTACATATGAATGGGCCCACATTCTTGTCCTTGCACCAGTTACTGAACTTGTTCCACCGACACCAGAACAAGGACTTTGTTGCTGGCCTTATCTCCATCACGTCATCTGGGAGGTCCCAATCCTTATATCTCAGCCTCTCAGAAACCATGTGTGAAGGCGGAGTGTCTTCCACCTCTGGATGGAGAACCCGACCTTCCCCTTGCGAGAGGAGATACTCTCTTTGTGGAAGACGTATTGGAGGGCAGATGGACATGTCCAGAAGGTCTACGTACCACGTCGTCCTGGCCCAATCCGGGGCAATTAGGATCATGGTTTTCCAGAACTTTCTCAAACTCCTGATTATACGAGGAATCACGGGGACTGGAGGGAACACGTAGAGGAGTAGAAGTTCCCAGTCCACTACGAACTGGTTCCCTAGAGCTCCTCTTGGAGGAAATTCCCTTGAGCAGTATAGTTCGCATTTCCGGTTGACACTGGTTGTGAAACGATCCACCTGAGGGGTTCCCCAAAGGGTGAAGATCTATTGAAGGACTTCCTGAGCTAGTTCCCACTCATGGGACACTATGCTCTGCCTGCTCAGAACATCTGCCGCCGTGTTCTGCTCTCCGACTAGGTGAAATGCCGACAGAGATTCCTTCTGGTAATGCCCAGAACCAGAGCTGCAATGCCTCTCTGCACAGTGGTAGTGACCCTACGCCTCCTCTCTTGTTGAGGTAGTACATGGCCACGGTGTTGTCCGTCATTATCAGGACATTTGTTCCTCATACAGAGGGCAGAAAGGCCTTCAGCACTAGTCTGATTGCCCTCAGCTCCCAAAGGTTGATGTGTAGTTTGGACTCTGATGGAGACCAACGCCCGCTGATTGTCAGATCGTTGGTGTGGGCTCCCCACCCCGTGAGTGAGGCGTCCGTCACTACTGTTATCACCGGCCATGGTTGCCAAAAAGATTGTCCCTTGAGGATATTGTCCTTGCAAGCCCACCATAGAAGATCTTGAGCCACTCCGGCTGGAACTTGTAAAAGATCTGACATATCCCCCGAAAATTGGGACCATTGAGTCCTGAGGGCCCATTGAAGGGATCTCATTCTCAATCTGGCCTCTGGCACCAGAAAAATGCAGGATGCCATGAGGCCGAGCAACCTCAGAAAATCGAAGGCCGGCAGATGCTGGGCATTCTGGAACTTTGTACCATATGCAGAATGTGATGAGCTCTCACCTCGGGAGGCGAGGCTTTGCCCGAGGAAGCATCCAGGATTGCTACGATGAACTGGAGTCTTTGGAATGGTATCATATTTGACTTCTGGAAATTGAGGGAGAAGCTCAGTCTCTGTAAGAAGTGGCAGGTCACGTTTAGATGTTCCTGGGCTTGTTCGGGTGAACACGCCCTGATTAACCAATCGTCCAGGTAAGGGTAGACATGAATCCCACCTCTCCTGAGACTCGCTGCCACTACCACCATCAGCTTGGTGAAAACCCTTGGGGCGGAGGTCAACCCGAATGGCAGAACTCGAAACTGATAGTGAGAATTGCCAATCGCGAACCTCAGGTACTTCCTGTGCTTGAGATGGATCAGCACACGAAAGTAAGCATCCTGAAGGTCCAACGATACCAACCAGTCTTGGAGTTAGAGAGCCTGAAGGATCTAAGAAAGTGTTACCATCTTGAACTTGTCCTTCGTGGGGAACTTGTTCAAGTTTTTTAAAGTCCAAGATGGGTCTCGATTCCCCGTCCTTTTTTGGGATGAAAAAGTATGGGGAATACCAACCCTTGTTGCTCTCCGCTACAGGTACATGTTCTATTGCACCTTCCGCTAGCAGGGTTAAGATTTCAAGCAACAGGAGCGGGTCTGGAATTTTGACAATGATCCTGAGGCCTTCTTTGGAAGGGAAGGCAGTAACCCTGAGTTACTGTTTCCAGTGCCCAAGCATCTGAAGTAATGCCCTGCCATTCGTTCAGCTGCTGAGAGATCCTGCCTCCCACTGGGGTCAGAGTAGCTTTGCAGCAGCTGTAGCAGCGGCTGAGGGGACAGATGCCACTGCTGGGGCTATCTCGCACCCTTTCCTCATCCACCAGGAGAACATTTTCTTTGCTCTCCTCTTTGACTGGCCTGTCCTTTTCCTCTTCCAAATGAGGAATAAAAACAAAAAAGGACGCCCCTTCAGGAAGAGGACCCGGAGTAGGAATGTTGCCGAGGTTGTTGTAAAGAGCATCTAAGTGACTTAGCCACCGCCTTAGAGGTCTGCAGCTTCTCCAAACTTTCATCTGCCTTGCTGCCGAACAACCTCAAGCCGTCAAATGGAATATTGAGAAGTCTGGCCTGCACATTCGGTGCGAAACCAGACGTTCTCAGCCAGGCAAATCTGCGTAGCACTGTGCTAGACGCCATTGACCTGCTGATGCTATCTGCAGTGTCCAGTCCTGATTGAAGGCATTCCCCTATAGCCTCCTTTCCATCTTTTACAATCGCAAGGAAACCGCCTCGCTCCTCGCACTCAGGAATATGTTCAGCCGCTGCAGTAATACAATCCCACAGGGTGTATATGAATCTTGTAAGGGTGCAAGTCACATTTGTTGACTTTAAGGCCATGCTGCCCAAAGAGAAAATCTTGCGAGACCAGGCATCAATTCTTTTATCGTCTCTATCTGGGGGAATTGAAGGGTATGCAGATTGTCTAGTGGATGTGGCTGCCTGGACTACTAAGCTCTCAGGTGTAGGATGTTTAGTGAAGTATTCAGTGTCAGAAGAAGAGGGGCTGTATTTTCCTGCACATTTTTTTATTTACCTCTGGTTCAGAATCTGGGGTTTCCCATGCAGCCATAATCTTCTTCTGAAGGGCAGTGTGAAAAGGAAGGACCGGATCCTTTTGAGGACCTCCACTAAGAATGTCTCATCTCGTCTTGTTCATAAACGGGGGAATTTCTATTCCACCCCATGAATTCTACCACCCTATTCATAAGGTTCCAATATCCCAGTTCTGCATGGTCAGTAGGGTCGGGTTTATCAAATTCCAATTCAGGAGACGTGTCTAGACCACTAGCTGTTTGCAGGCATTCCTAGAGGTCAGCCATTTTGGAGTGAGGCTCAATTAGTTCATCAATTAGTTCCTCAGGAACATCCCTTGTACCAAATTTTACCCCAGCAGGGGAAATATCCTCTTCAGAAGATTGTTCTTCGTAAATAGAAGCCATAGACTTGAAAAAGTGTTGTCTAAGCACAGGGTGAAAAATGTTACCCGTGGCTTGTGGAGGCATAGACCTTGGCTTCGACAGAGGCGTCCATATTGGTGCCGGAATCAGCGTTGACCTCAGCACGGTGAAAGGAGCTTTGGATGTAAGCGCCATCGAGGTAGCTGTCGACACTGTCCTCGACACCGGCGTCGAGTAGGTCCTTAACAGATGCGTCGAGGAGCCCTTCGACATTCGATGGCGGTTTGGTACCCGACGCCATTTATCTGTTGTTGCGCCCCGATTTAAGCACCAGTGCTTTGCTCTTCTTACGAGGTGTCGGAGAGGTTTCTCTCGACGACACCCTCGACGATTTTTGCTGGATTTAGAGCATATAGTCTAGTGAGCCGGGGCATGGCCTTCACGCAATTTCTTCGAGGAGGTCTGAGCCGCGTTCTCAAAGATTTGCATCATCGAGGCTCTGAAGGCCTCCCATTTCGTAGGGGAATCGTGCTTTGAAGGACATTCGATAACCCCTTATCGGACGATGAAGAAGGAGGAGATCGGTGACACCTTTTCCTCGCCTTCTTCGAAGAAGATTTACAAGACTGACTCCTAGACCTAGATTTCTTCGATTTATTTTGTTTACCACTAGACTCCACAGACTCTCTTTTTTCCTCGAAGAGGATTTTGAGGATTCCTCCCCCACAGCCAATTTACTTCTTCGTTCCTTGAGAGCTTTGTTGGTCATGGCCTGACAGGAACCGCATTCGTCAACTCGATGGTCCGGACCCAAGCACCAGAGGCAAACTCGATGGGGGTCAGTAATATTTTCTTTCCACATTTCTGGCACTGTTTAAAACCAGTTTTGGGGGTAGAAGGATTTGATGATGAAGACAATCGAAACTGAAGCGCCGTTTTTGTACACACGAAGCAAAAGCTTTGTCGGAAAAACAGAACTGAAGCCAACGGGCGCTGCTCAAGCCCTTGATACAGCAGATGACGTTGATGGCAGCCCTCGAGAGACATCGACACTGCGACCTCGAACACAGCGCCCCCTGGTGGAAATTATTTTTTCAGAAGCAGCAAAGCTGAAGATACGAATATCTAAGATGAGGAATACATGTTATGCACAGGTAACGCTGAACAGGTTTGCTATATACAACCTTTTTCTCCACATAGATTATTAAGTCTTACCTTATGGAGATCTTCATCTCCTTTTACAGACATAGCAACCTATAGGCTCGCCATTGCCAGTTAAATATTAACTAGCTTGCACTCAACATAAAGATAACTTAAGGATTTTTTAACTGCATGTCACAAATCAAGAGCACAAGCAATGCAAAATTCTTCTAGCCACTGCAACACTTACGTTGAATTGTATTTTTGTCTCTAGTTAAGATACATATTCTCACATGCTACATTCCACCTGCTGCCTTTAATCCAATTTTATTACATTCAATCAAATCACCACTCAAAAGGTATTACTTCACAGGCTTAGATAGTCCACATTTTTCATACAAGTTCTAGTTTTCATTTATAGCATGTTTTTCATAAAAATCTGTTCACCCTGATAACATTGAATTTATATTTAACAATATATACATTACACTTTATTGCAGTGAGCACTGAAGTTCTGAGTAATTAAAAAATATTTAATTAAATCTGTCCATAACACTGAAAATTCAACCTGCAAATAAGAGTTATTATCAGGGTATTAGTAGATTTGTTCTAATATATTTGGCCGAATTTGGCCTGTACCATTCAACCTAATATACACAAACAAATTGGCTAATACATACCGAACATGTGGAGCTGCGGTTGCGGGGGTGTCCCCCGCTCCCCATGTTCAGTGTGTATTGGCCTGGGGGGTTGCAGGGGTGTCCCCCGCTTCCTTGATATTGGAGGCGGGGGACGAAAAAAAACAAAAGGGACCCTACGGAGTCAGATCTGACCCGCGTTAGAGGGACGGGTCTGACGCTGCAGGGTTGAAGTGGATCAGGCGGCGAGCTAGCAGATAAGTAGCGAAGGTGGGATGGAGGCGGGGGGTGTGGGTGGTGGTGTTTGATCACATGAAAAGTGACCACATGCGGGCCGTTAGTTTTTCGGTCAGTTTGCCACGGTCACTTTTCATACGGTCAAACACCCCCAAACCATTATCAGCACTTGCTAGATTTTGTGTGTACACAAAATGAATTGTTTGGGCATACATGTTGAAAAACACACACACACACACACACACACACACACACACACACACACACAATCTGGCACGTGTCCTGGAGGATGTTGCTCTTGTCGGCAAGTAGTGCTGCTGTTTGCTGTTGTGTTTCAGAAGCTCTTGATAGTGATTTTTCGCTTTGCATCAGATGGAACATTTCCAAGTGATGTTCGTTTTTTGTGCGGCATGTTTCAGTCATTTAATGGCTTCAGCAGATTTGAGAAAATATCTAAGAAAGATCGATTGTGCTTCTCGTGAATGAACTTTCTGCCATTTCCCTTTTTGGAGTGGCGTGATAAAAATATATTTTTTTTTAATTCCCTTTAATAATGCTTTAATAAACACTTCTGAACTGTATACAGTAAGAATAATTTGTAAAGGGATAACCAACATATTGAACATTTTGCTTCAGACACTTTTCCAAATGTTGCCTCCTTCTAGTATCTACTGTAGTGAATCGGGGCGAGCATCAGTAAATGAGGGTATCTACGGAATACATTTTTTGCATCCAAACGTAGACTACAATCTTGCCCCAGACAAAAGAGCAATCAATGCAAAATTTGGTAGACGTGGTTTCACATGGTGGATTTGTATAGCCCGACAAACATACATACATTCAGCTTTATATATAAAGATAAATCACTGAAAAAAAATTTTGTTAAAAGGGACGATATGGTTAAGCTGCACTAATAAAAACCTATGAAATTCAATGAAAGAACTTTGTTAAAAAGGAAGTTTTGATTACAAGTAAAACCGAAATACCCCAGAAATGTGCCAGTTATGGTAAGCTAAGCAACTATAACTAGCGCACCACCGTGCACTGCTAAGACTAACAACCAGGAAATTAAAGATGGCATCACACATTTTTATAATAATAATGTAACCAATGGTCAGTGCTCATGGCTTGCAGCCATGGGCAGTCTCCAAATCCATGGGGCATGGGCTTCGGCCATGCCGCATTCCCCGATAAGCAATTCAGAGTACACATTTGCAAAGAAATACAAATTTGCCAAGGACCAGGCCTACTACCCAGAGACCAAATGTATATCACTAGTTTTTCTACTTACATTCTTAAACTTTCGAAAAATAAAACACAATACATATTTCCCAAAACATGCTTTATTGTCAATGCTCCTTACACGAGTTTGCTGCAAATCCGCATACGTTTTATTATTTTTAAAAGTGTCAAAATATACGTTCATAAAATAGTCATATAGCTTGACAAAATCTATTCAGACTTTGCACAAACATTCAAGGTTGGGTCTATAATCTTTCTGAAAATGTTTGTCCACATTTGTCAAACGGCAACTAAGTTATAAGGCATCTAAAAATGTTGAGACCCTCACTCTAATTTTGCCCCATCGTGACTACATCCCACCACACATTCATATCTAGGTCTAAAATCCTTTTGCAAACTATTATACAGATTCGTCAAATGGCCCCACATTTATAAGCCTTTAAAATATTTTGGGACCCCCCCCCCACTCATTTTGTTCCCTCTTGACAAAACAGCACGGAACCATTCGGAGTCAGGTCTAGAATGAAATTCCCAAATATCATGCAGTTTCATTGAGTGGCGCCAAAGTTAAAAGCCATCCAACAACTACTTTTCACCAACCCAATGTCCCAGAGTATTAGGGCTGCCCCGGCATCCGGACTGTTAGGGGACGTCAGTGTTGAAAAAACACCTGTTTGTTGGGCTTTTTAAGGCCGTATCCCATCCCATCCTCATCCTCATCCTCATCACCCCTCACCTCTCCAGAGATTGTTTCATTAGTTTGACAAGGGCAATGTTAATATATTTTTTACGCGATGTTCACGGACAACGTGCGCCCTCGGCGAATCCAACATGGCGACGTATCCGAAATTCAGACGCGCCTCACGCTTTTCACCATCCAATCAGCGGGCACGTCCAATGTCTGCGGACATCACGTCGTCCGCTGAGCCTATCAGAGGCCTGTCCCCAGACCAAACAGGAAGTGAACCCAGATATCACTATTTTTTTTACCTACAGTTTTAGTAAAAAAAAAAAAAACAACAACTATTGGACGGATTTACACCAAATTTACAAAAGCACACTTTTGGGACCAAGCCGCGGTTCCTGCCGCAAATTTGGTGAACGTCCATCCAGCATTGGGCTGTAGGGGTGAGCAAACATTTTTTCCATTGTGTCTATGGGAAAAAACACAACTTTTGGGACCCCCTTATAATGTCCCTCCCACCCCCCCGCACGAAACTGCACCAAACTTCACACAATCAATTTGACGGCCCATATACTTTGTCTGGGGGGGTGGGGGGAGTTATGAGCCGCCAAAAAAGTGCTCTTCCTATGGGTTCAGCAACTTAACCCCAAGTACACGTCTGCTATTGCTGGCTGTGATATAGATTATATATCCCGCCCCCACCCCTCAAGAGAGTTCTTCCATATTCATTGGTTTGATTAACACCTATTAAAAGAGAGCAATTTGTTTAACAAACTGACAGGGTCAGGGGCTTGACACTGTCAGGTGGAACAGGGACCCCACCCAATGTGGGGTATGCAGTTTATCAGAGTGTATCGTGCAACACCAACCACCATTTTTTCTAACCAGAGTTTTCTATTGCCATTTTCACGGCCGCAAGATCCAGAATCCAACAAGGCGGCAATCTAACGAAATGAGCAGATGCAGTAAGAAGCAGACCGAGAAGCTCACATTCAGATCAACCTCCAGTTTAAGGCTCCCACTGCGATGGGAAGTAGAGATGCCTGGAGATTGCCAACCTGCCCGGACTGACTAAGACTGCATGAACACCTGCAAAAGAAAATGTTGCAGGGCCTACAAGGAGTTTTTGAAAATGCGTACAGTGATAACCCAGCCCTGTGGAAAAGCTTAGGACTACATTGGCCCAAACGGGCAGCTGAAGCAGGACACCAATGGGAAGGTGGATGAACCAGAGTATCCGGAGGTCACCGTTATAAAAAGGCACACATTCATAACACAGAGTGAAAGGATTTCAGGTGAGGTCGTGAGGTGTGGTGGAACAAGAGACCATGAGGAAGCCAGAAGGCCAAAGTCTGTGGAGCCGAAGGATATGAATACAGGTGAGCTAATGGGGGGTGGGAGGGGAAGAGAGAGAGCGAGAGAGAGAGCGAGAGAGAGAGCGAGAGAGCGAGGTACCAAGTGTGAAACGTTGAAGTTATAGGGGTAAGTGTGCATGAGAGAGCAAGAAAGAGACTGCGTGAGAGAGGGAAATGCGAGCGTAAGAAGAGACAGGTGCATTTGAGGAGGATGGAGAAGGAAGGAGTAAAGAGAAAAAGAGAAAGAAAGTGACACATCAGATAGAGTAGGAGAGAAGGAAGTGACAGGATGAGAGAGAATAAAAAGAGGGAGAAAGGAACAAAAAAGAGCAGAGGTGACGAAGGAGAGAGATTAGGAGGAGAAAACTGGCGAGTGTAAGGAGCAACAAGAGCAGGGAAAAGAGAAAGTGTGCAAGGAGAAAGCACACTCTTGAATCTCATTGATCAACTTGTCGGGTATCAGGCGATTAGGGAGTCCTTAGAAAGTCATAGGGAAAATGTAAATAAGGCTGCAGCTTTTAGGTTCCCACCACCTAGAAGACAGTAAGGGCTAGGAATCACTCGTTGTGTTACATCAATGAGAAATAGAGAGTATGGGCTTGGGTGGAGGGATCATGTTAAGGTTGAGGGATGAGTTGGGGAAATCCCTTAGTCTGATCAATCAAAAATAAAAACCCCTTGAATTGTTTACCATCTATTTTTTGTGGATTTATTGAAGTCATCCGTGACAAAACTGACAGAAGGCTGCCTATTATTACTGTTTTCGGATCATTGTGCTAAACAACCAGTTCTATATCAGGGCTGCTTCAGAAATAGCCAGATGAATTGGTCACCAGCGCGAGCAGAGAGTGCGTTTTGTGCTTTTACAAATCATTAACAGGCAGCAGCAACTCCAACATCAGCAGAGGACAGAAGCCACCCCTGTCCATATCCATCTACACCCTATGATGCAGCCAAAGACATTTTCAGAGGCTCATACCTACCACATGTTAGCATTTCTTTGTGAAACTAAACATCTTCATAATTACCTTAGAGAAAGTGTGGCAATTACTCCAGAGACACCCTGCTGCCAAAATTGAGGTTTGGGGGTTTATAGAAATAAAAAAGGAGTGGGTTTCAAAAAATTAAATAACCAAAAGGATTATAAAACGAAATAGGTTTATTATTTTGGAGATGATTTTGAAGATGGTTTAAACAAAGTCACCAGAGAATAGATTGAATAGAATGGGTTTGGGTGGGAGGGAGAAGCTAGAAATAATGCGTGGAAGGAATGCATAATATAGGAGGAAGAGACAAATTAGCATGAATGTATGGTCTTGTAACAGGGGATTTGGCTTGTTTTCTTTTGCATTTTCTATTTTAGGGTGATAGGAGGAGTGACTCCATGTCATCAGAACCCCATTTTTAGAAACCTGCAAATCATCGTATTCTGGTACTTTAATTGAAACAGACCAAGACTACCATTCCCAGAATGTATTAGTTTGTAAAATTAAAGCCGGCTACTGGGTAACATGTTCTGCTAACAAAGTAATCGTACCACCCACCATATGCTGTTTATGGAAGGGGCGGAGGGAGTCTGGGGGAAATTGGAGGGAGGACGACAAAAAGTTTGCCCAACTAATGAAAAAAAAAAACATTTCGACCCAGGTTTGTTGCTGTTGTCCATGTTTTAGGCGAATGTGCTAGAGTCGGAGAAAGGGTTGGCAAAATTGGTTAAAGCAAATTAATGTTATTAGATGGAGGGGAAGCATTTAATGAGACCTGCCCTGGTATTGTGTTGTAGGTGCCAAGGTACAATGTTCTCTGTGTGTGCCATTTACTGGGAAAAATATGTATGTGCAAATGTTAAAAAAAACATGATGGATGCAACAAATACTACATGGGACACAACAAAGCTTTTGTTTCAGTGTCTTTGTCAAGATGGTGGAAGGGTTTTAGAGTGTCCTCTCCAACACTGTAGAGGATGGCTTTACCTCGCATTCAATGATATACTCTCTAGGACCTACTTTCAAATACATTTCTCGGGGTACTTAAAAAAAAATAAAAAAAATGTAAAATCTGTCTTTCGCTGTTGAACGTCCTTGCACTTCTTTTCCCGGTTCCTCTTTCTGTAGATTCAAGTCCTCTGCTTTCCAAGGGAGACCCTTCATCTAGGTCTAAGGGCACTGCACGTTGGGCATAGGCAGTTGCAAGAGGTAGGGCTGGTTGAGGTGGAACCGAGTCCCAGATTTTCCACCAAAAGGCTGGTCATCTCAGCTCAGCTCTACTATGGGAGCAGCCTCACCGCCGTGGCTTCAAGTCATGACTCTGGTTCCAAACATCCCTTCCTAGT
Source organism: Ambystoma mexicanum (assembly GCF_040938575.1). Classification (NCBI taxonomy): domain Eukaryota; kingdom Metazoa; phylum Chordata; class Amphibia; order Caudata; family Ambystomatidae; genus Ambystoma; species Ambystoma mexicanum. The sequence continues at coordinate 380,212,030 of NC_090937.1, read as the reverse complement.
CCACCTCCTTGATGAAGTCAAAATGGTCTTGTGCCTAATTGGACCTTACTTTCACTTTCTATTTTTTTTTTTTATACAGTTTCAATGGTTTTATGGATATTCTTCAATAAGTGTGTGTGTTTTTTTTTTAAACTCTTTATTTCTCATTTTCAACAAGGTACAATAAAAATAGAATCAACATCTTAGGTCACTGAATTGCAAAATTCAGAACAGCATAAAGCAAATCGAAAAAAAGATCCAACCCATAACCCCGTAACCCACCACATGAAAATGAAGACCAACCAATAACAAAGTCAAATGTACCAAATAAATGACAACAAACAGGACCACACAAAACAACCACAAAGACAATACAGACCCCCCCTCCCCACATTATACCAATAACAATTGGGAGGGAAAAAAAAAAAAAAAAGATCAATGCACTACACTCCTGAACCAAATCTAGCTTCAACCATAAAGGTCATCAAAGCTGCCCACATATCCTCATGAAGGGTTTCCCTGCTTAGTTTACAATACATCGTTTTCTCAAATCTGGATAAAATTAGAACATCCGAAATCCATTCCTCCACCCTTGGCTTCTTCCGTGTCTTCCTAACCCTCAATACTTGTTTAGCCGCCACCAACAGAACCTTGACCACTCCACATAATATCACCCAACTCACATCTCGTCCACCACTATACAACAACAAGATAACCGCTAAAGGGTTGCGTGGATAAACAATATCCCAAATTTTATCGAACCTGTCAATAACCTCCCTCCAAAAACGCTCCACTCTGTCACAATACCATAACATATGTATCAAAGTACCACGCTCTTTCCCACAACCCCAACACTGATCACCATCCACCAATCCCAACTTACACATACGTACTGGAGTCCAATATATCCTGCCCAAAATCCTCTGATGTACATAGCGCAATTGTAAATCCACTTTGGCAGCCGCCGGGACCCTCCAAATCTTATCCCATTCCCGTGGTGTGAGTTCCCTGCCCAACTCCTCAGTCCAAGACAACCTCAGCTTGTCCCACGAATCCAACCATTTACCATCAGCTTGCATAAACTACATAAAAGTAGACACTTTCAGATGTCCAATTTCCAAAAAAGTAAAATTCTCCAGCTTCTCCAAAAATGATGCGCCCAACATGTCTCTTCGCTCCGATAGTAGAGTCACCAGAATATCATATCTCTGTAATTCCCTGTTCCCTAACCCAAATTTCTCAGCCAGGCTTGCAAATGACACTGCCCCTGCGGCACTCCACACATCACCAACTACCAAAACACCCCTCTGAACCCAACTCTTCCAATTTAGTACTTTATTATTAAGCTGTAGACCAGGATTATGCCAAAGGAAAGCTCCTTCATAAAGATGTGAACCTTGTCCAGTCCCCAGAATCCATGACGACAAAGCCTCTTTAGTAGCCACGACCGACATCAAACACTGCACTCTCTTAGGCAACTTTCCAAAAGAAAACAAACATTTAATATCATATGGCAAGAACCGCTGCGTTTCAATATGCACCTACCCCGGCACAATATCCAAAACTTCACCAGTGTAATCTGACACTTTCTTCAATAAAATCCCACTACCATAAATTTTTAACACCCAAAACCCCCATCTTTAACCTTCCGTACCATAATATACTGCGGGATCTTGGCCCTCTTTCCAAACCCCCACAAAAAATCCTGAAATTACTTATCTATACGCGCAAACGCTCCCTTCGTAAAATGCACAGTAAGAGACTGGACAACATACAGAACCTTCGGCAGCAACATCATTTTAAGAGCATTAATTTTACCCCAAAGAGTCAGATTGACACGTCCCCATCTCATAATATCCCGCCTAAGAACCTCAATGATTTTATCTACATTATAATTTACTAGCTTTCTTAAATCCTGAGTAATATAGACACCCAAATATTTAACTTTCTAGTTTTTACATATCTCTCTCTCCTGCTTCCTTCGCCTCACCACATGCTTGTACCTCCACCCCATCTCCATTCACACCCTCAATCTCAGGGTGCGCCTCTTCCTCTCTAACATCCATCGGGTCTTCTCCAAACTCCTTACAGCTGTAGTCTTCTTACCCTCAACTCTTCTTCTGACCTCTTCCTTCCCATCGTTACTGCCAACCTCAACACACTCCATGTCCACCTCCACCTCGCTGCCAATGTCACCTCCAATCTCCTCCCTATGCCCCTCTCCTCCTTCCAGCCCCTCGACTCATACGGTTCCTCCACATCATCTTCTGACTTCCTACCACCTCTAAAAACCCTGATGGGATTTCCCCTTCCCACTCCCGGGGATCCTCTAAACAGGTGGCCAGAGGGGGGGGTCCATCGCTTTGGATACTGACCTTGGGGGCGAACTAGCGAGGGAGGATCACCTGGGGGGAGGGTCCTCTGTGCTTGGGGAGGGATTACCCGAAGGTGAGACATGGTGTCCCCGAAATTTCCGAGTGCACCCCCCGACCTGACATTCCCTCGGTCTACATGACATACAGTAAGCCAGACCTTTGTTTTTCTGTGAACTCTCCTTGTTTTAACCGTCACAATATCACTATGATGGAACAGCTACGTTCAGAGAGACTTTTCTATTTCCATGAATGTCCCATTGACAAGTACAGGCTAAATCAGGCACTGAATAAACATTGTAGCCACCGTAAACCCGTTAGTACTCCTCAGGTGTATAAAAGGAGTAACCACATGAGAGAGAAAGAGAGAACGAGTTGGAGCCGGCGAATGAACGCGAGAGAGTTCGAGCTGACAGGCAACGGAGAAAGCTTGTGCACCCTGAGAGAAGCTGTCGGAGAACGGAGCGCCGAGATGCTAAGAGGCTGTGGCCTGAGAGGGCCAAAGAAAGCGTGATGAGGGAGCGTGTCTCCAAGGAGCCAGAAGGGGATGGCGTGGGAAGCTGCTCTCTAAAGAAAGAGTCCTTGAAAGGTGCTTGTTCCCCTGGGCCAGAGGACACACAGGTGTGTTAGAGGTGTGTTGGAGGCACGAGAGAGGAGGAAGGGGGGGGAGAGAGGAGTCCTGACCTCGACACAGAGAAACAGATAGCTACGCTGATCACAAACGGGGAGTTCAAAGTCAGAAGGGAATCCAGTTGGTGAAAGAGTCAAAGCGCGAGAGATAATTTGTAGCAAGGGAAGGACAAGTGTAGGATGAAAGACACGATGAATAGAAAGCTTCAATTGTCCGCAGTGAACTGTAAAATTGATTGCTAAAAGGAAGATGAAGGAAACAAAGTAGCAAGGGACCACGTGTTCATTTACACGCTGTTGAAAGATTTTGTTTTAAAAGTAAAGGAACTCTCCGACAAGTGCAGGGGAGCTGTGTGAAGCTTGAAGTAGGAGCTAAAGCTAAGCATGAGAAGGGGGGGGGCTGCGCGAAACAGGAAAAGCAAGCTGAAACCCCAAGTTAACTTGAGAGAGAGAGAGAGTATGAAGGAGTGCTGGGGGCACGGTCCTAGAAAGGTCGAGGTGTCGGAGTGGTCACACATTTAGCTAACTAAAACTATGTCCATTGGAAAGTCTCCGATACGAAGAATTGATGAACTGTGATAAGTTGTGGAACTGGTTCCATGTCATTTCATTGCGGGATGTTTTTTTGCAGGGGTTTTTACTGCATATTTTTTTACAACAAAAAAACAAATTGAATCTTTTATGTTTGGGGGGGTTCCCCCACTAAACCCCCTATCCCCTTTAATTGTGTGGCTATTCTTGAACACCCACACCATATATTATATTTGTCTAACCCACCCCCTTAAAAATGTGTTGAGTTCTTTTTGTTAAAATAAATAATTTTTAAAAAGGAATCTCAGTCAAAACCCCTGCGAAAAAACATCCTCGCGATGAAAGGACGTCATACTGTGTAATTGTAGAAGAAGGGAACCCCGGTTGAATCAAGAGTGTTAAACGTGCTGAATCAAGAATAAGAGAACTTTGTGATGAGCCTTTAAAGGGAACTTTATGAAATCGTGATTGAAGATGAAAACCCTTTGAAAAGTGTTAAAAATGTGAACTGTAAAACCAAGAGGGCTGTTGAATCTGGAAAGCAGGAAAGCCTGGAGAAGCCCGAAAGGAGGTTTTGAGACTTGTTTGAATCTGTGGAACTTTTGATGATTCCAAGCAGTTCAAGCTTGGGCTAGGGAGCTGTGGGACAGCTCCACTATTGTTGAATAAACACTGAGAAAAAAGCTGCAGCGCAATTGCAATGCTATCCTTACCTTATTTTCCTACAACCTCTTTTTTATGATGACCAAACACCCGTACACAGTATCTTTCTAGAAGTGAGGGCAAGCTTAGGTTGGACGCAGACATTGTTTGTTTTGACTGACCGACTGTGGAGCATTATTTATTTTCTTTTATTGTTGAGATTACTCCCATATAGCGTAGGGCAAGTTAGGAGTTATCCCAAACACTTGTCATAAATAAAGGTTTTGAAATTGTATCCTTGTCTGTGTCTACCTCTTTGCGCCATGCCAATCTCACACACCTTACTGTCCATCTCTTCTCAACTGTCATGGAATTGTTAATATGAAAACCCTTTTCCCCTGGAAATTGCCATAATGGTTTGCTTCAGCAAGACTACCCCATTGCTTATAGCATCATTTCCCTGTTAAAGCAACTGCCTTCATGTCTGTGTACAAGGCCTAAAGGCTCAAGGTTTCGCCTTGAGGCCTACAGCACTCACAGAATCAGAAAATTATACTCTCAGCCTGCCTTTCTGTAAAACACACACATAGCCAGCATCTGTTAAGCCTCATGCATCGCTCGCACGGGAAGTGGCCTTGCAAGTCAGCATGTGTTCACTGACCCTTGGGTATATCCATGAATAATGACTGTTAGCATTTGCACTCTTTTCGAAACATAAGCATAAACCTTTCTATATTTGGACTTGCTATTTTCTGAGAATGTGTGTAAAAGGGAAACTTTATCAAGCGCTTGTGCGGCACTCTGGAAAAGATATGTTCTGCCAATATTTAAACAGCCATATATGGAAATTGCTATCACTGCCGCGGCAGGATATGTGTAGCTTGCGAATTCCCCAGTGTCAAATGTGATGAATTGGTTTGTTTTTGCGATCGCGTATGTTAAAGGTTGAACGTGCATCCTGAAGGATGTTTTTGACTTGCTTAGATAAGATATATGAATAATGATCACTTACAATGTCCGGCCTTTGTAAATCTCACCGCAATGTTTGGAAAAACAGCCAAAAGTGCTTTGGCAGGAAAATGTATGTATGGAAAGGGGTTGGGCTTGAAGCCAGGCATAAGACTTAATGTATCTGTGTTCCTATAAAAGACATGCTCTTTGTGATGTTTAGGAGCACACACTGGCAGCATCTCTATGATGTGTTACGTGTCGGCCCTTCCGCGGAAGCTTTTGTCTTGATTGCAATAAATGAATTGTTAAACTCACTTAATAGTGTGTTTATTGAAGGAGACCTCCGCCTTGTGAATTTTAGCATTTACAAATTGGCGTCCCTGTGCTGGCGGTTTCTTGCAGACGCAGTCCATCGCTTTGATGCGTGCCTTCCATCGAGCTCCTGTCTCCGGCGACGACTAACTGGGCCCATATTTCATAGCACGATTGATGCACAACAGCGCGGTCCTCATCTTGAGACAAGAGATCGGGAAGAAGGAGAGGCGACTGCTCTGCCAAGGCCCAGACGAACCAGACAGAGGGGAGGTCTCCCTGGTGCGGTGAGTGAATTGTATCTGCAGAGAATTGTATTGGTGGATGGTAAGCCACAATTGGTATCAGTTTTATGGTACGTATTACTTGATCTTTGGTAAAGGATATTATTAATAATGGGAAACTTATGTGACCGTGATAAAAATGAGAAAGCAATACGTGCACCTGCTATTGGGACCCCATGTTATGTTATGTTAACGGAATATGGGTTGGGAGCCACCCAGTTTTGTCCCAATTGGGAACAGTATACCAGAAAATCTTTAGAATATCGTTGGCCACCGGAAGTGGGGACCTTTGACCTTAAGGTTATCGAACATCTGGAGTTAGTCCTATTACAGAAGAAAGTCCGGCCAGCTCAGTATGATGCTATTAGACAATGGCGGACGGAAGCGATAAAACAAAAAATGATGACGGAAAGAAAGGCGCGGAAAAATAAGATTGCCCGCCGTACAGAATCACAGAAGGCTTGTGAATTAGACAATATAGAATTCGCAAAAGAGATGGAAAAAGAAGACCGGGAGGGATTGATACAGTACGGTAAAGGGATGTATCCCCTATTACCGGAAAAACAGTCTAAACCCACCGACGAACAAAATGAGAGGGACACTGACGCCCTCTTAAAGTTAAATGTACCTATTTACGTAACTGCCCCAAACGCCCCGACACAAGACCCCCCCCTAGGTACGTTAGAGGAACCATGGATGAAACAACACCTGAGGAGGTAGAATTATCCATACGAACCCCATCTGGGTTCAGTGAAGCAACAGAAGAAAAAACGCGAGCACTAAGTAGAGAACTCTTTATGCATCCCACTCATGATATCGAAAGTAAATTAAAGGAATGTACAAAGAAAGAGTTCAGGGAAACAATGAGGAAATATGGGGACGAGTTACATGCTTGGATAATGACGGAAGGGTATCAATGGCCACAAGATTTAAAAAATAACATTGAGGCAATCATCACCGAAAGAAGCAGGACAAGTTTATGGATATTGTTTGAGAAAGTACTGAAGGGAGTAAAAAGGTTACAAGATAAAAAAGAGGAGGAGGCCATAGGACAGTACATGCAAATAGACGGACAAAGGAGAGCGAGAGAGGATGGAATTAGGAGAGCGGGGCCTATCATAACATTATTACTAGATGACAAAAATAAGGAGGTGACAACTTGGATGGGGGTGTTCGAAACACACCCACATATGGTAATAGCAGCCTGTTTAGAAGAACTCTTGACCAGAATAGGGTCAGAGTGCGGAAAGGAGGAAAGGAAAAAGGAAGTTTGCGAGAAGGTGAGAGAATGTAGGAAGGAATTTCCAGTAGACGCCGATTGGGACGACATTGACGTCCTGACCATGTTCAGACTCCTTAGAGAAATATTAGAGAAATTATGGCCGAAACATGACAAATCCATGCCCATGAGGGAGTGTGCCCCAGCAATAAGGATAGACCCGAAAGATGGGGCAAAGGATATAATAACTAGAACCTATGTGTACGTCCCTTTAACCAGACAAGAACAGATAAGTATAGCCAGGAGTACACCAGACCCCCGAACAAATGCAGCAGGGTTTTATAAGGAATTAAAGGCCCTGTTTAAAATGACATCCTTAACACTACGAGATCTTGACACTATAATGGCGGCGGTAACACCATCAGAGATTTGGGAGCCCTTTCGTAGGAGGGACCACGAGGAAGATGGGATAAAGTGGGCGGATTTCGAGGCTAGAGATGAAAACCGAAACCCAACTGAGATAATGTCAGAAGAAGATAAGCGTTTGGGTCAGAGGATCCTTGCAGCATTAACAAAAGTATTGCCCGAAATTGATATTAATGTAGAGAAATTGGAAGCCGTAGTACAAGGGCCAATAGAGAATGCGGGGGATTATTTCCTGCGTTTTGAAACGGCATATAAGGCTCATTCAGGCCACAATCTTACTGACCCTACGGGACAGAGATACTTTTCAACAGGATTTGTGAAGGGACTTAGGAAGACCATAAAAAAGCCATTAAAACTAGGTCAATGTACGTGGCAAACCAGCAGTCCAGCCCAGATCCTGGAAATGGCAAAATATTACGAACGACAAGAAGAAGAGGAGAGTGACAATAGGAAGCAGGCAGACAGAAACTTAAAGAATAAGGTGCTAATGCAACAATTGGTGCAACCGCCTTATAATAAACCAAAGGGCCAGAAACCCCAGGTAAGGAACCCCGCTGGTAACACTGCGCAATGGACTCCCCCGCGAATAGACCAATGCTCATTCTGTAAGCAAACGGGACATTGGAAAAATGAGTGTCCCATATTGATGGCGCGGAATGGTCAACCGGCGGGTGGGAGAGGAAGGGGCCGAGGTGGACCCCCCGCGGGACCACCCCAAGGCCAGGGAAGGTTTGTAAACCCCGAAAATAATGTATTTTCAAACAGTGCAGCGCAGCGACAAATGGTTAGAGTAGATGGCAATGGGTTTGTGGAGGATGAACTGAGTGGAATGATGTTTTTTGATAACACAGCAGCAATGAGTTGAAACGCCCCTAGTGAATGCGAGGAGACGGTGTCTGTTCCTGTAGACCAAAAGGGACCATATGTTAACTTACAGATAGGACAGCACCCCACCATTAAATGCTTGGTCGACACCGGAGCAGGTAACAGCTCGGTTGACGCCAAGGCCGTCCCCTCAGTTCCACTATCGGGTGAAAATAAGGTTTCTGTAGGGTTCGGTGGGGAACCCATATGTACTCCAGTGTCCCAGAGAATTGAAACATCTATATGCGGAGTGAAATTGACTAACAAATGGTTACTCACTAACAGGTGCCCCGAGAATCTCCTTGGGTTGGATCTTTTGAAAGCTTTAAATGCGACTATCTATTGTTCCCCAACAGGCGTTCATATGACCATATGTAAATCCAAAATTGGTGGGTGTTATTTGGTTGAACCATTGCCACCAGAGTTACAGGAACTGCCCGCAGAGCTTTGGGCTACTGGTAGTAATGATGTAGGTGTTTTGAACATTCCCCCTGTTGTGATCAAGGTGAAACATGGAGTCCCTCTACCCCGGACCCCTCAATACAGAATATCTCCAGAAGGCGAGGCAGCATTGATTAAGATTGTGCACGACCTAATGCAACTTGGGGTTGTCGAAGAGTGTGATGATAGCCCATGCAACTCTCCGTTGCTTCCCGTGCATAAGAAAGGAGATGAAGTGACTCCGTATCGTTTTATTATTGACCTTAGAAGAATAAACAAGGTAGTAGAGCCCAGGTATCCCGTTGTCCCCAGTGTAACGAGTATTCTCACCATGGTCCCTCCCACGGCCACTTATTTTAGTGTTGTGGATTTAAAGAATGCATTTTTCTCCATACCCATAGCTGAAGAATCCAGATACCTCTTCTCCTTTGTGTTAGCACAACGACAGTACAGATTTTGTCGAGCACCCCAAGGTTACACAGAAAGCCCGGCTATCTTTAGCCAAGCGCTAAAACAACAATTGGATGAAATTCTGTTACCCCCTGGCGTAATGCTCATCCAATATGTGGATGACATCCTCATTTGTGGAGATACCGAATTGTGTTGCAAGGAAGGTACTTTGATTGTGTTACGGCATTTGGCATACCATGGTCACAAAGTGTCTCTTAAGAAAATGCAGTATGTACAGGCCAAGGTTGATTATTTGGGATACGTCCTCACTGCAGAGGGTCGATCATTGTCACCTGAAAGGGTACGGTTAATACAGGAAATGGCCTATCCTAGTACCTTTAAAGAATTGAGACGATTGTTAGGTATTACCTCATATTGCCGTCATTGGGTCCCAGAATTCTCCCTGATAGCTAAGCCCCTGTTACAAAGTTTGAAAACAGAAAAGGATCAGACACCCTTTACTTGCACACAAGAAATGAGAGAGGCCTGCGACGCTCTGAAAAGTGCCTTGTGCAGTGCCCCAGGGCTCGGGACACCCAATTACGGCAAGCCTTTTACTCTTTTTGTACATGAACAGCAAGGTTGTGCGCTATCCGTATTGACACAGGAACAAAGTGGAAGGCAAAGGCCTTGTGCTTATTTCTCTGGCACTTTGGATAGTGTGGCCGCAGCGCTTCCCCCATGCATGCGCTCAGTTGCCGCCGCAGCGTTAGCACTTAAGCAAAGTGCAGGTTTAGTATTGGGAACCACTATCATTGTAAGAGTTCCCCATGCAGTGGATGTGTTGCTCAATAGAACTCAGACTCAGCATCTCACGGCAGCCCGGTTAACCCAATATGAGTTGACATTGTTTGCACCAAATGTGACTATTATGAGATGCAATACTTTGAACCCAGCTTCCCTTCTGCCCTTGCCAAGTGGGGAAGGAGATCAAGACATGCATGATTGCCTTATACGCACTGACGAACAGACCCGAGGTAGGGTCGATCTAAGTGACCTTCCCCTAGAAGGAGGTGATGGGATTTTATTTTGTGATGGCTCCTGTTACAAACTGGAAAATGGCGAGACAGTAGCTGGGTACGCAGTAACAACTGAAAGTGAGATTGTCCATATGGAACGCATACCCGAGTTATCAGCGCAAGCTGCAGAATTAAGGGCATTGACAAAAGCTCTAGAACTAAGCAAGGATTTAGCTGTAACCATCTATACGGATTCAGCATATGCACATGGTGTGGCCTTTAATTTTGGCCTGCTGTGGAAAGAGCGAGGGTTTCTCACCTCGCATGGAACAAAAATAAAACATGGCAATTTGATAAATAAGTTATTAGCAGCATTGGCTGAACCCGCACAGGTGGCTATAGTAAAGTGCTCCGCCCATAAGAAGGTGGTAGATTTTGTGGGGCAGGGAAACGATTTAGCAGACCAGGTGGCTAAATATGCCGCGGAACACTGTCAACTGCCTCTTCCAGAGTGTAACATGTTGCAAAGGGATGTGGAAGGGAAGAGGGATGGTGGTGGACTAGAAAATGACCCTGAGGAGGTGGTTAAGGATATTCAAAAGGAAGCGGCAGATTGTGAAATCAAGACATGGACTAAGGACAGTAACAACGAACAAACCTCTAAGGGGGTGTGGTTGGACAGAATTAAAATGAGGTGGTTGCTCCCCGATAGTTATTTGCCTATGGTAGTAGACATGGCCCATGGAAATGCCCACGTCAATGCAAGTGCAATGGAGGATATCGTGAGCAAGGTATGGAAGAACCGGAAAATTGGATCCTATTGCAGGAGGTGGGCAGCACAATGTGCCATTTGCCTCCAGCACAATGTGGGCAAATCAGTAAAGGTACCAGCAGGTCATAGCAGGCTTCCAACACAGCCCTTCGAGGTTGTGTATATGGACTTTATACAGATGGAACCAGTTGCCAAATTAAAATATTGTCTTGTGATGAGGTGTGGGTTCTCCGGTTGGACAGATGCTTACCCCCTGAGAGACAACACTGCCATTTCCACAGCCAAATGTATCCTGAAATATTGGGTGCCCCAGTACACGGTGCCCAATCTTTTGTACTCTGACAATGGCGTACATTTTACTGGTCAAGTTGTGAAGTATGTCTGCACTGCCCTAGGTATCGATCAGAGATTCCATTCCGTTTACCATCCCAAAAGTGCAGGGATTATAGAACGATCGAATGCCGTAGTCAAAAACAAGCTGGCAAAAATATGTGCCTCCACAAACCTGAAGTGGCCAGATGCCCTTCCTTTAGCATTGTTGAGCATGCGGACCACTCCGAAGGGAACACACAAATTGTCCCCTTTCGAGATTGTGATGGGCCGCCCTCCAAGCGTATGGTCCATCCCAAAACCAAAGGTTATTGGAAATATTGAGCAGCCACTGTTGAGAGATTATTGTGCTGAACTCACGCATAAACTGTCTATTATCCATCAACAGGTGAAAGAAGCAGCTCCATCGGCCCTAGAAGGAGAGGGCCACGCCATCAAACCAGGGGAGTACGTTTTGGTGAAGAGTTTTGACCGGACCAACTGTTTACAGGCCCGCTGGAAAGGGCCATACTTGGTCCTATTGGCAACTCAGACCGCTGTGAAGGTTGCTGGTCACAAGACGTGGATCCATGCCAACCATCTTAAAAGGGCACCACCTCAGATAGACCACCCCCCGACCAAGGACACGGGTCACTTTGCGGCCGAACCTACGGAGGATACTCCAAGGTACAACTTACGTCCTAGGAAACAGCATTGATTGCCTATGTTTGAACTCTGACACCTGGCTGAGAAAAAGGACTTGGTAAAGGGTCGGAACAAGCAAGGACAATTGAACGTACAGACGAAGTGGCCTCAGCAGCCCCTCCTGGGTAAGGAAATAGCCTCACCGACACACAGATGAAACGGCCTCAGCTTCCCCTCAAGGGTAGGAAGTAGCCTCAACGAGACGTGTCAAGGAAGGTGCCAGAAGCGGTGACAGCAGAACGGGTTATACTGTGCAACCCTTGCGACTTAGCGCATAAACGGACGGCACCGTTAGGGTAATTGTTAGGGACCCTTTTGAACATCTCTGTGTAAATATATAATACGTGCGACATTTAACGGCCAAGTTCCGGAACTCAGCTATTGGGGTTAGCCCTGTGCGAGGGAACAAAACAGGTTGTTACAATGGATAACGAGGATGCTGGACAGAGGCGTCCTCGAGTGAATAGGTATGCATGTACCCCAAAGGAGAAAATTATTTTATCACTAGTTTGCATTTTTATAACAGTAGGCTTTGCAATATTTCTGTGGTACCTTGAGCACCATGATATTTATGCTGCCCGTAACTTGTTGCCTCCTACACCATTGCCTCCCACACCAGAATTGATAACTATTCCTCACATAGATCAGGAGTATCGAAAGAAACACCCCAGAAATAGCATCCTGACATGGATGAATGATACAAACCAGATTTTAAATAAAACCAATTGCTACATATGCACGTATGTTCCCCACAGCCATGAAAGTGGGCCCGAGTGGTATGCAACCCCCGCTACAAATGATACATGTATACCCCTAAAAGATTTTATCTTGCGTTCCTCTAATAACCTTACCCGACCCTGTAACCAGAGGCTCATTTCCCTAACACCTAGTGCCATCCAGTATATAAACAAATCTACTGCTTGTCCAAACAGGGAGGAAGAGATGATCCCCCTAACAATCTATAAAAGGAACAATAAAGAAGTACTACCCCGCCCAATTCATGTGCATAATATAGTACGTATGGCACCCTTTTGCTATCAGCGAAACAGAGTATATAACGAAAGTATGTTTATTAGACCAAAAGGAGAAGAAGATTCATGGATTCCACCCTCACCTAGGGTGGAACGGGAAGGCATGTTTATGGGCCTACATAACTGTCAATTTATCATAGATCTGAATAATTTTCCTATACCCTTCTATCCCCCTAGAGGGGCAATGTTTATCTGCGGGAAAGAAGCCTTTCTTTGGTTACCCAACTATTGGAAAGGAAGATGTACCGTTGGCTATGTAATGTTAGGATTACATTATAAACCTTTAGGGGCAGTAAACCTAAAACAGGAAAGAAAAGGAATGAACTTGGATATAGGAAATTACGGGCGGAGGAAAAGGGGTGTAATAACTAAGGAAGACACCACTTGGGATGAATTCTTTGATTTTCTGAAAGGTATGGTGATGCCCATGGGGATAATTATGAATTCTAGGAGCATTAGGCACTTGGCTAGATTAGTAGAAAGGGAACTAAACGTGACCGGTGACATACTGACTAACCTCACTAAAGAAGTACAGGCAGTTCGGATGGTCGCATTGCAAAATCGCCTGGTATTGGACACAATGCTGGCAGAGGTGGGCGGGGCTTGTAAAATAATTGGCACTTCCTGTTACACATTTATACCTGATTATAGCACCGATATCTTTAAAGGGATCGATGAAATGCATAAAATGGCAGCTCAAATACATTCTGAATTCGGGCCTGGGGATGGGACATCGTGGTTCTGGGATCTATTACGGAGCTGGGGATGGAAGCTCCTCACCCCCCTTCTTGTCATAGGTGGATTAATAGCTGCTTGCTGCTGTTGCATTCAGTGCTTTCCCTTATGTGTATCTGTCATAGGAGATTGTTGCAGGAAAATGATGGGGGCGCTGGTACCAAAACCTACAAATGCCATGATCACTAATGAAATCATAAGGCTGGAAGAGGCAATAGAAGGATTACAAAAGATTGATATGACTGACAATGAAAATAAAGAGAGGGGAACACTTGAACTACGATGCATAATGTATAGAGGACAATTAAATGAACAGAGCGCAGCAGTGGCGCTATGCCCAGTGGTGAACAAACAGCCACAACGAGGACCAGTTATAAACCTAAATGCATACTAGGATTGTTGAGATAGTCTTGCTGACGCAAAAGGGTCGTTTTGTTAATATGAAAACCCTTTTCCCCTGGAAATTGCCATAATGGTTTGCTTCAGCAAGACTACCCCATTGCTTATAGCATCATTTCCCTGTTAAAGCAACTGCCTTCATGTCTGTGTACAAGGCCTAAAGGCTCAAGGTTTCGCCTTGAGGCCTACAGCACTCACAGAATCAGAAAATTATACTCTCAGCCTGCCTTTCTGTAAAACACACACATAGCCAGCATCTGTTAAGCCTCATGCATCGCTCGCACGGGAAGTGGCCTTGCAAGTCAGCATGTGTTCACTGACCCTTGGGTATATCCATGAATAATGACTGTTAGCATTTGCACTCTTTTCGAAACATAAGCATAAACCTTTCTATATTTGGACTTGCTATTTTCTGAGAATGTGTGTAAAAGGGAAACTTTATCAAGCGCTTGTGCGGCACTCTGGAAAAGATATGTTCTGCCAATATTTAAACAGCCATATATGGAAATTGCTATCACTGCCGCGGCAGGATATGTGTAGCTTGCGAATTCCCCAGTGTCAAATGTGATGAATTGGTTTGTTTTTGCGATCGCGTATGTTAAAGGTTGAACGTGCATCCTGAAGGATGTTTTTGACTTGCTTAGATAAGATATATGAATAATGATCACTTACAATGTCCGGCCTTTGTAAATCTCACCGCAATGTTTGGAAAAACAGCCAAAAGTGCTTTGGCAGGAAAATGTATGTATGGAAAGGGGTTGGGCTTGAAGCCAGGCATAAGACTTAATGTATCTGTGTTCCTATAAAAGACATGCTCTTTGTGATGTTTAGGAGCACACACTGGCAGCATCTCTATGATGTGTTACGTGTCGGCCCTTCCGCGGAAGCTTTTGTCTTGATTGCAATAAATGAATTGTTAAACTCACTTAATAGTGTGTTTATTGAAGGAGACCTCCGCCTTGTGAATTTTACCATTTACAGAATCCCTCCTCACTACATCCTTGTTCTCCTTCCCCTCCTACACACTCCTCCCGATATACCTCCTAATGCTCCTATTCTTCATCACCTTCGGCCTCTCCTGCTCTCTGTCCATCTCCCTCCAGCCTTTATCCTCCTGCTCCAAACCCTTCCGATCTTGCCTTCAACACAGCTCTACAACCACAAACACCCTCTCCTTTATCCTCTCGCTTCAGTGCTGGCAAGCTCGCCATTATACAAGGCTTGCGTTGAAGGGCCTTACCTGATTGGCTGGAGGTGTAACTTGAATCTGAACCTATTCAGTCCGGAGATGCCCTGTATGATTTCAAACAGGGCAGCGGCCGACATCCTGGATCGCATTCTAAAATGTTCAGTCCACTGGATGGGTTGCAGCAGCTTCTTTCCCGTTTTGCCTGTTGCTGGAGGGTTCCCCTGCAACTGAAGTTAGTTTTGGCACCCCATGGTGCCAGTAAATCAGAGTGTATGCAGTATACTCATTTTGTTGTGTAGGATGTCCAATACCACAGTCCCCCTCACATGTGGTTTTGTGTCTCCTTTTGTCTAATGATCTTATAGAGGGAGGGGCTGCACTTGCCCCTTCCCCCCGGTTGTCACATTGGTGAGGAATGTGAATGCCAAATGTCTGTATTCCAGGGCAGTGAGTGCTGGAAAACAAGTGGATGTGTGTGGTGATCAGATCCAGCTCATACTCTTCCTGACCCCAGATCTGTAAGTGTGCTTTACTAATCCAGGTTTTTTTCTCTGTGGAAGAAAGGAATTATCAGAAACATACTGCATCTCTGAGTGATCAGTTTGCTGGACCTGGATAACTCGAGCATGGATTATTTTACAGTCCAGGTTTCAGGTTATCACTTCGACCGTGAGGGGAGTTCTGGGAGGTGTAGAGTTTGAATGTTGGATTCCCTAAAGGGCTACATTAGAAGTAGGTCGCCACACAGGTCCATTCTAGACTGATGGGAGAAAGCGGTATAGCCGTTCGTGATGGCTGCACTTTTGAGTTAAGAACTGTACCTTTTCTGGTTGAGGGCCTGCGCACAGCCAGCTGCTTGTTAAACGAACGTAAACAGAAGCAAGTCGGGTGAATTAACAAAACGCTTGTATGGTGAAACTTTAAAACCTTTGAGCTGTGTGTGAGACTGCAGTAACTGATCACAGCTTTAACACTACTCCGGTGGGAGAGATTTCCAACCTACTGTGCCAAGGTCGAATAAGGACATACGCCTTACAACGCATCGCAAGGTGGGGTGCGACACAATAAGAAGAATCTGCATAATTTCTTGTGGTACTGCCAAGAACATTTTACCGTGTGTGAAGCAACCTCTGGAAGTTTGTTTTCCTGGATGGCCCATGTGGGGTGGCGAGACCCCCCCGGTGATTGTTGTCCACTGTCCGCTGGAGGAAAGCTGAAGTTGACTACCGTAGCAGGAAATAGCTGCTGGGTCTCTTGCTAGTGGGTAACTCCTACTCGACAAATAGTGTGGAGGGTGATTCAGTACATCCTGAGAGTACTGAACTCCCCAACTTAAATTAACGGCTATTTGTAGCCTACGTAGCCCTTTCCAAATATTTAAACATTTGTGGCACAACTTGCTTTTAATATAAGCACATGCCCCTGAAGAATTTCCCTTGAATAGGTGTGTTTAGAATGAGTGAGGAATGAAACATGTCGGGTTGAGTGCGAGTGAAGAAGTGTGAGTTTGGGTGGTGAATTAAGTTTATCGTGCGCTTTTGAAATTTTTTGAATTTGGTTCAGTATAGGTTGATAATAGACATTTACATTATACATATTACTTCCGTTTCCCGGTCTATCTTTTTAAATCTGAGTTTTTGGGTTTAACACATTTCTTCCCCTGTTTGCCCCCTTCCTTTTGTAGTAATGCCCAACGGTTTGACTTATTTTTGCAGTTCGTGCAATGTGTTATCGTAGTGTGCTGAACTTTTGTAATAACTGATGAAGGTATTTTGCTGTGCTTTATTAGTAAATTGTTATTATTGTCATTGTATTGCTACGTATTACTAAGTGCTAAGTTTGTTGTTTAATTTCCAGCATACTTGGCCACCAGCCCTTCACATA
The DNA here is from genome assembly GCF_040938575.1 of Ambystoma mexicanum. NCBI lineage: Eukaryota > Metazoa > Chordata > Amphibia > Caudata > Ambystomatidae > Ambystoma > Ambystoma mexicanum. Next base: position 380,194,946 of record NC_090937.1, on the reverse strand, counting down.
GCGAGTTTGTCCTCTTTTTAGGCTTGCTCTAGGTGAAGGTGGATTCCCCTCCTGTGACAACAACTGCTTACCAAACCCATAGTCCATGTTATTTTCCTAAAGTAGGGAGTTAGTTTGGGCAAGCATTATAAATCTATTTCCCTTCACCTCTCTGTTGGTTGGATTCCCTAAAGGAGGCAGGGTGATGTGGCCTTGGACTACATCCCCTGGTTTATAGCAGGCTTTGAGGGCCTGGGGATGTCGCTCCCAGGCCCTTGTGACAATGCAGTACAGCAAAAATATTGGGACATACCCATTATTTATATCCTTGTGACAATGACCACAAGATGCCTTTGTTCTCTATAAGCAAGCCACAAACTGTGACATTGTATTCGTCTTGTTGTGTACTGTCATCTGTAACAGAGCCAGGGGCTTGGCCCTTTCAGAGGAAGGAACAGGGGCCTTATCGACATGGGCTAGGCGGCCAACCATGGCAAATGTCAGAGCCAGTCCTACTCCAAAGATGGATTGAGGGGTTGGAGAGGGGGCAGTCCCTGCCCTCATGAAGTGTGAATTGTGTATTAGTGCTGGTACTGTGGTCTCGTCCAAAATGCATGTTAGAGTCTCTTCTGGACAGTTTTTTCTCTTTTTCAGGACTGCAACTCCCAGAAGTATCCTGGGCGAAACTAAGAAAACACTGAGTGGAACTAAAAGAATGGAATCAAGACCAAACATGGAATGGACTTTGATTTTTCCTGCCCAACCAAACTGAGACGCCCAACCGAAATGAGACACCAAACTTACCAACTCGAGACAGGCCCAAGGGAATGGTGTAGCAACAAAAAATGAACTGGGAATGAGAATGGACTGCAGGTGACTTGTGGCGGGGAGGAGGGCGAGTGGAAGAGACAGACATCCTCCATAAGCCCAATGGGAAAACAAAACTCACCAGGGCATCTAGAAAGTCACAAGAAAACGAGCAGCCGTAGTACATGGCTGCCACCCTGAAAATGGATCCTGAAAAGGGGGCAGGGCTAAAACACTTCATAAAGCCTTCCAGAGGAGGTCCCAACCAACAGAGGGATAGCTTAGCCAGAGATTGGCCAATGGAGACACATGACCAGGAAGATCAATGGAAGTGGGGAGGAGGTTTGAAAGCGAGTAGGCTGGGCTGTAAAAGCAAGCCAGCACAGACGAGTTTGAAAGGCATTTGGCTGAGATCAGGTGGAGGACCAAAAGGCCAGACGGAGGGTGGATGGTGGAGTGGAGTGCCAAGGAGATTGAGGCAGTTTTCTGAGAGCGCGCCCCTGCAGCTACAGTACTCTGTGTGAGAGAGGATGGTAACAATGGAGCAAAGCATGGTGAGGTGTAAAAGGTAAGTGAAAGAGAGGGTGAGGGAGAGAGTATAGGAGGGGATTAAAAGAGGGTGTCAGAGTGAGTGTAAGTGACTGTGTGGAGCAAGAGCGCTGAGAAAGTGAAAGGTGGTTGTAGGAATTATAGTGGGGATGATAGAGAGAAGGAAGGTAGTGGGGAGAAACAGGCAGACAGTGTTATAGGATCAGGAGAACAACAAGTAAACAGGTGTCAATGAGTGAAAAGAGGAGAGTGGAGAAGGAGATGGGAGTAGATTGGGAAAGGAGGAAGTAACGTGAGAGGAGAGGGTACAGGTTAAGAGTGATGGAGAGGAGGAAGATCGGAGGATAGAGGCGACAGAGACAGAGTGAGAGTTTGAGGGGGAGAGACAGGTGGAGAACCCTGGTGAAACAGGTTTTCTGCCAAAAGGGAGAAGATCATTTAGAAATTCACAGAGGGAGCTAGGTATAGAAGGCCACTGCCTTTAGGTTTCCCTCCCAGATTAGGAAAGACATAGGCAGCAGACATTACTGTGCTTTGGAAATCATTGGGGACAAGCTGGTGGATAAGGATGCCTGGGTTAGGGCAGAGGGAGCCCACAAGAGGTCGAGAGAGCCATAGTGATCCCCCTTCATTTTCAACAGTCCCAACCTTCCCAAACCATTTGGTTCTATGAACCGTTGACGCACTTTTTTCTTTTTTTTCGCAGACTGCATTTTTGCCAAATTTTGCATTTCTTTGTGGCAAAATGCAGGCTAATGCCAACCAACCCATACCGCAAAAACAACAAACACCTGGGAATGAAAAGGGAGGCGCAGGGGGTTTAAAACTATAACATGATAACACAGTCCTAGGACAGTATAGAACTACACGGCCAGAATGGTTAGGTGAAACAAGGAACCAATGGCAAATTGGGAGGAACTAGAGTAACAGGCACTTTATGGGTATAAAAGGCCTGCATTCACACAATAGAGCGAAAGGGGTCTGGGTGATGTCAGGAGACATGGTAGTGGACCAAGAGCCCAGCTGGAAGGTGGAGCAAAGTGCTGAGAAGTCTGAGGTGTTAGGCACAAGTGCTGGTCAAGGAAATGACGGTGAGAAAGTGGTACCAACTGTAACAGGTTGAAGTTGAGGGAGTGTACAAGAGTGGGAAGCAGAAAAGAGGATTGTGAGATAAAGGGAGTGAGAGTTGGGTGTGAGGTTCGATAGTAAAAGAGGAGTTTGGTAGAGAGAGTGAAAGAGTAGATGTGAGAGAAAGAAAGGGAGTTTGGAGACAGCAGGTAGTCGTAGGAGAAGTGAGAGAAAAAAAGGCAAAAACCGATAAAGACAGAGAAAGACAGAGAGAGAGAGAGAGAGAGAGAGAGAGAGAGAGAGAGACACACAGGCACACACAATGAGACGGGCACAGAAAGAGACAGGCACAGAAAGAGAGACAGAGACAGAAAGTGTGAGAGCGGGCGAGATAAAGAGACTGACACACACACAGACAGAAAGAGAGCAAGAAAGACAGACAGCAAGAAAGACAAAGACACAGACAGATAGAGAGGCACAGAGACACACAGAGAAACAGACAGACAGAGTGGGATCGACACAGACTGAGGGAAAGACACAGACAGTTTGAAAGACACAGGCAGAGGAAAAGACACAGAGTGCGAGCGGTCACAAATGAGAAGTAAACACAGTTGAACTGTTTTCAACATTCCCCATTTTTATTAAAATAAAAAAGGGGTTTGGATAAAGGCCCACCTGTCCCTATCCTAACAAAAGTGTCCCTGCCTATGAAACTAAAACAAGTTGACTTTGTGTCCAAAATATATCTGACCCTCCCACTAACATACACAATCAAAAGGTGCAAGGTAAATGTTGGTTTCCAACTCAACAAAAGTGTATAAAAGTTGAAAGGTATTATTCCAACAAAGCAACCCTTGAGTTCAGCGGTTGGTTCCCTTCCCCTGAACAAATTCAGGAAAACTGTTGTGTTGTTCCAACAATGTTCTATTCAAGTCAATGAAAAGGTCTCTTTCACAAAATATTTTCCTCAGATTGATATGATACGTCATTGATAACGCGCCTAAACACAAGTGTTTCTAAGCGCGACAAGACAAGGATGGGAAAACAGATGGAGGACTGTAAAGACTGGAGCGGGGGTCTGTACTCCTGCTCTCTATATGGTAGAGGTACAGAGGACCCCAGCCAAGATTCTCTTTTACGGTAGCAATGGACGAGCAATCAAGGCCTGGCTTCTCAGGAGGTGATGCAGGCTGGTTCTTAAGTACAGTGTAATCCGCAAGCCCCAACAAAGGAATGTCCACACACTGTATTAGTTAAAACACAGTCTTTATTTAATTAATATTCAAGGTTATGTACACAATAACTCACTTTGTGCTCAGCAAATCAACAACAGTAAATATATACAGTTCTAAAGTGGTACCACAATTATTATCAGATCTCATTAAAGTGCATCAACTATACTCTGGTCAAATGTCACACAGATCACTTGTTAAAGGCAAACAACCATAGACATAGGAGGAAAGCAGTTGGTTAGAACAATTAGCAGAATACTGGCCCCGTTATCTAGACACAATCCCCCCGACCTGGGAAACCTGTAAAGTAAAGATATCTCACAAGCCTAGTCCATATATTGTTCTAAAAGTCTTATTACCTTCTATAATGTTTCTACAACCCCAATGTACCTGGAATAGCAGAGTTCATCGACGGGTCGTCGACGGATCCTTCTTGAGCGGCTCCCAGGAGCCACGGATCATCGAGATCCCACGAAGAAAGTGAACTTGGCGTTGAGGTGGCAGCTTCGGTCCCATCGGTGCTCGTCGTCAACGAAGCGAAAGCGTCCTGCAAGGAAGAGGCATGCGGGGCACCCTGTTGATGATAGTTTAGGACCGCAAAGAGTGTATGAAGAACTGTGGCCCAGCAAGGGCGTTGAGTCGTCCGGCGTCTTTACGTTTGTTGGATGGCGGGAAACCCACCGGCGGATGCTTCTCGGCGCATCGACAGCCTGGCTTCTCTGGCGGGTTAAGGCAGGCGGCAGTGCGGACGAGCGCGTCTGTGAATCAAAAGTCTTAGGCAAAGGAGCGAGCGGCTCCATTCGTCGGCGGCACAGCGTCAAGCGGTCCCCTCTTCTGGGCAACACGGCTTTGACGGGCCTCCAGCTGTTACAGCAGACTTGCGAACCCTGGTCGACAACGGTGGACGGAATGTCTGGTTCTGATCTTCGTTCTCCTCGGCGGTCCCAGTCGGCGAAGGTTAGCGGTGCTCGATGGTCCCTCGGAGCACGGGAAGAGGGCGCCTAACCAGGTCCTCTTTTGGATCAGTCTTGACGGCTTTCGGATTCCAGCGAAGGGAGACAGCAGTCAACCTTCTTCAGGCACGGCTCCGAGGTTAAGCATCAGTTTCAACTTCAGCTTCTGAACAATTTCCAGTGGTGAGAGGTCCCCAGATGTAGTATTCTGTCTCTCATCCACACTGCTGGGTCACACTCAGCAGCTAATCATACAGAAGGGCATTCATGCAGTCAGACAGCCAATCAGGCATACAGTGCATTCAGGCCATACTCCTCCCTCTTAGACACTCACAACAAGGAATGTGTATTGGGACAAGTACCCAGCCATTCAACACTACACACTGCATTCAGGACAGTTTCGGGCAGGGCTGTGTCAGTCATTGTGTCAAACACCAGAACCCAGACATCCTCAACCAGAAGTGCATATTGGTCACACACTCCATTCACCCATGCCCCACCCACAGGGTGTACCCACAACATACACTCACTGGGAAGGCTCCAGCCAGTCTGGCCTGGACTTCACAAAAACACCATATATGGAACTTCCATCCACAGCCAGTCAGGGGGAAGGGACAGAGTCAGGGCTTCCTAGGACCTTGGGAAAACAAGGTAACAGGCAATAGAAAGCAAGAGGCCACAGGGGCCATCTTGTTTCCTATTAGGAATTAACTGATTCCAATGGCAGAGCCTGGGTATCCCAAAATGGAGGATACTCGGAGCACCTATCAATTTCAGCATGGAGCTGCCACCAGCCCATACCCTGCTCTGTGGGCCACACACAGATGCCCACAACATACACTAGGGGCTCAGGGTTGTACCCCCAACCATGGGTGCCATAATGGGTCTGTACACCAAACCAAAAACAGGAAGAGCTGCACTGCCAGGAGTCCCACATGGACTCCTGGGCACAAAACAATACAGAACACAAATGAAAAAGGACTACAGGACAAGGACAGGGAGGCCCTGTCCCTCCAATGCATTTCCAGCATCACAAGGACAAGATAAACAATCTTACTAGGCCTTGTGGCCTTCAGATCGTGCAAGTACGATAATGAAAAGGGAAAGTGGGAGGGGAGTGTCGGGGAGAGGCAAGGGGACCAGGGCATGTTCCAAGTAGTGCAGCCAGTGCAACACGGCTCGGGGTAAGTGCAAGGAGGCAAGGGACAGTACAGGTTACAGTTACAGCCCCTAAGTGCTAGGTAGGCCCGGAGGCAGTGCAGGAGTGACCGATCAAGAGAGGGCCTGGTACCCAGCGAGACTGTGAGGGTAGCCAAGCAGACAGTCAGTGCAGCAGACAGGTCGGTCAGCAGGAGTGTGAGAGAGAGAAAGCAGAGGATAATAAAGTTTTGAGCCGCTTCTGGAACTTATGATGATCCAGCTCAAGTTTGAGAGGGGCAGGGAGGCCATTCCAGAGGGATGCACCTGCAGAGGAGAGAGCTATACCCCCTCCCCATCTCTGAATGGAGAAGTATCTAACCTTAGAGAGTTGGAGGTAGCTGAGCGAAGGGCTCGAGAGGAAGGTATTTAGGAAGAGAGCGTTGGATGTAGTTAGGGCCCCGGTCCAGTAAGCCTTGTGGGCAATGCATAGGGTCTTGAACTTGATCCCTGCAGGCACCAGGAGCCAGTGGAGAGATTTCAGGGCTGGAGATGTACGGTCCCTGGGCTTGAGGCCAAGGATTATTCTTGCAGTCCTGTTCTGGATTAGTTGCAGAGGGCGCAGAGAAGAGGACGGCAGATTGAGAAAGAGGCTGTTGCAGTAGTCCAGTCTAGAGAGAACCATAGCCCTGGACTCAGTGAGGTTCTGGGGGAAGGTGAGAAAGGGGAGAGCACCTATGAGGAGGTGAAGCTGGTAGTGAGACTTCTTGGCGATGTCCAAGATGTGAGGAGAGAAGGAGAGAATGGAGTAGAAGATGACACCAAGATTTTTTGTCTCACAAGAAGGCGAAGGAAGAGGGCCCAAAGAGGGCGGCCAGAGAGGAAAAGCAGGAGCAGGGGTCCCAATGAGAAGGATCTCTGTCTTACTGGCATTAAGGCAGAAATCGTTGGGAGGCGCACCAATCCTAAATTGCGGTTAGACAGTCAGGAATGAGCGAGGAAGGAGAGGAGGCTGAGGGGAGCCTGAAGGAGAGCCGAGTGTCATCCGCATAACACCTAAAGTTTGCGCGGAGGGTAGAGATCAGGTGGGCCAAGGGGCTAGGTAGCGGTTGTAGAACCAGTGTGAGGGCATAGAGCCCTGGGGAATGCCACAGGTGAAGAGGGAGGTGACGGACAAAAAGGAACCAAGTTGGGCCTGGGAGGGCGCAGTCCAAGAGGAAGGAGGTCAACTGCTCCAGGGCCTGACCCGTGATGCCCAGGTTCTCACAGAGTCGATTGATCAGGATGGTGTGGTTGACCTGTTGAAAGCAGAGGAGAGATCAAGGAGGATGAGGACAGAAGGAATGCTGAATCAAGGTTAGAGAGCAGATCTTCAAGGGTGTTCAGGAGAGCAGTTTCCTTGCCTCCGGCCGCTCTGAAGCAAGACTGTTGGTCATGATACAACCAACAGATTTAGTATAGAGAGTATGCTGGGAGATGGCCAGCTTTTCCAGGAGTTTGCCAGGAAAGGGGTGATAGCGATCGGGCGATAGTTTGCTGGACAGGTAGGATCGGCAGAAGGCTTCTTGAGGAGAGGGTGCACAAGGGAGTGCTTGAGGAGAGACTGGAACGTTCCAGTGGCGAAGGAGTGATTGCAGAAATCAGCCAAGACTGGAGCAAGGATGTCAATGGGGTCCTTGAAGGTTCTGGAGGAGCAGGGAAGCACTGGTTTGGGTGACACATTGATAGATCGGACTGGCCTAGAAACCTTGTCTGGTGTAGTCAGAGAGAAAAAGGAGAAAGGGGAGGAGAGGGAGAGTTAGCCAGAGGGCGCCGAGGGAGGAAGAGGAGATAGAGGACAGTATGTCCTGAGCTTTAGTGGTGAAGTGAGAGGCCAGTGGCATACAGAGGGCCTGCGAGGGAACTGGAGAAGTAGAGACTGCAGCAGGATTGGCCAGGTCCTTGCAGATTTTAATGAGTTTGGCCGTGTTGTTAGAGGCCGCAGAGATACGGGCTTGAATGTGGGCTCTCTTCTTAGACAAGACAGAGCCTGTATTGCCTTTGGAGCAGGCAGAAGACCAGTTTGTCAGAGGACACGCCTGAAGCCCTCCACTTCCTCTCAGCCACCATGCACTTGCATTTCAGGGTGGCAAGGTCGGAGTCATACCAAGAGTTGCACTTGGAGGTAGGCTTCAGCCGAAATCTCATGACTGCGACAAGGATGTCCAGAGTGTTGGAGATAGAAAGATGCAGATTAGAGAGTGCTGTGTCAGGGTGTGAGTCAGTTGCAAGGGTAGGAGGATCAGAGAAAGTAGTGGCAAAGGCATCCACTGACGCACGCTGATTGGTAAAGCAAATGTCTCTTCCATAGAAAGCTTTTCTCAGAATGCCAAAACTTTTTAACTTCAACAATTGCTTCAACTGAGATCTCTTTCACACAACTTTCAAAATTATGATTTCCTGGCATACCCTCCTGCCAGGAATATCTCAGATGAATCTCTACATATCCTGGTGTACACTCCTGCCAGGCACCTTTCAATATATCTTTTCCTTTCCTCTTCCTTATGGATTCCTGGTGTACTCCCCTGCCAGGAATTGCCCCCTTCTGGTGCTCACAAATCCCCTGGTGCACTCTCTTGCCAGGTATCTCTAACCAAAAAAGGGCTCACTGCTTGATGTGCATCTTTCACCAGGCATTTTCTACAATGATTCCTTTCCTTTAAAATACAACAGATGCACTTCTTCACTGGTTATACCTTGTTGAGTTCAGGCATCACTTGCTCCAACTTCCTCCTTAGTGATATCCCACATATGGGGGTCTGTTCCAGTTCTGTCAGTCAACTTCTTTCTTAATATTTTTTGGCAACGCTTGTTCCAAATTTCCCCAAATTGACATCTCACATAAGGTTAATTGTACAACGTTTGCCCTTTAGTTTCTTCTTTAGTGTCTCTTAGTGAATGGCAATGCAGCTTCCATGTTTCCCCAAATCTCATAAGGACAACTGTACCACTTTTGCCCTTTAATTCTACTTGGTCAGTATTCAAAACAATGCCCCAAGTGTTCATTAACTTGTTGACACGTCCCGGGCCCCCAACTCTTCTGGGTTGCGGCAAAGGTTTTTCATTGGGCAGGCTTTCCCTGTCAGGCAGAGTCCTCCCTAGTTCCTGCATGGGTTTTTCACCCTTTTACTGATGGAACCATTGTCAGTCCAAAGGACTGCGTCACCTACGGTCCTGCTGCAAATGCCTCACTTCTAGCGGTCCATGCAGGGCACCCGCTATGCCTGTACCGGAGTTCCTCTCCTCCAGTCTACGCCTTCAGGCAGTTGCCGGTAAGAGTTTCCTTTTTTTCTGCACGGCTTGTCCCCGTGAATCTGCCTCTGCCTCTTGGTTCGCTTCCCACTCTGTGCTCTCTGCAGCTCTCCTCTTCTCTCTCCTACTTGCAGGTGCTTTTCAAGTTTAATGTCCAGTGCAGCCGATTGTGATCCTGGCAACTACACTGCATGTTGTACTTGGTATACCTTTCATTCCTTGCTCCTCTTCCTCGTCTCAGTACTTGAGGCTTTTGGGACTGGAGTGCAAAGGATTTTTAAACTGTTTTAAGTTACAGAGTCACCGCATATCAAGGATCATCAAGAGAAACTGGAGACTCATCCAGCTCAATAAAATGTTCCCCAGTCCAATGATCACCTCCAAAAGAGGCAAGAATTTTCTTGATCGTCCGAAGACAGAAAAGCCAAAAACACGCATCCAACCAGTTCTCCACAAGCGCAAGAATGGGACATTCCCCTGTTTAAGTTGCAATAACATAATCAAAGGCACATATGTGAGGCATCCCAGCGCAGGGGCTAAGATCAGACAGAGATTTTGCAACATGTGACTCAAGTGACATCTATGGACTGAGCTGCCCATGTGGCATTTTCCATGTTGGCCGGACCACAAGACGTGCTAAGGAAAGATGGAACAAGCACAAGAGCAACATTAGGACTTCGAACAACAAATCCCCTGTTGCTAGACATTTCACAGAAAGGAGACATACAGTGGCACAACTTTGTTGTATTATACTCAAGGTTGTGCATAAACCCCAGAGAGGTGGGAATTTATCTAAGAAATGTAGACAACATTAATTGGTGTGGATTGACAAACTAGACTGTCTCCAACCAACAGGGATGAATGAAGATACTTGGGAGATTTTCTGTAGGCTAACATGTGACTGATCCAAGCCATATCCATATTGTTATTGTTCAGCACCCGTTACTTCATTGTAACGCTCACCTGATTCCCACTGAGGCGCTGATCCCGGCTGGGCTGCTATCGTTTCTTCAATTGAGAAGCGTAGAACTCGGACGACTCTCAGGACTGGGCTTCCTCTTATCGAATGTCTGACTTGCAGGGTAAGTTTTCTGCAGGTGGAAGAAAAAGGGTTAATCACCGTTTGATGGGATTCCTTCTCCCACCAATCGCCAGTTTCTCCCACAGCCTAGCTTTCTACTTGTCTCGGCGAGCTCTCACCTTAGGCGTATAAATGCTGAGCTCTCCATCCTGCGTCTGGTGCAGGGGTGCGTGGATTCCAGTTACGTCACTGGATGAGTTCAGTGTTGAGGCTCAAGTCTTTTGCGGCCTTAGTTGTGGCACTGGTGCTGGGATGCCGAAGAGCGATGCCGCCGTTACTGCACGAGCGGATGCCTGTAAGTATACTGTAGTCTTTATGCTTTAAAAGATGGGCACCTCAATAATGTCCCTTTTCCTTTGTTTCAGGCCTCGGGATGCTGTGGGCGTAGTTTTCCGTTGCCGCTGCACGTGCCAATGCACGTAAGTATAATGTTCGTTGGCCGCTTTTAATGGCACCTCTAATAATGTCCTTTTTCTAGTTTTCAGGTGCCGGGATGCTGCGGTTGATGCGGCCGCTTCTGCGTGTGCAAAAACTGGTAAGTTAAGATGAATGCGACTGCCTTCACCCGAACCCCTTTTTAATTATGTCCTTTGCCTTTCAGGTGCAGAGAAGCTGCCGAAGAGAAGGCCGCGGTTAGCTCCCTTGCAATCACGGATGGATCAGGTAAGCGGGCGCGGCTGCGAGCGAGTTGCACTTTTCTAACCTTACGTTTATTCTTTGCAGGTTTTGCCGGTGACTGGATTCCGGGATCTGGTAAGTATTGTTCTGTGTCTTTCTTCATCCACAGGTTGCTGCGCGGAAGCTGAAGATGACTCTGGACCTGGAATGCAGGAGCCGACTCGGTGAGCGTCCTGCTGCTGCTGCAGAATAACACGAAGCACGTGTTTGCCATCGGGCGTGGTTTAAATAGCAGAGAAGTGCTTCCAGTGTGTGTTCTTCCACCGGTTCCACCCAGGTAAGAAAAGAGTTCCTGAATGGAGGGAATAGTTCCTCCCAGCCCTGAAGGCTGGGGACTTCAACCAGACTGGATTGTTCTGGGTAAATATGCAGCATGGTCTGCCTCAGGTAAGTCCACCCAAGCATTATTACACTGTTTATCAATATGAGCCCGGCGCCTATGGCGCCGGGACTGAAACCCTTCATGAGCCTGGCGCCAAAGGCACCAGGACACGGTCCAAAGGGCCCCTGTAGGGGTCTGCTGGGTCCGGAGTAGTGGAAGACGGGTCTGCTTCCGAGGGCGCTGGGCCAGTCCTGGCCCCTCGGGAGTAGCGCCCATGACATTCATAACACTGGTTCGGCAGTTCTGATACGAATAATATACATCCTGTAACTGGAATTGTTTTTGTGAATTTTTTCAGGAGTGCAAACATGTTGGATTAGGACATGTGTATGTTAAACGTTCATGCAAAAAGCTACAAGTCTGGTTAGATTGTAACTGTATTAAAGGGACCATATCCAATTGGATTCCAGAATTCATGCCACATACTTGAGAGACTTCTTAGCTATATTGGGAACCATCACGCATCCAGTGTGCACTACAACCTGGCACTAGAATTATCCAATATTGACATTAGGAGGCAACAAGACAATACTGTTATCATGTGTTGCCTTAATGCATAGGCCCCAAGCTAGTCACGCGTCACTATGCCGCTTTGTTTACATATGACATCACCACATTTGCATGATGACATCACATGCCAACGATTAGTCCTTAAGCAGCCATTGCATACGGCCAGCGTTTTCCTCAACCCAGCACATCCTCAAGAGACGCTAGACCACACCTGTCCCGGTAAGCAGGCTGAGGACCTTATGGGATTACCTTTAGCCATCAATCACCTCCAGAGGTGACCCATAATATTGACTCCGTCTTCCCTAATACTTCTGTACTTACAGCATTCCAGACAGCATCTGCCATTATGGGCAGCCCTGCTTATGGAAAGCATTGCAATCCCTTGAATATTTCTTCACACAACATACACAAGGTAGGGTTTTATACTTTCACTCCTTGTAATTTTGTTTTATGACTTGTTCTGGATATTGACATAATGAGACAATACTTATACTGAACTTTTTCTGAATTTAGAAATTAGTTGAGCATGATCTACACAGACGTCTACTGGATTCCTGACCTAGGTAAGATCTTTATCTGCGTAGGCGCTTTGGTCTCCTCTGACACACATTGGTTTATTTGTAATTCCAACCGACTAGATCGATCAGTATTGTCTAAAAGAACATGAACAAATTGTGAAGTTGTGGAAGAGGATTTTTCCTCTGGTTGAGAATTGCAGGCTTACAGTCAGTCTTCGGAATCCAGGTGAATATGGTCCCTTAATATGGGAGCTAAACCTCTTATTTGCTTTGCTAACATTCATATACTTTTACAATGAAATGGCTAATATACTGAAATGGCTAATATATTTTATTTACTTTGCAGTAATAGAAGATGTGAGACATTTGAACTGCTGACCTAATTCAAGGTCCTGACAAAAGGGGTTTTCTCGAAATGCGTAGAACTCTGTATTGTGACCATATTATTAAACGTCTGATTTAGGTCGACCAGAAAGTTTCTTCAATTACAAGTGCTTTTGAAATCACTGTTCCTGATGACAAATTTGTTATCCTTAAGAAATATTGTTTGTAGCATTTTTGACTGTTTACAGTATTTTGGTTGCCCTGGGCACACAATTTTAAGGCTCTTTTCTTCCTTAAGTTACATTGTTGGACACTTTTGTTTAAATAACAAACACCATAAACATTATATGTTAAATATGTTTTAGAGGTGTTGGGTACATATGAAAAATTCTGTTTGGCAGAAGTGGGTTTCAGGATTTTTCCACTGCAGGGTTCGAAATTACCTGGAGATGGGAGCTATTTAGCTCCTGGTTATAGCCAAGGGGAGCCTGGTTAGCTTGAAACCAACAGCTACCAGGAGCTACTTTTGACTCCTGGGGCAAGTGGTGCCATACAAACGTAGCTTTGCGATATTAATTATGTATGTTTGGGGATGTATATAAAAAGGAAGATAAGGAATATACTAAATTGAAATTTAGCGCATATTGGATAACATGAAATTGACAGAAAATTAGAGTTTGCATCTTGCGCAAAGTTAGATTTGCTGTGCAGTCTGTCCCCAGAGGTGCTCCTGCCAAACAGGTTATGCCCGATACCCAGGAGCTCTTTTTTGCTCCTGGTGAACAAATCCCAATTTCGATCCCTGCCACTGAATTATAAATTAAAATTCCTTATTCATAATGCGCTAAATACCCAGAGGTTTCTAAGCGCTGACACAGGGATCGAACCTGTGTTGCTCCGCGTCGTCTTGCTTCCAAGGCGAGCCGCGTTGCCCCTGAGCTAGCCTCCCGAGACTGAAGGGTACCGAATAATGACCACATGCCATCAGGGATTCAAAGTCTTCAGCGGATAGGGAAGAATACAGTGCCTCTCCTGTTGGAACCACCACTTCTCCCAGACAGCCACCTCCTCCCATGAGATTCACCCTTAGAATACCACACCCCAGGATCAGGAACAGGTAGTTGTAGTCTTTCCCTAGCAGCATAGGAGGAGATTTTAGGCTAGGGCTCAGTGATGACTCCATAGGATTCATAACAAGGAAGAGGCACACAAAGACCCAATGTCAGAGAGAAAAGAGGGAGGAGGCTCACAGAGAGCCAGCAAGAGGGGAAAAAAGGGGAAGAAAGAGAGGGACAAGGTTGAGGGGGATGAGGGGAAGAGGGGAAGAAAATGGGGCAGAGGGAGAGAGAGAGGGGAGAGAGAGACAGAGAAAAAGACAGAGAAAGGCAGTGCGCAACAAAGACCAGAGCGCAAGTCAGAAAGAAACAGAGCAAGACAAAGAGACAGAGACCAAGAGAAAGACAGATAAAAGACAAAGACACAGACAGAGAGACACAGACGGAGAGAAAGATACAGAGAGAAAGAGAGACACAGAAAGGCACAGAGACAAAGGGGAAGGCACAGAGACAAAAGGCACAGAGAAAGGGAAAGACACCAAAACAGAGAGAGACACAGAGAGAAAGAGACAGGGAAAGAGAGACAGAGAAAGACACACACAAGAGACAAAGACCGAAAGAGAAATACAGAGAGAGAGAAAGACACACTACTCTCTTTTACATTGCTGCATGGCTGCAGGATGGCCATTGGCCCTTGCCCAATTACACACCACCCCAGGATTTGTGCTCCCCGATTGGCTGGAGCGGGTCCACCCAGGCCTGGACCCTGCTCTGTACACAGCGCTCAGTGTACCTTTTCAGGGTGATGGGGAAACACTGTGTCCCTATTGTTGACACTGGTATAGCTACCTAGCCTGGGAGAGTGCATGCAGGTTGCAATGTTCGTTGGGCAACACATGTAACAATTCTGTCCGGTTTCGGTGGGAACCGCTCCTCTTCCCCACCACAGGTAAATGGCTATACTTAACACATACATGTCTTTGCGAGACAGGATAGAGTTAGCATAATAAAAGCATCCACCAGTTTACTTCTGGATTTCAATTATTTGAAAAAGAAAAGGAATTCTTGCCTAGCACTCCCGCACAGGCCTTTGGCACATAAGCGGGGAGGAGGGGATTACTACTGCACTCTCTCTCTCTCCATTAGCCACTTTGAACTTGCAGCACAGAGAAAAGAGTGGAGAGAGCACTGAAGGAAAGAGCAGAAAGCAGGGCAAGCTGTGCTTTCATTGAACAGGGTAACTTAAATTGCTAGCTTTGCTACACAAGTGCCAATTTAATTAGCAAACCTACAGAATTGCATAGCAAATTGCTATGAGACACTGGTTATTTCATGCCTTGGTTTTTTGGGAAGTCTCAGGCATTGAAGAACCAGTTGGACCATTCAGATAGGGAATCCCTATAGGTGATAGTACCCGAGCTACCCAACGGGAAGGGAACTGGGGAAGGGTTAGGAATGGTTTATAGTGATAACGTCAAGAAAAGAAATGTTGACGAGTAATTAATAACACGAAATAAATAAACATAAGGAGTATTGTTTAGTGGGGGGGGTCCCTCCCCCAAGCCCCCTCACCAGCCCCCCTCACCCAACATCCCGAACCACACCAGCCCTAAACCTCCCCAACAACCACGATCACCCACTCATCTGACATACTCGAAAAAATTAGGTTACAAAATGGTTAATACAATAGGTGACAACCACAAGCAAAGAACCTTGTTTTTTTTTACCAGGAAACTAGTAACGGCTGTGGAAAACCGTCATTACCTGACAGAACATCTCCTGAGAAAGTGCTGCAGGCAATCGATTGGGGTTCATTCAGATACAAACCAGGTAAGACAAACGAACATGAATGTAAACATCATTAAATCATATAACACAGAATAGAGTAAAAAGACATATAGATAAAACATAATTTTCTTGGTTACTTTTGGCAAATGGAGAACAAAGTGGAGTTCATAACCACGCAAAAGGGAGGAAGGCAGTTATTTTTGAATGGATACGTATTCTACAAAGAAAGCCAAAGAAAAGAACGAATTTACTGGCGCTGCACAGAATATACAAAAACTAAATGCAACGCAAGAGCGATAACAGTGGGCTCAGAAGTACAAGGCAAACATGAACACAACCATATGCCTGATCAAACTAATATAATCATTAGAAAAACCTTGACAGAACTAAAAAAAAGAAAAGCCATTGAACATCAAGGGGAAAGTAGTGGATCTGTGCTTAGAGATGTTTGTGGCAACTTACAAACCCATATAACAGCACAATTGCCAGCAGAGAAACTAATGCAGCGCACAATAAACCGCACAAAACATGTGAAAGAAAATCTGCCACTGGCACCAATGTTATTTAAGGATGTAATAATCCCGGATGTTTTCAAGGTAACTGCCAAAGGCGAACATATTTACCATGCCACAATTGAGATGAACAGTGAGAAAATATTAATATTCTCTACTGCAGCGAACTTTGAACATCTAGCTCGTAGTAAAAAATGGCAAAGTGACGCGACATTTAAGATATGCCCACAACCTTTTTACCAATTTTACAGTGCATGGAACCATAAATGATAAAATAATACCACTAGTATATGTTTTAATGCCGAAAAAAAACTGAAGAAGCATACAAAATCGTGTACAGTAAAATTAAACAAACGGCACCAGAATCAAACCCAGAAACAATAATCATGGACTATGAATCAGCTCAGATTAGAGGATTTTCGACAGTGTACAGAGAGACTAGGGTTCAGGGATGTTTTTTTTCATTTTACGTAGTGTGTTTGGCGAAAGATACAGAAATTGGGATTAGGTACAAAATATACAGAGGACAGTTGCTATCAGTTTAACATTGAAAAACTTTTTGCTTTAGCGTTTGTACAAGAAAATTATGTTATTGATTTTTACGAACATTTGATAGACAGTGATTACAATAAAACTCATGAAGAGGACAATACAAACTTACTGCACTACTTTGAAAACACGTGGATTGGGCAGTTAACTCAAAGTGGAAATAGACGCAGACCAAAATACCAAATACAATTATGGAATTGTTAGCAGGCAAAGTTGGACAATACACCAAGAACAAATAACACACTAGAAGGCTGGCATAGCCGCTTAAATAAGAATTTCAGCATCCACAATCCAAATCTATGGCATTTTCTAAAAGATTTAAAAATAGAAGAACACCACCAGGAATTTCGGTTGTCACAAACACTATCATTGGCAAACCAGGAACCAAAACGTAGGAAATATAGAGATTACGAAAGTAAACTAATACAAATAGTACAATATTTCAACGTGGAAAACAAAGAAAACTACTTAAATTCTATGGCATTTAACTTAAAATGTTAATAAAACTTACGATTCGAAGTACTCTGGATTCCATTGTGGGATAGGTACAGTAAATCCAGACAATCCAACCAGGAAATCCATTAATCCGAGAAAAAAAACCCAGTAAGAAACAAACCCATTACTCCAGGACGAAGGACTCCAAAAATCCAAATGTGAAGCTGCAATCCATGAGAATGTTCAACGAAAAAAAGGCATGAAAAAACCATAATCCAGGAAAAAAAAAAGTATTAATCCAGACGAAAACACAGAAGAAACAAAAAAAATCCACGATCCACGATGCATAAAAAGTAAAAAAAAAAATCCAAATCCAAACGACCCAGTAAATCCAGTGAATGAAACAGGATGCATCCAAGAGAAAAGCAGAAAAAATCCCAAAAATCCAAGAGCGGAGTAACATCCAGTCGACCGCGGGAGAACGGTTCGCAGAATGAACTTTAAAAATGGCGCTTACGTTGACATAGCAGGACGTAACGAACGTAAGAACCAAAAACAAACTATTAGTACTTAACTAAATATATGTTTGAAGCAATATCACCATCTAGTGGACGTTTAATATATTAAAGATTTTAAAGTGATTTAAAACACATATATATATATAAAACACTTTTAAAATTATATATTGTTACATTTCGAAAAAATAAAGAAACTATTCAACATTATTGGTTTTCTACATTTTTTTTTCTAAAAAATGTTTGACATTTTGACTGTCTAAATTATTGCATTCTAAATTATGACTTACCACCGGCAGGAATGTGATGTCATAACAGAATAAAAGCTTTTGACAAGTGCTCAGCAGCAGTGATTGCTGGAGATTTTGCCATTTTCTGTATGATCCCTGTCTGTTTGGAAAATAAAAGGCAGTTCTGCTTTGCCCCATGGTCGAGTCCTCCGTCATTTCCAAGGGAGGGTTCGATGGACCTTGGGTACTCTGCTAAACTGGGATTTGTGGTGCAAATCCCGGATCCTCTGGGCTACTTTACAGTTGCACGACTTAGCTGTTCCCAAATGCTTCAGGCAGGAGATGGGTAACGGTGTGTTCCCAACATTAGATAACTGTAATTGCAGTAAAGGACAGGTTTTGGTGAGAGCAAGGCCTAGAGTCAAGGCCTAGCCAGGGTTTTGAACAAGGTTGTGGTTATACTGAACCCATTGAGAAGTGGTAGGACCATTGAAACTACAGCCGACAGGCTAAATAGAGTAAATAGATCAGAGAAATTTCCCCTCAAGAACAGTACCTCTGCTGCTTTTTTTTTTATAAAAACCACCGGTTTTCAAAGAGATATGTGAGGATGTGTGCTTGGAAAGCAACATGTTTCAAGATGGGAGTCGCATGAGGTGTTGCCAAATGTACAACTGCAAGGTATGAGAATCACTGAGGGGTGCCAAGTTGTCTAGTCTCATGAGAAAATAGTATTGTGTCCATTATGTTGCCACGTCACTGTTCACGCTTGCTTCAGGATTGGGTCATCATTGGAGTTGTCCTGGCCAATGGGAACATGGCATTGTAGCAACAGTAATATCGATAGTGTTGTCCAATCAAAAGAACAAGTTAATAACCAATTGTAACGTTCTTTCAATTGGATGTTCCTCCCACGTATTCCTCATCTTAGATATAGTCGTATCTTCAGCTTTGCTGCTTCAGAATTTTTTTTTCCACCAGCTGGGGGGTGGTTTTGCTCGAGGTGTCGATGTCTCCGCAGTATAAAGGGCCTGCGGCGCGCCCGTTCGCTTCAGTTCTGTTTTTTCGATATACCCAGCCTAGTAGTTGACCAGGCGTTCTTTAGACCTCAAGCGCTCAAGGAATTCGGAGTGCAATTGACGTAAACTGTACGTCTGGGAGGGTCGATGAGGAATACGTGGGAGGAACATCCAATCGAAAGAACATTACAGTTGGTAAGTTTCTTCGAATGGATTGTGTCCTCCCATGTATTCCTCATTTTAGATAGACTCCCAAAGCAGTATAAATTTGGAAGAGGGAGTACTTGATAATACTAATCATGGACCCTATGAACAACAGCCTTAGCAAATAGGCCTCCTTGTGATGAGGTGGAATCTAGAGAACAGCGTTTCACAGAAGTGTGCATAGACGACGAGATGGCTGCTGCACAAATATCTTGCAACGGGACACCCCTCTGGAGAGCCGTCGAAGTTGCCATGCCCCTAGTTGAGTGAGCCCTTAGCCCATCTAAAGGCTCTTTTCCAGCTAATCTGTAGCATTCAGTAATAGCCAAAATGATCCATCTGGATAATGTCTGTTTCGCTACTGCTAGGCCTAATTTATGTCCAGTATATCAAACAAAAAGTTGGTCACTTTTCTGAAATGTTGCCAATCAAGCGATATAAAAACTGAGGGTCCAGTCTGTGTCGTCTTTCTTCCTCCTTACGTGCATGTGGAGCAGGATAAAAAGAAGGCAGAGTGATTTTTTGCGACTGGTGAAAGTCAGACTATTTTAGGCAATAACAAGGGTTTGACTCGAAGAATAACCTTGTCCTTATGAAAGATGGTGTGAGGAGGCTTACAAGAGAGCCTGCAACTCACTCACCCTGCAGGCTGATGTAATTGCCACTGGAAGGATTGTCTTTACGTAAGGAGCCTTAGCGGACAAGAGTGCAAGTGCTCAAAAGGAATGCATGCAAGGAACTTTAAAAATCCCACACGGGTACCTGAAATGGGACTGGAGGGTACACATTAGTGAGACCTTTCAGGAATTGTACAATCAAAGGCATCTTGAAGGAATACACTTCTTCTGAGGAGCGTTTAAAATTAGACAGCGCTGCCAGGTATCCCTTTTATTGTGCCAACCTGAAGCCCCAGATTGGCCAAGTGTAAAAGAAAAGAAAGTACCATAGGTGTATTACATAGGAATGGGTCCACATTCTTGTCCTTGCACCAGTTACTGAACTTGTTTAAACATCACGGGTACAAGGATTTTGTTGCTGGCCTTCTGGCCGAAAGCGAAATCTCCATTACATCATCCGGGTGGTCCCAATTCTTATATCTCAGCCTCTCAGAAACCATGCATGAAGGTTGAAAGTGTTGACCTCTGGATGGAGAACCAGACCTTCCTCTTGCGAGAGGAGATCCTCTCTTTGTGGAAGACGTATTGGAGGGCAGATGGACATGTCCAGAAGGTCCAGTTACCACGTCCTCCTGGCCCAATCCGGGGCAATTAGGATCATGGTTTTCCTGAACTTTCTCAACCTCCTGATTACGTGAGTAATCACACGGACTGGAGGAAACGCACACAGGAGTGGAAATTCCCAGTCCACTACAAAGGCGTCCCCTAGAGCTCCTCTTGAAGGAAATTCCCTTGAGCAGTACTGATTGCACTTCCGATTGATCTCGGTCGCGAACAGATCCACCTGAGAGTTCCCCAAAGGGTGAAGATCTCTTGAAGGATTTCCTGAGTTAGTTCCCACTCGTGGCAGACTGTGCTCTGCCTGCTCAGAGTGTCTGCCGCCGTGTATTTCTCTCTGGCTAGGTGAACTGCCAACAGAAATTCCTTCTTGTATTACCCAGAACCAGAGCTGCATTGCCTCTCTGCACAGTGGTAGTGACCCTACATCCCCCCTCTCTTGTTCAGGTGGTACATGGCCACTGTGTTGTCCGTCATTATCAGGACATTCTTCCCTCGTACAGAGGGCAGAAAGGCCTTCAGCGCTAGTTTGCTTGCCCTCAGCTCCAAAAGGTTGATGTGTAGTTTCAACTCCGATGGAGACCACGACCGCTGATTGTCAGATCGTTGGTATGTGCTCCCAACCCTGTGAGTGAGGCGTCCGTCACTACTGTTATCTCCGGCCATGGTTGCCAAAAAAATTCTCCTTTGAGAATATTGTCCTTGCAAGCCCACCATAGCAGATCTTGAGCCACTTTGGCCGGAACTTGCAAAAGATCAGACATATTCTCTGAAAATTGGGACCATTGAGTCCTGAGGGCCCATTAAAGGGATCTCATTCTCAATGTGGCCTCTGGCATCAGAAAAATGCAGGATGCCAGAGGCCAAGCAACCTCATAAAATGGAAGGACGGCAGATGCTGGGCATTTTGGAACTTTGTTACCATCTGTAGAATGTGATACGCTCTCACCTCGGGAGGCAAGGCTTTGCCCGAGAAAGTATCCAGGACTGCTCCGATGAATTGGAGTCTTTCGAATTGCATCATATTTGACTTCTTGTAATTGAAGGTAAGAAGTGGCAGGTCATGGTCAGATGTTCCTGGGCCCGTTCGGGGAAACTCGCCCTGATTAAGCAGTCGTCCAGGTAAGGGTAGATGCGAACCCCCCCTCTCCTGAGACTCGCTGCCACTACAGCCATTAGCTTGGTGAAAACCCTTGGGGCGGAGGTCAGCCCGAATGGCAGAACTCGAAACTGATAGTGAGAACTGCCAACCGTGAACCTCAGGTACTTCCTGTGCTTGAGATGGATCGGCACATGAAAGTAAGTATCCTGAAAGTCCAATGATACCAACCAGTCTTGGAGTTGGAGAGCCTGAAGGATCTGAAAAGGGTCACCATCTTGAACTTGTCCTTCCTGAGGAACTTGTTTAAGTATCTTAAGTCCAAGATGGGTCTCAATCCTCCGTCCTTCTTTGGGATGAGAAAGTAAGGGGAGTACCAACCCTTGTTCCTCTCCGCTACAGGGACATGTCCTATTTGTACATGTTCTATTGCACCCTTCTCTAGCAGGGTTAAAAATTCCTGCACAAGGAGCGTTCTGGAATTTTGGCAAAGTTGGCTCCCGGTGGATGGTCCAGAGGCCTTTGTTGAAAAGGAAGGCAGTCACCCTGAGCTACTGTCTCCAGTGCCCAAGCATCTGAAGTAATGCCCCGCCATTAGTTCAGATGCTGAGAGATCCTGACCCCCAGCGGGGTCTTGTGGGTAAAGGCCTCAGAGTGGCTTTGCAGTGGCTACAGCAGCGGCTGAGGGGACAGTTGCTACTGCTG
Source organism: Ambystoma mexicanum (assembly GCF_040938575.1). NCBI lineage: Eukaryota > Metazoa > Chordata > Amphibia > Caudata > Ambystomatidae > Ambystoma > Ambystoma mexicanum. The sequence goes on along the minus strand of NC_090937.1, from coordinate 380,173,091 downwards.
AGCTGTTCTAGCACTCTTTCTTCTTCCACCACAAGGAGATTTCCTTTGCTGTCCTCTTTGACTAGCCTGCCATCTTCCTCTTCCAAATGAAGAGTACAATCGAAAAGTACGACCCCTCCAGGAAGGTGAGCCTGAGCAGGAGTGTTGCTGAGGTTGTCGTATGGAGGCACTAAGACTTAGCCACCGCCTTAGAGGTCTGCAGCTTCTCCAAACTTTCATCTGTCTTGCTGCCGAACAGCCTCAAGCCGTCAAAAGGCATATTGAGTAGTCTGACCTGCATGTCCAGTGAGAAGCCCGACTTTCTCAGCCACGCAAACCTCCGTAGCACGGTTCCAGATGCCATGGACCTGCTTATGCTATCAGCAGTGCCCAGTCCTGATTGAAGGCATTCCCCCATAGCCTCCTTTTCATCTTTTACAATCGCGAGGAAACCCTCTCTCTCCTCGCCCTCAGGAATGTGTTCAGCTGCTGCAGTAATACAATCCCACAGGGTGTATGTGAATCTTGCAAGGGTGCAAGTCACATTTGTTGACTTTACGGCCATGCTGCCCGAAGAGAAAATCTTGCAAGACCAGGCATCAATTATTTTATCGTCCCTATCTCGGGAAATTGAAGGTTATGCCGATAGTCCAGTGGATGTGGCTGCCTGGACTACTAAGCTCTCAGGCGCAGGATGTACAGTTACGTATTCAGGGTCAGAAGAAGAGGTCCTATAATTTTCTGCAAATTTTTTATTTACTGCTGGCCCAAAATCTGGGATTTCCCATGTGGCCATAACCTTCTTCTGAAGGGCAGTGTGAAAAGGAAGGAGCAGATCCTTTTGAGGACCTCCACTGAGAATATCTGTCATGTTGTCTTGCTCGTAAACGGGGGAATTTCTATTCCACCCCATGAATTCTACCACCCTATTCATAAGATTCCTATATCCCGAGTCTGCATGGTCAGCAGGGTCGGGTTTATCAAATTCCAATTCAGGAGAGGTGTCTAGACCACTAGCTGTTTGCAGACATTCATGACATTCATAGAGGTCAGCCATTTTGGAGAGAGGATGAATTAGTTTCTCAGGAACATCCCTTGTACCATATTTTACCCAAGAAGGGGAAATCTCCTCTTCAGAAGATTTTTCTTCGTAAATAGAAGCCATAGACTTGAAAGTCTTTTCTTGGCACAGGGTAAAAAATGTTACCCGTAGCCTTCGAAGGCATTGACCTTGGTTTCGGAAAAGACGATGTGGTGCCGGAATAAATGTTGGCCTCGACAAAGGCGTTAATGGCGTCGAAGGAGCCTTCGATGTAAGAGCCGCCGAGGGAGGGGTCAACGCTACCTTCGACACTGGTGTCGAGTAAGTCTTCGACAGATGCGTCGAGGAGACCTTCGACAGACTTTAAAGACGGTTTGTCACACAACGCCATTTTGTCTGGTGTCGCCTTCAGTTTATGCACCGATATGCCGGTCTTGCTCTTCTTACGAGGCGTCGGAGAGGTTTCTCTCGACTACACCCTTGATTATTTTTCACCAGATTTACAGCGTCTCGTCTCCGACCTCCCTCTGTCACTCTTTGAATGAGCCGGGCATGGTCTTCACACAATCTCTTCGAGGGGGTCTGGGCCGAGTTCTCAAATATTTGCATCATCGAGGCTATGAAGGCCTCCCATTTCCTAGAGGAATCGTGCTTAGATGGACATTCGATAACCCCTGTATTGGACGACGACGAAGAAGAAGAGGGAGATCAGTGATGCCTCTTCTTTGAAGACGACGATTTGAGACCAACTCCTCAACCTAGATTTCTTCGATTTACATTGGGATCTTACACTAGACCTAAGGGAGTCTTTCTTTTTCCTCAAAGAGGACTTTGAGGATTCCTCCCCCACCACAAATTTACCCCTTAGTTCCTTGAGAGCTTTGTTGGTCATGGCTTGACAGGAACTGCATTCGTAAACTCGATGGTCCGGACCCAAGCACCAGAGGCAAACTCGATGGGGGTCAGTAATAGACATTTTCTTCCCGCATTTCTGGCACTTTTTAAAGCCAGTTTTGGGGTGGAAGGATTTGATGAAGAAAACATGGTCGAAAGACTGAAGTGATGTTTTTGTACACACGAAGCGAAAGGTTTGTGGGAAAAACGGAACTGACGCAAACGGGCGCGGCTTGAGCCCTTTATACTGCGGATGACATCGACGCTCGACGGCAGCCCTCGAGAGACATCAACACTGCGACCTCGTGAACAGCACCCCCTGGTGGAAAAAATCATTTCTAAGCAGCAAAGCTGAAGATACAAATATATTTAAGATGGACACAATCCATTCGAAAGAGTATTTGATGCTGACTACACAATTATGTAAAGCATTTACATGATCATGGGTAGGTTAATGACCAATGGGTTTGGGTTGCATAGGTTGAGTTTAGATTTTAGTATAGGGGCTAGCTGGAGAGGAATGTAGGATTAACTCACACTGGATACTTGTAACAAATGTTGTTTTGTGGTGTTATCTATAAAAACTAATTAATAGGGACGTGTCGAGAGTATTTTCAGTTTTGCAAACTAAATAGGGACTTGTCGAGAGTATTTTCAGTTTTGCAGTTCTACAGAGCTGGCCTACCCTCCCGGCCCTACTTGCATGCATTTTTCCTGCAAATCCTGCACTCATGGTCAATTTCTTGTTTTTTAAATAGATCGGTTTTTGTCCATACCATACATTATTGGTGACACCAACGTGATTTCAGGACCCCAAGAGGCTGGGGACTCCCCCACCGCACACCCTGGGTTGCAGCACCTACCTTTAGTGACCAATCCATGAGCACACCACAAGGAGGTTTTCAGGTGCTGCGTTTCCCGAAAAGCCTGCCCGATTCCTGGAGACGTTGACAGTTATTCTATAGGTTAAAGGAGTTGGCAGACAAACGGCTTCAGACCACCACCACCACCACCACCACTAATGCAATGGCAGAGCAAATTATCTTGGAACAGTTCATAGAGGCTTTGTTGGCTCCAGTACAACGGTGGGTGAAACAACACCATCGACTAAGCCTGGCAGAGGCAGTCAGTATCACATCATCAAACCAGAAGGCGGGACAATGAAGGATGGTGTCCTACGGTCAGCCTAATAGAGGTCTGGGGTTGTCCTCTGACCCGCCAACCCGACTTGGGCCCGGTCCTGGAAGGGCATCTATCGCTGTTATCAGAAAACCTGAAAGCGACAAGAGGGATACCACGCCGACCCAGTGTAATGTTACCAAGAAGCCTTTAGTGTTAGGGGTGTGGAGAATGGGGACATATAGCCCGGTTGTGTCCCAAGAAAAGCAAAGCGGAGCCTATGGAGATCGGCCGTTTCGATGTACCTCGGGGTGGAAACTATTCTGATGACCATCGACCTACCCGGGGGTCACCGTATCCTTATACCTGTGAAGAAGAGGTAGACGGGATACCCACAAGAGCAATGTGGACTCCGGAAGTCTATAGACGGCGGTCAGTGCCCAACTGGTAGGTGGAATGAGAGCAGGAGAGGAAAGTGTCCCGATCAGGTGTTTGCATGGTGATGTAAAGGTGTATCCAACCAAAGCAATAAGGGTTACCATTGACAGGGGAACAATTGAAGATCAGAGCAGCCATGTCAGCTCTGCTCCCTTAACCCCTGGTAGTGGGGTCCGATGTGGCGCAATGCCTAAAATCATCCAACAGACAGAGGGAAGTTGGCTGGACAGTGCCCCTTTTCATGGAGATGTCATCAAAGCAAGACCATGGCGACCTATAACAAGTAGAGCGAAGAAAGGGAAATACAGAAGGAATGGCATGAGAAGGTCATGATGCCCGTAAATAATAATTGGAAATTAGATGAACAAGGGGACACTTACAGACTGGCACAGGAGTTGGATCCCATCTTACGGAATGCCCGGGTGGCCGTGCACGAGCAAAGAAAAGGGCCAGGACATTATTTTGTCATGGAAAAAGGGTTATACTACCGAGGGTGGTACCTCAAACAGATGGAGACATTTGGGCAGTTGCTGGTGCCCCACTGTTCTAGAAGTGGCCCATGTACAGGTGGATTCAATTATAAGGGTACCTGTAATACCACAGTCCTCCAGGTAAGTAATATGAAACAATAATGGATTATGCGCACAAATTGTCAGAAAGAGTGGAGAAACTCCAAGCTGTGGCTCGCACCAATCTACAGCAAGCACAGCGAATACAGGAAACCCAGTATTTAAAAAAAAAAAAGGGACACTGTTACAGATCTTCCAGGTCGGAGAGAATGTCCTGGTACTAATTCCCACATCAGGGAACAAGATGTTAGCGGCCTGGAGGGGTCCGCATTTGATAGAACAAGTTATAGGACCGTCACCTATAAGGTGAGACAAGACAGAAGGTTCCCGGTGCAAACCTACCACATCAACCTCCTAAAAAAAAGAATGGTTGGAACCCATTCCTACAGGAACAATCAACTTCTTCGGGGATGCATTTTGGATGGGACAAGCTTGGAGTGGAGGCCTTCCGTATTAATCCAGATCTGCAGAAAAGGGAGCGTCAAGAGTTGGACCAACTCATTCAAGAGGTTCAAATAATATTCTCATTACCTGGTCGCACCACGAGGGCCATTAATGGGATAACCACAGACCCGGGAACTACGGTGAGACTACCACCATACAGAATTGCGAGGTCAGAATTCAAGAAGTCAAAAAGGAAATACAATCCATGTTGGAAATGGGAGTGATGGAGCCCTCACAGTCAATGGTGCTCGCCCATTGTGTTGGTGTCAAAACCAGATGGAGCATTAGATTTTGCATGGACATCAAGGCAATGGAATGAGGTGTCAAGTTCGATGCCTATCCCACGCCACGCATTGAGGATTTCTTGGACAAACTAGGCTAGGCCCTTTATCTCACAACCATTGATTTCTCAAGCGATATTGGCAGATCCCTTTACGCCATAACAATAAGGAGAAAACAGCTTTTGCCACCTCAGCTGGGTTATACCAATTCACAGTGCTTCTGTTTGGGCTACATGAGGCACCTACGACATTTCAACGGCTGATGAATTCCATCTTAAGAGGCCATGAGTGCTACGCAGGGGCCTAGTTGGATGACATTATCGTTTATAGCACTTCCTTCGAGGGTCATCTAAAGCATTTGTGAGCTGCATTTGAAACCCTACTGCAGGCCAGACTTAACATAAATCCAAAGAGGACCTCAGTGGCGTTCTCTCATACCAGGTATTTGGGATATTATGTGGGGTAGGGAACCATTTCAGCCGCAGCAAGATAAACTCGAGAAAATTGACAAAATACCCTTTCCAGCCAATGCCTGGCAAATTGGAGCTTTTCTTGGTTTTGTAGGATACTACAGGAGATACATTATGCACTTCTCAACCCTTGTAGTGCCTTTGAAGGATAGATTACAACCTAATAAAGCCTCGAAAACATGCCAAACACCAAAAGTAAGCCTAAAAAGGCATTCATGAACCTAAAGAAAGCATTGGCCAACCAGGCCGATCTACATTTTCCTGATTTTTCAGCTCCCTTATTCCTCATCAGTATGCAGGAAAAAGGGAGCCGAATAAAACAGGGGTAGGGTTTGGACGATCCCGTTTCAAACTAAAGATGAGGTAGAAAGACCCATCCTCTTCATTAGTAGGAAATGACTGCCCCCTGAACAGGTCTATGCCACCACTGAGAAGGAGTGTTTGGCCGTCAAGTGGGCCATCGAGCCCCTGTGTGAATATCTCCTGGGGCGGCAATTCACGCTGGTGAAGGATCATGCTCTGCTGTTTTGGATGGTGAGGAATAAAGACACAAACCCCAGCATTTGTAGTTGATTTCTAGCCCTTCAGCCTTTCTCCTTTTTGACAGTGCACCGGCCAGATAAATTGTTGACCCAGGCGGATTTCCTTTCTCGGTCCCACACCCTGCCTGAACGTCAAGGCTTGGTGAAGGGGGCCTGTGAGGCGGGGTTGTCAGGGAACACAGCGTTAAGCCAGCATGGGCAGTCTGAGGAGGAGGCGGCGGTGGTGTTGTTGTTGTCCTGCGGCAGGGGACTGGATAAATGGGAAACAGGTGGTGAGCCAGGTGAGAGGGGCTGGGATCAACGCAGCAATGTTTATTTTTCCCTCTGGTCAGACTGCAGGAGTACGTGGTGTGTGCAGGAGAAGAGCTGGAGAAAGGATGTGAGCCAAGGGAAGAGGTGCTAAACATTGCAAGAAAGGTGCAACTTTGGGCATATTAGGAAGAGCAGGTGAGGGGCCCCCGGCTGGTGAGCAGAGATCCAGCGCCACGCTCACACATATAGTGAAGCGGCCATCGGGGTATGGAGCACCAGCCAGCCAATGCGTATACATACACCATAGCCAAACACTGCAGAGCATTAGCATTATTCCTGCAGAACGCCACCAATTAGGGATTTTCTCATTCCTGCAGAACTCTTGACACCAAGGGAGGCAACTACAGACCAGGTGACACCCTCTGGGTTCTGGAGGCACCTAGGACCTCCCTAGCCTCACAAAACTGAAAGCAACATTGCCCCCGCCTCTCAGGGCCCTTTGGTAAGCTCCAGATGGACTACATCAACTTAGTTAACTGGTGCAGTAACTTTTGTTATCTAATTCTTGCGGTGTGCCCATTATCTCGTTGGCTTGAAACTGGCCTATGCATCCATCCTAATGTCCAATCGGCAGCTAAATGTTTGGTATGAAAGGTATTTCCTCATTGAGGAATACGTGATGTCCTGAAATTGGACAATGGGACACACTTTTACAATGAGCCCTTTAATGAAATTACCTCTCTGTAAAGGCATACAGCACAAACTGTGCTCTGTTTACCACCCACAAGCCAACAGATTTGTAGAAATACTCAATGGTCTGTTAAAGCCAAAATGTGCAATTCATTGCAAAAATTATGGCTGCATGGTCTTCCAATCACATTGTTTGCTCTCAGGAATCAGCCAGGAAAATACGATCATTAAACTCCTCACGAAATAATAACAGGGAGGAGGCTGCATACCCCACTCACACCTGCACGCACAGCCTCTGATGCCCATAATTCTGCCTACATTTTAGGGGATGAGTTTCAGGGAGAGGTTAGGGCTTTAACAAATGCTGTCAGTCTTATCATCCGCTAGGTTGGACCAAATTCAAAAGGAACTAGCTCCGAAAGACACACAAGAACAGACAATACAGTAAGACACCACATCCCAACAACCACAGCAACTTTTCCCCAGAGATAGCATTTTCATCAGGAACTTAAACAGAAAATGGAATGAACGGGCTTGGAGGGCCTGTTTACTGTCATCTAAGCCACACGCGCAGCACTGAAGATTGTCAGCCGAAGACCTGGATTCATTGGAGTGAAACCAGGAAGGCCAACAGACTCACCTCTCATCCATTAGCAGGAACAAAGGACCACAGAAAGATGAGTGACTATAAACATTATTTGAACCTTTTTTAGCTCAGTACACCCCTTTAGGTGGACAGACGATGACGATTCTTTGCAGGTTTCAAGGACAGCAGACAGTGGAAAAGGCCTTGTGTTGATTTTCTGTTCTCGCTTTCCAGCTCTCTTTTTTTAAGGGTAAAATGGTATATTGGTCTTTTTGGGGAAAGTTTAACAAAGATACTAACCTTGCATCAATGCAAAATAATAGTGTATTAGTGACTAGAATTAATAGAGGCATGGGGGATCTGGAGGGCTTTATTAAATAGAGTAGTATAGATGTGCATCACCCTGAGAAGGACACCCTATGCTATAACCACATGCAGAGTCAAAGGACTCCTGTTCCACTTTAATATCCCATGCAACTGGCACACCCAGACTGTTTCTGCCACAAGAGATGCCACCTCTAATAGCACAATGCTTAGTGCAACTTGCCCTATGTAGAGTGTGTGGGTTGTTTCAGGGACACAGGGTTCAAGCAACTGTGGTAAAAGCAGACAACCAAGTGGTCTGAGAAAACCAGACAGGAGCCATTGCAGTGCAAAACAAGACCTCAATTACAAATGGAAGGTGCAGTTTTTCAGAAAACTAAGTGGGTTAAAGGATTTATGGTGTGCAAAGCAGGAGGTCTGGTGGGACATTCAGAGGAAACAGTGGCGTATATCAATGAGACACGTTATGCTGGGTGGGAAGGATATGCGAAATAACTGACTTGAATAAAGCAACATGTGCAACGCACTAAGGTACAGGAATGTACACAATTCTCCTTGTGTTTCAGGGGAAATGGCAGCGCGCCTGTGGGACAATTCAATTTGACTCTCGATATTCCAGATCTCAAGGGGGTAACTGCAGTGCTCATGGACGTGTCCTGGAGATTCATGGACCTTGCATATATCTAGCTCCCACCGTTCTGGAAGGGCGTCTACTCACTAGCCACTCTAGATTCCCCTATTCATCTTGTACCAGATGCCCATCTCACCATATTGAATGAGCACCGCCCCAGGCCACACATGTGCACACCACCCACCAGCAGGCCCACACACCGGTCACTGGGCCCCCCCCCCCCATCACCAAAAACTTTTAAACTATTTTTCCCAAGACTCAACAGAAAAGCTCAATGCCATTCCCGAGAATTATAGAGACTGTTCACCAGAATGGAGACATGTTTTAACGCCTTGTTCTTTCCAGGAATACAGGCAGCTGCAAACTCCAAGTGGATACAAATAACGTTCCCGGCACCGGTCTCCTGCTCCCAGGGCTGCTCTAGGTGCGCCCCACGCCACCAGGTTCTTTGTTCCTCCGAGAACAGAGGGATTTCTTCTTCTACTCTGCATCTCGCTCAAATCTCCAGGGCTGGGTGGCCCTTCTTTGGCTGAGGCTTTTTCCAATGGGGTTTCTCCGGCTTCTTAAACAGTTCTGCAAGTCCTTGTCAGTTTTTATCCTAGGCTCCCAGACCTGCCACTGAGGAAAGCTAGAACGGTAATAACCATTCCACCAAGTAACCATTCCACCAAGTATTCTTCATGGCTCTGCGCCTCTTCTCAGTTGGAGTCACATAGGCTTTACATGGGTCATCTGTCTTCTTCCTCGTCTCAATAGGGGTCAGCCATACACACATATATGGGATAGTTAGGTAACGTGGAGTGAGGTGCAAGGGATATGTATGGGAGGTGGGTGTAGGGTTGGAATACCACGTTGTTCTTAGTGATTGTCCTTGTCCCTAGCAAGGGAGCCTCTGCCCATGAGATCCTCCTGCTGAGTACCATCCCCAAGAAGACTATCGGGTAGCGGCCTCACCTCCCTGGTCTCATGGGAAGTGGGTCCCCCTCAGAGAGAAGCGACAACACCCAAGGATTCGTCACAGCACCAAGACAGATTTTGACAAGCAAAAGGAAGAAAGCAGCAGGTCGGGGAATATCGGGATGCAGGTTCAGCGCAAAAAGCATGGAATGAGGTATAGGCTGCGTAGCATCTATTAGCAAGGATAGTTGGTCCTTTTAGAGACGGGACCTTTGGCATTTGTTAGCATTTCTGTCCATTTGTGAATTGACACTTTTTTACAGAGCATTATCCACAGCAAATGTTTCTGGCAAATATCTTTAGAGTTTAGGCCCATGTCACTTCAAGGGTTTTCTTAGCCAGTGTATCAAATCTGAGGATGTTGTTCCTTCTCCCCTTTGGGAGGGGTGGTGACCTTCCCATGGAGCCAGGGCGTTGCATCCGCAGAACAATAATCTTCCGGCGTGGTGCTGCACCAGGGGATGACCGCATGGGATAGGAAGCCCCCTATGGGATTAGGGACAGCCTAGTCCCCGGAGATCCCGTACTCAGGTGGCCAGGGAAAGGCCATCGCTTTTGGATCCCCGACCCTGGGGGTGGACAGGCGACAGAGGATCACCTGGGTAAGGGGTCTTCAGCGACTGGGGGAGAAGCACTCAATGGTGAGACATGGCATCCCCATCTAATCTAACCCCCATCCCTGCTTATTTTATGGGAAACTACAGCCCCCATAATTCCTCCTCTCTTTATCTTAACAACAGAACTGCACAGAGGAAGATGAGGAATGAGGGCAGAAGTATACCTCCCCCGACTTGCATTGGCCCTGTTGCTGTAATGAGGCCAGGCAGGGTCAGGTACGTAACTCTAACAAGGGACACCTGACACTTATTAACACTTGCTGAGAAAATAAAGGTGTCACACACAAGCACACTTTGAGCGAGGCTGGGTACGAGAAGGAACAGCTCTTCAGAGTCTGATGCGAACCAGGCTGTGGAAGTCGGAAGGCCAACAGGCTGATCAGCCACTGAGAGGGTTAAGAGAAAGCCGAGTGAGCAGAGGAAAGAAACCTTCAAGTTGCCAGAAAGCAGCCCACGACCCTCCCGGGTGAACGGCAGAGTTGGGGAGGAGCAAAGGAGACATTGGTACCGGCCTCAAGATGCAGGAAAGAGATGAAAGAAATCCCATTAACACGACCAGTGAATTATGAAGGGAATAAAGGACTGGTTGATGTAAAAGGGAAAGTGGCTGTAATTTCAAATTTGTAGGTTGTGCGTGTGCCGACAAAATACGAATGAAGAGATAAACTGATGAAGGAACGGATACAAAGTAAGAGAGTGGTTCTGCTAGGGAAGTTGCACATTCGAAAATCTGTGAAATGTTATGAGTTTTCAAAGATATTGCAGCTGAGATCAAAGGAAAGGAAGTAACCGGGATAAACGAAAGAAAGTTGAATAAAAGAAAAGTAAAATATATGAACAGTGAATAAGCCACAAGGGCAAAATATAACAATTTTGGAAAAGGCCGAGAAGAAAAGTTAAAGGGAAGAACTACAAATACCAAGAGGCATTGGTGCTACAAGAGAAGATTGGGACGAAGAGGAGGCATTTATGGAACAGAAACCCAAAGAAGTATTGGTGTTCCATATGGACTTTGAAAGACAAGAAGGCAAACTAAAGAGAATAAGAACTACAAGTACCAAAAGGCATTGGGGAAAGAAAATACCAAGAGGTATTGGTGTTACACATGAACTTCTGAAAAAGCCAAGAGGGCAGTCTAAAAGGACTAAGAACCACAGTATCAAGAGATATTGGTGCCATAAGACAAGTGTTGATTGTGAATTGATAAGAGGTTGAAGTGGTCAGGCAGAGGTTTATGTAAAATCTTTGCAATTTCAAACTCTTCCGACAGTGAAAAGGATACTTTAGATAAAACGCAGGGAAGGGAAACCCACGAATGAGAGACCTGCAAAGGGAAGCCTGTATAGAGCTAGAACTGTGTGATAAAGTGAAAATGAGACAGACTTGAGCCAGGCAGAGGGAAGCCTGTGCAGAACTGTGAGAAATTGAGAAACTAAAGGCAAACTGAATATTGATGGTAAAACAGGCGAAGCCTTAAGGAAGTGAATGAACTACCAGAAGATGAAAGCCTAAGATTGAACTGTTGAATTGTGCCAGTAAGCCAAAGTGTGCGAGAATGACAAAATTAGTCCATCCACCTATCCTTGGTGTTTTAAGAGACTCTCTAGGCCCCATGGGGTCGAATCTGCGGAAGGGCGTTAATGCTGAAGCCATTCTTATATTTCTTTTTGGAGACACTATTTTTCCTTTTGTATTCCCTGAACACACTTGTCATTTTGAGAAGGGCAAGGTTTGTTTTCTTTAGTATAGGCCTTTTCATTTTGAGCAGACTGACGTGGACTATTTTGTTTGTTTTAATGGTCTAGATTACTCCCATTCTAGAGATAGGGAAAAATAGGCAGTTTTCAAACCCCTTTTGAGTTAAATAAACGTTTTTGAAACTTGCATCCATTGAGTCAGTGTCTGCTTTTCATTCCATGCCTTCCTCACAGAAGAGGACGCAGTATCATCACCCATAACCTGACCCTAGACCCGTTTACCACAACCCTAAGAATAACCCCTTCTCTAATAGGCACATGAGTTGCTGTTAAGATACTCTTCTTCTAGAAAGCACTGGGATGAGGAAGAATCAGACTTACCCAAGTGAAAATCCATTTCCCAGTATTGTGATAAAGAACCACCCCAATGACTCACAAGGGAGCCATAAGATCACTATTACGAGCGAGAAGTGTGGAGGCATGAGGATTACCTTTAAGTACCACATTCAGCAGTTTAGCGTTTCCGCAAGTCCTATTGGCCAGATCCAGTAGGAAAGGGAAGACCGTCTCAGGAAGTTGTCAAGCCTTCCCTGGAGGAGCAAGAATCGTGTACTACAACAGAAGGGGCTGTGGACCATTGTATCACACAGAGCAGCAGACCTCTTGAACCGCAGCAGGCTGCATGGAACTAGAGTCTCGCTCACTGGTGGGAGCCAAGAGTACAAGTGTGCCTCCCAGAGAAAGGGTTTGGGGGGCCCTTGAGCACCAGCAGTGTGAAAGGGACGAGGAGATCCTAGTTCAAGCTCATGCTCAGATGTTGAGGAGACGCGAGACAGCAAGAGCCGTCCTTTCAACAGGACAATTGGGAGCCATAATCGGAAGCAAAGCGAACCACGGTAGAGATGGAGCGCGCGGCCGAAGGGAGCCCTCAGTCTGCAGAGATGCTGCAGACCACGCTCGACGCCCAGACGCTACCGGAACATCCATGAAGAACACAGCTAACCGGGAACCGCTGGTACAGCCAAGGTGTTGGTAGACCAGTACGTGGGTTGCCCGGGTGCTGTGAGAAGCCCGAGGAAGTAACAGGGTGAACTCAAAAGTTGAGAATAATAGGGTATGGGACCTTACCCTTTGAAAATCAGAGGGAGACCAATGAGAAACCTAGCAGATACAACATAACCATGGAAGTCTGGTACCTGCACCCAAAACCAAGAGTACCTGGGACCCTAACAAGAGAGAGGGTCTGGTATCCTGAAGTGAATAAGAGACAATTACATACTTGACAGGAAAGTTAACCAAAAGGACTACACCGCAACTTTGTGAGGGAGACCCACACTCAAGTAGGAGACTGAGAATAAGAGGATCAAAACCCTGTGATCGAAGAGGGGGGAGTTGTATACTTGGTAGCCGTCACGCTCACCTGAATCTCCACAGCAGCGATGGAGTTTGCTGACCTCGGCCCTGCCCTCTTCACACCCGGAATACTGGGAGTTTAACCTCTTAGTTTGGGATGGCGGACTCTCCGTCCTGCCTCTGCAGGGACGCTACGGTGCGGGACCAGCAGGCTGTTGCGCTGACTTGGTGCTGCATTTGCTGGTTGCTGCGCCGGTTCGGCGATGTAAACTCCACCGTTTATTTTGGATAGTGGAGTTCTGGAGCTCCCTAAGAGTGTCCCAAGGCCAGTTACCTAACTTGAACCTTCGTACTGCGGGAATAGCAGATGTACACAAAAGGAGTCCTTTTCGAATAGGGTAAGTGCTATATGTCCTTGGAATCCCAGTTGCTTCACTGGGTTAGCGCGTGTGAAAGAGTTCAGGTTCGTAACCTGTTTTTCCTTCGTTTTTTCTCTTTGCAGGTTGCCGGAGTCACTCGGGGACAGAAAATCCGGAAGAGCTTGCAGAGAAGATGAGCGGGAGCGACTTTTCGGTCCACGAGTGGAAAAGGAGTCACGAAAACTCCAGAGGGGCGGTGAAAAAAGGCAAGTAGAAAACCGCTTCTCAGCTTAGGTCTCGGTTCTTCTCTTTTCAGGAGAGGTGATCGCACTGAAGAAGACTGATCTGCCGGTCACAACGGCTGAAGAAAACTGTAGAAGTCTCAGGAACCAGGTAAGCGTGTGCTCGAAGCAACAGAAAGCACACGAAGCATGGGTTGCTCATTGGGCTTGGCTTTTATAGAGAGCCACGCCCGAAGACTAGAGTGTTCAACTTAGTTCCGGGTTGGCACAAAAAGGGTCCATACTAGTGGAAACAGGAAGTCTCATGTTATTCTATGGGAGTAGGGAGTACCAATGGATATTAACCCTATCCTTGCTCGCCATGCTCTCACCCGCAGTGCTCCCGTCTGTTTTCCCCTCTTGCCATGAATTGAATATGAAGGTGACTTGGAAGTGCTAGCTACGCTAGTGCCCATGACAGTAGCAGACATGTCAAGCTGTTAGGACACAAGAACTGTGAAGCTAACAATCCCTCCTGAACTATATTGTGACTTGAGATAGGAGGAAATCTAGGGGAAAACGAGTACAACCCAAGCATTTGGAAACTTTTATTTTGGAACATTATTTTGCATCACTTTTTACTACCAGCGAAACTGGGACCTTTTCTGTTTAAAACACAAGGAACACTTTTTGCTTTGGGAAGGGACCATCCTTGCAGTTACCTTATACTATTAGTGTTAGGGACAGTGGTAGATTTTTGGGTGCGACAGTGCCAAACTTTTTAGTTTCAGAATTACTGACAAAACAATTAGTTTCCTTTAATGTAGGGAATCTCCTCTTAGCTTCAGGGATATGATATATGATTTAAGCAATATGACCCGAGCGTCTGGGGCATTACCGACTCATGTAATGCCCCCGCCTCGAGGGTCATATTTGCTTTTAGTACCCCAGCTCGCAAGATATGCATGACCGGGGCACTGACAGAAATAAAAAAAACTACCAAGGAAATGGCCACGGGAAAGGGAAAGGGAAAACGGAGTCAGTTTTCCTTTTCCATGGCGGCCATCGGGAGCGGACGTGCTGGGAACAGAAGTGTTTCCAGCGCATCCGCTCCCGAAAAAAAAAAGGAGAAGGTAAGTGGAGTTGGGAGGGAGGAAGGGGGAAAAAGAAAAAAAGGCCTAGCCAGAGTTTTGAACGCAGTTGTGGTTATACTGCACCGATTGAGAAGTGGTAGGACCATTGGAACTACAGCCGACAGGCTAAATAGAACAAATAAATCAGGAATAATTCCTCAAGCACAGTACCTTTTGTCTAGGGCCTAGCCAATGGGGAGTGTGAGAGAGAGCGAGGGAGCGAGAGAGAAGAGGCAGAGAGAGAGAGCGAGAGAGAGAGAAAAGAGGCGGGGGGAGAGAAAAGAGAAAAGAGACAGAGAGAGAGAGAGAGAGAGAGAGAGAGAGAGAGAGAGAGAGAGAGAGAGAGAGAGAGAGAAAAGAGGCAGGGGGAGAGAGAAGAGGCGGGGCGAGAGAGAAGAGGCGGGGGAGAGAGAAAAGGCGGGGGGAGAGAAGAGCCGGGAGGAAGAGAGAAGGGGGAGGGGGAGAGAGAAGGGGGAGGGGAGAGAGAAGGGGGAGGGGAGAGAGAAGGGGGAGGGGGAGAGAGAAGGGGGAGGGGGAGAGAGAAGGGGAGGGGGAGAGAGAAGGGGAGGGGGAAAGGGAAAAGGAGAGAGAGCGAGAGAGTGTGAGACAAGTGGGGAGAGAGAGAAGGGGGAGAGAGAGAGAAGGGGGAGAGAGAGAAGAGGGAAAAAGTGACTGAGAAAGATGCACAGAGAAAGACACACAGAGACAGAGGGAGAGGGGAGTGACCGCTTAGTCGGATCAACCTACAGTCTTCCAAAAGTAACAAAAACTTGAAAAACCAAGTAAAAACCCTTGAACTGTTTTTCTGGATTGTGTGGATTTATTAAAGGCCATCCGTCACAGACACATCACATACCTAGACAATCGCATGATTGGCAAAGTATTGCAATTTAATTTCCAGTATACCATCATTTGCCAGGTATTGCCATTATATGTCAAAAAAAGTAGCAGGCACCCCTCTCCAGAAAGAACATGGCATGATAACCTGTTCTGTGTTGTTGTTGAGAGTTTGCAGCCATCGTTTTCTGCTGACAGTACCTTTCACAGATGGGAAATACCAATGTGCATGACAGTCTTTGTCCCGCCCACATGGGCAGTCCAGCACCGAAACGCTATGGGAATTCCTTTCTGAACAAGAGTACAAACAGCAACCCCATACAGTTGTTTCAGCCTTGTTGGGCCTCATCAGTGAGGTGGAACTATGCCTCTGGGCACAGTGAGCAGCGAATCCACATCTTGAGTTCCCCCAGGCAACTCAAGGTGACCAACCCAAAGTTCCTTGCACAGCTCCACCTCACTGATGAGGCCCAACAAGGCTGAAACACGTGTATGGGGTTGCTGTTGGTACTCTTGTTCAAAGGGCGCTTGCCTGGCATTTTGGTGCTGGACTGCCCTTGTGGGTGGGACAAAGACTGATCTGCAAATGAATATTCCTCCTTTGTGAAAAGCAGTGCGCTAAAAGTGATGGCTGCGGACTCTCACAGTGGGTAAAAACCACATAACAGGTTATCATGCCAAGGTCTTTTGAGAGAGGGGCGCCTGCTACCTTTTCTGCATCATTGCCATTATACGGTTTCATGCTCAGATCATACAATGGATATTGCCATCAGATTGCAAGGTCCTCACATCATTGCCAGTTACTATCCCCAATAGCCATCTTTCGGAGTGGTGTGCCAGTAGCTCACACCATTTACACGGTATTTCCATATGCATGTATCAAATGCCAGGCACTGAAATGACTTGTCAGATGTTGCATTATATGCCCAAGTACACACTTCATTAGACACCTATTGCAATCATATGCCCAAGTACATATGCAATTTCCAGAAATTAGCCGCAAATAGTCATGTACCCTTCTAAGAGCCAGGATTTGCCATTTTATGCCCATATACACTTACCGGAAAATCTTTTTATAATTTGTCCAAGTACGGTCACGAACTGGGGTGCCAAACCCTGTCCCCAAGCCTAGAGGAGTCTCTGCAGTCCAGGAAGCTCACCCAATTATTGTCTTGTTACCAGAGACGTGAGCAGCCTGGAAACAGTACATGGTGGGGGTTGCTGAGCTTCCCACGCCCCAATCCAAACTCCAACACCCTCCCCAATCCTACTGGCATAATGCTGAAGTATTTTTGTCGTGTTTTTATGAAGTCACAGCAAAAGGGTTCCAATACCAACAAGACCCCTGATGTTACTCCTCAGCATAGCTCCTGGGTAGATCATAAGAGTTCTAGACTGTGTGCCCCCCTCCCTGTGGGCCCCATTGCTCTATGGGAACCCCTGTGAGCACAAATGCATAAAGAATTACCAAAAGGTACAGAAAGACAACCCACTCGGATGCCATGGGGTCCCATGCCCCAGGACGGACCCTCGCAGGAACAGGAGAGAGGACCCGAGAGCTAAGAGAGAAGACTGAGAAAGGCAACACAGGCAAAGCTGCTCCACGGGAATTCGGCTGGCCGAAGGGATACGAGCGAGCGCTTCCCAGAATCCAAGGTGTGGAAGACAGCTGGAGGTCCGACAACAGATCACCATCAAAAGGTACAAGATCAGTTGAATATACAATAGATAACCACTGAGGCTTTCAAAGCTTCAGGGGGCAATTGTGCAGGCGATATAGAGAGAAACTAATGGAGCCTATTGAGAGACTTCAGACATGACCACGGATTCATCCAATCAGACCCTGGGAGAAAGGGCAAAGAGGAAAGAGGCTGAAATAAGCTAGAGCAAACCAGGATGCAGGCAGCACTCTGCTTGGTGCCAGTGAGTAACCAGCACAGTGGGAATTAGGAGGAGATGGCTGGAGAGCTGAAGGGTTGGAGGACTCAAGACTGAAGGAGCTTAGGGAGCTGAAGAAGGCAAAGCCTGAGAGGCTGTAGAGAATAACTCACAGGGCCTAGAGGCGACACAAGAAACCTGCGAATGCTGACAAGCGAGAGGGCCACTAGATCCCTTACATGTGAGCTTGACACTAGAGCCTGGAATCCTTAACATAGGGGAGAAAAAGCCAAGAACTAGCCTTCATGTTGGAATAAGAGCAAATTTTGCGCTATATCACTTCTGCACTTCCTTTGGCAAACTAGTGAGCTGTGCACTTTATCCCTGCAACTGCTCTCGGTAAACAAATGTCTAGATGCTTTATACATGAGACCGAGAGCCAAGAAGTGGGTGAGCACTATAGCCCTGTGACCGAGATTATGATAAAGCAGCGCAGCGGGTACTATATTCCGCAGACTGTGATACGAACAGGGAATTCGAGGGGAAACCTTACCCTCACAAGAAATGATACTGAACATGTATCCTTTGGGTTGCACGTTTTGTTGGTCCGCCACAGCACCCATATCATATGACAACAGTACTGCTTCACCTCAAAACCTACCGACTTCTCTTCTCCTCCCATGCTTGAAGTCACCAGCCATGTAACCAAACCGTATAAAGATTAGAACTACCTCCTGTTCCCCGCCTCTCAACTCAACACCTTTTCCACATGCCATTCAACTCTTACTTTAAAAAAAAAAATGCTTTTCTCACATCGATTACATATCCAATTGCTTTTGCTAATGATGGAGGACGTTTTTGTAAACCAAAAACTGTTAAAACAACTTTTACAGTCTTCAATGGCGAAAGAAAGCTTACTAGCTTCTGCAATACTCAAATGAGAGCAAGGGTTGAAAACAGATTACACAGTAGCAATAGATGCTTTTCTGAAGCAAAAACTAGGAGAATCACAATCATTTAGGCAAACATGAGAAAATAAGTATCTTTTAATAGCGTGATCTACTTACTACATGCACCTGTCAATACAACTTTATTTAGATTGCAAAGATTTTATGATGTTGAGGAGGGATTGCAGTCCCCGGCTTGTGGTTTGGGAGAAAGTATGGTGGAGTGCATTCTAAAGTGTATGCCCGATCTAGAACAATGTGTACCTTTTATTGATATTGGTTAAAAAAAGAAAACCTTTAACAAATTTAACATCAGACCTGCATACAAAATGTCATTATAAAGAACCAATCCATAGAAACACATACAGAATGCATACAATATTAATAGGAAATTTAAAATCCCGGTCACACACCAAAATTCTTTTTAAAAATACACAATTTCACAATGGGTAAAACGGTGTAGAATGGTTAAGATATTAAAAGAGGCACATCATTTTTAGCTTGGCTAGTGCATTATAAAGATTCTTTAAGGGCCTAAAGGTTAAAGGATAGTTCCGGGATTATTTTTTTTTATTGTCCCTACGGTTCGGCCATGTGTTCTTAAGCATAAATCGGTATATCGTAGAAAACTTTCCTATGGACCTTACCCGACTTTTCGTCCATTAACGCACTCAAAATCAGCCGCCATTTTCTGATAATCCTATCATTTCCCATCGCCCTGGCTTACCTGCTTTTGCGGCACTAAATCCAATCCCCCGCCCCTGAAACAGACTTTATCAAAACATTCATATTCCCCGCCTCTATCCGTGACGTGACTGTGCTGCGTAGGCAAACGCGCCCAGGCGTCTTCTACGCGACTACACACAGAACCCGGAAACCAACACAGATCAGCTCACAACACAGCGCGCCACAATTGGGAATATGAAACTGTACTTTTAAATCAAACCGCAAGATTGTAAATTTGGTAAAGTACATTTATTTGACATCAAATGTTTAGAGAATATTCAGCGATTTGCATTTTTATTTGCTCACGTTCCAAAAAGTTCGTTTTGAGGCACGCGATGTTCCTTTGCTGTACACAGGGTCTTAGATCATCTCACAATACAGCGCCACAATTCGGAATATGAAACTGTGGTTTAAAAGCAAACGGCAAGATTGTCCATTTGGCAAAGAACATTTATTGGACATCAAATGTTTAGAGAATATTCTGCGATTTGCATTTTTCTGTGCTCTCGATCCAAAATAGTTCGTCTTGAGGCAAGCAATGTTCGTGTGCAGTACACAGGGTGTTGGTTTACGATAAAATAAGCTCTTCGGTCGCACTGATAATCGCATGGCTGTTCCAACAACGAGGCACTAGGCCACCACAACGGTCTGTATGTTGCATCTAGCCGTTAGTACCGCGTAAGGGCATACTTGTACTTGGCGATCGTCCCATAAAATGGTCAGGGTGGTAACGTTGTTCACGCGGAGAAGCAACTGGAGGTTATAAAAGCCATCCGCCGGTGTCTGGTACTCGCGACACATACAATAATGAAGGATGTACCTGTTTTGAAAACATAAAAAATGAAATTAGTCTCACCATCAGATCTTTATTAAAATTATTCATTTTATATATTAGGTCGGGAAATTATTTCATAGCTAGGACAGTGCAACTGGGTATTATACGTCAAGGGGGGGCTGTAGGATACTGAGACAGTCCCCCAGTGCAGGGGTTGACAGGGAGGCAGTGCAGGTGGAGAGTGGAAGGGCCCAGGACCGAGGTCGCAGTCAGTGGACCAGTTGTAGCAGGGGAGAGGGAGAGAGAAAGCAGAAGCAAAGAGGAAGGTTTTGAGGTGCTTCCGTAAAAGGAGATGGTTCTCCTCAAGATAGTGCGCGGTACAAAACAATATGCCACATAGAACGAACAAGTACAACTTAACCCGTCTTTAAAGCTACTGTATAGTAATTAAATTGCGGTATAAACTCATCTAAAGAGTTACTTACATTATATTTGCATTTTCCATTGTGTCTGTGCGTAGGGCAGCCCCGAAATACCACTCCTTCTATGCCGACGTTATTTCTTCTAATGAACGAACATTAAATGGCTTTCGTTTCTGAAATTATATTCATTATCGTTTCTTACGTTATTGCCCCACACCCCCAAAAAGAAAGTCTTTCGGGATGGTCCCGGCCTGTCAAGGTCAAATAACAATAGAACCTTATACTGAGTCGTGGGCCATTCCGGCACCCGAGAAAAAAAATCAAAGCAGCTGACCTTCACTTTGAACGAGCACACATTCCTAGTTAGCTACATTCAGTGTAAGGCCATCTCACAGGACTCACGGAGCAATCACTTTTATTTACACAATACATAGCTACACATATTCAATGGGCCTGCGACATGAGGAGACTCGAGAGAACAGACAATCAAATTACAATCATTTAAACCGTGATGTGTATTTCTCAATGAGCTCTTCTTTAGGTGGACATGGAACAGAGGCAATGTTGGGTGGCAATGCAGTTGTCCCCTGCACAGGTTCGTTCACAACTCCATGTGTGTGCCTATCTAGGACATCAACAATAAGTCTCTCAATAAAGTCATATTGCATATCCTTAAACACTGGTTTGATAACCCATTGTTTACTTCTTTTAGTGAAGGCCTTATTGTAGCGAAGCGTCCCTAAAGTTCCGGTCGTCCTACTTTGTTGACGGCCAACATTATGGTTATGTGCCAAGACCGCTAGAAGAGTCCGATTTATCATGCCCTCCATGCCAAAATGCAATCGTTTTGGCCTGTACTTTAGGCACATATTGTGGAACACCTCCAAATCTCCTGTGTGGCAGAATTCCGTGAGTCCCCTCAAATCTCTTGTTATAGTTTTATCAAATACAATCTTTTCAATGGCTTTGTGAGTGGGTGATGAAGGAATCAACCACTTCTTCTTCCGTGCCTCCTCTGTGGACAAATGGCCATGTTCACAATTGTGGAAATGTTGGTTTGTGGTCCAGCGGTGAACGTTGCTACAGTGTAGCATTACTGACCGCCATTTTTCCAGTAGAATTTCCAACGACCCTCCACATGTTTTTGAGCTCCACCAAAGATGGTTGCTGATTGACTTGGACCACTGTGAAATACCTTGCATATCTTTTTTTTTTACCTGCAGCCGACATTTTTTTATTGATTGTTTTTGCAAGATGCCAAACGTCAAATTGGTGATTTATATTTTTGTACTCTTCTCTCATTGTCTTGGCAATTGAAACGTGTCTGTCCGTGGCTATCAGGTCGCTCACCATTCCCCGCAATTGTAGTTCTTGCAATGATGCTACAAAGCCAACTTTCTCCATGGCCACTGAGGATGTACTTTGTGACACCTGCACGACCACCGAACTCACAATTTTCTTACTTTCCATGTCCTGGAAGTGGTAGGTGCAGTACTTGGCTGAAAATCCTGGGCTGTCGCACTGTCCATCACCGGCTAGCCTGAACCGTTTGCCCGCGAATGTACTATCAATAGACATTTTTTCCATTCTCCAAGCTTCGCTAATGGCTGGAAATAGATAATCGGTTTGGTATTTGTAGAACTGAGTTTTTGCAATGAAATGGATTCCCACAAACTGAAAGAAAGACTAACTTTTTAAAACTTGAACCACTAAAAAGTGCAGCCGCTGCACAAAGTAGATTGCCTGCTGGCAGTTGCCCCAGCATGGGTTGTGCAGAAAGGATGATATTTTGTACAGGTGGCATGTATTTTAAGGTTAGTGCCTCGAATTGCACGAGTCACATTAATCAATGGCTCCCCACATACTTCCCCACCAACCGAATGCCCACATTTCATCCGAATAATAATATCAATCAAACAACTATCGAATACAATGAATTTGGCCTCTTTCCTTATACTGTCACTCTGCATCCCAGCTGGTTCGGCCTGTAACGTTGAGGACATGTCACTCACATGAAAGGTAGAATCTCTGATATCGTCTTCCGCTATGTTCAGTGATATTGATGGAGTTTCATTGTCGTCCACTTCATTCTCTTCCATTGCAACATCTGTTCCTTCTCCGGCGATGGGTGAATAAAACAATTTCTTCAACTTTCTCGCGGTCTTAGTTTTTGCGGGTGTGGATTCTGTGAATTGATCTCCGACTGCATCCGAACTACCAGGAGGACATTCACTATCAATGGCTGGATGTGGTATAGCTCTGTTGTCAATCACTTCATATTCTTCCCATTGGCACGATGCATCTCCAGTCTCAAGTCCCTGCCAAAAGGTTTGACAAGCAACATCTCTCGTTCGCTTCACTGTCTGTGTAGATCTAGTTCGTACACCCACTCGCAACTAAAGGACAGATTGGAAAAGGGATGTTCAGTTTAAACACAACTTACAGTATTGAACTATTAACAGTGAAAAACAACATAATATAGTGACCAGGACACTAGCCTTCTTTTGCTTTCTTTTCTTTGAAACTTTCTTGCCTCGAACTTCAACATCGGGACGCTGTTGCTCCGACTCGTGTGTGCATGTCTCCACTTCCTCTTGCGCTGCAACGACTATATTTTCATGATAAGCACATCCATCACGCACTGACGCTCCATTGACTCCCTGAAACATAGAACTTTCATTAGTATGTATAATAATATTGAAAACACAAAATATACTTGGGGACCAATACCCACGTACATCTCAATAGCAAAACACGAATGAACGCTTTGTGTAGAACATTCAAACGACAATTATTCACGCATTGTTGATCTAGTTAGATGGAACTGTCAAGATCCATACCTCGGGCTCCTCATAGACTTCCATTGATGATATTATTGAAGATGATGCTTCAGTAACTCCCTGAAACACAGTAATTGCATTAGTATGGTTTTCTATTTTGTTAAAAAGAACATACACTTTGTGCAGGCGTCAACGGCTCATCTAAATAGACCTGCACAAATGATCAGTTGTCTAAAATAAGTAATGGATATCTAAATATGATTCGATTTCCTCGATCGTTGGAAGTGTCACCACCCAGAGATCTGCATCAACTACTAGGGGTGATGTTCTTGTAGAAGAAGCTCCGTCATCTCCCTGAAACATAGTACTTGCGTTAATAAAGAAGGAAGTATAGCGGATGTAATCACGTCATATGATTTCGCTTGATCGAACTGTCAGTTTCTATACCTCGAAATGCATAAGAACATCAAGGGACGATGTAACTGCGGTGCACACTTCTGCAAGCTGTTGCGCCGACCCGTAACTGCATGCTCCCCCTTCTTCTTGGACTAATGCTCCATCGACTCCCTGAAACATAGGACTTACATTAGTAATGAACACAATATTGAAAAAAGAAGACACATAGGAGGGCGACGACAGAAGGAAATATCAATGGCTAAAAACGAAAGAAACATTGTGTGTAACAATCACGCTACAAGAATGCAAGATCTGATGATCTCCATCGATGGAACTGTCCGGAAACGTACCTCGAGCATCTGAGTGACATCAACGGTTGTCGTCAATACGTTGGACTCCTCAGCATCTCCCTGAAAGACAGTACTTGCATTATTTTGGATAACAATAATTATAACTGAAAACAAAGACTAGAGGACGAGTACAAGGGTGTACCATTAGGTAAAATAATCACACGATAAATTAAAACTATTGATTTACATGCCCAAAACAAGTCAGTGGCAGAATAGCTAAGTAAGATTACCCGATAGGCGCTTGAAGTGGCTGATGACTGCAATAACGACACGGATGGAGAATCTTCCGCCTTCATATTGAGTGGATACATAAATGGGGAAATTATTGTTAGCTAATGCTACACACTACCGCAAGGCCGAGAGATAAATACGTAAACTTGACTCACCAGTGGAGGGATGTGGACGAATAGAGTGGGAATAGCGGTTGAGAGCAATTTTCGCCTCGCTCGCGGTGTGTTCTTCTTTATTAGCAATGATGTGGAGTACATGTCTGAGCTAAAGTGCCTGCTGCAGATGCGGTATCGATCACCCCTCTTGTCCGCAAAGACTTCTAGGACTCTACTTTCAAGCTCAGACGGTGGATATCCGCAATATCGGACCCATTCTCTTATCTGATCTATTGTCTTAGGGAAAACATGCATTATAGTACCTTCATATTTATTATGGGTCTTCGAAGGGCAACCGCCAATGGAACAGGCAGGCATTGTGGAAAGTTCTGAAAAGTAAAGATCAACAATTCTCTATGAATACCAATGTGTTAAAAAATTAAATGACACATAAAAGGTTCAATGCAAGGTTCGTTTTGGTTCTTGGAACTATACACATTATTCACATGCGGATAAGTATTTGAATAACTTTAAAAAAATAGAAAGATAATTTGACTAAACTCAGAACATGTGATTAGTTCCTTGCATGTACTGTCTTGAACGAAAAGAAATTGGACGCAAAATGATTATGGTACATGGCCTTACCTTGACGAACAAACAGTTAGATGCAGGGATCAGAGTAGTTTCTTGTCGTAGAACAGGGAGTAGTTCACAGCTTGCAAACTGACGAGTTTCCTCGAAGTGGTCACGGAAGTTCACAGAGACGGAAAGCAGATAACCAGCACCTTGACGGGTTGACTAGCAAAGCGCAAAGAAGTTCTCATTAGAAATATGAAGTGGGTTATAAAGAATTCGAAACAGGGGTGTGTTTGTGAATGAATGACGTGTATATGTCGTGGCATTATGCGGTTTGCAGGGGGCCGTCCAGCGTGAGGGGGGGATGCTTGGCAGGAGACACGGGGTCTGGAGGTAGACATGGGAACAACAACCCATGCTCTATAGACCACTTTGAAGTGTACATGGTCTTTGGCACCTCTTGGCCTTTACCGCTCCCTGACAGCTCCACTTGCCAGCACAAGTACCCCGGTGCGAACTGCCTTTGATGGGGCGGGGGGGGGGGGAAGGGGCGGTGGTCGTGCAGACAAGACTCGTTTGCCGCAGGGCCTCACCAAGGAGAGGCCATCTAACTGCATGTAAGAGGCAGGCTGCAGGATCTAGTACATGGAAGGCAGGGGGGTGAGTTTATAAATACCTCAGCCTCCCAGGAGAATATATGGGTGCAGTTCACCCTGGAGACCCTGGATGCCTAGGCAGTTAGTCAGCAGCAAGCTGGCCTGTGGTGGCAAGGCGGCACGGGCCAGAGGGGGTCATCTCTGTACCCGGTGCCCAAAAGGATGATTTATTATGATCAACCATATGGATTATTTACCTATAACCATGTTTTGTATCAATAAAATCCAACGGCCTTCCTTTTATTGCCAACGCTTGAACAAAGTGGTGTGGTAAGTATTTTTGGGGGAGGAGGCAAGGCCGGGAGGCTTGATGCCAACCCGCAAAACAACATATGTTTGTCTGCTGCATATGGGTTCAACGGTTACGTGGATTGAAGGTGGGCGGCCAGCGTGAGGGAGGATGCTGGCCGGAGACATGTGGTGTGACAAGACAAGGCACAGGAAGACTATTCAATGGAGACACACTAGATTCATTTAAAAAATCAAAACAACCATTGTTAAAATATATGTTGGGTTTTATTTTAGATCTTAATTTCAATTGAACATAAATAATAAACATTACACATTGTAAAGTTCCGGTTGCAGCACATCCAGGGAAAATCCGCGGTATTGTCCACTGTCGCTGGGGAAATGTTGTCTAATGGCAAGTACCGCACAGGCAGGTATTACTCTCCGAACGCGGTGTCCGAGCCTCCCGTGAAGCCACCAAGTGAAGCAACGATAGGCCACCAGCCTGTACCACCTGTGAAAAT
This sequence comes from Ambystoma mexicanum, assembly GCF_040938575.1. Classification (NCBI taxonomy): domain Eukaryota; kingdom Metazoa; phylum Chordata; class Amphibia; order Caudata; family Ambystomatidae; genus Ambystoma; species Ambystoma mexicanum. The sequence goes on along the minus strand of NC_090937.1, from coordinate 380,147,072 downwards.
GGAAGATGCAAACTGTATTAAAATGACAAAACTTTCTTATCACTGTCGATTCAGGTAAAAAATGTCATTCTGCTTTGAAAAAAATTCTATCTAGAAAATGCACAATATTAAACCAATTTACATGCATTCGAATGATATGTAGATGTAATTTTATATGTGGGAGACGACCATGACATAGTAGTGGCATCACTGACATCACAACCAGAGTATACTTACTCGTTACTCGGATTACGCGGACGAACAGTGCCGCGAAGTTCGTGCATAAGCACCATCATCATCATCATCCTCAACACGGTCCGTGAGAGGCAGGCTTCCCTGAACTCTGGCAGCTCGGTGATGCATTGCGGACTTGGCTCGCCTTCCGAAATGTAGGCCAAGCACCCGGAATTTTCACGGCAGCAGCAGTTCTCCTCCTCAGTTGGCATTAGCTCTCACCGATTGCACGTGCACCAGGTGGAGACGCCGTCCATGCGACATGGTCCAGGCTCTTCATCCGTTGACTGGTCCTCCCAACTGCCGTCCGAATCCCCATCGTTTTCGCGTGCTTGCCTTTCCAGTAGTTCCTCCTCGGTGTACTCGGGCTCGTACATATACGGCATTATTGTAGCCATTGTGTGGTAAAGAAAGTAAAATAATTTACAGAGATGGTACAGGTGTTCACAAGGCCTAGAAGCGGCGAAGGTAGCTGACCAGAGCACAGAAACTAGTCACAGAATACTCAAAGTAACACAGAGAGAATAATGGAATCGAAAAACTGCTGTTGTGTGTTGTGAAACGGTGTGTTTATACTTATAGAGGAAAGAGGCGTCCTGCCATTTCCATGGCAACACTTCATTAGCTGAGGCGCAGCGATTGTTGACACGAAACGTGCTTTGGCGTTGGGAAATGGGCGGTACGCGTCTGCTGATGTCAGGCTCAGGGGCGGGGGATTTGATTTAGTGCCGCAAAAGCAGGTGAGCCAGGGCGATGGGGGGAAATGATAGGATTATCAGAAAATGGCGGCTGATTTCGAGTGCGTTAATGGACGAAAAGTCGGGTAAGGTCCATAAGAAAGTTTTCTACAATCTACCGATTTATGCTTAAAAACACATGGCCGAACCGTAGGGACAATAAAAAAAAAGTCCCGGAATTATCCTTTAAATCTCTTTCAGAAAAATAAGTGCTGCAAAACACCAGCCATTGGGGCTATTAGAATTCATTATGTATTGCCACACTCCTCCACTTGTTAGCGTCCTAGAAGCGCTGTTCACTAAGAACCTGAAATTCTAATAAGTGACCCAGAGTCTCAATGTGCCCCTACATTTGACAGAATCTACAAATCTGGTGTTCTTGCTGCTTTTTTTCCGTGGCCCCCAGCATTTCTCTAGTAGGTATAACGTTGAACCTTAACCGTACAAGTTGGGAGCGCCATTATTCACTCAGAAATGTAATCAGATAGGCAGAAATAGAACCCAATGGTCTTCCATCAAACAAGACTCCAGCATACACTTGGTGTTTACTGACTTCTTGACTAGTATGAATCTAGTCCAGTTCCCAGAGTTTCTGTTTTGCTTTATGCGGGAATACATGAATCAACTTTCTATCTACATTATATGTTGCCATGTTTTCATAGCAAAGAGCCACCCATTTGTTAAGTGGGGAACCATTTTTCCTCCTACATTAGTCGCATAAATTCCCACCAAATAGTATTCTGTTGTGCTAGCACAATTTTTGATAAACGGATAGGATTTTCAAAAGGACTCTGACTTTGATGGAAGATTGGCCTAGTTCATAACTAGCCGCTGGAACCCCCACTAGGGAGTTTCAAAACGTTCTACCAGAAACAAATCTCAAGTTTGGACCAGTTAGTTGATACACCAGGGAGCAAAGTTTCTGTACAGTAGGTAACACCTTCTTATTATAGAATTCTATCAGCGGGGACAGAGAAAAATAACCATATTTCCTATTCAAAAGTACAGCTTGAGCAGCCAAAGCAGTTATTTTTGACTTTTGATAGGGAAATAACTCATTAAAAGTCTCAAATGGATGAAGACACAAATATCACATTAGAGACGCATTCAAGTTCGATCTCACCCAGAAACCACTTAAAATTATTATAGCATTGTTTCTGACATAGTTTGAATTGAAAAAGCTTTGTCATGTTAAAGCTTTGTCATGTTAATATTTCCAACGCCGCAAGTTGACGCTGTCAGCCAATAGGCATGTAATCCAATAAAACCATGTCATCGGCATATAACAGATAATTCATGGATTTCTCAACTAAGCGGGGAGGAAAACATCGAACTCCATCAAATACACAACCAATGTCCGAAAGTAGTGGGGCCAAGACAGCCTTGTTTAAGAGCATGCCTTGTTTCGATTGGTGTCGAGAATATACACGGTCTGTTCAATCTCACTCTTACAATAGAGGTACCAGAATGTAGGGCAATAATCATGCGTAACATGCAGGGCGCACACACGTCGGTAATTTTACCCAGAGCCTTTCCTTATCAATGCTATCAAAAGCCATGGAGAAGTCAACAAAAGCGATGTAAACAGGTTACGACTTCTCCATGTCTTCCCTCTTAAGCAGCCCAAGAATAAAACAATTAGAACTCGTTTCTGTCCCCAAAAAAAAAAAAAAAAAAAAACTGTTTGAGAGAGGTCCAATCACTTAGTCCCTCGAGCCCCTGCTAGTTGTTCCCTCAACAACAAAGGTGTACAATAATGTTTTGAGGGAAGATCATGGAGGGATGTTGGTCTGTAGTTGGACGGGATAGCCCGAGACCCTTTTTATCAAATCGGGACAGTTATGGCATTAGACCAGGAGTCCGGAACCTTCTTGGTTGCAGGAACACCCCGAATGATTGGCAACAGGATACTAGACCAAAAGGTCTACGTTCTCCTTCGCGGCCATGTTAGACTATCTGCCAGGCCCTGCTGCCCTGGAATTTTTACTGTGAACAATCAATGAACAAATAGATTCATAGTCACATTCAAGAGCCTAAGGTTCTTCCATACACATAATAGTCTGGGAAGGATCTCTATTCCCAACATCATATATTCCGAAAGTGCTCAATCCATTTGGACTCTGGGATCGGATCAACTTGTGGATAGTTTTGGGGCTCCAAGTCTTCAATAATTGGTCTCCAAAATTCCCTGATCACCAATATTTCTATCATTTTGTGTGAGTGGTTTATCAGCTGGTTACACCTATGAGTACAGGACCAGTTTTTATATGCATTTTTAAGGGGCACAATATTTAAAAAGATTTCCTCTGAAACAAAAAAAATAAAATAGTCCCAACACATTGGTTTGGGACCCCCAACCCAGTTGTAATGAGGGGGTATCATCCCCCAACGGTTTCCATTCACAATTAAAAATCCCCATGCATCCATAAGCGCCAGCCATGAACTACCACGCTTAATCACTACTTTATTACTCACACCACAGGCATCACCGCCAAGAATTGGAACACAATGCATTCAGGTTACCACAGATGAGAAATGAGTTAGAATTTCTTAACAACTGCCAATTATAAATCACGTTTTATTGTGTCAAAGAAATCATTCTGCGATACCTTTGCTGGGCCCAAAACAGATGTACGTTTAGGTATGTTTTCGTACACAGCTGATGCAATTTATCTGTGTTAGGTTGCCCTCTGCTGTCCAAAAGGCAAAGTGCACCCACTTCAACAACATCGATAATTTCAACAAACAGAATGAGCACAGTTCTACGCGGTCACCTTCACCTTCCACCATCGCAAACATTCAGAATTTACTTCTTTCCACCCCCACTTCTCTTCACACCGGGCAAGGCGGTTCCAGTGTCAATGAAAGTTCATTAGCAGCTCAACGTTTCAATCTCTAAAGAGCAAAACTCTCCAGGACAAATGCCTCCTTACAAGCTACAACTTAATGTAGGTGCAGTAATTATGCTACTACACTATCTTATGCCATCACAGGGGTTCTTCAATGGAACAAGGTTGACAATCGCGTATCTACAAAGACACATCATAGAGGCCTGTGTGATCGATGGGACTTGGATACTGTTCTTATACCGCGCATATCTCTCATTCCATCCAATACATTTAGCCTTTTCAATGACCATTAATAAGTTAAGACACATAAACCTACGCCCCCTTCCTGGAAGCGATCAGTGGTAATTCCAAAGTTTCAGAAGGGTGGCAGAAGAAGTGACCCCATGAGTTACCGACTGATATTAACCTTCAAGATATGCTAGAACAGCATAGGTTACGCTGCAAACAGCTAGATAATGTATAAATTGAATCCCGGGAAAACGGAAGCATCCCAATTAAGCTACACTGCCTGTACAAAAGCTTTCGGTTGAGCATAGGTGGTGGGAAAAACAGAAATGTCTTTGCAAATCCCATATAGCAGACCAGAGGCAGAGCACCCCTTATCCCCTTTATAAGCAGAGTTCAGAAAAAGAGTGAAGCCATCTACAGTGGGCCCTTAAGTCCACACTTTCTTTATGAAACAAAGGCACAAAACCCCTGCAATTCCAAATTCTCTACCTTGGATGCTTGGTACTAGCTATTGCTCAGAATGGGAACCCAAAGTGGCCGCTAGCCAGCTTCAATCTGGGAACACTTCTGCGTTTGAAACTTTTGGTCATCAGGGTAATTAAAATGAACAAGGACCCTTACAATTTGACCCACATCACCAGAAAGTCCCCAGTTTCTCTCAACCATAGTTATTTGACCAGGCAAACCTGTTTGGGTTGAAACACACATTGCTTGTTGAAAAAAAGGATTAGATGGATAGAGGGTGGCCCCATTAGTCAACCCTCTCTTAAAATACAGATTTTCGCATACTTATCAAACCGGTACGGGGACCATGGACTGGTTCTAATGTGTACACCCTAATGATTGGTTCACTAAATTTGAAGCGTCACTGCTTATTTATTTTTTTCCTAACAAGGCCCACCCCCCCGCCCCGGCACACCACATGGAAGGATAGGAAGAGCAACCATTGTGTCTGTTGACGGTTTACGCATTAATGTTCTTGAACCCTTTTGAGGCACTCTTCCGTTCCACCTTTTTGTTTTTAAGATTTATTGGTATTTCCGTTATTACCAACACCCTTCCAGCCCTTCCCCGATCTTTCCTGTTGAAAAAATTGGGAAGTTCGCTTGATCCCCCACAACGTTACACACCACTACCACAGTCCTCTCAGTCATCAACTCCTCCGCTGCCTGCACCTCACTCATGCGTAGCGGAAAGCCTGACCCCAAATAGTGTCGGTCATCGAAAAAACTCGAATTTACGTGGGGAAAAGAACACAAAAACCCAACTTCCTCATTTGTGCTTTCTTCGATCTGCGCTTCCGAGTTATTATTAGCCAAGCCCTCATCAGTGCGGATAGCGAGATCACTCCTTCAGCCATAACAAAAGGTCTTAGGATTAGAGTCCTTAAGAAAACTTTTAATAAATGCAAATTTAACATTCAAAGAATTAAGCAGCATAGATTGGGCACTTAGAGCATTGCCGACTACTTCATGAAAAACAAGTAAAGCAGAAAGGGCTATATTTAAGTTAGAAGAGTGGTCCCCAATAACATTCAGTCCCTGAGATGAGTTTTAAGAAACCCTCTCGTTTTCAAGACAAGACACCGACAGGTCCCAGGATCAGCAGCTACAGGTACGCGGTTCCATTGCAGTTTAGGTAGAAGAAGTAGTGGAAGGGTGACAATCCGCTCCGCCGCCAGCACCGAGACACAACACAACCCAAGGTGTTTCTGTGCGCACCTAGACTCAGACCGATTGGCAGGTACACAATGAGCCCCTGGGACAGATCCATTGCCCAAAGGTTCTCTCCCTCGTGAGGCAGCTGTAGTTACTGTATGGGTGTCATTAGAAGGCTCATCCAGGGGGACATTAGAGGGCCTGGAAGGCGGGGGGGGCGGGGGGGACTCTGGGGGCTCAGAGGAGCCTAAAACATTCAACATTGGTACTTCAGACAAACCATCCCCTGAAGTGGAATTGTCCTTCTCCACAGTCAGAGACTCCACTTCATCACAATAGGACACCATTTCAGAGTCTGTAAACTCCTTGAGTAGTCCCCTATTAACGGAGAGTAGCGCCAGAAATTGATCATCAGGCCTCTCCCGGGCTGGTACAGAAAATGACAGGGGCTCTGCTGACGCCCCATGCTCCCCTGTTTACCCATCCCTGCAAAAAAACAGGCGGAGTCTCATGCAGTTTGTTTATCCGTTTGTCACCAAAATAACCATCAGTGTTCTATTGATGGGGCAAGATAGCGGGTTGAGCAGATTTAGGAAGCGGATATGAGGACACAAAAGCTTTCAGCACAGATGCATGAAAGTGCACAATCTTGTTTGCAGAAAATAGCGGTGGAGCAATTGCAACAGGGGGCATTTCTACATCCACAACCTCCCGAGGTGCTGGAGCAGCAGCAGGCGCGGTAATTTCCGATGGATTGACCTGGTTACCGCATTGGGGGGTGGAGGGGGCAGATCCCCTTGACTCCGTAGGCCATACTTATAGACATTGTAGCACAAGAGGTAGCAGACGGTGAGCAAACTCTGATTTATAACGTTCTGAGTGGGGGCAGGCGGAAAGGTTTTCCAGGAGAGGTTTGGTTGAGAATGCGGCACAGGTTACAGTAATAATGATATATGCAAATGTAGCACAATAAGGCACAGTACCTCTGGCATTGGCTACCAATGCCGGTCACACAGAGACATCTTTATGGGAGGGCAAAAGGGGCACTTGCCCCGGGCCACCACATTGGAAGGGGGGCCCCACAAGGCTACATGATCTTTAGAAGTCAATTTCCATTGTTGACCAAACATGAATGACACGTTAGGATATTGTATGGGCGGCTGCGGAGGCTAAACCCATTACCTGTCTGTTATTGACAAGAAAATTCTGCTTTGATTAATAAATCCTCTAATGCTTCCTTTGCTCACTGTGGTATACATAGTTTGTGCGTCCACCATAGCACACCTGCTGTAGCATTTTCATCTTTCTGTGGGTACCTGATTGATAATGTGCAACAGCCAAAGCTAAAATGCACGATACATTTGAGTGCTGTGATGGTGCAGAAGATATGATCGGTTATTTATTTAGCTTATTTTTTTTTAGCTCAGTGTGTTAAGCACTCATTGCTGAGATCTGTGTTCATATGCAAGATTACAAAACCAAACTCCAGCAAGGCCGACTCAACCTTTCCTATGCCTGAATTTGATAAATCTGCATGTATGTGTAATTTACTTTGTAGTACATCAGGTGCTATTATCAGCAATGTACCTGCACCAGATAGCGGTTACTATAAAAAACAAACAAAAGGCATCAGTATGGTGGTTGTAAACCCCAGGCAGCCACCCCTAGTGATGAGCATAGACCATATTCAAGACTGTGAAACCAAGGTGTTTATTCGGTAGCAGAGGATACCATGATCCTGGACAAATTACCTTATATCACCGACAGTACAGTGCTGTCTTCTGTGAAAGGGTTTGCATTTGCACATGCTGGTTGCACCATTTAGCCCATTACCTGATTTTACCTTTCATATAGGGCTTTTGAGTGGAGGGGGTTTTACAAAAAAGAGAGCGGGGCAGATACTGCAGGCCTCTGGCAAGCATATTTTAAAGTCTGCTCATTTGACTCAAAAAAAAGGTTTACTTTTTTGTACAATGCAAAGATTTATCTGTGCGTTTATAAATAACCAATTTTGCAATCCTGTGCTTCGGGCATATTTAAAGCTTTAAAATACAAAAGAGAAGCCCAGAAAATAATATCTTTTAAGATCACATTAATTAGACTGCTGGTACTTAAATACTTCCCTTTATGGAGAAAATTAAGGTATAATCATCCCCATTTTGCATAATACAGTTCTTTAAAATTTTGTTTTAAAAAAAAGGCCATGTTGGGTTATGTGACTTGTGTACTTTCGCTTGTATAAAAATGTATTATTTTAGTTCATGGCAAGAACTTGAAAAGAAATGGGCACGAATCATCCCAGTGTCACTGCTTAACCAATATGTGATCCTCATCTCATTTAATTGCGCACCACAACCACTTGTTTCTTTGCTCTCCAATGGGAACACTACTTACAGTACAACCCTTCTAATCTCAGTGTGTCTGGGCACGGACACCTTCCTGGTATCTTCTAATCTTCATCCACTTTCTATGCTATGTGTAGCTTTCCTGCTTCCAGTTGGTCTCCTGTCTCCATGCTTGATCACGTTTGCATTCTGTGAGGTGGCTAATCTGAGTAGTGTGTCAATTTTGGATTATGTGCGCCTTTCTCATGGGATCTGTGTCCTGCATTCATACTACGGCCAGTATACCTCCCTTGTGGCAGCTATTGATGAAAAGTTTGCTGTACCAATGCTACAACACAAGTACCTTTATCGTGTGGACTGCTAATGTGGTCCTTGAAATGCTACTTCATTATCATTCTGATTACACCAAGAATGAAGAGGGTAATGGCACTGAAAGGGAGTACCTATGCTTATTTTGCAAGGCAGCATATCAAGCTATGAGTGGTAATCGTGATGAGGGGGGGCGGGGCGCGAACAGATATTCGGATCCCTTAATTCTTTTGCTTTTCTGTGGAGGGGGCCCCACAGGTGGCAGTGGCCCAGGCCTCAAAAGTGCTTAAGATGCTGCGGTCACACACCCCAAACAAAAGTACTAGCAGGACGCAGGTTCAGCTGGTAGCATGCCAAAAGAGTGTTGTTCCATATTTCTAGTCCACAGCGCACTAGCTATCATGGCAGACCACCATTGCCACTCCCGCGCGTTGCTACAGTTCTTAAAGGTTAGTTTCAGCTTCTGTGGTATGGGACGACCACCTCCTCACAGTAAAAACATCAAAATTCCACTGCAGACCACTTACTGCCACTACCACTCCCGCTGTGTATTGTGTAATTCAGCACCTAGATTATCACCACCTTCAAGTCAAGATTTCTGACAAGCCAGGTGTCGATGTGTTGGATGTAGGTCAAGGGGGGTTAACACATAGCTGCCAAGTTCCCCAGTTCCATGCGTACCGCCTCGAGCGAGTCCTGGATTTTGCCGCCACTGTATATGAGGACTTGTAGGCCCATCTCTACAATGGGAAAAATGAAACTAGAAGTTCCAGCATGCAACACGAAGAAAGAAAACGAACTGGTTTGATGCTGGCACGCATGGAACTCAGCAAATTGCCAGCTATGGTAAACACAGCTGAACCTATTAGACTAGGTGTCTGCAACCTGTAGTCCTCCAGATGTTTTGGATTACAACTCCAATGATCCCTCTCCATGGACTATGCTGGGTTGACCCGATAGGAATCGTAGTCCAAAACATCTGGAGAACCAGACAGTCTGCAGCGTTCAACTGGTTTAATTATGCTATCGTACCACAACGCCAAAATGCCGCGGCAGCAAAAGTAGATGCAGAGGTAGGTGTTGAGGAGCTTCCAGAATTTAAGAAAGTCCTGATCAAGGCGCAGAGGCTAGAGGAGGCTGTTCCATAGGCATAGACATGCTCCATACTTCACAGTGCTTATATTCAACTACGAATTCGCCATCTAAACTAACACCATAGCGATATATATTTTTTTTAAATGACCTACGGTTACTCAAATCTGTCTGTGCACAAACGGACTGCAACCCAGACTTAATCCACTCTTATTCACTTATTAAGAAAGGATGCTGCAGAACATAACACTGCACCTCTCAGCCCCCACCCATTACCTAAATAATTGCATGCACTGATGCAATACAAACAGATCATTGCTGATCATGCCTTGCTCGGTCTGGCTCGTCTGGTCACCAAGTGCCGTCACCAGTGATTCGAACGAAGCTCAGCAATTGTGCAACTACTTGTTCCACAGCATACAAGCCATTCCACAACATATTCAGAAAAATCACTTTAAGTCTCACCATATCCCCCCCAACTCCCATCTCCGGTGTAAGCCATTTCAAATCTAAAGAAATTCAGATTGCAGAATGGAATCATTTTTTCCTACAAACCCTTCAATGCGCAAGTTGTTCATTTACTCCAGATCAGACTACGTCATATCCATAGTTGGTCAGGGTTCATTTGTCAGACCTAAACGTACAGTCACTGTGCCAAATAGCAAATCATTTGTCCCTAACTTATTAACTACTAGAAAAAGGCAATGCATGTTTCTCAGCTCAAAAGGTTATCTGCTCATTGCTTTTTTGACAAAATTATTTTGTACCAGGACTCAAGGAAAAGGTATTTGATGCATCGGTGCCTGGTGCCTTTATGGAACCTGACAAAACACACATAAAAAGTAAGAAAATGCATTGGCAATGGCAACAGTTTTGACTTTGCTAAGAGGCGCAGTCTTTCCTTTGAAGTCCTAGCTAATGAAACTGGGGGTGCCCTGCGTGCACATGGTAAGCCATCATGCTGAGCTATCGCCAACCACGGTTGGCATGTTCAGGAATGGTCAACTGTAGTTGCCGATTGTTGGTAATGGACAACTGTAGTTGGCGATTGTCCACTGTGGTTGGCGGAGCCGGAGAGAGTGCATGACGCCAAATCAAAATCAAAATTAAAATAAGATGCTAATTTGAAGAAGAAACATGGCTCATTGCTAACTCAGACACAAGGCAGTGAAGTCAAACACCTAGGATATATAGGGGCCACAGATTTGCCAACTTTCCTCTCTGCAAGAAAGTTCCTCTTGAAATGAAAACCAAGGCAACTTACTGGAAAAACCTGAGGGTTCCTTTATTGTGGAAAACGTCCCATCTGTAAATTAGGATTAACACCAAAAATGTCAACACCCACTATCGCATGACCATATCAGGTTCAGGATCCGATTAGTTGCAGTTCTCGGTCTACAGTCTATGCACAGATCTGCCTTTGTAATAACACACATTGACACCACAGTTTTTTTTTTTATTTATTTTTTTAAATATCTCAGAACACATTAGGCCAGGGGTCAAACATTCAATTGGAGGCTATTTGGCCAGGTATAAAAAGTCACCCACTACAACAATTCTCCACATACACACTCCGCTCACCATTTTCTTTTTTCACCTTCTACTGTCCAACCTCACCCTCATCCCTCCACAGGCGCCAATGTATTTTTAACATAGCAACCAACAACATCGTGGGGTAGCACAATAAGGTAAAGCAAGCAAATAATTCATGCTACAGCTGCGCAATATTAGGGCATTTGTACAAAATGTAGCAGCCATAACCTTGTTGGGCATGTGAGCGTAGACCTTTTTAATTAACTTCATGAAGGGTGTCCATACAGTCATAAAAGACTTCAACGAGTCGCTAACGGCAGACGTCGACTTTTACATTGCAAATAAAATCCACATCTTGTTCGACCAGATTTATTGACAGCGGTTCAGTTTTCCTCCATTGGCGAATAATGGATATTTTACGCACAATTAATAGTTCTGCTAGCAATTTGCGTACACTCAACGTACTGCTTTCCCCAAAAGCGAAGGTCAGCCCTAGGATACAAAAAATGGCGTCGTCTGGTATTTCAAACCTTAATATTTCTGTATGCGGGACCAAACGTCTAACCAGAAATCTAAGATGGCGGCACATCCCCATAGAACATGCAAAAGCCTCCTGGCCACACCCACTCCAACACTTTACTGCTATCTGTATTAGCTATCTGTATTACAAGTGTGACGCCTAGCATCATGTACCACCTGGTTATTATCTTAGCTTGCGTTTCTGCTTGATGCAGACAAAAAAAAGTAATTGACCCTTTTAAAATGTGCTCCCATAGTCCTGCGATAGAACCACCCTGCCTAAATCCTGTTCCCATCCATCGCAATATGAACGACGATTGGGTGTGGCCAGCGTGTTAATTGCCTTATACAGATTCGATTTTTACCCTCTAGACTGTCACAGACTGAAAAACTTTCTACTGGTGTTATCGCTCTAGTTGCTTACTCGACGGTCGATTGGTCCAGGGCCCAATGTCTGGCCTGAAGAGATCGAAACCCATCAGCCTCCTCGAAGCCCAAATGAGTTTTACATTCCTCAAATGATCGTATTTTGCCATTAAGTAACAGGTCCTCCATCTTGTTCATCCTCTTCCCCATCCAGTTCAGAAATCCCTGATCTGTTTTCCCATCAGTGAAGTCCAAACTGTATGAAGTGAGTGTACGGGAGGGAAAGGTGACAGACCCCTTCACCCTATTAAGGCTGACCCAAGCTGCAAATGAGGCCTGGGTTACCAGATTGTAGTATAATCCTTGAGTTTAGGGTTAGGAACTGGGACCGACTGAAAGAGGTACGGCAATATATTCATCTTAATAACGGCTATTCTGCCAAACTAAGAAAGGTTCAAAGCATTCAAACGCTCTAGGTCCCTCCTAACCCCTCCCAGTAGCACTGGGTAGTTATTAATATATAGATCCCAAAGGTTTGACGGTATATTGATTCCAAGATAACCAACTACTGGGGAAGCCCAGGTGTAAGGGAACCGCTGCTCTCATTCCAATCTGAGCTGGGGAGGGATACGAGTTACAGTAAAACCAACTTTGACTGATATACTTTAAATCCTGATACTAACCCATACCACCCAATCGCCTCTTCCCTTGGAGCGATTTACTGGGATCCGTAACTAAGAGAATGACTTGATGTGAAAATAGTAATCTTAGGTTGTCTCTTTCCCAACCTAATGCCTGCAATTGTTTTGTTGGCTCGAATGCAAGCCGCAAAAGGTTCCATAACCAGTACGAATAATAATGGAGACTCGGCCGTACCGGATCCGTTACCTCTTCTTTAACGAACATGCATGCTGTCGGGTTTACATAGTTTGCCAAGATCATATGGCAGTTTAGGATCCAAATTGAATTTCCTAAGTACGTGCTATAAAAATCCCCAGTCTACTCTGCCAAACACTTTTTCTGCGTCAAGCGCCAGTAGGAGAGTGTGCCAGGTTCCTGCCAGATTTATCTACCAGATGCAGAGCTCTCCTTATATTATCTTTAGTACCCCTCCTCCAAATGAATCCTGACAGCATACCTTTCTGAAGTCGGAGATTGAGAATTTTAGCAGAGATTTTTGAAACCACATTAATTAAGGCTATAGGTCTATATGAGGAGCATAACTTGGGATCTTTTCCGGGCTTGTGGGATCAGTGTTACTTGGGCTTCTTTCATTGTGGCTCAAAGACCTCAGAGGTCTTGCCAGCTATTTACATGGTGACCTATATAATTCGACTGTTAGCCCATCCGGCCCTGGCGCCTTGTTGGCTTTTCATGCTTTTATGGCCCCAAGAACTTCCTGCAGCTATACAGGAGAGTCTAAAAAGTCCTTATAGCCCTGGGAGAGCCTCCTTAATGCAACTGTTATCACATAGGCAGTTGGGTCGTCCTGGCTGGGGTTATTCAACGCGTATAACTTTGTATAAAAATCATAGAACAGCTCCCTTTTTTCGATTCCTCTCCCCATTCTATGCCCAACCATCTATTATAGAATGAATTAATGGAGGGAGGGATTGGTCTGCTGTCTGAGGAGATCTATGCCCAACCATCTATTATAGAATGAATTAATGGAGGGAGGGATTGGTCTGCTGTCTGAGGAGATCTATGCCCAACCATCTATTATAGAATGAATTAATGGAGGGAGGGATTGGTCTGCTGTCTGAGGAGATGTGCTAATAGTTTACTGGGTGCATTACTAGGTTTAAAAAGGTGTTGCATGCCAGAAGTAAGGCCCGCTCAGACCTCTGCGTGCAAATTAGTTTCCTCTGATTCTGAACTGACGATAACAGCTTGAAGCAACGTTTGGACGGCGCCTTGCTATAAATCAGCACACCATTTCCAACTCCCAGAGAGTCGATTATCACTAGCCAATAAAAGGTAGCCAGTGAAAATGTTGCTATGTGGAATTGCTATCTGGCAAGGGTGTAGAAGCCCTGGCTTTTTTGATTTTTATTAAAATTAAATGATGCGGGTAATTCATCTCCGTAAGGGTAATCAGCCAATTAGAGTACCCTTTGCAAAAACGCCATGCCAAAAGCAAAGTGTACATCTGTGCCCTACTGCATCAGTACACTGATCTGTAGCACTTGCTTTTCAGTGGCACAGAGCAGGTACGGAGGACACAGGTGTCCATCTGACAGCAGAGTGATTGCCAAGTCCCTACAACGCAAGGGTGGAAAAACCCTATGGCTAAGAGCTACTTTCCTGGTGGCAGAGAAATCTTTCAATATAAGCCATACCCGAGTTATAGTATGCTCATAATTATTACAGCCTTGGCAGTTTAATCTGTAAGGGTGTGGAAGAAGGAGACCAACACAGGGGGCATTGGTGTGGCTATAAACTTGTATTTAGTGAGAATAAAAGGAAGGAAACCCACCAACCGTCCCCAACGCTGAGCTGGGTTTCCCTGCCTCAACTAAATAGTAAGGTCTCTGTCATGATGTCAGTGTAATGCAAATAGGCCCATGTCCTGTGTCGAAATCCATTTCCGTCCCTTACACTCCAACTAAGGAAAAATGGAAATCTTCTTGGTCCAGAAGAATGACTGAGGTTTAGTTAGTATTCTCCTCCAGGTGACGAAATGTATTCTCCAAAATGTGCAAAACAAAGTTTGAATAGTTCTCTTGGATGGCGTCTTCATAAACAGTAAGAACAGAAAAGAAAGTCTCTCAAACTCACTTATCCTGTTCACAGTACCAAGGGGAGAACGCCCTCTCCTCTGGTTCTTAACAGAATCGGTATGATAATTTAACAAGTGATGGGGGGAAAAAAAAGTCTGCTTTACCCTGGCCTTGCTCAGGCTTCTTCCGGTGCCAGAGGAAAGGACTCCCTTTCTTCTCAGGCTTCTTTGCTGATCGTGTGGAAGATCTGGTTCACTATCCTGCCAGGTACTGCTATTGTTCATATACTGGTTGTAACTCTTTTTCCGTACTCTGGCTTCCCAGACCCACACATCAGGTGCAATTACTTCTTCAAAGCCTCTTCTGTGCTTAGCGTCCCAGACCCTTACTTCATCTACAATTAATTGTTTAAAGTCTCCTACCCAGGCTCTATTCCCAGCCTTGTTCTTTAGGGTATTTCCACCTGTCTTTAGGGGGCCCCAGATCCTTCTGTCCCCGTCAGCTAGCCACTGGGCTCCGGACAGTTTCATGACTCGATCAATTCTGCCCTGTGCTCTTGCGTGGTCCACTTCAGCCACGCAATCTCACTAGCTGCTGCTCCCCACTGGCCTGCTTTAGCGACGTGGGCCACGCGGACCCTTCTCTTTCTTCCGTCTCTGCAGTCTGCTTCCAGTCAGGAGAAGGGTCCTTCTTTCGACCCCTTTCGGAGGCTTCATTTTCTCACCTCACACTTTTCTTTCCCAGGCTTCACTTCGCTGCACCTCCAACCCGCTTTCAGCTCCTCGAGGGAGGGCTGAACGTCATCTTCAGTCCTGCTTCCCTTTTTTTGTTCCAGTTACACACATGTTGTCCATATTGAAAGACTGTTGTTGGTTCTGCGGAGCGTTCTTAATTACACAGCGCCTCTTCTTCGACTTGGTAATGATGTTATTCCTCTCATCTGGGTTAGTTAGATTCTTCTTCATCCCAGTCTTTCTGCATGATTCACACAGGTAGTCCCTACTCTTCCTCATCTCAGTACGTAGGGGGTTGGCTGGTCTAACTTCCATAAGTACACGGAAGAGTGTGGAATTATGTTACCCTGTATAGAGTAGGAGTATGAGGGAGGGTGGGGCATATTCTGGATATACTGCATTTTTACCAGACAGTCATCCCTAGTCCCACAGGAGGTGGGGGACCTACCCATGAGATCCACCCACCGAGAACCCCCCCCCCCCCAGGGGACTATCAGGTAGCAACCTCACCTCCCTGGCATCATGGGAAGGGGCTCCCCCTAAGAAAGTAGGGACAATACCCTGAGATTCATCACAAATGTCACATGTCATCCCTGTGAGCCCAGCCCAGCTATAAAAGGACTAGGTGTATTCTCCCCAGACAAGGCGGTCTCTGCTACTGCTAGCAAGACTGTAGCCTTGGGGCTTGCCTCTTTTTGTTCCTTTTGTGAGGGCAGGTAACCCCCTCCTCAGAAGATAGCCACTCCACAGGAAGCTAGCCTGGGAACGGGAATCGAAGGAGCACACCCATTCACACAGTAATCTCAAACCAGGGTGCTGCATATCTAAAGGCATTTGATTCTATTGAAAAGGAATGGGGGTGGGATTAGTGTAGACAGAGGGAGTTCCACCATCTAGTTTCTCTCAGTCTGTTACTTTCCTTCCTCGCCCCACCCCCGCCACTTTGTGCAGCAGAAAGCACTTTGGGTATGAGGTCATATGCCAAAGCCCACTGGTTCCAAGGAATGGACCCCTAAATCAGACGGCTAGCTTTGGTCCAATCACTTGGGGACTTTTGCCTTTAAAACGTAGGGGCCTTCCACCACTTTTCAGATTCACTTTGGGACAAACACCTAAGCTAAGAAGAACGTCATTGGACCTCTTATGGGAGAGGTGACTTTCCAGAGCCCTCCACCAGTCAAATGAAGATGGAGTGCCCAAGGCAGAGGCAAGCTCTGTTCCCTACCCATCCCCAGGGCACATTGGGGATGAACTTGCTGATGAAACAAGACATGGATCTCTGCCAGTCACACTGCTGCCAGGACTTGAACTTGGTGAGGGACCCATTAAGGTATGCACCGGCCTTCCTTGCTGTGAGTCCGAGTACAAGGACTGAACTTGTCCCTGAGACCCACAACACACAGAGAGCCCTGCCAGGCAAGAGCCCTGTTTCTAATCGCATCGAACCGTTTGACTGTCGTCAAATTAGTTTCATCGCATATCGAACCAGCAGGCCCCACGCACCTGCTTTTGGTACTCACCAAACTCTTCGAACTCGAATAAACTGCACGTTCAAACGTGTCCACTGCTGCACCGCACTAATTCTGCGCATCACTACCTCGGCTCAAGCGCTACAAGCTCTTGTTGCATCTGCCGCCTTTGAACTGCCACTCGCCCTGCAAGCATCTTTGCTGATGATAACTCACTGCCATTCGAACGGAACCCCAATCGTCAGACGACGCATCCAAACGATTGAACCGAACCTGCGCATCCAGCCGCCAGGCTCCTCGAATTCACTGTCAAAGCGAGTCTGGTAGCCTTCAAAATCCACTCTACAATATGCTCCGTCCGACCCATGCTCGACACCCCCCCCTTGCCTAGGACACTGCAACTGCTGCACTCGAACATGCTTGGATCGCACTAACAGCCTGGTTTGCCATATTCTAACCACCAAGAAGGTACTATTGGCTCAGAACTGCCCCCTTGGTCCGTTTTGGCTGTAGAGACTGATTATGTCAAAGGTTTCCCCCCGGCTCACCTGAGTTCTCTTCTTGTGGCGTTCCGCGGAGGACTCCTCCCGGCCGGACCGGGACTTGTATAAGTGCGCGCGATTCGAGTCTGGCTCCAGCGCGAGCGTTCAAAGTTCCAGGAAGTCACGTATTCCAGGACGTCCAGGAAGAGGAACGAAGAAAGGTAAGAGATACTGGAAACAGGGGAAAAGGGAAGAAAGAATAAGGGAGTTGGCCAGGAACTTGGAAGGGTAACGCCGAGCAGCAAACACACGTCGAGACACTACCTAGAGATAGCGTTGAGACGCGCGGGGGCGTGGCCCATTTATAGAACGTGCCGTGTCCAACGTATAGGCTAGTACGGAATACGGCACTGGGCACGGCCATGTTGGAAGTATCAAGGAGCACACTCTCCGTCTGGACCAGGACCAGGAAGACCAGAAGGGGCTATGTCCATGGTTCATGACAGCATGCCTCCTCCGAAACCCCGTCCCACCAGGCTTGCCAGGGTGTATGAGATGGAATCTTCTCAGCAATCGAGGGGTGTTTAGGTTGGATAGTGGTTCCCATGTTCTCTCGCTAGGAGGATAGCCTTTCCACTCGACCAGGTATTGAAGCCGACCCCGTTTGTACCTGGAGTCACATATTCTGGATACTCCATATTCCAGCTGATTGTCCACAATCACAGGACTGGGTCTGCCGGTTTTCCGGGTGGAGTGGATGTAGGGTTTGAGTAGAGAAGTGTGAAAAACTGGATGTATTCTCTTCCAGGAGTCTGGTAGCTTGAGCCGATAAAAAACAGGATTGATGATTTCTTTTATGGAAAATGGACCATAATATCGGGGGGCTAACTTGTTAGGGCGTAGATGTCGTGGTAATAGTTTTGCGGACAACCAGACCTGGTCACCAATAGAATAGGAGGGTGCTGGTCTTGTTTTGATATCAGCATATCGCTTAGTGCGAATCTGGGCCTTTCCCAATTGTTCCTTGGCTTCCTTGTGGATGTTGAGGAGAGTTTCAATCCAGGAATCAAGTGAAGGTACTGGAGTTGGATGTGGTAGAACTGAAGGTAACACGGAGGGGTGAAAACCTTGACTGCAATAGAAGGGGCTAACGTTGATCGCTGAGTGATCTCAATTGTTATAGGCAAATTCGGCCAAGGGTATAAGGAGGGACCAATCATCCTGTACCTTGGTTGCGAAACAACGAAGATATTGCTCCAGGGTTTGATTAACACGTTCTGTGGCCCCGTTGGTCTGTGGGTGATATCCAGATGAAAGAGCGCGTTGAATCCCTAGAACACGACAGAGATGTTTCCAGAATTGTGAAATATATTGCGGTCCTCGGTCCGATATGATCTTGGAAGGGAGTCCATGAAGACGGAAAAAGTGTTCTAGGAAAATTCCTGCGAGCTCTGAAGAGGAAGGAAGTTTATAGAGAGGCGTGAAATGTGCCATATGAGTAGACAAGTCTATGGTTACCATGATGGTCATGTAACCCCGGGAAGGTGGTAATTCCACGATCAAGTCTGTAGCTATACACTCCCATGGTCTTGTTGGCAGTGTAGGTTGAAATAGAAGACCCGCCGGTCTCTTATTGTCATGCTTATTCTGACTACAGACAGTACAGGTCTTGATGTACTCTTGTACCTTGCATTTCATTTCCGGCCACCAAAACTGTCTTTGTATAAGACGGAGCGTGTTGGTTACACCACGATCTCCAGAATGAAAAGTATCATGGCAGAGAGTTATTATTTTATGTTGAAGTTTCGGTGTGGGAACGACCAAGGCATTGTCCTTGAATAAGTATCCTTCCTTGATTCTTAAGTTCCAGGGATTCTTCCTAGAGATGTCCTTCCAGAGGTCAGAGGACTGGGTTTTGGCTCGAATCTCTTCCAAGAGGTTGATCGCTTGAGCTATAAAGATTGTGTTGGGAAACATTGTAGGATAGGTCCTATCTTCAGTGGTTAAATAGTCAGGACATCGGGACAAGGCGTCCGCAATCACGTTTTGTGATCCAGGAACATGAGTGATTTGGAATTGGTACTGGGCAAAGAAGTAGGCCCAACGCTCCCGACGACTGTTCCTGCACTCCATAGATTGGAGAATTTGTAGATTTCGATGGTCCGTATGGACCTGGACATCTAGCACCCAGGACTAAATGTCGCCATTCTGTGAAGGCTTGGCGGATTGCCAACAGCTCCTTTTCCAGGACGGAGTAATGGGTTTCGCTGGTTGTTAGGGTTCTAGAGAGGTAAGCCACTGGGTGGTCCATCTTGTCCTCAAGAACCTGTTTCAAGGCTGCTCCTATGGCATGGTTGGAGGCATCCGTTTCCACTATGAAAGGGCGATCTAAGTCAGGCTGAGCCAGGACGGGGGCTTGCGTGAATCTTGCCTTCAAGCGTTGAAAAGCCTTCTCTTGCGAGGAAGACCAGATGAAGGGAACATCCTTCTTCAGCAGAGCAACGATCGGTTGGACGAGCTCAGAAAAGGTAGGAATGAACTTTCGATAAAAGTTAGCAAGTCCCAAGAAAGACTGAACCCGTTTCACCGATGTAGGAGCAGGCCAGGCTAGTATGGCCTTTACCTTTGAAGGGTCCATTCCAACTCCTTCTGGGCTGAGGATGAATCCAAGGTAATGAACTGAAGTCACATGAAAAAGACATTTTTCAGGTTTGACCAAGAGCTTGTTTTCACGGAGCTGTTGTAGTACCGCCATGACATGTTCTTCATGTTTCAAGGGATCCTTGGAATAAATCAAAATGTCGTCTAGATAGACAATGACAAAGAGAAAAAGCATGTCAGAAAACACCCTATCCGTGAAACGTTGAAAAACGGCAGGGGCATTAGCTAATCCAAAGGGCATGACTAGATATTCAAAGTGACCAAAGGGCGTTCTAAAGGCGGTCTTCCATTCGTCCCCTTCCCGGATAGGGATTAAGTGATAGGCACCCCGGAGGTCCAACTTCGTGAATGTTACGGCGCCTCTGACAGCTTCCAGGATATCTGAAATCAGAGGCAGAGGGTACCGATCTTTGAGGGTGCATTGATTTAGACCACGGTAGTCGAGGCAGGGTCTGAGTTCCTTGGAATCCTTCCTAGGAACGAAGAACAATGAGGCACCCGCTGGAGATTTTGAGGGTCTTATGTTGCCATTTTCCAAATTGATGTCCAGGTATTCTCGGAGGGTCTTTTTCTCAGGTTCTGAAAGGATAAACATTCTGCCAAAGGGAATTACTGCCGAGGGATCTGTCTCAACGGCACAATCTTCGGGTCTGTGAGGGGGTAAAGCCTGTACTATGGCAGTCGAAAAGACATCAGTATATCCTTGGTAGACCTCTGGGACTTGTACAATGTTGGAAACCATGAGTGAGGTTTTTTGCTCCCCTGAATGTTCAATAGCTGGTGTTAGGAGAGATCCAGGGATAAACAGTGAGACATACAAAACTCAGAGCCCAGAAACAATGGCCCTGCTGTCCAATTAATGTACGGATTATGTCTTTGAAGCCAGGGCATACCCAGAACCATAGGGTAATGGGCTGATTTGATGATGTCGAATGTAATCTGCTCTTGGTGGTGGTTTATGGAGAGACAGACCTCTTTTTTCTGTAGGGTTATGGGTCCTGAAGAGAGAGGTCTCCCAGCAATTGCTTCTACCGGCTGTTTAATGTTCCGTGACTCATATGGTATTTTATGTCTGATAACCCAGTCTTGATCAATGAAAATTCCCCTAGCTCCACAGTCCACCATGCCAGTATGGGATAGGTCTTGTGCTTGGAGGGCGATACAAAGGCCTGTAGCACCACCAGGTTATTCTGTCCAGGAGAGTTCAAGGATGTGATTGATGTGGAGCAGACATCTTTCTCCCGAAACCTCGCTCCATCTAGGACCGGGAGCTGGCGTTTCCCGAATGCCGTGGAGGGTCTAAAGGAGATTCTCTAACAAGATGCTTCTTCTCATCCTTTCTTGTGGAGTAATTGGCCCACGAAAGGCGCCTATTTGCATTGGTTCGGAGTCGTTATCAGGGGTTGAGACAGGATCGGATTTCACAGTCGACTCCGGAGGGGTTCGTTGAAAAGCAGTCTTAGCCTTTTTCCTTTCAGCCTTTCTTTCCTGGATACGAAAGTCTATTTGTAAGGCTAGATCTACCAAAGCCTGAAACGAACTGGGGCGAGCCACTCTGGCTAATTCATCCTTGATATCGTCATTTAGACCCCTGCGAAATAAGGTGAAACTCGTTTCAGGGCCCCAATCAGCCTCCTTTACCAGCTGTTTGAATCTGGTAACGAACGTTAGCATATCCTGGGATCCTTGCCGAAAATCAAGTAGGCGTTCCTGGGCGCTGAACACTTGTTTGGGGCGGTCAAACAGACTTGAGCGCCTGGATAAATGCATCATAATCGTCCAAGAGGACGTCTCCAGAGTTCACTAGGGGAGTGGCCCAAGATAACGCATTCCCTGTAAGGTGGGAGATTATGAAGCCCACCTTGGCCCTGGAAGTTGAAAAATAATAGGGCTTGAATGTAAAATGCACCAAGCAGGAATCCAGAAATCCATGTAAGGATTTTGGCGAGCCATCGTATTTGTCTACCACTCCACCCAGTATCACGCTTTCCTTATTGGCAGAGTCACGTGACAGCACTAATTGTTTCAAGGCTGCGTTCTCTGCCTTTAAGTTCTGTACCTCGGTTGTTAGCTCCTGCATGCCGCGCATGAGGTCCTGGACCGCTTTCTCCATAGCGGTATCAGTGTTGATCGTTTTGCATCTCAATCTGTCAAAGGTTTCCCTCCGGCTCACCTGAGTTCTCTTCTTGTGGCGTTCCGCGGAGGACTCCTTCTCCCGGCCGGACCGGGACTTGTATAAGTGCGCGCGAGTCGAGTCTGACTCCAGCGCGAGCATTCAAAGTTCCAGGAAGTCGCGTATTCCAGGACGTCCAGGAAGAGGATCGAAGAAAGGTAAGAGATACTGGAAACAGGGGAAAAGGGAAGAAAGAATAAGGGAGTTGGCCAGGAACTTGGAAGGGTAACGCCGAGCAGCACACACACGTCGAGACACTACCTAGAGATAGCTTTGAGACGCGCGGGGGCGTGGCCCATTTATAGAACGTGCCGTGTCCGACGTATAGGCTAGTACTGGGCACGGCCATGTTGGAAGTATCAAGGAGCACACTCTCTGTCTGGACCAGGACCAGGAAGACCAGAAGGGGCTATGTCCATGGTTCATGACAGATTAAGCCAATTAAGCACTCCCCACCCAACCCCCAAGACATATACTTTTACAAAGAAATTTGCGATGGTAAAGTGCCTTTTCACCCCTGTAGGCTCACCCAAAGAGCCGCCTTCTGTCTTTTCTGCACATTGTCTGTTCTTTTCACAGGGGTGGATTTTTGTACAGTTGTTGTATTTCGTTTTCTCGCAGATGGTGTGTTTAATTACAGTATGTATATTTTTATAGAACCTCAATAGGACATTCCCTTTATTTTGAGCAGTGATACTTTACTGTTTGAGGCACATTCACACCCCTCTTAAGAGTATAACCTTCCCTCGGCCCATAAAACGCAAAGGAGGTATATCTCGACAGTGCCTGTTTTACCTTTATGCTTGGGATCAATGTTGATTTGTGGAAGTTTCATGGCTGACTGGGCACTACTTACTCTTTCGTTTTCTTGCACCGCAGAAACAGAAGGGAGCGATCCCAATGGCAGGGCAAGGGGTCATATTGAGGCCCACTTAGAAGAAGACCTGGTGTAGAATGGTAGAGCCGCACATCTGGAAAAGTTAATCTGTTAATCTCGCTCTCCCTCCCGCTCACCTTTGCAGCTCCTCGTCAGTGTTGTGCATCGCTCATCACGGGACACTTCGTGCACCGTTATGGCGATGTAGTCAGTGCTTTACCCAAATGTCCATGATAAGATGCACCTTTTCTGCATTGGCCTCTTGCAGTGTCTTGTGTAGCTCTTCCATGACCTTTTCATAAAATTCTGGGACTGCAACCTTTGAGAAATAAATTATGCCTTAGAGTCCGAGCCTCCCACCCCCCTGAAACACATACTGTAACAACAAATGTGCTTGCTCCTCGATTCATACTCATACAGAACAATGTGTGTAACATGAGATACAACAACACTCCTACACACACACACATTTCAATTGAAGTTAGGACCACAGCAACAGAAGTTGCCACCCCTCAAGTGCTAGAAAGTTTAACAATATATTAGCTTGCCCACCACCAAATAATAATGCGTGCAACATGAGACAATACAAGTTGACCCCAAAATGCTCAACAATAATCAGCAATAAATTAGCCTGTCCCTGACATGTGCTTGCTTAGACATAGCCATTTGTGAAACAATTGACCACATTTCCTGAATTATACACTTCTGACTCCCAAAAAAAATAGACTAAATACAAAGCAAATAATAAGCCTGACACACCATCAGCTAAAGCACAAAACAAGAAGACTACAAAGGCAGCCAGAGACATTAGGTAGAACGAAGCGCAACAGCATTACCAGTGTAGAGCAGTAGTACTAGCAGTAGTCACCCTGTAGTGCCTAGCCAGCCAATATAGTAGGCATCAGTGGCCGAGTCAAGTTTCATGTCTGGTTTTCTTTCCTCAGTTTGGCATACAATTAGCAAATGGCAGCACAACATTTCATTTTGTGATCTGCTAAGCGCACGAAACAGATGGAAGAGGCCATCAGGGTTTTCCCTCCTGTCACCCGGTGGGATGGGTAGGACCAGAGCTTTAAATGGAAAAAGAGAAGTGCAGCTACTCACTAATCTATGCTTTAAGTACGCCAGGACCCAGCTCTGAAAGTCGTTCCTAAACCAGAGCCTGGCCGAGGCTCACTGACCCGTTTTCAGTTCATCTCACAATGTGCCACACTAATTTTTCATATTTCTCCAATTGTCAAAATGTTTGTGTGTCTCTCGCTCATGTAAATCATTCTCTATTCGTGTCCATTGATGTGTCACCCTCCCCACATCCCCACTTCACTCATGTTCTTACACTTTCGTTAACTGTATGTCTATTTTCTTTGAGCCAGGCTTTTGAAGCATCTGTGCTGACACATCAGCAATTCCACCCAAAATCTCAGTAGAATGGTTTACTATTACGTCATTAACTTTAAATTTGATTCTGCAAACCCAATGCAACCATTTCTCAAAAGAGGCTCATCAATCACAGAATAGGTTTGTCCTTTTTTGGCACCAATATTGTGATGTACAGAAGATGGTAGGCTTTGAGAAATCCCAATTATTGCAGGCAACAAATGCACAGTTAAATTATTATTTGCCAATGATCACACACCTTTAGCAGAGAATCTGCGATTCTTTCACACAAGCTTTCAATCCATTGTTATGCATTTGTGTTAATAGCCATATAAAAGGAGATTATTTTTACAAGTCAAACTAACAGACTTGATAGACGCAAAAGCTTCAAAAGTGCACTTTTATTTTTGCTAGCTTTCATGGTCCAATTATTTATAAGGAATTTGGTAGGAAACTGGTGATGTGTGTGGGTTTTCAGTCCGAAAGGTTTATCACAGGTCAACATACATGAACAATTACATATTAGAAAAAAAAGGCACTGCTAACAAAGAAAAGTGTTAAAAAAATGTAATTGGCCACACTTTCCAAATCAATCTGTGCTCCACATAAAAACTCTCAAGGTACCCCATGGGTAACAGGTAAAGAAAGCCCAATTAGTCTTCTAAGCTTGGTGTGCTGGCAGTTCAGGAGCTGAATGTCTGCTTCTTCTGTTAATCTGCAGGGTGAGCCCTGAAGAAGACATTATGGACACTCCGATGGTGGAGAGAGGAGGGAGAAACCACAGCTTTCAACATCAAAGGATTCAGGAGTTCAGTCCTTTATTCTATGTCGAGACCGGAGGCTTCCTGGTATGCATTATAACTCCTTTACTGACACAACCAGCAGCAAAGATTTGAAACATTTTATAAACAAACATTTTTTAACAGTATACAACAAGAAAAAACACAAAAGCCCCAATCCAATATGGCAGCCCCATCATGTCAGCTAATCAGGGTCTTTCCCCTTATATAAAGGTCCATGGAGCTGGTTCCTCATCCTCTTCTTTTTTGCTCGACCAGCAGATACGTTTTTCTTTCTCTGCTATTGGAGCTTCATGTTTTCATGTATTACTTGTTCTAGTGATGGGAACACTAGAACTACAGGACTGCTGCGCTCCCAGATGCGTATATCGGGTGTCCTGCAGCATGTGGCTTGGTCTCCTTGGGACAGTGCCCCACTGTCCATGCTTTGGGATTAGAGTTGCGGTTTCGAGACCCGTCACATTCATGCGAGACACTGTGTGGATTTCAAGAGATAGTTCTCTCAAAAAGCACTTACAAAATCTTAGTCATTCAAGCATAGATAGGCGTTTATTAGGATTTGCTGACAAGTGTTTCGACCATACAGGTCATTTTCAAGGCTAATCTTAATATGTGGTACATTCAATTTAGCATCACCCATATGTGTGTCATCACAGTTATGTGCATAAACGTAGTCAAGATAAAACAGTTATAAAAGGATGAGGGGGAATAGTGGCACATGTGTGGAGTAATGTATGCAAGTGCAGGGGTACATATAACATAACGGACAGAGCATACAAGGAGAGAGAAGGAGGAAGGAAGAGAATGCAAAGAAAAAGGTAAACGCTTTGAAATAACGGTTACGAATCCCCATGGGGAAAGGTAAGTATGGTGCTGATTGATGCTTGTCAGTAGGGGTTCAGTAGAGTAAAACACACACAGAGCACGCACCGGGTAAGAAGCAATGCTGTTTATTACAGCTGGGTAAGCACAAATCAAACAACAGTGGATAGGCTCTGATCAAAAAGGCTGACATCTGAATGGACTACGAACAGTAGTTTTATACCAGAAAGTACCGTGGTCGGAAATCCATTTCCCAGGAATTTCATTGGATCATTGATGTCACCTGAAGTTATACATGGATTAGTGAAGCGTAATTGGAGCGAACAGTTCAACAGCTTCCCAACACATTACATTCCTCATGTGGTACCACATTTATTCACAGCCCACCCCGGAACAACTTGTCATTAATGAAGTAACATTTGTGCTGCCCGCCAGAACTTTGATACACTGCCATTGCTCAGCACCATTGAGAAAGGAACATGAGAAACCCTGCAGCTGGTGGGAAAGGGAACAGTCACACAATATCTACTGGATCGTGACCTCGCAAGCTCTGTAGTGGATACAGTGAAGGCTGATCACCTCCCCAGAGCTCAGGAACCTACCGTCCTATTGGTTCCCCCAGGAACGCCACTCCGTCTAGTGTTCCTTTCCCACAGCCGCCTGACGATGGGCATCAGCGGTCATGTGACCGGCACACTGGTTCAGATCCACATCCCCTCTACCTTGTAGGGTGGCTGCTTTGGATACCGCTCTGTAGTTACATCACCCAGTTCTAGCTACGTCGGCTTACTCGTGATGAGCAACTTGAGCCCCTGTGACACCTTTCGCAGATCCCTGGAATACTGATCATGTGTTTCAGAGCGAGATTTCCCAAGGCCCAACCCGCCCCGAGGGATATCCCACTGCATGTGCTTAGGATGATGCTATTTTCGCCCTTCCCCTTCTTAGACTAATCATAAGGTGGTCCGTAGGGCTGTCTGTGCACCCGAGGCGTTGTTACCCTTGCCGTTCCCAGTGAGGCCCTTTTACAGGGCATCTGTGAATTAGAATACCGGTGTCATTCCCCTGAAGTTGCCCCCACCACCCCCCGTCTTTAGTCTCGAAGTTGGTAGGTGTGCCCCCTTGTCTGGTGCTGAATTGGCACCTTTAAAACAAGTCTATAGTGGATTTTCATGGCAAGGGGCCATCTAAGGGGTCTAGACCTCACAAATGTTCTGAAAATGCCAAACATGTAGAAAAGGGGACACCATCCAGGAAAAGGCACAGGAGCAGGGATAGGAGTTCTCCGGCTTCTTCCTCCAAATCCTCCTCATCTTCTGGAGATTCAGATTAATTTCCTAAGAGAAAGAAGATCAAGAAAGAGGCAATCCAGAAGGGAGTAAAGTGCTCCTGAGATATGTTAAGGGGGAGTTTTTTCGATCCTGCAGATATCCAGCATCCTCACTCGGCTGAGTGTAGGCCTTCGGAAGCTGTGTCTCCCTTCATGCAACATTGGGTAAGGAAGCCCATGGAGAAGGACGCACGTAAAAAGTTGCGGTCCGAGTGCCCTCGTCTTTCTCTTCCTGATAAGGTGGCAGCAACACCAGAAATTGACCATTCTATGGTGGTTTTTTTTGTTAAAAAAGACTGAGGTCCTGTCAGGACTAGCTTTTGGATTTGTTGGGGCCGCTCACCCAGGTCTTTGACATATTAGAAGAGAGCGCGGCATATGACACCACGCTGGATGTAAATGTGCTCAGAGGTTGGATCCAACGCTGCGTTTAACTGTTCAGCAATAACACGGCTCTGTCGACAGAGCGACGCAAGGTGTTGCTGATGCGCCACCCTGGTAGAGAGGTAGAGACCGTTACAGTGGCAAAAAGGTTACAGATCAAATGTTCTCCTTGCTTTCATCTCCCAGTTGCAATAGATACTAATAGTGACACCCACTAAACTGGACAGGATTTTAAAGAGGTCTGTAAAGACCTAAAGATCACACAGCATTTACACTGTGCTCATCACCTTTAGGCCAGCAGTATTGTATAACATAGAAATCGAAATGAGGCTTTCCTAGATTTGCCAGGAGATTGGCTCAAATGCCCTGGGAGTTTACCCTTGTTCTGCTCCATATTCACAGCAATGCCACTCACAAGAATGGGCTATTGCCAAATGAGATACTCCCAGGGAGATGCAAGAATATGGTCACGGTTAGGAAGAATTCTCATTTCTGTGCTAATTCCCCCATCAACCTTAGAGACCCCCAGCTCTTTTGCTGGACTTCAGGACATTTTAATTTTAACCCTGGAGTGAGTGACTAACGAAGAATAACGGACTGCGTTGGCAAGGTAAGCCACTGTCAACCTAGGAGGGAACACCCTACATCCATATGTTTCTGTCTCGCTTTACTGTACAGCCCATGTCCTCCCCCAGACAAATAACTTCGTCCGTTTCTATGTTTTAGAAACACGGGACTGCTGCGGCGGCCGAAGTCGACCCGCGGCGGCCGAAGTCGACAAAACGGACATTTTAAAAAAATAATAATAATTCGACCGTTTTGTTTTAGGTCAAATTGACTCGATCCTATGGCATTCGATCCTTTTGGAATTGAATCTTTGACCGACATCACCTTTAACAATACAAATAAGACACCAGCATTTGAAATCCCTTATATTACTAAGTCCTGCTTTGAAATGTAGAACATGCATCCAATATGTTCCTTACACATCAATAACGCTCCCTTTCCTCCCTTTCACTCCTTTCTGGGGTACTAGAGTAAGCGCACTGCCACACAGTTATATGGAAACACATATCTATGCCAGATGAGATAGAGATTTATTCTAAAAAACGTGTAACAATGTTTTCCAACATCTGCTAAATCCAGATCACATCAAGCTATGGGTTCACTAATACCCAGCTTTCCATATAGGTCTTGTCTCCTTACAGGGGACGGAGTTGCTCGCCCACTGTGTCTCACGTTGATGCACGCTGGAAGCCGAATCATCGATGATAATAATGGTCCTGAAGAAGATGGCTTAACCACATATGCCATTGAAACTGGGTCGACCTCTTGGTCATGAGGGTTCTCATGACCTCTTCGATATCCCTGATAGCAAGGAGGATACAAGAAACATAAATTACATTTAACACTCACGCTTAGTGAGCCTTTTAAGATGGCCCATCTATATGGGATATTTTATATATTGATGCATTGGGCACAACAAATTGTATTCGGCATACTTGATGCCCGAGGGTGAATAAACTAAGAGTCGAAATCCCAAGGCTATAAGTTGTTGTGCCAGTCAATCAGCTGTTTCGACAGGATCCAATAACCAGTCCGGTTGTCCACAATAGCCGATTGGTTGTGTTCTATTGTTAAGAATTTTTAACGTAATCTGATACAGCCACACAATTGGTAGCGTTGAGGGACAGTTTCCTCTTTGTATATCCCTGTTAGATAGGCGGTGCATCACTCATCACCTAGGGCCAGGCACTCCCATCAGGGTCAGGTGTTCTTCCTCTAGGAACAGTTAGCACATTCCTCTCCAATTGTTGTTTGCTAATTATGCGACAGTCAAGTTTACATTGATTATTTTTTCTCCCAAAGAACCGTTTATGTTAGCGTGCTCTTTCCCAACAGCCAGTGAGAGTCACTGACTATGCGCTAGGCCTCAGGAAGAGGATGGCACTCATGACGACAAAAGCTTCAGAAAACCTGAAAGCAGGTCAGGCTCTGGTCAAACATTGACATGACCAGAAGGCCACCATGGTGGAGTTGTACTCCAGACCAGCTTGTCTTGGTTATGGTACCTGCAAGACAGAGGCCCTTTCAAGACAAATGGATTGGACCCTTCAAGATTGTGGGAAAACTTTGAGAGGTTAATTATTTAGTGGACTTGGCCAACCCCAAAGAGGCCCCTAGGATCTATCACACTAACCGTCTGAAGGCTTATGTTTCCAGAGCAGAACTAGGAGCGTTGCTTCTAGCCTCTGATCAAGGGGAGGAGGAGAGTGAGCCTCTCCCTGATCTCCTTAGGGGACAACCCGCAGATGAGACAAATGGAGTAAAACTCTCTTCAGATTTGACTCTGCAACAAAAGGAGGAGTGCACAGATCTGTTAAATCAGTTTGCTGCGTTGTTTTTTTTTAACCTTTGGGGCCAGCACGATATTCTCACTGGTGATAGTCTCCCTGTCAAAAGCAGGGGTTACATTGTAGGGTTCAGCCCCAAATGGGAAGAGCATCTTCACCACCTAGGATATGTTTTGTGGGCTCTGTAACAGGTCCATCTAACCATAAAGGCTAGTAAATGTCAAATTGGTCAGAGTAAAGTGGTCTACCTTAGACATGAGGTAGGGGGAGGTGAAATAAGGCCATTACCTAGCAAAGGACAAACTGTACAAGACTGGGTCCCCCCTACTACTCAGACCCAAGCGAGAGCCTTCCTAGGTCTCACTGGGTATTACAGGAACTTTCTAGAGAACTATGGGACTATAGCTTTGCCCCTGAATGTCATCTCCTTACCCAAATTCCCCAAGAAGGTCAGGTGGAATGAGGAGTGCACTAAGGCTTTTTAAGGACTTAAGAAAGCCCTTTGTCAAGCTCCAGTTTTGAGAGCTCCTGCCTACAACCAATCCTTCATTGTACAAACAGATGCTTCTAACACAGGGATAGGTGCAACTGGGTGAGAAAGTAAGGTAAAACCCGATCTGCTTCATCAGTAGGAAACTGAAGGACCGTGAGACAAGGTTGGCAACTATAGTATGTGAATGTTTTGCCATTGTGTGGTCTCTGAAGAAGTTTAGGTCATGTGTATGGTCCTACTTTCATTATTCAGACATAACACCAACCCTTGAGATGGTTAATGCAGATGAAGGGGGAAAATCCAAAATTGTTAATGTGGTCCATCAGCCTCCAAGGGTTTGATTTTACCATTGAACACAAGTCAGGGTGTAATCATAAAAATGGTCTCTCCAAAAAGTATGACTGACTGGATTAGGAGATTCATGCAGGGGTGGATTGTCCTGTCCCTTAGTCTGGGGGGAGGGTGGAGCGAGTGTTAGGAAGAATTCTCACTTCTGTGCTAGTTCCCTTCAACCCTAGAGACAACAGACTCTTTTGCTGGACCTTAGGACTTTAATTTTAACTCTGGGGTGAGTGAGATATTTTAATAACCCTCATGTGTTTCTATCTGATTTGGATTATTTGTTTCCTTTGGAGTCCGACAAACTCCAAAAGGCATCTACTTGTTGTACTTCAGTGCAGTGTCACAGAGAAATCCTTTAGATTTCTCATAAGGTTTAAATACCTTTTCTTGTGTGAACTACTATTCCCAAGAATATTAAAGTGAAATGGACTTTACTTACCGTTTCTCTTAGTTGGTCCAGCACACACCATTTTATGTGGAGTGCTGGGGGGTTACTTAGTAGCCCCTTTATCCTACCTACTCATGTAAAAAATGGTATGTTACCCTCACTGCTTTAAATGGCCGGTGGTATGTTACCCTCACTGCTTTAAATGGCCGGTGGCAGTGGTTTAATTTTCCTAAAATTGTGCTTTTCTACCGCAGGCTGAATCCTCAGCTGGAGTACAGCACCCGTGGGTGACATGTCAAAATCGCCTCGGTCTTCTTTTTTCACCATTTTCTGTTTGTGAGGTCTTTCTTGGGTTTTACTCTGCACGCCAAGCAAGGTTTGAGCCCTTTGTTCATTTTGCCTTTGGCGGGCTTCAGTCCTGAAATCCGCCTCTGGCTCCAGTGCGCCTGGAAGGGCAGGAAGTGAGGGAGGTTCCCGAAACTCCCCTGTCCTTTGTCTCTAGGAATGCCTGAATGCATCCAGTCCCAATTGGCTGGCTGGCTGGCTGTCCTTTCAGGACAGCCACCCTGCTGTTTGAGCGACAGCCTAGGCTGTGCATGAATGGGAGAAACCTGCTTAAAAACGGCAAGGGTTTTGGGACTAGAGGCAGAGTCGACAACTGGGAAAAACACCCGACGAAGAAACCATGAATGAAGCTTGCTGCATCCTCCTGAACTCCACTGGAGCATCTTCCCCAACTGGCTGTACTTTGCTGATGCAGATACCGAGTGCCAGAGGTTGAGAAATCCATAGTAGAGTGCAACATCTGCAATGCAGCCAGAAGCTCCAGGAGTCTCCCAAGGACCCTCCAGAAGCAGGATGACCAGCGCACGAGTCACTTCACCAGAGTGCAGGACACAAGGAGTGAAGGAAGCCCAACCGGTATCAAAGATCTGCGGTGGTGCTATTTAC
Source organism: Ambystoma mexicanum (assembly GCF_040938575.1). NCBI lineage: Eukaryota > Metazoa > Chordata > Amphibia > Caudata > Ambystomatidae > Ambystoma > Ambystoma mexicanum. Next base: position 380,114,866 of record NC_090937.1, on the reverse strand, counting down.
CATGCGCTGAAAACACAAAGTGCATGTGCTCCGAAAAGAGCCCGTAGCCACTGCCGACCTCCAAATTGCTGTCGCAGGAGTCCTCCAGATGTCCTCCCTCTTGTCCCTACGACTGAGGCTCAGGAACTCAGGATCTGCATCGCTGCAAAATGACAGAATTCAGCTGGACCACTCTTCTTTAAACAAGAGGTACTGTTCAGACTTGGGGTAATTACCTCAATGGCTTTCGTTTTTCTCTTTTCAGTGGAGACTTCAGTAGCTACTTTTGTTAGAGTTAATTTCAACAAGTGTAACAGCTTGTGACCGACCCTACAGTGATTTTTGATAAAAATCTAACTTTGTGAAAGACTTTTATTAACTACACAGTGCCTCAGCTCTACAGACTGTGCTCCAATTGACTTTGGCTGTCCTAGCTCCCTGCAGACTCTTCTAGTCCATTGACTTTGATATTTTCTGTCCCTCAGAGGTATTAACTTGTTTTCAGACTGTTATTGCTGGGAAAGGTTTTGTCTAGACTTCATAGGAAGATTTAAGGATACTCACATGCCCTGAGAACCTGTTTAACCTTCCCTTTCTGCAACCTCAGAATCTGCTAAGTGTACTAGTGATATATTAATACCATTACTGTCCTTGTGAATGAAGTCACCTCCGGGTGTAGGAAGTGTGTAAAAAGCATTGCTCAAGAATATCTACTGTACTTATGCTGATTCCGGAAAAGTATATTTGATGGTTACATATCTTGCCCTTTTCAAAGAACGCTGACTTAAAAACTGATGTTAAATAAATAACTATTTATAACTGAAACCTTGAGTACAAGTGTTACTTGGCTGCTTGTATTTGCGAATTTCATTGCTACAGCTTTGCAGCTCACATTTACCCCTCTTAATATACGCCTAGCGCTCATTCACTCTACCAACATGTGAAGTACAGGCATATACCAAAAGGTGGTTTACCTAATAACAAGGGTTGTGTAGTATCTCATTGTGACTACACCAATTCTTGCATAACAGTCACTAGCTCTCCACTGGTTCTGTACAGCCCAACGAACAAGGCTACCATTCCTACCATCAGTAGATAGATTAGAGAGGCCATATACAGGGCCCATTCATTGTCAGAAGGCCCAGTGTCATGTTTTATACATAGGGAGCTCCTCCAGATGTACGGTGGTATCCTGGGCCGAAGCATGGGGAATGCTCATTCAGGAAATACATAGAGTGGCTACTTGAGCGGACAAGAACACTTGTTAAGCATTATCGCCTCAACTTACACAACCGTGTCTAAATGTTTTGTTTCTTTAGGGGTATTGAGTTTTGGAACACACAAATACGAGAGAACTGATTCATTATAAATTGGGGTTGGTGCGTGCTAGAATCATTCTTGGTAGTCCCTGCCTTTCTTCGCTCGTGCAGCATTCCTCAGACATATAAGGACTGGGACGAAGATGAGGACAGTGGAGGTAATGCTCTGATCATGTACCAGTAATCTTTATAACCCCTAGTACTACTCTTCCACTTCATAGTACTTACATGCCACCTCGCCAAGCCTGAGGGCCTGATTCTGAGGTACATACAAAAATAGGAAAATGTTCATCTATGAAGGATGAACACTTTCCTTAAAAGCACTATATTCTGCTAAAAGGGTAATGTATTCTGGCATCAAAGCCACGACTTGTATGTGCCTGATTCACTGCTTGACAACAACCTTAGCAACCATGAGTAATGCAGGGCAGGTACTGCGAGGGGATTCTTCTTTCAAAAGCACTGCTTTAACACGTCAAAGAGAGGAGTTAAAATACAGCACCTGTGAGGTGCCATTAAATGGTGTATCACACTTTTCGCGTTATGAGCATTTCCTAGACCGCAAAACCACTTGTCTAGTTTAATGAGAGCCTAAGAAAACTTTCGGAAAATAGAAAAGTGGCTGTCTTGCAATGCCAGTGGCACACGTTTCTATCTAAATGATAGATTTAAGCAGCTTTTGCTCCTGGGAAGCACCACATTTCCCCTCCAATATTTCCACCCACCTCAGAATGGTGGAGCTGGAAACTGGAGGGGAGAATGTCTGCTTTCAACACTACATTTTGCACAAGCTCAGAATCATGCCCTGAATGGAATACAATGGTCAGCATTGACAATATAATCTGGGCCATTGGGGGCATTGAACTCCACAAAGGAGGGAGACAACGAAAATATACAAGTTTTAGGAGTTCCAGTTGGAGGAGGTGGGGTACTGTGGTGTTGTCCCTTTTAAGAGTGAGTCATGACTCTGTAATGACTGCCTCCCATTAAAAGCCTCAGCCGGGAAGTGCACGCAGTACAGCAGCAGATTCCATGAATGGCAAACTGTGTCTGGCTCATTTATTGTGGGCAGGTAGCCGCCGTATGATCACGGTATTACAGCCATGGGCAGCACCAGGCTTGGGAGGGCTAGAGCCCTCCCACTTTGAGGGAGCAGTAGTCACTCTTCTGTGAGGCCCTGCCCAGGCTCAGATGGAAAGAAGCTGTCACATTTCTAGCCTCGAAGAGCGATTTATTTACTTGCGTTTAAACGTAACTTTTAAACTTTAAAAGTAAGTAAATACACCACTCTCTGAGGTGAGAAATAGTTGTTAACGTGACTGCGCCATTAGCAAACGTGTAGGGGACAAAATCCTCTCCAAGGGATATAAATAGACCCCCTATGTGGAAGCTAAAGGCTTAGCTGATGGGCTCAACGTTTAGTTGGCCATACCCCCAATGATTAGCGTTCCTTTGTTTAACTAAATAGCCTGCAACATGGAGAGGCATACACAGGATAGGGCCTGAACAGGTCCACAGGGAAACAGGAAAGAAAAAAAATAAAAATAAAAAATAAAAATGGGGTTTTGTTTGTATGCATGTGAGGATTATATGTATGAATGTATGCATGTGAGGGCGAGTATGTATGTTTGAATGCGAGGGGGTGTCTGTAAGTACATGCATGTGAAGGAATGCAGTGTGAATGGTGTACATGGGTATGAGTGCGCCTGTGAATGAGAATGCAGTGTGAATGTTCTTGGGTGCTCGTGTGAATAACAGAAGCTGTATGGGTGCCGGAATATGTGTGTGAGCGCGCGCACATTGGAAAATGATATTTTTTTTCCAGGAGCATGGCATGTTTTACTGGCATTTTTGGGCAAAGCAAAGCCAACTCTAGTGTTATGTGAAAGGGGGTTGGGGTAGGGTGGGGGGAGTCCTACTGTGGCATGAAATTACCTTGAATTAAAGGGTAAAGCCAGCATGGTGAGTGTTCTTACACGGGGAGGACATGTTTCGTTACTGTGGCACGGCATTGTTTTACTGGCATTAAGGTCAAAGTCAACATGATAAGTGTTCTTACATGGGTAGGGGTCATTTATGCAGCCTGCAAGGCAATGTTTTTTTTTTAAGGTGGCACGACATTTTTTAATGCCGTTAGGGGACAAATACAACATGAGTGTTCTAATATGGGGGATTTGTGTAATGATAATGATTTGTTCTTTTTAATGCGCCTTCGCCAACACACTGTACAGAGAACCTATTTATATAAAAGTTCATCCTACCGAAGTTGGTACTCATTTATGACTTCAGAAGGATGAAAGGCCGAGATGAAACTACGACTTGCGGATCACACTCAGATTTCGGCAGCGAATGCTCAACCCACTGAGTTATTGTACCAGGTAGCCAGTAAAGGCATGTTTTCTTACTGTGGCATGGCTTTACTTTTTTTACTGGCAGTAAGGCAAAGCCAACCGGTGCATGTTCTTACGCGATGATATGGCACAGCAGAGACAGGATAAACACATTTTGTTATAGTATCATTACTGGCATCCTAGGCAAAGCAAACGTGCATTTTCTTTTGTGGGAATACTGGCATATATACATGCACCAGAAGGGACATATTTGGGCACCATCAGTATGAATATGTTTTTTACACTTGCAGAGTACTGGCATACGTGGGCTACACCATCATGAAAATGTGTTTGAAAATGGCCCTGTACATTGTTGATGATTCGGCATCTAATAAACTTGTTTCATGTCTTACCCTACAAAACCGATTGTAAACCGTGTGGCTTTTACATAATGTGTAACAGAAAGTGCACTGTAAAATGCACACATTTTAACATCTTCTCAGGGGAGAAACCCTCCGAACCCACCTTGGTTCGCTCCCCCTCACTACACTATGTGCTCCTACAGATTCAGCCGGGTGCAGAACAAGCCCGGTTCCATCTTCAGGCTCCCTTTAGGGTGAGCCTCACTTCATTAGCTCCAAGCCCCACTTGATACACAATTCTAGCTAAGCCTCTGGCGAGTTCGGGTGAAAGATGCATCTAATGGGCCAAAGGAAGGGTATTATCTATTCAGCCTCTTGTGCTCCGGGTGGAGAAAATCAACCGCCCTACACAGCCCCCCAAACATGTTGTGGTTGGATCCGCCCCTGACAGCAGCACCCCAGCTGATCCGTATGATCACGGATCTGCAGGCTGAGTCTTTGTGCCCTCGGGCAGTACAGTCGTGTGACCACGGCAACATTGATCCGTTCGAGTGCCCCCGGGAACGGTTCCTGCCGAGTAATCACGGCAACACAAATGTACGCTGCGTGCCCACGTTCCAGATCAGGCCGGCCCGTGACGCCGAGGTAGCCCCCTAACAGGTACCTCAGTCAGGTGAAAGTTGTTAGAAGGAAAAATAGATCTAGTAATGAAGATGAACCATCCAACCTACAATAGCTCAACATTTAAGAAAATAGCACTCAGAACGCGTCGGATCGTGCAATCAGTGGAGCTCAAGTACCACCGACTCACTGCATTGCACCGGAGGTCAGGGTTCAATAAGGAGCTGAACCGACTAAAGGTCAGGTTGCACCAGTCCAATGCATACAATGGAAAGTTCGTGCATTCAAACTTTATCCATCCGCTCAGCTCCATTCGGCCAACTTCAGGTTTCATTTTCCAGAGCTCTGGCTGCGGGCGAATAACAAATAAAAATATACCTCTTTCTGCTGCAAATTCGCTGTCTAATGCTTACACCCGCTGGCATGTGCATGCATTCTTAAGTGTGCGCGTGCCAACAGTTGGAAAGCATTGGGCTGTTTACGCCTCATAAAACCTCACCTGTGCAATGCCTGCGCCCATCAACCCACCACCGATCACCGTTACGTGTTTGATGGCGATTTTCTTCGCCTGTGCCGAGCTGGCAGAGGACATGGCACGGACGAGTTGCCGAGTAGCGAAAGCCATGATACTTGTTAGCGTCCTCCAAAAGCAACAATGCACGAGTTCAACCCACGGGGCCAAATGACAGAGACCAAGGGGGAGGAGACACTGTCAGCTACTTCTGACGCAGTAACAGCACAGATTGGTGCTGATGAACATAAAAGAGGGACCAACGAAGAAGCATATCGACCTTTATGGACATTTTTATTTTTCTTTTTATTTCAGATACAAGAAACGGCCATCGCACAACTTAGCTGGATCTAGGACCTAGATCCCCAGGGCCCACTTCCATTAAAATGAGTAAGTAGGCATACTCGTCTCCTTACATAGCTTTCTAGTCTCTTCTTGTGCCCTTGACAGATAGTACAATTTATTCAGTCTCTCTTCTGTGTCCATAACAATGTCAATATTTTTTTTTTCAAAGACTGCCATTGAGTTGTATTGTGTCTTTCTTCTATGTCAATAACAGCCGCGGACAGTTAATGGTCTCTCGTCTGACCACAGAGTTCTAATAAATATCTGTGTGCTTATGACACTTTTTAAAAAACTTTAACACTGCATGTTCGAGCTATAGTATGATCATTCGGAAGTGGTTGCCGGATAAGTTGTTTCGTATTCATAATAAAACGTGGCTCCTTTGCAGTTTTGCTACTATTTCATCGTCGTCAGATACAGTGCACTGTGTTATTTGAAGAAGGTCCATTTTTATACACACCCTCGTTCAGGTTTGCAGGTGGATGGACGCCATCTTGGTTAAGTGTTTTTCTTTTAGTGAAGCTGCAGCCTAATTTCACGGAGGAGCAGGGGAGAAGGAACTAACAAAATAACTCCTTGCAGCCAGACGAGGTTCCTGCAACATGCCCACTGGCTGTGCAGCTCTTGCGTGCTCAAGTGTTTGGAAAAAGGACTGTGATTATAGCTTCCACAGGTGAGTGATGCTAGATCTGGCCTGCCCCACTGCATCTTGGGAGTATACTTCGACTGAGAGACCCAAATATTTGTTGCTCAGCACTATGTGGTGCCGGTTGTCAGAACTGTATGTCGCAGCCACTCTCTGGTAATTGATGTTTTGCAAGCAAGTGCCTTCGGATTTTCATCACATTCGTTGCAGAAAGTCTATTAAAGAGGGATTATGCTTTCTTTTTAACACTTTACAAGCAGCTTTCACAAAACCAATAATAAACAGTAACAAAGCTGGAAAACTGTAAGTCCCACTTATACAGTCTTTGGTAGTCCAAGATATTATTGGTCCGTAAAAAGACGTGAATAAGCTAGCTAATCCACATCCATATAAACCCATCAACACTGCTGATTCCTTGAAACCTCCTCTTTCTTTTGCTGATCCAACTTTGCGCCCAACGGTAACGTGAACTTCAATATAACTCTTCCAACTATGAGCTTCCATTTGGTTTGTTATCCACGTTGGTACCTACAACAATAAACCTATCTCAGTACACTGAATTACACACAGGCAGGCAATCGTGTCAATACATCACGTTTATTTATTTACATGTTTAAAGCGCTCAGCATGAGCCTGAAGGTATTGTGGCGCTGTTACAGACAACGATCTTAATAGTAAAAATACAAACGTGTCACAAGAAGAAAGCATAATGGTTACAGGCAGAAATCAAGAGGGAGGGGAGGAGAATGGCTTTGTTAGTTGAAGAGTGTGGTTTTTCATATCAATAACAGTATGTTCAAGTCACCATAAACATGCTAGAAGCATCACAAATACAATTACGATTGCAAGGTTGGCTAATCCTTCACCTTTGTGTCTTTAATAGAATTATGACTTTCTGGAGTGTTGAAAATATGAATTCTGTGTCAAAACCAGAGGCTGATTATGCTTGTTTAAAGCTTACTTGCCACCAATGTTGCCATATTCTCCCTAGGCTTGAACTAAAAGGTCCTAAAGGTTCTCGACCAATCTGCTGATCTCATGATGTTTTCCAACCTGGCTCCTATATTATAAGCCTTTGTGGCCATTGCCCCTCTCACTGAGTGTGCGCCATAACAGTGAACATCGATACCTGCCTGTACCATCACCCATTTCAACCATCTTGCTAAAGTTGCTGGTGTCACAGCCCTGTACGGCCTACATAAAGCTATGAACAACTGTGATATCCCCATTGGTCTCACATCCTTTGCAATATCCTCGTGTGCTGCTAAGCATCTAACTGGGCATAGTTTGGGTTGATCTGGAAATGCCTTGTTGGAAACGGATTTGAATCGTGTTTTTGTCCTTTTCGAGATTAAGAAAGTCACTCCAGTCAGCGATATTGACTTTTTAGTCCCTTCTAGCGCCATGACATCTGTTTTTCCTTTACACAAAAGAAGACACAAGAGATATAGTAAACCTAGCTGACAACGCTTTCCTAGATAATTATGAATTATCAGGCCATGCTAAAAAAGTTTCAATACTGCATCCACGTCTCACAACTGTGAGTACTTTTTCCTGGGCGGTCTAGACATTCTTACCCCCTTCAACGGTCTGCATATCAGAGGGTGTACCCTTATTGGTACCCCTTAAATCGGTAGGGTGATCCACCGATATCACAGGGCGGGCTGTATTAATGGTCCTAAACAGTCTCCCCAGTGCTGCTCATTGAGCTAAAAGAATTGGCTTTGTGCACCACATCTGTTCCATCAAGATATACGTACCTCTCCATAAACCAATTACGCCATTTTGCCCATGCAGATTTATATGCTCTATGAGTCCCTGGTGCTCAAGCCTCCTTGATGATGAGTTCAGCTTCGTCGATAGGCCTGCCCTAACCCAAGATCCTTTGAAATTGGCCAAGCGATAAGGTTGAGTTTGCCTGTCTACACTAGTGGGTGGCTGCCTCCTCTGGGGTCTCGTACAATGAACTTGTACTTGGGAAGAGGAACCGGGTTGTATTCTGATAACTCCTCTAGACTGGTGAACCAAGATTGGCCCTTCTAATCTGGAGTGATCAGAATCCGAGATGCCTTTGCCCCCTCACCTGAGGGAACATCCTCGCGGTCATCGAAAAGGGGGGGTGCGTAACTCACACCTAGCCCCCATGACTGGAGGAAGGCATCGGCTGCTTCTGCCCCTGGGTATGGTTTCCAACTGAAGAAAGAGGTAGTTGGTTGTTCAGCCTCGATGCATACAGGTCGATCTGACACAATCCCCATAGAGTCATCCGTTCCTGAAACACTTCCTTGTCCAGCTTCCAATCGCTGGCGTCCCTGAGAAATCTGGAGTTCAAGTCGGCTATGTCGTTCTTGCGTCCCGGCAGGTATTCCGCTCTCACTGAAGGTCGTCTCTGTAGACAGAGGTGCCAGAACTCCTTTGCCATCTCTGCCAACATTCTGGACCTCGTGCCTCTCAATCTGTTTATATACCTGACTGCGGACATATATAGTTCTGCTGTTCCATGCCTCCATGTGATGGAGCCACCATTCTAGCCCCTCTCTCACCTCTTGAGAGATTAGGACGATTCGCCCCTCCTGAGGTAATGTATCTTTAACCCTTGCAAGGCTCTGTAGTGTAGAGGCCCCGGGAATATGGCTTGAATTGATGAAGACAAGCATCCCGCTAGCCTGGCAATTTCCCGTAACGACATCTGTCTTCTCGACAGCGTGTGTCTGATCTGCTTCTTGATGTCGTTCACTTTGGCCATTGGTAAACTGAGTGAACCTTGGAGCGAGTCTACTAAAAATCCCAGGAATTCCATGGACTGTTTTGGGTGAACCCTGGATTTCTCCCAGTTTTTCTCCCAGTTTATCAGAAACCCCAGTCGTTGGAGTAATTCTAGTGTCATATTCACCTTAACCTCAAGCAATTCCTTGTTCTGGCACATTATGCAAATGTTGTCCAGGTATATTATAAGTCGGATGCCCGGCTCTCTCAGGTGTGTCACTACAGCTTTCATCAGCTTGGTGAAACACCATGGTGCCGACACCAAGCCGAAGGGGAGGCAACACAATTCCCATGTCGCTTCTGTAAGGAACTCATGGTGGCAACAGTAAAGACGGACACAAGTGATTTTGATTCAAGGGTGTTTATTTAAACAGTATGCAGGTTGGAAAAACACCTAATCTAACCTAAATCTAAGATGGGAGCAAGCTTTGACCATCAACTGTAAAATAAGGCATGCTTGTGGTGTCTATTCAAAATAAAAGGTCCTGTACTAAAAAAAAAAACAACTGTTGCCAGTCCTTACAGCGTGTGGGATAAGGTGCACAATAAAGAAAAGAGTGATCACAAATAATAAGTCAGGATGTGCTAGCCAGGGGTATTCCTTCCCCATGTTTTCAGCACAGGACAAGGTGGCACTTCTGAGTAGAGCACACGCTTGAGCTTTCCCAGCACGAGCTGACCGTTCCGCTTTCAATTATCAGGCTCTTCAGTCAAAAAGTCTCTTTCGCTCAGGACATGTTGTATCGCAGGACCTGTTGTATCACACAACAACTTAAAGTTCCTTTCATACAGTAATTAGGGTGATAGTGTTCACCCCTGGGTACCCCTCGTCCGAGTGTAGATTCCTCTTGACTCTCAGGCTCCCTCAGTTGGGTTCACTATGGCTTTCTCTCACACGAGTCTTGTACAACAACTTTAAGTTATTTTCATATGGTAGTTAATGTGATAGTGGTTCACCCCTGGGTCCCGCTTTTCCGTGCGCAGACCCCTCTCGATTCTCAGTTTACCTCAGCCGGGTTCACGGTGACTCTCTTTTTCACACGTTTTCTCCTTTTATATTCATCAGTCTTTGGGTGGTGATTTTTCACCCCAGGATACCCCTTGGCTGGGCTCAGACCCTTCACGACTGTTCGCCTCCCTCGGTCGTGTTCATTACGGCGTCTCACAACCACACTTGGTCCTGTGTATTCACAGGTCTTAATGTCTTTTTAAACAACACTGTGTGGATAATTAATAGCCTCCCTCAGGGTTCACTACAGCCATTCACACAGAGTTCCTCCTTTCTTCTCTCTACGTTGCTGGTCAAAGACTTTCAACTGTACAGAAGATTTTACAAGACCCCTATGACCACTTTGACCCTTTGGTTAAGGTCATCCTATCAGTAGTTAACACAAATGTGGGTTTCACCAGAGTCTCTCAAGTGAGCTCCCACGGTGTGCTGGACCCCTCTGCAGCTGGTCTTCCCTTACCATTAAATGTTCTTTGAACTTCCCTTCTTTTGCCACTTTGCAATTTTCATTCAACACAGTTCGGTTTCTTATCGGCTCTCCCCTCGAATCACTGACTGATGAACTGTTTGGCTTCTTTGGCATCCGGAGTCAAGGACGGTACCACGGTAGTAGGCGTCGCTCTCTCTCTCTCCTGCTTATTTGCGTAGGCAGGCTCTGTGTACTGTGACATCTGCCGCAACACACGTTAGCTATTATTCACGGTCTTACTGTTCCTTGCAGGGAGTTTCAGCGGGTCTGGATCGAAAGGGCAAGGTTGCTTCTCTTCTTGTCACCCCTTTGGTACTCACCACCTTTCTCCTCCTCTTGAATTGCCATGCTGGATTAGCTGTCTCGTTGTACTGTCTGCCTTGATCATAGTGTGCTCTCATGGTCCACCTTTTATCCTTGTGGGGAAAGGAAAGTTTTTGCACTGAAGTTGCTAGGTTGTTCTTAGGGCAACTGAAGCATAATGTCCCTTCAACGTTTTTTCACTGAAGTTGATAGGTTTTTAGTAGGGCACTGTAACCAGAACGTTGCTTTAGCATAGTGTTTTCTGTAAAGATGATAGCTGTTTGGTACTGCAACTGAACCATAACGTCCCGTTAACAACGGTTTGTGACTGATTCCTTGGCTGCCCTCATGATGAACTTGTGGAAAGGCAAAATTCTCCGGTGTATGTATTCATTTGTGCTGCCCCTTCCTTTTCCTAATAGTGTTGGTGTAGCTTAGCAATTACAGATGTACATGGTAAGTGTCGTGTTTGAGTGGTTTCTCTTTTTGTGTTAACATTGCATGGTGAATCTGTGCCGCACAGTACTGGCCGAGATGACTGCAGGTGGGTAATATGGATGTTTCATGGGGAGACCGCACCTGGCCGGCGTATGTGCAATCACTGCAAGTATCCGTAGGACTCCATTAGTGGCCGTGTGGCCGCATCTTCTAATGCAATTTTAGATAGTTGTGGGAGCGCACGTGTATCCGTTTTACAGCTATACCCATGCGCAGGGCATCCTCTGTGTGCTGGTAACACCGCCCCTGTCGCCAGCCCTACCTATTAATACCGTAGGCTACTGCATTTGAAGTACTACGTGGGTGGCTCTGCAAACCTACCAATGTATGGCTGCAGCACGCCTGGCTGTATGAGCCCCATTGGTAAACAAGGAACAGCAACTTCCAGTGTAACGTGGGCGTGTTAAATGTCGCATTCATTTGATTGATGTGCTGCTTGCCTTTCCATGACCCGTGAATCAGATACTGTCTCTGCACTGAGCACTGTGACGGAAAGTGTCATGGGGTTACCTGCAGGTCGTACAGTTGAAGAAAACATGTAACTGGAGGTGTGACAGTTTGTAGTGAGTCTGCAAAATGGCAAAGCTGGTGCGGCTTCGTCACACACATACTAGTGCATGTAAAGGCAAGTATGCAAACAGCAGAATGTTCAATGCGCAGACAATGTCAGTGGTGGTTAGAAAAGTACTCTAGCCGCATGGGTCGCACTTAATAATTTTCTTCCTGCTCCACGTAATGAAGCAGTGTTTCGCGTTTTTGTAAACATTCTTGTATTCCAGAATGTATGCATCTCCGTGAATGCTACTCTTACGGCTAATGGCGTAGCATGAAGTGTTTGTACTGCATGTGACGACAACTGAAATGGAAGCACAAGGGAGCAACGGGCAGCCTACCACCCTTGCAACAATGTAGTAGGGTAATTTCATGTACAGCATTTTCCACATCTGCTGCGACCAACAACAGGGGCACTCCTGTAGGGCAGCGGAGCTCTAAAACATCCTTGCAGACCATATGCCGTGCTACAGACTCTTACGCAGCAAAGGGCATAGCATTGTGCATGTACTGCCATACAGTACTCTACAGAGAGAAGGTATTTGGAAGTGCGTGGGAAGGGTCTGTCCGGGAGCATGACAATGACTGGCGCCTATGTGGGTGAGGGCCACCCAATATTTTCGTATCTCTGCACGTCCCCTATGGTATCCATGCAGGTGTTGCCCCTTCCGTACTGGGCCTTGCCTGCCGTTCCTACTGTGGCATGTGTTGGAAGACCAAAATAAATAGAAATTAACTGGGAAAGAAGGGAAATAAAGAAAGCTCCTTTCAGAGTTGAACAATGGAATTGCCAATGAACGGATGCAGGGCGGGGCGCACCGTATACGTTCCACACAATGTGCGCAAAATCAAGGGAGGCTTGGCACTGTGGAAAACAATAGTGGAATCAGGTGGAAAGTGGTTTGCTGTAGAAAGAGGTTTCTTTACGTGTTGCAGAGCGTTTTGAAGAGTTTAAGAGCACAACACAAAAATGCTTCCACTACTTTCAAGAAAGGCAGCAAGGCAATTTGGATGGGGTGTGCCTTCGGGATGGCAGGAATAGTAAGATGAACGTTATTGGTGGCGAAAACCGTGCTGTGAAACGTCATATTCCCATGTATGAAATGCGCCATTGGCACATTTCGTAGAAAGGCCCAAATAGACTTCTTCGTAATCTGCTTTCTCCATTTGCAGACCAAGTGAAAAATAATGCAGCCACATCGGTGTCTGCGTAATGCGATAGAAAGTTATGCAGGAGATCGGAAATAGACGCACGACCTGGGCAAGTGCCTCCTTCATCGCAAACTGCACTGAAACTCATGTAACATGCTGTGCAATTTTCCCTCCACAATGAACAACAATAATGTCGGCATAATCGCGCGCCACCATCAGTCACTTCATTGTAGGTACTCCATAGCACTACACATCCTCATGATATAATCCAAAATGAGGAGCCACTGTACATTGTTTTTCATTCACTTTCAATCAATGTATTTAGAACTCCCCCCAAAACCTACACGCTGTGGCTTGTGAAACACACAGCCATATCCGTACCCTATGCATTTCTGTCCACAAATACACCGTGTACCACAGTTTGTGCATACGCACCACACCCAGAAACCTTATTGACCAATCCCGTAGCCTCTACTGGCCCATTTCTATGGCAGTCATCTGCAAAAGGGGCGTATCGCGATGTCCGCAGAATTTTCGTGCTGTGCGGGAGTAGGGGAATACATTTCAACCAGGATAGGGGACGGCCTTAGTTGTGGCGGCTCTGAAAAGAGCCTTTTTTTTTAAGGTGCTTCCACAAAAACACCCTTTTTTGCAGTTTTTACGTGTATTTTTGTGTTTTGTACGTCAGCGCACATTCTTATAATAGGGTCTTCGGTGCAACCTGTAGATTGTGAAACAAAATGTCATTACCACTGGTCGACAAAGACATGCCATTTGCTTTGAAAAGGTGTGTATATATCGAGAACCAATGTTCTCATTCTCACAGGAGAACATACCAGCAGCACTCAAGTCACACATTCTTCTGTTGATTAGACTCCTTCCAACCTCTGGCTGGTGACAGGAATCATTGGAATAGTCCCATACTATTCTGTGTGGTATACATGAGAAAAGCACGTTGGCAGTGGGAAAAATACGCTTCACTGCTTTCATCACCTTCTTCAGTTGACGGTACACACGGGAACAACCCATGGAACCCAAATGGAACGCTCCATAGTGCACTACCACACCATGTACAGTAGCTGAAATGGCCACTAGTCGACATACTACAAGCACAGCACCGAAACTGCAAACATCGCCACGGCACCACACAGCCTCCAAATCGCCATTGCCATGAAAGCCTTTTTCGACGGCATACTGCAACAGATCTGCCACAAAGGCATCACCAACTATCAAGACAGTGCGCCTCGCCATTTCTGCCTGCCACCCTCACTAGGAGTTTTGAAAAAAAATGTTGCCGCCTTGTCATGTGACGCACACCCTGAGCACCTGATTGGACAATCCCCACATTCCCATTTCCATTGGCCAGCATGGTGAGAAGTACAGAATGTTGCACGTGCGCTTCCCTAAGTACTGCGACGGCCGTGCCCCAGTAAAGCAGGAGGAGTCCTTCTTCCTATTGCCGCCCTTTTCTGTGACGCACACCCTGTGTACCTCATTGGACAATCCCCACAGTCCCCTATCCATGGCCACCATCCTCAAAATCCCCGTATTTTGTTTTCGTGCTGCGTGGGGGAATAACTTGCAACCAGGGTAGAGGGAGTTCATTGTAAGGGGTGGCTTTGAAAAGAGACTTTAAAAAAAATGTTTTTAGATGCTGATAGAGAAACACCTTTTTCGGTTTTTATTTGATTTTGTGTTTTCTTGTGCTCACATTGTTACAGTAAACTCTTCACAGCATCTTGTTGACGGGCAAACAAAGCAGCATTACCAATGGGCAACAACGAAATGCCATTTGCTTGGAAAAACTCAGCATTTCCACAACTAATGAGGTAATTGTTGCAGAAGAACATCCCACCAGCGGACAAAAAAGTATACATGCTTCTGTTGGTTAGACACCTTTTTGCCTCTGGCTCGGAACAACTTCCAGGAAATGCTCCCATACTCTTTGTGGTGTTATGGATGAGAAAAGCACCTTGGCAGTGGGAAAAGGCCTCTTCACTAGATTTAGCAACCTCTTCAGTCGACTGAACAAACCTAAACAAGACACATAACCCATATGCATGCCGCCGTAGTGGATTACGATGACATCCGCAGTAGCAAAAGTGGCCAAGTCTTTGCAAAGTGCATGCATGTCGGCGAAACTGCGCTCATGTTCAGCGTTCCACAATGCGTCCACTCCTTCCAAACCACAATTGCCATCAAAATGTCTTTCCAGGGCATACTTGTGCAGATCTATCACAAAGGCATCACCCAAAGTCAAGACACTGCGTCTCGTCATGTCAGCCAGCCTCACTACGCAGAGTAATGTACGACGGCATTACCGCCCCTTCCTGTGAACCACACCCACAGTACCTGATTGGATAATCCCCAAAGTCTCATGTCCATTGGCCAGCATGGTGAGAAGCACACATTGTGGCACGTGTGCTTCCCAAAGTACCACGAGGGCCGCACCCCAGTAAAGCACTATCTTGCCACTATCTTTTATCCACCACTACCTCATTGGGTAGGGGTGACTAGGCACACATGATTCCACCAATGCCATCCAAGACGTTAGCATCTAACACAGTCAATTCTGCACAACGCTTCGTTGGTAGCGTTACAAAATCGACCTGCAAGTGTCCTGTCACTCGAAAGCACGTGCAGTAGAAAGTTCAGTATAAGATTGCAATATTTGTGCATCCACATGCGCACCCAGCACCATAAACTGCAGGTTAATGTTAAAGGACATTTGTACCGCACACTATCACCACCGGAGTGGTCCCCTGGTGCACTGGCAGCTCTGTAAGAGGAAGGGAGGGTTAGTTAATGGGAGGAAGCAGGAAAAGTGCAAGAGAGCAGTGATGTGCTGTTGATGGCCACAGCCCGGTGGATTCGTTGGCTGGGCCTGGGGTGTTTGCGGCCGGTAGTCGTCGTGAACTGTTGGGGAAGTCTTTGTGTGTTTTTGTTTTGTTGTTGTAATATAGTGAAGTTTGTGCGGTTTGTTGTGCTGCATGGTTGTGGTTGTGTTTGGTTTGGAGTTTGAGAGGTGTGTGCAGAGGTGGAAATTGTTAGTAGAATTGGTTAGTTGGCATCTCTATCCTGAATTGAGGCGCTGGGCTTGCAAAGTCTCTCCTGATGCTCCTCTGTCCTGATCTGGGCCCATCTTGCACTAAGGTCCCTTTCACATCTGGCCCCCACCTCAACCAGCCTCTATCACAACCCCACCTGTCCTTTCCTGCTCTTGTGGCCAGTGCACCTGCTAATGTCCACCACTCAGCTAGTGTGGTGATTGCTAGTGTGTCTGCAATTCAATTGATACTTTGGTACCTGGTAGCAACTAAGGTGCAGTGGAGATGGGATTGGCTGGGATAGTTGACTCTGTCTCAATGGGTGTCACCTGTGTTTCAGTTTATCCGGTGTCACCGATCCGGCATTGCGGGAGCTTCTCTGTCGGTTCTGGGGCTGTCGGTGTCCTTTCCAGTTCCGTCATCCTTTTTCTCTGTTTCGGTTTTCAGTTTGTCTGTGGTCTTGAAGAGGCAGGTTTTTAGTAATTTCCTGAATTTGTGGTGATCTTCTGTGTTTCTGATCTCTTTTGAGATGTTGTTCCAGGTTTTTGCGGCTAAATGGTAGAAGGAGGTGCCTCCAAGTTTTTTCTTAAGGTATGGTTTTAGTTCCAGGCGGATTTCGTTGCTGGATCAGAGGGGCCTCTTTGGTTTGTAGATTATTTTCTTTTGTAGGAATTCTGCTCCTTGTCCACTGATTGCCCTGTGCGTTATCCACATGGTTTTGAAGTGGATGCAATGTTTTACTGGGAGCCAGTGTTGTGTGTTTAGGGCAGGAGTGATGTGATCTCTTCTGGATAGTTTGGAGAGTAGTCTGGCTGCTGCATTTCGGATCCGTTGTAGTTTCTTCAGGAGGTATTCTGGTATTCCAAGGTAGAGGCTGTTTGCATAGTCGATTCTTAACATGATGAGGGCGACGATAGTGAGGGTTTTGTGCGTGAAGGAGAGGAAAGGTAGGATTCTTCTTGCTGTGTGGAGGAGGAAAAAGCATTTCTTCACTGTTGCATTTATTTGTGGTTCTAAGGTTAGGGTATTGTCCATCAGGACTCCCAGATTTTTTGCTACCTTAGATGGTGTTGGTGTTGTTCCTATTTCCATTGGCCAAGGGATGGCGGTTTCGTTCTCTTGGTCTTTGGATATGATCATGATTTCTGTCTTTCCTGGGTTGATTTTCAGGTTGTTGGCATTCATCCAGCTGAAGATTTCTTTCAGACAGTCGAAGAGCTGAATGATCTGCTTCGGAGTCTTTGATTTGGTAGATGATTTGAGTGTCATCTGCATAGTTGTAGCAAGTAATGTTGTATTTTTTGAAGATTTTGATGACCGGAGTCTGGTAGATGTTGAAATATAGTGGTGATAGTGAAGATCCTTGTGGCACTCCACAGTCGTTAACTCGTGGAGTGGATCTGAAGGGTTTAATCCAAACGGTTTCTTTTCTGTCTGCTAGGAAGGATTTAGTCCAGAGTAGTGCTGTGTCTGTTAAGCCTATGTCTTCTAGTCTATTGGTCAGGGTGTCTTGGCTAACTGTGTCAAAGTCTGCGGAGAGGTCGGGCAGAATAAGGGCTGAGGTTGTGTTTGAGTCTGCGTTGGTTTTTAGTTTGTCCCAGATGGATAGTAGTGCTGTTTCCGTTCCTCTTGCTGGTCTGAAATCGACTTGAGCTTGGTCTAGCAGGTGGTGTTTTTCTACGTATTCTTGGGTAAGTTTATATACGTAGGTTTCCAGGATTTTTGCCGGGTAGGGAATGTTTGAGATCGGCCTGTAGTTGGAGAGGTCTTCTACATCACCACTTGTGTTTTTTAGAAGTGGCTTGATATATGCCGAAATGAAGATTCTTGGTACAGTCCCTGTTGCTAGTGATACATTTAGAAGGTTTCTGTAGTATTCTGCTGGCGTTCCTTGTGCGAGGATTGATTTGTAGATGTCCGGGGGACAGGGATCCATGGGCGATCCAACTTTCTTGCTGCGTTTTACCAGTATTGCGAATGCCTCTGCTGAAATTTCCGGAAAGCTTTTGAGTTTGTGCTGTGGTTCTGTGTTAGGTTCTTTTGGTTGTATGTCGTGGTTGGTTCGTTGTTCTTGTATGGTTTGTCGGATGTCATTGATTTTTTTCTTGAAGTGGTCTGCCAGGTCGTTGCAAAGTTTCTCTGAAGGTGTTGGGGTGTTTTCGCAGTCTGGTGGGTTTCTCATCTCTTTAACGATGTTAAACATTTCTTTTTGTGTGTTGGTGGCATTGGTGATTCTGTCATCATAATGCCTTCTCTTCGCCTTTTGAATTTCCTTCTTGTATGCGTGGATTTGTTTTTGGAACAGTGTTTTTTTTTGTCTGGGTTGTATTCTTTCCTCCATTCCAGTTCCATCTTTTTGTTTTCCCTTTTCATGGTGTTTTTATAAAAAAAACTTAAAAAAAGTTTTTTTTAAAACAACTACACAACAAACATTACAACGATTAGGACTTCCATATCCATGTTTAACAAGATAACTTCACAGGCTCTGTTTATCAGTCCCGCTCCCTCCCGCCCCCCCAACTCGAACCATATTGTCCATATCATCAGTTCGTATGTCCACAGGTGGATCTGTTGTCTCCCGCTCATCCACATCGTCCTCACTGTAAAATCAGGCTGTGGGGGGCCCACTATGGTGGCCACCAATTGCCTCCATTCGATTAGGGGTCCCACCTCCTCCTCACCTCCCCTGCTAACCGCTTCATACCAGACAACCGTTTCCGCCTTGGCCCATTTCAAAAGGTCAGCCCATCACACCTCTATCCTGGGCCTGTGAGCTGCCTTCCAGCACATTGCAATCCTTCTTTTGGCCAGGATGTATGCCAGGTCCTTCATTTTGCTGATGTGCCTCAGATGGCACGGCCTAGGGAAACCTCCTAGCATGTATGCCCAGGCCGGCTCCACCTCCAGCTTAATACCTTTTTCAGCAAGGCGTATTTTCAGTTCATCCCAAAACTTGCCCACCTCCGGTCAAGCCCAGAACACGTGTAGCATCCCGGCCTCCTCTTCCCCGCACCTGGTTCATCTCTGGGTCATCTGGCCCCCAAACCTAGCAATCTTACTGGGGGTCAAATATGCCCTATGCGTAACATATAATTGGATTTGTTGGAGCCTCGCGTTTCGGGACACTTTCTTATGATATCTCTGGGCTCTATCCCATGCCCCATCTGACATAGGCTCTCCCACCTCTTCCTCCCAAAGCCGTCTCAATTGGGACAATTCATTCCTCACCTTGGACCCCAGTAACTTGTATACCCGGGATATCTCGTGCCCACCCTCCGAGATGTCATATATCATTTCCATGGTGGCGTCCGGCTGTTCCGTGAGCACCTCCGCCGGCCATTTCTCTCGCACCCGCTTAACGATTCTGGAGTGCGTTATATGTTGCCCTCTATGCACCCCCACCCCCGTGTCCTCTATCAATTTCTGGAATTCTACCGCCTCTCCATCCTGCCATATGTCTCTCAAAGTAGCCAGACCCATGGGTTCCCAGTATTTACGGACCCCTTGTATCAATTGGGAGTCCTCTCTGCATAGCGCCACCAATGGCACCTGCAAGGAAAATGGGGCCGGGCATCCCACCAACCGCCATGCTCTATGCCACACCTCCCAGCCAAGCACCAACAGCCATGCCATCTCTAATACCCTAGGCTTAGGCAGCCACACCACCTCTCTAAGGAAATAAGGGGCCGGTTCCCTACACAATAGCCTAGTTTCCGCTGTTTCCTCCTCAGACAACCATCTAGCCACGTATTGTAATTGACCCGCTAGGTAATATAACTCGAAGTTCGGCAGGTTAATTCCCCCCGCCCCCGTCACACGAGTTCTGTAATTTCCAGAGGGCCACCCTGTTCCTAGAGTTATGCCATATGAAGCCCCTGCACAAGCTGTGGAGACTAGTGAAGAAACGCCTAGGGATCACATGTGGGATATTTACGAAAAAGTGTAAAAGTCTTGATTAGAGCTGCTCTCCACATCATGGCCAGGGGCAGTCTGGACCAGAAACCCATGCTATTTTTGATATGATCAACTGCCTTCACTGTGTTGTGTTTATGTTCTTCTTCCGTCGTGTGGTATATGTCAATACCGAGGTACCTGAACGACTTGGTTTGCCACGGTATTGGCAATACCGGCAGAACCCCTGGCAGAACAAGTCTATATCTCCCCAAGGGAAACATACTAGATTTCTGGGGGTTTACCGCTATGCCGGAGAGGGCGGCATATCGTTCCATCACCTCCAGGATGTATTGGGTGTTCTCTTCTGGGAAGCGCAGGTACATGAGTATATCGTCGGCATATAATGAAATGAGGTGCAGACCTCCTGCGGTGCGTATCCCAACTTCTCCATATTGTTGTCTAAGGCAGACAGCCAAGGGCTCCAACGCTAATATATACAGCATAGGTGACCAGGGGCAGCCCTGTCTGGTGCCCCTGCTAAGTTGCCATTTGTCTGAGATCACGGCTCCCACTTTAACCCTAGCCATTGGGGAGCTGTGTAGCATATTAACTCACCTAAGATACCCCAGGCCCATTCCGTAGGCCTCTAAGGTCGCCAGCAGCCAGGGCCATCTCACTGAGTCAAAAGCCTTGACCGCGTCGAGCGAGATGATCGCCAGCGCCCCATGGTCCCCCTCTGTCTGATCGATTATGTGGTGCAGCCTCCTATGGTTATCCGTTATATTCCTCCCAGGGACATAGCCTGTTTGGTCTGGATGGATCAGTTTGCTGAGAACATGCTTGAGCCTGTTTGCCAGCACTGCTGTAAGGATTTTGCTATCCTGGTTGAGCATCGACAGGGGTCTGTATGATCCACAGTCCGTGCTCAGCTTACCTGGCTTTAAGAGCGGGATAATCACTGCCTCGCGTAAGGACTCCGGCAACCTGCCTTGCTCATACGCCTCATTAAACATAGCCAGCAACGGGGGCAATAGCTCCTGTTTGTAGGTTTTGTAGAATTTGCTCGGGAGCCCATCTGTCCCCGGAGCCTTACAAGTGGGCAGGTGTCGAATTAGTAACTCTAGCTCCTCTTTTGTGATTGGGGCATCTAGATCTGCCCGTTCTAAGTCGTCTAAGGTGGGCAGGCCCATGTCTTCTAGCGTGTCCCGGATTTCTCGGTCTCCAGCTCCGCCCGGGTCCTCATAGAGCCCTTTGTAGTATCTGAGGAACTTGTCATTCACTCCTTCCTGGGTGTCCAGGATTCGCCCTCCCTCTCCTCTGATTTCCCTGATCGTGGGCCTTGGTGCCTCGCTTTTATAAAGCCTGGCCAGCAACCTTCCCGGTTTGTCTCCCCCCGCATGCTGCTTTTCCATGTATTTCTTGTAGCTTAATTTACATAGCCTGTCCCAGTGATCGCAACTAGCTTGTTGAAGCTGTCTCATCCTGACCCCGTCTTCCTTGGTGGCGCCTCCCCTACGCATAATGTCTTCCAGCTCTTCCTCCGTTCCCCGCAGCTCTCGTTCTTTGTCCCCCTGGAGTCCTCTGGATTTTGACATAGCCACCCCCCGCACCATCACTTTAAATGCTTCCCTCATCGATCGGACACTACCAGTATTAATCTCAAAGTACTCTGTGATCCCCTCCCTTAAATCCTCCCGGAATCCTGAGTCCTGCAGAGCTTCGGCTCTAAGCCTCCATGTCGGTATCCACGCTCTAAGGAGCTGGTGTTGCCACTCCAGGACCAGAGGGGAGTGGTCTGAGAGCACTCTAGCCTTGTATTCCGCACCTCTCATATCGCTTACCATATCGGCAGTGGTGAACACGTAGTCCAGTCTCGTGTACAGATCATGTGGTGCTGCGTAGTGTGAGTATTGCCTGTCGACTGGGTGCAGTTGCCTCCAAACATCCACAAGGTCAAAGTCCCTCAGGAGGGCCTTTAGTACCTTTACAGACGGGGCGAGCTTGTCTATCTTATTGTCTGACTTGTCCAGTTTAGGGTTCAATACACAATTAAAATCTCCTCCCCACAGGATCCCGCCACCCAGTAGGGGGCTAATCTTACCATACAGGGTCCGAAAGTAGGCCGCTGTATCCTGGTTAGGGGCATATAGGTTTACAATACTCACTTCCCGGTTTTTCAGCATCCCCCTCACAACGACCAGTCTGCCCTCTGGATCTCCCGTGGACTGAAGCAATTGGAATGGTACGTGGGGTGCTACCCATGTAATAGCCCCTCTTGCGTAGGCCGAATATGTGGCACCAGCTATGCTCCCCCCTCCATTTCCTCTTAACCACCTCCAGTTTCTCCCCGGTGAGGTGGGTCTCCTGCAACAATGCTATGTCAACCATCATCCTTTTCAGGTACATCATACATGTGTTGCGCTTCAAATAATTATTGAGGCCCCAAACTTTCCAGGTAACCACAAGACACCCCGATGCCATGTTTCCAATATCCTACCCTCCCTCTCCGCCCACCCTCCCACCTGTTAATCCTACCATCTTGGCTCATTGCCCGCCCCTTACCAACTCCCTTTCCCCCCTTTTCCCAACAACAACTCCCCACACCTCACCCTTTCCCTCCCCAATACCCCCAACCCCAACAAGTGCCCAGCTCCATTCCTGGATCTCAAGCGACCCTGCTTCTGGTTCTGCCTCGAACTGTCGAGGACAGAAGCCCAGCAGGGTGTCACCGGTCTACCGGTAACTTCCCTAAACTACTCTAACTGGGGGTATGAGGACTAGCTCTATGAGCTACCCCAACTGGGTAAAAATCTCCATGCTCACGGATCAAGTCTCACTCCGACCTAATCATACCAGCTCAGAAGCTACATTTAATGCAATAATCAAGTCCCATAGTCTGTGGCTGTGGCCCCCTCTGGAGCCCCGTCCATAGATTACTTATCTCTGCCGTCTCCCGTCTGTATGCCCGACTACTGGGGGCAGCTTTGTGTGTCGAGCCACCCCATAGCTTCTTCCGGGGTTTCGAAGAACAAGTTTCTGTTTTTATGGAACACCTTCAACTTCGCCAGGTAAAGCAGCTGGTACTTGTAGTCTGCTTCATGTATTCTTCTTTTGACAGTTCCAAAGTTCATACGACTATGTTGAACCATCGGGGTGTAATCCGGGTATGCGGTTATATTTGCTGTCCCGCTTCGTATCGTTCCGCCCTTACGAAAGTGTTCAAGGATTCTCTCTCGGTCCCGATAGTTGGGGATCCTCGCAATCACCGGCCTAGGGGGGTTGCCCGGCGGCGGCTTCCTCGTTAGAGCCCTGTGCGCCCTTTCCACCGCAAACCGCTGGGACAAATCTCCCCCGGGTATCTCCTGCAGCAGCATCGATTCCACAAACTCTGTAGGGTTGGACCCCTCAGCCCCCTCCAGCAAGCCAACGATACATATGTTAATCCTTCAGGCACATCCCTCTTCCTCCTCCGCACTGCATTCTAGATTACCCACACGCTGCATTAGGGCGTGAAGATCTGTTTTATGCATTGCACAATCCCCTGTGTTCGGACCCACCTCCTTTTCCAGGTTCTCTGTGTGTTCTGCCAGTGACCTGACATCTTGACGGAGACGGTTCACTTCCTCTTGCGCTGCCCCAACTTTCAGCTCCAGTGCCGCTTTCAGTTCAGTCATAGCCAGACCCAGTTTGGTCTCCCAGGCTACTTTCAGGTCCGCAATAGCCACCAGGACCTCCTGATCGGTGCCCATGGTGGCTGCACTCCCAGTAGAGACCTTCTCCTTGCTCCTGGTTCCTTCAGAGCCCGGCGGTGTTCTGGCATACTCTTTCAGCGTGGGCTGCTTACTCTTAGTTCTTGGGAGTTTGCTGGACATGGCGTCATGCCCAGGAGTTGTGGGCAAGCCTCCCCTCTCACCAACCCCAACGGGGTGAGCCTGCCGTCGGCGTTTGGGCCTGAGCGGGCCGCGCAAGGGGTGTCTGGGAACCAGTTAGTAGCTGCCGGAGTGGCTGCGCAGGGGGTGTCTGGGTGCTAGTTAGTAGCTGCAGGAGTGGGTTGTGCCCTCCCATGTATCAATATAGCTTAGTTCCGATCTTGTTAACACGCGCTCTTATTGTGGGTCAGCCAGACCGAATTCTATTTGTCACACAAGCTGTGGGGTCAGGCGTGTCCACCCCCTCCTCGCAATACTCGTGTGTTATTCTCGTTGCGCACACACTTCCCTGCCCCAAGCACTCTGGGCATCCGTTGCTGTATGAGGCGCTTGACTTCAAGAGGCAGACCTTGCCTATTGTCCCCACTACTTCCTTCTTCGCTTTGGGTCAACCGCCTTATGGGCTCATCCTCAGACCATTGTGCTCTCCCCACTACTATGGGGTGGGGGAGTGTACAATTTGACTTGGTGTCACCAGGTTAGTTTAAGTGTATAAGCGCCAGCCGTTCCGCTTCAGCAGCTCACCTTACTGCCCCATTAGAGACCGTATGCTGCAGCCTGTCAGTCTGCTCTCTTCCTCCTTCCTTTTCGGTGTCGCTCCCCGGTATGCTTTTGCAGCTGTTTGGCGTTCTCCTGCTGACTGTCGCCGCAGCAGCCCTTTATGGTCGGGTCGCTCCACCCACCTGCTCGCGCCGTGGGGTGCAAAGGCCACTCCATCTCCCGGCTGCTCAGTCCCTTCCTACCCGCAGGTCCAGCATCAGCCCACTTTGCCGGTGCTTAATGCAGTTTGCAGCGCGACCCGGGCGCTTTGTGTGCAGCCTCCGGGTCGACGCCAAGCTTCCAAGTTTGCGGGCCGAGGAGCTCGCGGGCGGGTGCTTCAACAGCCGCGCTGCTCTCCCGGCACCCGGCAATCCTCTCCAAATCGGAGCCCGTCGCTCGCCCTCGTCCACCTCAGAACATATGGGGGCTTATGCTTTTCAGGCCGCGAGGTCCGTCTCGTCTGCCATAGCTCGAGCGCGGTCCTAGCGCCGGCTGTGCGGTCTCCGGGGCTTGTTCTCTTCATTCGGGGTCAGCCGGAGCACTTCACGTCGGTGTCGCTCCCCAAAAAAGACACGCCCTGTTAACTTACTAGTATTGATGATGCCACCTCTGTAGTGTTTGGGGGCCCTAGGAATGTTAGCTGGGCTCGTGCTACCCACCCTTATGGGCTCTCGCAACTGGGGTCTGTTCCGTGGAAGAAGCAGTTCTGTGATTGGGACAACGGGCCGGACCCTAAGTATCTTAGACTCCAGAGTGCTTTTCAAGTTTTATAGTGCCATCATTTTGATTTTTCGTGCAGTCATATCATTTGTTCAGATACCAATGCAGCCTCAGTTACACCTTCACCTGGCTGTCTCTTTAACAGTATTCCGTTTTAGCCGCTTGTCTCTGCTGCATCCTTATTATGTGCGCACCTTTTCCCCTCGAAAATTTGGTGTCTTTCAAACTCTCAAGAGAGTTTCTGTTATGTGGCCCATCTGCACGCGTTGCACCGTCTTGTGTTTCCGCCACCCTTCAAAGCCCTGTCACGTCCTTGCGTGTCAAGTTTCCTTTTGTTTGAAGTTCGTTCCTCTGTGACGTGTGCCGGTTACTGTTGCAAGTCATACTGTGTACATTACCACACTTCCACCATCTTCCATGGGGTTTTAGTAGAAAGCTATTTGCCCGCACTGGATCTCCAACACACAATCCGATGCTCCGTAGCTATATTTCTTCTACTGCAGTCCCGGGTCTCACGGAATTCCCAGTACGCTGGAGGCCGGTTTCTGATTCAGCCGACTTGCTGTTCACTTCTGGTGGGTTCGCAGAGGTGGGGGCTCCTCTGCTACTCCTTCGCTTTGTTTTTTCCCCAACATTCTCCTTGCCCAGCACCTCTGCACGCTTGTCCTCGACTCTCGGACCCCCTGCACGTCCGTCGCCACCTCTGGTCTTCAGTACCTCTGCTGTCAGGGCTCCAGCGCGCCGCTGCCCTGAACCAAGCTGCTCACTTTCGCGGTACCCACACTGGTCGGGGTTCGCTTTTGTTAAAGCATAGTGCGACTGTCCATCTTCCCTGTGGCCGACCTTTGGCAATTCCTTTGTTCTATCACGGCCGCCATCTTGGTCGCTTTGTTGTTCAGGTCCTGCAAACTTCTTCGGGCCAACGTTAACGCTTCGTGCTGTGAATCACTGCAGCATTACACCCATTGCCTGTTCTGTGCCTTCATGCTTCTGTTCTGAAATTAATGCTTCCAGCCAGCTTGTATCACGTGTATACGTCAGGATCATTGGAGGATCTGCAGGAGCACCTCGGAAAGTCATCTTACTCCGTGGCCATGTAGCCATGCCCCCCCTTTTATCATGGTGTTTATTAGTGGGGTGAACCATTTTGCCATTTGCTCTTTTTATTTTTTATGGGGTGAATGGTTTTTCAGGGGCGTTCTTATCTATTGTGTCTGCAATCCATTTGTGTAGTAGTTCCGCTTTCCCGTCTAGGTCAGCTAACTCTAGTTCTGTAGTTGAGGGCTTGGTTAATTCCAGTTGTTCAAATAGGTTACTTTGTTTGACGTGTTTCCAGTTTCTTTTTGTGTTTTTGTGGTGACTGTGAGTTTAGGAGGTTGGATGCATAAGGTATGAAAACCTTTTCTGCAGTATGTTTGCCACTGTGTTATAAGTGCCTAAGCGCATGGTATCTGCCACTGAGCGTCCATTACATTCTTTAAAAGCATACTGTCTTTTTTTCCCCATCCTCTACCATCAAGTGGCACTTCAGTGGTATGTGCTTGCAATGTTTTCATTTACCCTTATCATACATTGTAATTTCGAAACGGGAGCTCTCTACTTTCCTTCCGGCAATGCTACAAAATGTTTTCCCCACTAACCCATCTCCTACATAAATCGTGAAGCTACGCCACCAAAAGCAGCACTGTATGTATCTTACCAACCTAAAGCAAGTTTCCAAAAGATCACTGTCTGCACAGCTATGCTTCTGGCTACGTTGCACTATTGCAACAGTCTCTTTTTAAATCTGCCTGCTTCTACTCTGGCCCTCTGCAACGCATCCAGAAGAGGACTGTGCGACTTATGATGGTATCTCCTCTGCACTGAAATGTCTGCAATAGCTCCCAGTGGCTGCGAGGAATAAGGTGAAAACCCTCTGCATTATGCACAAGGTCTTCTGGGCCCTGGGACCTCAATAAATTGAACTCTCACTTACTATATATCCCTGTGCTCGCGCTCTTCCTTCATCTGTCTCCAACTCCCCCAGGGTCATCGCTTCTGCAAGCAACCAGTTGATGGTAGATGTTTTTTCCGGCTGGGGCCTCACTCTGCAACAGCCACCCTGCCTCCCTTAAAATTGAGGAGAACCATCGCCAGTTTGGAAGCACCTCAAAGCCTTCCTCTTTTGCGTCTGCTTGTTCTCCTCCCCTCCCCGGCTGACTGCCTGGTGTAAACTGATTCTGCACTGCTTTCCTGGCGACTCTGTGATGTCGGGCCCATGCCACCTCCCCCCGCCAGGCGAACCCCCGCACTGCCTTTCTAGCAAACCCTGCATTTGGGGACTGTTTTCTGTATCCCTAATAGTTCCTGCACCACCTGATGTGTGCACTTATCCTTGCACTTGGCACAATCAGCCCATATTTTTACTTATTGTCATTTCTTCTTCTACCCATGTACTGCACCTTCCCCTCACCCCACCCATGCATTTGGGCGATGTAAGTCACACCTGGCCTAGTAGATTTGTTGTCTCCATCTCCCCTCTGTTCCCCCATCCCTTGTCTTGTTGTGCTTTGCTAACCGTGTTTATAGGCGCAGTACGCATGTCATAGCAGACAATTGCACATCATATCATACATAGAATGCATTCATAACAGTAGAATGCCCGCCACTTACCTTGTACACTGCACAGGTTTTTCTTTTCTCCGCAATACCCCACTTACTGCACACTTTTCAAAAATTATAGCTCACAAACAGCACTGCATCCATGTTACGAACTTCAAACAAGTACATACAGTTCATACGTACACCCAGGATGCCTGGCCATTACCTTGCCCACTTCCACCATAGCCTTCTGCACTTCCTTGTACAAAGAGACCTTCGACAACACATTTTGCGTACACAACCACAAACCTCATTGAGGAGTGTCTTTCGCTCAACAATCTCATTTCCATGGCTCCCATCCTGAAAAGGGCAGGATGTGGCACGTGTAATCCTGAAAGTACAGCGTAATCTGCAGTGTTCATGCTAGGAAGGGGTGGTGCGGGGGTGGGGGGGGGGGTGTTGGGAATTGGGAAACGGGGTAGGCGATTGGGTCTTTAGTGGTCCTTCTGAAAAGGTTTTTTTTTGTTCTTTTTACATGCTTTCTGTATGCTTCTCCTCCATGTTTGACCTAATTAACGGCAACGCTTCGTGTACAGTGTACAAGAAAATGGTAGTGCCAATGGCGGTCAAAGAAATGCCATTTGCATGAAAGCAGTGTATGTTTTGGAAATTCATGCTCTCATAGTGGGTGGAAACATGCCATCAGGGCACATAAATGCAGACATGCTCCTGCTCATAAGACACCTTTCGAGCTGTGGCTGGGGGCAAATTACACTGGCATGGTCCCATACTCCTTTTATGGGAATGGGTGCGAAAACGACCTTGGCAGTGCGAAAAATCCACATCACTGCAGTCATCAACTTCTTCAGTTGACGGGGCAAATGTCCATATGACATGTAACCCAAATGTAGACCTCCATAATGCACCACAACTATTTCACCAGTAACGATTGAGGCCACATATCTGCAAAAGTGAACCATCCCAGCAAAACTGCACACACGGAGACTGGCCCACACACTGTCCACTTTTTCCAACCGGAAATTAGCAGCAACGCCTCTTTGCACGGCATACCTATACAGATCTAGTACACATGTATCACCCACGATCAGCATTGTGTGTCTCTCCATGTCCACCGACCTCATTACACTGAGAGTATTGGGAGAAAGTAGTACCGGCCTTTCCTGTGAATCACACTTTTGACACATGAGTCCATAATTCCCACAGTTCCATTGGCATGCCCATCATGCTGCGAATGGCAGGCTGTGACGTGTGCGCTTTTCCAGCTACAGCAAGGTCTGTACCCCAGTAAGCAGGGGCAGTCCTGCTCCCCTCTCCACTGTTCTTCTTCCAGCACTCCCTCATTGAGGATTGTGAAATATTCACGCATGCATGCACCAATCACAGCCAAGAAGTCTGCATTCAACACTATAATTTCTGTGCAGCACTCAATATTTACTGTTCAACACTCCGAGTACATGTCACGTGTGCTTCCAAAGCACTTTCCATACAAAGGTGTGGGAAGAAACCCCTTATGCCCGTATCCAAAATCGTTCAGAGGTGCACCCATCACGCTTTTGACCATGCACAGAAGAGTCTACTGCTTGCCGACACCCATCACAACATAATGGAGCCATGCATGAGAACATGTGGCCATAATCCACAAACGTAACATAGCCAGCAGCACTTCTACCCAACCCCAGCACCATAACACAGCGATGCATGGAAACATGTCACAGTTAGCAGATTCCACAAACATACCACTGCCTCTGCCACCCCTACCCACTTCCAGGCACAAAGTATTATGTCACTGGCAACCAAACTGCACACTCCTCACAACATTGGGCCTACTCCCAGAAGCTGCACAAACCAAAATTTCCAAGCACATCGCACATTCACTTCAACCCAGTTTCACTTCAAGGTCCCTTCCCAGTTAGGGCAGCACAAGTTTGGAACTCCCTGCCACACTCACTCCGATCTGACCAAACGTTTACCAAATTCAGAAAGAGCACAATTAAATGGCTCATAGAGAAAGATATGTAACCCACACTCTCCTACCGCACTAACCTAGCCCTGCCTGCATGCAATGTATTTTTGATATAGATTTGTTAATATGTAAATGTCTGTTAATTATGAAATGTTGTCTACATATGTATGCCGCGATACACGTTCTATGCTGTTTTACCCTCATCCTGTAATGCCAAGGTAACTTGTTTTTACCTCTGCACCGTAACATCTGTAACTAAGCTGTATGTTTTCTTTTCACCTGCGCCCTGATACCTCTGGGTCTGACGTGCACAATAAATAAATAAACAAACAGCCCTACCCTCTTGTATACTGACAGTGTTCCAGCAATGCATCCAGTGGGCACACTGCAAGACTTGTCACTGCACAATCTCCAGCCATACACCGAAAACTGTAGGATGTTCCAACAATGACCGCACACATGAACCAACTATGAAGAGTAAAATGTGTTACACAACTATTCTGTGAAGGTGACCACCCTCTGAGAGATGCAGTCAAACTGCATTGCTGCAGTGGGTGTGGTGAAGGCCTTGGCTTTCGGGTGCATGGCCTATGGCCTACGGCCTTTGGCCATGCACCCAATAGTCTAGGCCTTGGCCACACCCACTGAAACGTAATGCAGCCATGCATGGCAACATGTCATCAAGTACCGCAATCCACACACATACCACAGCCACTGGCACTCCTACCCAAGCTCTGCACCGTCATACGGCTATGCATAGAAATATTCCCGTTTTACCAGAATCTACAAACTTAACACAGCCTCCGGCGCCCCTACCCACTTTCATCCACATACGATGGTGTTACTGCCAACCCAACAAACCAACAGTATTTGCATGTCAGCTGACGTCTGGTGCTCTATCAAGTTTACAATGTGATCCACAACCATTCTGTAAAGGTGAAGAGTCTGTGACAGATGCACTGCAAACTGCATTGCTGCGGGGGGTGGGGGGTGGGCAAGGCCTAGACTATTGGGTGCTTGGCTTACGGCCTTTGGGCATGCACCCAATAGTCTAGGCCTTGCCCACACCCACCGGAACATAATGCAGGCATGCATACCACCATGTGCTCACGTACCACACTGCATTCATGTACCACAGCCACTGCGACTACTACCAAACCTCCACACCGTAATACAGCTATTCATGGAACCATAAAACAGCCTCCGGCACCCATACCCACTTTCATTCACATAGTACGTCTACCAGCTCTCTATTCAGTACAAAAAAGCAATATGTCGTACTGCAGTACAGAAGTCACCACTCCACGCAATGGGCACTACGTAATCCAATGCGATATGCAGTTTAGTCCATCTCCAGTGTTCACTCCAGTAGCTGCAGCCATGGATTAAACACTGTAGGATGTGCAAAGGAGCACCGTACCCATGCAATCAACCATCTATGCAATGCTGATGTACCACACACAGAAGGGAACAATGTGAAACCTACTTCCAACCACAGCACGTAGATGTCGCTGCAAGGCGTCCATCCTTGCAACACACCGAGTACACAGTATCTTATAATGTGCATGTCATGTGCAATGCACTCCCCTTCTGCAATTGAGCTCCCACCAGTCACCACGGAAATAGGTCTCTGCACCAGCTATCGTGCCGTAACAATGCCTGCCTGCATGCAGCACACATGGGAGGTGGCTGTGCAGAGACCCGCGATTTTGCACTGTAGGTAAGGACACTGCAGGCACATCAACATCTTCGTCCACCTATTGACATATCTCAGATGATTCACTTCTCGCTCCCCCACCCTTTCCATCCCTTCTTCCCACCACCACATGGTGAAATATATATTTTGCAGTGCACTCCCCGCCTGCTATTCAGGTACCACCAGGCAGCACGGTAAGAGTTTGCGGCACAAGCTATTGTGCCGTAACGAAGGCTGACTGCATTCACCACACATGGTTAGGACCTGTGCAGGGACCGGTGAATTGGCGCAGTACACACGGATACTGCAGGCACACCACCGTCTTCGTCCATCTAATTATCACATATCTCTGATGAACCACTTCTCTCTCCCCCACCCTTTCCATCCTCTCTTCCCACCACCACATGCCGTACGTTATCATGTTGTCAGTCCCTTTCGGCGGCACACTGTCCTCCGATACACAATGGCAGCATTTCCCAAAAATGTTCACGCACAGCACGCTTCCCTCCAGCCAACCACTGGCCGTGTCCAAAATTCGTCGGCGTACTGCAAGCCAATGAGTCTGCTGTCCACGGAGCGAACAGGGAAATGGGTCAGCGCAGCGGAACCAGATATCACAAATTTTTTCAGACGTACATTTCAGTCCTTTGCAACAAAACTCCTGGTCGGATTTCCACAGCACACACAAAAGCATGCTTTCTGACCCAAGACCCTGCTCCTGCCACAAATTTGGTGCAAATCCATCCAGCCGTTTGGGCTGTAGCCATGCGCAAAGTTTTTGCCCATTCAGTCTATGGAAAAAAAAATGTTTGGGACAACCCCCTATAACTCCTCAACCCCACCCCTGCACGAAACCTCACCCAACTTGCCGAAAAAATTAAGAGCCGGCCATATACTTTTTTGCAACGTTTGGTGAGGATTCCTCCAGGGGGAGTGAAGTTATAAGCCAACGAAAAAGTGGTCTTCCTATGAGTTTAGCAACTTAACCATAACTACACGCCCGCTACAGTGGGCCGTGTAATATATATAAATCAGCAGGAATATTGGGCCTGTTACGCGTCAAATACTATATATCTGTTTCGTGAGTCCAGAGGCTGATCAATCAGCACAGGTTTTACATGGGACTGTGCCCGTCACTTGAATAGAGCTTCT
This sequence comes from Ambystoma mexicanum, assembly GCF_040938575.1. Classification (NCBI taxonomy): domain Eukaryota; kingdom Metazoa; phylum Chordata; class Amphibia; order Caudata; family Ambystomatidae; genus Ambystoma; species Ambystoma mexicanum. Next base: position 380,082,462 of record NC_090937.1, on the reverse strand, counting down.
GTGGCTAGCAGGGGCACTGTGCGCACTCTGTGCGTGCTTAGTTTCAAGCATTTGTTTGCCGCTTCGGTCGCATTATACATGCACCGTTTGTTTCCTCACAAAGTCACTCTGAGTCCAATGCTCACTCCTCCTAGCTGCCTTCACCTCCTGGCAGTCACAGAAGTGTGATTGGGAAAACCAGAATGTCTTCTGATCCCATCGCATCCCGATCACACTCCGTGAGTGCTATGCCCCCCGGCAGCCGGCCTCTAACACTGCGGTCCCCCGAAGCGTCAGGTGGACCGACAAACTCAGTAAACTACGTGGATGTGCTCTGCCACTGAAAACACTATACAGCGCTCGCGTTGCGACTTACCTGACAGCACGGAAAGCTGCTAGAAAAGTCAAGTTAAAGAGAAAGCATAATCCTAGCCTCCGGTCTTAACATAGAATTAAAAAGCTGCTATGCTCTGAAGAACCCAGCACACAACCACTTGCATTTAATGAGAATACACTGTTACTTCACATGCTATCTCTAGTTTTAATATGCACAAAAATAATCAGGATTATGGTACCCTTATTATGACTGCATTCATAATTTTGAATTATTCACTGTAATGTCTGTTCCAAAGGGCCTATGTACATTTGGATAATTCACAAATACACTGGTATGTCTGTTTCAAAAGGCCGACTGCACGGCCATGAGTTTCGCTTACTGGGCTTTGTTAAGACCAATGTCTATTTAGGTGATGCATTTTGATATTTATATATTCCTTATTGGTTTGCGGTAGAGTGTGTAAGGAATGCATGATGACAATCGTAAGACAGACACAAGTGATCACAGTTTAAGGGTGTTTATTGAACATTTGCAGGGGTGTGACAAACGCCTATCTAATGATGGGAGCCTATACCAAAAAAAACGATTGCCAGTCCTTACTAGTAAATTACAAATAGTGTGGGGTGAAGTTCATGAAAAAGAAAGATGTGTTCCCAAACAGGTCAGGATAATTGGGCCGTTGGCCTCTCTTCCCTATGTTTTCAGCACGGGGCAAGGCAGTTCCCTCGAGTAAAGTGCAAACTCTGGCTTCTGCGGCACAAGGATACAGTTACATTTTTACAGTTCACAAAACACAAGACCTTCTATGTCCAAGTTTCTTTACTTTTTACAAGTTTCTTGATGCAGAGGGCCTGCTGTACCAGGAAACGACACACAAACATTCTCTTTAGTAATCAAAGTATTCAATTTGGGTGTTCACCCTGGACCTCCCAAGCCGGGCTCAGATCCTTTTCACAAACAAAAAAGTTCAACATTGGATCCTTCTCTTCCGGGTTCAGATCTTTCAAAAACAAGGTTCAATTAGTCTCCCTCAGCCGGGCTCGGACCAATACCGCCAACACACTGTGCAGGTTTGATCAGCTTTAGTCTTTGGTTTCTTACTTTCCAAGGCTCTTGAAGTAACAGTGTTTATAGGTCAACGGTGCTTGCCTTCTTGCATCCCTCTCCGGTCTCGTTGTCTTTCTCCTTGTATTAAACTGCCATCTTGGAACTGCTATTTCCTCATGTGTTTTGTCTCGCTGAGAGTGTGGTTTTTTTGCTCTGCCTCTTATCCGTGTGGGGAAGTGTAATGGAAATCGGGTGTGTGTAATGATTTGTAATTGCCTGACCGTGGTGTTGGGACATGTCAGGTACACAGCTCTGGTGTTAGTCCTTTGTCGCTCACAGTGAACTGTCCGTGAAAAAGTTTTTGTGTCGGGGAAAGGGGGGTTGAGTTCCTAAGTATACTACCTAGTAGGATGGGGAATAGGTGTTACAGGGAAGGGGATACCGTGTCTCACCATCCGGTGTCCCACTTCACTCCCGGAAGACCCCTCATCCAGGCGATCCTCCCGCACTAGTCCACCCCCAGGAACTGAATCCAAAAGCAATGGCCATGTCCTGGCCACCTGGATGACAGAGCCCCGGGGATATGCAAGGTGGATATGACTGCTCTTTGTCCAGGTTCTTCGCTGTTAAGGCCTGGGGAAAAGACAGGGATGTGATATATCTAGGAACTCCTGCATATTCCATTGATTTTTCTTTTTGTCGGTGTAGGTAGAGGTGGAGTGGTTTTATAGGTCTCTCGAAAATAACCCACAAACTGGTCTCTATGGGTTGATTTGTGTGTTATAGGTTCTTTACATTTTGGAGAGGTTTCGTGGGGTTCTGATTTTTACCAGTCCCATATTGGAGAGTTTTGGGATTAGTAATTTGACTGCCAGTAATTCTGGGGTAAAAACTGTCCAGAGGGAGGTTGGGTTTCCTGCAAGAGAGTAGAAAAGTTAGGGAAATCCCAACCCAGAATAACTTCCTCAAGGAGTCCAGGAATGATGGCTAAACAGGACTCACCCCTGATGTTAATGTGTATGGGTATTTTGGGGTATACTTCATTGTCCCTGTGTACACAAGTAACTCTAACTAGAGTAGCGTTCTCGAGGTCTGTGGTTGCGACCAAGTCAGCTCGTATAGAGGATTGCTTGCTACCTGAGTCAATGAAGGCCTTTACTTGCTTCCCATACACCCAAGCATTTTCATATATGAAGTCAGCAGAAGACTGACACAAACATATGCTATAGGTCTCTAGATCTTCTTCAGGTTCTTCCCACTCTTGATATGATATGGCATTTGTAACGCACATATACACAAGTGTTTCAAGGCGTGACGAGGCAAGGAAGGGGGAACAGAGGGAGGACAGAGACAACGATCTTACTAGGCCAAGTGACATTGACATTGAGATTGCGCAAGTGCATGAGGGAGGGAAAAAGTGCCTGGGGAAAGGGGAGTGGGCAGTGCTGAACATGGGATCAAAACAATAACAAGAAGTGTGGCCAGAAGGTGGCAGGTGCAAGGGTAAGGGCAGACAGTAGGTGTCCAAAAGTGCAGGTAGGTGGACTGTAGGGTTACAGATACAGACCCAAGTGCAAGGGTTCCTGGGTGGCAGTGCAGGTGTGCAACTGGGCGGGCAGGGACCTGGGCCCAAAATCAGAGCGTAGCTATGTGACCAGTGCAGTATGAGTTCAGTATCTACTCCCTTTAAACAGCCTATTTCCATAGGTTCATCCTTTACATTTATTTGACAGTGCCTGGCTAAATGCCCTGTTTCTCTCCATGAAAAACAGAGAAGAGGGGGTGGTCTGCTTCCTTTAGGTTCCTCCCTTTTGCTTTTGTCTTTGTTTTTAAGGTCGGACCTCTTAACTTCTAGTTTTTCTTTTGGTATCCACTGCTTGATTCTATATGACCCTCCTTGTCTGTCCACCCCCTGAGGTTGGTGGATAGGTTTATAATATTTCCGCTCGTCGCCTCGATGTGCCGAGTGGAAGTGTTTGCCTGCATCTGAGTGCTTTTGTGCAGTTTCGATGAACATCGCTAGGGTAGGTCGATTAAACTGTAAGATGGCCTTTTGCAAAAAAGGGGGCAAGGAATTGATGAACTGTTCTAAGGTGATAATTTCAATGAACTCATCTAGGAATTTGTTATTGTTCCAATGGGCTACTGTGTTTTTGACTCGTTCACCCATTTCTAGGGGGGTTTCTCCCAGATTTAGTCTAATGGCCCTCAATTTCTGCCGATAGAATTACAAGTTTGCCCCACCCTTTTTAACAGCCCTTCTTTGATGGATACAAAGGTGGCACCCTGGGCAAGATTGAGTAGTTGATAGGCGGTCTGTAGTTCACTTTTCAACAGAGGACACAAATAGCACCTTTTAAACTTTACTTCCCATCCTAGTTGTTCGGCTAATCGTTTGAAATTCAGAAAGAAATTCCTTAGATCTTCGCCTTCTAGCTATGGTTGAAGTATCCCCTCTGGTAGTAGGGATCTGGCTTGCAACTCTACTCATTTCGCAAAATGTTCTTGGATCCTAGCTTTGGCCTGCATTTGATGGGCCGCCAACTGGGCTATAATATTTGTTAGGTTGGCCATTTCCTCCGGTGGAGTAAGGGTTCCTTCTGTGTTTTTTATTTTTATTTTTTTTTTCGAATCAGAAATGAAACAGGTTTCGAAGTTGTCTGATTCTGCCGAAGGTATTGACTTTGGTAGGTTGGTTTCTTACCCTGATGGTCCTGCAACGAATGGTGACTGGGTACCAGAAAAAAAGGTTCAGGAGCGGGGGGTTTTAGGGCACTAGGCCTAATAAAGGTTAAGGCTGGTCGAACTTTCAGTATTATTCGATCCCACTGTTGTATATTATAATGGGAGAGAGAAAGTGTATCTAATAATACTTGCGTTTTAAAGAACAGATTCTGTTGACCAGTCGAGATACGTAGTTGAGGGAGAAAAACCTCTTTTAAAGTGGATACAGAGTTCGACGATTCTATTTTCCCCTTCTCGTGGTATGACATTTATTAGCATGGGTCTTCACTTTTTATCAATTGAATCACATCCCACTCCTGACACCACATGTAAAGAATGTATAGTGGCAATAGTAAGGCAGACACAAGTGATCACAGTTCAAGGGTGTTTATTGAACTTTTGCAGGGGTGTGATAAACGCCTATCTGAACTTAAATTGTAAGATGGTAGCAAGCTACAACCATCAAATAATAAAGAAGGCACTCCTAATGGAGTCTTGTCAACACAAAAGGGCCTATACTAAAAAACGTATTGGCAACCCTTACTACTAAATTGCAAATAGTGTGGGGTGAAGTTCATGAAAAAGAAAGAAGTGTTCCCAAAATGATAAGTCAGGATAATTGGGCCGTTGGCCTCCCTTCCCCACATTTTCAGCACGGGGCAAGGCGGTTCACTCTGGCTTCTGCGGCACGAGGATACAGTTCAAGTTTCACAGTTCAAAAAACTAAAGAAATTCTCTGTCCAATTCTCTTTACTTCTCACCAGGGGCGTTGCTAGGGGGGGCCTAAGGGGGATATAGCCCCTGATCTTTTGGTTGTAGCCCCGGATAGAATCTCAGGAGCTACAGCCAAAAGACTAGCTAGCCCCCAGTCCCAACAGTTCCGACATTAGCTTAGCCCCGGGTCTTTTCCAGACCTAGCAACTCCCCTGCTTCTCACAAGTATCTTGATTCAGAGGGCCTGCTGTACCAAAAAACAACACACAAACATTCTCTTTAGTATTCACAGTATTCAATTTGGGTGTTCAACCTGGATCCCCCTCAGCCAGGCTCAGATCCTTTTCACAAACAAAAAAGTTCAACGTTGGATCCCCTTCTTGCGGGCTCAGATCCCTTTCCAAAACAAGGTTCAATTAGTCTCCCTCAGCCGGACTCGGACCAATTGGATTTACTTTAAACTATCGAGGACTTTCGAATGTGCACAGGGTTTAGCTTGACCCGTTGCATGACCACTTCGATCTCAATATTTCTTTCACACTCCTCATCAGTTGGATACCTAAATGAGACTTTCGAATGAGCACCCACGTGGTGCCGGACCACTCTGTGTGCGGTATCTTTTCTTGGTTTGCCCAGAGTTCAGTTATAAAATTGAAGTAATTCTTTTTGGCTTTCAATTGCTGTCGTGTCGCTTGTTCCAAACGTTTCAAACACCGTTCTCTTTATACAATGTTGCAGCTTGCAACCTTTGTTCAAAACACAAGCTGGTTTAGTATCATTCTTTCCGGCTCACCGGCTATGTTGCCTTTTCAGACGCTGCTTTGTTGTAGGAGCCAAGGACAATACCACAGCAGCAATTGGTTATCGACGCAGGAGTGCCCCGGGTACCTCTGACACACTGTGCAGGTTTGATCAGCCTTAGTTCCTGGTCTTCTGTTTCTTACTTTCCATGGCTCTTAAAAGTAATGGTCTTTATAGGTCAAGGGTGCTTCCCTTCTTGCAACCCTCTCTGGTCTCACCGTCTTTCTCCATGTATTAAACTGCCATCTTGGAACTGCTGTTCCCTCGTGTGTTTTGCCTCGCTCAGAGTGTGCTTTCATGCTCCGCCTTTTATCCATGTTGGGCCGTGTGATGGAAGTCAGGCGTGTGTAATGATTTGTAATTGCCTGACCATGGTGTTGGGACATGTCAGGTATACAGCTCTGGTGTTAGTCTGTTGTCGCTCACGGTGAGCTGTCCGTGAAAAAGTGTTTGTGTCGGGAGGGGTTGGAGTTGGGGGGGCGTTGAGTTCCTAGGTATCCTACCTAGTAGGATGGGGAAAAGGTGTTACAGGGAAGGGGATACAGCGTCTCGCCGTCCGGTGTCCCGCTTCCACTCCCCGAAGACCCCTCATCCAGGTGATCCTCACACTGCTCCAACCCCAGGAACTGGATCCAAAAGCGATGGCCGTGTCCTGGCCACCTGAATGACAGATCCCCGGGGACCAGCGCGTGAGACACCTTCAGGTTTCTCACAAGTGAGTCAGGTGATAGTCCCATTATCTTTCATTGTTTCTGTTGGTCAAAGATTCCATTAATATCCATATTTGTGTTACCATAATATAGTTGTAGCTACATGGTTTGCACGTAGAATGCCATAGCTTGTTAAACACGGAAAGCTTAAGCAGCACTAATCTCGAAAGCAAGGAACAAAGTGATGACTAGAACCATATGACTAACAAGCGAGAAATATATGTGTGTAAAACCAGTAGCTACAACTACATTATGCTAACACAAATATGGAAATAGATGGACTCTTAGTCCCTTTATCTTTCTTGGTTTCTATTGGTCTATCACCCGTCTGACTCTACCACTACCCAATAGGGAGAATATATATATATATATATATATATATATCATTTTTATTTTTTACAGGCCCTGCGGTAGCAGCCCTGTAGTTATGGTTAAGTTTCTCAACCCATAGGAAGAGCACTTTTTGGGTGGCTTATAGCTTCTTCCCCCCCGGATGAATCCTCACGAAACCTTCAAAAAAAGTATATGGCCCCGTCAGATTGATTCTGCTTAGTTTGGTGAGGTTTCATGCACAGGGGGCAAAGTTATAGCGAGTCCCAAATGTGTGGTTTTTCAGATAGACTCAATGGCAAAAAAAAAGGTTTCTAGCGCCTACAGCCCAAACCGCTGGACCGATGTTCACCAACTTTGCGGCAGGAGCGGCGGCTTGGTCCCAAAAGCCTGCTTTTGTAACTTTGGTGCAAATCCACCCAGTAGTTTATTTTTTTTAAACGGCCAAAAAGTAGATAAAATACATTTAGTGATACCTGGGTTCGGTCTGCGGACGGGCCTCCGATTGGTCCAGTGGGCTGCATGTCTGTGGACATCCGATGCGCCCGCTGATTGGATGGTGAAAAGCGTGAGGTGTGTCAGATTTTTGGAAACGCTCGCCATGTTGGATTTGCAGAAATTGCAGATTGCAGACACCACAGTAAAAACATATTAAAAAAAACCAACATTGCATTTGTCAAACTAATGAAACAATCTCTGGGAAAGTGAGGGGTCATGTGGATGGGATGCGATGTGGCCTTAAAAACCCCCAAAAACAGGTGTTTTTTCAAGTCTGGCATCTAGGGCAGTCCTGTGATGTTCGCAAACATTTCAGATGTTCGGCGACATCTATGCCTATTTCTGCATTACACGGTTTGTGAAAAGCAGTTTTTGGATGGCTTATAACTTTGGCGCCACTCAATGGAACTGCATGAAATTTTGGAATTTCATTCTGGACCTAACTCTATGGTTCTGCAAAGTGTGGTGCTGTTTGCAAGGATGGAACAAAATTAGAGGGGGGAGGGGTCCTAAAATATTTTAAAAGCTTATGAATGTGGTGGCATTTGACAAATCTGCACAAAAGTTGGCAAAAAGATTTTAGACCTAGATATGAATGGTGGAATTTTGACAAGATGGGGCCTCGACATTTTTCGATGGCTCATAACTTTGTTGCCGTTTGGCGAATGTGGAAAAACTGATCCAGAAAAATTATAGACCCGACCTTGAATGTTTGTGCAAAGGCTGAATGGATTTTGTCAAGTGGGGGCTAAGTTATATGACTATTTTATGTACGTACATTTTGACAAAGACCTAAAAACATGGTTTTGTAAATGTGCTGTGTCTGTGTTTTAAAGTTTTGAAACGTGTCCTAATGTAGTCACAAAAATTAGTAATATACCTTTGGTGACAAAGGTATAGCCTATGGCCATGGGCAGTGGCCAGATTGTCCGGGTCAAGTATGACGCGGACAATCTGGCTACTGTCCATGACCACGAGGGACCAGCAATGGGGTTAAAGTGGTCATGGTTACCGGGGGCCGGCTATTTGCTAAACATTTTCGAAATTGGTATAGGTTTGAATGGGGAAACAGATCTGCTTGTGGGGACAGGTTGAAGTGCTATATGGGATTGCAGCAAATATGCAGGAGGGCCAGCAAGACCTTCAATGCATGGTTTTGCAAATATGTCCTGTTTTATTTTTTTGAAAGTTTGAAAATGTAAGTACACAACACAGTGATATAGCATTGGTGTCTGCGCAATTGGCTTGGCCGTCAGCAAGGAGAAATGTGTACTATAATTTGCTTATTGGGGCATGGGGCATGCGGCATGGCCGAAGCGGTAGGTTTGAATCAGAAAAAATATTCTGCTTGCGATTGCAGCCTGAAGTGGTGGACTAGATTACAACAAACCTGCGCAACAAGCATCAGCAAGAACCTGAAAACATGTTTTTGAAAATGATACTTGTGTTTTATTTTTCCAAAGTGTAAGAATGTAAGTAGAAAAAGTAGTGCTATACGTTTAATGTTTTGGTAGTGGGCCTGGCCCTCAGCAAGCGCAAATGTGTTCTCTGATTTGCTTATTGCGGAATGTGGCATGGCCGAAAGCCAAGCCCCATGGATTTGGAGACTGGCCATGGCTGCAAGCGTTGAGCACTGGCCATTGGTTACATTATTAGGGTACAGTGGACACTGAGCTAGGATGCAGGGTAGGTGCAGTGATTAATAGGGGTGGTTTGGTAGGGCTGAGGTCATGGTTGAGCCTTCTGCCGTAGGCAATTGATTGATGATTTGTATCCCCAGCATGCAGTGCTGATAACGACAGACATAAGTGTAAAGGGCAACATAAAGAGTACAATGAAGTTGTTTAAATAAAAGATATCCATCCTTTACAAAATAAAGAGAAGGAGAGTCTGGTGGATTTTTTTCTTCTCAAAGCATAAGGGCGCATGTGAGAAACAGTAACCAAAAGTTAGCTTTTGAGACATAAGTATGTGTTGCAAAAAATATGTTTCTTAAAGGAGGTTTATAGTTTTCATATATATATGAAAAGAGGAATTATTAATAACTTGTACAGCGATGTAACACCATGAAACATTTTCACTTATAAAAATCTATTAAATTTACTGAAAAAAACTCTGGTAAAGGGATGTTATGGTCAAGATGCATCGCACCCTTGGGACTCACTGCACAATGCATATGTGCATTTATAGGAGCACTGTGTAGAATGTTTTTGTATCAGTAAGGGAAATTCAGATGCAAAAGATTTGTAGAAAATTAAGTGGCAATTGATGTGTGGAAGCTTAAAATGGTCATAGGGTTATATGTACAGTTTTTGGAAGTAATTGATGGATGATGTGTGACTGTTTGAAAGCAGGCATTGAGGGAGTGTTACAAATATAAAATTAAAAAGGATAGAAGGGCTGCCTTGTGCAATGATGTGCACGTGCCATTCGGGTCTTTTAATGAACCATGACCTGGAAAGGGGACAGTGGAGACCGCACATAGTTATAAAGGTACATCGACTATGGTCCTTATTGTATGCTAGAGAAAAGTATTTGGGACAGAAAATAGTTTCTGTCCTTTTTATTTTTCTCTAGTATACAATTGTCCATTAATCCATTTAGCATAACACAAAAGGGTAATGGAAATGTTGGAGAATCTTATTGAGTCTAACTACTTTACTGAGAAATGTAAAGAAGATGGAGTCTATAGGATTTTTCTTTTCATTGTATTTTTTTACTGTGAAAGGTGGTTCCTAACGCAACCTTTTTTGGGGTGTTTTTTTTTTTTTTTTTTTTTTTTGCAGTAGAGGTCCGAAATTAAGGGTGGCAGGGAAATTAGAGCAGAGGCACCAACCACAAATATGGAGGGGCAGATGGACAGGGGAAGATGTTGCATGTGTGTTACATCTAAGGTAGGGCGCAGTATTTCTCATGCACCTTGATTACAGCCTCAAAAGTACTTTGGAATTGCTCCCCGCTGCAGAGTGGTGTGTTGCAGTATATACAGAGTACTTTTGTCTTCGAGAGATATGGATCAATAGCCTCTTTTATCGCTTGCAAGGTAGCTGGTGGAATTTTGTGTCCCACAGAAGTAGGCTGTGTGGTTACAGTATTGGTTGAGGAAGATGAGGTGGAGGAAGACAGCCTTCTACATGCTACGAAAGGATCAGCCTTTCTGAGAGCATTGCAGTGGTTGGATTGGGTGTGGTGGTGCATGTAAGTGGTCCCGTAGGAGTACTGTCCAGGTAGTCTGCAACTGAGTACAGCGTTGCACTCGGTGCATTTCACTTTGTTAGCTTTAGCCTTTGGTACATTCCCAACAGTGGTAAAGAACTGCCACACCCATGATTCTCTCTGGGTGCTAGAGGTAGGCACTTCTCTACCTCATCTTCTTGGTCCTCTTCATTGTCTTTTGAAGTACTGTGCTTCTTTTGTTATGTAGGTCCTCCAGCTGGTGATGGTGGTGGCTCTTGGGGAGGAGGGATGGCAATAGCTAATGCCGTTTTTAAGATAAATAGCAGTTTTGCAAATGTTCTTCCAAGTATGTGCTGTGTGTTAGATTGTTCATGGATAATGAGTAAGAATAGATGTAGCAGCTGTGCACAGGTACATTTTGAGATTCAAAGGTCCTAGATCAACAGAAAATGCCTTTCGGAACTGTTCACGAATGCGGACGCGTTCGCGGACACATCATCATGCCGCACCTGCGGTCACGTGACACTGTCCAAAAGTCTGTGATGACGTTTGCGAAAGTCGACTAACACAAAAAACGTGCAAAAAGTGTATAGAAGTGTTAAAAATGATGTTAGAAGGTGAGAAATGGCAGAGTTTTACGGTGAAACTTTGTAAATTGGACAAAAATGTTGCTATATTGGGGTAAGTATGATATTAGTAAGTTGTAGGAAATTAGCGTGCACTACTAAAACCCCATGAAATCCACTGAAAAAACATTGTAGGGATGTTATGGTTACAAGTAAAACCGAATAACCTCTGAAATTCACCATTTATGGCAAATAGAGCCAGTAGGGCAGGAGAGATGCAGTCCCTGGGCTTAAGGCCAAGGATAAGTCTTGCTGCCCTATTCTGGATTAGCTAGAGGGGTCGGAGAGTGGAAGAAGGTAGATTGAGGAGGAGGCTATTGCAATAGTCAAGCCTAGAGAGAACCAGGGCTCCGGTGACATTGAGCCTCTAGGGGAAAGTGAGAAATGGGAAAATTCCTTTGAGAAGGAAGAGCTGAAAGTGGGACTTCTTGGCAATGTCCTGAGTGTGAGGGAGGAAGGAGAGCGAGGAGTCGAAGATGACTCCAAGGTTTCTGGCTTCAGAAAAAGGAGCAGGGGCAGAGCCCATTGAGGAAGGCCAGAGTGATTGGAAGAAGGAGGGAGCAGGGGTCCCGATGGGAAGGATCTCAGTTTTACAGGCGTTGAGGCAGTGATCATCGGAGGTGCAACAGGACTGGATGGCACATAGGCAGTCAGGGATAATGGAGGGTGCAAGAGGGTCATCCGAATGTTTGAAAAAGAGCTGTGTGTCGTCTGCGAACACTGGAAGTTGGAGGAGGAGGAGATGAGTTGTGCAAGCAGAGCAAGGTAGATGTTAAAGAGCCAAGGGAAGAGGATAGAGTTCCATGTCATTTCATCGGGGGATGTTTTCTCGCTGTTTTTTTTTTTTACTGCGAATTGTTTAACGAAAAAAAAACATTGAATTATTTTGGGGGTGGGGGGTCCCCCAAACTGCCATTCCCTTAAAATGATTTATCTATTCCCAAACCCCACATCCCATATATAATTTTATAACCACCCCAAAAAATGTGATCTCTTTTTTTGGCTAAAAAATTCACGGTAAAAAACCCTGCAAAAAAAAGTCCCGCGATGAAAGGATGTTGTACAGAGGATAGGATCCTGGGTACACCACAGGTGGAGAAGCCACTAGGAGAGGAGAAGGTGCCCAGGATGATTTGAGAAGAGTGACCAGTAAGAAAGGATGACAGCCAGTCCAGTGCCTGTTCCAAGATACCAAGGGTATCGTGGAGCATTTCTATGAGGATGGAATGGTTGACTGTGTCAAAGGCAGAGGAGTGATCCAGAAGGATGAGGACAGCAGGGGAGTTGGAGTCCAGAGATGCAAGCAGTTCTTCACGGGTGTTCAGAAGATCAGTTTCCGTGCCTATGGATGCTCGGAATCCAGATTAATGGTTGTGGAGACCATCAACAAGTACAGTGTGATAGTTGAGGTGGGGCACTGCCAAATTCTCCAGCAGCTTCCCCAGGAAGGGGGTGCTGGAAATAGGGCGGTAGTTGGCAGGACAGATAGGGTCTGCTGAAGGTTTTTTCAGGAGTGGCCGCACAAGAGAGTGCTTAAGGAAGGAGGGTCAAGATCCAGTGTCAAAAGAGTGATTACACAAATCAGTGAGTGCAGGGGCAAGAGAGCCAATGTAATCCTTAATGGTCCTGGATGAGCAAGGGGAAACCTGTTTAGAAGAGACCTTCATGGCGCGGACAACTCTGGTAACTTCTTCAGTTGTGACACGTTAGAAGGAGGAGAAGGAGGGGGATGAGGGGCCAAGGGAGGCAAAGGGATGCGGGATGGGTTGGGAGGGTGGGGGTAGTAAGGGTATTCAGGATGTCCTGACTTTTGTTGGCAAAGTGTGTGGCCAGTGAGGGCCTGGGAAGGAGAAGGGGAGGAGGAAAATGCAGAAGGGTTGGCTAGTTCCCTGCAGATCTTGAAACGTTCAGCCGTGTTGTTGGATGCACTGGAAACCCGTGCCTGTATGTGGGATCTTTTCTTGCCACGGATGGAGAGTCTGTATTGCCTTTGGAGCAGGCGGCAGGCCAGTTTGTCAGAGGATGAGCCTGAGGTTTGCCACTTCCGTTCTGCTACCCTGCACTTTCGTTTCAGGGCCGCAAGTTCAGAGTCGTACCAGGTGTTATGCTTAGCGGCAGGTTTCAGGAGGATCCTCATTACTGGGGCAAGAATGTCAAGAGTGTTGGTGATGGAAAGTTGGAGGTTGCTGAGAGCAGAGTCAGAGGTAGTATCAGTGGTAAGAGGACAGGGGGATGAAGGTGGAAGCGAAGGCAGCAGCAGACACTCGGTTCATTAGGCGGATGTTAGTGAACGAGGTTGGCAGGGCTTTTTGGGGGGCAGTCAGAGGGCCAAAGGGACCCAAGGAGAGAGTGGTCTGACCAGGAGATAGGGGTGACCAGTGGGGGAGGAGGAGGAGGAGTAGGAGGAGGAGGAGGAGGAGGAGGAGGAGGAGGAGGAGGAGGAGTGTGTCCAGCTGAGTGGGTTGGCCCAGACAGGCGAATGGAGTGGGAAAGAGAGGTGCAGAGGTCAGTGAAAAGAGTAGATGCAAAGCCAGGGAAGTTCATTTGGATGTTGAAATCACCCAGGAGGAGTAGGTTGGAGGTGGATGAAAGTAAGGAAGAGCAGAAATCGGCCCATTCGGAGAGGAACAGGGTGGTGGCGCCTGGAGGTCGGTAAATGGTAGCAATGGTCTGGGTGGAGATGGGAGTCATGACCAACTTGCAAACCAGGCTTTCAAAGGAAGATTAGAGCTGGCAGGGTAGGAGGGAAGCAGGAACCCACTCACGGAGGATTGAGGCAACCCCCGCCAGTGCGGTGAGGTCGAGGATTGAGATGATTTTGAAGCCATCAAGTAGGAGAGAGTCAAAAGCAGTGACTGAGCTGGCATTGAACCATGTCTCGGTATGAGTGAGAATGTGGAGGGCAATGTCTTCAAGAAGGAGGCAGATATCAGCAGAATGTTTGTTGGCTGAGGGGGCATTAAGAGTCGCCAGATGTAGGAGGCCTCTGCCTTTGAAGGTTTTCAGAGGTGGGGTGCAGGGGCATGGTACACCAACCAGAGAAGGGAGAGAAAGAGTAGAAGGGGGAGATGCAGAAGGAAGTTAATGAGAGAAGTCAAGATCCTGTCAAGAGAAGGAGGTTGGGTTGTGGGCCCTGAGGTGGTGCCTGTGTGATGGACATTAACGAAGCAATGTGAAGATGAGAAGCCAGCCAAGAGGACTTCCCACTTGGTGCCACAGTTGGTGGTAGAGGATGTGGAAGGAGAGAGAGTGGAGATAAGGTGAGGGATCCATAGATCTGGGGAGGGGACAGAGAAGAGGTTATCCATGAAAACCTCTCTGGCAGAAGCACTGACATAGGTGTCTGCGTTGGGAAGTCTATGGTTTACACATAAGATGTCATTTTTTTGTGCTCTTTCCTACTGGACTTCGTGAGAGAGGGGGAGAGGTGATAGTGTAACAGTTAGAGAAGATGGATGAGGTGGAGAGAGCCATAGGGAGCGGCAGAGGTGAGTCGAGGAATGAAAGAAGTGAAAACGGGCAGCAATGCACAGATCTAGCTAACTCAGAAGTTGGCCAATTAGGAATAGCCACAAGGCATAAATGCAACCCAGAGAGGAATAGAATTTCATGAGACAAGTGCACACAACCTAATTTCGATTTTTAAAGGCGGTACATAAACCATGCAAGAGAGGTGCATGGTTGTCGAAGTACACGTAGCCTAAATTCGAATTTTAAGGAGGCACACAAGCAATGAAAGAGAGGTACACAGTTGTAAAAATACACAGCCTAAATTCTTATTTTAAAGGGGGCAACAGAGCAGTGCAATAGGGGTGCACAGTTATAAAATAACACACAGCCTAAATTCGAATTTTAAGGCACAAAAGCAATTCAAGAACACAGTTGTAAAAGTGCACACAGCCTAAATTCGATTTTTTTTTATTTTTTTTTAGGAGGCCCAATGCAGAGAGAGGAGATGACTATTAGTAGAGGCAAGTCACAGTACATATGAACAGTAACAAGGTTCAGGAGGATTGATGGAGGCAATGGAAGAGTTCAGCCATCATTCATATTTTGTGCAGTAGGGGGCTGTAGTTGACCAGCGATGAAATCAGGAGGCCGGGACATAGTCTGTGGTAAAGTTTATCTCTTAATGGATTCACAATGTGGGCATCCTCTGCAGGTTTATTCCGTCACAGCTGTCTCCTGTGGGGCTCGGGGTCCTCTGGCTGGGGGAATGCTGCCACTGGGAGGCAGGCTCTGAGCACCGCCCATTGACACTGTTCTCTTTAGACCTGTGTCCCCTCCTGCCCCAGATTTGCAGGTTCGCAAGGCCTCACAGAGAAGGCAGTCTGCCTGCAGAATTGCGCTGTGTGGGGCTCGCCCACCTTCTCTGGGTTCCAACCCTTCCCTGGAGCAAGAAACAGGCTGCAAAGTCACTGGCACCCACCGTCACCCCCACATCCCCCTGTCCGACACCAGTATCCTCCAGGGAGCTCCTCACACCCAACTTAGAAACCCCTTCCCCTGGATGTGGTTCGCCTCTCCCCAATGCAGAGTCAGTTCTTGTTTCTAGAGGCTCCTACCTGAGCGCTGATGCGGATGAGGCTGCGTCATCATCAAGCAGCGGTTTTATGCCCCCGTGGCTCAATCAGTGCGTCCGTTGCCTCCACCAAGCGTCCCTGCTCTTCCTCATGTCGCTCTGCCTTACAAAAGCACGCTTTTGGGACCAAGCCGCCGCTCCTACCGCAAATTTGGTGAACATGCATCCAGCGGTTTGGGCTGTAGCCGTGAGCAAAAATATCTTTCCATTGCGTCTGTGTCGTGACCCACAGAACGCGCCCCTTCTGGACTTCCTGGTCCTTATCGCGACGGGGCTTGTATTCATTGTTTCTTCCAACATGGCCGTATCACATGACACGCCTCGCACCAGCCTTCCCGGCGGACGTTGTACGTCCCATAAATGTGCCGCGGCCCCGCGCGTCTCAATGCTATTGCGAAGTAGCGACCAGACGCGTGCTCCGTAGCTCGCGGTATTGTATCCTTTGCTTCTTCCAGCTTACCCCATCCTAGTCCCTTTCCTTCCTTTCTTGGTTCTTGGACTCGTGTGCTTGTTGCACACCCTGTTACTTTCCCAGACTCCTGGATCCCTGCATCCCGGAACCTTGAACGCACGCTTGAGTCGGAAGAGACTCGTGCAGCCTTATTCAATATTCGATCAGTTCGCAAGAAGGCATCAACCAAGAAATCCAGCAAAGACCGAACTCCGGTGAGAAAGGGGGAACTCCTTGACAGTTTGAGACGCCACCCGACCGAACTCGATATGGACGAAGCGGCTGTCCAGGATTTGATGCGTGGCATGCAAGAGCTATCAACCGAGGTGCAGAATCTAAAGGCGGAAAACGCCACTCTCAAACAATTAGTTCTATCCCGTGATTCTGCCACAAAAGAAAGTGTATTGCTGGGCGGCATAGTGGACAGATACGATGGCTCAGCAAAAACCCTTTGTGGATTCCTGGATTCATGTTTGGTCCACTTTACTTTTAAGCCCTATTACTTTTCAACTCCCAGGGCTAAGGTGGGGTTCATAATTTCCCACCTTTCAGGAAATGCCTTGACCTGGGCTACGCCCCTCGTTAATTCCTGCGATACTTGTCTGGATGACTGATGGCTTCATACAAGCCCTTAAGACCATGTTTGACCGTCCAGAGCAGGTCTATAGTGCCCAGGAACGCCTGTTAGACTTCCAGCAAGGATCCCAGGATATGCTCACCTATGTTACCCGATTCAAGAAATTAGTCAAGGAAGCTGATTGGTCCCCAGAGGCTAGTTTTACCCTTTTCAGGAGAGGACTGAATGAGGAGATTAAGGATGAGTTGGCCAGAGTGGCTCGCCCAAACTCATTTCAGGCACTAATGGACCTTCCCTTGCAAATAGATTTCCGTAACCAGGAAAGGAAGGCAGAGAAGAAGAAATCCAGAGCTAATCCTCCAAAGCTGTCTTTCGAGAATACCACCAAGACGGACACAAACCCAGGCTCAGTCTCTGAACCTGAACCCATGCAGATAGGAGCCTTCCGTGGACCTATATTCCCCGCAAGAAAGAATGAGAAGGATTCATACGGGGTTGTGCATGTATTGTTCCTCAGACAAACACTTGGTTAGGGAGTGTCCTCTAGCCCCTCCTCGGCGTTCGGGAAACGCCAGCTCCCGATCCTAGATGGAGCAGAGCTTCGGGAGAGAGATGTTTGCTCCACATCAATTCCATCCTTGAACTCTCCTGGACAAAACAATTTGGTGATACTACAGGCCTTCCTGTCGCCCTCCAAGAATAAGACCTATCCCATTCTGGCCTTGGTGGACTGCAGAGCTATGGGAATCTTTATTGATCAAGACTGGGTTGTTAGTCATCATATTCCGTACGAGACACGAAGCTCCATGCAGCCGGTGGAAGCAATCGACGGAAGACCCCTCTCTTCAGGACCCATAAGCCTGCAGACAAAAGAGATCCAACTTTCCATAAACCATCACCAAGAGCGGATTACATTCGACACCATTAATTCAGCCCATTACCCTATGATATTGGGTATGCCCTGGTTACAAAAGTACAATCTGTATATCAATTGGACAGCAGGATCACTATTCCTGGGCTCAGAGTTTTGTATGTCCCACTGTCTATCCCTGGATCCCTTCTCGACACCTCCTAAAGAACCACTAAGAGACCAGAAAACACCACTCATGGTTTCCAATATCATACAAGTCCCAGAGGCCTACCGGGGATATGCTGATGTATTTTCAACTGCCATAGTCCAGGCCTTACCCCCTCACAGACCTGAAGACTGTGCCATAGATAAAGATCCCTCGGCAGAATGTTCATTCTTTCTGAACCTGAGAAAAAGGCCCTCCGAGAATACCTGGACACCAATCTTGAAAACGGCACCATAAGACCCTCAAAATCTCCAGCGGGTGCTTTGTTGTTCGTTCCCAAGAAGGACACCAAGGAACTCAGACCTTGCCTCGACTATCGTGGCTTAAATCAATGCACCCTCAAAGATCGGTACCCACTTCCCCTGATCTCGGATATCCTGGAAGCTGTGAGAGGCGCCGTAATATTCACAAAGTTGGATCTCCGGGGTGCCTACCATTTAATCTGTGTCCGGGAAGGAGACAAATGGAAAAAGGCCTTTAGAACACCCTTTGGTCACTATGAATATCTAGTCATGCCCTTTGGACTAGCAAATGCCCCCGCAGTTTTTCAACGTTTTATGGATAGGTTGTTTTCTGACATGTTATTCCTCTTCGTCATTGTCTATCTGGATAACATATTGATCTTTTCCAAGGGTCCTCTAAAGCATGAAGAACATGTAAAGGCAGTATTACAACGACTCCGTGAACACAAACTTTTAGCCAAACCCGAAAAATGCTCGTTTCACGTTACTTCTGTTCACTACCTAGGATTCATCCTTAGCCCAGAAGGAATTGGTATGGACCCTTCAAAGGTTAAAGCCATACTGGCTGGGCCCGCTCCCACATCTGTGAAACAAGTTCAATCCTTCCTGGGGCTTGGCAACTTCTACCAGAAGTTCATTTCTACCTTTTCCGAGATCATTCAGCCGATCGTTGCTCTCTTGAAGAAAGACACCCCTTTATCTGGTCTACGCCGCAAGATAAAGCATTCCAACGATTGAAGACCGTTCACGCAAGCCCCCATCCTGGCCCAACCCGACATAAATCGCCCATTGCTAGTGGAAACGGATGCCTCTAACTACGCCATAGGAGCAGTCTTGAAACAGGTACTTGAGGATAAACTGGAACACCCCATTGCTTACCTCTCACGAACCCTGACTCCCAGTGAGACACGCTATTCCGTCCTGGAAAAGGAACTGTTAGCCATCCGCCAAGCCTTCACTGAATGGCGACATCTACTTCTGGGTGCTAGATATCCAGTTCAGGTCCGCACGGACCATCAGAATCTTCAAATTCTACAGTCGTTGGAGTGCAGGAGCAGTTGTCAGGCGTGTTGGGCCTACTTCTTTGCCCAGTACCAATTCCAAATCACTTATGTTCCCGGATCACAAAACATGATTGCTGACGCCTTATCTCAACGTCCTGACTATGTAACCTATCCTAAGATGTTTCTCCACACGATCTTTTTAGCTCAAGCGGTCAACCTCCTGGGAGAAATCCGAGTGCAAACCCAGTCCTCTGACCTCTGGAAGGATATTTCAAGGAAGAATCCATGGAACCTAAGAGTTAAGGAAGGATATTTATTCAAGGACAATGCACTGGTCATTCCTACACAGAAATTACAACAAAGAATGATAAACCTCTGCCATGCTACCCTTCACTCTGGACATCGTGGCATAACTAACACCCTGCGTCTTATACAAAGACAGTTTTGGTGTCCTGGAATGAAGACCGACGTACAACAGTACATCAAAGCTTGTGCTGTCTGCAGTCAAAACAAACATGATAACAAGAGACCAGCGGGTCTTCTACTGCAACCATCGCTGCCAAAAAGAGCATGGGAATTCATTGCTACAGACTTCATTGTGGAATTAGCACCTTCCCGAGGATACACGACCATCATGGTAACCATAGACTTGTTCACTCATATGGCTCATTTTACACCCCTGTGTAAGCTGCAATCCTCGTCCGAGCTTGCTGGAATCTTCCTGGAACACATATTTCGTTTACATGGACTTCCTTCCAAGATCATATCTGATCGAGGACTTCAATACGTCTCTCAATTCTGGAAACATCTCTGTCGCATTTTGGGAATCCAACGCGCCCTTTCGTCTGGTTATCATCCCCAAACCAATGGGGCCACAGAACGTGCTAATCAGGCCCTGGAACAGTATCTTCGATGTTTCGCCACCAAGGTTCAAGATGACTGGTCTCTCCTGATACCCGTGGCTGAATTCGCCTACAACAATTCTGGCCATTCAGCACTTAAGACCAGTCCTTTTTTTTTTTTTGTAGCCAAGGTTTCCATCCATCGGTTCTACCCTCTGTTCTCCCTCATCCTACGCCAGTACCTACTGTCGACTCCTGGATAGAAACCCTCATCAACGTTCACCAGGAGGCCAAAGAAAACTTAGACAGGGCCAGGACACAGATTAAAAGGTATGCAGATTTAAAAAGGAGACCAGGTCCTTCTTATGCTATCAGTGATCAAGTCTGGTTGTCTTTGAAATTACTACCCCGGCATCTACGGCCAAACAAGTTGGCCCCTCGGTACTATGGTCCATTTCCCATCAAGGAAATTATCAATCCAGTTTCATACCGGATTAGACTACCAGACTCTTGGAAGATAATTCACCCAGTATTCCACACATCCTTATTAAAACCCTACAACCAATCCTCCCGGAAATCCTGCCGACCTCCTCCTTTACTGGTCGACAACCAATTGGAGTTTGAAGTATCCCGAATATGTGATTCCAGGTATAAACGGGGTCAGCTTCAATACCTGGTTGATTGGAAAGGATATCCTCCTAGTGAAAGAACCTGGGAGCCACTTTCTAATCTCAAGGCCCCTCGACTACTCAGAAGATTTCACCTTATACACCCGGGCAAACCTGGTGGACCAGGTTTTCGGAGGAGCCATGCTGTCATGACCCACAGAACGCGCCCCAACTGGACTTCCTGGTCCTTATCGCGACGGGGCTTGTATTCATTGTTTCTTCCAACATGGCTGTATCACATGACATGCCTCGCACCAGCCGTCACAGCGGACGTTGTACGTCTCCTAAATGTGCCACGCGCCCGTGCATCTCAATGCTATTGCGAAGTAGCGACCAGACGTGTGCTCCGTAGCTCGCGGTATTGTATCCTTTGCTTCTTCCAGCTTACCCCATCCTAGTCCCTTTCCTTCCTTTCTTGGTTCCTGGACTCGTGTGCTTGTTGCGCACCCTGTTACTTTCCCGGACTCCTGGATCCCTGCATCCCGGAACCTTGAACGCATGCTGGAGTCGGAAGAGACTTGTGCAGCCTTATTCAAGATTCGATCAGTTTGCAAGAAGGCATCGACCAAGAAATCCAGCAAACATCGAACTCAGGATTTCCACAAACCTTGGGACCCCCTATAACTATGCATCCCCCTGGATGAAACCGGCCCAAACATTGCGGAATCATTCTGAGGGGTCCAGATACTTTTTTTCAAAGTTTGTTGAGGATTCGCCTGGGTGGGTGGGGTGAGGGCAAGCCACCCAAAAAGTGCTCTTTCTATGAGTTGAGCAACTTAATCATAAGTACAGGACCACTACCACTGGCCCTGTAATATCAGTGAAAAAACTTTGTTAAAGGGACGGAATGGTTTAGTTGCGCTACTAAAAACCTATGAAATTCAGTGAAAAAACGTTGTTAAAGGGACGTTATGGTTCCAAGTAAAACCGAAAACCCCCTGAAATTCGCCAGTTATGGTAAGCTAAGCAACCATAACTCGCGCCACCACAGTGCACTGCTAAGACTAACACCCACGACATCAAAGATGACATCACAAATGTCAAATGTCAGGGGTTTTTCGGTTTTACTTGGAACCATAACGTCCCTTTAACAAAGTTTTTTCACTGAATTTCATAGGTTTTTAGTAGCGCAATTTAACAATAATAATTCTGACTTTATGTACATGTAATATGAAACGTACTGAACCCCCTCTACTGAATTTGATGTCCGCGAACTCTTTTAATGTCCGCGGACATGTTCGGACAACAGCACAGTACCCAAAAACTCTGGGGGGGGTATGTTTAATTGTTATATCATAACATATGAACATTTTACAAATTCACAAACCATACACATTATATGTAGTAATACATAAGAAGTGTAACCCATATATGTAACACACTAACCATTCATTTAAATACAATATTTTCTAAAATGGAATATACCAAAAGAAAAAAGGTAAGCTTCCAACATGATTACCTCACAGAAACTCCACAACCAAGAACAACAGCAGATCTACAGACCACTCAAAACACACCTCACCTAAAATAGTAAGTTTACTGCATTTTACTCATATATTTGTAAACTTTCTGTATTAGATACAAAAACATTGATATTATGTTTTTTTTTCTCACAGAAATATCTAGTACTCTGGAGTGGCTAGAGGAGCATTTGCCACGTGAGGAAATGTCAGAAGATAGTGAATCTAATGGTAGACACTTTACAATATAAACCAATTAATTAATATTATTTTATATACATTTAACATATATTTTTTTTGTACAGAGCATACCAAAATTGAAAGTACGACAGAAAAAGCTGTAGAGGATAAGACTATTCACAACATAGAAGAAAAAATGGACCTACTGTTGGCAAATTTTAATAATTTAAAAATCTTTGGAGGATCATTTCAAACAAACTATGTACCATTGTCCCACATGTCCGAAGAACACTATACCTGTCCGTACTGTTCGCTA
This sequence comes from Ambystoma mexicanum, assembly GCF_040938575.1. NCBI lineage: Eukaryota > Metazoa > Chordata > Amphibia > Caudata > Ambystomatidae > Ambystoma > Ambystoma mexicanum. Next base: position 380,060,121 of record NC_090937.1, on the reverse strand, counting down.
GCAAGTTGAAACTGTTCTAAAAATGCACGTGGTGTCCTAAAATGTTCGTAAATAAACAAAATGGGGGTGTCCTGAGGACGCTGTCCGTATTGTTCGCTGGCAAGATGAGTGTTCTTAGACCATATTATGTGTCCTGGGATGTTCGTAAATAAACAAAATGGGGGTGTCCTGAGGACGCTATGCCTGTCCGTAATGTTCGTAGGCAAGTTGAAACTGTTCTAAGAACACACGCGGTGTCCTAAAATGTTCATAAATAAACAAAATGGGGGTGTCCTGAGGATGCTATGCCTGTCCGTATTGTTCACAGGCAAGTTGAAATTGTTCTAAGAACAAACGCCTGTCCGTAACTGTTCGTTTCACTTGTGACGCACTTTTAATCACTACAGGACCCGAACAGTGTCCGTAGAACACCAACGCGCATGCGCAAAATAGTTTCAGTGCATTTGGTGTCCTGAGGACAACAGCTCCCTTCGCGGACGTGTTCGCAAAGCCAGCATGTGACCGCGCCCACGCTGAGCGTGTGTTCTGATTCCGGACACTGTTCGTGTCCGCAAACAATTTTAAACTACCTTTTCAGGCAATCAACAGTATTTTTCAATAATACATCACCATACCACAAGTCCCAGACAGTAATCCAGACTTTCTACATACTTTTTGGGACTTTTTGAACCTTTTCTTTGGTGTTCGAGCTGTCCGCGGAGAGCGCGGCTGTCCGCGGACTGCGCACAAGCACCCCTATAAAAGACCACGCCCTAGAGCTCATTCTCATTGTGTTTCTGGCTATCCTACAGAGCACAGCGAATTATCCTGCAAATTTGCAGATTTCCATCAAAATCTTGATGGCATCCTTGGCTCCACTACTGCCACCTGGTGCTGCATCTGCCTCAGCACCACCCCCACCCCCTCCACCACCACCACCTCCCCAAGGGCCTGAAGAGGGGAACAGGAGTGAGGATGCACAGGAGGAAGAAGAGGATGATGAGAATGAGGTAGTGGAAGTCCCTACTACCAGCACTCGACGTGAGTCTTGGGTGTGCCGGTTATTTACCATTCGTGGTAATGGTCCTAAGGCGCGTGCGAATCAAGTCACTTGCAATGAGTGCAAAATGGTACTCGGTCGCGGGAGGCTTGGTTCGTACAGCTTTGGGACAACTACCATGAAGTGACACCTAAGGTCATTCCACTAGGGGGCCATTCGCAAGGTTGTACCTTGCGAGGAGCGTAGCAGGTTGACTTCCTCTACTTCATCCTCTGTTTCTGATCCTGTCACCACAAGGAACACTCCTGTGGGACAGCGTATTCCTCAAGCTGCCTCACATGCCATACGCAATGCTGATGACCCTTACCTTTCGAGGGTCACAGTTGTGTGTATGTACTGCGATGCAGTAATGTGCAGGGGGAGAGACTTCGTAGTGCTTTCGAGGCTATCGTTTCAGAGCACGAAAAAGTCTGCTCACTACCCAAGTGAAACCCACTCTACATCTTCCTCTCTCAGCTCGCCCTTTCTTATCCCGTGGTTGGTGTCCCCCCTTAACCTCCTTTCCCCTCTTCTCCTAGTGTGTATTGTATAAAAAACCCAAAGAAAATGTAAAACAGCAAAAATAAAAAAAGGCTCTTTTCAGAGCCGCCTTTTATAGTTAAAAAATAGAAGTGAAAATAAATGAAGCAGGACTCTGTGTATTTTATTTTAGAAGTCCGCGGACATCTAAAATTTTGGGGTGCTACCCTATCATAACCATTTCAGTTTTATCTGGGATTAAGTGGTGGCTCTGAAAAGAGCCTTTTGGTGGTGTTTATTTGTGTTTGAAACATTTGAAATGCTCAACACCTACTATAAAATGGATGCTGTAATTCCAAAAAAGTTTGCAATGCATTTTGTACATTTCTCCCCAAAAAATCTGATTGCCAGCATAGGTAAGATGGACTCCATCTCTGCGAAATATGTATGTACTACGAAACATAATATTTTCATTGTGAAAAGAGGACATGCCAAAATCTTTTAGAAAGGCACAAATAGCCTTATTGATATTGCGCCTTGCTTTCTCCATTTGTGGACCAAATAAAGAAGAACAAAGCCACATTTGTCTCTGTGCAATACGTGAAAAAACTATTTGAGAATTTGGAAACATGTCCATGACCTTCCCAAGTCCTTCTTTCATTGCAAATTGCAAAGAAATTCCAGACACATGTCCTAAACTGTTCCCTCCACAATGAATTACAATTATGTCTGGATGTTGCTCTGTTTCCAAAGTAGCACAAAGAGGTAGCAAGTCCAACCACTTAATTCCACGTACTCCATGCCAGTGCACTTCCACATGTGGGAATCCAAGATCTATAGCTACTCCACAGCTTTCTGCATGCACCTTCAACCAATGAATCCACGAGTCTCCCAAAATCCAAACGATCTGTTTTTTTAAACACACAGCCATAGCTATCGGTTCTTCTCTCAGCAAAAAGAGTATCTGAAAAACTCTCTACTGGCACAACACACCCACTAAACTTTCTTGACCAATCCCTTTCTCTACTCATTCCCATTTGCATGGCTCCCCAACCCAAAAATCCCCTGATGTAACACCCGATGTCCGCGGACATATCGTAACATGAACAGTCCTTCTACCATTTCCTTTTCACTTTCTGTGCCATTCCCTCATTGGATATAGCTAAGAAGTCACATGAACATCCACCAATCACATCCAAGACCTCTACATCTAACTGCATCATCATAGATCAGCACTTTCAATGTACTGTTAATCTCTCTGAGTACAAGTGTCATATCATTGGAAAGCACCTTCTACCAGAAATACTGTACAATACTCCAATATTTCTACTTACAACTGCTAGCATATCCATATGCATGAACACAAACTACAGGTATGCATATTTTCTATTTAGTACATGTACAATTGTTATAGATTCATTTAAACAAATTAACTGATTTTTACCTTGGTTAATCTATAAAAAGAATTTACTGTTATTTTTTCCATCTCCTAAAATCAATTGTCACTTCCAAACCTATCTGCTATTTAATTTCTTTTTACACTCACATTTTCAAAGCATGTTGAACTAACATAGTTAAAGTACAAAATGAAAAGTTAACATACCCAATCAAAATTGCATAGACACAGTATGTTCAAAAATAAAAAAACAATACTGGTACAAAATGTAAACTTTTATTTACTTATATTTATATACTGCGCAAGCAGCCCATGGCATTGAGGCGCTGTTACTTACAAGAGCTTAGTTACAGAAATAGTGGTATTAAGTGGTACATTATGAAGTCCACAAGGCATACAAATTATATTTTGGTTGGTACAGTTAGTCATTACAATACATTTTATGCATTATTAGTAACCCAGCGAGAGCGAAGCAGAATGCAACAAGCATTCTGATTGGCTCTCGCCAGGTCCCTACTTGGCCGGGAATCCCTCTGTCGGGATTCCACGGCCTTTGTCCCCGGCAGGGGGCATGGCAGCCCCTCAGCCAATGAGGAGGCTCGAAGCGGGGCCATCCCCCGCTCCGAGCCTCCCCGCAGCTGAGAGGCTGCCTTTGCCCCCCCCGCCGGGGACTCGGGTAAGTCCTTTTTTTTTTTTTTTTTAAATCCCTTCCCTCTCTCCAAACCACCCCCCCCCCCCAACTTACCTTCTTGGTCCTACGTCCCCGGTGGGGGACGAGGGAAGCCTCCAGCCGTGTGGAGACTCGGAGCAGGGCCATCCCCGCTCCGCGCCGCCACACGGCTGCGGCTTCCCTCGCCCCCCCGCCGGGGACGCAGGTACTTTTTTCCCCCGTCCCACTCCCGCCCTCCCAATCCTACTTACCTTCTTTTTATCCTTTTTCGGGAGCGGAGGCGCTGGGAACACTCAGCGCGTCCGCTTCCGATGGCCGCCATGGAAAGGGTAAACGGACTCCGTTTTTCCTTTCCATGGCGGCAGCCATTTTTTTTTCCCGATACGCCGCAGCGCCGAAACGCTGCAGCATTTCGGGACAAAAAAAGCTTTTGGTGCCTCGGTCACGCAATTTTTGTGGGCCGGGGTACTAATAGCAATAGAACCCTCGCGTCAGGGGCATTACCGTTCCAGGTAATGCCCCTGGGCCCATAGGTAAGGACCGCAGTGAAGACCATTCTCCTGAAAAGAAGCATCCAAATTTGAAGTACAAAAAACAACTAAGAAGACACCTGCTCATTTCAGAAAAAAAGTAAGTTGAATACCACCATATTATTTGTAATATTATTCAAGCATACTGTAAGGTTAATTCATACTATTTCTGTGTCTAAAAATAGAGATTGGCACCATTCTGTCTATAAATCCCCATTTCTTAAACGGAGATTTACAGGCAAAATGACGCACAATTTCTTAGTTTTCGACACACAAATAACCCAACTGAACCCCTAGAATTTTGATATTATAGAACAAACAACTGTTTTAATTGTATACTATTAGATTGACTATTTCTACTTCTCGCCACCACCAGCTTACTTTCTACTATCTTCTGAACCCCAGTTTAGTAGCACATAAATTCAAGAATAGCCATCCCAACTAGTTGTAGTTGCCCAATGCACAATCACACACCATTACATACATCTTTATTATCTTACTCACACACTCATGCAAACAGCACACATACATTAAGTACACCACAACCCATACCTTTTTTATTTTTTTCAACATACCCTAAAGAATACCTACCAAAAATCAAGTCCGTAGAAAGCAACGTAGAAACAGAGGAAATGAAAATAGAAGTGTCCAAAACAAGCATCCATCTCTAGCAGAATTTGTAAAAAAAATGTGTAAAAAAAAAGTTAAAACAAAACAGCTAATAGTCATTTAGTGAAACAAAACAAACTTCAAGTACAGAAACGTTGCCTCCTCTATCAAAATGTAAAACAAACCACAAATCAATTAACAAAAAATCAGCTACCGCTACAGATAAAACTGCTCCTATAAATCTTGATATAGTCCAAACTAAGCATACCAAAAAAGTATTTTAACAAAAATCTTCCGTCACAGTCCTGCAAAATCTTCTAAAAACAGGAGAGAAATCAAACTCAACCCTTGAAACCTATTATAGGAAATTAATTTTCGAAGCGTTGATAGACAGTTCAATCCTTCTTAAAAGAAATGTATTTATTTTACTGTTAAACAAAATGAAACCACTAACAAAACTAATCAGTAAATTACAAAGAAGACTTCTCAATAAACGAAATGTCAACAGAAATAACTTCTTAAGTATCTGTGGAGGTGAATGGAGTCACACTACAAGCACAGAACCATACTTTAATTTAGAAGCATACAAACAAAAGCAAATAAACACAATTGCCATCCATAGCAGTGGACGAGGTTATGAAAAAGTTAATAATACCATAATGGAACAACAAATACTACTTACAAAAATATCCCCCGAAAACTTAGAATTACCTCTCCATTCAACTGAATCAGAACGTCAAGTATACAAATGGCCATGCACGTCAATGTGTAACATTCCCAAAGAATCTTTCAAATCTTTACGCCAATTCCTCAATCAATATGTGAAAGGCAAAGACAAAATGAAAATTTAAACTACTGCAAAATATGGATACCTGTCCAGTGCGCAAGTACACAGGACTACAAGGACATTCATTGGCCTGCATTTCAGGACCTATTTGCAAAACCACCTTCCATTATATCAAAATGATATCAACACATCATTTAACTATAAGAAATCTAGTCTATAAACTGTACTATGCTAAAAGTCCTGCTTTAGCACTAGCCAATTTAAATAACATTCTTCTACATGGTACAGCAAAAAACCTACTTGAAGAAATCGACTATATCCAGAAAAAATATTTTGAAAGTGAAAGCCACTTACAGAATGAAATAGCTTTAAAGCAAATTAGCAACAATTCTATGCATAGCAACCTTCTTCTACACACATACAAAAAAGAAATACTGAAATTTAAAAGTACATCTGCTGAAATACCAAACCATGTGTGTGTATGTTGCCGTAGAACTTTTTATAAAAGTAACACAAAAACTGTAGACCTAACATACAAAATAGAAGACAATGAAGATTCTAAATGGTTTGAATTAGCTCTCTACCTTGTAGCAGAAAACAAATACAAAATAACTGACCCCTTAATGCTTCGCAATTACTGCACAACAAAACCTGACAACAACCAAACTCCTTCACGGGCTATCACAAATATTTTGGAATTATTTCCACTACCAAAACCCCTACAACAACTCAATTTATATGAGAGCATCATAATTCAAACAGTACACCCCTTTCAAGCAATAATATGCCTTCAACCAAAAACAGCAAAATTACCTCCCTCTGAATTAGTGAAAGGGATTTGTGGAAAAGTAGTGTATTTACCATTAGATCTAAAACAAAATGTACACACTCTAGGAGTGCAACGTCCAATGGAACAATCTTTAATTATTTTAGTAAATGGTGTACCTACAAAAGACAAATAAATGTGGCAACAACTGGTAGATTTACATAAAGTTAGACAAGCTTTGCAATATCTAAAAGACAATAATGAATACTACAAAGAAATTAATATTGAAGAAAACTTGAAGGATACCACTGAAATAATTCAAGAGACACAAGAAGCTGGTCAATTTGAGCTCCTAGATCCTGCTACAATATTCAATACTTTAGACCATTATACAATTCACCCATTGCATTCTAATGACACCGTAGAAGTTACACTAGAAACGTACCAAATGCGTCAAACAAAAGGATCACCAATCAGCATATGGGAAAAAAGTATAGAAGCATGTGCTTTTCCTCTACTTTTTTCTACTGGCAAAGGAGGAAGGTACGATGATAGACCTATTCAAATAACAGCATCAGAATATCGCTCATTACGGATGTATTCTTAAGATCCCAGATTTAGACAAAATGTGGAATACATATTCCACCCACTCTTTGAAAGTGAACTAGCAACTTTATGTCACGGAGTTGCACACACATTAAAATCAGGATCCCACTTTCAGAATATGTCAGCTACACAATTATTACAAAAAGTGCAACAAAAAGATGAAGTTTTACAATCAAATATTACAAATCTTTTAACAAATATGCACGGTACTAAAAAATACTGGTTTCGACATCACTGAGATGTACATTGTATGATAAGAAACCTTGGCCCACCCACTTGGTTTGTTACATTAAGTTGTGCAGAATATGCATGGGAAGATTTACATGATTTACTACGCGTATCAAACAAAAACAAAACAAACATAGATATACTAACACCTGGAGAACTTTGTTCTCTAGATCCTGTTAATGTTTCAAAATATTTTCACCATAGCTTCATTGCTATGCTACACTGTATTTGTAATAAAACTGCTCCTCCCCTTGGAGAAGTGCAACACTTCTTTTGGAGAAAAGAATACCAAGCCAGAGGAGCACCACATATCCACATGCTTTTATGGATTAAAGATGCTCCTAAATTTGGTCAAGACAATGACCCCACAGTTTATTGAAAAATGTCACTTGTCAAATTCCATCAGAAGCAACAAATAGTGATCTTCAAGCACAAAAATGACAATTTCAAAGACAAAAATGTGGCAAATATTGTGGCAAATACAAAAACCAAGGGAAATACTACACCAAATGCCGCTTTTGGAACCGGTCTAGGGAAACCAAAAGAGGTCAGGTGAACAACTTCATGTCTTCAGTTAGACATTGTGTTAAAGGCAAATCACCTACAGATACATATTACATAAAAAGAACAGAAGAAGAAAAATATATCAATGATTACAATCCAATCATTGCCCACTCATGGAATGCAAACATAGATGTGCAGTACATTGCACACAATTCCACTGCAGTTGCACGATATGTTACAGCATACTTAACCAAAGCAGAAAAAACAGAGCTACAAGACCTCTGGAATGACCTGTCATCAGACAAAACACTGTCTCAAAAATTATACAGGTTGGGCATAAAAATGCTCTTCCATAGAGAATGTGGCTCCTATGAAGCAGCAGATTGTTTAACTGGTACTGCTTTGTATGGAAAATCTGAAAATATAGTATGGCTAAGTCTTGGTCCTGATAAATCTAGAAAAAGAGTTCTAAATTCATACGAAGATATAGAAACAATAGCCAAACATGATCTCAACAGCCAAGACATTTTAAAAAACAATTTGCTGGACACATACTACCCAAACAGAAGTACCACTTTGGAAACCATGTGTCTATACCACATAGCTCAAAACTTCACATACAAAAATAATATAAAACCTGATGAAACAAAAGGTAGATACAGAGTGACAAATTATGAAGGCAGCTCAGTAAAACTCACCAAACCAAATTTAATTAATCATATCAAATTGTCATTAAAGACTCCTCAATATAAAGAACTATATTACATGTCCCTGCTACAACTCTTTAAACCATGGAGAAAAGAAGAAGAAATACTAGATAACTATGACTCCTATGAAGACGCTTTCAAAGCAAATGAAAGCACTATAACTGATGAAAACTTTACACAGTACAAAACAATTTTGCACAATGAACAGCAACACGAAGAAGAACTGCAGGCCCAGCTAGATAAGGACCTTCTGTAACAGGAAGCCAAGAACCACTAGGAGAGCCACTAATAGCAAATGAGGCAGAATTAGCTATGACAGAAGTAGAAAACACCATGTGCCAGTATGAAGATAAAGAAGACTTAACTATACTACAATCAAAACTAAACAAAGAACAACATAGCATTTTTGAAGAAGTAACAAAAGAAATTGCACATGGTGTACAACATGAAAAAAAGAATGCACCTGCCAAAATTACAAACCTATACTACTGTACGTCAGTGGTGAAGCTGGTTCTGGCAAAACATTCTTAATCAAAATCATCAGTAAATTCCTTCAACAATTGACAAACCACAAACTGTCAGCTGTTGTCACTGCCCCCACAGGTTTAGCTGCCTACAACATAGGCGGTGTCACTTTACACTGATTCCTACTCCTGCCGGTAGAACACCAAAACAAATGAGACTATTACAAACTTTCTGCAGAAGCTGCAATGGAACTACGCAGAGTATTAAAACAAATGAAAATGCTACTAATAGATGAAGTGAGCATGGTCTCCAAACTAATGTTGGCCTTGATTCACCTCAGATTACAAGAAGTACTCAAAACAAACTACGAAGAGCTCTTTGGAGGAAAACACATTATTGTTTTCGGAGATCTTCTTCAATTGACACCAGTGAAAGGTGAGCCTATTTCTAAAACCTTAGGACATAAACTCTGCCGCAAAACTGTTGGCAGCATAGGAAATGTCAACCTTTGGCAACATTTCCAATACAGAGAATTAACAGAAAACATGCGGCAATCTGCAGATCTCACTTATGCCAACATCTTTAAAAGTATTAGAGTTGGTATATTATCTCAAGAAGCACAAGCAATATTGAAAGCCTGGCACATTCATACACTTTATGGCCATAATGCATGTGCTACGGATGTTATGGAACAATTAGCCCACAAAAATGTCAATTGTATGGCCTTAATGGCAACTCTTGCAAACTGTTTCAAATTCAATGAAACAATGTTAAAAAAAGAAATGCAACCAATAATTGAAATTTAGCGCCACAGACAAACGAGACATACATGGTATGACACTACCCATGTGTGAACAAGCCACAACAAGACTAAATAGTTTCGAAAATTCCAACACAGCCGGATTGGAAATAATATTAAAATTATCCTTAAATTGCAGAGTAATGCTTAAACGTAACCTTGACGTGGATCAAGGACTAGTTAATGGAGCACTGGGTACAGTTGTTGGCTTTCAAACATACCCACGTGACAGCAACATTCTTGCCAATATTCTCTTTGACAAACTTTAAGAAGTGAAAAGATAGGACGCTCAACAGCTCGATTCCTTCTTTTCAAACACATGTATGTACGAAGAGAATAATTTTCTCTAACTCTTGTATACACAGTCACCATTCATAAATCACAAGGTCTTACCCAAGACAAAGCATTGGTAGACATTGGTAACAGTCTTTAAAGAAGGCATGAGCTACGTAGCACTATCACGCTTACATACACTTGATGGTCTATTTCTAATCAACGTTCATGCAAGTAAAGTAAACGCTGATATTCCTTTCATTTCAGAATACAATAGACTTTGTTCACTATACACCCCCATCTAAAAACCTATCCTATCCACAAAAAGTAAAATAATCTAAAAGAAAACTAAATCAAACAGAAATGCAACAGGATGTCACTGCAAATCCTCTAAAGAGATTAAAAGAAAGTAATACTTCATCAAGTACCACAATAAAAAAAAGAACCTATTAAGGAAAGTAAACCAGGTACTTCTTCAAAGAAAGAAGACAAACTCCCAAAAAAAGCACTCAGGTACAGAACTACCTGGTCCATTTAAACTTTCAAATGTAAATGGTGTAAGTTGCTACGCAAATGTAGCAATGAATATTCTATTTCAATTACCACCAATAGTTGACAACATTTACTTACACAGTTCAGACCTATTGTGTTTGCAAATGTTAGTACTTCAAAGAAACGCAACAAACAATCCTGACAACACGTATAGTGTTTATGGAATAAGACAACAATTGGACTACTGTGCTGGAATGGTGAAATTTACTATAAACTCACAGGAAGATCCACAAGAATTTCTAATGTACTTATTACAAGTACTGGAAAACAAAAACATACCTATAAATGAAATCTTCCAGATTTCATACATGTGGAAACATACATGCACTATGTGCAACAATGTGACACAATAACAAATCCTCAATGAGTGCTTTGTATATGTATCAATACCTAATTGTGAATCCGTTCCATTTCAGCAACTTGTACAAAATGCACACCATGGTAGATTATGTACTACCTGCAATTCAGATAATCGCTCCACCTTACTAATACAAACACATAGTAAATACGTAATACTAATGCTTCTACGTTACAATGCAGATGGTACCAAAAACAACTGCAAGCTGACTGGATTCACACATGGTCAAGTACTACTTGGTAAGAAAACCTTCACAACAATAGGTATAATCTACCACACAGGAGCCACAACCAATGCAGGTCACTATACTGCAAATATAAAAAAGAATTGTGGATGGTTTGAATGTAATGATAGTACCATTACTCTAAAGCAGAGATTACCTGCAAATCTTACAAATGCTTATTTAATTTTCTTAAAACCAAAATGCATTAACTAAACTGTACTGAAACATTAACTAAACTTTTATTAGAAAACTATAACCTGTTACAGTATGCCAACAGCTATAAAACTGCCCCAAGATTCTACAACAACTAAACAGATAAGTGAATACCACTAAATTATATAAAAAAATAAACAGTTAGAATACGCCAACTGGTATCTAACTACCCCAAAATTTTACAATAACCAAACCGATAAATCAATACCATTACATTGTAACAAAAAATATACAGTTAGAATACGCCAACTGGTATAGAACTACCTCAAGATTTTCAAAAACCAAACAGATAAATCAATACCACTGCATTATAAAAAAAATAGACTGTTAGAATATGTCAACAGGTATGTAACTGCTCCAAAAATCTGCAGCAAGCCAATATATAGAGCATTAGACAGAAATAACAAGTGAACACTGAAAACAAATAGACTGTAGCATAACAAAAAAAGTTTTTTTTTTAATCCAACATAAATTCTTTTTTTCTCCCACAGAACCAATGATTTTAGCAACAAACACAGAAACTGAGCAAATTGCACAGTACACTGGTTTGTAATCTACTAAATATGAGGGTAAAAAAAAAATTGATTATTCAATGTTATAAGTTGTTACAAAATACCAATGCTAACATGATATTTTCTTTTATCAACGTACAACCATCACAGCAAATTACACCCATAGTGACTTATAACTTTGCTGCCTATAAATTTGATCTTGTCCATGCACCCAAGACTATAGACCCTGCCTACAACCACCACAGCATATCACACCCATAGTGGCTTATAACGTCGTTGCTTATAAATTTGTTCTTGGATCCAAAAGTTATAAGCCACTATGGGTGTGATATGCTGCGTTGGTTGTGGCCAGGGCATAGAATCTTAGGAGCACTGTCGTACCATATGGACACTTTTAATGTCCGCGGACATCATGAGTGTCCTTAGAGCAGTTTCAACTTGCCTATGAACGCTACAGACAGACATGGCGTCCTCAGAACACCCTCATTTCGTTTATTTACGAACATCCCAGGACACATAATGTGTTCTAAGAACACTTTGAACATGCTTGCGAACATGTGTTCTTAGAACAATTTGAAATTGCTTGCGAACAGAACGGACAGGCATACCGTCCTCCGGACACCCCCATTTTATTTATTGATGAACATCCCAGGACACATTATGTGTTCTTAGAACAGATTCAACTTGCCTGAGAACAAAACGAACAGGCTTACCATCCTCAGAAAACACCCACTTTGTTTATTTTCAAACATTTCAGGACACCGCCAGTGTTCTTAGAACACTTTCAGCTTGCTTGCGAACAATACGGACAAGCGTAGTGTCCTCAGAACACCCCTGTTTCGTTTATTTAGAACATTTTAGAACATCCGCGTTGTCCACAGACAAAACAAACACAACAGGGGGGTCTACCACCTAAATAAATACAACATTTAACCCATCTCTTACTCCCCACCCTCCCCAAACAGTTTCACACAACAACACACTCTACTAAATACTATTTTTCAACAAAGTTTCACCGCGAATCCAAGATGGTGGGCGTTCCCGAAAATCTGACGCGCTTCACGCTCTTCACCATCCAGTCAGCGAACACGTCGCATGTCCGCGGACACGACGTAAACCCGATTAGCCAATCAGGACACTGTCCCCGGACCGAACAGGGAAGTGTGTGGCTGTGTAGTTATGGTTAAGTTGCTAATCCCATAGGAAGCACACTTTTTGGGCAGCTTATAACTTTGCTCCCCCTGGAAGAATCCTCGCCAAACTTTGCAAAAGTATATGGGTCACTCTGAATTTTTTTGCAAAGTTTGGTGAGGTTTGGTCCGGTGGCGGGGGGCAAATATATAGGGGGGCCCAAAATTTCTTTTTTTCCCATAGACTGAATGGGGGAAAAACTTTGCGCAGGGCTACAGATCAAACCGCTGGACGGATGTTCACCAAATTTGCGGCAGGAGCAGCGGATTGGTCCCGAAAGCGTGCTTTTGTAAATTTGGTGAAAATCCGTCCAGTAGTTTTTTTTTTAAACAATCAAAAAGTAGGTCTCAAAAAATGTGTGATCTCTATGTCCGCTCCTCGGACACTTCCCTGTTCGCTGCGCCGACAAGATAACGATTGGCTAATCGGTTGCGTCATGTCTGCAGACATGTGACGCGTTCGCTCATTGGATGGTGAAGAGCGTGAAGTGCATCAAATTATTCCGATGCACCCGCCATCTTTGATCCGTGTTTTGGTGTCTGCGGACATCGCCGCAAAAACATATAAAAAACACAACATTGCATTTGTTAAACTTATCAGATACTGTCTCGGAAGGTGAGGGTTGATGAGGATGGGATGGGATGTGGCAGCAAGAAGCAAAAAAGTGGTGTTTTTTTGTCACGAAAGTCATACGGTACATTTGGAGGTGTTCCTCAATATAATGTGCGTAAAGTACAGGCAAAGGACTAATGTGTCTGTGTTACAATGTATTTAAAATAATATTGGAGTCAGACTGGCACCCCGTAGAGTTTGGCATCTGAGGCAGCCACCTGCAGTGTTTGATGGAAACAGCGGCACTGCACGTGTATGCGAGTACGAGTTCTCATGAATGCATTGAGCCATGTTGTTGCAAAGTGAGAATGTATTTAGATTCTGAGTGAAGGTCACCAGCTTTGATTTTTTTTTTGGTTGAGATCTAAGGAAGCCCACGCATGGGACAGACTCTATATGGGTCAATTGTTTTTTGACCTTGAGAGAAAGGGAATAATCCGTGAGGAATGCAGCGAGAGGAGGTTTGTAATAATGAACATTTGATAAGGTTATGCATTCCAAAAGCGTGTAAGGAACATGTAAAATCAGTTTATGAAGATTCTTTGGTGCGAGCGCGTTGAGCATTACGGTCTGAGTTACGCGAAGAGAATGGAGACGGTGAATATCCTGTAAGTTTGCTTTTGACGACTGTACACCGGAACAAGCCTTAACTTATTATTATCTGAAGATTAATTTTGGCAATGTAACTCAAGTACCATCTTTCTGTGTGGTTGTCTTTTTTTTATGTGGTTATGGGGAGTGCAGAATCTAGGTGTATGTAGACTATCACTAGATTCACCCAGGTTCAACGCTAATATTTCTTTAAAATGTCATGTATGGCCATATAGAATTGTGTATCATTTTCCACGTTCTTTTGTCTTTTTTGAGATTGTTTGATGTGTGTGCTAATCGTTAGTTTAAACTCTATGCCGAATTAAGAAATCAATAGATATATTGTAATAAAGGTCGGATATTGATACATATTTTCTGTTATGTCTTCCAAATAGCTACATGCTGCCTTACTGCGATTGCCATGGATTCTAGATGCCAACTGATGGCTTCTTCATTCGCCAGGTGCACATACTCTTCAACGGCTGGATCACTGTGACTGTTTTGTGGGACGATCGCCCAGGGCCCATGTGCCCGTACGCTGCACTAGCGATTAGGAGTAACATAAAATCTTTTATGGTGCTCTAGGCCCAAGTTGATGCAGACGCCCTGGACTTCACTGTGCGACCCAAGCGGTTCCTTTATCGAAAACAAACACTTTGTGTATGGAAAAAGAACAACGTGTGCCTCACGATTAACATTTTCGATCACGAGCGAAGAAACATATTTGCAATTTGATTGAATATGGGAATAGTCAGATGTTCTCAGAGAGTTTATTGTGAAATAAAAATACTTTACAAATTGTACAGTGTTATTTTCTTTTAAAGACCGGTTTAATATTTTGAATTGTGACGTGCTATGTTGTTAGTCGATGTGTGTTGATTTTCGGTTTCTACGTCACGTCACGTAGGTGATTGTGGGTGCATTTGGCTTCGCTGAAGAGAAACGTCTCTGAGAAAGGTGTTGAATATCACTAGGGTTGGTTATGTGAGGATCAGGGGCGGTGCATATAATTTAGTGACGTCAGGGCAGTTTACCTTAGGCAGATGCAGCAATGGGTAAGAATAGCACAAGATGGATGCGCCATGCTGGCAGATTTCGTATGTTTCTAAAAGAGGAAAAATGAGGTAAGGTGAATTGGAAATGTTTACGATACATCAATTTATGTACAAAAATACATGGTCGAACCCTCGGGACAATAATATTTTCTGAGCATTGCACTTGTGAAACTTATGAAATAATGTTTGGGGAGGTGATGGGTGATGATGATGGGTGCAATATTTCTGACGTGATTTCGAATGAGTTTACAAAGTTTGTTGGGATTTTGTGCACAGCTCATATGACGAATCATTTGTGCATTCTTTTGACAGTTTTGAAAAAATAAAACATGGGTGGATTTCCAGCAAATTTGTATAAGGCTCATTTGCAAGGATCAAAAAGCATGGTTTTGCAAATGTGGCTGTGTTTTCTAAAAAAAAATAGCGGTATAGCTTTAGTGCCTGAGGGGTAGGCTGTAGCCATGGGCAGTGGCCAGAATGTGGGGTCATGGTATAAGGTCATGATTCGGACAATGTGGCTACTGGCCATGACCAGAAGGGACAAAACATAGGATTAAAGTGGTCATGTCCAGCTGGGACTGGCTTTGTGGTAAAGTTATTCACAATTAGGATAGATTTGAAAGGGAAGAAAAATGTGCTCATTTTAATATGGTCATCGGGTGTTCTTTTTGCCTTCTGCAGGCTGCCATGGAAAGCGTAGAGGGGCCCTGAATGGAACCCCCACCTTCCCTTTCCATGGTGGACATCTTGGAAAAGGATTTTCCTTCCTAAACCGGGATGCCACAGGTGTCCCGGTGTAGGACGAAAAATCCTCTTTATTAGTACCACGGGTTCCCGTTTTGGGAACCTAGGCTGCTAATGGCCTTCACCCCCTATTTCAGGGGCTGGAATGGGGGGATAATGGTCCAGAGACCTCGTTATCCACCCTCGCTTCACTTGGGCTGATAACTTGGGCTGCTGGGCCGGTATGCACCGTTCCAGTCCCTGGAACAGAGAATGAACGCCCCAATATTGCCATTAGCATAACACAAAATGCAAATGGAAATGTTGGAAAATCTTATGGAATCTATACGTTTTTTTTTTTAGTTCAATTTTTTAACTGTGAAAGCTGGTTCCTAAAGGAACATTTCTTTTGTTGTTTTTGGATGTATTTTTTTTTGGCAGGAGAGCTAAGACCGAAAGGTGGGGCGAGAAATGAGGGAAGAGGCACCAAACACTAATATGGAGGGGCAGGTGGACAGGGGAAAATGTTGCGCATGTGTTATTTCTAAGGTAGGGGGCAGCATTTGTTATGCTCCTTGATTACAGCAGTCGTGGCGTCTCTTGGGGAGGAGGGATGGCCTTAGCTGATGCTATTTTAAGATAAATAGCAGTTTTGCTAAAAGTATGTACTGTGTACTAGATTGTCAATGGATGAGTAGGAATAGGTGTTGGAGCTGTGCAAGGGAAATGTTGAAGTTGAAAGTTCTGGTTCCAAGTAAAACCGAAAAACCCCTGAAATTCGCAGGTTATGGTGAGCTAAGCAGCCATAACTCGCACCACCACCATGCACTGCTAAGGCGAACACCCAGGACATCAAAGATGACATCACAAATGGCATTGACTTCACTGATGACATCACATGTCTGGCTCGCTCTTTTTTCCTTTAGTGACATATCTTAATCAGTAATACTTAGGCACAAAGAAATCAAAAAGTACTATATTTGTAGACTTATACTTCAAATATGTTCTTACAGTAATTCATTTGGGGTTCACTCACAGCATATGAAACATATACATAGGGAGAATACACACTTGAAAGATACCCATGCTTTCTGTGTATGAAGACAATCAGTAAGGTTATCAACACTTTCTTATTGTTCTGCTGTTTTTTTTATTACTGTACTCTCTCTGGATATGCTCATATTTGTATTCGCATTACTCTCTTTAGGGTGCAGTCACATCATGTGATAGGTATACATAGGGAAGTAGTAGGTTTGAAGCAGAGCAATCATTTCTGTGCAAAAAGATAATCAGGTAGGGTATGAACAATTTCTGGTTCTGCTGCTTTTTTGCATACTTCACTTTCCCTGTATATACTCATATTTGTATGTGTTGTTGTGTCTTTGTGTTTTGTATGTAATAATGAAATTATATAGGAAGTGGGTTTCATTAGCTACTTATTACCTGTTGCACAGTACACAAAACTCTAATAAGAAAGCATTTATAATTTCACTATTGAACATGGGAAGATTATGAATATTGCATCTTCATCATGTATGCTGCACACAATGCTTATGTTTATACATAAGTATACTTTAAAGAACTTCATAATAGAATGCTATTTATATCAATGCATTGCTTAATACTCTAGGTAGCTCATGATATTTATTCCAATGATCCTTGACACTTTTTTTGTCAACATTATAATAAGAATCCCTTGTACAGAATTTTCATGAAAATTACACGCACATGTGATGTCATCAGTGATGTCATCAATGACATTTGTGATGTCATCTTTGATGTCCTGGGTGTTAGTCTTAGCAGTGCACGTTGGTGGCGTGAGTTATGGTTGCTTAGTTTACCATAACTGGCGAATTTCAGGGGGTTTTCGGTTTTACTTGGAACCATAACGTCCCTTTAACAAAGTTGTTTTTACTGAATATATTTATATCTCACCTAAATAGACATTGGCCTTGACAAAGCCCAGTGGGCGACTCATGGCCATGCAGTCTGCCTTTTGAAACCGTGTATCTCTGAATTATCCAAACGTATATAGGCCTTTTGGAACAGACACAACCGTGTATTTTGTGACTAATCCAAAAGTATTTCTGTGTATACTCATGAAATACTTTTTATATCCATGTTTTGATTTATAAGGTCTTATTAAGGAGTGCTTGCACTGGACCAAAAACATAATTGTTAAATTTCCCATCTAGCATGGGGTTGTGTGCTGGGGTGTTCAGAGCATAGCAGCTTTTTAATTCTATGTCAAGAGCAGAGGCTTGTGTTATGATTTCTCTTCTTTACGGGAAGCTTGAGCAGCATTTATAGCAATAAGCATTCAACAGTATATATTGAAATATAACTACTATTTTCTGTGACAGTGTAGTTTTTTAGCTGAAAGCTCAGTGCCCTCAGGTACATCATGTGCAACAGTTCACCAATCACGTCGCTTTTGTCCCATCACTACACTGATCCTTCTCATAACTTCCTCTTTCTTTTGCTGACTCGCTGCAGCTCCTTGATGAGAAGTTTCGCCTTAACTGCTTGCAGAATGAAGAAACCAACTTCACTGAACACGCAAACTCTGCCACAGCTGTGTGGTGTTATTCCCAAGGGCACTCAAGAGCCCGTCAGTTTAGGGTCTGAACCTGCATGGATGAAATAAAGAAAAACCACAACGAAATTCAAGCTAACTGTGGGTGGGCAATCAGCGCTATCAACAAGCAGTACCGCTTCCTGGCGGCGCCTCTCGCGCTTGCAGTCGCCCTGCATCTCGCCCTACTGCGCCCTGCCAGCACTCAGAGATTAAACGGGTGGGATAATACTTTGCCTATGTGTCTTTAATAGAATTATGACTTTCCTCAATGCTAGAATGGAAAATCTGAATTCCATGTCAAGACTCAGACGCTCATATTATGCTTGTTTAAAGCTTACTTACCACCAACGAAGCAACTTGGTCGGCAGGTTTAAAGTAAAAGTTCTAAAAATAGACTCACTCCTTCCAACATGAAAAGTGACTCCTTCTGGAGAAAAAGATTTGCTGTCTATTTCTAGTGCCCCTACGTCTGACACTCTGTTGCAGAGTAGCATCATTATCTTAGCTGAAAGGGCCTTCCTTGTCTGGCCAACTCAGGAAAAACTGGAGGACGTTAACATCTCACATACGTGAGTATTTCGGTGTCGGAGGCCGGATAGCTCACTCCCTTGAGCTGACCGGGGCATTGTTGACTTGTTCATGACCCGCAGAGATGGCTGACCTTTATGTGTTCACTGTCGGGTAAGCTTTGCCTTGCGCGGCGAGGCTTGCTATAAAGTTTAATATGTGAACCATATCCATAGCATTATGCAGGTGCCTTGCCATATACTAGCCGCACCATCTGTGCCAAGCTGACCTGTAGGACTTAGCTGTATTGGGAGCCCAGGATTCTCAGATGAGCGCTCAGCTTCTCCCGATAGTCCCGGCTTTCATCAGGCAACCCTGAAATCACCCAGGCCACTAGCTGCATGGTCCCTAGTCTGACCAGTGGAGGCTGGAGCCCTGCTGGATCTGACAGTATGTTATGACCGGAAAGCCCGGCAGCAGCATCAGGGTATCGCAGGCGAGCTCCAGCAGGTCCAGGAGCCACACCTGACTCCGACAGGCTGGCATCACCAGCACTAGCTTCACCTGCTGCTGCCTCACATACACCAGCATCCTTGCAATCATGGCAAAGAGGGGGGGCGTAGTTCCTGTGCTGACCCCACTGCTTCAGGAAAGCACCTGTGGCTGCTGCCTCTGGATTCGGTCTCCATCTGAAGAACTGTTCCAGCTGGTGGTTCAGTCTGGACGCAAACAGGTCTGTCTGGCAAGGACCCATTCTCTGCATGAGAACACAGAAAACAGAACTGTTCAGCTTCCAGTTGCTGGAGTCCTGGAGGTGTCTGGAGGTCCAGTCTGCTACCTGGTTGGAAACTCCTGGGAGTTACTCTGCCGTGACACTGAGGCTTCTCTCCAAGCAGAAATACCAGAATTCCTTGGCCTGCTCCGCTAACTACCTGGACTTCGTCCCCTGTATGTGCTTGATGTACCAGACTGCCGAAATGTTGTCCATTTTCAGCAGAATGCAGCACTGCACTTTGTCCTGCGAAAGGCACCTGATCGCAAAGGAGCCTGCCAGCACTTCCAGCCAATTGATGTGAAGCCTGGACTCCTCCAAGGACCATCGTCCCCCGGTCATCAGCTCACCGCAGCGGACACCCGAGCCCCTTGTGGTTGGCATCCGACTCTGACAAGGTCTGGAGCCAAAGCTGGCCCTCCTGTTCCATGCTTCCATGTGTCAGAGCCACCAGTTTAGTTCCGTCCTGGCCTCCTCCGACATAGGCAGCAAGTGTTCGTACGACCATCCCTGTCTGAGGAACTGGATCTTGAGCTTTGGGGGGCGCGATAGTGTAAGGGTCCTGGGAAAATTGTTTGGATAGGCTAGGCGCCCCACTATCCTTGCTAGTTCTCTGAGAGAAATCTGGTGCCTGATTAAGGCAGTTCTGATTTCCTTCTTTATATCGTTGACCCTCTTCAGAGGTAGGTTCTGCGTCCCCATCTGGGAGTCTACGATAAACCCCAGGAATTCAATTCTCTGCTGGGTGTTGATCTTGGACTTCTCCCAGTTGATGAGAAATCCCAGAGACTCCATGAGCCCCCACATGAGGGCTACCTTCACTTGCAACCTGTTCGGATCCTGTGCCATGAGGCACAGATCATCAAGGTATACGATCTTTCTTACCCCTAGTTTGCGTAGCTTTGCCACTACCTGTCTGAGTAGCTTGGTGAAACACCACGGTGCTGATGCTAGGCAAATGGGAGGCAAGTGAACGCCCACCTCCGGCCCTGCCAGAGGAATTGCAGAAATTGGAGGTGCATCTTGTGAAAAGGGACTGCCAGATAAGGATGTCCCTCAGGAGATTGATGCCCTTCATCTTGAAATGCTGGTATGCTAGGAAAGCATTCAATCTTCTGAGATTGGGCACCACCCTGACCTTCAGCTTCGTCTTTACTAAAAAGTCATTGCTCAGGAAGCTTTGGGGTGTTTGTTTTGCTTGCCTTATAACCACTTTACTTGGAGGCTCTCCTAGTTCTTAGATGCCGGTGCCGTTAACCCCTTACCACTGCATTCCGAGGTCCCTTAGCGGGTCCCGCTAAGGTCGGCTGGTTTTACCAGCTGGTAAAAACAGCCGGCCTTAGCGGGACCCGCTAAGGGACCAGGGAGCTAATAACTGGCCCGCAATTTGCGGGCCTGTTATTAGCTCCTTACCCATTCCCATTGAGGCCTATGGGGGCTCGAATGGGAATGGGGAATGGTTTTCAGAATGGGGATTTACCGGGTCCTCCAAGGTTGGAATGACCCGGTAAATCCCCATTCTGACTACCAAAACCCGACTTTGGAGGAAGCCATGGTGCTAAAAGCACCATGGCTACCTCCAAACTCGGAATGACCCCCACTGTCACTTTGGACTTTGCCCCTCTTTTCTGGCATCCCTCCTTCAGGTTCACGCTTGCCGTTTCTCAGTTTCCTTTTGCTTTTGTTTCTGGCTTTTACTTTCACCAATCTTTGGGATGACAACTTTTCACTCTTGGATCCCCCTCTGCTGGGTTCCCACACCTTCTCGACTGTTAGTCTCCCTCCACTGGGTTCACTATGGCTCTCGATTTGGGTGATAGTTGCTCACCCCTGGCTTCCCCTCTTCTGGGTGCTGACCCCTCTTCACTTTCCAAATTCTCTTATACACAGTACAATGCTTGAGGGATTCGCTTCCCTCGTGTTTTCTCTATGCGGGATTCACTTCCCTTGCTTTTCAACAGTTTGTAGATCAAAGACTTTCGATTGTACGGGGATTGTGCTTGACCTCCTGTATGACCACTTTGACCTATCTTGGCGGCCTTCCTATGGCCTTCTGGTATCTGTAGTTTTTATCGAAATGGGGTTTGACCACCGTCTTTCGACTTAGCACCCACGTGGTGCCTGTTCCCACTGTAGCTGATCTTCCCCTTAACAATTTTACAGTTCTCTTGAACCTCTTTCAATCTTTGCCACTTTACGACTTTCAATCAACACAGCCTGGTTCTTATCGGTTCTCTCTCCGACTCATCGGCTGTGATGCACCTCTGGGCTTTCCTTTTATCTGGAGTTGAGGCTGGTGCCATGGTAGCAGGAATCTTCCTCGTTCCTGCTTATCTGCATAGGCTTGCCCCATGTACTGTTGACATCTGCTGTAAGACACTTGAGCTATTGTTTGCGGTCTTTTGCTCTCTTCCATGAACGTTCCGCGGGCCTGGGATGAAAAGGGCAATGTTGCTTCTCTCCTCGCCACCCTCTCGTTTCCTGACGCCTTTCTCCTTCTCTTGAACTGCTGTGCCTGGTTAGCCGTGTCGCAGTGATGTCTACCGTGCTCCTACTGTGCCCTCTTGCTCCACCTTTTATCCCTGTGGGGAAAAGGAAGGGTCGTCGGGTGTGTGTAATTCTGGCCAATTGCTTGACCTTTGTGTCGGGACATGTCAGGTACAGTTTTATTCGTCCTTTTACTATCACAATGTGAGGAAGTGCTCAGGGAGGAAAAGGAAGGTGGTAGAGTTCCTGAGTATCCTATGGGGTAGGATGGAGAAAAGATATTGTCGGAAGGGTGAGATTGGTGGGGTTTATGAAACAAGTAGGAGGGTTTGTAGGAACTATAATTGTGGGTCACTATTGACTGATAGTTCGGAAAGTGACAGAGGGACGGGATTGTTAGGGTTTGCGGGGTAAATGGAAATAGCTGGGATCGTGAAATGAACAATGGGGATTGTGTGAACTGTAGTATTTTACCTGAACAGGTTGGGAGTGTCGTTAATAATACTCAGAGGGACGGGAAGAAGAATGATTGGGGTTATTCGGATAGTGAACAGGATGACTGGGGTTTTGGGAGAGACGGTTTCTGAATGTGACAGGCTATGAGATCCTAGAGGATTTGTTGTCTACGGAGGGGTTATTGGGTTTGGGTAGTAGAAATCTAATGGGAGGAGGTGAGGCAGATGTATTGTAGCCTGTAAAGGCCTCAGATGTCTTGTTCACCTCTCCTTCCTCGGCATAGTACCACGTCTCACCTGGTGCATTCCCTTGAGCATAACCCCGGGCTCTCTTACCCAGGTGATCCTCCCTTATTCGTTCACCTGCAGGGTTGGGATAGCCCAGTCTTCCATGGCTACCTGAATAAGGGGGTCCCAGGATCTACTTGGGAGAACACCCTCAGGTTTCTCACACTGGCGGTTGCCCCAATGAAATAAAGCTGTGTGCGAGCTACTATGCGTGTGGGAAGCCAAGCTAATGAAGCCGAAACTGAAAGAGAAGCTCCAAGCAGGTCAGTGTTTTGCTTTCCGGCGACTCGCACCTTGCGGCTATAGGCTGCCAAATTGCTATATTACCACATACCCAAGGTATGGCAACGCTGCTTTGAGCACTGTCTAGTGCTGTTGCGCTGCCTAAAGACCTGCTCTAATGCGGAATGCAAAAGACAATAAAGACTACTTCTCTGCTGCCCATGCAGCAAAGAAAGAGGAAGTTATGAGGAGGACCAGTGTAGTGATGGGACAGGAGCGCCATGATTGGTGGAATGTTGCACGTGATGTGCCTCAGGGCATAGAGTTTGCCTCAGAGCATACAACTTTAAGTTAAAAAACGACATTGTGTCAGAAAATACTTGTTTTTTCTCAATACATACTGTTGAATGTTTATTGTAATGTATGCTGCTCGGGCTTTCAGTAAAGAAGAGAAAGCGTAATATGAGCCTCCGGGTCTAGACGTAGAATTAAAAAGCTGCTTTGCTCTGAAGACCCCAGCATACAACCCCATGCTAGATAGGAAATGTAACAATTATGGTTTTGCTGCAGTGCAAGTGCTCCTTAATAAGGCCTTATAAATCAAAACATGGGGGTGCTAGAGAGCCCGCAGCCAAGATGGCCACACTTCTCTGATCTCCATGCCGGACCCGCCAAAAGGGGAGACCATTACTGCACCCATTCAGGGGTAAAGCGCACCCTGACCCGGGGGGAACACTGCTGGAGAGGCCGTCCAGCCCGATCCTCGACTGCTAGGTAGCCCGGGGAGAGAGCACAGGGACAGAGACCTCGCGGAGCGAGAGCAGCTGGGGATAGCCGCCCAGCACTGAGCGAGGGAAGTCGAGCTGGAAAGGGTGTGCAGCCCTGATGCTACACCCAATAGGCTGCATTGTATTGGGAGGAGGAGGAGGCCTGCTGGCGAGGCTGGTCCCGGCAGGAGTGCTTTGTGCAGAGAACCAACTCCCAGCTGGGCGAGTGCGGCGTCCCAGCATAGGCTGTGCCAGGTGCACTACGGCAGACATCAAAAAGCAGGGGGAAGCTTGAGGGAGATGTGAACCGACAGAGGAGGAGCTCTGCCACAGACCGCAAGAGGCCTCCGGAGGCGGCGTCCCCGCGCCCCACTTGCAGGCACTGAAGAGGTTGGCTCGGGCATACCTGGCCGGCGGGTGGCATGTGCGGCCGGTGCGGAGAGAAATTGGCTGTTACAGAGGATTGAGGGAGACCCTGCCAGCAAAGAGAGGAGCTTGTCACTGCGTGGCGGGAAAGCCACAAGACACCGGCCGGATACATACCACGGCAGAAGGTGCCCAACCCGGCTTGGAAGAGCAGTGTAGCCGGGTCGCGACAGTAAACATGCAGGCTCAACATGACTCCTTTCACCAAACACCTGCCCTGCAAAAGAGAGTGGTGTGATTATGGACGTTAGTGCAGCAAGGGCTGCAATGACATTGGTGGGAAAAGCACTTCCATTTGGTGAGTAGACACCAGCTCCACCTGGATTGCACGTGGGGGATTAACTAAGGAAGAAGGGACTCCTTAGCAGGCGGCCAAAGGGTATTGAGACTCTGGGCTGACTGGGTGCCCACTCGCCCCACCTGCTCGCTCAAATCCTACATACAACGACTGGTGACTGCTCCCCTGGCCTGAGCTGGCAGTGACAGATAGTGAACATTGGTGGACCTGGGCAGCATTCAAAATAGCAGGCTCAATACGAAACCAACAGTCCTGATAGCAGTCGGGGGCGCAGGGGAGCCCCGGGTGAACCACTGCAGCAATAGGCATTATGTGTCCCAAATAAGAGCGCCGGGACCCCTCCCTCGAGATGTTGCCTGCATTGGAGGTGATACAGAAGTTTGGGACCACAGCCCGGGTGGGCTTAGGGGGGGTGGTGACCCCGGCCTCAATGTGAAGCTAATAGAGGGGGAAGTCTCTGGCCTTGCCCACTCAGGACATTTGCATGCTCACCCCGCCTGCACCCTTAAATTCTAGATATGATGGCTGGTGACTACACCCCCCCCCCCGACCTGGGCTGGTAGGGATTGATGGTGAACATTGGTGGAGCAGCCTCAAAAATTGCAATCCCAATACGAAACCAGTGGCCATGATAGCAATCAGGGGCAGAAGGGAGCCCCGGGTTACCACTGTGGTAACAGGCTTTGTGTCCCAAATAAGAGTGCTAGGACCCCTCCCTTGAGATATTGCCTGCATTGGGGTGATACTGAAGCCTGAGACTGCAGCCCAGGAGGGCGCAGGGGGGTGGTGACCCCGCCTTGACGTGAAGCTCATAGAGGGGAAACCCCTGGACTACCCAGCGGCTAGTGAGCGGGAACCCAGCTTGGGAAGACGCTGCCACCGACTTGCCTACTCAGGATATTTCACCTGTATTGGAACAGCACTGTCGTGCAAAGTAATGAGAGGTATATGGCCATGGGAAACAAGTGCCAGTCCCGCTTGACGTTCTCCCAGAAGGAAGGGCTGAGCAAAGGGAGAGAGAAGATGCTGCCCCCTCTGGACAACTCTGACAAGTCACCCCTTCCGAGCTGGGATGAACCCGCTGCGAGAGCAAGTGGGAGTGCCCCGCCGTCAGAGCTTTCCCTGGTGCTGGCTGAGATGAGGACAGGCTTTGCATCCATCAATGCGAAATTGGATTGGATTGGATGGGATGGGATGGCATACAAGGTGGATAGGATGCAGGAGCGCATCGAGAACGAGAGCGGGAGAATATCCGAAGATGAAGAGCGGGTGGGGTCGCTGGAAGACACCAGCAGCGAAGTGACACTGGCGATCTGAGACTTGCAGAGGGAAGTGAAGACAGTTGGGGAAAGAAATGAAGACCTAGAGGCAAGATCACGGAGAAACAACATCCGGGTGATGGGGGTCCCAGAATCAATCCTGCAGCAGAACATGGAGGTTTTCATGAAGAACTTCATGAAGGAAGTACTGCAAGGGCCCCCACTGTCCACTCAATTCATGATCGAGAGAGCGCATCTGGTGTTGACTGCTCCCAGACCGGGCCAGAGCCCTCGCCCAATCATTGCGCGTTTGTTGGACTACAGAGATCGTGACATTATATTCCTCAGAGCTACAGAACTTGGGAACCTCGCCTCCGAGTACACGAGTATCCTTTTATCAAACTTCACCCCGTCCGTTCAGAAAGCCTGCTTCTCCTTCCTCACAGCAAAGAGAGCCCTCCGGGAGCGGGGGCTGGAGTATGCCTTGCTCTAACGGTCCAAACTACGTGTCCAGCATGGAAACCGGGCATACTTTTTTACAGATCCAGGAGCTGTGCAAGATTTCCTTGAGACGCTGCAGAAATAACTGGCTTGGCCTCATTAGTAGGTGCAGGAGGTTGAGTGTGGGTGGCAGATATGTTATTGATTTGGCATTAGCTAGATCGGATCAGCCCCCGGCTAAATGTGCTTGATATATAAGTACTTCCCGATGGGTATACAACATGATTGCTTGAAAATGTTACGAATCAGTCCTGCTGCATACTAAAGTTTTGTTTAGAAGGTCTCCCTTGGAGGTGTAGGTCGTGTGAGGCCACTTGGGCAGAGGAGTCCTGTGCCACAGGGCTGTGATCCATCCCATGGTAATGCTGTTGTTGGGTGGGAGGCCCTGAGCCACTGCAAGTTGGGGTAGGGCAGTGTGGGCGGGGGTGGGATGATCTGGGGAATGTTGGTAAGGGGGAGGACGGGAGGGGCATAGGAGGGAGTTGCTGGGAATGTTGGGTGTTTTTAGTTCAAAAAGATTCACATCTCATGGGACCGGTCAGCAGCTGATGTACGACTCGCGTGAGCATGCAAACAAGGCAGGGATAACTTTACGTCATATGGGGCTAGGATGGCGTGTAACGTGATTAACTGGAACGTGCGGGGTCTCAACAACTCACGCAAGGCCAGGAAAGTGATCCAGTACTGCGAAAGGCACTGCGCCAAGGTCGTCATGCTACAAGAAACACACTTCTTGGGCAGAGGGAATGAGGGAGTTGCTGGGTCCTGGGGAGACTGTAAACACTACACTTCCTATTCGTCATACTCAGCAGGGTTGATGACACTTGTTCATAAGTCTCTAGGCTTAATTGATCTGAATGGAAGATACGTGATCGTCTCGGGGTGCTGGGGCAACACATTGGGGCTGTATATGTTGACTAATGTAACCAATCTGGACGACCCTAGTTTTTTTTTGAGTCAGTAGTAAGTAAATGCCATAGGTTTCTTTACACTTTCCTAGTGTGGGCTGGTGATCTCAACATTGCAGTAGACCCGCAGAGAGAGATCGGCGAGGGGAGGGGGTAGCGCTCACGCTCTAGAGCAGTGGAAGTGGTACTGACTGGCATGGGGGAGCTAGATATTGATATTTATATTTTATTTCTATCGCGCTCGTACACAAGTGTTTCAGAGCGCGACAAGGCAAGGGAGGGGAACAGGGGAGAACAAAACCGCGATCTTACTAGGCCCAGTGACATTGAGAACGCGCAAGTGCATGGGAGAGGGGGAGAGGAAAAGTGCATGGAAGGGGGAGAAGTGGAAAGTGCGAAGCAGAGGAGAAACAGATAACAAATAATAAATAAATAATAAAGGCAACAAACAGTGGTAGTGCAGCCAGCAATTTGCAAGTGCTTGGTTTAAGGCAGCAGACAGGGTAGGTCTGATAAGTGCAGGAAGAAAAAGGGCAGGGCTCTATGGGTACAGATACAGGCCCCAGTGCAAGGGGTGGCCCGGAGGCCGTGCGGGAGAGTGGCAGGGTGAGCAGGTACCTGGGCCCGGAAGACAGAGGGTGGTCAGGTGCAGGGTGCTAAGAGAGAACAGATCAGCAGAGGAGAGGGTGACAGGGGGAGCGAAGGCAGAAGAAAAGGGGAAGGTCTTGAGGTGCTTCCGGAACAGGAGGTGGTTCTCCTCAAGTTTTACTGACCCTGAGGGAGTTGGAGGTAGAGGAGTGAAGAGCTCAAGAGGGGAGGTATTTGCAGAGGGATAGCTGAAGGTATTTTGGACCCAGGCCCCAGAAAGCTTTGTGGACAATGCAGAGGATTTTGAATTAAATCCTTGCATCCACTGGGAGCCAGTAGAGAGATTTCAGAGCTGGAGAGATACGATCCCAGGGCTTGAGACCAAGGACAAGTCTCGCAGTCCTGTTCTGGATTAGTGCAGAGGGCAGAGAGTAGAGGCAGGTAGACTTAGAAATAGGATTTTACAATAGTCCAAGCTAGAGAGAACCAGAGCTTGGGATACCATGAGCTTCTGGGGGAAGGAGAGGAAAGGCAGAGTACCCCTGAGGAGGTGCAGTCAGAAATTGACTTTTTAGAGACCTCAGAGATGTGGGCAGAGAAGGAAAAGGTGGAGTCAAAGATGACCCTGAGGTTCTTAGCCTCGCAGGTGGGGGTAGGAGGAGGGCCAAGGGAGGCTTGCCAGAGAGTGAGGGAAAAGGATGGTGAAGGTGTGCCGATGAGGAGGATCTCCGTCTTGCTGGCATTCAGACAAAGCTCATTGGCGGAACACCAATCTTGAATGGCAGTTAGGCAATCAGAGATGAGAGAGGGAGAGGAGGTGACAGAGGGCAGCCTGAAAATGAGTGGAGTGTCGTCAGCGTAGCACTGGAAATCTGAGCAGAAAGTGGCAGTGCAGTGGGCGAGAGTTGCCAGGTATTGGTTGAAAAGCCAGGCTGAGAGGTTAGACCCCTGAGGAACACCACAGGTAGAGAGATGAAAGGAAGGACCCAAGTTGGACCTGGGAGGGTTGATCTGAGAGGAAAGAGGTCAGCCAGGCCAGAGCCTGATCAGTGATACCCAGGTTTTCATGGAGATGGTTGAGCAGGATGGTATGGTTGACCGTGTTGAAGGCAGAAGAGAGATTGAGGAGGATGAGGACAGAGGGAATGTTAGAGTAAAGGTTGGTCGGAGTTCGGGCAGAGTTCAGTCTGCGGCAGTACGTGGTGGAGTGTGGTGAGAGGAGCTGCAGCGACTGTGACTTTGCTGGATTCTAGGATTGTGTTCCGATATACTTACACCTTTAAGAAAAAGAAAAGACCAACTTCCTATAAAAACCTGCCTGGAGCGCGGAGCGCGGGCAGAGTTCAGTCTGCGGCAGTACGTGGCGGAGTGTGGCGAGAGAAGCTGCAGCGACTGTGACTGCTGGATTCTAGGATTGTGTTCCGATATACTTACACCTTTAAGAAAAAGAAAAGACCAACTTCCTATAAAAACCTGCCTGGAGCGCGGAGCGCGCGCGGAGTTCGGGCAGAGTTCAGTCTGCGGCAGTACATGGTGGAGTGTGGCAAGAGGAGCTGCAGCGACTGTGACTTTGCTGGATTCTAGGATTGTGTTCCGATATACTTACACCTTTAAGAAAAAGAAAATACCAACTTCCTATAAAAACCTGCCTGGAGCGCAGAGCGCGCGCGGAGTTCGGGCAGAGTTCAGTCTGCGGCAGTCCGCGGCTGAACGGTGGCTGGTTGAGGCGGGCTACTCGGCTGACGGTCGTGAGAAGGTAAGTGAATCTAATTCACTAATTCCTCACTATTTTCTGGATGGCCGAAACCGGCCCCCTGACGCGTGCAATGGTCAGGCAAACGCTCCTTCCAAGACCGAAGTCCGACCACTTAGCTGCCTCTGTTTCTGCTTGCGAAGCTGCCGCCGTGAGTAATAATCATAGTAGCAAAGACGTGCTCGGCCTTGTTGAACCAGTGGACCCTGTGGCAATTGCTGTAAACACCAGCCAGAGCTCTCCATCGCCGCATGTGGGCTCACTAGCCGGATATGACTGGGGAAATCAGAGTAGGCAGCGCGGAAAGAGTCTAACGTTGCCCGCAGAGGCTTTGTGCATGGTAAATGTGCTACCGGTGACTCATTCTTCCATTCAAACCTTGCCGCATGCCCCCAGTACTAGCTCGCTTGACTTACATGCTTTCGCTTGCCCTAAAGTGATCAACTCCCCCCCTTGAGGTCCAACATTGGACTATGGAAATCGCCGACCACTGATATCATCGGACACAAGAATACCGAGCCTGCATTCCAGCCTTGTACAGGAGGAGGGCGCCACTGAAGATTCCCTTGAGATACCGAGCAGCCGTAAGATAGGCAGCTCAACAGTCAAGCCCGCCTGCTTAGAAACAGCTGCGTCAAACGATGCCTCACAGCCGGTGATTGAAATAAATACTGCAGTGTTTCAATCTCCCTTCGACGTTACTGACTCTGAATTGTTGGAACTTGAAGTGCCGTCGGATCAAATCGAGTCTAGAAGGCTGAGATTTCTGTATCCAGTCAACAAACCAGACGACTCATACACCTTGGCAGAACTGTCCAGTGTGGTAAATGATGGCGATAACGTGGTGTCAAGGTCTCAGACGAATGATGCGGTGATACATCGGCCGCTACCTGTGCGGAAAGCAGACCCTAGCAAGTTGATCTGGAGTAACAAGTCTCCATCATGACGTGTGAACCAGAGTGTACTAAAGACATGTCTAACCAATAGAGAATGTAGTGCTCCTGACCCCAGCAGCCCAAATTGCCAACAACTGAGGCCTATTGATTCGGGTCAGTTGCTGGATCTAGCCGGGCGTGAAGCAAGATTAGCCGAACACTTGAGGGTTGATTTTGAGCACATGAAGCAACGCCTGTCGGCCAATTTTACAAGACCCGATATTGAGCCGGCCGACAAGTCCTCTTCTAACTCAGACTCGACAAACCTGAGCACGATGAGTATGGAACAGGAACATCAAAATCCATGCCCGGGGACGAGCAAAGTGGTGCCAAGGCCTCTAGTCGAAGCAAATCTCCCTCTCAGTGGCCTTCCACTGACCGGGGCTGATGGCAGGTCCCCCGGGCCAGCAAAGCTTCTTAATGACAACTTGAGGACATTATCAACACACTCTACTCCCATGCACCAGGTACCACCGTCTGATACGACAAGCAAGAAGGATGACCCTACGAGGATGGGCGTAAATCCGATTAAGGTCATGGATCATCAAAACCAAAAAAATGATACGGATACAATGAAAGATGAGGCGGCTGCCTTTAAGTCAAATTTATCGGCAGCAGCGGCCCTACAAATACACAACAATGTGCTAGCCGCAACATCGGTCGCCCTTATTCCCTTCACCAAATTATACGAAAACATACATGAATCCATCCAATCGAATGGAAGTATGCTTCTGCACATTATGGAAAAACTAGCCAAGCAAGAACAAACAATTGCTCAGTTACAAAATAAACTCGACATTGATAAAGATGCCCTGCAGTCCGTGCAAATGCAACTACATGAAATTACGTCGAAGGACACGTCAGATGTAAAAGCGATGACAGCAGCAGTCACGGCATGTTTAAAGCATACCACAACTTCATTGCAACAGCTGTGTCAACATGGCGACAGTTTCGGTGGCCTCCCCCTGGTGGTGAAGGAACCAGTGGCGGTGATTCCGAACGAGACGGCTAAGATCGGGCCCTCAGTCCCCTTACTTGATACTTATGCAAATGAGGTGGGGGTAGGTAGACCCTTACCTGCCGCTCTGATTGATATAGCCAAGATCGGGCCCTCAGTCCCCTTATACGATATTCATGCAAATGAGGAGGGGGCAGGTAGTTCCTTGCCTGCCGCGCCGCTCTTGCCCATAGCAGAGACAGCTGCTGACCCCCCTGGAGGGTCATCTGAGAATGCAGTTGAGAAGCAATCAACATCCTCTGTCGCGGTCGACCGCCCTCCTTTGGGAAATGAACCAAAAAGTCTTGTTCCACCTGCATGTGGTATCAAAAGAGTATCTTTTGGCATTTTTGACGGGCACAAGGACAAAGGAATCCCTTCAAATGGACAAACTACCGGTTCGATAACGAACCAACCGAAAAAACAGACTGAAAACCGAAAGCACTGTGCCGCTCGTCCAAAAACGAGCAATTCTAAGAAATTTATATGTAATCTGACGACCCCTCCAAAACTGAACTTCTTTTCTAGAAACACAAATGGAGACGCACTGCAGACCCTTAAAGGTACAAAGAAGATAGGCAAGGATGTGCCTGAAGCTGCTGTGGTAAAGGTGAATCCTAAAAAACGTCAAAGACTCGACTCCGATAACCTGGAAAGCGAGGCAGGATCTTCATCAATTAATCTATGTGATTTATCCACATATTCAAACGATGACGACACAGAAACAGCCCAGACAAGTGTACTGAATAGCACAATGGTAGCTCCGATTCAAATGTGATCATAGCTGAGGAAGTCTCCCCGTCAACAAATCCCTGGGCTTCAAAGAAAAAATCTGGTCTGAAAGAGGTGGTCTTGTCAAACAAACTAAAACAATCTACCATCCTTGATCACAGGACACCAAATAGGAATTCTAGGCTCCTCCACAAATCCTTAATGGACGAACGGCCCGGTTTGGTACATCAGGGCCGTATAAATAAAACAAGGAGCCTGAATCCAAAACTAACAGCAGGACAGCGAGCAAAGGAAAACACTAATGCTAGTATAGATGCCAAAGAGTATCGATTGGAGAAAAATGCAAGAATTGCTATTATTAACGTCCTCAAAGACGACTCTGCGGTAAATTTGAACAGAAGAAATGTTATGCGCCTCTTACATGCGGTGCCCGCACTAAGAACAGTGTCCACTGACGACATAGCGATCATCGAATACATGTCGGAAGCCCACGAGGACCGAGTATACTTGCACATAAAGTCCTATGCGGTCCGAAAAGCCATCTTGGCAGCAAAAGACGATTTACTGCAGCTTGGTTTTGATGTTAGCGAACCAAACCTTAAACCTGAACGGGTTGCCAGCCCTAATGAGAGAAAGTCAGCAAGTGGATATGAAAACAGAGTATCCACCCTCACAAAGAGAAAATTCGAGCTAACACAACACTTGGGAACAGTATATCATTCAAATCATCATGGAACTCAACATAGGCTTGATGCGTCAAATCATTAGCTATCGGCCGTCAAGGAACGAATAGCGACCTCCTTAATCTCATGGAATACTAGAGGATTTCGTCACCTGTTTGAAGAATTTCCAATTGACTTGGAAAACAACTTGATAATTTGTCTGCGAGAAACATGGCTGAGGACCCCCCCGGTGAAAGATGGCTATGTGAGCCTGCTAAATCCGGCAGGTAAAAATGCACATGGACGACCATTTTCAGGGCTAATAACCATGATCAAAATTGGTCGCAATTGGGAGGTGCTAAAAAGTGAAAATCCTAATATATTCATCCAATGCACGCTACTTCAATACAAAGATCGCAGTCCACGGCTACAGAAACACATCCTATTATTAAATGTGTACTGGAACCCGGTGATGATTACAACGAAGAACTTTGTATCTGCTATAACGGCGATCTTGGACAAAAATCTGCATGAAACGAGCAACCCTATGGTCATCATATGCGGAGACATGAATCTGTCATGGTTTGATTCGAACGGTGACCGGTTGAATCGCATGAAGACGCAATGTCATCAAAATCAAGCAAGACGTACTCAATGGGACAACATCATGGAGACCTATGATTGTGACATGGTAAATGGTCAAGTGATTGGCGACATACCACAAAATAACACGTGGCACAACATGGGTCTTGCAAAAACACTAGATTACATCTGGGTGTCCAAACATTCATGGGACCTAATTAGAGCCATGCATGTAACACCAACCAAAAATAGTGACCACGAGATAATGGTGATGAATATGACCATAATCTCCGGGTGTACGAGGCAGCAATCAACAACTATCCTTGATGTAAATAACGGGAAAAACAGGTTACGAATATCTTCCCGTCAGATATCAACTATCACGACTGAATTAGATGAAGTAAAGATCTGGTCGGCCAGCAACATAGACTATGTGTCACTCTTACCCTGCCGTCAAGAGAGTGCGTTATGGAAAAAAAACTCGGTAAAAATGCACACTCATGAATGGAGTACAAAGTTAAACAACGAAAAAAAGAAGGTAAATAGTGAAATACGCCAGTTGAAACTACATGGAGGACCGGACATGTGCAAATCGATACAAAGACGACGGCAAGCATACCGCAATTGGGTAAAAGCCTTTAAGTACCAGCGTGACCAGGAACGTGGAGAAGTAATGTTGAGCCTGCTGAAATCGCATAAATGCAGCGACACCTGGCAAATACTTAACAACTGCACAATAAATCAAGCGACCAGGATGGCAAATGTGGTGACGGAAGTCGATTGGAATCAACATTTCAATAAAGTCTTCCTAGGAAATGTTAAAATTGAACCAAAACACCTTGCTTTATCAGTTGTAAAGTGAGACTGCTGTGAATCCGCCGACGACATAGTCACCGCAATTGAGAAGCTGAAAAATTTGCGAGCTGCAGGACCCGATGGCATCACAAATGTGATGCTTAAACAAAATAAATTAGAATGGTCTAAATTCATCGAGACATTTGCCAAGATTGCATTGATGAGAATAATTCCTGCAAATTGGACAACAGCAATAATTGTCCCAATCTTCAAGAAGGGCGATCGGGCAAACCCAGCTAATTATCGACCCATCGCCCTTCTGGACACAATCGGCAAGGTGTTTGCAAATTTTCTCCAAAAAAACTAACGAAGTGGTCAAATGCAACTGGAATCACAGACTGCCGACAAACAGGGTTTACGAAAGGTGTCGGAACCGAAACCAACCTGACACTGCTTAACATTCTCAAACTGAATGCACTGGCAAGAAACACGCAGCTGTTCTTTGCATTCATAGACCTTCATCAGGCCTTCGATTGCATCGACCGAGATTTACTGTGGGAGAAATTATACAACTGGAATTGTCCCCATGACATCTTGCAACCAATCATAGCATTACACACGGCAACAACAATCCAAATAAGGCTGAATGAAGCAGGTCACTTATCAGAAAGAATGAAAACACAAAGAGGAGTCAAGCAGGGTTGCCCGATTGCTGCCTGCTTATTCAAGCTCTTTATCGCTGACATTCCCGCCGCTCTAGGTGACGTCCGTTGTTTTCCACCAAAGATAAACGGGACCCATATAAATTGCATGATATACGCAGACGATCTTGTATTGGTTGACACTACGCAGATCGGCTTGCAACGACTCCTCCACAAGTCACAACAGTATATGTCGACCAATAATTTGAAAATAAACACGTCAAAAACAAAGATTATGAAAGTCGGATCTTACAAAGGAGCGAAGAAACAACCATTTAGATGGAGAGTGGGAACAAATTATATTGAGGAAGTAACAGAAATCAGATATCTGGGCATCATGGTAAACAACTCGATATGTGAGAGGAGCTGGGTCCGTGATGTGGAGCTCCGGATAAAGATTCTGGCAGCGCAAGGCTCACAAATTCATAATCTTTATGGAAAATTCTCTTTGATTCCGATTCGTCTGTTCTACTTGTAAAAAGTCATTCCTTCAATTACGTATGGAGCCGAATCTGGATGGAATCTCGATTATAAAATCTGGGCAAAATTAGAAGGCCACTTCTGGAAGCGAGTACTAAGGTTACCAAAATGCCTTTCAATAACAGTAATAAGGCAAGAACTAGCTCTGGATGACCTTTACACAACTGTGCTATGGAAATCACTTGCACTACTGCGAAAGATGTTAATAGCGAATAAAGAACCTGCATATGAAATCTTAGTGGTAAAAGATATGAAACATGCCGGAGATGTATATACAAAATGGTTTAAGAAGGCAAATGACATTATGACAGCCGCTAACATATCTGAAGAAATGCTGAGAAAGTGGCCACAAGTCGCAAAAAAAAACCTAAAAGAATGGACATTGGCAGGGAATATAGTAAGATTGGAAGGTCAGATATCTGCATCCAAACTTGGGCCGACTGCCAATAAAATGAACAAGATGCCAGGGTACCTTCTACAATTTCCCTCGAGGTACCATCGTGATCGCTTTCTGAAAGTGAGAATGAATGCGATAAGAACAAAGGAAATCTTACTAATAAGAAAGGACGCAGAGACCAGAGACAATCTGTGTAGATTTTGTCAAGGGGACATTGAAACAGTGAGACACCTCTTAGTTGCCTGCCCCAATCTCTGTTCGTTAAGATCTGTACATCTGAGTAAATATGCTCCGAGAAATGAGAATATGGAAGACTGGTGGTACCGAATAATGAGTGGGAGTTCTATTCACCTAATATGCTCTGTGATAAACTTTCTTGATGCCATTCAATTATAAGGCCACGTGGACGGAGGGGCAGGCTTCTTCTTCTTCTTCTTATTCTTGAGGTTGTAAAGGATGTGTTTTGATTGAGACGATGTGTTAAAACAAAAAGTTTAATAATAAACTAAGTTTAAAATAAAAAAAAAAAAAAGGTTGGATAGCAGATCGTCACGGATGTTCAGGAGAGCAGTTTCCGTGTTTCTGGCATCACTGAATCCAGACTGGTGGTCATGGAGACAGCCAACAGAATTGGAATGAAGGTTAAGCTGGAACTTTTCCAGTTGTTTTCCCAGAAAGGGAGTAATGGAAATTGGGCAAAAGTTAGCTGGACAAGAAGGATCAGCTGTGGGTTTATTGAGAATAGGATGCACAAAGGAGTGCTTCAGAGGGGAGGGGGAAGGATCCTGAGGCAAAGGAGTGGTTGCAAAAATCAGCAAGGGCCGGAGCGAGGGTGTCAATGTGGTCCTTGATGGTTTTAGAGGAACAGGGATGAACCTGTTTTGACGAGGCTTTCATAGATCAGATTTGTCTAGCGAAAAGAGGAAAGGACGAGAAGGATGGTGGGGGGGTGGCTAAAGGAGGGTCAGCAAGCACAGATGGAGAGGGGAGGGGAGGGGAGGGGTGTAGGTGGAGAGGGTGGACAGGATGTCCTGTTTTTTTTAATGAAGTGAGAGGCAAGGGCATTGCAAAGAGCCTGGGAGGCAACAGGAGGGGTAGAGACTGCAGCAGGGTTGGCTAGCTCCTTGCAGATTTTAAAGAGTTCGGCCGAGTTGTTAAAAACCGCAGAGACACAAGCTTGAATGTGGACTCTCTTCTTGGTTAGGACAGAGAGTCGTTATTGCCTTTGTAGCAGGTGACAGGCAAGTTTGTCAGAGGATGAACAGGAAGTCCTCCATTTCCTCTCAGCCGCCCTACACTTAGTTTAAGTGTAGCTAGGTCAGAGTTCA
Source organism: Ambystoma mexicanum (assembly GCF_040938575.1). Lineage (NCBI taxonomy): Eukaryota > Metazoa > Chordata > Amphibia > Caudata > Ambystomatidae > Ambystoma > Ambystoma mexicanum. Next base: position 380,022,835 of record NC_090937.1, on the reverse strand, counting down.
GAGGTCGGAGCTGGGCGATGTGTGGAGGCTGCTCCGTCCGGAGTGTAGGGAATACTCGTTCCACTCGACGGTTCATGGGACATCTTCGTGTCTGGACTATATCCTAGCAAGTTTCCCCCCCCCGGTACACCGAACAGCTGACTGCGTCCTCTTGCCCAGAATGCTTTCTGACCACTCGCCGGTCCTCTGGTCTTTGAATCCGGAGTGGGTGGGACGATCTCGCCCTTTTTGGAGATTTAAACCTGCGGCACTCTCGAATATCGTGTTTAAAAGTGAAGTGCATGCTTTGATCAAATCATATTTTCACGAGAACATGGGCTCAGTACCTGAGATGAGTACAGTATGGGAGGCGTTTAAGGTTGTACTAAGGGGAGGTTGCCTCTCCTTGGAACTGGGTGTGCTAAAAATGATCCGTAGACACATGAATTAAACTGAACTGGAAGTTAAGGTACAGGAAGGAGAGGTAGACAAGGGGGGCGGGACTGGGCTAATGGCTAAATTGAAGGAAATGTTGGACCGCTTTAACGACCAAGCTGTGCGGGAGGTCAAGTATCTGGCACGTCGTGCAATGGCCCATTGATATGGTGAGGAGGGGAGGTCGGGCAAACATTTGGCTGCAATGGTTAGGTATGAAAGTGGTAGCATGGACATCGCTGCTGTAAGGACACCGGAGTGGGGGTGGTGGTGAAACTGGAGGCCATAACGGATGCTTTGCGCCAATATTACGAAACTTGATATGCATCAAAAGGGTCGATGTCTATGGCAGAGCTTAAGGGGTATATAAAGGAGGCAGCCCTCCCGCTGATGAGTGAGGTGGCGGTAGAAGCATTGGCTGCACCGCTTACGCTTGACGAGATTCTCCAGGCAATTCACGCCCTGCCCTCTTCCAAAGTGCCGGGTACAGACGGAATTACGTCAGAGTTCTACAAGGGGTGGGGCCCCAAGGTTGCTTAGCATATGTTAACGGTATGGGAGGAGGGCATGAGGGTGGGACTGCTCCCCCCCAACAATGCGCAAAGCAGGAATTCCACTGATACTGAAACCAGACAAGGACCCCTTAGAATGTTCCTTGTACAGCCCAATTTCATTGCTAAATTTAGACACAAAAATGTTTGCGAAGTTACTGGCGGACCGCCTGCTAGCGTATGTCTCACACATTATACACGTGGACCAGTCAGGTTTTATCCCGGGGAGGTGGACCTCGCTGAACCTGCGTAGACTGTTGCCCAGATAGATCCCTAAGTGCAGGCCACATCGGCTCTGCTAGACATGGAGAAGGCATTCAACTCTGTTGAGTGGAATTACCTTGTCGAGGTACTGCGTCCGCTAGGGACCCCTGAGTACTTTCTCTCTGTGGTACGGTTACTGTATGCTGGATCAAGTGCCCGAATTGGAATTGGTGGAATAAGGTCTAGGGCCGTTGAATTGGGATGGGGGACCAGGCAAGGCTGCCCGCTCTCACCCTTGCTATTCGCCGCAGTGATAGAGGTGATGGCTGCTCGGCTGAGAAAGTGTCATGGGGCTAGAGGCCTAGCATTGGGGAGTACTATGGAACTGGTGTCATTATATGCAGACGTTGCTATCCTATACTTTAAAGACCCCGTGACCATTATCACAGGAGGTGACGCAGTTTGGAGAGGCTTCGGGTCTTATGATAAAACTAAATCTATTTTATTCCCATTGAATGAGGCCACCATTAAGCCCCCAAACATTGAAGGGTACAGGTGGGAGCAAACGGCTATCACATATCTTTGGGTTCGAGTCAGTAGAAATGCCCAAACACTTTAGCAGACAACCATGTAAAATACTTGCACACTCTGAAGGCGAGGGTGGAGAGGGGGTGCAGTCTTCCCCTCTAACTGCTGGGCAGGATAGCAGTAGCTAAGATGGTGGTGATCCTCAAACTAGTATACATTTTTCAAAACATTCCAGTTTGGCCGGGGGTCAGATACTTTGCGGAAGTGAAAGTATAGCTGGTAAAGCTGGCCTGGCACCCACGAAACCCAAGGATTGGTTGGGACATGCTAACTCTTCCTTTGGATAGAGGGGGCATTGGAGCACCAGATGTGGAATTATATTTCCTAGCATCTCAACTGTACTTTGCTACCTGGTAGATACGGGTGCCTCGGCCTCTCCCCATGTACACATAGAAAAGTGCTCAGTGTGCCCGTTCTCACTGCAGGTGGTCCTGATCTCCAAAAGGGCATTGGACAAATGTAAATTTGATCCTGTGGCGTGCACACTATACGCTTGGTAAAGAGTCCTGAAGAGACTGAGAGTAGACGTCCTCTTCGACCCAGGCATTCCACTGTGGAATATAGAGTTTGACACCAACATGTGACAAAGCTATTATTCAGGAGTGGCAGGGAGCAGGGATCAACCGTATGGAGGACCTGTATCTGAACGGTTCCTTCATTACACATGAGTTATTTGCTGAAAAGATGTGTGGGGGCTTTCGAGGTGGTGGAGGGTATCTCTATAATGTAGGGTTAGACTATCCCTTGTGAACTGCTGTGCTGTATGTTTGACTGGATCCAGAGACTAGCAAAGCAATTTCGGAAACTGCTTACGACATGCATGATTGGGGCTATGTGATGTATACTGTTGAAATGGACAAGTTCATCTCCACCAGGGATAAATATGTGGTTGAAATATTTGACCTTGCTAAGTGATACTGACAAAAGAATATGATAACCTTTGCATGCTGCAGAATAGACCCAAGAACATTTGGGGTCCCTTCACGGCCTACTTGTTGTCCCGGAGCTCTGATCCGGATAGGTTGGGAGGGAAAGATGGGAAGCAGTTAATAGCTTGTTATTGAACCCAGTGTGTAAACAGAACTACTCTGACAAAATATGATCCGAGGTCTCTGATGTTTCCACTTCTTTGCAATTGATGTGTATGTTCTAAAATAATCGGCTGGCTGGTGTGCGAGAACAAAACCTGGCTTCAGTGTAGCTGCAGTTATAGGCTTGTCATTGTACCTTTACTATACAATGTACAGACATTGTAATGAGATGTGAATCAATTAATAAAGTTTAAAAAAAATGTAAAGCAATAAAAACATGTATATTTAAAGTATTTAATGAGTATGCACTGTTACTTCACAAGGTATCCCTCGTTCTAACATTCACAAAAATAATCAAGATTGTGGTACAATAGTCTTATTATGAATGCGTAAATAGTTTTGGATTATTCACAAAATACACTGTTGTGCCTGTTCCAAACGGCCTATATACATTTGGATAATTCACAGATACACTGCTGTGTCTGTTTCTAAAGGCCCACAGCATGGCTGTGAGTTTAGCCCACTGGGCTTTCTCAAGGGTTGATCCATACTCTTCAAGATGGGGCAAGTTGGCCAGCTCAGATGCAGCAGCGGCCTCTAAAGGCTTGCTGTTCAGAGAATCCTTTGTAAAAGATATGGCAAAGATTCCCAGCACTTGTGCCATTTTGGACCATGCCCAAGCGTCGTTTTGTGTGGTTTTCAGAAGAGCTGGCAGAGGAAGGGGCCACTCTAATTCAATCGGAGACAGATTTATAACAGAGCATCCTGGCGAAGTCTAGAAGACACAAAGCCAAACCCCTTTTTTCTGTTGGACGGAAGAGCGAGTGGATGGCAGAACACAAGTCGTGAATTCAGGTGAGCGTAGAGGCGTTGATGCCTCCCTCACAAGTGAGCATAGTATCTCTCGCGGATGAAGGAGACTAGCATTGTGGCAAGAAATCACCAGAGATGCCTCTGTGCTGGAAACGATTCTGAGCTTCCATTTTGAAATTTAGCAAGACCCTGTACAAGAAAACACTCTGCCTCCAATTTCCTGTTCATAGGAGGACCGAAACCTAATGGCATGAGAAGTCCACAAACTTCAAACAAAGCTTGCGATCACCCCAGCTGAACTGAAGGCAGACAGTTTCTTGAGCAGCACCTTTTTAGTGAAGAAGTAGCTCTAAATAAGACCTGATCTCAATGCATCCTTGGTTTATCAGTATTTCAAGTTGGAGGGTATTAGAAAGGCGATTGGCTAGCGCGAATAAACCTGCAAGACGGTTGTCATTTTCAGGCCTCATCAGCGCTGCCTCCAGTTCGTTTGGCAGGGGCATCGGTGAGAAATCTCATCTGTGCCATGGTGTTCACCAAACTGCTCAAGTCTGTAGTGAGCAGACTGCACGAACAAGATATCAGGCTGATAATTTACCTGTATGATTGATATCTGCATTACTCCTCTCTCAAGGGAACCAAACAACATCCCTACTGGAAGAGCTGGGGTTCTTATTGAACTCTGATGAATCAGAGATTCACTCTTCCCAAAGGCTGGACTTCATGGGTTTCGTGAAAGACTCAGCTCAGGGGATGCTCTGTTTTTTTCTGTCAAAGGTAAGGGGCATCAAGAGGGAGATTCAATCGCCCCTAGCAAAGGATTTATTATTCCTGAGAGACCTAGCAAGATAATTGAGCTGCCTAGCATCCTCGATCCAGGGGATCTTCCCAGGCTCACTGCACTACCAAGTGCTTCAGCAGTAGAAGATATAGCACCTCAGCAAGGGGCCGTCATATGATCAGATGACCCCTCTGTTGCAAGAAGGCAGTGGTCTTGGTGGTATCACCATATGGAGGCTTTGAATGTGAGAGCCATCTTGGAGTCCTCCCCAACTTGGTGATTGAGTCAGACGCCAGCTGGGGAGGCTGGGGAGCACACTGTGGAGAGATTTAGACCAGAGGGGGATGGTCAAAAGTGGAACTCAAACTCCACATCAACTGTTTGGAATTACTAGCAGGTTCTTTTGCAGTAAAGTGCTTTACTCGGAAGAGAGTGAAATTATGTATTCTCCTGAAAATTGACAATGTCTCAGCAGTAAGATGTATTAATCGGCTGGTAGGGACATGGTCCAAGATTCTGGTGGAATTGGCCAAGTCATTGTGGTACTTGGTGAAGTGTGGCGACCAGAACCTGTTGACAGTCCAAAAATCCCAAACTAAAAGTGAACTGTAAGTAATAATCAGTACCCCATAGAAATCCATAGTCCACCTTGTCTTCCATTTGTCCTTATCCCACCCTCTAGGCAATCCTATCCTTATCCTGGTAACTTGTTAAAACTGTCAGTATTATCCATGTAACCCTTCCCTTGATTTCTAGTGCGAGCACCAGCTCTCTTTTCATTTTGTGTGGTGTAAACTGTAAAACCTTAGTTATATTTCGAGTAATCCAACTAATTTCCATATATTTTATTGTTGAGGTTGACCACTGGGGTGGTAAGGTTGACCTTCGCGAATCAACCTTGGTGATTTCTGTGTTCCTCTTCAACAATATAGTCTAGATAATTCATTTCAAGTAACATTTGCCATTCTTTCTAAACTGAAGTTTTCATTTCGACCGCTTTATTTTTCTTAAACTGAACCCTATTTCAACCTGAAAATCTCATTCAAAACTGCAGCTACCCCCATTCTTTCACTTCTGTAATATACCTGTTATGTACCTCTGTCACTCAGACTAAAAACCACATCACGATTTGCAATATTCCACCCGTTTTTTAAAGAAACCGTTTGGGTGAATTTACACGGAAATTGAAAGGAAATGCAACTTTTACGCGTGTCATTTGGCTGCAATCCATTTTAAACCTTCCACTCATTTTCGAATGATATGCTCTTGGTAATCCATTGCTTGTGATTGTTAGTGTCTTTGCATTGTTGCTTTAGTGAGGAATTGTATTTGTTTCAAGGTGTTTAACACACATTCATTATTTATTTTTCCATTTCCGAGTATCATTTCATAACATTGCAAGGGGTTTAAAATCCGTTTTTCTCTTATTTGATGAGGGAGAGTCAGATTTTGGTTCCGTTTCTTGCCTCTTATTCCTGATTAGCTGCTGCTTCTTTCTATCCATTCAGAATTCAATTATTTGTGGGTTGAGGGAACATTGCAGGCGGAAATCCTAACTTGGGTGCTATCGTAAATCAAAAAGTGCTCCTATTTCCTGGTGTTTTGTATGCGTTCCACTAGAAGGTTAAACCAAGTGCATTGCTTACATTCTCATTGTAACTATCACCCCATTGGTGATTGCTGCCCCATATTAAAAATGGTATGATTTATTTTGAATTTTAAATAAATAAATATTGCATTTAACCAACCAGCCTGGTTCATGGTCCATTGTGACCCGGGGTATTTGAAAAAGTGGGTGTGATATGAGTTGTGCACCTTCTCAAATTGAATCTGCATAAAATAAGGAGAAAAGCATCTCAGTTGTGCTCTACATACTAGGCCGAGACCAAAGTGTGTGTCGCCTGATTGAAATCTTTAACAGCAATCTGATTTCTCCACCCTCAGAATCGATATATCAATTTGGTTTTTGTCAGTCTAAGTTTAGGGTTCTCTTCCTTCGGTCTGTTGGCTCACCTGGTTAATGTGGTTATCACAATTTCTGCCCCAGTTCTCACGACTGGATGAGTGTGTAGTGGAGGTCTTGTCTTTATTATGGCTACGGCAAACTGTCATGGCAGAAGCTTGCTGCTCGAGTTCTTTGCTTCACAGGTCCTTCAGTTGATCTGTGATTCCTAGGCAGATTTCATTACTTTCACATGAGCCAACCAGTGATTGGTCCCTCTTCTGCTGGAGTTAATGGTAGCATGGGCCTGTTGGATCCATTAATCACCTCTGTCGAGGTTAAATCCACTATAATGGATCGGTGGGCACATGTTACCCTCTTTGGGATCCTTGGAAGGCGGCCTATAACAATGGGAAAGGTTTTGGGGACTCTCCTCCTGAAAAGGTTGGTTCTTCTGGGGAATCCTCTTGGGATCCTTACTTGGTTCCACGTCTATTTCATGGCAACCATTGGAACTGATTAAGGCTATTGATATAATGTGTCTACCACTTACAAATTATATCCTTATGGCCATCGCATCTGCCTGGCAGGTTAAAGATTAGGGATTCCATGGGTCATATCTCCTTCCTGATAATATTCAGGGGATTACTGTGCTAATATTGCGATCCTTTGCCAATGAAAAGTAACAGAATACATGTCAGCATTCAACTTTCTTGCTTCCAATGGGGCTTCCCTTGGATGTGTGACTGGTGATAGTCCCTTAAATCAGAATTAAAGAGTTGTTGGTGGAAAATGTATCAGACCCTTGGCTTTTAGAGCTTTTAGAGCTTCTGGAGCTGAAAAAGGTGCCCTTCATCTTGAAGTGGCAGGTGTTTCTCTTAACAACAAGGCCCTAGGATCATGCAATGGAGGTGCAGCAACATCCTGGCCAGTCTCTCGAGGTGTTCTGTGGGTGGGCATTCACAAGGCTTCAAGAAGGCTGTTGCTACTATCTTGGAAGTACACTACACTATTCCTTAGATTGTCTTTCTTCATGTGGTACATTCATCTGTAGCACAGTCTTCCTCTGGCAAAAGGGGCAGGTCGTTGTGTTCAGATACCCACTAAAAGGTGTTGGGGCATGCATCGGCATGCTATGGTGGTCTGTGTGTTTGAAAGACCCTTTCCATCTCAGACTTTGCTAATCTTCCAATCTAAGTACTAAAATGAAGAAGAGCCGGGTGAAGGTACTGGAAATCATCATTTTTCCTAGTCCTACTCTTCCTTGTCTTAGTATTTACATCCGCCTCTTCCGCTCTTGGTGGACAGCGGCACAATCGTCTGAGGGAATGTTATCTAAATGATTTTGGCATCTGGGTGCTATTTATACCTCAGAGGGTGGAAGGGTTCAGGACAAATAAAAGTTGGAGAAAGGTTTCTGTGATGGAGGTGACCACCTCAAATATAAATCCTGGGAAATGGAAGAGCAGGAGTTGGAATAATGAAGTTTACTGCTAAGCAACCCGAGCATTAGTCTGTTACTAGGCGGCACCTCTGGGTCTTCTTACCCAGGACTATTGATATTCCATACCATGCCATTCCAGCAGTCCTTATTCATACTTCTGGTCCAATGTTTAACTCGCCACCTTCCCCTTTTTGGCTTGAAACAAACTCCACCATCCCAAGGCACCTAGAAACAGTGTCATGTAATTCCTGTGCCATGTGACCAGCAGCTGCTCCATTGCATTCCATGTGCCTACTACTACCTTGTGTCAGAAGTTCCAAGCGCAAGGAGGCACTTCAACCCTACACACACCCCCACACCCTTTTTTCATTACATTTCACGGTGCACTAAATGTCAGTCTGCATGTTGACGTGTGACACACTATTGCAGAGAAAGTGAGGCTGGACATTTCCACCTAAGACTCCTCTAACTATATTGTTGGTTGTGTACATTTTGTATATATATATTTTGAACATGTTTATTGATGAACAAAAGTAGAAGGGAAATCGAGTTTTAGACTCATCTGAATATGGTAAGTTTGCACATCTCGTATCCATCCATGTCTGTTTAGATTGGAGTGGATGAAAACATTTCTTTCTTATGAAATAGTGTTGAAAAAACAGTGCTTCAAAAATAGTTTCTTCTTTTGGGCCATTTTACATCGTCCCTTAAAATTGTCGTCGTCCTGTGTAATTTCTTCTTGATTATCAAATTGTTTGTAATTGTAGGCTGAGAGTGCCATCTAGAGGAATGTATTAGACTAACTTTGCGGAAAAATAACAGATTCTGCCTGCAATCGACTAAGTTTAAAGGAATGGTTCGGTCAAAATTTTTTATTGCCCCTACGGGTCGGCCATGTGTTTTTAAGCCTAAGTCGCTCGATTTTAGAAAAATTTCCTATGGACCTTACCTTTTCATCCATTAAACGCACGCGAAAACAGGCATCAGGGAGCTGCCCCCGCCCCTGAGCCTGTCATCAGCAGACGCGTACCGCCCATTTCACAACGCCAAAGCATGTCTCTTGTCAACATTCGCTGCGCTTCAGCTAATGACGTGTCGCCATGGAAATGGCAGGACGCTTCTTTCCTCAATAAGTATAAACAGACCGTTTCACAACACAGAGCAGCAGATTTTCGTTTCCATTCCTCTCTCTTTGTTACTTTGAGTATTCTGTGACTCGTTTCTGTGCTCTGGTCAGCTACCTTCGTTGCTTGTATCCCGTGTGAACAGATACCAGTACCACCGCTATCAATTATTTTAGTTTGTTTAACACACAATGGCTACAATAATGCCCTACATGTACGAGCCCGAGTATACCGAGGAGGAACTACTGGAAAGGGAAACAGGCGAAAACGATGGGTCTTCGGACGGCAGTTGGGAGGACAATTCAACAGCTGAAGAGCCTGGACCTAGTCGCATGGACGGTGTTTCCACCTGGTGCGCATACAATCGGTGCGAGCTAATGCCAACTGAGGACGAGAACTGCTGCTGCTGTGAAAACTCGGGATGCGTGGCCTACATTTCGGAAGGCGCGCCACGACTGCAATGCATCACCGAGCTGCCAGACTTCAGGACAGCCTGCCTCACACGGTCCGTGTTGAGGATAATGATGGTGCTTATGCACAAACTTCGCGCAACTGTTCGTCCTTGTAATCCGAGTAACGAGTAAGTATACTCTGATTGTCATGCCACTCCTATTTCATGGTCTTCTAGTATATCCAAAATTACATATACATATCATTGTAATGCATGAAAGTCTTTCAATAGTGTGCAGTGTCTAGATAGCATTTGTCCAAGCAGAATGTCATTAGTTATAAGAATTGTCATTGACAACAAACGTTTATTAAACTTATCTTGGTCATTTAAAAACAGTTTGTTTCATTCCTTTTCACAGGTAGTACAGGCTGGTGGCCTATCGTTCCTTTACATGGTGGCTTCACGGGAAGCTTGGACACCGCGTTCGAAAAGTGATACCCGCCTGTGCCGTTCGTGCCATAAAAGAAACGTTCCCGAGTGACAGCGGTCAGTACAGGGGATTTTCTCTCGCTGTGCTGCAACCTGAACTGTACAATGTGTAAAGTTTTGTATTTTTGTGTCATCAAAATAAGATACAAAATAAAACACCACATATATTTTAACAATGGTTGTTTCGATTTTTTTAAATCAGTCAAGTGTGTCTCCATTCAAGGATGGACGTCAGACATCTGTGCTCGGAATGAGTGAAGTTCAGGTCGCTGTGAAGCGGGGTGGTCACTATCTAAGCTAACATAATATATTATCAATAATGCATGCACTAACTAACACTTGTTCAAAGTCTTTCAGTCGGTTATGTCTCTATAAAAGTCACACATATATCTATACTATCAATTAACATTGGATTATACAGGCCTTAGGTCAAGGGTCTTGACCACTATAATACACTGTTTGAAGTGTGGGTCTGTGCTCACAAGAATCTCCGGTATATGGCATTTGTTATTGATGGGCAACGATATACTGCAGTAGGGGTCTAATGTTAGTTGGGGATCTGCTAGGTTGGCATCATGGCGTGGTCAGTGGTCTGACACATGAAGAGAATACCTTGCAGGGACACAGGGTCAGAATGGCAGTAAGTTTCCACTGGCGAGGGTGCGTGGGCAAGGACACGCTTGTGGAGATGAACGAGCCATGTGCTTGGTTCAGGCCGGTTCACATGCAGGACTGTGATCTCAGAGAGTGATATGTTACATTTATTAGCTGTTGCAAATACCTCTGGAGTTTTCCAGTCAGAGTGGGAACGAGGGTGTGGGCCATGTGCTCTGCGCGCTGTACTATCGCAGTGAGGCCTGTTCACTAAAATGGAGTGGAAAGGGGGTACAAAAATGGATGCCCCGTGTCCTGCTCAGTGTTCCCATCTACGCGAATGTCATCCAAAGTTAACATAACATAAGGGCAAGGGGCGAACCCACTACTGGAGGCACTTGGTACGAGTTTCTACTGAGAAGTAAAGGATTAGAGGGGCCTGATGGCCCCTCGCTCCCACACACTTGTCTGCACGCCAAAAGGCGGTTCGCACCCGGGGATGAGCGCTGGCATGGGGGGCTGTGACGGGCGCAAACGGCCAAGGTGCCAAACAGCATGTACACTTCAAAAGGTATCCCACGCCCAGGGGCCATTGCTCACATGGGCTCCTCAGACCCTGTGTCTCCAGGCAGGCCTCCCCTGTGGCAGGCCGCCCCCTGCAATCCACATAAGTGTGTCTCCATTCAGCAGTCTTCCTGTGCCTTATCTGCACGCTCCAGGCCCATCCATCCCACACCCACTATCAAAGGCGGTTCGCAGCCGGGGATGAGCGCTGGCATGGGGGGCTGTGACGGGCACAAACGGCCAAGGTGCCAAACAGCATGTACACTTCAAAAGGTATCCCACGCCCAGGGGCCATCGCCCACATATCCTCCTCAGACCCCGTGTCTCCAGGCAGGCCTCCCTTGAGGCAGGCTGCCCCCTGCAATAAACATAATACCACGACATACACACGTCATTCATTCACAAACACACCCCTGTTTCTAATACTTTATAAACCACTTGATATGTCTCATGAGAACATCTTTGTGCTTTGCAAGTCAACTCCTGAACCTTCTACCTGAGAAGCACTGATATCTATGCTAATCTGCTCGTCGCCGTGCTATCTGTGACCGCTTCGAGCAAACTCGTCAGTGTGCTACCTGTGGCCATCTACCTGTTCTCCTGCAACATACTGCTCGGCCTGCTGAATCCAACTGTTTGTTGGTCAAGATAAGGACATGTATCCCAGTCATATTTCGGTCATTTTTACATTTCAATCTATTTGCTATTACAGTACCCAATAGAGCTATGGTCATTGGTCTCATTGCTATTCACTTGAGTTTCAATTGTTATGCTATTAATAGATCTATTTATTTTCATCTGTGTCAATTGTCATCGAATTGCATCCTTCGGGGGTCCAGTCTTTAATGTAAGCATGGTTCCTTTTCGTGCAAGACAGAACATCCAAAGGACGAGTCACATGTTCAGAGTTTAGTCACATAATTAAAAAAAATTCTGTAATTTATGCAAATACTAAGCCGCACATGATGAACTGGTATATTTCCGGCGACCAAAACAAACCTTGCATTGAGCATGGTATCGTTCATTTACTTTTTTATAACATTTTTATTCATCAAGGTTTTATAATAATCCTGATATTTACTTTTCAGAATTTTCAACAATGCCTGCCTGTTCGATTAGCGGTTGCCCTTCGAAGACCCATGCTAAATCTGAAGGCACTATAATGCATGTATTCCCGAAAACTGTTGATTGAATAAGAGAATGGGTCAGACATTGCGGATATCCACTGGATTAGCTGGAAAGTAGAGTCCAACAAGTCTTTGAGGACAAGAGGGGTGATCGATACCGCATCTGCAGCCGGCACTTTCCCTCGAACATGTACACCACATCTTGGGTAACAAAGAAGAATAAACGGCGATCGACACGAAAATTGCTCGCAAACGCTATTCCCAATCTATTCGTCCACAATCCGCCACTGGTAAGTCAAGTGTCCGTTTTTAGCTTTAGGCCTTGCGGTAGTGTGTAGGTAGCCAAATGGATTCATTGATATTTTAGGTGTTGTTTCCAATTTGTAATGCGTTCGACATTCATATGAGTGTATAGCTTTTTGAATAATGACATTTATCAATATATTATTTTTAGATTTCATAACCCACAAACGAAATCTATATATGGGCACAGGGAACTGTGCTATATTGCGCATTACTCGGGTATTCTGTCTCCTTACATGGCAATTTTAAATATTGGCATTTCATTATCAGACAATAATTTACCTTTACAACTTCTTGACTATCCCTTGAATCTGAAGCAAGAACATTCTACTTCCGTCACGTGCTCGCAGTTATCAACCACTTCTAGCGCGTATCAGGTAATCATACTTGGCTATTCCGCTACAGACTTGTTTTATGCATGTCAAGTAATAGTTTGTATGTATCGTGTGATTATTTTACAATTGTTTGGTTAGTTCTTTCTAATTGATATACACCTTAGTTGTCGTCCCCTGGTGTTTGTTTTCAGTTATAATTAGTGTTATCCATACTAATGCAAGTACTGTCTTTCAGGGAGATGCTGAAGCGTCCACCACATTGACAACAGCCCTAGATGTTCTTCAGCAGCACGAGGTATGGATACTGACAGCTCAATCGACCGTGATCATCAGGACTGGAACACTTGTCGTTTGATTGTTCTACACCATGTTTCATTTGTGGTTAGCCTTTGATATGTACCTGTGCGGTCGACCCCAAGCGTGTGTTGTGTTTTCAATATTGCAATCCTTACTAATGCAAATACTATGTTTCAGGCAGTTGTTGAATCGTCAACTCATGCACTTGATGCGGAGCTTGACATTCAAGTAATTCCGGTGGAAGTGGGACCATGCGGATACGAATCGGCGCAACCGCTTTCGGAAGTGCGCACAACATTGACAACAGTCCTAGATATTCTTCAGCAGCATGAGGTATGGATACTGACAGCTCCATCGAGCGTGATCATATAACCTGATTCCATTTGCTATACTTTCTTCCCTATTAACGCAAGTACTGTGTTTCAGGGAGACGATGGAGCTTCCACTACAATCACAAGATCCCATTTAGATGATGCAGATGTAAAGAAATCGGAGAAATAAGTCGATTAAATCTGATCATATTTAAATGTTCCTTGATTCTTTTAGACAATGCAACATTTGTGGTTATCTCTTTATATGTACCTGTGCCGTCGACCCTAAGTGTGTGTTATGTTTACAATATTGAAAACCATACTAATGCAAGTACTTTGTTTCAGGGATTTGCTGATGCTTCCTCTTCAATACAATCATTTGTGGCAGTCCATGCAGAGCCAGAGGTATGGATACTGACAGCTCCATCGAACTAGGTCATCAGAGCTCGAATACTTGTCGTTTGATTGTTCCACACAATGTTTAAATCGTGTTTGCCTATTGAGATGTACATGTGTGTTCGTCCTCACGTGTGTTTTATGCTAACAATATTTTGATACACAGTAATGAAAATACTATGTTTCAAGGAGTCGATAGAGCCTCATTCCGTGCTGTCTATGCGGATACAGAAAATATAGTTGTTGCAGCGCAAGAGGAAGGGGAGACATGCGGATACGTATCGGAGCAACAGCATGCAGATGTTGAAGGTCGAGTCAAAAAAGTTGCAAAGAAAAGAAACAAAAATAAGGTTAGTTACAAACAGTTCACAACTCTAGACTTTTTTTGTGCTGGGGACTATTTTATGTTTTTTTCAAGTCAATTGTACTATACTTTATCTTGTGTTTAAACTGAACATCCCTTTTCCAATCTGTCCTCTAGTTACCCGTGGGTCTACGAACTATACATACACAGACAGTGAAGCGAATGAGAGATGTTGCTTGCCAGACCATTTACACTATGGAGGCTATGGAGGAACTATTAATTCAGACGCAGTGGGTTGAGACTCGGGATGCTCATGTCCAATGTACAGAAAATGAAATGAATGTGTCCGGAGAATCCGGCAAAGTTGTATTGGACCATTGCAACAGTACGACCGCACCACCGCAACAACATGATACTGGATGTATTGAAGATAGCTCTGAAGTAGTCGCAGATCAATTTACACAATCTACACCCGCCAAAAAATTGCCACCAAAAAAGCTGTCGACATTGTTGTGTTCTCTCATCAATGTTGAAGTAGCAGATGTTGAAATGACAGAGAATGAACAAGAAGCAGCATTCACCGACGCATCAGAACTTGATAGCAGCGATATTTCTTTCAAATGTGGTGATATGTCCTCAACGTCACAGGCCGAAACAACTTTGACGCCGGATGATAGACTAATGAAAGAGGGCAAATACATAGTATTCGACAGTTGTTTGATGGATATTATAAGTATGCTGAAATGTGGGCATTCCGTCAGAGGGAAAGTATGTGGGAAGCCATTGATTCATGTGACTCGTCAAAAACAAGGCAGTAACGTCACAATAAATGCCGCCTGTAGATTACATCATACGTTCTCATGGTCTGCACAACCGATGCTGGGGAAACTGCCAGCAGGCAATCTACTTTGTGCAGCTGCATCACTTTTTAGTGGCTCCAGTTTTAGAAAGTTAAAGTCTTTCTTTCAGTTTGTGGGACTCCATTTCATTTCAAAAACGCAGTACTACAAATACCAACATGATTATCTGTTTCCGGCCATTAGTGATGCTTGGAAAATTGAACAATTGTCTCTAGCAAGTACATTCGAAGGCAAACGATTCAGGCTAGCCTGCGATGGACAGTGCGACAGCCCTGGATTTTCTGCCAAGTACTGCACCTACCACTTTCAGGACATGGATAGTAAGAATATTGTGAGTTCGGTGGTCGTGCAGGTAACACAATGTACATCCTCAGTGGCCATGGAGAAACTAGGATTTATAAAATCGGTGGAATATCTGCAATCGAAGGGAATGCACATCGACCTCATAGCCACGGACAGACGCGTTTCAATTGCCAAGACAATGAGAGAGCAGTTCCCACATATTAAACATCAATTTGACGTATGGCATCTTGCTAAATCAATCAATAAGAAAATCTCGGCTGCAGGAAAAAAAAAAGGTTTGGAAAGTATTTCAGAGTGGTCACAGTCTATCAGCAACCATCTTTGGTGGAACTCCAAAACTTGTGAAGGGTCAGTGGAAATACTACTTGAAAAATGGCGGTCACTGATGCACCACTGTACCAACGTGCACCGCTGGTCAGAAAACCTACATTTCCACCAATGTGAACATGGCCCTTTGTCCCCAGTGGAGACACGGAAGAAGAAGTGGTTGAATCCATCTTCACCGACACACAAAGCCATTGAGAAGATTGTTTTCGATAAAACTCTATCAAGAGATTTGAGGGGACTGACAGAATTCTGTCACACAGGAGGTTTGGAGGTGTTCCATAATATGTGCCTAAAGTACAGGCCAAAGCGCTTGCATTTCAGCATACAGGGCATGAGACATAGGACTCTACTTGCCGTCTTGGCCCACAACGAGAATCTCGGCCGTGAACAATCTAGGACTAAGGGTAATGTAAGGATACCTCGCTACACTAAGGCCTTTTCAAAAAGAAGTAAGCAATGGGTGATCAAACCAGTCTATGAGGAAATAGAGTTCGACTTTGTCAAAAGCCTTATTGTTGCTGTATTAGAGAAGCACAGATATGGAATTTTTAACGTTTCTGTGCCGAGCACTGATCCATTGCCACCCAACATTGCCACTGTGCCATGTCCACCCAAAGGAGAGCTGGTTGTGAAGTACAAATCCCGGTTTAAATAATTGTAATACGATTGTCTTTTTGTAAATAAATGTTATTGTACAGTGTGCATACAAAGTACGCTAACCCTAACCCCTACCTTCACCATCCTGGGTGCCGAACTACTATAGTTATGGTTCCTTGGGGCTTCAAAGCTCGGAGACAACGAGGACAAAATTGGGGGCCTTAGAACGTGCCAAGCGAGCCATTGCAGATGGGAGAGAAGCCAGTTCGCATTTGCACATTGAGGCGTACTACATAGATGGATTCGATACTGCAAGTTCTCACAGATGGCTTTACTACGGGATGTTGCAAAGAAAGAATGTATGCTCATTTCTACTGAAGGTCAGCGGCTTTGATTTTCAGCTGGCGCCCTGAAGAGGCCCACAACTCGCACTGGCAGTATAAGGTTCTATTGTTTTTTGACCTTGAGAGACAGGGACCATGCCGAAAGAACTTCATTTGAAGGGAGGGTGGGGGTTGCAGTAACGTAAGAGACGATAAGGCAGAAAGTTCTTAAACTAGACCGAGTTTCATGTTAGTTCAGTATACGAAAAATCGTTGTCAAGAGCACAGTGGGATTTACGGACTGCATTACGCAGAGACACAATGGAAATTGCAAATATAATGTAAGTAACTCTTTAGACGCTTTTATACCGGAATGAAGAATTAATGAATGGATGCATGAATAAATGAATGAATGAAGAGCTTTGAAAACGTTTGTGGGATCATCCTTGTAGCGCGCACATGGGCATGCAGGTCCACATTCCACATGCATTTAGACAAAAAGTAGTTTCTCATTGTGTACTAACCTCGATTTATTTCGTTAGTTTTCGCATTGATTTTAGAGCCGAACATACTCCATTGCACTATCCTTGAAAGCAAATAGTTTCAGCTCGGCCATAATAAATAAAATGAATAATATTAATAAAGATCGGCTGGCGAGACTAATTATAAATTTTATGTTTTCAAAACAGGTATATACTTCCCTTTTGCCACTGCCAACAGTTTCAGACCCCGGCAGACGGTTTCTTCAACCGCCAGCTGCAACTTAATGTAAACAACTGCATCATTCTGATGATCTTATGGGACGATCGCCAAGGGCCCATATGCCCTTACGCGGTACTAGCGGCTAGAAGCAATATATCAACATTTACGCTGGCCTAGTGCCTACTTGATGGAACAGCCTTGCAGTTCACCATGCGACCAAAGTGCTTCTTTGAACGAAAACCAACACCATGTGTACCATAAAGGAACAGCGCGTGACTCACGATAACATTTTACGGATTTGCGGTTAGAGATAAAAGAAAATAAATGACTTTCTTCATATGGCAATTGCTGAATATTCTATAAACATTTAATGTCAAATAAATGTACTTTACCAAATTTACCGTGTTGCTGTTTGATTTTAAAGTACAGTTTCATATTCCGAATTGTGGCGCGCTGTGTTGTGAGCTGATCTGTGTTGGTTTCCGGGTTCTGTGTGAAGTCGCGTAGAAGACGACTGGGCGCGTTTGCCTATGCAGCACAGAAACGTCACAGAGAGAGGCGGGGAATATGAATGTTTTGATAATGTCAGGCTCAGGGGCGGGGAATATTTTTTTAGTGCCGCAAAAGCAGGTCAGCCAGGGCGATGGGGGAAATGATAGGATTATCACAAAATGGCAGCTCCCTGATGCCTGTTTTCGCGTGCATTTAATGGACGAAAACTCGGGTATGGCCCATAGGAAATTTTCCTAAAATCGAGCGACTTAGGCTTAAAAACACATGGCCGACCCCTAGGGGCAATACAAAATTTTGACCGAACCATTCCTTTAACTAGTGGATCTGCCAAGCAATTCTTTTTAAATCCATCAATCAATCCACTTGGGGTTCTCCCTCACCCCCCACCCCAGTGCCCCTTCTCTCCACCCCTTCTCTTGTTAAGTCTCCACTTAAGCACCCAGGTGTCCGGTCAAAGTTTTGAATCAAAAGGGTCGAATGCCCTTTTGATCGAAACCAAAAGGATCAAAAATAAAAGGGTCGATTTTTTTTTTTTTTTTTTTTTTTTAATTTTATTTTATTTATATATTTTTTGTTTGGTATGTGAAAAAAAGTTTTTTTAAACGAGAAAACGGGGGGTTGGGAGGAACCGCCCATTAAAAAAAAAAAAAAAATGCGACCCTTTTTTTCCGTCCTTTTGGTGTCGAAAAAAAGGCATTCGAGCCTTTTGTTTTCGAACTAGAACCCTTAACCCATATGTCACTGCCAATTCCCTCATGCATCGTTCTAGATGATGCACGTTGCTGCCTCTGTAAAGGGCAAGCATTATTTTGTTTACTTTGTTTTTACAGCGATGTTTTTTTGAACCGATAATATGACTGTATTCCCTCATATAGTACCATTTGGTATGCTGAGATGAAGTTAAAGTTTTAGTGTTAAGAGAAGAGACGGTGTGATAAATGTACTCGAACATTGAATGATTAATGGAGAAAGTAGACCATTAATTCCACTATAACACTCTAGAAAAAAAAAATTGTGTGGTTTTATGATACATGTTTTGAAGTTCGTTTTCACATCTTGTACAAGATTTGATATTTATGTACGGTTTGACAGGGATACGTTTGTTGTTATTTTCAAAATTGGAACGTATTGCAATTTCAAAGGGAAAACCTGAACATACAAAGGACATGACAAAACGGACCAAACCAATGTCTCCACAGTCTTCCTGTCCCCACCCCCCCTTTTCCACCGATCACCCCTCCTACCCCGGGCACCCCTTTCCAGATCCACGCATATTGTACAGACGGGGTACATCCCTTCCGAGAGCACGTTCCATCAGCATTCACATGTTTCCAGTGTTTGGGGTTACCTCCCGTATTTGTCAAAGTAGGAGCCACACTTCCTCTATATTGCCCCATGACTCATCAATTAAGTATGTAAGATATTACATTCTATATATGTCACTCACCCTTTCGAGCCACTCTCTTTTGGTGGCGCCGTGGCTCTTTTCCAAAACTGCAGAACGCCGCTCCTGGCAGCTATCAATGGGGCTTGTGGTTCATGTTGCGTTCATCATCCTCCTAATCGCTCACCCCCAGAAGTGCCGGCAACGGCGGTGAACGCTTCGTAGAGGCCCCGTCTAGCTCCTGTGTCCAGGACAAGATATCTAGCCAGAACTTCTGTATGTGATCACAGTTCCACCATATGTGCCAATAGTCCCCTTCCCTGAGACCAAACTTCCAGCAGCTCAAATTCAATTTGATGGGGGTTTAATGCCACCTGTGCAGTAGCTTTATTGCTTGCATTCTGTATTGCAGGTTTAAGGTGGAATATTACCCCTTTACGATAAATCTTTGACCATGGCTTGCCAGAGATGTCCAGGTCGTGGTTTCTTCCCCACTGCTCCCTCGCTTTAATGTCACCCACCGGTTCCGCCAAGAGCAACCCTCTGTACAGACTTGCTATACGTCCTTTGGATTCCCTTTTTTGTACCAGCTTCATCAGGATGTCGGTCGCCTGTGGAGGAACTTAATCCCCAACCCATAGCTGACCAGCCTTATCCAATCCAGCTTCGTACCATGAGTGAAAGTTCAGTGGTTCATCGATAAACTCTCTCAACAGGGTGGCCCAAATGCAGTATAAGGGTGAGGGCCAGGATGTGTGTGAGCCATCCTGTGAAATTCCCCTCCCTCCAAACATTCCACAATACCGTTTGGTCGGGATGCTTGATGATCATTTTAGGGATTCTACTCTGCGGAACTCGCAGCCAATCACCAAATGACACAAGGGCGAGGAACGCATTTTCCAGCTCCACCCACTACTTGATCGTCCGTGGGTTTAGATGGTCCACCATTACTCTGAGTTGCGCTTCCGTATAATATGACAAGAGGCAGAGGAAGCCCACACTGCCTCATCCCTGGGGGAGGACCAGGGTACCATAAACAATCCTTGGTCTGCCCCCTCCCCCCAGAAAAACTTCAAGCCTTTTTTACCATTAGAATAAGGTAATGGGACACCACTGTGGGCAATATTTGGAATAGAAATTAAAACGTATGGAGTACGGTCATTTTGATGCAATTGAACCTAGCCATCCATGAGAGCTGCCATATTTCAACTACCCTCCCAACAGGTGTCGAATCGATTCTCAGGGCGCGGATACGTACATGCGTAGAGCATCATCCGCAAACAATCAGCCTGTACTCCTTTCCCTGGATTACTTTGCCCGTGATCCTATGATCACCGTCCAGATTGAGCGCCCATGGCTCCATTACTAGCATGTACAAGAGCAGCGATAGAGGGCAGTCCTACCTGCTCCCCCTATGTAGGCGGAATATGCTTGATTCCTCCCCATTGATCAAAACCCTGGCGGTGGGAGTTGAATGCAGTGCTCCAATCCATGTTGCCCCCAAGCCATTTTTATTCAGCACTGCCCTCATAAAAGGCCAACTAAACTGATCAAATGCTTTCTCGCCGTCGAGAGACAGTACCAGGGTCCCCTCTGTCTGACTTCTGTGGAGACCAATAAATCTAACGTCTTTCTGAGGTTGTTAGAAACCTGTATTTTTTTTTTCCCACGAACCCCACCTGATCAGAATGGACCAATTTCGGTAGGATGACTACCAGAGTTGACGCCACAATTTGCATATAAATATTTTGGTTCCATGTGTTAATATCCCCGCAAGAATATCGCCATACAAAAATATAGCCATATTTTTGTGGCAATATTAAGGCATGGAACCTGTGGGGGACACCCCTGCAACCAAAAACTACCCCCCCACCAAAATATCGCCTATGGCAGTTCCAGACGACCATATAAACAGCAATATTTTTGGTGGGGATAATATGTAGTTATACCAATATTTTTAGCAATGATATCGGCCTTTAGGCCGAACAGCGCATCAGATCCTTACCTGCCTTGGGGATCATTGCTTTCAGAGCCGCAAGGAACAAGGGAGGCATGTCTCCTGTGTGTATACTATTATTGAAAACTTTAGCCAGAGCCATCTTCGGCAGGGGCCTTTCCGGGTTTCATATGCATGATGGCCCTTTTAACCTTGTCTATATCTATATTCATCAGCATTTTTTTCTGATTGTTTTATTCTGAAAATCTTTGGCTGAAAAAGCCATTGAGAAATATGGGGTGGGGGGTGCTTAAGGGCATATGAGGGCTAGGTGGGGTCGGGAATGGGGTATAAATAATAGTGGGCTGGGGCTTGGGGGTTCGCCCTAATATAAAAAACATATTTCAATTCGTTTTTTCATCCAAAAACCTTAGGCAAAAAACAAATAAAAAAACTGGGGATGAATGAATATAGAACCGTCTCCTATATATCCCTTAATCATAAGTAGCATTGCTTCTAGCATTTTCTTAGTTTGAGTCCCTTTCAGCACCATGGCTTTAGCAAGAACGATACCCACCACACCCACTTTTTTTTTTCTTTCCTTTTCAGAGCCCAAAACCAAAACGTTTCCCTATCTCCCTACTGAGCAGCCTTACCTCCTCTTCCCCCTGTTTGGAATGTGTCTCCTACACGAACAAGATCGAGAGATGCAGCTTTCAAAATTCTCTGCTTAACAGGGATCATTTATGTGGTCAGTTTACACCTTCACATTTAGAGATGCTACCTTTAACTCATCCATGTTCCAGAGTAATAATCCTTTATTGTGGCATCGCTGTGCTCTCCTCATCAGTGCTAGACACTAGCCCAGCATACATGCATGGAATGATAACCCTGTGTCCCCTTCGGTGGTTCGAATCCTTAATCCCAATATTTCTGACAATAACAACAAAGTAGTGAATTCCAGTAACCAAACATGGTTGAGGCACCTAGACATTCCTGGGCCACCGGTATTACAGTTAGTCCTCCCCTTCATCTTCTAAAACTAAGATTTGTATCTGCTCCATCACTTCCATCTAATCTGCAAGTGCCAGCAATTGGACCTGGGTACAGGGTATTTTGACACAATCGTCAAATCATCTGCCCTACCTTGCAGCTACAGCGTGTCCTCATTCAGATTTCTTCGGTGAAGAGGAGTTCATTTTTCGGAACTTTCTCGCTCCACTCACTTTCTTCCATACTCCTGGTTGGGGGAAGGCAACCTTGAATTTTTCCTTCATCTGCTGCAGACCATCTTGCACAAGTGAGTTTTGCGCCCCTTGTAACATGGGGACGAGTTGCTCAGCCATTTTACCCTCCTTTACTTCATATTGTTCGCCTCAGAACTCAAAGGACAATGCAAATGGGTATCTCCACTTATATCGGATCCCGTTTGATCTGAGCCATGACATTGGTGATCCACATTTCCTTTTTTGGTACAGCGTTTATAACGACAGGTCCTGGAACAGAATGACAGAGGTTCCCTCCCTCCAAAAGCACCCAAATCTTTGGCCTTTCTTAAAATGTCCTACTTGTTTCTAAAATAGTGGCACTTGGCTACAACTGACCTGGGTCCTGTCCCTGAGCCCGCTCCTCTGTGGACTCTATCAAAGAGGACCTTCCTCAAGGGTCCAGGGCCTAGACGCTCCTTTACAAACTTGCTTACTCGCAACTACAGGTCTCTGAATGATTTGCCGTCCTTCTGAAGGAGCACCCAGAGGTGTATGTTTCTATGCTCTCTATTCTCGATGTCATCCATTTTACTCCTTGTTTCCTTTTACATTTGCTCCAGTTCGTTATTCCTTGCTTCCATCTTTTCCTCCAGCATCTCCTCCGATTCATTGGCCTCCTCTATTCCCAGGATCGAGAGGCCTTCTGTGCACGTGGCACCCCTGTGTTGTTTTCCTCCCAAGAGAACAGTAGGCCGAAAGGGAATGTCCATTTGTAGGGGATTTGGTTATTCATTAGCGCCTTCGTCACTGGTCCCATTGCCCTTTTCTGTAGTGAAGACACAGCCAAGTCTTGGTACAGGAGGACTTGGGATCTGTTTATTGAGATGGCCGTCTGTCCCCTAGTTGCTCGTGGATCGCTTCCTTCTCTTCATAGGAGGCCAGTGCCACCAGCACATCTCTCGGTCTGTCTCCCGGCCCTGAACCTCTGGGGCTGACACTGTGAATGAGGTCTATCTGAATGTTCTCTGGGACAGAGTCTGTCGGGAGGGTTGTGAAACACTGTTGTACAACTGATTTCAGGTCTGCTTCAATGGTTGTCTTGGCTAAGCCTTTTATTCTTATGTTCGACCTTCTAGATCGGTTCTTGAGGTCCTCCGCTTGGATTTTCAAATTGCGTGTTGCTGTAGCTATTTGTTCCAGCAGATCAGAGTTTTGCCAGACATCATTGGACATTTTGGACAGGCCCTGCTCCCCTGTTCGGTATCAGTTAATATTATCCCCATATATATGGTCGCCTTAAATAGGTTGTGGCGATATTATATGGGTGACCATATATATGGGGACAGGGGCAATATCGCGCCACAAATATCGGTGATATTTTTGCATGGCGAGATTTTTGTGGCGACATTATTACATGGAACCTCCTGTTCCCCATTGCGTTTATTTCTTCTCTAACCCCTTTCAAGGAGCTTTTTAGTTCTTCTTTCAAGCTCGCCATTTGGTCCTGAAAGGTCACCGTCATCCTCTCCTCATTGCCCTTCAGGTCTTTCTTGCTGAGTGCCATATCACTGTTCTTACAGGGACCCTCACCCCCTTTTGTGTAGTTTTTCTGCCTCGCTTGCTGAGTTTCCTTATGAATTTTGCTACCAGCACCGTTACAATTGGCCCCTTTTTGGGAGCTTTTTTCCTCCTTGTAGTGCTGCAGACTGTTTCCCTTTACCTCTTGGCATCTTTGTGAACTCACCGTAGGTCCCGCAGCCCTTACCGGGGTCTCCTATGTGTTTGCTTTTGCAGCCCCTGTGACTCTATCCAGGGGGTTTATCACAGTTCCAAGATGGTTACAGCTGATACCGTTGTTTGGCAATTTTCCCTCTTCAGTATCGGTCTTGCTGCAGCTCCCTCTCCATCGCCTCCAAGGAGCTTTCTGACTCCTCTGATGCCCCAGAGGTGCCGGATCCCCAAGTACAAGGCACCCCCTCCTTGTCTCCCCAAACTGGGCTGTCTTTCTTCTGCCTGGCAAACTCGTGCCTTTGGGTCCCTCCTGCTTAACCCCTTTGTGGGGATTTCCCTTTGTGTGGTGCGGCTAATGGAAGCACTTCTTTCTCTCGCTGCTGGGGGATAAAGGAGGGGGTGGAGCCCCGTGGGTGCCACCTGGCTCTTATGTTATCCTGTTCCCAGGGGGCCGGATCCAGCACTCCCCCCACGGCACACCCGGCCTCCTCGCATCGGCAGTACACTTTATCCCCCTAATGCGTCCTCTAGGCAAGGCACTCCACTACCGTGCTGCGCTGTCACCTTCTTTACTGCCGCAATGTTGTTTAGGGACC
This sequence comes from Ambystoma mexicanum, assembly GCF_040938575.1. Classification (NCBI taxonomy): domain Eukaryota; kingdom Metazoa; phylum Chordata; class Amphibia; order Caudata; family Ambystomatidae; genus Ambystoma; species Ambystoma mexicanum. The sequence continues at coordinate 379,998,352 of NC_090937.1, read as the reverse complement.
GCCGCATCCCCTTTTGATCCGTTTTCTGCTCGCCCTTCCAAAAGCTCACCTCTTCGCCCCAGACCACTCCGGTGCCATCGTCTCTGCAGACCTCTGGTCGGCCTCAGTCCTTTGCTGGCCCGCTTCCCTTCAGGGGCCCACCTTCCATTGCATGTGCTCTGCTTCACAATGCGCCTGGGTCGCCGGGCCCATCCTCTCCTCTCACACAGAGGTACCAGCACTTCTCCAACCTTGAAGTCGGCGAGTCCTCTCTCGCCAACCCTGTGCCGTCTCACTCTTGGGGCAGTTGCCCGCATCTCATGCGCGGGGTGGAGTACCCGTACCCGTGCCTTTCGCTCTCCTGTTGTTCTGCAGCTACGATCCACGTCGGCAGAGCTAATCTACTCTCTTCCACCTTCACAGCTTGCTATGTTTCCACCTTTCTATTGGTCTGCACGCAGCACAGAGAAGTGGGACTTCACTCTCCGTTAGCCATCTTGGAATCCTAAACTTCTGCTTTTAAGGCTAACAGAGTCATCCTGACCTTAGCCCCTAATAGTATTCCGCCACCCTTCAATTTGTTTAAATGCATAAAAACCTTAAGACATCCAATCTTATTCTTAAACACATCTTCTACTACTTCTTCTACCTTATTCGCTATTCCCACTGAGAGAATTTGTTCTGGAAGCGAAGGGTCCAATTTGATTCCTAGGTCAGCTTGTGCATCCCATAATAGCAACTTTCTTCATAACAAGAATCACACCCCTGATTTCTGGATCTTTGAATTGTAGCTTGCCTTCAAACCTGCCTAGAATCTCTATGGGTACTTCTCCATATGTATTACCTGTCATCTTGGTTTTATATAATGTACATTTTATTGTCTTACTCCATGTGTTCACATTGACAAGTGAATAGTCTGCTCCACTGTCTGTTAACATTTCAATTCCCGCTCCATCCACCTTGATCGTTGAACATGGCTTAGATCTTTTTTACGCTTGGCATTACCTGCACTAACTGTGTAGATATTTCATCACCCTCTCAGCTAGTATCACAAGCCAGGCTTGTGGCACTCAAGGATGTGATCTCATGTACTGTTCTACTGTTCTACTGTTAATGGCCCATTGTGTGTAACATTTTGTAACATTTTGAGAAGTGCCCCTTCTGTCAACCCTCCCTACGGCTTTTTTGAGTGGCAAAACATCCCTTATCATAAGCCAAATTCTTCAATCTGCCAAATCTAAAGCAACTCTTTGCTCCACAATTTCTAATGTCTACTTTACTCTTTTTGGGCACTTCAATATCACTTATTTTCTTGAATGCCATTCTGGACATTTCTTTACTGCTTTTGTGATTTTTGTCTATTATATTTTTTCCTGCAATCTTACTAGCTTCTGGATCCAATTCTTTAATATAACTCTTGCCATGTTCTACTATCTTTTGCCACCTCAGTGGCTCCTTCCAAGTGAAATCTCCTTCACGCCAAAGTGTCTCCCTCACCTTGTTATTGGCACACTTGATCATTCGCTGATCTCTCAAATATTCTTTTTTGCAGTGCCCAAAACCACACTTATTTGCTAACTAAAGCAAGGCTGTTATGAAATCTTCTATGGACTCCCCTTTTTTTGTTACCTTGTGGCAAAATGGTATGCAGCAAGGATTTTATTCTCCTTAACTGTAAAATGGCTGTCCAGTTTAAGTATGCTAATTTCAAATGAATGAAGTCCTTCCCTTTCCTGTTCTGTCGGCTTCAGGGAACTTTTTATATATGCTTTGTCCTTCATGCCCCAAGCAATACATACTATGCGGCTATGGTGGCAACCTGGCACATGACAGGTAAGATTCCCTTTTGTATCTTAAGCCTTCCTTCCAGTTCATCCATTGTGTTTGTGTTTCTTCAGCTGTTTGAAGAAAGAGGGCCTGTCCCTGTATATTAGCCATAACTCATGTTCACAGGCCTCCAGACAACCACTTCCCTGTTAAACCGCTTCTCTTTCTTTTGGTTGTGTGTACTACCAGCTATCCATGCTACAACACATGCAACATCCACATTATTATTATCCTGAAATATTCTTATGCTTACTCTTCTTTTTTATTTGTCACCTTCTTCTCTTCTGTAGTTCCCACACAGCCACATTTAACCTGATGCTTGTTTAATTTCTTCATTGCTTCCTTTACTCTTACACAGCCACTTTTACCTGATGCCTGTTTTGCAGCCTCGTTGCCAGGCAACCTCATTCCGAAACGTCCTTGCGCAATCTTGACGTTCAGTGTAATATGCGATATTGATGCTCAGTACCTGTTGTCAAGCAATCTCTCCGTTCATCGTCCAAGTGATTTTTGCGTAGAAGCGCTTTCCTTTGTGAGCTTCCTCCAAATAAAAAATCATGGTCATTGGACAATTTTGTGACAAATCCAGGAACTTCCTCCCTTCTCCCCAAAGAGGAGTGTGAGGGGTCAGAAATGTGAGGCGGACAACTTGGTAAAGGTGTTTAATCCGATGCAATTTTATGAACTCCAAAGGGGTTTAACAAATACCTCATTATCCCTACTGTGACGAGGATTTCCCTGCCTATCAAAGTAAACTAAAGGAAACACTCTTACAAAATGAATCTGTCCCTCACACGTATACATACAACAAACTTAACAGGGTGGTGTATGGCATTTGAAATATAACATAAATAACAGTTATGTTCAAAACCTGATAACTGTTTCTCCTTGTAACCTGGGTGAGATCCTCTTCCCCAGATTCCAACAGGATGTTCAATCAACAGTTCAAAATAGGAAAGATCTGTCTTGCAAAAACGTTCTAATAAAGATCTTCTTGCTCCAACAAATCTCTCACTTGGACTTGACCAACAGTTCAAAATGTTCAACTAGTATTTATCTCTCCGCTTTTGACAGAGTTCAACACACTTCTTTTCAGAAAACAGGTGTACTTCCACAGTTCGTCTGTATCAACAAAAGTGCTCTTGTCAGGATGGTTCCACAACAGTTCACAAAATACTTGCATCAGCAATAATGATTTGTCAGGATGATTCCACAACCGTTCAGAATATACTTTAATGGTCTTGCCAGTTCTTCTTTTTCACAATCTTTAACCACAGCACAGTACTTCAATTACTTCTACCTGGTCCACTCACCTGCCAGGTCTAATACTACAAAGGCCCTTGCGCTGGTATACTTGCCTGCCAGGACTCCATGAAACCCCTAAATATTACAAGTACTTCTATGTTAAAGCTTTACTTCAAACAATTTAGCAAAGTATTGTGTCTTTCCACAACATCCGTTTTAACTACTTATTCTGTGAAGACATGAAACACATTGGCACTGTTTGTTCCACACTTGTGATTGCCACATGCAATTCAGGTTATACTCCTCTACTCCTGAATACTTTCTATCAGGAGGACAGCTTTCCTGCCACTCTTGTTTTCCCACACTTATATCATCCAAGTGCTGATAATGGCTGTTTCTCCCACTCGCTCTACTTGCTTGTTTAGGTCAGTTCCAACTATTGCTTCTTTCACACTCTGGCAATAGGGTTTGCAAACAATTTGCTTCTTAATTGCCCTCTCTTGGCTTTGGCAATAACTCTAACCTTTTTAAGTACAATGATATATTTCTTTTCTGTTCCCAAAGTTCTTATTATTCTGCCACCTTAGCGTGTTAGTATCAGTTTGGTACTCAAAGTGTTTATTATTCTGCCAATTCATTTTCTTTACATCATTTCAGTATTCAAAATGATTAGACCGGGCCAGCGGGAGATCATGGAATGTTCAGGGGTTACACAACACTAGTGAACTCACTGGGCATTGCATATGCATACGCTAGCTCTGCTGCCTCCTGGTCTCCTGCTTCCTCTGGTTCGTTCGGTCCATCAAACTGCTTGCCGTGGGCCGCGGCGGTTGGGAAAGGAGCGCTCCTCGCTCCTGAGCAATGTTCCCTCCAAGCTCAGCACATGTGCGCTTGCCCAGCTCCCTTCTGAGCAGCTCTCAGAAGAATTTTAGCAGCGCACACAGACAATTCCTATCTTCTCAAGAATTATTAAGGCACAAGCCACAGCAGTTAACTGGCATATTCGTTCTCTCCTAATAAAACTAAATTATACTAACTAGTCTTGATATTCTGGTCTAGCCTATTTACATTATACTACTAGGAAAGCATGGGTATTAAGTGAAAATATCAATTGATGATCGATTTAAAAAAAAAGACTGATAAAAGACCGCTCTATCTTTCTAAATCGGACTGTCAGCCCCTGTGATGCCCACGAGTGCACACAGAGACTGACGGGCAGGGCAGGACCCAGAGTAGGAGTCGCGGGAGTCCGAGACTTCAGGTGAGTGTTTGGGTGACTATTGGTGTGTGTGTAAAAGGAATGTTAGTGAAGGCAGAGGGGCAGGGGGTACATGTAACTGTTTGCCTGTGTGTGTGTGTGTGTGTGTGTGTGTGTGTGTGTGTGTGTGTGTGTGTGTGTGTGTCTGTTAATGTTGTGGGCGATTGAGTGGGTATGTTTGAGGTGAGGAAGTGGGACAAAGGAGGAAAGGGGTTTTGGGTGGTGAAACCCCCCAAATTCATGCAATTTCAGCTTTTTGAAGGCCACACATAAACGGCCAAAATAAATCTGTCTTTTTTTTATGTGCGTCCTTCAAAAATTGACATAGAACCAAAGCATGACCTGAAAAACCTAAAAATCCTAAAACACAATACACCCTGGGAGCCAGTGCAGAGATTTCAGTCCTGAAGAGATACGATCCCTGGGCTTGAGGCCAAGGGCAAGTCTTGCAGTCCTGTTCTGGATGAGATGCAGAGGGCGGATAATGGAAGCAGGCAGATTTAGAAAGAGGCTGTTGCAATAGTCCAGCCTAGAGAGAACCAGAGCTCTGGAGACACTGAGCTTCTGGGGGATGGAGAGGAAAGGAAGAATACCTCTGAGGAGGTGCAGATGGTGTGACAGAGGTTTTGGAGTCCTGCTTCTTTTATGAAAGTCATGATTTGTAATCACTCTCAACACCTCCACCGGGTGGATGGTGTATTCGAGATAATGTCTGTCTGGTGAATCCATCTTTGATGTCTATCGCTCCTTATTTTAAATAAGACCATTCTGCAGGGTTGAATCATCATAATGGAAGGTAACTGGGTGTTATATATAGTTTTTACTTATTTTGAGAATATAACATTTACTTGGATGTGTCTGCTTCAAATACAAAGGGGATGGGGTGCCGAAGGCTTCCTTGAAGGAGTTCAAACGCATTTTGAGCACTTCCTATTGAGATCAGCCCAGGGTCATACCAGGGTGGAGAAGTCCTTTTCAAAATGTCAAAAAAAGGTAGCAAAGCCTAAGGTTTGCTGTATGCCCATGATAGAGGGAGGTGTTGGCCATTCCACAACAGCTTGCCCTTCTCTGTGGTCATCTGTACTCCTCTTGGTGTAGAAAAGTATCAGATTAACCAGATCTTCTTAGTATAAAAGTGGCACTTCTGAGTTTTTTGACGTGTAGGTGATGTTTCCTTCATCTTTTTAGAACTTCTAGAATATGTTGCTTTAAATCTTGTGAGTATACCAGGATATCTAACTAAAAAATTATCTGCTAAGAATAAACCACAGATAACCTGGACAACTTCAGCAATGAAGTGTTGATAACCTTTTCTCAACACTATGTAGACTGAAGTCCATGATGGTTTACTTTAAATGGCCACATTTAATCTTGAGCAGGGTCTTCTACTCATATCCTTACTGGCGCAGTGTAGACAAAACACTTTACAATCAACCTGCATTAGTCACCCATAACGCATTCTATTGGTAAGGTAGTGCTTTCGTAAGGAGACACGTCCAACTTTATAAATGAGCATGGCATCTGCAATCCACTCGCAGGGTTACCACTTTGCTGTGTTAAGAAATCCAAGATGTGAGGTAGTGCCTTTGTTGTGCAGGCAACTACCCTCCGAAATGCTGTTCTGCTGACAGTGTCCTTTAGAATGTCACCTGGACTTTGGCACATTCCCGAAGACATTGACCAACACATTCCTTTCGACTAATTTATAGTTCAAGCAATAGTGCCACAAGGCCACTGAGCAGCAAACCCACGCTTCATTAATCAGCAGTAACACACACAAGAGATGCCTGGATGTTACATATCACATATATTTCAACCTGAGGAGGCATTCATCCATGAGCCAGAGGGGACTAGGTTGAACTTGCGCTGTGGTTTATCAATATGATGGTAATGTATGCACACTCTTCTTGACTCTTCATCTTCAGGGTGACGAGATTGTTGGACCCAAAGATAAAGCGACATTTTTCTCACTCTGCCTAGCTCCTTAATTAACTGTGCCTCTACATAATGTGATAGTTTAAAGATATATTGCATTTTTTTCTTTTTTATAAATTGCAAATATTAAAACATTTCTGGACGTTTTATGAATTGCTCATTTTGTTAGAAATGTTATTACAACAGTTGCAGATTCATCCTTGGGGAAATGCAGCGCCATATTTATCCACAAACCGACATTTAAAAAACAGCAAATCAAGCTTCTATGCCCTTGGTGGAAGTTGCCTTGTCAACAACAATTGACTCTATCACCCCAAATTGTGTGCTGTTTCACAAATTACACTCTTGCAGCTTTTCCGCATGACCACTTAAGGTGGCACAAGGCAACTCATTAACTTCCAGTACCTCTGTTCGTGTAACTTACAAAATCCGAAGAGTCCTTAGGAACAGGCTACAGAACGACCTCAGGGGCCATCAGAAAGCCGAACAGGATGCCCTACACGCTGAGCATTACCTTGGGTGGGGAAGGCCCAGGCCAACTGCCAATCCCACACCAAAATATGGCCCAGTGCAAGAGTTTGCAACATGTAGCTCTCCAGCTGTTTTGGGCTGCAACTTCCATGGTCCCTCGTCATTGACTGTCTTGGCTAGAGCTGATGGGAGTTGTAGTCCAAAATATTTGGAGACACAAACGTTGCAGACCCTGGGTCTAGTGGATAGTTTGTCTGCTTCCTCCCTCCTCAATTTTACAATCTTTCAACTCTTCCACTTAAATAATATCCTGGCAAATCACTTTACGTTGACGGTACTTAGAAATGAGGTCAATACTAGTAAAAGTGAAAACAAATTCTACATTGGACAGACCAAGTGCATCACAGCTTCCCCAATGAACACAAAGTGCACTTCCTCTCTTTCGACACACAGTGTCACCATGTTGAGCAAATACCATCCTTATTGGCATTACGAATTACTGTGTTGTGTGCTCTTTGTCAAGTGAATTGAATATGTCTGTCAATGATCATTCAGTCTTACTTCAATTATGAAATAATAGTGCAGATTCAGTTTCCAAGCACACCAGTGACACCCCTTTGGAGAATAACTATCATTCTAAGCGTTTTTAAATCTTGCATGCTTCAGTAAGGATTTGAAAAGTTTTAAAATGTTGCCACTTGAAGTCAAATAATTGGCCTATTTGGCAACATGCAGCACTTATTTTTGCCCAAAATTCGGTTGTGATGTGACTTCTGTAGACTCAATCTCCCTCTGTCCCCCAATTTATCCAGGTATGTGAGGTCACAAGTGACACATTCACAGTTGCGAGAGAAGTGTTATTGACTGGAACAGATCTGAACCACCTCATCAAGCCATTGAGATGATCATGCCCGCTTTCCACTCTGTGTATTATTTCCATACCCATTAAATGGGCCTTGTCCTGCGCTTGAAGTCGAAACTTTCAATAGTGCTAAGACATCAAGCTTGAAGTCGAAACGTTCAATAGTGCTAAGATGTCAAGAGGAGTTAAAGTCTAATTTGCTTGCCTGTCCAAACTCGATTTGCCGCCAAGTGCTCCAGAAGCAATTTCCCAGCCCTATCTGACATTTCATGAATAAGGTACAGCTACTGTATCATTCTCTAATGCATCTTCATCAAGTCCCGATCTTCTATTAGCGCATCAAATCCAAACTTGTTCTAAATGGCACACCCAATTATTATATAGGAGGGCTGTGCCACTTGATTGGTGTATTAGAAACATGTTTTTTCTTAGAACATCACATAGACCTTCCCACTCAAATTATTTATTATACTCATTGATCACTATCCCTATTTGGTGAGATCTTTGTATCAACTCTGCTGCTAAGATATTGGGAAGATGGGATATCCAGTCCACTAAGCAATCTAAATTTAGGAGCTGGCTAAACCAGCAGAACCACTCAATAAGGGACATAGATAATGGCAAGCTGGGATATCCAGTTCACTATGCAATCGAAATTTAGGAGCTGACCAAATAAGTAGAACCCCTCAACAGGCAACCATTTTTGTAGTGTTTGTTGGTGAAATGTGAGTCGCATATCCATTCTTTCATAATGGTACAGCAATCCTGTCTCTCAAAATAATGATTTCAAAAGGAAAATGTGGTATCTTAACAGAGGTGTGTATTCAAAAAGATTTGATGTGTATGTCCAAATTGGTTTAAAATATGTAAATGCAACCCCAGAACAAATAGACAATGTTGTTTTGATGGGTAATATCTGTAGCTACAGCGTTTCGTGCATTTCCTCTGCATTCACCTTGCTTGACATTTTACAAATCTGTTTAATTGTGTTTTCTAGGTTCCCATTAGATGCAGAGAGAAGAAAAGAATGGTTGTGGCACCTGAACAGGAAGAATTACGCACCAAGTCGGCATACTTTTTTGTGTTCCAAGCACTTTGAAGACTCATGGTTTGATAGAACCGGACAGACTATCCGTTTACGAGCCAATGCTGTGCCAACAATATTTTCTTTTCCAGAAAATGTTCAGGTATATGAAATGACAGTAACAGCACTTATCTCCCCTTCACATAATTTGAGCAGCTAATTTGGACTGCATTCTAACAAGAGACTAAATGCACACATTCATTCAAAAGAAAACGAGCAAATAGTTTCCAAACATGACAGAACCACTGCGTGATGTAAATGTTTGTGGTTGAATGTTTAATTTGCCCCAGAAAGTGTGATGTGTACAGTCACATATTGACAACTGTAAATTGATGATTGTAAACCCTTCTGTTCAGGTTTCCTTGTGGATGTCTCCAGTTTGGGGGCGGGAGAGGGTGCAAGGATGTGTCCCCAACCTCCCCACACACACACTCTGTTTGAGGTGTCTCCCACATGTTGCCACCAAACAGTATCCACAAACAATTTGAGATTTCTTTGGAAAAATGCATGAAGGAGTAGCATTAAGAACATACAATCACTTCTAATGCTCAAGTGCTTTCGGCTTCAACCCAGTTCCATGATCTGAGGAAGGAGAGGCTTCACATCACGTTAGTGATCATGGCTGAATTGTAGATGAGTATCTACCCAATTGGGCAGCATCTAATGTCTGGTATTTGATGTCCGAGTTCCCATATCGGACAGTGCTTGTTTATTGGAAAATGCAGATTTTAAGTAGAAAGTCCACTTTTACCATGTGCGGTAGCCCCCTGTACATTTTCCATAGGTTGTGACAGGTTTTTCTCCCAGCCAGGCCTAATCCCCTCAAGTCTGACTGAGCGCGGCTTTGTGTTTTTGTGCTTGAACAAGTCCTTATGACTCCTAAGGCATGGGTACGCCTTAGACTCCCAAGAGAAAGTAACCTCTCTTTGTTAGTCATGTGGCTAAACTGGTGTTTTTTTCACCTGTGCAAAATGGTTCCACTGGGTGTACCCAATTTTACTTGGCAGGGTGCTTGTTATACCCCCTTCTCAATTCATTAAAATAGAGGTTGTAGATGTGTTTGCCTCGAAGAACTGGGTGGAGTCACATGACTATCCCATGTTCCTCGTTGTGTATCGGAAAGAAGGTGGCCATCTTTCATCACTGGCCTGAACCCATTGTTGATTGGCATGCAGATACCAGACTGCGACAGTGTGGATTCATCCCTTTTGTATGAGAGACCTTTTACAGAATGCATGTGTGTGCTTGAAGGGATAGTCTGCCATTGGCTGACCATCCCTCTGTTTGGATTGCAGTGTTCTCTCATTGCATCCGAGGGAGATGAAAGAAGTCCCCCTTGCCCACTCGCCTTGTCTGCACCTGGATCTCTAAACGTAGCAACATTGGAAGGCCGGCTGCGGGTGGAAGGACCGAAGCTCTGCACCAGCACTCATTGACGTCCCAAAGAATCAGATGGTGAAGCTCTGCTTCTCCAATGACCAGAAGGAACCATCTGCGTCGCTCTTTTCCCCTAATGTCATGGGGACAACTGTATCACAACTCCAAGGCCTTCACTCAGCAATGCCGTCCTGACCGTGACTGCATTGCTAGACCCAGAAGCGGGTGCCCTGAAGACTCTGAGCTGAAACAACCTGACAATGCTCTCCACAGGGCCCCAGGCTAGCGGTCTGGTTGTTTCTCTGCTTATTTGCGAAGCTCCAGAGGCTCTGCTACCACAGATCCTATAAGCGCAAAGACAAACTCTCCTTCCTGGTCCATCTTCAGTGGCAGACTTCTCTCTGGTGCACTTTCTTCAACGTTTATTCAATATCTGCTAATCGAGAGGGTTTCACCAATGCGACCCCTCCTCGGAAGCAGGATCCTGTGACTGAGGAAGATGTGGGGACCCTGTATCCTTGGTAGCCACCGACAGCAGCTGCTTTGCCTTTCTGCTCCTCTGGCTCTGACCCCTCTAACTTGGAAATCTCTGAATGGAAAAAATCGTCCTTTCCAATGGTCTAAAGGTCCCATCTGCATTAGTGTGTTGACGATAGCGACTGCAGTGGTTGTTAACAACCCATGAAGCAACCGTCTCTGGAAACCGCCAGAGACAGTTGCTTTCTTCGATGGTGGTTGCCTATTGTGGAAAATAACAAACGGTTGCTCGTCAGGATGTCTTACAAAAATTAACTTAGTTCTCTGTCAAAACCTATTCTATCCTACTGACTGACCCTACCACTATCAACAAAGAAAATATACCTTCTCCTGGAGGAGACTTTTTACTCCCACCTCCTGGTTTGGGGTGACTGGTGCGTGACCCCCACCCAATTGTTACTCCGGTCTCTCTCTCTGTAGCTCAGGCCTTAGCCTGCTAGTGCAGTTCAAATTGGTTTTCTAGAAAAGGGTATTCCTGAACTCCTCGCCAATTTTGTGCCCAATTATGTGCGCCAATTTTGTGCCCAATTAAAAAAGTTGAGTCCTTAATTGCAGTACTTGTATTTGTCGATCAGTCAATCTGGGGCTACAGCAGGGTTTAGTCCTTTTTTAATTCTATTTTTTGTTTACCCCTCCAGGGTGTTCCAGTCTCCCTTAGATTCCTAGTTCTCTTGTTCTGGCGTGTACCGTCTGGTTCTTCATCCATTCTTGGGTTATCACAATTCCCAGCCTTCTTTGGTTTACTTGGTTCCGCAGCCCTGGCCGGTATTTCATGCCCCCCGTCCCCACCCCCTTGTTGGGTCTTTGTTGCAGATTCACCCCTCCACAGTGTTTATGTTTCGCTTATAGTTCTGTTAGCCTGGCATGGGCCTTTTTCCTCTACAGCCTGTCTGATTCTATATATTCTCCAGCATGGGGTCTGGCACGGATTCACATGCTCATGAATATTCCCGTTGTCAGGCTGGGAATCCTCGGTAAAGAAAAAATCAGTATCAGTTTTGTTTCTGATCTGTCTTTCGTAGTAGTAACCGATCTCTGCGTCATACTGACCACAGCCAATGACTGCCCTCTACCTAAGCCCCGCCTCTGGCAGCCAACTTCAGATTTTTACCACACGTTCAAGTGTTGGGATCCTCGTGCTATTGCTCTCGAGCGTTAGTGCTTTTTTTTCACGTGTTTTCTCAGAAAAATTTCTCTTTTTTCGGTCAAAAGAGCCTCAAGCTCCACCGTTTCTTCATCCGATTAACGGGGACCCGTGTCGGATTCATCTACGCCCCTCAAGGGTGAAGATTTCGTTGAGCCACGCTTTTGGAGGACTCCGGAAGTTTCTCAGGCCCATCTCGGACATGGCCCAGGAGAAGGGAAGCTCGACGCCCGGAAAGCTGTTCAGGGTCTGCCCTGGATGCCAGCTTCAGAATGTCTTTGAGGACGAACACTCCCTTTGCCTTTACTGCCTACATGAGGACAAGACGCACGTGGAGAAGGACTGTGCGTTTTGCGGCAATATGTCGGAGCGGACCTTGAAGGACCGCCATCAACGTCTCGCCAACTGGCTGGAAGGAAAGAGCCCATCAGGCGAGAAGAAGAAGAAGAAGAAGTCCGAGCGGTCTTCTAAGACCTTTGAGGGCGCCCCGGCGACGGGGGTCCAACAGAAGGCCAAGCACCGCGAGTCCGCTGGCACCGGGAGCGCCGAACGGTCTGGCTCTACAGGCGCCAGGCAGGGCGCATCCTCCCCGGCGCCATCAACCACGAGCCAACGCTCTGGCTCGGGTAAGAGGAAGGCCACGCACCCGGCAAAGCTCCTGGAGAGACCCCGGTCGAGCTCGAAGGCCCCATCGGAGGGGGAGCGAGGCGGTGAAACTCCCCCCAAGGAGAAGGCGGTGAGCGCCCCTAAGGTGGTGAAAGCCTTAATCCACCCGGCCAAGGACTCTATCGAGACAGTCGCGGCGGCCCTGGCTCAGCCTGTGGAGGCTACACCAGTGGTGGCGACCTCGGGGCCCAGAGTCTCCCTGCCACCGCGGAGGGAGTCCTCTTTCATGCCCATCGACAGGACCCCCTTGAAACCTCCGACGGAGAAGAAAAAGGGGGGGCAGGAGGTCGTCGTGGATTCGGCCTCCTCCTCTGAGGAGGAGCTGATCGAAGTCTTAAGCCACGGCGTTGGCGTGGAAGAAGACCAGCCCGTCGGCAGGGACCCCGACGTAGGAGACGGCGAGAATGTCGAGGGTGCCGACGGGGCTCCTGACTGCCCTTCGGACTCCCCTCAACCAGTGCCGCAAGACAACTTGGCGGCCATTTTGTTGGCTATACAGTCCTTATGCTCGGAGATAAGGACGAGACTGCCGTTACCACCAACGGAGGAACCGCTCCCGACGGGGGACCCGGAGCCAGGCCCTTCTGGGAGCCCTCCCCTAAGAGAAGAAGGATTCATCCTCCACCTCCTTTTCAGCCATCGCGCCCTGTTCAGCCCTCCTCCCCGTCCACGACACGTGGGGATGATACGGGGACTGACATGGCCGCGACGGGTACAGACAACGAGGTTTACGACGAGGATCTCCCGTCGTCACCTCCCACCCGGGCTTTCCCGCCCGACGAGATTGGATCGTTTCACTCCATGATCGCCAGGGCATCCGAGCTTTTCCAGCTCTGCCCGGAAGAGAAGAAGAAGGAAGGTTTCCTTTATCAACGGCGCGAGGCCAAGAGGAAGACGGTCCTCGCTGTACCTCTACTAGACGATATTTGGGATGAGGGCCTCGCCCTCCTCAAGAACCCATCCACGACGCCGGCTAGAAGGGATCGGTACGAGAAGAAGTACCGGGTCCCGGACGCGGCCCCCTTGTGCCTTCGGGCACAGCCGACCCCGGACTCGGTCGTCTCTGCGGCGGCCAGGAAGAAAGCGGGGGGGGGGGTGCGGCCTCTACGTCGACCTCCCCGCTGGACGGCGAGGGAAAGAAATTAGACACGATGGGACGCAGAGTCATCTCGTCGGCAGCGACGACGATTAAGGCGGCCCCCCTGCTGGACTTCCTACCAGACGACAAGAGGGCGGAAGCCCTAGAGATCTTGCAGGAAGGAGAGGTGGCGTCGGACCACGCCATTACGATTGCGACAGACATCGCTGATACTGGATTTCGCCAGTTGGGCAACGTCGTGTGCCTTAGGCGGCGTGGATGGCTCAAGGCTACAGACTTCCGTCAGGACGTGCAGACCAGAGTCTTGGACATGCCGTTCGACGGAAACAACCTGTTTGGGAAAACAGTGGACGATTCCCTTCAAGCCATCAAGGCGGACACAGAGACGGCCTGGGCTCTTGGGGTTCTCCAGCAGCGGCGGCCGCCCTTTCGGAGCGGCGGAGGCAAACAGGGTGCCTCCAAAGGTTCCAGCGGCGGATTTTCAACCTACCATCAAGCGGCCCGTTCGTCGTCACAGGAAGCTTACAGGGGACGAGGCAAGTCAGGCGGACCCCGCTGTCGTCGCCAAGGAGGACAAGGCGGCAAAGCCTCCTCGAAGCAGGACTGAACCGGCCGTGGGGTCGGGCCCCCACTGAAGCACCCCGGTGGGAGGCCGGCTGGCGTGCTTCGTCAGCGTGTGGGAGTCCATCTCCACCGACCGGTGGGTGCTGGACGCCCTAGCTCAGGGTCATGCGCTCGAGTTTCTAAAGAGGTGCCCGCGCGTCCCCCCTGTGGCCAGGAAAGAACATCACGTCCCTCAACTTCTCTTGGAGGTAAAGGCGATGCTCAAGAAGGGCGCCATCGAGCTCGTCCCAAAGAGGCTTCGGGGCTCCGGAGTTTACTCAAGATACTTCCTCGTGAAGAAGAAGACGGGACGATGGCATCCCATCCTGGACCTACGACGACTGAACAAATTCATCAAGGCACAGAAGTTCCGGATGGTCACCCACGTCCTGGGTCAACTGGAGGAGGGCGATTTCCTGTCGTCGTTGGATTTGGAGGATGCCTACTTCCATATTCCCATCCTAAAGGGACACCGAAAGTTTCTCAGGTTCGTGGTCCAAGGACGTCACTACCAGTTCAAAGCCCAGCCCTTCCCTTCGGATTGAGGTCGGCACCCAGGGTGTTCACCAAGTGCCTCGCACCGGTGGCGGCGCAGCTGCGCCGAGAGGGGATCCACGTCCACCCCCACCTGGACGACTGGCTCATCCGAGCAAAGACGAAGGAGCTCGCCGTGGAGCACACGGCAAGGACCGTCCAACTACTCACGGACCTGGGATTCTCCATAAACTACGCCAAGTCCCACCTGGTACCCGCGCAAGACGCACTGTTTCTGGGAGCGAAGCTCGACACAGTGTCGCTTCTGGCCTCTCCGTCGGAGGAAAGGACGAGGGCCATCTTGGGCAAGGTGCAGCGGATGCTGGCTGCGGACGCGGCCAGGGTGAGGTCCATCAAGTCCCATCCTCGGAATGATGTCTTCTTGCATTTATCTCATCCGCCTGTGCAGGGTCCGGATGCGCCCATTGCAGGAGTTCCTGGACGCGCGTTGGATCCAGACGACGGGCAGCTTCGAGGAGAGGATCACACTCGACGAGAGTTTCCGACGAGCGATCCGGTGGTGGGGCACCCGCGCGCATCTGACAGCGGACATGGACTTCCAGATCCCCGGCCACCAGGAGACGGTGACCACGGATGCCTCCCTGGAAGGGTGGGGAGCGCACACCGAAAATCTGCACGCGAGAGGCCTTTGGCTTCCGACGGAGAAGTCTCTCCATATCAACGTCCTGGAGCTCCGTGCAGTGTTTTGGGCCATCAGGTCCTTTCTTCCGTCCCTCAAGGGCAAGGTGGTGAGGATCTTCACCGACAACACCACCACCATGTTCTACATCAGGAAGCAGGGCAGGACCAGATGCCCAGCCCTGTCCAAGGGGGCGCAGGATCTGTGGCATTGGGCCGTCGCCCAAGGGATGTTTCTGGTGCCGTTTCATCTGGCAGGGATAAAAAACACCATCGCCGACTCGCTCAGCAGAGAGCTGCGCTCGTGCCACGAGTGGGAACTACGACAGGATCTAGTGGACCGCCTCTTCCGACGGTGGGGCACACCCCAGATCGATCTGTTCGCGACAGCGACAAACTCCAAATGCCGGAGGTTCGCCAGCAGGTTTCCCCAGCCGAGGAGCATGGGCGATGCTTTCTCGTTCCCCTGGGAGGGCCTGTTTCTATACGCGTTCCCTCCATTGCCATTGCTGATCCGGCTCATCAATCAGCTCAAGAGGTCACGGTGCAGGATGATCCTCGTCGCACCTGCGTGGCCAAGGCAGATATGGTTCCCGGACCTTCTGGACTTGTCAGCGTCCCCGTCAATCAAGCTGCCAGTGGATGCGTATCTTCTCTCCAGGGAAGGAGGCGCCATCCTCCATCACGACCCGAAGTCGCTGAACTTGCAGGCCTGGCTCCTGCAGCGTTAGAGTTTGGAGGATACGACATACCGGCCGATTGCAGAGAGGTTCTTGCAAAGGCCAGGGCGTCCTCAACTCTTAAATGCTATGGACACAAATGGAAGAGGTTCTCTGTCTGGTGCCACGCACAGAAGATTAACCCTCTACGGATTACGGCTCCCCAGGTACTGCCGTACCTTCTGACGCTGGCCAAGGCTGGACTGGCGCACGCGTCCATCAAGATTCATCTTGCTGCGATCTCCCGATACACCAGAACCACGGGGCGGACGTCTTTGTGGTCTCATCGTCTGATGAAAGAATTCATGAAGGGACTGTTCAGATCATTCCCGCCGGTGAAGGCTCCGGCCCCGGCGTGGGAGCTCAACGTGGTGCTGACCAAGCTCATGGGACCTCCGTTCGAGCCTCTGCACTCGGCTCCGTTGAAGTTCTTGTCGTGGAAAACAGCGTTTCTCATGGCCATCACCTCCGCACGAAGAGTGGGAGAGATCCAGGCCCTTTCCTGCAAGCCCCCGTACTTGACTTTTCACGACACGAGGGTAGTGCTCAGGACGCACCCCTCCTTCATGCCCAAGGTGCCGTCGGACTTTCACCTCAACGAACCCTTGGTGTTGCCTGTTTTCTTCCCGTCGCCTTCGTCGCCGGCCGAAAGGACTTTGCACTCGCTGGATGTGGCTAGAGCGCTGAAGTTCTACGTGGACCGCACAAAGAGTTTTCGGAAGACGTCACAACTTTTTGTGAACTTTGGACCTGTCGATCTGGGGAAGGCTCTCTCAAAGGCCTCCATTTCCAGATGGCTCTCCGGCTGTATCATGTACTGTCATCGGTTGGCAAACCGACCGCTGCCTGGCCGTCCGAGAGCCCATTCCACCAGAGCGATCGCAGCTACCACGGTGTTCCTATCTGGTGTGCCCTTGCTGGACATCTGCAGGGCTGCTACGTGGAGGTCGACGTATACCTTCACAAAATTCTACTGCGTCGATCGGGATTCCAGGGAGGAGTCCAGGGTCGGCCAAGCAGTGCTGCGCAACCTGTTCGCCTCAGGTGAGCCTGGTGAGGAGGTAAGAATTGCTTAATGTTGAGTTTGATGTAATGCTTAACGTTGAGCCTTTGCCACCTCCCGTGGTTGTGCATGTGTGTACTGCTATATATTCTTTATTCATGAGCATGTGAATCCATGCCAGACCCCATGCTGGAGAAGGAACAAGTTACTTACCTGTAACTGTTGTTCTCCAGCATGGGTCTGGCATGGATTCACATGCGAACCCTCCCGCCTACCCCTCTGCGGCTCTTCACTTGGTCATACTGCCACTTCATGTGCTACCAAATCTGAAGATGGCTGCCAGAGGCGGGGCTTAGGTAGAGGGCAGTCATTGGCTGTGGTCAGTATGACGCAGAGATCAGTGATTGGTTACTACTATGAAAGACAGATCAGAAACGAAACTGATACAGATTTTTTCTTTAGCCTGACGATGGGGAATATTCATGAGCATGTGAATCCATGCCAGACCCATGCTGGAGAACAACAGTTACAGGTAAGTAACTTGTTCCTTCTCGTCCCTTCGCCGGATATTGGGTGTCTCTCTCTCCACACATCGTCCGATGGTCTTGCTGTTCTCCTATGCTTCCCCTATCTTCCCTCTTCCATTGTTCTTTCCCTCTGCCTATACTCTGCTTCCTGGTCTTATCTCTCTCTTTCCCTCTCCCCACATGCAATCCCATGGTCTTACCACTCAGTTTCTCCTCTCCTGTTTGCACTCTCCAATTCCCTTGATGTACCACTCCCAACACTACCCCTGCTTGTATCCTTCTCTGCCCTCCTGCCTCTCAAATCCTTTTCCATTTCACACACTTGCACACAGCAATTTCTCACAACTACTCTCAAACTCTCCCTTTCATTTTTCAAAACTCTCTTCAGTCTGTCTCCCACTCACTCACACACACACACAACCCAATTGTTACTACTCTCTCATAACACTGTACCTCATCTTCTCCAGTCACAGCAAAAAGCTCCTCCAACTGCTCTGTATTCTGTTCTCGTGGTCCACCTTCTCTGCACCCAACCCCACCTGATCAGCCCTACAAGAAAGGGGTTTATCGGCCACTTCTACTCTCTAAAAATTGCCAAATACTGCCAAAAAGAAATAAGGGACTAAAAATGCTCCCAACAAAAAATAGGAAACTGACACATAGGAGCTTCTCTCTACTTTCACTCACACACCTCTGTTGATATGTTTGACCAGTTGTCCACGTAGTGCCACAGGAACACACTTCTATTATTGCTGCCTGATACGAAGCAGTCAAAATGTATCTTTTAATATGTATTGTAAGGAACTCATGGTGGCAACAGTGAAGACAGACACAAGTGATCACAGTTCAAGGGTGTTTATTAAACTGTATAGGTAGGAAAAACTCCTAATCTAAACATAAATCTAAGATGGGAGCAAGCTTTGAATATCAAACAATAAGTCAGTCCTTGTGGCATCTTGTCAAAAAAAGGGCCTATACTAAATAAAACCTATTGCCAATCCATACACTAAATACAAAAAGAAGTGTGGGATAATGTTCATAAGAAAGGAGGAAGTGTTAACAAATAATAAGGCATGATCTGGTAGTCTGGGTCTCCCTTCCCCACGTTTTCAGCACGGGGCAAAGTAGGATTCTGGAGCACAGTACACGCTCGAGCTATCCCAGCACGAGCCAACAGTTCCGCTCTCAGCAATCAGGGCTACAAAAAGTCTCTTGCCTCTGAGGACCTGATGTGTTTCAAAATACTAAACTAAAAGTTATTTTCCGTATACACAGCAGGTGATGTCTTTTCACCTCTGGATCCCCCTCTTCCGGGCTCAGATCTACAGAAAGTTCCTAATGATATCAGGAACTTCAGTAGTTTCGTTTTCGAGGGTCTGATAGGTTCAACGTACTAAAACAAAAATTATTTTCTGGTTGCATTTTGGGTGATGCTTTCTCACCCTGGGACCCCCCTCTTCTGGGCTTAGACCCCTCTTGAATGACAGCCTCCCTCCGTCGGATTTATTATGACTTTGTGGTGGTTTTCTACCCCTGGGTCCCATTGTAATGTCCTTTTAAACAGTTCACTGTGGATATCCCTCTGCCGAGTTCACTCTGGTGAACACACTGTATATCAGGACTTTAGAATTCACCCCTTGTCTATTGGCATCCCTCCTTCGGGTTCACTCTTGCCAACTTTGTCAATTGCACATTTTCTCAATCAGTTCTTACGATGCAGGATTCACTTCCCTTAGCTTCACAATCCTCTTTCGGTCAAAGACTTTCGACTGTACATAGGATTTTACTGGACTCCTGGATGACCACTTTGACCCCTTTCTCGCCTTGCTCAAGGCCTTCTGGTAACGGAAGGATCAAGAATCGGGTAATCAACCAGAGTTACCCGAGTAAGAACTGACATGTTGTCTGACTACTCTGTTGCTTGTTTTCCTCCTTCTGGTATCAACAATTCTTTGTGCTGTCACAGTTCAATTAGCTGTTTGCTACTTTCGTTCAACACAGTTCCATTTCTTATTGGCTATCCCCTCGACTTAGCGGCTGTGATGAACCGTTTGGCTTGGTTATCAGCGGAGGTGGGCCCTGTGCACCGTTGACTTCTGCTGCAACACACGCTGACTATTGTTCGCGGTCTTAAGATTTCTTCTGCAGAGGTTTTGCAGGCCTTTGTCGGAAAGGGCAAGGTTGCTTCTCTCCTTGTGATCCTCTCCGTTCGCGCCGTCCGTCTCCTCCTCTTGAACTGCTGTGCTGAGTTAGCTCTCTCGTTGTGCGGTCTGCCTTGCTCTTAGTGTGCTCTCATGCTCCACCTTTTATCATTGTGGGGAAGGGAAACCGCCATCGGGTGTGTGCAGTTCTGGTCAATTGCCTGACTTTGCCTGACCCTTGGGTTAGGACATGTTAGGTAAATGGCTTGTGTTAGTCCGTCGTCCTTAGTGATATGCGGAAGTGTTTGCGTCGGAAAAGGGGGGGGTAGAGTGTTTGAGTAGCCTATGTGGTAGGTTGAGGAAAAGGTGTTAGAGTGGGATACCACATCTGACCCGTCAGTGTCCCACTTCCACTCACTGAGGACCCCCCGATACAGGTGATCCTCCCTCACTGGTCCACCCCAAGGAACTGGATCCAATAGCGATGACCGGGTCCTGGCCACCTGGATGACAGATCCCCAGGGCCTAGCAAGTGAGACATCTTCAGGTTTCTCACAGTATGAATAACTAGATGCAAATAAATATTAATTACAAATACATTTCTGTTTTATAGTTAAAACTTATTTTTACTTGCTTATGAAAAATACTCCCATTGGGAATGGGGCTTACTTTTTTTATTCCCTAAAAAATCATTTTACTATCAACTTAAAAAAAATAGGGAGTAAAATACTCCCAACTACTTAATCTTAACAGGAATACTGCACACACCCTTCCCCGCACACTCACTCTGCCTGTTTTATATACCCCTGTTCTCCCTGTCTAAACCCTCCCCTGGCCTGCCATTGGACATTATTATCATCTGACTCTTTGAGCTCATCTCTTTCTCCAGCATTGGATCTTTCATGGATTCACATGTTGTGAATATTCCCCGTTGTCAGGCTGGGTATTCCCAGTTACTTTGGTTTAGTACATTTCCTATGGAAAAACGTTGACACCTTGAGTGTGTCCCATCAACGTCGTTGTGGGTGGTTTTGGTCCCCACTGTAAAGAACTCATTGTGGCACCAGTAAAGACAGACGCACGTGATCACAGTTCATGGGTGTTTATTAAACTGTATGCAGGTTGGAAAAACGCCTTATCTAAACCTAAATCTAAGATGGGAGCAAACATCAACCATCAAATGAAAATAAGGCAGTCTTTGTGGCGTTGTGTCAAATAAAAAGGGCCTATACTAAGAAACCTATTGACAAACCTTACAACTAATACAAAAAAGGATATGGAATGGTTTTCAAGAAAAGAAAAAAGTGTTCACAAATAATATGTCATGATGTGGTAGCTTGGCTCTCCCTTCCCTGCGTTTTGAGCACAGGTTAAGATGGCATCTTGGCGCACAGTACACACTCGAGCTTTTCCAGCACAAGTCAACAGTTCCACTCGCAGCTATCAGGACCGTTGATGGCCAAGTCTCGTTCCTCTTGAAAGTCTCTTTTCTTCGAGGGTCTAACGCAACGGTATTCAAACTGTGGGGCGCGGCCCACTAGGGGTCCGCGGGTGCATCCCTGGGGGGCCCTGAGAATGAAATATATAATTTTTTAGATTGGAAGAAACGGGCAGGGGTGGCTCATATGGTCGGGTTGAAGCATGAAACTGTCTCAGGCAACAATGAAAAAGTGGCCCACAGTTGTAAATGGATATTCATTCCTTTAGTCACAGACTGGGCCTCATTACAACTATGGTGGTATGGTAACAACGGTGCCGGTAAGCTACCGGCACCCTTGCTACCGTACCGCCATAGTGAGAGTTGTGCTCGCGGGTGCCTGACAGCCTGCCAGGTCTGACCTGGCAGACCGTATGGCACCCGCGAGCACAGTTCGTCGGATGCACCGGCACCGCTATTAACGGTGGCGGTGCATCCGAGCTCCCCATTCCCATTGAGCCCTACAGGGCAATTATCAGGTCTGCCTAACTCGCCATGACCTGGTAATTGCCCATTCGCAGGTGCCGGACCCGGATGCAACTCTGTCGGCAGCCGTGCCGGTTTTACCGGCACAGCTACCGCCAGAGTTGTAATGAAGCCCACTGTTTAAATAGTACCCAAGGGGGTGCGTTGTGTTAAAATGTAAGTAAATTGTGATATATTCAGCAACAATGGTCAAAATTACTAACTGCATAGTTAAGTAACTCATCAAACTGGTCCACATTGGCCAAAATGGTGGCCCATTTTGACTGGCCCACACTAGCATTTTACATTTTTGGTACAGGCATTGTCCTATAGGCCTGTCCGAGCCTGGCGGCTCATCCATAATGGCGAGGGGGCGCCCACCCAGTGGCCCCTCACCCATTATGGAGGAGCTAAGGGGCCAGCCCATGTGAAACGGTGAGCACTCCCTCAGTTGCTTTTTCCAGCTAATGGAGTGCTCCTGGGCTGACTGAACTGTCCAAGGGAAACATTCAGTTTAGTTCCCCAGCCGCACATGCTCACTGAGCCATGCAAGTGCTGGGGCGTTTTGCTTCGCCAGCATTGCATAGCTCATTGGAAATGCTGGCTGGGGCACTGCATGTCTTTATGTCCGAGGGGGAGCTCCTGCACCTCCTCGCACATACGGACAGAGCAGCCTGGAGCAGGCCGTTTCAGCACCCACACGCAGGCCAATGCAGAAGGTACGTTTATGTTCATTGTTTTTATTTAAACGTGTATGGATGCGTGTATGTTTATGGTATGTATGGTGATGGATGCTCATGTGAATGATAGAGTGATTGCTGTATGAATGTGCAGCGCCTTGCATACGCACATAATCATGTTTATTGTGTTCGGACCAGTGGGGCCCAGGGGACAAGGCTGGTATCTTTTTACTGGAAATCTATCATTCAAAACCCTCTGCATTGTCCACAAGGCTTTCTGGGGCCTGGGTCCAAAATACCTTCATCTATCCCTCTGCAAATACATCCCCACTCGAGCTCTTCGCTCCTCTACCTCCAACTCCCTCAGGGTCAGTCGTTTTTCAAAGAAACGAGCTGGGGTAGACCTCTGTCTTCGGCTGGGGCCTCCCTCTGGACAGCCGCCCTGCCACTCTAAAACATGAGGAAAACCATCTCCGGTTCCGGAAGCACCTCAAGACCTTCCTCTTTTCTTCTGCCTTCGCTCCCCCTCTCCCCTGCTGATCTGTTCTCTCTTTGCACTGTGCACCTACCCTGTCTTCTGCCTTAAACGTAGCACTTGCAAATTGCTGGCTGCACTACCACTGTTTGTTGCCTTTATGATTTATTTATTACCTTTATGATTTATTTATTATTTATCTGTTTCTCCTCTGCTTCGCACTTTCCACTTCTCCCCCCTTCCATGCACTTTTCCCCTCCACTCTCCCATGCACTTGCACGTTCTCAAGGTCACTGGGCCTAGTAAGATCACTGTTTTATTCTCTGTTCCCCTCCCTTGCCTTGTCGCGCTCTGAAACACTTGTGTACGAGCGCGATAGAAATAAAATATCAATATCAATGCCTGCCCCCTGGGCCCCTCAGCACCAATTGCAAACTGTTTGGCTATTTACCCATTTTTTTGTTAAAAGTATGCTCTACAATGCATCATTTTAACCCATTATTTTTAAAAAATTCACAGGGGGAAACCCCCCCCCCCCCGAAACCCCCTTTATTGGTTCGGGCTCCCTCACTATGCTCGGGTCGCTATGGCATTTCTGGGGGAAATAGTTATGCCCCTCCACTTAAAAAAAATCACCAGCCGTCACTGGCCCTCAGACTGTGTTGGGAATGGGATGGGGGGAACCCAGGGACTACGGTGGGAGCACAATGGGCGGGAACCATGGGATAGTGGTGGGAGGCAGAGTGAGGAGAGCCCAGGGTGTGTGATGGGGTGGGGAGAGACCAGCGACTGGGTAGGAGTGGGATGAGGGAGCCCAGCGACTGTGATGGGAGCAGGTGACGGCGCGCAATATATACTGTCCATTTGGCATTTCTCGGGGGTCCCGACCTGCCCAAATTTTGCAAAGGGGGGCCCCGGCCAAGAAACTTTGAAGACCACTGGTCTAACGTATTTAATGACAAAACAAAAGTTCCTTCAAAAACAATGAAAGTTTGTTTACTAGTTTTACTTTGTTCACTCCTGGTTCCCCTCTTCCGGGTGCTGACCCCTCTTTGTTTTCAGCCTCCCCCCTCCGGGTCCACTATGGCTTTTCCTTCGCTCACAAATCTTAATGTCTTTTTAAACAGTTCCAGTGGACACCCCTCGGCCGGGTTCACCTTTGTCAACAGACTGTTGCTTGGGACTTTAGAGTTTGCCCCCTTCTCGTCAGCATCCCTCGGCAGGGTTCACAGTTGCCAACTTCACCTTTACATTCATTTTTAATGTATTCAGGATTCACTTCACTAGCCTTCTCATGTGGCGGGATTCACTTCCCTTGCTCTCTTTATAGTTAGTAGATCAAAGGCTTTCGACTGTACAGGATTTTGCTTGACCTCCTGTGTGACTACTTTGAACTATCTTGGTGGCTCTCCTACAGACTTCTGGTTTCTGTAGTTTAACTCAGATGGGGATCGACCAGAGTTTCTCGGAGCAGCACCTATATGGCGCCAGTCCCCTTCTGCAGATGGTCTTCCCTTTACAATTTTACAGTTCTTTGAACTTTCTCACTTTGCCACTTAGTGTCTTTCATTCACCACAGCCTGGTTCTTATTGTGACTCACCAGCTGTGATTAACCGCTTGGTTTTCCTCTTTACTGGAGTCAAGGCCGGTACCACGGAAGCAGGAGTCTCCCTCGCTCCGGCTTATCGGCGTCGATCGCTCCATGTACCGTTGACATCTGCTGCAGCACACTTGGGCCATTGTCCTCGTTTCTCTCAGTGGAGGGTTCGCAGGGTTTTGTCGGAAGGGCAAGGTCGTATCTCTCCTCATCAGCCTCTCGATATTTGCCGCCTTTCTCCTCCTCTTTATCTGCCGGGTCTGGATAGCTGTCTCGTCGTGCAGTCTGCCTTGCTCGTACTATTCTATCTTGCTCCACATTCTATCCCTGTGAGGAAGGGAAAGGAGCGTCAGGTGTGTGTGATTCTGATCAATTGCCTGACTTTGCCTGACCCTGGTATTGGGACATGTCAGGTAAACGGCTCTGGTGTTAGTATGTTCTCAGGTGTGTTGTGTGAAAGTGTTTGTGTCGGAAAAGGGGTGGGGGCAGTGGTTTGAATGTACTATGTGGTAGAATGGGGAAAAGGTGCTGAAAGAAGGGGGATACCGCGTCTCACCCGTCAGTCTCCCACTCCTCGACCACCCCCCCATCCAAGGCATCCTCCCTCACTGGTCTACCCCCTGGAACTGGATGCAATCGCGATGGCTGTGTCCTGGCCACCTGGATGACAGATCCCCGGGGACTAGCTAGGGAGACACCTTCAGGTTTCTGACACCACCAATAAGACGTCAAGTGTATGTAGCTCCGCCCCAGCACCTTCCCCTCAGATTTCAACCATCTTTCTAGCTGTTGCGATTCCTCGAGTTCTTCTCTTCAAGAAGAAATTATCTTTACACACAACTATATTTTTTTACTCTACATTCAAACCAGAGCAACCGATGACTCTTCTACGGTGTCGGTTACGACCATGGAGATCGTTGGACCTAAAAAATCCTTATTCAGGTCCTGTGGGACGTGCAGCCTAAAAAACATAAATGAAGGTGATGAAGCGCGTAGGCTACGTATATGCCTATACCCTAACCATTACTCTGAAGAATGTGAGATCTGTCAGGGTTTCTCTCAGAAATCCTTCAAAGACAGGAAGCGTTGGCTGATTTGTTGGCTTAATGAAGGGGCATACCCGGTGTCAGAGGCGGGCTCGTAAATGAGTGGGAGAGCTACCACCCCCTGTCACAGGCGTTTGCCATCAAGCCACAGTACCAGGTCGGAAGAACGACCTATGAAAAAACAAAAAGCAGGTGAACCAAAATTGTCGACGAGCCAGGATAATACAGCCTCACAACCCCAGTCTCCTACTAAAAAGAAACCGGTTAGCAACGAAGGCTTCAGGTCCACGTCTAAACTGTGGATGAAAACACCATAGTCAAAACCAATGGATAAAAGCTCACGCCAGTCAACGAAGTTGACCTCCCATTCGTCAAGAACATCGTTTCCAACGAAGGAGAAACATAAGGCCAAATGGTTCGCGAAAACTCCACCTTTGTCGACGAAGAAGAAACACCACTCGTCAATAGTCTGGTACTTCTAGAGAAGGACACAGATCCTCCTCTGGACAAGAGTTATCCACGAGACATCCTCTGACTGCGAAATCATCGATGGTACATACTTCGACGAAATTGGGACATCACTTGTTGACGACGAAAAAACGAAAAACTCCATGGAGTGGAGCTGTAGTTCATACACCCCCATCAACGACTTCTACCTCGGCTCAAGCCACGGTTCATACTGAACAACCTATCCTACAGCTACAACAGAAAAATATGCTATCCTGCAGTAAAGGAATATTGAGAACTCCAACGGAGGAACAAATGGAGCCCAGGCAACTCCCTCTAAGTGTGTCACCCATAAACTACACCAAAATCATGCCAGATGAAATCCTACAACATGAGATAACATCTGACTTTGAACTCCAAGAGAAGAGTGCCCAGGGGTCACGGATTCTGATTCCGAAGAATGCAGGATCCAACCCCATGTACAGGACAGATCTTCCAGTCGTCTCCAATCAAGAGGGAAAGAAACACCACTGAGACTACAGGGTGAGGTATGACACCAACATATACCCTCTTATAAATCCACAATCTCTACTTTCCCTGCAAGTACTTTCAACTCTGCAGTCTAATAGGGCAACTCAATGGTAGGCTCCCACCTCCTCAGCCTCAGGGGATCCATCAATGCAGGAAAGACCAGGTAACACCAGTTCCGCAAACAGTACAAGGAAGACATCCAGGGCATTCGTCCAGGGACCACGCCAAACGGTCCTCTTGGGGACACAGGCCGCATTCTCCACCTAGGCCATCACCTCCAAGAAGAGAGAGCCCGCGAATAGGCGAGCAAGAAGAAGGGGAGCTAGTGGATACAAATCAGGACACAGGTCCAAAATACATGAGCTCTACCGCCTCTTCCAACTTTCCTCACAAAGAAATGTGGGATACAGATGATCCGGACCAGGATACACAGGGTAGTCCAGCACAACCCTCTCCACGAGACGGCATTGGTGCTTTCCACACCATGATCAGATAGCACAGCGAGTAGAGCGCTCTCTTTGACATCCGTGCAGAGCCTGCCAACGCAAGTTTGAATCCCAGCAAGGCCAAACTCAGCCTTTCATCCTTCCGAGGTCGATAAATGATCGCCACACACCGTGGGTAATAATAAGCAGCGCCCAGATGCCTGAGGGTTCGTGTCGCTATATAAATGCTAAATATATATATATTTTTTAATAAAATGTCATTGGTTTATATAATTAAACCTTACATTTGTATTTATCAAAAAAGAGTGAATACATCGATAGGCAACGGAAACAAAACAAAAAGAAAGAAATAGATCAGTTTAAGAGCATTGAAAAGTATAGTTTCCAGAGCGAAAGAATAATATTAAACTAAAATTGGGATATAATGTCAGTCCAAAAGCGAATCACAGCAGTAATCATTCTTCGATTGTTTCCAGAAAGGATAAGTGACCATTGTTCATCTGGATCCAAAGGTCTTGCAGAGGTTAGATATAGCTGTGCAATTGCAGTACGTTTTTATGCCAATGCAGTGCATTCCATCAAGAGATGGAATATTGTTTCAATTGAAGCCGCTTGCAAACAAAATCTGCACGACTGATTTGGATTCGTAGAGCGATTTTGGATTCCATTAATTTGTTGTGTAGGTAAAATATTCAATCTCAGCCGGAGAAATAAGTCTCTAATTAGGCGATCTGGAAATAGATTGAGGTACGGTGGAAGATCATTTGATGCTCTGCTATAATTTGTGCAATTCAGCATTAGTTTGTATTGGTTTTTAATGGTTTCAGTTCGTATCCAACCGATAAATAAAATAAATGCTAAATTATTATTATTATTATGGTATGAAAGGCGTGGCAAGAATTTGGGCTAACTGCTGCAGAGGAAAAGAAAGACTGTTTTCTTTTTGATCACATGGGTAATGGCAAAAAGGCTGTATTTGCAATACCCATTCTAGATCATGTTTGGCAAGAGCAGTTGTGAACCCTGAAACATCCTTTCTCTGAATCTGTAGTAAAAGGGAGACTAAACAAGAAATTCAAGGCACCGGATACGACACCAAAATGTCTAACCTCTCAACCCTCTCCAGAGTCGGTAGTGCCAGCGGCAGCCAATCGCAAAGCACATACACAACACAAATGCGCTACACCCCTGGCGAATGAGGGCAGACAAATCGATGCTTTCGGCATAAAAGTGCTAACCATCGGTGCAACAACAGTTAAGCCGCCAACGCCCTGGCGGTAGTGGCTCGCTATGACCACGAAATGTGGCACCGGTTGACTCCCATGTTGGAGCATTTGCCAGAGCAACAGGGAAAAGAGGCCATGACACTTGTACATGAAGGCGAGGAGGCCTCAAACCACAGTAGGACCATTGCAATGGATCTCGCAGAGACAGGATTCATGCAAATTGGTAATGGGGTCGTCCTGAGAAGACAAGGATGGCTATGCTGTACCGACTTTAGGCAGGAAGTGCAACATGAAATTGTTGACATGCCATTTGAGAGAGAACATTTTTGGTAACAATCGATGAGGCCCTTAAGGCAATGAAGGCAGACTCAGATACTGCTAGATCATTAACTACCTTACAGGGCAGAAGGTATTTTCACCCCTTTCGAGGAGCCTCGGGTAAAACCAGGTTGTCGTCCGCAAAGGACAACAAGAAATACGGAAGATCCGGCTACCACTCCCAGGGATATGGAAGGAACTACCAGTCCTCCCAACGCAGCAGGGATTACCACCAAGTACAACGCAAACACGGATTGGCCACCGCGCAAAGAGGTAGGAAGAACAAAGGCCAGGAAGGCGGACGGGAAGTGGTGTCCAACACTGGATTTAAGAAAATTAAACAAAAACATCAAGAAACAAAAGTTCAAAATGGTCACACTACAAAACGTCATAAAGGCTGTACAACCTCACAAATATCTAACAGCTTTAGACCTGAAAGACGCCTACCTTCTCATCCCAATGCATCTGAGACACCGACAGGATCTCAGATTCATCATCAGAGAAAGTCATTACCAGTTCTGAGTCCTTCCATTCTGCTTCAAATCAGCCCCCAGGACTTTCACCAAATGCCTAGCACCAGTGGCAGGTTTCCTCAGAAAACAGGGCCACCACGTCTACCCATACCTAGACGACTGGTTGGTCCGAGGCCCAACACATCAAGAAACCGCGGTTTCACTGAAACAAACAAACTCTTCTCCAATAATTGGGATTTGCAATCAATTACGCCAAATCTTGCGTAGTGCCATCAAAAAGATTTGTGTTTTCATGGGCGCACAGTTTTTCATGGGGCAAGGCCTTGTCAGACCCTCAGCCGACAGAGTGCAAACATTAATAACCCTGACGCACTGTTTGATTCCAAACAAACAATTTATGGTGCGCAAATACATGGCTCTACTATAGACCATGTTGACCTGCATTACACTAATACCCAACTGCAGACTACACATGCAACTGGTACAGCGCTTTCTAGCTACCACATGGTCCCAGACACAAGGTTCCTGGAGAGGCAAGATAACCATCAACCCAGCACTCTAAAAGTCACTGAAATGGTGGGCGGTACTCAACATCTCGAAAGGGATGCCACTAGTAGAACTGACTCACCAACTCAATATCGTGCTTCCCTGGTTGGGGAGCTCACCTAAGCAAACACCAGATCAAAGGCCTGTGTACTCCCGAAGAATCAACCCTGCACATAAATGTCCTGGAGCTGCGAGCTGGCCATTGGCCCTGAAGTCTTTCCTTCCACTGATTCCAAGAATTCAGTGGTGCGTATCCTCACAGACAATACCACCACAATGTTTTACCTGCACAAGCAAGGCGGAACAAGGTCAAACACCCTGTCTCTGGAAGCTCAAACCTTTTGGCACTGGTCCATTCCCAACAACATTGCTTTGCAAGCATTCCACCTTCCGAGCATACACCCCAAAAAGGCAGACACCCCAGATGTGTTCTCATTCCCATGGAGCGACATCTTCAAATATGCGTACCCTCCATTCCAGCTGATCAGGAGGACAATCCAGATGATCCGTAGATACCATTGCAAGATAATCCTGGTGGCACCATACTGGCCCAGACAAACCTGGTTCTCGGATCTCCTTCAACTGTCGGCAGACAATCCAATGCATCTGGGGTTGTTAACTATTTCAATCAGGCGATACACCCTGGTCTCAGCCTAGTATGCAGCGCACAGCTGAAATGCTTATTTTATTATGTATATAGGTTCAATATTCTGAGTGATATACCACTCATATCACACCCCTTTTCAAATACCCCAGGTCACGATGGACCAGGAATCAGGCTGGTTGGTCAAAGTAATATTGATTTATTCATTTAGAATTCAAATCAAACATATACTTTTGAATAGGGAAAAGCAATCACAAATGTGGTGACAATAACCGATAGGAAGGTATGTAATGCACTTAAATTCACTCTTTATCAACACAAAATATAAAACACCAGAGAAAAGAACACTTTTGGCTAAAAGATGGCACTTGAGTTAGGATTTCACCCTGCAATATTCCTCAATCCACAAATAAACAATTGTAAAGATATATAAGACAGCAGCAGGTAATCGGGAATAAGGAATGGAAAGCAGAATTCGATTCCAACCTTCCCTCCCCAAACAAGAGAGAAAAACGGATTTGAAATCTTACACTTTAAAATGACATTCGAAAATGGCTGTGTAAAACAATGAATGTGTGCAAAAAATCCTTAAATCAGTACAAATCTCTATGGGAGCAACATTGGAAAGATACTAACAATCACAAGCTATAGTTTGAGCAAAAGTAAACACTTTGAATCCGAACGGAAGGTTGAAAATAATTTAGAATAAAATCACACATGTAAAACTTTGCAAAATTGTAGGTTCCCGTCTAAAATTAACCCAACGTTTTTTTTAAAATACGGGTGAAATTCACTGATTTGGAGTGCAGTTTTGGGTTGGGATATAGCTATAGCTCTTGGGTATAATCCAGAGTTGAAATGTCTCTAACTATTAAACTGAGGAAGATATGCAAGGTTGAACGAGAGGCGTT
This sequence comes from Ambystoma mexicanum, assembly GCF_040938575.1. Classification (NCBI taxonomy): domain Eukaryota; kingdom Metazoa; phylum Chordata; class Amphibia; order Caudata; family Ambystomatidae; genus Ambystoma; species Ambystoma mexicanum. Next base: position 379,967,459 of record NC_090937.1, on the reverse strand, counting down.
TTTAGAAAAATCAGGTAGTGAAAACAGAAAAGAAACTCAGTTTGGACAAGAAAATATTACTATAATTTTACTCTATGCTAGAGCATTCCGTCCAGAATACCAAGGAGGGACACAGTAAGCTCTAAAGTTGATTCAGGACTTCAACACGAGATCCCCAGTGTCCTCTCCAGTAGAACCAGTCGGATGACTCTAAGGATGATAATGACTAAAGAAATGGCGCTTAGCAAGATAAATCAAAGACAGGATTGCAATAAGGATTCTGACAATGTTACAAGTGATTAAGGTAAGGATAGGATGGTTTAGAGATTGGGATGGGCAAGACAAGGTATGCTATGGTTTTCTATGATTCCTATCAATACTTCTAGTCCACTTTAATTTAGGATTTTGGACCATCAAAGGCTCTGGTCATCACACGGATCGGGTCTAACCAAGGACAGATGGGCAACTCGGGCAGGACAGGATCATCTAGGCCGTACTGCTCACCGGACTGCACTGGACTGGCCTTTCTGCTTACTGGAGACTGGAGATCAGTGGGATGCCGAGTTTGGAGCAGGAATGCATCTAGTGGTAGCAAGCCAGACTGGATCCGGATGCATCCCTTGGATTTTCAGGATTTTTAGAACTTGAGGCCTAGCTGAAAAAGGGTCAGGATCAAGTAGGATGAAGAAAGCCGGAACAGGACGCCACGCAGGAAATCGGGAAGAAAGTCAGGAATCCGTGTGTCTGTGTTCTGTCAGGTTCCCTTATTCATCATGCCAAATGACATCACTACAGTATATGGCAGGGGCAGGCTTATTATCCACACCCATAATTCTAGGATTGGGCAACAGCATAGTTTCCGCCTTGCTCTTCGCTGATTGGATCACAGAAAAGGATGCCATGTTTATGGGATGATTTTTACAATGACTGGAAACCTCCCCTAGCTACTGGAACCAAAATCTCATTTTTCCACAAATACATATTTATACAGTTATAACCTCTGAGAAAATCAGATAACACAGGTTACATATTTTCTGGGTCACATTTGAATCCAAACCCCAAGTCTGTGGGACCTGTTTTTGCCTTTCTGCTACATTTTGGCAATTCTAAGCATGAAAAAATTGGCCTATAATCTCCCAACTTTGTACACAGATGTACATTTACCCCTGGAATGTGTGTACAAAATGTTATGTGCGCAATATCAATACTTTCCCTACAATCTGTCATTCTTTACAACTTCGGTTCCTTATGCAGTAATGAGTGCTACCAAGTCTTCACAGAAATAGCATAAAATTAGATTTAAAACTACAAACTTTTCATATTTTTCCCTCATTCTTGCTGCAAAGTTAAATGTCTTTAAAGTTCAGTTACAAAATAGGCTTTTTAAAACCAAAAGGAAGTCTATTGTCACTTAATCAGTTTTTTTTCTTTTCCCCAACTGCAAGCAAATGTCAATTCCTTTGAAGCAGAATGAGGGGCCTCTCTTTTGATTGAAGTTTACTGCCCCTCACACTTGACAGGTGAGTGTCTTAGCCTGCTATTGTCTCAGCCTGGAGCAAAGACGAATGTCTGATGACGACTTGGGAAGTCCCTTTGTCCTGGGTATTCAAAGCCTCCAAGCTAGCAGTTAGCCTTTCCTGTTCCAGAAGTTTGAGGTGTCTCCTTTTCTCAGGGCTAGCAACTGGCAGAGGAAGTTCATTTTTAATATAGTTTGCCAATTCAGCCTGGGTTTTAGCTTTGATTTCATCCTTTTAAATCTTGACTTTAAACCTATAGAATTAAAACAGTTTTTAGCTGTATTTTTAACAGTAACAAATCCTTTTATATTTCTAAGTAATCAAGTCTTAACACAATAATGTACTTTTAAATAGGCGATTTTCGCCTTTCAGTCAGAAAAAAACCCACATTTTACTATTTCTTTAAAGTCGGTTATCATCTCCAGCAAATATACACTTTGTGCAGCTATAGTTCTTTTCTTGAGTGCTGGAATTGCTTTGCAGCATGGATACAGTTACAGGCATCTATTTAGAGTCTTTCTCTGGACAGCTGATTCTTGATACTGTTGCAAAGAAATAGCTGTGTTTTCCGTGTAAAATGAAAACAAAGCCCCGGGTTGATTTTTCAAGGATGCATTTCACAGGAGCTGTCATTCAAATGAGGCCCGGTTCCTCTGAGACACAATTAATGATCTTGAGCATTGCAGGGCCTTTTTAATCACAGTGGTTCATGAGAAATGGATGAATTTAGCACCAAGCAGCACTTTTAAGGTTGGGGAAAGTGTCATTTTAAAGAGGCATTTTGGGTTTTCAGCACAATCCAGGTTTAATGTTGCAGAGCACACTTGCATTCTCCTGCAGTGTGTCCTCTGTTTCACCCCCCTGAAATGTGGGTGGCAGGGTAGTGCAGCCATTTTCTGGTCATTACAAAAATGCAGTTTGGAGATCTTGCCACAAACAGGAGTCTACGCCGCCATTTTGCTGTTTCTTGCCGCAATGCAGCAAAGTGATGTAGTATAGCACATCTGACTGGGTCAAAATATCCCACTGGGTCCCACGGCAACCTCCTGTCACAGAACAATGGTGCAATTCTGCATCACGACCCAGGCTCCCTCAAGCTGACAGTGTGGCTCCTGATCACGCCGAATTCGCCCACCTAGACAACCCGCAGGAATGGTAGCGCATATTAACAGCAGCTCGGGCACCTTCCACTAACAAATCTTACAGACAGAAATGGAAAAGGTTCTGAGCATGGTCTTCGTAGCAATCCAACCATCAACCACTGGCCATGCAACCACAACAGGTTCTTCCCTATCTACTGAAGCTGGCAAAGGAAGGTCTTGTGATCTCCTCCAGAAAGGTACACCTGGCAGCAATGTGGGCACATGTGAATCCAAGAAAGATACCAACTCTGGAGGAATGGAGTTTTAGGTAAGAAACTACTCCTTTCCTCTATACCCTAGGAAGTTTTCAAGAGGGCCTTCAGCTCTACCCCTTTTACCACAGTCCATTACAGCCAAATCACCCTTCTGCTGCAGATCTGTTTTGTTCCAGTTTTCGTTTTCTTGAGACTTTTAAAGTAAGGGGTATTTATAGACCGTTGGGGAATGTTTTCCTCTCTCTCCCTATGCTGTGCCTCGCATTGTCCCTGTTACAGTCTCTCCCTCTGCTGCTGTTAGTGAGTTAATTCCAGGGTTTGTCATCTGACTCTGCTGGTTCCTCTCTCTCTTGATTGTGGCTGTCATGCTAGACTGCACTGAGCTTCTGGTGGCCTGCTGCTGTAGTCTGGACCCCTGTTTGTGGAGCCCAGGGCTGTTGTGGGGATCAATTCCGAGTTCTTTAATAAGTGGAGAGTCTTCAAAACAGCAAAACGTTTATTAAAGCAAAAGTGGTCTGGGTTTTGCTTGTTGCACCCAGGTGCATTCTGGAAAATGTAGTTCAAGGGCGGAAGGTTGCTGTAGTTCCTGGGTTTACTACTGGATTCTCTAGCTGCTCTGATCTTGATGGCTACTTGGAATTTTCTGAAAGGACAGAAAGACAAACTTGGGCAGGAAAGAGGTTTTTGGGTACATAGACTGGGACGTGGTACCAATAGCCCTACATGTATGCAGGTACGTTGGGGAGTTAGGGACTTGAAACCCTCTCAAAGCTCCCCCATTCCAATTCTGTGGCCCCCCTGACCCTTTCCCAGTCAGAAAGGTCTACGTGAGGACCCTGAACACAGGGCATTCTTGAAAATCTCCAAAACAGTGAGCACTCCAGATGTACATGATTTATGGATGACACAAATCTTCCTGAAAGGCATCTAGTCTGAAGTCAGCACCTTGCTGTCCGTGAATGTTCACACAATAACAAGTGGCAATACGGTTGGCTATGGCTAAAATTATGTTAAATCCACAGTACCATTTTGACAAGCGACTGCTTCCACTTACTCAGAATTCACCTTCTGCTAATGGAGTTGATGTACCCCAAACAATACCATGGAAATAACCCTTTTATTTTTCTACATTTCCCATTTGCCATTGTTATTTTTTAGAACTGGGCATGATGATTGAGATATTTACACACCAGTGCAGGATTGGTGTATGGTTGCTAGATAGTGCAAAGAAGCCTCGATTGTTAAAGCCTGTGCTGTAACGTATTCAGTTCTGTGAAAGTAGAGCTGGTGTTCCATGCCTGACAGACATCCCCGTTTTCACAACTATAGCTGCTGACCACCTGCAGAGCATAAACCCAGATATAGCACTCATTTATAAATCCTTGACAAATTCCTTATTGATGCATGTAACCCGCTATAAGACAGACTTTCAAAGATAATCCCCGAAATTAATGGAAGTAACTGACCTCTTGAGTTGTGATGAGCGATCGATTCTCAAAAATATTCGATTGGCTTCAGCATGGAAAGAGTAGGAGACAGGATTTCAGTGTCCTCCTAATAATAGTACGTTGATTAGCCACATCAAGACTGTTCATCGTCCTTTTCAACCACAGAACAATATGGAGAGAATGTGGCTGCCCCTTGTGGCTAAACAATTTTCATTACAGTCATAGTAAAGTACTGTGTACACTGCAAGCAATTCTGCCATGGATTATGCAAAATTTTTAGGCTTTCCTTTTATCATCCGTCAATGCTTTCAAAGCCAGGTTGAGCGAGCTACAGCAGTGGCATGTCATACGTGGGTACTCCACTTTTGCTAGATACCTGTTGAACATTGTTTATTCTGGTATTGTTCCATTTGTGAATGTTATGGTTAGAAAGTAATATGTATTTCTCTCACAAAGATGTTGATGGGTATGACTTTTTTATCCTTTTAAAAATGCTCCAAAGTTTGGCAAACTGAAGAAAGCTGAATTTGTAGGTCCTTGTGAGTGAAATGTCTTCCTATTAAAGGTTAACACACACATATACACAGCATTAGGGCAAAGCTCCTGTAGCTAGGAGTAGCAAACCTCCCCTGCCCCCCCAAAACTGAAGTGCTTTAAAAGTGGTCACCTATAATGTATACAAGCACACTTTATTCTTTTATTTTCAGGCTACGGAGTCCCAAGATAGCAAAAGCAAGAAGACTGCATCTAATTCTGAATGCAAGCCAGCAGCTGTGTCTAATATTAAACCAAATGTGGGCCATCAAACAGAACACAGGAACTGCGAAGGCTACAAGGATTCAACTGCGCAAGATACTGAAAACAAGTTTCCAACTCTTTCCAAATGCAAGCCCGCTCCAGTGAGCATTTCAAATTACCAGCCAGCTTCCTCATCCTTCATAAGTCCTACAATAGACCTTAGAACAGAGCTCGGTTGCAGCGAGGACCACAATTACTACCTGCAAAGTCTATCAGAAGCCAAGAGGAAAATTGATGATTTGGAGAAAAGACTGGAGGCAGCAAATAAGAAAATCAAACATTGCCAGCAAAGGGAACGAAGGGTGAACACAAAGTGTACTAAACTGAAGTACATGTTAGATGATCTAAAAAAGAAAAGCCTATCGGAAGAATCTGCAATGGAAGCCATAGAGAGCACATTGGGTGGTGTTTCTTTAGAAATACTTCGTAACGAGATGAGTAACCGTTCGAAGGACCCACATGGACATCGGTACAGCACTAGCCTTATTGAGTTCTGTCTCACCTTATACTCCTATTCGCCTAAGGCGTATGAGTATGTAAGGCTGCATTTGGCAATTCCTCATCCTCATACATTAAGGAAATGGATGGATATTACTGATGGGGATCCAGCTTGTAAGTCCCTAACCAACTCTCGCCCTCAGGAGTAGGGCACATGATGTTGCCATTTGATTAATATCCTGAAAGTATGTTAATAAATGTGTTGTGTTTTGTATAGCCCTTTTAAAGGACATTGGACTCATGGATTTTGATAAAGACTTTGTTGAGTTTTACTACTGTCTCTTTTTCTATGTTATTCCCTTTTGATGTGGCTGTGGAGACTCATTTAATTTTTCTATTTCCTGCACTGTGTCAAGGATGGCTCTAAGAACAATCTCAACGCTTTGCAGCAGTTCCAGGGTTTATATTTCAGTTTTGTGGTGGGCTCTAGAGCCAACCCTCTCTCGTCTATATGCACAAATACTACTCTAGCTCAGGCGTGCCTAATTCCAAGGTTCGTATTTGCTGAATGTTGCTCTGTACTGTCTGGATTGTTCCTTATGCTCGAAGTGAGGTACCTAAAGGCCTATGTCTTATTTTTCTAATCTCCCTCTGGGACTGCCTAGGTGTCCCATGCAGTATTTAGTGGTCTAAAAGGGAAAGTTGATTGGGCCATTCAGACACTCTCCCGATGTACGCTGTTTCCTTTCATGCTCACATGTTCCTTTCTGTGCTCCTTCAAGTGATGTTCTCTTCTCACTTCTCTTCTATCCCAGCTCCTCCCACCCTCACTCCTTCTACTCTCTGCATCTTCCTCCTCTGTCCCCCTGCTATATTTCACTCTGTCTAGGCTCGCCTTCACCTTTTGATGTTAATACTATCTCCCTCTACCCTCCTCATTCTACTACTACAACTGTACCCTCCTCCACACTGCTACTCCTCCCTTGTCCACACTATTGCTCCCTCCTCCACGCTACTACTCCCTCCTCTGCACTACAACTACCACTCCACCCACCTTCTTACTCAAACACACTCCTTTCACTCACACATTCACTTCAGTCACTCTCTACACTCCCTAACACACTTGCCATTCTTTCATGCACACTCGCAATGCAGTGCCATTTGCGTGCATTACCAAATACCTCGCCCTCTCCAGGAATCCCTGCCATACTCCACTTCTGCTTTCTTACTTAAAGTCTTTTTGCCAACACCTCTGACCTAATTGATCAAACAACCCAAACCTTCCTGCTTCTTTCCCATTTTATGCTCCTCCTTTGCCAGCCATTGGACCACTTGCCCTTCTGGAAGGTGGTACAAACAGTGAAACCATTAAATAGTGGTCTAACCCCCAAATGCTCGGCCGCTGATTAATAGTAATGGCAGACTGGAGACTGCTTTGGCCTGGTTTCTGTTGGGGGATGGGGTCTTGGCTCACCTTAGGTAAATCCAGCATGTGTGGGGGTTTGTGCCGCTTGTTGTAGTCCTTGGTCTTTAAGGATTGTGCTGCAGTCCATGGCTGTTTGTTGCCCAGGCTGGGAGGTGTTGCGTGTTCTGCCTTGCAGCCGCGTAAATGCAGCGGTTCCTTTCCCACTGCCTCTCCCTGCTGTTTGTTTTCTGCGTTGGTCTCCGCAATCAGCTCAACATATACATCCGCAGAGCTGTTCACTCTGGCAGAGTGGGGTCCCCATATGGACATATTCTCAGCACTAGATTGGTGTTCTGTCCCGCCATACACTTGCTGTAGTCTTCATCTGGTGAGTTAGCTCTCGGGAACACAGAAAGAATCTGGGGAGCATTTGGTTCATGAAGCATGGTTTGAGGCAAAGGCGTTCTCTAGAAATATGCTGGCACAAGGTTGGGGGTCAGAAATAGAGGCCCTATCGTCTGCCATCATCCTACCCAGGGGGTGGGCAGAAGGGGGTAGAATTGGCTCTGGATTTCTGCCTGGTAGGCCTCCCGGGGAACTGGCTTGTCACAATTGCTTCACTTGACGAAATCAGAAGTAGTTTCATATTGGCACAAAGCTGTAACAAAGCAAAATCCTGTTCGCAAGGTAGACTTGCAGTATTCTCATAACAAAAGAACTTGGCAGCATGTTGGAGCTGTAGTCAGGATCTCGAATAAATAATAAAAATCTATATTCAGACTGCGCTTCCTATTTGAACGTACGGCCTATGACATACTAATCTACGTGCAGCTGGATTGATCAAAGCCGGCACTGATAGTAGTCATGTCAGTACCCCTTCTTTTTCTACGAAATAATATTTTGGCTCCTCCACTACCTTCACTCTTTAGCTTTGCCGCTGGCACCAATACCTGATGGAAAAGCAGGCAAAGCTCATTTAACATTCTGAAAATACATGTGTGCCAGTACCGGAGAAAGAAGTCTGCAAGCTCTGAAATAGTTGATGCTGTGGGAGGAGGGTAAAGTTGTTCTGTTTCAATCGTTCTCGACCAGGTGTGCCAACATTGTGAAGTAAGCATCTTTACACCTTGACAGGGAGTTTGCACTCATGCATTTGAGGAAGTGGTAGGTGCAGACGCCAAGAATAGTACGTGAGAGACCACATTTGTTTCAGATGGTAGAAGAAGGCTACATTGGAGGAAAGTGTGTTCAGCAGAATCCAGTCATTGTTCTATGGGTGTCAGGGATGCGCAAGAGAACCGGTCTAAATTTTTGGCACTAGATCTAGCACGAAAAAGTGAGTCTTTTTCTTAGTGGTGGTGTGCAAGTACAAAAGAGACTATGTATTTTTTTGAAGTGTTTTTATTAGTTTCAAAGAAAACCTAGGTATGTTTGTGAAATCATGCTGGCAGTCTTAAATCGGTGAACATCGAAGTAAGTGGTTTAATTTAAGAATCATTCTTGAAGGAAACATGTAAAAAATAACGACAATTGGTAGATTGCTGCCGCAGAACAACAGAGGATACAAATGGTCCTGCACAAAGTGGCTAGTAACGGGAACATAAACTGCAGTGGAAAAAGCCATAATTATTATACATGCTTTAAAGAAAGAGGTTGCTCAGTCTCTCCTGATCTCTTGCAGTTGAGTCGCATTGAAACCTTAATATAATTAAAAGTACTGCACTAGCCTCGCTCGGTTGAATAAAATCAATTAGCAGAGACCACATTTCTATAAGCCCATGGTGCACTGTACTTTTTGCAACAGTAAGCTTGTCCATCGCTGATTGACTGAATCCACAGTTCTTGCAAAAACTTCACCTTCGCCCATAAGTGGCCAACAGAAATCATGTCTGCAAGGAGAATCTGACTAATAGGTTTGCCACAAGGTGATCTTGGCTGAAATATATCGCTCTTGTTTGCTGCACCCAAGGTGGCTACCACTGGATCCCAAGGTAAAGAAGTTACGAGACCCTCCTATTCACCTCTAATATATATTCCAAGAACAATTGCTGTACCGGACAACCCCACCAAATATGTAGCATCATGCCTCTCCTCCTCTCCTGTCTCTTTCCTCTATTCATGCCTTTGACAATGCTTTCTCTGTCTTTCACTATGCACTTGTGACTATTTTTTTTAATTTTTTTTATTTGGTATGGCTGATAAAATCAACCTTTCAAATATATGAAAATACAATTAACAATGTACACTTAACAATTCCACATTAGGTCATTAGTCATAAAAATGCAAAATTATTTGATTAACTGAATTTCACAATGTATATAACAAATATGAAACATGAATAAAAAGGGCTCATTTGGTATCATTATCATTAGATAAGATAGCATTTAAGAATTGTGTTATGGCAATTCTAATAGATAATTTTGTGCTCCTAAATAATCTGATCCAAATTTCATTTTCATCCATAGGGACATATGCACACAGTAAATTAGAAAAAAAGAAATTTCTTGTTGATATTAAAGCTGGACAGGTCACTAACAGGTGCTGTAAAGTTTCAGGAACATCTGAGTTTTCACAAAAACGACAGTAATTTAAATGTTTTGAAATCAGCCCTCTCCTTGCCATTATTTCTCTTGTCGGCAATAAGTTAAACCTAAATCGCAGATATTGTTGTCTCGTATGTGGCGCTGGAAATTTAACTAAATAATCTGCCATGGTACGCAGCTTTTTTGTCCAAACCATTGTTCATTAAAATCTTTGTATGTGCAGCATTTGGCCGTATTGCATATCCAATCATATTGGAAAAGCTTTAACTTGGCTCGATCAGGGTTTGTGAGGAGTGTCTCAAGCGATATACTTGCATCTGCTAGAGCGTTTAACACACAAGTTCGCCATTTAGTTGGAAAAAAGTCTTGGGAGTTTGCAAGATAAAACGCTACTGTGCTTAAGATGTTATTTTTAGCCAACCCTAACAAACATTTCCTGAATAGTGCGCACATTTTCCATAATAATTGTGAAAATAGTGATACCAAACCCATTTCAAAACGAATCATGGGAAGTGGGGCACAATTCGGTAGTTTTAAAACAGATCTCCAAAACCGTGCTTCACATGAGTCCCATATGTTGCTTCTGATAGGGAGTTTGGTATCAACTCCATATAATAAAATCGGAACTACTTTCGTTCGATAAAAAGTCATAATGTGAGTGTATGAGAACTTACCATAACGATACACAAGTATACTAGCCTGTGATTTCAACGTGTCTAATTTTGAATTGAGAGTGACAACATAGGCTTTTTCACTTTGTGTATTATAGATGGTCAAGCCTAGATATTTATAATTTTCAACATTCATTAGGGTGATCTTATTTAGGTGCCATTTATATTTTTTCGCACAAGAGATGTTTTTGACTTTTTGACAAACAACTACTTGTGTTTTCTCTAGGTTAATTATAAGATTGTTTTCTATTGAGTATGCGTATAGCTTATCCAATAGATTCTGTAACCCTTTAGGGGTCTGGGATAAGAGGACTAAGTCATCCGCATATAACAACCAAGCTATGCGTTGAAGGCCCAATTTTGGTGCATCACTAATTATGTCTACAAATGATTCACCAAGATCAAGAATAAACAAGTTGAATAAAAAAGATGCCAGAATACAGCCTTGCTTAAGGCCTCGGCCAGTAAGAATTAATTTAGAGAGCAGGCCTCCCATGGTGAGGCGAACTTGGATCGAGGTATTAGTATGAAGTTCTTTTATAATGGAGATTAAAGAAGAGGGACATGAAAAGCGAATTAATTTTTGATAAAGTAGATGGCGGTCAATAGAGTCAAAAGCAACCCTGAAATCGATGAAGGCCAAATATAGCAGGCTATTCCGGACTGCACACTGTGATTTCAACATATTTAAGATCATGATATTTGGGGCTGTTCCTAAACCTGCCACAAAACCCGCTTGAAAGGGATCTCTCGTTTTTAAATTAGAAGCCCAATTATTTAGGTCCCGGAGTACGATACGATTAAAAATCTTTCCCGGTGCATCCAATAAGGCGATGGGTCTATAACTAGCTGGATCAGACCTATTTCCTTTTTTGTATATTGGAAGAATAATTGAACGTTTCCATGAATCCGGGACTAATTGTGTCTGAATTATATTTGAAAACATGTTGTATAATATCTCAGACCAAATTTCGGGGTGTTGTTTTAACGTAAAATTCGAAAGCCCATCAGGACCCGGAGCTCGAGATGCACTTACTTTGTTTATAAAAAATAAAATGTCTTCTTTATCAAAAGTTAGAGTAAAATGGTTTGTTAATTCTGGCAGGTTTTGTCTATTTATATTTGAACATGGCATGTATAAATTTGAAAAATGTGTGATCCATGCCTGTTCTGACACATTATTAGATTGTTGAATTATTTGATGATTTGTAGTCACCTTATTAATTATCGACCAAATTTGTGAAGTGTTCTTTCCTGCTATCATGTTTAGCATTTTGGAGCTGTCATTTTGATATAAAATGGCTCGGTGTGATCTTAGCCAATTTTTATAATTTGTCCTTAGTTGAGAATTGACAATGTTTCTTAAATTGGGCGGCAGTCTCAAAGCTTGTCGCTTTTTCGAGCGAAATAATCTTTTTGCAGCTTCCACTACCCTGTCGAATACATGCACAGTGTGAATGCTAGACAACAGACATTTTTTGGCTTTGTGTTGAAAGAGTTGCATTAATTTATGATAAGGCGTGAGCAACTGGGAATGTGTAATAGCTTCAGAGGTTATTCTGGCATAGAATTGATTAAATCTTTTTAAAGAGGTGTCACTCCAGCATAGGCGATTACCACCATAATTGACAGTTACGAAATCTAGGGTGTTATTAATCGTCTGAACGCTTATCGATTCAGTTATATTCCAATGCATAGAGAGGCAGTTATGATCACTCAAAGATGAGGGATTTACTTCAAACTTATAAACTTGTGAAATGAGAGATTGACTTACATAAATGTAATCGATTATTGCGGAGGATTTACCTCTATGCCACGTTGGCTGTGGGGGAATGTCATCTGTAAATGATCCATTTAGCATTTGAAAATTATGTACTTCAATGAAATGGTTCCATAGTATTAATCTATTACAAAATGTGTGATGATCAAAGTAATGCAAATTTAAATCCCCTGTTATAATGATATATTTTATAGTGTTGTCAAGACTCACCAAATGCATTAAAGAGTTCATGTCTCTCATGAATATGTGGTCGGAAATACCAGCGGGGTTACAATACACATTTATCAAGGCATATATTGATTTACCAATCTTAAGTTTTATCATCTGCTGGAAACAATTTGGAGATGACCAGTCTTCAGATTCAATGAGGGGATTTTGTTTAACAGCTATAAGAAGCCCTGACGTCGGTCGTCCATGATTTGATTTATGGGCTAAATTTATGTGTATATTATAATTGTCCCAAGTTGGGACACTAGTAAGCCAGGTTTCTTGAAACGTGGCTATATCAACGTCATTAAGGCTTAATTCAACAGTGTTCAATAAATGACGAAACCCTCTCGTATTCCAACTGGTAAGAGAGACATGAGTTCGAGGCTTAGATATAACTAGCTAGTGCTCATTATGAGTCAACTGGCAATTGCAGGACTTTCTAAAGCCAACTGAGGATTTCTGGGTGGCAATTGTGTCAATGTTCCTCCCATGAGTGTCATTTAGAGGCGGGGATTTTGTCGTCGGAGTTTTGGATAAGAGATGACTAACTTCAACGACAAAACCTAAATCATATAGTTGATTTTTAGCTGACCATATGGTATTGACAACCACTCTAGAGTTTATCCACAGTTTTACTGAAGTGAGAATCTGAGCATCTTCAAACTCCACCAACTGAATATCGGTTGAGTGTATATCTTCTAACTCAGGGATTTCAGCGAAGATGGTAAGTATGGAGCTGCGATTCAGATCATATTGCACATTCGGGGGTTGACGACAAGCAATGATCAATGAATGCAATGCTGGTCTCTTGAGATCATTTTTGAGTATTCTTTTGTTCTTCAACAGAATAGGGTCAGACTTGGCTGAAGTCGAATCGGGTGGGACTTGTTTGTCTAGAGAGTTTGCTATGGTTGTTTCAATTAATCGTTGTAATTGTGGTCCCAGTGCTGTTAAAAGATGTTTTTCTTGTAGCGCAATGTTTATATCGGGCATTGTTTTTTCCATTAGTGGTGGATCAACTATGCATGTTTGATTGATTGACTTAATGCAGTTCGGTCCAAGAGAATTCTGGGTTAAAAGTTGAATCTTAGCAGTCCCAATTTCAGCCTCACAAACTTGACGAGGATTTTCTAATCCACTTGGGATAGATGTTTCTTGATCATAGAGAGAGGAGTTGCTAGTTGGATCGTAATGTCTAAAATATTTTTGTGCTGGTTGTGCTGACATATATGCGTCAACTGCACACCGAATCTCCTTTCTATGTTCTTCTAATATCTGCTGGGAAGATCCGCGTAAAAGAAGATTTTGATTAATTTGCTTTTCAGATTTATGTTGTGTGGTCAGTAGTGTGTGCTCTGAACTATCTACAGTGATAGCCAGGTTATCTTGATTGGGTTTCACGTGGTGTTTAGCAGCAATGGTGGTCTTTCCTTGATCGTTATTAGCATTATCTTGACGTGCTGAAGTCTGTAAATGGTATTTTTTGGAGATTGCTTTTGATGCCAAAACAATACGTTTCTGTGGGATGACTGAGGACTTGACTGATCGCTTCGCCATAGAGGTGCCGCAATTTTTTGGATGGAGCATGTTTTTTGTTTCTTTCTTGTCTGTCAAGGAAATTATAATGTTGTCTGATTCGAGGATCGATCGAGAATTAGAGACAACAGAGTCTCTCTCAGGAGTGAGTGATATTGGAATCGCATCAGGTCTTTGGCTTGCGTTTGCAACATATACTTCATTTGAACCAAATGGAGGTAGAGTTTTAAATTTACCAGTGCCAAGTTTTATTTGTATCTCATGATTGAGTATTGGTGACTGATTTTGACCATGATGATTTTTTAGAAATATGGGGGCAATGGTCCGCAGGGCCTCTTTGATTTGATTAGCAGTACTACTAAATGATGATGGTAAAATTGTTTTTAAAGAACTTTTTCGAAGGAAAATTGGAGCTATTTTTAAAATCTTCTGCGAAGATGATGTAGTAAATCCTGTGGATTGTTCAGAGGTCACTTTGGTGGTTTGCGAACTTGTTGATGTCATCAATGTTGTTTTCTTTACCCTCTCCATATCATTGGTAAGAACTACCTCTTGATTTTGTTTATTGATTGTAGTACTGTTCTTGACAATTTTTTGAGAGGTGTGCTTTTTCTTGTGTTTCATATTAATACCTTGCTCGCGTAATCTTTTTTTCCTTCTTGCTTCTTTTTTCCTTTGTTTCTTTCCTCCTGATGATGAAAGTTGTTGTGGACATGGACTGTGCACCACAAATTGATCTTCGTTAATGGCGACCGGATCAATTGTTATATGTGCATTTAAGATGTTTTCATTTTCACACTCAATACTTACATTGGCCAGTCTTCGAAATTCATCGAGAATTGACTCAGACAAAGGAGTATCATCTAAAGGCTGGTATTTGTCATTATCAATGGCTTGAGTAGAGACGGAGCTTTGATAGCAGAATTTTGTATAAGATTAAGAAGCTCCTGGAGTGTATCTTTATTGGATTCTTCTAGGGTATTTTTAAGCGCCATGGATCTCTGTATTGCAGAGAGATCCATTCCTTGTTTTACTGATTCTACTTTGAGTTCTTGTATTTGTTGCAAAAGATTGTTGTTGATGAGATTGCAACAACTCACCATCGCACCATCCAAAATGGCAACTTCTTTTGTTAATTCGATAAGGGAGCCTGTCTGTGACTGAACTTCACCCTTTAGCAGTTCAAAGACAGAGACTAAGGAATTTAGAACATAACTAAGAGCATGTAGAGTATGTGCAGAAGGACCAGGTGGATTTTGAAGAGGCTCGTCCTGCAAGTTTTGAACTTCAGACGGGGTATGAGGCATTAGTAAGTTGTTGTCTTGGTTAGAGGATAGAGAGTCTGATATCCCATCAGAATTTGATAGATTTAACTTCTCTAGGGGATGCATAGTTGTGTCAGAGATTGGTGATATTAGTGTAGCAGCGGCCTGAGTGGATGAGGATTCACCATAAATGAACACAGGCACAGCTTCTTTGAGAATTGTTCTTCCACCGAAGTGATCGTCAATTTTTTTCTGTATCTTTGATGTTGTAACAGTGAATTCAAGTCCCTTTTTCCAGTTTTCAGTTAGGGGAAGACAAGCTTCATGAGTTGCGTATGCTCTACTAGGAGTTAAAATGGGCGACTCTAAATGAATCTGTGCTGTGATTTGTGGAGGCTCTGCATTAGAGGAAGATGGTGACGGAATATCTGCTTGTGTGCTCATCGATGTATCATCGGGTATCATGATTGATATAATAGGTTCTTCCCATTCAGGTGTCTTCAGATCATCTCCAATCAGATTGCTGCGAAGTTTCATGACTTATATGTATAGAGTGGTTTTTAAATAGAACTTTTAAGATGAGCACCTTGTTCTATGATTTTAATTAAAATTAGTTAATAAAAGGATCACTTACTTTTACTAGCTCATCCGAGTCAAGGAAGTAAAATTCCGCAGTTTGTGCCAGAAGATGAATCACTATTAGTGTAGGTTTGTATTTCTACCAGTTCAAGTAGCTGGACCAAATACTGCTCAAAAACTTAGGGCCGCAGTCACAGCATGTATATACGCAAAATTATTAAAAATAAAAATATATTCAAATGCCAAGATACCTTGTTTCCAGGAGGCGGAATGTACAGCGAGTTTGGCTATGTGCCGGAACCCAATGACTATGCCTCTCAGAGCCAAACAGCAGCAAAACAGTTCTTGTAAAAGGGAAAAAAAAAAATTATTAGAATGCAACACCCTTTACTCCGCACCGGGCTTAACGCCGCAAGGGTGAACGGGGTTGCTTTTTCAGATGTGATCAAGTCACGTGATTGGTCACGTGACCGCCGATGGGCTCCGCCTCCTCCAGGAAGCGAGCGCGGGCTGAGATGGCAAGAGTCCCCCTGGCAGTGCCAGTCGCTGGTGATGCAGGTAAGAGGAGTGTTCTCAGCAGGATACCAGTTTGAATAGAAGAAAAGCTTGACTATTTGGCCAACCCTATCCTCCGCACATCCACACCTTCCTGTCACTGTCCTCCACTTTGGATCACCTCTGAAATTCAGACCCTCAAAACAAACATACACTGTCACCTACGATGCTGGCGCAAATTGCAGACACCCTAATCCCATCCTACAAAACTGCCCTTGCTGACTTACAATCTACACCGGTCTCTGCCAAACCCTCCTTCACAAACCTAATCTCCTCCCTTCGCAATCACCCCATGCCCACCAATCTTTGTTCACACCTCCCAAGCCAATATCCATTTCCTCCTACATTTCTGCTAATGACTTTGCTCACTAAATTTGCTCTTAAGATTTCTAAAATTCGTGAAACTCGCAGCCCTCCTCTCTCTCCCTCTGCAACTCTACTTCTGTGCACCACCGCTCCCACAACCTCTTCTAAGCTTGACTTCTTCTCCCCTATTCCTCCCCTACCCATCCTATTGAATTAGCACCCATCCATCACAGTGCAACCCCATCTTGCACTCCTGTTGACGCTTTTGCTTCCCAAATGGGGAAAGACTTGGTCTCAATCACTTACCCTTATTTCTCATTGTTCTTTAACCCCTCTCTCGCCGCTGGACTCCTCCCGGTCTCCTTCAAATCTGCGCTTGTCTTACCCATATTGAAGAAACCGTCTGCTGGCCCAAATGTCTGAGCATACTATCGCCCAGTTCCTCTCCTTCCAAATTATTCAAAAGTTCCTGAGCAGGTTGTCTTTGCCCAGATCATGAGGTACCATGAAGATAGTGCCATTGGAGAGCCACTTCAGTTTGTCGTCCGTAGTGAACACTCCACCAAGACTGCACACATGAATGTCTCCAACTTTCTCCCTAATGTTCACCTCTCCAAACTCTTTTATACTCATTTTGAACCTTTTTGCTGCTTTCAACATGGTCAACCACTGCTCTTTCCTCTTCACTCTCCACGACCTTGGGTTTTGCAAATCTGCTCCAGTCTGGACCGCCTTCTACCTGGAAGGTCGATTCTTTAAAATCCATTGGAACACAGAAACCTCTGACCCCACCCCTATCGCTGTCGCCGTCCCCCCAAGGATCAGTCCTTGGACCTCTGCTCTTCACCCTCTATACCACTGCCCTAGGAAAACTTACCTTATCCTTTAGCTTTCAGTTTCGCCTTTTTTGGTAATGGCACTAATATTTTTCTCCTTCACCAAAGCCATCTTTGAATGGATTACAAACTGTCAACTGCAATTCGTCACTGGATGGCTCTCTGTGACCTAATGCAAAAGTCTTCATTCTCCTGGCTTTCAATGCCATCCCTCCCTTCTGCTATCTCCTTCCTGCCTGACCTTCTTGCTCCCCCCCCAAGGCTGGCAATCTTGAGGTCCTCTTTGATGGTGACCTACGAGTGCAACAATTCATCACTACCACTGCCTGGGCTGCTCGTATCAACCTCCTCAACATTCAGATAATTGGTCCTTTTCTTACTAACCATTCTACAAATACTATAATCTACACTCCTATCTTCAGAAAACGTGACTACTGCTCAAGACCTCACCTTCTTCTCTAGTCCATCCTCCCTCTAGCTAAAGTCCTCAACTTTGCTACTCACGCTCCCTACAAACTACGCAGATCCTCCCTCACTTCTACCTACTGACAACATGGTGGTTGGCTCTCCATGCACAATCTCTCTCTTTTAAAGTTTCTTCCCCTAGGCCACAAAGCTATCAATGGTCTTGCTCCTCGGGACCTGTCTGATTGCATCTCTGTTTACTCACCATCTTGTTCCCTTCGATACTCCTCTGCTCTCACCTTCACATCCCATACCTTCTCTGTATCTCCCCTCTCTCTTCCGCTCTTTCTCTCTGCTCATCTCGCTCCAATGGAACCCACTGCCCTTAACAATCAAGCCCAGCCCAAATGTGGATCTCTTCAAAGCTCGGCTTATACTTCACATACTTGCTAAAAAAGAGCTCCTCTTGCCCTCTCCCCATCCTCCCTACCTTACCCCACTGCTGCCTCTGGTGATCCTTAATAATTGTTATCTGATAGCTCAGTTAATGTTTAGAGCTTTTCATAAGCATCAAATTATGATATATAGATTGAACGCACTAACCTGAACATCCAGCAGTAACCGGGAAGGCAATGGTAGTGACGATTGCGAAAGCTTCCCTATAAGCCCAATCACTCCCTACCCGGATAGAACAACCAGGAGAAGAGAGGACTGCGCACCCAGGGAAACCCTCTATGGGAAAAAACCCAGCGCGGCAGTGATGACACTGGATCTTGTCTGGATTCAACGCCCCAGAATCTTGCGGGAACTTTGTGATTCTGAAGTACGAATTCTGTCCAGAAGTATTCTGTAAATGAGATGGGACAGGTGAGAGAGGTTGAATACGGAACAGAAGAGTCCCACAGAAACCCTGCACCTACCTATATCTGCCTTGGATTTTCTAATGCCAATAAATTACGCTCTGTGTGTCAAGGAACTCGGAAGGCTGAAAGGATGGAAGGAACACTCCTAAATATACGGCAGAGGAGAAGGGTTAGTAGTATAATAGCAATATCTGAATGGTGGATCTATGAAATGAGAGGAGGGAAATGTCAGGAAAGTAAGTACCATAGAACGAAAGCAACAGCTTTCTACGGGCACAACTACGAGATTCGGACAGAGGTCTGGAGGGAAACTACGAGGAGTCTCAGCGGGCGGAGACAAAGATTCCCTGATATCTGGAAGGTTCATTTCTGAAGTACACAAGAGGAAAAAGGTTAGCAATCAGGCACAAGTCAGTGAGTAAAGATCCCTAGGAGGCGATCACTTACGAAGCCTCTGGACTAAGAGAGTAGCGATGAGCGGAGGCAAAGCAATCAGTCCCTTATATCCGGTCACATGACCCGCAGGCAGCGTCGGAGGCGAACGTGAAACAACTATGCCGGCACTCAACGAATAGCATGAAAGATACGCCACCATGCTGGGGGGATTCACAAATGCGGAACGGCAAGTTCTGCCGCGATGCCACAAGGACCAATGTTTATAGCAGGATGTAACAGTATGCCCCCTCCGCAAAGGCGGGGAACCTGGCTTTTCGGGATGCAGCCGGAAGAACTTGCGAACCAAACGAGGGGCATAAACCCCTGAAGCCAGTTCCCAGGACCTGTCAGCCGGAGAAAACACCTTCCAATCGATCAGGAACTGAAGACGACCCCTGTGGTAACGGGAGTCACAAATAGCAGCCACTTCAAATTCAGGTCCCGTAGCAGTGGACACAGGGGGTGGATGAGAAACAGAGGAGCGTTGAAAACGACCAGGTACTCCCATCTTAATCTGAGAGAGATGAAACACAGGATGTATCCGAGACCAAGAAGGAGGCAGTAAGAGTCTGATTGCTGCAGTGCCCACCAGGGACACCACACTGAAGGGACCAAAGAACCGGGGAGACAACTTAGAAGGAACCAAATGGCGGGGAAGAAATTGAGAAGACAGCCATGCACTGTCGCCAACCGACACTTTTGGAGCTGGCCTTCGACAGCGATCTGCAGTCTCCTTGGCCCGATCCTGAGCAGAGCGAAGAGCCCTTCGAGCTACTTTTTTTTTTTTAATAATTCTGTTTATTACGTTTTAGTAACACAACAACAAAACAGGCATGAGTCAAAGGCATACAACAGATCATGATAGTAAGGCAGTTTTCAAAGAGGCAGAGGGAACCCGGTGGGGCCGAGGGCCATCAGACATTCGTTGGGTATGGCAGGTAACCAATGTTAACAATAGTACATTTCTATTCCTCTCGGTACATTTCAGTTAGCGTCCAGCCATTTACCCCATATTTTCTGGAATTTGCGGGGGCACCCCCGTGCGTTGTAAATCCGGCGCTCCAGGGCCGCACATCTGTCCAACTCATTGCACCATCGGTTCACAGATAGGGGGTCGGCGGAGCCCCAGCTAGCCGCGATCAATCTTTTGACTGTCCCAAGTGCCAGTGCCAGAAATATTTTATCATGTTTTGAGAGATCCACTTCACCTCGGATTCCCAACAGCATCATTTTGGGGTCCCTGGGGATTGGTGTCGCCAGGGTGGCAGAAATCGTGTTGGTACAGCTCTCCCAGAAGACCTGTAAGACTCGGCATTCCCATAACATATGGTAAAAGGTGGCCGGTTCTGTTTTGCACCTGAGGCATGTCCCATCTTCCAGTCCACCCCATCTGACCATGGCAGTGCGTGAATAGTATGTGCGGTGGAGGATCCTCAGTTGTATAAGCCTGAGTTTAGAATCAATACCTATTTCTCTAGGGGACATTAATGCCTCTACCCAGTCCTCTGGTTCCATGTGACCTATATCCCTTTCCCATTTTTCTTTGAGCCCATCTAGCTGCGTCGCCCCGAAGGAGTTAAGGGCTTGATAGATCGTGGAGGTGACCTTGGGGGTAATGCGTTGCGGAAGGATGTTGGTCTCAATGGGAGTACAGGGGGGTATGGTCGTCGTGTCAGGGAATTGGGTGCGGATGGCGTGGGTCATTTGCGCATGTCGAAACCGGTCCATAGGTGCGAGGTCGAAACGCTCTTGCATGGCCTCAAAGTCAAGGAGATGGCCTTCTTGTATCACATGTGCTAGTGTGTGTATCCCTTTCGCGCACCAGTGACCCAAGGGGCCCATCTTCACTATTTCTGGGAGGAGTGCGTTGTGCCATAGGGGTTGAGATAGCGTTGGTTTACCTTTCCAGCCTATCAGTTTGTGCGCATCCCGCCAGGCCCAGCAAATGTGACGTGTCATTTTGGGTAAGGACGGGGGTTGGTCGTGGGTGGCGTACAGGGTCTGTAGTGGGGTTAGTGGGGTCATGCTCTCCATTTCAAGGCGGATGTGGGGGAGTGTGGGGTCAGCATGTATCCAGTCGTTTACCACCCCAATCTGGGCTGCAAGGTAATAGGTGCGAATGCATGGTAGACCGATGCCTCCCTCCCACACTGATCGCTGCAGCGTCTCCAGGGCGATCCTGGATTGTTTCCCTCCCCACAGCAGTGTGCGGAGGCGTCTGTCAATGAGTGCGAAGGTGTCACGGGGGATTATATGGGGGGCGTTTTGAAGTACATACAGTAGTCTGGGGAGGGTCAGCATTTTGAATAGCGCCGCTCTGCCCAATAGTGATAGTGGGAGTGATTGCCAGTGGGAGGTGTCCCTAATGAATCGGTCAATTATTGGCTGTAGATTGAGTTGTAGGAACCCACCTAGTGACGGGTCGAGTCTTATGCCCAGGTATTTGAGTTCTCTAATGGAGACATGACATGGGCAGGTTTCAGGGATCGCAGACTTACCTCCCTGGATCGGGAAGTAAATGGTTTTGGTTTCGTTTATTTTGAGGCCTGCGAAGCGCTGGTATTCCCTGAGGATGCGGGAGACAATCGGGCAGGAAGTGCGTGGGTTACTTAGGTATATGAGGAG
Organism: Ambystoma mexicanum; assembly: GCF_040938575.1. Lineage (NCBI taxonomy): Eukaryota > Metazoa > Chordata > Amphibia > Caudata > Ambystomatidae > Ambystoma > Ambystoma mexicanum. Next base: position 379,945,908 of record NC_090937.1, on the reverse strand, counting down.
GTTGTCCGCGTAGAGGGATAGTCGGTCTTCTCCCCCCCCTGGCCAGGCGAACCCTGTCCAAGTAGTGTTAGTCCTAAGCTCAATTGCGAGAGGTTCTATGGCCAATAGAAAAAGCAGCGGGGAGAGGGGGCACCCCTGTCTCGTACCCCGACCCAAGGGAAATGATTGAGAAGACCTGCCGTTCACCCTTACCGTGCCCTCTGGGTGTGCATACAGGAGTTTAACCCACGATATGAACGTTTGCCCCAGGTTCATTCGAGACATGATTGCCCACAAGGCCTCCCAGTCCACAGAATCAAATGCTTTTTCAAAGTCCACTGCCAGGAGGGCGAGTGGGGCTGATATTTCCTTGGCTCTACTCGGCGCCAACTGAACTCTGCGCAGGTTCATGCGGGTGGATTTGTTGGGCATGAATCCGCATTGGTCGGGGTGAATCAGGGTCTCAATAACCTGCAGCAGTCTATTGGCTAGTGTTCTTGCAAGGACCTTGGCTTCGCCGTTGATCAAGGATATTGGGCGATAGGAGGCACATTCCTCCGGGGGTTTCCCGGGCTTATGTATGACGACTATGCATGCCTTCCTGAGGTCCGGGGGGAGTGCCCCCAGCTCCTTGCTGCGTAGAAACATACGGTGCATGTGGGCGGGCAGTGAACCGCCGAGGCATTTCCATGTTTCTGTAGGGAACCCGTTGGGACCCGGGGTCTTCCCAGGTTGGAGCTGTGCGAGCGCCTCTTGTACCTCAGTTACAGTGATTTTGGCGTTCAGGAGGTCTGTTTGGCGCTGAGAGAGCTTCGGGATCTCGAACCGGTCAAGGTAGCATGTGGGTTCGGGAGGCAAGTGCTCGGTCGGTGGAGTGTAGAGTTTCTCATAGTAGGCGGCGAATGCTGCAACAATGTCCGAGTCGTCTGTGAGGAGCGTTCCGTCTGGAGATTCAATTGCCCGCACATGTCCCTTGGTCTGCTCGCGCCGTTCCAACCAGGCCAGTGTCTTATTCGCCTTGTCACCTCGTTCGTAGATTTGACTCCGGACTAACTGATGGGCTGTCCGTGCATTGTCTAGAGCCAGGTTGCTAAGGGCCACTTGTGCGGTGATCAAATCCTCCTTAGCTTCTTGGGTGGAGTGTTCCAGGGTTTGTTGTTCGCACTCCAGGGCGCGCGCTTCTGCCTCTTTGATCTTTCGGATTCGTCTTCGTTGGTAGGCTGAAACTTCCGAGATAACTTCTCCGCGGAGGACAGTCTTATATGCCTCCCAGAGCGAGATCGGGCAATCCACTGATCCTTCGTTGATTTCGAAGTATTCTGTTGTCTTCTTCTCCAGTTCCTCCGCTATTTCGGGGAGACGTAGGTGGTATGTGTTCAGGCGCCAATTACGATCCGGACCACGGCAAGAGTTCTTCATAGACAGTAGGAGCGGAGAGTGGTCAGAAATACCTCTTGCGAGGAAGTCAGCGTCAAGGAGCCTGTGACTTACATTGCGGGGGATGAAGGCATAGTCGATTCGGGAGAATGACTTGTGGACACCTGAGAAGAAGGAGAACCCAGCCTCGTTGTTGTGGAGCGCGCACCATGCATCTGTCATACCCAGAGCTTCGGCGAACATGGCGAGTGGTGTGGGGGCAAGACAGGAACCTGACCTCCTGTGAGATCTGTCGATTGTAGTGTTCATCACTTCATTAAAGTCCCCACCAATCACCCATACATCGGCCACATCCTCAAGCAACCGGCTCTGTAGCTCGGAGAGTAGCTCTTTCGTCTGTGAGGGGGGGCGTAGACTGCAGCGAGGCCCCATTTCTCGCCCCAGATGTCGGCCAGTATCATAACATATCGGCCCCGGGGGTCGATCTTGACCTTCCTGACCTGCAGGGGGACTCGCTTGTGAACCAGGATCATCGTGCCCCTAGCTCCTGTTGTGAATCCAGCCTGGTAGGTGTGAGAGTAGTTGGTTTTTTTTAAGAAGTTTGTGCTCGTGCCTAGCAAGTGTGTTTCATTTAGTAGGGCAATATCAGGTGAGTAACGGTTAAGGTACTGGAGCACCAGTCTTCGCTTTATGCTGGAGCCGAGGCCGTTAACGTTCCAGGAGAGCACGGTCACCTTGTTGGAGTTCATTCTCTCTGCGTGGGGCGCTTATCTGGATATCTGGAAGGATCAATGGTAGTCCTGTACGCTCGAGATTTGTGCAACGCTATACTTTCGGGGGGGATGCCCGAAGGTCTTCTCGTGTTGGTATATCTCCTGCCTGGATGATGATCGTGTCTGTGGTCTTGCCCATAGCCAATATCTGGCTCCCTTGCCAGTGCTTCTATGTGTCGTATCTTCTTGTTTCTTGTTTCGTTTTCTTTACGAACTTTGAACTCCCCCCCACCCTGTACTTCCCCTCCAACTGGGAGCACCTGTCGCCCAAACATTAAACCTATAACTTTATAAACTTCTTCGGGATAACCCGGGTGTGGTAACGCACGCTCAGCCTTAGGGGGCGGCGGCCGCTAAGTGAGCATTTCCACTCTACCAATCTGCAGTTTGGGCCCTACAGTACAGGGTATTCATCCTTTTCCCGCCGGGGTCCTTGACGCGTCGTCGTCTGCCTCAGACGGGGAACGAGGGGGCGAGGGTCTCCCAGGTCGGGGTCGCTGCGTGGGTGGGCCCGATGGCCCACGTCTCCCGTTGGGTTCCGTGAGGACGTGAGTTTCAAGCCAGTCCCATGCATCTTTGGGGTTGTAAAACAAGTGTGTAGCGCCCTCATACTGGACTTTTAGCAATGCCGGGAAGAAGAGGGCATATTTGATGGATAGTGACTGGAGCTTCCTCTTAACGGAGTCAAAAGATTGGCGGGCTTTTTGGACTTCTTTCGTGTAGTCGGGGTAGAAGCCAACCTTGTAGCCGTTGTATGTGATCGGGCCCATGGCCCTTGCCATTTGTAGGATTGCATCTCGGTCGCGATAATTCAGTAGGCGTGCGATCATTGTTCTGGGTGGGGCGCCCGGTATAGGCCGGCCGGTGGGGACTCTGTGTGCCCTTTCCACCGAGAAGAATTTGGATAGCTTCTTCGGGGCAAAGATATGAGTGAGCCAATCTTCCAGGAAGAGTTCTGCACTGGGGCCTTCCTCTTTCTCCGGTATACCGAGGATCCTGAGATTATTGCGTCGCGCCCTCCCCTCACTGTCTTCGGCGCGGCTTTCCAGTTGGGTCACCTTTTGGGCAATCGCAGTGAGCTGCTGTTCCATGCGGTGGATCGCATCTTCATTGCTGGACACCCTCTGTTCTGCTTCACCCACTCTGGTCGACAAGTTGCGGAGGTCTTGGCGTATGAGGGACACCTCCGAGGATAAGCCGCCCATTTTAAGTTCCAAGGACGTCCTCGAGTCCCCAATCGCTTTCATAAGGTCTGACAACGAGATAGGAGGGTCGCTGAGTTCTCCAGGGTTTCTTTCTTCTTCTAGGGGTTGAGGGTCGCGCTGGGGAGGGGCCCCCACGGTATAGAGATCCATCTTGCTCTGTAGCGTTTGCCTCCTGGTTTTCTCCTTTCCCATGTTGTGATCGGGTTCTGTGTAGCAGGGGTCTAGCTGTTCCCCCTCGAGGCGGACGATTGCGTACAGGCTGCGCGGGATGCGCACTGTGAATCGCGGCCAAGGTCACGTTTGGGGTGTTCGCAGTGTCGTCGCTCGGCCTCACCAGGCGGCGTGATGTTGGCCCTTGTCTATCTCGGGCGTACCGAGTGGCCAAAGTGCGTAGGACTGTGCCCTTGTTCTACCGCGAGTGCTGCGCTTCGGGGTGTGAGGTAGGCCGCTCGGGGTGGTCCCAAGAGAGAGGCAGGGCAGTTCCACTGTTCACGCCGAGTTTTGGGGTCCACCGCGGACACGTAGGTAGTAGCAGCGCTCTTGGTCTGTGGCGCACCTGTGTTCTGTGCAGGCTGGTTGCAAAAAGGGGTCGCGGGGGGGAAAAACAAGCAAAGCGTCCGCCCCCCACTCCCTTGTACCTTCTCGTGGGTGCCTCTAGTTGCAGCGTGTCTTCCTCAACGGGGGAGCGCAGCTCACGGCTCCTGCTGCCGCTCGACCGCGGGTCTCGCAGTCTTGCTGATGGGGGGGGGACGGTCCCGCAGGTGAGGCCGGTGCTGCAGCGCCCAGGCCGCAAAGCCTCTCGTAGTGTGTGGGCCACTGTTGTCCTGAGGGTGGAGGAGGTGGGGGGGCCTCTCCACGGCCGCTCAATGGCCCCCGGAGAGCGCCGTGGGGTCGCGTTCCGAGCGACGATCTCGCCTGGGGACCAGCGAACTCAGCGCCTCCGGGGGGGAGGGGCGGTCCTCTTCTTCCGCCCGCGCCGCGATGGTCGCCTGCCGTCCGCCGGCAGTCCGCGGGTTGGTTCTGGCGTCCCCCGTTCCGGTTTCTCTCCGGAGTGCGGCGTCAGCAGCCCTGGTGGGGCCACCACCGCTGGCAGGCGGTTGAGGGAAGATTAGTCCGCGTAAAGTGGAAAATTTACAGGATGTTAGCAGCGGCCGCCGGGAGCCGTTGGTTTTAGCAGCGCATACGTCGCTCGCGCATGCGCACCCTTCCCTTCGAGCTACTTGATGACCCAGTTGAATGTCCGCAACAAGCCGGTCCACTCCGGGGTAACGGGAAGGAGATGGTGAAATGGTCGGAACGTATGCTGGATGGTAACCATAAGTGCAATAGAAAGGGCTGGTCTTCAACGCCAAATGCTTGGCATTATTATAGGCGAACTCCGCCAATGGTAAGAGATCAACCCAGTCGTCTTGTGCAGCCGATACGAAACAACGTAAATAGCATTCCAACATTTGATTTAAGCATTCTGTTTGCCCATTAGTCTGTGGATGATAACCTGAGCTCAGTGCCCTTCTGACTCCCAAAAAGGTGCACAACTTCTGCCAAAAAAGGGAAATGTACTGGGGACCCCGGTCTGACACAATTGTGTCCGGTACCCCACGACGACAGAAGATATCTGAAATGAAGATTCTGGCCATCTGGTCTGTATTAGGGAGTTTAGACAAAGGGGTGAAGTGAGTAATCTTTGTGAAATAGTCTATCGTAACCGTTATCACAGTGTGATATTGGGGGAGATCTACTATGAAATCTGTAGAAATCATTTGCCAGGGTCTTTCAGACAGGTAACACACGCAGAGACATAGTCGCGCACATCGGAGAGAAGATCAGGCCACCAGAAATGACGTTTGATGAGTTCTAACGTGGACTGATATCCACGATGACCAACCGCTTTAGAATCATGGCACATATATAGTACCTCCTTCCGAAGAGTGGTGGAAATTACGAGTACTTGCTCCTTATGAAGGAAAATTCCATGGTTCCTCGTTAACTCGTAGCTCCGTTCGAGATCTTCACAGGACTGTAGATGTAGAGCCGTGTCCTGCTTAATTGTCTGGTGAAAATCAGTTACTACTGATTTCAATTATAGTAACTGATATCAGTTACTACTGATATGAATCGAGCCCTGGGAAACAGGCTCTTCGGGCTAAATCTAGCCGTAGGATGGTCCTTCCGGGATAGAGCATCTGGTCTAAGATTTTGGCTTCCAGGTAGAAAGGTAAATATAATACGATAGGGAAGGAAGAAGTGTGCCCAACATGCCTGACGACTATTGGTAGTTTGGGCCAGTTGAAGTACTTTCAGGTTTTGATGATCTGTACGGACTTTCACAGGGAATGGAAACCCCTATAACAGATGTCTCCACTCCTCAAAAGATCTCTTGATAGCCAGTAGTTGTTTTTCCAGTACCGAGTAGTTGACTTCAGAGGGATTAAAGGTCTTGGATAAAAGGCATCTGGTGTCATGATGCATACCCCCGGGCATCCAGACCACGTCCATCAGCCGATGCTACGGAGCAGGCATCATGTTGCCTTGAGAAAACCCAGCAACCCCTGCTAGGGGCTGTCTGGGTTCAGTCCTGGCGCCTTTGGCGCCAGGCTCATATGGGACATCAGTCCTGGCGCCATAGGCGCCAGGCTCATAGGGGCACACTTACCTGATGCAGACCATGCTGCAAGAAGATCCAAGTCCATGTGAGGCCTGGAAGGGACTACTTTACCTTAGGGACTATTTTGTTACTCGGGTGTGGTCGGGGAGGTATATCTACCTGGAACTACTTTGGAGGCTATTTAAACCACGCCCGAAGAGCAGCACACACTTCGCATTATTCTGCATCCAGCAGCGTAACGCTCACCGTGCCAGCAGCAGCATCCAGCCTTCTGCATCGCCCGCCTCGAACCTGGAGCACCTAGAAAGAAGGAAAAAAGCAAAGGTTAGAACAAGAGTATTACCTGATTTCTTACCTGATTCCGGATTCATTGCATCTTCAAACCAGAGGAAAGACTTTGTTTTAAACGTGTTGCATCGCCAGCAGCAGCGCCGCGCCATACTCACCGTTCCACGCTGCATCTCTACGATCCGGTGCTGTCTCCATCTTTACATCGCCGAATCACAGCACCTAAGGGGGACAAACAACAAGGTGAGCAGAGAGAACAGACAGAGACAATCTCTTTAGCCGCCATGTGCTTACCTGATTTTACCGCCGGAGGTATAATTCATCAGCACGCCACATCTTCTTATGCCGCACCTGTAAGATAAGGAGAAAGCAGCAAGTTTAACCCTTGGCATTATTTACCGGACAGTGTTGGGTAACACAGACTTTTACCAGAGCGCTTTCAGCTGTCAATCTTCTTATTGGGTCAAAGCTGCACGATAAAAGAGGAATTGGACAGGAGTGAATTCCAGACATTTTGAACTCTTACGAACTATATACTTGCGGCTCTTCACCAGGACCTTTTGGAGTCAGGATTCATCTACAACTCTTCCAATATCTTCAGGCCAGTGAAATAACTGGTTATCAACGCGCCCCTGCGTGCTTTGCAGGCTGGAGGGCTCATCCTTCAAGAATATAAGGTGAGATTGCCGAGAGGGCGCTTCAGAGGTGATAGTGGGGAGGACAGTGGGGGTGCTATCACTTGAATCCACAAGTGGCTAAATCCATGTCTCCACTTGTAGGAGAATATTTCTACGGACCAAGCAGAAAAGATTAGGAGGGCAGATCCAGTCAGTCATCGCTGCACTACGCATCACGTGGGTGGAGGCCGCAGCAGTCTGGGTCCGACCGACGGCCCTGTGGGAGCCAGGTGAGCGTAACAGAACGCGAAGCCTATCTACAAATCCCCACCCGGGAGTTATGGAAACCTCAGAAACCGACCAACTGGCCCAACTATTGGGGGAACGTAGGGCGGAAGTGCACTCCGCTCGCCAAGAAACTAATGCCCTCAGAAGAGAACTAATTGTATCGAAGGAGCTCACAGATGAGCTTGCTAGACAACTGCTGCAAACTCAAGCTGGACAAGCACCCCCACCTGGTTCCAGGGGAAACCCAGCTCCTGTGTCATCGAGTAACCCTGTGCAAATAAACCTACCAGGAAATATTCTATTAGCTCCACCCGACCGCTTTGCCAGAGATCCCAAAAGGTTCGCCGTGTTTATGAACCAATGCCGCTTGCACTTTTTATGCAGACCAGCAGCCTTACAAACGATCAAGCCAAGGTAGCCTTTGTATTATCATATCTCAGCGGCAGTGCAGCTGATTGGTCAATTCCACTAGTTACTCGGGATGACCCAATTCTTCGGGATTTTCAGGGCTTTCAAACGAGCATGGAAAGACTGTTTGCCCGGCACTCCCAAGGACAGGCCCTGGATAACGAACTTTTGTCCCTACGACAGGGTAACCAGGATCTGCTAACCTATATCGCAACCTTCAATAGATTGATAGTGGAAACCGGATGGCCTGAGGAAAAACGAATTGCATTGTTTCATCGTGGACTTCGGGGAGAACTTAAAGGCGTCTTGGCTCAAGTTATGAACCCACCTCAGGATTGCGCAGAGTTTATAGACTTAGTGGTCCAGCTGGATCAGGGGTCTGCAACCTTTACGTTAGCTACAGCTACTTGTAGCAGAGGCCAACAGTGGGGAGCTACTAGCGGGCGATATTGGGGTCGGGATATTTATAAACCTCCGAATTTTTACCAATATTTTTTTGGCTCGATTATTTCCCCTCTATAAACAGATGGACTAACATATGCCTTCACGAATATATTAAGAACTTCTAAAACATCTTTGTTGCATTATTATTTATTAGTAGCTGTCTCAAAAAGACAGATATTTGTTGGACTACCACACAAATATCTTGTAATTTATGTGCCCCTTCCTTTGCATTTTATGCAGGCTTTCTACTGTGCATTTCACACTTCCAAAAATTTTTAAATAAAAACAAAAAGTTATTTCCTAATTGAAAAATGCTGCCTGCGTTCACAAATTTTCTTTGACATTTTATTTTTGTCAGACACCACACATACTCCGCTATTTGCCGGTAAGATAGCTCGGCGGGTTGAGCACTCGCTGCTGCAATCTGAGCGTGATCTGCAGGTTGCAGGTTCGAATCCCGGCAAGGCCAACTCAGCCTTTCATCCTTCTGAGGTCGATAAATGAGTACCAATTTTGGTTGGGCGATATTGCATGTAAATATGTGCTCTGTAAAGCGCTTTGGATTAAGGCACTATATAAATAACACATCATTATCATCATTTGTGTGCCCCTCTGTGTTTTAGCACAAGTTATATTTATAAAGATGTTATATGCTTGTCAAACTGGTTAATCACAAATAAATGCTTCTGTCATGCTGACAGCAGTTTTTAGGAAATTAAACTGTGGGTTCTTGGGTGCCAACTTTTGATTTTCACTACAGGGGCAGAAATATCCCCACCTCAGCCCTGAATATAAGCAAGCAACCAGCCCAACCCATACCCTGGCAAACACATTGTATAGCACTTTTTTTTATAAGGCATTGCAAAAAGTCATACGATTAACAACCTGTAGTTTTGAATATATAACATCTCAGCATCGGTCTGTCAACCTGCTGAGCTACCCTGGTAGGCTTCTACTCTACAGCGTGTCTATGGATCGCTTAATGTACTAAAAGTGGGTGTACCTGTGTCATGGAAGTGATTTAAATTGGTAATGTACAGTGTGGAATTTGGAAAGAAGCCACATGAAGGAAATTGCACCATTTTATAAATATTATTTTGAACATTTCCAGGCGAGCGGCAGTGCTACTGTGATATTTTCATTACGTGGTCCCAATGATCCTGATCCTGCCCCAGCCCCTCCAACATCTCTGGCAAACAAGAGCAGCTTGCTTAAGCAAGACCGTGTCGTGGGGGCGCACAAGGCCAACTGTGGTACTACAGGCGGCCTGCAGAAGCAGAACGTGATACTGACATCTGTCAGTGGATTTACAAGCAGCTCCAAGTGGCACTGCAGCAAAGCTCTCTGTGTTGTTGTATACATAGACAATATCCTTGTGTACTCCTCCTCAGAATCAGACCATTTTAAGCACGTACGTGCAGTCCTTGAGAAACTACGCCAGCACAAGTTATATGCAAAATTGGAAAAATGTGTTTTTCATGTTACAGAAGTTCAATTCCTTGGATTTATCTTGACTCCAAAAAGAGTCCAAATGGACTCACGAAAGGTGGACGCAATTCTCAAGTGGCCATCACCTAGTTCAGTTAAAGGGGTGCAAAGCATGCTCGGATTTGCCAATTTCTACCGCAGATTCATTCCGGACTTCTCACATGTTGTACATCCCATCACAGCACTTTTGCGAAAGAACAAACGTTTCTTGTGGACCGAAGAGGCTGAAAAGGCCTTCCAAGAGCTGAAAGCGAAATTCACGTCTGCGCCTGTCTTAAAGCATCCATGCCCCGAGCTTCCATACATAGTGGAAACTGATGCGTCCAGTTTAGCCATGGGAGCTGTCCTGTCCCAGAAGGATCCTGAAACTGGTCAAATTCACCCAGTGGCATTTAGGTCCAGAAAGTTCTCGGCACCCGAGTTAAACTATGCGGTTACCGATAAAGGGTTATTAGACATCAAATCCGCCTTTAAGGCTTGGCGACACTATCTTCTCGGTGCCAGGCATAACATTACTGTAATCACCGATCACCGGAACTTGCAGTATCTAAAAACAGCAGAAGTCCAATCATCTCGCCAACTTCGATGGGCATTGTTCTTTGCCGAATTCGATTTTGTGATCACTTATCGATCAGGCTGTAAAAATGGCAAGGCAGATGCCTTATCCCGAATAGGAATGGAAGAAGCATATGCGAACCTGGAACCGGTGCCTATAACTTCTGAACAAAGAATTCTTGGCATAACTACTTTACAGACACTAGAAGAAATGTATTTAAAAATCCAACAACTCTTCAATGCAGCAGCCCTGCAGGACTGGGTAAAGAAAGGCCCGGATTACTCAGTCATCAATGACCTACGCTACTATCAAGGACGACTATTTCTACCACACAAGGAATTACAGGAACTTGTCATCTCCAATTATCATGATACCCTAATGGAAGGTCACCCAGGTATCGCAAAAACCGAAGCCAAAATTAAGAGACAAGTCTGGTGGCCTACCTGGCGAAAAGATATAAAGTCATTTGTGATGTCTTGCGGCATTTGTGCCCAAAACAAGAGTCAGAAGAAAAAAACAGCTGGCCTTTTACAACCTTTGGATATTCCACCTACACCATGGCACACCTTATCTTTAGACTTTATTACTGATCTACCTCCATGTAATGGATTTAACACCATTCTAGTTATTGTGGATCTTTTTTCCAAGATGGACCACTTTATTCCTTTGAAGGGATTACCTTCTGCTTCAGTCCTGGCCAAGGAGTTCCTCTAAAACATTGTTCGAATACACGGGTTTCCTTCTGTATTTGTCTCTGGCCGATGGTCAGACGGAGAGGACCAACCAGACCCTTGAACAGTACCTTCGTTGCATGCTTCACCAGACCGAAAGTAATTGGAAAGATATTTTATGGATTTCTGAATATGCATACATTAACTCTGTACAGTCAGGAACCGGACAAAGCCCCTTTTATACCATATATGGACACCACCCTCGAACCTCAGAACTCGATTCGCCTCAGCACTTAGAAATGCCTGCAGTTAGTCATTTACATTCTACTATTACACAAGCCTTCAAGGAAGCGACAGAACATTTGAAGCAAGCAAAAGAGAAATACAAGAAAAATGCTGATCTACATAGAAGTGAAACTCCACAGTACCAAATTGGAGATCAGGTTTGGCTAGCTACAAAACACATACCTCTGAAAGGAACTCAGACTTTTAATCCTAGATATTTGGGACCTTACACCATTAAGGCCATTATCAACCCGGTGGCCGTCAAACTGGAGTTACCCTCCAATATGCGAATTCATCCTGTCTTTCATGTTTCACTTTTAAAACCAGTTCAACCAGGAACAAGATTAACCAAACCACCAGATCCTATCATGATAGATGGAGAACCTGAATTCGAGGTGAAAAACATCCTGGACTCCAAAGTGGTTAAATCAAAACTTTTTTACTTAATCGATTGGAAAGGTTACAGGCCACAGGAAAGGTCATGGGAGCCTAGTGACCACGTTCATGCACCACGATTAGTGAAGAGATTCCATCGGGACTTACCAGACAAACCAGGGCCAAGGGGAGGGACGACTTTAGGAGGGGCCTTGAGGGGGAGTGCGGTCATGATGCATACCCCCGGGCATCCAGACCACGTCCATCAGCCCCGGAAGCAGGCATCATGTTGCATTGAGAAAACCCAGCAACCCCTGCTAGGGGCTGTCTGGGTTCAGTCCTGGCGCCTATGATGCCAGGTTCATATGGGACATCAGTCCTGGCGCCATAGGCGCCAGGCTCATAGGTGCACACTTACCTGATGCAGACCATGCTGCAAGAAGATCCAAGCCCATGTGAGGCCTGGAAGGGACTACTTTACCTTAGGGACTATTTTGTTACTCGGGTGTGGTCGGGAAGGAATACCTACCTGGGACTACTTTGGGTGGCTATTTAAACCACGCCCGAAGAGCAGCACACGCTTCGCGTTATTCTGCATCCAGCAGCGTAACGCTCACCGTGCCAGCAGCAGCATCCAGCCTTCTGCCACGCCCGCCATCGCATCTTCAAACCAGAGGAAAGACTTTGTTTTAAACGCGTCACATCGCCAGCAGCAGCGCCGCGCCATACTCACCGTTCCACGCTGCATCTCTTCGATCCGGCGCTGTCTCCATCTTTACATCGCCGAATCCCGGCACCTAAGAGGGACAAGAAACAACAAGGTGAGCAGAGAGAACAGACGGAGACAATCTCTTTAGCCGCCATATGCTTACCTGATTTTACCGCCGGAGGTATAATTCATCAGCACGCCACATCTTCTTATGCCGCACCTGTAAAATAAGGAGAAAACAGCAAGTTTAACCCTTGGCATTATTTACCGGACAGTGTTGGGTAACACAGACTTTCACCGGAGCGCTTTCAGCTGTCAATCTTCTTATTGAGTCAAAGCTGCAAGATAAAAGAGGAATTGGACAGGAGTGAATTCCAGAAATTTTGAACTCTTACGAACTATATACTTACGGCTCTTCACCAGGACCTTTTGGAGTCAGGATTCATCTACAACTCTTCCAGTATCTTCAGGCCAGTGAAGTAACTGGTCATCAACGCGCCCTTGCGTGCTTCGCAGGATGGAGCGCTCATCCTTCAAGAATATAAGGTGAGATTGCCAAGAGGGCGCTTCAGAGGTGATAGTGGGGAGGACAGTGGGGGTGCTATCACTTGAATCCACAAGTGGCTAAATCCATGTCTCCACTTGTAGGAGAATATTTCTACGGACCAAGCAGAAAAGATTAGGAGGGCAGATCCAGTCAGTCATCGCTGCACTACGCATCACGTGGGTGGAGGCCGCAGCAGTCCGGGTCCGACCGACGCCCCTGTGGGAGCCAGGTGAGCGTAACAACTGGTAACTCTACACCTTGATTTGATCTCTGCAGGAGGATTGTTCCTAAAGTGTAGTGAGATGAGTCAGTCTCTAGAATAAACTGCTTGGACTGGTCCGGAGTAGACAATATTGGGGCAGAGGAAAACAATCTTTTTAGTTTATCAAAGGCCTCTTCCGCCTTTTAATCCCAGGAAAAGGGTACATCTTTTTTCAGCAATCTAGTGATGGGAAGAATGATGCCGGAAAAACATGGGATGAATTTACGATAAAAATTGGCGAAGCCTAGGAACCGTTGTATCTCTTTAATATTTGATGGAGATGGCCATTCCAATACCGCCGATACCTTTCTTGGGTCCATCGACACCCCCTGGGCCGATAGCACAAACCCCAGATAATTGACCTGAGTCTTGTGGAATTCACATTTTTCTGCCTTGCAATACAAATGATTAGCTTGAAGTCGATCTAGGACTACTGTCACATGACGGATGTGTTCCGTTTCTGTCGTCCAAATATACGATCACATAGTGCAATAAGATATCTGCAAATAAATGGTCCATAAATCTTTGAAATATGGCTGGGGCATTTGAGAGGCCAAAGGGCATTACCCGATACTCGTAGTGCCCAAAGGGTGTTCGGAAGGCTGTCTTCCATTCATCTCCGGGGGCGATACGGATGAGATGATACGCCCCTCGGAGATCCAATTTTGAGTAAATGGTGGCCCCTTGTACTGCCTCGAGAATATCTGGAATTAGGGGCATTGGATATTTGTCTGGTACCGTGATCTTATTGAGGCCCCTATAGTCGATAGAAGGTCGGAGCTCCTCCGTGTCTTTTTTCGGAATAAAGAATAGAGAGGCCCCGGCTGAGGAGGTGGATTCGGTAATAAGGCCATTTTGCAAGTTGGTATGAAGGCACTCCTTGAGAGCATCTTTTTCTCGCTGGGATAACACATACATTCGTCCAAATGGAACAGGCAGATCTGGGATCAACTCTATATGACAGTCATCTCTCCGATGCGGATGTAACGTAGGAAACTGCGGCGTGGAAAATACAGATAGATATTTCTGGTAACATACAGGGACGTTTCCTAACTGGGAAATCATTGGGATCGGAGTGTGACTGGGTTCTTGTGGAGAGATATGAAGTCCTACAGATTCATGGGAGAGACAGTGAGTCACATAGTATTCAGATCCCAGGAATAGGGTACCAGCAGACAAGTTTATTAACGGATTGTGTAACCGTAACCAAGGCAAGCCTAGTATGATGGGAAAATGTGCTGCCTTAATCAAATCGAATGGAAGGGTTTCCTTATGTGAAGCTATCAAGCATGTTAAGGGTTTTGTTTGCTCCCGGATAGGACCTGAGCTTAAAGGACTCCCATCTACCCCTTGAACAGGCGTTATGCATGTCTTAGCGATCCGGGCAGTTCCTTTGCTTTCTGCCCATTTATCGTCAGTGAAATTCCAAGCGGCTCCGCAATCCACTAAAGCCGGAACCCTCTGAATTACTTGGTCTTGGAACATCAGAGTTAGAGACACAACCACCATGGTAAGATCCTGTGATAGAGCCGCGTGTGATACGTCTACCTGGGTCGAGGAACCTCCTTCATTTTTCCCAGCCCTGGTTCCTCCTACGACTGGGATCTGGAGTTTCCCGAAGCTTGTGATCCTAGTCTGCAGGGCGGTACGGTTGGGTAATCTCGTAACATATGGGTGGAGGAACCGCAATACATGCATAGACCTAGAGTCTTACGTCGTTCCTTTTCATTCAAAGATAGTGGACCTCGGGCTGTCCCAATCTGCATGGGCTCTTCTGTTTGTGGGGTTTTTCTGGGAGTTGGGTAGTACTCGGATCGCGAACGAAAACCCTTTCCTTTCTTTCTTTCAGCTAATCTCTCTTGGAGACGATAATCCATCTGCATGGTGATCATGTCAGCTAGGTTGGCTGGACGGGGAACTCTGGACACTTCATCTTTTAATTCTTCTGTGAGTCCTCTTCGGAATAAAGTAAGAAGAGTGTCGTCCGTCCAATTAGTTTCAGCGGACAACTGTTTAAACAGGGTAATGTAAGCCAGGAGATCCTTGTTCCCTTGCCTAAGATCGAAGAGCTTCTCCTGGGAGGCCACTGATATCTCTTGTCTGTTAAACATGGACTTAAGGCTGTTTATAAAGGCTGGATACGAATCCAGGATCGCATTTCCCGAGGTAACTAATGGGGTTGCCCATGCTAACACAGGGCCGGAAAGGTGGGAAATCAAAAACCTTACCTTGTCCTTATCAATAGGGAAATATCTTGGTTTAAATGTAAATTGTACCGTGCAACTGTCCAGAAACTCTTTCAATTTATGAGGATCCCCATCAAATTTGCCAGAAGGCAGAGAGGACGGGGGGTTCTCAGGGACTACTCGAGCTATTTGTTGACGGAGCTGCGCATTGTCTTGCTTGACATTTTGCAGTTCCAAAGACATAGGCTGCATGGCAGCCATGAGCTGTTGCATTTGCTGTTCCATGGTTACTTGCCGGATGTACCGAAGAGAGAACGTTTTTTGGCGTCGCTATCTGTTATCCGATAGCTCAGTTAATGTTTAGAGCTTTTCATAAGCATAAAATTATGATATATAGATTGAACACACAAACCTGAATATCCAGCAGTAACCGGAAAGGCAATGGTACTGATGATTACAAAAGCTTCCCTATAAGCCCAATCACTCCCTACCCGAATAGAACAACCAGGAGAAGAGAGGACTGCGCCCCCAGGGAAACACTCTATGGGAAAAAAAACCTGCACGGCACTGATGACACTGGATCTTGTCTGGATTCAACGCCCCAGAATCTTGCGGGAACTCTGTGATTCTGAAGTACGAATTCTGTCGGAAAGTATTCTGTAAATGAGATGGGACAGGTGTGAGAGGTTGAATACGGAACAGAAGAGTCCCACAGAAACCCTGCACCTACCTATATCTGCCTCGGATTTTCTAATGCCAATAAATTACGCTCCTTGTGTCAAGGAACTCGGAAGGCTGAAAGGATGGAAGGAACACTCCTAAATATACGGGAGAGGAGAAGGGTTAGTAGTATAATAGCAATATCTGAATGGTGGATCTATGAAATAAGAGGAGGGAAATGTCAGGAAAGTAAGTACCATAGAACGAAAGCAACAGCCGGGCACAACTACGAGATTCGGACAGAGGTCCGGAGGGAAACTACGAGGAGTCTCGGCGGGCAGAGACAAAGATTCCCAGATATCTGGAAGGTTAAATTCTAAAGAACACAAGAGGAAAAAGGTTAGCAATCAGGCACAAGTCAGTGAGTAAAGATCCCTCGGAGCGGATCACTTTCGAAGCGTCTGGACTAAGAGAGTAGCGACGCGCACAGGCAAAGAAATAGGTCCCTTATATCTGGTCACATGACCCACAGGCAGCGTCGGAGACGAACGTGAAAAAACTATGCCGGCACTCAACGAATAGCATGAAAGATACGCCACCATGCTGGGGGGATTCACAAATGCGGAACGGCAAGTTCTGCCGCAATGCCACAAGGACCAACGTTTATAGCAGGATGTAACAATAATGTTGTTTTGTATATTAAAATAATACTTCCCTTTAATTTGAAACACTTGCCACTTTAGTTTAATGTTGCCTTTTTTAGTCACCTGTTTTCTTAAATATAAATCGTTTTCTGTTTGTTTTGCTTCACCTATGGTAATGTTCCACTTTTTGTACACCCTAATAACTGGCTCACCACATGTTCTCCTCTTTAACCTATTGTACAGGCACCCTTCGTGGGAATGCCTCTGCCATCTATTAATATTATTGTAAGTCATTTAGGATCAAATTTGACATCCCTGTTCTTCAAGAAATACAAATGTCCATGGGAACTGCAATTTCTCCAGCAGCAATGAGAGCAAGTAGCATATAATTTGTGAAGTCTAAAAGGGATAATTTACCAACTAATACAATCTTTGTACAGAGTTTCTCCAAGTTGGATATTGGTGGGTCGCTTTAGCTGCTCTTTCCAAAATCTGAACACATGCAGTCTCTGGAGTTTCTATGGCTAATGTTTCCATTTTAGGACGTTTAACACTGGAGTTAGCTGTATAAAGTTTGCTTTAGATGCAGGAGCCTGTGCGATGAATACCCTTTGTAAGCTAACCATCCTTTCAAACTGGGTTAGTTGCCTTAATGCCCCCTCTTTGACCTCCTGTTGTGCGATCAAGTGGTCACATTTAATATAGGCATATGTGCCAGATTTGTGTACCCGAACTTCTTCTTGACAGCTGAAAAGTTAGACGGGAAACCATCATGAAACGGGTTGAGAGCCCATCAAATTGGCAGCTTTCAAAATACCACACTGTGAGGCCTGGAGAGAAAAAGGTGCACCCTAAAATTGGAGTCAGCGCAGATAGTGAGAAGTGATGATGTAAATGGCTATAGCTTTTCTGCAGTAAGTCAAAGTGGCCTCAGTAATAGGAAAAACCCATGGAGTCTCATACCGTAATCTAACCACACTGAACAGTAAGAAAGGCATGGGTTGGCACCATCCTATTCAACGATTATGCAGAGTTTATTAATGGAAGCTGCCTGCCATTCAAGGACGTTTTCATCTGGGCTGGAAACGCTTGTCTTTGGGGATTGGGAGCTGAGGCTATCCCAGTCTTGGTGATAACAAAGTATTTTTTATAGAAACATGAGGCAGCTTGCCCTTCAAAAGGAAATTAGGAATGTTGCCTTGTATCTGTTTAAGTAGCGCCACTAGCAATTCAGAGGGGGGGGGCTTGAAGCACATAAAAAGTGGGGCATCAAGTTCATTTTTAGGATCACTGTCGTGCCCATTAGAGAGATTTCTACATGAGAGCATATGGAAAGATCATGATATAGGTCAGATCGCTATTTGGGCATAAAGTGCCTTTCTGCTCTGCTCCTCCTACTCCTCCAGTTGACTCGCACTCTGACATAGCCCTTTCTAACCTGCATCTTTCCAACACTCTGGACATCCTCGCCCCTGTCATGAGAATCTGTCTGAAGCCTACCTCCAAGTGCAACTCTTGGTATGACTCCGACCTCACCACCATGAAACGCAAGTGCAAGGTGGCTGAGAGGAAGTGGAGGGCTTTGGGTACATCCTCTGACAAACTAGCCTGCCGCCTGCTCCAAAAATCTGCAAGGAGCTGGCAAATCCTCCTGCAGTCTCCACCTCTCCTGTTGCCTCCCAGGCCCTCTGTATGGCTCTGGCTTCTCACTTCACCACTAAAACTCAGAACATCCTATCCTCGCTCTCCTCGACCTCTCCCTCTCTCGGTGCCCCACTGGCCGCCTGTCCGGCTCCTCCTCCTTTCTCCTCTTTCTCTCTGACAACACCTGATGATGTTTCTATACAAGTCTGATCTATGAAAGTGTCGTCCAAACAGGTGCTCCCCTGCTCCTTCAGAACCAACAAGGACTACATTGGCACCCTCACTCCAGCATTGGCTGATTTTGGCAATCACTTTTTCGCCACTGGATCTTTCCCCTCTCTGCTCATGCACTCGCTTGTGCACCCCTCCTTAAAAAGCCTTCAGCCAATCCTACCTGTCCGGCAAACTATTTCCCGATCTCTGTCACTCCTTTCCTGGGTAAACTCCTGGAAAAACTGGCAATCGCTGAGCGAACTCTCCACAGTGAATCTGTTGGTTGTCTCCATGAGAATCAGTCTGGCTTCAGAGCAGCCAGATGCACAGAAACTGCTCTCCTGAACACCCATGAAGATCTGCTCTCTAAGCCTGACTCCAGCCTTCATTCTGGCCTCATCCTCCTTGACCTTTTCTCTGCTTTTGACACGGTCAATCACGCCATAATGATCAATCGACTCTGTGAGAACCTGGGCATCATGGATCAGTCTCTGGAGTGGTTGTCCTCCTGCACCGACCCTCTGTGGCCCAACTTGGATCCTTTCTATTCACCACCTCGCTTTCCACATATGGTGTTCCCCGGGGTATATCCTCTCACCCTTGCTCTTCGATGTCTACTTGGCCCTTTTGGCCCACCTGATCTCTTCCATTCTCCTCTAACTTTCAGTGTTAACCGGGTGACACTCAGCTCTCTTACAGGCTCTCCTCAGCCTCCTGTCCTCTCTTGCTCATTCCTGACTGTCTATCCGCTATTCAGGATTGGTGCCCCTACAACGATCTCTGCCTTAGTGCCAGTAAGACAGAGATCCTTCTCATTGGGACCCCTGCTCCCGCTTTCCCGCTCTCTCTCTGGCCGCCCTCCTTGGGCCCTCTTACTTCGCCTTCCTGTGAGGCAAAAAACCTTGGTGTCAGCTTCGACTCCACTCACCTTCTCTCCTCACATCACAGACCTTGCCAAGAAAGGCCCACTATCAGCTGCACCTCCTCAGAGGTATCCTTCCTTCTCCAGCATGGTGTCTGGCATGGATTCACACAGTAATAGGAAAACACGGTTTCACTTTCACTTAAACACTGTATTTCTCCTCTAAACCATTCACTGTCCTCTGGGTCATACTGTCCCCATCCAATGACAATCCTCTCCCTAAGGCCCTCCTCTGGCAGCCATCTTCAGCTTTTTACTGCACACTTCAGTGTTGGGAGTCTTCGAGTTTGCTCTCTGAGTTATTTGTACGTTTTCTCTGTTTTTTGACGGCAAAAGTTCAATTTTTGTTTCAAAGAAGCTTGTGTGCTCTTTGCTTCACCTGCCGACAGCGGGGACCCATTGTCGGTGAAATTCCACGCCCCTCAAGGGTGAAGATCGTTGCAGATTCTAGAAGGCCATTGTGCCTACTTCGCGCCCTCCGACCATGACAGAGAAGGAGGGAGCTCCCTCTTCAGGCCCTGCACCAAATGCGGGCTACAGAATGTGTTTGTGGAGGCCAAGCACCTGCAAAGCCTCAACTGCCTGCATTCAGACCCCAAGGAGGTGGAGTACAAAATATGCCTCAGTTTCTCCAAGAAGATGACGAAGGACAGGCATAGTGGACTGGCGGCATGGCTTAGCACCAATGCCTCTGACCCGTGCTCCAAGCAAGATCATGCCTCATCCATGACAGGCCGGTCCGAAGAGCAGTCTTCTAAGTCCTTTGAGGGTGCCTCATCCGTGGGAGCCCAAGATAAGACCACGAGCTGCAAGCCTGAGTCCACCGGGTTTGCATTGGAAGCGGGTCCCAACGTGGATAGGGCGCAAATGACATCACCTTCCACCTCCATTTACAGCTGGCAATTGAGCTCCTCTTCGAAGAGGAAGTCCTCTTCCCTTTCTAAACTATGTGAGAAATCCAAGAAGCCACAGACCGAGGAGAAGAAGGCCGATCAGCCCAAGCAGGCTGACCCGGCACAGGCTAAGACCTCATTGGCGACTACGTTGACAACTGCTACTGCCACGACCGATAAGGGTGCTGATTCTGCAAGGGTAGCCCCCACGGCTCAGAATGTGTCACTACCCCCAAGGCGCAACTCTGCCGCTGAGACTTTGGCTAAGTCTGCATGGACCCCTGAAGGTGGGAAACCGGCTCAGACCTCGGTTCAAGACCCTCAGGTGGGAAAAAGGGAGGGCACAAGGAGGCCCCGAAACAGCCCTCCCACACCGTCGAACAAACCATGGAGGTCTCGTCCAAGCACGTCAAAGACCAGGAGTGCCCCTCGGTTGAGAAGGAAGAACAGGAAAACAGCATAGGGCCTAGTTTTCCTGTTCTTCCTTCTCAACCGAGGGGCACTTCCTTGGATATTCTGTCAACCCTGCACAACTAGCTGTCAGAAATCCAGATGAGGATTCCTCTGACTCCAGTACCTGCGGTCCCCCAGGTCCCCGATCAGCCTCCAGCGAAGAGGAAGCGTCATTAGATGCCCCCATTTCAACCTCAGCCACCTCCTTGGGTCCCTTCTCCCCCAGCAGACCCAGACACGGGGACGGATACGACCATGACGAAGGGTGACGACGAGGTTATCATTGCAGCGGACGGTGAATCTCCACATTTGGATGCTCCACATAGGGTCTTCCAACCGGATGAGGTGGGATTGTTTCACTCCATGATCTCCAGAGCCTCTGAGCTATTCCAGCTAGTGCCCAGGAAAACCAAGAAGGAGGGCTTCTTGTGCAAGAGGCGCGAGGCCAAGAGGAAGACTATCATGGTGGTGCCCCTTCTGGACAACATTTGGGAAGAGGGCCTGGCCCTCATGAAAAATCCTTGAATGGCTCCAGCCAAACTGGATAGGCTAGAGAAGAAATATCAGGTGCCGGACTCCGCACCCAAGTGCCTGAGGCTGCAGCCATCGCCGGATTCGGTGGTATCGGCGGCCGCGAGGGAATGGTCAGCCAACCCGTCCTCGTCGTCTTTGGTCCCTTAGGAAAGCGAGGGAAAGAGGATGGACACCATGGGAAAGAAGGTGATTTACACAATGGCGACTACTATCAAGGTGGCCAACACACTCATGTTCCTAGCCAGGTACGACAGGGAGTTGTGGTACAAGCTGGGGCCTATTCTGGAGTTTCTAGCCGACAATAAGAAGATGGAGGCAATCGCTCTCTTCCAGGAAGGGGAGGTAGCGTCTGATCCTGCCATCACAGTGGCATTGCATGTCGCCGACACAAGGTTTCCGGCAAATGGAGAACGTTGTCTGCCTTCTTTGCCAAGGCTGGATGAAGGCCACACATTTCTGTGAGGAGGTCAAAGCACGGTGCTCGACATGCCCTTCGACAGAGGGAATATATTTGGGGAAAGTGGTTGATGAGTCCCTCCAGGCCATCAAAGTGGATACCGAGACAGCCTGTTCCCTGGGCGCTCTCCAGCAGCACTGCTCTTCTTATCACTCCTCCAGGGGAAAGTCGAACAGGTCTTCAAATGATTTCTACACATCGTACCATCAGCCTTCCAGATCCACAGCTCAGGAAGCCTACAGAGGCCATTCCCAGGTCTACGGTAGTGGAGGTCAGCGCAGCCGTCGCCCGAAGGGCAGGATGCTGGCGCCAAAGCAAGCCTGAACCGACCGGGACGTCGGGCCCCCACTCGTGCACCCCGGTGGGAGCCCGGCTGACATTCGTCAGCTAGTGGAAAAAGATCACCACCGACAGATGGCTACTGGATGCTCTTGCCCAAGGACACACCCTGGAGTTTCAACGCAGCTGTCCGCAGAACCCTCTGGTTACCTGTCAGGAGCAGCACATCCCTCAGTTCCTGGAAGAGATACGGGCCATGCTGCGAAAAGGGCCGATAGAGTTAGTTCCCCAATGGCTCTGGGGCTCCGAGTCTATTCCAGATACTTTCTGGTCAGAAAGAAGACAGGGGGCTGGAGACCAATCCTAGACCTACGACGTCTGAACAAATACCTAAAGTCCCAAAAGTTCACAATGGTCACGTTGCAGCACATGCTTGGTCAACTCAACTAGAAAAAGGAGACTACTTGACGTTGTTGGAACTGGAGGACGCCTACTTAAACGTTCCCATTCAGAAGAAGCATCAGAAGTTTCTATGTTTGATGGTGCAGGGTCAGCATTACCAGTTCAAGGCTCTACCTTTCGACTTGAAGTCGGCCAACTGAGTGTTCACAAAATGCCTGGCACCAGTTGCGGCTCATCTGAGTCTACAGGCATACACGTATACCCCTACCTGGACGATAAGCAGATTCGCGCTGCTCGTTGGAGCTGGCCGACGGACATACAGACGAGCATTCAGCAACTGACGATCTGGAATTCTCCATCAACTATCCAAAGTTCTGCTTAACACCATCACAAACCGTGCTGTTCCTAGGCGCCAGTCTCAATACAGTGTCTTACCTGGCGTCACCCTCAGAGGAGAGGGTAGCAGCCATTCTAAGAAAGGTGCAGTGACTGTCAACGATGAATATAGCCACAGTGTGGGCCATCAAATCATTACTGGGTATGATGGCATACTGCATCTATGCAAATGTGGCCCCTTTAGGAATTCCTGGACGCCCGCTGGATACAGGTGTCCGGAAGCTTCACGGACAAGATCTCTCTCAACGGCGAGTTCCGTCGGGCGATAGGATGGTGGGGTGTCCGCTCCAACATTGCCCAAGGCACAGGGTTTCAGAACCCCATACTAGGAGACGGTTACCACGGATGCGTCCCTGGAAGGATAGGGAGCACACACCGGACATCTGCTTGCAAGAGGCCTGTGGCTGCCGTAGGAGAAGGATCTTCATATCAACATCCTGGAGCTACGGGCAGTGTTCTGAGCGCTCAAGTCGTTCCTACCGTCTCTGAAAGGCAAGGTGGTGAGGATCTTCACAGACAACACCACTATGTTCTACATCAGGAAGCAGGGATGGCACTCGGTCTCCGGCACTCTCAAAAGAAGCGCAGGACTTGTGGCGCTGGGCTGTCGGACAGGGGATGTTCCTTGTCCCTCTCCACCTGGTGGGAGTCAAGAACACCATTGCCGACTACCTCAGCAGGGAACTGCGCGCCTGCCATGAGTGGAAGCTTCATCAGGATCAGGTGGACTGATAGATCTGTTTGCGATGGCGGTGAACTCCAAGTGCCAGAAATTTGTTAGCAGATTCCACCAGCCGAGGATCATGAGGGACACGTTCTCCTTCCCGTGGGTAGGGCTGTTTCTGTACGTGTTTCCTCCATTCCCGCTCCTGCTATGAGTCATCAACACACTCAGTCAGTGTCCATGCAAGATGATACTCATCGCCCCGACATGGCTGAGGCAGATTTGGTATCCGGACCTTCTCAGCCTGTCAGCGTTGCCTCTGGTCAAGCTGCCAGTGGTTCTGGATCTTCTCACACGACCCAGGATCGCTGAAGCTCAGGGGTTGGCTCCTGCAGCCCTAGGGTCTGGAGAATATGAGTTGCCTGTGGACTGCAAGGAGGTCCTCACCATGGCCAGGGCGTCGTCGACTTTGAAGTGCTACGGTCACAAGTGGTAGGGCTTCGCTAGGTGGTGCTGGTCTCAGAAGATTACCCCTCTCTGGATCACGGCCCTGCAGATCCTTCCATACTTGCTATCCTTGGCCAAGGCTGGACTGGCGCACGCCTCTATCAAGGTACATCTGGCGACTATCCTTGGCCAAGGCTGGTCTGGCGCACGCCTCTATCAAGGTACATCTGGCGACTATCTAATGCTACACCAGGTACCAGGAAGATCGTCGCTTTGGTCCCACCAACTCAAGGAATTTCTCAAAGGACTTTTTCGTTCTTTCCTGTCCGAGAGCCCACTCCACTAGAGCGATCGCTGCAGCGACAGTGTTTCTGTCTGGTGTGCCCCTGTTGGACATCGGCAGGACTGCTACGTGGAGGTCCACGCACACCTTCACGAAGTTCTACTGCGTCGACAGGGATTACAGGGAGGAGAGTCCAGAGTCGGCCAAGCAGTGCTACGTGCCCTGTTGGCTTGAGGTGAGACTGTTCCGGAGGTAAGAATTAATTGCTTCTGTTGAACCTTGCCACCTCCCGTGGTTGTCATTTTGTACTGCTATTTATTCGTTATTCATGAGCATGTGAATCCATGCCAGACCCCATCACTTTCCCCAGACGCCCACTGTCTCCAGAGCCCTGGTTCTCTCTAGGCTGGACTACTGCAACAGCCTCTTTCTCAATCTACCTTCCTCTACTCTCCGCCCTCTGCAACTAATCCAGAACAGGACTGTTAGACTTATCCTTGGCCTCCAGCCCAGGGATTGTATCTCTCCAGCCCTGAAATCCCTCCACTGGCTCCCAGTGGCTGCAAGGATCAAGTTGGAAACCCTCTGCATCGTCCACAAGGCTTTCTGGGGCCAGGGCCCACACTACATCCATTTCTCTCTTCCAAAATACCTTCCTTCTCAACCCCTACGCTCAGCTACCGCCAACTCCCCCTACATTGGAACTCCCTCCCTTTCTCTATTGCTCCATATCCACCTATTCCACCTTCCAATCCTCCTTAAAATCACTCCTTCTACACCCCCTCCCTGACTTCTCTCCCCTTCCTCCTCTTCTTTCTCCTCCCCACTCCATCTTCCTGTTCCTTTATCTCTCCCTGTCTCCCCTTTGATCTCCACCCTAACTTCTACTCCATCTACTCCCTTTTCCCTTTCACTTTCCTCCTTCCCATACCTCTCCTCTTCTGTTCCTTCCCAAATGCAAATTGTTCCAAATGCTGTTTTTCTGGTTTGAATAATGTACATTTTATTGCTTCTATGTCCCATGTTTATTTTCTGTATTCTGGTCGTTATGCTGTAAAGCGCTTTGGAGTAAAGCGCTATATAAACAATAAAATACAAATACAAACTCTGAGGGTCAGACGCTTTTCCAGGCAGAGAGTGTGTTAGACAGAATCCTGTGCAGTTCCCTTAGGGAGCGCTACAGAAGATTAAGACTACAGGTATATGCAATTAATCCCCTTTGGTATCAGTCTGTACCACAACGATTTAGTTTGTAGCTGTGGCTAAGCAGTCAGACTTATCTCAAAATGGAGATGAGCAGTATTCAGGGTTTACACATTACGACTACAATAATATGGAACAAGGAAACACTGACCAAAGCTTTGTATCAAAAAGAATATATATATTTATTTTACACACTCCGATGTTCACTCACAAATCACTGTTAGAAAAGAAAGTTAAATCAGTCAAGAAAAGTATACACAACTCCCTATTTAAATTGTAGAGAAGTTTGAGCAAGAGTGAAAACTGAGCAAAACAGCACAGTGAAAACCAAGCAGAAATGGCACTCTATCAATAGCTCAAAAGGGAGGGAAAGGACAAGTTATACAGGTTTATACTCTTTAACACACTAGTAACACTTCCCGAGAAGATTGTGAACAAGTTAGGCAAGGCAGCACTTTAGCATATGTAATACTGAGGGGGAAACCGAGCAAAATAGCACTTCACAAGTTTAAATAGAGGGAAGGAAAAGGGGGTTATAAGAGTTAGGTGCACCAACACATGTCTAGGTGAGAAGCAATCTAGAGAAGGCAGTTGTAACAGATTTAGCCAGAGTCAATAGGCCTGTGCCAGAGTCAGTGGTACAGGGCAATGTGCCCAGGAGCAAAAT
Organism: Ambystoma mexicanum; assembly: GCF_040938575.1. Taxonomy (NCBI): domain Eukaryota; kingdom Metazoa; phylum Chordata; class Amphibia; order Caudata; family Ambystomatidae; genus Ambystoma; species Ambystoma mexicanum. The sequence continues at coordinate 379,920,084 of NC_090937.1, read as the reverse complement.
GTTCCAGTAGCTGCAGTCAAGTCTTTGTTTAATGATTCAAAAATGCGGTTGCAGAAGGTGAAAGACAACAATAGAGGATAGGGGCGGCCAACCCAGTAGGTAAGTAAAGGATTTAAAACACCTTTAGCAGTACCCAACGAAACGGGAGGCCTGGCAGAACAATGTACCTTAAAAGTGGAACAGGCTCTTGCGGTGGGGGTAGTTCCTGGCAGTTCCTGCAGTTGGGGGGATCCAGCAGAGGAAGGGAGACTCTCGTCGTGGAGGAAGGTTTGAGTTACTGCACTGCCCAGGGATGAAACCAGCCGCGGGGCTGCCAAACGAATAAAAGGTACGCTCCTTTAAATCGCGGTCCGGGTTGACGGGTGCCTGGCTATCCGGTCTCGTAGTGCTTGGCACTGGCGATTCGACCAAGGCAGGTCCGGGAAGGCGATTGGCAAACTGGTTGGCTCCACCAGCTCAAGGGAAGAAGACTCTTGCAGAGGAAGATCTTCTCAAGTCGTTGGAGAAAAGTGGTGAGGATCTGCAGCAGGGCTTCACCGGTGGTTCAGTCGTTGCAGATGTCTTCAGCTTCTCTCCTCTTCGGTTTCCTAGTTCCAGTGGCGGCGGCTTTTCATCTAGTCCTCAGGACCCTGCTTTTATGCAGCAAGACCCCCATTCATACAGCCTAGCTGTCACTCACACAGTGGGGTGGCTCTCCTGGCGGGAGAACCCCCCCAGCCTATCAGGGCAGAGTGCGACTTGGGTTGCGTAGGCAACCCTGTCCAGGGTGCCTATTCCCCCCTCCCACACATCCTGTCTACCCCAGACTCAGTACTGCCAAGAGGAGGGCTTGTGTGCAGAAACCCGCCAAAAGGACGAACAAAGAATCACCAACCTGGGTTAGGATTATAGAGAAAGACACGAGAAAGAAATATAATCAAAGTTCTGGCAATAAAAACCTACCGGAGTGAACTTGATATTAAAATAACCCGGCGGTATTTTAGAGGCTGTCAGTAAAAGTGGTAGCCTCGAACAATGGGAAAATCCCATAGGGAAATATTTGCGTTCGAATATTTATGGTAGTAACCACTGCCACCAGCCACAAACCTTTGAGAGAGGGACTATACGGTACCCCCTCGAAAATGAACGTTGGGGAAAAACTATTAACCCTTTCCAGTACTTCCATAGTAAGATGGGTTGTACTGGTTTAGTTAATAATTATTGACTAGTAAAGTCAATGGGGACTTTACATGCCCGGGGAGACAGTAGTCAGTCCCAGGGTATGGAGTCTATGTTTGGGGGTCACTACGACACCCCTGTGGTACGGCACGGAGGGTGCTGTGTACCACACATGTTAAAAAGATGATTCCTTTGAGGGTGAGAAAAACCCCATAGACCAGAAGCACAAAAGAAAAAACACACACTAGCAATCTGCCTAAGAGTGGGAAAAAAGTGTCTCACTCTTAGCAGGAGAAAAAAATAAACCCTTCAAATCCAGCAAAGCTGCTGGGGGACTCTATAAGTAAGGGAAATTAGCCTTAGAAGAGAATTCTCCCTAACAGAGTGGGGGTAGATCGCTCTCCTCTGCAGGTGTCTCCCTGTGGAAGGGCCTCCCTGCTCCTCTCAAGCTTTAGCCAGACCACCTGAAGTTCCGGAAGCAGGCCAAGACCTTCCTTTTCTCCTCTGCTTTCTCTCTCTCTCTCTCTCCCTCCCCTGCTGACCTACCTGTCTGCTGCGCCGACTGGTTGCTTGGCTGCCCTCACAGTCTCACTGAGTACCAGGCTCCTCCGTGATCAGTCTCCCCTGCACTACCTCTGGACCTACCGTGCACTTAGGGGCTGTAATTGTAACCTCTACAGTTCCCTGCCTCCTTGCACTTGAGCTGCTCTGCTTTGGCTGCACTTACTCAGAGTAATGCTGCCCTGATTGCATTTCCCTTTCCCTGGCACTTCCCCCCCCTCTCCCTTCCCCCTGCACTTTGCGTGTCGCACTAGCACAATCGGAATGACGCAAGCCCTATTAATATCATTTGTCTTGTCCTCCCTCTGTCTCCCCCCCACCCCCTTGTCTTGTTGCACGTAGAAACACTTGTGTACAGGCGCATTATAAATGACATATATCATATTATTATACTACAAGATAAGTTTGAAGTGATATTTACTCTCAAGTATCTAATATACTTTAGTTCCTAGGTAAATGGGCATATTTATTGCAGAGCACAGACTACCCTGTGTCTCGCTTAATATCAGCCGTTTGGTTCTGGAGTGAGTAATGTTCGACTCCCAAACCTCCTGAAAGGTGTTTAACTCCGTTACGATATGCAGCATAGTCTTCTAATCTTTGATCAAGAAAATAATCTGCATAAATCACTATTTTAAATTGGCGGGGCTGAGAGGCCAGGAATATCCTCATTGTGCTGATCAGATTGGGCAAAGGGCTTGATATATCAATAGTGATAAATGGTCCCCTGCCTCATGCCTCTTTGGAGAGGGACTTTAAGTGATCGCTTTCTATTTCCAATAGTTGCCCTGAGAATATACTTGAAATGTGCTAGCCCGAATTTCAAATCGCGCACAAAACTGAATTTAGGGAGAGAACACCAGTTGAAGTGGTCAAAATTCATCTTGGCCTGAAATGCAAGCAACAACACTGAGAAGGCGGTGGGACATCTTCTCATATACAAGACTAATATACATATCACAATTGGCTCATAAACACCTGCTCATTACATATACATTCTGCCTGATCTGGCTTCATCAGTAGAGGCATTTTAGAGATTTTGGCATCCTAATTGAATTGACTTTTGGAGGATAGGTGGTGCAGCCCTTTCCATGTCAATCTGCAGTGAGATATTGTGCTCTTCTATTGATTTGGTAACACTGCTCTAAAAAAACGTCAAAGAAAGCTGCCAGGGGTTTAGCCAATACATCTTTAAATGTTTCATAAAATAAAAAAGTGTGGCCTCAGATGAAAGGGCTTTGTTATTGGACAAGCTGTCCTAACCTTCTGTGGGCGTATCAATGAGTCCAAAGATTCTTTGTGGTCCTCAGCTGGGCAAGATCATTTTTCACTAGCTTGCCTCCTGCTGGTTCCTATGTGTAGAGTTTAGTGTGAAGAGTGAAAGGGGTGCAATTAGTTTTTTTCTCTGAACACTGCAGAGACATCTCTTCTAATTTTTCAAATAAAGGTATGCCCATGTCTAGCTTTCTATTTTGTAGGCTCTCAGTCTTTCTGTTTTGTTTCCCTTATCAACGTGGAGCTGCTGTATGGTACGAATGGCTTACTCTGTATGATTTGTAAGGAGCCGTTCTAACTGGTGTGATGAATCCTGTGGAGTCATCAATGATGCCCAGCCTAAGATCTCCTCCCATGTGGCCAGGGGACGGCAGCCGCTACCTGATCCTGACCCTGACCACGGGGGTAGTATTATGAGGGAGGATCACATGGGAGGAGATGGCTGTCGGGTAGATGTGGTGACCCCATCAGGAGAGACGCAGTATATTCTTACCTTGCAAATGAAGAAAACCCTACACGTCCTAAATTCATGATGGCTTGTCATTTCAAAAATCTCTCTCATTGTAAGATCCAAAAAACCCTTCCTGCAAAACAATCTGAGCAGAATACTATTCACACCTTATATACACATAATACTTAACATCTCCTGTCTCTGATATCTTTGATTTAAACAAAGACCCAAAACGGTATAAGTTCCAATAGACTCCTATAAAGCCTCAAGTGCTGAGAAAAGGAAGAACAAGTTAATGTGAATTGAAGGAAACGCCAAGCTAAATGTGTGGACTAGTTCTCACAATGGAAATCAGCTGCACGGGACATTTAAACCTGGTGAACACCTTCAATGAAGTAATGGAGAAGAGACATGCAGAGTGGGTGAAGCGGGAAGCAGAACCGAAGGCAGAAGCAGATGCACGGAGACAAACTGTGCTGAGAAAGACAGACGCTTCCAGGCAACCATTTGTGGGCGTGCTTCACTGTAGAGGTGTGAGACAGGGAAAATTGCAGCAGGTGCCTTGGAGGGACCACTGGCAGCTGCAGCGGGGCTGTTGGAGACCGGGTGTGTTGGGAAGCCACAGTTCCACCAACGGATGAGTGCAGAGCCGGTGGGGGAAACCGAATGAGCGTCTGCAAAGCAGGTGAAGACTTCCCAGAATTAAAACTACAGTGCAGCAACATGCCACGGTTCAGAAATGCCATAAAACACCAAAAAGGGCTTGAAAAGGAAGGTATTTCAGAGGAGAGAGTCGACACATAGGTGTTGGGGACCCTGTGGCATGCCGACAGGCATATGAACAATTGAAACACTTATTTGAATATCGATCGAGTAAATTAGAACTATAGAATTGACACAAGTCCTCATATAGGAGAAGTCAATATGGGAAGAGTTGGAGTAAATGTTATCACCAGGTGATGAACATTAATGAAGAAGTTGAAAGGCAAAATGTGTGGGGGGCGCTGTTGCGCACACGGCGAGATGACCACTCCAGTGTGAGTTCCTGCAACGTTCCGTGCTGATGCAGTCATAAATCCGCTGAACCCTCCGGTTCTGCATAATTGTCGGTGGAAACACAGCTAAGGATCCACAGCATATAATGTGAAAGTTTGGAGGAAAACTGTTGTGGAATAGCGGAGAAACACTGATCTGAACAAATAGGCACCCACGCACTCTCAGCCAACCCAGGTGAGGACGCTGGAAGGCGGGCAGCCACCAACAATCCCCGGTAGGAGATAAGAGGAGGAGCCCAGCTGAAGGGAAACGAGGCAACTGAGTGCACCGAGAACGGGGGTTCTCTGATCGCACAACGGCTGCAGGCACTCCGGGGTTCCGTAGAGCGCCAGCTGAGATAATTCGGCTCCCCATTGCAGTAACACCCACTCCTAGGAACATCCATCAAGCGGCGAGACAACGGTAAAGAGGGCGGGCAAGGAAGACATTAGTAACTACGGCGGCATAACGCTACCTACATGCTCACGGGGCACCATCCGCCCCCCTTCCTCTGCCCACCATAATTCGGCCCATGGCCACTTGTACATTCGCTCCCGACCTGTCTGGGGAGGTCGCCCGCATGGGGCTTGCCCGTCACAAGTGCCGCCGATGATACACTGCGTGGGCACACGGACAGAAAGGGATACAAAACAACACCACTGCAATGTCATGAGCACTGCTCCCGAGAAGCCAAGTCAAGCCCAGCATCCCCGGAAGCAGGCTCACGACCCTCGTCCCCGGCTCCAGCAAACCCCTATTGGGGCCCTTTGGACCATGTCCTGGGGCGCCGGGCTCATAATTCTTGCAAAGGTGCTTGGGTGGACCTACCTGTAGCAGACCATGCTGCATACTCACCTTTGCAAATGCTGGCAGGATGAAGTCCCCAGCCTTCTGCTGGGAGGAACTATTCCCTGAACTGGGACTTATTTCTTACCTGGGTGGGGCTGGTGCCACTCCTTAGCTCTGGAACACAGGAACTCTTTTACTTGGGCGAGGCTGAGGAAGAAGACACCCAATCACTCCAACACTATTTAAACCACATCCGATTGGGAAAACGTGCTTCGCGTTATTCTGCATCTGCAGCAGGACGCTCACCGAGTCAGCTCCAGCATTCCAGTGACATCTCCAGCTTCAGCTCAGCAACCTGTGGAAGAAAGACACGAGAACTATACTTACCATGCAGGAATCCAGACACCGGCAGAACCTGCAAGCAAAAGAAACATAAGGTTAGCAAGTTGCAACACGTTCGCAGCCGCGCTCGCTTTCCTGATCTATCTGTGCCATCACGGATTCTTCGCGGCCTTCTCTTCAGCAGCCTAACGGCACCTGTAAAGACAAAGAACATTGTTAAGTAGGAATCGGGTGAAGGCGGCCGCATTTACTTTTCTTACCTGCTTTTGTGCGCGTATTACGATCTCTTCAACCGCAGCAGCCCGGCACCTGAAAACAAGAAAAGACATTATTTAAGTGCCATTAAAGACTGCAAGAAAGCCTAACACTTACGTGTTTCCCCACGTGCATCCGCGACTGGGAAAACGCCCGCAACATCTCAAGACCTGAAAACAGAAGACAAGGGATATTATTATACGCGTTGGAGGCACTTAGGAACACAGTGACGACGATGGCGAAGGAATTGGGATCTGCTCAAATAAAATGTGAGGATTTAGAAGCCAGATCCCGGCGCAACAACATACGTATAGTTGGCGTCCCGGAAGAAGCTCTAAAGGGACGCATGGAATTAACTGTGGAAAAATTGCTGAGACCCCTCTTGGGAGATGCCGTCTGGTCATCTATGTTCTTCGTGGAGCGTGTACACAGATCGCTGGCACCGCAACCCAAAACTGGAGCCTATCCAAGGCCCATCATAGCGCGAATGATGAACTATAGGGACAGAGACTTGGTATTGAAAGCAGCAAGAGCCAGCACTGTTTGCATATTCCCAGATTACACGCTGGCAGTCCAGCAAGAAAGACGCTCGTTCACAGGAGTCAAAAAACTGCTATGAGATCGACATATCCCCTACGCTATGCTGTATCCCGCTAGGTTGAGATTACAATACAAAAACAAGACTTACTTCTTTACGTTCCCTGAGGAGGCAACAAGCTTTGTGGAGGCCATTATCCCTTTACCCCCACAACAGGCAGTGAATATGGGCGACACCTGATCTACAGAGCATTCAACAATATTGGCTATGTGATGTGGGAACGCCGAAATGGGAGCAATGACGGCCTTTATGTGGGCGTTTAATTAGTTTGTTGTGGTTAAGATTCGAGTTAGTAATAAATGTTAAGTGAATATTCCCAAATGTTCAGTATGGGTTCAAGAAACAAATATAAGCAAGACCGACAGGAAGAAACCAAAGTGCACAGGCCCAAACCGTTGCAGCAGAACCCCCTACTGCAGGTGCACAGTTAAGGATATTGGAGGGGTGGGGGATGGACAGGGTAACATAGTTAAAGTTTGGGGTACTATGAGGGTGGGGGAGGGGGTGGGATGTAGCAGGAGTTGGGACGGGAAAGGAGGGAGTTAAAGTTCAAAACACACAGGTACTGACAAATGTTAAAGTTACACTCACAGTTAGATATAGATGCGTTGCGCATCTACAGAAGAGTACATGATAATGGCTAAGGTAAACAAAGACAGCATTGCGTTGTTGAGCTGGAATGTCCGGGGGCTAGGATCTCGGATAAAGAGAAGGAAAACCATGTCTTATATTACTAGGTTGGGCCCCAAGATAGTATTCCTTCAGGAAACTCACTTACTAAACCATCAAGCAGAAAAGCTTGCCCCAAGCTGGGGTCCACATCACTACTACACATCGTATTCAGGTCGAGCCAGGGGCGTGGTGACTTTGATACATAGATCCATCCCCTTTATATGTCTCAATACAGAGAGAGATCTAGAGGGCCGGTATGTCTTGGTACATGGCACCCTCAAAGAGAGAGAGGTGGTACTGCTGAATGTATACAGACCCAACATAGATGACCCCAGTTTCTACTCCACACTATTCGGGAAACTGGCTAAATACCCCACAGCTCACCTGATCTGTGGCGGCGATATTAATACCATACTTGATAAACATCTTGACCGCACATCGGATCAGCCAAGGGCTCTGACCAACGCTGCCCGCGTGATACGGACCCACATGTCTGACTTGGGCCTGCGGGACGCTTTGCGTTCCCTGAATGGCGCCAAGTGGGCATACACGTATTACTCTTCGGTGCACGATATGCACTCCAGAATAGATGTGTGGCTACTGTCCCATGAAACACTAGGCTGGATCACCAACGCACTGATACACCCCAGAACGTACTCAGATCATTCCCCTATCCAACTATCATTGATCCCGGAGATGAAAATACACAGACCTCCATGGAGATTCAAGCCTGCAGCACTGAAAGATCAGGTCTATAAAATGTCACTGGCCCAACATATTGGCGAATACTTTGAGATTAACGAAGGCACCGTGTCAAGTCGGGCACTACTGTGGCAAGCTTTCAAGGTGTGCATCAGAGGCACTGCAATGTCAATTGAATTTGGAGTGTTGAAAGACATTCACAGAGAATTGGCACAGTTGGAAAAAGACATTGCTAGCAAGCAGGAGCAGTATGCTCAATCCCCATCCCCCCAGCTAGGACTAGATATCAAAACCTAGGTGGAAGAACATAGGGAAGCTGCCGACCACAAGGTTCGCTACTTTGACAGAGACACTGCAGCGTGACGATATGGGGAGCGAGAACGCCCTGGCAGACTACTGGCGAGAGGTGAGCGTGGACCCACGAATATACTATGTATAACACGCTCAGATGGAACTTTGACCATGAAACAAGGGGATATTGAGGAGCGATTCTATGACTTTTATAAACACTTCTACTCCCCAAAGAGGACTGCCACTGATCCCGAGATTGATCGATATCTTGCCCAAACACCAATGACTCTCCTATCATCCTCCACCAGAGAAGCACTAGAAGCACCGGTCACAGAGGCTGAGATATCGGAAGCCATTAAGGCGCTACCCAACGGAAAGTCACCAGGCTCTGATGGCCTCAGCGCAGAATTCTACAAGGAGTTCGCTGAACTCATCGTACCCAAACTGCATGCCGTTTGGACAGAAGCTCATGAAAAGGGGGAGCTACCCGCAACTACCAGGGAAGCGATTATCACCCTGTTACTTAAGCCAGGGAAACCCTCCGAAGATTGTGGCTCATATAGGCCACTATCACTGATAAACACTGACACCAAGGTCTTTGCTAAGATCATGGCCATGCGATTAACACCACTAATGCCATACATGGTCCATGAGGATCAAGCAGGCTTTGTAACGGGCAGATCCACAGCCACGAGTATCTGGCGCTGCCACAAAATACTAGCAGCAATACCAAAGGAATTGCAAGGGGTAGCAGTATCGCTGGATATGCAAAAGGCCTTCGATACAGTCTATTGGCCGTCGGGGTCCTGCAGAATTACGGGTTTGGACCTACCTTTTATTAAATGGATCAGGGTGCTATATACACGTCCTTACGCCAGAATAAGTATCAACAGCACTCTATCGGAAGTGCTGGAACTGCTAGGAGGCACACGTCAAGGTTGTCCCTTATCCCCCCTATTATTCGCATTGGTAATAGAACTGCTGGCAGATCTACTGAGGGCGAGATATGGCAGATTTGGATTGCACTTGGAAGGAAGGCTAGAGATGATCACACTGTATGCTGATGACATCTTGCTTTACAAAAGAATCCCGAGCAACCACTGGGTAGGATCCTAGCAGTAGTTAAAACCTTCGGGGAGTACTCGGCCTGAAACTGAATTCTGCCAAATCAGAAGTCTTTCCTCTCACAGATGCAACTATTAAGCCTTCGGAACTCCACGGACTTCTCTGGAGTCCAGTTCATATCAAATACCTGGGGGTATGTGTAACTAGAATGGCACAGCTATCCCGTGCATTGAACTACGAAGTTCTAACAGACGCCCTATGTGTTAGGTTGGAGGGATGGAGAGCCCTTCCACTATCAATGTTGGGCAAGATCGCCCTTATAAAAATGATAATTCTTCCAAAACTTTTTTATTTATTTAGCACTGTACCGGTATGGCCAGATAGAACCCTGTTTATGAAAATAAGAGGGGCATGCACCACATTGGTGTGGGGCAGATAGTCTAGATTGAGTTGGAGGGTAATTACTGATCAATACCCTCAAGGTGGCCTGACAACACCAGATTTTGAGGTCTATTATTTGGCTGCTCAAGCATACTATGCGTCACAATGGGCAGCCGATTACCTTTATCCTAGTCTATCGTCGGACAAGGCCCCAATTCCGAAATCCGCTACACTCCTCCACGGTTTGGCGACCTCTCGCCCCAAACGCTACAACACTATTGACCCTGCGCTGGTCACACACACAGCCTGGGCCAAGATAGCCGATTTACAAGGACAGGAAACGTTATACCACCCGAGTATGCCAATCTGGAGCACCCATTATATTTCTCCTACTCTGGATCCAGGGATAGCAACACATTGGGGTGCCAAGGGTATCATGCAACTGGGGCACTTGTTCCACGATAAGAAATTTGTAGCATGGGAAACGCTCAAGGAAACAGTGGGGGACAAAAGATGCACTACATGCAGATGAGATCTGCCTTTGCAAAGGTGTGGAACGAATTCCCATTAGAACCGGTGATACACCTAGGATTATGATATATGTTTACTGCTGGGAAAGTTAAACTATCTACCTCCACACTATATAAAATCATAATCCACACCCGACCACCGGTTGCTCATGGTGCCAATGAGAGGTGGGTACGAGATCTAGGACACCCGATAACTGACAAACAGTAGGTACAAATATGTGATCTAACAACACGCATATCATGTAACACCAGATACAAACTGATACACTATAAGATCGTACACAGGATACACTATACTCCAGCCAAACTGAAGCGCATATACCCAATAACAGATGGCAATTGTCCCAGATGTGGGAGCGAGGAGGCCGACACCCTCCATATGTTTTGGTTGTGCACGCATCTGAGAGAATACTGGTCAGGTGTGTGTAGTGGATGACGTGGCAGAGCAGCCCATAGAATGGTCCCCAGTGATGTGTTTATTAGGTGCCACAGGGAAGATGAACCCCACGTGGCGGAAAGTATTGAATGTGGGATTATTATTGGCAAAAAAGGGCAATATAACTCAAGTGAAAAAGCAAATACACACCCACCAGGAGTGAATGGGACAAAGACATGATTTAGACTAATGACCACGAAGAAATGTACTTAGAACTACTACATGTTGCCACGAGACCTAGGTACATTTGGGACAGATATAAACCATAACTTGCCGATAATGCAGATGAAGAGGAAAATGCAACGATGTAATATGTAAGATTAATATATAAGCTATGTAACCTAAATGTGATTTATGTGCTATACCTGTGTGGAATAAAATAAAAATATAAAATTTTAAAAAAAGAAAGAAAGGCAAAACGTGCACAAGTCTCCATATATGAGATGTCAATTTGGGGAAAATTGAAACCAGCATTGCCACAAGCAAATGAATATCAGTAAAGAAGTTGATAGACAGAACTTGAACAAGTCTCCATATATGAGAGGTCAATATAGGGAACGTTGGGACAAGTGTTATCTAAAGTCAATGAAGTATGAACAGTGAAGGAGAACTGCGTTATACTGAAAGTGAACATTGTAGGAAGTCCTTATGAAAGAAACACATCAGGCAGAGAGCCTTTTGAGGGAGAGATACCTGGCACAGGAGTTTACCAGGGATCTACAAAACTCAGAATGGGATTGCTGGCAGGGGAGTATACCAGGGAATCAAGTTAAACCATGAGAAAGAGAACATTTTACAAAGTCCTGGTGAAAGAAGCACATCAAGCAGTGAACCTTTGGGAGAAAAGATACCTTGTAAAATGGTATACAGGGGTTCTGCAAAGGCCAGAATGATTCCTCCAGGGGAGTATACCAAGAGACCATCCTTATGAAAGTGTTGTATGAAAAGACATGTATAATATTCTTAAGGGCTCATTGTTTAGAAAAGACACCCTTTGCCATCCTCAACAAAGTGTTGTGTGAAAGAGACATTTCTACTACTCTTGGAGAATCGTTGTTTAAAAAGGCATTTTTGCGCTCCTTAGAAAGCTGTTGCATAACAGAGACACTTTTGTTATTCTTCAAAAGTACCCTTTTTGCCATCCTGAAGGAAGTGTTAGGTGGACGAGACATTATTTCTGCTATTCTTAAGTAATCGTTGTTTAAAAGGGACACTTTCACTTTCCTACCTGAAATAGTCAAGGGCAAGGAAACCACCTCCAGGATTCAAAGATTGTTTATTGAATTTTCATATTTGATATGTATACACTTCTTGCTAAATCAAAACAGAGACACTTACCTTACACCTTTGATTGTTTATTTTTAGTGTGAGGGTCGGATACGTTTTGGACAAAGGACAGTTGACCTAATTTTGATGACAAGACACAGGCTGATCTTTAGTTTTAGTTTCCCAGACAGGGAAACTCTCTTTAGGATAGGGGCAGAGAGGGCTTTATCCAACCCCTTTATTTTTAATAAAGATGTTGTCTGTTGCCATTTCTGACTCCTCACACTGGTCTCTAACATCAGTTAGATGGCACAGCACTTTGGCCAATCCGGTTTGCTTATTGAAACACATTGGGCCTCAGTCCAGCGGTAACCGTGCCTGAAATTCTGGCAGGTTACCGCCGGACTCGTATTACCATTCCACCTCTGTGATTCCCGGAATTACCGGGGCATTACGACCCTGGTGACCCGGGAATTCCGGAGGCGGAATTTGGTAAATCTCCATTCCCATTGAGTCCCATAGTCCCATAGGACTCAATGGGAATGGGGAAGTGGAAACACCGGCACCATCTTGTGATGGTGCCGGTGTTTCCACGTCCGCCTACAGGCGGGTGGTGTTAAACCCGCCAGGTCAGACCTGGCGGGAATGACACCTCCCGCCTGCAGGACTCGAGATCACCCGGTATGGAAACAACGGTGGCAGCGGGTTTACCGCCACTGTTATTTCCATACCGAGTGACTCGTAATGAGGCCCATTGTGTATAGGCGCATTATAAAAACCAAATAAATAAATAAAATGAATATTCCATGTTGTGGGATCTTTAATTCAAGTAGCGAGTTTGGTGAGCTTACCTCTATTCTGCAGCATGGGGACTAGCATGGATTCACATGCTCATGAATATTCACTGTTGTCAGGCGGGGAATCCTCAGTAAATAAAAAATCAGTATCAGTTTCGTTTCTGATCTGTCTTTATCAGTAGTAACAAATCACTGGTCTCTGGGTCATACTGCCCCCAGCCAATGACTGCCCTCTCCCTAAGCCCCGCCCCTGGCAGCCATCCTCAGATTTTTACTGCACGATCAAATGTTGGGAGTCCTCGTGCTATAGCTCTCGAGCTTTTACTGCGTTTTTTGCTTTTTCAAAGAGATTTATCGAATTTTTCGGTTTAATCGAGCCTCAAGCTCCACTGTTTCTACTTCCGATCAACGGGGACTCGTTTCGGTTTTATCTAAGCCCCTCAAGGGTGAAGTTTTCGTCGAGTTACGCTTCTTGGAGGATTCCAGATGTTTCTGAGGCCTACCTCGTGGACGAAAAGAACATGCTCCAGGAGAAGGGAAGCTCGAATCGCGGCAAACTGTTCAGGATCTGCCCTGGATGCAACCTACAAAATGTGTCCAAGGAGGACGAGCATTCGAAATGCCTTTACTGCCTCCACGAGGACAAAATGCACGTGGAGAAGGACCGTGCATTTTTCTATAACATGACGGATCGGACGATGAGGGATCGCCGGACCCGTCTCGCCAACTGGCTCGAAGGCAAGAGCCCAGCAAGTGAGAAGAAGAAATCCAAGCGGTCTTCTAAGTCCTGTGAGGGTGCCACGGCAACGGGGGCCCAACAGAAGGCAAAGCACCGCGTGTCCGTGGGCACCGGGAGCACCGAACGGTCGGCTCCTCGCCTGCCAGGCAGGGCGCACCTTCACCGAGGCCATCAACCACGAGCCAACGCTCTGGCTCGGGGAAGAGAAAATCAGAGAACCCGGCTAAGCTTCTGGAGAGGCCCCGGTCGATCTCGGAGGAACCGGCCGAGGGGGGGAGAGGCGGTGACCCTCCCCCTAAGGTGAAGGCCTCAAGCGCACCCAAGGTAGTGAAGGCCTTGATTCACCCGGCTAAGGCCTCTATCGAGGGAGTCGCTGCGGCCCTTGCGAAGCCTGTGGAGGCTATCCCAGTGGAGGTGACCTCGGGGCCCAGAGTTTCCCTACCTCTGCGGAGGGAATCCTCTTTTAAGCCCTTCGAGAAGACCCCCATGAAGACCCTGGTGGAAAAAGAGGGGGGGGGGGCGGTGGCCGTTACGGACACAACCTCCGAGGAGGAACTGGCCGAGAATTTGGAAGTGGCCCAGCCCCATGGGAGGAATCCCGAGGAGGGGGACGACGAGAGCGAGGGTGGCAACGACAACAAGTTTCCCGTGGAGGAACAACCATCGCTCCCGGCACGCCCGTCGCAACCCGAGCCCCAGGACAACTCGGCGGCCATTTTGACGGCAATCCAAGCCTCATGCACGGAGATAAGGACGAGACTGCCCCTACCCCCGATGGACGACCCAGCTGTACTGGGTCTGTCGGGAAGCCCTCCGAACAAGAGGAGGAGAATTCATCCAGCGCCTTCTCAGCCTTTGTCGCCTTGCCCGATCCCGAGGGACGACACGGGAACGGACACGGCCACGACGGGGACGGATGATGATGGCGGTGACGGCGGGACTGACCTCCCGTCTTCGATTCCTCAGGAGTCCCCGCCTGACGAGATTGGCTCCTTCCACGCCATGATTGCCAGGGCATCCAAGCTTTTTCAACTCTGCCCTGAGGAGAAGAAGGAAGGCTTCCTATACGAACGGCGCGAGGCCAAAAGGAAGACGGTCCTCACTGTGCCGTTTCTGGATGACATCTGGGACGAGGGACTTGCCCTCCTCAAGAACCCATCCATGACACCTGCCAAGAGGGACCGGTACGAGAAGAAGTACCGGGTCCCCGACGCCGCCCCGTTGTGCTTTAGGGCGCAGCCGACCCTGGATTCAGTTGTCTCAGCGGCGGCCAAGAAGAAAGCGGGCGGGGGCATCGGCTTCATCCTCAACTTCCCCACCGGACGGCGAGGGAAAGAAGCTGGACGCCGTGGGACGACGAGTCATCTCGTCGGCAGCGACGACGATTAAGGCAGCCAAAGCCCTAGCAATTGTGGCCCACTATGACATGGAATTGTGGTACAAGATCGCCCCCTGTTAGACTTCCTCCCAGACGACAAGAGGGCAGAGGCCCCGGCGATCCTACAGGAGGGTGAGGTGGCGTCGGACCACGCCATAACTGTGGCCACGGACATTGCCGACACCGGTTTCTGCCAGTTGGGCAACAGCGTTTGCCTTCGACGGCGGGGGTGGCTCAAGGCGATGGATTTCCGCCAGGACGTGCAAGCCAAGGTTTTGGACATGCCCTTCGAAGGGAACAATCTGTTTGGAAAGACTGTGGATGAGTCGCTGCAGGCCATCAAGACCGACACGGAGACGGCTCGGGCCTTGGGGGTTCTGCAGCAACGGCGCCGCCCTTTCGGAACTCCGGAGGCAAGCAAGGTGCCTCTAAAGGAACCATATCCCCAGCCCTATCCAAGGAAGCCCAGGATCTATGGCACTGGCCCGTTGCCCAGGGGATGTTTCTGGTGCCTTTTCATCTAGCAGGGATAAAAAACACCATCGCTGACTCACTCAGCAGGGAGCTGCGCTCGTGCCACGAGTGGGAACTATGCCAGGATCAAGTGTATCATCTCTTCCGGCAATGGGGCAAACCCCAAATCGACCTGTTCGCGACGGCGACAAACTCCAAGTGCCAGAGGTTCGCCAGCAGGTTCCCCCAGCCGAGGAGCATGGGCGATGCTTTCTCATTTCCCTGGGACGGCCTGTTCCTGTATGCGTTCCCGCCGTTGCCATTGCTGCTCAGGATCATCAACCAACTCAAGAGGTCCCGGTACAGGATGATTCTCGTCGCACCGAGGTGGCCGAGACAGATATGGTTCCCAGACCTTCTGGACTTGTCGGCATCCCCGCCAGTCAAACTGTTGGCGGACGCAGATCTCCTCTCCAGAGAAGGAGGCGCCATTCTTCATCATGACCTGGAGTCGCTGAACTTGCAGGCCTGGCTCTTGCAGCACTAGAGTTTGGAGGGTACGATATACCGGCTGACTGCAGAGAGGTTCTTGCAAAGGCCAGGGCGTCCTCAACTCTCAAGTGCTACGGACAGAAGTGGAAGAGGTTCTCTGTCTGGTGCCGTGCACAGAAGATTAACCCTCTACAGATTTCAGCCCCTCAAGTGCTACCCTACTTACTGTTGCTGGCCAAAGCTGGACTAGCTCAAGCTTCCATCAAGATACATCTGGCAGCGATTTCCCGATACACCAGAACTGCAGGATGGTTTTCCCCATGGTTTAATCGCCTGGTGAAGGAGTTTATGAAAGGACTGTTCCAATCGTTCCCGCCGGTGAAGGCCCCGGCGTGCGAGCTCAACGTGGTGCTGACCAGGCTCATGGGCCCGCCATTCGAGCCTTTGCATTCAGCGCCTTCGAAGTTTCTGTCGTGGAAGACGGCGTTCCTTGTGGCCATCACCTCTGCACGACGCGTGGGAGAGATTCAGGCCCTTTCCTGCAAGCTTCCACGAGACGAGGGTGGTGCTGAGGGCGCACCCCTCCTTCATGCCCAAGGTGCTGTCGGACTTCCATCTCAACGAGCCCTTGGTGTTACCAGTCTTTTTCCCGTTGCCTTCGTCGCCGGCCGAGAGGACTTTGCACTCGCTGGATGTAGCTAGAGCGCTGAAGTTCTAGGTGGACCGAACGAAGAGTTTTCGGAAGTTATCACAGCTGTTTGTGAACTTTGGACCTGTGAACCAGGGGAAGGCTTCCATTTCCAGATGTGTCTCTGGCTGCATCATGCACTGTCATTGGTTGGCAAACCGACTGTTGCCTGGCCGTCCGAGAGTCCATTGGACCAGAGCGATCGCTGCCACCACGGCGTTCTTGTGTGGTGTGCTCCTGATGGACATCTGCAGGGCTCCTACGTGGAGGTCGACCCACACCTTCACGAGATTCTACTGCGTCGACCGGGATTCCAGGGAGGAGTCCAGAGTCGGCCAGGCAGTGCTGCGCAACCTGTTCGCTTAAGGTGAGCCTGGTGAGGAGGTAAGCAATGCTTAATGTTGAGTTTTGTGTAATGCTTAATGTTGAGCCTTGCCACCTCCCGTGGTTGTGCATGTGTGTACTGCTTTGTATTCTTATATTCAGGAGCATGTGAATCCATGCCAGACCCCATGCTGGAGAAGGAACAAGTTACTTACCTGTAACTGTTGTTCTCCAGCATGGGTCTGGCATGGATTCACATGCAAACCCTCCCTCCTATCCCTCTGCGGCTCTTCACTTGGTCATACTGCCACTTTACATGCTACCAAATCTGAGGATGGCTGCCAGGGGCGGGGCTTAGGGAGAGGGCAGTCATTGGCTGGGGGCAGTATGACCCAGAGACCAGTGATAGGTTACTACTAAGAAAGACAGATCAGAAACGAAACTGATACTGATTTTTTCTTTACCGAGGATTCCCAGCCTGACAACGGGGAATATTGATGAGCATGTGAATCCATGCCAGACCCATGCTGGAGAACAACAGTTACAGGTAAGTAACTTGTTCCTTAGCCTGTTTTAGGGATGCGGCCAGGCTCATAACCTTTCCCTGAGCAAGCATCCCGTGGAGTATTTTGGCCCGTTTACCCTGTTATTGTTTACAAAATACATTCTTAATAGCTTCAGGTATGGCCTTCTGCAGGACCGGGTCTTTATTTTGTTATGCTATTGAGATTTATACCACGCACCACTGCCATTTTCATAGTCTCCAGGCGCTCGGGCGGATCTGAAAAGGAAGGAGGGTTGGGAAAGGTTAGTTAGTGGAACAGAGAGGGAGAGTACAAAAGAGCTTTTGCTGTGTCTTGACAGCTTCAGTTTCGGAAATAAATGGTCACTGTGTGTAGGGTTTGCTTCTAGATGGTATGGGTTTGGTGGTGTTTTGGTGTGTGAGCCTATATGGGATTGTTTTGTGTGTCTGTGGTGTAGTAATCTCTGGCGATTTAGTGTGTTGGGGTCCAGTGGGGTTTTGGAGACGTGCATTTTGATGCGTCATTTGAAGTTTGTGCTGTGGCAAAGGTATTTGTGTGTTTTATTTGGTGGTTGGGGGTGTTTATAGGAAAATTGAAAGTTTTAGTAAGGGTAGCAGTGAGAGAGATTTGTGTGTTCTAGTGGGTTTCATTGATTTGGTTAGGCTCAATTCCTTATATTGTGGTTGGCGATAGCGTGCTTACCTTTCATTGGGCCAGCCCAGATTTGGTTGGTTCGGTTTTGGTTGTACAATGGTTTGTGGTTGTAAAGACTGGTAGGGGGTGTCTGTACTTCCGCTCTCTATATGGTAGAGGAGAGGCACAGAGGACCCGAGCCAAGATTCTCTATTTGGTAGCAATGGACGAGCAATCAAGGCCTAGCTTCTCAGGAGGTGATGCGGGCTGGTTCTTAAGTACAGTGTAGTCCCCGAACCCCCACAAAGGAATGTCCACACACTCTATTACTGAAAACACAGTCTTCATATAATTAATATTCAAAGGTATTTACACGATCACAATAACGCACTTTGTACTCGGAAATCAACAATGATAAATATATACAATTCTAAAGTGGTACCAGGAATGTTATCGAATCTCATTAAAGTGCATCAACTGTACGGTTAAAATGTCACACAGATCAATAACGAGGAAACCAGCAATAGAGATAGGAAGGAACGTAAGATGGTTGAAACGGTAGTCTAATTTCCTCCTATTAAGGTTTTACCCCCCAATGTACCTGGTGGAGTAGGGTTCTCCGAAGATGCATCAACCGATCCTTCTTGAGTGACTCCCTTTAGAGCAGGAGCCACGGATCGTCGAGAGGCGTCGAGGAACTCGGCGTTCGGTGTCGGGGAATCGACGGCCCTTCTTGAGTGCCCTCCCTTTAAGGCAGGAGTCACGGGTCGTCGAACGTCCGACGGCGAACAGGTTGAACTACGACCGTGAAGTGGCAGCTTCGTTCCTAGCGGTGCTCGTCGACGACAGAGCGTTGGCGTCCTGCAAGGAAGAGGCGTGCGGGGCACCGTGGTGACGATAGTTCTGGACCACAAAGAGATGATGAAGAACTGTGGCCCAGCAAGGGCGTCGAGTCGTCGGCGTCTCTGTGGTCCTCAGGTGGCGGGAAACCCACCGGCAGATGCTCGTCGGCGTGTCGACGGTCGGGCCTTCTCCAGCGGGATAAAGCGGGCGACGATGCAGACGAGAGCGTCCGATGATCAAATGAAGTTCTTAGGCAAATGGGAGCACGGCGGCTCCGGTCGGCGATGGCGGTCGTCGACAGTGGCGGACAACAGTCTGGGTGCTTCTCTTTGAGATTCCGCGGCAGTCCCCGTCTCGGGTCGGCAGCCTGTCGAAGGTCTGTTCACCAGGGAGCTTTGGCAAAGATCAGCTGTGCACGATGGTCCCTCGTAGCTCGGGAAGAGGGCGCCTTACCAGATCCTCTCTGGGTCAGTCCTTGGAGACACAGCAGCTTTCAGATTGTGAAGGAGAGCAACAGCACTTCTTCTCGTCCAGCGGGGCTTCAAGGTCAAGCTTCAGTTACTCCAGTTACTCGTCGTAGTGGACTTCAGCTTCTGAACACGACTCCTAGGTCCCCAGATATACTGTTGATCTCCCATTCATTCCGCTGGGTCACACTCAAGCATCCAATCACGACTACGGTCATTCATGCAGGCAGGCAGCCAATCAGGCACACGGTGCATTCAGGCCATTCACTTCTCTCCAGACACTAACAACAAGTTATGAGTATTGGGACAAGTACCCAGCCATTCAACACTACACACTGCATTCAGGCCAGTTTCGGGCAGGGCTGTCTCAGTCTTTGTCTCTCATGCCAGAAACCAGACAACCACAACAAGAAGTGCATATTGGTCACACACTCCATTCACCCGGGTCCCACCCACAGGAGGTACCCACAACATGCATCATTGGGAAGGCTCCAGCTAGTCTGGCCAGGCCTTCACAACAACACCATATATGGCACTTCCACCCAACAGCCAGTCAGGGGGAAGGGACAGAGTCAGGGCTTCCCAGGACTTTGGGAAAACAAGGTAATGGGTAATAGAAAGCAAGAGGCCGCAGGGGCCATTTTGTTTTCCATCCGGAATTAACTGATCCCAATGGCAGGGCCGGGGTATCCCAAAATGGAGGATACTCCGTGCACCTGTCAACTTCAGCATGGAGCTGCCACCAGCCCATACCCTGCTCTGTAGGCCACCCACAGGTGCCCAAAAACATACACGAAGGGCACAGGGTTGTACCCCCACCCATGGGTGCCATAAGGGTATCCCATGGGTCTGTACACCAAACCAAAAGAGAGAGCTGCACCGCCAGGAGTCCCACATGAACTCCTGCACGGAAAACACGACAGAACACACGATAAAAAGCAGTAAAGGACAAGGATACGCAGGCCCTGTCCCTCCGATGCATTTCCAGCATCACAGTGGTGTCTCTCCTTGTGTCACGGTCAGGTGTTTCTCTTCAATAGCACTTCCTGTTTAGGTGGGTGAGTTAAAGAGGCAAGTTTTTAGTCATTTTCTGAATTTTAGGTGCTCTTCTGTTGTGTTCCAAAGTTTTGCTGAGTTGCAAGAGAATGCTGTGCCACCATATGCCAGTTTTGAATATTGCTTTGGTTCAAGGCCAACGTCTTTGCTGGATCTCATGATTCGCTTCGTTCTGTAGCTGGAGAATTTTTCCTGCATGAATTCTGCTCCTTGAATGTGGATTGCTCTGTGGTTATACAAAGGGTTTTTAAGTAAATGTTTTTTGACTGGTAGCCAGTATTGGATTCTCAGCACTTGTGATGTGTTCTCTCTTAGTCTGAGGAGTAGTCTTGCTGACGTGTTCTGTATTTGCAGTAGTTTTTTAGAGAGGTAATCCGACATTCCCAAGTAGATGCTGTTGGCGTAGTCTATTCTTGACATAATGTATTTGAGAGGAATTGTTTGAATGGGACTTTCTGCGCCTAATTTATGTGTCCTATTTTAAGGAGACTAGCACGTGTTGTTTTTGGGTATACCACTCAAACCATGTGGTGTGTTTTGAAACGGAACTGAAAGCCCAAATCACATGCACTCTTCTGGCAAATTACTATAACATTTCTTATTGTAAATCTTTCTAGTGATGTCCATAGACCATATTCCAAAAGACAAAATAATATGCACACACCAGGAGTAACAAAGAGAAGGAGAGGGATACATCAGTCCCATTATATAAGTTACTTGGAATATCAGACAGTATCAAAGCAACCAATCCGTCAGGGTCAGTCGCTTTTCCAAGCAACAAGGTGGTGATAAATCTCTTTCTTCGGCTGGTGCCTCCCTCTGGAACAGCCTCCCTTCCTCCCTTAAACTTGAGGAGAACCATCTCCGGTTCCGGAAGCACCTCAAAACCTTTCTCTTTTCTTCAGCTTTCTTTCCTCCTCACCTCTGCTGACCTCCTGGCTGAAACCTGAACCACACTGGCTACCTGGACACCCTCTGATCTCGGGCCCAGGTCCCTCCCCTGCCATTGTCTCACACCTGCACTGCCCACCTGGCAAACCCCGCACTCGGGACTGTTTCTGTATCCATACAGTTCCCCTACCAGCCCCTGACACTTGTTGTCCGCACTTACCCATGCACTTGCCACGTGCTGGCCGCTACTTACCTATTGTTCTCATCTTGTACTGCGCTTGCCACGTGCTGGCCGTTACTTACTTCGTTATCATCTTGTACTGCACTGTCCCTTCCCACGCACTTGCGCGATCTGAATGACACCTGGCCTAGTAGGATCGCTGTCTGTCCTCCCTCTGTTCCCCTCCCTTGCCTCGTCGCGCCTTGAAGCACTTGTGCATAGGCGCGTTATAAATGCCATACCATATCATACGTTGGAGTGACAATATTATTGAGATCCTGCATAATACCAAGCTACCCAACTGTAATATTAGACTTTGTGGCAAGCCAATCAAAATGAAATAGTCCACACTATCGTACTGGACCAATTGACCATCAGATTAAGGAAGTTGTATAGCCTGGAGAAAGTCCTTGGAGGGTGAAACACGTGTTGGCTAATCCACACAAAAAGAATTATAGAATATAAAATGGATATGTAACATGTTATTTTGTCTTTTGGAATATGGTCTATGGAAATCACTTAGAAAGATGTATAATAAGAAATGTTATAGCAATTTACCGCACAAGCGCATGTGACTTAGGCTTTCAGTTCTATTCTTGACATAATGAGAGAAATGACACAAGTGTTCTGTCTGTGAAGCTGAGGAAAAGTGGTATAGGTTTGATTGCAGTAGTAAGGAAGTGCTGCTTCCACCTACGTATGTCGTCACTGCTTCCGTGGAGGAAGCACCTTCCCATGAGGCAAGCGAGGTATGGCCACTATCCGATAGTCCCCCTCTGGGTGTTACTAAGTGGGTGGACTCATGGGAGATATGTGTTATAATTCCCCTACACCCCAACCTCCCTCACCCTGTTATCCTGCACAAGACATCCATATATGTCTGCCGAATAGACAATGTCACTTCCCAAGAAACACTGAGACAAGGGAGAACTTTGAGTACAGGGATAGCTATAATACTGGGAGGAAGAGCAACAACCTAGTGAGGAGTAAAGACCTCACTACTGAGAAGAAGAGGCACAGATCCATGTGGCAGGTTCTGCAGAACCTAGGTGTGTGGACTAGATGCTTTTGAGCAGCCAATACCGTTCATGCCATAAAAAGGAAGGACTGAGAAGAGAGAGAGGCCCTCCCAAGAGGAAGACCGCTGGTAGAGGCGTTCCCAAAAGCTGTTTAGTGGACATACAGCAGAGAGTAGCAGAAGCCTGAGCCCCCATCTAGACTGGAGGCCTGGAGCAGGTGGAGATGTCGAGATGCGCAGCTCAGAGGCCCAGAGCCTGTGCAGAGCTGCTGCACTCCCTGCAAACGGCGGAGGGAACCCGGGAAGGTACGAAGTGCCCGTAAACAACTGAAGATCACAGTAAGCTCTCCAGAGAGGTTAGGGAGACAGGGACGGTTGGTGGGATGGCTAAGAGAAGGGTGGATCACGAAAGTGAGCCTGGGATTCACACCCACAATCCTAATCAAGGCCTCCAAACCAATCCTCATAGTCGCAGTACCTGGTAGGATAGTATACCAGGGTGGCTGCGACCAACGCAGTAGTAGTAGCAGTTGCAAAGCAAAAAGATCACCATTAAAGAAAAGGCGAGTCTGGCATTCGCACCCATATGAAGAGAGATCCAAAGCAAGCTTCATACAGTACCTGGCAGGAGAGTATACCAGACTGGCTGTGACCAACAAAGTAGTACTGTTAAGCAAGAAGAAAAGCACAATTTGAAAGAACAGAAAAGGCAAAGCCTGGGACTAACTCACATATGAAGGGAGAGCTAAAGCACTCTTCATAGTCGCAGTACCTGGAAGGATAGTGTACCCTGTTGGCTGTGAAACCAAGGAGAAGACGAGGATACAACATTACCCTGGGAAAGGTGATACAGAACTTAAACTTCATAATCCCTGTACCTGAGAGAAATGAGAGCCAGGTTGACTGTGAAATATAGTGGGAAGAAACTAGGGGAAGAGAAGCCTCCTCCTTAGTAATTTGTACAGACAATTTCAAGGACATTTTTGGAACACTAAAAGTGGAAAATACCCTAATTGGACATTCGGAGGGCACAACAACCTGGGAATAAGGTTGTCCTTCCTTCTGAAGTTTATTTGTTGCACCATTGTGGAATTTTGTTTTGCGAGTTGGAAAAGAACTTTGAGACTAAAGAAGATCCCCTTTTCACATTAATTTAAGTTCTTAGTGTGAGGGCTGGAAATAGGTTTTGGCACAATGGTGGACTTATTTCTTTGGGCTATTCTGACAGACTCCTTTGAATATTTGTTTGAGGCAGGGAAACCCCTCTTAGTATTGGGACCAGGAAGGTATTTCTCCAACCCTTATTTGTTCAATAAAAGTCTTTGCAAACAATCATACCAACTGTGTGTCATTCTCCTCCTTCCTCACCCTTACAGTACAATGGCTAGTGTCAAGTCATTGTCCATTAATAGTCCGAGACTTTTAACTGCTTTGTAAGGTTTCGGTCGGTTTCCCATTTTGCTAGGCTATAGAATGTGATGCTGGTTTGACGGGTTCTGATTTTTTTTTTTCTTTTTTCTTTTTTTTTCTTTTTTTCCCGGGTTGAGTTTAGGGCTGTTGGTGCTCATCCATTCGTCTTTGTGTGAGGCAGTGATAAGGGTTTGGTCTGGTTCTCCAGTAGTGTTGATTTTATAGATGATTTGTGCTATCTGCATAGTTGTAGCACGTGAGGGAGTTGTAGCATGTGAGTTTAAACGAAGACTCCTAACTTCCATCAGAGTTCTATTCTGGCGACCTGAATGGACGTTCTCACTAATGGACACTGAAACATGAGCCGAGATGGTAATGAGCCAGATTTCTGTTTTGGAGGTCGACTAACTATAAAATGCTATGTGATACTAGAAAGAAAATCTTTATTGATGTAGCATTTGTGTTAAGAGAAATAAACGTTGTAGAGCTGATCCTTTTCATCGAAAGTCCTAAAACAAAATCTATGAGCCCTAGGCCTAGGGGTGCCCCACTAAGGCCTTAGTGTCACTCTTTTCCAAATAGTCTAAAATGTCCACATAAAATCAATTCCCCCTCATGTAAAAGTTGCAATTATAGGAACTAGGTTAGTAAATAAATCAGCCTGACCATAATCACTAGCATAAATTGAGCAGACGGTAACCCAATTGAGCCACCTATTGCTTTACGCTGATATTGTAGGCCATCTTGCTATTGAAATTGCATCACATCTTCTGTTTTGATCTCTTTGCTTGATCCCATGAAACCTGAACGGTTCTTCTCCGCTGGTAGGAGAATGAGGCTTACCGTCAAACCGTAACAGGATTTTTGAAGGAATAGCCAAAGAGGATAGAAAATGTCTTTTGTTGATCTCTTCGATTACTGGCTTCATCTTCCATCTCTTGGTGAAAGTAAATGCAGGTGGACCTTGGTATAGCTGAATGGCCGTACATCTAAATTAAATGTCTGTTTTTTCACTTCTTTAAGAATCAGTGCCTTGACTTTGAAAAATTGTGGGATCTTATCTGGTGCGAGGCCTTTCCATTGGTTGTTTGCTGACTATATGTAATGAGCGCAATCTTGCTGAACTGGCAATTGATACGGATCTTGGAGAATTATATGAAAGTATTCCTGCACCTACTATTCCAAAGTGTCTAGTGAGGCAGGTGCACACTGAATTCTTATGTAATTCCCATTATCAATGGGGTATTTCTTTAGATGAGTACAAATATATTTGAAATCAAATACAGATATTTGTGTAACCCATACTTCTGTTCAGTGGTGGAAGTGTACGAAAAGAAGTAGTGGAGCTATGTTCTCTGCTGGTCTGCCCCGCTCCCCACAAACCCCATCCCTGCGCCCCCTCACACACACAATCCAATCCCCCCAAAGAAACACACCTTCTATTTATGGGAATGTGCAGTGCAGTGCACTGAAGTGCAAGCTTCAACTTCTTCCTACACTATTTATTTTAAAATTAAACCATTCCAGAACAGTGTTTCTTTTTAAAATAAAAGTATAGGAACAGTGAAACTTAAAAATAAAAAGTATGGGAGCACCGCTCTCAACCGCTCCCACCCACTTCAACATCTGCTTCTGTTCCTAGTAATTGAAGCATATTAAGATTCATGTTTACCTCTTCAGATGAGATATTGATAACATTCAGACTCCTTCCTGTGGCAATGCTTTACTGATGCCACTGGTACAAACACATCCGCGGGGCTTTGTGAGAGGGGTCCGGTTCTGAGGCAAGATCTTACAGTATTTATCCAATGTTGTCCTCTGAGTATTTTCACGATTTAAGTATTTTGCCTGTTAAGCAGGAGTATAAGTGGCCGACGCACTGCTTATCCTTAGGACTTGTCCGGAAATGTTTGTCATTGTTGCCCCGTCTTCAGCAGACATCTGAGTGAAAGATTTGCAGCCTCAATCTCTGGTGATGGCAGCAATGTGGGGAAGTTGTGTATGTGAGCCAAGGTGAGTATACTTGTAATGCTTGCCTGATGGAGGAGGAGTGTTTTTGAAAGCACTCGCTGTCTGTAGCTTCCTCCCCTGATCTGTGGAGCATCGGCTGCAGGTGTATTAGGAGAAGGGGGGCTCCATCTAAGAATGGGAAGTCTTTACCCCATCAGAACCTTCCTAAAACCAGGGAACATAGTGAATGATGATTTATAAAGGTTTGACCTCTTTGGGTTATGGGAATTTTGGGCACACCAGGGGATGCCTTCCTTCCTAGTTTACGGCATGTGTGTTCATGGCTGGATTGAAGGGACTACTGCTCTCAAAATGCAAGACTGCTTGCTTGGGGAATTTATTTTTCCAATTTAATTGCAAAACATGTGTTTTTAATTGGCTACTTTAACATGCACTAATCGTGGAGAACAACAATCCTTCCCCATACCCCAATTTTACAAAATAGAATTCGTTTTTATATAAAGACATTCTCAGTGCCAATGGGAAGGGTTAGGAATAGGGTTTGAGTTACATGGGAAGGTAAAGGTGTGGGCACAAAGGGTAGATTGAATGCAAGGTAAGGTTTCGCAGCAGAGTAAACGAAAGAGGACATGGTTCTCTGCCTTCTAGAAAGGATGAAGGCTTAAAACCATTTTTAGTTTAACATACAGTTTTAGGAATTGTGTTATAGTCACACAACCAATAACCATCCCTATCTTATCCAATAAAACCTAGAGAAAACGTGCTTTATAAAATGCATTCTTAGTTTTTGAACTGGCAGCGGAGGGAGCCGCTGCTTGAAGTTTAGGCTCCTGTCTACTCTCTAACAATCATACTGACGCAGGGGAAAGAAAGGGTGAAGGAAGGTGAACGACAGCCAGAACCAGTTGAAAAGCTGGAGGCCACCATCATTATTCAGTAGGTCGAGACATGAAACTGATAGAGAAACTTAAAAGACCAAGGTTCATGGAGGATGAGTGTGATCCCAGCTTTGTCTCTGCACCCAATTCCAATGCAGAGGATCGGTCAAAGGAAATGGAAATAATGAACCAGGCAGTGTGATCCACTGAGCTGGTCATGTAAATATTTATGTAGATGAAGCAAGAACAGGGGATGGTTTAAAAAGATAGCACATTAATTGAGAGATATGGGATAGTTATCAGATGAAAAATTGACACTATTGCAGAGAAGGGTTGCATATCTATCCATCTAACTTGATGTGGCAGATAAAACAATTACTAACAGACAATTATTTTATGCGGACGAAAGTACGAATTACTGGCTTTCCAGGAGATGTTGAGAAAGGGCAACGCATTGATTTCTTGCAGAAGGTACTGTGCAGGATCCTGCATTTTTTAACAAAGAACAGACTGCAGTTTTATTAATACTGTCAGAAAGAGCACTCTATACGGCACATGCGCTTTTTTGTAAATAAATGAATGGATCCTAATTTGAAAGAAATTTAAAAAAAGTCACCAAGACATAATAATTTGTGATGTAATTCAGTTTATTTGTCTGAAAAGTTGTTGTGGCTAAACATAAACACCAGAATGATGCAAGGCTGCCTATAATAGACATGCACCAACTATAAATGAGTATATTGAGGTTCCAAACCAAAAAAGAAAATCCACAAAACAACATCATTCACACATTTCAGGGCAAAATCTCCAATGCCTTTAGACAATATAGCTCACTGCATTTCGGTTTGAATGTCCCATCTTCAGGAACACAGATTATCTATTAAAAAATGAATATACATAACTTAGCAATTTGCTACCACGTAAGTAACAAAGAAAGTGGATATACAAATGGAAAGTGACACAAAATAATGTGTCGATCTGTGGCCAATTCTTCTGTTGCCAATTCTACAGTGGGAAAGTAGCAAGTTAGAGGTTTGTGTCTCAACACCCCAAGAACATAAATGGGAAAGAAAAGGACAAGGAAGAAAATAACCAGAAAAGTGCTACTGAAATTGTGCCCATACTGCTAGAAGTGTATAACAATCTAGCTAGGCGAGAGATCAGCAGATATCACCTGATGCCAGAGATGGAAAGAAAAGAAGAAAACACAAGACTTGTACCTTAGCAAATTTAGGTAGATGAGGAACCCAGGGACAATGGCTTTCACGAGGAAAGACAAGCCGATCCCTGGGCAGAACTGGCCCCAAATATGAACTAAATTGTGGGAATCCTATGGCGGTAAAACAGCCACCACAATGCCGATGTGGTGTAATGATGTCAGCATGAGGATGTCCCTGTGACTCCATAACATTTTAAAGATTTCCGATTGTTTCCGAGTAAAACAGGGCAGCCCACATCATTGTTTGCCAGGATCCTAGATCATCAGGGAGAATCTTACAAATGGAGCCCATTGCATCCTCCAAAACAAACCAAAGTCTGGCCAGCCCTCAATGCCATTTAACTTGAGACTCCTTTCAATACCAGTGAAGAAAATGATAATTACGAGGGCAAGATAAAGTTAGTGAGTGATGTGGAAGACAACCGCAGGATTATATTTTTAATGTTTATGGCCAATTGACTTGTGGATCAGAGGAAATTGTCCAATGGGTTATTGAACATCGGGCACAAAGCAAGAAAGGTTCTTTGTGATCTGTCTGGCAACCTTCAAGATGACTGAGTAGGACAACTCACTGCTTCACAGATCATGAGCAAGCGCTCCAATTCTTTTCTAATATGTAATCTGTGAGATCTTTTTTAGGTGGTTCTCATGTGATTAATTTATCCCAACAAGTGGAGGAAGCACACTTCACAGGTTCTCTTTGAGTACCAATGTTAGAGCACGGTCTGACCTTAAGAGGGAACTACTGAAAATGGGTAGATAGTGTTGTATAGAAAGAGATGGTCGGCCCCTTTAAGGACAGGACATGTGACCAGGGGAGGGCACGCAGGGAGGAAGGGGAGGGACTGGGAGAAAGGGAAGTCAGTGGGTGTGAGAACGGAATAAAGGGCAGTCGCACTAGTGCCCAGTTACATGTCGTTTGTATGTGACGGGCCAAATTGACCCACAACAACTGGCGATGAGGCGAGGTGCCCCTCGAGTGCCTCACGTGTTAGCATGACCAGACTGAAGCAGTTGGCAGCAAGACCATGGACCGAGGAGGGGAGCCTGTGCCACTAGCGCCACGGTGGGACCAGTAGGAGCACTGCTGACCCACGTGGCCTGTAAGGAGTACCGCACCGCCACGCCACAAGAGGAGGTGCAGCACTGGAGGAGGACACAGGAAGCAGCCGCTCTCACAGGCGGCGTGCGAGCAACAGGCCTGGAGGGCTGTGACACAGAGAGAGAAGGGAAACACAGCAAGGAACCCTGACAGCGGCTGGTGAACGGACCAGACCAGCTGAGTAGGGACACAGAAGACCGCAAGGAGGGTGGCGAAACTTGAGAGGCAGGCATGGGCAAAGAAAAAGAAAGGGAATGCCACACATGGGACAGCAAGAGCAGTGGGGAAAGTAGGCACAGAGAAACCAAGAAGACACAACAATAACACAGGAAACAGAGGACACCACGCCCAGGGAGAAAAGGCACAACAACATTACCCAAGCCTACGCCAAATGAAATGGAGAAACAAAACTAAACAAACTAGCCGCCACTGCAGTTAGAGACACGAGCGCAAGGAAACACAGCAGGCTGGCAAACTAGCGCCCAGAGAACAACACTAAAAGACCAAGAAACAGACAGAAGAATAGAGCCGGGAAGAGGGGGAAAGAAGCCCTAACAGCAACCAGATCACCCTGAGAAAACCTGGTACAGAGAAGGTCTCTGAAAAAATGGTTACGTCAACAGGTCTCAAGCACTCCACAAAAAGGGGTACCAGAGGATGCCCACTTATGTATTTTTATGAATCGGCTCTTTGAGAATTCAAATAGGTACCCCTTGAATAGACACTACATTTGGGCTCTAATGCACAACATCCCTAATTTGAGATTGTTGTCATCAGGGGACATTAGAACGGTTGAATTTGTGTATGATGACTGTTTGGACATAGTAAAACTCCATTTGAAATCACCTTTGATAAAGGAAATTATTATGGCTGAGAAAGAGCGCTTTCTGGCACTAGGTTTTGAGGTAACCAATGCAGGGCCCTCGATATTGTCTAGTTTGTCGACAATATATCAAAACAAGAAGAGTAAGATGCATGAATCCAGAGACACCTACACCAAGGAGATTTCTAGCTCAATAGGTTATACCCAAGACCCCATGAAAAGAAGATGGGAGGATTTATGGGAGGGGGGCAGATACCTACAACATACATGATGGTCCAACTGGTCACTAATTACATGGAATTTGAGAGGCTATAAGAACATTATTAGTAACTATAACCTATTCCTATCATTTGATATAATTTGCTTACAGGAAACCTTTTTGCAGGACACACCAATAATTGATGGATTTGAGGTGGAACATATGGCTCGCCGGGGAGAGAAGGGTAGGCCGTTTGGGGGTTTAATAACAGCAGTCAAACGGTCTCTGGGAGTTAGTATGCAGAAAATAGAAACAGATAGGCCAGATATTTTGGTGGTGTTGTTAGAATGGCAAGAGCACACGAAAGGGCCCTCAAGTAAATGTTTCTTGGTAAATGTTTATTTTAGTCCAATAAAGGAACAGCTGGAGGAGGCCCTGACAGTTGTGTCTTTTATACTACTGGCTGAGTTCCCTGCTGATGGATATTCTGTGATAATCGTTGGGAACTTTAACGCTGAATGTTTAGAGGATGAGTGGTACCTGGATCAAAATAGGAAAACTGTAGGCAAGGAAGCTAGGGAGAGGGGTAGAAGAATCAGGACAGAATTTGAGGCATGGAATCTTGTAATTGTGAATGGTAATATACACATGGACATTTCCCCTGCTTTCGCATGGCAGAATAGTCTTTGGAAAACGACATTGGACTATGTGTTTGTATCACAAGATCTAGTTGAAAGAGGGGTTTCTTTGATAGTTAGATACATCCTTCTCCTTGAGTGACCTGACCACTCTATGCTAGTATATAGATTACATGGGCCAGTGAAGAACAGGGAGCCGGAATCATTGTCAGTGGTAATACATTCAGGAAAGAACGAGTTAAAATGGGTGCCAAGAATAGCAAAAGCCTTCCTCGGAGAAATAGTAAATCTCTCGACAGATAAGATGGCATATTTATGCACGGCAGAGGGTTTTTTCAGGGATAATTGGGGAGTTGTTGGGTAGGCTAACTACAGATAGAGGTTTAAACCAGGGACTGAAAAATCAGAAAGGCATTCACTCTTTTGATCTAGAGATCCAAGAACGCAAAAAACAACTACACATAGAGATAAGGTCCCTTAAGAAATATTTACCTAGTGGCTATGAGGACGAGGTACGGAGACTAAGACAAACATATAGGAATTGGGTGAAAGGAAGGCAATTTGTCCTGTACATTAAAGACTCTGAGAGAATGCTGGCTTGTATGTCAGGAAATAAGTAAGAACAATTCTGGGAATTAATAAAATCAACACGAACCCAGGATTTCTTGCAAGCACAGGCGGTTAGTTATACAGCCTGAGTTAAGCACTTTTCTGACCTGTGTAGGATGGAAGGGCTGGAAAGGTTATTGGTCTGGTCCTAGGTAGAGTGGAGTGGGGCCATGGTTTGGGATTTGGAGGACATTGCCTACTTGATAAATAGAAGCAAGCGGTCAAATGCGCCGATGGCCTCTCAAATCTGACCTCTAAAGATAACTTGGTAGTCTGGTCAAGAGTGCTTTCAGACCTATTCAGCAGCATTCTCGTGGATAAAAAGGTTTCCTAGTACTTGGTCTGCAGCCACAATAATTTTGATCTTCAAAGGTGGCGACAGGACCTCGCCTCTGTATTGCAGACCAATATCTTTGTTGGATGCTTCAAATACATTTTTTGCAAAAATGCTGTTGAAAGTCTTGCAAAAATGGGCAATGGAATCCAAATCTCTGGATGTCTTCCAGTCGGGTTTTTGCCAGGGCTTGAATACTGCAACAAATTGTTTTGTCTTGGACCTATTGGCACACCAAGCCAGGACACAATCTCGGCCTGTCTTTATAGCATTTTTAGATATTAGCAAAGCCTTCAATCTGTTGAATAGGTCTCTTTTGTGGAAAAAGTTAAATGAGCGAGGGTGTCCGGCTGCTTTGTTGGCTATCCTGGAGGCCTTGCACACAGACACAAAGATTAGGGTCAGGTTGGATGCTTTCGGTAGTTACTCACCCTGGATTCAAACTAACAGGGGTTTAAGGCAGGGTTTTGTATTGGCCCTGTAAGAAGATTCAATTCAACACTACAGCTAAGTCAATGCCTAGTCTGGGATACTGAATGGAAACCCTTATTGATATATCTTTATGTCCAGTTCATGAGTTCTGGATGACTACCCCTATATAACACCCCTCTCTTAGAATCCCTCTGACCCCACTGAGCCAAGAAGTAGTTCTGTTTTGCAAGTTTAAAAGGTTTATTTGAGAATGTAAACAATATATATATATCACACTTTATAATAAATTAATAATTGAATATCACACTTAATCTGAGCAGTAATCAATAATGGATAGTCTGGCACTAGCACACTTCTTTATAATCAATGATGAGTGGGTATAGGATGAATAAGATAGCAACAATACTTTTATGGTTTCAAATAGATGCAATGTGGAATGAAAATGCAGTACAGAAAATAACTTGGTAGGATTTCAGCAAAAGATAAAATAATAACTTTTTCTCTGGCAATTCACCCCCCTCCCCCATGCAATGTAAGACATGGAAGTAGATGGAAAGAGGAGCGCACAGTTCTCAGGAATGCAATCAAAGACAATACGAAATTCAATTCCCACACCAGCAAGCTTAGAGAAAACAGGTATGAGTTTTAAAACACAGGCCCAAGTGCTTTGAATGTGGTGGCAATGAAGTGAGAAATATGCTGAAAATGCTTTTCATTCCCTTTAGGAAGTTCACGGTGAGTGAGAGATACTTGGGATGAGCTCAGGCTCACTTTAGCAATGATTCAGAGATGGTGATTAAGAGGCAAACGAATTTTTAGCAAGGAAAGAAATGACTGCTGATGGTTACACGTGGCTGGATTTTTAACCAAATCGCAAATCGCGGTAAAATTCGCAAGTGCGTGAATCGTGATTGCGGAACAAGTATAAGGACTAGGAAGTCGGTTCTAGTCGTCTTGGAAAGGTAAGATTCTAAGCTTTCAGAGGTAAGTTAAACCAAGCTCCTAGCCCAAACGGTTCCAGAGATACGGACGATTAAATAAAGGTAGTTTTTCGGATTTAAAGTAAACTCAAAATGACAAGTGACAGCTATGCAGCTGCAGAATTGACAAGTGACAACTTCTAGGAGGCAGTTCTGGTTAGATTAAAATAGTTTGGATTAGATTATTTTAACTAAGAGATTGGTTCTGCACAGTTCTGCTAGGTACTCACAATATATTTTTGAAATAGGCCTCGCCACAGATCTGGTCAGGTATTGGACTGGACTCCGGTTCTGGTCTCGGCACTTCACAGTGATCTGGGTCAGCTCTCTGATTCTGCTAACAGCGGTCTGGGTCACTCTGGATCTCTGGCCTCTGGTTCTGGATACTGCTCTGCTTTCTCTGGGTACAGCACTGCTTCTGGATCTTTCTGGCGCAGGGTTTCAGGCCAGAATCAACAGCTCAGCCCGGCTGTGAATAGTCTGCAAATGATTTTGAGGATGCTGAGGCCTGCTGAGAAGAGTTCTCAGTTTGTGGGTTTAGGCCCTTGCTTTAAGTTCTGAAGTAAAGTTCTGGTCTTTGGAGATTGATGGATTTGAAGTCTGGATCTCTGGATGTGAAGTCGTCGGTCAGCATGCTCCGCAGCAAATGGAATTGAATGTCTCTACCTGTCCCAGCAGTCTCTTTTTATGTGTTTTGAAAATGGGTGTGTGCCTGGGCCTAGCTAAGCCTGCCCCTCTCTACTTGTCATTGGCCCAATTTTCCCCTCTCCCATGATTGGGGGAAGGAAATGTGAGTCAGAGTGATGCTGTAGGTTTTATGGGTCAGAGGATCCCCCCCTGGTCAGTTTGCCCACAAATCTATATTTGATTCAAATACATATTGCACAGATACACAGTCGTTTAAAATTACATGCACCCATCACATATCACATGAGGTATACTCTGTTCAAACTCTGCTCTTCCTGTGGGCTTGCATTCAGAAATGGCAACATTTTGCACTTATTAACTGGTTTTGCAATATCGGACATTTACCCAAATTTACACACATGTGCACAAGGAGTGTGGACATTAATTGATGAAGTGTCAGATTTTTAACATGCAGACATTTGGAGTGAAACCCTATTTTCCGCTAGCAACCCCCCAGATCATACCACCAGGTCCTAAAACCTCTTAAAATGTGGGCAGAAAAATCACAAGAATTATGGTATCATTTAGCTAATTTTGACAAGTCTGCAACATGAGTTATACATCTTTCTTAAAATCATATTCTGGCCAACAGGGGTGTGTCTTCCCAGGTCACATGGTGGAGAAACCAGTCTATCCACTTTCTTTAAGCTCAGCCTGTCCTCAGAGGGGGCTGCCCCTCCCCGTTTCTGCCAAGAGGAAGCCACTTTTATGACGCCTCCAATATAACTTCTGCCTGAGTCAAGGAAGAGCTTTGTTCAAAAGGAAGCCATTTACGATCCCCCCAATAAACCATCTGCCTGGGCCCAGGACAGGCCTTTGTTCAACTCCCTGTAGCTGCTCCACCCCTAATCTAACCAGAGAGGTGACAACTCCTTTTGGCAAGGGGAAGAGTGGCTGAGCAGGTTTTAACTCCTGTGGGGGTAGATGTCAGGCAGAATTCAGTTTCATTAAGCCAGGTTTCAGCTAAATGTCACTTTTTGTCCCCCAGTTTAAGTCTATTATGATTTTTACATACACATTAAATAATTACTTCCTTCAAGTCATTTCAGAGTATAGTTTTACATTGTATCCACCTCTTAGCAAGTTTTTCCTTGGTCTGGTTTTGTTTCATTTGTTCAGTTTTACACAAAAGTCTGGTGGTTTTAAAACGCCGGCTTTCTGATAGTGGTGAGTACTGGTAATGCAACCATTTTTGGGATTTAAGAAAATGAATTCCCCACAGTTCTAGGTTGCTTTTGGCAATCAGCATTGCCATTCCCAATGGTTTCAGGCTACTGTGTGGGTAGCCCAATGGTGGTTTTAGGCAGTGCCCACCTGTGCTCACAACCTAGGCAAAAATGGGTGGCAGCCTATTCTTCATGCATTTCCCTGTGCATTTTCTGGGAAGTTCTGGCCATCATGATGTTTTCCATGCCAGTACTGCACAGTTTTCCTATGCTGGCGTACGTGTGGTCTTTTTGGCCATCTTGGATTTTCTAAGCCCACAGCACCAAATGTTGCAGCATGATAGCTCAAACGTGGGTCAGGACACCCAACAGCCCTGTTTCCTTTTTTGTTTCTACCTTTTGGGGCTGGGAGGGCATCTAGGAACATTCAATACCTTCCCCCCTAGACTGGGCTCCCTGGTAATTCAATACCTGCTGTATGCAGATGATATAGTTTTATGCGATTTAACAGTCATCGGCTTAGAGAGCATTAACAGCAGTAGAGGGTTTTCTGGGGAGCCTGGATTTAGCACTAAACTCAACAAAATCGATGGTGCTTGTCCTAAAAGGGGGGAAAGAAAGTTGTAAAATGTTACCCTGGCACCTGGCAAATGGTAAACTGGAAGTAGTGAACAAGTTTGTTTATCTAGGCCTTGTAGATATGATAAGGTTACAGGGTCTGAGCCGCAAGAAGATCTGAAAGCTAAATTCTTAGGAGCACTGGTGAAGCTTCGAGTCTTTGATGGCAAATTTGGGAGATATTCAGTTTTACCAGCACTTAAATTGTACAGAAAACAATTAGTCCCAAAATTAATCTATGGTGCTCAAACTAGGAGTCAGTTGACAGATTGGTCAACATTGGAGGGAGTTCTGTGGAGAGGTCTTTTGCAATTGCCACAGTAGGTACCCCTTGTAGGGATTTTTGTTTGAGCTGGGACAGCTCCCTATCCAGACTATGGTGGACTGGGGGAAACAACATCTTTTTATAAATATTTTGAATCCTCCCATGGCCTTGGTTCTTGAGCAACTCAACCTTGTAAGGGTACAGGGTGGCTGCATGGTCCTTACAAATTGGGCTCTGGGTTGTGAATCAATGCTTCACTCCGCAGACATCTCGGTGGACGAACTGGGCCTTACACCAAAAGTAGCCAAGTTAAGATGGTGTAGACATGCATGGACAAATGTGAGATCAAGGTTTATGGACTACAAATGCTTTGGTGATCACTTTGTGTGGACTTGTAAAAGTTTCAATGCATTAGCTCCTTATTTGAAACAACACCCTTCGAGATGCTCTAGGTCTCAATTATTAAGAGTTAGGCTGAATTTGGTCTTAACCAATGAAATACTGGGCCGACGTCTTAACATTCTGCGAGCTGAGAGACTGTGCCGTCATTGTAAATCTGAGATTGAGACTCTAAAGCATTTATGTCTCGGGTGTCCTAATTTGGAAACTCTGGGAACCCAGTACCTACGGGGGACAGAGTATTCCTCTGAAGAAGAGCTGTGGAGGAGGATTTTAAATTGTAATGAATTAAGTGTGAGCATTCATGTTTTAGAATTTTTAAAGAACGCTGCAATACTCTTTTAAACTGTACATTTTTGTAATAAGTCATCTTGAGGCTGCACTGTAATGTTATGAGAATCTGGTACTGTATGTGATTTGTTAGATTTAATTATTTGTAATTTGTTGTATGTTTGTTTTAAATACTGTGTTAAAAGTACATTTGTACTGTGGGACACAATAAAATAAATAATAAAAAAAAATCTGGGAGACATCATGGAGAACGCGCAATTGGCCCGCAAACGTGAAAGCGGGGACGAGATTACTAGAAAACCTCATAGAGGCGCAGTATTCCTGAGACGGCCTAGCCCTTTCTCACTGCAGCCACATCATGACCAAGGACAGAGATGGGAGGAATGGATAGAAGAATTTGACGATTTTTTAAGAGCCATAGGCGATCAAAACTCACCCAACGTGGCAGACATATTTGCTAACCTAGCAGGGAAAGAGATAAAAGGCATACTAAAAACGATTCTGCCTCAAGAAAAGTCCACAAACACGCTAATGATTCCAGCTGTCAACAAAAAACTGATCATACTGGCCAATTGGGACTATGAAAGATATTCCTTGAACCAATGCATCCAGCTACCCCATGAGTCCATCAGGGAATTTGTCATACGACTCCAAACAAATATAACTCACTGCGACTTTGCAAATTTCTCAGATGAGGAAGAGATCCGACTCAGGATAATAGAAGTGTGCACATCCTGAGTATTCAGGAAACACCTGCTGAAAAAGCTACTTTCACTACAAAAAATAGTAGATTTAGCCAGAGTATATGAGAGAGTGGACGTACAAGCAGTGGCCATAGAGAATCCCAGGAAAGGTGACAGCGTTACAGCAATACAAAACATTCCAACAAGAAGTGCCCGCGGCCAAGGGACTCTATTCAGACCAGGACCAAGAAATCTACACTAAAGACCCCAATGAGAAAAACAGTGCTACAGATGCAGATTTGCATACCCTCACATGAGACAATGCCAAGCCATAAATGTGCAAGTGGTGGGTCCAGGAAAATCATTTTCCAGCGATGTGCAGAGAAAAAGCCCCAGCACTCCCAAACTACAAGTCTACAACACCAACAGGGATGATGAGACGGCAAGAGCCACCCCGAGGACTTAACTACAGGACATATCCAGAATAGAATGTCCAGCGGCTAAACTCAGGAAGGAACACAACACCATTTAAAAACCAGACCGGTAATAACAAGAGCAATGGAATATCTGGTGTTACAACCATCGCTACAATACCAAGATGAGTATGACTATTCACCAAACCCATCTGAACTCTATGCCTGTAACTCGAGAGGGCCGACAGCAGCTACAGAACAGACACTTATATAAACCCACCCTCCAGCTATGTCACAGACCCTATGACAACCCACTCACTGACCGAGAGTACGAGGTATGGGACCAAGGAAGGTACAGCCACCAGGACAGGTACAGCCAAGAGTACGTGCGACTAATCAAAGGGGAAACGGACCGTTCAAATAGGAGGACTGAATCACCAATTTATTGTAGACACGGGAGCAACCGTGAATGTCATGAATGAAACACTCCACCAAGCAACAAAGGACATTTCGCCGTTAAGCCTGTTAAAGGGTCGCATATTCCATTGGGGTGCAGCAAACCCACTCCAGTCGACGGGAAAGTTTCAATGTGACCTGCACCACGAGGGCCAATGAGTGTCCACAACCATCCATGTCATACAGAGCCCCAAAACAGGGTGATGCTTAGTAAGCTACCGCACAAGCACTCACTCTAATAGACCTATACTGCAATCAATCAGAGATCTTCCATGGACTTTCAACAGGAGAAAATGAGCTGAATGCGATATCTCACCAAGGGATGACCCTCAAAATGATCAAGGCTTTGTTCCCGGCACTATTTGAAGGGGTGGGCATGCTCAAGGACTCAGTAATCACTCTCCACATTGATCCGAGGGTCACCCCAGTGCCCCAACACCGGCGCCAGGTTGGCTTCCACTTACAACCACAAGTTGCGCAAGAGCTACAACTCCTTATAAACAATGACATTATCGAAAGAGTGAGTGGCCCAACTCCATGGGTGTTGCAGTTAGTTGTCGTCCTGAAGGAAAATGGCCAGCTACGCCTCTGCGTCGACATGCGCATACCAAACTCTGCCATCCAAAGAGAAAGACACCCTGCTCCAAACATAGATGACATGATGGTCAAACTGAACCAAGCCACCCGGTTCTCCAAGCTGAACCTCAACCAGGGGTACCACGAGCTGGTCATCCACCCTGACTCTAGACCCATCACCACATTTCCAACACATGAAGGGCTCTTTATCTATAAGCGACTTAACTTTGGAATATCATCTGCAGCTGAGATATTCCAGGAAGCCATTTGCAGGCTAATATCACCAGTACCCACTGCATTTAACTACAGTGATGATATCCTAGTGTTTGGCACTTGTCAAGATACACACGACAAAGCCCTATTAAGAGTATGCAAAATTCTACACACGGCATGCCTCACACTCAATAGGGCCAAATGCGACATCAATAAGCCTAGTTTAAGATTCTTCGGGCACATCTTCTCGGGCCAGAGCATAACAGCGGATCCAGAAAAGATAAGTGTAATCACCAACCTGGCCTCCCTGACAGAAGTCGCAGGACTCGGGTCATTCCTGCGAATGGCAGGATACTGCGCCGCTACCTTCCCAATTACGGCACACGAACAGAACCCCTTAGAAGGCTGCTAAAAAAGACATCCCCTTCGAATGGGACACGGCATGATAAGACGCCTTTCAAGCCATAAAGGAGGAACTGACCAACGACCGCAGACTGGCGTACTTCAGCCCTGAGTGGGACACTGAGATAACGTTGGATGCCAGCCCTGTAGGACTAGGAGCAACCCTGGGCCAAACTAATCTGAACGGATGACAAGGCCGACACATTGTTGCATATGCAAGCAGAGCCCTATCGTCCACTGAGCGAGCATACTCCCAGGCTGAGAGGGAACGCTTGGCAGCCATGCAGGCATGTGAGAAGTTCCACCACTTTGTTATCAGAAGGAAATTCACCCTCATATAAGACCACCAGGCGCTCATCTCCCTATAATGGAACCCCGAAAACCAGAATGCCCCCACGCGTAGAAAGATGGGGCATCAGGCTCCAAGAATATGACTTCCAAATCCTCCACAAACTGGGAGAGGACACAAACCCGGCCGATTACATATCTAGACACCCAGAGGAGCAAGGAAAAGACGCACTGGGTAAGGAGGTGGAGCACTACATCACAAGAATGAGATGGAGAGAATGGCCAAAATACAGGGAGAGCTAGCCACCACAGAGCAAGGCATTCTATTGCGGGGGAGTCGAATGGTAGTCCCCAAGTGCCTGAGGAAAGCAATGGTGAACATAGCACACAAAGGCCATTAAGGACTGGCGATTACAAAAAAGATACTATGCAACCAAGTATGGTTCCCCTATATGGAAGCAGTAATCAAAGACATATTAACACACTGCCAGGCCTGCCAGAGATCTGCAGCATTCACATCCCCATTCCCCTTAAAGATTGTATCAATACCCGAAGGACCATGGCAGCGAGTAGCAATGGACTTCTACGGGCCCCTAGAAGAAGGAGGCCACCTACTCGTAGTGATGGACGAATACTCAAGATTCCCAGTGCTTAAACTAGTGCAGTCTACAGCATTCCACAATGTGGTGGGAGTCATAGACGAATTGTTCAGTGAATGGGGGGTACCAAATGTTGTGAAGACAGACAATGGGCCCTCATTGCAAGGACAGGAATTCCAGAAGCTTGCAGTAATCCTGGGGTTTCAAAATCCGAAAACCACACCACTCTGGCCACAAGCCAACGGCATTGTTGAGCGATACATGTCCACCATCAAGCGATCCTGACAGAAGACCCTCATCGACCAAGTACCATTTCCTCAAGCAGTGTGCCAAATGCTGAGAAGCTACGGGAGCACACCACATGAAGCCACCGGGAAGACGCAAATGGAGATCATGATAAGGTACAAATCCCGAGCGCGCCTGCTACAACTGGAGGATATCACTGCTTAACCAGATGCAGAGATACGGGAACGAGACGCTGAGAAGAAAGTCAAACTAATGGGCCAACAAGCGAAGACGGCCAAAGGAACCACAACTTCTGATTAGGGAGCCAGTCCTGGTACGCCAAAGGCAACAGAGGAAGAAATATTTTCGATATGACCCAGAGCCACTCTTCGTGACCGAAGTCAAGGGATCTCTGGTTACAGCGACAGGAGACAGATGCGAAATAACTCAGAATGCCTCATTCTTCTGCCGACTGCATACATCAGAACCAGAAATCACAGAGCCGGCACAAGGAGAGGAAGAGCAGAAGCACTCAAGAGAAAATGTGTTGGACAAAAGCTCCGGAGATCAGTCTGCGGACAATCGACAAGAGACAGAGGGAAGACCGTACCGTGTAGTGAAGAAGCCATCATGGCTAATTGAGAAAATGTGAGCCCGAGAACTTCCATAATGAGCAAGAGGGAGATGTTGTAGAGAAAGAGATGATCCAGCCCTTTTAAGGACAGGACACCTGACGACAGGAGGGCACGCGGGAGCAGGGAGGCAGGGGAGGAGCGGGGAGAAAGGGAAGTCGGTATATGTGAGAACGGAATAAAGGGAAGTCACACTAGTGCCCAGCTCTGTCATTTGTGTGTGACAGGCCAAGATAGCCCACAACAGATCACAATCTGCTGCATTACATTGTACTCTGTTATCTGCCATATTACCTGTTGTACTTTGCAGGTCTCTCGAAAGGGATACTTGGGGGGGGGGGGGGAGGTGGGGGGGATAGGTACTGCCCTTTGCCGGTCCTTGTGTATGTTAGTGACATGTAACCAATACAGAGATTGTGAATGCAGGTGGCAGCTCCTCTTGGCCTTGCACTACAGAGAAGACTTTTAACCCCTTAACTGCCAGGCTATTATGCAAGTCTATGCAAAAAAGGACAAGCACGAGTTACTTGGCACTTAATTAAAGGGCAGACTGCCTTTTTGTAGGGTGCCTCGTGAGGTGACCTTTTAATTAATTCTGGTGTCGTAACATGCCTTTATAAGGGTCATTTAGTTGAAGTAGAATGTTGTATGCCTTGCAATGAATTAGGAGGGTGCAGTTTAGGACCATCCGTGTGAGTGTTGGCTGTGTGGATTAAACTGCAGTTTGAGAATATTCATTTAGCCTCAAACTACTATTGTTAACTTTGTCATGACTGTGTTATTCTAGTTGTGTTTAAATAATGTGTGCATGAAGCAATCTTTCCCTACCT
The DNA here is from genome assembly GCF_040938575.1 of Ambystoma mexicanum. NCBI lineage: Eukaryota > Metazoa > Chordata > Amphibia > Caudata > Ambystomatidae > Ambystoma > Ambystoma mexicanum. The sequence continues at coordinate 379,878,416 of NC_090937.1, read as the reverse complement.
TGATAGTGAATTTAAGATTCTACAGGCCTCAATCGAGTGACGTTATTACACCATGCAGTTTATTTGTATTTGTATTTTATTTATTTATATAGCGCACCTGGCCCAAAGGCATCTGGGCGCGTTTCATGAGGTTACAGTTACCTAGTATGCATAAACGGGAACAACACAATAATACCAACAATACATACAAGAAATATACAGGATAATTACAAAGGTAATTACAAGGCAATTTACACAGAGAAGCAGAATCAAGCGACCAAGGTAGCAGGAAGCAGGCTAAGTTATTAATTACCCGGGTCAATGGGGCAGGTGGAGATTTTGAGTGTCCTGCGCTAAGAGCCACATTTTAGCTTTACTCTTCAAGGCGTGGAAGGAGGATTCAGCTCTGAGTGGATTAGGAAGTAAGTTCCACAATTTGGTGGCAAGAACTGGGAAGCTGCCCCCCCAGCTTTCTGAAGCTTGAACCTCTGTAGAGAGAGGCAATGAGCTAGGGCTGCTCTTTGTGGGCGAGTGGAGGAGTGGGGTATGAACCGGTTCACCAGGTATTTGGGCGCCTGGTTAGCCACTCATAGTGAAAGGGTCTTAAGGGAGATTCTATGTGAGACCGAAAGCCAATGAAGGCTACGTCTGGTGTCGGCAATATGTTGGTTCCTAGGAATATTTAGTGCTGCCCTGATAGTTTTGTTTTGTGATACCTGTAACTTGCTTAGGTTCTTTTTACTGGTCCCTAGATAAAGCGCATTGCAGTAGTCGAGTTTCGACAAGACGAGGGTTCTGGCCAGGATGGTGCAATTGGCCGTGGTAAGGAATGGTCGACTTGCTGTAATGAGTTTACATTTGTAGGCAGATGCTGAGATTACAGCATTGGTTTGTCTCGTAAGAGATGGAGTTGAATCGAGATAAATGCCTAGGGTTTTGGTGTCATTGGAGACCTTGATGGTTATGCCATCAATGATGAAAGATTTGAATGATGGATCCAATCGGTTAAATCTGTGGTGGGAGCCCCAAGATGAGTAGCTCTGTTTTATCGTTGTTAAGACAGAGCCCGTGTTGTGCCATCCAATCCTGGATGGCCTGATAGACATTGTTTAAGGCTTTGAGTATTTGGTGTCATCTGCGTAATTAGTGTAGGTGACACCCAAATAGTCAAGAATATCAAAGAGCGGTTTTGTGAACACGTTATAGAGTGTAGGGGAAACACAGGATCCCTGGGAACCCGCACAGAACTGGCGAGGGTTCAGCGGAGGCTGAAGGGGAGAAGACCCTCATGGATCTATTTGCCAAAAAGGAACTGATCCATGTAGTGGCTTTGTCAGAAAAATGTGCTGCAGACTTCAGATGATGGCAGAGGATTTGATGGTTAACCAAATCAAATGCTGCTGATAAGTCTAGCAATAGTAAGAGGGTCAGCTTGCCGTTATCTTTGAAGTCCTCAATTTGAGTTTTTAAATCGATGAGGGCAGTTTCCGTTCCGTGCCTCGGTCGGAAACCGTGTTATCTAAGGCTGAGGAGTTTATTGGATTCAAGGTACTCCTGGATCTGCAGATAGGCAGCTCGGTCCAGGATTTTAAGTAAGAAGGGGGACGGTGGTGATGGGCCGCTAATTAGTGGGGATGCTTGGCTCTAGGGAAGTTTTTTTGAGGAGGGGAAGACCCAGGTGTCCTTCAGGTTATCCTGAACAGTGTCTGCGTGGAATTAAGAATTTATAAAGGTGGTGATGAAAGGTGCTAATTCGTGAGTAGCCTCCTTGATGATGGGGGCTGAGCATGTGTCCCCCTGGCAATTGGAGGGTTTGAGTTTACTGATGTTTTCTACCTCTTTAATAGAAAGTGGTGAGAAACTGAAAGGTTTATGAGTGTGTGGTAGAGGGACAGTTATTCCGGAGGGAATGCTGTACTGTGAATCAGGCAGTAGACTGTTTCTTTTGGCATTGATTTTGATTTGTAATGAGATTTTGTCGAGGAGCGCTTTTTGAATATTGGAACACCATGTACTGTCTTTAATACAGGTGTCGGGTGGGGCTGCTGGTGAGTCTAGTTCTTTAATTTTAACTGCCATGGTTCCCCCCACCCCCTGAGTGCCAAGGCCTTTTTTAGTGATTTTTGTATTTCACCATTCAATGCCTTCTAACGTTTCTCTGTTTCATTATCCCCTTAAGTGCCAAGGACGAGGTGTCTTGTCCTTGGCAACAGGGAGCTAATCCCAAGGACGAGATACCTCGCCTTTGGCACTTAAAGGGTAAAGTATTTTAAAGAGCTCTTTGGTGTTAGATTCCGCTTGCAGAATACGCTTGTTGTACGCGTCTTTTTTAGCTTGGAAAATTGCCTCTTTGTTATTGAGGGAAGCTATGATAAGGCTGCCTTTGTTAGTAATTGAAGGATGGCTTTTCCAGCTGGCATCACAGTTTCTCTTTTCCTTGCGAAGTGCTCTCAGGTGCGGCGTGAACCACGTGTTGAGATGTGCACGAGGTTTAGGTTTCCGCAGTTTAATTGGGGCAATGGTGTTAATGGCTGTAAGTATGGTGTGATTGAAAGTATCGACTAGGACTGTGGGGTTCGTGCACGACACTGAAGCATTATTTAGTATAGGTGGGATAAGGGGGAGAAGTTTCTCCCTTGTTATATCCCTTTTATTTCTTGTGCTGATAGATGGTGCAATGATCTGTTTAGAGCATTGGTTATTGGCTTTAATGTTAAAGGTTATTGTATGATGATTTGACCAGGCTCATGGTGTGTTAGACATTAAATTGATGCTACAATTCAGATCAGCCAACCAATCAAGGGTTCTCCCCTTGTTGTGAGTAGGTTCCTGAATGCGATGGGAGAAGCCCAGATCAGTTAATATACTAGCAATGTCCAAAGCTTTAAGGTCGTTGGGATCTTGGAAACCAAGATTGAGATCCCCTGATAGGATAATTTGTGAATTGGGCTTGGTGTTTGCTGCTATGAGGGAGGAGATGTCATCAGCAAAGGTGGAGACAGGTCCTGGGGGTCTGTAGATAAGGTGCATGGTGGCTGTTTGGTTAGGTGAGATGGGTAATTTGACAGATAGTAACTCTGCTGAAGGAATATGCTGATTAGGCATGGGTCTGAGACCAAGGGGACTTTTGTGAATGAAGGCGATGCCTCTGCCTTTCGATTGATTAGTATTTCGGTTGCATCTACTAATGGAATACCCATTGGGAATAGCGAGGGAGAGTACTGGACCAGCTGCTGCATGTAACCAGGTCTCCGTAATGGCTAGGAAGTCTAGGTCTTGGGCTACGATGAAGTCTGCAACATCCAGCGCATGTGCAAGAAGAGACCTGGCATTGACGAGAGCACCCTTGATCAGAGTATCTTTAGCAGTGGACGGGTTGCTGAAGTTGTTGCTCGAAGGAGTTTTGGAAGGGGTGTTCTTGATACCTGATAGCTAAGGTCTTTGAGATGGTTGGCAAGCATATTGAGCAATTTCACAGTAGTAGTGATAAGGTGTGATTGACAGGCTGTGTGAGCTTCTTTAAGGAATCTGGAACCTAGTCTTGAGATGCAGGGCGCATGGTTGAATGGGGGTAGGTTTGGCTGCAAAATGTTGCAACCATAATGCACATAAATTCAGATACGGGTTAGGGGGTAACACAGTGGGAGTGGGCATAGTACTGATGGTGCGCTGAAGGTACGAGGGGGGGTTCTCAATAGCGATGGCAGATTAGAGCTGGTGGTGCGGCCTGAGCATAACATAGTGCACCTGAGTTTAGCAGTGGTAGTGGGCTGGGTAGATGAAACACTGTTGGTGTTGGCGAATGACCCTGTCAGGGGTAGTGGCGGGTGTAGTAGCAAAAGTGTACCGCATATTAGATAGGGCATGTGCATTGTTGAATATGAACTTTGCAAGAGGGCAAATCAGCTTGTCAGCTGGTAAAGGCCAAAACAAACAGCAAAAGGTCAGATCAATGGCAGTGCAGAGATACCTGGAGTCCGTCTATTAGGTGTCCCATGGACTACAACTCAAGCCTTGATCAGATTGGTTACGACAAATTAGTGGCTGGGGAACAATCACGTTCAACTCGGATACATGATGAGCAGTTAGCACATTTCAAATAAATCAGGTGGAGTACAATAACCGATAAGGTTAGCTACGCATATTGATGCTGAAAGCCATAACAAGTACATTCAGCTAGTGCAATAGAGTAGGTCAGTTTGGCGCAAGAGGAAGTACATATTTAGAGGGGCACAGCAAGATTGGTACTACTAGGGTGCCTTATAAGTCAAATTAACTCCAGTGAGGCATGCGAGGACAGTGTAGCACATTAGGTGGGAATTGCAGCAGCATTCAAAAGGCAAATTAGGTGGTCAAATGCAGATGGGGCATGTGAGAACATAAAGGCAATACAATAGGCTGGGAGCAATGCAAGTTTAGCAAAAATGGGGCCTGACTGCAGTATTCAACGGCGCAATAGGCGGAATGCGGGTACAACACACAGTTAAGGGTAGATACAGTATTATGAGGTATAATGCGGAGCGATGCGAATCTAGTACAGGTGTGGGCAGGCATTAGTATTCAATGCTCTGTGGCGGAATAGGCGCGTTGCGGGTACATTACACCAGAAAGAGCTGGCATCAAAGTTCAAGGCACCATAGGGGCCGTGTATGTCTAACACAAGTGGGACTGGATGCATTAATCACAGCACAACGGGCGCAATGCAATAACCGTACATAAGTGTAGGCCAGGTAAGAATTGTCAGAAGCACGATTGAGCTCACCTTGCTCACTGGCGGCTAGTTGCTAATGCTCACTGCAGATCGGAGATGGATCCTGACCGCATATGATCCAGGGACAGATGCGGCAAGGCCGGAAATGGTGTATTTTCTTCGGGCTTTCAAGTGGTGATCATGAATTTTCGATGGCGCACCAGAGAGTGTTTAAAGTCTGGCAGAGTACCGTGTCCTGCGGCCGTTGCTGTCCGGACAGGTCCAGACAGGTGGGTCTTATATTCGTGAGCCTTGGGTGAGATGGGCCCGGCTAGCGCTTTCCGGTGAAGCCTAGCGGCCTATAAAGAGGCCTGGAAGCGGTTGCTCAGCAACCAGATATAAACAAAATAGGAGGAGCTTGCGGCTGCTATTTTCGGTGTTGTGGAGCAGAAGATTGAATCAGCAGCGCCACGCGGGTAATGGCGGCTGAAGGTTAGCGCTCACCTCAAGTAGGGGAGATCCTTGCAGAGCGCGGGGTATTTGGAGTCATCAGCTGTGGGAGTGCACGATTGCGCTCCTGGCAGGGGATCAGCTGCTCCTGCAGCTCCGTAGTCCAGCGAGGAGGGGCTGGTGATCTAGCTGCCCCAGCAGCTTCGACAGCGGCGAGGGCTCCTGCCCGATGTAGAGAGGTGTATCACCTCTCATTTTATTTAGTAAGGACATAGCGTTAAGATCTATAATTGATGGTGATTTCTGGTCACTAGAATGTGATTACTTTTAATGTTAAGAGGGGCAAAGATTATTTCCAGAGTTAGGAGAAAGAAGACTGGCACACTGCTTTTTGTTAATGTTAATGTTAAAGGACATTTGTACCGCGCACTATCACCACTGGAGTGGTCCCCTGGCGGCTCTGAAAGAGGGAGGGAGGGTGAGTTAGTGGGAGGAGGCTGGAAAAGTGCAGGAGTGCAGTGATGTGCTGTTGGCAGCCTCAGCCCGGTGGGTCCGTCGGCTGGGCCTGGGGTGTTTGCGGCCGGTAGTCGTTGTGTACTGTTGTGCGAGACTGTGTGTTTTTTTGTTTTGTTGTTGCAGTGTAGTGAAGTTTGTGCGGTTTGTTGTGCTGGAGGTTTGTGGTTGTGTTTGGTTTGGAGTTTGAGAGGTGTATGAAGAGGAGGAAATTGTTAGTGGTGTTGGTTAGTTGGCATCTCTATCCTGAATTGAGGAGATGGGCTTGCGTAATCTCACCCGATGGGGTGCTTGGGCACCCTGTGGCTCTGGAAGGTCTGTGCCCGTCCTGCATTCGAGGCCCCTTTAACATCTCGCTGCCTCCTCCACCCGCTCTGCCAAAAACCTGCATGTTCCTCACTCCCAGTTACATGGCTAGTGCACCTGCCAGTGTCCACACCTCAGTTAGTGTGGCGATTGGTAGAATCGCGACAGTTCCACAACCCAGTGGTACCTAGTAGCAGCTAAACGGGCGGTTGGGGATGTTGATTAGGAGTGGATGGGGTTGTTGCCTCCGTCTCCATGGGTCTCGCATGTGAACCACTCTGTCCGGCGTCACCCATTCAGGTGCCGTGTATGCTTCTCAGTCGGTTCTGGGAACTTGTCAATGTCCTTTCCCGTTTAGTCATTTTATCTTACTGTTGTTTCGGTTTTAGTCTCTGGTATTGAAGAGCCAGGTTTTTAGTAATTTTCAGAATTGTAGGTGATCTTTGGTGTTTCTTATTTCTTTTGGGATGTTGTCCCAGGTTTTTGCAGCTAAGTGGTAGAAGGCGGTTCCTCCGAGTTTTTTCTTAATGTATGGTTTTAGTTCCAGGAATCTGAGGGCGTCCTCACTTCTTTCCCAATACATCCTCCTCTCAGGAAGCCAGGGAAAGCCCATCGCTTTTGGATTGTGTCCCTGGGAGTGGATATGCGAGGGAGGATCACCTGGGTGGAGGAGACTTGGGGAGTGGGGATGAGACGAGGTATTTCCCATTTCCCTTTGCGAATGAGCTTAATATTCCCCATACCATAGTAGGTTATTATCAGTCCCTTCCCCACCTCTCAAATAAATCCTCTCCCAGAAACCACCAGTTAGGTACTGGGATGAGTAAGAGAACCACCAGAGTCATACCTTCTATCCTTAATGACTCGCGACGAAAAAGAGACATCAAACACGGAAGAAAGACTACTGGTTTGACAAGGAACAGTCTAGTCTTTCTGAAGCTTCAACTGTTGCCGGGTACTTTAAATGGAGCAAACGAGTGCAAGAGTGAGAGAGGGAACTTCGTTTTCCTTTTGGAAACACGGCGGGACACAGGACGAGCGGCTGAGACCCGGAGAGGCTGCAGCAGCAAAAGAACAGGAACTGAAGAGAAGCTAGGTCGAGATTTGCGGAACAGTGCAGAGATGGTGCGAGCAGAGAGAAGCTCCCTGGGCGTTCCTAGCTGTAGGACCGCGAGGACAGTGCTTACCGGTGTACCAAGGAAGGCAGCAGGGTGAAGCAGAGTCCAGGAAAGGGAACCTGACGCTGTGAAAAGGTGGAACAGAGCAGGGAGAACCAAATGAGGTTTCCAGTGACACACCGAAGCCCATCACACGCGACTGGAAACCGGTGAGTCGGCCTGAAAGCAAGGGGACCCTGGAGCATGGAAAGTGTACAGAGCAAGTTGAACGATATTGAATGAACATTGTTGGAGGGCAAATGAGCACTACCAAGAGTCAAGTTTGTGATGAATATTGTCAAGAGCTAAACTAGCCTTGCCAAGAGATATTCAAGCATTGCCAGATATTGAATGATAATGAAAGAGATGGACTGTTGAGAAACGGAAATCTGTATGCAAGAGTAAAATACAGAGATACCTTCGAAAAGGGCACCAGATGCATTGGTCAAGTGAATTATAATATTGACTACGTTTCCTAGCAGGAGATTGTACTGGTAAGCTTAGAGTGGCTGGTGCTGAAACTGTGGCATGAAGCAAAGACAGGTAAGGTGTGCCGGTTGCGTGACCTGTGATGGGTGGACCGTGTGGTCCTACAACTGCACCTAGACAGAGCACACCCACCTAAGGAGAGTGACTTATTGATTGAACCCAGGAAACTTATGTGAATTGAAATATAGGAGCTGACTTTTATTAAATGAGAACCAAACCTGAAGAAGCTGGGAAGTGTCCCACGGAGTTGAATTATTTTGGAACTTTTATAGACTTCAAAGCTTGAGGAAGGGAACCCCTCATTGATAACGTTAACTATTTGAAGCTTGGGGAAGGGAAACCTCCTTTCGACCCTAGAGCTGGAAGAAGCTCTGAACTTTTATATAATTACATTTTTATTGCCATTTTCAAGCAAGCAAACCATTGATAACTCGCTTCTCCCATTCCCTCCCCATTCCCAACCGTAACCCTGTCTTCAAACCCTACTCCAAAACCCCTCCTCTTACATTCCCCCTTACCTCGCCCCCAAAATTCTCCTACCAGACCCACACAATCCCTTTCTGCAGCCTGTGCCTCCAATTCCCCCACTTGAGGCCACATCCAAGGGTTCATGCCTCTGATCATTTTCTCAGTCCTCAGCCCCGGTTCTACTCGCCCAGGCGTACCGGCGCTACCCTCTACAGTCATATCACCCACAATCGTTTCATGTTCCTCGGGCACCATGCTCCCCTTGAATCCTGTTCAAGAAATTTCAAAATGATGTCCCAGCCCTGAAGAAAGCATTGGTGGTATCTTTGTATGGAGTAGGTGACCCACTATAGTGCGACAAAGTTCCAGATCTTTCCCACCCACTCATGTTCTGTGGGGGTTCCTTCTTTTTCCATTTCTGGGCTACCACCAGTGCACCCGCCATCATCAAGATTACATATGCCTTTCTTTGTGCTTTTGCCGGTATCCCCTCCAAGGTCCCTGCCCCCTGCCCAGGATGGCAAACCTTTGACTGCCCGTCGGTCGTTCCTAAAATATCTCTTCCATCGCTGACTGGATCATGGCCCAATACGACTAAATATTCGGACACTCCCACCAGATATGTTGCCATGTCCCCACCTCCCCACATTCCCTCCAAAATGTTTCAGGAACCTCTAATTTTTCTGGGGTGAGATGCAATTGGACCATCATCTTGATCCATATTTCTTGTACTTGGATCACCCTCGTAAGCTTGGGGATTTGCATCTTCAGTAAGGACCATTGCTCTAACTAAATCGCTTGTCCCACTGATTTCTCCCATCTCTCAATTTATCTTCATTTCCCCGGCACCGCCCCCCTCCTTAATGATGCTGTAAAGTGCCCTACAATATGTTTGTCCCCTGATTCCGATGTGACAAATTGCTCAAAGGGGATAAGGTCCCTAGCAGCGGCCCTTTTATTCGCCGGGTGTATGTCTCAATTCAAAATAACAGAATCTCCCCTCCTGCCCCAACTCGAAATCCTGTTTGCACTGGTTAAAGGTTTTCAGCTCTTGGCCGCTAAACATATCACTTAGTTTGTAGCACCCTCCCTCTTGCCGCTTCTTGAAGTCCCCACCCTTCCTGACTGCCGTAAATTGGGGGTTTCTAAACAAAGTTGTCAGCGGCGAGGGGGGATGTGGTCAATCCCTCCCTCCTCACCGACTCGTTCCAAGCGTCACCCACATGTTTACTGGTCTATCTTTTTTTTCAGCCGCCATAGTACCTCCTCCAACGGTGCACCTATCACCATGGACCTCCAGATCTTAACCTGATCTTCTCTAAACCAGACCTTGATCACCCTGATCTGTGCGGCAAGGTAATATACTCAGAATTCTGGCTCCCCCAGATCTCCTTTACTCCCAAGAGCTCTTAGTGTTACTTGTCTCGTCAGCCTGATTTTTTTTCCATTCCATATGAATGTCCTTGTATACTTTTGCAAAGATCGGAAGTAAATGTTGGGTGTCAGTAGGGCCATAAAGTGATGGCGTAGTTTTGGTAGGATAACTATTTTCAGGACATTAATGCTCCCCAACCACAATAATAAGAGACCCCAGCCAGCATCTTCTGAATTTTCTCCATTAGGTGCGGGTTGTTAGCACTAAGAGACCTGTCCATCGATTTAGTAATCCTTATTCCCAATTATTGTATAGCTTTATTCCACTGAAGGACCTTCTTCAAATCCTGCGCCCTTTCTATCGGAACCGTCAAGTTCAGCACCTCGGACTTGTGGGTGTATATTTTTAGACCTGCCACCTCCCAAAACCACCGGAGTGCTCGGTCATTCCCCCTAAACATCTCCTCTGGGTCCATACCCATTAGCAATAAGTCATCCGTGAATGCTGCAACTTTATGTTCTGCCCCTCTGAAGGGGAACCCTCTTATTTCCGTACTGTCCCGAATGATGGCCAGAAGTGGCTCTAGGTGGATGGGATAAAGCAACAGGGAAAGAGGATGTACCTCTCGAGGCCGGGATACGCCCCGAGAGTTGCCAGTTGATTGCCAGGTGTAGCGAAGGCCTGCGATAATTGGCTTTAATCATTGATAAGAATTTGACCCCGAATCCCATCTTCTCCATGCTGTAGAAGAGACCACTCGACCTAATCAAATGCTTTTTCAGCTTCTCAAGCTAAAATAAGGGCAAGGGTCGCAGACTTGTGGACCTTTTCTGTAAGGTGGCTGACCCTTTGAGTATTGTCACAGGCCTGTCTGTCCCTAATGAAGCTTGACTGGTATGGGTCGATAAGCCCTGGGAGGAGCCACTCTAGCCGATTAGCCAGGACTTTTGTTTACATCTTTGCGTCAATATTAATAAGCCTATATGATACGGTGTGGGTACTGTCTTTGGGCAGAATTTTCCAGTAGGTCCTGTAGAAGTCACCCGAGTATCCATCCGGGCCCGGCGCTTTCTTCCTTGGTAGACTCGCTATTTCTGCCCAGACCTCCTCAGGGATAATGTCTCCCTCCAGCTCATACCCATTCCTGTCTCTTGATTTGGGGTAAAGAATATCCGGCAAGATATTCCTTTTAGGACTGTTCCATCGGAGAGTCTGACTTATATAACGCGGAATAGTATTCCGTAAATGCCTGCAAAATGTCTGGCAGCGCTGTACTTTCCCTGCCCCCGTCTGTCCTGATTTTTAGTATAGTTCTAGACTGGTCTTTTTCCCTTAACAGCCTAGCCAGCAATATAGTACCTCTGTTTGAGGTATATCAGCGAGCGCTCAGCTGCTTTGGATTGTAGGACCTCCAGTTGCCCCCTATTCAACCGGTATTCCCTCCGGATCGCACCCCCAACTCCCTCTGGCATTTGATCCATTATCTGTTTTAACTTGGTCTCTAGCTCCACTTCTAGCATCCTCATCTGCTTATCCCTTTGAGCTTTCATCGCTAGGAGTGTCCCCCTCAGGGTGGCCTTCAATGCATCCCACACCTTATGATGACTTGTCCCTCCTACATTGTTCTGGAAATATTCCGTTAGTTTATTCCTTATCTCCCCCTTAGGATCTCATCATTAAGGATGTTATGTTATGTTACTTTACATTTATATAGTGCCTTATGTATCATTGGTATGATGTCAAAGCGCTGGTAGGTTGAACGCCCTCAGGAACCGCAGTTCAGTCAGTAGAGAGAGAGAGAGTGTGGTATGGTGGGTGGGTGCACCGGATATGTGTGCAGCTGGTGTGGTTGTTGCATGATAGCTGCTTCTTAGCGGTAAATGTGGTGCTGAGGGAATCAGTTGGATGTGTTCAGTCTGGAGGGTGGACACCCAGACTGAAATCTGGCTGCGTTAGGCCTGAGGAGATGCTCAAGCTAGCCGGAATGTGCTCAGCTAGCAGTGTTTTATTAGGATGATGTGGAGTTCGTGGGGTCATGTTATTATGAGAACAGCTAGACCGAATGTGTCATAGTACAGCTGTGTTCAAGTTGAATGATGGTGTATAGAGGACAGTAAGCATAGTAGTGTGATATGGTGGATATCAGTAGGCGCCTGCGATCAAGCATGAGAGCAGGACAAGGGCGTACATTAGGCACAGTTTCTAAGTTCAACAATAAGTGTGAGACACCCAGACCTGATATTAATCAGAAGTCTATCTACGTGCGGGGTATGCTATCATTCACGATTCCAACTAAGTGAGTGATATGCTACAATCATAATTCTATCTAGATGAGGCACATGCTATCATTTACAATTCCATCTAAGAGTGGCACATGCTATCATTTACAATTCGAACTAAGCGAGGGAAATGCTACCAATCATAATTCTATCCAAATGAGGCACATGCTATCATTCACAGTTCCTTTCAGATGTGACACATGCTATGATCCACAATTCTATATAAGTGCGGGATATGCTATCTTTTACCATTGAATCGAGATGTGGCACGTGCTATCATTTTTTTTTTTTTATTAAAAGTTTTTATTAGAACCAAACAACCAACAACCAGCATTCAGTAAAGCTTATGACGTTTCATTTAAACACGTTTGACAACCTAAAAACACTACACTCCCAATCCCACCCCCCCCCTATGAGCCTGCGTGTTCCTCACTTTCAGTGTCTGCTCCGTGCGGTTGGGCATCGCTGCCCTCAGATTCAGCTGGATCCGACACTGCTCCAAACAATTCAGCTATCAATAGTTTCCACGCCATGAGGGAACCCATTTCCTCATCCCCAGTATGACTACTAGCCTCTTGCCACACCACCGTTTCAGCCTCCGCCCATTTTTGTAGGTCCCTCCACCAGACTTCCACTCGTGGCCCGTGACACCCCTTCCATCCCATGGCAATCCTTCGTTTCGCAAGTACGTATGCCAAGTCTTTCAATTTCTCTACATGTCTAAGTCTCTTCGCTCTGGGATACCCTCCCAACAAGCAGGCCCAGGCCGAGTCTACCTGGAGCGTGATCCCCTTTGCCGCTAACCTCTGCGCCACTTCGCCCCAGTAGCTTCCAATTACCGGGCACGCCCAGAACATGTGTATCATGTCAGCGCTCTCATCGTCGCACTTAGGGCACGCCTGGCGCCCAACGTTTCGGAACTTCGATATTCTGAGCGGGGTCATGTATGCCCTGTGCGTAACATATAGCTGTATTTGTTTAAACCTGGCATTTCTCGACACCTTCTTATGATATCCCAAAGCCCTTTGCCACATCCCATCTTCAATCGGGGCTCCCATTTCTGTTTCCCATTCTAATCTCAAGTGCCCCAAGTCCTTCCCCACCTTGGTCATCATCATCTCATACAGCCTTGAGACCTCGTGCCCACCCTCCGATATATCATAAATTACCCCGGCCGTAGCATCTGGTTCCTCCGCTAACGACGTTTCAGGCCACATACTACGAATCTTCTGCACTAGTACATGATAGGTGACATATTGGCCCACGTGTAGTCCCGTCTCCCCCCCGAGTCCTTCAAAGGTCGTGATAGTCCCGTCTCGCCACATGTCTCCTAGCGTAACCAGTCCCACTGATTCCCAGTAGGTCCTAATAATCACTCTCAGCTGCCTGTCCCCCTCCACCAGTGCGACCAACGGTATCTGCAGAACACACGGGAAAGGGTCCCCCATCATCCGACAGGCTCGCCGCCACACGTTCCGCCCCAGCAACAGCATTCTAGGGCGCTCCTTCAATTCCGAGCTAGCCACCCAGATAATTTCCCGCAAATAAAAAGGAGTACAGTTCCTCCCAAATAATTTGTGCTCAGGGGTCACGTCATCTGAGAGCCACTTAGCCACGTATTGCAGTTGGGCCGCAACATAGTAAACCTCAAAATTAGGCAGTTTAATGCCGCCTTTCTCGTAGAAGTTCTGCAACTTCCATAACGCAACTCTATTCCGGGTGCCGTGCCACAAAAAGTCCCTGCACATACCATTCAGCTTAACAAAAAACTTCTTAGGTATCATGTATGGGATATTGTTAAAATAATGTAACAGCCTAGGTAAAACCACCATCTTAAGCATAGCACCTCGGCCCATCATCGCCAGAGGCAACCTCTCCCAGAACCTCATGCATTTCCCGATTTTCCCAATGGCTATTTCCGTGTTGCGCCTATGTTCCTCCTCTACCGTGTGATACACATCTATTCCCAAGTAGCGAAAAGAGCTCACCGCCCACGGGACCTGCAACACCGGCAACCCTTCTGCCTGAATTCCCACATAGCTACCCAGCGGGAACATACTAGATTTCTGGGGGTTCACCGCTATACCGGACAGCCTGGCATACCTCTCCATTACCTCCAGAACATATTGAAGATTTTCCTCCGGGTATTTCAGATATAGTAACATATCATCTGCATACAAGGATATAAGATGTCGTTCCCCTCCCACCTCTATACCGATTGGGTCATATTGTTGCCTAAGATAGATTGCTAAGGGCTCCAGGGCTAAAATATAAAGCATCGGGGACCAGGGACACCCCTGTCTAGTGCCCCTGCCCAGCTGCCACCTTTCGGACACCACCGAACCCGTTCGAACTCTAGCCAGCGGTTCATTGTATAGTATCTTAGCCCATCTGATATAGCCTGGCCCCACTCCATATCCTGCTAGGGCCGCCAGCAACCATGGCCACTTAACTGAGTCGAACGCCTTAACTGCGTCCAGTGCCACAATCGCCATTTCGCCCTCGTTATTGCACCCCCATTCGACCACTCGATGGAGCCGTCTGTGATTGTGGGTGATGTTCCTGCTCGGGACATAGCCCGTCTGGTCTGGGTGAATTAGCTTGCCAATTACTTTTCGCATTCTGTTGGCCAGGACGGCCGTCAGTATCTTACTGTCCTGGTTCAACATCGACAAGGGCCTGTAGGAGCCACAATCTTGTCCCGATTTATTGGGCTTGGGGAGCGGTATTATAATCGCCTCCCCAAGTGATTCTGGCAGCCGTCCCACCTCCAACGCCTCGTTGAGCATTTCCAGCATGGGGGGGAGCACCTCCTCCCCATACACCTTATAGAATTCGCTAGGGAACCCGTCTGCGCCTGGGGCCTTGCTAGTGGGTAACTGCCTAACGACCCCCTTAAGTTCCTCCAAAGTAATCGGTGCATCCAGCTCTTCTCTCTCTTCGTCGCTAACTTGGGGCAGGCCAATATCTTCCAGTACCTCATTTATCTCCTCATTGCTACCCCCCTCTGCGTCCTCATACAGCACCTTGTAATATTCAGCAAATGCCCTATTAACACCTTCTTGGGTGTCCACCGTGACGCCCTCTGCGTTGGTCACAGTCCGAATCAAAGATCTAGGGGTCTCGCTCTTGTACAACCACGCTAGGAGCCGGCCCGTTTTATCTCCCCCTGCATGCTGCCTCTCTACATACTTTTTGTAATTAAGGTTACAAAGCCTATCCCAGTATTCCGCGCACTGCCGCTGCAATCTGAGCACTACTTCTGTATCAGCCACGCCCCCTCCCAACTCTCTCTCCAGCTCTATTTCGGCTTTATGCAGGTCAGCTAGAACTCCACCCATCAGTCCCTTTGACTTCGCAATGGCAGTCCCCCGCATCACAACCTTGAAAGCCTCCCATAAAGTACCCGCAGACCTTACGCTCCCAGTATTCACCTCGAAATAGGCAACAATCTCCTCTCTCATGTCCTCTCTGAAAACTGGGTCCTTAAGCGCCTCCGCTCGGAGGCGCCATGTCGGTATTCGCGCCCTGGGGGGGCAATACTGCCACCCCAGGACCAAAGGCGAGTGATCCGATAGGACTCTCGCTTTATAATCTATATGGGTGCTCTCAGTGGCTACGTCGGGAGTGGCAAAGATGTAATCAAACCTCGTGTGCAGCTGATGCGGGGCCGAGTAGTGCGAGTATTGCCTCTCGCCGGGGTGTCTCGTTCTCCAAACGTCTACCAGGCCAAAGTCATCCAGCAGCGCCTGCAATACTTTAGCCGCCGGGTTGGGCCTGTCCGTCCTATCATCCGACCTATCTACCCTAGGGTCCAATACACAATTAAAATCCCCCCCCCCCCAGATCATCGCACCGCCCATACACTCACTCAATTTGGTGCACAGCGTCCTAAAGTATGCCGCCGTATTTTGGTTAGGGGCATATGTATTAACAATGCACACCTCTTTGTTCTCTATCAGCCCCCTCAACATAACCAACCTCCCGTCCTCGTCCACCTTTTCTTCCATAAGCTTAAATGGAACATGCGGAGCCACCCATACCAAAACCCCCCTTGCATAGGCCGAGTACGATGCCCCCACCACAGTTCCTCTCCATTTCCTCCCAACGAGCTCCACTTTCTCCTGCGTCAGGTGCGTCTCCTGTAGCAGGGCGACGTCTATCTTATGTCGCTTCAAATATAGCATGACCTTATTTCGCTTCAAATAACTGTTGAGCCCTCTCACATTCCAAGTTAATATCTTAAGGTCCCCCATGATTCATCGGTAATTTCCCCTTCCCCCTTCTAGTCAGCCCCTCCTCCCACACCAAACAGACTCCTGGTTTTAATTCTTCCCAAAGGCTCATATTTAAACTTGAACGCCCAAAACTCCCCATCCCCTCCCTTAACCCAAAAATACCAAACCACTGCACACAACCTCCCTCCTCCTCCCACCCCACCTCACCCCAAAAGGTGCCCAGCTCCATCCCTGGATCTCAGGCTCCCCCGCGTTTGGACCTCCCCTGGAACCCCAGGTCAAGACCCCAGCGGGGTGTCACCACACTATTGGTGACCTAACTAATCTCTAAATGGGGGTGTGCAGAGTAGCTCTGCCAGGCTCTTAATAAAGCAGCAATCACAGTGCTCAGTCTCATCATCTACTGCCTCAATTTCTGCCGGCCTGCCGGGCCACATCACTGACTATAATCTAGTCCCATAGTTCCATGCTGCCCTCAGTGCAGGCGCGCCCGCTGCCGGTTACTTATCTGCGCCATCTCCTCCTTTCGCCTGGACGTCCGATTCCTGCGGGCTTCCTACCATATCAAGCCATCCCATGGCATCATCCGGGGAATCAAAAAATAAAGTTCTGTTTTTATAAAAGACTTTCAATTTCGCCGGGTAAAGCAACATATATTTATGGCCCGCCTCCCGCAATCTCCTCTTGACCGCTCCAAAATTCATCCGACTTCGCTGCACCATCAGGGTATAGTCCGGGTAAGCCGTTATGTTCGCCGCTCCTCTCTGGATTGTCCCTCCCTTGCGGAAGTGCTCCAGTATCCTTTCCCTGTCTCGATAGTTTAGGATCTTGGCAATCACTGGCCTAGGCGGGTTACCTGGCGGCGGCTTCCTCATCAGAACTCTGTGTGCCCTCTCGACCGCGAACCCTTGAGACAACACCCCTCCAGGTATTTCCTGCAGCAACATGGATTCGATGAACTCTGTGGGGTTGTGCCCTTCTGCACCCTCAGGTATACCCACAATGCGAATGTTATTTCTCCGGGCGCGTCCTTCTGCTTCCTCCGCCCTGCTCTCCAAATTACCCACCCGCTGCACCAGGGCGTGTAGTTCCGACTTTTGCGATGCACAATCCGCTGTGTTTGGGCCCACCTCTTTCTCTAGGTTATCCGTACGTTCCGCCAGGGCCCGGACGTCCTGCCGCAGAAGGTTCACCTCTTCCTGCACCTCTCCTACCTTGCGGTCCAGTGCTGTCTTCAGTTCAGTCACAGCCAGTTCCAGCTTCGTCTCCCAGGCCAACTTAAGGTCCGCGATCGCCGCCAGGACCTCCTGGTTCGCACTCGTGCCCGCGATGCCACACACGGGGGGCATGTCTTTACCCCTGGCCCCCTCAGCACCCGGCGGGGTCCTGGCATATTCATCTAGCGTAGGCTGCTTCGCCTTTGTTCTTGGAGGCTTATTTGACATGGCGCTGCCACTAAAAGACATAGGCAGCCTTGCCACTTGTGGACCACAGTTCCAACAGGTGTAACTCGCTACAGTTTCCCGTGTTTTAGGGGGGGCACCTTAGAGAAATTCCGGGCTCCGCTCCCAATCACAGCAGAGGGTTATGCGCTCCCGCTTGATCGCAAGAGCTCCCTCTGCCGTTCCTTTATGCTTCCCCGAGGGTGTCCCTTAGCCCGTGTTTATGCCCCTGATGGGTAACTGTCCCGCTTGTGTGCCCCCGTGTCGAGCGTCAGGCCACCCGCATGGGCCCCGCCACCACCATTCCATCCAGGGGTCCGCCCCATACACGGTGCATCCTATAGTTGACTCATAGCCCTATGGCTATGTGGGTGGGCTGCTCATTCAATAGGCACTTCGTGGTGCCCCCAGGGTCCACCCCAGCGGATAGCCCATGTGTGTGCCAAGAGGTATTGCGGCACAGGGCAAAATGGTGTCAATTGGCTGCTTTTTTTTTTTTTTTTTTTTGGTTAATGTCACAGGAGACCGGGGCGCAGTACTCTGCGGCTTCTCAACCAGTTTGTTCCCCCTGAAGTGTCACGGGAGACCGGGGCGCCTCTTTAAGGATTCTTGCACTCCGCTCTCTCAGAAGTGTCCCAGGAGAATAGCGAGCGGGCGCCTCGGTCTCGGCTCCAGCCCTTGGCAATCCTCTCGGGGCCGCCTCTCCTCCTCGCACTCCAGTAGCCGCGGGCCTCTCCTCCTCGCACTCCAGTAGCCGCGGGGGTTCCTGCCGTCGGGCCGCGGGGATCGCTTTGTTCTCCCGGCTCCCGCGCGGTCCTAGCGCCCGCAGCCTCTCCGTGTCTCTCTGCTCGCGGGGGTGTTCCTCGCTGTCCCAGGCAACGGGCAGCTCCCAGCACACTCCGGCGACAGTCCAGGGCTCCCTCACAGCTCCACAGGCACTTCAGTCCGTCTCACGGACACGCCGCCGACGCTTCGGCGGTGACTTCTTCTCCGCCACGGCGGGCCGCCATCTTGTGTTCCTCGTCCCCCGTGTCCACCATACTCCGCGCGCCTCCGGCAGCTTCCTCCTGGTGTCACGCCCGCTCACCACGAGCACCGAGTGATCCCAGCATGTTCACGGGCATATACCTATGTTTCTGTGTCCGCCAGTCCAGTGCAACTGCACTCTATTCCAGGATCATTGTAGGATCGCCACGAGCCCGACAAGAAGCACGTCCGCTCACATGGCTTTGTAGCCACGCCCCCCCTGGCACGTGCTATCATTCACAGGAAGTGGATGCTGGGGAGGTGGGTCGAGGGAAGCGCTGCACATAGGGCGTGGGGCCGGAAAAATTACTATTTAGAGGCTCAAAAAGGGTCTCAATACCAATCCGCTCACCTGAGTGCCACCATCTCCACAGCCCGGATGAGTCGTTCCCCATCCTTAGGGACAATGTAATGGCAGCGTGATCGGCCAGGGAGATTGCAGCTTCCTCTATCTCCGACACCATTCCCAGTGTGGACCTTCCTACCCCTACTGTAAATCAATTTGCTTTTCCGTGGTCTACTACTCGGAATGTAAAAAGCGTCCGCGTGCGTAATAACGCACAAAGCCCCCTTCCTCTCATTCGAGGGGATTGGGTCCTCCGGCGTATTCCATATCTATGACAGTAATCACCACAGCTGTGCTGCTTCGGAAAATCTTTTGGGGTCTGAGTCCTGCGTCGATGACGTCGATACGCTGTCATAGAGGGCCTCCATCGAGCCGACGTCACTGGATGTTATAAGTAGGACGCACGACGCTCGTAGCCTCTGTTCCGTTTTTTCCATGAACATGTTCGCTTCGTAGATCTCGGCGCGCCTCGACTCTTCTGAGTTCCGTTTTTTCGGTTCCTCGAACCTGTTAGTTTGTTAAATCCATGATGTCTTCGTCTTCTTCGGCCGCGTTTTAAGAAGTGTCGGGACTGCGGGTTCAAGATGTCGTTGACGGACTCGCACGTCGCTTGCCTCTGGTGCCTCGGTGAGGACCACGACACGGTTGACTGTGTGGACCGCCAGTCGCTTACTTCGAAGGCCTTGCGGGAGCGTAAGAAGAAGCTTTCTCTAGGTAAGGTGGCCAAGCCCTGGAAGTCGAAATCCGCCAGCCTTTCGACTGACGTTTCGAGGGGCGACTCTCCGCATCGTCAGCGTAAGACCGGGGGGTCTAGGTCCATGAGTAGGTCCCACCATTCCTCTGCCTCTTTGAGGCACTCACGGAAGCGGCGTCACCAGTCACCTTCCCCGTCCTCGTCCGAGGACTCCACCCGTCGGCGGGTTGCTTGTCCCAACAAGCATTCCACTCCTGCCGAATGGGATTCATTTCGGCAGGAGATGTTGGCGATTTTTCAGTCGCATGGCTCCGGTCCGTCCGCGCCGTTGAAAGATGCTGGCCGTGACCGTGCTAGAGATGCCACTCGCATGCCTTTGGGCTCGAGTGGTCGTCGCGATCACCGGGCGCCTTCGAGGTCCTGGTAGGACAAGGATGGTCGCTTTAGACATGCCCTTTCCAGGTCCCGCTCCTCAACGCCCTCGAGACCGTTGGAGCCTGTGAAGTCTTCGAAGAAGACATTGACGCCTTCGGCGCCAAGGTAATCTCTCGAGGCTCCGCCTCTGAGGAAGCCGTCAGCGCCCAGGCTGTCGAAGGACATGCTCGGGACTCCGCCCTCAAGGACTGTGTCAAAGCCGTCGGCGCCATGCTCAACGTCGACGCCGATTCCATCGACTCCCTCGATGCCTTTCGAGGCTGTTTTGTTGGAGGTACCCCGCGGCACGGTGGAACCCCCTAGAAAGGCTCTGGCCAAGGCTAAAAATGTCTTTGTCCCTTTTTCTGTGCCCTCATTCCAGCCTCTGGATTATATTTCTGAGTTGAATGAAGGATCTGAGGAAGGGTTAGTTCCTGATGCGGTACCAGACGAGATTTTATCTGGTCATAGCCAGTTTGAAGACCTGCGTCAGTCGTTGCACGACGCCAGTGGTCTGGACACCTCTCCGGAGGTAGAGTTCTGTAGGCCTGAGCCTGGCACCCATGCCGAGTCCTCGTACCAGCGCCTTATGTTGAGGGTAACGGAATACTTTGGGTGGTCTGCACCACCAGTGGATTTTCTGCAGGATGACCTGACGGATATCCTCGACCAAGGTCCACCAACTGACCCAGTACTGCCATCCCATATGGCCTTGCAAAGAAGGGGGGCAGTGGCTTGAACTGCTCCAGAGAGTCTCCCGGCAGTGAGTAGGTCTTTGCCGTGAAAATACCGCCCAGCCAGTAGCGACCCCTGCTACTTGACCACACACCCCACTCCAGAGAGTTTGGTGGTGCAGGTGGCTACGGCCCCAGCAAAGCAGGTGTCGTACCCTACCATCCTTCCTGATGAGGACGACGAGCGTTTTGATGGCTGGGCGAAGAAAGTGTTTTCTTCAGGGGGTATGGCTTTACAGGCAGCCAAATCCGTGTGTGCCTTGTCACGTTTCACGCACACTCTGTGGAACTGTATTTCGTTAGCAGCTGATCATATTCCCGAAGGGGAGGAACGGGATGGTTTTCTTGCTATTGTGCAGGATGGCAAGGATGCCATGTGTGAGTCCGTTCAGTCGGGTCTGGACATGGCAGATTGTGTCAGCCGGTCCGTGGCACGAGCACCGTAATACACAGGCTTGCGTGGTTGCGGAAGTCAGGATTTGCTCCTGATGTGCAAGCCCGGCTCCTCAACATGCCCTTTGATGGTGAAAATCTTTTTGGCAGCAAGGCTGACAAGAGCCTTGAGAGGTTGCAGACCTCCAAAGCTGCAGCAAAGTTGTTGAGCGCTGCAGTTCGCCAACCTCCGCCTTTTCGTCCTAGGGGACAACAATGGAGAGGAGGTTCCTTTCGATATTACTCATCCTTTAGTAGATCGAGAGGAGCTGCGAGTCAAAGGGGCCAACGTAGGGGTGCCAGAGGTGGAAAACAAGGTACTCTAGGTGCCAAGGCTGCTCGGGCAGTTGCCTCTTTACTCTCAGGCAATGCCGCAGCCGCTTCAGCTCAGTCATGAGGCCATGTCCCATGGTTCGCCGGTTGGGGGAAGGCTGGCACAGCATCTTGTAGAATGGCGTGCCATTACTTCAGATGTGTGGGTTCTGGAGATCATAGCCCACGGCTACTGTCTTCCTTTCCGGCAGAGGCCTCATGACAATCCACCAGGGAATCTCTCTTTGAAGAGTCCGGATCCGCTGCTTGCGCAGGATACAATACAAGCCCTGCTGGAGAAAGGCACCATAGAACTGGTGCCTGTAGCGGAGAGGAACAAGGGATGGTATTTCCCCTTATTTTTTGATTTCGAAGAAAGACGGAGGATTGAGACCCATCATGGACTTGCATGGTTTGAACAAGCTCCTCAGGAAGGACAAGTTCAAGATGGTTACTCTCTCTCAAGTCCTCCAGGCCCTTCAACTTCAGGACTGGTTGGTGTCTCTCGAACTCAAGGACACTTACTTTCATGTGCCGATCCATCCCAAGCACAAGAAGTACCTGAGGTTCGCGGTTGGGGACTCGCACTTTCAGTTTCGGGTCCTGCCGTTCGGATTGACCTCCGCCCCGAGAATTTTCACCAAGCTCATGGTGGTGGTGGCAGCGTATCTCAGGAAAGGGGGATTCACATCTACCCCTACCTGGACAATTGGTTGATCAGGGTGCCCTCTCCCGAGCAAGTCCTGGATCATCTGTCCGTCACCTGCCACTCCCTTCACAAGCTGGGCTTCTCCCTCAACTTAAAGAAGTCCCACTTGACGCCAACACAGTGGCTCCAGTACATCAGAGCAGTGCTCGACACATCCCTGGGGCAGTGTTTCCCTCCCCAGGTGAGGGCTCATCACATTCAGCAGATGGTGTACAGGTTTCAACATGCCCAGAGTCTCCCTGCGTTAGAGTTCTTGAGGTTGCTCGGCCTCATGGCATCCTGCATTCTTCTGGTGCCAGAGGCCAGTTTGCGGACGAGATCTCTGCAATGGGCTCTCAAGATGCAGTGGTCACAGTCCTTCTGCAGGATGTCGGACCCCATTCAGATGCCGCCCTCGGTCGCCCAGGACCTTGTGTGGTGGGCCGACAAAGGCAATCTGATGAGGGGGCTCCATTCTGGCTACCCTGGCCAGAGTTGACGATTGTGACGGACGCATGCTCACGGGATAGGGAGCTCATGCCAACGAGTTGACAGCAGTCATTGGTCTCTGTCGGAGTCCAGGCTACATATCAATCTGTTGGAGCTGAGGGCCGTCAGGCTTGCCCTGAAGGCTTTTCTTCCGACTGTGCGAGGAAAGAATGTCCTGATTCTGACAGACAACACAGTGGCCATGCACTACCTCAACAAAAAGGGGGGGGGGCAGGGTCACTTCCTCTGTGCAGGGAGGCAATGCAGCTCTGTTTCTGGGCCATCCAGCAGGAAATTCCGATCTCGGCAGTTCATCTGGCTGGAGACGAAAACGAGACGGCAGATGCTTTGAGCAGAAAAAGCGTGATCTCTCACAAGTGGGAGCTGGCTCAGGAGATTCTCTTGGAGATCTTCGCCCTTTGGGGGACCCCTCAAGTGGATCTCTTCGCCTCCAGTGTCAATCGGAAGTGCGAAAGGTTCTGCTCGCGGGAATTTCCTCCAAGAGGAGCCTTAGGAGACGCGTTCGTGGTGGAGTGGTCCTTCCCACTGCTGTACGCGTTTCCTCCAGTCCCCGTCATGCCGCAAGTGTTGCGGAGGTTACGGAAGTTCAGTTCCCGGATGATCCTCATTGCTCCGGCATGGGCCCGGAGGACATGGTACCCGGACCTTCTCGACTTGTCCATCTGCCCTCCACATCGTCTTCCCTACCGAGATGATCTGCTCTCACAGGAGGGGGTCAGGTTCTCCATCCAGAGGTCAGATCCCTCAACCTTCACGCTTGGCTTCTGAAAGGTTGAGGTATAAGGATGGGGACCTCCCTGAAGACGTGATGGAGATGTTGCTTTCGGCCAGACGGCCGGCAACAAAGTCCCTGTACCGTTGCTGTTGGAGAAAGTTCTGCGACTGGTGCAGGGTTAAGAATGTGGATCCTTTTTTCATGTGACAGTCCTGTAGTTCTGTCTTTTTTGCTTTCATTAGCCCACAAGGGCCTGCAAGTGGGTAACATTAAAGGTTACTTGGCGGCGCTGTCCATATCTAAGCGCTCGTCTGAGAAGTGTTCTTATTTCAAAATTCCTTTAATTTCTCAGTTTCTGAAAGGGCCCACTAATGTGTTCCCTCAATCACCTTTCCAGGTGCCCATTTGGGATTTGAACCTGTTCTAAAGTTTCTAATGGGTGCTCCATTTGAGCCTTTACATTCTTGTCCTTTGAGACTGTTAACCCTTAAAACTGTAATTTTCGTTGTGGTCACTTCCGCTCACAGAGTGAGTGAGTTGCAAGCACTATCAGTTAAGCCACGCTTCACTGTGTTTCATAAGGACAGGGTTGTCCTTAGAGTTTGTCCTTCCTTTCTTCCGAAAGTGGCGTCGGAATTTCATTTAAGCCAGAAGGTCATTCTTCCGGCATTTTATCCTCCTCTGCATCCTGGTAAGGAAGAGGAGAGGCTCCATAGGTTGGATCCTAGGAGAGCTTTAAGTTTCTACATTTCACACATGTCCCGGGTGGTTTATAGTCATCATCTCGAATACAAATATGTCGAAAGTCATAATGTCGAAAAAATAAAGTCGAAAACAAAAATGTCGAATTTCTTTTTTTTTGTTGATTTTTATTCGAAATGGGGGGGTTCCCCCCCAACCCCCCTTTTTTAAATTTTTTTTTTTATGTTTTACCCCTTTTTTTACCACTGGAACCCCAAAAAACATGTAAATTAAAAAAAAAAATTCGACATTTTTGTTTTCGACATTATTGCTTCGACATTATTGTAATTCGACATTTTGTTTTCGAGATAATGACTGGACACCGTCCCGGGTCAGAGTGGATGATCAGCTCTTTGTAGGTTATGCTGGAAGGCGTTTGGGACAAGCTGTTACTAAGCAGACTTTGTCTAGATGGATTATCTTGGCAATTTCTGAATGTTACCGCTTGGCGGGTAAGGACCCGGTAGGCTTACGGGCCCATTCTACTAGGGGTATGGCTGCCTCTGTTGCCCTGCAGAGGGGTGTTCCTATTCGTAACATCTGTGAAGCAGCCACTTGGGCTTCGGTCCATACTTTTGTACGACACTACTCCCTAGATTCTATCCATGGGCAGGATCTGGCCTTTGGCAAGGCGGTCCTTTACTCTGAAATTTTCATTGGGCATTCTGAATTTCTAAATTCTTTTTCCCTCCTCCATACGTTGGTACTGCTTTGGGAGTCTGTCATAGATATGGAATACGTCGGAGGACCCAATCCCCTCGAAGAACCAGTTACTCTCTTACCTGGTAACGTTCTTTCGATGGGATGGTCCGACGACGTATTCCATAACGCACCCTCCCTACCTGCCCCGCTACAGAATTTCTTATGCGATTGCAGCTTACGTTTCCGCAAGGCTTTCTGTGGTCATACTGGCAGAAGATTGGTGCCACACGTTCTGGGAAAAAACTACAACTGAGGCTACGGGCGTCGTGCGTCCTACTTATAACATCCGGCGATGTCGGCTCGATGGAGGCCCTCGAGGACAGCGTATCGACATCATCGACGCAGACACCGAAAGATTTCCCGAAGCAGCACAGCTGTGGTGATTACTGTCATAGATATGGAATACGTCGTCGGACCATCCCATCGAAAGAACGTTACCAGGTAAGAGAGTAACTTGTTCTTCTGACCGAATGGACAAGTAAGTCTTCTGGTGTACTTCATAAATGAAAATAAGAATCACCTTTTCCGTACATGGGGAGTGGGGACAGCCCCGCAACCAAAGTTCAGTTTAATGGGATACCGAACATGGGGAGCGGAGGACATCCCTGCAGCACCTGTTCAGTATGTTATTCGTCATTTTTGCTCATGCCGAATGTGCCGTAAAAGCGCATTCAGCATTTTGTATTCGATATTTTGGGGGGATTACCCAAAAGAAATGTGCTCTTCCCATTTTTTAAGACTCCACCCCTCTCCCCCCAAACACCCAGCGGAATATGAAGGCATCTCTGAAGTCTCCCCAAGACTTCCCATTTGTTTACCAAACAGTTTCAAACCGCAATGGGTTTCGGGAGGGAAGCCGAACATTTGGAGTAAGGAAGATTACCGGCGAGTAGTCAGGCCATTCTTGCCTAGTCAGCATCAGATTAGAGGTGGCGCAATTCAATGGAGTGAAGCTGAAAGTGCCATCAGCCAGCTGTCTGCGGCCATGTAACCTGGGAGCAGGCTCTTACATGAGTATTCTCCTTTTTTTCTGCAAAATGTCGCAGAGAATCTTCTCCATAGAACTCTTAAACTATAAATGTTTTCATTAATGTTGTCAGTTTCTCAAATCTTAATTCAAAGCATTTATCCTTCCTGGCCTTTGATAGCCAGATTGAAAAATATTTCAGATACAATTTTAATGTTTGAATCCACCTACTTTACTGCATTAATTGTGCAAATTTCTCCTCAAAAAGTGAACCCTGATTGTTTTACCCAATGTGCTTCCAAAACCTCCTTACATAGTCGGGTTCACATATGAGTTCCAATTGTTTCACAGAAGAGGCAAACATTCTGGTGGCTAGAAACGTGGCTTGAACCGCCAGTGTAATCCTGCGTTCCAAGCCGCCTGATGGCCGGCTCCTCACGCTGCCATCTTCCCCCCACTCCACTCCTGTTCCCTTTTTTATATTTTTAATCCCCCAGCCCCAAACTTACCTTATTGCAGATGCAGCGGCACTCGCCGCCACAGCCGGATCTTCCTCTCTGTTCCGAATGGCTGACATGGAAAGGGAAGAGGGGCTCCGTACAGATCCCCGCCTTCTCTTTCTGTGGCAGCCATGCTGGTAAATATTTTTCCTTCCTACAACGGGACGCCGAGCGCGTACCGTTGTAGAAATGAAAAACATTTTTTTAGCACCCCATGTTGCTGCTGTGGTAACCCGGGGTACTAATGGCCTTGACACCCGATCCGGCCCGCAGAATCGAGTTTTAACAGCCCAGGGCCCCCTTTAAACACTTTTGCTTTTAACTTGGGCCTCGGGCCATTAACACCCGATCCGGCTCGCCGAATCAGGTTTTAACGCCAGAGTGTAGAGTTGATGAATTTGAAGATTCTGTGGGAGGTTAAAGGGTCTCCACAAGATAGGTTGCAACCTGTCCCTAGGTTAAACAATCAAAATAATGGCAATCACTATTATCCAATGCACATGAAATATTTGGGTGGGAGCCTTTGGATGTTTGCTTCATCTGACATTTATGTGAAACTGTTGTAGGCTCAGGTGTATAATATGGAAACGGGAAAGCCAGATTCCCCACGTTACTAACACTCTCTGATTGTGAGCAAATCACCGTCTCTCTGAATGCTTCAGTCTACTTATATGACGAAATTGGGAGAGCGTAGAAGAGTGACCACCTTAAAATGTGGTCTATAAACACGAAAGCATTGGCAAAGTCACTCATTTTGACTTTAGTGTAGGCATTATCAAGAGGGTCTGTGATGAGTGAGGCAATGAGGTAAAGTGGGGGTGAGGATTGAGGGCAAAACAGTGTAGTTATTAGCCAGGGGAAGAGTGGTGCATCCATCGTGGTGTCTGCAGATGTATGGGCAGGTAGAGGAAGGATGGTGCAGTGCCTGGGGATGGACACAAATCACCAATACAACTTTCTTCAAAGCAGTTCAAAAGATCTACATACACCCTTATGGCTGTCCTGCTGGAAATGGCACTTTACTATTTCCATTTCATTTCTACTAGACCCAGTTGCTCTCTACCTTCATTCAAGTAAAAAACCTGAGACCGCAGAGGCTGGTTACGGCAGGCATGGAATATTGCATGTGGTTCCATGACTGCTACACGTATTTGCTTGTAACTTTCCAATTGACATTTAAGAAATTGTTTATACTGTATCCAGTTGAAGCATGTGGGTTTTTATAATAGAATTCACTGATAAAAAATAAAATGACCCCTGGACCTTTCTTGATATTAATTCAGGAGATGTTCAGCCACCCATCTGCGAGCAACGAGAAAACATTTTGAAAAGGCAACTGGAATTTATGGCAGTACATCCATGAACTAGCAGAGTCTATTTGCAGCAATGCTGGGATGTGTTAGTTGGCTTCTACGGGGACCAGTTGCTGACGTTTCTTTGACATCAAGTATCCTGTACAAATGGCAGAAAATAAATAAATAGGCACCCTTGCTATTCACCATTGCAAAATATGTTTTTGCACTACTTAACATTCACACTTTAAACATGGAGCACACGCATGGTCATATACTTAAAAGTGCTGCCACAATAAAAGGCTGTGCTGTTTCTACACTTAATATAAATTACTTTTCCAATTTCCATGCACCTTCAAAATACATTTCATCAAAAGCATAGCATTTTACCTATTTGTACTTTGTTGAACATCTTCGCAGTTTGTTCCTGTGTTCATAATTGTTTCTTGTTTCCGGTCTTTAAATTGTGTCTTGCAGGTATTGTATAAAGTGCAGCAAAGGAGGCAAAGGCAAACAAACCATGGCATGTTCCATGCATGAAGATGTGTACACGGGTGTCAGTTTGTATTATTTAATAACTAAACTTCCCCTTTGTTTTTTGTCATGGTACAGTGTCAATACCCCATATGCTGCAACAGGATCCACAAGAAAACAATTAAAAACAACTTAAATGGCCACCAACGTTGTATCCAATTCAGGTAGGAGGGGTCTTCAGGGAACCATTCTGGAGCGACTGGCGTCAACTGACTGCATTTCAGGGAAGCTTGGCCACAACATTAGGATCAGAGTGATTGTTAGACAATCACTGATATACTCTCTAATTATGGGAGACTTGGTAACCTGTACATAACACGTTTTATGTTCTTGCTGGTTTTAAGCGCGTTATAAATGAACAATAAATAAAATAAGATTTTTTTTTTGGTTTTCATCAATTCCCCCCCTTCCTTGCACCTCCCCTTCCCCCTGCTCTCATACTTGGCACTTGCACGATCTCAATGTTTCAAGACATTTTAAGAACGCTGTTTGATGCCTCTTCCGCTTCCCTGTTCCCCCCCCACCCTTGTCTTGATGTGCCTTAAAACCCAATTCTTGCTGTATAGTGCGCATTACAAATAACCAATAAATAAATAGTGACATAACCATGGTTCTTCAATGAAACTCTATTGTAGAGACTGGTCCTCGTTTTACCTTGATGGAAATTCCATACAACCAGTAACACCATCTTCCTCACTACCATGGAGACACAGATTTAATGCAAATTCCACCAAGGAATGGGTTTATTGCTATTTATTGGTATCTGATGGTGTTAATCAATTGACATTTCTGTGCAACGCGTATGTAGCCTATCCCTCCTTTATAGACTTGAGCGTTGCTTCATTTTCTGCACTCATAACAAACCAAATTCAGGCTGTGCCACGTCCCTGAAGTCTGTGGGTCCTTTTCACACTAAAAGAAAACCAAAGACAGCATTAGCGTATGCTTTTGGGTTTGTTGGTCACTCGCTCCTCCCAACTTATCCAACACACTCATTCCGCACTTGACGTGCACAAGATTTCCAAATTCTATGGGGGTGCGCTGCCGCACGTGACTGGTAACATCTATTGATGTTTATCTGCTCAGCACACCCTTTCTTCCGACCGATCGTTCATTCAGTAACACGCTTTTCATCTCATGTGCCCATTGGTCTTAACGTTCCACGAGGCGAAAACGCGTGGAGTTTTTAAACGAACACCAAAATGTATTCTTTGCACCAAAATATGCTTTTCCGAAGATCCCCGCCCACTTAACTTAAGTCGGCGGCGCAGGGGCTCTGGAGGGGTTGATAAACGCCCCCTGCGCTTCCCCTTCTTTCCCAATGAGTTCCAAAGCCAAGCGGTACTTATCTTTTGAGAACGAGGGGCCGGATCGCTGCTCCGGAGGCTCTGGGCCCCTCGTGTCTGATGTCCTCGGAGCTCCTGGGCGCACGTCCTGTCTCCTTGGAATCTCAAGCACAAGTCCCGTGCCGCGGGGCTTGCGCATGGCGTAGACCTGCCACACCCTACACGGCTTCCCATTGGCTCGCGGGCCCGCAAAGCATGCTGGGTAATGTAGTCCTGGCATGCCTTTTGCTGGGTCTTGTGGTCTTTCAATGTTTTTTGCATGCAGAAAGGGCATAGCAGCCATCCATAAGGCTGAAGGCTTTTAAACAATGGTTTCTGTAATGGTTCAAGCCCCACAACCCCAATAGTCCGTGGCCCACGCCCTGTCCTGCCCCTGACATGGATAAATAGACGACACACGGACAAGGTCTGTGAAAGGGAATAATTTACACTCTTATCAGAGTATTTTTAGGGGCAGGAATAGCAGCGAAGAGCGCTGAGAAAAAGGTATATGTTGGAAGCCGGCTAGTCTGTCTGTTGTGTATTTTGTGTATTTTATGTATTAAAAAAAAAAGAGTGAAATGTCGAAGAGCGACAAATGATAGGTTGTGTTAAGTAGAATTTGAGAGTAAAATCTATCTATTTAGTAATTATCAGCACTGACCGAACAGGTAGTTTTGAGTAAAGTGTAAAGTAGAGGCTTGGAGCGGCAACGATTGGTGCACGCTCATATTTTTTATTTTTCTGAAACATTTGTGTGTAAAATAACAGTAAGTATCGGCAGTCAATTGAGACTCGTCGCAATGGGGGATGTCCACTAGTACACCTGTGTAAGCAACTGCCAAAACATCTGCCAAGCTTAAGCAATACATTGCAGAATGGGGTAAGGGCACGGCAGATAAATTGTTCATGCCATGGCTAGAAGGGGGATCGCTGTCAGAAGCTGTTTTGCAGCACATGACCACATACATGCACGCTGCATACACGGAAAGAAATTGGAAAAAAGGTTAGCTAGCTTAGAGCTTTGGAAGATGTACCAAGAGGAACGGCAAGACCCGCCTCCTGAGGTTTGGATGCTTAACCAGTGTAAAGACGGGGTTGTTGAGCCTTCTGCTCACCCTACCGCACCTGAAGTAAATGACGATAGTGTAAAGGGTGATGGATTATATCCATTAAGGGAATTGAAAGCAGCGACAGGATATAGTAATCCGATACCTGAACCGCCTGCTTATAGCAGTGACGAGAGCCCAGAAAGTACTCCAGAAAAAGAAGTGATTGCTAAAGTCTTTTACAAGACAAAGAGAAAAGTGAACGGCCAACTGTGACCCTAGAGACAGAACGAGAAATCAAGAGATGGAAAGGAGAAAAAGACAAGGCTGACGAGATAGCACTCCTACAGAACGAATGGATGGGTGGACAGATATTGCTCGAACTTGATGGGAAGAGCTTCGGGGAAGTAAGGCAAGGGGAAGATCAAGATGAGCAGGATAAAAAGGACAGGTAACGAGAGCATCGAGGAAGTAAGGCAAGGGGATGATCAAGATGAGCAGGACAAAAAGTACAAGGAACGAGAGAAACAATTGAAAGAAGATGAGTATAAAAAAAGAGTAGGCAAAAACAAGAGCAGATGTCTCAAGAAGAGCAGTTAAGGAAGGAAGAAAGAGCGGAAGAGCAAAGAAAATATGACAATAGACAGAGAGCAACCAAAGAACGTGACAGGCTACAAAAGCGGAGGAAGAACAGAAATTAAGGCATGAAAGAATGCAAAGACGCAGACATGAAGAAATGTGTATAGCAAATGAAAGAAGGGAAGTGAAAAGACAGGAAGAGGAAAGGGTTAGAGAGGAAGCGAAGAAGCAGGCGGAATTTGATGAATAAATGAGCGAAAAAGGACACAGCGGGCATGCAACATTGATCGCATTGAGAAAGAGCTGATGGAACCAAGTCCAGAAGTATTATGCAGCCACTTAAAGGAGTTCCTCCTGTCGCAAGAAGGAATGCCAGGATTATCTAGGGTAAACCTAGATGGGAATTTTGAGATAGAAGCATCAGAGACAGAATAGATGAAGCCTATCAAGAGATGAGGACAAAAAATGTATCGAGGAACAAAGGAAAGGAAGACCGATCTATAGTTATCCAGTCACGAGGCAAGGGAGAAAGCCCTTTTAGCCTCGACCACAGATCCTTGTCTTTGGACAGGCTGATGCTAAAACAGACATGAGAAAAATGACAGTCATACTAGTTGGGGACAAAATATGTCAGACAAAGACAGAGAAACCTTCAGTGGGGAGGAGGGACCGAGTGCATGCGGTCCTGAGGGATGCTTTCAGACAGACAAGGAAGTAAGATGGTCGGATTTAGACTAACCTTGAGACTAAAAGTTGATTGTATAGTGAGAGGGGGGAATCACTGCCATATGTGAGCAGGCTGAGGTCATTTCCAGGAAGAAGGCGATCAGGAACCATTGTCCCTACTATGGATAGACAGACAATGGGAGCCGATTGCGATTTTGGGATTTCGCAGTTTCCTTTATTGGAAAAAGGAGGGGCCAGACCGCAGTATATCCCCTGGCCACAGATGGATAAGGATCATTTAAGATGCAAACTTCCCAGCTTAAAGGCGGCTGCAGGGAAATGGATTTATGAGTTAGAGAAAATGACAGGAGGAAACACTCTAGCCATAAGGGACATTAAGGGTCTCCTATCATCTATCCTTGGGGAAAGGGCTAATGACATTTGTCACGGCACAGAACACAGCTCATGACATGGCGCCATTTAATAATTGTAGGACGGCAGTCTGGAAAGTGCTTAGAGTGCAATATCCTGATACGTCAGACATGGATGCAATTTTGGCACGTAAGATGAAAGATAATGAGGATCCGCTTGTTTACATTCAAAATATTCAAGAATGTTGGACTTTGGAAACGAGGTAGTCGTGGGAGAAATCAATACCAGTATTTTACCACATTTTGTGTCAAGGGTTGCTGGAGCAAGTTCAGAGGCAGCTCAAGAAATTAGTGGGTATGGAGGCGTAGCCATGGGTGGAAATACAGTTGACCATTGCGCATCATTGCCGATTGTTGCAAGAGAAAAATAAGGAGGAAGCTAGAAAACTTGAGGAAAGCTAAGTTAGTTCAGAATAAAACTGTCAAAGTACGCCATAGAGGGAGCGGTACAGATGAGCCGAGAGGGATTAGGAATACAGCAAACGGCGGGTATGTCGCAGGTGAGTAACCAACGACAAATGGACCAAGGAGGGAATGGATTCATGGCTAGAGGCAGGGGAACTGGGTTTTGAAGAAGAGGAGGTTTCCAGAATAGTCAAGGAGGCTTTCAGAATAATCAAGGTAGGTTTCAGAATGTGCACAATGATAATCGGAACATGCAGGGAGGACAGATTAGAAGACTCCCCCTGTGTGTTGGACATGTGGAATACAGGGCATATCGCGCAAACATGTGGGAGCCAGTGGTATGTACAGAATGGGCAATTCTCAAGAGGGGGGACATCTTCTCCTCCAGCATATAGCTCACAAAATAGGGATGGGTTTGCCCAAGATCAGACGGTGTACCAAGCGCAAGCGCCACAAATGCAACAGGCTTTAAAACCAAAGCAAGCATCATTGAATCCACCGCAAGGGAAGTCACAGCACGCACCTATGCAGATACCGCAGAGTGCAAACACAGGACAGCTATTGACTCCTAGAGTAGGGTGTGTCACTGTTGCAGGAGGAAGTCCTTTTACAGGCCCGGGAATAAGCATGTATCCACAATAGGACAGCTCACAGGAGTCAAATCTTTTTCTTTTTTAGTAGACACTGGGGCAACACGCTCATGTATACAAGAGGGAAAATGTGCGTTATCAGGAAATGCCATGAATGATCAAGGTTTCTCTGGAGCTACAAGTAGAGTTCCTTTTACTGAGAAATTGCCAGTCTCTATAGGAGAATGTGACATGTCTGTTGCATTATTGTATTCAAGACAGACACCAGTTAATATTTTGGGCCGAGATTTAATGAGGAAGTTGAATATGAGGATTTCTTTTACTGACAAAGGTATAATGTGTTCCACACCAGGAATACATTATTTAAATGTGGGCAAATCTATCATGGCGTTTACAGGGCAAATAGCTCTGCGAGGAATGCCATTTGAGCCAGAATTCTTTCACTGTGGGGTACGCATCCTGTTAACATGGCTACCCGGTTTCGTGGGCAAGATTATGAGGATACCTGATGAATTCCTGTTCAGGCCACAGGTACCTATGGACGAAGAGGGGGGACAGATTATTCCCTTAAAATTACAGGCAGCCATAGTACAAGAGCAATTGGCTATGCTCGAAGGAACCGATGATGAGGGCAGGCCATAGAGAACGGTAATTGCCATTGGGAAGGGTACAGATTGACTAACGTCACTGACGAAGATAGGTTCAGAGACGATCCGTCAGGTGACGAGGTGGTGTTCGAAATGAGCATTACCTATTTGATCAGAATAGAGAGAAGGGAAATCCCACAGCGAATGGTGATAGTGTGGCAGCGCCCAGCATTTTTTGATGAGCACATGTAAAAAGTGCCAACCTCTTTATGGACCACAGGCCCCTATGGCGTAGGCATGTTAAAGGGGGTGGGAGAAGTTAAGATTAAGCTGAAACCAGGAGCAATTTTGCCTCGAGTAAGGCAATACCCGATATCCCAAGAGGCAGACGAGGAGATTTTTAAGACTATATCAGCTACGATGGAACAAGGTATTTTAGTGATGTCAGAGTCACCATGCAATGCGGCGGTATATCCTGTGAAGAAATCAAAGGGAGGGTCATGGCGTTTAATTCAGGACATGAGACCAATTATCCAGATTGTAGAGGCAGAGTTTCCTCTAGTTCCAAATCCTGCAACGATTCTATGCAGCATTCCCCCAGAGGCATGATATTTCACGGTGATTGATTTGAAAAATGTGTTTTTTTCACTCCCATCGCATAAGGACTCTCAAGACCTTACGTCATTTACATTTTGTCAGACTAAATGGAAAAGCACACGTTTGCCCCAAGGGTATTGTAAGTCTACATCGATCTTTAATAGGGTCCTGCAGATGGACCTAAGCAATATTGATTTGCCAAGTGTTGTGCTACAGTACATAGATGCCATTTTAGTTTTTAGCACAACAGAAGAAGAGTGTAGACGAGACTCGATTCAATTGATGATTATCCTTGCAGACAAAGGATATAAAGTGGACAAGGGGAAATTGCAATATTTTCAAGAAGAGGTGTTGTACATAGGCCAGTTAATTTCACATGAATGAAAGAAAGTTACACCTGACAGGGCTGAATCAATTATGAAAACGTCAAAACTGCACACAATAAAACAAATGCAACAGTTTCTGGGACTGTGCAATTATGTTAGAGCATGGGTATTTCATTACAGTTCATATTCAAGACCACTTTTGCAGGCTTTGAGGAAAGCACAGGTGAACAAGGATAAACTAGAGTGGACTGAGGAAATGGAAGAAGGGTTTGAGGAACTAAAAAAAGTAATTTGTACAGCTCCAGTTTTAGGAATTCCCAATTATTCTGAGGAGTTCTTCCTATTCTCGCACACAAATAGAACAGTTATAACAACGGTGCTTACACAGAGAACTACACTTGGGTATAAACCTCTGGTATACTATAGTGGGATCTTAGATCCAGTTATGAGAGGACACTTTCCGTGCACACAATCGCTGGCTGCAGCCGCGTTCGCTATAGAGAAGTCTACAAGCAAAGTAATGGGGTGCTCCGTGACTTTATTTGTGGAGCATGCATTGTTTGCTGTCTTGGAGAAACCTAAGGGTATACTGACACCTCAGAGAGCTTCAGCATATGAGGTGCTCATATCAAACCTAGCAATCAAAATAGTCA
Organism: Ambystoma mexicanum; assembly: GCF_040938575.1. Classification (NCBI taxonomy): domain Eukaryota; kingdom Metazoa; phylum Chordata; class Amphibia; order Caudata; family Ambystomatidae; genus Ambystoma; species Ambystoma mexicanum. Next base: position 379,843,215 of record NC_090937.1, on the reverse strand, counting down.
GCTGGAAAATAGTGAATCCTACCACATTTTAGCCGAACCACTGGCAGCGGATGAGCAAGCTCATCATTGCTCCAATTATGAGGAGTATTATGATGAAATCCCAAGGGTGAAAGAGACTGCTCTAGCAGGGGGGATGTTCTTTTCATTGACGGTTCTTCGAAAATTGATCAAACTGATGGAGAAAGGCATTTAGGTGCTGCCGTGGTAAGACACAGAGCTAATGGGGTGTTCGAAGTAGTGACGAGTGCAAGACTACCGTCTCATTTTTCAGCACAGACTGCAGAATTGGTGGCGCTCATCACAGCACTTGAAAAACATGCAGAGCAGGAAGTGTACAGTGACTTCGCCTATGTGACGTCAACCATGCATGCAGGGTTAGCAGGTTGGAAAAGGACGAGCTACCTCCCAGCGGCCGGCACTAAAGTGCAAGATTTTGCATTATTGGACAGGCTTATTAAGGCACTACAACTCCCAGAAGCCATCGCAATCGTTTTTTTTCTTTTTAAACCTTTTTTTATTCAGCTTGACAACACACAGAAAAAAACAGAGATGGGCAAAGCATGACATCAGTTTGCAATTTACAGCACGGAAGCTTTACAGTACAATGCGAGATTATCATGAAGATCACAAGGGTCGGGTGGTATGGGATGTGTTGCGACCAAGGCTAGTAGAACACAAATCACAGAGGGGAGTCAATGAGGGGAATGGGAAAGGAGGGAAGACTCTAAATCTGAGTTGGAGGTCAAGGCAGCCATGTAGTTGCGGAACTGACGCCAAATGTCCCTTGGTCTTGAGTGGGGATGTTGCATTGCACCCCAGGCCTCCTCGGTGTCATGAGCCCAGGTGACTGTCCGGAGCAACTGCGCGTACGTGGGCACCCTGGGACGAAGCCAGCACATTAGTATGCAGCGTACCGCCAGCACCATGCAGAGACCTGCCAATTTCCTGGAGTCACGCCCCAACCTGGGGAAATCGTGGAAAAGGCAGCACATAGGAGAAGGGTCAATGGTGTGATCTAGTGTGTCGGATAGTGTAGAGCATATTTCGGTCTAGTATTGCGTCAGGTGTGGGCAGTGCCAGATCATATGGATATAAGAGGCTTGGTCGGCACCACATCTGGGGCAATTAGGCAAGAGATCGTGGAACATATGATGCAGTTTAATTGGCGTGTGGTGATATCTGTGCAGCATCTTAAATTGTAGTAATTTAAACCTAGAATTATAGGACACATCCTGGGTACGAGCACACATCCGGGACCAGCGCTCATCGGTAATCTCGACTTCCGAGATCCTCCTCCCATCTAAGTCTAAGTTTAGTAAACGGGGGGGGGGCAGCTCTAGTCTGTACTAGGTTATAAAGTCTTGATACCTTCCCTCTGAAGGAATCGGAGGAGCAGAGTTCTGCAATTATGGGATCGTCCGGTGGCAATGTGGGGAAACTGGGGTATCTGGCTTTAAGATTCTTCCGGAGCGAGGAGTATTGTAGCCACGCTGACGGCTTACGCCTGAGGGACAGAGGGAGGTCCGACCATTCGAGGAAATTGCCCTGTTCATAGGCATCGCGGAGCATCAAGAACCCTGCCTCTGACCAGCGGGACACAGTGGATAGTGAAGTGTATGGAACATCGGGGAAGAAATTCCAGAGCGGGAGGTCCCTGTGAAATGGGTGAGGCATAGCAACCATTTCCCATATTTTGATGAGTGCCAAGGAGGTGCTAACCACAGGGTCTGCTGAATCGAAGTCAGGTGGGACTGGTTTGAGAAAGAGGGACCCAATCGTTCGCTCGCTGACCCTCAGTCTCTCAAATCGGACATGAGGAGGGGGATCTGTGGTGCTAAACCAATGGGAGGCAAATTGGGATTGGGCTACCGCCTAGTACCTGAGAAAGTCTGGGGCGCTGAACCCGCCTAATTCCTTGAAGGTGGTAAGTGTAGTCAATTTGAGGTGGACTGCACCGGAATGCCAGAGGAAGGTGTTAGTTATGCCACGTAGCGTCTTGAAGAATTCATCGCCTGGCCATATAGGAAGGTTGGTGAATCGGTAGAGGAGTTGAGGTAGCACTACCATTTTAAGTATTCCGATTCTACCAGCTAGGGAAATGGGGAGTCTAGCCCAGCTAGCGGTTTTTGTGGTCAGGTTAGTGAGGTAATTCTGGTAGTTGTCGACGCGCAACTTATCTGTGTGCCGGGAAACCACCACACCCAGGTAAGTGATGTTGGATTGAGACCAATTGAATCCCCTTAGATCAGTGGGTGGTTGCGTGGCGTCTGTGAGCGAGAATAGGACCGACTTAGAACAGTTAACTTTAAGCCCAGATATATGTCCAAATCGGGCAACATCGCTGAGAATTGGTGCAAGGTTGGTTTCTGGGGAGCGGATGTAAAGGAGGGCATTGTCAGCATATAAGGAGACAATGTCGGCTTGGCCTGCAGAGCACAAGCCTCTGTGGGAGTGTGACTGGCGCATCATGTCCGCGAAGGGCTCCATAGCTATGGCAAATATTAGCGGAGAAAAGGGGCATCCCTGTCGCGTCCCTCTGGCTATCTGGAAGGGGGTTGAACATCTGTCCTCAGTGCAGACCCTGGCCACTGGGCCGGTGTAGAGGAGCCTGACCCAGATACGAAAATTGGGGCCAAACTTGCATTTTTCAAGGACTCACAACAAGTATTCCCAAGACACTGAGTCAAATACCTTCTGCATGTCTAAAATGGCTGCTACCGCCTGTGTCTTTGGATTGATCCTACTGATCACGTTGAAGTGTCTTCTAAGGTTTAGGGATGTGGACCTCCCTGGGACGAAGCCTGTCTGGTCGGGGTGAATGATGTGGGGCATGAATGAAGCCAGTCGGTTGGCCAGTAGTTTAGCGTATATTTTGACGTCACAATTAATCAACGAGAGGGGACGGTAGGAGCCGCATTGGCAGTAAATGCGGAACCAAAAGAGATTTATACCGCTTGTAAAAGTCCATGGGGAGGCCATCTGGTCCAGGTGCCTTTCCTGACGCAAGTGATTCGATGGCTTCTGTAAGTTCTTCGGTAGTGAAGGGTCTTTCCAGGAAGACAATGGCGTCAGTAGACAATACCATAAGGGGGAGGCTTTCTAGATAGGAGTCGATTTCTGAGACATGGGGGCCATCGACCTTAGAGTATAGGGAGGTATAAAATGATAGAAACTCTGTGTTGATGTCTTGTGGTGAGGTAGGTAGTGTTCCGTCAGGCCTTTCTATGGCCGGAATGTGGGGGGCTCCAAACTTGCGGCGAATCAGTCTAGCCAGCATGCGGCCTGGTCGCTCACCCTCACCATATCGTCTCACCGCCTGAGGGCCATCCAGGAACTTAACCTCTCGCTCCGCAAGGCTGCGGAATCTATCAAGCTCTGACTCCAGCGATGCTAGCATGTCAGGGGAGTGGCTCTGGGCATATTGGGACTCCAGGTCAGCTAGGGAAGATACGCTGTTGGCTATGTCTGCCCGGATATTTTTCAGGATGCTGCACCCTTTTGATATGGCAATACCACTAGTGTAGACTTTAAAGGATTCCCAGAGGGTGGCTTGTGAAGATAATGAGTCTGTGTTAATCTCAAAGAATTCTTCGATGGAAGATTCAAGTTCGGAGGCAAAGGCCTGGTATAGGAGGGCATGGGGCCTCATTTTCCATTGTCTTATCATAGTCATGGCCCCAGTTCAGTGAGATAATCACCGGAGAATGATCTGATAGCGTTCTGGGGAGGATAGCCAGATGGGACAGGCATCTGATCAGGATGTCCGATAAAAGCCATCTGTCTATCCTAGAATGTGAATCATGGACCGAGGAATAGTAGGAATAGGTGTGGGAGTCTGGGTACATTAGGCGCCAAGCGTCCACCACTGCTAGTCGGGGAAGAATTGTGAGGATCGTGTGGGCTGCCCTTGAGAGCTAGCGAGGTCTGGAGCCTGATCTGTCTAGGTTAACGTCTAGGATCGTGTTGAAATCTCGGCCCCATATGATCGGGATCTGGGGGTAACCCTCCAGGACTGAGGCCAGGTGAAGGTAGAATTCGGGATCGTCCATGTTAGGGCCGTATATATTCAAAATGGCTACCTCTTGATTTTTCAATTTGCCTATAATTATTATGTACCTCCAAGGGGGTCTATTCGTGAATGGGAGCAACATAATTTAAGGCTCCTGTGAATTAAAGTGAGGGCACCCCAGCTCTGAGTGGGGTAATTGGTGTAGTACATCTGGGGTCCCCACTACTTAGCGAATCTCTCGCATTGTTCAGAGCGAGCGTGGGTTTTTTGTAGGCATAAGACTTGAACTCCTTGGCGCTCGGCATAGAGTTGTATTTGTCACATCTTTTTGTGGTTGCCCAGTCCCCTCACATTCCAGCTCATGAAGGTTAAGCTGTTATCCGCCATTGACGTGGGGGAATTGTTCAAGTATTTTTCTATGAGTTCATGTTGGCCTAAGCTCCCTCGTCCTGGGCAGGTGTGTCACCATATCTATGAATCTGTAATGTACTAATGTGTAGTGTGTGGCATCTCTAGTGGTTGTCAAGACTTTTTTAACATAACATCCCATCCCCCCGCCCATAACCATCCCCCAAACAGAGGAATGATACCCCAACCCAACCATAACAACAGCAAACTTCTCGGCATCAGCGCCAGGGGGCCTGTTAGCTGGCCTGCGATGGTGCAGCGGACTTGAGAGAGTGTGAGGAGATTTCCAACACAGTGGGATTAGCAAGTGTGTTTAGCGTGGGTCATGCCTGCAAAGGATTGTTGGTTAAAGCAAGGAGGCCACAACAACCGGCCAATGGATTCCCGTGAGGGTTGAGAATGACACAGAATAAATTACGAATATAATCAGGACCCTGGTATCCCGTCCTGGAGAATGTGAATTGATTCTGTGCCATTGGTTAGAACAGGGAAAGCATTAGGGTGTCGGTAAATTGCTAAACGCAGTGAGTTTGTGTGACCTAAGAGGGCTGCATAAACAGAGGATCAGCTTAACAAGAGGAGACAAACTGACAACTAAGGTATTCTTGGAAGAACAGTCACTATCATGAGCAAGGCTGTGTACGGCCTATTGCTGGAATATGCCGAGATTGGTGGATATCACATCAGACTAAACATCCACTGTGGTGAGGAGGGGTCAGCCAGAGAAATGCTGATCGATAAACTTTGAGGCCTCTTCCGGGATCGTGAAAAAAAGGTTTTGTTGGAGTGTTCGATCCTTAATTTTGCAGGGAACAGCATGGAGTATTTAACTCCTAAGTCTCGGAGTCTCTTTTTCACAGCTAAAAAGGTTTTGCGTTCCTGCTGTACCGCCACAGAGAAGTCCTGGTAGAGGTGGATCCTAGCCGACCCAAGAAGAAGCTCCCCCTTAAGCCTGGCTGCTCGTAGGAGGGCATCACGGTCCCAGAAGTTTAGGATTCTGGCTATGATGGGCTGTGGGGGGGGCACCCGGTCTGGGTTTTGCGGTTAAGGACCGGTGAGCAAACTTTCGACTGCAAACTATGGGGAGAGTTTCGGGGTATCACGGAGTGTCATGAGGATGCGTTCCACGTAGTCCTCCATGGGCTCCATGATGCTGTCCTCGAGTATTCCGACAATGCGCAGGTTGTGCCGTCTCGAGCGTGATTCAAGATCATCATTTTTCTTTTCCACTGCCAATACCCGATTGGAGAGTGTGGAAACTGCAGCGCGTAGAGAGCCCAGGTCATCCTCAGCGGCACCCACCCTAGTTTCAATTTCAGCGACTCGCCCGTCTGTTCTTTCGATATGGGCTTTTATGGAAGAGATGGTGCCGTTCATGTCGTCAAGTTTAGTGTGCAGTGTGGTAAAGCCCTCCTGGATATATTCCAGCATCTTCTGTGAGTCCTCCAGGACGGATGGGGTCGAAGTGGCGGGCATTTCCCATGGGGTTTCGGCCACCGACCTGGATGGCGTTTTGGTAAACATGTTTAGTGAGCTTTGCTTCTTCCCTGCACCCGCGCCTTTAGTCAGGGTGAGGGTGAGGGTAGGGTTATATAAGCAATGGTAAGCGAGTGTGAATGGAGATGTTAGAGTGGCCTGGTAGTGGTTGTCGGACCCGGGGGTGCCCGGGCAGGTGATGGAGGGGTTCTTCTATTCGCTGAGTTTATGTTGATGCTCCTGGTTGGGCTGTGTTCCCAGTCTTCCTTCTCAGGGTGTGATTGCTCGCTGTTGTAGTAGCCCCTGTGCACTGGTCGTCTGTGGTTTCAATGCAGGTGACGTCCACCCTAGTGAGACCAGGGCGAGACCGTGTATGCAGGGGCAGGGATCCCCCTAGGAGAGATATGGTAAGTGCGCTGGCGATAAAGGTTGGCGGGGCCAGCCGTATGTGGGTCAAGTTTGGGTGCACGCACTAGTCCGTGCCAGTCGTCAGCACCACGTGGAGTAACCAGAGGGTTCCGGCGTTACGTAGAGTTCGTCCCTCTGACCCAGCTGAGTCCATGCACCCACCTGGTCAGTCCACGACGAGGCCACTATGCTTATGTATTTGCCTCTATGTCACAGCTTATAGAGTTGTTGGAAGCAATAGGGGGGCCTATATGGAAGGACTAAGGACAGAGTGGCACATTAGTGGTGGCAGCCAGAGGGACAGTAGTATGTTGTGAGGGTGTTTGCCATTAACTCACATCGTGCGCATGGATCAGTTTCGTAGTGCGCAGGATCAACAGCCCACCACCAGGCCCAGAGCCACTGGAGAAGGGCGAGCAAAGTTCTTTGGGGGATCGCTGCCCGTGTCGCTTTGAGATTGGGTGGGGAAGGGTCCCCACAGTTCAGATGATCCTAGGGCCAGGGGGGGCAGGGACACCCACCTCAGGGCATCCAGGCCGCCTGCGCCCCAGAGCCGCATGGGTCGATCCAGCGGCCGCCAACAGTCCCCTCCTGTGGCTTGGGGGGGAGGAAAGTAGAGGAGATCGTGGGGCCGCCAGGGACAAAGTCGCGGCACCGCAGTAGCGGCCCGTCCTCTCTTCCCTGAGCCGTCCTACCTTGTTGGGTGCCGGTCCGGGTTATCCTCAGAAGCAAGGTAGGAGGAGGAAGGCGGCAAGCAGTCCACCAGTGTAGGAGCAGCAGCGGCGATGGTGCCTGACCCCTTCGTCCGGGTAGTCAGCCCAGGAGCACCAACGGAGGCAGCCCCCAACGGTCCCAGGCAGGAGGGGGCACTTCAGAAATCTGAGCGTGTAAGGTAGGCTCTCTGCCTTGGAGAACGGGTCACCGGTGGGGTACAGTTTGTGACTTGGTGTGCTACACGGGGCTGGGCGCCCCTCCCCCAACAAGGGCCAACAGCGTCGCCGTGCCCGGTACCTGGGCTCGCCGACCCCTCTTGAGCAGCCACACGGGGCGAGCTAGCCGTCCACTACCCCAGGTCCTCCGGTGGATGTGGTGATACTCCGGATAGGCTGCTTCCAGGACTGAAGAAGGTGGAGGGAGGGCGGCGCACCGCGCACCAGCGCGGGGTCGGTGGCGGAGATGGTGTCAGCCTCCTAATGTCCGGGTCTGTAGCCCGGGGACAACAACGAAGGCAGCCCACAGCAGCCCCAGGCAGAGGGCACCTCAAAGGTCCAGGTGATTCAGGTAGGATCTCCGCCTTAGAGATTGGGTCGCCGGCTAGCAGCAGTCCGCGGCTTGGCGCGATTATCAGGGCTGGGCGCCCCTCCCCCAAGGAGGGCCAACAGCGCCGCAGCGTCTGGTACCTGGGCACGCCGACTCCCCTGGAGTCGCCACACGGGGCGAGCCAGCCGTCCGACGCCCCAGCTCTTCTGGCGACTGTAAAGGTATTCCCAGGTGGGCTGCAGGTCTGAGCCTCAGCGGAGATGTTTGGAATATATTCCCGCAAAGGCCACAGCAATGGATGTATAACATAGCTGCGTCAGAAAGGAGAATTTGAAGGATATGCGCCCTCTCAGTCCGGAGGTCGGCACTCAGGCTGCCATCTTGCTTCGGCGCAACAGCGCCCCCCAGCCATCGCAATAGTTAAATGCACAGCACATACTAAGAGAACTGATTTTATTTTACGCAGTAACCAAGCCGCAGACGAAGAGGCCAAGAGGGTTGCATATTCACCTGATATTATGAGTTTTGATACTCTGAATGTGAAAGAAAAAATTGTTATGATCATGATTGTAAATAAAGGATTAAACCATTTGTCTAAAAAGCAGTTAATGGAAGTTCAAGGCTGTGCTCCACAGGAAGAGAAGGAGTTATGGACACAGAGGGGGTGTTCTCTATCCCCTTCTGAAGCATTGTGGCGACATGACAGCACTGGAAAGCTGGTGATGCCTGTAGACTTATTAAGGATGGCGTTAGAGAAGCTACACTACCCTGCGCATGTAACTAGGGAGAGCCTCACAGGATCTATTGCGGAGTACTGGTTTGTACCGAACCTGTTAGAACACGTTGCTTTTTATATAGTAAATTGCATCGTATGTCAAAGGTTTACTGCTGGGCATACACTGCAAACAGAGGAGTGATTCCTCGACCAAATGGTACTTTTCAGCATTTACACATTGACTATGTTGATATGCTGCAAGTATGTAATGGATACAGATGTATGATAGTGGTAGTGTAACCCTTTTCGGGATGGATTGAAGCTGATCCATGCACACACCCTGATGCCACTTGCGCTGCAAAGTTTTTAGTCCAGGAGGTATTCCCTAGATGGGGAGTAAGTGAGGTACTGACATCCGACAATGGGCCCCATTTTGTTAATGAGGTATTCATGCAGATTAGTTTATTGCTTAGTATTAAACATACGTTTTCTTCTGCTTATCACCCGCAAGCGAACAGGATATGTGAGAGACTCAACAGTCTTCTCAAAGAGAGGATAGCTGAACTGAAATTGACACTGAAGAAGGGGTGGCTGACTGCCTACTCCTTACATTATATGCATTAAGGAATCAGCCCGGGTTGGACCACCACTTCACGCCCCATGAGTTTGTTACAGGGAGGCGGATGAGAACGCCTTCGACTCCTCCATCGAGGAATGGAACTGATGCCCAGACAACTGCAGAATTGTTAGGAAATGAGCTACATGCGTATTTAACATGTGTGACCACTAGTATCTCTGTCATTTCAGATCAACTCAAGCGGAAGGGGTGTCGGTCTAAGGACACAGATGAAACCAATACAGCAACCGGACTTGAAGAGCTATGTGTTCCTAAACTTTTTGCCGGAGACCCTGTTCTAATTAGGAATTTCACTAGGAAATGGTACGAGCCCGGATTTAGTGGTCCTTTTCTCTTGGAAGACAGTACTACTTCAGCAGTTAAAGTCCAAGGGAGACGTGCCTGGATCTACTTGGGAGATGTAAATTTGTACGCTGGTGAGACCGTCACACCCCCACCCCATTCGTACGCAAGTCAAGAAGAAGTAGTTCAGCACGTGCAAACTCGATTGATGACGAAGAAGAAAGACGCAAAGACTATTTGTTAAATAACTGCAAGAGTGCATTTGGGCTGTGGCCTTTCCTTGACACTCTTATAGATATTTGATAGGAGTGCGCAAGTAACTGTTCGTGAGCCACAGAAATCTGTACATTGGAAAGGTGCTGATGTGACAAAAATGACAGATCTCGACTTTATCTTTGAGGACTGGAAGAGGGAGCAGTTCCCAGATTAATTTCTCACAGAGTTTCTTTTTGGTCGAGATTAATGGTATGGATTGATGTTGATGTTCACAGACTACTTTTTGCTCTCTTCATTTTTATACTCCGAGCTCCTTGATCTTGTTGGGCGCAGCACTGATGTGCGCACCTTTATCCAGGATCCTAAAAATGGCCCAGCGATTAGATTATTGGCAGCACTAATCGAGCAGATACGACAGCTACCTGAGCATTTAACGAGATTACCTGATTGAAAAGGTTCTTTCTTTCCTTAAAGGTAACTACAGGCATAGTGCGGTCTATTGAGCATAATGCAGTTCCAGAAAGTGAGCAAATTCACCGACGTGTGGAGAGACACCAATGGTGGGGTCTAATCTATTGGTGCATAATCTATGCATGCACAGCATTCATTGTTGTTTTTCTGATTCTATTGGTACATACTGTTTACTTTAATGGTCCAAGGAAAGCAGTAGTCCCTCTGATTTTATCCACAACTATAACCTATGCAGAGTTAGACATTGTAAGAAGGCCAAGGCCATAGGTGATTTTCCCTACCCAGTGACACATGTAAAGTCACAGATTTCTCTGACAAGTGTTCCTATGATTCCTCCTGTAGGAAGGATGTATTCTGATTTATTTCATGAGTTGCTTATACAAGCTCATTTAGCAAGAACGAGGCCCAAGAGAAGATGATTACGAGTTAAATGATTATCTAGACAGTGCAGCACACTTGGGGAATAACATGTGGATCAATACATGAGAAAGGTGGGAAAGAGCGCTTCCGAGGAGGACTGCTATGTATCTGCTCTCCTACCTTATTGTCATGATGCCTACCTCCAAGGAGCCAGGTCCGACCCAGCAACCCCAGAGGCAGGCATCATTTCCCCCAGGGAAGTGCCAGCGGGCCCAAGCTGGGGCCCTTTGGACACAGTCCTGGCGCCTTAGACGCCAGGCTCATGTTGGACCCCTGTCCTGGCGCCTTAGGCGCCAGGCTCATAAAGCTAGACATGTGTGTTTAAAGGTGCACTTACCTGATGCAGACCATGCTGCTTCATCCAGGCCCTCTTGAGGCCTGAATGGAACTACTTTACCTGTGGAACTACTTTCCCCTGGGTGTGGTCGGGGAAGGATACATACCTGGAACTTCTTCCAAAGCTATTTAAACCACGCCCGATCAGCAACTCACGCTTCGCGTTGTTCTGCTCCTCGCAGCTGGACGCTCACCGTGTCAGCTCCTGCATCTGGACTTCAGCCACGCCTGTCAGCATCCAGGGTCACCTGTTAAGAGAGAATTGGAAAGAAAGAAGACCTTACCTGCTTAAGCTGCATCATGGAGACTTCACACCGACGATCCTGAAAGGGAAGACATCATTTTAAGAGCATTTCGCTTTGATCGCTGCAGCGCTGCATTTCACTCACCTTTCCTGGGCACCTCCATCTTCAGCAGCGATCATCCGGATCCGCAGCCACTTCCCAGAGCCTAGAGAGAAAAAGACAAGAACACAAGGTGAGAGAAGGAAGGGATTAGGAAAAGCTCAGTTTCCTTCTAAGACTTACCTGTTGGGTCATTCCCATTTCATTTCGGGTCCTGCCGCTTCCTGGCATTCCGGACCCCGGCCCCTATGGGGAAAAAGACAAAGACATTGAATGAGCGAATGCAAAGACATTACCCGAACGCTCATCCAGAACTTACCTGTTATTTACTGGAACTTCACTTCGGTTCGGCGCCATATCTCCGGCATTCCGAACTCCGGCCCCTAAGGGGAAAAAGACATAAGCGTTAGCGCATGCTGCAATAAGACAATGAACTTTATTATTAAGCTTGAACTTTTGAACTTGCTACAGAACTCTTACAGCGCCTTACCTGAATAGTCAAGCTTATGTGAACTCCCATCAAACCTCAATCCAGTGAAGTAACTGGGTTTCAACGCGCCCCTGCATCAGAAGCAGGATGGAGAACTCCTATCCAGACCCTAAGGTGAGACTTCACGGGGAATCGAGGAAGGGTATCGTGGAGGGTTGGAAGGGAGTGGGAGGCTTCAGCATTATTCCGTCAGTAGGTAATACTCCCTTTTCACGCACAGGGAAATATTCCTGCGAGCCAGTGAGTCCATCTTCAGAGTCCTGCGCTTCACCAATGAAGAAGCATCAGCACTCGAAGCCAGACCTGCGCCTCCGTGGGAATCAGGTGAGCGTGACACTTATGCTATGGGAAGGTCCAAGATATTCATAGCTATAGAGATAGACGTCCAGACAGCTCATTTCCTGACTCACCTTGCACTCTGTCATACAAGAGGTCAATTCCAGGGTCGAATAGCATCCTTGGTATGGGTGACGGAATGGTCAGCACCAGATGAAGATGATTATATCCAAGATTTGAAGATAAGAGCAAGGACGTTCACCAGGAATCATGTGATAAGATACGAACAGCCTGGCATGAAGGGAGCAGGAATCAGATGGGAAGTAAACAGAAGACTCAATTGTCAAGGAAAGACTGATGAAGAAATACGAAGCTGTAAGGAAAGAGACCAGATGCAGATCTGGGAATAGTACTTTCTCCAGATGGCTGGGAAGAAGGCATGGTCATATGCAGCTCTGTGGCAATAACTGGTAATCACAAGCCAGTTATCGACCGAGTAGAAAAAGGTTGCAAACCTCTCTGGCCAAGGCTTGCAAAATTGCTGACATGGGTCGAATATAAAGGAGGCCCATTGCAGACAGTGCCTCTGGCTAGTGCCGAGTTGTGCTTCAGAAATAATGGCACAAGAAAAGTTGGAGAAAATCAGTAGTGTGGTTGAATCTTCGATGTACTAGGAATGAAGGATGGGACAGTGGTGATAATGGATCATTACTGGGCCTGCGGATCCAGAGCTTGTATGAAGCTGCCCAGAAATTGGGGAGGACTGTGTTCTATAGTGATTGTCCATGTTCCAGCATTGGTGATTCCAAAGAGTGACCTGAACATTGGAGAGATTCCAAAAGCAGATGCACACTTAAGAAAGAGAAGATCACTCAAATTTCTTAATTGAACAAAGAGGGAGAACTATTTCTCAACAAAACCGATAATAGTCCTTTAATGAGATTCCGTATGAACACAGATTGTTCAGTCAGACTTCAGCAGTGTTCGCAACAATTTTTATGCCAGGGATCCAGGCGATGGCAAACACCAAATGGTGACAGATAACCAGATGGGAGCTCCTGCAAACGATTAACACTACCATAACTGGATTCAATGCTATCAAAGAAGAATTGAGAGCTAGACGAATGATGACCCTCCAGAATAGATATATATTGGATATGATCACAGTAATGGATGGAGGTGTTTGTGCCAAAATTGGAGAATCATGTTGCACATTCATAACTTCTCACGACGACAAGATTGTCACATTGACAGAGGCCATAATGTTGACAGAGGCCATAACAATGTTGACAAAATTGCACATCAAGATGGAAGATGAAGTAGAAGACGTTGCGGATGACAGTTGGTTTACATAGATCTTCTCATGGGTTCCACAATGGATGGTGAATATTTTCAAGTTTCTTGGAGCCCTGTTGGTGATGATCATGTTTGGATTCTGTGTGATCAGGATAATAATCACACGATGCAAGAAGACTGCAAAGAAAGCAGTGGGAATGAAGATCATGATTGATGTTGAATCTGGGTTCATACTCAAAGAGCTGACAGATGAAGAAATCAGAGACTATGTAAAGGCCAGTATTCATGCACCTGAGGGAACAAAGTTCCTAAACCCGAGGAACCACAAGAAGTATGTATGGAGATGGATCTACGTCAGTCCAAATGGACAGTGCAGCCCTATGACCTGGAACATAGATGAGCATGTGAAATCAGCAGGATGCCTGAAGGGAGTCATGAAGATATGGATACCAAAGAAGCACTATTTCAAAAGAGGATGTCTGGATGTGAAGATTAATGAGAGAGTGGTCCATGAATCGCCCAGAGTGGGGAGTGTAGAGGAGGAGCCAAGTACCTCTACCGGAAGCTCTGCCCCCATGTTGCCTATATGTTGGGAACCGGAAATTGCGGCATGCGCAAAGCCAATAATGATACCCATACCACGAAGAATTCTCGAGACAAGGTATCCATTGAGAAAACCATACATGCATACACAAAGAAATAACGGTCTTCTGGAAGAAGTCCCGGAAGAAGTGTGTAAATGAACGAGAAGGAGAAGACTGGTGACATCATGCAAAACTAAAGTGGCGCTCCCAGAAGAGATGTCAATGAAAAAAAATAGACTTTATAGAATCTGATCATGAAGTTTCAAAGATAGCAACATTTCGGGATTGAAATGATGATTGCTTGTGCAAAGAAGCACTGAAGAAAATGCTGTCATTTTACAAATCCTGTAACGCAAGTAGACGAAGTAATCATGAGGCTGGCTCATAGTAAGTAGACTGCAGGTGATGCGCCAATGTATATTCATAGGAATGCATACAATCTGGATGTTCCACAACGCACTTTAGCAAACTTGAACCCTGTGAACGGAAAGGGCTTGCAGTGTGGCACATTTGAATAAAGCAGCTGATGGTGAAGGAGAATTCAAGAAAGGCTGGCTAGCCCAGTGTCAAGAGTTGTGCCACTGTGAGCCTAACTGTATGCTCAAGAGGCTACATGAACGTGGGAAAGAAACCAGCTCCAGTTTGAGGTGTAATGGAAAAACACTGAAGGTGCCAAGAGTTCATCATTTAATAGTATTTTATGCAACGAAAGAGCTCAAAAAGTGGTCTCCAGTCACATGGTCAGATGAAAATAGACTTTGGATCGAGCTACACCGAAACCAGAAGATAAGGCCATGCCTCTACTCCACTTTACTCTCAGGCACGGAGAGCTTCTGCAAGGCCATGTTCAAAGCCTTAATTGAATGGCAGACCGCAGGAGTGATGATGGATGTTGGGCCAATTGGGTGGGGAGACCTGGCCAGGCCGATCCCCCTTGGCATCTGGGGTACCAGCTTGCATGCTGCTAGAGAGTGGAATATTCCAGAAGGGTACAAGCTTGCCAACCATTTGCAGAGGGCCACGTAGTATAGAGAACTAGTTTGAGAAGCCAATAGGGTGCCGTGTATTAGTATGACTCGGAAGATGACTTGCACTTGGGATGGGCTTCGTTGTCCACCTGATCTAAGAGACCCAATCACAAACCCCGGCTATATAGAAAGTATACCTAGATATTCCTGTAGAGCCAACCACAATCCCAGTTAGGTTTTCTTATTTTGCCACGTAGTATGACTTTACTTATGACACTTTTTTAGTATAAGAATGCTGTTTTTTCATATTACGTTTGAGATCGTGCTGTGCGACGTCCGTTGTAACTCCCTATTTTGGATAATTGTTAATAAAACAGTACTGTGTTTTGCCAACTTCCTGAGTTGATCTGATTATTGATGTATGAGTAAATTCTGCATCCCCATCCATCTCTAGTACTGCTACCTCGGCTTAAAGGGCCCTAAGCCTATGGCTTCTTCGTCATTATGGAAATGGAGATACCCTACATATATATTCAAAAACGATACGCTAAGGGAGGATAGCTCAGGGGCAGCGTAGTCACCTTGAAGCAAGACGACATGGAGCACCGCAGGTTTGATCCCCGGGTCCACGCTTAGAAACCTCTGGGTATTAAGCGCGTTATAAATAACCTATCGTATCATAAGGGAGGACACTTGTAGCTATAGAAGAACAAGTTACTTACCAACTGGTAACGTTCTTTCGACTGGATGTTCCGCCCATGTATTCCTCATCTTTGATATTCTATCATCAGCTTTGCTGCTTTGGAAAACATCTTTCCACACCAGAGGGCACTGCGCTCAATGTCATGGCGTCGATGTCCCTCGAGGCTAGCCGTAGAGCGTCAACGTCATCAGCAGTACAAAAAGCTTGAGCCGCGCCCGTTGGCTTCAGCTCTGTTTTTCCGCTCCCCCCCAATCGAGGGATTGATCAGGCGTACCCCAAGACCGCAAGCTCTCAGAAAGCGCAGAGTGTAAAACATCCAGTCGAAAGAACATTACCAGTTGGTAAGTAAGTTGTTCTTCGAATGGATTGTGTCCTCCCACGTATTCCTAATCTTTGATAGACTCCCAAAGCAGTGACAATTTGGAGGAGGGAGTACCAATTAACCTTAATCATGGACCGTATGAAGAACGGCCTTTGCAAAAAGAGCTCCTTGGGACGAAGTTGAATCTAAACAATGTTTTACAAATGTATGCATAGACGAACAGTTGGCCGCTGCACAAATATCCTGTACTGGACACCCCTTTGAAGAGCCGCAGAAGTTGCCATGCCCCTAGTGGAGTGAGCTCTTAGCCCATCTGGAGGTTCTTTACCTGCCAGTGTGTAACATTCTCCAATTGCTAAAATTTTGCATCTGGATATAGTATGTTTTGTTACCGCCAGGCCCAATTTGTGGCCGGTATATCCAATGAAAAGTTGGTCATTTTGTCGAAACTTTGCAAGTCTTGAAATGTAAAAGTTGAGAGTCCTTTTTGGGTCTAGCCTGTGAAGTCTTTCTTCCTCCTTAAATGCATAAGGAGAAGGATAGAAAGATGGCAATGTAATTTTTTGAGACATGAAAGTCAGACTATCTTGGGTAGGAATGAAGGTTTGACTTTGAGGATGTAGTGTACTAGAGGGTAGTTCCCTACTCTGTCAAGGACTGGGAAATCACTGAAACACAAAACAAAACAGTGTCCTGACAGGTTCACTAGACATACATATAAATTCTATTTATAGTAGTCTCCTCAATGCCAAGAGTATGGCACAAACTATCTGAAATAGTTCCTAGGTATGATTTTTATAACTTTATGTGTCCACCTAAGTCTTTATTGGGATAAGTCTTTCAAATCCACCATAGGTGGACACATAAAGTTATAAAAATCATACCTAGGAACTATTTCAGATAGTTTGTGCCATACTCTTGGCATTGAGGAGACTACTATAAATAGAATTTATATGTATGTCTAGTGAACCTGTCAGGACACTGTTTTGTTTTGTGTTTCATTGACTTTGAGGATGACTTTATCTTTGTGGAAAATGGTGTGAGGAGGCTTACAAGAAAGCGCCTGTAACTCATTCACCCTGCGTGCTGCTGTAATAGCCACCAGTAGGACTATTTTCAAAGTAAGAAGCCTTGGAGGACAAGAATGCAAAGGCTCAAAAGGAATGCATTTAAGACATTTTAATACCAAATTAAAATCCCAAACAGAGACATGGAATGGGACTAGGGGGTACACGTTAGTGAGACCCTTCGAAAATTGTACAAACAATGGTATCTTGAAATAAGATACCTCTCATTGGAACGCTTAAAAATAGAAAGCGCCACCCGGTATCCTTTTATTGTACCAATCTCGAGCCCCAGATTGGCCAGATGTAAAAGGAAAGAGAGCACCACAGGAGTGCTACATTGAAAAGGGTCCACATCCTTATCCTTTTTTATTCTTATTTTGTTGCTGGCTAAAAGCAAAATCTCCATTATGTCATCCGGGAGGTCCCAATCCTTAAATCTTAGCCTATCAGAAACTATGCGTGAAGTGTCTTGACCTCTGGATGGAGAACCTGACCTTCCTCTTGCGAGAGTAGATCCTCTTTGTGGAAGACGTATTGGAGGGCAGATGGACATGTCCAGAAGGTCTGGGTACCACGCCCTCCTGGACCAATCCGGAGCAATTAGGATCATGGATTTCCCAAACTTTCTCAACCTCCTGATCACATGCGGAATGACGGGGACTGGAGGAAATACCCAGTCCACTACGAACGCGTCCCCTAGAGCTCCTCTTGGGGGACATTTCCTTGAGCAGTACTGTTCGCACTTCCGATTGACCTCGGTTGCGAACAGATCCACTTGAGGGGTTCCCTAAAGGGTGAAGATCTCTTGAAGGACTTCCCGAGCCAGTTCCCACTTGGGGGAGACTGTGCTCTGCCTGCTGAGAGCGTCAGCCGCCGTGTTTTTCTCTCCGGCTAGGTGAACTACCGACAGAGATTCCTTCTTGTATTGCCCAGAACCAGAGCTGCATTGCCTCTCTGCACAGTGGTAGTGACCCTACTGCTCCTCTCTTGTTGAGGTAGTACATGGACAGGAAATGTTTTCCCCGTACAGAGGGCAGAAAGGCCTTCAGCGCTAGTCTGATTCCCCTCAGCTCCAAAAGGTTGATGTGTAGTTTGGACTCCGATGGAGACCAACGACTGTTGACCCCATGAGTGAGGCGTCCATCACTACCGTTCTCTCTGGCCTTGGTTGCCAAAAGGATTCTCCCTTGAGAATATTGTCCTTGCAAGTCCACCATAGAAGGTCCTGAGCAACTCTGCTCGGAAATTGCAGTTGATCTGACATACTCCTTGAGAATTGGGACCACTGAGTCCTGAGGGCCCATTGAAGGGATCTCATTCTCAGTCGGCCCTCTGGCACCAGAAAAATGCAGGATGCCATGAGATCGAGCAACCTCAGAAAATCGAAGGCCGGCAGATGCTGGGCATTCTGGAACTTTGTTACCATCTGCAGAATATGTTGAGGCTCACCTCGTGTCAGGAAACCACGTCATGGCTATAGCAAACATGCTATGAAAAACTTACATTCGACTGGAGCGCCGCATGTTTAGGCTCCTTGTCTCTTGAATTCCTCCAGGCTCATCCGGCGTCTCCCGCAGCCCGCTTCGTATCGGCTCTCTGCTCCGGCACGGTTCCAAGTTCCGGGTCGATGGCAGTTGCCGTGGAAATGGTGGAGGCCTCTTTTCCTGTTTGGTCACCTAATGCGGCGTCCCGTGTCACGTGATTCCGACTTCTTAAGCGGCACAAAACAAACGAACGCCGCTTCTGATTGAGCTCTCGTTTGGAAGTGCAGATTTCTCTCGTGTTGTTTCCTGTTATGACCTTTGTCTGTTATTTGGACTGCCTGCCTTTGCCCTTGGTCTTGAGCCTGTATTGCTCTGGTGTTCTGACCTCTTGCTACCTCCTCTAAGTTCTTGTTACCTACCTTTGCCTTTTGATCACACGCTGAAATTGACCATGGATTTTGCCTCAAGGACTGCTTTTGCTCTACTTGTCTGGTTACCGAACTTGGATTTCTCAACGGACTTCTTTGATGTGCCCTTTTGCTGTTTCGTTTCTCCAGGAATTCTGTACTCATTGCACCGTGTATCCAGCTTACTTCATCAGCACCAAGACTGTGCCACAGGTACTCGGACAATTGGTCTAGGCGCTCCGCGTGCTGTCGGGTCTAGTGGCTACTTGGGAGTAGAGACTGCCCACCCCAGGTTGTAGGCGTCCTCGTGCCGTCGGGGTAGTTGCTCCTGAATACCACCTGTGGATACCAAAAACCCTGCATTTCGAGTTAAAGTCTTCATCTTCCAGGCTCACAACTTGTGTGGACGGTAGGCTCCTTCTCTATTCTGGCTTATTTTGTTTCTAGTCTTTCTTCCTCACCCCCCTTATCATTTCTATATGTTTTACCTTTTAGGGAACACCCAATACTAGGATTGCGACTTCCATTATGTCCATTCTATTCCGTCTGCCTACTCATGCAGGTTAGTCTCTTTTAGTCTTTTCCAAGTAGAATTCTTTCTTCATGCAAATTGGCCTGATATTTTGCTTTGTTCCTTACTGGAAGACGTCCAACTATTACCTATACATCTTGGATTCCTACATGCAGTCACTGTCTCCTGAGGGTGTCTCCTGGTGCTCCTCTTCCAGTGAATTGCTCTCTGTGGGTGTGTTTCTGTATATCACCCACAGAGTGACATTGCCTAGAAGAATTCTTCGGCTACACTACGGGTCAAAGAGTTGACGGATTCTGATAGAATCAGAAGCCTTTTAATATGGACATCAGCGAAAACCTCTCGGCAATCATGCAGCTGGTGGCTGATTTACGCTCTGATATGGCTGCAGCGCACAACGCTACGCAGCGCCAAATAGATGAGCTACAGGCAGCCATACCATCTACTAGTGCAACACCACCCCCGCTTGCTGGGGCTTCAGGTGTAGGACCATCCCCAAGCAGATAAGATCAGGTTCCCGTTTATTTGACGGCTCAATTCCCACTTGCGCCGCCTGAACGTTTCACAGGGGACCCTAGAGTTTTTCAAACATTTGTAAACCAATGCCGATTACATTTCCTATGTCGGCCAAATTTCCTGATTCTACCACCAAGGCTGCTTTTGTACTCTCACATTTGGGTGGTATGGCCGCTGCATGGGCTAATCCTTTGCTTGAAGAGGGAAGTCACATGCTTTATGATTGTGACGTCCTTCTAACCGCCATGAGTAGGGTTTATGATACCAAGTATAAATCACAGGCCACAGATCTGGAATTGTTAAATCTAAATCAAGGTGACACAACTCTCTTCACGTATTTGGCTAAGTTTAACCAGTTGGCGGCAGAAACTAATTGGCCTGAGGAGAAGAAAGCGTCTTTATTTTACAAAGGCCTTTCCGATCCGTTGAAAGACATCTAGCCACTGTCCCTGTTCTACCAACAGGGTTTCCTGAACTTCAGGACCTCGTTCTTCAAATTGATGCAAGGCGCTTCGAATGGAAAGGGGAAAGGAAGGTGCATGTTCCAGTTCCTGTTCCCATTCCAATCTCTAGTTCTGGTAGTGCCGAGCCTACGCAAATAGATGCGGTTCGGAGACCGCTTACCATGGAAGAACGAGAACACCGCAGGAAGAACAATTTGTGTTTTTACTGTGGATCACCGGATCATGTATTACGTGAATGTCCAAAGAAGCCCAAAGACAGGGAAACTCGAAAGCCCGGCAATAGAGAGGGCCCCATTGCCGAGTCACACCTCTAAGGACCCAATATTCCCCATGGCCTTTACACTTTCCACACAGTTGGTTTTGCCCTCCGGTTCCTCTTGGACTACGAGACTTGTTATTGATTCTGGAGCCACTGGTAATTATATTGACTCTCAATACGCCAAAGACATGGGTATTCCCCTGATTACTAAAGACCACCCGGACCTTATTAACGCGGTAGATGGAACCACTCTGTTGCCTGGTTTAGTTACTGAAAAAACCATACAACTGACCATGTCAACTGACTCGGGTCACGTGGAGGATATTTCATTTGATGTTATAGCCGCTCCCCAATTCCGTGTTATTCTTGGTCTTCCCTGGTGGAGCATGCATAACCCTAGCATCGACTGGAAATCTGGTGAAGTCGCATTTTGTTCCGGCTATTGTGAAGATAATTGCCTGTCTCCATGTAGTACATCTACCTCCCCATGTCGTCCATTACTCAAGACGGCCCCTACAATAGGTGCTATTACGGGAGCTTGTCAACCCATGGTGTATAAAGATTACCAAGACGTTTTTGACGCAAAAGGCGCTGAGGTTTTACCTCCACATAGGGCTTACGATTGCCCGATAGACCTTGTTCCGGGAGCCAAGTTGCCCTCAGGTCTTGTATATTCTCTGACAATAAAGGAAGATGCCTTACTGAAGGAATACATTGACAAGTCCTTAAAATCAGGTTTCATTCGTCCCTCCCGTTCACCCACAGCCTTGCCTATGTTTTTTGTACCGATAAAAGAGGGGGACCTTAGACCCTGTATCGACTATCGCGAACTGAACGCAGTTACAGTCCGTAATCAGTACCGATACCACTCATCTCAGTCCTTCTTGACCAACTTGGCTCCTCTGAAATCTTTACGAAACTTGATTTGCGGGGGGCCTATAACCTTGTCAGGATTCGCAAGGGGGACGAATGGAAGACGGCTTTCACGACGCGGTATGGGTTGTATGAATATTGCGTAATGCCATTTGGCTTATGTAACGCTTCTGCCACCTTCCAGCATTTCATCAATGATGTTTTTAGCGACATGTTGGATACTTTCGTAGTAATTTATCTTAATGATATTCTTGTGTATTCCCCTTCTATTGAGGTACATATCCAACATGTGTCCTCAGTGTTACAACGTTTAAGGAACAACCACTTGTACGCAAAGTTTGAAAAATTCGTATTTCATGTATCAAGTGTGGAGTTCCTGGGTTATGTCATTACGAATAAAGGTATACGCATGAGCAATTCCATAGTCAAGGCCGTTCTAGATTGGCCGGTTCCAGAGAATCTGAAGGCTCTACAATCGCTCTTGGGGTTCTCAAACTTTTATAGACGCTTTATACGTTCGTTTTCCACCATTGTGGCCCCTCTAACGGCTTTGACTAGTTGCAATACACTTTACTTCTGGAATGATTCTGCTAAAAAAGTCTTCGACACCCTTAAGCAAGCCTTCACAACAGCTCCTGTGTTGCAACATCCTGACCCAAGTCTACCTTTCGTGGTAGAAGCAGATGCTTCTGATGTAGTCGTCGGTGCCATCCTATCCCAGCAATGCCAGGACTCGGGGGTACTTCATCCTGTTGCTTTTCATTCTCGTAAACTTACTCCATACGAGAAGACCTATTCTGTTACAGAGAAAGAACTTCTAGCGTATAGGGACGCTTTTCTTGTGTGGCGACATCATTTATTGGGTACCCTCACACCGGTCCAAGTGTACACGGATCATAGAAACCTGATTGCTCTACGTTCTGTGAAGTGTAGCACGGCTCGGCACGCTCGTTGGCATGAATTCTTTACGGCATATCAATTTGAGATAAATTATCGTCCAGGTTCTCTGCATTCAAAAGCCGACGCCCTCTCTCGCATCCATGGTTCTGATTAATTGCATAATACTGACAACGTCTTTGTACTTCCTCATCAAGTCGCTTGTGGTTGTGTGATACAATCCTCAATGAAATCGGCTATACAGAAGTGGGTACAAACCAAACCCATAGAGATCCAAGAATATAACATGGATTTGGTTCACGGTCTCCTGTTTGTTCAGGGCCGATTATGCATTCCCGATGATCAGACCCGCGTCAAGGCCCTTCACTGGTGTCATGATTCCAAGGTAGCAGCATATCCCGGTCAACAAAAGACATTAGATCTCCTTAATTGCTGGTCTTGGTGGCCGTCTATGAGCAAGGATGTGAAACGTTATCTCGTTTCCTGTGCCGTATGCGCCCAAGGGAAGGGAACACACGCAATTACCCTGGTCAATGATATCCATGGATTTCATTGTAGAGTGGCCATCTATACAAGGCTATGATACATTGTGGGTCGCGGTCGATTATTTCATGAAAATGGCTAGATTTGTACCATGTAGAGGCCTACCTACAGCTTCTGTGTTAGCCAATCTGTTCCTACAGAACATCTTTCGGTTGTTTGGTTTTCCTAATATCATTGTGTCCGATAGGGGGTCACAGTTCACCTCACGGTTCTGGAAGGCAGTAACCACAGCACTAGGAATCGAAGACAGATTTTCCTCTGCCTACCATCCCCAGACAGACGGCCAGACAGAGAGATTAAATGCCACCTTGGAACAGTATCTCCGCTGTCTCATATTGCAATATCAAGAGAACTGGTTGTCTGTTTTAAGCAGGGCAGAGTTTGCTTACAATAATGCTTTACATGTCTCTACGTAATCATCACCATTCTATGCTCTATATGGTTTTCACCCGCGCTCGTTACCTGTCACTCCACTATCCCAGGCGTCTACACCTGCCGCTTCCGTTTGTATAAGTGGCCCGACGTTGTTGCACAATAGGGTTAAACAACACCTAATGCATGCCCAGTCCTTGGCTAAAACAGCTGCGGATCAGCATCGCTCTCCTGCACCTTGCTACACTGTGGGTTCTCAAGTTTGGTTGTCTACAAAACACCTCAGGATACCTGGTAGAAAGGCTCTGTTACCCCGTTTTGTTGGTCCTTATCCTATCTTAAGAATCATCAACCCTGTGGTAGTGAAACTGCAGTTGCCTGACCATTGGAAGATTCATCCTGTATTCCACGTTTCCCTGTTAAAACCTTTCCATGCCTCCACTAGGTTACCCCCTCGTCCATCTTCTATCAACGTACAAGGTTCGTAAGAGTACGAGGTGGAGAGGATCTTGGACACGAGGGTATATCGAGCCATTCGCCAATACTTAATTGACTGGAAGGGCTATGGTCCAGAGGATCGGACCTGGGAACCTGTTGGTAATATACACGCTCCGCTTCTTGTTTCTCAGTTTTGGGCATCAAGACGAGGGACGTCCTTTTTGAGGAAGGGAACTGTCAGGAAACCACATTATGGCTAAAGCAAACATGCCATGAAAAACAGGAGCGCCGCATGTTCAGGCTCCTTGTCGCTTGAATTCCTCCAGGCTCATCCGGCGTCTCCCGCGGCCCGCTTTGTATCGGCTCTCTGCTCCGGCACGGTTCCAAGTTCCGGGTCGATGCCGGTTGCCGTGGAAACAGTGGAGGCCTCTTTTCCTGTTTGGTCACGTGATGCGGTGTCCCGTGTCACGTGATTCAGGCTTCTTAAGCGGCACAAAACAAACGAACGCCGCTTCTGATTGAGCTCTCGTTTGGAAGTGCAGTTTTCTCTCGTGTTGTTTCCTGTTATGACATTTCCCTGTTATTTGAACTGCCTGCCTTTGCCCTTGATCCGGTCTTGCTCTGGTGTTCTGACGTCTTGCTACCTCCTCTAAGTTCTTGTTACCTACCTTTGCCTTTTGATCACACGCTGAAATTGACCACGGATTTTGCCTCAAGGACTGCTTTTGCTTGACCCCTGGTACTGCTCTACTCGTCTGGTTACCGAACTTGGATTTCTCAACAGACTTCTTTGATGTGCCCTTTTGCTGTTTCGTTTCTCCAGGAATTCTGTACTCATTGCACCGTGTATCCAGCTTACTTCATCAGCCCCAAGACTGTGCCACAGGTACTTGTACAATTGGTCTAGGCGTTCCGCGTGCCGTCGGGTCCGGTGGCTACTTGGGACTAGAGACTGGCCACCCCAGGTTGTAGGCGTCCTCGTCCCATCAGAGTAGTTGCTCCTGAATACCACCTGTGGATACCAAAAACCCTGCTTTTCGAGTTAGTCTTCATCTTCCAGGCTCACGACTTGTGTGGACGGTAAGCTCATTCTCTACTCTGGCTTATTTTGTTTCTAGTCTTTCTTCTTCACCCTCCTTATCATTTCTATATGTTTTCCCTTGTAGGGAACACCCAATACTGGGATTACGACTTCCATTATGTCCATTCTATTCCGTCTGCCTACTCATGCAGGTTAGTCTCTTTTACTCTTTTTCAAGTAGAATTCTTTCTTCATGTAAATTGGCCTGATATCTTGCGTTGATCCTTACAGGAAGATGTCCAACTATTACCTATGCATCTTGGATTCCTACACGCAGTTACTGTCTCCTGAGGGTATCTCCTGGTGCTCCTCTTCCAGTGAATTGCTCTCTGCGGGTGTGTTCTGTATATCACCTACAGAGTGACATTGCGTAGAAGAATTCTTCGGCTACAGTACGGGTCAAAGAGCTGACGGATTCTAATACCTCGGGAGGAGAGGCTTTCCCCAAGGAAGCATCCAGGACTGCTCCAATGAATTGGAGTCTTTGGAATGGTATCATATGGGACTTCTTGTAATTGAGGGAGAAGCCCAGTCTGTGTAGGGAGTGGCAGGTGATATTGAGATGTTCCTGAGCTTGTTCAGGTGAACGAGCCCTGATCAACCAATCGTCCAGGTAGGGGTAGATGTGAATCCCCCCTCTCCTGAGACTCGCTGCCACTACCGCCATCAGTTTGGTGAAAACCCTTGGGGCACAGGTCAGCCCGAATGGCAGAACTTGAAACTGATATCGAGAACCGCCAACCCTGAACCTCAGGTACTTTCTGTGCTTGAGATGGATTGGCACATGAAAGTAAACATCCTGAAGGTCCAATGATACCAACCAGTCTTGGAGTTGGAGAGCCTGAAGGATCTGAGAAAAGATTACCATCTTGAACTTGTCCTTCCTGAGGAACTAGTTCAAGTTTCTTAAGTTCAAGATGGGTCTCAATCCTCCGTCCTTCTTGGGAATGAGAAAGTAGGGGGAATACCAACCCTTATTCCTCTCCGCTACAGGTACATGTTCTATTTCACCTTTCTCTAGCAGGGTTAGAATCTCCTGCACAAGGAACGGATCCGGAATTGTGACAGAGTTGTATCCCGGTGGATGATCTTGAGGCCTTTTCTGAAAAGGAAGGAAGGAACCATGGGCTACTGTTTCCAGTGCCCAAGCATCTGAAGTAATGCCCCGCCATTCGTTCAGATGCTGAGAGATTCTGCCTCCCACTGAGGTCTTGTGGGTCAAGGCCTCAGAGTGGCTTAGAGGCGCCTGCAGTAGCGGCTGAAGGTAAAGATGCCGCTGCTGGGGCTGATTTAGCGCCCTTTCCTCGTCCACCACGAGGGAATCTCTTTTGTCCCCTTTTTCCAGACGGTTCTCTTCCCCTTCCAAATGAGGAATAGTAACGAAAAGGACGACGACTCCAGGAAGATGAGCCTGAATAGGGTTGTTGTTGATGTTGACGTATGGAGGTTCTAAGCGATTAAGCCACCACCTTGGAGGTCTGCAGCTTCTTATTATTTTGAAAGAACTCTTCGAATGGATTGTATCCTCCCACGCATTCCTCATCTTTGATATTCGTATCATCAGCTTTGCTGCTTTGGAAATAAAATTCCACACCAGAGGACGCTGCACTCGATGTCGTGGCGTTGATGTCCCTCGAGGGCCGCCATAGTGTGTCAACGTCATCAGCAGTACATATAGCTCGAGCTGCGCCCATTGGCTTCAGTTTAGTTTTTCTAATGGCTTCACGTCACATTTCTACAAAACCTTTAGGGAAATCCTAATGCCACATCTTTTTTTTTGTTTTGGCGGGGCGGGAAGACTAACTTCAACTATGGAGGAGGCACAGGAGGAGGCACAGGTGGCACTTTTGCCAAAGCCTGGTAAGGATCAGACCAACTGCGGCTCATACAGACCGATCGCATTAATCAATACAGACACAAAGTTATATGCAAAGATTTTAGGACTCGGCTTGACCAGCTCCTCCCAAAGCTTGTTAGTACAGATCAATCAGGTTTTATCCGTAGCAGACAAACGGGTGATAACACTAGAAGAATTGCACACCTAATCGAAAAAGTGAATAAGAAGAACATCCCGTCTCTACTTATCACTTGGACGCTGAAAAAGCTTTTGATAGGGTAGAGTGGCAGTTTTAGTTTTACACCTCGGAAAAAATGGGGTTTGGGAATACATTTATCTCAATGATAAGGGCGAACTACTCTAATCTGTCACTCAGATTAATGATTAATGGGCAATTATCAGGGTCAATTAGTGTGGCAAGAGGGACAAAACTGGGTTGCCTGTTATCTCCACTATTATATGCGATCCATCTGGAACCACTGCTGGCCACAGTGAGGGCAACCAGGAAAATATCAGGAATCTCTTTCGGGGGAAGGGAGCATAAGGTTGCTTACAAATCCAGAACAGTCCCTTAACATACTGGATAGGGTGCTAAGCCAATTTGGGGCAGTGGCAGGATTAAAAATGTATATGCATAAATCAGAGGTATTACATTTGACTATTCCCAAAAAAAAGGAACAGGAACTTAGAGGAGCCCATCCGTATCGTTGGGCAGACAACTCTATACAATATCTAGGAGTCAAAATCACTAACACTATGGACTCCTTGTTATTAAAAAGATGTTAAGCAAATGGGGCACATTGACAATATCTTGGCTGGGACGTATAAATGTTTTGAAGATGGTCTTTCCCCCCAAAGCTTCTGTATCAGTTTGACGCTCCCAACGACAGTGCCCAAATCCTTTTTTCGTTCAATCCAGAGATACACAGGGGCTTTTACTTGGAACCACAAACATCCAGAATATCAAGGCACCTGATGATGACGCCAAAACAAAAGGGTCTGGGAGAGCCTGATTTTAGGGCATATTATCTAGCTATACAGGTTAAAGTAATCAAGGACTGGCTAAAGGATGATCGCGATAGGATTTGGAGCAATATGGACAAAGTTGTGGTCGGGGATCAACTGGAGGAGGTCCTTTGGAAGCCAAAGAGGGATAGACCACGGAACATGTACTGTAGTAAACTTGGGTCCTTGGTGGGTGATCCTGGGATGAAATGGTAGAACGAGCAACCTCCTTAACGTCACTGTGCACTCCCATATTTGGGAATCCCCAATTCTCCCCGGATGTTGGCATTAGGTCAGATTTTAGCAAATGGCAGAAGAGTGGATGCCATAGGATACATGACATGTTTAATGGGAATGAGATTAGATCCTTCCCTCAATGCAAAATTGACTTTGGAGTGGAAGAAGGGGAAAGGTTCTGCTACACACAATTAAGACATTGGCTACAAAATCATAAAATTAGCAAGGCTGCCACGAAGGTTTTAATGACCCGGGAGAAATTGCTCACCTCAAACGCAGGGGACAAACATCTGGTGGGGACAATTTATGGATTCATTAAAGAAGGGGAGGAGCTAGCGTCAAGGCGATATATGGTGAAATGGGAAGACTCAGTGGGTCAGCCGATTGATGAGGAATGCTGGTCACAATTGTGAGTGAATATACCCAAGCTTACTAGCTCTATACAGATACAGGAGATATGTGTTAAGATGATGGTCCAGTGGCACCACACGCCTATAAAGCTCCATAAGATGTTTAATACCATCCCCATCACATGTTGGTGGGAGGGCCGAGCAGAAGGCTCATGGATTCACATTTGATGGGATTGTCCGTTGGTCCGCCCTTTATGGTCTCAGGTTCAAAAAGCATTTAGTGAGATACTGAGGGTAAAGATAAAGGGAAATATAGGCCTCTCGATCTTGGGACTGGGAGGGTTTACCGTTGAAAGCCCAACGCAAGTTTTGTGATACTAATGATAGCAGGAGCTCTGGTGGTGGCACAAATGAAAGCACTTGAGTGGGTAACCTACATGATACAAGAGGACTACCATGGTTTCTTAGCAGACTGGGACTTGGTAATGAAGATTCTCCAGAAGGACTACAGAGGAACCTGGTGCCTGAGGACAATGTGACTTTTGTGATTGGCATAATACCAGCAAGGCATGCTTTCAAAAGACTTGTGAACAAAGCTCTCGAATGGAGGAAGGCTCAATAGAGGGGAGGAGAGGTGGCTAGTAAAGGGAGGTCATAAGAGGGGACAAGTAAGGAAAGAGGGTGGAGGGAGATGGGAAGTGAAACCGAGTTTTAATACTGGATCCTGGTTGAGAAAAGAGGGAGTTGGGGAAAGGGGAAGGGGGAGGGATGTTTAAACATGTTTATGTTCATGAAAATGCCAATAGAAATGTACATGGAAAAAGACCAGAATAAGTAAATGCGGGCTGGGAAGTTAACTAATCAATATCCTTATTGCAACAACAACAAAAATGAAAAGACCATTATGTGCGTGAACCATGCCTTTCTGCAAGCCTCCTTTCAATGTTATGCAACAGTCTCTTTGCTTCTTAATGTTTAAGATCATGCTCCTTACCAACTTAAAATATGAAGCTGTGGGTATCCTGTTCCTAAAAAGAAAAGCCCACTTTGTGGTTGCATGCTTAAGGTGTTTACCGATGTTGACTTTACAGTGATCATTCCCTTCAAGGATAACACTGTTTTATTTCCTTCTTACAGTAATGCCACATTTTATAAACATATATTCTCATTTAGATGCATAGTAAAAGTCCTTGCATGAAAATAACGAACAGGTAATCCCATTCCAGTTACTTGTTTAAATTAGCACAGTACTATGGAAACCTATCATCTCACAACGAAGGGCAAACACCATCTGCCCTAAACGGTGTTAGAAAACAGACCTTAACACACTGCTCCCCAGAAGTTCAACCTAGAGTCAAAGCGCAGGCAAAGCCGTGGGTATGAGCATGCTCTAAATAACACAGAAGTTATTTATTTGCCCTCAGTGCTTGATGAAAGCGTGTGGGGACATTAAAGCTTCACCAACACCCACCCACACATACTCACAAACCATATCCCCCGCCTCCACACCAAATACACCTTGAGAGCCGCCTGTCTTGGGTTGAAAAATACTAGAGGGGTCATTCCGAGGTTGGTGCTAAGGGAACAACAATGCCGGTAAAGGAATACCGGCATCGTTTTCTGCTATGGACTATTCTGACCAGGCCGACCACTATTAGCGGCATCGTAAAGTACAGTGCCATTAATAGCGGTCTGTGGGCGGGCACGGGACCCACCATGCCGGCAATAGCGGCATTCTGTAAACTGGAGTAGATCACAAGTGAAGCGGACTTGCAAATAATGGCTTCATGAAGGCAGAAAAAGTGGTTACCGGCATGCCGTAAATACCGGCATCACCGACCTACCGTAAAATGCCTTGAGCAATGTTCCCAACTGCCACAGCAGGTGCACACAATCAGCACAGGTGGAAGCAATGGAGTCTGGAC
This sequence comes from Ambystoma mexicanum, assembly GCF_040938575.1. NCBI lineage: Eukaryota > Metazoa > Chordata > Amphibia > Caudata > Ambystomatidae > Ambystoma > Ambystoma mexicanum. The sequence goes on along the minus strand of NC_090937.1, from coordinate 379,813,307 downwards.
TAGTACAAAAGGAGCACTCCCACACACCACACCCCCTCCCACACCAAGAATATTCCAATAATAGTAGCATAACTGGAGCTGGAGGACATGCTTGCATTGCCACAACATCAACAACAACAACAGCCGGTACCACAGAGGAGACGCAGGAGGAGAAGGAGGGTGAGACAGGCCCAGCATGCCCCACCAGTGCAGCCACCGTTACCACGCCAGCAGCCCCCAATCCCTCGCATCAGAGCCAGTCCTTTCAACCTAACCCCTGAGCAGATCCACACCCTGTACTGTCTGGACCGGGACACCATCACTACCATAGTGGACCTGATACACGACGACATTGTCAGCCTCATTGAAATACGCACCACCATCCCCACTCTACTGAAGGTATTGTCTGTGCTCCACTTCCTTGCCACAGGCATCTACCAGCACACAGTGGGGCACATGCATGTCATATCACAACCCTTATTTTTTCAGATTCTGAACCAAGTGCTGGATGCCCTCCTCAAGCACACAAGGGACTACATATCCCTACCACAGACTCCCCAGGAGATATTTGATACAAAAGTTGCCTTCCATGCACTGGCAGGCATGCCAAATTCTTTAGGTGCCCTCGACTGCACCCATGTAGAGTTGGTGGTCCCGCATGCCATGGAGGTGGTGTACCGCAACCACAAGCAATACCACCCCATCAATGTGCAGATGGTATGCGACGCCAGCAAGATCATCACACATTGTTGTGCCCGTTTTCCCAGATCAACTCATGACTCTATGGTCCTGCGGAACTCCACGCTACCAAGCCTCATGGAGCGACATGCTGGACGATGTGCCTGGCTGCTTGGTAAGTTGCAGGACTGGCTCATGGCATTGAAATGGGGGTAGAGATGCACACACCACCATGCTGCCAATGTAGATGTGACGCACAATGTGCACATCACCAAACACTGTGCCCCAAAGCATCAGAAACGGTATATGACACCCAAATACCATAGGAATGAAGTAAGGTTGACCTCTATCACTACATGACTAACAGGAAACCACCCCACATCCCACAACATGTGCACCACTCATCAGCGGCCCTCACCCTCCCTTACGCCATCCAGCACCATGCAGTGCATATGCACTATGTTGCTGTCTCCAGCATATCACCACACAGGACAAGCATCCCTGTGAGTGCATCAAACTGAACCTACTACGGAATCCACTGTCTGTCATGATGCCTGCCCCCGGGAAACCAGATCAGGCCCAGCAACCCCGAAAGCAGGCATCATGCCATTTTGAGCGCGCCCAAAGACCCCAGCTAGGGGCTGTTTGGGTGCAGTCCTGGCGCCTATGGCACCAGGCTCATAGTAGAAAAACCCACCTGATGCAGACCATGCTGCAAAAGGCCTCAAGCCAATTGAGGCTTAGGAGGGACTATTTTACCTGAGGGACTACTTTTCACTCGGGTGGGGCTATGGAAGGATACTTACCTGGGAGCATCTCCCGGCCGCTCGCCGACACCTAGGGAGACAAGAACAACAAGGTGAGCTAAGGGAAAACAAAAGGACAAGTAAGCAAGCTACCCCCCAAAGACTTACCTGATTACCACATGGGGTGCTTAGCTCATCTCGGGTCGGCTCAGCTTGCACAGCATCTTCGCCGTACCCCGGCCCCTAAGGGGAAACAAAAGGACAATAAGGCAAGCTACTCCCCCAAGACTTATCTGATTTACCACAGGGGGGAAATTGGCTCATCTCGGGTCGGCACAGCTTACACTGCATCTTCTCCACAATAGACTTACCTAAATCTTACCGGTTGCCACGTGGAACTCTTCCTGACGGCAAACCGGCAACCTGCAAGGAATCGGACAGAGTTAAGATCAGACATTTTGAACTCTTTCTACCTACCGTCTCACGGTGCCTTGCCTGGATTCTTAGAGTCAATACCGCTCTGGAACTCGCCATTTCCTCCACACCAGTGAAGTAACTGGTCATCTACGCGCCCCTGCGTTTGATGCAGGATGGAGAGCTCATCCTTCCAATCCATCAGGTGAGACTAAAGAGGAGATATCAAGAGTGATCTGTGGGAAGACAACGGGGGGTGGGGAAGGTGGGTTAAGGCTCAATTCCACGGGTGGTTAATCCCCTTTCTCCTTTGCAGAAGGATATTCCTGCGAGCCAGACAAACTAGGCTGAGTGGGCCAGTCCAGTCAGTCATCTCGGCGCTACGCGTCACGCTGGTGGAAACAACAGCGGCCCAGTTCCGATCGACGCCCCCGTGGGAGCCAGGTGAGCGTAACAGAACGCGAAGCCTACCCACAAACACCCACCTGGGTGTCATGGAGACTTCTGAAACTGATCGGTTGTCCCAATTATTAGGGGAATTAAGGGCCGAAGTGCACTCCGCCCGCCAAGAAACTAATGCCCTCAGAAGAGAACTGATTGTCTCAAAAGAACGAACAGATGATTTGGCCAGACAACTATTGCAAGCCCAGGCTGGGCAAACACCTCTACCAGGACTCCGGGCAAGTACCATCGAGTAACCCAGTGCACATAAACCTACCTGGAACCGCTACATTGGCTCCGCCCGAACGTTTTGCCGGAGACCCTAAAAGGTTCGCCGTATTTATGAATCAATGCCGCTTGCACTTTTTATGCAAACCTGGAGCCTTCCCAAGCGATCAAGCCAAGGTAGCCTTTGTACTGTCATATCTCAGCGGCAGTGCGGCGGATTGGTCTATTCCACTAGTCAATCAGGATGACCCGATTCTTCGGGATTTCCAGGGTTTTCAAACAAGCATGGAAACGACCACGCCCGACAAGCGTAGAGGTCCGCTTGCCGAGCTTAAAGAAGGACACTCAGACCTCGCATTTCACCATACCCATGGTCCTTGTAGATCCAGAGCAACCGTCACGCATGCACGGGTTAAAAGCATACGTTGATAGCGGAGCCATAGGAAACTATATGGACTATGAATTGGCTTCCAGGATGAATCTACCTCTCACCCGAAGGACCACCTCTGATGTTATCACCACAGTAGATGGAACGGAAATTGCCTCTGGGCCCGTAACTCATTCCACCACTGAGATGACATTGCTGGGTCAGGATAGGCACCGAGAGGCTATGGTGTTTGATTTAATCAAGGCCCCAGAGTTTCAAGTAATACTGGGGATACCTTGGTTGGAAAAACATAATCCCTGTATTGATTGGCGAGAGAAGAGGATATCCTTCCCAGAATGTGCGCACACCTGTTATCCAAAGAAAACTTTAAACGCAGTCCTGGCCCCAGTAACTCCATCTGCCGTGCAACTACCTGCTGAATACCAAGATTTTCCGGACATCTTCCAAAAGGAACAGGCAAACACTTTACCCCCTCACAGATCGTATGATTGTCAAATAGATCTCATACCCGGCGCACAACCTCCTTGCAGCAGGATCTATGCCCTTACGAAGCCTGAAAACCTTCACCTGCGCCAATACTTAGACCAATACCTTGCTAATGGCTTCATTCGCCGGTCCAAGTCCCCTGCATCTTCAGCTTTGTTCTTCGTGCCCAAAAAGGAAGGTGACCTCAGAACATGCATAGACTACCGCGTTCTGAACCAGATAACCATTAAGAATCGATACCCATTGCCTTTGATCCCTGAACTACTAGACCAGGTAAAGGACGCTTGCATATACACTAAACTAGACCTTCGGGGGGCATATCATCTGGTACGTGTCAAAGAGGGCGATGAATGGAAGACTGCTTTTCGCACCAAGTACGGGTTATTTGAGTATCAAGTGATGCCTTTCGGACTATGTAATGCACCAGCAGCCTTCCAATTCTTCATGAATGATGTCCTCCGAGAACTTATCGACGTTTGTGTTGTCGTTTACATCGATGATATCCTAGTATACTCCTTGTCAGAATCTGATCATGTAAAACATGTCCGAGCAGTTCTGGAAAAGTTACGCCAGCACAAACTATATGCTAAACTAGAAAAGTGCACCTTTCACACTACCGAAGTGGAATTCCTAGGGTTTATTCTGACCCCAAATGGAATCAGGATGGATACGCGTAAGGTGGACGCTATTCTTAAATGGCCTTCACCAAGCTCAGTCAAAGGAGTACAAAGTATGCTTGGCTTTGGCAATTTCTACCGCAGGGTTATCCCAGACTTCTCTCACGTTGTACATCCTATTACAACGCTTCTGCGAAAAAACAAACGCTTTGTGTGGACAAAAGAAGCCGTAAACGCCTTCCAGGAGTTAAAAGCAAAATTCACTTCTGCCCCTATTTTAAGACACCCACGTCCAGAACTTCCATACATAGTGGAAACAGATGCATCTAGTCTAGCCATAGGAGCTGTCCTCTCTCAAAAGGATCACGAAACTAACCAGCTTCACCCAGTGGCATTCTGGTCTAGAAAGTTTTCGGCTCCCGAATTAAACTATGCCATTACCGACAAGGAGCTGCTAGCCATCAAGTCCGCCTTCAAGGCTTGGCGGCATTACCTACTGGGTGCCAGACATACCATTACGGTCATCACCGATCACTGAAACTTCAAATATCTGAAGACCGCCAAGGCCCAATCTTCGCGCCAACTCCGTTGGGCATTGTTTTTCGCCGAGTTCGATTTTGTGATAACCTAGGTTGTAAGAACGGAAAAGCAGACGCCTTGTCCCGAATTGGAATGGGAGAAACGGACACAACCCAAGAACCCGTACCCATAATACCTGCACAGAGAGTTCTCGGCCTGACAACAGTACAGACACTGGAGGACATTCAAGAGAAGATCCAGCAACTCTTTGATCCAAATGCCTTACAGTACTGGGCAAAGAAAGGCCCAGAGTACTCTATCACCAATGATTTACCTTATTACCAAGGCCGGCTTTTTCTGCCACAAAAGGAACTACAAGAACTAGTAATTTCCCGTTACCATGATACCTTACTGGAAGGTCATCCTGGTATTGCAAAAACTGAAGCTAAAATTAAGAAACAATTCTGGTGGCCCACCTGGCGAAAAGACATTAAATTATTTGTCATGTCTTGTGGCATTTGCGCCCAAAATAAAAGTCAAAAGAAAAGACCCGCTGGACTATTACAACCTTTGGACATCCCACCTTGTCATTAGACTTTATCACGGATCTACCCCCGTGCAATGGCTTTAACACCATTTTAGTTATTGTGGACCTTTTTTCCAAAATGGCCCACTTTATTCCTTTAAAAGGGATACCTTCAGCTTTAGTCCTGGCCAAAGAGTTCCTTGAAAACATTGTTCACCTACACGGCTTTCCATCCGTGTTGATTTCGGACCGGGGTAGTCAATTCATTTCGCATTTTTGGAGAAAACGTTGCCAACTGGCGCAGATAGATGTTAGGCTTTCCACCAGTCACCACCCTCAGACCGACGGTCAAACAGAGAGGACCAACCAGACTCTTGAGCAGTACTTGCGTTGTGTGCTACATCAGTCAGAGGGTACTTGGAAAGACATTCTTTGGATTGCCGAGTCTGCGTACAATAATTCCGTACACTCGGGAACTGGACAAAGTCCTTTTTTTACCATCTATGGACACCAACCTCGGACCTTGATTCGTCCCAACACTTAGAGATGCCTGTGGTGGACCATCTCCACGCTGTTATTACACAAGCCTTTAAAGAAGCAACTGCACATTTGTGAAAGGCTAAGGAAAAATACAAGAAAGATGCGGATCTGCACAGGAGTGAAGCACCGCAATACCAGATAGGGGACCAAGTATGGTTAGCCATTAAGCACATCCCACTCAAGGGAACACGGACCTTTAACCCTAGGTATTTAGGACCTTACTCCATCAAGGCCATCATTAACCCTGTGGCTGTCAAGTTGGACCTACCTGCTCATATGCGGATTCATCCCGTCTTTCACGTGTCCCTTTTGAAGCCAGTACAACCAGGAACAAGACTAACCAAACCACCAGATCCCGTCCTCATAGACAGAGAGCCCAAATTTGAGGTTAAAAACATCTTGGACTCAAAAAGAGTGAGATCAAAACTCTTTTATCTAATCGACTGGAAAGGTTACGGACCACAGGAAAGGTCTTGGGAACCTAGTGACCATGTGCATGCACCGCAATTGGTGAAGACATTCCACTGAGAATTTCCAAACAGACCAAAGCCAAGGGGAAGAATGACTTTAGGAGGGGCCTTGAGGGGGAGTGCTGTCATGATGCTTGCCCCCGGGAAACCAGATCAGGCCCAGCAACCCCAAAAGCAGGCATCATGCCATTTTGAGCACGCCCAAAGACCCCAGCTAGGGGCTGTTTGGGTGCAGTCCTGGCGCCTATGGCGTCAGGCTCATAAATATAGAGTCAGTCCTGGTGCCATGGGTGCCAGGCTCATAGTAGAAAAACCCACCTGATGCAGACCATGCTGCATACTTACCTGATGCAGACCATGCTGCATACTTACCTGGTGCAGACCATGCTGCAAAAGGCCTCAAGCCAAATGAGGCTTAGGAGGGACTATTTTACCTGAGGGACTACTTTTTTACTCGGGTGGGGCTATGGAAGGATACTTACCTGGGACTTCTTCCAAGGCTATTTAAACCACGCCCAAACAGCAGCACACGCTTCGCGTTATTCTGCATCCAGCAGCGTAACGCTCACCGTGCCTGCAGCAGCTTCCAGTCTTCTGCCACGCCCGCTTCAAGCCCAGAGCTCCTAGAAATAAGAAGAAAGAAGGAGAAGAGGTTAGAACAGGAGCATCACAGTAATCCTTACCTGAATCCTTGATCCATCACGCACTCGAGCTGGAAGCAAGAAGTCACACGTGCGTCGCCTCGCATCTCGTGGCGCCGCGCTGAACTCACCGGCCTTCGCTGCATCTCCGCATTCCATCGCGATCTTCAGCATCTCCCGGCCGCTCGCCGACACCTAGGGAGACAAGAACAACAAGGTGAGCTAAGGGAAAACAAAAGCACAAGTAAGCAAGCTACCCCCCAAAGACTTACCTGATTACCACAGGGGGTGCTTAGCTCATCTCGGGTCGGCGCAGCTTACACTGCATCTTCGCCGTACCCCGGCCCCTAAGGGGAAAACAAAGGACTATAGGGAAAAACCTATTCCACAATAGACTTACCTAAATCTTACCGGTTGCCACGTGGAACTCTTCGTGATGGCAAACCGGCAACCTGCAAGGAATCGGAAAGAGTGAAGATCAGACATTTTGAACTCTTTCCACCTACCGTCTCACGGCGCCTTGCCTGGATTCTTAGAGTCAATACCGCTCTGGAACTCGCCAATTCCTCCACACCAGTGAAGTAACTGGTCATCTACGCACCCCTGCGTTCGATGCAGGATGGAGAGCTCATCCTTCCAAACCATCAGGTGAGACTAAAGAGGAGATATCAAGAGTGATCTGTGGGAAGACAACGGGGGGTGGGGAAGGTGTGTTAACGCTCAATTTCACGGGTGGTTAATCCCCTTTCTCCTTTGCAGAAGGATATTCCTGTGAGCCAGACGAACTAGGCTGAGTGGGCCAGTCCAGTCAGTCATCTCGGCGCTACGCGGCATGCTGGTGGAAACAACAGTGGCCCAGTTCCGATCGACGCCCCCGTGGGAGCCAGGTGAGCGTAACACTGTCACAGGGCCAGCACACCCACAGGAGTGCTGCATGTCACCATGGGAAAGGTCAGTGCTGATTGCCTAATATTGCACAGACTACTGCCAACGCTCCCTCTAAGTAAATCTCACAGAACACAACACCTCACTAATTTGACACTAACACAGCTGTATGTGTACGCGATGCATGTGCAACAAGACGTCAGTGCACACCACGTATCATCTTGAAGATACAACCCACACCATTAGTCCATGGCACTGGACACATTGAGGGACTGAAAATGGCGTCAATACATCCAGGGACATGTGCATGTGGGCAACAATAATCTGCAGGCATGTGTGACTAGTACAGCTGTCGATCATGAATCGCCTAACATTTACCTTCAATTGCCTCTCATGCAGGTGATAGTGGCTATCCCTTGAAGACGTGGCTCGTCACTCCTGTCCGAAAACCACAGAACAGGCACGAGGAGGACTTACAATCGCTCCCATACCCGTACCCGTGTGGTCATTGAGCAGACCTTTGGCCTGTTGAAGGCACGATTTCGCTGCCTCAGCTGGTCGGGTGGGGCACTCTTCTACAGGCTGAGAAGGTGGCCAAGAGCATCATGGCATGTGTCATGCTGCACAAAATGTGCATCCCCTGGAACGTGCCCCTGCCACCTGACATTGAACTGCTACCACCTGGTGATGATGAAGGGGAAGAAGAAGATGTGGCTGCATATCATCGTGGTGCCGATGCACAGGAGGGACGTGCTGTGCGCCAGTCAGTGATGCACAAAATTTCTGACACACATGGCAGCAGAGTGTGACATGATGGTTGTACAGAGGGCACTGGGTGCGGGGGTACATTTACACTATGCACTGTAAATGAATTAATGACACATGCACAATGATGAATGTCCACTCAGGTTTTGTTTTTCACACAACGGGTGTATTAATGTAAACGTAAGTGCAAAAACCCTCCACCACCCTCACCCCACTCCCCTCCCACCACAACTCCCCCACACACCCTTACCCCCCTCCACAACTCCCCCACACACCTTCACCCCCCTCCCAATCCCCCCACAACTCCCCCACACGTGTCCCATCGAGTCTCAAATGCCTACATGAGGCTGCCCTGACGCTCAATTGGCACTCCCTGGTCCAGGGGGCGGCATGTCTTTCCGGCACAGGGTACATGGCGACCTGCAGAGCGGGCTTGTCTGTGTAGAACTGGAGGAAGACGGTGTGGCCGCCTGCTGTGATTGTGTAGCGAGATACCCTGCCTCCATGGCATCTTCTATGCGGCCTAAGACCTGCCGGAGGGCCAAGACCTCCTCGCAGAGGCGGCTGGTGTTGTCAGCGAATGATTTGGCCATGGAGGCAGTGTTGTTCGTGATGGACCTGCCTAGAAAGGCTAAGTCCTGACGACACTCCTGTCTGGCCAGTCTGTTGTCCTCGACAAACTCCCGCACAAGGGCAGTAAGCACGTCAGACCGCTGTGGCCCTGCGGGTGCACCTGTGGAGGTAGTCGGCCCCTGGCTGTCCTGCCCAGCCTACTCAGCCTCCCTAGTTGTGAAAATTGGACTGAAGTGTCCCTCCGTCTGCTCCTGACCAGGCTGCTCTGGGGTGGTGGCGTGCTCTGTATCGAGGGACGATACTTGGGGGGATGCCGGTGGAGTTGGGGTACGGACCACTTCAGAAACATCGTCCTCCAAGGCCACCCATATGTCGTCCTGTGTGTCCTCCCCAGCCAAACTCGACTCCTCGGATTGTGGTGCCTCGCATGACTCCTCAGGATGGGCAATGGGTGGTGGTGGTGCATCGCCCTCTACGGGCCTTGGTGGCACCAGTGTGATGGGTACCTGGGGTGGCTTGCCTGTTGGTGCACGGCTCCCCCTGGGTTGTCCACTCGAGGTGGAAGGCCGGTTGATGTCATCCTGGGACCTCTTCCGGGGTGTGGACTGTGCAGGGGTTGCGGTCATGGTCAGTACCTGTGGGGGTCGAAGAGAGGGACGGCATGAGTGATGTTTTGATAGGCATCATACATACATTAGGACAATAGCTCATCCACACGATTGGGGGTAATAGGCATTTGTGATTGGATGAGCACGTTCTTTGATACATGGGTGGTTTATGCAGGCCTACGTCAGCGTCACTCATGTTGCCCAAGAGCAGTGCTATCTGACATGCATAGTAATTTGGCCCTGCACACTGTGTGACTCATGGCATTTACATCTTTGTGTGGTATGTGTCATGTACGATATTGCCTTGCAGCAGGCATCTGCATGTGTCTGTAATGCGTCCACCTACTTTGCTGGGAGTGTGTGGGTGGGACCATGGCTTGACTCTTTGAATTGACATATTGGTTGACTTTCATCAGATTTGGCATTGCAATGTTTACTTTGGACACTCACCTCCATCGCCCGATGTTGTGGCGCCACACTCCATCTCGCCAACACCTTCGATACCCTGCATCCCTATCATGCTGGCGCAGATGTCCTCCCATAGGGTGAGCTTGATTGGGGAACTGGGCCCTCCTCCTGTTCCCATGGCCTGGCTGCGGTTCACTGAGAGGATGTTTCGTACCCTCAGTCGCAGGTCGTCCCAGCGCTTGCAACCGTCTTTTATCATGCATGGGGTGTTCCCCACAGCACTGAAATTCTGAGCAACAAGTGCCCAGCTCTCCTTCATTACTGCCTCTCTCTTCATGTTATTAGAGAACACTATGGCAGCATGCTCCTGCAGTGTGTCTACCAGCATCTGCAGCTCATCCTCATTGAACCTTTCTTTCCGCTGGCGGGCAGCTCCCTTCTTCAGGGCCTTGGGCATAGTGGTGTTATTGGTGGATCTTTTCCAAGAAACAGCAGAGTCCGAGGGGTCCTGTGTGGTGAGGCTGGCAATGGATTGTGTTTTTAAAGATGGCCACCGTGCTCCTTCCCGCTCCTGTGCGATGACGTTACTTCCAGTTCCGCTTATTAGCAGTGACCGTAAATAGCAGTGACCGTTATTAGCGGTCACCGCTATTTACGGTCACCGCTAATGCCGCTTTGGAACTTGTTCCGCTTATTAGCGGTGACCGTAAATAGCAGTGACCGTTATTAGCGGTCACCGCTATTTACGGTCACCGCTAATGCCGCTTTGGAACTTGTCGGTAGTGTTATCTGCGCTATGCTTGATGCCGCTAAGGGCATTTTAGGATCCTTTAACGGCATGGTGCTAATGACCTTATCGGCATGGCGTAAAGCTTGTCCCCGCAAATTCGTAATAGTACTCTATTAGTGGACTGGTGACTGCCCGGACACGCTATTTACGCCATGCCGGTAAGGAGCATTCCTTACCTCTAGACTCGGAATGAGGGCCTATGTATAAAATGGTTCTCCGGTGTAATTCGACTTCCTTTTGAAAATGTTCATTTCGGTCGACCTATTTTTTTTATCTTTTTATGGGGAAAACTTTCAAAAAGACAACAGCATACTATATACAATGGCACTATCCTGTAGACAAAGTCATTTTCTTGGAGCAAAGGCTTGATATTACCCAACTGGCTCTGAACTTGAAATTAACTACCTATTCTCTAGTGGCTACTGGGTGGTGCTGTGTTGTGGGACTTTGCTGAAATGGCTAATTCCGCTTTCACATCTTTGAACGCTTTTTTTACAAGCCTTTTAAATCCAATATAACTTTGCTGGTGTATATATATATATATATATATATATATATATTACATGGCTAGCGGTAGCGGCTGTGTAGTTATGGTTAAGTTACTAAACTCATAGGAAGAAGAGCACTTTTTCTAGGAAGAGCACTTTTTCGGTGGCATATAACTTTGTTCCCCCTGGACCAATTCTCCCCAAACTTTGCAAAAAAAAGTATATGGCCAGCTCTGAATTTCTTTGTAAAGTTGGAAAAGGTGTTGTGCGGGGTGGGGGAAGGGCCACGGGGGGGGAGGGGCGAAGTTATAGGGGGGAGACACATTTTGTTTTTCCCATAGACTGAATGGGGAAAAACTTTGCGCATGGCTACAGCCTGAACGGCTGGAAGGATATTTACCAAATATGCGGCAGGAGCGGGGGCTTGGGCTGGAAAGCGTGCTTTTGTGTTTTTGGTGGAAATCCGACCAGTACTTTTGTTGCAAATCACAGAAATGTATGTCCCAAAAAATGTGTGACAACTGGGTCCGCTACACTGTCCCATTTCCCGGTTCGCTCCGCTGACCGCAGTCTGATTGGCGTGCGGCACACTGTGATGTCGGCGAAAATTGGACGTGCCCGGTGGTTGGCTGGAGGGAATAATGCTGTGCGTCAAAGTTTTCGGGAAACGCTGCCATGGTGTATCAAAGGATAGTGTTGTGGTGTGTGTGGCAAGACTGTAAGGCATTGTGAGCATGGCTGGGAGTGTTGTACGTATTGGTGTGCACACTCAAAGGGGTCTGATGAGGCTCCGCTTCGGCATTCCATTTACCTGTTCGCTGAGCGGAGAAAGGTTTGAGTGCAGTGCAGTGTGCGGTCACGGGATGTCTGTTAAAGGTGTTCAATGACGGCGGCATGTAGTATGGGAGGACAATGCAGCGGAGAAAGGGATGGAGAAACATAATGGACGTTATTTGGTGGTGGGAAGAAGGGATAGAAAAGGTGCGGGAGTGAGAAATGGTTCATGTGATATACCTCATTTGAAGAAGACGCTGCCTTGCCAGCGGTAGTAGTTCGTACTGCGCCAATGTGCAGTTACGTGAACAGACAACACTGTTGCATGGTGATTGCAGGCAGCGTTCGTAATGACATGGCAGCTGCAGAGTAAATGTGTTTCTGTGATGAGTGGTGGCAGGCACACTTGCAGAAGGGCAATGCATTGCAGGACACTTGCGTAGTATGGTGTGTTGTGTGAGGTAAGTCTGTATCCCTTTCGATGCACGGCTGCAGCCCTAGCACAGAAAAGTGTGTCCACTGGTTGGAAGTAGGTACTACATTGTGACTTTGTGTGTGCTTTGGCTGAAGTGCACATAATGTTGGTAGCATGGGTGTGGCGATTGGTAGAACAGTGTACACTTGTCAGTGTATGGGTGGACATGCAGCAGTGACGAGTCGTGTAGTGTGTTGCATGGCTGCAGTAACGGAATGGTGTACATATGGAAAAGGTCACGGTGCACCTGGATCTTATATGTGCTTGCCTAGTGGGTAGTGCCGAGATTAGTAAGTGTCGCAGTGCACTACAAATCATTGGTTGTAAGTACGTAGTAGTGTTGAGAGCAGGTGGAATGCAGTGACGCTTGTATTCTTTGGTTGGGATGCTTATAGTGCTTAGTGATAGGAAGTGGGTACCGGTGCCAAACACAGCGATCTGTGGCTGCATTACGGTAAGTGGAACACGTGTGCCTGCCTCCCTGCTTTATGGTGTGGTGAATGGGTGGAAGTGGTGGTGCGTATGTTGCATTTCTGATGTCTGCTATATGACTATATGTTCGACTGCATGGCTCTGTTACGTTGTGGTGGGTGTGGCCTAGGCCTAGACTGTTGGGTACATGGCCGAAGGCCGTAGGCCATGCACCCAACAGGCTAGGCCTGCATGTGAGCCACCAGAACATAATGCACTGATGCAGTTGTTACTCTGCATGCCTTTCAAGTTGGTGGGTATTACACAGTGGTTGAGGAGGACATTGAACAACTGGTAGAACAGTAGAAGTGAGTTGGTATGTGTACATTAGCGTACAGTGTTAATGATGGGCCTTGTTGCACAATAGGGAGGACATGTGACCATTTGTGTTTCATTTGCTTAGGCCCTTGTAAGACCCTTGCTGTAGGAAATGTTGTTACACATTGCGCCATGCAAGGAAGTCTTCAGCATGACAAATTTGCTATATGGAGAATGTACCCAGCCGCTCACATGCCGTTCTGCACAGGCAACACAATGGCATAGAGCCGTAAGAGGTGACAGTGCACCTGGTTCTTGTATGTGCTTGTGTTGTGTGTATTGCCCAGATTAGTGAGTGCTGCAGTGCCCTACGCAGCATTGTGTGTATGCACGTAGTAGAGTGTTGGGAGCAGGGTAAATGTTGTGAAGAGTGTCTTGTTTGGGTGATATGTTTATAATGCTTTGCAATCGGAAGTGGGTTGCGGTGGCAAACATAGTGATATGTTTCTGCATTATGAGAAGTGCAACACGTGTGTATGCCTCGCTGATTTATGATGTGGTGGTTGGGTGGAAGTGCTGGTGCGTATGTTGCCTTTCTGATCTATGGTATATGGCTATGTGTTCGCCTGCATGGCTGTGTTATGTTGTGCAGGTAGCAGAGTGATGGGAGTAGGCCCAATGTTGTGAAGATTGTATTCTTTGGTTGGTATGCTTATAATGCTTTGTGATAGGAAGTGGGTAGCGGTGTCAAACACAGTGATATGTGTCCATATTTAGGTAAGTGGAACAAGTGTTCCTGCATCCCTGCTTTATGGTGTGGCGTTTGGGTGGAAGTGCTGGTGCGTATGTTGTCTTTCTGATGTCTGGTATATGCATACATGGTCGCCTGTATGGCTCTGTTATGTTGTGGTGGGTGTGGCATAGGCCTAGAGTGTTTGGTACAAGACCGAAGGCTGCAGGCCGTAGGCCATGCACCCAACAGGCTAGGCCTGCATGACAGCCACCAGAAAATAATGCAGTGATGCAGTTGTTAGTCTGCATGCGTTTGAAGTTGGTGAGTAGCACACAATGGTTGTGGACAAAATTGTACACTTAATAGAACAGCAGAAGTGAGGTTCTATGCGTACATTAACATATGGTGTTTATTAGTGGCCCTGTTGCACAACAGGGAGGCACACGTCACCTTTTTAGTTTCTTTTGGTTGGGGCCTACTATGACGCTTGCTTGCGGAAGTGTTGTTACAAATTGCGCAGTGGAAGGAAGCCTTGTGGATTACAAATGTGCAATATGGATAATGTATACAGCTAATTACATACCCTTTAGCACAGGCAACACAATGTCATGGATGCATGCATGTGAAGATGAGGACAGGGTGGAAGTTGGCATGCACTATTGGCGATGGGGAGTGCATTACACATGACATGAGGAGTAGAAGATGGGTTGTAGTAGAGTGTGTTGTCAGGGCCAAGCGGTCAGTGCCGGTACAGCAATGGTAGAAGGGGAGTTCAATGAAGACATGAAAATTGAAACTTACACTGTAGTACGGCGTGTTGCATGTGCTACGCCTGTAGCTTCTTTGATGAATGGGTGGGTACAATGCATCGCAAAATATGTGCCCTGGAGTGCATTAGATTTGACATTATTGCCTTTGATGTGGTATTTGTGATTATTGCATAACATATTGGATTCCTGGGCATAGGGATTGGTTGCAATTTTTTACACTGCATACTGGATGCCTGGACCTCAGGGAGTAACAACTTGTGTAGTGTGTCCTGGCTACTTGTTCACTTGGATGACTGTGTATTGTAGTATTGGGTGTGGCCCAGGTGTATACTGTTGGGTGTATGGCTAAAAGGCCACAGGGTGAGGCGAGGTCTCAAAGAGCCTAGGCATGCACTGTAGTACGCCACCATAACACAGACATCTACTTTTAAGTATGTATGTGTCAAATGGTGGTGACGTTCAATAAATGGTTGTGCAGGAGCTTGTAGATGTGGTAGAACACCACCAGTGACCTCAAATGCGTGCAATTCTATATGGTGTACATTATTGCACCACCGTTGACATTAGGGAGCCACATGGCTCTATTACAGTTTGTCATAAGTTGCCTTTTCAAGCACCCACTGTATGTTACGTTTGTGAATTGTGGTTTGTGGTAAATGTTCCCCTTAATGAGATTTGTGTTGTGGTGGATGTGGGTAAGGACTAGACTATTTGGTACATGGCCAAAGGCCGTAAGCTATGCATCCAAGAGCGTATCCCTTGATGGCACCGGCATACCATAATGCAGCCCTGCTGAGTTGCCTTGGTATCTCTCAGAGGATGGTGACCTTCAAATAATGTGTGCTGAGAGCATTTGACACTTGGTTGAGCACCTGAAGTGAGGTGCTATGTGTTCACAAGCACATGGTGTAGGCAACTGCACGTGTTGCATTTTAGGGAGCCATATGTCAGCATGTGCTTTTAAAATGGGATTCCCTCTACATGACCATTGACTGAGGAAGTGTGTTATCGTATTGCACTATGAAAGGAAGTGTTTACCATCGCAAAGTTGCATAATGGAATCAGGCAGCAGGGAACGTCCATTTTGTGCTAATCTTATCCGTTGCCGCATCGCACTAAGCTCAAGTGCCCTTTTGGCACTAAATGATAGTCCCCACCCCTGAATCTGACATCACTCGACGCGTACGGCCCATTTCACAATGCAAATGTATGTCTCGTGTCAACGTTCTCTGCTAATGGCGTGTCTTCATGGAAATGGCAGGATGCCTCTTTCCTCAAGAAGTATAAACAGACCGCTTCCCATCAGACATCAGAATTGCTTGTTCGGTCGGTTCACGGTCTTTTTTCGAATAAACTGTGACTCGTTTCTTGCTCGTAGCCCGTGTGAACAGATACTAGTGCCAGCTTTACTATCGATTTTAATTTTGTCGTATCATGGCATCAATAATGCCCTGATACGAGCCTGAGTATTCCGAGGCTAAATTAGTGGAAAGAGAAACATGCGGAAACAATGGGGCTTCGGACGACAGTTGGGAAGACGAATCCCCCGATCAAGAGCCTGAGTCTAGTCGCATGGACGACGTCTCCACCTGGTGTACCTGCAATCGGTGCAAGGTCATGCCAACCGAGGTGAACTGCTGCTGCCGAGAAAACTCTGGATGCTTGGCCTACATATCGGAAGAAGACACACCACTGCTATGTGTTACCGAGCTGCATGACTTCAGGGCAGCCTGCCTCACAAGGTCCATCTTGAGGATTATGATGGTGCTTATGCACGAACTTCGAGCAACAGTTTGCTCTCGCAATCCAAGTAACAAGTAAGTGTGCTCTAGATGTGATTTAACGTAGGACATGGATGTCTCCTATATTATTGTAACTTTTTTACTATCGCTACCAAATTAATGTAGTCTGGCAATTCAATATTTCTCTCACGCTCTGTTCAAATCATAGTGGTCATCTTATGTGTCTTTCATGTAGAACCAAGAAACAATATTTCTATGTCCCCCAAACGTTATGGATTGCATGGGTGTTCACTTATGTGATGTGTCTACACTTTAACGCCCATGTTCATTGATCCATGAAGTAACATTTGTTCTGGCTACTATGCCATACAATACAAGTTTGCATGTTCAACTAAGGTTTGTACACTTATCATGTTCATATAAAGTTACAGCTTGTATGTTTCTCTTCCACAGGTGGTACAGGCTGGTGGCCTATCGTTCGTTTACATGTTGGCTTTTTGGTAGGCTTGGACACCGCGTTCAACGAGTCTGTGTCGTTGGAGCCATTCACACCAAATTCCCTAGTGACAGCAGACAGTACAGGGGATTCCCCCACACTGTGCAGCAACCAGAAGTGTACAATGTTTAGTACATATTTGACTTCAACATCAGCAACCGAATAAAATCAAATTTGAAATTTTAATGAATAGTTGTTTCAATTTTTCTGTGAATCAAGGACACGCTAACTTGTCCTGGCAGGGCTGGTGAGTGTACATAGTCCCCAAAATACAAATAAAAGCTTTAGTAAATGGACACATCCAGAAGGGAATGAGACTGGGAGAGTGGTTGAGGGAAGTATAAAGGCTTTATGTAAAGTCAGCACACAGAGAACTCTGCTGCATGTCGGTCGGCCGCGCTCATCTGGCCGTTGTGAAGGCCAGATCAATTCCACGGGTGTTGGTCAGTCCTGACTTTCCAAACTACATAACATTTTTTTACACGCAATGAATAATGCAAATCGTGTACAACCCCTAGAATGTGGGGATACCTATAAATAGAAACTACATATAAACACGTTTCATTTCAAGGCCTTTGTGGGCGTAAGGGGTGCAATGGTCTTACTCTCCTGGTGCATGATTAGAGGATTACATTCGAGATTTATTTATTTGTCCTGGTGCCATCAGACAAGAATGAGTGAAGCGACACGTGTTGGTCTTAGCAAAAAATATGAGGATAGGTTATATTGGGGGCACTCTAGGGCGGCCAGTGGATAAGGCTCACGCTTCTTCTACATCAAAGTGAGAATGTATGGGCACATGGGGCAACAATGCGAAAACTTCCACAGGACGGGGTGAAAGGCTCAAGAGCAGTTTTGTGGAGATGGATGAGGGCAGCATTTCACACACATGGCAGATGAGCTCGGTGGAATACACTGTTTGCTAGCAGCAATTCAAGCCAGTACATCTGTGTGAAATGAGTTTGTCTGGCACATGCTCAGGGGGAGGAAAAGGTGGAGGCCGGCTGTGTTCGTGGCGCTGCAAAATGAGAGAGGACGCTTCACATTCATCTGAACGTGGCCTACTCCAAAATTGAGTCAGAGGTTTATACAAAATGGATTCGGCTGTGTCCTGCAGTAGGCCCTCTTCTATTGTTGCCAGGATTTCTCTTCTGGCACCAGTGATGAGGCAAAACAACTCCTCCTTCCTTACACTGGCAGGATGTCCTCATAAGTGTAGATTCAAGGAGTTTGGAGTTTTATGTGGGACAGCCGGTCCCCTGCGCACAGATTCAGTCTATGGTTTGAGTATTGCCTGCAGCCTGGCACATGGTTTGTCTAAGAACCAAAACTCCAGAGTTCCCAAGAGGTTAGGTACTGGGTGGAGTGACAAAACCTTGTTTGGTGTGAGCGCCCACACCAAACAATGTTTTGTCACCCCACCCTGTCCTCATAAGTGTGTCGCCTCCATTCAGCAGTTTTTTCCGGCCAGTTTCCCCATGCCTCTTGGGCATCCAGCCCCCCTCCAGTATCAATGGCAGTTCGCACCTGTGGCCCTGCCCTCTCAGGGGTACTGGCAGGATGGAAATGTCTGAGCTGCCCTACACCTTCCACACTTCAAAGTTTTCTTCTGCAAAGTGACCATTTTACTTAGGACATCCCGAGACCCAGTGTCTGCAGGACTGTTGCCTTGATGCAGACCGCACACTTCAACCCACATAAGTGTGTCGCCTCCATTCAGCAGTTTTTCCAGCCCCTTTCCCCATGCCTCTTGGGTATCCATCCCCCCTCCAGTATCAATGGCAGTTCGCACCTGCGGCCCTGCCCTCCCGAGGATGCTGGCAGGATGGGAACATCAGAGCTGTGCTACACCTTCCACACTTGAAAGTTATCTTCCGTAAATAGCGGCCATTGTACTCAGGGCATCCCGAGACCCAGTGTCTGCAGGCCGGTTGCCTTGATGCAGACTGCGCCTCTTCAATCCACAAAAGTGTGTCGCCTCCATTCAGCAGGTTTTTCCGGCCCTTTTCCCCATGCCTCTTGGGCATCCATCCCTCCTCCAGTATCAATGGCTGTTCGCACCTGTGTCCCTGCCCTCCCGAGGGTGCTGGCAGGATGGGAATGTTCGAGCTGCGCTACACCCTCCACACTTCAAAGTTATCTTCTGCAAAGCGGCCATTGTACTCAGGGCATCCCGAGACCCAGTGTCTGCAGGCCTTTTGCCTTGATGCAGACCGCGCCCCTTCAATCCACGTAAGACCATGCCATAAACACGTCACTCATTCACATACACAGCCCCTTTTTTAAATTCTTTTTAAACCCCTAGATATTTACCCTGACAACATCTGTGAGCACTGGAAGTCAACTCGTGATAGTGCTACCTGTGATCATCTGTGAGCACTGGAAGTCAACTCCAGATCGTGCTACCTTTTCTCCTGCTACTAACTACCCGGCTTGCTGAATCTCATTGAGTGATAGTCAAGGTAAGTCCGGTCACCTGATCGTCTCTCTTTGATCTCTGTAAAATTCTATCTATTTCAAAGGAATGTACCCAGTAGTGTAATGTTCATTCATCTCATTGCCTTTACCATTGTCTTCTATTTAATTGGTTCTGTCCACAGTATATAGCAAGTGTCAACATTGTCATTTGGGATAGAATTGCATCCTTAGCGGACCATGTATATAAGCATTTTCCCGTTTAGATGCAAGAAAGTACATTCAACGGATGACTAACACGTTACGATTTGCGTCATCTCCATCAATTCTGTATGAAAGTTACCCTATTGTATAGTCGACTACGCCAAACAGGTTTTGCTTCTGTGACCAAAGCAAACATTGCATAGAAACATTATGATATAATTCCATCACAATCAACCGTTCGTGTAAAACATTATTCTAACCATATGTCCTTTATTTTAACCGTTTTTTAAAACAGATTTTTCAAGAATGCCTGCGTGTATGGTTGCCAATTGCCGTTCTAAGACCCATTTCAAACCTGAGGGCACAATAATGCATACATTCCCGAGGAATATAGATCTAATAAGAGAATTGGTCAGATATTGTGGATTTGCGCCAGACGAGCTGAAAATTAGAACCCTGGCAGTCTCGATGGACTTGAAGGGCAATAAATACTGCATATGCAGCAAGCACTTTGCCCTGGATATGTACAACCCATCGCAGTACACAAAGAAGCGTTGACTCAGAACCTCTCGTAAATTGCTTCCGAATGCAATTCTAACTCTATTAATGTACACACGGTACCAGATGAGTTCACGATGTTGAATTAGCTGTAGATGATGAATTAGCTGTAGGCCTTGGGGTACCGAACAGATAACTACATGAACAGATTTGTGCTTTCGGTGTAATTGTTTCTTACTAAACTTTGCATATTTAATAGATTGTATTACTTTAGAACTATACCACATTTTGCTACACATCTGTCCCTGGTTTTATGAGCATCGGAGATGACTATGCAATAGTGCACTTAGAAATAAGCATAATCTTATCGTAATCGGTTGTTTCACATTTCAATTCTTTTAGGCGAGCCTGTTGACTGAAGCACAGACCCTCGATACTGGCGACAACACCAAAAATTCAAGTATACCAATAATGAGCCATACAGACTTGCAGAGGTTCATATTATTGACAGTTGGATCTTCCCACACATCTAATGCAAATCCAAATTTCACTTTATCACTTTGTGGCAATTCACTGAAAATGAAGGAACTAGATTCTGCATCCTTTTCTTTCCCGGAGTCGACAACCACTTTGAGCGCTTATCAGGTAGTTTTATGATAACACGAATGTATTATACATGGAATTCTAAATAATATGAACGTTTATGTATCCCGCCGTTTCTTTACATAAGAGTATCAATTTTGCGTTTTCATATATATGTACCAAATGTCTGCATCCAATAGTCTCTGTTCAATTTCGCTGTTTTCATCCATTCTAAAACAAGTACTGTGCTACAGGGTGATGATGGTACCTCGACTACAGTTACATCATCCTTTGGAGCTGTTCCCGAGTCTGAGGTATGCAGAATGCAATGCCAAATGCTTCAGTGCAACATTAGAATAAGTTAGTTTTGCTTGGTGATCTCCGATCGAGTGCACTAGCCATCAATCAGGCAAAAATTCAAAATGTCCATTTAGCCTAAATGACGGATACGGTTTACGACTGTATGTATGTAAGCGACTTGTGGGTTGAAAGAATTTGATTCCAAATAGGTTTTTTGTTTGTTTTTTAAACATGAATATTCGAAGGGATGTATACAAGGAGGTGAATTAGAAGAGGAGGCACAAGGATCAGAGATGGTGGACCAGCTTGCAGGTGCGGTCACACCGAAAAAGATGCTTGCACAGACAATGAAGATGATAGCACAGAAATACAAGAAAACAAGGGTAAGTTACAGAGATATTCGTTTGGGGAAAGTGTTATATACTGCATGTTGGATTTACATTGAACATATTTTTACAACCCATCTCCTAGAGGCCCAGAAGCATAAGAACTATGAGCACACAGACAACATATAAAAACCAAGGATGCTGCTTGCCAAACAGATCTCACCATGGATCAACTATTATTTGAGGTGCAGCGTGTTCCAGTCAATAAGCAGACTAGAGATGCTTGTGCCCAATGGCCATAAAATGAATGGAATGTGACCGGCGAAGCAAGCAAAGTGTTGTTGGACCATTGCTACAATGTGAGAACTGGACAAGATGAAGATGACACTGAATATAGGGAAGATGCTCTTGAATTACTCACTGACCCCATCACACAATCTACACCCGCAAAAAAAGGGCCAACCAATAAACCATCGACATTGGTGGTTTCTCCAATTCGTGAAAAATTAACACAAGATGATATAACAGAGGCTGAAGCTTCAACTGAATTGACAGAGGACCTTGCCAAAGATCTGGACTTCAGTGTGGGCAGTTCGCCGGATAGGTCCACCACAGTTTAGTCAGAAACCACATTGACGCAGGACGATAATCTGGTAAAGGAGCACAAATACATTGTATTCGACAGTTGCCTAGTACAGTTTATACTGATGATGAAATGTGTCCATCCAATGAGGGGGGTAGAATGCTGGAAGCCATTGGTGAATGTTACTCGTATATCACCAGGCACAAACCTGAAAATCAAAGCCACCTGTGCCCTGCTCCATTTTCATGGTCTGCTCAACCGATGCTGGGCAAAGTGCCAGCTGATAATCTAGTGTGTGCAGCAGCTTTGCTTTTCAGTGGTTCAAGCTTTAGTAAGTTGTCCAGTTTCTGTACATTTGTGGGACTTCAGTTCCTCACTAAAACGCAGTATTTCAAATTTCAACATGGATTTTTATTCCCTGCAATCAGTGAAGCTTGGAAAATTGAACAAACATTCTCTGGCAAATGGTTCAGGCTAGCTGGCGATGGACAGTGCGACAGCCCTGGTTTTTCAGCAAAGTACTGCACATACCACTTTCAGGACATGGACACTAAAAAAATAGTGAGTTCTGTGGTCGTGCAAGTGTCCGAATATAAATCCTTAGTGGCCATGGAGAAACATGGTTTTGTAAAATCCCTGCAAGATCTCCAATCGAGGGGAATGCAAATAGACCTCATAGCAACCGACAGACATGTTTCAATTGCAGAGGTCATGCGCGAGCAATTTCCAAACATTCGCCATCAATTTGATGTCTGGCACGTAGCTAAATCAATCAATAAAAAAATCACAGCTGCTGGTAAAAAAAAGGGTTCTGAAAATATTTTGCAGTGGTCCCAGTCTTTCAGCAACCATCTTTGGCAGAGCTCCAAAACTTGTGATGGGTCTGTGGAAATTATAATTGAAAAATTGGGCTCATTAATGCACCACTGCTCCAACGTTCACTCATGGACAGAATACCAACATTTTCACAAATGTGAACATGGACCTTTATCGAAGGAGCAGGAACGCAAGAAGTGGTTGGTTCCATCTTCACCTGCACACAAAGCTCTTGAGAAGATCGTGTTTGATAAAACTCTATTAAGAGATCTGAAGGGACTCACAGAATTCTGTCACACAGGAGATTTGGAGGTGTTCCACAATGTTTGTTTGTTTTATTACTTGTATTGTGCTCCAGACCCTTAAGTATCAGGGATCATTGCATAGGATCACTTGTAGCTAGGTTACACATAATAATCACACACAGAATACAGTTTAGTTACACAGCAAAGCAAATTATATACATACATGTTGTTCAGGATAAGTCATGGGTATGGTCAGGGGCAATGCATTACTTGTCAGAGTCTTTGAGCCACCTTATAAGGTTCTGATGGAATTTGAGGTAGGGTTGATCCTCTCGCAAAGGAAGGGGTAGTGAATTCCAAAGTTGAGTTGCCTTGACCTGGAAACTAAGTCCTCCGACTCTAGCGAGTTTGAATCTTGAGGCTAAAAGGCAATTCGTACTGGATGATCTGGTAGGTCTTGTAGGAATTATATTGGTGAGTCTCTCTGAGAGATAGTGAGGTGCAGCGTTGTTTAGACATTTATATGTGAGTGACGCAACTTTTAATTGGAATATTTTGTGAATTGCAAGCCAGTTATTAGATTTTCTAGTTTCAGAGATGTGCTCTCTCCTCGAAATTCCAAGTGCTGCTCTAAGAGCATTATTCTGGAGGAGCTGGATTCTCTTGATGGTTGCCTTGTTAGCCCCAATGTATAGGGCATTACAATAATCCAGCTTCGAGTGCTCTAGCCAGGGTGATGCAGCTATTGTTGGAGAGGAAGGGTTTACCTGCTCGGATCAATTTGCAAGTATATGCAGTGGCAGAGGCCATCGCAATAACCTGCTTATTAAAGGTGAGGGTGGAATCCAAATAGACACCCAGGGTTTTACCTCATTGACGGCCGTGATAGGGTTGTTGTCAATGTTGAAGGTGGAATAGCTAGGTTCAATTTTCTGAGAGTAGAGGAGGTGCCCAGGATGATAATCTCTGTCTTATCATCATTCAGGCATAGTCCATGGTTGGCCATCATGCCTGGATGATGAGATACACACTGTTCACCAAGGCCAAATCCTTGTCATAATCCCCAGTAAGTGGTTATCATCTGCATAATTAGTGTAGGTGATACCAAGATGGTCCAGATCATCAAAAGGGTCTTTGTGAAAATGTTATATAGTGTGGGAGAGACGCATGAACCCCGGGGCACTCTGCAGGTGATGGGGATGGGGTCTGCGGCTGCAGTGGGGGAGAAGACCCTCATAGTCCTGTTATTGAGAAAGGATTGTATCCATACTATAGCTTCTTCAGAGAAATAAGCAGCCGAGTCCAAGTGGCTGCAAAGGACCTTGTGGTCCACAAGGTCGAAAGTAGCTGATAGGTCCAAGAGGAGGAGTAGGGCTGGTTTCCCTTTTATCCATGAGCTCGTCGATCTGGGCCTTTAGGTCCATTAAAGCTGTTTCAGTTCCATGCTGAGGCCGAAAACCAGACTGGCATGCTCCTAGCAAGTGGTAGGATTCCAAGTGTTTCTGTATTTGTGAATATCCCATCTTGTCTATGATTTTCAAAAGAAATTGCACTATTGTGATCGGTCGGTAATTGGTGGATATGGCAGGGTCTAGCCTCTGTTTTTTGAGTAAGGTAAGTACCCAAGATTCTTTGAGGTTGCTTTGTATATATCCTGTGGAAAATGAAGCGTTGATAAGTTTCGAGATAAAGGGAGTCCGGTCTCTGGCTGCATCCTTTATCAGTTGGGCAGGGCATTGATCTCCCTGGCAGTTGGATGGTTTGAGCGATAGAATCATTTTTTCAGTCTCGATGATGGAGACTTTAGAGAACTTAAAGCGAGGGGGGCATGTGGTATTTTTGGGAAGTGTGGAAGAGATTTTGTGAGGGGGAGTTACGGTAAGTGATGCTTTTTTCTTGGCAATTTTATCTTGTAGAGTGGCAACTTTGTTGGCAAGTGCTTGCTGTATGTTAGAGCACCAGGATTTATCTTTTACATAGTTGTCTGGCATTGGGGTGGGGGCTTCTAACTCTTTCAGGATAACAAAGAGTTCCTTTGTGCTTGAATTGGCTTGAGACATTCTAGTGTTGTAAGTTTCACGTTTGGCCAACCGTATTTCACTTTTATAGAGAACCGTTATATTGCTAAGCTTAGTTTTATTTTCATCGGAGAGTAGTAGTCTCCAAGATACCTCACATTGTCTTTTTTTAGTGCGTAATGATTTGAGGTGTGGTGTGTACCAGGAATTGAGGTGAGCTTTAGGTTTACTTTGTCTCATTTTAAGTGGTGCGATTAAGTCAAGTGAAGTGGACATGGTTTTGTTATACTCATTCACCCAGGGCTCAGGTTCTCTGGCAGAGAGTTGAGTTTAGGGAGAATCAGGGGAAGTAGATTGTCCAAGGTAATGTTCTTTTTGTTCCTTGGTGGAATGGACGGGGCCATCTGAGTGGGAATGGAGGTCGGTCTTTTAGTTGCTAGAGAGAATGCCACAAGGTGATGGTCTGTCCAGATCTGGCGGGAGATTGACGCAATAGCAATGTTACAATTGTAATCTGCCACCCAGTCGAATATTCTTCCTTTATTTTGTGTAGGGTGGAGCACTCTTTGGGTGAGGCCAAGTTCTGTCACAATTTTGGCAATGCTAGTTGCATGTGAGTCTTTAGGGTCATTGAAGCCTAGGTTAAAGTCCCCTAGTAGGATGATTTGGGAGGAATGTTTTAAGTCATTGGAGGGGATAGTACATATATCCTCCTCAAAGGTGTCCATGGGGCCGGGAGGTTCATATATCAGGTGGATAGTGAGAGTCTGAGAGTTGTTAGCAGATAGCTTAGCTATGAGACTTTCACAGGATTTGATGTCGAGGGATGGAACAAATATGATAGAGAGATTAGATTTGATAATAAGGGCTAAATAAGGGCTATGTCTCCTCCCCGTGCTTCACTTTTGTCAGATCTTAATATGGTGTATTCCTTGGGAATAACTAGCATTAGGGCAGGGCCAGCAGCGGCATGAAGCCAGGATTCAATAATAGCCAAGAAATCAAGGTTTTCAATCTGGATAAGATCGGCTATCTCAATAGCATGGGCTACCAACAATCTGGCATTTATTAAAGCACCCTTGAGGTGAAGGCTGGTAGATATTGGGGTTTCAGGGATTCCTGTGGGTAGGGTACTGGATGTAGAATGGGTGTTTGGCGCATAAGCCTTTGGCGTGCTGTGTGGGCTTTTTGCGCTAATATTGGAAGTTTCAGTGGGTGGGGTGGTCTTTGCCTTCCTGCGGTTTGTGGTGGGAAGAGTTCTAGTTAGTGGCTCATATAGTTTAGCTAGTCTAGAACTAAGTCTTTCGTTTCTAGCAGTAATGTTACATGATTGAGTGTCGTGTGTGGGAGCTTGCTGTGATCTCACAAAGTTGTTCGGCGTGCTGTGTGGGCTTGTTGCGCTAATATTGGAAGTTTCAGTGGGATGGGTGGCCTTCCTACAGTTTGTGGTGGGAAGAGTTCTACTTAGTGGCTCATATAGTTTAGCTAGTCTAGAACAAAGTCTTTAGTTTCTAGCAGTAATGTTACATGATTGGGTGTCGTGTGTGGGAGGTTGCTATGATCTCCCAAGGTTGTTAAGGTTGATCAGCGGTTGGGAGTTTGGCAGGATAGTCTGGGTCATTGTGGCATTTGGACCCGAGAGATAGTAGGGAGCTAGAGGGGTCCTATATTTGCCGGCTAGAGCTGAGAGTATTGTAGTGGGGAGGAGTAAGAGAAGCTCTGCAACACGCATCTTGTAATTGACGCAGTGGTTAAATGTGAGCTTAAGGTGCCAGCGGTCAATGGGCTAAATACAGTGAAGCGGGCTAGTTCGATTTAAGGATATGCAGGGCAGGCTAATTAGTACTAGAAGATGCACGGTAGGCTAGTTCAAATTACCAAAGGTACAATCAAATATGCTAATTCAGTTCATAGGAAATACAAAAATGCGGAATAGGCTAATCCAGTAATAACGGCAACATATAGGCTAATTCAAATTATAAGAGATGCAGTAGAATACGCTAATTCCATTTGGTAAGTAGTCATTAAAATAGGCTGAGGCGGTGTGCGAAGAGAGCATAATGGACTGAATCAATTATCTGAAGCGAGTAAAGCAGAGTAGGCTAATTCAATACTGGTGGCAGCAAGGTAGGCTGGTTCCAGTTACAGGCGATGCAGTAAAGTAGGCCGATTCAATTATCTAAGGCAACAGGTAGGCTGGTACCGTTTGTACAGGCGCGGCCGGATAGTTAAGTCTATTAGCAAGCAACACAACTGGAAAAACGATTTTGATCTACCAAGACATATATATATAACATAAAGAGGCTGTTCACTTTGATTGATGCATAATATTTGTTTGCAGAAGTCGCATGTGGCGCAGTCTGTATGTTACGATCGTAGTTAGATTGATGGCATGAGGTGCTACATGTAGACACAGTTCGAGTGCAGAGTGCTGGATTAGCCCAGCGAACAGCGTTGCACAAATAGTTAGATTAGGCAGTGCCTTTTAGGCTCTTAAAGTGCCTAAAGTACCGGCCCAAGAGATTGTATTTCGGTATACACGGTATGGAGTCTCGCACACTACTTGCGTTATTAGCGCATAACGAGAACATAGGCAGACAACAATCTAGAACTGCTGGGAAATTTGGGATGCTTCGATACGAAATGGCCTTTGGAAAAAGAACCAAAAAGTGGGTGGTCAAGCCAATATACCAGGAAATGGAATTCGATTTCGTGAAAGATCTGATTTTGACTGTGTTGGATATGCATACTCATGGAATTGTTCCTGGTTTGGTTCCTAGGACCCATACATTGCCACAAAACATTGCAAATGTGCCCTGTCCACCGAAAGCAGAACTGGTAGAACAGTTCGCTTCCCTATACAAATGATTATCAGCTATTTATATGTTCAACAATTTTGATACATTGTACATGACCAATGGAAAACATATGTAACTTGAATTTCAAAGCTATCAAAAATATAAATTGTCCAAATAAAGCGTACAAAAAAATGTCTTTCCAGATGTACCCTGTTTGTCAATTTGTTTTGCAAGAGGTGCCTGTTTGAGCACTCCATATTAGTTATATGGGAGGTGAATTTGAGGTGGTGCGGGGGTAGGGTCTGAAGGTGCAGGGTCCCCAAAGTACAAAATATAATAATAATAATTGTACACATCCATAAGAGAATGAGACCAGGAGAGTGGCATTGAGAAGAATAACGTCTTCATAGAGATTCAGCATACCGATAACCCTGCCGCCCTGTAAAATATTACATCAAACTCATTCCATTTCCAAATGATTGCAGGGGTGGGGGTACAGGGGTACTGCTCTTCCAAGACCTTATGAGTGGAAGCAAAACCAATACACTGTTTGAATTATAACACTTCGCATTGGACCAGCCGTGACAAATAGGCCAGTCTGACACAGACGCCGGAGGATAAAGGTGGAAGGCAGTCACTGTTCACAGCATTTGCAAAGGTCGGGCTGTTGGTGCTCCCTGTGCGCGGAGCTCGCTAGCAGAAAACTGGAGACGTGCTCAGCTGACAGGTGGATAATGAATTCCGAGTGTTTTCATAAAATTAGCAAATCTCTGGAAATTTCACGCTGCATTGGTGTATGCTAGCAAACAATTTGTTTTTCATAAATATTCCTAATGCTGCAGTGGTGCACGTGGGAATCAATGCCGTGGGCTACAAGGTCAATGCCTTGAGCTGTCTACTCCCTCGCGTCCTGCCACGTTTTTTTGTCGCTTCCATTTACCAAAAGCTAGCTAGGCATAAGCCCTATTGTTTTTTGTCCTTGGAAATAAAGGGAGGATTTGTAAGGAAAAGAAAGGAATGGGATGAGGTATGTAAAAATGTCAAACATGATAAGGGTCAGCATTCCAAAACTGGACAAAGTAACATTTCATTTTATGAAAAATTGCTGATCTGAAAAGTCACTCCGCGTTATGCCAAGAGAATACTGATTATTATGTAAGTTTTACTGTAGACAAAGGGGTCAAGGTTTCATTTTATGACCGGTACAGCTGGCTGGCTAACATTGCAATGGCTTATTTTTGCCAATTGGTGAGGAGACTCAGAAACAACCAGTGTGTACTTGTATTTGTCCCAGGCACGTGGGAAGTCCAGCACCAAAATGCATGGAGTCCACGTCTGTGTTCGCACAGGTTCCACGAATGCCCAATTCTAGGCTAATGTTACGTTAAAATGCCATCTATGTGTTATTCGAATGCTTCCGTCAACTTCTGCATCAGCCTCCCATTGCGAGCTAAACACACTGCATAGCACTAACCTCTCAATCACATCGTTGACTCCAACATTGCACGTTATTTTCTGTGTTTGTATTGTTTCTCGTTTGTGTTCATCCTTAGTTTTCACATGGTGCATAAGTAATGGATCGATTTGAATAAAATAAAGAATGGCTACTGAGACACATTTCTGTCATGTTTTCTACACAGCCGCATCCTGGCCTATTGCAAATTTCATAATTTCCAGATACCAATTAATGGCTTCTTCAGCCGGCAGTTGATGATACACCTCAATGGTTAGATGAACATCACGCAGTTTTGGGATGATCGCCCCGGCCAATATGCCCTTTCGACGTACCGGCAATAAAGGAGTACCTTGACAACGTTTACGGTGGTGTAGCAAAAAGCTGATGCCGAAGCCTTGCAAATCACAGTGCCTCCATCCAATGCGCTTATACCCAAAGGAACACTGTGTGACTCATGATAAACATTTGTGTATTGAGAACAAAAACAAAACATTTGGTTGAATATTGAAATCGGCGGATGTTCTCGGAGAGTTTATTGTGAAATAAAAGCACATTCTAAATTGCAGAGTATTGCGGTTTCCTTTAAAGATAGTGGGCCTCGTTACGAGCATGGAGGTAGCCGTGCCTGTATGTCAGGCACAGCTGCCGCCATGCTCGCTACCGGCTCCGCCTCCCGCGATTGGGCAATAACCGGCCCATTACGAGATGAAGGTGCCGGTAATTGCCCATTCGCGGGAGGTGATTATGCCGGGCTCCCGATCCCCATTCTGCCCCATAGGGCACAATGGGGGTCGGGATCATGGTTGCACCGGCACCGTTTATAACGGTGCCAGTGCAATCACGAGTTCTGCTTGCGGGTGTCGCACAGCCCGCCAGGTCAGACCTGGCGGGCTGTCAGGAACCCGCGAGGGAAACTCGGAATAAGGCGGTACGGTGTGGATGGTGCTGTTGCAATGCCGGCACCGTCCATACCATACCGCCAGGGTCGTAATGAGGCCCAGTGTTTTGTATTCAGTATAGGGACGCGCTGTGCTGTGAAAGGATGTGTGTTGATAGGTGATGATTGGCTGCGTTTGGCTATCCTGCACAGTAGCGTCACGGAGATAGGCGGAGGACCCGCCCCTGGAAGGAGATGTCAGAGAGACAACGCCGAACTAAGGTCGGGCTGACACACAAGCTACACACCACGGGAACTAACATGAGCACCCCAGGTGGACTCTGGTTCTAGAAAGGCCAGATGAACTCAGCAGAATCCATTAACTCGTAGCACGGATACCGCAGAAAGCAAACACCTGATCACGTGTACTCCCCGTATGAGACTCGAATAACGCAAGCTATGATAAAACAGTAATTAATCACCTGGCTGACAAACCTACACAAGGTAATCTTTTAACCATCAGAGCTGCCGAAAAAAGAAAGGAAAGCAAATAAGCTTTGGGACCTCAATAGAAGGGGCTGAAACACAAATTCCCCCAATTTCTGCAAGGCTGGTGTGAGCACAACATACTGCCGCAAACGGGGTTAAGATTATCTGGAGAGACTAAACCTATGGCTACGAGATTCCCTTTCTCCTCACTCGATCGACAACAGGACTGCACAGACCTAGAAAGGACTGGATGACACAAAGCTGGGATTCGCCATGTCACAGGACTGGAGAGACTCTAATTCCGGTACACTGACCACAGGACACTTTGAACCCATGGACTAAGGACACAATTGCGATCAAGAAAAAAAGACTGATAAAATATGCAGTTGTGATTTATCACTAATACCAATAAGTGATGCATGATATACTTACCTCGGATTTTAGCCCCTGAAGAATTTCCAAGTTCTAAACACATGATAAAATGATGGGAGAGAAACATGTCGGGCACACTATATGTTTGATGTTTCGAAAGTGGATGAAAACTGAATGAATGGAATGTGAGTTGGAGTGGGATGTGTACATTGAGGTATGCCCTAGTGTGGATAGGTGTACAGCACATGGCACTTTAAATGAACAAGTAATTGAACAAATAGGGTTACTTGTAAATGAGGTGAAGTTTATGTTTGTATTTGATTATGCCAATACTGACTCTGATACTAAAATTGCCACAGAACTACACCAATTGGTGTTCTTAATTTGTGTGCGATTAACAATAAAATATGTATATTATTTTATAAAATCGTTCTTTGAGAATGTTTTCTGAATGTCCAAAGTAAATAGGACATGACAATAAGCATCTCTCACATAGAGAAGCAACCAAAATCACAAGCTTTGTGTTCAAGGCATTAAGGGTTAATCCCTTTACATAGAGGGTATGCCTGTTGGTTTTCCCTCAACCTCTTTCTGTTGTTAATGTTGGAGAGTATCGCTAGGAATGGTGATGTCAGCTTCAGGGGCGGGGACTATGATTTAGTGCCGAAAGGGCACTTGAGCTTAGGGCGATGCAGCAACGGATAAGATTAGCACAAAATGGCCGTGTCCTGCTGCCTGATTTCGCATATGTAAAAGTGAGGAAAACCACGGTAAGGTGCATAGGAAAATTTTTTACGATCAATCAACGTCCGCTTAAATACACATGCCCGAACGCTTGGGACAATAATATGTTTGAGCGCACTACTCCTTTAAGTGTGCAGTGTGATTGAAAGCCAGTGCATGGTTCGCGTGGTGGGGGTAGGTGACATGGGGCCGACATACCAGAGTTCCTAGGTAACTAGTGCAGAATGGGTGCACGTCAGGCAGTTAGCCGGGGAGCAGGGAATAAACAGCAGACACTAAGAGAAATGGTTTGAGGTGCTTTTTGAACTGCCGATGATACCCCTGAACTGTCAGGGAGCTAGGGAGGCTGTTACAGAGGGAGGATACAGGCGAAGAAGCATACCTACCACAAACTTGTTATTTGTAGAAGTGCGTGGCCCTAAGGGAGTGGAGGCGCATGAGGGAAGCTCTCACGCATGCAAATATACAGGAAGTCACAGTTGGAGGTATTGCAGTCCCAGGGCCCAGAAGGCCTTTTTGCATAATGCAGAGTCTTCTCACTTTATTTTTACCACCCACTGGGAGTTATTGGTGATATTTTAGTGCAGGCCATATAGCATCCTAAATCGCATACTTCTCTTCTGGATTAGTTACAGAGGGCCGACGGTAGAAGGGGGCAGATTTAAAAGAAGAATGTGGCAATAGTGGTGCCTAGACATAATTGCAGCTGTGCACATAGTGATTTTTGGGAAAGCTCTTTTCGCCTAGTGCGATACATTCGATGCTGCTATTGGTGCTGTTTTTTTTATGATTTATGTAGGAGGTGGGTTAGTGGGAAATACATTTCGTAGAATTGTTGGAAGGAAACCAAAGAGTTCCAGTTTCAATATTACATTGTATGATGTGGGCAAGCACATATCGCTGAAGTGCTACTTTGCTTGTAAAGAACGTAATGGCCGCTCAGTGGCAGATACTGTGCGCAGAGGTGTTCCTTAACAGAGTTGTACACATACTGTGGGAGAAGTTAGCATACCTACATTTTGTCATGCTGGGTGCTCATGTGAGTGAACGTGGATGCAAAAAGTTTGCACTCTGTCACTTAACTTACTACTACAAGTGTTTTCCAATGACTGGATACTTGCAGGCTGATTTAGTAATGTTACTTTTGAAGTGTTGCGTAGATCCCACAGTGTTACATGCTAAGGTCTTGGATGCCATTGGTGGATGCGTGTGTGACTGTTTACACATAATTAATAAGGTACTGGTGGAGAAAGTAATAATGGAAACTGAGGAAAGACTGTTACTGTACTGGGACGTGGCCCTGCACGCAATTTGGGAACCGCATGTGCCACATTGTGTGCTTCTCAACATGCGGCCCAATAGAAATATGATTATGGAGATTATCCAATCAGGTATTTAGGGAGTGGTTCAGTGAACTGGACGGTCATACAGTGTTCCATTAATCTGCGTAGTGAGGGTGGCTGAGATGGAGAAATGCATTGTGTTGATTTTGGGTGATGCGTTTGTGCTCGATCTACACAAGTATGCTTCGGAAAGACACTTTGATGGCAATTTTGGTTTGGAAGGAGTGCACGCCTTGTGGAACGGTGTCAATGAGCGCAGTTTCGCCGATATGCATACACTTTGCAGAGACTTCGCCACCTTTGGGACTATGGATGTCGTCGTCCTTCAATATGGTGGTATGCATATGGGTTACGTGCCTTGTTTAGGTTTGTTCCGTCGAATCAGAATGTTGCAGAATGCATTGAGGCGCTGTTTTCCATCTGCCCAGGTGCTCGTTTCATCTATACTACCAAGAAGAGTATGGGTGACGGGTGATGAATGTTGTTCCGAACCAGACGCTGGGAGGTGTCTCATCAACAGAAGCCTGTCAGATTGTGTGCACTCGCGTGGGATGTTCTTCTGCAACAATGACCACATTAGTTGTGGAAATGCAGAGTTTCTTTTATGGAAATGGCCTTTCCTTGTCGCCCATTGGTAATGTGGTTTTGTTTGCCAATCTACAGTATGCAGTGAAGAGATTACTGTAATATTGTGACTGCAAGAACACAGAAAACTAATAAAAACAGAAGAAAAGGTGTCTCGCATCAAGCATCTAAAACGAGAAATTAAAAAATAAGAAAGC
Organism: Ambystoma mexicanum; assembly: GCF_040938575.1. Lineage (NCBI taxonomy): Eukaryota > Metazoa > Chordata > Amphibia > Caudata > Ambystomatidae > Ambystoma > Ambystoma mexicanum. The sequence goes on along the minus strand of NC_090937.1, from coordinate 379,779,550 downwards.
CTTTGGACAGCCTTCCTTAAAAACGAAATTGAAATGGTTACGTCCACAGCGTCACACAGCACGAAAACCTCATTTGTGCTACATATGCATAAGTATGCCCAGGAAAGACACTTTGATGGCCACTGAGATTTGGAAGGAGTGCACGCATTGTGGTGCGCTGTGTATGACAGCCTTTTTGCTGATATGCATGCCCTTTGGAGAGACATGGCCCCTTTTAATACTGGCGATGTTATCGTCATGAAGTACGGCGCCATGTATATGGGTTACCTGCCTTGTTTACGCATCCTCCGTCCACTGAAGAGGTTGCTAAATGTCGTGCAGATGCTTTGTCGCACTACCAAGGTGCTTTTCTGGTGCCTAATAGTAATAAGAGTGTGGGACAATGGTCATGTGAGTTGTTACGAGCCAGAGGTTGGAAGGTGTCCTTTGAACAGAAGCATGTAATAAAAATGTGTCCGCTGGTAGGATATTTCTCAGCAACAATGAACCCAGTCGTTGTGCAAATGCAGAGTCTTTGCAAGCAGAAGGTATTTCGTTGTACAACATTGGTAATGCCGTTTTGTTTGCCCGCCTACGGGATGTCGTATAAGTATATGCTGAAATGTATGATGCCAGGTGACTAAAATTTGATGGCAGTGCTATTTGTGAAGAGTTAATAAAAGCACAGGAAATGAACCTTCACATCTGGTGTGATCATTGATAGGCCACTGCAAGCGGCTATTGCAATTTAGGGTGTGGGTTACAGGAAGGGCAGATAATACTTTTCATAATTACAGTACGTACTGAGCTGGGTAGGCATTAATTGCAAAGAAAATGCAGCACAGCAGACCTTTTTATTAATTGCGGTCTTTGCAATGAGGACTGTGTGCCGCTGAGTCACAACCCCATTTCAGGAGAAAAAAAAACAGCACACAAACCCTCAGCAACTTTTACAATATTACTGTTTACTTGTAGACAACCATACGCATTATTGGGAAAGGGAAGGGGTAGCAGAAGTGGCTGCTTATTATGGCGAAATGGGGACTTACAGAACTTGGTTGTGAGGGGAGGAAGAGCTTGATGTATTACCATAACATCTCCCATGACATGGTTTTTGAGGGGATGGTGGCCTGTGACATGGAAAAGGAGTACACATGCAGGTGTGCCACTGCTGTTTTATTTTGTTCAAAATATATCCTTGTATGCAAACTTTATGGCAGTCCATTTGTTCACTACTTTTTCCACTTTCATCTCCAGGCTGTCCATTTCCGTATGTACAGAGTTTCTTTCCTTTCCTATGCCTGTATGCTGTTGTGCAAGGATTACCGCTTGTACTGCCTTGCTTTTCTTTGCAATATGTTCTCTTACCGAAAAGAGAATGTGTTTGGTGTACATGCAGAAACATATATTACATCATTTACGGTTCACTGTTCTGTGCGTACCAATGGGGTTACTATGGAAACTGTTTGCGTCATGAGGGACATTTTCGTCCTGCCACTCTAAGGTGCTTGCTATTGCTGCATTACACAAAAACACGTTATTGTTATGTTCTATTGCATACTGCAGCAGATGTGTAATTAATACATAAAGTTTAGTGTCCATACTACATTGTAGTGACTTTGAGGTCTTAGCACTTTCCACTCGTTACTGTGGCACTTCGTTCTTTGTTCACATTTACAGTAGCAGTGCGGTACATTGTTGAAGGTGGGCGTCACTTCTGTTGTTCATGCATTCCGTTATGGTGTGCTCCCTATGCCTTTGTCCTGTTTGCTTCATAAGTACACAATTTGCAAACCTACTCTTTTTTCACTTGCAATTCTTGCACATGGTGCGGTTTGTATATGTTCTTTGCGTTTGGTACCACTATGTAAAAGAGCACCTGCCTTCCTCAGCAGGTTGGATGCCACGCAATCTGTGCAAACAAACGCACAGTCCGCAAAAGCTGTCTGCATTAACATGGTGCCAGCAGTTTCACTAGCTGTCTGCATTAACATGGTGCCAGCAGTTTCACTATGTTGCACAGTTCTTCATTACAAACTACGGGTATCCTGCTAAAAACCAATGAAATTCACTAACAATAAACCTTGTTAACAGGACGTTATGGTTAAGTTGTACTACTAAAAAACCTATGAAATTCAATGGAACAACGTTGCCACAGGGACGTTATGGTTACAGGTAAAAACCTAAAAAACACACAAATTCGCTAGTTATGGTACGGTACACAACCATAACTCACGCTACCACTTTGCACGGCAAGGGCTACCACCGATGACATCAAAGATGACATCACAAATGTCATTGATGACATCACTGATGACATCACAGGTCTGACTCCCTCTTTTTTTGCTTCGTAACATATGTACAGTAGGTGCTTTTCTTCACTAACAATGAGGAACTACAAAGTGAAAAGGAGCTATATTTGTACACCGTACCCTTCTCATAGGTTCTTACACTGCTTTCCTTAGGGTTCACTCACATCACATGGTACATATAGATATAGGAAAAAGGCAAGCCTTAAATACAGCAATCATTTCTGTGCAGGAAGATAATCAGTTAGCTTATTAATATATTCTGGTCGCACTGCTACTATTTTGCTTGGTTTACTTTCTTTGTATATGCTGCTATTGGCATGCGTTATGGTGTCTTTTTGTTTTGTGTGCACTAGTACATTTATGTTGTAAGTGAGGGATTTGTAGGTACTTACTACACGTTTAACAGTCCACAAAAGTCTAAAAGGAAAGCATTCATAATTTGACTATGTAACATGGGAAGAATTGGATATTGCACCTGTATTATGCATGCTTCACACATTGCCTATGTTTGACTTCAGTTATGTAATGGAAATAAATGTGTAATCCAACACTGTTTATACCAATGTATTACCTAATCACCTATTTATGTAACTATAGTTCTCCCAATGACCTCTAATAGTTTTCTGCCAACATTACAATGACAATTCCTTCTGGAGACTTTCCATGACAACTAAATGCACATGTGATGTCATCAGTCATGTCATCAATGACATTTGTGATGTCATCTTTGATGTCATGAGTTTTAGTCCTTGCAGTGCACAGTGGTAGCACGGGTTATGGTTGTGTACAATAACTTGCGAATTTGGGGGGGGGTTTAGGTTTTTACCTGTAACCATAACGTCCCTGTAGCAACGTTTTTCCATTGAATTTCATAGGTTGTATAGTAGTACAACTTAACCATAACGTCCCGTTAACAAGGTTTTTTGTTAGTGAATATATATATATATATACACACACTATTGGGAAGAGGGGGGCGGACACAGAGCTCCCTGCAGCAGATGCATTAACCAACTGTGCTGTGCTAGCATGTTTCAAACCTGTGATTTGTATGTTACATTGGTTTTTATAGCAGATACATAAACTGAGTTCTTAGCAGAGCTAAGATGGCCTGCCAACTGGGGGTGGTGTGTGGCCAATTTCAGGCTTTTGTAGATAGCAAGACACTACTAGATGAACTTCAGTCCGGATTTAGACCCAAACATGGGAGAGACTGCTCTACTGGCCGTTCAGGATGACCTACTGGAGGCAGCGGATAGAGGGAAATCTACAGTATTATTAACGCTGGACCTATCCACGGACTTCGACATGGTGGATCATCTTCCGTGATCGGGAACCGGCACCGCAGGGTCCTTTTCTTTTTTCTCCGGAGGCTGCAGGGATTTCCTCCACAACCCCCGCTCACTATACTGTCAAGTATAGTGAGCAGGCTGTTGCGATGGACACCCCTGCATTTTTTTTCTCGGGTGTGCTGCAGGGGTGTCTCCCGCAACACCCCGCTCACTATACTGTATAGCATAGTGAGCGGGGTATTGCGGGGGACACCCCCGCAGCACCCAACTTTTATTTTTTCTTCATTTGGCAGGGGGCTGGTGGATTGCCCCCCACAACCCTCGCTCACTGTAGTGAGCGGGGTGTTGCGGGAGACCACCCCCCCAGCCCCAAGTCCGGCCCCACCGAAACATCTAAACAAACACCACAAAAAGTTTGGACTTTTGGTAGTCCAAACTTTTCGTCGTGTTTTAGGTCTTTTGGTGGGGTCGGACTTTTATAGTCGGTCAAATCGTACAATACCAGGAAAAGGGACCATGTGTTGGCCCTACATAGATCTTTACACTGGTTGAAAGTGGAAGATCATATTAATTTCATAATAGCCTGCCTTATGTACAGATGCGTCAATGAAATGCCACTGGAATATCTTACCGCCAGAGTGTGCTGCTATCACCCAACAAGAGATCTACGGTCTGGAAACAAAAGGTTGATGTGCGTACCTCAAGCTAAAAGGGTCTCTAAAGGCGATAGGAGATTTGGGGTATTTGGCCCCAAATTGTGGAATCAGTTACCAGGAGAGATCCGGGCATGTCAATCTATGGAGGTGTTTAAAAAGAGGCTAAAAACCTTTTTATTCAAATAATTGAAGTAAGCCGCAAGCCAGATGCAATAGCTACACACTCTACTTCTTTTGCATAGTTAACATCAACGCCCGAATGCAGTGGAGTTGTTTGGTGCGCGTAAGAAATGTGCAAAATCAAAATCAATTATAATTAGATATTGTTGGGAAAAGAAACTGAAGTCGTTTTTGAGGGTGACTCTTTCATACAAATCAGTGAAAACTTGGAGAGGGAGAGAGTTCACATATTGGCAATTCATTTTCTCGAGAACTTTGTTAATCCTGATATCTCCCCTAATATTACTTAATGGGGGTAATGGATCACCAGATATTCAGCCAGAAGCATCTCCCATAATGGATTCAAAGACACCATCTGGTTCTGCACCTGCTGGCCTAAGTTCACCCTTAGCCCCAACTCTGGTTTTGCACTCGCTAGTGCGACTACATTGAAACATGCGCTACGAGACCAAGATGCACACCCTCTAAATGACAGAAATTGTATGTATGCCTTCATGAACTTAAGAGCCATCTCTTAAGCAAACACCAATACCCCAAACGGAATTACCTTGCACCACAAGAGAAACATCCTGATGACGTCTTGGATCTTAATGTCCAGTCCATTATGCAATGAACCTCTGATTTAACTGCGACTAAAGAAACTGACGTCGTACAGTGCATTGATCTGGATGAGATGTCACTAGCAAGGGTGGCTGAAAGCAACAAGGCCCTTTGATCTGCAGAATCACGGTTGCAACCGCATAAAAGGTTGCATGATAAACAGTGCCACACACCCATGTTGTAGCTAACTTAATAGCAAAGGAAAAAAGAAAGGCTCAATTAATAATTGTCTTAGGAAACGCAGTTCCCGAATACTTTTGAGATCCTTGAACGTTGATACGAATGCCATCATAGTTATACCTGGAGAATCTCTGACTAATACCCAGATTGTTAATGGCCATGATGAAAAGAAGTCAAAGAAATCTAGGAAAAAAATTAAAAGGCAGTAACGTTGCTCCCTTGCAGTCTGCATCCCTGGCCAAAACAACAACAAAGGCCAACCCTAATTTTCCTTCGATTGTGCCATTTTTGCAAAATATTCACAAAGACAATTTGGGGCATAAGGATGGTTCAACAAATAGACCTCCTCATCCCCCCTTGAACTAATCAAATATGTCCTTGCATATTAATGATACTCTTAATTGGTGTGGCTCAGCTTCAGTTACCTCCAACCAAAACTTATGTAATACTGCAAAGCCATCTGACTAGGATTGCTCTTTTGTAAACCCGGCTAAACACTCACCACTGGACATTCGTTCACTAGATCAATGTTACCAAAAGAAAACAGCCATTCTCCAATCAATGATTGGTCAACTATTGACAGGGACTGCACTTACATCTGAACGATTATCTTTAACTATTGGTTTTGAATATATCTCTGGCGACTCAGACTTTACAGTTCTGAATCAGTCAATGATGCTTTCCCTACTTGGACTCAAGAAGCCGGAGTTGAGGCAGAGACATTGTACACATAGAATTTGTAGTTTAGACTAGAGTACATTTTATTGCTTTCCATTTTAACTCTAGACTACTCTATAATATAAATCATTAACTAGATGGAAGCCTTTCTATCAATGGGAACCAATGTTTTTCCTTTCCGCAAGACTTTGATGGCAAACACTTCGGAAAAGGGATGGTGGCCCAGATCAATGGGAGACCCCAAGACATAGTTCCAATTAAATGCACACAAAATGGTAATCGCCAGGTGCATATGTAACACCAAGATAACTTGGGTAGAGGCACCTCTACAAACCTTTCTGATTGGTCTTGGTTACATCAGCTTTTATCTTCCAAGGGAAAAGGTTATGTAGGGTGCCTGTGTTAGTAATACCGGTAAGCAAAGAATCCTATCATGAAACACCGGGGGGTAAAACAGTTTTATGAATTATGAAAGTATTTATCTTAATCCTGGTAACTATCCCATTTTTTATTGCAGGAGGTATGGCTCATTGAAATGCCCTCGCTCGACAGTAACACTCTATGTGTAGACAAATCTTACAAAGGTTCTTGAGTCCCACTTTGGTGGTTTACTCATGGGTTTTGAAAATGTACTCTTCTCAATTATGTGAATGGACAACGAATTGTGATGCTGTAAGAGCAGTGATTATTCATTGGGATAACGCATTTCATTTGAAAATCTCTATTGGACTCCTGCTAAAACTCAGCAAGAATTTGTATTTTCCATAATTAATATACTTTTACCCGAAAGGCATAGTACCTCTGGATCCAACTGGATTGTCCAAGCGGGGGACATGAACTGTACCTGTAGGGAGGACCACGATTCACTGAATACCAGTTCTAAGATTTTCGATACTGCATCGTGTTTACAAAGTTGCACGGATTAATCCAATATGATGACAGCCCGGGACCTTCATAAAGCTAGTAGCAATCTAAACGGTGACTATTCGGGTCACACTGAGTGGCACACAGGGAACAGTATTAGTACAATCAACTACATATATATTTTCCTAGAACTGTTCCTAAAAGCACAAATTCTGTATATTGGTAAACGATTGTAGTGTTCATGCTTGCTTAATGCTCACCCTACAAATGTGCCCGCAAGAACTGCCTAAGGTGCCTAGTGTATCAAATATTTTGGTCAATAACTCGAAAAATAGATTATGCTATCTTTCCGGTACTCTTTACTAGAGAATGGAAATGTAAAGCTTGTAATTTGGAATAACAATTTAGTCATTGCACACATTTGCAATGGCTATGTAAACATTCTACAATATATACTCCTAAAATTAAGATAAGTAATTTGTATTGTTGGGAAAACATGGGGCAAAATGCACAATCAATTTTATTGGGGTAAACGCTCTCTAATCGTGCAATATAAAAGTTGGGTTAGACAGCATACAATTGTCATGCTATCTAGGTACAGTGAATTGCTGCTTACCACCATTCTAATGAAAAAGGTTTTGGCTCCGGATCAATAATATGGGACAGTCCCAAATGTCAGTCCAGCTCAAACCAATGTCGGAGGAAACTTGGTGCTCTTTTTACACAGCTAAATTCAGCAGTTGTGGACTTTCTAAACAGATGATCGACATGCGGTCTTAACCCTGTTGGAATTGAAATATTTTTCCTGTTGAGAAAGAAAGGATCATAACCAAGTCAACACATTCCAGAGAAATGGGGCCTGATGGCATATGCAATCTATCCCTAAAAGCAAACTCGCATCTTTGGTACTTTATTATATTCAATCTATTTAAATAAATTAACAGTATCTGCACCAGTTCTTCCTCTTGGTGCCAAAGTTTTATCGTTCCCATCTTCAAAAAAAGGCAAAAGGGGTCATCCTCAAAATTATTGACCAATTACATTGCTGGACTCATCAAGTAAAAGCTTTGCCACATGAAGTCCTTCAAGATTTGGAAAAATGGGCATCTAATGAGAATGTAATGTCTACAAGCCAAACCAGTTTTCAGAAAGGAGTTGGTTGTTCATTAAATGGCCTAATTGTAAACATCCTACAACACCAGGCTTTCATTAAAGGAAGAACTACTTTATACATGACCTTCGACTGTGTTGATAGAACACATTTGTAAATAAACTAATAGAATGGGGCCTTCCCAGAGAGCTGCTGAGAATTGTAAAGCATGCTGACACTATGGTACAGGTGCACATTAATATGTCTGCACAATTTGTAAGGACATTCTTACTCTGACCAGTTTGAGGTATGGTTGCATTTTGGCTCCCTGCCTATTTAATCTGTACCAGTCAGATATATTTAACCACCTTCCCACGACCCAACACTTTCCGCCCAGGATTGGTAATCTTTTAATCGATTCATTCGGCTTCGCAGAGGATATTATGATCTTCGATCAGACCCCTTCTGGGTTACAGTGAACTCTATATAGATTAGAGACTTACATGGATGAAAATAACCTACTTGATTAACACCAATAACCTACTTTATTAACACCAAGACATCGTCTTTCATGATTTGTGAAAATGATAAGAAAAAATGTTTACCATGCTTGGTTTTTATACAATACTCCATAACAAATGTATGAACGTTTGATTTACTTAAGCTTTCTGTTGATTCCACACCTAGGGCGACTGATGTTATAAATAGATTTCAAAAAATAAGCTCACTCCTCTATCAGCCCAAATGTGGAAAATTCACATTAAATAGTGTGCTTTTTCTATGCACCCCTTCATAAAATTTTACAAGGGTAAGATCATTTTGACTCTGTCATATGGCTTAGCCGTGATAAATAGTCTGCAGTCAAGATTTAGATAAATTGAAAGGCCTTTTATGGAAGAAATCATTACACCTCCCACCTTGTCTATTTCAATAATTTGTGCAGAAATGGTCTCGCAATCTCTTCACTTTATTAGTGCCTATAAAAAAAAATGTATGATACTCAACAAAATACAAAATCCTCCCAATACATTCTTGTACGAGGACCTACGAGAAATCAATTTGAATAATTGTTTGCTCTCAGATTGTCTTATCTATCTAGACATAATTCATTAAAGTTCTGAGGAACTAATGAGTAATCCCAATAAGGTAAAGCTGAAAATATCCCAATCGGATTGGTCCGAGCAACATGGCACTTTAAGGAAATACAAGGTTCATATACACAAGCCCATAATAAGGAAACCTAACATTCTTTACCACATACTTACATTTTCGTTTCAATATCTTATGTACACTTGACACCATGCGTTCTCGCAGAGGCATTCCTTGACTTAATTGGACTTGTCGCCCCTACAACCTCCCCAAGGTTCTTGAAATCTGGAAACATCTTATTTTAGAATGTGAGGAACTTATCTACTCAGACAGCATTGGTTAGAACAGTTTGTTTTTGATACTTTTAATAATGAAATGTTGTGGGAGTCTTTTTGGCAGGTAACCGCAAATCAATCATCTTTGCTCTTATTAGAGTAATTAAATCAGTGTATGCTATGTTGGGTGAGACTTTAATTATGAATGACTAGTTCAATTGGAATCGTTATCTGACTACCTTGAATGAATTTGATTATCATATGGATACTATAATTTCTATTGTCTTCCTTTTTCCCTTTTCTATTTCTTCTTTTCCTTCTATAATCCTTGAGAGATCTACCTTGCCATACTGCTTGGAAAAAATGTATTTGAGTTATTTAGATGCTTGACATATTATGTAATTGTATGTGTAAAGTTTTATAAACTAATTTTCAATGAAAACAAAATAGCTTTTTATATAGAAAACACTACACATTAAATTGTCTTGTCGAAATACACAAAGTATCATTATTACATGCATCAAGGGTACTAATATTATCGCCCTTTAAAGAGTAGAATAATTAGTAAACCCCAGAGGAAGAAGGAGGTTATGATCAGCATGAAGCCACTTTGCTATTTTAACATGATTCAGATGTGTGGCATGCAAACTGCAGGTACAGCTCTGCAATAGGCACTCATCTTGCTGACCTATTTGTCTTCCCTGCAATGTAGTTTGGTTCTGATTCAAGACCATCTACCGTTCATTAATAGCATGGCAATCACAAAGGAGCAAGCATGGTTAACAGCATTCAAAAGTAAAGACCAATCAAAAACAGATTAGGAAGGCTGGTACGGTAAAAGAAGTCTTGTGGCACCAAGTCTCGATTCAATTTATGGTGGAGATAACATTTCCAGTGGCAGCCAGTGTCACAACAGATAGAGAAGAATAGAGGAAGGGCGCTAACTTCCAGTTACCAGCCGAAATTACACTGAAGGCTCAGGCTCCTAGTTGCACCCTCCTAAATCGGTGGCAGAACTGAATTGCTTCAGCAATAGGGACCCATTTGGGAACGTGTTCCAAGATCTTGTTTGGTCCAGGACTTGGGAGTGCTGACACAGCCCACTAAAAGAATTAAAAGGTGTCAACCTCAAGCCATGCCGAAATGCTTCTGTGACTGTTTCCTCTCATGACCAATGCCCTTGCTTGGAGAAACAAAAACATCAAAAGGACACCTCTCAGTGAAAACAGCATGCCAGCTTCTTCCAGTTGTGATGTGATAAAGGGTGTCTGAGAAACACGTAGGTGGGGAAATTGGGACATGTGGAGGTGGGCGGCGGTGGCATGGTGATCTGTAGTTGACACTGTTGAAGTTTCTTTTCCATTGTCAGCAACCAAGTGCACAAGATCCGGATTTTGAAACACTAAAAGAGCACACACTTCACACATCTCATCTGTGGTCTGATAACGTAAGGCCACGTGTTAGCATTAAAAACAGTAACATTAAATAATTGCACTTTGTAGCTCTAGGAAATAATTCCTTAAATGCAAAAATATTTAAATCTTGAGCTATTTGGGGAGAGCAAGTTAAAATGTACAATATTAAAAAAAATATACATTTGAACTCGATCAAATTTCATTTTTCCATTTTCACCCAATGAGTCTTTTATCTCGGAGTGATTTTTATCTTATACGGATAGGGGGCCAAAGTTAAGCCAAATCTTCCTTCCATCGCTGGTTTTTCCGAGTCATCAGCCAAGGCAAAAGAGAAGCTCTGCAAGAGATTCACAAACATCAAGAATAGTTCCATTTTGGCCAGCTGTTCCCCCATGCACACTCGACGACCTGGAAAAGACAAATATATATATTATGTATTTCTTGACATAAGCACACAATGCAGTCAGGTATGGGTTCACGTTTTCAAACACAAAAGACTGCATTCACGTTGGTCCAACCAGAGCCCTTTGTTTATTTCTTGAGAAAGATGGTGCTTCTGTACCACTTCATTCCTACACAACATTCTCTGGTGACCAGAGTGCACCTATTTTCGTCATGTAATCCTTTTTGCCCAGAAACATCTGAAATCGATAAAAGAGTGGACGCCATTTGTGCCACAGCGGTCCACGATGCCTGCCGCTAAAGCATTATGAATAATTGAAGATGTGGGTTGAGACCATAAAAGCAAGTTAACAATTTGTGATCTGCATTACAGAAACTTTGCACCAGGGCCAACATTGCAGTGGCGCAAAAATGCATTGCTGCAATTCATTTTTCGAGTGGCACAACTATTCCCCACTGTTAAGAATTACACCAAATTAGTGAAATATAGGTCACAGCTTTAAAGGCACCCATAGTTCATTAGATGCAAACTCAAAGTGAATATATTGGCATTACTTGTAAGAAGCAGAATAAAAAAGAATTATCGGCTATTGTTACTCAAATAGTACTTTTTTATGGATTTCCTCAAGGAGAAGAGGATCACTTTTGTACAGATGCGTAGGTAGTTGATTATACAGCATATTTCTTTTGTGTTTTTAATCTTAATCTGAGAAGCACAAGAGTTGCAAGAGGGGGGGCAGTGTTGGAGGGTAGTGATCGCTTTATGAGTCACAAGGAAACGCGAACAAATTGCTTGTCAGGGGAGCATTCCAGAATGTAGCCAGATGTAGTGAGAGCAGGTTCATAAAAAATGGGCCTGTGCAGCGTTCCACCACTACAACACTTTCGATTCAGCGTGTTTTGGGAAGTCCACCCTACTCATCCAGCGGGCTAACAGCAAAGGTGCATTGTACTGAGGCTGTCTAATCATGTGCCATAGTGCAACCCATGTCTACCCACCCCTTGCGCAGTCAATAAGCACAGAAACCGATTTGGTTAAAAAAAGGCACAAGTTTTATGTAACAAAGTACATGCTAAGAAGGTAACTTGCAGGTTGTCAACTATGGAGACTGAGGTATGCGGTTATACATTTAGCAAAAACACAAAAATGTGATGGGACAAGGCCAGTGTCTATATTCTCCCAACCCCCATGCCGACTGCAACAAATAGAACAACTCCTCCATCTGCTCAGTGTGGCCAGATGATCTCTAGTTTGGAGTTGCCAATAGAGGGCATCTCAACAGAACATGGTATAGAATCTCACCGTACCATGGGGCAATCTTAGGTGCGCCAGTTTGTCCAATACCATTTACCATTTTTGTAGCAATAAAGCCGGTCAACTTGCAACTGCCACAACCTTGCAGAAGGTTCCTCGCACTTCAATGAAGGTGTCCACCTTATTCCTTAGGAAAATCCCACCTTTTCTTGAGCAGTTTGTAACCTTTGTAGCCATAGATCATTACCTACACCTGACAAGTGTATCCAGTACTGTAAGAAGTATCCCAATTGCCAGTCAACTATCACAGCGTGCCTCCAAAACCAAACCATGCCTTTTTGAACTTTTCCATTGTTGCCTTTGCCTTCTACTGTGATTTATCTATTGCTTGTGCAAAAACTGCCTCATGACACTTCTCTCAGACCATCCTATGTGTCTCAGGATCCTCAATAGTAAAAGGTTGACGAGGCTAGAAAGCATAGCTGGAGCAATTTGCCTCGGTCCACTGATGTCAAATCATTATCTCACACATATTGGGCTACGCAGCTGCTGTTGTTTTGATAGCTTCTTTGGCGAAAACCTGTCAAAAAGGGCCAAACACAGGCCATGTTTTTTTCCGCACCACTCATGTTGTTCGGGCTAAATCCTTTGTCCCAACCACCTTCCCTTGCGCTCATCACCATTGGTTGTTATAAAGAAAAAGAAAAGTCCCATAATTCTTACTATCAGATATTCTGAGAAAAAAATGTTTGTTTTAAATAATTATTCATACATTGGCTACGTTTACGTCTATACAACAGTAAGTGGCACTTGCAGATCCCCAAACTAATACCTCCTGATATCAGAATGTGTCTAGGCCCCCTTTCTATGTGTGTCTGATGTACCCGTCCATCCGACATGGATTTGCACAAGTGGTTACTGCGGAGGAAGCCCCTGCTAACAGGGTCCCCATTTTATTTAATAAATCAGTGCATTATACAGAGCAGAAAACACCTGAAGGGTCGATAAGTAACCAGACACCACATTTTAGTAACCACTTCACTAAGACAACTATTGTACTAGAGCTAGCCCACTCACCTCACAGAAGGACAGCAGGGAATTACAAAAACTCGGGTACATATCTTAATTGGGTGTCCTTGGCCAGGGACTTACTAGCCCATTAAGCGGTTCTGTGAGAACCTGTAGAGTTCAAATACACCCTGTACGGATTTTGGACGAGCCACTATTTAACCTTGTTGTTACTGTGTGAGACTATGCAACACTTATCTGTTTGGTATTAGGTAACCCAGCTTTTGGTATAGGTCTGTACTACACACGTTGGTAGTGTGACTGAGCAGCCAGGCCTGTCTCAAGAGGGGTACATGTGAGCTGTACAATTGAAATTCGTAAATACAAGTAGCCAAGTAACACACTCAAGGTTTCAGTTATGGATATTTATTTATTATCAGTTTTATATAAGCATTATTTCAAAAGGCAATTTGTTGTAACAATTCAAAGACACTTTAAAATTACTTCTCAGAGTCAAAGCCAGTGCATAATCTTTGGATATGCTTCATACACTACTCCCACACTCTAAGGTGACTTCAATCACAAAGATACTATTTGCATTAATATATCACACCAATATACTTTTGTAGACTTGTAGAAAGGAAAGGGTTAGAGAAGTAAAAAGGCTAGAACAATTTCTCAGCAATTGTGAGGACTACTGAATCCTCCAATGAAGTCTAGATAAGTCTTTCCCAGCAGTACCAGTACACAACAAGCTACCACCTACGAGGGGCAAACAATATCAAAGTCAATGGATTTAGAAGAGTTCTTTTAGGGAGCCAGGACAGCCAAAGTCATTTGGACACAGTCTATGTATCTGATGCACTTCTTGGACAAAAGTCTTGCACAAAGTTAGAGAGTTCAGCAAAATCACTTGTAGGGTCACAAGCTGTTAAACTTGTGAGAAGGGAGTTGAAATCAACTCGAAAAAGGTAAGCCAATGCAATTCCCCAGTGAGAAAAGCGTGGTTAAAGGCAATAAGGTAAGTACCCCAAACCTAAACAGTACCTCTGGTTAGAAGAAGAGTGGTCGAGCTGGATTCTGTCTTGCTACAGCGGTGCAGACCCTGGTTCCTGAGCCTCAGTCATGGGGACAAGAGGGAGGACGTCTGGAGGACTCCTGCTGCAGTACTTGGGAGGTGGTTGGCAGCTACAGGCTCTTTTCGGTTCAGCTGCACTTTGCGGTTTCAGCGCTTAGCAAACAGCACTGATACAGATCTCGGACACCAGTTGGACTTCCTTCACTTTCTCAGTCCTGCACTCTGGTGAGGGGACTCTGGATCTGGAGGTCCTGCTTCTGGAGTGTCCATAGGAGGCTCCTGGAGCTTCTAGCCAGATTCGTTCCGCGGCAGATGTTGCTCTCAACTACGGACACTCAACCCCTGGCATTGGGCTCCCGTGGCAATAGAGGCACAGTAAATCGGGGATGGTGGTCCAGTGGAGTTTGTCTCAGCGTTAGTTGGTCCCACTAACCCAAGGGGAGAAGTCGTTCCATTCTGAGCTTCTCTGTCGAGGTGAAAAAGGAGGTCAGCACAGCAGCAGGGCTTCACCGGGCAATTGAAAGGTCCAACAGGTTGCAGCAAGCTTTGTTCATGGTTTCTTCATCTGGTGTTTCTGCCAGTGGTCGACTATGCCTCTAGTCCCAAGTCCTCGCTTTTTAAGCAGGTTTCTCCCATTCATGCACAGTCTAGGCTGTCAATCACACAGCAGGGTGCCAGCCAATCAGGACTAGTTGCATTCAGGCATTCCTAGACACAAAGGACAGGGGAGTTTCGGGACCCTCCCTTACATCCGGTCCTTCCAGACACACTGGATCCAGGGGTGGACTTGAGGGCTGAAGCCTGCCAAAGGCAAGACAAACAAAGGGCTCAAACCTGTCTCAACCTGTCAAAGACCTCACAAACAGAAAATGGAAAAAAAGTAGATTGGCCATTTTGACAAAATGGTCACCCATGGGTGCTGTACTGCAGCTGAGGGTTCAGCCTGTGGTAGAAATGCACAATGGTAGGAAAAAGTAAACCACTTCCACCAGCCATTTAAAGTAGTGAGGGTAACATAGAAATGTTAGATGAGAATGTAGGATAAGGGGCTACTAAGTAACCCCCCCCCCCAGCACTCCACATAAAATGGTGTGTGCTGGACCCACAAAGAGAAAAAGTCAATTTCACTTTACACTTCTTGGGAACGGTAGTTCACCCAAGAAAAGGTATTTAAACCTTAAGAGAAATCTAAAGTATTTCCCAGTGACACTGCACTGAAGGTGCTGTGTGTCACCATGCAGCCTCCAAAAACAGTGAAAACACAAAATCCAAATCAGGTAAAAGCACATGAGAGAGTGAGAAAAAGGTCTCATTCACTCCAGGGTTAAAATTAAAAAGTCCTAAGTCCAGCAAAAGAGCTGGCGTTCTCTAAGGTTGAAGGGAATTAGCACAGAAATGAAAATTCTCCCTAACAAACCTTTCCTTATTATTCATCTGCTCTTATCTTGATTGGAAATAGATATTATGGGACAATTGTGCCCCACCAAGGAGGGGAACTGATAGATACTAGCAGTCGTGGATTACGCCAAAATACCACTCAACAGATCTTAACGTTTTTGGTCCCATATTTTTTCTAGGATGGTGGTCCAAAATGGATATAGACTAACCAGAGCTCAACTTTCAGGACACCCGATGAGGTGCAGACACGTTTGCAAATGAAAACCCTCATCTCCAGACGCCCAAAGCCAGCACCCAGCTATTTTCCTTTCAGGAATCCACCTGAAGGTCTCCCAAGCAGCAGCCTTTGTAGACCAGAAAGACTCCCCTAGGCCGGCCTGCTGACTACCTGGAGCTGCCAGAAGAGCCACAACAAAAAGCCAACCAAGGATTAGCAAGCATCCTCATCTCTTGAAACTTGTGGCCTCATTTGAGGTTGGTGCTTTGTGTAGCACCTGGCCCAAATTGGGCCTGGCTAATGAGAGCTATATGGTTTGTCCACAGAGGGAAATCAATACATACAGATACAGAAACCAGGATGGGATAGTATTTTATTTATTGTTAATGTGTTTGTGTGGTTAATTATGGAACCTTAACCAAAAGTGATGGGTGGATAGTTTTGAATTCATCTGAATCGCTGGCACTGCTCTGGGCAACCTTCCACATGACTGTTTTTTTAGCCCATCTGTACCACTGCAAAAGGGGTCCAGTCATATGCAAATCAGTCAGGTACTGTCGCCAATTGGAGCAGCCCAGCCTAAATTGCTAGGACAGGTCCCCTCAGCATGGAAACAAGCAACCCCAGACATGTTTCAGGCCACACGTGGGTCCCGAGCCTGCTGGGCCTAGAGACCCAAGCTACTCCTCACTGATGACACCTAACAAGGGGAATGCTTGTGGTCTCGTCCAGAAGGGTTGTGACCTAGCAGTTTGGGTGGGACTGCCCCTTTTGGGGTGGGACCAAGTCCGATTTGCAAATGGTCTTTCCCCTTCTTTAATGGCTTGGCAGGTGAAAAACGATGGTCTGGAGGGTTGCCTATGGTTATGATTTATTCAAAATCTTCTAGCCATCAACTTTTCGTTTTGCGTTATTTATGGAACTTACCTGTTGTGTTGGAGAGGACTAAACCATTCAACCCACCATGTGGCTGGATGAAATGTTAGAGAAGGAAAAAGAAAATAAAATGGACATAACATCTCCTGCCAAGGAGTGGACTGGGCAGGGGAGTTCATGTTAAAGAAGAAAAACGTTGGGAATAACGGTTTTGGTGGAAGTTGAGAGAAGGAGTATGAGGAAGCACC
Organism: Ambystoma mexicanum; assembly: GCF_040938575.1. Classification (NCBI taxonomy): domain Eukaryota; kingdom Metazoa; phylum Chordata; class Amphibia; order Caudata; family Ambystomatidae; genus Ambystoma; species Ambystoma mexicanum. The sequence continues at coordinate 379,762,461 of NC_090937.1, read as the reverse complement.
TACATTCCCTTGAGGCTGTGGCCTCAAACAACCCCCTGGAGCTTAAGTGAATGTAAAGCCGGGCCATGTTGTCAGAAACAGCTCAGCTAATCAATGGGCTCCAGGCTGCATGCCCAGTGCAGCCCAAGCATCACAGAGCCAGCCTCCAAGACAGCCTGTCGGATTGCCATGCCGTGAAGGCCCAGAAGAAAAACCCTGGGCTGCATGTGCAGAGCGCCCCCAGAGAACATTGGGCCACCAAACACCGAGCCAGAATGGACGGGCCCTGGAGAAAAACACACCCCAGGACCTTGTGGAGGCCCAACGCAATGCTAGCCCAGTATCAGGTGGGCAGGGAAGTGTAGTGGGTAAGCCATGAGCGGCGTTACGGCCTGGGTGAGAAGTTCTCGAGACTGTACCAGAGCATGATGAAAAATGTGAAGGCTCGTGCACGCTTGTGCCGCACACACACCCAAGGGTTGGGCTCTTCCCTCTGAACTCCTCGGCAGGATTTTTCTGTAGGTACCAGACCGTGATTGCGGCCTCCCCATGGGAACAGGATGCTGTTGGAAGAAGAAAAAACATGTGCTGGGGCGCAGTGGTGGGTGTGGCGGCCCCACAGGGTACAGCGATGCCACGACAAAAGAATGAGGTGTGTGTGCATCAGGCCCCCAGGGTACAGGCCCACCGTGAGACAGTTGGAAACTGCACAGGCCATGCAGCAGCGATTGCGCTACCCCATGTTGTAAACGGGGCCAAGTAAATGAAAAGAACTGTGCATGAGGGGCAGCCTAGCCCCTGGGAGAGCAGCCCAAGGTGCTGGCTCTGCCATGCAATGGCAGTGTGTCAGCCCAAGATCAACCAAAGTGCCATTAAGGTGTGACTTGCTGCTGCAGTCACACCCTTTTATATAATCATGAAAATGCATACAGCTGTCATGTATTTACTTGTATAGATTTATTCATGGGTATAGTTATTTATGTATTTATTTAAATAGATCTAGGTCACTGGAGAGATAAAGTACCATGGTGTAATGGGGTTGGTTGACTCGGCGTCCTGCCAGAGGCCACCTGGGGGAAGGTGCTACCCACAGGGGGCAACCCATGGGCCCTATTCCTGGGTGGGTAGCACCCGGAAAGTTAGGAGTAATTTCCGAATGTCCCCCCTAAGCGCCCCTCCATGATCCCAATCAGGGAGGCTGGGCAGTCTAAGCTGCCCCTAGAGAGTAACTCTTGCCAGGGTAAGGAAGGGGCATTTAGATATTTAAAGTTTACAAGGTTCAGTTTGGTTTATGGTTATGTCAAAATAAAAAAGAGGTCCCCTATGGGAACCATTGTTTATTGGAAGGGTGTCAACGGTAAGGTAAGAACTTAGAGGGTAGCCCATCTCCTGTTGCAGGAAGGATTCAACATCAATTTTATTTTACAGGTTGCCTAGCGTCCCTTTGCTTGCAGCTGGTCAAGGATGACATGTGGACCATCCCTGGGCTGGGGGGGTTAAGGAATGTGCGCTCCCCCAGGCCAGGACACGAAACACTAAGGCTGCAACCATCATGGAGAGGTGGCCATGTTCTGTGGTTACATCTTCCTAGGCAGCTTATAGCTAGCATACCAGTAAAGGGCTTAATTGACAAGGGCAAGGGGACGGTCTGTTTGGTCCTGTTCAGACCTAGGGACCTCGCCCCCTTACTACTGCACTGACCAAGCAACTTACCACAACAGTACCTGGTAGAAAAACTACTACCAATTTGTAAAGACTGGAGGAGGGTATATGTACTGTCCTATATATGCCAGAGTAGAAGCACAGAGCACCCCAGCCACGATTCTCTATATCGTAGAATGGACGAGCAACCAAGACTTAAGCCCTCGGAAGGTGATGCAGGCTGGTACAGTGTAGTCCCGAAGCCCCTCACAAAGGAATGTCCACACACTATGTTATGTGCTAACACAGTTTTTTTATATAAAAATAAGGTTCAAGATATATACATCAATTAACAGCACACTTTATACTTTGGTAAATCTAATATGGCAAATATATACAATGTCTATGTGGTACACACTTCACTATTGACTCCTTTAAAATGCACCAACTGCTGACAGTTCTAATGACATACAAATCAAACAGTAATGTGTATCAGCATAGGAAATAGGAAGGAAGACAAGTCAGCTTAATCAATGGCAGAATAGTGATCTTACTACTAAGACACAGTTCTGTGTGAGGATCCCCCACCTGGGCAACCTGTAATAAAGTGTATTAAGAAGCCCCGCCCATATATGTTAAAATAGTCTTGTTTCCGGGTCAAAAATGTTCCACTACCCCAATGTACCTGGGTTTAGCAGAGTTTCGTCGACGGCTCATCGACTGATTCCTCGTGAGCGGACTCCCTTTAAAGCAGGAGCCACTGATGTCTAGTTGCCGTGAAGAAAATGTAAACACTGATGTCGGGACAGCAGCTTTCGAATTCTGCGGTGCTCATCGATGTACCTCAGTGACACAGTTAGGTGCCGCAAAGAGGACTCAGTGATGAGCGTAGGCCCGGCAGTGGGCGCCAGGGTTGGTGTCGACGGTCGAGACTCGACCATGGCTGGAGCTTCACTCATCAGTGTCTTTGTGAACTTCAGGTGGTGGGAAAACCACTGGTGGATTGTCCTCTGCGACCTCGACCTTCTCCGGCAGGAAAAAGCGGTTGACAGTGATGGCAACAGAGTCCTTGGTTTAAATGTACCTAGGCAATGGAGTGTTGCGGCTCTGGTCGTCAAGGTTACAGCGATCCTCCGCACCCCGGTTGACAGTGATGGACGTCGACGGCCTCGACGTCCTGGTGCTTTAGTTCAATGTTTTTGGCGGATCCCATCTCCAGTCAACAGCTGTTTGGGACAGACTTCCAGGGTGCCTTGATGAAGATCAGTTTCTGCACGATGTTCCCTCGTAGCTCGGGGAATAGGTCTCCTAAACAAGTTCTCTCTTGGATCAGTCCTTGACAGACACAGCAGCTTTCAGGTTCCGTCGACGGTGAGCGGCAGCAAACCTTCTTCAGGTGGGCTTCAGGGATAAGCAGCTTCAAGTTTCAACTTCAGCTTCTGAACAATTCTGGTGAGTGAGAGGTCCTCAGATATACAGATTTGTCCCTCATTCACACTGCTGAGCCAAGCTCAGTCAGCCAATCAGTCAGAAGGGCATTCAAGCAGGCAGGCAGCCAATCAGGCTCACTGTGCATTCAGGCCCTTCACTTTCATCCAGACACCCATAACAAGGAATGTGGATTGGGGCAAGCACCCAGCCTTTCAGCACACCACACTGCATTCATGTCAGTTTCAGGCAGGGCTGTCTCATTCATTGTGTCACACACACAGAAACCAGACACCCTTAACATGAAGTGCATATTGGTCACACACTCTGTTCAAACAGGTCCCATCCCAAGGGTGTACCAACAACATACAGTCACTGAGAAGGCTCCAGCCAATCTGGCCTGGACTTCCCCACAATACCATATATGGCTCTTCCACCCAACAGCCAGTCAGGGGAAGGGACATATTTTTAAACATGTTGTCAATCTGCGCAGCGACACCAAATTAATTCAATTGCACCAGTCTGAAAATGTTCATTTAATTACTGTCCACTCTACTCATTTCCAAGAGTGATTTATTGAACAATTCTATACATCTACAGTCTGTTTTGACCAATGGGTCGTTTTCAAGGCTGTTATATAACATATCCATTCATATTCACAGAAGATAAAATGTTTTGTGACAAACACCCAAGATAAGCGTTGTAACATTAAAGTCATTTGGCACACATGAAATTAAAATATAGTACATACCAAGTTAGCAGTTCATGGCAGGAGTGAATACATTTAAGAAGACACCAATTATTAGAGAATTAGATCTATTAAATTAACTGGTTACGGACAACTCATATTAGAATCGTCAAATAACACAAGAGCGCCCGATTAGTGAATCATCAAAACAGTAGATGCATTTTAATTCAATTACGACACTTTCTGCAAGTGTGATATGCCAGCTTCAAGCATGCCTGGAAGTTAATGAAAACTTCATAGTGAATTGTCTGAAAAAATCGTGTAATACGGATAGTCATGTTTCCGGAACAACTGATCATAAGTGAAGGTGTGGCCAAGTGTAAGCTGCCCGATTTACAGGCCGATTCATGGAATAATTAGCGCGGCGCAAGTGGCCAAAAACGTGCGAATCGCAGTGGAATAGCGAAAATCGCAGTGCAAGTGCGAAAATCGCACGAAAAGCAGCGCACATCGATTCATGGAAGGCCGTGCGCGAGAAAACCAGTGGATGTGCGATAAAAAAGTGCGCGGCGCACAGGCCATCTAACTGCGTGCGCCAGGTCACAGTGAAAATCACACAGGCCACAGCGAAAATCGCACATAGCGCGGCACACGCAACAAAAGTAGGCGGAACACGGGCGTAACACTCGGAATGGGGAACAACTTGCCAAAATGTGGGCATCACGGGGGAAGTACAGGGCACAAGTGCGCGGAACGCCCACACGCTCGCCTACAACACGTATTCATGGAATAGAATAGGGCAAAAAAGCGCACGCTCAAACCAGCGCACAGGCACAAACATGACCGCCACAAGAAAGCAGGCGGTAGCGTCTCTGCGGCTGTAAGAAATGTGCGCCAAAAGGTGCGCCAACAAATAGCACCTATATACTGCCATGATGAATGTCCTATACTGTGGCCCTCCAGGACAAATGACGTGCAAAGGGGTACCCACAAACACGGACACCCGCTGACAAAAAATACGTGTGCGTGTATACCGGGGTGCGCGGGAAGTCTCACACGCGATTTGTCAGGGTACGTGGATTACAGGGGTGCGCGGGAAGTTCCACACGCGATTTGCCCGGGTACGTGGATTTCAGGGGTGCGCGGGAAGTTCCACACGCGATTGGCCCCGTGCAAGCAGGGTACGTGTATTTCAGGGGTGCGCGGGAAGTTCCACACGCGATTGGCCCCGTGCAAGCAGGGTACGTGTATTTCAGGGGTGCGCGGGAAGTTCCACACGCGATTTCAGCAGGGTATGTGTATTTCAGGGGTGCGCGGGAAGTTCCACACGCGATTTCATCAGGGTACGTGTATTTCAGGGGTGCGTGGGAAGTTCCACACGCGATTGGCCCAGTGCAAGCAGGGTACGTGTATTTCAGGGGTGCGCAGGAAGTTCCACACGCGATTGGCCCCGTGCAAGCAGGGTACGTGTATTTCAGGGGTACGCGGGAAGTTCCACACGCGATTTCAGCAGGGTATGTGTATTTCAGGGGTGCGCGGGAAGTTCCACACGCGATTTCATCAGGGTACGTGTATTTCAGGGGTGCGCGGGAAGTTCCACAAGCGATTGGCCCAGTGCGAGCAGGGTACGTGTATTTCAGGGGTGCGCGGGAAGTTCCACACGCGATTGGCCCCGTGCAAGCAGGGTACGTGTATTTCAGGGGTGCGCGGGAAGTTCCACACACGATTGGCCCCGTGCAAGCAGGGTACGTGTATTTCAGGGGTGCGCGGGAAGTTCCACATGCGATTTCAGCAGGGTATGTGTATTTCAGGGGTGCGCGGGAAGTTCCACACGCGATTTCATCAGGGTACGTGTATTTCAGGGGTGCGCGGGAAGTTCCACACGCGATTGGCCCCGTGCAAGCAGGGTACGTGTATTTCAGGGGTGCGCGGGAAGTTCCACACACGATTGGCCCCGTGCAAGCAGGGTACGTGTATTTCAGGGGTGCGCGGGAAGTTCCACACGCGATTTCAGCAGGGTATGTGTATTTCAGGGGTGCGCGGGAAGTTCCACACGCGATTTCATCAGGGTACGTGTATTTCAGGGGTGCGCGGGAAGTTCCACACGCGATTGGCCCAGTGCGAGCAGGGTACGTGTATTTCCGGGGTGCGCTGGAATTTCCACACACGATTTCAGCAGGGTATGTGTATTTCAGGGGTGCGCGGGAAGCTCCACAAGCGATTTCATCAGGGTACGTGTATTTCAGGGGTGCGCGGGAAGTTCCACACGCGATTGGTCCAGTGCGAGCAGGGTACGTGTATTTCAGGGGTGCGCGGGAAGTTCCACACGCGATTTCAGCAGGGTATGTGTATTTCAGGGGTTCTGGGGAGTACCACACGTGAATTGGCCGTGTGGGTCCTCCCAGGTGTACGCTCCACAACCTCCACGGCCCCTGCAGGCAGCCCACACCACGGGGGACTACCCTGCACCCCTGCTCATGTCCCGCAGGCAGCCCATCCACCATGGGCATGCCCCCCAGCCAACCCACATGTCACCTTGCACTACTGATCAACAATGCATGTCTCCCACCACCCCCACCCCCCAGCCACCAGGGGCACCCTCCACCAGGACCCCACTCATGTCTCCCACCACCCCCACCCCCCAGCCACCAGGGGCAGCCTCCACCAGGCAACCACCCATGTCTCCCCCCCCCACCCCCCAGGGGCACCCTCCACCAGGTCCCCACTCATGTCTCCCACCACCCCCACCCCCCAGCAGTGCAGGGGCACCCTCCACCAGGCCCCCACTCATGTCTCCCACCACCACCACCCCCACCCCCCAGCAGTGCAGGGGCACCCTCCACCAGGCCCCCAATCATGTCTACCACCACCCCCACCCCCCAGCCACCAGGGGCACCCTCCACCAGGCCCCCACTCATGTCTCCCACCACCCCTACCCCCCAGCAGTGCAGGGGCACCCTCCACCAGGCCCCCACTCATGTCTCCCACCACCCCCACCCCCCAGCCACCAGGGGCACCCTCCACCAGGCCCCCACTCATGTCTCCCACCACCCCCACCCCCCAGCAGTGCAGGGGCAGCCTCCACCAGGCCCCCACCCATGTCTCCCACCACCCCCACCCCCCAGCCACCATGGCCAGCCCCCACCAGGCCCCCACTCATGTCTCCCACCACCCCCACCCCCCAGCAGTGCAGGGGCACCCTCCACCAGGCCCCCACTCATGTCTACCACCACCCCCACCCCCCAGCACGGTGGGGCACCTGCCAGCAGGCCCCCACTCATGTCCAACTCATGTACCCCTGCACCCCCACCCCCCAGCACTGTGGGGCACCTGCCAGCAGGCACCCACCCATGTCCAACTCATGTTCCCCACCACCCCCACCCCCCAGCACTGTGGGGCACCTGCCAGCAGGCCCCCACTCATGTCCAACTCATGTTCCCCACCACCCCCACCCCCCTGCACTGTGGGGCACCTGCCAGCAGGCCCCCACCCATGTCCAACTCATGTACCCCTGCACCCCCACCCCCCAGCATTGTGGGGCACCCTCCACCAAGCCCCCACTCATGTCTCCCACCACCCCCACCCCCCAGCCACCATGGCCAGCCCCCACCAGGCCCCCACTCATGTCTCCCACCACCCCCACCCCCCAGCAGTGCAGGGGCACCCTCCACCAGGTCCCCACTCATGTCTCCCACCACCCCCACCCCCCAGCCACCAGGGGCACCCTCCACCAGGCCCCCACTCATGTCTCCCACCACCCCCACCCCCCAGCAGTGCAGGGGCACCCTCCACCAGGCCCCCACTCATGTCTACCACCACCCCACCCCACAGCCACCAGGGGCTCCCTCCACCAGGCACCCACTCATGTCTCCCACCACCCCCACCCCCCAGCAGTGCAGGGGCAGCCTCCACCAGGCCCCCACCCATGTCTCCCACCACCCCCACCCCCCAGCCACCATGGCCAGCCCCCAACAGGCCCCCACTCATGTCTCCCACCACCCCCACCCCCCAGCAGGCCCCTACCCATGTCCAACTCATGTACCCCTGCACCCCCACCCCCAGCATCCAGGGGCACCCTCCACCAGGCCCCCACTCATGTCTCCCACCACCCCCACAGCAGTGCAGAGGCACCCTCCACCAGGCCCCCACTCATGTCTACCACCACCCCCACCCCCCAGCACTGTGGGGCACCTGTCAGCAGGCCCCCACCCATGTCCAACTCATGTTCCCCACCACCCCCATCCCCCAGCACTGTGGGGCACCTGCCAGCAGGCCCCCACGCATGTCCAACTCAAGTACCCCTGCACCCCCACCCCCCAGCACTGTGGGGCACCTGCCAGCAGGCACCCACTCATGTCTCCCACCACCCCCACCCCCCTGCCACCATGGGCAGCCCCCACCAGGCCCCCACTCATGTCTCCCACCACCCCCACCCCCCTGCCACCATGGGCAGCCCCCACCAGGCCCCCACTCATGTCTCCCACCACCCCCACCCCCCAGCAGTGCAGGGGCAGCCTCCACCAGGCCCCCACCCATGTCTCCCACCACCCCCACCCCCCAGCCACCAGGGGCACCCTCCACCAGGCCCCCACTCATGTCCCCCTGCACCCCCACCCCCCAGCATCCAGGGGCACCCTCCACCAGGCCCCCACTCATGTCTCCCACCACCCCCACCCCCCAGCAGTGCAGGGGCACCCTCCACCAGGCCCCCACTGGAAATGGAAATTACATGTTACACCCCCAATGTTCATGAAGCTAATGAACCCATGTCCGTCACACACAATGGTTGCAATTGAATGGGAAAACACCCAACATGACATGCATGAAACCAATGAGATGATACCACACAGTGAAGTATGAAAACAAAATTGTATTGAAAAAAATAAAGAATGCTAAAGAAACGAAACAAACTACAATGGGAATGAGAAAAAATAAGCTGCATGTCCGTATAAAAAAAAAAAACAGCAAATCAGAATCCAAAAAAATGTCGTCCAAAGTGAAATGTAAAAAAATATCTATGCAATCAAGAACTATGTAAAAAACTACCAAGGGTCCATGAGCCCAACTGAACAAAGGAAACCTACAAAAAAACCTAACTAAAATGCAACTATATACAAAAAGTGGAGCAGTGTCCGTCGACTCCAAATCATAATAAGAAACAAAGGAAACCTAAAACTAAAGAACTATATACAAAGGCGGCGGGCAAGTCCAGCGGCTCACTCCGTGGTGTTCCGGGCCAGGGCATCATCGAACTCCTGTTCGATGTCCCGGAGGCGGTCCAGTTCCATGGCCCCGAGGGTCCGCAGGGACGACGCCGTGTCCTCCTCCAACCCCCTGCGGATTGCCTCGAGGCACTCGGCCCGCCTCAGGGCCCTCCGCATGGAGTTCTCCGCCCTGACCATTGTGAGCCGCGCCTCTTCCGCCCGCCGCCGCTCCGCACCTATGGCATGGCCCAACCGCTGCCACACGGAAGACACTCTCTGTCCTGGGTCCCCCTGCCCTCCGGCCGATGCCTGCCCCTCCGATGTCGAAGGCCCCGAGCCTTCATGGCTCCCACCATGTTGCTGCTGCTGCTCTGCCTCTGCCCGTGCACTGCCTCCTGCTGCCTGCACATCCTCCGCCGGCTGGGGTGCAGTTGTTGATGTGGCCACCCCTGCTGGACCTCCGACTCCCGACTGTGGCAGGGATGCCTCCTCCACCAGCCTGGCCGCACCGTCAGAGGCAGCTCCACAGGGCACCCAGGTGACTGATGGGTGGGAAGATGGCACAGAGGACGACTGGCGCGTAGGGGGTCCAGTTGAGGAGGGGGTCGGAGCAAGCCCCATCAGACGGAGGAATCCGGTCTGGGTGACCTGTCCCAGCAGGCTGACGTGGTCAACGAGCCATTCGAGATGACGTGCAGTCTCTCCATGAAAAGACTGCAGGTCACCTCGCATGGCCCGTTGACGCAACGCCACACCAGCCAGGACAGGCTCAACCCGGACCTGGATGGCCACGTCCGCAGGCAGAGGAAGGCCAGTTGACGTCAGCTCATCCCCTGCCTGAAAACGGGTCTGGACGTAGGCATCCCTGCTGGTGCAAGATGATGCAGGGACAGGATCGGGGACAGGATTGCACACAGGCACCTCCGCGGCGGCCTGTGCTGCCTCCTGTCCCTGGTCCTGCACTGCACCACTAGCACCAGTGGGATCCCCACCTCCAGACCACGTCTCTGGTTCTTGCACGGCATCCTCCTCTACCAATCCCCCCATCAACCTGGATGACTCCGTGCCATCTTCCCCTGTTGGGCCCTGTGGGGTCCCAGCTGCCCCTTCTGCTGCCGAGGAGTCCAACTGCAACCTCCGCCTCTTGGACCTACCCCCGGCAGCTGCGGCCTGGGACGCGGCACCGGACTCCTCACTCCCCGACGAGATGACAACACGGGAGGGGAGCCGGGCCTTGCGTCTCCGGCTGGCGGTCGGATCCCCGCCGCTGTGCTCCACAGCACCTTCTCTGCCCTCTTCATCAGTTGACGTTGCAGACAGGGAGAAACAAAACACAGGCATCAGGGCACTGTACAATGGACACATACACACATGACAGTTGCACATGAGTGGCATTGGCAAACCTCAGACATGTCATCACAATCCCCAACACACATGTCAATGCAACTCGCACACATGAGCCATACCACAGCCATATCGCAACTGCCAGCACCATCCCTACACATACAACAGCATGAGCAGCCAAAGGGGAGCCAGACATCACATGCAACACAGGAAGTGCACCACACATGTACACACACCACCACACTTGCATGCATGTGTACACCTCTGCCAAGAGTCGCACTGTTCAGACGGGCATCCATGTCACATCTGCCAATCAGGCTTCCACATACCGCTGTCACATGCATCCATGTTGCATCACTGTTGCACCCTTGTCAAATACACACACATGCACATGTACACAGTGCTCATACATGCAGCCGAAAACAACATACATGCGTGACATCACGGACATGTCTACTTACATACACATTCATCCAAACATGTGTGCACGCACAACTGCATTTGCCATGCAAGCCTACACACACAAGCACCATCCATGTCTCACACATTACAGCCCTCGCATGTGTCAGCCCCACGGCCCTGTACACCCCCACCCATACTCGACCCCATACAAACAGATGTGCAACCTGCACAATACCGAATAATCACCACACGCACTGCTCACAATCAGGATGCATGTACACTCACCGCTCGACTCCAGACGGGTCTGCTTCTCCAGGACCTGGACGTGGAGCGCTGGGGATATGCGTTCCAGGACCCTCATCTGCTCTTCCGACAAGTGGCCCCGGCGCCCCTTGGCATCCGCTGCCTTCAAGAGGCGCCGGGCCTTGTTCAGGGTCCTGGACCTGAAGTCCTCCCAGCGCTTCCTGACATGTTGTAATTCCCGGACTGCCACCCCCTCCTCGTTGATGGCAGTCACAATGTCAGTCCAGATCCGAGTCCGTCCTTCCTTGTCGGCGCGGGAACCTCCGAAGAGGGCATCATACTGCCCCAGGACTTGCTCTACCAGGACACCAACTTCGGTGGCACTGAAGCTGGTGCCCCTCTGCCTCTCTGGCCGGGGGTTGTCAGTGGTCACAGATGGTGTTTGCCCTGACATGACAACCCCAGAGGCAGGAGTGGGTGGGCAACTGGGTCCTGGGGCTGGGCTGTGGAGCGATGGAATCCCAGTCGGGAGTCTTCGGTTCCAGCAGGGGTGGTCACAGCAACAGCACCCCTGGCTGATGTGCAGGCAGCAAATGGCAGTGCATGTGGGCAGCAGGCAGTCAGGCAGCAGCAGATGACAGGTGGGAGCGTGCTCGGGGCTCTGGGGGGCAGTAGTTCGGCCTTCTGGGCAGGAGCGTGGTCTTCCGTGTGCATACGCGTGGCCAGCTCGATACGGAGTGATTTGGCACGTGAAAAGTCTGCATGTCAGCGTGAAATTCGAGGAAAGGCCCTTATACGCGATTCTATTGGACCAAAGGCCCTCCGCACGGGTGTTTCCCACACAGCACGTGATGACAGAGCACACGTGGAAAGACTGCACGTCAGAGTGTCATCGCGTGTAATTGGAGAGCACGTCAGAGTCTCATCGCGTGTGATTGGTGGGAATGGGCCTAGCGCGTACACGCGGCAGTGACAAAGCGTGTGATTGGTGGAAATGGCCCTACACGCAGAAGTGACAAAGCGTGTAATTGGTGGAAATGGCCCTACACGCATAAGTGACAAAGCGTGTAATTGGTGGAAATGGCCCTAGCGCGTACACGCCGCGTAAGTGACGCTGGACGTGTGGACCTGTATAAAAGGTACGTGTAGAACACCATTTCCTTGTACGTGCTTTTCGTGGAGAGCGAGTGGGTGAATTCTGTACTTCTTGTCGTTTCACACGCAATTTACTTCACAGCGTTTCAAGTTCGTATTCCCTGTTACCTCTGACAGCTTTTTCTCTTTTACTGGTTTACCTGGGCCTGTTCCCTCAAACAGTGTTCCCTTCTACTGTTTCCTGTCTCCTCAGACAGCGTACAAATCTTCTTTTGGCGGGGGTGTTGCAATCAAACGCGCTCCTTTTTCACGCTCTTTTACCTGGCAGACGGTGAGTCACGCACGTATCTAACATCTGTGTTTGCCCCGTGTGTAGCCTACCCCTTCAGAGGTCATTCTAGGCTGCGTGTGACACGCATACGTTCAATTCTTGTGTTACTGGGTGCCACAGCGTAGTGCAGGTTTTTCTTTCTGCACACGTGGTCTAGGAGGTGTTGCGTGCACGTCATCTCCCTTTTTTGGGGCTCCTGTGCATAGCGTGACCCGTAATCTTTCCCCAGGGGTTACATTCAGCCTTGCAAGAGCACTAGGGTACAATTACCATCTGGTACCCAACCCCTTTGACCCCCAATTGCCCAGGACAATAGTTTACAGCCACTCCCATACGCACATTTACATCAGTGCCATGGCTGGGAGGCGAGGATTCCGTAAGGGTGGCAAAGGTGGAAGAGCCACAAGTGGTGGCCGTGGTGGATCCGGTAGGGGACGTGGTCGTTACTTGCAGGGTGAGCCTGTCCCCCCATTTGTGGAGGACCAGTCAAGGGCACCCATAATCCCCCCCCCTCCCGTTGAGGCTGATGTGGCTGACACCATCCATGCTCAGCCCTTGTTGGACCAGCCCATTGTGGCACCAGACCTGGCTGACTCCATGGCTGACTTCCAGGTCAGCAGGCCTATGACACGTGCGCTGGTGCACGTTGATGTCACCATGCCACGTGCATCTGGGGCAGCAAGGTCATCTGCTGCACCAAGTAGGCAGGGCGGAGCGGCTGCAGGGGCAGCTGCGGCTCCATCCACCCCAGCCCTCACACACCCAGCCAGGACAGTGTCGGTCCTAGTCCATCCTGCTGACATTCCCCCTGACACCATCACACTTGAGCCAATGCCTGCACCAACTCCCATGCTGAGTGTCCAATCCCACACTCCTCATACAGAGTCCACCAGGGCTCCTGCCCCTAGTGTCCAGAGCGGCGCAGGACACTCAGGATCACCACCACCTTCCAAGCGGAAGAGGAAGAGTGCTCGTCCGGCACAGGCTGATGCCCCAGACACGGCTACACAGTCCGGCCCGTCGAGGAAGCCCAGCTTCACGGATGACGAACTGAATGCACTTGTCGAGTATGTGTCCGCACATGACAACGAGATGGTCATTGTTGCAGGATCCAAGACCACACCTGCACAACGCCAGGCACACTGGCAGACCGTTGCGGACATCGTAAGTGCCCTTGGAATCGTGAGGCGCACAGCCAATGATTGCTATAAGCGCTGGAATGACCTAAAGCGCAGGGCAAAGAGTAAGCTGGCCTCAAGTCATGCCGCAACTCTAGTGACTGGAGGTGGGTCTCCAGTAGTAGACATGGAACTCACTCCACATGAGTCAGTCGCTGGGACCTACGTCACGGAGGAACAGATCCAAGGCGTGGGAGATCTGGCTGATTACGAGGCATTGTCCGGTGAGTGCACATGCATGTGTGTGTCATCCATGTGCATGGTGTGTGTGAGGGCTTCTGTTTGTGTGCCAGGTGAGAGTGTGTGCGCCTGAGTCGTATGGGTCAGCCATGTGCTTCATGCAATACATCCTGCGCAGCTGCATTTGGCCATAGCAGTATCCCTTCTGCCAACAGTAGACATCTAGCCCAACTGCACGCCAGTTGCCCTTGAAGTGTCACCTTGCCACAACATTGTTGCTTATTTTTCACTGTTCATTCAGTCAGATTGTTTGCATTCCACCACTTTCACTAGGCATGTCGCAGTCCTCTAGTCACATGTCTGACATGGCTATGGTAAAGTGGAGTGACTTTGTTACCTGGATATCATTTGTTCACACATGTCCCTGTGCAATTGGACCATTTCGGACTGGCAGCTCCAGGTGAAAAATCTGACCTGTTTGAATTAGAAAAGCTATTACATGCGGGAACTGGACTGAATGAATAGGTGCTGCCCTCCTCTCCATCTTCACTCAATAGCAATGGTACATGCCATCTGTGTGATGGCATGTGTGTTTCACCTGGCAATCACAGGCCAATGTGTGATGCCACTGCCAGGCAGCATGCAGAAAATGTGTTCATCTTCCATCTTGGTGTCATCAGTGTGTGCCATTTGCCTGCCCTTCATATGCAGTGAGGGTGCATGCATGGGAGGGTTTTAGTCATGTGGGACATGTGTCAATCAAGTACTGGTTCTCTTGCTTCTCAGCCCTCATTGTGTGCCATGGTGCTAATGCCTGTTTCCATTTCTTTGTTTTTATGTCTTTGCAGGGGAAGACGCACCCGATACTGCTGGGGTTGTGGAGATGGTGCAGACCCAGGAGGGGTCCGAGGGCCGACCAACCACCAGTGAGGGACGTGGTGTGGTGGTAGGTGAGAACCCACAAGTGCTGCAGGTCGTGCTCTCAAGGGGTGTCTCTGGCTGCACCTCCCCCGAGCTGTACTCAGGTGTTGATTCGGATGAGACCTACGTGCCGTCGCAGGTGAGTGTTCCAGGGAGGGATTCTGTTCTGTCCCACCCACCTGCACCAGGGTCAGAACCCTCAATGGGGATGTCAGTGTTGGCAGCTACGCCTTTGGTGGTTACGGATGCAGGGTCACACTCCGCAACATCTGATCCTGTTCCTGGGCCAGCAGATCAGAGGGGGAATGCCGTCCTGCAGCCTCAAGCAGTGCCGGCACAGCAAGGCGCAGTTCGCCTTGCCCCAGACAGGTGTGGTGCCCGCCGACGTGGTGGCCGTACGCCACTTGGCAATACCGCATGGGAGCAATCCATTTACGGTATGGCAACACAACAGGCAGCATCATCCGAGATGATGGCTCAGGCCATGGATAGGGTGGCCACTTCCATTGCCCCCCCTCAAAGGCTGATGGAGCGACTACAGCAGGCAACCGACTCCATCTGCCAGTCACACAGGGAGGACATGTTGGGGTCCAAAAGGGACAGGCGGGCGGCACTGGTGACTCTGCAGGAGGCCATCTCCATTGAGTCCCAGGGCCACAGGGAAGCCCTGAGGCAGGAGCTCCTTCACCTCAGGACGACTCTTGTTGAGCCTGAGGCTTCAACACACCAAAGGACAGAACAGCAGCTGGAGCGTCTCACCCGTACGCTCTCAGCTGAGATGCAGGCAACGAGGGCGGAGGTCCGGGCATCCCGTGAGTTGTTGCATGGGGACCTCCGCACACTCATCCTCCAGAACCAGACCTACCACACCCGCATGCTTGCAGCCATGGAGGAGCAGACTAGGGCCTTGCGTGGGCTGCCTCCCATAGTGCAACCACCTCCGGATGCAGCTGGACAGGGTGATAATAGCGATAGCAGTGATACTCCCACAATAGGGTAGCCGTGTGGGCCATGAGCCCATGGGGGTGTTTTTTTTTCCCAGGATCCACACAGGTGGGTTTTGGTGTGCACCCTGTCCTCGGACCTCCTGGGTGGCCTCCCAAACCCCCCCGGGCCCATCAATGGCCATTTTTGATTTTTATTTTTATTTTTTATTTTTATTTTTAATTTCTAATTAATTTTTCCCAATTTTTTTGGGACAATTTGTTGCCTTCCGTGGTTCCTGTGGGCATACGCTGCATTGTGGCTGGGCACATGCAGGCTTGTCATGTATTTGGTTCAGATGCTTGGGTTTGAGTCACACACACCCCTCCTGCTTCCCGTTTCCATGGGCTTGCAAAGGGTGTGCCCAAGTGACATTGACGTACATGGTGACATTGGACTCCCACTACATGTGTGGGTAGTCTAGTCAATACTGTGTATACATTCCTAGTGCATATTGCTGTTGTATTGTACACTGCATGTTGCATTGATGTGTAACTCATCATCTGTGTCTACCCAGGGACCCAGGACAGAGAGTGTCTTCCGTGTGGCAGCGGTTGGGCCACGCCATAGGTGCGGAGCGGCGGCGGGCGGAAGAGGCGCGGCTCACAATGGTCAGGGCGGAGAACTCCATGCGGAGGGCCCTGAGGCGGGCCGAGTGCCTCGAGGCAATCCGCAGGGGGTTGGAGGAGGACACGGCGTCGTCCCTGCGGACCCTCTGGGCCATGGAACTGGACCGCCTCCGGGACATCGAACAGGAGTTCGATGATGCCCTGGCCCGGAACACCACGGAGTGAGCCGCTGGACTTGCCCGCCGCCTTTGTATATAGTTCTTTAGTTTTAGGTTTCCTTTGTTTCTTATTATGATTTGGAGTCGACGGACACTGCTCCACTTTTTGTATATAGTTGCATTTTAGTTAGGTTTTTTTGTAGGTTTCCTTTGTTCAGTTGGGCTCATGGACCCTTGGTAGTTTTTTACATAGTTCTTGATTGCATAGATATTTTTTTACATTTCACTTTGGACGACATTTTTTTGGATTCTGATTTGCTGTTTTTTTTTTTATACGGACATGCAGCTTATTTTTTCTCATTCCCATTGTAGTTTGTTTCGTTTCTTTAGCATTCTTTATTTTTTTCAATACAATTTTGTTTTCATACTTCACTGTGTGGTATCATCTCATTGGTTTCATGCATGTCATGTTGGGTGTTTTCCAATTCAATTGCAACCATTGTGTGTGACGGACATGGGTTCATTAGCTTCATGAACATTGGGGGTGTAACATGTAATTTCCATTTCCATGTGGGTGAATGGGTTACTTGGTAGGGCTTTTTGGCTGTGGAGGCTGACCATAACGCACATGATTGGGGATTGTGAGGACCTGGTGGAGGGTGCCCCTGGATGCTGGGGGGTGGGGGTGCAGGGGGACATGAGTGGGGGCCTGGTGGAGGCTGCCCCTGCACTGCTGGGGGGTGGGGGTGGTGGGAGACATGAGTGGGGGCCTGGTGGAGGCTGCCCCTGCACTGCTGGGGGGTGGGGGTGGTGGTAGATATGAGTGGGGGCCTGGTGGAGGGTGCCCCTGGTGGCTGGGGGGTGGGGGTGGTGGGAGACATGGGTGGGGGCCTGGTGGAGGGTGCCCCTGCACTGCTGGGGGGTGGGGGTGGTGGGAGACATGAGTGGGGGCCTGGTGGAGGGTGCCCCTGGTGGCTGGGGGGTTGGGGTGGTGGGAGACATGGGTGGGGGCCTGGTGGAGGGTGCCCCTGCACTGCTGGAGGGTGGGGGTGGTGGGAGATTTAGTGGGGGCCTGGTGGAGGCTGCCCATGGTGGCAGGGGGGTGGGGGTGGTGGGAGACATGGGTGGGGGCCTGGTGGAGGGTGCCCCTGCACTGCTGGGGGGTGGGGGTGGTGGGAGACATGAGTGGGGGCCTGGTGGAGGGTGCCCCTGCACTGCTGGGGGGTGGGGGTGGTGGGAGACATGAGTGGGGGCCTGGTGGAGGGTGCCCCTGGTGGCTGGGGGGTGGGGGTGGTGGGAGACATCGGTGGGGGCCTGGTGGAGGGTGCCCCTGCACTGCTGGGGGGTGAGGGTGGTGGGAGACATGAGTGGGGGCCTGGTGGAGGGTGCCCCTGCACTGCTGGGGGGGTGGGGGTGGTGGGAGACATGAGTGGGGGCCTGGTGGAGGCTGCCCATGGTGGCAGGGGGGTGGGGGTGGTGGGAGACATGAGTGGGGGCCTGGTGGAGGGTGCCCCTGGATGCTGGGGGGTGGGGGTGGTGGGAGACATGGGTGGGGGCCTGGTGGAGGGTGCCCCTGCACTGCTGGGGGGTGGGGGTGGTGGGAGACATGAGTGGGGGCCTGGTGGAGGGTGCCCCTGCACTGCTGGGGGGTGGGGGTGGTGGGAGACATGAGTGGGGGCCTGGTGGAGGCTGCCCATGGTGGCAGGGGGGTGGGGGTGGTGGGAGACATGAGTGGGGGCCTGGTGGAGGGTGCCCCTGGATGCTGGGGGGTGGTGGTGGTGGGAGACATGGGTGGGGGCCTGGTGGAGGCTGCCCCTGCACTGCTGGGGGGTGGGGGTGGAGGGAGACATGAGTGGGGGCCTGGTGGGGGCTGCCCATGGTGGCAGGGGGGTGGGGGTGGTGGGAGACATGAGTGGGGGCCTGGTGGAGGGTGCCCCTGGTGGCTGAGGGGTGGGGGTGGTGGGAGACATGGGTGGGGGCCTGGTGGAGGCTGCCCCTGCACTGCTGGGGGGTGGGGGTGGTGGGAGACATGAGTGGGGGCCTGGTGGAGGGTGCCCCTGGTGGCTGGGGGGTGGGGGTGGTGGTAGACATGAGTGGGGGCCTGGTGGAGGGTGCCCCTGCACTGCTGGGGGGTGGGGGTGGTTTTTAGACATGAGTGGGGGCCTGGTGGAGGCTGCCCCTGCACTGCTGGGGGGTGGGGGTGGTGGGAGACATGAGTGGGGGCCTGGTGGAGGGTGCCCCTGGTGGCTGCGGGGTGGTGGGAGACATGAGTGGGGGCCTGGTGGAGGGTGCCCCTGGATGCTGGGGGGTGGGGGTGCAGGGGGACATGAGTGGGGGCCTGGTGGAGGGTGGCCATGGTGGCTGGGGGTGGTGGGAGACATGAGTGGGGGCCTGGTGGAGGGTGGCCATGGTGGCTGGGGGGTGGGTGGGAGACATGAGTGGGGGCCTGGTGGAGGGTGCCCCTGCACTGCTGGGGGGTGAGGGTGGTGGGAGACATGAGTGGGGGCCTGGTGGAGGGTGCCCCTGGTGGCTGGGGGGTGGGGGTGGTGGGAGACATGGGTGGGGGCCTGGTGGCGGGTGCCCCTGCACTGCTGGGGGGTGGGGGTGGTGGGAGACATGAGTGGGGGCCTGGTGGAGGGTGCCCCTGCACTGCTGGGGGGTGGGGGTGGTGGGAGACATGAGTGGGGGCCTGGTGGAGGCTGCCCCTGGTGGCTGGGGGGTTGGGGTGGTGGGAGACATGGGTGGGGGCCTGGTGGAGGGTGCCCCTGCACTGCTGGGGGGTGGGGGTGGTGCGAGACATGAGTGGGGGCCTGGTGGAGGGTGCCCCTGCACTGCTGGGGGGTGGGGTGGTGGGAGACATGAGTGGGGGCCTGGTGGAGGGTGCCCCTGGTGGCTGGGGGGGTGGGGGTGGTGGGAGACATGGGTGGGGGCCTGGTGGAGGGTGCCCCTGCACTGCTGGGGGGTGGGGGTGGTGGGAGACATGAGTGGGGGCCTGGTGGAGGGTGCCCCTGCACTGCTGGGGGGGTGGGGTGGTGGGAGACATGAGTGGGGGCCTGGTGGGGGCTGGCCATGGTGGCTGGGGGGTGGTGGGAGACATGGGTGGGGGCCTGGTGGAGGGTGCCCCTGGTGGCTGGGGGGTGGGGGTGGTGGGAGACATGGGTGGGGGCCTGGTGGAGGCTGCCCCTGCACTGCTGGGGGGTGGGGGTGGTGGGAGACATGAGTGGGGGCCTGGTGGGGGCTGCCCATGGTGGCTGGGGGGTGGGGGTGGTGGAAGACATGGGTGGGGGCCTAGTGGAGGGTGCCCCTGGTGGCTGGGGGGTGGGGGTGGTGGGAGACATGGGTGGGGGCCTGGTGGGGGCTGCCCATGGTGGCAGGGGGGTGGGAGACATGAGTGGGGGCCTGGTGGGGGCTGCCCATGGTGGCAGGAGGGTGGGGGTGGTGGGAGACATGAGTGGGGGCCTGGTGGAGGGTGCCCCTGGTGGCTGGGGGGTGGGGGTGGTGGGAGACATGGGTGGGGGCCTGGTGGAGGCTGCACCTGCACTGCTGGGGGGTGGGGGTGATGGGAGACATGAGTGGGGGCCTGGTGGTGGGTGCCCCTGGATGCTGAGGGTGG
Organism: Ambystoma mexicanum; assembly: GCF_040938575.1. NCBI lineage: Eukaryota > Metazoa > Chordata > Amphibia > Caudata > Ambystomatidae > Ambystoma > Ambystoma mexicanum. The sequence goes on along the minus strand of NC_090937.1, from coordinate 379,742,503 downwards.
GGGTGCAGGGGGACATGAGTGGGGGCCTGGTGGAGGGTGGCCATGGTGGCTGGGGGGTGGGGGTGGTGGGAGACATGAGTGGGGGCCTGGTGGAGGCTGCCCCTGCACTGCTGGGGGGTGGGGGTGGTGGGAGACATGAGTGGGGGCCTGGTGAAGGCTGCCCCTGCACTGCTGGGGGGTGGGGGTGGTGGTAGACATGAGTGGGGGCCTGGTGGAGGCTGCCCCTGCACTGCTGGGGGGTGGGGGTGGTGGGAGACATGGGTGGGGGCCTGGTGGAGGCTGCCCATGGTGGCAGGGGGTGGTGGGAGACATGAGTGGGGGCCTGGTGGAGGGTGCCCCTGGTGGCTGGGGGGTGGGGGTGGTGGGAGACATGAGTGGGGGCCTGGTGGAGGGTGCCCCTGGTGGCTGGGGGGTTGGGGTGGTGGGAGACATGGGTGGGGGCCTGGTGGAGGGTGCCCCTGCACTGCTGGGTGTGGGGGTGGTGGGAGACATGAGTGGGGGCCTGGTGGAGGGTGCCCCTGCACTGCTGGGGGGTGGGGTGGTGGGAGACATGAGTGGGGGCCTGGTGGGGGCTGCCCGTGGTGGCAGGGGGGTGGGGGTGGTGGGAGACATGAGTGGGGGCCTGGTGGAGGGTGCCCCTGGTGGCTGGGGGGTGGGGGTGGTGGGAGACATGAGTGGGGGCCCGGTGGAGGCTGCCCCTGCACTGTTGGGGGGTAGGGGTGGTGGGAGACATGAGTGGGGGCCTGGTAGGGCCTGCCCATGGTGGCAGGGGGTGGGGGTGGTGGGAGACATGAGTGGGGGCCTGGTGGAGGGTGCCCCACAATGCTGGGGGGTGGGGGTGCAGGGGTACATGAGTTGGACATGGGTGGAGGTCTGCTGGCAGGTGCCCCACAGTGCAGGGGGGTGGGGGTGGTGGGAAACATGAGTTGGACATGAGTGGGGGCCTGCAGGCAGGTGCCCCACAGTGCTGGGGGGTGGGGGTGGTGGGAGACATGCATTGTTGATCAATAGTGCAAGGTGACAAGTGGGTTGGCTGGGGGGCATGCCTATGGTGGATGGGCTGCCTGCGGGACATGAGCAGGGGTGCAGGGTAGTCCCCCGTGGTGTGGGCTGCCTGCAGGGGCCGTGGAGGTTGTGGAGCGTACACCTGGGAGGACCCACACGGCCAATTCACGTGTAGTACTCCCCAGAACCCCTGAAATACACATTCCCTGCTGAAATCGCGTGTGCAACTTCCCGCACACCCCTGAAATACACGTACCCTGCTGAATTCGCGTGTGGAACTTCCCGCGCCCCCCTGGAATACACGTACCCTGCTGAATTCGCGTGTGGAACTTCCCGCGCACCCCTGAAATACACGTACCCTGCTTGCACGGGGCCAATCGCGTGTGGAACTTCCCGCGCACCCCTGAAATACACGTACCCTGCTTGCACGGGGCCAATCGCGTGTGGAACTTCCCGCGCACCCCTGAAATACACGTACCCTGCTCGCACTGGGACAATCGCGTGTGGAACTTCCCGCGCACCCCTGAAATACACGTACCCTGATGAAATCGCGTGTGGAACTTCCCGCGCACCCATGGAATACACGTACCCTGCTCGCACTGGCCCATTCGCGTGTGGAACTTCCCGCGCACCCCTGAAATACACGTACCCTGATGGAATCGCATGTGGAACTTCCCGCGCACCCATGGAATACACGTACCCTGCTTGCACTGGCCCATTCGCGTGTGGAACTTCCCGTGCACCCCTGAAATGCACGTACCCTGCTGAAATCGCGTGTGGAACTTCCCGCGCACCCCTGAAATACACGTACCCTGCTGAAATCGCGTGTGGAACTTCCCGCGCACCCCTGAAATACACGTACCCTGCTTGCACGGGGCCAATCGCGTGTGGAACTTCCCGCGCACCCCTGAAAAACACGTTCCCCGCTTCGCGTTTGCTTTTTGCCAGCCTGGTGAACTGGTCCAGGGTTAGCGCAGCCCTTTGCGATGATTTAGCGATTTTGATGGCTTTTCCTTGCGCGAGGGCGTTCTTGGGGGCGTTACTGGCGCTGCTGCAGGGTCGCTGCGATTCTCTGCGCCACGGCTGGTTTGGAAGCCTAAAATCCATGAATACGCTGTGCGCGGAAATCAGTTTTAGCGCACGTGCCTGGCGCAGTCAATCGCACGCGGAAACTCTGCGCCAGCCGCTTGCGACACTTTTCTGCAAAATTCTATGAATTACCCTGTTAGTCTTGACCCAACTGTGCCCATAATGCTGCATGCGTGACCTTTGAAATTTGTCATGCGTCCGGTAATCACCAATTCTATCCTGCACCAGACTCTAGAAAGTAATAAGATAGCAATCATATAATAACTTATTAGAACTCCACCAGCTATCACAGGCTATGAGTTAGTCACACAAGTGATACTACCCTTACCATATATGTTGCAGAATTTTCTGTTATCAGATAGTGTGTCCTCAATGGAAAACCTCCCAGAGTCAAAGTGAGTCGTAGTGCCCAAAGCACGGTCAATCGTCTTGAATATTAAGGTTTGATGCAGTGATCTGCAGTCAAGAGAGATATATGGGACCTCAATGTCAATGGTCGGACAATGCAGCATAATAGAGCACTAATATATGTGTGTGGACTGATTCTTACCAATACAGGATAGGACATATCCAGTCTTGCTTGTTTCAGGAGACTTCAAACACTTGTCTCGAACTTCACCCAAACTTGGGATAGAATTAGTAAGGCGTGCCTGGTAAAATGCGATTTAGATATTCATGTGACCTCAATCCTAGCTCTTTGGTTGCCCTAGCACCATAAGACCTCCACTAATCAATTGAGATCTTCACCCTGCCTGCCTGCCTGTACCTCACATTGCTTTTTGGTTGATTTTATGTGTACCTGTGCCCTCCATGGATTAATAGAAGGACTACATCCTGCCTGCACACAACTTTGGTTGCCTTCATCTGGATTGTACATTTTCGTTCTCAAACAGATTATTTCCTTTTATTCTCAGCAAAATGTTCTTGCTCCTCCTACTGTTAGTACTCTCCCTCTCTCTACTTTTCTCTTATTCCCTCAGAACACCTTCCATCCCTTGCTAATCCCACTAATCCTGTCTTCAGTTGTACACCCTTCTGCAATGAATCATCAAGTTTTGCCCCACTTACAGATGGCCTGCTCCCCACCTTACTGATAACTTTGGATTTTCACAACCCCACTCTAGTGGTGTATTAGTGAGGGATGGAATTCTGATTCTGCAACCCATCCGTGCTGCCATACATATTGACTGTGCTACATTATTTTACTCGTACAGAAAAGGCGGAGGCATTGGCCTTATGATCAACAAAGCCCACGCCTCTAATTCCCTTCCACCTCAGACATTCTGCGCCACTCCCTTTCAAATTTACTGCCAACATTAACTGTAGGAAGGACACCGTTGAACACCTGCAGCAAACTGCTGCCTTTCAGTGGGCTATAGATTTGTTAAAATACCTGGGCATATGGGTGACACCACACAACTTGAGGTTGTATCAAGCCAAGTACCCAGGGTTGTTCGCAGCGGTTTGTTCTGATTTATGGTCATGGGGTCGCAGGCGATCTCTTAGTTTGGGATGATTGCCACAGTAAAGTAAAGGCTGCTGTACAATTGCCATACCCTTCTGCTAGCGATTCCCTTTCTTCTGACAAAATGAGAGGGCCAGGTTAGTGAGGGCAACTCTCTAAGGGCTAGGCATAAGGGAGGCCTGGCACTGCCAAACATTATACACTATTATCAGGCTGCCCAGCTATGCACCATCCACAAATGGTTCAACCCGAACACAACCAGAGAGTGTACCCGCCTGGAGGAGGTGGCAGGGGAGCCTCTTAGATACATGATATGGCTACAGAGGGCGGGGAGACACCCGAGTATGTACGATTTCCCAACCAGTAAAACAACCATGCAGGCGCGGGATGGAGGGTGGCCAGGCAGGGCCTCTCGATGTTCCCCTTCCCCAGTGACCCCAATTCATTTTGATGCAGATTTCCGGGCCTTTGCCAGATGGCGAGCGGGGGGTGAGGGGATTAGTTCTAAGTACATCTTTTCGAAGGGGGCCAGATTCGCTCCTTTGAATCCTGTAAACCTATTTTTAGTGTGGGGGAGAGGGAGAGATTCCAGTATTGGCACCTACAGCATTGGGCAATGCAGCCGCATAACAAGATGACCGCCACCAGGACACTTAGCTAATTTGAAAAGATCACATTCTACTCTAGTGTATCTGAGGGGATGATATTCCCTCTGCATGCCAGACTAGTTGCCAAGCATAGTGGATACTTGTTGAAGATGAAGCAACAGACTGCATTACTTTTATTTTGTTGTAAAAGATTAATAAAAAGATTTAAATACAATTTGTTTTTACTGCTAGCCAACTTCTCTCAGCATCCCCTGTTACCATCTGCCTCACCTACCAACCACCAGTCCCTCTCAACTCCTTAACTAACCTTGAACTGCTTCTGGATTCCCTTCCCATTGAAATCCCCAGAGGACTCATGGGTGACTAACTTACCATAAAGTTATTCCAAACAACAACTTGAACTCTACCCTCTCCTCCGACTACTCCCTCACCTACCACCAGCATTTAACCATTTGCACAGTAACTCTTGAGCTAGTGTTCCTCTACCCCTACTTCCAACCTCACTATCAAACCCTCCCTTTCTGGCAACTCACTCTAGCCTCCACTTTAATATTAATGTCCCCCCTCACTTCCACCGCTACCCATGCCTACTATCTCTAAACATACATTTAAACCTGACTTGCTACCTCCTTACCTAGGTGAAGTCAGATCCTCCCTGCTCTCTGGCTCCTCTTCCATTTAATTTTAATCTGACCCGCCAGCAACCCTTGCACCTCAATTATGTTTCTCGTACCTTCAGCGCCTCTTCCCCCAGCCCAGACCCACCTCATAGGAACAGAAGAGCATCATCACCTCTGTACATGACGCAAATACTGGACCCCTCTTTTCTCCCTATCCATAGGAATGTCTGTGCCTCCTTCAACATAACTCTTGAATCTGTCAAAGCATTATATTTAATCAATCTAATCACATCCTTACACTCATCTACACAAACACACCTCTACACTTCAAGCCATGACTATCCACCCCAGGACAAACACTTCCTCCCTCTCCAAGTTTGCGTACTACTACTCTACTAAAATCAAGCACACCCGCAACACCAATACCACTCTCTCTCCACCCTACTTCCTTTTCCTCCTCTTCACTCTACCAGGTCCTCATTATGCACTTCCCTCTGCTTCTCTTGATCAGTCCCATTCTCAGGAGTGCCATCCTCTTCTGTGCCCTTGTTGAACAGTTTGCCCCACAAAAAGGCTTGGATATTGTACACCTCACATGCACCCACCTCTACCCCTTAGCAACACATCTCTCCCCCTCGGTGCTTTTCCATCCTAGTTCAATGTGGAAATTGCCCTGCTCTGAAAACAAGGTTTCAACGGACCCTGACAATTCCAGCAACTATCACACTATATCCCTGTTTCCTCACTACTCAAAAATGCTTCCAGATTTCATTTTCAACAGGTGCACTTCCTACCTGGACTCTTAATCCCAGGGAGCCTCTCCAATTTGGCTTTTGAGAACACCATTCCACGGAATTGGTGCTCACACATGTTTGGCACCCCTGCTACAACTCCAAACTATCCTCATACTAATCCTACTCAGTCTCCTTTGATACAGAGGACCACTCCTCTCTTTGGACGACAACCAGGTAAATGTTCTTGACTAGATTAATGCTTACCTCTTGCAATAGTCCTTTTCCATCTCTTGGGACAAAGATCCCTCTGACACAACCCCACTCCCTATTAGTGTCCGTCAAGGTTCCTTCCTTGGCCCCTTTCTAGTCACCCTCTACACCTCCTCCCTTAGACAACTAATCTCCTCTGGGCACTTCTACCACCACTTTATGGAAGTTAGCTAATTCATTATTCCCGTTGCTACATCTACTCCTTACCTTTCTAACCTTATTTCTGATGGTCTTACTGCACCCAACATTGGATGGCACTTTACGGTCTTATGCTGAATTTCACCAAAAACGAAGTACTCTGCATTCCTGCTTCCAATACCCTCCTGTCCTTTCTTCACCAATCTCATTTCTCCAGCATTGTATCTTTCATAGATTCACATGCTGTGAATATTCCCCGTCGTCAGGCTGGGAATCCCTAGTTACTTTAATTTAGTACTTTTGCTATGGAAAAATGTTTGACGCCTTGAGTGTCCCATCCACATCGTTATGGGTGCTTTTGGTTGGTCCCTACCAATAGGACGTCGAGGGTGTAGCTCTGCCCCAGCAGCTTCCGCACAGATTTAAACTGTCTTTTTAGCTGGTGGGATTCCTCAAGTTCTTCTCTTCACAGAGACATCTTCTTTATAATCAAAAAATATATTTTTCGACAAGACAGTTAATCCCGAAACAACCAATGACCCATTCGGCGGCATCGACAACAAACACTGAGACCGCCGGATCCCAAAAATCCTTGATCAGGGTCTGTGGTACGTGCGGCCTAAAAACATTTGAGGTCGACAGGCAGGTAGACTGTATATACTGCCTATACCCTAATCATTCCTCAGAAGGCCTCAAGGACAGAAAACATTGACTGATTTGCTTGTGCGCCCCGAGGCCTGCAGGCATGTTGGCACGTTACAAAAATTAAAATAAATAAATAAAATGAGGAGGCGTACCCGGCGTCAAAGGCAGGCTTGTCAAGGAATGGGAGCGCTACCACTCCCTCTGAAAAGCAATCGCCATCAAGCCATAGATCTAGGTTGGAAGACCGACCTATGGAAAAACAGAAAACGCAAACACAAGGTGAGACGAAATCGTCGACGAGCCACAACAAGGCGGCCAAACAACCCCGGTCTCCTTCTCAAAAGAAACCAGTAGGTCACAAAGGCTCGCAATCCGTGAATAAACAGTCGTAGAAAAACCCATAGACAACAGCGATGACGACCAAAACGGGACCATCGTCCTCAAAGTCTCATACGAGCAAGGGCTCACGCTCGTCAACAAAGTGACAAAAGGTCCACGAATACTCCACCTTCATCGGCGAAGAAGAATTACCACTCGTCGTCAGAATCCTGTTCTTCCAGAGAGGGGCATATATCCTCTTCCAAACAAGAGTCGTCGACGGCACATCCTTCGACGATGAAATCGGGGCATCACTCGTTGACGGTCCACTAGACGACGAAAAAATGAAAAATGAAAATACCAAGCAGTGAGAAAACACCAAGCGAGTACCCTAAAACTGTACACACACACCTGCCAACGAGTTCTACCGCGGTCCCACCCACAGAACATCCCGAACAACCTATCTCATAGCTGTAGGAGTAAAGTGTACTATCCTGTTCTAAAGGGATACTAAGAACCAACAGAAGAACCAACAGAGTCTAGGCAACTCTCTCTAGGTGTATCACCCATAACATACACCAAAATCATGCCTGATGAAATTCTGCAACATGAGATAATGTCAGATTTCGAGCCTCCTAGGAAGGTGTGCCCAGGAGTCACAGATTCAGATTCCAAAGAATGCAGAGTGATCCAATCTCAGTCACAGGACAGACCTACCATTGACCCCCAATCAAGAGGGGAAAGAACACCAGTAAAACAGCAAAGCGTACCCCTCAGGTTTCCCTCTACACCCTCAGGAACAGGGGGATGATGCCAACATACCCACCTATAAACCCACAGTCTCTTCTATCCCTGCAAGTACTTTCAACTCTGCAAAGTCTATTGGGGCAACTCAACGCTAGGCTTCCACCTCCTCAACCTCAGGTTTTCCCTCAATACAGAGGAGACCAGTAGCGCCAAACGCTCAGCACACAGGTCTCAATCTCCACCCAAGCCTCCTCCTCCTCCACATAGAGGTAGTCCGCTAGTAGGTGAACAAGAGGAAGGTGAACTAGTGGACACGGACCAGGACACTGATCCAAGGGACACAAGCTCTTCCACCAAATCTAACTCCCCTCATCAAGATGATACCTGTGATACACGCAGAGTAGTCCAGCACAGCCTTCCCCACCAGATGACATTGGTGTTTTCCACACCATGGTCTCAAAGGCGTGCCAAGAATTTGGGTTGACGCCAGCAGAGTAAAAGAAAGACTGTTGTCTTTTTGATCATATGGGTAAGCGCCAAAAAGCTGTGTTTGCAATACCCATAATGAACGTGTGGCAAGAGGGATTACGAACCCTGAAACACCCTTTCACTGAACCTGCAGTAAAAGGAAAACTAAACAAAAAGTTCAAGGCACCGGACACAACCCCAAATGTCTAACCTCTCAGCCCTCCTCGAAATCGGTAGTGTCAGCCGCGGCAAGGTGCAAGGCACGTGCGCAACACAAATGTGCCACACCCCTAGAAAACAAAGGCAGAAAAATAGATGCTTTTGGCAAAACTACTAACCATCGGGGCAACAACAGTTAAATCCATAGTGGCCCGCTATGACCGCGAAATGTGGCAGTGGCTGGCTCCCATCTTAGAGCATTTGCCTGAACAGCAACAAAAGTAGACCATGACAATTGTATGTGAGGGCAAAGAGGCCTCGAACCATAGTATAAATATCACAGTGGACTTTGCAGGGACGGGGTTCAAGCAGATTGGTAATGGGGTCGTCCTGAGAAGGTAAGGGTGGCTACACTGCACCGACTTTAAGCAGGAGGTGCAACATAAGGTCATGGACATGCCATTCAAAGGCAAAAACGTTTTTGGTGACAAAATCGACGAGGCTCTTAAGGCCATGAAGGCGGACTATGACTAGACTCGATCACTGACTGCCTTACAAGGCAGAAGGTCTTTCGGCCCTTTTCGGGGAGCCTCAGGTCAAACCAGGTTGTCCTTAACAAGAGACTTAGCAAGATCTGGCTATTTCTCCCAGGGATATAGAACGAACTACCAGTCTTCCTAACGCACCTGGCACTACCGCTAACTGCAATGCAAACGCAGCGCAGCCACCTCACAGAGAGGTAGGCAGAACAAATCCCAGCAATCACTGCCCCAAAGATACAACCAGAGGGAGGAAATGTGGTGCTTCATGTCGACAGGTGGCGATCAATAAAGGACAGATGGGTGCAAGATGCCATCCAACACGGCCATCTGTTAGAATTCAAGCGCAAACAGCAACCCTTACCATCTGTAACAGTGTCACATCCACACAGTTGAATCCTCCAGCAAGAAGTGCATCAAATGTTAGCAAAAAGGGTATCCCCGCACTCGAGGGGAAAAGGAGTATATTCAAGATAGTTCGTAGTAAGAAAACCAGACCAAAAGTGGTGTCCGATCATGGACTTCAGAAAATTAAACAAAAACATCAAGAAACAAAAGTTCAAAATGGTCACGCTATAAGACGTCATAAAGGCGGTACAGCCTCACAAGCATCTAGCAGGTTTAGACTTAAAAGACGCCTACTTTTACATCCCAATACATCCAAGACAACAACAGTATCTCAGATTCAATGTCAGGGAAAGTCGTTACCAATTCAGAGTCAAATCAGCCCCCAGGACTTTAACCAAATTCCTAGCTCCAGTGGCCGCTTTCCTCAGAAAACAGGGCCACCACATCTATCCATACCTAGACGACTGGTTGGTCAGGGGCCCAACGCACCAAGAAACAACGACTTCACTGACGCAAATGGAGACTCTACTCCAACAATTCAGATGTGCAATCAACTACACCAAATCCTGCGTAGTGCCATTGAAAAGTTTGGTGTTCCTGGGTGCACACTTCTTCATGGCACAAGGCCTAGTCACGAGTACACAGATTGATGACTCTGGCACACTCATTCACCCCAACCATGTTACGGTGCGCAGATACATGACTCTGCTAGGAACCATGTCATTCTACATTCCACTGATACCCAATTGCAGACTACACATGCGACTGGTGCAGTAGTTCCTGGCAACCCTGTGGTCGCAAACCCAACGTTCCTGGGGAGACAAGATAACCATCACTCCTGCGCTCTCAAGGTCACTGAAATGGTGGACAGTGCGCGACAACATCTCGAAAGGGATGCCACTGGTAGAACCGACCCACCAACTCACGATCGTGACAGATGCCTCCTTGGTGGGTTGGTGAGCCCACCTGGGCCATCACCAGATCAAAGGCATATGGATGTCTGAAGAATCAGCCCTGCACATACATTTCCTGGAACTGCGAGCGGCACATTGGGCCCTAAAGTCTTTCCTTCCACTGATCCAAAACTCAGTAGTGCGGTTCCTCAGGGACAATACCACCACAATGTTTTACCTGCGCAAGCAGGGAGGAACAAGATCAAGCACTCTGTTTCAGGAAGCTCCAACCATCTGGCACTGGGCTGTTTGCAACAACATCGCTCTGCAAGTATTCCACCTGCCAGGGATACACAACCAACGTGCAGACACCCTCAGCAGGGACATGGCACAATCCCACGAATGGTGCCTTCACAGCAACCAAACAAACTTTGCAGCGTGGGGCCAACCTCCACTGGACCTCTTCGCCAAAATGTCCAACAAGCAATGGAAGAATTTGCAAGCAGGTTACTGCACCCAAGCTTGCAGGGAGACGCGTTCACCTTCCCATGGATCGAGGTCTTAGCATATGCGTTCCAGCCAATTCCTCTCATCAGGAAGAGAATCCAGATGATCCGCAGATACCTTTGCAAAATAATTCTGGTGGCACCATACTCGCCCAGACAAACCTGGTTGTCGGACAACCCCTCTAGCTATTGGCAGACAGCCCAATCCATCTGGGAGCCCCCGCCAATCTCCTGTCACAGAACAACGATGCAATCCTGCATCACGACCCACGCTCCCTCAAGCTGACAGTGTGGCTCCTGATCATGCCCAATTCGGCCGCCTAGACATGCCGCAGGAATGCCAGTGCATGCTGATGGCAGCTAGGGACCCTTCCACTAACAGCTCGTACAACCAAAAGTGGAAAAGGTTCTATACATGGTGTTCGCAGCAGCCCAACCTAGAACCACTGACCATACAACCGCAACAGGTTCTTCCTTACTTGCTGAAGCTGGCAAAGGAAGGTCTTGCTATCTCCTCCATAAAGGTACTGTCACGATCCATGCCCCTGAACCCCTCAGGTATAACAGCCCCCTGGCAGCAGTGGGGCTAAAGCCCTTCACACTGGCCCCAAGGGCCTTAAAACTCCATCAGAAACATACATGGAGTCAGTCCTGGCGCCTTTGGCGGCAGGCTCATTATCAGGAATAGAGCAATACCCGTTTTGGACCTTAATCCAACATGGAGGCCTATTACACAGCTCAGTTCTTTAGAACCAAGCCATGCGGTCTAGTGTTTTGGGTGTGGCTGGCCTGGAACTACTTGGCCTGGAACAACTTTACCTAGGCTAATTAAACCACACCCAAACAGCAGTACACGCTTCGCGTTATTCTGCACTCCTGCAGCGTAACGCTCACTGTGTCCAGCTCCTGCTCATCTGCTTCTCCGGCGGCCCGATCCTGAAGCCCTAGATCCGGATTCCATTAATAACCTGGAAGAACAAGAACAGCATTAGCGAGCATGAACACTTACCTTTGAAGTAACCGGCCCTGAATCCATCCTGTGCTTCGCTTACCTCGCCCAGGTTAGCAATTAACACCAATAAACAGCGCAGCGCTCCGCGCATCAATAACTCACCATGGTCTTCGCCATCGGCACGGCAACTCTGAGATCGCAACCATCCCTGTGGAAAAAGAGACATTGTTGTTAGGGAACAGCGCAGTGGAGCAAGACGCCGAGAAGAAAGAGAAAACGGAGGGAAAGAAAGAGACAGAATAAAGACGGAAAAGACATTATAACTCACCTGGAAGACAGCAAGCAGAGTCGGAGTCACAGCCGGTCTGGACCCGACATAAGGGAACACAGACCAGTGAAGCAACTAGGTCTACGGAACGCCCGCACCAACCACGCGCCCCTGCACAGAAACGCAGGACGGAGAGTTCAATGCACAAAAACCTAAGACGCTACCCAACGTCTGGCACATAACCAAGCAGAGAGGGGTCCGGGATAGCGCTTAGACCTCCATCTAGTATTGTGTGGCGCCCCTGTCGATACCAGGTGAGTGTAACAGGTAAACCTGGTAGCAACCTCCAGCTTCACCAGAAGAAGAGGGAAACGTCCTCTGTACAGCGACAGACTCCTCAAGCATTTTATAAAGGGGCTTTTTTGTGCTTTTCCACCAAAGCAAAGAATACCACCGGTATGGAGCCTAAATCTGGTCCTAGCCGGCCTCATGAAGCCCCCTTTTGAACTTCTCTCTTTGGTGCACATCAAGTTTGTGACCTGTAAAGTGGCGTTCCTGATCGTTATTATGTCCTCAAGGCGAGTCTCAGAACTATAGGTGTTGGTGGTGGACCCTCCGTACCTCAGATTTGGAAGGGACAAAGTAACTCTCTCCACCAATCCCCACTTTATCCCGAAAGTGCCATCTGAATTCCACAAGAATGCAACTATCACGTTACCTATATTCTTCCAGAACGCGAGCTCACCAGTGGAGAGAACATTACACTCCCAGGACGTTAAAAGGGTGTTAAAATACTACCTGGACCGGACAAACTCCTTCAGAGCAGCAAGACAGCTCTTTATCGGTTTCCGACCCTTAAACAAAGGGAAAGCTATCACAAAGCAGGGTATCGCAAGGTGGATATCCTCTGCTATTTCCTTCTGCCACGCAAAGGCCAACAGGCCACTGCAGACTACAGCCAGGGCACATTGTACAAGGGCTACAGCAGCTTCGGCAGCTCTCTGGTCGGGAGTGCCCATCAAAGACATTTGCCAGGCAGCAACATGGGCAGTGCCCCACACATTCACTAGGCACTACTGCCTGCCACAACAGCACGCAGAAGACATGCAGATGGGATGAACAGTCTTTCAAGGGCTGTTCCAGTAAGGTAATCCCTGCAGCTTCCGGGGTTTTTTCTTGTAGTTAAGTATGTACACTTCTGGCATGGGCATAGAATGCAGAGGTTTTCAAATCTTTGTTTGCCTGGTTTTTCTCCTCCAATCATGTATACTGCTATAAAATCTATTCACAGCATATTGGAGAAGGGAGTAGTTTCTTACCTGTAACTCCATTTCTCCAGCATTGATAACTTTCATAGATTCACATGCGCCCTCCAGTCTTCCCTCCAGGCAAACATCCTCTTCAGGGGGTTATCCTCCATTTTGAGTGGTTAATATTTGAGGGGAAGCTGGTGGGGCAGAGCTACACACTCGACGTCCTATTGGTAGCGACCAAAAGCACCCACAACAATGTGGATGGGACACTGAAGGTGTCGAACGTTTTTCCATAAGAAAAGCACTAAATTAAAGTAACCGGGATTCCCAGCCTGACGACCGGGAATATTTGCGCCTTGAAACACTTGTGTATGGGCGCGTTATAAATGCCATATCATATCAGGTGACTCTATGAAAGATACCAACGCTGGAGAAATTGAGTGACAGGTAAGAAACTACTCCCTTCTGTCTTACCTACTCTCTGGGTTTGGGTTTCTCTCTCCATCCCAAGACTCTTTGCACTCCCACTCCTTCTCCTGCTTCACTGAAACTCCCTTCTCCTACACTTTAAAAATATTGTGTGCAAGCAGTGTGTCTGGTGTCCGGAGTTCACGAGAAGCGAAAAGCGGCCAGTCTTTTTACCAGGAGGTAAGAAATTAAAGCAAAATCGCTGAACATTTTCCACATAATTGATAAACTGGCCTTCTGATAACCTGTAGAGGAATTATTGAAGGCAATTGATCCACGAACAGGCAGTACAGTATATATTCATTGAGCAATCTACTTTGCGTTTTCTGACCCGCGTCTCCTGATCCTCAGCAGACTGTCTATACTTGCCTCTACAAGTGAAACACCCCGGCAACCAGTGGAGCCGTGCACTGAGGGGTGAGTAGAATTCTAGCAGTCTGTCAGAGAGCTAGGGGAGGATGGCCCCACTTTCTCCGTGCACCGGCCAGTGTTCAACGACAGAAGCAGATTCAGGAAAAGGCAGCTTAAGGAGCAGCCGACCAGTGACCAAGGACCCGTCCGGAAGGGGTAAGACGTCCGCGTCAACCATCTATCTGAACTCCCCCCGCCAGGAAGTCACGGAAACAGATCAGTTCCCGGCCCCGGACGTGCCTCCCGTACATCCACCAGCACCACCCCCTTTCAGAGTGTGAAGTCCACTCGCTCTGAGGCGGGCACGGGCCCGGCGGGGGTCACGTTAAAAACCAATGTCAGATCAACCAAAGACAGTTATCGGACTGGATCCGCTTACACTGCCTCGAACCTCGGCCCGTCTACCGCCATGGCGAGTGGCTCCCTGCCTGAGGCTGTCGGAGGACAGACTCGGCGGGGGCCTGACAGGGCAGGGCGATCCGAGCCTATCGAGGCAATGGAGGATTGCAGCCCTCCTCTTCTAGGCGCTGACCACCCGGTCAAAATAATCCACCGCCCACTCCATTATGAGGGGGAACACACGCCAAACATACTCTGCCCACAGAGAAGAGGCCGTACTCTCCTCTCAGTACGGGCGCGTCCGACCAGTCAAGGTCCCTCCAAAACAACAGCTTCTCTATGGCACACAAGACAACAGCGCAGATCCACAGCGGACCACATTTAACATCACGTCGTTCATCACCAAAAACCATTGCAGACCTTTCGATAAGGATCGACTCTACGGACTCAGGGGCTGAAGAGGAATCCGCAATACTGGACTCATCAAACTCAGAAGATGACGTATTTAGAACCAACGCAGACAGGAAGACAGTGACGCTACCGCAGTCATCCTGGAAATTGATAGAGAGCCTATAAAGGCTCCCTCCACGACTGTGTCCAACCATTCACCTCTAAATTCGACTTCACCTGTTCTGCTGCCCAATGAAAAAACTAAAACAAAAAATAGCAAAGACGTGGCAAGCCCCAACGTAAAGGGAATTAAGTCAAAAGTCAACCTGAAAGTAACAAAGTCAATAGCAAACAAAATCTACGCAAAAAAACATTGTTAGGGGGGCAACAAACCCTCTGGAGGGAATAAGTGCCTGTCAACACCGCTGATTTCATCCTCCCTAAAAGAATATTTCATCAAGCAACATAAAAGGAAATTTGACCGAGACAGATACTGAACTGTCAGATGCAGAGATTCTGGAGGCGATCCAAGAGACTCCCCCAGTGAACAAATCACGTAAAAAAGATATAACTGGGAGCACATCTCTTCCTAATCAAGAAATTCCATCCGCCAATGTCCAAGCTCAAATCAAGTCCCTGGAAATTGAGACCCTGGACAAGCAAATCATTGTAACCAGCGGGAAACTGACGCCAAAACAACTCTGTCTAATAGATACCTCAGAACTCAACGTCAAACATGAAGAAGACTGTGCACTACCTTGCTTAGGTTCGAGAAAAAACACCCCGACCGGAGCTATTGCAACGACGACCACCCCAGCCAAGCCAGTAAAAGACTGGGAGATAAGTGAAGCCGGACTGGCTTGGACGAAACCGCATATACAGGGGGGGGGGACCGAGAGAAACCAGTGGGCCAATCCATAGAGTTCCGTGATCCTCAGACAATCGGGACACTGGTCAGTGCAGTTCAAGACTCCATTAGCTCACCGGTGATAATACTCCCGGACCGACACCAATCACATCTTGGGATATCTTCCACGCATACTCTGGTTAAAAACAGACGACTTAGTGAAATCCCATCGTCAGTCCAAAAGGACTCCCCCAGCAAAAAACCGGACCTACTCTCACTCATGTCAGCAGTAGCAATTGCATTAGCCCCTTTTGGAAAACTTTCTGAGGCAATCAATTACTCTTTAAAAGACAATACTACAATGATTGCTACAATGACTTCTAAATTGACCTTTGTCGAAGAATACATAACATCCCTCGAAACCAAAACCATTAAGCACCATAGCTTGCTCAAATCCAAAATTACTACACTCGAAGAAAAGCTTAATAACAAAAACCAGACACCCCGGAACCTAGCAAACTTAATCTCGAAGGACACCCAAACTTCTACAGACCACACACAGTGTGAACTGGCCTTTATTTTCACTAAAACCAACACACGGTTGTCCGTGTCAAAACTTTCCTCCTCGACAAAGAGGCCGTCAACAAGTGATGCACAAGATAAACAACAAGCAAATAAAAAACAGTCTCAGAGGAAACAACCGAGAGAGGCAAACGAAGTGAAACAAATATGTGAAAAGTCGACACATGTCCTTCTCCAATTGAGGCACGACGACTCTCTATCCAAAACAGCAACTACAGCTGAAAGACTTAACAAGTCAAGTACTCCATCCAAAATCCTCTCCAAGCCAGATCGTTCACCTCGATCAATAGAAGAATTTCAGTCTACCAGCAAACTGATGAATTTGTCTCAACATTGGGACTCCCCTGAGGTTCTCCCAAATACACCTGATAAACTGAACCACAATGATAATGAGTGCCCCTCTTCCTCTGACCCTCAATCTACCGCACGGCAAGAACCAAATCTGATTCAAACTGACGCATCTGACACATCAGCCCAACGAAGGCATTCTCCGAGTGAGGCCAGAGGAGAAAACTCTGATAAAAAGACGACTAAGCGAATTCGCTCGTCGATGCAAATGAGGGAATTTGCTAAAACAGCTGACCATAGCAAAGCCCACCCACTACCTAAACACCTGGTCAATACAGTAGTAACCAATAACAAAGAAAAGTTAACCCTGAACACGATTGACGAGAAATTGAAAGAAATCCACATTTTCAAGCTTGAACAAATTTCGAGTAAAGAGGGCTACATAGTACAAAATAGAAAAAAAACGTCCTAAAAACTCTTGAGCAAAGTAACCACTCTTCGACATCTGAAAACAGAGGATTTCCTATTGATTGAACCATATCACAGGGAACACAAAGCCAAGGCCTATCTGCACATCAAGGATAAAGCTCTTTGTGAAATACCAAAAGAAGTCTTCCAAGACCTACAGCTTCTGGGTCTCAATTTGCGGGAAATACAGGAGAAATACACCAGTCAAACCGGGAGTGAAGAAGAGGAAACCGTCATCAAATCTGCATTATGTATCTCAAACTGAAGACCTTTACAAACAGAACCGACGGGAATACAGTCCTACCCGCCCAGAAAACCGTCACCATAAAACAAACACACACCATGAAGAACGTGGAAGGTGCTATAGTGTTCGTGGAGAGGCCAATACTGAAAACAGAAGAGATGACCGCCACGGATTTCATCAGAGCCCAATAGGTACAAGAACGCAAATGACCAGGTTCCAATCGCCAGATCTTCCCCAGAACTATGTTCAAAAAGAATCAGCAACAGAGATTAAAAAACTCTCCATTGAGAAAAAATCTGAAAAGACGACATACTGAAAACGCCTGCAAAGGCCCCTGGAAGTGGCTTCAAGATGCCTTCGGTACCAAACTAAGGAGATAACAACAATCATTAAGATCCCTCAGTCCCATTGAACGACTCCAACTACCGTCTACAAAAGCCCTTAAGAAACCGATGACGATGGGGTCCTGGAACACTAGAGGGCATACACACCTGACCCGTCCTAGCGATGTGAACGTAGGGACCTTTGACATTCTATGCCTCCAAGGAACTAGGCTAGTCAACAAACCCTTCTTGGATGGGTTTTGCGTAGCACTTTCACCGGCAACCAGGGCATTGATTGGCAGGACATCATCGGGCCTCTTGACAGCGATTTGCACAGGCTCAGGCCTAACCATAAGAAGCAAGCTAATGGAATCCTACGAAATGCTTGCTATCTCAACCTCATGGCACCACCAAGTTCCAGGGTCCAATGCTTGGACCACCTCTGACCTGGTTATCATCAACCTATACTGGAACCCCCAAAGAACAACTACCAAAACATTCTGTATGTCAGTCGCCAACGCCATCGATACAATCTACATGGATCACGACGTTGCAAACATAATCATCTGTGGCGATCTGAATGCAAAATGCACAAATTCTGATATACCTCCAAACACCTTTCCACTGCGTTCATCAGCCGACGAAAGGGGTCAGGCATGGTCCAAACTAATGAAATCTAGAAACTTCCACAACGTGGCCTCCCTTCAAGCCAGCGAACCGGTTATTCCTACATGGGAAAGGCAGGAGTCAAA
Organism: Ambystoma mexicanum; assembly: GCF_040938575.1. Classification (NCBI taxonomy): domain Eukaryota; kingdom Metazoa; phylum Chordata; class Amphibia; order Caudata; family Ambystomatidae; genus Ambystoma; species Ambystoma mexicanum. The sequence goes on along the minus strand of NC_090937.1, from coordinate 379,724,366 downwards.
AGCAACTCTGGACTACATATTCATAACGCAGACTCTGATACCGTATATAGCCTCCTTCGAGGTCTAGAGAACCAGTGAAAGTGACCATAATCTACTAACGATGTCTTGGGTGGGGACCTGTCTAGAAATAAAAATCTATGAGCCGACAGTGGAACCAAATAAACAGCAAACCCGCCTTCGCTTAACATCAGGAAATGTTTGAGAAATAAAGAAAAAATGTATCTTGTTATCAGTAACAGTATCAGTAAGGCATCTATCCACAGACCAGACTACCTACCCCTATCGACGGCTCATAGGGTCAGTTTTTCTGGAACCAATCAGAAATCAGCCTCAAACAAACACACTTTCAATTTAAAGGTTGTTCTCCATCGTCGACATCTGAGAAAACTGAAAAGAACTGCACTGGCCTGGAGAACAGAAGATGCATGGTTGACATACCATAAGGAAGTAATGATCTATAAATCCTGGAACAAGCACCGTAGATTCATTCTCTACCAGAATGATGCCGAAGCTATGCTGAAAACTCTTGCCACCAAAAAATCAAGAGATTTCTGGAGCCTGCTCAAAAGTGCCAATGGCCAGAAAGTGGATACATCCTTTAACTCAGTCTCTGAATCAAACTGGGTCAGTTACTTCACGGAATTGTTCCGGTCTCCATCGCCCCCGCAAAACATTTCCACCCAGTCTGTGCAAACAGCTTGGGTTTCCTTGACGGACGAAGAAGACATCAAAACAGTTATATCAAAACTCAAGTCCTCGAGAGCCCCAGACCCGCACGGCCTTACGAACACTGATCTAAAAATGCATCCAGAATAGTGGGCGTCGGTGATTAGTAAAACCTTTGCACAGTTTGAAAAAACAAAGCTAATCCCCATGTCATGGACAGAAGCCGTAGTTGTCCCTATATACAAAAAAGGATGCAGAGAAAACCCGGCTAATTATAGGCCAATAGCGCTCCTTGACATTTATCGGCAAATTTTTCACAACCCTCCTGGTCTCACACTTCCAGAAATGGGCAAGAAGATCCCCAAGCGCTGATCTTTTCCATACAGGATTCATAAAAGAGGCCAGTACTGCGGTAAATCTACTGCTTTTGAACATAATAAAATCTAACATCAAGTCTGGCGCTCCCAAGGTATACCTAGCGCTCGTAGACCTGTCGCAGGCATTTGATTAGGTCGACCGTAGCCAACTGTGGTCCAAACTAAAAACCTGGAAATGCTCCCCAGCAATACTTGAACCAAAAACGGCACTCCACACAAAAACAACTATGCGTGTCCACCTAAACCAACAGGGCCTGCTCTCAGATAAAATCCCCTCAGAGCGATGGGTAAAACAAGGCTGTCTGCTTGCCCCGGCACTTTTTATTGCCTTCTTGGGAGACAAAATTAGATCCTTCCCTCCCAAAGTTGGCAAGATTAGTGTGTCAAGACTGATGTATGCATACAATCTGATATTATTAGATCAGACCCAAATTGGGCTCCAACGCCAACTGACCAACCTGGCAGACTACATGAAAATTAACAACTTGGAAGTCAATAAATCAAAGACTAAAGTCTTGGGGCCTCATTACGGGTCGGGTGGTCCAGAAATAACAGTGGCGGTAAACCCGCCGCCACTGTTAATTCCGGACTGCCTGATCCCGAGTCCTGCAGGCGGGAGGTGGCGTTTCTACCAGGTCTGACCTGGCGGGTTTAACACAGCTGGCTGCAGGCGGACGTGGAAACACCGGCACCATCAAGAGATGGTGCCGGTGTTTCCACTTCCCCGTTCCCATTGAGTCCCATGGGACTCAATGGGAATGGGGATTTACCGAATTCCGCCTCCGGAATTCCCAGGACACCAGGGTCGTAATGCCCTGGTAATTCCAGGAGTCACAGAGGCGGAATGGTAATACGAGTCAAGCGGTAACCGAGCCGGGAAAAACGGCTGGTTGCCGCCGGACTCGTAATGAGGCCCTTGGTGTTTTCAAAAATTCAACAAAATGTAATGTTTCGTGATGATGAAATGCATATGCTGCCCCACTATCTCAACGGTGGTGGAAAAACGTCTATGAATAGGTATTGCCGCTCTTCCTTTGTCGTCCTAGGAGAAAGAAAACCTGAAGACGGGCCAAGGAGGATGATACGGAGACCGGGAACGAAGATCCAATGGGCCCAGTGGACCGCCCAATATTCCCATCAGGACCGGCGAGGAGAACTGATCGATCAGTACCGGATGGAGGAAAAGATGCTGAACTGTGCCATCTATTGGAAGAAGAGGAGGAAACATCCCAGATCTTGCGAGTCCCATCAGTGAAACTGAATGGCCATCGCAAGAGGGGGGCTTGTGGGATGTATTTACCCATGCATCCTAGCCCTACCTCAAAACTGTGCAGTACTGACATGAAAACATCATGATGGCCAGAGCTTCCCAGAAAATGCACAGGGAAATGCAGGAAGAATAGGCTGCCACCCATTTTTGCCGATGTTATGGGCACAGAAGGACACTGCCTAAAACCACCATTGGACTACCCGCACAGTAGTCTGAAACCATTGGGAATGGCAATGCTGATTGCCAAATGCAACCTAGAATTGTGGGGAATTCATTTCTTAAATCCCAAAAATGGGTGCAGTACCAGTACTCACCACTATCCAAAAGCCGGCGTTTTAAAACCACTCTGTTTCCCTGAAGGCAAGTCAAAATGCCTATTTTCAAACATTGCAATATGTGCAAAATATTCACTGAACACCAGCAGACATTTGGTAGAATGGAGTTTTGTGTGCCTACAAAATCTGGGAAATGAAGATCATAAGACAAGGTTTATAACAAGACTGGCTGAGCTGTGGATTGCAGCAGTTTAAGTTGCACTGGATTTAAAGACACTAAAATCGAAAATGTTAAATTAAATGAGTGACCTATGTTTGGTGTCACATGCCTTTGTAACTGTTGAAATGTCATAGTTTTGCACTTAGAATCAGCATTCTAGCTGCATGTGTAAAATTACAAGTTATTTTAAAAGCAACAAAAAGTTAGCTGAAGGTCCGGCTTAAGGAATTGAATTCTGCCTGGCAACTACCCCAGCAGCAGTGAAACTTGAGTCACCACTGTGTTCCCAGGCCATCTGCCCTTTTGCTGCTCACACAAAGGATATGCCATCTATCTGATAATTGAATTATCTGTGCTCTGCAGAGAGTGAACAAAGCCCTCTCCACTCAGGCAAGGGTTTTTTATTACAGACGTCGTAAAAAGTGGCTTCCTCCTGGAGAAGCTGGGAGGAGCACTGCCTGTGAGAAGCAAGCTGGCTTGGCAGAAACTGGAAAGACTGGTTTCTGTACCATGTGACCTGAAAAGACACACCCCTGCAGCAAGGATATGGTTTTATAAAAAGGGGGATAATTCATAGAGCGGACATGTGAAAATTTTATAAATGATACCATAATTCTTGTGATTTTTCTGCCCACAGTTTAAGACGTGGTAGGAACCGGTGGTATGTTCAGGGGGGTTTTAGCGGAAAAGTGGATATTACTCTAAATGTGTGCATGTTAAAAATCTGAAACTTCATCAGTTAATGTCCCTACCCCCTGCACACATGTATGTAAAGTTGGGTCCATGTCGGAAATTGAAAAAGCAGTTAAAAAGTGAAATATGTGCCAGTTCTGAATGCAAGCTCCCAGGAAGAGCAGAGTTTGAACAGGGGATACCTCCTGTAATGCATGATGGGTGCATATGATTTTAAAACAATATGTACCTCTGCAAATATGTATTTGTTTCAAATCTAGATTTGTGTGTAAGTTGACAGGAGGAGTGGACTTTCTGCAGGCTGTAAAATGACATCAATCTGACTCACAGTTCAGTTTGCCAATCAAGCGGAGGAATGGAAGTTTGACCAATTAGAAGCTGAGAGAGAGGTAGGGTCAGTGATGCTAGAACACACCCACATTCTAAACACATAAAAGCAGACAGACAGGACAGATAGAGAGATTCATTTTTCATCTGCCGCTGAAAGCTCTGCCGGAAAAATCCATACTTACCTCCATCAAACTCCAGAAAGCCAAACTAGAGACTTCAATCTATCCAGAGCAGAGAGACCCAAAGAACCGGTGCCTAGCAGAGACCAGACCCCTGTGAGCAGTTCCAGAGGCCAGGCGCTGTGAGCAGAACCCGGAAAGACCTGACCAGACTGAAGTCCGTGACCAAGTCGCTTTCCTGTTCAAAATCTCTTGTGAGTACTTAGCAAAACTCAGAACACATCTCTTAGTTTAAATTCATCTAATTCAATCTATTTAACCTAAGTAGAACTGCCTCCTAGCTGTCACCTGTCATTCTAGCTGCAAAAATTTGTCACTTGTCATTTTGAAAAAGTGTGCGTTTAAAATTTACAAAACCAAAAACGACCTTTACTAAATTACTCATATCTCCGCAACCGTTTGGGCTAGAGACTTGCAATAACTTTCATTTGGAAGCTGAGATCCCAGGCTTTTCTAGGACCCCAAAACGGTAGAGATAGTCCTTGCGGTTCCTTGGTAATAGCGCTCGGCGCATCCGCGAATTTTACCGCGATTTGCAATTTCTTCACATGTAAAAAAAAACTGCTGATGCCTGCTTTCCATTGGCCAGAAATTCGTTTAACCTGCTAACTATCCCTGCATCATTGCTAGTGTGAGCCTGGACTAATATTAACTAGATACCACTCACCCTGAACCTCTATAAGGGAATTAAAAGCAAATTTAGCATATTTCTCATTCATTGCCAGCACATATCCAAGCATTGCCTGTGTTTTCAAAACTCCTATCTGTTTTCTGTAAGCTTGGGGGGGATTGAACTGATTACATTGATTGCATTTCTGAGAACTGTGTGTTTTCCTCCCATTTCCTTGCATTGCATAAAGAGGGGGGGAGTGAATAGCCAGAGAAAAGTGATTACATTGTTTGGTTGAAATCATATTGCGTATTTTCTGTACTGCATTCATTGAATATTGCATCCACCTGAGCTTACATAAAGCATCCTCTACCACATTATACTTTTGTTCCTATTTACCAGTGTGTTACCTTATCCATTCATGTCAACTCATTAGTGATTATAAGAAGAGTGCTAGTGCCAGATTCTCCGTTGTTGATCTTTATCATATCAGATTAAGTGTGCTATTCAATTATTAATTTATTATAAAGTGGGATATATATACCTATTGTTTAAATTATCAAATAAACCTTTTAAACTTGCAAAACAGAACTACTTCTTGGCTCAGTGGGGTCAGGGGGATTCCAAGAGAGGGGTGTTATACAAGGGTAGTCATCCAGGACGCATGAACTGGACCTAAAGATATATCAATAAGGGTTTTCATTCAGTATTCTAGACTAGGCGTTAACTTGGCTGTAGTGCTGAATTGAATCCTCTTACAAAGTGGGGGCTCGAGCCGAGACGTTGGGTTAGATTTACCATTTGTGCAGCTTAACACAGTGTGCGAACTGACGGGATACATACATCCGGTTGGATCACCACGCTGCATTACGCTGTGAAGCATTCCTCAAAAGGGACACTCCAAGAAAAGTTCTGTTCTGCAAAAATAAAATACAAACTTCTGTAAGTCAGGACAGAGACCAATCTCTAGAATGACGACCTTAGTAGACATGAAAATAGCCAGAGAGCACCTCTTGCATAAGCTATTTGTGAGAGGTGAATGGACCGAACAGGGCCAGGATGTGTGGTTGCAGGCCATCACACAACAGGTCACTGAAACAGGGTCAGATATATATAGAGATCAGGGTCCCTTACATGTGGCCCTGAGTGAACTATATATGGCTCCTAAAGCCAAAGAGGAACACAATAAGATTGCCAGGATAGCAGCATACCTGTACCTATACGTTGGAGACATGCAGGATAGATGTGCGGAAAGCCAAAATCTGGCAAATAGGCAACAGATGGCATTACAGAAGGCCCAATCTGATCTGGACTCTTCTGAGCAGAGGCTGCAGAGGAGCCAGGAGTCAGAAAATGACAGCAGACGGTACATCACTAAAATAAAGGAGGATATGGATGTGCTGCAAAAGGAAAAGTCAGAACAGGATACCAGATTTCTGGCCCTACAGAAGGAGCACCAAGACAGTTTGGACTCCTTACTGCAGAGCCAGAAAAAGCTGGAGCAACAATTAGACTTTAACAGGGCATGCACGGAGCAGGTAGCCACCCTGCAAAGTCATCTAGATAGAGTGAAGGTAGAGAGCAACAAGCTGATCTTGAAAGACCTGGATACCCAGGCAGAGTTTGATGAAGAACGCCAGAAAGCTGGTGCCTTTCAAAGGCAGAGGGACGACCTGGCGGCACAAATGCAGGCTCTTAGTCAGGAAAGAGACGCCTTAGGCCAGGAAGTCTGCCATTTAAAAAGGAAAATGGAAGAAAATCACCTGGCCCACCAGGGGCTGGGTGACCTCCAAAAAGAAAACCAGAACTTGGTAGAGCACACCAGAAGGGTGGAGGATGCTCTAGCAAGAAAGGAGCAGGCCAATAGGGACACAGCTCAGGAGGTAACCCTCCTGCAGCAAAGACTGGCCCAGTTCTCCAGGACCAACCAGGAAGCACAGAGGGAAAATGAGGCCCTCTGTCAACACAATGATAGGCTCCAACAGCAGGTAGCGATGCAGGAGAAACTGATAGAGTCGAGTAAGGCCTTAACAGAGGAACTGAAAGCACAAATGCAGGCTCTTGCATTGCAACAGGGAGCAGGGGCGGATAGAGATGAGGTCCGCTGGGAAAGAGAGACTCCTGACCATAACCGCAGGAGCCCTAACACCAGGGGCCTTCATCTTCCCCAGTCCCTGGACTCTACCACCCCCGTGTCCCCTGGCGCACATGAGCACAGGGCCACAGGGATGGCAGATTACTATCCAGCTAAGAGTATGGGGCTCATAGGCCAGTACCATCCAGGAATGGAGGGGTGGGCATCCGGGTATGGGCACCCAAGTACAATACAGTTCAGTGGGGAACCCCAGGAGAGTAGGCCCATTAAGGGCATCCTGAAAACCTCTGCCCAGTTAGGTCAGTGGAGGGGGTACCCATCAAATCCTGACAGCAAGGAGGAATCTGAAGACTCCTCTGAACTGCGCAGGACACAGGAGACCAGGTCCCCACATTCTGCCAGCCATTCCCAGGCTCGCAGAATCCGGGAAAACCTGGAAGAACAGACGGGAACCTCTGGGAGCAGTGCCTCTGAGTCCGACGAAGAATGGACAAGGGTTACCCGAACCAAAAAGGCCAATAAGGCAAAAAGGGCCTTGCTCAAGGACCCCTTAAAGCAGATTAAGGCGATCAGGAGCGTCATCACGCCTTACCATAAGAACGCTAAGTATTCTGTTTGGGAGCACTTAGAGTTGTTTGAACAAATGATGGAGACTTTCCATTTGAAGGACAGCCAAAGCTGCATTCAATATGTAAAGTGGACCTTCTCCCCGGAATACTCCAGTTTCTTTGCGGGGCTGGAGGACCAAAATCATTTAAGATGGTCCACCTATAAGGCGGCCATCCTGAAACATTTTTCTGTTCACAGAAATCCTCAAGAGGCTCGCAAGGCAGCCTACAATTTGCAATGTGGGGAGGATCAGGCCCCACAAGAATTTGTGCAGGAGTTAAAGCGGGCTTTTGCACAGACCACAAGAAGGGTGCGCACGGATAGCCGTGAATTTATAAACACGCTTTTCCATGCCTTGCCCAAATATATCATGACCCAGCTCGTGAGGGATTTTCACGAGAAAAGATCTTTAGACTGGGTCATTGAACAGGCTACCCGCATCTATGAGGTGCAGAAGCCCATAGAAAATAAAAGCAATGCCCAGAAAAACCCCAAAGCCAACAGCACCCCTGCTGCTGCCAAGGTGGCAGAGGTAAAGGTCACCCCCGTTTTGGATTTGGAGATGGGGGGGCCTAAAAACCTACCTGCACCTAATAATGCTAGGCCCAGAAGGTCCTCGGGCCAGTCGCAGACAGGGAGCCAGGGAGGCAGCCCCACAAATGGGGTCCCTCGCTCTCCTGATTATGTAAGTCCACGTTACAAGGGAAATCGACCCATCCTGGGTTATGTGTGGACTCCTCCAGCCCAAGGGGGGGGATCCAGCCAAGCACCTAACCCAGGGAACTTCCCTCCAAACTTCCCACAGGAGGGCAGAAATTTACCAAACCCTGGGCAGAACTTTTTCCCCAGATATCCACCCGACTTCCAACCCCAAAATCATCCATCCTTCTTTCCCCAATTCCCTGAGCCCAGACCACTGAATCCGGGAGAGGGGAGGCCAAGGGTGGAGGGGTACCCAAATCTTCCCAACCCGGGGTATTACCAGAGGAGGGACAGCTACCCTTCCCGGGATCAGCCCAGGGGAGAAAACAGGGCCCCGTATCAGCCTGAGCGGGTTTCCCAGTTAGAGCGCCAGGTTCAAAACATGGCGCGGGATCTGGGTCACATACTGAGGGCTCAGCAGAACCCTCAGATGGGCGTGCCGGCGCAGAACGCACCCAACTCTGGACCTGGTGCTCCAGAACAATGACGGGGGCAGCACCCCGATAACACACCGGTTCCCAGGGAGGAGGCACAAAGGGAAGGGGGGTGTAAAGCCTTGGAGGAAGCTTCCTTCCTCACTTGTAAACAGCCCCTGGAAACCCCGGAACCGGAAACAAAATCTCTTGCCCCTGAAAGTCTGCCTCCTAAGGAGCAGAGGGGGGGTCGGAGAAACAAAAGACCCAAACAGACTCAATTTGAGGAGGAGGTACAGATCTTCCAATTTGAGGGAGAGGGATCCTCAGAGGATCCTGGAAAAAGGATCTTCTCCTTCAGAGAGGGGGGAACTCCTCCCAAAGAAAAATGGGTCCCTAGGGTTGCAAATCCAGACTGGGGAGATGTGGAGACTGAGCTACCGCCGCCCACCATCTCATCCCAGAACCAACAGCAAGAAAATCCCCTGGTTCAAACCCATCCTGGCGACTGCCTCCAAAAAAGGGGGGGCGGCCCAGAAACTGAGCCAGGGGAACCCACAATGGCTCTGATCTCCAGTTGCAAATTTTTTCTTTCAGATTCCCAAGACTCTCCACAGAATTCTGCCCAAATCTCCTCGCTAGCGATGTCCAAAACCAGAAAATTAGCCCACCAGTTGTCCAAAAATGTACATTATCTGTGCCCCCTTGAGGAGAAGGAGGGAAGATATTATGCCCCGGTACAAGTACAGGGGCAGGGTACAATCTCAGCACTGGTGGACACTGGATCTCAAGCTACCCTTCTGTCCAGAAGGGCCTTTGACGAACTGAATGCAGGAAGGGGAGAGAATTACCAAATTCCTCTCACCTCTCTTCCTGGACAACTGCAGAACTTTGACGGGAAGGAAATTCCCGTCGAGGGGACGGCAGACTTGGACATTAAGATCGGGCGACACAAGTTGAAACACCCGGTCATAGTTGTGACCCCAGAGGGCACCCCTTGTTTACTAGGGAATGACCTCCTGAGAAGGTTGTCACCCCTAATAGATTGTGTAAACAAGGTCCTCTGGACCCAGACTAGCCGACCAATAAAATTAAAACAGAGTGTCAACCATGTTAGTTTAAACGGCACCTGCCACATGGTTGAACAAAAATCTGACCAAGTAGAATTTCACTTCCAGAATAGCCAAATTCCAGACGTGACAGTAATAGCAGTAGGACAACAGACTGGTGATGGGGGGTCCTCTCTATTTCTGAAAATCAACCTTCCTTCCAGTCTAAAGTGGTATTCCACGCTGGAAGGAAACACTTTGAAATTCTATACCAATCCACAATCTGAAACTCCCACTCCTATAGTCCAGAAAGATGTGAAATCAGCTCAAAGCCTGGCTGATATTCAGCAAATTGGAGAGCAGTTGTTCATCCCTGTTCAGTTAAATGATGGGAAGGACTCTGTTCTCGCTCGAGTGTGTGTGAACAACGGTAAGAGCTTCATCAGTGAAGCCATGTTTCGCCAACTCCCAAAAGATCCAGCCATTCCCACCTTCAAACTGATAGACAAATGGGAAATGGACCTGGAAGCACCTGACTCCAAACATCTCCTGCCAAGCAGGTGTATGCTCAAAATCTCCATTGGCAACAAGAGCATAGTCCATAATTGTTGGGTCGTGCGAGACGTCACTGCCGCCTTTTACTTAGGCAGTGACATTCTCAATCGCTTTGCCATTAGTTTGGACCTAATAAACTTCAAAGCTTGGTCCCGATTAGCGGATAATCCCATGGGCTTTGATGATCCAGAAAAAGCATTTAGGTCAGCTCAATTGCTACCTTATGCAGTTGAAATTCAGGTTAAAGAGGAAGTCACCATCCCAGAAAGGACCCGACAATTCTCCCTGGAAGTGAAAGTTAAAAGGGGACAAGAGTTGAAAAACCCTGATGCTTACATACATCTAAATGCTTCTCTCCAACAGCAAGGGTTGGGGGTAAACCCGACTCCATTAGTCAACATAGAACATGACCCCATTCTAATAGAGGTGGATAACAGCGACTTAAAGAGTATTACTCTAGCCGCAGGCACCATTATTGGAATGGCGGTTGATGACCGACATTTCTCCATTGATCTTGTAAATGAACTGTTAGGACCCATCCCCAAGGACTGTTTTGACAGTGACAGTGATGACAACGCAACACCAGACAGGATTTTTACCCGGCATGGGGGGAACTTCCTGGTGTACACTTCCTGCCCCTATGGTAAGGAAGATGTGACCTGTGACTTCAGGAGGGATGAGGTGATTTTCCAGGTCCATGAGGGCTGCCTTTCCCACCTGAAGCCTCCGGTCCAAATCAGCACTCTGACCAGGGACTTCTCCACCCAGCTGGAGGAGGCCGCGGAGATAGCCAAACCAGAAGTCTTTCCAGGCTTCAGGCAGATGGTGGAAGAGAGAGTCAACCTAGCTGATGCCTGTGTGACTCTGGAACAAAAGCAAAAGTTGAAACAAGTTTTCTTGGATTTCCAAGATCTCTTTGCGGTAGACTCATATGACTGTGGTCGCACCGACATCCACACCACAACAATCCCCACGGACCCTGGCATGACTCCAGTGTTTGTGAAGCAATATCGCTTGCCTCTCGCATCAATGGAGTCCCTTACTGAAATAATTAAGAACCTTGAGTCCCGGGGAATAATCCGTCCCGTCCACAGCACCTTCAATAATCCGGTGCTGGGAATATTGAAGCCAAACGGCCAGTGGAGACTCTGCGCCGACCTCAGGGAGCTCAACAAACGGGTCCATACTTCCCGATGGCCTCTGCCCTACATTGACCAAGGGCTGGCCCAGATCCAGGGGTCACAGGTATTCACTGCAATAGACCTGACCAATGGGTACTGGACCGTGCCTGTCAGTAGGGAGGACCAATACAAACTGGCTTTTACCTTTGGGGGCCAGCAGTACACATGGACCCGGACTCCCTTCGGATACCTCAACTCCGGCAATGAATTCAACATTTTTCTACACAAGGCCATGCCCGACTTGGGTGCAAGGGGTAACCTGGCTTATGTAGATGATGTCCTCATCAAAAGCTCAACTGTTGAGGAACACATAGCGGAGATCCGTTATGTTCTGACACAGTTGAGGGCCGCCGGAGCAAAACTTTCCTTTCAGAAAGCACAGTGGTGTAGAACCCGTGTTAATTTCTTGGGGCATGAGATTACTCCTCAGGGTCTCTGTCCCCAGGAAAAGAAAGTGGAAGCACTTCAGAAACTGAAAGACCCCACAACTCTGCGGGAACTAAGGAGCCTCCTTGGACTGACTAATTACAGCAGAAAGTTCATTGAGGGCTACGCAGAGATCACCAGACCCCTGATTCATCTCCTGAAGGGGGGGGTCAAGTGGGAATGGGGTCCAGAACAATCCGAGGCAGTAAGACAACTCAAAAGAAGCCTCTCACAAGCGCCTTGCCTAGCTTACCCTATCAGAAACAAGGAGTTCTTCCTGGAGACGGGGTTCTCTAATACGTGCTTGACGGCAGTATTATACCAAAAGCATGACAAGGTCAATAAAGTAATCTCCTATGCGAGCAAAACTTTATCCTCTGTGGAGGAAAAATTCAACGATTGTGAGAAGGCACTCCTGGCAACGGTGTGGGCATTGAAGAATTACCGCCCGTTTATCCAGGGGGAACACATCATAGTGGAGACTCCACACCAGCCTCTGCAATATCTCCAAAGTGACAGAATCCGGGCCGGAAATGTGAGTAATTCCCGAATTACTTCCTGGATTCTGTCAATGCAAGGCTTTCCTGTGGAGGTCAGATATGGCCAAAACAAGAAGAGTCCACTCGCGCAAGGTCTGGCTGACTTGCATGATTGTGCCAGAGAAAACTGTCTCGAGGACGAAAGTCTAAAAATAAAGGACAACATGGAGGCATACCTTAATTCCCCCCACAAAGTCTTTGAAGAGGACAAGTGTGAGGGAATGCCCACTGTGTATGTGGATGGATGCTCTTACCATGTTGACAACAACGGGGAGAAAGAACTGGTGGCTGGCGTAGGGAATGCATGGGTGAATGAGTCCCCAGAACCCTCCGCTGGATACAAAATTGGTCCCCGAAGTAGTCAGGTGGCAGAATTGATGGCTGTGCATCAGGCCATCCTCACTGCTATCCAGCATCAACTCCACGAACTGGTCATGATCACAGATTCGGATTATGTACGGAACGGGTTCGTGGAGCACCTGGTTAATTGGAAAACCAGAGGCATGTTATGTGCTAACAACAAACCCTTGAAACATGGGAAGTTGATCCAAAACATTGATGATCTGGTCACCTCGAATGAGATGACCATCTATTGGAAGAAGATCAAGGGTCATTCCAAAGTAGAGGGACCAGACAAAACTGGAAATGACTTAGCTGATCAGCTGGCCAAAACCGGGGCCATCCAAGGGGATCTAATTGAGATTGAGTCCCTGTTGGGGGAAATCCAGGTCACTGCCATCACTAGGTCCCAGACAAATGCTCACAACGACCTCTCAATTGCACAATGGAGTAAGGAGACCCCTGATGCTGATTTGATTACTGCTCAGAAGGGGGATCCAATAATTGGTAAATTTTACCAGCACCTTGAGGACCCTGAGAACTTTCCCCTGACGGATACCGATTACATTGGGAAAGAGGACCTAAGAGTGTTGATGAAATGTCCCAAAATGTTCCGGATCCAAGACGGTTTGTTGGTAAGGAAATCCAAAGCTGGCCACGATCAGTGGGTGGTTCCTACCTCATTCCGAAGCCTGATGTTAAGTCACGCCCATGATGCGGCCACTGCCGGTCATAGGGGGTTTCACACAACATTGGAAATCTTAAGAGAGGTTGCATACTGGCCACACATGGGGCAGGACCTCGACCAATACTTGAAGGGGTGTCTTGTGTGTGCACAATTTCAGCCATCATCCCTCACGCACCGGGCGCCTTTACAAAAGAGGGGAATGACACTGCCATGGTCAGATTTACAAATCGACTTTGTAGGCACTGTGATTCGCTCGGCTAGGGGGAATAAGTACATGTTGACCGTGACATGCTTGTTTACCAAGTGGGTGGAATGTCTCCCAGCCCCAAATTGCAAGGCAGAAACTGCAGCGGCCTTGATGATTAACCACATCTTTTCCCGTTTTGGTCTACCTCAAAGGATTGAGTCAGACAGAGGTAGCCACTTCACCAGTGAAGTAATGACAAAGATGTGGGAGATACTGGGGGTCAAGAGAAAGCTGCATATTGCTTATAGACCAGCTTCTTCTGGGGCAGTAGAGAGATATAACCGGACAATTGTGAGCATATTAAAGAAGTTTGTGGCAGATTCTGGGCCAAGTTGGGATATCCGATTACCTCTGGTCCTAATGGCTATCAGATCTACCCCTTCATCTGCAACCAAAATGTCACCATTTGAGTTGATGACTGGGCGCAAGATGGTGCTTCCTCAGCATTTGCTCTATAGGACCCAAGAGCAGACACTGATAAATGCCTCCACTACTCATGAGTATGTAGAGAATTTAAGGAAACACCTCCAACATGCTTTTGCTTATGCTCATCGGAATCTAGAAAGATCAGCTGATAGCATGAAGACCCATTATGACCTGAAAACTTCCAGGAAGGAATATCAGGTGGGAGACCGGGTCTATCTATACAACTTCCAAAGGAACCAGGCCAAGCAGCGCAAATTTTTGCCTACATGGAAGGGACCCTTTGAGATCGTCGATAAGATCTCCCCTGTGGCCTACAAGATCCGCATCCCCAAAGGCGGTTCGGCAGCGGGGGAAGACAAGTGGGTCCACATAAACCAGTTGAAATGTTGCCATCCCAGGCACACTCTGCAACAACTGGAGGAATCCTCTGGAATCCTAGCGGGTACTGTCTCAGACTAATTCAGTTCCAATCATAAAACATACCACATCTAGTCTCTAAAATATTGTGATTTGCATGAAACTGTCTCTTAGTTATACTGTTTTTTTTCAAAATAAGAATGTAATGTTTCGTGATGATGAAATGCATATGCTGCCCCACTATCTCAACGGTGGTGGAAAAACGTCTATGAATAGGTATTGCCGCTCTTCCTTTGTCGTCCTAGGAGAAAGAAAACCTGAAGACGGGCCAAGGAGGATGATACGGAGACCGGGAACGAAGATCCAATGGGCCCAGTGGACCGCCCAATATTCCCATCAGGACCGGCGAGGAGAACTGATCGATCAGTACCGGATGGAGGAAAAGATGCTGAACTGTGCCATCTATTGGAAGAAGAGGAGGAAACATCCCAGATCTTGCGAGTCCCATCAGTGAAACTGAATGGCCATCGCAAGAGGGGGGCTTGTGGGATGTATTTACCCATGCATCCTAGCCCTACCTCAAAACTGTGCAGTACTGACATGAAAACATCATGATGGCCAGAGCTTCCCAGAAAATGCACAGGGAAATGCAGGAAGAATAGGCTGCCACCCATTTTTGCCGATGTTATGGGCACAGAAGGACACTGCCTAAAACCACCATTGGACTACCCGCACAGTAGTCTGAAACCATTGGGAATGGCAATGCTGATTGCCAAATGCAACCTAGAATTGTGGGGAATTCATTTCTTAAATCCCAAAAATGGGTGCAGTACCAGTACTCACCACTATCCAAAAGCCGGCGTTTTAAAACCACTCTGTTTCCCTGAAGGCAAGTCAAAATGCCTATTTTCAAACATTGCAATATGTGCAAAATATTCACTGAACACCAGCAGACATTTGGTAGAATGGAGTTTTGTGTGCCTACAAAATCTGGGAAATGAAGATCATAAGACAAGGTTTATAACAAGACTGGCTGAGCTGTGGATTGCAGCAGTTTAAGTTGCACTGGATTTAAAGACACTAAAATCGAAAATGTTAAATTAAATGAGTGACCTATGTTTGGTGTCACATGCCTTTGTAACTGTTGAAATGTCATAGTTTTGCACTTAGAATCAGCATTCTAGCTGCATGTGTAAAATTACAAGTTATTTTAAAAGCAACAAAAAGTTAGCTGAAGGTCCGGCTTAAGGAATTGAATTCTGCCTGGCAACTACCCCAGCAGCAGTGAAACTTGAGTCACCACTGTGTTCCCAGGCCATCTGCCCTTTTGCTGCTCACACAAAGGATATGCCATCTATCTGATAATTGAATTATCTGTGCTCTGCAGAGAGTGAACAAAGCCCTCTCCACTCAGGCAAGGGTTTTTTATTACAGACGTCGTAAAAAGTGGCTTCCTCCTGGAGAAGCTGGGAGGAGCACTGCCTGTGAGAAGCAAGCTGGCTTGGCAGAAACTGGAAAGACTGGTTTCTGTACCATGTGACCTGAAAAGACACACCCCTGCAGCAAGGATATGGTTTTATAAAAAGGGGGATAATTCATAGAGCGGACATGTGAAAATTTTATAAATGATACCATAATTCTTGTGATTTTTCTGCCCACAGTTTAAGACGTGGTAGGAACCGGTGGTATGTTCAGGGGGGTTTTAGCGGAAAAGTGGATATTACTCTAAATGTGTGCATGTTAAAAATCTGAAACTTCATCAGTTAATGTCCCTACCCCCTGCACACATGTATGTAAAGTTGGGTCCATGTCGGAAATTGAAAAAGCAGTTAAAAAGTGAAATATGTGCCAGTTCTGAATGCAAGCTCCCAGGAAGAGCAGAGTTTGAACAGGGGATACCTCCTGTAATGCATGATGGGTGCATATGATTTTAAAACAATATGTACCTCTGCAAATATGTATTTGTTTCAAATCTAGATTTGTGTGTAAGTTGACAGGAGGAGTGGACTTTCTGCAGGCTGTAAAATGACATCAATCTGACTCACAGTTCAGTTTGCCAATCAAGCGGAGGAATGGAAGTTTGACCAATTAGAAGCTGAGAGAGAGGTAGGGTCAGTGATGCTAGAACACACCCACATTCTAAACACATAAAAGCAGACAGACAGGACAGATAGAGAGATTCATTTTTCATCTGCCGCTGAAAGCTCTGCCGGAAAAATCCATACTTACCTCCATCAAACTCCAGAAAGCCAAACTAGAGACTTCAATCTATCCAGAGCAGAGAGACCCAAAGAACCGGTGCCTAGCAGAGACCAGACCCCTGTGAGCAGTTCCAGAGGCCAGGCGCTGTGAGCAGAACCCGGAAAGACCTGACCAGACTGAAGTCCGTGACCAAGTCGCTTTCCTGTTCAAAATCTCTTGTGAGTACTTAGCAAAACTCAGAACACATCTCTTAGTTTAAATTCATCTAATTCAATCTATTTAACCTAAGTAGAACTGCCTCCTAGCTGTCACCTGTCATTCTAGCTGCAAAAATTTGTCACTTGTCATTTTGAAAAAGTGTGCGTTTAAAATTTACAAAACCAAAAACGACCTTTACTAAATTACTCATATCTCCGCAACCGTTTGGGCTAGAGACTTGCAATAACTTTCATTTGGAAGCTGAGATCCCAGGCTTTTCTAGGACCCCAAAACGGTAGAGATAGTCCTTGCGGTTCCTTGGTAATAGCGCTCGGCGCATCCGCGAATTTTACCGCGATTTGCAATTTCTTCACATGTAAAAAAAAACTGCTGATGCCTGCTTTCCATTGGCCAGAAATTCGTTTAACCTGCTAACTATCCCTGCATCATTGCTAGTGTGAGCCTGGACTAATATTAACTAGATACCACTCACCCTGAACCTCTATAAGGGAATTAAAAGCAAATTTAGCATATTTCTCATTCATTGCCAGCACATATCCAAGCATTGCCTGTGTTTTCAAAACTCCTATCTGTTTTCTGTAAGCTTGGGGGGGATTGAACTGATTACATTGATTGCATTTCTGAGAACTGTGTGTTTTCCTCCCATTTCCTTGCATTGCATAAAGAGGGGGGGAGTGAATAGCCAGAGAAAAGTGATTACATTGTTTGGTTGAAATCATATTGCGTATTTTCTGTACTGCATTCATTGAATATTGCATCCACCTGAGCTTACATAAAGCATCCTCTACCACATTATACTTTTGTTCCTATTTACCAGTGTGTTACCTTATCCATTCATGTCAACTCATTAGTGATTATAAGAAGAGTGCTAGTGCCAGATTCTCCGTTGTTGATCTTTATCATATCAGATTAAGTGTGCTATTCAATTATTAATTTATTATAAAGTGGGATATATATACCTATTGTTTAAATTATCAAATAAACCTTTTAAACTTGCAAAACAGAACTACTTCTTGGCTCAGTGGGGTCAGGGGGATTCCAAGAGAGGGGTGTTATACAAGGGTAGTCATCCAGGACGCATGAACTGGACCTAAAGATATATCAATAAGGGTTTTCATTCAGTATTCTAGACTAGGCGTTAACTTGGCTGTAGTGCTGAATTGAATCCTCTTACAAAAACAAGGAAAGAAAAAAAAAAGACCACCTAGCCTGGTATCTGGACAACACTAAAATCTAAGTTGTTAAGGAATACAAATACCTTGGCATATTGATCGATAGCTCGTTAAGAGAAAACACTATGCAGAAATCGCTGTGGGACAAAATAAGAACCCTCACGGCCCAAACCATAGAAGTGGACAAAAAATGTGGCTAATTCTCGTTAAACCCGGCCATTCATTTCTAGAAGTCCAAAGTTGTCCCGACACTGACCTATGGAATGAACGCAAGTCTAACCATGCCTATATCAATTTGGCTGCAATTGGAAGGCTTCCTGTGGAAGTCGTTCCTTGGGCTCCCAAAGTCAATCTCCATGGTAGCAATTAGGTGGGAATTGGGCTTGTTGTCTTTAGCAGCAGTGGTGGTGGAACAGAGCTCAGTGCAACTCTACAGGAAGATTCTGCAGACTGATTCCCTTCCAGTATATCGGGTGGTAGCAGCAGAAATTAAGAGCGGTGGCTGTAAGCCTCTCAACGCTTGGGTAAAAAACCTGCAAGGAAAACTATATGATCTAGCCTGCTCCGAAGATTCACTCATCAGCAACCCTCAACGAGTGAATTCCAAAATAGAGATGCAAGACTGGATCACTACTAATGACAAAGCCATAGACACTAAGCTCCTAAAGCATCTTCCACCTTTGTTCAACAAATTAAAAACCCCTCTGAAGTACTGTGAATAATTCCCAGACAAAACACTGAGGAAACTCTTCATGAGAGCCCGTTTAAACCTACTTCCTACCCGGGAAGTTTTGGTTATCAGACTATTGGCTGCCTCAAGTGAGTGTCAATTATGTGGAAATCCTGAACGACCAGAAACCATAAGACACCTACTCATGGCATGCTCCCAAATGAGCAAGGAGAGAGAGGCGCACTTATCACCACTTATAGCAAACTTGACCACCATAGATGAAGAAGTCTGCTGGAGTCGCCTAATGGCTGGTGAAAGTGCCAGATGGACTATGACGACCGCAAATCTTCTGGACTTGGCCCTCAAAAAGACCAAACAGCAAATGCTAGTACCAGATTCATCATAACTGCAATCGTTTCTTCGTCACTTTGTCCCTCTTCTTTCCTCTTGACCACTCTTACTCTGTACTTCTATGTCTGGAACGACTGCATAAAGAGACCGTGTTTTTCTTCTAAACAAGTGGTGCCTTAAGCACAAAATAGCAATTCTATTTCTTCAATGATACTTGTAAAAATCTAAAATGATTCAACACAAGAATAAAAAAAATAATAATGATAATAATAATTACTACATTCTACTTGTTTAAGTTCTCACATTAGCCCCTCCTCATTAACAAGGAAATCAATCCCTCTACTATCACTTTACTCCTCCTCCCTGATAGTTTTGCTCACCACAGTACTATAGTTTCTGTCCTTTGCATAGCTTGTTCTGTATCATGCATTTGTCCTTTTGCTGCTGTAAAACATTTATCTCACATCATCCACCAGCAACCTATCATCTCTCATTCCCTATATTGTATGGATGTGACTCTCAATGGCCCTGCTGGCCCTTGAATCCCTTTGTACATTTTTGTAAAAATACTGATATCTTCTATATATAAAAATGTCTCTGTATATAGTCCTTAAACTGCTGGCAAAGTGGAAAGGTTTAATCACATGTTCAAATATTTGATTATAAAGCTTGTGAATGAAGAACTGCAATGAATTATTTATTACCATGGGCAGTGTTTGCTGTTTGGGAAAACTCTGATGCTTTCTCAAAGCGGTCCCTCACCCTTTGAGCTGGAGTATGGCAGGGAGCCCAGAGTAATACGGGCATATTAAACTACAGTTGGAAAAGAAAGGATGCTGGCCGCAACACCTACCTGTTTGTACAGCAAACCAAGAGGAGGAGGACCCTTGCACTGGAATTAGTCACAAAGCACGAGAGAAACACAGGACAAACAGAAACGGATAGATGATTGCCAGGCCAAACTTTGAAAATTCCAGTTGGGAGAAAAGGTCCTGGTACGGTTGTCTACGTCTGACAAAGGCGTGACCACCGATTCACTCAGATGTGTGTCAGAAAATGCCTATTGAATATTCAAAGCAATACCATAATGCAGATCTGGGTACATTTTTGAATAATTTCAAATGTCTTTACTTAAAAAAAGAAAATAGTTACAGTAGGTAAAAGTATTCTTGCATTCAGACTCCATCAGACCATTTGGCTACCAGAAAATTAATGCCAGATTTTGCATGAGAAAGTTCAGAAGATGTTGGACTTGGAAAACGTTCCACATCTTTATTTTATTGAGCTATGAAAACAAGATAATGATCAACAGAACTTCACAGAATTACAAGTGCCCAACACATTTTCACTGATTTTCTTCCCATAACACAATGAACATGCCCACCCTCAAATAACTGAAATCCCAGCAAAATAGGATACATGCACCTTAGGAAAACACTTCTTTCAACATTTCGATAGACAACACAGTGTTAAACACATCACATTTCAAACATGTTCAAGGCTCTCACTCTGTTAGGACAAGTTAGTATCCACAGCTCTCTCATCACATAGTCAAGACAGGTGACCAGATGTTAAAAACTGGTTCCTATAGTCTCTAAGACTTGCTGTATCTTCTCCATCACTACTGCATGCCAGACTCTCAATAACGATGAGAGGGCTGATGGGGGTCCAGCTTCATCAATAATGCCATTATGGCCTCTTTCGCTGCCAGTAGCAATTGAGTTAGTAGACGACCTCCCTATGAATGAATGAGAGGTATTCGCTCCAAATTAGATAAGCAGTTGCTCTTCAGGAACCTTCCTGCCTCATATGGTCTTACTCTTAGAACACACCTCCAAAAGTTACTGAGCTGGGGGCTAGACAAATATATATATGTAGCCGTGTCCCCTCTTGACCACATCCTTTCCAACATCTGTGTTCACACTTGACTGAAAGTGGGAGGGAGGGGTTGATGTCAGGTACAACTGATATATTCCCTAGCAAGAAGAGCAACACAGGTCAAGTCCATAACTAGGTTCATGTGCCCACGATTATACATCCCCCCGCCCCCCTTCAAACTTAGAGGGCACTCCAAGAAAAGAAAGCATACATTGATTCAGATTACTGCTAGGAGCACAGAAGGAAGCAAACATAATTTTGAGATTTTAGAGTGCCACTTACCACAATATGTCTTCCCTGAGTCGCTCTTCTGCTTTTTCAACTTCAAACAGGAAATCTTATGGAATCATTAACCCACTGCTGCCATCTTTCTTATGCATGACAAGTGGTATTGTGTTTGGCAGCATTTTTGTTTAAGCATTTGATGATTTTGTGCATGGAGGCATGTCTCTTGGAGTGCCAGAACTTGGAACAGTTTCTTCAACACCTCCTTCCATACTAGGATCCTGTTATTCGAAGAGTGTAAGCCTCCAACGTTCAACTCCCACATTTGATAAGGCAGCAGTTTTGTCAACCATCCCGCCCTTAGTCGTGCATGCATTGCATGTCCAACTTATGTAGTCACCGAAGTGCGTGCCTTGCCTTTTACTGCATGCCCATCAGATAACTTCCCCAGTAGACATTTCCAAGGTGTCAGTCCACATAAAAAGTAAAATAAACCATACTTCTGCCAAACTCTTTACAATGTATTGTATAATCCTCTTAGGAATCTCTCCCCTCCCCACAGCAGTGGTTAAGCAGTCACACGTAGCCTGTAATATCCTACCTTCATTCTGCCCTGCGCATTCTTCTCCCTGTCCCCGTAGACATTATGACCCCACTTGGACGTAAATTGGGTTTTCCCTGTTATGCAACAGACATCCATATGAGCCTAATATCCAAATAGCCTGCACCTCAAATCCAGTCTTGGTGAACTCCTTAGCGAGTGCCCACCGCTCACCTTGACCCCAGAGCCTTACCATCAACCATACAAATTGAAACCCACCTGCTATACCTCTCTCCATGGTCAATATGGGTTTACATGTTACTTGCAGCCTTTTTCTTCTTTTGACTTGCCATTGGCACTTTGCCGTGAATATGGGTGCATCTCCTCTTGCTGGGAAAGTAATGTTCAAAAGCCTGACTTCATGCAAATTGAAGACCATCTTCACCACCCTATCCAACTTGAGCTGCAGTCCTAAAGGCTGAGTCCATTTGTATTACATGTCTCACCTAATCAGTTAATGGGGGACCAATCTCATATGTGTCTTCTTGCAAGAGTCACCGGCGCCAGATCCTGTAAGATTTAGACTGTGCTGTCCATAAATTCAATGCTCCTGCGTCTATGGGCAGCCCCTGGGACCTCTTTCCTTGGTCAAGAAATCATGGACGTTAACCACAAGTCCAAACAGGTAGGGGCGTTATTATTGTCCCGTCTCAGCATGCCAATTCTGTGTGCTCTGCCGATCACCAAATCTTGGTACTGCCTCACCTACAGAACAAGGCCAACCAGGACTTGCATGCATTTCATAATGATATTTAGCTCTTATCCTGCCTTCAGGAATCACACTCTGTTTTCCAGGACTTCCATTTTGAGTTGATCAGCAGCTAGGGATAGGTCCTGGAGTGCCCCAACTGCTTTCATCCGTGCTGGGAGTCTATCTTCAATGGTAGTGACCACAGTTTCAACCAGGTTAACTCACTGCCCCCCACAGTGCATATCTCCCTACTGTTCTCTGCCACCAGAAGTTCAGATTGCAAATAAGCCAGCTTCAATCTGATTGTTTATTGATATCCTCCTTGAAGAAGATGAGAGTTTAGAAGAGTAGGTCCTTAGTCAGGAGTGAGCCTTCAGAGGGAACAGATTGCTGGTTGTAGGTTGGCCTGGTCGATAAAAAGGTCTCCATACCAGTAGCTTTTGCCTGTTTTTGAAATCTAGTCATCCTTTGTTTGGAATCTTCTGCCCACTGATCATTGTGGCAGGGGGTAGCTCTCATGATCATGCAGGTCCCCCTAGATATTACTTTCTTTTTTATGTAGGCTTTTCAAAGCCATGTACTCGCTAGACTTAAATAGGCTGAGCATGTGGCTAAATATCAGAGAGGGGCTCCAGGGTAGACATGCACAGTTGGAAGGATAGCAGTGCACCTCACCCATCGTCCTGCCACTGCCACCAAATGGCTTTTAAACCCTAGAGGGCCCCTTTATTACATTGCTCCCAGCATCCACTCATGCAAGATACCACACGCAGATGCAGTGCCTGGCCGCAGCATGTTGTTGGAGCCTGTGACCACTCACTGCCCTGTCCAGGTTCTTGGGCTGCTCATGTGAGGCCCACCCCTTCTTCAAGGAGTGCAAGCTAAGAGCAGGACCCTTAAACCTACTGCCAACCGGGCCTCCAGCAATGCTGTGTACTCTGGTCTTCTTCCCTTCTCCTCTGACAGCACCTTTACCTGTGCATGACATCCCCCACCGCCGCAAGGCTGCCGGCCACTATGTTAAAGAACTCTGCACAGAGCGCTCTGTGGTTCAGCCCTGCTCAACTCATGGGGACCCGATCTCAATTATAGCTCCAGAGTTAGCAGAATCTTCTCGTCCATCTTCTCCTTTACTTTTCTTCAGGGAGGCCAGCGACCGGTTCGTAGTGGTCTGGGGGCCAGGTACAGAGTGTTCTAAGAGCACATCTGCCTGGTCAGCCAACTTGGCCATTACCCCCTATATATTTAAACTTTTGATTGAACTAAAATGATATTGGCAGATGCCGTTGGCACCCGACAAAAAAAACTGTTTATGAACGGAATAATCTATTTCCATACACAGTACTTCCGTTGGGACTTCATTGTATTCCTGCTGCATTTTTCGTTGCTGTATGGAACCAGTTTTGTGACCCCCATCAAGCATATGCAGGGGCATAGTTAGATGACATGATCTATAGTCGTACCTGGAGTGAACTCATGTTTCATCAATACTTAGTAACCCAGATGATTTGTAACGCTGTACTAAAAGTCAACCCCAACATATGCCATTTGGCCCATGCCACCATGCAATACTTGGGCTTTGTCACAGAGGCAGACAGAGTGGTATTATTAAAGACAGAGTGGTATTATTAAAGAAGGTTTATTAAGGGTATTTGCAGGATAAGACGAAATAAACAATAAGTAACTTAAAGTAATATTCAACAATAAAAAAAGGATCTCCTTGAAATCAAAAGGTCTTAATTCAGTAAACTCAATCTGGGTTCTGTGACAAATCCAGGGAATTTGTCCCTTCTTCCCAGGGGGAAGCCACCGCCTTTGGGACTAGCGAGGTGAGCCTGCTACGCAAAACACTCCCTGGGGAGAGGGCATGCAGGGTCCCACAGGTCACTTTTACTGTGTACCGGGCTACATATAATGTGCCCATTGACATAGTATGTGAGAACATTATCAACTATTGTGAATGTCAACCAACACAGGTCAAGAGGAGCTATCATTTTCACTGAGGGCAATACATCCCGAGAGACGGGGTAGGTGTTGAACTGTTTGAACTTACTTAAAGAGATTTTTTTGACACAAGGAAAACCAAGAGCCCTTTATTTTTTTGTGTGTTTAAATTAACATTTGGTTATAACAGTACATTTGGTTTAATCTCCTCAGTGCATAAGAAACAAGGCTAAAGTCATTTTCCATCTCAAGCCACATTATCTACCCCCCTTTCTCCTCCCATGTATTCCCCTGTCCGTTTCAATGTTATCTGTTCTCGTTCCCCTCCTTGCAAGCCCCCCAATCTCCATGTTACATCCCCCTCTGTCCCCCAGTTCTGTGTCAAACATATAAATCCCCCTTACCCTATGGTCCCTTTCCTCCAAGATCAAGGTGGTTTTAAATCTGTGTTGATGTTAAATCATTAAGCATCTGACCCCAGTCCATCCCCACATCCTCCCTCTCCTCGATATCACCTGTTTCCTTAATATTGTCATCTCTGCAAAGCCCCATCTTTGCACATCTCTGACCCATGCTTGTACCATTGGGCCCGTGGGACTTTTCTAAGATATTGCGATTTGTATTTTGGCTAGAATAAACAGAAACTGTGTCATTTTCCAATTGGTCCTGTCCCTCTTTTTTTCCTGGTATCAGTCCCAATAAACAGACAGACTGTGTACACCCATAGGTTTCTGCACCAGTGTATTGATCTTATCCACCACTGTTTCCCAGAATGCTGTTACCACTGGACATTGCCATAGCATGTGTCGAAACCCTGCCAAATTTCCTCCACATCTAGGGCAGTTATGGTGTATTCCATGATTCATGGCATGAAGCCTCGATGGGGTCATATGAACCCGATGTAGAAAATTATATTGAATCAATCGGAATCGTACATTCCTGGATACTTTTTTACCTGCTTCCATATCTGGGTCCTTGTGTCTTCCACTATCTCTTCCCCTAGGTTCCTCTCCCACTTCTCCTTGACCTTCAAGTCCCGTCTTGGTTTACTAACCCGAAATCCCCCCTATAGGCGCGTGACGGCTCCCCTGCTTCCTCCCAGATTTAATATGGTGTGTAATCCTGGGTCTGTATCTGGTTCCTACGGGATCCCCTCCCATATATACGCTATCCTTTTCACCGACTCTGCATATAACAGAAAGGAAACCCCATGCATACTATGTTTATTCTTCCATTGTTTGAACGTGAGCAGCCGTCCCTGTCAAAAACTTCTCCTATCCTGCGACATCCCCCACTTTACAAATTGGTGAGACCAATGTTTTTCACTAACTCCCACAATCTGCTGTCGGACCCCAAGGGGAGTTCCGGGCTATACAACCCATCAACTCGAAAATTGCATTGGAGTCTGCCCCATACTTCTCTCAGAACCTTATATATGCTTTCCCATCCGACCGATCCTATCGGATCCCATAACAACTCAATGCCCTGTCTATGCTTCAGGAGGGTCCGCAGTAGTAGTCGCACTTCCCCCCTCGCTCGAATCATCCCAGCTTCTAGTGGCCTACAATTGCGCCTATATAAAGTACAATTCATAATCTGGAAAGGACAACCCCCCATCCTGATGTGGCTTCCTCAACATCACTAGGGACAACCTGCATCTTTCAGTGCCCCATAACAATTCCCTCAATTTGCCATCTAGGATTTTAAAGACAATGTTCTTGATTATATATGGGATATTGATGAAATAATACAATAAGCAGGGAAGAACCACCATGTTGCATAAGGTTTTCCTCCCCATCAGGGAAATTGGCAAGGTTTTCCAGAAGTCAATTGCGTCTTCAACACCTGCTAGTCTCCTACCAGTGTTGTATACAAATGTTTTCTCTATGTCGTGAAATATTTGTATCCCAAGGTAGCAGAAGGACATGAGTTCCCACTTAATGCCCCAGTCCGGGAGCTCCTCTATTCCCCTCCACCATAGAGATGCTAGCGGGAACAGTATGGATTTCTCTGCATTTATGAGGAATCCTGATAGCTTTTGAAAGTTCCCTAACACTTCCAACAGGATTGGTGCGTTTACGAGAGGGTTACCCACAAATAACAGGGTATCATCCATGTATAGAGATACGGTATGCTAGATGCCCCAGATCTCGATCCCTGTTTCCCGTATGCACTTCCTGAAATAACAGGTCAGTGGTTCTAGTGCCATATCAAATAAGATCGGTGATCCCGGGAAGCCTTGTCTCCATCGCCTAGACCAAATGCCTCCAGGATCCTGAACAGCCACTTCCACTCCACCGAATCAAAGGCCTTGGCGGCATCTAGGGACATTATCCACTTCTCTGAGACGTACGTGTTCCATAACGTAGTGTAGTCGCCTAAGGTTCATAGAGGTATTTCTGCCACAAACCCACATTGGTCTGGGTGTATCAGGCCCGGGACCACCTTTGATAGTCTGGTTACTAAACCCTTCCCCAATATCTCTGCATCCACATTAATCACTGAGATAACAAGGGTCTTTCTCCCTCTTCAATAGGACCGTAACCAGTGTCTCCCGCATCGATTCTGGGAGGATCCCCTTCTCAAACGCTGGATCGTACACCTTTTTCAGTTGGGGAATCAACAATTCCACATACCTGTGGTAGAATTCTACCGAGAAGATGTTGGTCCCTGGAGATTTATTCTTTTGCATAGGTACTCCTGGATTTCCCCCTCTTTTATGGGCACATTAAGGGCCTCATTTTGTTCCCCCGTCACCAGCAGTAGATGCACTTCGTTCAATATGTTGATCGCCTCCTCCTCTACATATAGGCCCTTGCTGCTGTACAACAACCGATAATATTCCTGAAATACCCTATTTACATTCTCCTGCTAAGTTACCAGAGTGGCCCCACAGTCATAGATCTGGATAATAGCAGTTATTCCTTCCTTCCTTATGAACCACGGCAATAAGTGACCCGCTTTGTCTGCTTTGTCCTCTACCACATGTATCTTGATAGTATATTAATTGCACTCAAATCCGAGGAGCACTTCCACCCGCTGCCCCTGCATCTTCTGAGCCTCTAGGTGTTTAATATTCTGTTCGCCCCCCCTCAAGGATTCATTCAGGGTCCTGCGTAGCCCTGCCATTTTTTATATGCATAGCGATCTCGGGGTCACTTTAAATGTGTCCCACACAACTCCCACATCTGTCACTGATCCCTCATTGACTCAAAACTGAACAATATCTTCCTTCAATGCGTCCCTGAAGGCCATATCCTCTCCAATGCATCCACCTTCAGACGCCAAAGTGGTATCACCGGCCGCCTCACCAACCAGCAGTGCATGGTCTGATAGTATCCACCTAAGATACTCAATTCTTGAAAACCATCAATCATGCCCCCTCCCAACAAAAATATAATCTAACTGAGAGTATGTGGCATGTACCAGGGAGAACAAAGAAAATCCCCACTCTTCCCCATGAGATTCCCCCCATATTTCCACTAAATCTAGATTCTGTATGACCATGCGAAGTGAATCCTACTGATTTTGACAGTTTTCCCTGACCTGTCCATATCTGGATCCAACCAACAATTAAAATCCCCATCCCAAAAAACCCACATCCTATCCTCGCACACCTTCTCTTGTACCGATCTAAAAAAGGTCTCTGTGTCAGTGTTCGGTGCGGATGGGTTTAATATGCAGAGGGACTGTCCCTCCAATGTACCTTGAAGTACCAAGGTCCCACCTTCTGTGTCTCCTCATGTGTCCGTAAATGTGTACCGGGGTATCCCTTCTTATCCAGATCAAAACTCCCATAGCATAGGAGGAGTACATATACCCAAATACTCTGCCTCCACATTTACGACATAGCTCCGCTAGATCCGGGCTCAACAAATGTGCCTCCTAGAGCTCCCACTTTTACCCTTTTCACCAGTTTCCCCAAGCCTTGGACATTCCAAGTTGGCCTCATTACGAGGTGGGAGGAAAGGGATTACCAGCACCGGTAAGGGCACCAGTGCCGGTAATCCTTTACCTCCCTACTACGAGTTACCTTTGTGGGTCCTTCCTTAATGCCTGGATTTTGCAGGCGTTAAGGACGGGACCCACAAAGGGACTCTAGAGCTAATAACGGTACCGCAATTTGCGGTACCGTTATTAGTGCCTTCCCCATTCCCATTGAGCCCTATGGGGGCTCAAATGGGAATGGGGAATGGCCCTGGTGAATGGGGAATTACCGGTCCCTCCGACCTCGGAATGGACCGGTAATTGCTCCATTCACCAGGGCGGAGTCGGAAGGGTTTTGGAGGCAGCCATGCAGCTAATAGCTCCATGGCTACCTCCAACCTCGTAATGAGGCCCCCTATCTTAAGTGTTGTGGCACCCAATTTCCAACATGTCTCGGCTTTGGGTTCCCAACCTCATGCACCATTCAAGCTCAGCCTGTCCCATGTGTCTCACCATTGGTCTCAAAGGGCCTCATCACTAGATGGGCGGAAGCCCTTAAATGCGGCAGTAACAGCATTACCGCCGTATTTAAGGGCTGGCCCTATCACGAGTTGGGCGCTAAATGGGCTGTTTTACCTCCAGCTTTTTTCTGGAGTTGAAAATCTCATTTAGCACCCTGTTTTCGGCACAACTACTGCCGGCTGCATTAGAGCTCAGTATTTGCGCCAAAAATGGACTCAATGGGGAATGGGGATTTACTGTTAACGCCCAATGCATGATCTGGGGCTAACAGCGCCGGACCGGTTGGCGCTAACGCGATTACAGCTGAGCAGTATTACAGCCAGGATACCGGCCAACTCGTGATGAGGCCCAAAATAGTTTCCCTGTAACCCAATGATAAAAATCTTGTTAACTGCAATCACCCAACCAATCCCTCTCCCAGTATTTCCCCCATCCCACCCAACTTCCCTCCATTGATAGCAACTCGTCTGCCCATCCATTTCATTCCTCTCATTGGTTGATCCCTATCAACCACTTTCCCTCCCCCCATAAATCTCCCCCCCCATATATCACAACTCAACTCTTTAACCTTCCAAAACTCAAACAGCACCCCTCTCCCCTGCTGGTCTTGCATAACGCCCTAGACTTAATAACCATTGGTGCCCTGTCGTCCCACCCAGGGTTCCCCCTTCAGAGCAGATGACCCAGTGGTCTCGGGTGATTGGCCACAGCTCGTGGCTCCACCGACTCCTCAACTTCACCAGTTTGTTTATACATTCTCCACTCCCTTCTCCCTATGTTGCCCAGGGTCTTACACCATTCACAACCAGGCCGAACTGCATTTCCCACTGTTCATCTGTTCATTTTCTATCATTGCCCTCCCTATTTTGCGACTCTCCTGTCTCCTCCTTGGCTACCAGCCAGGTCCACACTTCCGCGGCCACCAGGAAAAAAATGACTGTCAGCTAGCCTCTTTAATTTTGCGGGGAAGACCATGATGTAGCGCAAGTTGTTGTCATTCAGCTTCCTCTTGATCGCGTCAAAGGATCTCCTCTGCTTCTGGACCTCATGACTGAAGTCCGTAAAAATTAGGATTCACGTACTATCCCTTGGGAAGTGTCTCACTGTCTGGCTTCCTGCGAAATGGTGTCCCTATCTCTAACAGTTTAGCTACAATCACCCGTGGAGGCGCTTCTGGTGGCTGTGCGCTCGCGGGACCCTCTGTGCCCTTTAAACCATGAATAGCTTGGACAGACCCTTCAGCTTGAATTCCTCCAGTAAATGTCTCTCCAGGAATAACTATATGCATTGGCCTTCTTCTACCTCCGGCACCTCGATCAGGTGGATGTTACACTTCCTGGAGCGACCCTCTGCATCTTCAGCCCTGTCTTCCAATGTTCTGGTCGCCCCTACCAGGCGTGGTGTTCAACAAAGTCAGTTTCCTTGCCATTACTCACTCTTTGTTCCATGCGTGTCACCCTTTTTGGGCCTGGCATCGGCTGCATCTATCCTTAGTGCCGGCTCGGACTCCTCACCACGGCCCTCCTTACTTGGCACCTCTGCGCCTATGTAACGTCTGTGGGGCTGCTTTGTTTCCACGCCCAAGTGTCACCAGGCTAGTCTCTACCTCCCGACAAGCTGACACTGTCGCCCCTACTTCTTCGCCACCTCTGAAACCAGCAGGGCACCCTTGCCGAATCTCCCTCTCACAGGCTGCTGTTCACCCCGCCGGTGCAACCCGCTGTCTCCAGTCCTCCGTTAACCGGGAAGGCATGTCCTAATATCAAGCTCCAAGTCGCAACCCGATTGCAGGGTCTTCTCCGCAGGCCCCCTCCTTTCTGTACCTGCCCCTGCCACATCACCGCCAATGCTCCTCTCCACATTGGGACCGTTGTGCAACTTTCCCCCTATCTGCCTGGTCGGCCGCCTCTCAGGCTTACAATATTAGCTGCTCCCTCTTGCGCAGCAGTCCGCAGTCTACGCCGTGTGTACACCACTCGTCATGGGGAAACCCATGTCCTGACGATCTCCACCCGCTCTGGGAGCTGCTCTCCCACTGATATTCAGTCTGTTCAGTGATTTTGACCGATTTCAAACAGGAAATGCGCCGGCGGGCCACAGAGCTCCCGAGCTTCACAGCCTCATCGCTCGGCCCTTGGGCACGCCCACAAGCCTTTTCTTTCTTTTGAACTACAAAGACTGGCCCAGGGCCAGGAAAGACACTGAGAAATATTTTGGGTGGTGGCAGGAAACCAGCCACCAGAAGCCCAAATATAGTGCAAGTGAAACTTACTTAGGCCAATTTATATTGTTTAATTTTAGTGGTAGGGCGACCATAGGATAGACTTGGTTTTGGACACAGGTCAGAATTTATGTGAGACATCCTGATGAGCACCTCTATATTTTAGAAATTAGGGAACCTCTATCATAGCTTCACAAGGGATTGAGACTGGGGTTTGGAAGGACCAAGCAAACCCCACCCCCTCCACCAGGGATTGAGTAATCTACACATTCTTCCTATCCATTCTGTCCCCGAAAAACCAAGACTACTTCTTCCCCCTTGATTATTAGCAACAGTATTTTTTTTACTAAGGTAGCCTCTGTATTCTCTCTGCTCACCACTTCTCCTGTCCCTCCTCATGCTCCCTATTGGTTTTATCTCCAAACGTTCTTCTTCTGGTTTCCTCCAGCCTCTTGTACTCTTCTCCTAATCACTCCTGATGTTCTATCAAAACTCCACCATAATGATATCTCATCCATCCACATGATTTCTTCCACCACCCTGCTCACAACTCCTGCAAATCAGCTCATCACATTTTCTACACTCCTTCTCACAACCTTGGGCCCACTTCCTCCTCCCAGAATCTGCCAGTTTCCTTTGTTTTCCCTCCAACCTTCCTTCTTGTAGTGTCTCCATCCTCTTTGCACTTTCTGCAGCTCGCTGCCTGCAACCAGCCTCCTTCAGTCATCAGCTCCTCTATGCCAGAGCCTCTACGCCTTTTTCAAATGCTCCTAACACTCAAACCTGACCAAATGGTCAGCAACAATTATTGAGCTCTCATAACCTCCCTCTGGTTTACGTGCACCCTTAATGAATGCACCAGTAAACCATAATAGGCCCATGATTGGTTTACTAAACTGGCTGCACCGTGCACACCTGAAAAGTCCCCAACCCACAGCATAACACAGACCAAGCAATCAAGAGGCCGATCTGCCGGGCAGTTGGTCTTCGCACAGTGTTCTTTAACTAGACTGTTGCAGTGTTTGTGCTGTCCTGCACACTCCAAAACTAGACCCCAATAATCATATAGCTACAGTAAGTCTGGCACTCCTATTTATCAAAGGGCCGATAAGCATACTTAGTGGTAATATATATCCCATCAGAACCGCACTGCATAATACCGACCCTGGCATCTTGTCAAGGGGCATGCTTCATGTGTCACAGAGCTGGGGCATGGTGGGGTGGTTCAGAGGAACTCCTATTTACCATCCCCAGGCCCACAAGATGCGGCGTATGATGGCATCTGACACCACGTCATGCAATAGCCCAAAAAACAGCCACAGGATTTTGTCATAGCTTCAAGGTGTGGAAGAGACTGGGTCAGCTACAAGACGGGGAGGCTGACAGAGAAACCAGGCTCGTGCATCAGTTTTGAGTTATGGCAAACAGCTTTATTGTTGTCTTGCAAGACAAGCACATGACATGACCGCTCCAACCTCACTGCCCTCCTGCCCTTTTTAGGTCACTACATACCCGACACATTCAAAACCTAGGAACCTTCTGGAAACTCTTCATGCCTTCCAGCAGGAGTATCCCACCTCTCGCAAACACAATACATATTTTCATTCAATTCTAGTCCTTTGATTTCAAATTCTGGTTACCATGTCATTTGCCAAGTCCTCCTGGAATGTGTTCTACGGAGGGGTACTTATTCAATCATATCATCATTTGCACTCTGAAAGATCCTTTGTTCATAACGGACACCACCCGTTTATGCAGTCACATGGATACAAAACCATTGGCTCTAATTCCCTCAAGACAACACTTTTCCGTCCTACCTGGTGCCCATTCTCAACAGTAGGAGAAACAAGCATTGGCCTAAACCAACCAATTAAATCACATTATAATGCAGGAATCCGGTAATCTGTCAAATAAAGCAGATAAGGGTGCACTAAGGACATTTTTACATTCCACACTCGTCCTTTTTGCACCATGATGCAACATATATAAGTATTGGGCTTGTTATTGGTAGATTTCTATTCAGAGTTCCAGCAGTTCCTCACCCGGTTATGGATAATAAAGGTTTCATGGGAACCAGGTCTACGAAAACAGAGCCCTAAATTGCAATCTAAATTTCAATATTTATGAGGGCATCATTCTCTCTATTTGATCAAATATATCATTGTCAATTCTTACACTAGATTACAAATTTTACTTTCTGATGTTTGTGGGGTCTCTTCAATTTTCTTCACATGTGGCAACAGTTCTAGCAGGTTCTCAAATGCATGCAGAATCAATTGGTTCCAATTTTGCTCAAAGTCAGGGTGTAGACCACCAACTTGGGACCTTTCGGCAGGCCAGAAAACATTGTGAGTTCAGATACTAGTTTTGAGCACGAGGTGAGCATCAACTGAAGACAATGCAATAATCTGTATGCAACTAGAATTAACCTGAAACAAGACTCACCCTGAAAACTAGTACTGTTGGCGAATCCCCCCCCAACATATTTGATTTCCCACAAAGAGGATCTGAACTCTAGCTAGCTTGCTAAGACATTGCAGCTGAATTGGCCACAATAACCAATTGGTGCCTAGTCCTATCCACAAAACAGGGTTTGCTCCTGGGGTCTCATCAAACATCAAGCTGTATTTCCAGGTGGTTTCACCTCCTACACTGCACCGTGGGTTACCCAGTCCCCACTGCAGTCCGCCCATGGACCCTTTATGATATAACTTGTGGGGGCCCACACGCCATAAACTCGGCCTTTAGTTTGAAAGGAGCACAGCAGGCCTCTGCATTTCCAGCTGTTATACTTTCACATTTTCCTCAAAGGTCTGAGATCTTCTGGGATACCAGGCTCATTGCTGAGTTCCCGTAGCCAGGCTTGATGTTGCATGTCTTTGCAGATGCTTACAAGTTGGCTTTTTAGGAAGTCTTGCACCTCGGCACAGGCAAAGTACCACTCCAGTGATGACCCTGAAGCTGTGATGTTCCAAACTAACCGGATTAGATTTCTCATGTAGTTGAATTGAGGTCAGAAATGATGCAAAGCTCTACTATGTTGGTGTCAGTGTTTGTGAGCTGTGCTCCGGTAACAAGCCCTTTGGCTTGTTGAAGCTAACCTAACTGGTCACTATGAGACTGGCCCCTATACACAAAGTCCATGCTGCAAGGGCTGTGTTTGCTACATCCCACACTTTCGGAGAGAGCTTCCTCTTCCCCTTTCCAGACAGTAATACTTGCCACAGCAGCACTAACCCAATCGCTGCTCCCCTCAAGCAATTAGAGATCTGGGACGTCAACAGGAAGGCAGATAGATCAATTGAAAACGGTGATGGTACTAAATAATGCATTCACAATATCTCACAAACTGAATCTCACGAGACGGATGGAGATGATACACTAGTCAACCTATGAAATTCAGACATGTTAATTATCTGAGACACTGCGGATTTAATAATCAAACATGAATAGTCCCCCTCGCCTAACAGTGACAAAGTAGATACAATTCATGTACACATACTCTGTTCATTAATGTCCCGTTCTTTAAATTCATATAGGTTACCAATTAACAATTGTCATTATAGTGGTTTAGGTCACCACTAGTCTCTACCACCACCAACCTATATCATATATTCTGGTTGCTGCCACCATGACCGCCCCTCTCTGGGAGATTCCCATTCCTCGAGATCATCTTTCTACTCGCTCGGTGTACTATCATGTCCCACACGTTTACCCGTACCGTGCCATTTGTGAACCAAGCCTATTCTCTAACTATGTGCTAATCGCTATGAACAAAATACAGGTTACAAAGATAATAAAGAAGAAAGTTAAACAAGTGTGACAGTTTCGGCTAGCTCATCTCATTCAGGGCAGTTGGTACATGGACAGACAATGTTCTAGTTTGTGCTATGCAAGCTAAATTAATGGAGGGTTTGTGGCTGGCAGTGCTTTAGCCTAGTCGTAGTCCCTCTCAATTTGGAAGAGCATGACCGGGTTAGACAATCTGCCCAGATTGGCATTTAGCTGATTATGGAAGGAAATCCAAATGCAAGTCCACTGAACTGTCCCAGGACACTCCGAAGTCATAGGTCCTGCCTGGCCAAATCATGATGTACCATCAGCAGTGCCACTGCCATAACTCCACCTCTGAAGCAGTCACTAAGTCTGGAAGGTTAACCTTTCTACTAGGTCTAAATTCAAGTGTTGACAGTTCCTGCCCATGCAAGAGAACTGAATCATGTGTGCTGAACAGTACATAATAAAAAGCCATCAGCACATAGATCAGGTAACTCTTAGGCCTCGATTCCTGGTGCAATGCTTCTCTTAGAGGAGGAGGCATGCAACCAAACAGATTTCCTTTATTTTAATAGCCATTCCAGTGACTAACAGTACCTGAAGGGTCCCACTTTTGTGCCAAGGCTGTATTCTGGTGGAACTGGAACACCATCACTAATTCTCTTGGATGAAGAAAGTGGCAGGCCTCCTCTGGCTCTTTTGGTAAGGCTTCCCGCCCCTGCACAAGAATGCGCTAAACAGTAGCAATCAGTGTTTGCAGTAATTTAGGAGCAATTTATCAGCAAGATGAATGTTAACATGTGCATCCTACTCAGGCGAGAAGGGATAACACACTGGCCATCAACAAATCATTTCATGGGGGCTTAGTCCTGTCTTTCTCTTTGTGCTGCTCCTCATGCTGATCAATACTAGCGAAAACACCTTCAGCCACTTGAGGCCAGTCTTGCACACAATTTATTATTAATTATCTCTACCCTACCCAGGCACAGTGAGGATGGCGAGTGCAGTATATTTAAAGCTGAGCAAAGGTCCTTAATAAGATGGTTAACAAAGTGGTTACCTCTATGACTTAGTAATCGGAATGCCACATCTCTGTATAAAGTCCTTCAATAACACTGTGGCAATTGCGATAGTATATCCTCCCCTGCATGGATATGTTTCCATCCAGACAGAGAAAACATTGAGAACTAACATATACTGCAGATTGTTACATTCGGTGAGCTAAATAAAGTCCACCAGGAGCTTAATGGGAGGTCCATTCACTGGTGGATGTGCTCCTTGTGTGGTGAACACTGTTTTCCAAATGTTCTTCTGTCATATAACACACTGTATACAATAGATCTAAGCCATGGCTAGAAAGTCTATTGTCTACCAATCTTGGTTTATAGTGGAGATCATAAAGAGTTTTGACACAGGCTGTGGTATATTCTAGTCAAGTAAGATAAGAGAATTTTCAGTGTGACAAGGTGGCGATGTTTGTCCCACCACAAGCAGTCTTTATTTAGTTGGCAACCCTTTCTAGCCCACAAGTATATTGCAGGAGCTGCTTCCTGGATTGTGGCTAATTTGTCAAGCATTTGGAAGGGAGGTGACGCTAAGGCTCCTTTCAGTTTTTATAAATACTATGCATGAGAGCTGGATATGGCATCCAGCCAGTTTAGCAGCTGAGCCTTCAAAATCATTTGTACAAGCAATGTCACTATCAAAGGGTAGATTTGCTGCACACTTGATTATAGTTATCTGCATGGGCAGCATGATAGCTTGCAACAAAGCTTCTACATAAGTGTGATTATTTATGGGTGAAACAAACTAAGTTAGGAAGCTTCATTGCTTCCACAATTGTGTGCAACCCCTCATGCTTAGCTAGAATCAGTGTATACATTTACAGTTCGCTGATCTGCTAATTAACGGGCACGAGTCAGTGAGACCAGTTCTGCTACCTGAGATGATGTCACGCTGGACAGTTTTCCACTTTCCACTACTCCCTAAACATCTTCGTCCCTAGAACGAGTACATCCACAAAGTTTAGTAAGCGTTGTGTATTGGTGTATCAGGCATAGTCCTTCAAGGTGTCAAAGGGTAAATTGGTAATGGGCACACAGTTATGTGGTTCTCCATCAGCAGGAATTGGCAATAAAGATGGTGGGGTCCAGCAGAGGACAACTGGTCAGGGTAATGTTGGAGGAGTTTAGAAGCAACACGAGATACTTGTTCTATCGAGGCACAGATATGCGTTGTGTTTTGGTTTTCAACAATGATGTCACCACTGAATGGAGAACTGCTATTTCTAAAGAGGAGCCCTGAGCTATGTTTTTACAAAGGAGGCATGGCGGCTTTTCTGCTGCTACTGGGTCTAGCGCTTTGCTATAGTGTGCAATGGTTCTCTCATACTCACTGTGTGTTTGTGTTAGCACTGCTGATGCAAGCCCATTCCTCTCTTGGTAGCACAGGGTGAGTGTCTTCATAATCGGTGAGGCCTAACACAGGTGCACTAGCTAAAGTTTTTTTTTATAGTATTGAATTCCTTTTCTGCTTCTGATGTTCACTGACGCAGTTCTGGTGTATTGGCTTTGTATAGTCACGTAATGGTTTGACAAGCTCTGCATAACTTAAAACCCACTGCCTAAAGCATCCAACCATGTCCAGAAATGCTCTAAGGTGGCCTAGGAATTTTATATACAGTCTCCTTTTGGGATTCCGCTATGAATCTGTAACGCAACATATGTCCCAGATATTGTACCGTTTCCCTGCATAACTGCAATTTCTACTTAGAGGCCTTGTGCCCCTTCATTGCTAATGCAGTGAATAAAGCTTGGATATTGTGACGAATCGCGTGATCCAGACCCTTCCGCCCAGGGGGGAGTCTTTCATTTGACAAATTGGAGGGAGAAATAACAAAAAGGGTTAATTGAGTGTTTACCGATATATCCCTCACTTCCCTACTAACCTCACTTTTGTGATGTTTACATTTGATTTAGAAATCCACTTGTGTTTATTGCCCTATGTACTCAGGGCTTTTTTGATTGTCAGACCATGCATTGTTGTTTTAGGTTTTTTATACTTATATGTTTTATGTTTCGTAAATAATGATTAAAATATGCTGAATTTGTGCATTTTTGTCTAAATAAAATATGACAGCTCTCTAAGTGGTGTTGTATGTGGATCATCACAGCCTTGTGCGTGTGAAGGTGGGTAGCTTGTTTTGTGGAACCCCCTTTGTATATCGTGTATAACTGGTTCTCCTCCACACAGCCCCCGAAAAAAGAGGACCACCCATCTCTGTAGTTGTACATTCCACCATATATTTCGTCGCCAAAGGCTTTTGTATGGGGACATTATGTATGGGGACTTTTATTACCTTATACCACCAGGAGAGACTCCCCTCTTGGGGAGAAGGACTCCCGTTCTGACGAGGAACTCCCTGTCCAGTTCACCCAACAACCAAGCTTAGTGACACCTTCTGGAAGAAAACAGGAAAAATCACTATACATTTGCTACTGTGATATCAAACCTGAAAGAAAGTACCTGTCTGGTACTGCGAGAAAGGAAACCAATAGACCAATAATGAATATCAATCCAACACAAAAGACAGACCAATGTTACAAAGGGGAAGCCCCAGCACAGCATCATAAGTATTGGAGGAGGAGACACCAGAGAGCGAGAGAAGCCCCAGAGATTCATATCTGCTGTTGCAGCAAAGCTGAACAAGAGGAGGAGACGTGGCTTCCCACGCTGGGAGGAAGCTCGAGCAGGTGCCCGAGTCACACCTACAGAGAGTGAGGTTCTGGAGAGCTGAGAGAACAAATACAGGTCTCTGGAGAGACCCACTGAGATGTTGTAAGGCAAGGAGACGGAGAAGCATCTCCTAGATGCCAAGGCCACATATGCAACGGCACCACTGAGAGTGTTGGAATGAGAAGAAGAGAAAACGAGAGTTGCCGTCCTGACAAACAGAGAAGATAGAGCGGAGCCACAAACGCGATCCCTACACGAAGAGGGTAACAGGGAGAGTGGGAGACCCGGGAAGTGCAGCAAGTATAACGAATGGTGTATTCATATTTGTCCCAGTGAAAAGTAAAGTGATAAGAAGAGTGAGAATCATCACTGGGTTAATCATACTCATAACAAAACACTATTGGAGGGAGGGCCAAGGAGCAGCAACCTCCACCTGATGCTCACAATTCTTTCACACAACGCAGACAGACTTTTTTTTCAGACTCAATTTGTCACTTCTCAACTACAATACCAAACGCATAAGATAATCATAGATGCTGAGGGCAGAAACACAAAGATAAAGAGGTAAAAAAAAACTCTAACCCAACTCTAAAACCTCAAATTTCTGCATACACAACCACTTCTCTGCACAGCAATCCGCATGTATTTCACCACACTGCAACAACAGGCGAACAACACATAACCTGGCACAACAGCACATGGGAATTTGCACCGACCCAAAAAACGCAGTTCAGCTTAGTGAACGGTGCAAACCGAACTGAAGCTGCCAACAGTACATCACAACTCTCACTGCCCTATTCCCTCTTCACCCTACTAACCCCTTTACCTCCCTTTTTTCAGATTCTCCAGAGCGCTTGGGGACCACTCCGGTGGTCACGGTGCGCGGTACAAATACATGTAACATTAACAGTAGGTGGCCTGCAGCTCACTAAATCTCACTAAAGGAAAGTCTAACTATCCCTCAATATAATTGCTTGTATATCCCTAGTTGGTGCGGACGTGCCGCCATTCTATCTGCCGCCTTTCCTAGATAGGCGGCACTTCAGCACCGACTAGGGATATACAAGCAACTATATTGAGGGATAGTTCAACTTTCCTTTAGGGAGATTTAGTGAGCTGCAGGCCACCTACTGTTGAGAAGTGACAAATAGAGTCTCAAAAATAACGTCTGTCTGGGTTGTGTGAATTAATCATACTCATCCCAGTGAAAGGCAAAGTGATAAGAAGAATGAAAATCATCACTGGGTTAATCATACTTGTCCCAGTGAAATACAAAGGGCTGAAAAGAGTGAGAAACATCAAAGGACTACTTATGCTGGTCCCCATGAGATACAAGTTTGGAGGAAGAATGAAAAACACAAGCAATTGTTGATCGACCCAAAGAAGAGTGAGAGTTCTGATTGGAATAAGACTGTTTTATATTATTCAAGATGCAAATTGGATCTCGGGTAAAGAGAGACTTTCAAGTTTGAATAATAAACCCAGAGTGAAAGAACCTCAAGTAAAAAAAGGGAACCCCTCTTAAGAGGATGTCGAAAGACCAAAAGAAGAGAGACCTATGGAAGTGGTAAAGTCCACTAATTGAACTGGATGAACTGATACAAGTGATAATAACCAAGATCCATCTAAAGATTATAGATGAACAGAAACTTGCTGATAAAGCAGCCCCAGGAGAAGGGAGTGATTCTCCTGGATTTTAGTTGTTTTGTATTTATGGTAGGGTTAGAGTAGATTCGTTTTGACGGCAGACAGAATTTTCCTTTTTACTTTACATCTGAATGATGAGGAACCTAGTTAGTTTTGTTAGGTAGGGAAACCCATAGTTTAGGGAAAGTTAGGCATTACTCATATCATTTAAATAAAGCCAAGTTAAGAATGGAAAACCCTTGGCTGTCTCCTTCTGATCCGCCACACTATCTTCTTTGCGTACATCATATAATGGAGAGGCAAACAAGTTATCTACCTACTGTACCAGAATGGATTATCCAGGGTTCTTAATGCCATCTAAATCCTTCCTTCCTAGGCTGTTGTGAAAAGAGTGGGTGCCTCTGTGTAAACCTGGTGAAGCCTTGTCCATTTATACTGAATTCCGAGATAGGAAAATGTGAATATAAAATGGTTTTCTGGGTGTATGGAAAAGGAAGAACACAGGTCTACCACAGTAAAGTGCAAGGTAGTCGATGCAGGATGTGATCATAGCTGTTTTGGATAATACGAGGAAAGCAAGAATAACTACTGCGTTTACAGCTCTTAATTCTTGAACAAATATATTGGTGCTCCTTTCTAGCTTTCTGGCCGGCGTAATCTTAGTATTACAGGGATAAGATATAGGAACTATGATCCCTTGTTTTAACAAGGACTATCAATAGCGCCATCTCCACTTCAGCTTTGTTTTGCAAAGGGTACTGGGGAATATGTTTCGTGATATCCGAGTGCTGATTGAACACTACTTCCAGTTGGTCTAAATAATTGTGCAGAGATTCTCCCTTATTTTGTTCGCAGTTACTTATCTTCCCCCAATCTCTTTCTAGGGTACAACTCAGGGATAGCAGTAATGATTCTCTTTCAGGATCGTTCTAATTTTCTCTATTCCGGGATCTGCTACTGGCTATTGGGCCTGTAGTGTGAACCTCCTCTGACATTCCCTCTCAGATCCAAAGCCATCGTTGAATCCATACCTTCCCACTGGGGCACTGATGTCCCTGTAAATTCTGTAGCTGCAGCACCATGAGGTTGCTTTCAATATTCTGTCTTCTGTTCCTGGCACACAACACGTTGTTTCGCAACTGTCATCAATATGTACAGATAGCGGCTGAGTTGCCCTGTCCAGGAGAGGGAAGAGTATAGTTACACTGCAGCCTGTATGGACATTCATTCTTGCCCCACCTGTTTGCAATAATGACATGCCATACAATCTAGCTATTCCCCAGGTTGTCCCTGTTGGTACCTCCAATCCTCTTACCTCCAAAGCCACCCCTGAATTCGAACCTTCCCACTGGGGGATCTGAGTCACCTCCCGTCGCCCCGGGAGCTTGTCTTGGGAGTGGGGAGGAGGGGCTGAAAGGTTATACTCTCTCATCCATAATTTGCACTACTTCTAGTCAGGGGCGCAATGAATAGGGAATCAACGGTATATGTGAATCCTGGGGGCAGTCGACCTACCTGAACCTGGGTACAGAGTGATATAATATGATAGGTGCAAGTGCAATCAGGGCAGCATGGCTCTGGGTAAGTGCAATGAGGCAGGGAACTGTAGGGTTCCAGATACAGCCCCTAAGTGCGTGTTAGGCCCGGAAGCAATGCAGGGGCTATTGGTCGTGGAGGAGCCGGGTACACTGTCAGACTCTCAGGGTTGCCAGGCAACCACTGAGCGCAGCAGACAAGTAGGTCAGCAGGGGAGAGAGAGAGAGAAAGAAGAAGCAAAATGGAAGGTCTTGAGCTGTTTCCGGAACTTCAGGTGGTCCGGCTGAGGTTTGAGAGAGAGGCAGGGAGGCCATTCCAGAGGCAGGCACCTGCAGAGGAGACCTAACCCCACTCTTTGCCTAGAGAAGCATCAGACCCTCAGAGAGTTGGAGGTAGCTGAGTGAAGGGCTTGAGAAGGAAGGTATTTCGGAAGATAGAGTTGGATGTAGTATGGGCCCTGGCCACAGATAGCCTTGTGGATGATGCAGCGGGTCTTGAACTTGATTCTTGCAGCCACCGGGAGAGAATTCAGGGCTGGAGAGATACGGTCCCTGGGCATGAGGCCAAGGACAAGTCTCGCAGTTCTGTTCTGGATTAGTTGCAGAGGAAGGAGAGTAGAGGAAGGCAAATTGAGAAAGAGGCTCTTGCAGTAGTCCAGCCTAGAGAGAACCAGGGCTCTGGGGACAATTAGCTTTTGGGGGAAAGTGAGAAAAGGAAGAATACCTCTGAGGGGGGGCAGCTGGTAGTGGGCCTTCTTGGCAAGGTCAGTGATGTGAGGAGAGAAGGAGAGAGCGGAGTCAAAAATGACACCAAGTTTTTTTGCTTCACAGGAAGGCCAAGGAAGAGGACCCAAGGAGGGTGGCCAGAGTGAGAGAGGGAAAGCGGGAGCAGGGGTCCGAATGAAAAGGATCTCAGTCTTACTGGCATTAAGGCAGAGATCGTTGGAGGCGCACCACTCCTGAATGGCGGATGGACAGCCAGGAATGAGCGAGAGATGAGAGGAGGCTGAGGGGAACCTGAAGGAAAGCTGAGTGTCATCCGCATAACTGAAAGTTAGAGGAGAAGGTACAGATAAGGTGGGCCAAAGGGGCCAAGTAGAGAGTGACTAGAGCGTGAGAGGTTAGAGTCCTGAGGAACACCACATGTGGAGAGAGAGTTGGTGGAAAGGACCCAAGTTAGACCTGCAAGGGTTGGTCCAGGAGGAAGGAGGTCAGCCAAGCAAGGGCCTGATCGTGATGTCAAAGTTCTTACGGAGACAGTTGATCGGGATGGCGTGATTGACCGTGTCAAAAGCAGAGGAGAGATCTAGGAGGATGAGGACAGAAGGAAGGCCAGAATCGAGATTAGTGAGAAGATCTTAGCAGGTGTTCAGGAGAGCAGTTTAGTGCCTCTGGCTGCTCTGAAGCCAGACCGATGGTCATGGAGACAACCACCAGATTCAGTGAGGAGAGTAAGCTGGGAGATGGCCAGCTTTTCCTGGAGTTTGCCCAGGAAAGGAGTGATAGAGATCGGGTGGTAGTTTGCCGGACAGGAAGGATCAGCAGAAGGCTTTTTCAGGAGGGGTGCACAATGGAGTGCATGAGGTGAGAGGGGAAAGTTCCAGTGGCAAATGAGTGATTGCAGAAATCGGCTAAGTCTGGAGCAAGGGTGTCAATGTGATCCTTAATGGTTCTGGAGGAGCAGGTGAGCACCCGCTTGGACGACACTCTCATAGATTGGACTTGTCTAGAAACATCATCAGGTGTGGTCAGAGAGAAAGAGGAGAAAGGAGGAGGAGAGGGAGAGGCAGCTAGAGAAAGGCCAGAGGTAGACAAAGAGGAAGAGGCGATAGAGGACAGGGTGTCCTGAATTTTAGTGCTGAATTGGGAAGCAAGAGCCATACAGAGGGCCTAAGCAGGGAACAGGAGAGGTGGAGACTACAGAAGGATTGGCCAGCTCCTTACAGATTTGAAAGAGTTTGGCTGTGTTGTTAGAGGCCGCAGAGATGCGGGCTTGGATGTGGGCTCTCTTCTTGGACTGGACAGAGAGTTTGAATTGCCTTTGGAGCAGGTGACAAGCCAGTTTGTCAGAGGATGCACCCGATGCGCTCCACTTCCTCTCAGCCACCCTACACTTGCATTTCAGGGTGGCGAGGTCACAGTCACACCAAGAGTTTCACTTGGAGGTAGGTTTCAGCCAGATTCTCATGACAGGGGCAAGGACATCCAGAGTGTTGGAGATAGAAAGATGCAGGTTAGAGAGGGCTGTGTCAGAGTGCGAGTCAGCTGCAGGCGTAGGATGTGCATAGAAAGTGGCAGCAAAGGCATCCACTGACAAAGGCTTCATAGGCCGAATGGCCGAGAAGGTAGGTGGCAGTGCTGGGGTCGGCTTCGCCTGGGGCACAGAGAGCGTCATGTGAGAGGAGAGCAGAAAGTGGTCAGTCCATGAGAGAGGAGTAGTGAGAGGGTTTGAGAGGGAGATGTCTGAAGAGATTAGAGCATCGAAGGTGTGCCCGGCTGAGTGTGTTGGACCAGAGGGTAGACTGGAAAGTCTAGAGAGTGTTGCAGAGGTTGCAGAAGAGCCCTGAGGAGGGATTAGAAGCAGCCAGGTGGATGCTGAAGTCTCTGAGGAAAAGTTAAGAGGTAGAGGCAAGGAGAGAAGAGGAGAGGTCAGCTCACTCAGAGGAAGAGGGCAACCTGGTAAGGTGGCCTGTAAATGGTGGCCACAGTAAGAGAGAGGTCAGGAGAGATATAGAGCCTGCAGACCAGGCATCCAAAAAAGGAGTATGCCTGCGTAGGAATGACAGAAGCAGGGACCCACTCTGGATAGATCAGGGCTGCTCCAAGTCTGGGGCACTTGGTTCTGGGTTCGGAGAGCACCTTGTAGCCATCAGGGAGGAGAGTGTCAAAACTCCTGACAGAGCTGGCCGTGAAGCATGTCTCGGTGAGAGTGAGGATATCTAGGTCAAGTTCTTCAAGGAGGTGGCATATGTCAGAGGAGTATTTGACAGCAGAGCAAGAGTTGAGAGTAGCGATGTGAAGCAGGTTGCTACATTTGAAAGACTTCCGTGGTGGGGTACAGGCTTGAGGTACGCCCTGCAGAGGTGGTGGAGGGGCCTGAGAGAGGGTAGAGGAGGTAGAAGGAGATGGAAAGTTAGCCAGAGAAGATGAGGAGGGTGCAGGAGAGAGGTGTCGGAAGAACGATGTGACGGAGAAGCCAGAGAGGTGCAGGTAGGAGTAGCAGGAGAATGAAGGAAGTTGAT
The DNA here is from genome assembly GCF_040938575.1 of Ambystoma mexicanum. Lineage (NCBI taxonomy): Eukaryota > Metazoa > Chordata > Amphibia > Caudata > Ambystomatidae > Ambystoma > Ambystoma mexicanum. Next base: position 379,679,561 of record NC_090937.1, on the reverse strand, counting down.
AAGAAGTGGGAGACACCTACCGAAAAGGAGGAGATTGGGCTGAGGGCTCCGGACAAGATGGTGCCATTCAGATAGACAATAACGGTGGTCTTGGAGGAGTGGAAAGAGGCCAAAAGGACCTCCCACCAAGTTCCACCATTAATAGTAGAGGAGTACAAAGGAGAGAGAACAGAGACCATATGAAGGGTCCATGGGTCTGGAGAGGGAACGACAAAGAGGATGTCGGTAAGAGTCTGTCTGGAGGAAGCACTGATATAGTTATCAGCGATAGGGAGGCCTGGGTTGGAGACCAGGATGTGCCTCTTGAACCTCTTCCTTCCTGACAAGGGAGAGGGATAGGTTAGGAGATCGAGTACCAGTTAGAGAAGATAGGGGAGACGGAAATCACCATAGAGGGTGCAAAGAGGAGGGAGCGGAAGAGAGAGCGAGGAGAGATGAGCAGCATGAACCGCGCAGCACAGGATGCAGAGAGGGGTTGGGGATGTCACACAGTAGGGAGCACACAGAAGGGGCAGATGGGAACAATCAACAGTAAAAACGATACCCCCAGCGGGTTGGGGTCCTAGAGAGAGGTGAGAGCCTAAAGGACACAGATCACAGTACAACAGTAGCCACCGTTGGGGAGGCCTAGAGAGTGGGAGAGAGCCTTAAGGCACAGATAACAGTACAATAGGAACCACAGTTAGGGGGCAGACGGGAACAATCAACAGTAAAAACAGTAACCCCAGCAGGTTGGGATCCTAGAGAGAGGAGAGAGCCTAAAGGTCATAGGTCTCAGTACAATAGCCACAGTTGTGGGGCGGGGGGTGTTTAGAGAGTGGGCTAGAGCCTAAGGGCACAGATCACAGTACAATAGGAACCACAGTTAGGTGTGGGGGGGGCGGCTGGAGAGTGGGCGAAAGCCTAAGGGCACAGATCACAGTACAATAGGAACCGCAAGTGAGGGGACCTAGAGAAAGACAAAACACAAAGTATGGCTAACCGCTGAAAGGGGCGAGCCTAGGGTTGTGCAGAGAACAGAGTAGGCTATGTGCTGTGTGTGTGCCATGGGTTGGCAGACAACCGGTACCAGCAGCTGTTGAATAGGTACGTATAGCAGTAGGAGCAAACGCAGGGATGAGGCAGCCGCAGCACCCGCCTGCACCCTCTGAGGAGCTACATACATATAATGGTAAAGAAAAGTTATTAAATCTACTGCGGTTTCTTTGTCCTGCTTCCTGTTTCTCATCTAGAATTTGTTGGCAGATAGCGAGGAGTTACCCTGTCTAGGAGGGGAAGAGGATAGTTACGTTGCGACCTGTATGGACATTCATTCTTCCAGTCCCCACCAGTTTGCAATAATTGTATGTCATACAATCTGGATATTCCCCAGGTTATCCCCTACCAAAGCTGCCCAAGAATCCATACCTTCCCACTGGGGGGGCCCGATGATCCCCCAGGCCGAGATATTTGGCCTCATCACGGGTTGTGCGGTAACCCTTAAATGTGGCGGTAGCGCTATTACCGACGCATTTAAGGGTCCGCCAGATCATGGTCTTGGCGGATTTCTCCCCAGCTCTGAGCTGGGGGGAAATCCGCCAAAATTTTGCGCTCTTACCGCCGGCGGGAAATCCGCCGGCGGTACGAGCGCGAAATTTCCCCATTGAGCCCAATGGGGAATGGGGAATTCCCGAATGGGCTCGATGGGGAACGGGCAATACCCGTTCCGCCGAACCCGTGATCCGGCGCTATTAGCGTCGGGGAGTTCAGCAGTAGGACGCATTTCCCGCCGGCGGTAAGAGCGCGAAATTTCGGCGGATTTCCCCCCAGCTCAGAGCTGGGGAGAAATCCGCCAAGGCCATGATCTGGCAGACCCTTAAATGCGGCGGTAATAGCGCTACCGCCATATTTAAGGGTTACCGCCAGACTCGTGATGAGGCCCATAGTATTATACCAGGGAAGAAGGCGAGGAGGATGAAGTCCCTGAAGCTTTGGTAGGCTGTTTGAAATCTACCTCCCTTCCACCCAATGAATCTCCCTTACCTGTACCCTCCAACCCCTCTGCATCTGTAAGCATATTCGCAACGTAAACCCTGTTACAGTGGGAAACTACATCTCCCAGAGTCCCTGCTTTCCTGTTACCTACCAGAGTACTCCCAGTATTTCTTCTCCACGTCCCTCTGATTATTATTTCCCAAACTCCCAATCTGTTTTTACAAAACCCTACAAATCTCACCTTTCCGAATTCACCAACAACCCCACCCGCCCAGGACGAAGAATATAATTCCTTATAAAGCCTGCCAGGGTGTCCTAGTTTTGAAACCAGGCAGACTAGCACCGGAACCGTATACCTGACATGTCCCAACACAAGGGTCAGGCAGAGTCAGGCAATTGCCGATAACCACACACACCTGACTGCCCTTTCTCTCCCCGTAGGGATAAAAGGCAGAGCACGAGAGCACACTTTAAGGAAGCCCAAACCCACGAAGAAGCAGCTATTCCAGGACAGCAGTTCACATGGAGGAGTAAGGCGGCAAGACCCGAAAGGACGACAAGGAGGGAAGTGCCCTTGCCCTTTTCAACCAATACTTGCGAAGCCTCAGTGAAAGGAATCATAAGACCGGGAACCATAGCTGGCGTGTGGTGTGTCAGATGTCAACGGTGCACAGGGTCCTCCGGCACTGATAGCCAAGGCAGGGAGAAGCGCTTGCCGCCGTGGTACTGTCCTTGATTCCAGAGGCAAGAACCACCAACGGGTTCAGCACAGCCAGTGAGTCAGAGAGAGCTGATAGTAAACTGGACTGTGTTGAGCCCAAGGTTGCAAACGTCAACATAATATGAACAAATAACTTGTCTGTGATTGAACTTTTAAGAAAACCCAGTGAAGGACCAGCTGCAGAGTGATCTGGCACCACGTGGGCACTCATTTGAAGGACTCTGGCTGGTCCCCTTTGCTAAAACTACAAGAACCAAGAGGTCTTAGGCAAGGCCGACGTGAGGTGTCAAAGTGGTCATACAAGGGTACGCAAAATCCCTTGTACAGTCAAAATTCTTTGACACTTTAAGGAAACAAAGTGAACTGTGTTACTGGGGCAAATGTGAACCCGACTGAGGGATGCTTACGAATAAGGGTGACCAGTAACACACCCAAGAACATTGTATTAATAGAATTGTGTAAAGCATGACTGGGAGCTGAGACCCAGACTTAGGTAAGAAGAGAACTTAAGGGGTCTAGAGTGACTTTCTTGTGAACTGTGGCAAATGTGAACCCGACAGAGGGATGCCAAGAGAAAGCTAGGGGAAGGGAACCCCGCTTTCTGATGAGATTGTGGAATTGCAAACAAAGGCCAGTTTGAAGCCGACGGAGGGATGCCGAAAGAAATCTAAGGGAAGGGAACCCCGCTTTTCTGATGAGATGATAGAATCATGAACTGTGTTAGTATGGCTATGTGAACCCGACGGAGGGATCCCAAGGGAAAAGGGAAGGGAACTGAATCCTGCATTGTGTTAAAGCAAAGTGAACTGCGTATTTGGCAAATGTGAATCCGGCTGAGGGATGCCTGAGAATCGGGATGAACCATAATAGCCACGTGAACATTGTGTCGACAAGAGTGAACCCGACTGATGGATGTCAGTCGGATGTCATGATTGTTTAAAAAGACATTGGGCCTCATTACGAGTCCGGTGGTAACCGCGGTGGTAAAACCGCCTGGTTACCGCCGGACTCGTATTACCATTCCGCCTCCGTGACTCCCGGAAATACCAGGGCATTACGACCCTGGTGTCCTAGGAATCCCGGAGGCGGAATGGTGTAAATCCCCATTACCATTGAGTCCGTGGGACTCAATGGGAATGGGGAAGTGGAAACACCGGCACCATCTCGTGATGGTGCTGGTGTTTCCACGTCTGCCTGCAGGCGGGAGGTGTTCAACCCGCCAGGTCAGACCTGGCGGGAAGATCACCTCCTGCCTGCAGGACTCAGGATCGGGCGGTCCGGAATTAACAGTGGCGCCACTGTTAATTCCGGACCGCCCGACCTGTAATGAGGCCCATTGAGACTCTTGAATATTACAGATGATGATATTTTGAATGAAAGGCTGTAGTGAACCCGACTGAGGGAGGCTATTGTTGAAAGAAGGATCAGGCCTGGCTGAGGGGGATCCAGGGGTGAGGAGTATGTGAAGAGTAACCAAAGGAACTTTTTATTTGTTGTATATCGTCCATCGGGCCCTTTGAGGCAAGATGCTTTGCATAAAAGAGATTTGGACACAGAAGGTCCTGATATCGTTGAAAGGAACTGTAAGCTTGTGCTGGAGAAGCACAGGAGTATGCTGTGCTCGAGAGTCCCGCCTTGTCCCATGCTAAAAACGTGGGGAAGGGAGACCCAGGCTGTAACATCCTGACTTATTATTTTGAGAATACTTGTTTCTTTTCTTGAGAACATTTTTCCACAATATTTTGTAGCACAGCGGTAAGGATAGGTAATAGTTTTTATTTTAGTATAGACCCTTTATATTTGACTAGACTCCGCTTGGACTGTATTATTATTTGATGGTCGTAGCTTGCTCCCATCTTAGATTTAGATTAGGCGTTTATCTCACCCATAATACAGTTTAATAAACACCCTTGAACTGTGATCACTTGTGTCTATCTTTATAATACCATGCCTTCCTTACAGCTCCCTCGTCCAGTTTTGTGATACCAGAGTGCTGGTTGAACACTACCTTCAGTCGGTCTAAATAATAGGCCACGGCTTCTCCCTTATTTTGTTTGCAGTTGCCTATCTTCCTCCAATCTGTCTTTCTGAGGCACATCTTAGGGATAGCAGTTATGATTCTATTTCGCGCTTGTTCTAATGTTCCCTATACCAGCTGGCCCCAGGGCCTTCAGTGTGAACCTGCCTAACCTCCAGAGGCATAATTATGCTCATGCGGTAATTCATGCCAGCCAGGCAGGATTGTAGCATTGGATGACAGTTTGGAGCTCCTCAATGAAATGTTGAGGCCCCTCCTGGATCTTAGGGAAATGAGACATGGACTGTCACAAATATATTGTTGTCGGAGTCACCTCCTGTCACCATAGGAGTCTGCGTTAGAGGTGCATGAAAACTCATACGCTCCAAGTCTGAATTTATACCACTTCTAGGTAGGGATGCAGTGAACAGGGAAGCAAGGGTGCAAACCTGGGGGTAGTAGACCCACCTGAACCTTGCTTTTATTTAATTTATTTCTATGGCGCTGAAACAAGAATCCCTGAGGCATGAGAGCGCTGAGACTGACAAACAACAGAAAACATATAAAAACAGAGGAGTGATCCGCGGACAGGTACAACATGGTAGTGTTCAAGTTCATTCAAAGAGGACCGTTTTCAAATTGCGTTTAAAGCTGGGAAGACTAGGTCACAAACTCAGGTCAGGGCGAAGGGTGTTCCATAATTGTGGTGTCGAAATTAGAAAGCATCCATCTTTTACATGTGACACTTTTACCTTGGGGAGTTGTAGTAGATCAGTGTTGTTGGATCTGAGGCTGCGTTGGTACGGTTGCAAGTTGAGCAGTGCTACCAAGTAAGCCAGACTTTTTCCATGAAGGCAAGAGTGTGAAATCCATAGGGTACGAAAAATAACCCTTTTTCTATAGGAAGCCAGTGTAGGGATCTCCTTGCTGCCGACATATGTTCAGTTTTGCGCAGACCAATCACAACCCTCACTGTGTTGTCCTGAACAACTTGTAGGTGGTTGATTTCTCCTTTCTGAACGCATAGTAGGATACTGGCACAATAGTCCAGGCGGCTACTTATGATAGCCCTAGCCAAAGTGGCACAGCTGGACGCTTCAAGATACGGTCTGAGCTTGATGTAGTACAAGTTAGACACTAAGCAGCTGATGTGGGCCCTCATTGAGAGCTCTTGATAAATGGTAACTCCCACAGTCTTCACTTTCTTGAGGGTAGGGAGAAGGCAGTCTGCAATTTGGAAGGAAGAATAGGCTTGATCTAAATAACGCAATGTAGAACCAATGCCCAAGATTATGATCTCTGTTTTGGAGTTGTTCAAGGCAAGGCCATTATGCAACATCCAGAGATGAATTCGGTTGTACGTGGCGTTGATAACCTCAGTGTCTTTGATGTAATCGCCTGAGAGTGGGAAGAGACACTGAGTATCGTCCGCATAGTTGGCATAACAGGTACCTTCAGCATCTAACTGATCAAACAGTGTGAGCATACATATATTAAAGAGGGTGGGAGATAGACAAGAGCCCTATGGCACTCCACAGTTTAAAGCATATCCCTCTGACATAGCATCCTCATGGAAGACCTTGGCAATCCGGTCTGATAGGAAAGAGAGCACCCACCTGATTGCTTCCTTAGAGAATGAGGCCTGCTCAAGTAGTCTGCTGGCTAAGATGGAATGATCAACCAAATCAAAAGCGGCCATAAAATCTAGCAGCATCAGCAATGTAGCTTTGCCCTTATCCATATATTGTAAAATATTGGTCTTAAGGTCCAGCAGGGTAGATTCAGTGCTATGAGCGCCCCGAAAACCTGATCGCTTGAGGGTTAGTAAGCTACGTGCACTCAGGAACGTTTGAATCTCTCCATTTGCAATCTTGTCCAGAACCTTCAGAATAAAGGGGGAGTTTGTAATCAACCTATAAATACCGGCCACACAAGGATCCAATGATGGCTTCTTCAGACGAGGGGTGATCCATGCTTGCTTGACATCTGTTGGAACTAACATTTTTCTAACCAACGCATTTACAAACTTTGTAATGAAAGGGCAAGGAACAAGGCACAAGTTTTGACTATTTGGCAGGGCAGGGCAGATATCCCCCTTACAACTAGTAGGTTTTCTGCTGATTAATATACCCAGAACCTCTGCTTCAGTCACCTCTACAAATTTAAAGGGCTTAGGCAGGTCTGGTCGGTGCTGGACATAAAACAGTAGTAGATGGGGTATTCAATTAGGCTAACCTGGATTCAATGTCCCCTTTGATCATGGAAATCTTGCTGGACATAGCCTTTTCGATTTGGGTACACCAGTCTGAGTCTTTCACGACTGTGCCGTTAATCGGACAAGGGTCTTCGACTTCGATACTCTTTTAGTATCTTAAAAAGTACCTGTGATCCTCAATGGCCTAGATATGTGTCTCAATGATCTGGGCAACCTGCTTAACATCATACAGGGCAAGTTGTGGAAGAAGGTTCTGGGCCTATCTTTGGCTATACCTAACGCAGTCATTAGCTACGAACTATACTAATCCTCTCTGAAGGCCTGTTGTATGTGGAAACAACTAACGACATACAAAACAATCCTTGACCCTCACGAGAAATTCTCTCTACGAGGACAAACAAAATCATGAAGGAGGAATCTGTTACCTCAGTAAATTCCTTAAGAGTGAGGATGCATAACACACTATGCTCTATTGGGGTGTCCAAGTTAGAGCTGATACAGCGACCAGGGGTCATTAAAAGGTGTCTGTTTAGGGTGGATTGGGCCGAGACTATTGATAGCATTGGGACCTATGCCACTTATGCAGATTACTCACATTACACTCATTCTATGTATTCCACAGTACCTGCAACGCTTTCCCTGAGATAAGATACCTGTGAACTATATGCGTTTTAGGTTGAACTTGTTTCACTCGAGGGAAAGGACTAAGCACTGGAAGGACTATCTTCTTAGTAGACATCCATCTCTAAATTGTAGATTCTGTGGTAATTCTGACACAGTAGAAACATTGGGTCACTGCATGTCCACACTTTGTCATTACTAGGCCGTCCTGTTTTAAGGGAAAAGGTGGTGACTACTCTGAAGTGTCAATTAACTTGTTTTGGTGCAGACTAATGTGGGGGACAAATGTTTCTTTAATTTTAGCTTTGAATAATTTCTTGATTATTATTTTAGATGAATTGAAAGCTAGTGTATGATTTTATCTTTAATTGCATGTACTTTGTGAATTGTATGTAATCTGTTTTTTTGCTGTAGTTTTTACATATATGTTTCTGTTGAGTAAGGTTTCTTGTAAACCAAAAATGCAACAATACATTTTAAAGTTCCTTTGTGTCTGATTCAGCAGTCTCATAGGAGCACTTTTTTGCAGTACAGATGGCCTCTTTGTGCTCCTTGGCTGCACAAGCGTAGTTGGCTTTGTCATCAAGAGACCATGTTTTTTGCTATTTCCGGAAAGCCTTACTTTTCTTATGTTTCAGGTTTTGGATTTCTGATCAGTACCAGCTTTTGGATGGTATGGTCTTTTCTAGTCTTAGCTTCTGAGGAGCTAAGATCTTCACAGCTTTGGTCATTATCTCGTTATATTCTGATGACAAGTCAGTTGCTGACTTATACTGAGCAAGGTTATTCACATAAGGGGTAAAGAAAGGAGCTAAGGCCCCTTGAGTGAGTTTTCGTAAATTATGACAGAGCACTTTCCCTTGTGATGGTTTAACTCTCTTTTTGGTTGAGATCAGTGGTATTTCAAATTTTATGAAGCTATAATCCGACCATGGGCATGGTTTCACTTATATCTTATCAAGCCCAATTCCATGTGACACCACCCAATCAAGTATTCTGCCACCTGAATGGGTTGGTTGCAAGACGCGTTGAGTGAAACCCAGATTTTCCAATGCAATCAAAGTTGTTTTTGCCAAAGAGTCTAATGTGTCACGAAAGCCCAGATTGACATCCCCAACCATGACCACTTTTGGTTTAAGCGTGGAAGAGATCATTTCACATAAGTTGTCTACAAAGTCCGGCATAGGAGTGGGCGGACGATCCAAAATATATATATAGTGACGGAGTCTTGCACCATGGGTTTGCAGACCACTGGTACCAGCATCTGTCTAATAGGTGTGTGTTGCGAGATAGCGGTAAGAGCAACCGCCGGGGGTGGGGCGGCTGCATCATCCACCTATGCCCTCTGAGGAGATAGCATACGGTGAGAAACCAGAAGGTGTCTCACCCACTAGACCCTGTGAATCTGTCATCCAGGTGGCTAGGACACAGCCATCGCTTTTGCATCCAGTTCATGGGGGTGGACCAGAGTGGGAGGATCACCTGGGTGAGGGGTCTTTGGGGAGTGGGACACTGGATGGTGAGATGCGGTAGCCCCTTCCCTGTAACACCTTTACCCCATCCTACCAAGTAGGATACTTAGGAACTCAATCCCCCGCCCCCTTTCACAACACAAACACGTTCTCATGGACAGCTTGCTATGAGAGAAAATGGACTAACACCTGAGCCGTATACCTGACATGTCCCAATACAATGGTCAGGCACGGACAGGCAATTACTGACCACCACGCACACCTGATTTCCATTACACTTCCCCACATGGATAAAAGGCGGAGCATGAGAGCACACTCTCAACGAGGCAAAGCACACAAGGAAACAGCAGGTCCAAGATGGCCATTTAACACAAGGAGAAAGACGGCAAAACCGAAGCGGATCACAAGGAGGGAAGTTCCTTGACCTTTTCGTCAAGGAACTGTTACTTTCATGAAGCCTCGAGAATAGAAAGTAGGCGGAGGAATCCTGCAGTGTGTGTCGGAGGTACCTGGGGCCCTCGTGCATCTATAATCAAGGTGGGGAGAATCGCTAGCTGCCGTGGTACTGTCCTTGGCTCCAACAACAAAGCAGCATCAGTGAAGTCAACACAGCCAGTGAGTTGGGGAGACAGATAAAAGACCGGTCTGTGTTGAAGCCAAGGTTGCAAGCGGAAACATTGTATGGCGAGGCCTCGAACGAACATTTTATGAAACGTGTGTGATAACCAACACGAGTAAAGTTGAACTGCAGATGAGTGATTGGACTTTGAAACCAAGGTATACGACACCGCTGACAGGGTGGTCCAGCACCGCGTGCATGCTCAATCGAAGTTCTCTGTAAGGTGTCTAGCTGAGAGTTGACAAAAGCGAAAGAGTGGCAATGGATTGTGAATCGAATTGGTCCTGCAAACGGGTTAAGCCAAATCCCACGCACAATCGAAAGTCTTCGATGTTGATACAGTAAAGAAAGTTGATGGCAAAGTAGACAAAGTTGATCCGAGCCCGACAGAGGGAGATCATTTGAAAGATTTGTGTTAAAGCAAGTTTGTGTTACAATAGATAAATTGGTCTGAGCCCGGCAGAGGGAGACCGATTCAAGATTTTGTGTTAGAACGAATCGGAGCCCGGCAGAGGGGGATCCGGGGTGAACCGTGAATCCCCCGAGAAATTGGATACGTGGAAACCCTAAGAAAATTGTGTATATGTGAAAATACGAACTTTGTGTTAAAGTGGATCTGAGCCCGGCGCAGGGGGATCCTAGGTGAACAGTTAATCACCTGAGAAAAGCGTGTGTAGGAGAATCCTGGAAGGAAAGGAACTTTATTATTTGTTTGTTGCATCAGGCCCTCTGAAAGAAGAGACTTTGAACTGCAAAGAGACTTTAGCACAGAAGGCCATGATGTTGAAGTTTTGAACTCCACCTTCATGCTAGAGAAGCCAGAGACTGTGCTAAGCTCGAGTGTGCCGCCGTATCCCGTGCTGAAAACATGGGAAAGGGAAGCCACCGGCTTGAACATCCTGACATATCATTTCTTGAACACTTTTCTTTTGCATAACATTGTTTCCCACACTATTTGTATTTAGAGGTAAGGATTAGCAATAGGTGTATTAGAATAGGCCATTTTATTTTGACAAGACACCACCAGGACAGCGTTTTTATTATTTGATGGTCATAGCTTGCTCCCATCTTTAGATTTAGGATTAGATAGGAGTTTTTGAAACCCAATTGTAGTTCAATAAACACCCTTGAACTGTGGTCACTTGTGTCTGCCTTACTGTTGATACCATGCCTTCCTTACAATACATATAGTGGTAATAAATGCCTATTAAATCTTCTGCAGTTTCTTCATTCTGCTTTTCCTCTATAATTTGTGGACAGCTAGCTAGCTTGGAGTCTTGGCCTTTTTTTTAATCGCTCCCCGATTCCTTAAATGTCTAATTTGGCCACGCAATTATTTTTGTTCAAATCCTTCATCTTGCTCATTTTAGATGAGCTTTGCCTCTCCGAAGCTTCGTCAAACCAAGTTGCTTAAACCCACCATTGCCTCTGGCTCATTTTCCTGTTCTTTGATTCTAATGCACACTTTATGGTACATAACAGTTTCAAGTGGAAGGCAATTTTAAACAAAAAAATATTTGAGTTTATTATACTGCATTAGATGGTGCCAGGCCACCATATACTCACTCGTGGCAACACTGTACTATTCAGTGAACATGAAAATAGCAGATGTACCAATTGGTGGTATAGACATCTGCTTTAACTGACTGACGCTTGCCAAGGATGGTCATTTTTGCACTACTCATTCAAATCTTAACTCACGCCCGTTTCTTTTCAAAACACAATTTTGTACTATTTCATTATAATACAAACATTGCAACTAAATTTCTTGCATTTCCATTAGCCTTTACGATATCTAAAATAAGTCACAATCTTGTGTATCCTCCTCCCCCTTTGCCTCCAGAGAAGCAGGTCTTTCTCTCCCTTCTGCCTTGATAGGTTGTCTTTTTTTCTTATCAACGCACCTCATAAAGGTGGTGTTTCATAGCTTGAGGTTACGATAACTCGCTTGGTTGCTTGTTCCTAAATAAAAAAGTCGATCAATGGTTGCCAAGTTCTCGTAAATCTGTATATATTATCGTTCAGGTCTGCCATCAATTTCTCCACCACCCATACTGTCCATATCTCCTTCCACCATACGTTAACCGTTGGGGTATCCTTTTTACGCCAGACGCTGGCTATAACCAGTCTTGCTGTCAACATCATGGCCATCATCCACTTTTCCTTGAGGGAGTATAGTGGGTATGTCTACTTGATGGGTAATACCTAGCAACAAGATGCCTGGGTCCCAAGGTATTTCCCTCCCCACTGCTTCTCCCATTTGCCTCCACACTTCCCTCCAGTAAGGGTTTATTTTCGGGCATGTCCACCATATATGGTAAAAGGGCCCTGCTTCCCTCCAGCAAGATTGTGATATGGTTTTGTTCATTTTATGTAGTTTCTATGGGTCTAAATGCCATCTATGAAGGAGTTTGAATGCTATGTTCTTATACTGTAAGCATTTTGAGAAGATTTCTGCCTGGGGAGGCAGAATCCCTTCCCACTGTTTCCCTGTTAAGGCACAACCTATGTCTTGCTCCCATTCCTGTTTTTGTCTCGACATTGTGGTTGGTCCCACCTCTACAATGATCTTGTGAATGCTTTATATGAGGCCCCTAGTTCCTTCAAACCACTGGAGAAATCCTTCTAATCTAGTTAATGCTCCTTTAGCTTCTTCCCATACCTCCTTGTGCATTACCCAGTGTCTAGGTTGTAGGTATTCCAGCCGGTTTGACTTATTAAGGGCGAATTCTGCTTTACAATCTTTAAATGATTTAATCATGTTCTCCTGAAATAGGTCTTTTAAGCATATGCACCAGCTTTCCCTCCATCTAATGAAGCCATTTGGTACCGTGCGCGAAGTGTGGGTTGTTGAATAGTGGTGTGAGAGGGCATGGGAGGATCCCCAATTTTCCTTCTTTAGTTGCTCTGTCCTATCCATCTAGCACTGATGCAGTCACTGGGCTTATATAAATAGAGGGTGGCCCATGCTGCCTAGGTATCCAGATAAACTTCCAAAGCTTTATCCCTGCCACAGCTTTGTCCATCTCAGACCAATGTTTCCATAAGCTATATTTGGTCCATTCCCTGAATAGTCTAAGTTGGAAATTCATGTAGTAGCGGTTTAGATTAGGACAGCCCAACCCTCTCCTGGCAGTACTGCTAGTGAGTAGTCTCCTTTGCACCCAAGGTTTTTTCCCTTTCCACCGGATTATTAGGATTTTTTTTCCACCCTCAGTAGGTCTTTGTGTGAGACGGGAGTGGGGATGAGTTCTTGGAATAAATATAACATATGCAGCGGCACGTTCATTTTTGCCACATTGATTCTGCCGAACAACAATATTGACTGTTTGCACCTCTCCATGTCTAAGGCTATCAGGTTGAATACCCGTGGATAGTTCAATTTATGTAAGTGTGATACCTTCTTAGTTAACCTGACTACTAGGTACTTTATGGCTTTTGAGGTCCATCTTCTATTAGCACGAATATCAAGGTTGGAGTCTCCCTGGTAGCGTTCACGTTTAATAACTTTGATTTCGAAGCATTAACCTTGAATTTCTAGTCGTTCTGAGAAAGCTTGAACCTCTTTCATACCTTTCAGAAGGATCAGTAGGGGGTTCCAAGGCTGAAAAGAGCACCTTGTATTGAAAAGTCATATTTTGTACTCTCTGCTTCCAAATTTTATTCCTTTGATGACTTGGTTCTCTCTCATACGCCTGGCAAAGGGCTCTATGATCAGTATAAATAGGAGCAGCGAAAGGGGGCATCCCTGTTTGATCCCTCTTTTCATCTCTACCGATTCTGAACTGGATCCATTAACCCTGATCCTCGTTGTTTATTATAAGCATGCATCAACCAATGTTATACAATTCTCCCTGAATCTGACTCTCTCCAATCTGTATTTCATAAAATCCCAGTCAAATGCTTTTTCAGCATCCAATACCAACAGGGTGACCGAGCTAGCCCGGAAACATGTAGTTTCATCTTGGAGGTAGATGACCTTGCGGCTATTGTCAAATGTTTATCTGTCTTTAACAAAACGGGCTTGGTCTCCATTGAATATTTCCTGCAATATTTCTTCCAGCCTTGTTGCCCAGATTTTAGTGGGTATCTTAATATTGGTATTTAGCAAGGCAAAAGGTCTTGTGACAAATCGAGGGATTCAGTCACTTTCTCCAAGGGACGAGCCTCTTCCTGTGAGGCTAGGTAGGTGAGCCCACTAAGCAACATTCGCCCTAGGGGTGGCGTATGCGGGCCCTCATAGGGAGAGACTCCCCTCTTAGGGGAGTCCCTTTCCCATGAGGAACTCCATTCTTACTATGCTCCAAAAACCAGTACAACGCTATTAACTAGCAGACAACTAAACTCCTCTTACATCTATTATTGTAATGTAATATCAAAATAACAGTATCAACCTGGTATTGTGAAGAGTAGGAACGTAAGAGTAATGAAGAATGCTTGTCTGTCAAGTACTGAAACGATGAAGCCAACAGGAGTCATAGTTAATATGGCCACAACACAAAGGAAGGACATTCCTTGAAAGCCGGAGAAGCCCCAGCAGTGCATCAGAAAAAGAGGAGGGCCAAGAGAACAAGAGGGTGAGACCTGGGAGTTTCAAACAGGCCGTATCGAGAAGGCTGGGAAACTGAGGGAGACGCTGCCTTAGTTGCTAAAAAGCAGCTACGGTGAAGGGTCAACACCACACTGCTGGACCAGCAAACAGGAGGAAATCCACAATAGTCTCTGGAAGGACACTAACAGGGCCAGCAAACAGCCCTACTGTATGCGTGCTGGATAGGCGTTACACCAATATCAGACCCGAGGAGGTCTGTTCATGGGAGGAGAACCTGACGAGAGAACCGAAGGAGGAAGGTGGTGGTGTGGAACGGAACCAAACGAAAAACCCTTTCACTGCTGAAACTGCCAAAGAAGAACAAAGCGTGCTGGTAAAGGGACACGGGAGAATCCAGAGAATAATCGTGACGGACCACAGAGAAGGGAAAGAGAACGCAGACCCCTTTCAATACAGGTACTGGGGAGAGTGGGAGACCTGGGGATCGAGGCATAAAGAGTCACTCAGGGACCCTGCATCCTCGTCCCAGTGATTGGCAAACATATAGAAAGAGTGAAGGTCACTCAGGGACCCTGCATCCTCGTCCCAGTGATTGGCAAATGTATAAGAGCTACTCAGGGACTCACTATACTTGTTCCTGTGAGTGGCAGGTTTGTTAGCGAAACAAGAGTCAGACAGAGGCGTTGGCTACACAGCTCAGTAAGAAGAACATGATTCTGAAGAGTATAGGAAACAAATACACCAGGGTATGAGAAGACCCACTGAAAGAACTGAGGGAATTGTTGAAAGGAATAGCAAGGGGTTATTTGAGGATACTATATTGGAGAGACTCGTGCTGAGAAGCATCCCATCGAGATGGGAATCATTCTCCTGTTATTTTGTTATGTATTAATAGTGGTAGGGTTAGCTTAGGCTAGTTTCTGACAGAGGACTGACTATTGAGTTTGGACTTCATATCTGACGTCGAGCACCCTAGTTTAGTTTTATTAGATAGGGTACCCTACAGACTAGGGTTAATGAGGCATTTTCTTTATTATTAGAATAAAACATGTTGAACATGGCACATAATAGTCTGTCTCCTCCTTCTGACCTACCACAGCCTGTATGAGCCACATTCTTTCAAGACTTTTCCCTGTGATGGTAAGCCAGTTATTGTTGATTCCTTCATGGAACCAATTACCTCTCCCATCTCTAGAAAGGAGTTAAAAAAGCTTACTTAGGAACCTTATCAACTCGCTTTTGAAGATTTTGCACAAAAGGCTTATCAGTCCTTCTGGGCCGAGGGCCTTGTTTCCTGTGAGGGAGTTTATCACGTTCAGCAACTCCTCAATTGTTAACAGTGCCACCAGCATGACTTTCTGCATGCTGGATATTCTTGGTGTTGTGCCTTTTCAATGTATTCTTTTTCCCCCCTCTGTTGCTCTCTAGCTCATTTGTGTATAAGGTATGGTAGAACTGAGCAAATTCTCTTGTTTTACTTGCCTCCCTCACATGTCTTGTACCTGTTGTGTCTTTGATAATGGGGATACATCTCCTCCCCGTTTGGTTTTGAGCATGCCTACTAGGATTCTACAAGGCATACATCTGCTTTCAAAACTAGATTATCAGAGTTGGCTAATTACAATTTTCTTCATTAGCAATCAAGGTTATTTGATAAGCAATTGTGTACCAATATATTTAATGTCGCCAGAAGTTATTTGTACCTAAGACAAAAGGAGCATCAATACAGCATTTCTGTGTAACTCTGAAGACAGCGAGACGAGTGCCTGTAAAATTTAAAGGTTAGCTGCATGAATGGACACAAGTAAATACATATGATAAAATGGGTCTGAAAACTGTTTTCGGTGCAATGGTCTGTGTTTATGGGTGCAGTCAATGTTGCACAGGGCAGTGTCCCATATATTGTATGCTTGCCTCATCATTTGCTTTGTCAAGAGAAGTTCAAAAGGTTTCATAGATCAACAACTTCGCAATGTTAAAGGAAAGTCATAGCTGGAGCTTACGTACATAGCATGGTGTTGCGGTAGGCAGGATAACTGTCAACTTCCGGTGGACAAGATGGCACTTGCCTATCATTGAGGGTAAGATAGGCCCAAGTGCAGCATTCCAGCCCAAGCACTCATGAAAGAGGTGTTTATCGCTACTAGGACTCTGAGAAGCCATCTGTAGTGCACATGCTTTTTTTTTAACAGAACCAGGCTTTGCACAATTCATGCTTCCCTTTATTGAAATTACACATATGTCTGTGATTGGAAATAACTATTGAGTGGGCCTTGGGCTTGCGGTGTGGCACCCCGGTGGAGACTCGGCCTGGTGCACTGCCTCCAAGGACAGGGTGAAGTCTGGGCTGTGGCACAGCGGGCCACCATGAAATGTGGGCGGCTACTTGCGGATTCCATTTGCGTTCCTGGCATCCGGATTGGCCAGCTCTCTTCCCGCAGGTGCTAATATATAATGCAATCATAATTACACAGCAAAGTCAGCTCTAGGGGCTAACAACAGTGTACACTATTACAATAGGTCTGTAGATGCACAGCCTGGGTGGAACTATTGATCACTACTTTGCATAAAAATGTAGCTTATTTTGTGTATTCATTATGTAAGAGACTAAGCAGAGTAGATGGCGTAGCAGGCAGAGAACTTAGAAAACTAGGTGGAATATTGTGGTTTGCAGACATCTCATGTTCAGGGTAGATGAATTGCAGCAACAGAGTGATAATATACAATGGCCCTCATTAGGACCTTGGCGGAGGACCATGGTGCAATTTGCACCATGGTCCATGGCGCAAAGCTGCCAACTCCGCCAAGGTGGTTGGCGGACTTACCGCCCCATGCCGACCTTGGCGGGGCGGTAAGTCCCCAATCCCCATTTTACCCTTCCCCATTCCCATTCTTGCCCCATAGGGTATAATGGGAGTGGGGAAGGCGTTAATTACGCCACCGTAAATTACGGTGGCGTAATTAACAACGAGTCCCGTAGCGCCATGGATTTTTCCGCCTGCAAAAAGCAGGCGTAAAAATCCTTCCATGGCGCTACGGGAACTCGTAGTCTGGCGGAGAGGTACGCCATGCACTACGCCGGCGTAATACCCTCTCCGCCAGGGTCCTAATGAGGGCCAATGTCATTTAGCTTGGGATCAGCTCATGGGTTGAGCACCAGTTGCAAAGATGTATGATATCAGAAGCATTTGACAGAGTGATCATGTACATTTTCAAAAGTGTTCACTCGTCAATATGATGCACCTCCCCTACAAAATGAAATATAGTTGACACAGAGATTTAGATACACTATCCTCAACTTTACTGAAAAACATGGAGACAATGCAGTGTTTTACAGTAGCAATACTGTAATTATCCATTATTTAACAATGGAACAACTTTACTTTTTTTAAAGGCAGTTCTGCATTGTCATTCTCAACAAAATACACTCATACTGACTGGTATTTTCATAACAGAATATAGTTAGCTTAATAAAAGTGTCATCCAGATTATTTCTGGTTTGCAATTATTTCAAAACGAACACACTTTTCTTGGCTAGCACTGCAACACATGACTTTGGCCCTTTTAAGAGTAAAGGAGATTAATTTCTCTCTCTCTCTCTCTCTTTCTCTCTCTCTCTCTCTCTCTATCTCTCCCTCTCTCTCCCTCTCTCTCCCTCTCTCAACAACAACAACAACAACAGGGCAATAGAGGAATACAGGGTGAGCTGCGCCTTTCATTGAACATGGTAATTTAAATAGCTATCGGGTGCTACACAAGTGTCAACTTAATTAGCAATCCTACAAAATTACATAGCAAATTGCTATGCGACACTGATTATTTTATGCTTTGTCCTGTCTGGTTTGTTGCCCTTCTCATGAAAGGTTATTTTTAGTCCAGTGAACATCTCTCTGACCTGCTAGTTTGAAGCATAAACAGATGTCTGCAAGCCTACTGCGTTCTCCTAAATGCCTTACTTGATAACGTTGATCTATAAAGCTCCTCCCCTTCTTTCATTTCTGTTTGCAGATTTTCAGCTGTTTTTTCACTTATTCTAGCTAGTTTAGTGTCTTCGGCCAGGATGCGACCCCTAGGTTGAACACATCCCATGTGATATTGAATGATGTGTCCTCCAGACGGTTTATTTGGAAACATTCTTCAATGCACTGGGCTATTTCCTACCTGCTTCCTTGTCTCTTAGTACATACTGTGGGATTTCTCAGAGTTTCCGGGGCCTTCTCTCTCTACTATCAAATCTACTGAGCATGGTCTGAGAGCGCTCTTGTGGTTATGTTCACTTCCCTAGATCTTGAGAGGAACGTGTTGATGATCAATTAATAGTTTATCCTTGTAATGTTTCTATGTGTGTGGGAAAGAAAGGTGTAGTCTCTGGACTGTGCGTTATGGACTCTACATGCATCCTTCAAGGCTATTTCCTGAAAATGGTTGTGCATGATTGTGGGCCCTTTGCTGTTCAAGCTCGGCACCCCCTTTGAGTGATCCACAGAGGCTGACATTATCATATTGAAGTTTCCCACAAATATGATTTCAGTACCTGCATCTTCGCAGAGCTTGTCTAGGATTTTGAGCAAGAAATCCCCTGGATTTGTATTTGATGTGTACAATGAGGCTAGTGCTACTTGTGCTCCGAGTAGGTATCCTTGCAGGATTACAAATCAGCTCGCCCCATCGTGGCTTTCATTTTCTATGTGTATTGGCAGGTTCTTGCTTTTCATTATCGCCAACACCTCCTTTTCCTCCTTGTTTCTGATGCTAGATATATATGTGGGAACATTGACTGTCTAAACCTAGCTTGATTATTTTTTAATAGCTTGGTTTCTTGTATCAATGCTATATTTATATCATCTCCTTTTAGTAAATTGGACAAGCATTTTCTTTTATTTGGGAAATTCAATCACCTAATAGTTTATGTTAAGCATTTGAAAATAGCGTTATTGTAACTTTTGTATCCGTTTTATCAAATTTTGACTTGTGTCGCTGTGTGGGTATTGCCTGCTTGCGTGTGTCCCTTCTTTGCCTAGAAATTGATCCCCCCTCACTGAATGTCATCTCCCCACATTTCCCTGTGGTGCCCATGCTTTTCCCTGGTAAGACCCGCCCCACCTTCACTCCAGCTCTGTGCTACATTCATTCCCTGCCTCTTGCCGTTTAGCCCCTTTTGCTGGGAAATTCAGGCTAGCGGTCTAGTGGTGTCCCTGGCCCTTTTATTTTTTTAACCAATTTTATTTATGTTCGGCTGCAGGTACAGGGTGCAAACACTGAGAATAAAATAAAACAGGTACATTCAAATTGATTCCATTCCCCCTCCTCAGGCAAGGTTCTCGCCCCCTTCCCAGCTTGAGAACTCCCCCCTTCACCTATGAGGCAGCAGGTAGCGTGTTATAAATTGTAGTTTATGTGACTGCGCCAGAACCTTTTGATCATAATCAAGTACTGGCGCCCAGACATCAGCAAATCCATGGAGCATCTGTGACTTTCTCAGCCACTAAGATATCTCAAACATTTGCCCACCACAACATGAGCGACTCTCTGCCATTTTGCAACTCCTGGCTATTAGAATTTCAGCTGTCACCTATAAGTGAGTGATTTACTTGGCGGTTGCTGCCGAGTAGGAGAAGCGGCCGGATCCATGGAAGCCGGATCCTTGCTATTGCTACAATGGCGTCCACTCCCAAGTTTGAACCGTCGGCCGGCAGTCCCACCACATATGAAAGTAAGAGGCTTGCGGCCCGCATCCCCGCCAACTGTTAGGATCTAAAGTGTGTTTGATTTCATGTAAGGTAGCCAGGGGATAATATCTGTATTTTAACTTGAAAGCACATGCTTTATTTGTGACACATCTCGAGGAAGAGTAGTTCCTCATCCATCTATCTATCCAGGTTTGGTCTTCCACCGGCTGACCCAAATCCGCTTCTCAGTTCACTTGGTCATGTACTGGGGTTTAAGTGATCACATGGCTAATTGTAGGATCTTGTATGATTTGGAGATCCTGCCTCTTACTGCTCCCTCTGTAATCGCAAACTCTAAGGCACCCCTATCTCTTGGCGCTGCTTGTTTGACCAGGGGGTTCACTATCCAATGTCTGATTTGTGTATATCTGAATTGTTCCTTTTCTGCAAGCCCTAATTTCTCTTTACACTCTATGAACACCATCTGCCTCCCCCCTCAAACATCTGCGAGATATGTTGGAGTCCCCCTCATAACCAGGAATTGAAGTCACCCCCAGCATGTGGGGTGAAATCAGGGTTATGGAGCAATGTGTTAAGGGGCCAAAGCCCACTGGGAGACCCTTGGTTCTCATCACTGTATCCCAGTATCCCAATGTAGTTCTGGTTGCTGTTAGTAATCAGGACCAATGCTTTTGCGTTGATGGTGCTGTGTATGGTAGGGAGCAGAGGGACATGGGTGTTTGGGACTGCTCCAAGTCTACCCATTTCGTGGTGGAGGCTGCGTCATTCCACTATATTATGTGTACTATCTGGGCAGCAATGTTATAGTTTAGTAGATTTGTGACTCCCATCCCTCCCAAACGCACATTACCCATCATCACCATTCTGGGGATCATGGGTTTTTTCGCCACACCAATCTGAAGATTCTCTGTTTCAACCCCCTTAGGGCCTTCCATGGGATTTCCGCGTGGATTGGCGCAGAGTAATAAAGGCATCTTGGGAGCAGGTTCATCTTCACTGCTGTGATACAGCCCATTAATGATATCTCCTGGGCGTTCCAACGCTCCAAATCCACCTCCAGGGTCTTAAATAGCTCCAGGGAGTTAGAAGCGCAGATCGCCTGTGGGCTTGCTGGAATCCGCACCCCCAAGTATAACACTGCATATTTTTCCTGCGAGATCGGGCACGATGGACGGAGCAAATGTACTCTCCCCCGCCCCCACCGTCATTCCCACCCCCAATGCTGCTGATTTATAAAAGCTAATGACAAACCCGATGCTTGTTGGGATGACTCAAGTTCCGACATGGTTGCCCACAAGGATGACTGTACATTCGTAAGAGTCAACATGATGTCATCCGCATACAGTGAGATTTTATATAGTTTGCTTCCTACACTCAAACCTTCTATGGGGGGGGGGGGGGGTTGTCACTAATGCAGTTGGCAAAAGGCTCCAATTAGAAGTCAAAAATTAACAGGGGAAAGGGGGCATCCCTGCCTTGTGCCACAAGTAAGCGCTATTGAAGAGGAACACTCCAGATTCATACATACCATAGTTTTGGGTGTTCTATATTTAGCTGGGACCATTTGCTGGAATGCCGTCCCGAAGTGGAATGCCTGCGCAGTCATATGCTGGAAGGACCCGTCTA
Organism: Ambystoma mexicanum; assembly: GCF_040938575.1. Taxonomy (NCBI): domain Eukaryota; kingdom Metazoa; phylum Chordata; class Amphibia; order Caudata; family Ambystomatidae; genus Ambystoma; species Ambystoma mexicanum. Next base: position 379,658,054 of record NC_090937.1, on the reverse strand, counting down.
CTTTGTCGAACACATTTGTGGCGTCAAGTGTTAAAAGGGTCATTTTACTATGTTAGGTTGTTGGTCGATGCTACCTCAAGAAGGTCAAGCACCTGCTGGATATCATCAACTGAAGTTATCCCTTGGATGAACCCTGTTTAGCCTGCGTCAACAAGTCCCGGCATTACCTCAGCTAATCTGTTTGCTAAAATCTTCGAATAGATATTTGCATCAATATTTAACAGTAATATTGGCCTATAGGCAGCGCAATCCCAGGGGTCTTTACCTGGCTTTAATATTAATATGGTGGCCGATGCTTCGATGGAATCTGTCACTTTACCCGACTACTGGAAGGAGCTGAATAATCTAGTGAGGGGATTAAAGAGTTTTATTAAACTGCGGGGTGAACACGTCAGGGACTAGGGCTCTGGGTTTCAATGTTTTGATCACTGCATCAACCTCCTCCAAACTAATTGGGTGATCTCACTGCTCTCTGTTCGTGTCTGAAAGGCGTGGCAATTTGGCCCCTTGTACTTATTGCCTTTGTGCCTCAGGGGTACGGGAACCAGCCATTATAGTCTTTCTGCGAAGGTTTACTGCTCTGTGCAGTTTGGCATCCTCTGCTTATTGTACTACCCCCTTGTGATCTCTCAATCCCACCACAAAGTTTCTCTGTTATAATCTTGCCAATTTCCTCACCAGGAACTTATTAGCCTTATTACCCTTTGCGTAGTACCCCTGCTTTGTATTTCAGGCCCGTTGCAGGCATCTATGCGTTTTCGGGGACCATTTCTTTTTATGTGCTAATTCCACCTCTGACACTGTGCTTTCTAACTCCTCTTTTGCCGCTTCACTTCTCTTATGATACGCTGCGGAGTGGGCTATCAGCTCCCCCCAGATAACCGTCGTCATTGCATCCAATAGCGTTGCTACCACTATTTGCTCCTCCTCATTTTCCCTGAAGTAATTAACTATTGCCTTTGCGAGATCATGCCGGAGGGCCATGTCTTAAAGCATTGGGTCATATAATTTCCACCGGGTTTGGAGGGAGGGGTAGGGATACCGATCCGGACGTCCATTACCACTGCTGCATGATCCGATAGTGTCCTGGTACCCAGGATTAACCTGCCTACGCACAGCACTATCTGGGGGGAGTTCAACAAAAGGTCAATCCTACAGAAGGTGTGGTGCACATGCGAGAAATTATTATAGTCTTGCTCTCCCGGTTGTACATGTCTCCACCACCTTCAAGGATCTAAAGAGGGGCAGCAGCTCCAGAGCTGTCCTAAAATCTTTCTGTGATGGGCAAGCGTTTTATCAATGCTAGGGTCCGGAACCACATTGAAATCTCTCCCAGTTACTAAATGACCTTCCACAAATAGGGTAATTTCTGACACCAAGCCTTTCAGAAATTCGTCTTGCTTCTCGTTTGGTGCATATATGTATAGGAGAGTGTAGATTTGGGTATGCAGTTTTTATATCGAACATTTTATATTGAAAGAACATATATTGAATATTTTATATAAAAAAATGTTATAGTGAATGCATTTAGGGGTGGGGTATAGGGTTAAATATTTTTGGGAAACGGTTGGGGTGGGTTTTTAGGGGTCGGAAAAAAATTTTCATTATAAAAGTTTCGATAAAGAATGATTCTTTATATAACAGTTCGATATGTAGTTTTGCCCACACAGTGTGCACTTGACCAGTTCCTAGTGATTGCATCAAATGCAAAAGCATCGAATGCAAAAGTTTCAAAAAAATATGCATTGAACAAATGATTTTTTTTTTATTTTTACTTTTAATGGGCGGGTCCTCCAACCCCTGTTTTTTACCCCTTAAAACCTATTATGCATTTTTTTGATGCATTTTTTTTTAAACCTTTGCATTCGATACTATGTATTCGATGCAATGCCTGGATACCCACTTGTCCCCTATATATCTGCCTCCCAAGCCATGTTTAACTTCCAATTCCGTGAATGGGACGTCTTCCAGAATAAGAATGGCTGTCCCTCCTTTTTTTTGACCCACTGGACGATATGTTCTGCATCAGGACCGCTTGTTTCCAAGTCTGGCAATATCTTGGGGAGCCAGATGTGGTCTCTGCGGTCCATCATGCTGGTAATCTATGGCTGCCAAGTTCAGTCACCCAGCTCGGTTTACTTGCGTTTTGAGGGACCCCCCGGTTTACAGGGCTTCCCCGCAGTTGACCACGGGGTGCATTGGGGCTTGAGTTTCAGCAACTCTGAAGGGGGGGGGGGGTTGTTGGCAGCCTGTCTTCCTCCCTGAGATGTGGCTGTTCCGCACCCAATAGATCTTCTACTTCCTCCAGCTGTGAAACCAGATTGTATGGAGAAGCCTGGTTTGTTATCATTAGAGAATCATTACCCATTTAGGGATTTAGTTATCCATCATTCATTCTGATTAGTAGTGATTAGATTATCCATTATCCACACATTATGTATGCATTTGTATTTGCTATAGAATGAGGCCTGTTATATTTGAAGTGCCTTGGTCGAGATTTGTAGAGACATGTAGAGATATGTTATATGTATTATGTATGCACTTAGAGACACGCATGAGTGTACATTGAGACATTATGTATAGCGCTTGCCATTGTGAGAGAGAGAGTAAACGCTAGAAAGCATGAGAGCCCTATGGCATTTTGAAGCCATCCTGAATGAGACAGACAGAAGAGAAGCGCCACTTGGTTCTGCGGGGAAGTTGTTTTGAGTTACAGGGGTATGAGGAATGCGTAAACAGTTTGGTTGTTCAGACACAGACAACGTGACTCTTGCCTTAGTAGAGAACGGAGAAGGGATGCTGGCATATCAAGCCTGCCTGGCTGATGTTCGCAGACAGAGATGGTGGGGGCCAGAGAGCGAGGAGCTTTGCCTCAGACAGTGTAACGCTCACCTGGTATCCACGGGGACGTCACTCAGCCTGTTCTGACCTCTTACGACCTCGAACCCTTCCCTGGAGTCTACTCGACTGGAGACTGGGCCTGAAACAAAGGATTGGTAGAGTTTAACTCCCTGTTGTCTCTGTGTGCTTGAACCCCTTCTCTCTGGGGTCCAACCCTTCCCTTTGATCCACAGCTCACCTTGTTTTCTTGGAAAGTGTGCTCTCCGTCCTGCTTTCAGCACAGAGGCGCGTTGATTGATGCAGGCTCGTTGCTGCCTAGTTACTTCACTGGCAAGAGTCCGACAGGTAAGTATGAGTCTTTTGAACAGAACTTCGTTCCTTTCCTTCCTTAGATGATGGCCGGCATCCGGGGATGGCGACGTGCTGCTAAGATGAGTAGAGATGAAGGTGAGTGAGAGCGCGATGCGACCCTTTTGTATTTGTATTGAACTGAGTTCTTTTTCTGTGTCTTTTAAGTGCCGCAACGTTTTCAGCGTGGATGCCGGTTATGAAGAAGAAATGCGGTGAGTAAGCACGGTATGCGGCGCCTCTAGATGCTTCCACGCTAACGTGGAGTGTCTTTTCCCTCTTGTAGATGGATGAGAAGTTCCGGAGACAGAGTTTCCCCAGAGCGGCTGGGATTCAGGTAAGCGTTTGAAGCTCGTACAGTCTTTAAAAATAAGCGAAGATTTGCTACTAATGCCTTTTTTCTGTTCTTTTCCCTTTTCCTTAGGAAGCGGCGTGCTGGGGTGGGAATGACACCGCCGAAGATGCCCGCAGAACAGACGAAGCGATGAATGATGGGCAGAAGTGCTGCAAGGTAAGGCTGTTCCTAACAGTGTTCTTGCTCTTGCAGGAGCTGAGTGCAGAAGAAAGATGCAGGCCTACTCGAGACCGATCCGAACACAGTGAGTGTCACGCTGCAGGTGCAGAAAACACAAAGCATGTTTCTCAGCCTGGGCGTGGCTTAAATAGTCTCTGGGTATCCCAGGTGTCTCTGGGCTGAACCACACCCAAAAGACTAGAATGCACATGCAGTTCTGGGAAACGAAATATGTGGGGGCATCCATCTTGTCCCCTTCAATGCACTACAAGTCCAATCCTCAATGTTATCCTATGGGAGTGAGTGAGTCTGGTGCCACAAGCGCCAAGTCTGACTCCAAGTGGGTCTTTGGAGGGATGGATAGGCTCTTGAGGGCCATGTAGGTGATCATGGCCTTGCTCCAGCCTGTCATCTTGGAGGGCTGGGGACATGAGGGGCAGGAATCATGACAGAGACATGCAAGAAGAGAGGGATTTCAATGTAGTGAATAGAGGAATATGATGTTAGGATGGTATGGTAACACGTAACACAGATAGCATGTGCAAGATGGGCTGAAATGTCACGATGACAAGAACATGCAGTGCATCACAGACTTTCAGGCACTGCTCAGATTTAGAAAGGTTGACAGATAGAAAGAGAGTGCATTTTAGCTTAGAGAGAGACATGTAACCATAGAGATTTATGTACGTCATTGAATAGTATAACCAGCGGTGAGGCTTTGGGAGTTGCTAGATGTAGATGTGGATGGAGCTGACTCTGAGATTGAGAGAGGCGTTTGGTGTGGCGTTGATGGAGGCATTGGCATGCAGCCTTGGCAGATCAGCTTGAGAGAGTTCGAGAGCTTTGCAGAAGCATTGAGGCAGTTAGAGTGACCAGACTGGCAGAGAGAGTTGGCAGGAAGACCAGACCACTGAGAGGCCAAGGAGAGGCCCTGACTAACTGGCTGGTTGCAGAGTGGGAAGCTTGCACATGGCAAGAGGGGAGTATTGATCTGAATAAGACACGTGCCACGGATTGTCTTAGAGAGAGAGTGAAGTGTGGTGTGGATTGGAGAGGAATGGTGTGGATTGGCGAGGAATGCTGAATGTTGATACTTGCCATATGTATGAATACACTGGATAAGTTGCTATTAGATTTCTTGCATTAGAAGCCTGTCAGGCTTACAGTTATTGCATTGCATTGTAGATTTGCACCAAGAGCAGAAAAGGTGCAAATTCGAGATTTGCATTATAGTAGTGTTTGCATCATGCATTGCTGTGTATGAATAAAAGTGTTTTTATTGTTGAATCGATTCATGTGTTTTCTTTGTGTCTTATATTTGTGTGTCCATAGTATAGTAACTTAGGAGTAACACAGTGCACAATTGCCCTGAGGGATAAGAGCAGGTGGGGGCATAGTGATCCACACCCCCCCCGAGGTAGATTTGGAGAACTAACACAGCGACCCGACAGTTCTTGTCTTACTCCCTATTGTAAATTGTAATGCGACTGGCAAGATCCATTGCTACCGGATCTGTTTGTCCTGAAGGTGGACCGTCAGTGGTTTGAGGGCTTTCCTTGATAAATCTGAATGGACGCGTTTCGAAATGTTATCTCCGTTTTTGCACGTAGTGCGTTCATGATGTCTTGCTTTGTCTTACAAATATGAACTCTTGTTATGACTTCAGGCAGGGGGGCCTGTAGATGCCCCCCTCGTTCCACGCAATCGATGGGTGTAATGCAGCAGCAGCCTTACCTTGTCATGGGTTGATAAGAGCATGCAGAAAACAGCGCCCACGTACTCCGGAAGGTCCTTGTCTAGTACCGTGGATGGGTTCCCTCTTAACTGTAAGTTATTCCGCAATGTTCTCTTTTCAAGATCTTCTTTTTTTGCTGCTAAGGCTTCAACGTTGCAATCTAAGGCCAGGACCCGTTGTGAGGGGTCGGCTATTGTCACCGTCTGGTCGGCTGCTGAGTCCTTGATCTCCCCAATCCTTTGTGCCGCTGCCGTTACCCAGCCATCCAGTCGGTCAAGCTTTGTCGAGAGCTCTGTCATGCAGTTTCTGAATTCCTGCTTGATATCCCCCATGAACATTTGGAAGTCTGCTCTGGTAGCCAATTGGCCTGGAGGATCATTCAGGTGTTACGGGGAGTGAATCATGGCAGCCACCACTTCAGTTTTCTTTCCTTTCTCTTGGGATTGGAGCATGGTGGCCATGTCTGATATTTTTGCCATTGTGTGCTGAAGTATGCCGCAGGCCTCGCACGCGTGAGCCCCAGCCCGTCGCCTCTCTCATCGTTTCTGGGCGCTGTTGTTCCCTTCGCCTCCCCTCACTCCCCGGTTTCCATCTGAACTCCTCTCTCCTGCTGTGTGACAAATCCTTGGATGCCGTCCCTTCTCCCATGGGGGAGGACCCTTCTCCTGTGGCCATGGCGGCACGGCCACAGTCCAATAATCCCCCTGGGGGTGGTGCACCGGCGGGGGTATAACAGAGGAAGGGAAACCACTCATGAGATGAGGGATTCCATCCTAGGAGACACACGCTACATTTCTGCCACTGTCCCAGCTCCTTCACCCTCTTACCCTCTCCAGAGTCCTAGAATTTCCCATACTTCTATGTATGTAAGCAGAATAGAAGTTCATCCTCCCCTACACAATACTGAAGCGTAAAAGAACGGTCATGACATTTTAGGAAAATATACTGAGACGAAGAAGATGCGCGCGGACTGTGGAAGAGCACCCTGTGGAACCACAGGGAGCATATCAGCCTATTCAATCTAGCCGAACCCAGCTATAGAATAAAAAGGAAAGAAGGACATGCAACAAGGACCAGTCCTCCCTGGAGTAGCCACGAGGGAAGGCACAGTGTCTGCAGTGCACAGGAAGTAAGTCGGGACGCCCAGGAAGAAAACGAGAGCTCCAGAGCCTGTCCCGAGATACAGGCAGGGACAGCAGGCTAGTGAATGCAGATGAAAGGTGGCCCTGAGGCTTTGGAAACGCAACGGTTTCCTGAAGGACGTTTGGTGCTGTGGGGCCACCACAGACCAAACAAAGCCCTCCCAAGCTCCATGAGTCCCGCAGCTGACTGAGGAAGATGGGAGAAGGCGCATACCCTCGTGAAACATAGAAACATGTACGAGAAGGAGCAGGGAGACGCTGGGAACCCGGAGAGGGGTGGCGAGTGGAAAAGGGAAAGACAAAACCTGAACCTTGGGTCTGGGACCCTGACAAGCTAAGAAAGTCATGGCAAGTAGAAAAGGGGGAGAGATACCCTGAACCTAGGGTCTAGGACCCTGACAAGTTGAAACATTTGTGGCAAGTAGAAAAGGGGGAGAAATACCCTGAACCTAGGGCCTGGGACCCTAAATGTATTATTGAAGAAACTTTTACACCTATGGTCATATATGGTAGTGTTTGGGGGGCGTGGCTAGAGGTCCATGGAGTAGGACGTGTCTTCCGAGCTGCTCCCGACGATCCTATATGATTCTGCATGAAAATAAGCTAAAAAAGGCATGATCATGCTCAGAAATACTCTATTGGACGTGTAAAGGCGCTGGGCAAGTTTGATGGAAAGCCGAGTCCTTGATTACTACAGGAAGATTGGCAAGATCAACTGGACGTTTGTGGCCGCGGTGCGACACCCCAGACAAAACGGCCGGCACGCTAGAACAAAGGAGGCAGAGGTAGGCCCAGCAGACCCACAGCGGACGAAGGCTGGCAGGAAGAGCGCAGCGGGTTGAATGTGAAGCGGAAAGCAACTGCGGCTGAGAGAACTGCACTGGGAATATTGACCCAGTGTAACACACCGTTACACTGCACGCCTGGTACCGAAGAGGCCCAGCCACGGGACGAAGGAAGAAAGGGCCGGAATAGCCCCATGAACAGGGCGAATAGCTGAGGGGTTCGCTCAAGCACTTGGCATGGAGGACCTGTAGAGACTTGGAAGGAGAAGAGGACCACAGCGCAGTGCACAAGCTGCTCACGACGCGCGTGAGCTGCAACAGACTACCCTCGAGAGCGAGAGGTGTAACCCCCAAAAAGCGGACCGGGATAAGGCGCAAGAGACATATGGGCCTGGCGGTGCCGCAGTGCGTCACAACCACGGAGAAGGAGGATCGGGGAAGCAGGACCAGCACGCTACTGAAATGCTGGGCTCTGGCACATAGACAGGACCGTACAATGTCGGTGAGAGGAGGCAAGACCAAGAGCAAGCAGCCCACTATGGGCATTTTTGCCAAGCCGCACCAGACTCCAACCACCCGGTACAGGCTGCGGCAGCCGCACCTGCAGAACTATCCCCGACAAAAGAGGATCACTTGATCCTAACAGCCATTACGGAGTTGAAAGCCTCGTGGGGGACAGTGATGGCTGACCTAAGAACCACTTTGGAAACCAAAAGTGGATGCGGTTTGGCTTGAGGTCAACCTGCTGCGACAGGATGTGAGGGCGCTGGCTGAAAGGACAAGCGGCCTAGAGATTGCGGTGAAATCCAACACGGAAACCAGCACAAGCAACGCAAAGGAAGTCCACATACTGAAGCAACAGGTCGCCAACTTGGAGAACCGTGTGAAGGAGGCTGAGGGGAGAGCGAGACGGAACAACATACGGGTGGTCGGCCTACCGGAGGGAGAGGAAGGACAGGACCCCACGGACTACATGGAGAATTTGATCCTGCAAGAAATAGGAGCCGACAAACTTTCACAAGGATTTGCCGTCGAGCGGGCGCACAGGGCCCTGATGAGGAAACCACGAACTGGAGCCCCCCCTCGGGCAATAATAGCAAAGATCTTGAACTATAAAGACAGAGAGAGGATCCTGGATTACTTTCGCAAAGGTGGAACGATCGAAAAGGCTTCTGCAACCATCACAGCATAGCTTGACTACACCATGTTGGTGCAGAGACAGCGTTATAGCTATGATGCGATCAAGAGGAGATTGCGTACGGCTGGAATCAAGTACATGCTTTTGTATCCCGCAAAGCTCAAGGTCCTGCACAAAATAAGGGCGTACTTCTTTGACAACCGGGAGGACGCGACGGCATGGCTGGATATCCAGGGTTGTCCGGAACAAAGCGAGAAGCAAGATCACTAGGATCACGATAAGTGAGGAGGTCACATTATGTAGGATGTGAGGATGGATAAGGGGGGGCCCCGGGGGAGAAACAAAAGGATTGTCGCATGGGTAACAGGGGCGAGGCAAGGACAGATAACATTGAAAATTGCAATAAGAGACATTTGGACTTGTTGGACTAGAATATAAAATGTGATTGTATATTGGGTAGCATTAAGCGCGCTCACATGGAAGCAAACGGGAGTAGCAGGATGGAAGCGACCTACCCCCAGGAGTTAGAGTAGTAGGGCCGCCATTAGGGCGACTTCACCCTGCTGAGCCGTGAGTACAGGAAATTACCAGAAAAGGGCTAGATGCTGGGGTGCCTGAGATCCAGGGATGGAGCTGGGCAACAGTTGGGTAGGGTGTTGGGTCGGGAGGGAACAGAGGGGAGTGCGTTGGAGCAGGGAAGGGGAGATGGAGGGAGGGAGGTTGGGAAGTTTGGAGTGTTTGTTGTTTGGGAATCTTAAGTTGGGATACGAGCCTGGGATACGAGCCTGTAGTCTTCATGACCATCAATCTGGCTTCAGAGCTGCCAGAAGCACGGAAACTGCTCTCCTGAACATCCGTGAAGACCTGCTCTTGAACCTTGATTCCAACACTCCGTGTGTTCTCATTCTGCTCGATCTCTCCTCTGCCTTTGACACTGTCAACCATGCCATCCTGCTCAACCGTCTCCGTGAAAACCTGGGTATCACTGGTCAGGCTCTGGCGTGGCTGACCTCTTTCCTTTCAAATCGACCCTCCCAGGTCCAACTGGGGTCCTTCCTCTCCGACATCTTTTTCTCCACCTGTGGTGTCCCCCAGGGATCTAATCTCTCTCCCTGGCTGTTCAACCTGTATCTGGCACCCCTTGCCCACCGCATCGCCGCTCTCTGCCCTAATTTCCAGTGCTATGCGGACGATACCCAGCTCATTTTCAGGCTACCCTCAGCCTCCCCCTCTCCTTCCCTCATCTCTGACTGTCTGTCTGCTATCCAGGAATGGTGTGCCGCCAATGACCTCTGCCTTAATGCCAGTAAGACTGAGATTCTACTCATCGGTACACCCACTCCCTCCTTCCCTGCAGCTCTCTGGCCTGCCTCCCTTGGCCCCCTCCCTGCTCCTACCTGCAAGGCAAAAAACCTTGGGGTCATCTTCGACTCCACACTCTCCTTCTCTCCTCATATTTCTGACGTCGCTAAGAAGTCACACTACCAGCTGCACCTCCTCAGAGGTATTCTTCCCTTCCTTTCCTTCCCCCAGAAGCTCACTGTCTCCCGAGCCCTGGTTCTCTCGAAGCTGGATTACTGTAACAGCCTCTATCTTAATCTGCCTGCCTCCACTCTCCGCCCTCTGCAACTCATCCAGAACAGAACTGCGAGACTTGTCCTTGGCCTCAAGCCCAGGGACCGTATCTCTCCAGGACTGAAATCTCTACACTGGCTCCCAGTGGCTGCGAGGATAAAGTTCAAAACCCTCTGCATTGTCCACAAGGCCTTCTGGGGCCTGGGTCCTAAATACCTTCAACTCTCTCTTCCCAAATATCTTCCTTCCCGAGCCCTTCGCTCATCCGCCTCCAACTCCCTCAGGGTCAGCCGCTTCTCGAAGCAACGAGCTGGCGGTAGATCTGTCTCCGCGGCAGGGGCCTCCCTCTGGAACAGCCTTCCTGCCTCCCTGAAACTTGAGGAGAACCATCTCCGGTTCCGGAAGCACCTCAAAACCTTCCTCTTTGCTTCTGCTTTCTCTCTCCCTCTCCCCTGCTGAACAGCTAATAGTCCTCACTGAAACTGCACTGATTCTGCAACTGGACCACTCTTACGGCCTCGGTCCTGGGCCCAGCCACTCTCCACTTGCACTGATGCCTTGGAACCCCTCTGTACTGCGGGACTGTCTCTGTATCCCTACAGCCCCCCCCTTTCCCAGCACTTGTTCTGCACCTACCTTGCACTTGCCAGCAGCTGGCCCTATTTATTTATTACTTTACGCCACTTACCTTGTACTGCACTTCCCCCCCTCCCCTTCCCCTTGCACTTTTTCCCCCTCCCCCACCCCTGCACTTGCGCGATCTGAATGACACCTGGCCTAGTAGGATCGTTGTCTGTCTCCCCTTGTTCCTCCCCTCCCTGCCTCGTCGCGCCTTGAAACACCTGTGTATAGGCGCGTTACAAATGCCATATCATATCATATCATATCATATCATAGTATGGAAATGTACTTGGTCATGGACTGCGCTTGTGGGGGGAGGAGAGGGACCCTGATATGCCATGGGGGATCTTAAAATAATTACTTGGAACGCCAGAGGGCTCAATAGTTATCTAAAGAGAAATAAGGTCATGCTATACCTACGCAGACAGAAAGTAGACATAGCCCTGCTGCAGGAGACTCATCTTACTCAAGACAAGATGGAGATGATCTGGAAAAAGTGGAAGGGGACTGTGGTGGGGGCATCATATTCGGCCTATGCCAGGGGCGTGATCATTTGGGTGGCGCCACATGTCCCGTTCCAACTGCTACAGTCCACAGTGGAGGCAGATGGGAGGATGGTCATGATGACAGGACTGGTAGAAAACAGGGAGATAAGCATCATAAACATGTACGCCCCGAACCAAAACACGGCGGCATAGTTTAGAACCCTATGCAACAAACTCAGTACATGCTTGGGAGGGGCAGTGATCTGGGGAGGAGATTTCAGCTGTGTGTTAAACCCTGGGGTATATAGGTCAGATGGTAAAATGGATAGACCCACCCCAGCTGCTAGAGCACTGCACACGCTGTTGGATGATTTCGGGTTTGTGGATGTATGGAGGTCACACCACCCCCAGGAGAAGCAGTACTTGCACTACTCAGCCCCACAAAACCTGCATACTAGATTGGATTATATGTTTGCCACACAAGAGCTAATGATTGAGATAACGCAAACGGAATATAAAGCGAGGGTCCTCTCAGACCACTCGCTGCTAATCCTGAGGTGGCAATACTGACCCCCGAGGGCAAAGATCCCGACATGGTGCCTCAGAGCAGAGGCGCTGAAAGACACCATCTTCAGAGAGGATATGAGGGAGGAAATAATAAACTACTTTGAGATAAATACTGGCAGTGTAGAGACAGCGGGTATGCTTTGGGAGGCCTTTAAAGTTGTAATGAGGGGAGTAGCCATAGCTAGGTCCAAAGGGCTACAAGGAGGGATCCAGGCTGAACTGCGAGATGTGGAGAGGGAACTAGAAAGGGCACTAAGGGAGGGAGGTAACACCAAGGAAGATGATGAAGTAATACGTAAGCTGCAGCAGAAATGTGCGGGGCACTGAGAGAGATTGTGTAATCTTAACTATAAGAAGTATATAGAGAGACAGCATGCAGGGGTGGGGGGATAAACCAGGGAGGGTCTTGGCATGGCTATACAAGAGTGAGACCCACAGGCCCACAATCAGAACAATAACGAGGGAGGATGGGAGTGTAGTGGACACCCAGGAGGGAGTTAACCAGGAATTTGTGGAGTACTATCGACTCCTGCACGGGGATGATGAGGACAGAGATTGTACAGAAATAGTAGAAACACTGGAAGATATAGGACTGTCACAGATCAGTGCCGAAGAGCGGGAGGAGCTGGATGCCCCGATTACCTTGGAGGAGTTGGAAGAAGTAGTGAGACAGTTGCTTACTAGCAAGATTCCGGGGACTGACGGACTCCCAAGTGAATTTTATAAAACATATAAGGATGAAGTGCTTCCTCCGCTTTTAGAAATGCTGAACGAAGCGTATGAAGTGGGTAGGCTGCCAGAGTCCCTTAGAGAAGCGACAATCATACCGCTGCCCAAACTGAATAAACCCGGTCACAACTGTGGATCATACAGACCCCTGTCAATGCTCAATCAAGACAGTAAAATATTGACAGCTGTTCTGGCAAATAGAATGAGGAGGGTTATTGCTAAACTAATACATCCCGACCAGACTGGCTATGTTCCAAACAGGAACATATCCAACAATCTTAGGCGACTCCATTGAGTTGTTGAGCATGCAAATGAGGACTAAGGCGAACTGGCAATTGTATCGCTAGATGCAATAAAGGCCTTTGATTTGGTCAAATGGCCGTGGCTGATGGCGGCCCTGGCTGGCTATGGGATAGGACCTGGGTACTTACAGTGGGTCAAAATGCTATATAGCGTGCCGTTGGCTAGAGTTAAAACTGGAGCGGTTATATCAGAGAGGTAGCAACTTCGTAGAGGTACTAGGCAAGGCTGCCTGTGGTCTCCTTTGTTGTATATGCATCCCTGGAACCCTTGGCCATATACCTGAGGCAACAGTACAACCCGATAGGCATTACTGTAGGAGGGGAACCGCACCTAATCTCTTTGTATGCGGATGACATGTTGTTGTATTTAAGGCACCGAGAAGAAAACCTCCAGTACATTCTGGAAGTGATGGAGAGATATGCAAGACTATCTGGCATAGCTGTGAACCCCCAAAAATCTAGTATATTTCCACTTGGCAGGTACAAGGGGATCAAGTTAGAACAGGTACCGGTGCTACAGATACCATGGGAGGTGCGCACGTTCCGATATCTTGGAATAGATATATACCACACGGTAGAAGAGGAGCACCAGTATAACACAGAGGAGGTGATCAGGAAAATAGGAAATAGCATGAAGTTTTGGGTTAAGCTACCCTTAGCGATGATGGGGCGAGGGGCAATGGTTAAAATGGTGGTCCTACCGAGACTCTTCCATTATTTCGGAAATATCTCACACCTTATAACAAGGCGGACCTTTGCTAAGATAGAAAGCATGTGCAGGGATTTCCTCTGGCATGGGACGAGGAATAGAGTAGCCCTCTGGAAGCTACAAAACTCATATGAAAAAGGGGGCATAAAACTGCTAAACTACAAAATGTACTACATAGCAAGCCAGCTGCAATACATAGCTAAATGGCTCTCTGAAGAGTCAACCTCGGAGTCCAGGCTGTTCCGACGGGACTGTGCCCCATACATCTTAAAGGAAATGATGTGGCTGCCTAAGGCAGATATGGAAGGGCGCCTAAGGATGATGATACTTGGGTGGAAGATCTGGCACAGGGCCTGCCAGCTGATGGTGAATTCCTTCCCCTGCTCCCTTCAGGTACCACTAGTGGCGCTGGCGGGCGAAGACAAGCAATTACGATTGATGATTAGGAAACACTGGGAACCGGTGTGGATAGCAACCATGGGTAACATATGGCAGGAGGGGAACATAAGGGACTTTGCGGTGTTAGAGGAAGAAACTGAGTTACATACGGCCAGTATATTACATACCATAGGGTGGTGCGGAAAATCAAGGAGACATGGTCCGAACTAGTACTAGAAGAGGAACCGGACACTACTATAGACACAATATATGACATCGCAGAGGGGGGACATGAGATATCCAGAATATATTAGTTGCTGATGTCCAAGGTGGGGAAGGAGTTGGCACAACTGAGACAGGACTTGGAAGAGGAAGTGGGAGCCCCAATGAGGGTTGGGATGTGGGAACGAGCCCAAGGGTACCACAAAAAAGTGTCAAGGAATGCAAGATTGCAACATTTACAATTGTATGTAACCCATAGTGCGTATATGACGCCCCAGAGAATAGCCAAATTTAAAAATGTAGGACGACAAGCATGCCCCAAATGTGACGAGGAAAACGCCGGAATGGTACATATGTTCTGGTCATGCCCAGTCATTGAGTGTTTTTGGGGTGAGGTGGCGCACAGGTTGGCTGAAAAAGGAGTCAAGATTGTGGTAGATATGGTGTGGGCCTGTTTGATGGGAGGGTTTCCGAAACCACGTAAACTCAAGCATGTGAGTAAATTAAAGGATTTAGCGTATGCACTTGCAAAGAGGAGAATTGCCATAGGGTGGAAGGCATGCCAAAGACCACAAATAGAAGTATGGTGGAAAGATCTACAGAAATGGGCCGAAGCGGAAACTGCGGTATGGCAAGATGCAAGTAATGTCTGGGGGGGGGCTGAGACCCTGATAGTCTGGAAACAATTAATAGCGGAGTTATTTGGGTTACTACAAGACCCAACGGAAAACATGGAGGAGGAATCCTTATCACAAGATGCAGAAACAGAACACGGAAGGGAATAGGCTCGTAAGGGGGGGATGGAGGGGGAGAAGCAGTGAACATGTTGAAGTGATGTATGCTTATAATGTTATTGTATGCACTGCAAGTTTGGTTTGTATTGTTTGTTGAAATAAAATTAATCACATTTAAAAAAAAGAAAAGAAATATATGGTAGTGCTTGGCAGGAGAGCAAACCAAGTATACCAAGAAAGAAAAGTGCTGAAGATAGGAGAGTCTTGGACTCGCACCCATAAGAGAGAAATACATCAGTTGCTCATCTTCACAGTCGCATTACCTGGGAGGAAGGTGAACCAGGTTGGCTGTGCAATAGGTAGTACTTGGTAGGAGAGTACACCAAGTCTACCTAGAAGGAGCATGGGTATGTTTCTTACCTGTAACTCCATTTATCCAGCATTGAAATCTTTCATAGATTCACATGCTATGAACAATTACCCGTTGTCAGGCTGGGAATCTTCGGTTAACTTTACGGTAGTAATGAAAAGAAACCTTTTGGGTGCTTTTGGTGGCCACCAATGGGAGGTCGAGTAAGTAGCTCTGCCCCTGCAGCCTCCCTTCTGATTCTAACCAGTACATGCTGAATTTTGAGTATCTGAAGGATGCTTTTCACTGAGACCCTTCTCACTGATGGAATGGCTATGAGGAATGCCACTTTCCAAAAAAGGCATTTTAGGTGCGTTGTTGCTAATGGCTCGACTGGGGCTCTCACGAGTCCCGCCAGGACACTATTGAGACTCCATTGTGGTGGAAACCTTTTTACTGGGGAAAAGTTTCTGAACAACCCCTTGAGAAAATGCTTGACCAGTCGATCACAGAAGAGGGACGCATTGGTACTGAGACAAGTTTTCTGACTAATGTAATAATAGTTTGTTGCTTTCCCGTGTGTCCCCGGTTGCCCATTACCTTTTTTATGACTAGGGACCATCCCTGGGCACCGTTCGTTCTTCTCCTTCGATTCCCTGTCACACTGCTGATGCGTCTTTCGCGGCGTCTGTTGGGCGTTCTTCACTCTTCCTCTCGGTTACTTGTCTTCCGAATGAGGAGCCATGCCACTTACGACTTCCCGGTGGAGGGATCGGTGCTGGTCTGAGGGTGGGAGTGAATTTGGGTTGAAGAACCGGTATCACCCGGGCACTGGTTTGTTGAAGAAATTACTCTTTGTATGATTGTATACAGATTTCACAAAGAATTGGAGCAGTCTTGTTGCTTTATATTTGTTGGTGATTTATTAATACACTCAGCCGGCACGTGTTTCGACCCAACATGGGTCTTAGTCAAGGCATGTGTGGTGATCAAAAAGCATATATTACGTTTGATGAGCTCTGTCAATAGGCTCTTGTTGTATAAACCCATGGGCCAGTGGGCCATTGCATCAAGATGGCTGGTGTTCTGAGGGCGGACTTTCAGCGTTCCCTTAGCTGCTTCCCAGCAACTCTGTATTTCGTGGGCTCCACGTCTTGCTGCAAATCCACCTCCTCTCAGCTTTGAGTTCTCAGGAGACATCCCTGCTTTGACAAACATTCCTCTCGCACTCCTTCTCCTCCTCTTCCTGACGAGTCTTTGACTCTTAATCCACTCGTCTCAGTGAAGGATTCATTTTCAATTAAAGGAACAGTGTCTCTTGCTTCAGCATGCTAATGTCGGTTTCCATCTTCTTCAGCCCAGTCTTGGTACTTGACATTATTTAATAAGTTTGACAATCCCATGTTGGCCTATCATGGTTTCTGGTTCAGGGAGTTCCTCACAGGATCGTAAGTCCTTGTCCCCAAAGGGGGAGCCTCTCCCAGTGTGGTCCCACTTACCTCGAACACAAGGGAGAGGTGTTGCAGAGTGGGCTCACTCCCCTAGCCTCACAGGGCGTGGGGCTCCCCCTTGGGAAAAAGAGACTATTTCCCTCAATTCGCCCCAACACACACAAATCTGGCCTTTGAATGGTAACTGGGCCTACTGGAATCTTTGTTGACAAGGCCTCCTGGACAGAATGATAACTGGCTTCACTGTGATAACTATGAATATTGGAATTTGGTCTTACAGTACTAACTGGGCATAATGGAATCTGGCACTGCTGTTAAACAAGGGCATAATAGTATCTGGCTTTTATAAACTAAGGGGGTAAAGTATAACATGTCAGTGGTTTCCTAATCACAGATATAGTAAACATTTCACCATGGTTCGGAGCAAGCCTGTACCATGGCCTGATGAGGATCCGTTTGATGATATATGTTCTAGCACGGTCATTTTGCCATCTCGTCCTTTGGTAATCTTCCTGCCTTCTCAGGTCAGAAAATAAATACCATACATGGGAAGCCCTTCCCCAGGCAAAACCTCAGCAGTGTGTATGTCCAGGACTATATAGCCCATGTCGGTTTAATTAGTGCAGATCCATGCCATTGTTTATCTTGGGCAGCCCCAGATCAAATTTGGCATAAAAAGGAGGAGTCCTGCAGCCGTTCTTCACATTGAGGTTTGGGGCAAAGACTCCTATGAAGAACATCAGCCAGTTGAAGACAACTGTTGAAGAAAACTATCTTTGCCCCATCAAATCCCTAACACTCTGCATTAATCTCCAGAAGACCCTCATCTGTGCTTTGAAACTTGAGCTTGCAGAATGAACCAGTGTGGGCCCCTGCAGGATGATCCTGCCATCAGAAGCTTTCGGAATTGTCACAACCATCTTGTGACTAACCAGCTTCTTGCAAGACATCTCCAATGCATTGGTTCTTGTTCCAAATTGCAACCTGCAACTCTGCAAGTACTCTACTTGTGACCCAAGATCTGTGTTCCTGCAGCTGCTGCTACCCTACTCGAAAAGGGGCCTTCCTAGAGTTGCGGCTTCATTGCCAAGAGCATCGACTGATGCCCCTGATTTGGGTGATCTTCGCTGCTACTCGTCTTAGTCATGCCCTGGCGTTTTCCTGTCATCGTGGGAACTACGGCGCCTGGACAGTCCTGTTTTAGGACCTCTGCAACCATCTTGCTGGAACAATAAACCACATTCTACCCAGACTTCATCCCAAATCCAAAGCTGAAAATTACCAGTGCAACCCCTCTTCCCTCTGAAACAGGACCAACTATTAAAGTAAGTAAGCCCAGAAATCCCGAGGACCCTAGGAGTGGTCTCTTAGAAAATCGGAGTAAGTGGTGGGAGACTGCATACCCATTTCCACCCCATCCCAACTCCAGGGATTGTATGGGCGTAAAGACCACTCCCCAACTCTCTCTTGCCTGGGTCAAGAGCATGTCCCTTAAAAGAAAAGTCCTGCCTCCAAGCACTGTAGTTGATTCCTCAAAATGTAAATAACCCAGCATTGAGGGCTTGAATACCTGGTTTCTCTGTGTCCCACGTACTAATAGTTGTAAAACTGTATTCTATAAATGTGTTAGCAAGTTGTTAGCTAAAATCAAAAAATCAAACTGTGGAGACCGAAGATCCACTTTTCTGTTACACACGTTACATTACTAAGTATGACACTCAAAAACCTCTCCGTAGGATAGCATACTGGGTAGATTGTGCAATAGACAACAGATGGAGGAGGCCAGAAACTGTTGTTTTTCTTTTTTTATGCTTAGGATAATCCTGGTGGCAGCACTTTCCAATAAACCGGCACTCAGAAGTAAGCAAAGATTGAATTGGCAGCCAAGCAAATGCAAACTGAATAATTCAAAGGGTGAGTGTCTGAACAAAATGTACTGTCAAAGAAGAAAGATTCAGAGATCAGGACCAACAACTCGTGAAAGCAGGTAAGAAGTAGCGCGCTGTATAGCTAGATGTCTGGTGGCTCTGTGAGATGTCAGTGGAGTTGGCATCTTTGTTCATTACTGGCATATTTACAGGTGCTACAAATTAAAAAAATAGTATATTATCTTACCTATTCCAAAAGGAATAAATGATTCTTTTTTCAGTATCTGCCCATATTCATCCAAGAATCGACTAGGGTTAAACGTGTTTGGTTGTTCCCATATTTTAGGATCTCTGTGCACCGACCACAAATTGGGTATTATCACACTGCCTTTCGGGATAGTATATCCCTGGAAAACTGCATATGTACACAGAAAAAAAGCAGAGCATACGTTATACACTGAAAGCAGAAGAAAATCACTTATTTTACACTGATGGTCAAACATTTACTTTACTATAGTGAAAATGTGTTGGACCTTTTTTGCGTTTTAAATTGGGGTTTACTAGTTAAGATCCAATCATTCACATTGTAAACTTACACTAATACTTTCCCTCCCTCCTCTCACTCACACTGTCCCCCCACCACAAAACATAAAAATCTGAGAAAATATGTTACTAGTCTGTTACTTAACGTAGAAAATCTGTATCCACAAGGCACTGGAAATCAACACTATTCAGCTTAAAATTCAGAGTTTATAAGCCGGTATCATTGAGGGCAACGACTGCAACAGAGAAGGACTGCTATTACTCAATTTAGACCTCCATTACCAAGCTCTATGTAGAAACTTGGCAAAAAAGTGTACTACTGTCAATTCAGAAGTGTTCTTATAGTAAGCAGTTGCAACTTCGACTTGGCGAATACCTGCCAACCTCAAAATTGGCCCTACATATTTTACCCTTCACAAAAGAATAAGAAGTGGGTAGAAGACTCTTCTTGGGTCCCGCAAAAAATACAAACTGTATTTTTGGGCCCATCTCAGTTCTGTGTAAATGTTGCCAGTTTGAGAGTACCAAAACAGAATTCTAGATATAAAGAGCATGCATAACAGGGCCTTATCAAATCCATATAGACTTCAAAACCAAAATCTGGCTTAACTGTCAAGTAAAGCCGACTAGTATTCAGATTGTCACAGGCCACCTGCATGGACTGTCGAGATGATACAACACTAGCTCACTTGATCAAACCCTTGGTTTCCCTGGTCATAGTTTCAGGTGACCTCCATAAGTGGCCATAGTTCGAATCTAAGAGCCAGGATTTCACGTGTTTAAGCCAGGGAAGTCACCATGATCCTTTGAAGGATATGACATACATGAAGGCTTCTCTATAACAATCCAGACTTGGCGAAGTCCAAAGTCTCAACCAGAATGAAATAGGTTTCAACTTGATAAAATCAGCAACCGGATGCAGGTCACATTCCATATGCAAACTAGCATTGGGGGTAGACAATGGTAGCATGAGTAGGGATTTCAAAAATGTATTTTCCTCTATACTCAAGGACTGAGTACCAACATATCCCCAAATCTCAACTCCATAAGAGCATGAAGTAAGTGCCTGTAATCGATACAACTGGAGGGATGGGGTGACAGCACCACTACAGTGACTATGATGAACGCCTAATGCCTCCTCTATATTTTTCTAGGGCAGCAGTGACTTTAACAACATGACAACAGGCCATTTTCACAAGACCTTGTACCTAGGTAATCATATGTCCTTAAGGGCTGTGCCATCCACTTCAATATTGAGCTTCACTGGTTTTGCCAACCTAGGCCTGAATGCCATTAGTTTAGTTTTCCCCTTATTTAGTACAAGGCATAGCTCCCTGCACATTTCAGTAAAAATTGCCAACGTGTGTTTAAGTCCCATGGGTGTTGTAGCCAACAACACTGCATCCTCAGCAGAAAAAAATGCAACCTCACCATGCCCAACCTAAGTGGATCCAGGCCGCGTGCCTCCAGCTCCTCAATTACTTCATTTACATATACGCAAAAGAGGAGCGGGCCAGCACGGACCTGTGCCTCACACCTCTATGAACATCAAAGGGCTCAGTGAGCTCTCCGCCTAGGCCCCAGCGTACTGATGCTTGGTTGCTGGTATACAGTAACTGAATTGAGGTCAACAGGGATATTCCTCTTGACCAGGGCCTGCCATAGTTGATTCCTTGGAACGCAGTCAAACGTGGTTAAGTCCACGAATACCACGTAAACCGTAACCACACTCAGTTTAATGTACTTTTCCAACAAAAAAAAAAAAAACAGCCGGAAGCTCTGCTCAATCGTACTGATCCCTTTCTGAAAACCTGCTTGGAGAAAACTCAGTATTCCAGATGTCTCTGCCCACCCTGGCAGACGTTCTAATAGTAGTACCGTGGCGAACATCTTTGCTGCCCCATCAAGTAGGGAAATTGGTTGGTAGTTCCCGGGCACATCCCTATCTCTCTTTTTAAAAATTGGAACAATTTCCACTTGGTGCCATGTTTGAGGGACTGATCTATGATTAATCGCAGCATTGAAAACTTAGGAAAGAATTGGGGCCCAGATCAGTTGTTCATCCTTATAAACTATTAGCACATGGTGGCAAGACAAACTGTGGTTTAGAAGTTGAAAAACACATTTTGATGTTTTGCGATTCAGAACATCCTTCCTATTAGTCCAGTGTCACAGGAGTAATTTTGTCCACTGCCAGGCATGTTGTACAGCTGTAGCATAAACAGTTGTTTGCTAGTAAAGGTCATTGCCATAAATATGCAGAATGGTGTGGTAATGGAAAAAGATCGAAGTTACACGTACGCCTACTTCTTCATCATGGGTATCGTCATTCAACTCATACAGTGACTAGCTGTCTATAAAGGGAAAGCTCTGTTAAAGAACATTAATTAGTTCCGCGATAAAAATATTGTCACAGTCAAGGGAGCAATAGACAACTCAAAGCCAAGGTTTAAGGGTCTTTATTAAACATTAAACATTAGGATGATCTGAGGTAATGTTGTGGTACATCAAAGAAAACAAGAACATCAGGCTATCTAATGGACCGTAATCTGTTAGACCTTTCCTCTCTCCTTTAGTCTCTGCTACCTTGTGGTCAAAAAAGTCACTCAGTCTTTTAGGGTGCCTCAGCACTGCTTTATTGGCTTTTGCAGATAGATGCTTGGCTTTCATATAAGATGCCAGGATGTGGTTCTTCCCTTGATGTGGAACTGGCACTACTACCCCTGGCGTTCCATGTCGTTTTATTTTAGGCTGGGCATGACACTATGTTCTAAAGATCACAATGGGTCCTAAGATTGTCTGGCTGCACACCATTGCCAGTTGTTGCAGATCCTGTCACAGCCTCTCCATCTACTTGGGCCTACACTACCCTATTAACTAATTAGAAGTTGGTCCCAGGACAAGCTGTCTCCTCTTCCTTCGGTTACATTTTCTCCCTCTTTCCTTCCTCGCCATCAATTTCCCTCCTCAGTATCTGCCTCCTCAATGCCTTGGCACGCTCTGCTCTTTCACTCTTCTCCCCCTTGGCTTTCTTCCTTTTGAACATATGGTCCTGGCCGGTAACCTGTCATACAGCGGATGGGAGGCAGAGTAAACTCTTACACCAAATATGCATGTACATTTTCCCCACACATTTGTTGCATTAGAGTAAGGGCTGGAAATAGGTTTTGTTAGCATAGGCCATTTTGTTTCGACAGACACCACTAGGACTGTGTTATTTATTATTGGATGTTCAAGCGTGCTCCCATCTTAGAAGTAGGGCAAGATAGCCATTCTTCCAACCCCTTTTCGAGAACTATAAAGGTTTTCCAAACGTATCTTTTGTGTCTGTCTTGCTTTTGATAATATGGGGTCCTCACAGGGGCCATAAGAAGTCTCTAATTTTCTAGGGGTGTGCTTCCAGACCTTCTAAATAAGTCCAGTAATTACCTAGATTGTCCCTTCCCCTTGTGTAATGGCTTGGCAGCCGAAGAACGATGGTCTGGAGGCATGCCCAGAGCAATGCCAGAGGTTATTATTAATTCTAAATCTTCCAGCCATTAGCTCTTGTGTTTTGCTACAGTCACCCCGAGTTGGACAGGTATGCCCAGATGTTGTGTCACATGCCTGCTGGGCCTAGAGACCCAAGCTACTCCTCATTGATGAGGCCCAACAAGGCCGAAACATCTCTGGAGATGCTTGTGGTCTCGTGCAGTTGGGGCTGCTACGTTTGGGGTAGGACCAAGCCTGGTTTGCATACGGTCTTTCCCTTTATGTAATGGCTTGGCAGGCGAAGAATGATGGGCTGGAGGGCTGCCCAGAGCAATGCCGCAGGTTAAGATTAATTCTAAATCTTCCAGCCTTCCATCTCTTGTGTTTTGCTATAAAGGTAGCAAAATGGGATTGCGGGCGCTGCGCGTGGAAGTGTTGTGAGTGAACACTGTCACTGCTTAAACCAAGGACCAAAAAGGATACATTTTTAAGCAAAAGACATCCTATCACACTTGCTCTATAAGGATGACCTATAATAGACAAAATAAATGTCGTACAAAAACAGCCAAACTGAGTGACCCTTCAGTTTCGAATTTTGTATAGAAACACCCAAATCTGAGCAGATCCAACAGACTTATTATAGGAGGCAATATAGGGTAGATCCTTAGACATTCCTCCTCTCAAGAACAGCAGATTTACTGGCTAAGAACAGACAGCACAATCAGCAGCCAGGGAGCAGAATTCCTACAACAGAAAATAACCATCTACAAGCCAACAAGACTCCGCAGATCAAGCAATGAAATCTGCCTGGAACCGAAGCCATATGCCAAGAAAAAACTAGGGGGCTCCTCCTATTCCCACCTGGCGGCAAAAACCTGGAACAACCTCCGGAAAGGAATAAGAAACACCAAAGACCATCTAAAATTCAGAAAACGACTAAAAACTTGGCTCTTCAACACCTCGGAACCAGATGGAAACAACTGAAACAATAAAATCGAAAAGCCAAAGAGAACCAGCTGACAGAACCCATGATGGTACAGACAACACCTAGAACTGACAGAGAGGAACACCCACAAGAACAAGAGAGACAATGCTAGGTGGAACTGACCGCGAGCGACAACCCAATCTGGAAAGAAAAATAGATAACACAGCTTACACAAACAGGCACAACTATCAACCTTACCTACTACCAAGCATCCCCCTGACAGACATGACTAAATGTACCTTGCATAAACCCCAAAGCAACTGTGCATCCACACTCACAAAACACCCATCCTCAAACCAAACCAAGCCATTTACCTAAATGAGACCACTATCATCACACTAAGAAACCCACAAGCAAGCTAGTAAGTAGAAGACCGAATGCACTAGACCGACATACACGATACCCTAGCAGCCTTCCTGGAGATGTACTGACTTCCTAACGCTTAACCCATCACACACAACAAATCATCTTAGACATAGGTATGGTGATTCACCTGCGCCAATCCAGACATCCTGGTACCGACTGAACTGTACCGTGTCACACTCGAATAGAGAGATGGATATGGACAGAGGCTGCAAGCAGATAGTTCCGCTGGGACCAGTTTGCATCAACCACAGACTAGGATTTAGTGGCTGGCCTGAGTAAGAACAAAGATAGAATTGTAGAGATTAACTAACGCAACATATCGACAGAGAGATGAGAGACAGCCTTGTCATGCTGAAACTAGATCACTGTGAGGAAGGCTTTTTTTGTCTAACTCTCAAAAGACCCACCAATGAATGTGCGTTTTCGCCAGGCTACAATGCTATTTAACCTAACCCTCACCCCTCTTCACACATCTCTTAAACCCTAACCAAACACAACCATACCTCTTAAACAACAGCAACCCGCACTTCACCACGCCGCAACAAAAAACACACCACACAGAACCCCACACAAAAGCACACAACGGATCCCGACTGGATACCACACCCAAAA
This sequence comes from Ambystoma mexicanum, assembly GCF_040938575.1. Classification (NCBI taxonomy): domain Eukaryota; kingdom Metazoa; phylum Chordata; class Amphibia; order Caudata; family Ambystomatidae; genus Ambystoma; species Ambystoma mexicanum. Next base: position 379,633,584 of record NC_090937.1, on the reverse strand, counting down.
GCTCAGCGAACAGTATTAACCAAACTGAAGCTGCCAACAGCACATCACAGTTCCCTTGCTCTCTCCAAACTTTACCCTACTAACGCGCTCTGACCCTCCTGCCTTTCTTTCAGATCCACCAGAGCACCAGGGGACCACTACAGTGGTGATAGTGTGCGGTATAAATATCCTCTAACATTAACAATAGAAACCTGAATTAAGTGATATAATGGCATAAACTGGCAGTGTTAAATAGCAGAGACAGGACAAACTGGTGATATTAGTTAAGATCAATGAGAGGACAATCTATTGCATTTGGAGAGCAGGAGCCCTACCAATTTGGTCCAATACCATCTAAGGGACTAATGCTATTCGATTGATGATGTGGAAATATCTAGCACATGCAACTGAAAGCAGGTTTATGCCGTTTATCTCACTTTCAAGATTTCCTTATTTTTTAAATGTTTGTGTATATGTATATATATATTAGCTATTCCCAGCGTTACCTATGCCGTTCTAGCAGATCTTAAAGGTCAATATCGGTCAGTAATTCATAGGGTAACTTCTGTCCCCCTTCTTAAATTTCGGAATTACCACTGATCACTTCCAGGAAGGGGGCGTAGGTTTAATGGTCACTGAAAAGGCTAAACGTATAGGAAGCTGTCTAAGTTTAATCAATCGATTACACAGGCCTCTATGATGTGCCTTTGTAGATGCATAATTATCAACCTTGTTCCATTGCAGAGAAACTGTGATGGCATAAAATTGCGTAGTAGCATAATTACAGCACAATTTTAGCTCGTGAAGAGGCATTCGTCCTACAGCGTTTCACTAGACTGAAACGTTGAGATGGTAATGGTAATTAACTGTTCATTGACACTGGAACCGCCATGCCCTGTGTGAAGAGAAGTGGGGGTGGAAAGAAGTAACTTGAAATTATTCAGAATGTTTGAGGTGCGCTTCGCTATTTGGACAGCACAGGGTAACCTAACACTAATAAATTGCATCAGCTGCGTAATGGAAACATACCTAAGCGGTATATATATATACCCTTCATGAAACTATGCTAAATGAGAACCTTATGCAAATTTGCACTTTGAGAATGGTTACGCGAAGCTAAGCACTATGCACTTTATTGACTAGCATTCAATGTATATTGATTCATGCACTTTATGACCTGTTTACAATCCATAAGCACTATGCACTTTATTGTTAAGGCTCAGATTTCCTTTTGGTCCATGAAGGTTGACATACCATTTGCCTTTAAAAACCTTTGCAACTGAAGTGGTTGCATTGTCTATTCACGTTAGTTTTGCCTCAGGCAACACTTTAATATGAGCAGAATGATTTGGCAAGGTTGCCATAAATAACAATGCACGACTGAACGCATATAAGAATGTGTCAAAAAGGCTGGGAATTACAATTACATTCCCGTGGTTATGTCTGTCCTGATAAAGGCGTGTTAGCAATTTAGTATATATGATAGCTGTCGTAATAGCCATTACAAAATGGCAACCATGCCCATTAGCTCAAATAGGCTGAGCTTTGGGTAGCAATGAAAACTAAAAAGGGACCACCACTGGTTGTAGAACCATAGAGTTGGGTAATGGTGGGTATATCTACACAATGTCACTGAGCACTCATTTGTACGTGATCGAGCAGTGAGGAAGCTGTGAAACGCGTTGTACCGTGTGATTTTCTACTTTGGCTGATGCTGCAATAAAACTGGATATTTTTAAAGGAAAACCCATTGCTTTTTGTGTTCAATAACGGACAAAGCTTTACTCTGGCGAGTATTTCAAAAATGAACTGCACTCTCCGCGGCCGATTAAAAGGCCATGGTCATGGAGAAAGGAAGCACAGCTCACAGCAAAATGTAGGTCTGAAAGTAATTTAATGTGCCATACAAAAAAAGACATCAATAAAAGATACGGCTGGAAGGCTGTAGAAAAAAACAGAGGTAGGACACCCGTAAGCGCGACCCACACACAACGCGTTTCACACTCAACTGAGTGCTTGATCACGTGAAGAAACAAAAGACCTGGGCACTTTAGTAGTTGAATAGATGCAGTCCTTTTGCTATTTCAATGGAACTAAAAGGGTGCTTGGGAAGATGGAATGGGCGGCGGCCATGATGGAGTGAAAAGGCAAGAATGGCCGGCAATGTAAATAAATGAGCGCAATGGTGGAAGTGGCACTAGAAACCAGATAAGACAAAGTGTCCATAACATATTGACCAAAGCACCCATTCCATGGCACCCAGACCCATGGTTTCATAATTCCACCAATGTGATGTGCAATATTAAAACACAATTTGCAGATCATAATATGTACACAGTTGAATGAATGAAGTTGACCACCACAATTGAAAAAGCAAACGAAACCCATCTATGAGGATCGACCATGCCATATCATAACCCCATATTACAAGGAAAACATATCATAGATATGTAAGTCATGGCTGGACATGGTAAAGGCTTTCTAATACCACCAGAACGAAGTAAAGTGCAAGCGAATGTAGCAGAAAAGTAATGTGCAAAAATGCACGACCAAAGTGACAATATCCACATATGCAAAAATGCAAAATACAACATTCTGATAAATTGAATAAAGTGCAAGTGCGGGCAATAGTAGCAGCATAATGGAGCACAAATGTGCAAGAGCAAGGCTGCAATATATAGATATAAAAAAGTTTTTTTAGCATGATACAACATTCTGGCCACAATAAAAAATTGAATAAAGTGCAAGTGCATGGCAGCATAATAATGTGCAAATGTACCATGCCAGAATGTTAAAATCTATGAGGGCAAAATTGCAGAGTATCACCGTTATAAAAACAGTATATAGCAACCTCGGAATGTGCAAACTAGCAAAGCCAGGATGGTAGCATTGACATGTATAGAATCACATGGTCTATGGCTAGCCAACAAGAAAAGGGGCGTGGGGGGAGTAGAGAGAATAACAGGTTGTAATTCTAACATAGACGGGAGAAGTAAAAGATAACAAATATACAGGGGGAAATGGCAACGATTGTGAGTACAAGTATACAAATCAAAGGGGAGCAACTGTGTAACAGCATAGAAAAGAAGGTGGAATAAACAGAACTTAGAAAAGCAAAAAGGACTGCACAAAAGATGATCAAACAAAACAATAAAGAATTCAGGTCCCATAAAGACGTGCTGCAGCAGCTAAAAAAATAGACAGAGATAAGTCTAAAGCAAAAAGACAAAAACACCAATTAAATAAGGTGTACAATAATCCAATACAGGACAAGGGTACAACAAATAGAGAAGAATGCCAACGGAGAACACCTAAAACAAAAGGAGATCAAGATGTGGCACAGCAAGAAAGAGCATAGCAGGAATGGGGCAGATCAGCCAGTCTTAGGTGCCCAGAAACGTGTAGAGCTCCTCATCGAGATTATGTCCATTAGGAAACTTGGTATCAAAGTCCAAGATAAATCGAGTTTTCAATTGTCTTAACTTTAAAACACGGTCTCCACACACCCAAAAGAAGGAAAGCAAACCGCACTCCAGGCGAACAAAATAGTCTCCACAATTAAGGGTCAGAAAGATGAAAGATCCGACTCAGCTCGCAGTAAATAACGTACTGTTTATTGTTAAAAAAAAGGCATAATGTCAAGCAGTAGGTCTGTGACAAAAAATCAACATATATTCAATGAAAAAAATGTTAAAGGACAGTTAAGTTAAATAACCTATTGTAACGAAACCCTAGTAATTCAACTAAAGCCACCTTAACTTCGCTCCCCCTGTTGCGCAGCAGATGGCCACACTGATGACATCACAGACAACTTAACTGATGATATTACTGGTTACATCACTGGTACTATCATGTATGATAACAAATATTATTTAACTGATGACATCAGACATAAGATCACTCTAGGTATTTGCACATATTTAGACCACCCTTACATTTCTACATATGTGATTTTAGCGTTTTAGCATTTTAGAATAATTCATAAAAATGACCACATTGTGAAAAATAGTCAACAGCTACAATCACTACTTGTGAAGCTTTCATTTGTAGGAGTTTGGTACAAGATGATATCTGAATTATAAGTACGAAAGAGTGAGAAATAGAGGAGACCCACTGCCCTCAGGAGTCATATCCCACCAACCGGGACGAGATTAAAGGGAGTAGGAGAGTTAAATGGCAATAGTGGACAAAGTGAGTCCCACAGCAGGGGCCGAAGCAGGGCATAGCAGGGCCACAGAGAGAAGCATACAGTCCAGCATAGAGGCAGCACTGGCTGCCCAAGGACAGGGTGTGTGATCATTAACTAAAGATTTTCATTGAATTTCAAGGGTTTTGTTATTCGATAGATTTCTTCCGCCCCACTGGCCATGGCCTTTTGCCATGCCCACTATATATTTTAGAACACTACCAGACCGCTAGCCATGGCCTTCGGCCATTGGCCGTGCCCACTGTCCATTTTAAAACACTAGCATTGGCCTTTGTCCATGGAAAGTCGGTACGGCAGTGCCCACTGTGCTTTTTAAATCACTCCCAGATCACTAGCAATGGCCTTTGGCATGTCCATTGGGCACAGTCAGTGGCCCACTGTGCATTTTAGAACACTACCAGACCACTTGCCATGGCCTTTGGTCAAGGCCAGTGGGCACTATTTTTTAAATCACTCCCAGACCGCTAGCCATGGCCTTCTACATTTAAGAACACGTGTGAGTTCCCATTGATCTTCCCTATAATACTTTATCTCCCACAACGCCATTTTCCATGGCATTGTGAATCCCTTCTCTTTCAATAAATATGTCATCTTGGGCTTTGCAACTGGAACGCGTCGAGTTAAGCCGGTCCTGAGTTCCTCAATGCGTTGAATTTCAGAGGGTTTGTTGCAATACGTTTCTTACCTTAGTTGATCATTAACTAAAGTTTTTTTATTGAATTTCAAGGGTCTTGTTATAGCCATGGCCAGAGGGCACGGCTGCACTGTGCATTTTAATTTTAAAACACTACCAGGCCACTAGCCATGGCCTTCAGCCATGGCCAGTCCGTGCCCACTCTATATTTTAAAACACGTGCATCCCATCGCTCAAAGGTGTTCATCAATCACAGACTGATTTTGACCTGTTTTGACAGTGTTATTGTTATGCAAACAAGATTGCAGGCTTTGAGAACTCACCATTTTTTAGGCAATGCGCATTGACATTACATTATTTGCCAAGGATCACACACTTTGGTTAAGCAGCGTGCTACAAACCCCTTGTTTTATGGCCGGTCTCTTGGTGACTGTTGTGATACATCGCATGGCCCCAACTAACTAACCACATTTAAGCAGCATGGAAAAGGGAACAAAATGACTGGTTGTAACAATAACATATGCCCAGGTACTTTTGCCCACATAGCGAAAATCAAAAGCTGGCATCCCTGAATTATTATTTAATTTTTTGTAAGGCGCAACACGCCCGTAGGCCTCAGTGCGCACAAAAGAAAAGAACAGAAACAGAGAGGAAGGAGGGAATCCATCAGGTAGAGAAGGAGCCCTAATCATTAGAATTAAACATGTGTGTTTTCAGCGCTTTCTTGAAGCTGGTGAGACAGGGGATAGCACTGATAGAGAAGGTAAGGGAGTTCTAAGGGCCTCCAAAGTTCTTTAGCTTGTGCCTGGTGTGAGAAACCTGAAGGTGTCTCCCTAGCTAGTCCCAGAGGATCTGTCATCCAGGTGGCCAGGACACGGCCATCACTATTGGATCCAGTTCCTGGGGGGGGACCAGTGAGGGAGGATCACTTGGATGGGGGGTCATTGGGGAGTGGGACACTGACGGGTGAGATGCGGTATCCCCCATCCTTCAACACCTTTCCCCCATCCTACCACATAGGACATTCAAAACCACTGCCCCCCCTCTTTTCCGACACAAACACTTTTACATGATACACCAGAGAGCGGACTAACACCACAGCCGTTTATCTGACATGTCCCAATACAATGGTCAGGCAAAGTCAGGCAATTGATCAGAATCACACACATCTGACGGCCCTTTCTCTTCCGAACAGGGATAAAAGGTGGAGCAAGAGAGTACAGTACGAGCAAGGCAGACAGCACAACGAGACGGCTAACCCGGCACAGCAGTTCAAGAGAAGGAGAAAGGCGGTGGGAATCGAGAGGGTGGCAAGGAGAGAAGCAACCTTGCCCTTTTCATTCCAGGCCCGCGTACCCTTCGTGGAGGAGAGCATAAGACCGCAAACAATAGTTCAAGTGTCATGCAGCAGATGTTAACGGTACATAGGGCAAGCCTATGCCGATAAGCAAGAGCGAGGGAAACACCCGCAACCGTCTTACCGGCCTTGACTCCAGTGAAGCCGAAAGACAAGCGGTACAGCACGGCCGGTGAGACGAGGGGAGAACCAATAAGAACCGGGCTGTGTTGAATGAGAATTGCAAAGTGGCAAGTCTGAACCAAGTTTAATGAACTGTGAAAGAACTGTAGAAAGAGTTAAGGGGAGACGAGCTGTAGAGGGAAACCAGCACCACATGGGTGCTAACACAAAAGACTCTGGTGGATCCCCATATGAGCAAAACTACAGGTACCAGAAGGCCGCAGGAGAGCAGCCGAGTTAGATCAAAGTGGTCCTACAGGAGGTCAGGCAAAATCCATTTACAGTTGAAAGTCTTTGATCTACGAACACGAGAAAGCAAGGGAAGTGAATCCCGCAAATACAAGTGAATGGGAAGTTGGCAAGAATTACCCCGATTGAGGGATGCTGACGAGAGGGGCAACGTCTAAAGTCCCGAGAAACAGTGTGTTCACAGATGCGAACCCGGCCGAGGGATGTCCACTATGAACTGTTTAAAAAGACTAAGATTTGTGAGCGAAGGAAAAGCCGTAGTGAAACCAGAGAAGGGAGGCTGAAAGTAAAGAAGCGTCAGGGGTGAATCCATCACCCCAAAGAAAATGTGAAGAGGAACTTTGTATTTGTTTGTTATTTTACTGACCCTCGAAGGCAAGAGATTTTTTTTAAAAAGAGATTTGGCCGTCAAGGCTTTTGAGAAGTTGAAACCGGAACTGTTGTCTCGTGCTGCAGAAAGCTTGAGAACTGTGCTGTGCTCCAAGATCCTACCTTTCTCCGTGCTCAAAACGTGGGGAAAGGAAACCCAAGCCCCTGCATTCTGACAATTTATTTGAGAACTCTTCATTCTTTTCTTAAAAACTATCCCACCCCTTTTTGCATTAGTTGTAAGGTTTGGCAATATGTTTCGTAGTATAGGCCCTTTTTATTTGACACAATGCCACTAGGACTGCCTTATTTTCATTTTATGGTCGACGCTTGCTCCCATCTCAGATTTAGGTTTAGATTAGGTGTTTTTCCAACCTGCATACAGTTTAATAAACACCCTTGAACTGTGATCACTTGTGTCTGTCTTTACTGTTGCCACCATGAGTTCCTCACATTGGGTATAGCTAATTTACTAGACCCACTGGAGCAGAGGGGTCGCAGAACAAGGGCCTTTGATATTCTGTTAGTTAGATACCGTGGTGCCTTATTGGCAAGGCATTTAAGGGTGAGGGTAAGTAATTGATGCAGAATTTGATGGTGTACAGGAAGCCAGTGCAGATACCTTCTTGATTCAGTGACATGATCCCGTGGGCCCAGGTTACAGATTGCTCTGACAGACCCATTCTGAGCTGTTTGAAGGATTTATAGATAGTTTTTTGATGTGCCCGCCAGTAGGCTGTTACAATAATCAAGCCGGGAATTCACTAGTGCAGTGGCCAGAGATGAAAGATGCTTGGATCATAGATAGATAGGGCTTGATATGTCTTAGGAGTTTATTGACATAGGCGCTGGAGGCTTTCACATGCAGTACGTGTTGTTTCATCGACAGCCCAGGGTCTAAAACAACTCCTAGCTTTTTGACAGAGGAGCCAACTGGGATGGTACAGCTTGAAATTGTGAAACAAATGTATTTGGGGGTCAAGCTTTTTTAACCGCTCTTGGAGCTGACAATCATCAGCTCTGTTTTTTCATTATTCAGCGCAAGGGGGTTGACGGTCACCCAGCCCTCAAGTTGTAGGTTCCATCAACAAGTGCAGAGTGAGAGTTGTAATCACCAGAGAATTCAAAGATCAGCTGGGTATCGTCGGCGTAGTTGGTATATTTCACGTCGGCGGTATCCTGCAGGTCAATCAAGAGATGCGTGTATACATTAAACAAAGATAGCGAAAGGCTGGAGCTTTGTGGGGCTCCACAAGAGAGGGATTCCAGAAGGGCCTGAATATAGACAGAGTCTGTGAACATATATCTTAAAGTGAAATATATAAATGTAGTTCAACTGACCTTCCCCTTAGAAGAGAGTGAGTGCACAAGACAAAATAGCATTGGACTTTAAAAAAAAGTAATGAACACCTGAACAATAACTTGAGAGAGGAAATGTTCCAATAAATATGATGGCAAACTATAAAAGGTACTCACCTTTTAAACCCGGCAATATGTAGTGAAATATTCTCTGGAAAATAAAATCCCAATACGAGACATGTGTTTGTGGTCTTTTGGGGGAGCGTCTGCACTGGGAACATGACAACCCAAGTAAAATCCCGGTAGACAAATACTTGAGAAAGCTTGCCAACCTCAAAAAAACTTGGGGTTTGCGCCGCCCTCTGAAAAAAAGTTATGCTGTCCACCCACGTGTCCTTTACTTGTGCCCTGAAAAGCAGCCACAATCAGGGGAAAATAACTGAACCAGTGTCCAGAATTTCTTGCCACATTCTGGGCAAATACTCATTACTTACTTGCCCTCTCATCATTTCCCCTCCTCACCTCCATGTCTGGCTTTCAACAATACTCTATAAAGATAATTTGAAAAGGGTTATTCTAGTTTGCCTCACATGTACAAGCTGGATTTGCAATTCTCCATGTATTACCCAGAGATAGCTGCTCTTTTCATATGGGTCTCATGGCACATTATCCTTTAGAGTGCAATACTTTAAAGGACTGACAGTAGCAAGGTTTTAAAAATTTAATGCGGATGCCATGTGTTTTCTTAGTGTGTTATGAGATATTTAAAACTAAGAAAACACACGGCATAGAGGAGTGTGGACTTTCTCCCATGTGTGCAGTTACCGGGAGCGACCCTGCTTAGTTTCAAAGTGGCTCAGGCCATGTTGCTCTAAAAGGTCTTGTAACTTGTGCTCATTTATTTGGCAACATGGCCTAAGGGGGCCGGCCCCTTCCTCGCTTTGAAGCTAAACAGGGTCTGTTAGAACTGAATTTCTATACTCTCTCCTGGTGGACAGATGTTGAGCAGGCCAACATATATTGTGACAGGAACAACTCTGGGAAGTTGTAGCCAAACCAGTTTAGGTAGCAGTGACAGGCGGCCTAGGCTAAGTTCTTGAGAAGGGGTGAGCTTGTAAAGACTCCACAAAGAGGTCACACAACTGGAATCACAGATTACATTTGGACAGGATATATAAAATATAGTTATTTAAACTATAGAAAAATGACTACAAGCAGGTAGACATATCACACAACACTAACAAACTAAGGATCAAGTTACTTAGCTGTAACTGTTGTTCTCAAGCATGGGTCTGGCATGGATTCACATGCTCATGAATATTCCCTGTCGTCAATCCTCGGTAACAGAAAAAATCAGTTTCAGTTTCATTTCTGAACTGTATTTCACCTAACAACCAATCACTGATCTCTGGGTCATACTGCCCCCAGCCAATGAATGCCCTCTACCTAAGCCTCTCCTCTGGCAGCCATCTTCAGATTTGGTATCACGTAAAGTGGCAGTTGGACCAAGAGAAGAGCCGCAGAGGGGTAGGCGGGAGGGTTCGCATGTGAATCCATGCCAGAACCATGCTGGAGAACAAAGAACAATTTACACTTGTTCTTTCTCCAGGATGGGGTCTGGTATGGATTCACATGCTCATGGAAAAAGAATACATATCAGTACAAACATGTACAACCACGGGATGTGGCATGGCTCAACATAAGCATCTCTTACCTCCTCACCAGGCTCACCTTCAAGCGAACGGGTTGCGCAGCACTGCTTGGCTGACTCTGGACTCCTCCATGGAATCTGTGTCGACGCAGTAGAATTTTTTGAAGGTGTGCGTCGACCTCCATGTAGCAGCCCTGCAGATGTCCAGCAGGGGAACACCAGACAGGAACGACGTGGAGGCAGTGATCGCTCTGGTAAAATGGGCTCTCGGACGGCCAGGCAACGGTTGGTTTGCCAACCGATGACAATGGGTGATGCAGCCGGAGAGCCACCTGGAAATGGAAGCCTTTGACAGGGCCTTCCCACGGTTCACAGGGCCAAAGTTCACAAAGAGCTGAGACGTCTTCTGGAAACTCTTTGTGTGGTCCACGTAGAACTTCAGCACTTTAGCCACATCCAGCGAGTGCAAAGTCCTCTCAGCCGGCGACGCAGGTGTCGGAAAAAACACAGGTAACACCAAGGGCTCATTTAGATGAAAGTGTGACGGCACCTTGGGCATGAAGGAGGGGTGCGTCTGCAGCACTACCCTCATCTCGTGAAAGGTTAAGTAAGGTGGTTTATAGGACAGGGCCTGAACATCACCGACCCATCGTGCAGAGGTGATGGCAACGAGGAACGCCGTCTTGCACAACATAAACTTCAGCAGAACTGTCTGCATAGGTTGGAATGGACGGCCCATGAGCCTAGTCAGTACCACATTGAGCTCCCACGTCGGGGCCGGAGCCTTCACCGGCGGGTACAGACAGAATAGTCCTTTGACAAACTCCTTAACCAGACGGTGAGACCACAACGATGACCGTCCTGGAGATCTGTTGTAGCGGGAGATAGCAGCCAGATGAACCTTGATGGAGGTGTGAGCCAACCCCGCCTTGGCCAACGACAGCAAATACGGTAGCACCTGAGGAGCTGTGACCCTCAGAGGGTATACCCACAGAACTCTAACGCTACAGGAGCCAGGCCTTCAGGTTCAGCGATCCTGGGTCGTGGTGCAGTATTGCGCCTCCTTCCCTGGCGAGAAGATCCGTGATCACTGGAAGCTTGACTGGAGGGAGCGCTGACAAGCTGAGAAGGTCCGGGTACCAGATCTGCCTCCGCCACGCTGGCGCGACGAGGATCATCCTGCACCGGGACTGTCAGAGTTGATTGATGACTCGAATAAGCAATAGCAATGGAGGGAACGCATGCAGAAACAGGCCGTCCCAGGGGAATGAGAATGCGTCCCTCATGTTCCCCGGCTGGGGAAACCTGCTGGCAAACCTACGGCACTTGGTGTTCATCGCCGTCGGTAATAGATCGATCAGGGGATTGCCCCATCTGTAGAACAGGTGATCCACTTGGTCCTGACGAAGCTCCCACTCGTGGCAAGAGCGAAGCTCCCTGCTGAGAGAGTCGGCAACAGTGTTTTTTACTCCTGCCAGATGAAACGGAACAAGGAACATCCCCTGGGCGACGGCCTAGTGCCATAGGTCCTGCGCCTCTTTGGAGAGGAGAGCGCTGGCGATCTGGTGCCCACCTGCTTCTGGATGTAGAACATCGTGGTGGTATTGTCGGTGAAGACCCGCACCACCTTGCCCTGGAGGGACAGAAGGAACGATTTGAGGGCCCAAAAAACTGCCCGCAACTCCAGAACGTTGATGTGCAATGTCTTCTCCTCGGGTAGCCACAGTCCTCTGACGTGAAGATTTCTGGTGTGAGCTGTCCCATCCTTCCAGGGAGGCGTCGGTCGTGAACGTCGCCCAGTGTGGTGGGGTCTGGAAATCCGTGCCTCCGGAAAGATGAGAGCGCACGCCCCACCACCTTATCACTTGACGGAAGCTCTTGTCGAGCGCAATCTTGTCCTGGAAGCTTCCTGACACTTGGATCCAACGGGCATCGAGGAACTCCTGTAGTGGGCACATCCATAACCTGCAGAGACGGACGAGATAGATGCCCAACGACATCGTGCCGAGCAGAGACTTGATGGTCCTCACCGTGGCGATCTTCAGTGCCAGCAGCTGCTGCACCTTGCCCAGGATGGCCGCTATCCTCTCCTCCGACGGTGATGCCAGGCATGACACAGTGTTGAGTAGGGATCCCAGGAACAGCGCGTCCTGCGATGGAGTTAAGCAGGACTTTGCATAGTTCACTGAGAACCCCAGATCTGTCAGAAGGCGAACGGTCTTCACCGTGTGGTCGACGGCAACTTCTCTTGATCTGGCCCGGATGAGCCAGTTGTCCAAGTAAGGGTAGAAGTGGATCCTTGCAGTCGCAGATGGGCCCTAGGCGGCAGCAGGCACTTGGTGAAGATTCTGGGTCCCATCTTCAGTCCGAAGGGAAGGGCATTGAATTGGTAATGCTTCCCTTGAACGACAAAGCGCAGAAACTTGCGGTGTCTCTTGTGAATGGGGATGTGGAAGTACGCATCCTCCAGGTCCAATGACGGCAGAAAGTCTCCCAATTCCAGCTGCCTAAGCACGTGTTGAAGAGTGACCATTCGGAACCTCTGGGACTTTATGTATTTGTTCAGTCGTCACAGATAGAGAATGGGCCTCCAGCCCTCGGTCCTCTTTCGTACGAGGCAGTACCTGGAGTCGGAGCCCCGGAGTCGCTTTGGAATCAACTCTATCGCCCTTTTCTTTAACATGGCCCGAACTTCCAGCAGCAGCTCAGGGACGTAGTTTTTCTGCCGGGCCACCGAAGGTATTCATGAACACTTTCGATGGAACTCCAGGGTGTGTCCGTGGGCGAGAGCGTCCAGCACCCAATGGTCGGTGGAGATCGTCTTCGACGCACTGACGAAGTTCACCAGCCGGCCTCCCATGGGGGTGTACGGCTGGGGGCCCGACTTCCTGGCTGGTTTATTCCTGCTTGGAGGTCGACGGGCCACCTCACGGTCCCTGACGACGATGGCGTCCTCCTCCGAAGATCTTGGAACGGCCTCTGTTGTTCTCCTGGGCCGAGGAGCGGGGGGTTGGGGATAAGAGGAAAAAGAGCCCCCGCTGACACCTCTAGAAGAGCGGGAAGACTTGCCTCCTGAGGACCGAAAGGACGGCAGCTGCTGCTGTAGCGTGCCAAGGGCACGTGCCGTCTCCGTGTCTGCCTTGATGGCCTGAAGGGACTCATCCACAGCTTTCCTGAAGAGGTTGTCGCCGTCAAAGGGCATTTTCAAAACCCTGGTCTGGACGTCCTGCAGAAGATTGGTGGCCTTGAGCCAACCACGGCGGCGAAGGCAAATGCTGTTGCCCATCTGGAGGAAACCCGAATCCGCGATGTCTGTGGCCACCGTATTGGCGTGGTCCAACTCCACTTCGCCCTCCTGCAAAATCTCCAAAGCTTCGGCCCTCTTATCATTGGGGAGGATGTCCAGTAAGGGGGCAAGCTTAAACCAAAGCTCCCGGTAGTATCGTGCCAGGATAGCGAGGGCATTGGCAACCTTAATGGTCGTCGCTGCAGAGGAGATCACTCACCGTCCTATCGCATTCAACTTCTTCCCCTCGTTGTCAGGAGGGGTGGACGCTGCCGAAGACGTAGACCCCGATGACTTCTTCTTGGCCGCCGCAGAGACCACCGAGTCTGGCGACGGTTGGGCCAGCAAGCACTTAGGCGCAGAGTCCGGCATCCTGTACTTCTTCTCCAGGTGGTCCCTCTTCACTGGGGGCCGTAGAAGGGTTCTTCATGAGCGCCAGCCCTTCATCCCAAATGTCATGCAAGAGAGGAATTGAAAGGATGGTCTTCCTCTTCGCCTCACGGCGTTGGTATAAGAAGCCCTCCTTCTTCTTCTCCTCCGGCGTGAGCTGGAAAAGCTCAGATGCTCTGGAGATCATTGCATGGAACGTTCCTATCTCATCTGGCAGGGAAGATATGGGCGGAGGCAACGGGAGGTCCCCTATCCCGCCGTTGTCATCCGTGCCCGTCGGCGTTGTTGCCCTGTCCGGCTCCATCTCATCTCGGGGTGGGGGAGACGGTGGTAAAGGATGGCAAGGAGGCAAGGGGTGCCTCTTCCTCTTCTTGGCTGGTGGTTCTCTTGTCGCCAGCAGGTCGGCCGTGAGCGAGCCATGGGTGGGGCCGTCAGCGTAACCGGCATCCTCCTCTGTATCTCAGAGACCAGAGTATGCAGCGTAGCAGCGTAGAGAGAATGTCCACTGAGAGGTGTCTCTGGGGCGGCTGAGGCACAGGGAATATAGGAAGCTTGAGCGCAGGGGCCGAGCCGAGGCCCTAGTCATCCTGAGGCCCTCCGTCGTCATCCTCAACGGTATCTTTGTTGTTGTCGCCCTCATCGTCGCCCTCATCGTAGGGCGCGACTCCGACGTTTCCCTCGTCGCCATAACCTTCCTGGATGGTCTGTAGGTAGACAAGCTTCTCCTCTGAGGATATATCTGTGGCCTGGGGGGCTTCCGTGCCCCCTCCCTTTCTTCGCATCCAGCGGAGACGGTCTAGGGGAGATGATCAGCATCCCTTTCTCCGCGGTCTTCTGAATGGGGTGGAACATGGTCTCTCTCCTGAGAGCGAGGGACACTCTTGCCTTAGGAAGGGCGCCCTACAGGTCCGCCCCCGCGGCCTTCGAAAGGGACGCTACCACCAGCTCGATGGAAGGCCGAGCCTTCGGAGGGTGCACCTGGGCCTTCACGGTCAGGAAAGGTCCCTTGTCCTGCTTGGCCTTCGTGGTCGTCCCGGACACCTTGTCCTACTTGCCCTTCTCCTTAGGGGATGGAATGGAAACTCGCTCCCCTTTGGCTTTCTTTGACAAGGGTAGGCTGGACACTGTACCCTGTTTGGTCTTCTCTCTGGTCACCTCCGGAAGGACCTTGAGCTTGCCCAGGTGGTCCGACTTCCTCTTGGATGAAGATAAGGAGTGTTGACTGGCAACTGAAGCAGCTGGAGATGTCGAACGCGCCCTGGCTGTCGAGGAGCCTCAAAAGACTTAGAAGCCCGCTCAGCTTTCCCAGATCTGGGTGAGGGATGCCCCAGGGTGCCACCAGGGGTAGAGGCCTTGGCCTGCAGCCACTCTTCCAGCTGTTTACGCCGATCCCTCAACGTGCGCTTCGAGAGCTCACGGCAAAACGCACACTCTTCCTCCTTGTGCGCGGGGTGCAGGCAGTAGATGCACTGGGAATGCTTATCGTCCATATAAACATTCTGAAAACCGCAGTCGGTACAGAGCTTGAAAAGAGAGGGGGAATCCTTCTCGTCTGCCATGATCCATGCGGTGTAGGCCTTGAAGAATCTTCTGGAAGCCTCCACAAAGAAACTCAACGAAATCCGCCCTTGAGGGGCGCTGAAGAATCAGAAAAACGGGTCCCTGTTAATTGGAAGGTTGATCGATGGAGCACAAGCTCGAATGACTGAAAAATAGAGTAAAACGCTTCCAAAAAGTGAAAAACGCAGTAAAAGCTTGAGAGCTAAGCACGAGGACTCCCAACACTTGAATGTGTGGTAACAATCTGAAGATGGCTGCCAGAGGAGGGGCTTAGGTAGAAGGCAGTATGATATAGAGATCAGTGATTGGATGTTAGGTTAAATACAGTTCAGAAATTAAATTTATTTTTTTCTGTTACCGAGGATTCCCAGCCTGACGATGGGGTATATTCATGAGCATTGAATCCATGCCAGACCCCATGCTATAGAAATACATATATACATTCACTTGATTATAAGGCATAATACAAATCAGAAACTTCTGCAAAGGAAAGGTTAGACAAGTATTATACACAAAAAGGTCCAAAGAGATGATCCCCATCTACAATTGTCTAGCCCTAAATTGCCTGGGGCCTTGTGCCAAATAGTTCAGGATACAATTCCACAGAAACTAGGATGCAGGAAAAAATGCAGGTAGGGTCTCTGGGGTCCAGTGAAGAGTTCTTAGGATTAGGGTTCAAGTTAGACTAATGCCCAAAAGTAGCCCCAACAGTCAGATGTTTTGCACAAGCAAGCAATGGCAAAGCCAAAAGTGTTATACATAAGCTTTATTATAGGCCCATTGACTTATAATGGGAGTATAGGGGTAGGTTAGAAACTCTGTAACTTACCTCTGTACTCTGACTCTTTCCCATACTTGGCAGAACAAAGAAAGGGTGTCTGACGTTGCTTTTCCAGCCGAAAGCCGCAGTCCTCGATTCCCAGGATCGAGCTGATCTACGGTTGGTGTCTTTTACTGTAGCAAGGACTCTCGGTCAAAGAATGCAGAAAAACTCGATGCAGCACCCCTCTCAGGACTGGACTCGGGTCAGGTAAGGAATTTTCGGACGGTGGTCACCACGCATGGCGATGCAAAAGGACTCTGCAGCCGCGGTCAGACATTCCCTTCTATCTTGGGTCCCCTTGATGCTAAGATGCCAAAATTTCGCTAGAGGTCGTTTTGCAGGGTCAATTGAGGATCCCCCAAGTTCCAGGCCGAAACTCGGTACAGTGACGCCAGCAGCACGGTAGCCCAAAAACAAAGCTGGTCAGCCACAGGACGGTTCCAGGGCACTTCCATAGGCCTTCTTTGGCAGGACACACAGGAGATGTTTGGAATGGATGGTTCCTCCACTCCAAGGGTCGTAGCTCCTTTGCAGGACTACTAAAGATCAAGAGCAAGACAGGGATCCTCCAGGACAGCAGCAGAAGTTGGTTGCTAGGCCTCCTTCACTCGGGTCTCAGGTTTCGCGAGTCTCACAGATGGATAGGATACTTGGCTCCTTCAGGTTTCTCCAGGATCTCTGAAAAATGGATGCAGGGGTCCTCTTCTTATCCTAAAAGCCAGGTAAGAGCTGAAACCCCCACTAGCCAATAGCAGGACTAGCCCACACAGGTTTGGGGGTGTTTGATTGTGTGAGAAGTGATCGCAGCAAACTGTTAAATAAAATACAGGCTGCATTCGATCACTTCTCAGATGATCAAACGCGCACACACCAATCCACCCCCCCCACCCACTATCTCCCCTCCCTACTTAACTCTTTGTTCACTGCCTTGTCCACTTCAGACCTGCAGCGGCAGATCCGTCCCTCTAAGGAGGGATCTGATCCGACGCCGCAGGGTCCCTTTTTCTTTTTTTTTTTTTGGTCGCCCACCTCCAATATGGAGGAAGCGGGGAGTACCCCGCAAACCCCCAAGCCTAATACATAGTGAACATAGGGAGCAGGGGACACCCCCTCGCGCCTTGAAACACTTGTGTATAGGCGCGTTACAATTGCCATATCAGATCATAACCCCGGCTCCACATGTTCGGTATGTATTAGCCTAATTATTCGGTTTTATCCGATCGAATGTTACTGGCCAAATTCGGTCAAATGTAACATTCGATCAAATAAAAACAAACAATTATACTAATATCCCCACACACAAACCCCAGCAGTGGTCCAATCAGGACCACTAGCAGGAACATTCATGCATACCACTCAGACACACTGAAACCAGTTTGTTCATTGGAGTCAGACTGACCCAGCCCTCATCCTGCCAGCAAACACACGCAGCCCTCCAGTAGCCCGCCAAAAGATCCTGCATTCCAGGGCACTGCAAGTCTTTATAAGGATTTTCCTGGCCTCTGAGGCCAGAAAGAAGGCTAAAGAACAAGATGGCAAAAGAACAGGTTAAAAATCTCGTGGCACGGCCATGTTTGACCATTAGCCATAGTTAGTAGCCAAACGCAATAAACAAGGTAAAGCTACAACGAAAATCCCCAAAAAGTGTTAGTCTAGGGCAAAACAAAAATGCACACCATTGTACAACAGTGTAAGCTGCACTGTACAATGATTAAAAGTTACCACATGTGATACACAAGTAACCAAAAATAGTAACACAGTAACACGACTAAGGGAAACAAAGTTTCCCAGTACTGACAGCCTGAAGGACATATCAGTTTCCCCATAACATATGAGCAAAGGCCAGTGTAGTGAAGTGTAAGGCTCCACTGCACTGTAAAAAGTACAGGTCAGATAAAAAAATAAAAGCAAAAAGTTTGGGGGTTCCATAAAGATGGAAGGAAAGGTGCAGTAACGAGAAATCTTTCCTAACAGGGTCGGTCCCAGTTACTGAATGCATGGAAGTCCTGCATGCCTATCGTGTCAATGGCCATGGCCCTTCGCCAGTAAAATCATATATTTTTATTTTCTTCACTTTTTCCTATAACAGCGGTTATGAACTACAAATACCCTTGGATATTATTTTGTTGTCCTTTCTACCCGCAAAACCCAAATATGCTTCCCTGCCCTCCCAAACCCACACCAAGTGCCCCCCTCATTCGTGCCTGCTCCCCACTACCTGTGAGGAACCTGAGGGTTCCCCAACATATTCTCGCCCCAGGTGGCCAGGGAAAGGCCGTCGCTTTCGGATCCTGACCCTGGGAGTGGATATGCGAGGGAGGATCACATGGGTAGAGGAGACCTCGGGAGTGGGGATGAGACACCCTTGGACGAGACATGGTATCCCCCATTTCCCTTTTCTAAAGAACCTAATATTCCTCAGGTCTTTGTAGGGTATTATCAGTGCCTTCCCTATTTTCCTAGACAACCTCCACCCAACATACACCACTTAGGTACTGAGACGAGGAGGCCACCATTGAAACAGAGGAAAGACTGCATGAAGAAACAGGAGCGGTCCAATTGCTGGCCTCATTTCCATGGAGCCGGGAACTTTAAAACAGGCTCAGTTGAGAGGTAAGAGGGGAAGCATGGCAAGTGTGAAGGGGAGTTCCAGGGCAGAAGCTATAGCAGCGAGCAGGCCCCTTGCCCAAACGCTGGGAAGTTTATGGAACCCGTTCCGGTGCAACAAGCAAGAGGGGCTTGTTGGCAGTATGAGGCAGAGCAGAGGAAGCAGTGCGGTGCAGAGCAAAGGTATCGGGAGCATTGGAGAGGCTCCCAAACGATCACCGGTGAAGGGTCGCTGATTGCCACTGGCCGGAGCTCCGCATTAAGCAGCAGGGAAGTGAGGAAGCTGTGGAGGAGGCCGAATGCCAGAAGGAACCAGAGCGAGCAGACCTTGAATGGAGACAAGATTTTGGAGAGCCGCCGAAAGGGAAAATCCAACCATAAGGAAGTCGGTGAGTCAACCTGGGTGAAAAGGGGGCCCGGAAATGGTGGACGGGTGGTTGTGAAGCCAGAGACATTTGGTTTTGAATATCTGAACTGAACATAATGAAAAAGTGAATGGAAAACAAGAATTGACACAAGTCAAATAAGCCAGCATTACTAATAAGCTAATATTTTTAAGAGTTCAATGATCCAGCATTTCCAAGAACCAAGAATAATTAAGCAAGCAAACTAAAATAGTAGCAAAGCTGGTATGCAAGAGAACAAGCTTCCTAGCAGGAGAGTGTACTGGAAAGCTTATGATGGATTGTGCAACTCTATAACAGAAGTCGCGATTCCTAGCAGGAGAGAGTACAGCCTCTGTTGGTTTTGTAAGTGAAAGCTACTGGGAAAGTGAATGCTAACAAAATCTTTGAGAAAAAAGCTTCAAAGGCCATTGAAAGGACATTGAGTCAAACCTCATTGGGAAGCAAAAAACAATGGCAAGAAACCTATGAACCAGAACCAAGCAAGGTGTGTCGATTGCATGACCGGTAATGGTGGACCATGTGGTCTGACAACTGCGCCTAGACTGAATACACCCACCTAAGGAAAAGCCACACTGTGAATAAATAAAGAAAGCATATGTGAACTCAGATTGATGAGCTGAACTCTATAAATTGGTGACAAGTAACCAAACTCGAAGAGCTGGGGAAATATCCCAAGGAACTGTGTTATGTTGAACCCTTAAAGATCCCAAGGAACTGTGCTATGTTTGTACCTGAATTACGCAAGGAATTGTGTTGTTTTGAAACATTGGAATACTTGAAAGCCAGGGGAAGGGAACTCCTTTGTGGTAAAGTGTACTATTTGAATCATGAGGTAGGGAAAACCCTTTTCCACTTAAAAGCTGGAAGAAGTTCTGAACTATTATTTGGAACACGTATCATTTGATGCTGACATCCCTACACAGTCTATTCAATTAGATGTGAGGGCAAGTATAGGGTTTGGACACAGACAGACATCTGTTTTAAACTTACTGACGCAGACTATCATTAGTTTCATTTAAATATGGAAATCTCACCTTAGCTTAGGGCAAGTTAGGCATTTTCCCAACCCCTCTTTTTAGTTAATAAAAGTTCATACGTTAAACTTGTATCTCCTTGTCTGTGTCTCATTCCTGATGCCTTCACATACCCGGATAGCCTCCTCACATTCCCTTCCCTCACCTATTCCCCCCCACAGCACTGCTGTTTCTGTGACGCAGTTTCCTATGAAATGCTGGCTATTCGCGGCTATTCTGCCCGATAACCGAGGTTACAGAAAAGCTTTGTGTTGCAAACTCAGTTCATACACCTCCTCCAACTCCCAAATTTAACTCTGTTTCCCATTACCTCCCCTCCACCTCCACCTAAAAGGCATTTCTCTGGCCTTTCCCCCTTTTTTTTCATTTTCGGCTAACCCAAGGATATAGCCGCGGCCATCTCTCCCATTGAGAAAAAAAAAAAGATAGCGGCTGTTTCATTTATAAACACTCAGATTCTTCTCAATTTACCAGAGGTATAGCTATTTATTTTGGAGAAGGGGGCACTCCCCTTCTCCTTCAAATATTTTAAAAAGTACAGGACGGAATAACCCCAAACCACAAAAGGATCGCGAGCCAACGCTTCTTGCCCAAGTTGTTTCAAACTTGGTCCAAATCTGTCCAGCAGTTGTGGCTGTGCGGTCTTTTGTCTATGGGAAAGTGAATGGGGACTAGGCCGAAACTGCGTTTTTTTAATTTCCTTAATAACCTTTTTATTTTTCAAGAATCTTTCCGAAACGTGAGAAAACTGAATTGCTAATAACCATTGACTCGGCATGACGGATTTGGCTGAAATTTTGCAAACCTATGTGCAGAGCTTGAATGATTTCGTATATATCCGAGGTTATTCGGCGGATAACCGCAGCTATATGATCAGCAATGAAAATATGCCACACGAAAAGAACCGTGGTTATTTGTAGGCGCTTGCGGGTAACCGGGGTTATTTGTAGTACATTGCCAATATAACCGTGGTTATAGGAAAACATTTTTTTTTAAAGAGTTTAAAAAAATGTGATTAATACAAAAATAAGTCTAATTTTACAGCTAAACTGAAGTGGGGGTGGGGGGTAATGAGCGTGGCCGAAGGATATGGCTACTGGGTTACTTGAGGGAACCGAACGGTGCAATATGGAAAGTGGACACGGCCGAAGCCTGTGGCAACTTAGTGGGACCAAAAGAAACATATTGGGGGAAAATGAACAGTGGACACGGCCAAAGGCCATGGTTGGAGGCACGTACAAAACTATGATATAACAAAACCTTTGAAATTCACGGAATAAACCTTAGTTAGCGGTTTTGATGGATTAAATCTAGTCAACTTAACTGCACCTTAACTAAGGTTTTTCCAGTGAATATATATGTATTATATGAATTATAGTGCAGTGGTCACCGCACTATAGTTAAGTTGAGTATCAAGTTCCATAGGAAACATGAACATTTAATTGCTAATAACTTTTGATTGCATGATGGCTTATATTTTGTAAACAGAAGGCTTGTCACGGGCCCCCCAGACTGGACATTTTGGGAAAGATTTGTTAAAATAAATGAAAACGGCATTAGGAAAGTAAATAAAATGCAGTTTTCAGCCTACTCCCATTCATTTTCCTATGGAGAAAAAGTCAAAATTTCTAAGCGGATGTGGGCAGTCATGATCATCTGAACTGTGCATCCCCCTGGATCTAATGATATGTTATTTACATAGCGCTTACGCCTAAGTGCCTTACATCGAACACATATACAGGGATTCAAACATGTGACCTGCAGGTCACACAAAAAATATTGCATCAGCGAGCGCTCAACCCACTGAGCCATCTTTCCGGACTCTTATTGTGTATGTCATTGTGAATCCCAGCTGCTATGTATGTGCTCATGGGCTTTGCAACAGGGGGGATGCCGAGTTAAGATGATCAACACTTCCCACATCCGCTGAATTTCAAGGGTTTTGTTGCGTTAAATCTGATCACATTAACTTTCCATTAACTGAAGTTTGTTCAGTGAATTTCAAGGGTTTTGTTATACCATTGTTTATTCAAGGCCTTTGGTCGTGGCCACTGTACATGTTCCACCTATATGTTTCCTTGGGGACCAATAGCCACGAACGTGCGCCCTGGCAAGTGATCACTGCCTTTGGCCATGCCCACAGTATTTTCTTACAACATTAGGCTTCTTTTAAGAGAACTAGCCATGGCCTTTGGTCATTGCCCGTGGCCACGGCACATATTGCACCACTAGGTTTCTTTGGGACCCACTAGCAATGGCCTTTGGCCTTGTCCACTGTACATATTGCACCAATAAGCTTTATTGCACCAATAGGCTTCTTTGGGGCCCACTAGCCATGCCCTTTTGGCTGTGGCGACTGTACATTTTGCACCAATAGATTTCTTTGGGGCCCACTAGCCATGGATGAACATGTTGCACCAATAGGTTTCTTTGGGGCCCACTAGCCATGCCCTTCTGCCGTGGCCATTGTACATGTTGCATCAAAAGGTTCCTTTGGACCCACAAGGGATAACATTTCTTTTTTTTCCCTTTACTCTTCCGATTCCTGTGGGTTTCCCCCGATAATGTTAATGAACTACAGATAGAGCGGTAATGAACTACTCATGCCTGTGGGAATACGCTTAAAAATGTATAACCTCTTCCTTGCCCTCACAGGCACTCACCAAGTGCTCCCGTCCTCTTTCCATGGTCCCTTATGTCCCTCACCTGCTTTTTCCCTCTCTGGCCCTCTCCCATTACCCCCCTTTCACTCTTTTGTTAGTCTTACGCCTTTTCTTTTCCGACCATGTCTTGTGTTATTACTGCGATAATCTTGCAAGATTCCCTCTGTATTCCCCCAATAATCCAATTCTAACTGTAACTGGCTCTCCAGACCACCTCCAACGCTCCAGCTACACATGTTATCCTCTTTTCCCCTCCCCACTTCTAGCGTGATGCAGTGTCCTTCTTTTTCCTCCAAATAGCTTTTTTTCACTTTTTGTTTTTACATTCCCCCGGTATTACTGCGGTAATCGCTCGCATTGAGAAAAACAAAATGGCTGCTTTTCATTTGTGAAATGCTCTTTGCTGCAAAGCGCAGTGGGCGATATAGATGTTTTTGGGAGAAGGGGGCACCTCTGCCCTGTAAAATATATTTTTTAAACGACTGGACGGAATAACCTTAAATCTGTAATGGAAATGATGTCAACGCTTCGTGCCCAAATTGTTTCTTTTTGGGTTCAATTCCCTCCAGTTTTTTTTGCGCGTCAGCTTGATTTGGACTTTGTGTGGGAAAAAGAATGGGAGTCGGCTGAAAAAGCTTTTCTGACTTTCTTAATAACTTAATAATGTATTCATTTTTTACAAATCTTTCCCATTATTTCCGGTATGGGGGGGCCCATGACAAATTCTTTGTTTGGAAAATATCAGCCTAATCCATCATGCAAGTCAAAAGTTATTAGCAATAGAATTTTCATATTTCTTATGGCTCATGTCACACACCTTAACTATAATGTGGTGACTGCTGCACTATAACATATCTACATTTCAAAAATATATTTACACAGACATTTAAGGCAATATTTAAGGTCAGTAGAAGACTACGAGAACCTTTAGGTTAAAAGTTAAACAATTGCTTATCATTGGTCAGTGTAAAGAGTATTAATGAGTGAACCTTTTCACAACTGAATGTTAACTGTGGATCACAGTGGCGATATTACAGGCATGTCTACTCTTAGATGCGCAAAGTCCTGATGACGTTGTGCACAATGGAACATGTTGAATACAGCGTTTATTCAGAAACTGTGTTGAGACCATGATTACAACTGTACATAGTCGTCTCAAACCTGCAACATCATTACACATTGTTATGGTCAATTGCAACGTGACTGAGCCACTCTAAATACTTATGGTGAAATAGAGGGGCCCAGTTAGCAACAGGTGGTACGCCATCAGATTAATGAAGAATGGAAGTCTGTTCAGATGTCTAGTAGAGCTTGCTAGAACCTCTATAGTTGTAGATTTAAAAAGCTAACTTTATATTGGACATCTACAGTTTTCTGAAATTGGGACACCCCATTCAGATAGATACCCTCATGGTGGTCTTGTTGCAGGTTGCAATAGATGCCAGGAGAACACAATCAAATTCTTTTTTTGTAATGACAATTTAACAACTTTTTGGGAAGTCAATTATTTTCCTTCTCAAAAGATTGAGGCAGACCCAAGATAATGTCTACATTACTGAAGTTCCTAAATACTATTCTATTGCTTCACTAATGAGGATTGAAAAGACTTAATGAAAAAAGAGGCAGAATGGTGATTCTTGAAAAGTAGAAATAAGATGTTCTTCAATGGAAGACAAAGTAAGAAGTGGAATTAAAAGTCCTTAATCTTTAAAGAAAAATGATTGAAGTTGGAAAGAATGTTGCAATAATGCTTGCATACTTAGAGAGACACACAGAGTAATGTGGTTCCCTTTCTCCTTTTGTTTTTAGAGCCCATCTTCACCAGTTTTAAAGGATGGGAAAGAATGTGTATTTTGATCTGTTATTTATATAGTGCCTTACGCCAAGGCGCTGTACATATGTAAATTTACAGTACAATATTTATGAATACACAATGAAAAAATCCATCAAAGAATAAAAATAGTAAGAATTAATATTAGAATGGAAAGGGGAAGAAAATAAAGGGCACCATTAAGATTGGAGAAGATAGTCCAACGAGGAGCGAAATAGAGAATAAGAATCAAGAGGAAAAGGAAGAGCCTTCCAGTGGAGCGGAGCAAGCAAGGAAAAGGAACAAAAATCGATTGAGCACAGGGAGGATGAGGAATAGATCATATATATTGAGATTGTGAACAGAGGACAACAGAAGGAACATAGAAAGAAACAAGTGATGTGAGCTGAGTAGGAGAAAAACCATAAAGAGATTTAAACACAAAACCAAGGAAATTAAATTTAAGCCGAGAATGAAAAGATAGCCAACCAAGAGAGGATAGGGTGGCCGAAGTAGAATCATGAGGAGAGCAAATACAAAAGACAAATTGAAGTATTCAAAACAGACTTTAAGGGGGCAAGACGAGAAACGGAAAGACCAAGAAGTAAAACAGAGCAATAAAATAACTGAAAAAATAAACAAATAGATCAAGAGTTTGGTAACACTAAAAGTAAGAAAAGACCTAACTATACATATGTTAAAAGAGATCTATGTGATTATAATGAATAAACTAAACTTTTAAAACAAAAAAATGCCAAATATTTTATTTTTTTATTTGCGGGGGTCCCCGAAACAACGCGTTTCCCTATGTCTGTAACCCCAACCCCCTCCCCATCTGTTTTAACCCTTTACCCGAGCCCCCATATAAATATTGAATAGAAATTTGGTATTTTTTCATTGTAAAAGTTTTCGTTATTAAATACCTCTTTTTTTATTCGATATAATCACTGGATACAGTTAAAGATAAGTGTGAGTCAAGATAGAGACCAAGATTACGAGCAATGGAGGAAATAGGAAGCCGAGAGGGAGGACACAGGACAAAGGATGGAGGGGAAGGGGATGAATAGTGCAAGCTGGCATACAAAAAACTTCAGGTGTGAAAAAAGAAAAGGACAAAAAGAGCTGGTTATCATCAACATAGAAGTGATGAGATAACCCAAAAGAGGAAATAATGGCAGGAGGAATGAGGGAGGAGTGTGGCTTGTTAAAAGGACGAACAACAGAACCTTGAGGAACACCATGAAGAAGAGGGGAAGCATCACAACAGGTCCCAGTCCATGAGACAGAATAAGAGTGGTTAGATAAATAGGAACAAAACCAAGATAGCACAGATCCAGAAAACCCAAAAGAAGAAAGCAACTGTAAGAGTAATGTATGTGGTCCACTGTGTCGAAAGAAGCAGATATATCCAAAAGTATGAGAATAGAGGAGTGCTTAGAATAGCGAGCTGAGAGCAAAGAATCACAGAGAGAGAAGAGCAGTTTCACTAGAGTAAAGAGGACGAGACCCAGATTGAAAACAAGGAAGAATAGAGTTAACAGTAACAAAGGAAGAAAACCTGATAGTAGACAAGCCGGTCCAGAAACTTTGAAAGATAAGGAAGAAGAGAAATAGGTTGGAAATTTGAGGCAGAAGAAGGATCTAGAGAAGATCTTTTCATAATGGGAAGAATAGTGGCATGCTTGAATGGAAGAGGAAAAATAGAAGTGCAGAGGAAAATATTAAACAGACTAGGAAGATCAGAATTAAGAGAAGGGTAGAAGAGGGTATAGGGTCATGTTAGGCAGAAACCTGTGTAGTTCCCTCTGGGACCAGGGCAAAAGATTTAAGACTACAGGTGTTTGGCAGTAAACCCACTTGGTAGCAGCCTGTACCACACAGATTCACTTGGTAGCTGTGGCTGAGCAGTCAGGCTTCCCTCAAGAAGAGTTAGGCAGTATACAGAGTATTCACAATAGGTCAAGAGCACACAATAGAACAAATAAACACTGACCAGGGCTTGGTGTAAAAGAGATATAATTATTTATTTAAAACCACATCTAGAAAAACACACAGGCACTAATAGTAAGCAATTCAAAAACACGGTCACTAAAAGATATACACTCCCTTAAAAGAATATTAGACAAGTCTTAAGTAAAGCCCCACTTATTTTCAGACAGCAGTGAGCGCTTAACGTAAATGGCACTCTAATAGTTCGTTTTAAAAAGGGAGAGAAAAGCAGAGAACAATTTGAAACAGAGCTCAACACTTTTACAAGAACAGAACAAGAGAGGAAGGCAAAGTCAAACTGTGAATTCAGAGTCAGTAGGCCGGATCCACTTTAAGGGAATCGAAACAAAATGTGTCCAAGGTCACACGGTTGCAGTGCACAAAAGTCTTGTAATGATCCAAAAAGGAGTTGGACCAAAGAAAGGGACCAGTTAGAGGGTCAAGGCGGCCAGCCCAGTCCAGAAGGTTAAGGAGTTATTATTACCTTGTTGCAATCTTTAGAACGGGAGGCCTGGCGGACACGGTACCTTAAAGTGGTGAGAACGCTCCAGCGGGGGAAGTTGTTCCTGGCAGCGGATGCAAGTCAGTGCTTCGTCCGGGGGAAGAGAGGATCTCGTCGTGGAGGAAGACAGGGGTCCGTTGCACTGCCAGGGAAGAAACCAGCCGCGGAGTTTCTCAGGTACAAGGAGCGGTCCGGTGATTCGCAGTTTAGTGGTGAGTGGCTATCCGGCTGCCGGGGTGCTTGGCACGGGCAGTTCGACCACAAACCGGGCTGGGGTGAGAAGAAAGAAAGGTAAACTGGTTGTGCCCACCAGTCAGGGGAAGAAGCCTCTCCAGCCGGGAGATCTTCTCTGACGTCGGGAAGTGGCGAGTCGGTTCCGCAGGGCTCCACGGGTGGCGTCGTCGTTGTAGGTCGGCTCAGCTTCTCCCTCGTCGGATTCTCAGGTCCTGTGGCGACTTCTGAAGTTCCAGTCCCCAAAGCCCTGCTTTTATGCAGAAAAACCCCCATTCACTCAGCCTAGCTGTCACTCAAACATGCTAAGTGGTGAGCCGGCCGGCTCACCACTTGGGCCAATCACACAAGAGTGCGACTTGAGTTACCAAGGTAACTCAGTCCAGGGTGCCTAAACCCCCTTCCACACCCCCTGTGCTTCCCAGACAGAGTGGCACCACTTTTGGAGGCTTCTGTGGAGAAGCCCGCCAAAAAGTGGAACAAAGGGCTCGACTTGGGTTGGAGTCACAGAAGAGAACACAAACGCCATTTTAGAATCGAGTCTTGGCAAAAAATATCAACCGGAGAATTAATATTAATTAAATAAACCGGCGGTATGTTCGAGGGTATAAGAAACAAATAATTAAAGTTGGTAGCCTCGAACAATGGGAAAATCCCATAGGGAAATATTCGCGGTCGAATATAAAAAGTAGTTTCCACTGCCACCAGCCAAAACTCGATCAGGGGTGATGGAGATGTGCCTCCTCGACTAACAGACTCCGGGGCAATCGAATTGCCTCGACCAGTACGTCCACAATATGATGCTTTGTGCTGGTTTCTGTTAATAATTTGGGACTAGTAAAGCCAATGGTGACTTTACATGCCCTGGGAGACAGTAGTCAGTCCCAGGGTATGGAGTCTATGGTGGTGTGTCACTATGACACCCCTGTGTTACTGCACGGAGGGTGCTGTGTAACACACATAGGAAAAACACATGAGACCCTATGGAGTAAAGGACCCCATAGCCCATAAAACACATTACCAATCAAAGGAATATCATAAATCATGTCCAAGAGTGGGAGAAAAAGAGTCTCACTCTTGGCAGGAGGAAAAAAACAAGCTCCAGAAATCCAGCAAAGCTGCTGGGGGACTCACTAGCTTAGGAAATTCAGCGTAAAGAGAGAATTCTCCCTAACAGGTCATTAGGAGAAGCAGTGGGATGGGTACGTTATAGCAGCAAAGAAATATCAGAGTTGGAAATCGAAGAAAAGGAACAAGTTACTTACCTGTAACTGTTGTTCTCCAGCATGGGTCTGGCATGGATTCACATGCTCATGAATATTCCCCGTCGTCAGGCTGGGAATCCTCGGTAAAGAAAAAAACAGTATCAGTTTCGTTTCTGATCTGTCTTTCGTAGTAATAACCAATCACTGATCTCTGCGTCATACTGAGCACAGCCAATGACTGCCCTCTACCTAAGCCCCGCCTCTGGCAGCCATCTTCAGATTTGGAAGCACGTGAAGTGGCAGTATGACCAAGTGAAGAGCCGCAGAGGGGTAGGCGGGAGGGTTCGCATGTGAATCCATGCCAGACCCATGCTGGAGAACAACAGTTACAGGTAAGTAACTTGTTCCTTCTCCAGCATGGGGTCTGGCATGGATTCACATGCTCATGAATAAAGAATACATAGCAGTACACACATGCACAACCACGGGAGGTGGCAAAGGCTCAACATTAAGCATTACATCAAACTCAACATTAAGCATCTTACCTCCTCACCAGGCTCACCTCAGGCGAACAGGTTGCGCAGCACTGCTTGGCCGACCCTGGACTCCTCCCTGGAATCCCGGTCGACGCAGTAGAATTTCGTGAAGGTGTGCGTCGACCTCCACGTAGCAGCCCTGCATTTGTCCAGCAGGGGCACACCAGATAGGAACGCCGTGGTAGCTGCGATCGCTCTGGTGGAATGGGCTCTCGGACGGCCAGGCAGCGGTCGGTTTGCCAACCGGTGACAGTACATGATACAGCCGGAGAACCATCTGGAAATGGAAGCCTTCGAGAGAGCCTTCCCCTGATTGACAAGTCCAAAGTTCACAAAGAGTTGTGACGTCTTCCGAAAACACTTCGTGCGGTCCACGTAGAACTTCAGCGCTCTAGCCACATCCAGCGAGTGCAAAGTCCTCTCAGCCGGCGACGAAGGCGACGGGAAGAACACAGGCAACACCAAGGGTTCGTTGAGATGGAAGTCCGACGGAACCTTGGGCATGAAGGAGGGGTGCGTCCTGAGCACTACCCTCGTGTCGTGAAAAGTCAAGTACGGGGCCTTGCAGGAAAGGGCCTGGATCTCTCCCACTCGTCGTGCGGAGGTGATGGCCACAAGAAACGCTGTTTTCCACGACAGAAATTTCAACGGAGCCGAGTGCAGAGGCTCGAACGGAGGTCCCATGAGCTTGGTCAGCACCACGTTGAGCTCCCACGCCGGGGCGGGAGCCTTCACTGGCGGGAACGATCTGAACAGTCCCTTCATGAACTCTTTCACCAGACGATGAGACCACAAGGACGTCCGCCCCGTGGTTCTGGTGTATCGGGAGATCGCAGCAAGAGGAATCTTGATGGACGCGTGTGCCAGTCCAGCTTTGGCCAGCGTCAGCAGGTACGGCAGTACTTGGGGAGCCGTAATCCGTAGAGGGTTAATCTTCTGTGCGTGGCACCAGACAGAGAACCTCTTCCATTTGTGTCCGTAGCATTTAAGAGTCGAGGACGCCCTGGCCTTTGCAAGAACCTCTCTGCAGTCGGCCGGTATGTCGTATCCTCCAAACTCTAGCGCTGCAGGAGCCAGGCCTGCAAGTTCAGCGATTTCGGGTCGTGGTGGAGGATGGCGCCTCCTTCCCTGGAGAGTAGATCCGCGTCCACCGGCAGCTTGATCGGCGGGGACGCTGACAAGTCCATAAGGTCCGGGAACCATATCTGCCTCGGCCACGCAGGTGCGACGAGGATCATCCTGCACCGTGACCTCTTGAGCTGGTTGACGAGCCGGATTAGCAGTGGCAAAGGAGGGAACGCGTAGAGGAACAGGCCCTCCCAGGGGAACGAGAAAGCATCGCCCATGCTCCTCGCCTGGGGAAACCTGCTGGCGAACCTCCGGCACTTGGAGTTCGTCGCCGTCGCGAACAGGTCAATCTGGGGTGTGCCCCACCGTCGGAAGAGGCGATCCACTAGATCCTGCCGTAGCTCCCACTCGTGGCACGAGCGCAGCTCCCTGCTGAGTGAGTCGGCGATGGTGTTTTTCATCCCTGCCAGATGAAACTGCACCAGAAATATTCTTTGGGCGACGGCCCAATGCCACAGGTCCTGCGCCTCCTTGGACAGTGCTGGGGACCTGGTTCCGCCCTGTTTCCTGATGTAAAACATGGTGGTGGTGTTGTCGGTGAAGATCCTCACCACCTTGCCCTTGAGGGACGGAAGGAAGGACCTGAGGGCCCAAAACACTGCACGGAGCTCCAGGACGTTGATATGTAGGGATTTCTCCGTCGGGAGCCAAAGGCCTCTTGCGTGCAGATTTTCGGTGTGCGCTCCCCACCCTTCCAGGGAGGCATCCGTGGTCACTGTCTCCTGGTGGGCTGGGGTCTGGAAGTCCATGCCCGCCGTCAGATGCGCGCGGGTGCCCCACCACCGGATCGCTCGTCGGAAACTCTCGTCGAGTGTGATCCTTTCCTCGAAGCTGCCCGTCGTTTGGATCCAGCGCGCGTCCAGGAACTCCTGCAACGGGCGCATCCGGAGCCTGCACATGGGAATGAGGTAGATGCAGGAAGACATCATTCCGAGGAGGGACTTGATGGACCTCACCTTGGCCGCGTCGGCCACCAACATCCGCTGCACCTTGCCCAGGATG
This sequence comes from Ambystoma mexicanum, assembly GCF_040938575.1. Lineage (NCBI taxonomy): Eukaryota > Metazoa > Chordata > Amphibia > Caudata > Ambystomatidae > Ambystoma > Ambystoma mexicanum. The sequence goes on along the minus strand of NC_090937.1, from coordinate 379,602,504 downwards.
GTCCTGGTCCTCTCCTCCGACGGGGAGGCCAGAAGGGACACTGTGTTGAGCCTCGCTCCCAGAAACAGAGCGTCTTGCGCGGGTACCAGGTGGGATTTGGCGTAGTTCACGGAGAATCCCAGGTCCGTGAGAAGTTGGACGGTCCTTGCCGTGTGAACCACGGCAAGCTCCCTCGTCCTGGCTCGGATGAGCCAGTCGTCCAGGTAGGGGTAGACGTGGACCCCCTCGCGGCGCAGCTGCGCCGCCACCAGTGCGAGGCACTTGGTGAATACCCTGGGTGCCGACCGTAGTCCGAAGGGGAGGGCTTTGAACTGGTAATGACGCCCTTGGACCACAAACCTGAGGAATTTTCGGTGCCCCTTTAGGATGGGAATATGGAAGTAGGCATCCTCCAAATCCAACGACGACAGGAAGTCTCCTTCCTCCAGCTGACCCAGGACATGCTGGAGGGTGACCATCCGGAACTTCTGCGCCTTGATGAACTTGTTCAGACGTCGCAGGTCCAGGATGGGGCGCCATCCCCCCGTCTTCTTCTTCACAAGGAAGTATCTAGAGTAAACTCCGGAGCCCCGAAGCCTCTTTGGGACGAGTTCGATGGCGCCCTTCCTGAGCATCGCCTTTACCTCCAGGAGAAGTTGAGGGACGTGAAGTTCTTTCCTGGCCACGGGGGGGACGCGCGGACACCTTCTTTGAAACTCGAGCGCGTGGCCCCGGGCCAAGGCGTCCAGCACCCAACGGTCGGTGGAGATGGACTCCCACACGCTGACGAAGCTCGCCAGCCGGCCTCCCACCGGGGTGCTTCGGTGGGGGCCCGACCCCACGGCCGGTTCAATCCTGCTTCGACGAGGCTTTGCCGCCTTGACCTCCTTGGCGACGACGGCGGGGTCCGCTAGACTTGCCTCGTCCTCTGTAGGCCTCCTGAGACGACGAGCGGGCCGCTTGACGGTAGGTGGAGAAACCGCCGCCGGAACCTTTGGAGGCGCCCTTGCCTCCGCTGCTCCGAAAGGGCGTCCGTCGTTGTTGCAGAACTCCAAGGGCCCGGGCCGTCTCAGTGTCCGCTTTAATGGCCTGAAGGGAATCGTCCACTGTTTTCCCAAACAGGTTGTTCCCATCGAAGGGCATGTCCAGGACTCTGGTCTGAACGTCTTGACGGAAGTCCATAGCCTTGAGCCATCCACGCCGCCTAAGGCAAACGCCGTTGCCCAACTGGCGGAACCCAGTGTCGGCGATGTCCGTCGCAACGGTAATGGCGTGGTTCGAAGCCACCTCACCTTCCTGCAGGATCTCCAGGGCCTCTGCCCTCTTGTCATCCGGCAGGAAGTCCAGCAGGGGAGCCAATTTGTACCAGAGTTCCCTGTCGTAGCGGGCCACGATAGCCAAGGCGTTGGCCGCTTTAATCGTCGTCGCTGCAGACGAGATGACTCTGCGTCCCATAGCGTCCAATTTCTTTCCCTCGTCGTCCGGTGGGGAAGTCGATGTGGAGGCCGCACCCCCGCCCTGCTTTCTTCCTGGCCGCCGCGGAGACGACGGAGTCCGGGGTAGGCTGCGCCCGGAGGCACAGGGGGGCCGTGTCCGGGACCCGGTATTTCTTCTCGTACCGGTCTCTTCTAGCTGGCGTCGTGGAAGGGTTCTTGAGGAGGGTGAGGCCCTCATCCCAAATGTCGTCCAATAGAGGCACTGCGAGGACCGTCTTCCTCTTGGCCTTGCGCCGTTGATAAAGGAATCCTTCCTTTTTCTTCTCCTCAGGGCAGAGTTGGAAAAGCTCGGATGCTCTGGCGATCATGGAGTGGAACGATCCAATCTCGTCGGGCGGAGAAGCCCTGGTGGGAGGTGACGACGGCAGATCCTCGTCGTATACCTCGTCGTCCGTACCCGTCGCTGCCGTGTCAGTCCCCGTATCATCCCCTCGGGTGGACGGGGAGGAGGGCTGGACGGGGCGCGACGGCTGAAAAGGAGGTGGAGGGTGGATCCTTCTTTTCTTGGTAGGGGGGAACACCAGAAGGTCCCGGTTCTGGGTCCCCCGACGGGAGAGGTTCCTCCGTCGGCAACGGTAGTCTCGTCCTTATCTCTGAGCATAAGGACTGTATAGCCAACAAAATGGCCGCCGAGTTGTCTTGCGGCGCTGGCAGAGGGGAATCCGACGGGCGATCAGGGGCCCCGTCGGTACCTGCGTCGGGATCCATCCCGACGGGCCGGTCTTCTTCCACGCCGAGGCCGTGGCTTAAGACCTCGACCAGCTCCTCCTCCGAGGTTGAAGCCGAATCTACGACGACGCCCTGCCCCCCCTTTTTCTTCCCCACGGGGGATTTCACAGGGGTCCTATCGATGGACACAAAAGAGGACTCCCTCCGAGGTGGCAGGGACACTCTGAGCCCCGAAGTCGCCACCACTGGTGTAGCCTCCACAGGCTGAGCCAGGGCCGCCGCGACAGTTTCGATAGAGGGCTTGGCCGGATGGATTAAGGCCTTCACCACCTTAGGTGCGCTCACTGCCTTATCCTTGAGGGGGGGACACTGCCTCGCTCCCCCTCCGCCTTCGAGCTCGACCGGGGCCTCTCCAGGAGCTTCGCCGGGTGCTCGGCCTTCCTCTTACCCGACCCAGAGCGTTGGCTCGTGGTTGATGGTACCGGGGAGGGTGCGCCCTGCCTGGCGCCCGTAGAGCCCGACCGTTCGGCGCTCCCGGTGCCAGCGGACTCGCGGTGCTTGGCCTTATGTTGGACCCCCGTCGCCGGGGCGTCCTCAAAGGTCTTAGAAGACCGCTCGGATTTCTTCCTCTTCTTCTCGCCGGACGGGCTCTTCCCTTCTAGCCAGTTGGCGAGACGTTGATGGCGGTCCTTCATGGTCCGCTCTGACATGTTGCCGCAAAACGCACAGTCCTTCTCCACGTGCGTCTTGTCCTCATGTAGGCAGTAAAGACAAAAAGAGTGTTCGTCCTCCTTGAAGACGTTCTGCAGCTGGCATCCAGGGCAGACCCTGAACAGCTTTCCGGGCGTCGAGCTTCCCTTCTCCTGGGCCATGACCGGGCCTGAGAAACTTCTGGAGTCCTCCAAAAGCGTAGCTCGACGAAATCTTCACCCTTGAGGGGCGCAGACGAATCCGACACGGGTCCCCGTTGATCGGATGGAGAGTCGGTGGAGCTTGAGGCTCTTTTGACCGAAAAAACGAAGTTTTTGAGAAAAAACGTGAAAAAAATAGCACTAACGCTCGAGAGCAATAGCACGAGGATCCCAACACATGAACGTGCGGTAAAAATCTGAAGATGGCTGCCAGAGGCGGGGCTTAGGTAGAGGGCAGTCATTGGCTGTGGTCAGTATGACGCAGAGATCAGTGATTGGTTATTACTACGAAAGACAGATCAGAAACGAAACTGATACTGGTTTTTTCTTTACCGAGGATTCCCAGCCTGACGACGGGGAATATTCATGAGCATGTGAATCCATGCCAGACCCCATGCTGGAGAAAGAAGAAATAACCATAGGTGATGAAGAAGGTACAGGAAAAGATGGGGAAGAAAGAGATAGAGAATGAATGGCCTCATTACATGTTCACTGCATTACCACTCCACCAAATTACGGGTTTGGAGGTAAGGTGGAGGAAAACCCTCCAGCAGAATGCTGTAGGTAATTCCTCCTCCTTAACATAAAGAAACTGCCAAATTGGCAGAATTACTGCTGATGGCAATTCCGCCAAAATCCCCATCGAGTCCTATGAGCTCCAATAAACAAGGACCAACAGCGCCTACCACCACTTGTAATATAGTGATAATTTTGGCAGACCAAGTGGCGGTAAAGGTAAATCCGTTTGGTGATATTCCGGCAGATTTACTGCCAAAATACCACCGAACTTGTAATGAGGCCCCATGACTCTGATCCTGACAAACTAAATGGCTAGGAAGGATGGATCCAAAAAAGGGATCTTTTGCTTCTGATGAATGCAACAAGTCTGCATACAGAAACTAGTCAACACGTAACTAGGAAAACATCTGGGAATTATTATGGGATCTCTCACAATTATTAATTAGAAAACTATACACATACGGTAGTTGAATAAAACAGAATACAATCTCCCTTTGAATGTATAGGAGTATTTTGTTCATTTGGTCCCTTGTTGGTGATCTCTATTTGGACATGATTGGGTAAGGCTGCACCCCACCTTTTTTAGATAGAGGTCCCATACAACATCCTATAAGGATAGAGATTACAAATAGAGACAGCTGACTTATTTTAAAGTCTGTGATAGGACATCTTTTGTTAAATAACATATGTTCCTTTTTGGAGTTACACATTTCAAAACCTATATAGGGGTTATAGTAACTCTTCAATTGGCCCTTAGTAAGTGGGCATCTGCTTAATTTTATTTTCAAATTTCTTTATTGGAATTTGTGTAATAAAACAGTGCCTCACTGGATCATACAGTCGCAGTAGTAATAGTCAGGACTACACAAAATAGGCCATTTGTGAATTAACGATTAAATAGAAATAACGAAACAATAACAATGTTAACAACATGAACAAGTCTCCGTGTGGTCGATGATCCAAGCAACAAGGGGGGGTCAAGCAGCAGAAGAGCACAGGTTAGGTACCGTGCTAGTGATCCGTTTCAGGTATCGTGTGTCAACAGGGGTCAGTAGCTCAAGGGGGTTTATCGTCATTGGAGGGGTTGAGTAAGGCCCAAGTAAGAGTTTTCCAGGCAGCGAGTCCCAAGCTCGTGTTTTCAGGGGATGTGGTGAGGCCGTTCTCCCAAGCTGTGGTTTCTGCCCCTATCCATCGCTCCAGTTCGTTGTGCCATACCTGATATTGTGGGCCTCCGGGTCGCTTCCAAGCCATAGCAATGGTCCTTTTGACCAGAATGCATGCCAGGTCCATGAGCTTGACTGAGTGTTTAAACTTGGCCAGTCTGGGGTATGTTCCAAGAAGGCACTCCTTCGGGGTCCATTCATATCTGGTTATGCCTGCCTCTCTGCATAGGAGTTCCACTCTCGCCCATAGTCGCCGGACCTGGACACATCCCCAGAACATGTGTAAGAGATTTGCTTCATCTCTGCCACACCATGGGCAGTTATGGTGGGGTAGCTTATATATTTTGGCTATTCTGAGTGGTGTCAAGTAAGATCGGTATAACATGTTGAGTTGTATCAGTTTAAATCTAGAATTTCTGGATACCGCATTAGGGAACGCTAGTGCTCTACCCCATTCGGTTTCAGACAGTTCGTGACCCAGGTCCCTCTCCCATTTGGTTTTGAGGTCCTGACTGCGGGGGTTGGGCCTGTCTATTAGGTGACTATATATGCGGGACACAGGCCTCCATCCATCCGCCAAGCTGTATAGGTGTGTTATGAAGGTGTCGGTTTCGGGCTCCTCGGGCCATGTGTCCCATTTAGTCCTAGCCAATTTGCGGATCCTTATGTACCAAAGGAATTGACCAGCCGGGACGCCAACATCTGATTGCAAGGAGGGGAAATCCCGGAAGGTGCCCTCATTGTATAGATCCCCCCAAGTGTATACTCCCAGCCTTTCCCAGTGTCGGATGGAGGGGAGGTCCACCGAGTTCTGGCATAGGTCGGCTAAGAGTGGTATGTCCGGGTTGTAACTGTGTTTCAGGTGGAGAAGGCTCATAACCCTTTGCCATACCTGACGACCCAGGGTAGCTAAGAAAGGAATCCCGTCCATAAGACGTTGAGGGGCCCAAATGAGTTCATTTAACCGGATTGGAGCAATCGGGTGCTGTAAAAGCAGGGTTTCGGGGGTAACATCATCGGCTAGCCATTTAGCCACAAAGCTTAGTTGGGCAGCCAGGTAGTAACGTTCCAGGTCAGGGAGCCGAATGCCTCCTTGTTCGTAGGGGAGGGTCAGCGTGGATAATGCAAATTTGTGCCTACTAGTTCCCCACAGGAAGTCTTTAAGTATCCTCCCTAAGAGACGGAAGAAGGGAGTTCTAATGTAGTAGAAAATATTTTGAAACCCATAGAGAAATCTGGGGAGAACAATCATCTTAATGATGGAAGCCCTACCCATCATGGATAGGGGGAGGCGAGCCCAAAACCCAATTGACTTGCGCAAGGGAGGCAGCGCCGCTACCGTGTTGTTGGCATGTATGAGTTCAGGCGTATGATAAATATTGATGCCCAGATAGCGGAACGTGGTGGGGCACCAACCTATGCCTAGTGAGGGGAGGTCATCTATGTGTGTATTCCGGAGGGCACCCAACGGAAACAGACAAGACTTGTGTCTGCTAAAGTGTATGCCTGATACCTTGGCAAAGTTGCCGAGGACCTCCAACATGGTTGGGACATTCAACAGTGGGTCCCTCACATAAAGGAGGACATCGTCCGCATATAGGGAAATTATGTGATCCACCCCGTCAATCCTTATGCCAGCGTCAAAGAGTTGTTTTCTAAAGAAAATGGCAATGGGTTCAAGCCCGATTATATATAGCATGGGGGAGAGCGGGCAGCCCTGCCTTGTGCCCCTTTGTATGTCCCATTCCGTGGAGATGAGCCGACCAGTTTTCACCCGAGCTCGCGGCTTGGTGTAGAGGACTGTGATCCATCGAATGAATCGTTCTCCGAAACCAAACTCCCTAAGTACCGCAATCAGCCATTCCCAGAAAATTGAATCGAACGCTTTGATGGCGTCCAAAGAAAGCAAAGCGTGGGATTTCCCTGTATGAGTGGGATGTGACAGTATGTGTTGTAATCTACGTAGATTGGCAGTGGTGTTACGGCCCGGCACAAAGCCGCTTTGGTCGGGGTGCACCACCTCACCAATCACCCTGGACAGCCGCTTGGCCAGAATGGTTGTGAGGATTTTAACATCATAATTGAGCATAGCGAGAGGGCGATAGGAGTCACAGTCATCTGCAGGCTTACCAGGCTTGAGGAGCGGAACCACCAAGGTCTCACGCATGCTCCCGGGCAGGATGCCCGATTCATAGGCTTCTAGGAACACCTCGTGTAGTAGCGGGGACAGTTCCGGCTCGTAGGTTTTGTAAAATTCGGCAGGTAGCCCATCACTACCCGGAGCCTTGCAGGTGGCCAGGGACTCGATGGCGTCTTTTATGTCATCTATGTTGATTTCAGCATCTAGAGCCTCCTTGCATGGCAACGGGAGTGGGGGCAGTCCAATTTCGTCCAGGGTGTTTGAGATTTCCTCGGAGGGCACCACATCAGTATGGGAGTATAGTCGGGTATAGAACTGCCCGAAGGTGTTATTAATTCCCTGTTGGGACCGTTGTAGCGTGCCATCAGCATCTCTTAGGGCTGTGGTCGAGTGCTTAGGGTGTTCTTTCCTGCACAGCCAGGCGAGTAGTCTACCAGGTTTGTCAGCGTGGGCGTGTGTTTTGTTGGTTCTGGTAATGTAATCAAATTTGGCAAGTCTGTCCCAGGCTTCCTTGCAGGCGGCCCTGGTACTGGCCAGCTTGTCCTCCTGTGGTTGGGGGTCCAGGGTGTTGGATTCTAGCTGTTCTATTTCAGATTCTAGTAGTTCGAGTTCGGTTCTTAGGTGTTTCCTCATGCCTCCAGCCTTTGCTATGACCTCTCCCCTTACAACCACTTTGAGAGCGTCCCAGACCGTGCTTAGGTGGTCAACACTGTCCTTGTTCTCACAGATGTAGTTCACTAGAGATTCTCTGAGGCTTTCCCTGAACTCTGAGTCTTTAAGTGCCTCAGTGGGCATCCTCCATGTGGGTATGGGAGAACTGGGTCCAGTGATGTTCCATTCAATTATCAGGGGAGAGTGGTCGGAGATGGTGCGACCCAGGTAGTTAGAAGAGTCAATCTGGGGGAAGCTCTCTTTGCCGGTGAAGAGATAATCGATTCTGGTGTGAAGATTGTGTGGCGAGGAGTAAAAGGAGTAGCCCCGGTCCCCGGGGTGTTGTTCCCGCCAGATGTCTACCAGGTCTAGACGATTTAGCATGGTGTTCATGGCGGTGGTAGCGGTTGACGTGTCCGCCAAGGGGGGAGCCGACCTGTCAAGCACAGGGTCGCTGACGCAATTAAAGTCGCCACCCCAAATAAGGAATGCATCTCTATAGGGTGCAATCTTTGTGTATAACATGGTGAGGTGCGCGGGGATGTTGTTGTTGGGGAGGTATGAATTGACAATACATATCTCTGTTTGTTCGATGTGGCCCAAGAGTATAACATACCTTCCATCAGGGTCTATTTCAGCTTTGGTAAGCTGGAAGGGGATGTGGGGACTGATCCAGGTGAATACCCCTCTAGCGAATTTGGAGTATGTGGACCCGAACCCCTGTCCACCCCAATATGATTTGAGTGCCGCCATGGATTCCTTGGTTAAGTGGGTTTCTTGTAATAGGGCCAACTCTATCCTTTTTCTGTGCAGATAGGATTTTATTCTGTTCCGGCGTGGATAAGTACCCAGACCCCTCACATTCCAGGTGGCGACCTTAAGGCGTGTGGGCATGATGGTGGCGAAGGGGCCGGGGCGATGGGCCCGAGGCAGTTTCAACCCTCCACGAGCCAGCTTCATGTGCTGAGCGGCTGCCCCCTGGGTCTGTACACCGCAATCTCCCTGCTGACCTTGATTGTTGCGTTGATGTGTTAATCGGAGACTTGTGAACAATTTTAACTTCCACTCGAACAGGTGGATTGAACAAGAAAGTTAACTGTGTGTTGCCCCCAGCAGCTGTTCTGGGAGGACAACGCTCGGGGGCTTCCGCTACCCATCGGCCTGTCCAGGTCATGTGGTGCGGTTGTGGTGTTGGCCTTGGGCCAGCCATGCTTGGGGTGGGGTGGGTTGTGACGATATCCGTGGGGTGGTCCGTAGGGCTCCCGTCCTTAAAAGAGCCAATCAATCGTTGCTGTATGAAGATCTATTTGGGTTCAGCCGTTGGGTGTCAAGATGTGATCCTCTCCCTCAGCCAAATTGTTGTGCTCCATCCACATAGTGGCTGCTGCCGGGGTCTCCATGTAGACGGCTTTGCCTTTGTATAGTATTTTGAGGCGCGAGGGATACAGGAGCATGTATTTGAGGGCGAGCTTCCGCAGTTGGGCTTTGACAGGTATGAATGAGTTCCTGGCTCGCTGCACTTGTGGGGTATAGTCGGGATAGATTACGATCTTGGAGCCATCGCGTCTGATCTCGCCTCCGTCCCTCGAGAATTTGAGGATCGTCTCTCTGTCGCGAAAGTTTAAGATCTTGGCGATCATCGGGCGAGGGTGTGATCCCGGAGGGGGTCGCTTTTGTAGGGCGCGGTGGGCTCTCTCGACAGAGAAGCCCTGTGTGAGCTTGCCAGCTCCGATTTCCTGTATTAGTAAGGACTCAATAAATTCTGTGGGGTCGATGCCTTCCATCCCCTCAGGAACGCCGAGGACTCTGATGTTATTGCGGCGAGCCCTCCCCTCTGCTTCCTCTGATCTCGCTTCAAGATGAGCCACTTGTCTCTCAAGTGTGATGACTTTTTGCTTTAAGTCCTTGGCAGTGTCCGTGGTGTCCTGTAGGTTTGTTTCCACCTTATCTATTCTTTCTGCTAGGTTGCGGGCGTCCTGACGGATGAGCTGTATGTCCACCTTGAGTTCATCTATCCTAGTCTCCATGCACGTCTGGAGTGCTGCGATAGCCTGTAGCACTTGGGTGTTGCTGGGGTCGGCAGCGTTTGTTGGGGGTTCTGTCTGTGTGGGGATCTCGTGTTGGCCGGGCTGTTTGGATTTAGCCCCCGAGAACGAGTCCATGATTGATGTACCCCTGTTCTTGTTGCGTGAGGTAGACATTTGTCCTTCCTGGTATTGTGACAGCAGGGATGAGCCACCAAACGGTCCCTAGGCAGTGTAAAAACAATGTGAGCCACACCGAACTGCGCGTTTCAGATTTCGGTGGTATCCTTTGGTAGCGCCGGTGGGCGCAAGGGGGTGTAGGTAGTTGCGTGGCCCAATGCAGGATATTCCCTCAGCAGGACAACGGGGTGCACAGCGATCCCCTGGCACACCGGGCCGCTATCCCGCAGCCCCACTGGGCCCTGCCGTCCGTGACTCAGGCGTGTTCCGGCTCTCAAGCGTTGGGTCAGGGTTTACAGTCTTACCGGTGCTTCTGTGCCTGTGCTGTTCGCTCACCAGCCGCCCGGTTATCTGTTCAGGATGGGAGGAGGAGGGACCTGCGCAGCTCGCCGCGGCGACAGGGGCCTGCTTAGGTCTCCGCCGCCCCAACACGCGGAGCTCCTCGCCGACGGGGTCTCCCACGTGGTGGCCGCTGCCCGTTCGCACTCCGTGTCTCCTCCGCGGCGATCGCGGAGCCGGGAATATGGCTCCGTCCGCTCCCCCGGGCAATGCGGAGGTTCTTTCAGGTGCTTGAGGGCCCCCAGCAGCAGGGTGCAAAGGCGTCCGGTCTTTCCACTCCGAGACAGGGGGGGCGGCGCCCGATGGATTATCTCCCCGCTGCCTCGCTGCCTCGCTGCCAGCTTGGCCCGTCCTCCGTCAAGCCTCGCCGCCGTCCGCCATCTTGTTTCGCCTGGGGGCAGCAGTACGAAGGCCGCGTTTTCGGGAACGCCGGTTCCGATTCCTCTCGTTCCAGCGCCGATCGGGGTCGGAATCGCCTCCCCCTCCTGGGTGTGAGTTTGGCTCTTGGTTGGGTCGGGAATATAGGTCGAGTAAAGGATCTGGGCCAGGATCGGGACGGGAGCTCCACACAGTCACGTCTTTACGCCATCAGCGCTGGCCACCTGGGCATCTGCTTAAACCATGTCATGTTCACATTGTCCTGCTCACAGGGACCCGTTGCAGCAGCCCCGCCAGCAGAGATATCTGGACAGATATCAGGCTTGTCAAACGTATTTCTGTTCATTGAAAAGTCTGTCCTCTTTTGTTGTGGACTGCCACTCATAGTTTTTGCTGGCATTTCAGCAGGTTCCAGGTGTAAGAATATGTTACTTACCATTAACTCCTGTTCTCAAGCATTGGTATCTTTCATAGGTTCACATAAGGTTGGAATATTCCCTGTAAGGCTGGTTTAATTTAGAAGATGATAGAAACTACATTCACTTTAGTATTCTCTCAGTGTTGACTTGGGTAGTTTCCCTTCAGACAATAGGCAGTGCCTCACATAGCTCCACCGCTGGAGACTATCTTCAGATTCGTAGAACGCATGTAATAGGGCCAAGATGAGCAACATGTGGGGCAGGCGGGTGGGTTGCATGTGAATCTATGAAAGATACCAATGCTGGAGAACAGGAGTTACAGGTAAGTAACATATTCCTTCTCCATCATGGGATCTTTCATAGATTCAGAAGCTGTCTGAATAGATTAACTAGGGTAAAAAAATATATGTAATGGGAAGCCCTAAAACTTAGCGCAAGCAGAACAGACAGGCTGGGAAATCCTGCGCCCAATAACGGAAATAGTCAAAGTTAATGGCAAAAACAAATCTTTGTTCCAAAAAAACAACAGCATATATTCCTTCAGAACAAACTGTCACGCACTTAGAGGATACGGTCAACCTCATGAATTAACTAGAAGAAAATGATCCATATACAGTACAATCCATATCGGACAATATCAACATCATAATGGATCTATCAGAAGAAGCCAAACTTAGACCAAAATCTAAATTCACTCCCCACCTCATGTCAGATAATGCTATAGACATTTTCCACAAGGTAACCACTAAAGACCTCAGAAACAACTATCTTGCACGCAAAAATCTAACATAATTTTACTCTGAAAGAAAAATCGGAACTGGTACAACTGAGCAAAAATCCAGAAATCACCATAAAGAAAGCAGATAAAGGAGGCAATATAGTCCTAATGAAAACATCAGATTACCTTAAATCAGCAAATGAACATCTGCAACAAACAGAATGCTATGAAAAACTACCAAATAACCCACTCAAAAAACATGTGGAGAACTGGAGAGTAATGACAACACACTGGCTGGAAAAAGGACTTCTATTATCTGTTCAATCCACATCCGATATTGGGCACCATTTATTTCATACCAAAAATACATAAACCATACGACAAATTTCCATTATGCAGACCTATAATTAATAGCATCAGCTCAATAACGGAACCCATATCCCAATATATTGATACAGATTTACATCCACCAGTCACAGGACTAGCATCATATATCAAAGACACAAAGCATGTCATCCAACAGCTGTAATAGGTTACCTGGGAAGATTTTAGAATAGTAATATTAGATGTATCATCCTTGTATACCAGCATATTACACAAAAAAGGACTGGAAACCACCAACTATTTCTTGAAAACCAGGTCTGTTTCTTATCTAAAACAAAACAAAATGCTACTTGAAATGCTACAATTCACACTTCACAATAAATATATTCACCTTTGATGGACAATTATACAGGCAAAATCAGGGCACAGCAATGGGTGCTAAATATGCTCCCTCATATGCAAATCTATATATGGGACATTTCAAAATAGAGCATGCCTGGCAACACATAGTATTCACCATAGACAACAGAGTTATATATTGGGGTTGTTATATTGACAATGTGCTCATTATTTGGAGACGAGGCAAAAAAGAATTGGAAGACTACTACAACTACTTGAATCAGAATCAATACAACCTAAAATTCACCCTCACAGAGAGCACATCATCCACCAACTTTCTGGATCTTAATCTTTACATCAAAAATGATTGCATTCATGCTACACTTTTTGTCAAACCTACGGCAGTCAATTCAATACTCCATGCAACCAGCAAGCATCCAACTCATGTAATTCAGATTATTCCATTTGGGGAACTTCTACGTATCAAGAGGAATTGCACGGAAGAAGAAGAATTTGAAAAACATGCGCAAAATTCCATCAAGAAATCTATGCAAGAGGATATTCTTATTCACATCTTAAGAAAATCTATCAAAAGACAAAATTAAGAACAAGAGCGGAACTACTCAATAAAAAATCAATTCCGAGCTCTAGAATGCATTCAAACAAAGTGAGGTTTATAACAATGTATAGTTCTAATACTAAATCCATGAGAAAGATATTGACAAAAAATTGGCATATCCTCAAGTCAGATGAAGACATTTCAGGATTCTTAGACGATACAGCATGTTTTACCTTCTGCAAAGCCAGCAATCTCAATGACTTAGTCATTCACATTTTACAAGAAAGAGCAAAGAAACAGTACTGCCACAACTCTGGAACAAACCAACATTAAAAAGCAATTATAAATGCGGCAAATGCATAGCATGTCCTCATTCTATAAATGGCAAAAAGAAAATACAATTGCCAAATGGAACCAAGAAAAAACAAATCAATTCATCAATTGCAATTCTAAGAACGTAACATATGCCATACAATGCATATGTCTGAAAACATATGTGGGAAGCACCACAAGACCTTTAAAAAACAGAATTCGAGAAAATCTACGTACTATGGAGAAAGAAGACACAAAAAGTCTATTAGGCTACCATGCCCAACAACACCACCACGGAGAGGCAAAAGATATGATTACATTCTGTGGAAATGAAAAAAATCAATCCCCCACCACGAGGTGGCAACATGGTAAAACTATTGAGATCAAAAGAAGCTAAATGGATTTGTTTAATGGACTGCTGCTAGACAGGATTAAATGAAGATTTGGAAATTACTAATTTACTTTAAATCCATTTAGGACTGAACCAAAAACAAAGAAATTTAAATATGATGATATATAAGATGCTAATTATAATAACTGCATGTACATTCCTAATGGGACATGCTATATAATTTTGCCAGTTTGGCCCCTTAAAATACATAGTGTATACATATTCATAAACGCACTGTTCTTACATTTCCAAAAAAAAGGTACAACATGCTCCGCCAAGAATTTAGATGCACACAAACATTCTTTAAGTCCAGAGTAATATTTGGGAAGCTAATTATGCAATTGAATTCAAGGGAAGGCGATCATAAAGTCAGCTAAATATAAAAAGATAAGAACAAAATCTTGTCATGACCCACAGGACACGCCCCTTTTGGTCTTCCTGGTCCTTATCGCAACGGGCCTTGCATTCCTTGACATTCCCAACATGGCCGTCCAGCGTTACACGCCTTCTGTGGTCTATACGTTGGACGTAACGTATTCTACTAATAGACCGCACCCCCGCGGCTCCGCACGTCTCAATGCTATTGCCAAGTAGCGATCAGACGTGTGCTCCGTAGTTTGCTGTATTGCTTTCCTGGTTCCTAGCTTTTCTTCTTCCATTCCTTGCCCCCTTCCCTTTCCTCTTGCTTCCTGGACTCGTGCGTCATCAGCACGTCTTCTTCGTTTCCCGGATCCCCGGATTGCTGCATCTCGGAATCTTAAACGCACGCTGGAGTCGGAAGAGACTCGCTCAGCCTTATTCAAGTCCAGGTCTGTCCGCAAGAAGACACCGCCCACGGAATCCAGCAAGGATCGGTCTCAGGTGAGAAGGGTGGAACTCCGTGACAGTTTGAGACGCCTACCGACCGCACTCGAAGTCGACATGGAAGCGGCCGTCCAGGACCTGATGCAAGGTATGCAAGAATTAACCACTGAGGTGCAGAATTTAAAGGCGGAAAACGCTGCTCTCAAGCAATTAGTTCTATCCCGTGATTCAGCTGCAAAAGAAAGTGTGTTACTGGGCGGCATTGTTGACAAATACGATGGGTTGGCAAAACCCTTCGTGGATTCCTGGACTCATGTTTGGTTCACTTTACATTTAAGCCCTATTACTTTTCCACTCCCAGGGCTAAGGTGGGTTTCATAATCTCTCACCTTTCCGGAAATGCTTTAACCTGGGCTACACCCCTAGTTAACTCCGGCGACGCTCTCCTAGATGACTACGATGGTTTCATACGGGCCCTAAAGACCATGTTCGATCGCCCAGAGCAGGTCTTTAGTGCCCAAGAACGCCTCTTAGACTTTCAGCAGGGATCCCAGGATGTGCTCACGTATGTAACCTGATTCAAGCAATTGGTCAAGGAAGCTGATTGGTCTCCAGAGGCAGGTTTTACCCTTTTAGGAGAGGACTAAGTGAGGAGATTAAAGATGAGTTAGCCAGAGTGGCCCGGCCAAACTCATTCCAGGCTCTTATGGACCTTGCCATGCAAATAGACTTTCACATCCAGGAAAGGAAGGCAGAGAAGAAAAAGTCTAGAGGAAACCCTCCGAAGGTGTCCTTTGAGAATACCTCCAAATCTGACACAAACCCAGAATCAGTCACCGAACCAGAACCCATGCAGATAGGAGCCTTCTGTGGACCCATATCCCCGCAAGAAAGGATGAGAAGGTGTCATCTGCCGTCAGGGCCATAGCCGAAATTGGCGGATGTTTCCGCGTTGGAGCTAGAGACACAGAGGTAGGGTGTTTTACTCCTTTCTCTGTGTTCTTGCTACCAGCCCCAGTTACGTGACGCAGCGCCGCTGGGAGTATTTAACTCCCCGCCTCCTGGTAGACGCTGCGTTGCAACCCACTTTGGACGCTTCCTGTTTCCGGGTTTTCTCGCTCCGATCCTCTGCCATCCACTTTTCGGATCTGCCAGAGGGTTTTCCTGTCCACCTGTGTTCCTGCTTCTTTCCTCGGAATGCTACTCCTCGCTTCTATTTCCTTCCTGTCCTCCGGCGGTACTCCGGTGTGCTTTATCCGTTTCTCTCCCTCCGATTTCTGATTTCGGGAATCCTTTCCGTACTCTCTTTCTGCTGGGCTCCTCTGAGCTGTGCTTGTCGCATACCCTTGATTTCATCTTCCTGGAACCAGTGCCATATCTTCAAACTTCTACAAGGAGCTTCCGTCTTCCCAGACTCTGCTACTCCTTGGTTTAGACTGTTGGAGATCTTCTACTCTGCCATCCGCCTCGCTCCATTGCTCTCATCAGCGATTATCCTGTCATCCGGATTAGAAGAGTCAACACTACACCTCAGGGTTTTTTCCCTTTCGGGTTTTTCCCTGATTCCTAGCTTGGTTCCGGAAAGGGAGTCACGGGACAGCTGTTTATCCAGCAGTCACTGTGGCTTCCCTCCGTGACAAGCACATTCATCTTAAGAAGGGAAGAGACTACCTTGCACGACGATGCCTACAAGAGACCGACAACTCAAGTGAGGAGAGTGTGCTTGCGGGGGAGAAAGAGTTTGAATTGCACCACTCATCACAAATTGCAACGCCAAAAGCTTCAAAGATGTCTGCTGAGGATCAGGTTCAAGAGCTGTGGAAAGCTTTTCAAGCAATGTCTCAGGAGCTACAAGGAGTAAAGACCGAGAATGCTCTTCTTAAACAGATGGTATCAGCTAGAGAACTCTCATCAAAGAAGGATTAATACAGGGTTGTGCATGTATTGTGCCTCAGACAAACACTTAGTTAGAGAATGCCCTCTGGCCCCTCCTCAGCGTTCGGGAAATGCCAACTCCCGATCCTAGATGGAGCAGGGCTTCGGGAGAGAGATGTTTGCTCCACATCAATTCCATCCTTGAACTCTCCTGGACAAAACAATCTAGTGATAGTACAGGCCTTCCTATCAACCTCCGGGAATAAGATGTATCCTGTTTTGGCCTTGGTAGACTGCGGGGCTATGGGAATATTCATTGATCAAGATTGGGTTTTTAGTCACCACATCCCATACGAAACACGAAGCATCATGCAGCCGGTGGAAGCGATCGATGGAATACCCCTCACTTCGGGGCCCATAAGCCTGCAGACCAAAGAGATCCAGCTTTCAATTAACCACCACCAAGAGCGGATTCGATTCGACATTATTAAGTCAGCTCATTACCCCATGGTACTGGGCATGCCCTATGTTAGGGAGAATTCTCTGTTTAGGCTGAATTTCCTAACGTATTGAGTCCCCCAGCAGCTTTGCTGGATTTTTGGGGTTTATTTTTTTCTCCTGCCAAGAGTGAGACTCTTTACCCTCACTCTTGGACATGATTTGAGTGTATTCCTTTGACTCTAGATGTGTTTAATGGGCTATGGGGTCTTTTACTACATAGGACTGTGTGTGTTTACACAGCACTCTCAGTGCAGTAACACAGGGGTTTCATAGTGACCCCCCAGTATAGACTCCATACCCTGGGACTAACTACTGTCTCCCAGGGCATGTAAAGTCACCATTGACTTTACTAGTCTTGAATTCTGAACAGAACCAGTACAAACCATCATATTGTGGACGTACTGGCTGGGGCAATTCGATTGCCCCGGGGTCTGTTAGTCGAGGGGGCACGTCTCCACCCCCCCTGATCGAGTTTTGGCTGGTGGCAGTGGATACTACTTTTTATATTCAACCGCAAATATTTCTCTATGGGATTTTCCCATTGTTCGAGGCTACTATCTTTATTATTTAATTAAGATAGCCTCGAACATACCGCCGGTTTATTTAATTATTACTAATTCTCCGGTTGGTATTTCTTGCCAAAACTAGGTTCTAAAATGGCATTTGTGCTCTCTTCTGTGACTCCAACCCAAGTCGAGCCCTTTGTTCCACTTTTTTGGCGGGCTTCTCCACAGAAGCCCTCCAAAGTGGTGCCACTCTGTCTGGGGTGCTTAGGGGGTGTGGAGGGGGATTTAGGCACCCTGGACTGAGTTGCCTAGACAACTCAAGTCGCACTCCGTCCTGATTGGCCCAAGTGGTGAGCCAGCCGGCTCACCACTTAGCATGTTTGAGTGACAGCTAGGCTGAGTGAATGGGGGTTTTCTGCATAAAAGCAGGGCTTTGGGGACTGGAACTTCAGAAGTCGCCACAGGACCTAAGAATCTGACGAGGGAGAAGCTGAGCCGACCTGCTACAACGACACCACCGGTGGAGCCCTGCGGAACCGTCTCACCACTTTTCCCAACGACAGATCTCCCGCCGGAGAGTCTTCTTCCTTTGACTGGTGGGGATAACCATTTTCACCGTCTTTTCGCCTTCCCGACGCATCTCGTGGCCGCCTTGCCTGTGCCAAGCACCCCGGCAACCGGAATACCACGTTTTACCACGACCGCAAAATAAAGGGTAATACCTTTAACCGGAAAACTCCACGGCTGGTCTCTTCCCTGGCAGTGCAACGACCTTCATCTTTCCTCCAAGTCGAGATCTTCTCTTCCTCTGGACGACGCAGAGACGTGCACCCACTGCCAGGAACAACTGCCACCGCTGGGGGATCCTTCCCACTTAAGGTACCGTGTTCTGCCTGGCTTCCCTTGCCACCGACTGTACGGGGTAGATTTAGCCCCCGGCTTTCGAACCTGGGTTAGCCTGGGACATCCTGGCTAAACTTTTCTGAGCCTCTCTACACTCTTTTCAAACTCTCTGCAAGACTTCCAAAGCCTAGTGTAACTGTGTGATCTTGGGTGCCTTTGTGCTCTGCTCTCTCTAAGAGTGGGCCCAGCCTATGGACTTTGGCTCACCAGTGACTTTTTGCTCTTCTGCCTTGCTAAAAGTGTTCCTATATCTTAGAGTGGTGTATCTTCACATATTCTGCCTTTTTCCCTCCCTTTTTCATGAACTTCTTGGAGTGCCATCTATAGTTAAGCACTCACCTCTGTCTGGAAGTAAGTGGTGTTAACTAAGACTTGTCTGATAAGGAATACGGGTTGTATATATCATAATAGTAACTGTGTTTAGAGTGTTTTACAATACGAGTGCTGGAGTGTTTCAAACAGTGTGTTTTTAAATAAATAATTATATACTTTGATACCAAAGCTCTGGTCAGTGTTTGCTTGTGCTATTGTGTCTGAGTGCCTATTGTGTATACTTTGCATACTGCCTACCTCTTCTTGAGGGAAGTCACACTGCTGAGCCACAGCTACCAGGTAAATCTGGGTGATGCAGACTGCTACCAAGTGGGTTTACTGCTAACACCTGTAGTCATAAATCTTTTGCAGTGTTCCCAAAGGGAACTGCACAGGTTTCTGCCTAACACCCTGGTTACTGAAACACAATCCGTATATCAATTGGACAGCAGGATCACTATTCCTTGGCTCAGAGTTTTGTATGTCTCTCTGTCTAATCCTGGACCCCTCATTTACCCCTTGCAAAGAACCACCAATAGACCATCAAGCACCTCTCATGGTTTCCAATATCGTGCAGGTTCCTAAGGCCTATCAGGGATTTGTTGATGTGTTCTCAACTGCCATAGTCCAGGCCTTACCCCCTCACAGGCCTGAAGACTGCGCCATAGACACGGATCCCTCAGCAGTGATTCGCTTTGGCAGGATGTTCATCCTTTCCGAACCTGAGAAAAAGGCCCTCCGAGAATACTTGGATACCAACCTTGAGAATGGCACCATAAGACCTTCAAAATCTCCAGCCGGAGCTTCATTGTTCTTTGTTCCTAAGAAGGACACGAAGGAACTCAGACCCTGCCTCGATTATCGTGGATTAAATCAATGCACCCTCAAGGACCGCTACCCTTTACCCTTAATCTCGGATATCCTGGAAGCAGTCAGAGGCGCTGTGATTTTCACGAAACTGGACCTCCGGGATGCCTATCATTTGATTTGTATTCGGGAAGGAGGTGAATGGAAAACAGCATTCAAAACACCCTTTGGTCACTTTGAATATCTGGACATGCCCTTTGGATTAGCTAATTCCCCAGCAGTCTTTCAACGTTTTATGGACAGGGTGTTCTCTGACATGCTATTCTTCTTCGTCATCGTCTACCTGGACGACATTTTGATCTACTCCAAGGACCTTCTAAAGCATGAAGAGCATGTAAAGGCAGTACTACAACGACTCCGTGAACATAAACTCTTGGCCAAACACGAGAAATGTCTGTTTCACGTTGCTTCTGTTCATTACCTAGGATTTATCCTTACTCCAGAGGGAATTGGCATGGACCTTTCAAAGGTAAAGACTATATTATCCTGGCCTGCTCCCACGTCCGTGAAACAAGTTCAAGCCTTCCTCGGGCTTGCCAATTTCTACCAGAAGTTTATACCAACCTTCTCTGAGATTGTTCAACCGATTGTTGCTCTCCTGAAGAAAGACACCCCCTTTGTCTGGTCTAAACCACAAGATAAGGCATTCCAACTCTTGAAGACAAGATTTACTCAATCCCCCATTCTGGCCCAACCCGACATTGATCGACCATTCCTTGTGGAAACGGATGCCTCTAACTACGCCATTGGAGCGGTGTTGAAGCAAGAATTTGAGGATAAACTAGAACACCCCATTGCTTACCTTTCACGAACCCTGACTCCCAGTGAGACACACTACTCAGTCCTGGAAAAAGAACTTTTAGCCAACCACCAAGCCTTCACTTAGTGGCGACATCTACTCCTGGGAGCTAGATATCCAGTCCAGGTCCGCATGGACCACCGAAATCTTCAAATTCTACAGTCATTAGAGTGTCGGAACAGTCGTCAGGCTCGTTGGGCTTTCTTCTTTGCCCAGTACCAGTTCCACATCACTCATGTTCCTGGATCACAAAACTTGATTGCTGACGTCTTATCTCGACGGCCTGACAATGAAACTACCGAAGATAAGGCCTATCCTAAGATGTTTCCCCACACGATTTTTGTAGCTCAAGCAGTCAATCTCCTGGAAGAAATCCGAGTACAAACCCAATCCTCTGAACTCTGGAATAATATTTCAAGAAAGAATCAATGGAACTTGAGAGCCAAGGAAGGATATTTGTTCAAGAACAACGCTCTGCTCATTCCTACACAAAAATTACAACAAAGAATAATAAACCTCTGTCATGATACCCTTCACTCCAGACATCGTGGCATCACCAACACCCTCCACCTCATACAAAGACAATTTTGGTGGCCTAAAATAAAGACTGACGTACAACTATACGTCCGAGCCTGTGCAATCTGTAGTCAGAATGAACATGACAAGAGGCCGGCGGGCCAACAAGGCCATGGGAATTTCTCGCTACAGACTTCATTGTGGAATTACCGCCTTCCAGAGGGTACACCACCATCATGGTCACCATTGACTTGTTCACTCATATGGATCATTTCACACCCCTCAGTAAACTACCATCCTCATCTGAACTGGCTGGAATCTTCCTGGAGCACATATTCCGCCTTCATGGACTTCCTTCCAAGATAATTTCTGATCGAGGACCTCAATACGTCTCAGAATTCTGGAAACACCTCTGTCAAATATTAGGAATCCAACGCGCTCTTTCATCAGGTTATCACCCTCAAACCAACGGGGCCACAGAACGTGCTAATCAGACTCTGGAACAATATCTTCGATGTTTTGCCACTAAGGTTCAGGATGACTGGTCGCTCCTGATACCCGTGGCTGAATTCGCCTATAACAATTCCGATCATTCAGCAGTTAAGACCAGTCCCTTTTATTGCAGCCAAGGATTCCATCCATCAGTTCTGCCCTCTGTTCTTCCACAACCCACACCGGTACCTACTGTCGACTCCTGGATTGAAACAATCATCAACATACATAAGGAGACCAAAGAGCACTTAGAGAAGGCCAGAACACAGACCAAGAGATATGCGGATTCCAAAAGAAGACCTGGGCCTTCTTATTCAGTTGGAGATCAAGTCTGGTTGTCCTCGAAATTACTACCCCGACATCTACGGCCAAACAAATTGGCCCCCCGGTATTATGGTCTGTTTTCCATCAAGGAAATTATAAACCAAGTCTCATACCGGCTCAAGCTACCAGAATCCTGGAAAAAGATTCACCCAGTTTTTCACACTTCCCTATTAAAACCTTACATTCAATCCTCCCGGAAATCCTGCAGACCCACTCCTGCGGTGGTGGACAATCAACTGGAATATGAAGTGTCCCGGATATGCGACTCCAGGTATAAACGGGGTCAGCTTCAATACCTGGTTTAATGGAAAGGATATCCCCCCAGTGAAAGATCTTGGGAACCACTTTCGAATCTGAATACCCCTCGATTGCTCAGAAGATACCACCGCATACACCCAGGTAAACCTGTAGGAACAGGTTTTCGGAGGAGGCATGCTGTCATGACCCACAGGACGCGCCCCTTTTGGTCTTCCTGGTCCTTATCACAACGGGCCTCGCATTCCCTGACACTCCCAACATGGCCGTCCAGCGTGACCTTCCGCGGTCTATACGTTGGACGTAACGTATTCTACTAATAGACCGCACCGCCGCAGCTCCGCGCGTCTCAATGCCATTGCCAAGTAGCGATCAGACGTGTGCTCCGTAGTTCGCTGTATTGCTTTCCTGGTTCCTAGCTTTTCTACTTCCATTCCTTGCCCCCTTCCCTTCCTCTTGCTTCCTAGACTGGTGCGCCATCAGCACGTCTTCTTCGTTTCCCGGATCCCCGGATTGCTGCATCCCGGAATCTTAAACGCACGCTGGAGTCGGAAGAGACTCACTCAGCCTTATTCAAGTCCAGGTCTGTCCGCAAGAAGACACTGCCCACGGAGTCCAGCAAGGATCGGTCTCAGGTGAGAAGGGGGGAACTCTGTGACAAATATATTAAGTTTAGATTTAGTAATCATTGTTATCTATATCTCAATTTAAAATGCAAGTTCGTATCAAACATCGGGGTCATTCAATTCAATCTGTATCCCGATCCAAAATGGCAGTTATGCAATGACATCATCGCACATAACTAGCGCGATTGAGGCATTGCGTAACTATAAAAAGGCGGCCAGCTTAAGTTAATGTGGTTATCATGCCGTGAACACCGTAATGAAAGACAAAACCACTCCAAACTCACAGGTAAGATGCAAGGAATTGTTAAATCAACCTTCCTTTAGAAATCTTAGTAAAGTCTGCAAAATTATTATGCATAGCAATATGTAATTTATACAATCTTTCTTTACCTTGTAGGAATCTAAATTTACTCACAGAGGATTATACACAATGTGGCACACACTAGCCCTAAACCTAACAAAGACCTGTTCAGATCACTACAAGAGAAGTAAGTAAGAGAAAATTATTTTGGCGCAGACAGAACTTAAGACATAAGTTACAAATGTTTGTAAATTGAGCATTTTCTGCAAATTAATTTTGGGGTCACTTTAACGTAGTCATACATTTTGTTACAGATTTAAAGTCAGAAATGACTAAATCCTCCTGAAGAACCGCTGTCATTTTCGAGTGGGGAAACACGTGCCGAGGAAAATGTATTATTTTTGAGAACTCCCATCTATGATATACTAATAGAGGCCAACATCTCAGAATTAAAGCGCAAAACTGAGCAATTGGGTATGAGGATCTTTTTCAATACAGTATTTATAAGAACCTGCAAAGGATAAATGACACATTACTTTGGCAACCAAGCCCAATTGAAATTGAAGAAAATAGATTATTAATTTTGGGAACACACCTCTATGATATACTAATAGAGGTCAACATTTCAGAATTATAAGCGCAAAACTGAGCAATTTATTTTGAAGACCTGTTTATATACAGTACATATAAGAGCCGGCAAAGGATCTATCTCACATTACCTTGGCAACCAAGCCTAATTGAAATGTAAGAGTTAAAAGAGTACATCAGAAAATGTCAACAAAGAAATGAACTGTGGCAACAAATAAACTAACAAAAGTGGCGCAATCTATCTGATCTCAATTGATTTATTACAAAGGTTAATGGCAAATTCTATTTATCAACAAACCATATAAAGTATGGACAGCTATGAGCACACAAGTCTCAAAAGCTCTCTGATCCTGCAATATGAAACATCAGGTTTTAACCACGAAATACTTCATCAATGAGGTCGCATCAGAAACTTAGTTGCAGAAACCTACGGAATTGAGGGATTGGTTAGGGGAATTTTCTACATACAGTTTATATATGGGTTAGTCTTTTCATTGGACATAACTATCTAATGGCCCAACCTTGGACCATCCCAAATTTGAGAACGGCAAGAAAGAGATCATCTTAGCAACAGGTAATTGGCTACTGCAACAGTAACAGGGCGGCATAATTTTGAGAGTTGTGATTGGATGGCATTGGTTTTACCAGCCTTGAACACTTGGCAGGTCATCAGCACATGAGCAATAAATAGTGGTAAAGGGAGCGTCATCAAGAACCTGCTTCTTCCAATTAAATACGATACCATCCCTTATTTCCTAGGCCACAGGCCAGGATAACTAGCTTTGAACTTGGCCTTGTCTGGCATCTCTTTTCTGAAAAAGTGTGGGGAAGGAAGGGAACCCATCAGTGTTTTGAGTTAATGAATGGACACAGTTCTCCAATTATAAGTCCTGTGTGAGACCATGTTCTGAATTATTCTGCTTAGGATTTTAGCTCACATTAATACAGGTGTCATTACTCTCTTTGGCCACTTGAGATTTGGTCGATCCATTCCTAATGCTGTATTAAGCTTTTAATTAATGGGCACCAGGCTTTCAAAGAATGTTTGTTCTCTACTTAATCTAAGAGAAATATGCCTCACGCTTGGGAATTATTATCTTCTGTTCTCTATTGTAACCATGCAGACATCCCTTTTCTAAAACAACCTTGGAAGGGGACATCGCAGTCTTCTTGATTGGCTTATGGCTATTCTCGGAGTGAAGAATTCCAATAGCACTAATACTAGTATGGCTGTTCAGAATTTCTTCCACCTCCTGTCATTTTAGTTTGTAGATCTGTTAACAATGTTATGGGCTCTGTCAGGGTCCCAATTTCCTCATCGTGGGCAAGTTGTATGTGCAGCAAGATGGGCCAGTTTTTGCACACATGCCACCCTCAATGGCCGTTATCAGATCAAGGACATACCATTTTGGAGCGTCATATGTCTTATTGCGCTCAGCTCCTCCTTTATGGCATTGAAGCTCTTCACTGTTGTGTTAATTATTTGGAACAGCGCCTATCTTGTAATTTGGAGCCATTTCGCATTTACAGCTGTCTGTATTCCAGGGAGGAAAATAGCTGAGAAATTCACTGCTGTTTTGCTGAACATTTTAAGCTCATCTGGTATGTCGTCGTAAGCATCCTCCGATTTTGCTGAAGAATAGTTTTCTCTTTTGTTGCAGGTAAGGGTGGTAGACCTTTCCCTTCTCAAATTTGCATCTATTTTAGGGAAGTTGGCAATTTGTAGGTCACTGTGGGGAACTATAAGAGCAAGGGTGTGCCTACTGTTACGAAGGAACAAAGCCCTCCCCAATTAGGAGGCAATTTCATATAGGCACTCAACCCACAATCCCAATAGTGGTCCATTTGTACAGCTGTTCCTACTTTCATTCCAGGAAAATCATACATTTTCATACACCCCTTGTTTTCTCCTACTTTTACTCTTCCCATATTTTCTTATGCATAGTGACACGTTTTCCACCAAGAGTATGTGTAGCAGACTTGCTTCACCCACATTAACATTCTGACATATTTGTCCCAATGCTTATGACAGTCGCCATTTATCTTGCGTACAATGACTCGTGGTTACTCTGTAAGCACTTCGGCCTTACAGAGCTGACCAGTCTGCCGATCCTACCTTCTTGCGTAAATATTTTACCTTTTATGTGAAGTTGACTTCTCTCCCAACACCAAAGGACGACTTTTCCCCTCTCATTATTGCAATTTAAAAATTGGTGTTCTTCAGTTATTATATCCCCGCTTCTCGGGCCCGATAATATACATTGTATTACTTAATTGTTTTGATTAGCATTGCTTGTGGTGGATACTGATTTTATAAAATGAATCTTTCATTTATTTCATTTTCACAGAGAATCTTTCTTTGTCACCCAAAGCATTGAGGCCTTCCACCCGTGAAACTGTCCTCTTGTCATCCATGTCGGCAAGTTATGTCAGGCAGTGTGCTAGGTGCACAGGCAATTCTGTGGCTACACACGTTCTGGAAACTCGCATGGAGTATGGAATGAGGGAAAACACATAGCAGCTCTCATCAGATATTCCTCTCCCCACCGTGCTCATGTGCTTATACCACAAGTTATTAGTCAGTGATAACCATATGGCATATAGCTACTCACATCTATAGAGTTTTCTATTATATTGCGTCTCACTCTTTTCATCTGGACATTCATTATAGGAGGGTTTCCTGCTCCCATATCATCCTCTTTTTTGCTTCTAGATACATTTTGATAATCTGCCTTAGGGACAGTGGAACATATCACTTCTCTCGTAACCAGGAAGACAATAAAACATAAAATATAAAAAATATTGCAATAAGCATAACAGCTAATTTGTCTACTCTTTGTAAATACAGAGTATTATTGTTTCTGAAAGATGAAAGCAAATATCTCACTGAGTTGAAAAGCCCCATTTTCTTTTTCTGGTAAGTCTCTACGCTGTCTCTGAAATGTTAATATCGACAAGAAACACTGCACAATTATCGCAAAAAGAACTCTTTTTCGGTCACCAAAAAGAGGGGCGAGAGGGAAGTTTCTGGTCTGCAAAGCAGGATAGGTATTGACTATGTAAGAGAAGACTGCAAATAATACCGTGTGTAAGGGCAACATTGAATGTCAGTATTTCCTCTCCTTGGGAAATTGCTATTTCTTTATTTGTACAGGTAAAATCCTTAGGAAAAATGTTTTTATTCAACTTTTTGCATTTGCTGATTGGAAATGATTAGTGAATTGTCTGTCTCAATCTGCTGGTTGCTGTTTGTTCCTTGTGGCTGATCGTGTCTGCATCCACGTCACCTCTTCTTCACCTTCAGATTGCAGGACTGGCGGCAGGGGGATCTGTCCTTTGTAGGATTTCACGTTTCTGAGGTGGAGCCAGCCTCGGCTTCCTTGGACTCATACTTCAGTGGGCGAGACCTCCTCAACGAGGTACAGTCCTTCAAAGCGTGGCTTGTGCCAGCGCCTTACAACATTTTTGATTAGAATGTTGTCGTCAGGATACAGGGCGGGGGGGTATGTAGTCATGCATTTCACTACCAAGCACATCAGCAGCATTACATGCGTCAGTTTGCGTTCGAGTGGGAAGAGCCAGAGGTATATGCATATGGCGTCCCGTCACCAGCTCGTGAGGAGTCAGGTGATGGTCCGAGTCAGGCTGATTGCGTAATGCAAATAGGGCTAAGGGTAGGCAATGGAGCCATCCTTTCTTCAGAGTCACTTTTAACTTCGCAATACGTTTTTTGAGAAGGCTGTTGAAGCACTCACAAATCCGGTTTGCCTGCGGGTGATAAGCGGAAGAGAATATATGCTTAATGCCCAATAGGATTGTGATGGGCTCAAAGACTTAATTTACAAAATGCGGTCCATTGTCAAAACGAAGGACTTCGCACACTCCCCATCTCGGGAAGACCTCACTGTTATAACGGTGCTCCAATCTACATAATGCTTGGTAGCGCGATCAAGAACACATTCATAACTTTTCCCGCGACTGCCCTTCCTCCTCGGAGGACGTTGCAGCATTTATTCCACACGCCACGTAGATGTGGTGTCATCAACAAAACATTACTCTTCTTCCCCATGAAACAAACAAATACATTCTACTCATGGTACAGTATTCAAGTCCTTACTCGCGCACATAGTCACTTAGCTTGTCTGGCAGCCTCAGAGCTGTTCTCGGGTGGTATAGGATGGGCAGCCATCTGGTCAGGCTCTGGAAGGGCTAGATGGCTGCGGTTTGGCTGATCGCTGTCCTGGGCTGCTACCAGGATGGATTCCAAGGGTTCCCTGCTCCCCCTCGTCCTCATCAGGGGGCCCCCTATCATAAAAACTGCCAGTCTGGTGCCAGCTCGCCATTTGTTCTTGCTCCCTTGTTGTCGGCCCTTTTTCAAGTCTGTCCCTGTCCCTTCCCAAGTCACTGCCTTCTTTCTACAATGTCTTGGGTACTTGTTTGAACCATGAGGCATTCCGGGTGAGTAGCTTCCCGTTTTTACTTGCTGTGACCATGGTTCCTTTTCGTTGCATCATAGTCCAGGGCACGGTCTCAAAGGTACTTGCTAGGTTTGTCCTCGATGGGTTGCTGAGGACTAGCACTTGGTCTCCTGCTTTGGTGTGTGACTTCCTGGCTCATCGCTTGAGACTCGTGTTCATTCCTCCTCATTCTCCTCTCACATGTTTTCCTCTTGTCTATCGACTTGGCTTTGTTCCGGCTGTGGTGTGGTATAGAGGATCGTAGCATGGCCCGAAACATATCAGCTGGGGGTGTGTTTGTTGATGCATGGGGTGTCAGGCAATGATTGCGGAGGGATCTAAATAGCTCCCATGGGGCGATTGGGACTTTGCGATCCTCGGGACTTTGTTCAGAGTTCTCATGAAACGTTTGACGTTCCTGTTTGCCTGTGGCCATCTTGGCATGATGAGGTGGTGCCCAATCTGGAGGTACTCCATGTATTTGGTGAATTCAGCTCCCTAGAAAGGTTCTCTGTTGTCGCGCTTCAGCTCCGTCGGTCGCAAACAACTTTTCTAGTGCCGGTATGAGGACTTCTGCTGCTGTGGAGCGAACAATCTCGACCTCTAGGTAGCGAGAGTGTTCCTCAATAACGACTAGAAGGTAGATCCCTTCGTGTACTGTGCAGAAGTCGGCCCACACCGACTCCCAGCCTTAGCGGGGCTCCAGTGGATAGGCAGTGGAGTCGATGTGGGTGAACCATACCCGGTCCCTGATTCTTGCTTTTGTCCGCACCATCCCTTGATGGCCCTCATGTGCCATTGCAATTATCCTCCCTTTTAGTGATGGTGGGTTCAATAAGCTTTGGTATGCTTACTGCCATGGGTTTTGCTGTGTTCACAATGGAGCAGATGTGTTCCTCTGTCTCGTGTGAATCTGTTATTTCGGACTCTGTGGCAGCTCATGGATGTCTTGACAAGAAATCCGCTAGGTTATGTGCTCCAGGTTTGTATACAAGGTCAAAGTCATATTGTTGTAGTTCTTGCCCACTCGTGCTGGAGGGTGTGGCACTGAGCCCGTGAAGATGGGGATTAACGGCTTGTGGTCTGTAAATGTTTTGAATTTTCACCCGCATAAGTAGAGGTGAAAATGTCTGCACCCCCACAGAACGGCGTTGGGCTCCATTTCAATGTGCAAGTAGCATTGTTCTGTGGGGGTGAAGGCTTTGGATGCGTATGCTACGAGCCGTGTTTCTCCCGCTGGAGATGTTTGCACTAGTTCTGCCTCCAACCCTACCGGGCTTGCGTCGATGTGCAATTCTGTGTGTAGGTTAGCGTCATAGTAGGCCATCATGGTGCTGGTCGACAGGGCTTCCTTGATGTTGTTAAAAGCATCTTGGTATTTTGCATCCCAGTCTCATTTTACACCTGCTTTGCTTAGGGCTCGTAGTGGCTCAGATAGGTGGCCAGGTTGTTTATAAACCTCCCATAATAGGTTGCCATTCTGAGGAAGCTGCGGATTCCGGTTGGTTTCGTGGGAGGCGTTGCTTCCTTGATGTCGGCCACCTTTAACGGGTCCGTTGATATGCCCCGGCTATTGAAGATGTATCCAAAAAACTCACATTTGTCCCTGTGTAATGTTAGGCCCGCTCTTTGCAGCCTGTCAAAAACTGCCACCAATCACAACATGTGTTCCTCCTGATCTTTGGCATGTACAAGAATATCTTCAGTGACATTCAGGGCCCCAGGAAGGTCTTGCAGGACAGTGTGAATAGTTTGCTGAAAAACCTCGGCTGCAGATGATATTCCAAAGTTTAGGCATTTGTATCGCTTCAGCCCGAGGTGCGTTGAAAATGTGGTGATGTACCTTGAGTCTTTGTGCAGCTTGAGCTCATGGTAACCTGCCTTTAAGTACATTTTTGAGAACGTCTTGGACCCTGTGAGGTCCGTGATGATCTCAGCAAGGGTCGGCGTGATGTGCCTCTCCTATGCTATGTGTGCGTTAGGAAGGCGCATGTCGATGCAGATTTTGATCTTGCCGGGTTGTTTCGGCTTCTTTGGGATGACCATCGGGGAGACCCATGGTGTTGGTCCGGTCATTTCCTCGATGATCCCTGCTTTTTCCAGTTCATGTAGCTCCTTGGCATCCAGGTCTCTCATGTGAAACAGGGTCTGCCTATTTCGTACTGCCTTTGGTTGTATGGTTAGATCGATGTGCAATTTTATCACTCTGCCTTGAGACATCCGATCCTTTCAAATAGATTGGGGTGTTGGGCTAGGAGGTAGCAGACTTCGTCGTCGCTCGGGATGTCACAGTTGAATTTAATGAGGCCCAGATCCTCTGTGGAGTCCCAGCTGAGCAAGCATTCGATACCTGCATCCACCACGTAGATTTACGAATGGATCGTCAGCCCGACGTCCTGCTGAGTGTGGTTTGGAATCGTCCGACCACGGATAGCAGCTTCCGGCTCATGCATGCGGACAGCTGTCTGTTTGTAGGGTTCTGAGGGGCATGACGTTAACCGAGGCTCCGGTATCAATAATTGTTCTTTTATAATGCACTGGAACCAGTGTTGCGCGTTTCTTGCTTCCAAGACAAACGTGTTTCACCTGAGCTATCCTTTCACATCGCAACCTCTTGCTCCCCTACCATGATGTTCCTTCAGGGCCTCTTTTTCTTCCTTCTGTCTTTCTGGTTTCCCCGCATCAGCACTGAGATTAGGTGTACTTTCCCCTTCTTTTTCCTGGTTTGGCGGGCTGCAATGGTCGCTATCGTCTAGCTTTCTTCACCTTCCAATTCTGTCGATGAGGAGTCGTTACCCACCTCGAACTGGCGTGCTTTAGCTTGCTTCCTGTCCCTGGGGGTCAGCCTACCTATGGGGGGCAGTGCTGGCCCATCGGGTTGTTAGAGGACCGCAGACCTTGGCGTAGTGGTACATGTGGCCGCATGCCTACACGTGGTGCCCTGTGCCGGACAGTTCCTTTTCCGGTGTCGCTGCCCACCACATCACCCACAGTCGTTGGGTCCAGGTATGCAATGTCTTCCGCCCAGCATGCGGGCAGGGCCTTGGTCCTCTCCTCGTGGCAGTAGTCGATCAGTGATGGCTGCTACCATTGTGATGGGTGGTATTTGTAGCCTCTGGAGCATGGTGCTCATGTGTGCAGCTCGAGATTGAGAAAGTTCCCTCTGTCTGCCATATTCTAGAATGAAAGATAGGGAAATTCCCTTTTCACTTAGTTTGATCGTCTGTAATGTTTCAGAGGACATCCCATTTATGAATTGCCGCCTAATCTCTATGTCAACGTTGTCAAATTCACATGACAGGGCGAGTCGTCGTAAACGAGTATGGTATGAGTCAAGTGTCTCTGCCTCGCCTTGCACCGTCATGCAAAAATTGAAGATCTCATAGTGTGGGTTGAGTTGGGGCATTAAATGATGCGTCAGGCCGTCCTTTGCTGATTTGTATGCATCATCTGTGTGTGGGGCCAGTGGCAGTGAGTTAAAGATGTGCAGTGTGTCATCACCTACGCTCAGTAGCAGGTGTAAGCGCATCGTTCCAGGTTTGGCGATGTCTTTGCAATCCATCGCCATCTCAAATTTTTCTAACCACAGGGCCTATCTGGTATAGGTCAAATGGGGCTATGGGAACCCTCCATGTCCCCCATAGCCTTGAGCGTGTGGCGTGGGGGCTGAAGTTTGGTGCCAACCTAGCAGGGGTCGCTGGCGTGGCAGCCATTTTTGTACGGCCTTGCGGTGTGGGTGCCTAAATGTGGCCGGCAGCGTGGAATTTTTCGGCACCTCTCCTCACTGCTGCACTGAGTAGTGCGCACCTTCACTCACATGATTCCGGTGCTGAGGCAATTGTTGTCTACTTTGCCCATTAACTGGTGAGTCAC
The DNA here is from genome assembly GCF_040938575.1 of Ambystoma mexicanum. NCBI lineage: Eukaryota > Metazoa > Chordata > Amphibia > Caudata > Ambystomatidae > Ambystoma > Ambystoma mexicanum. Next base: position 379,570,994 of record NC_090937.1, on the reverse strand, counting down.
CAGGGCCACAAATTCTGTGGAGATGTCTGTGCTGCGTTGGCCTCCTATCGTGCTGCTCAGCCCTTGTGAGGTGTGGAGGGAAGTGGAGGGAGAGAAGGCGTGTTTTCCTCCTCACGTGTGCCGTGCCTTTGATCGTGCAGGGCGCGGATCACTTCGGCCTCATCGGCAGTGTTATAATGGTGCTCCCATCTATATAAGGCTCGGGAGCCGGGCCGCTGTGCACACTTATGGCAGCGCAATCAAGAACACATCTCACTTGTTCATAACTTTGCCCACGAATGCCCTTCCTCCCTTCCTTCCTCCTCTACATACTGGATCACTACACTGTCAAGATGTACGTTTCCAAGGTCCATCTGGAGTACTCGATTGAATATTGAAGGAGACTCACAGTACCCTTGAGATAAACAAGTGTGTTTCCACTTTTGATTTCTATGCAAAATCAAGTCTTGTGACTCCTTATGAAGGGGAATTGAAAAAAAAGCATTTTTAAAGTCGATCACTAAAATATTTAGCTTCAGACGGAATATTACACAATAGTGTGGCTGGATTCGGGACCAATGGAAATTCTGCTTCAACAATATTGTTTAGGGGGCGTAAGTCCTGAATAAATCTCCATGACCCCCCCATTGATTTCTTCAATGGCTACACCACAGTGTCACATGGGGATTCTTATGGCACTAATATTCCCTGTTGCACCAGAGCAGAAATTGTGTCATAAATGCCCTCATCTGCTTCTTTTGACATTGGGTACTGTCTCACTCGTGGGAAAATTGCTGCTGGCTTCTGTTTGATTTTAACTGCACCTACTCCCTTCAATAGACCAACATCATATGGACTGCTGGTCCACAGTATGCTTGGTACTTGTGCCAAATCGTCTCAAAAAAATGATGGTGTCCTTTTTTATCAATGCCATTCTCTGTGGCACTTCTCTGCTCTCAATTTTCATCCAATAGGTGAGGCTTATGAAAAACACTACCTCATCAGCTGAATCATCATCTCTAAACAGTTCCTTGCCTGTCAAATCAGTCAGTCTGTGTCCTTCATCAAGAGCTATCACTGCTCTCCATGCTTTTTCCTTGTCACTAGTCCCATCAATAATCACTCTCTCTCGCTATGACTGCTTCTAGTTCTATGAGAATCGCCTGTCCTTCCTCATCGTCCATAGGTACTTCTGGTCTGAACATGAATTCTGCAGGTAGTCACAATGTTTGCCCCTTATACCCGGAAGCCATGCTAACAGGATGTGCACTCCCGAAAGGAATACCACTGAGTCTAGTGGTATGCCCGCTGTGATTTCTTGTTAGAAAATGCAGATATAAATTCTTGTGCATTTATATAGTGAATTCCTGGAGTGGACCATATTATCCCCTGGTCAGTGAAGGATATGGCCATGTTGAGTTTGATCATCAGGTCCCCCCGCCCCCCAATATCTTAACTGGTGTCTTGCGGGATTACAGTAGTGGCATAGAAATTACACGTTCTCTTACAGTAATAGGTAAGTCGTCAGTTAAAGGAACCAAACTTGTAGTTACAGAAAAACCCTGTGCATTCATGGCAATGCCTGACAGTACTCCCCCCTCCCTAACACAGAACATACAAGGAAGAAAAATGTCTTGTCACCTATGATCACCCGACCCTGTGGTTCCTCTTGTGGCTCTCGTGTAATGGATAAGATTGAACACATCAATTAAGTCTGTGGGCTGTCCTATTGTAGGTATAGGTTCATCCCTGTCCCAGCGAAAGGATATCCTCCCACCGTGGTCACACTCCCTATTCTGGGTGTAGGCGTCTGTGATCCTGCACATGCGTTCCATGTTGCCATGGTGTTCTGTTGTACAGGTGTTTGAGGTTGCATCTGTGTTTGCATGGGGACTTGCTGTGTTTGCATAGGTGCATGTTGTGGCATTGGTGCCTGTTGTGCTTGTATTGATGACTGTTGTACAGGTTGTATTTGCGGCTCGTATGTCTGATACTGTGTGTGATCTTGGGCACAATATTCAGGTGGCTCGGCACTGTATGGTTGAGGATATTCTATCCCCCTCTTGGATCTTACGAATTTTGCAGCATCCCTCATCTGCTTCTACATACTCGAGAGACGTGCCTCAGTTTCCCACGCTTCACACACTGTTGAGGCTGTCCTCCAGATCTAGGTTGTCCCCTGTTAAACCTGCCTCCTTGTGGACCTTGAAATCCAACCCCTCTTCCTCTGGGTGCACCCCCCTATTCCACATGGTCAATAATTGTATTCTCTCCTTCCTGCAAAATTCCCTCCAGCCATTGGCTGTACCTGTTTTGTGTCTTGTGTAACCACTCCTTCTCAACTCGTCAAGATGGCTACTTCCAATGAAAACATCGACAACTTTTTCTGAACAAACTTCGCTTCATCCAGCTTTCTTTCCTCAAGTTTCTTTCTCCTGCAGTAATCGACAATGATGAACTATAGTTTATTGAATCTCTGGCCATAGTTTTGCTTCCATTCCCACTAATTTGTTCAATTGTCTCTACAATGGTTCTGGTAACCCCTGACACAATATTTGGTAAAACATAGCTATTGTCTTATTCCTCGGCTCCCTCATCTCAAGATGCCATCTCTCTTTAATCTCTTGAAAGTAAGCAAATGGGTCTTCGTCATCATGCATTTTGCACGTCATGATTGTATTCATGTTTGACGTATCAGGATATTGCACTCTGAGCGCTTGCCATACTACTGCTCTACCATTGTTAAATGGTGCTCCGTCATGAGTCGTATTCTGAGCTGTCACCCCGGGATAGCCCGCTGGCTTCCAAATGTTGTCAGCTCTCTCTCTGCAATAGTGGCAGTGAGCAAGCTTTTTATATCACCCACTGCTAGCGTCATCCCTGCAGTCATTTGTTCCAATTAATAAATCCACATGCCCTCTTGCGATGTCAAAGTTGGCAACTTGCACGTTAAATTATACTTATCCATTTGTAGCCATGGTATATATTGCATTATAAATTGTTGTCTGGGTTGAGGTTACTCAGACATCTGGAAGGACCTTGAGTGAGTATCACATGTTTTCATTTTAATTTCTTAATTTTTTTACTCATTTGCAAAATTTCAACCATTTGTATAGTCTTTCAAGTCATCAATCCTTTTTCATAAAAAATTAAGCATTTATTCCATTGACATAGGCATTTTTGTGAAGTCCAATGCATTTCAGTCTTTCTACACCACCTTCAAGGACCCATTTCTACAAAAGATATGACCAAATATATTCTGTAAGTAGATGGGAGGGTATTGTTAGTCCGTTAGTACATACTGTTTACTGGTCTATTGTCCTGCCTTTATTTCTGCTTCATATTTCCATGTGGTTTCTGGAGCTGCTTTGCTATGGTCAGGTCTTAGTTATAGACCTGTGTTGCTCTTATGTGACCTACAAAAGTGAAATGTAAATTTTTGCTATTGTGTTCATACTGATAAAACCCTTTAAAGATGGGCTATTTATGTATATAACGTACCTTGTATTCACATGGTTTTCTCCAATGTCAGCTGCCTATTCCCGTTGTCCTGTAAGAATATTTTTAAGAAAAAGGGATGGTGCATTTATCTGTCTCACCCACCAATGATGGGTGGGCTGCCGGGGGGGTTTGGTTATGTCCCTATTAGGGATTAGCAACTAACTTGGTTAAAATGGATGTTTTCTTGCTTTCCTGACGGTTTACCTTAGTATCTGTGTAGATCCCTTCTCCGGATAACAGGATCCGTCTGTTCAGAATCTCTGTCTGGAGAAAGGTTTTAAGTATGGAGATGGCGCCGGCAATTGTGTGCGCGATGACGTCACCGTGACGGCGATGTCATCGTGTGCAGGCTGCCATTTTGTTCGTTTTCATTGCCGCAAGCATGTGCAACAAGGCATGTGCATGGGCGTGTAAAAAAAAGTAGAGTACATACGCTTAGTATGTATTAGGTACCACGTGTCCTTAATTGTGAACCCTTTCAAATGTGACTTTGTGAAGGAAGTTACATTCATATTATTAATTGGTAATACTATGTTCCCTCGCAGAAGTTCATATACTCGGGAAGAAACAGAATATAATTGCTTAACACTGGAGGAAATGTATGTGTAATTGTTTTACATGGTGATAAATCCTGTGCTGGTATGTGTTCTGTATACCATAGTCATCTATAAATAGAATACAGTATATAATTGAACAGAGTGGCAATTCTTAATGATTTTCTTACATTCAACACCTAATACAAGTGTATGTTCTCTGTGTGTTTGATAGAAATTTCAAAATGTACTCTCCAAACTATACATAGTGTAACAGTCGCTTGTGAATGAGAATCAATTCAAAAGTATATACTACATCCGTTACAAGTATGCGTTCCATAAACGCTTAGTGAACATTTGAAAATATACCATTTCAAGATATATAATATGAAGGCTAATCAATTCAAAAGTCCATGTTACGTCCCTGTTACAAGTATGCATTCTATACTGTGAGAAACCTGCAGGTGTTCTGCCAAGTAGATCCCGGGAACCCCTTAATCAGGTGGTCACGAAAGGACTGACCCTCTCTTATCCCAACCCTGAAGACAAACGTGCAGGGAAAGACCACCTGGGTAGGGGAACCCGGGGTTATGCTCAGGAGAATGCCCATAGGGAGGCAAGGTATGTTACAGAGGAAGGAGAAGAGGAGCTTGAAATCTTTGAGACCTTTATGGGCTGTGCCACATCTGCCCCCTTGCTCCCATTAAATCTCTCTTACACAAACCCATCAACCCCCTCCGTACCGAACCAATCCCCTAGGATCCCAAACCCCTGTCATGCTTTCTTCTACCCGATTACTCCCATTCATTCTTCTCCACATCCTTCAGGTTATTCTGTCCCGAACACCCACTCTATTTGGGTTAGACTCTACCATTCCCATAATCCCTCTGGTTTATTTCACGATCCCAGTTATTTCCGTCTGCTTCAAGAACCCTACCAATGCTGTCCCTCTGATTGTCACTTTCCGAAATTCCCACAATCCCCCATATTCAGGTCACGATAAGAACTCTGGTCATTCTCGTTTGTTTCGAAAACCCCCCAAAAACCACCCCAAACCCAAATACGAAAGCTATAATTCCATGCAACACCTCTTTCCCTTCCGACCCTGTAAGATACTTTGACACTCCAACCATCCCCTTTTCCGACACAAACACTTTCGCAAACCACCAACAATGGACAAATAAAACTGTGTACCTGACATGTCCCACCCCGAGGGTCAGACAAAGTCAGGCAATTAACCTAAATCGCACACACCTGACAACCCTTGCCTTTCCCCACAGGGATAAAAGGCGGAGCCTATGAGCAAGGCGAGCAAGGCAGACAGCAAGACGAGACGGATAACCTGGCACGGCAGTTCAAGAGAAGGAGAAGGGCGGCGGGAATCTAGAGGGTGGTGAGGAGAGAAGCAACCTTGCCCGTTTCATCCCAGGCCCGCTGACCCTTCATGGAAGAGAGCATAAGAACGCGAACAATAGCTCAGGTGTCATGCAGCAGATGTCAACGTTACACGAGGCAAGCCTACGCCAATAAGCAGTAGCGAGGGAAGCTCCTGCGACCGTGGCACCGGCCTTGACTCCACTGAAGCCGAAAGACAAGCGGTTCGGCACAGCAGGTCGGTCGAGGGGAGACCCGATAAGAACCGGGCTGTGTTGAGTGAGAATCACAAAGTGGCAAGTTTGAACCAAGTTTAATGAACTGTGAAATAACTGTAAAATGTATTAAGGGGAGATCAGCTGCAGAGGAAAACCAGCACAACGTGGGTGCTAACTCAAGACACTCAGGTTGACCCCCATATGAGCTAAACTACAGGTACCAGAAGGCCGTAGGAGAGCTGCCAAGTTAGGTCAAAGTGATCATACAGGAGGTCAAGTAAAATCCCTGTACAGTCGAAAGTCTTTTATCTACGAACACGAGAAAGCAAGGGAAGTGAATCCCGCAAATACAAGTGAATGTGAAGTTGGCAAGAATGACCCCGACTGAGGGATGCTGACGAGAAGGGGGCAAGTCTAAAGTCCCAGGAAACTGTGTGTTGACATATATGAACCCGGCCGAGGGATGTCCACTATGAACTATTTGAAAAGACATTAAGAAACAAAAAGAAGAGAGGGGTCCGAGCCCGACCGAGGGAGATCCAGGGGTGAAGCCATCACCCAAGCACTGGCAGTCAAGAGGGGTCTGAGCCTTACCGAGGGAGATTCAGGGGTGAAGCGATCACCCAAAGTTCATTAAGAAAAGAACAGATTTATAAATAAGGAATAAGATACATGAAGGGTCAGCGCCCAGAAGAGGGAGACCCAAGGGTGAACACATCACACTATGTGAAGTGTGGATAACAATTGAGAAGAGTCAGCACCCAGAAGAGGGGGAACCAGGGGTGAACCCATCACCCAGCGCTCATTGGAAACTGAAGTTCATTTGTTGGTTAAAGGAACTTTTGCTTTTGTTATTTGAACAGAGCAGGCCCTCGAAGGCAAGAGACTTTCATAGGAAACCAGACTTGGCCATCAACGGTCCTGAGAGCTGCCATTGGAACTGTCATCTCGTGCTGGAGAGGCCCGAGAGTGTACTGTGCTCCAAGCTCCCATCTTACCCCATGCGAAAAACATGGGGAAGAGAGACCCAGGCTATCGCATCCTGACATATCATTTGAGAACACTTCTTTCTTTTCTTGAGAACAATCCCGCACCCCTTTTTGTATTAGTTGTAAGGTTTGGCAATAGGTTTCTTAGTATATGTCCTTTTTATTTGACACACGCCACTAGGACTGCCTTATTTTCAGTAGATGGTCGACACTTGCTCCCATCTTAGATTTAGGGTTAGATTAGGCGTTTTTCCAACCTGCACATATCATTCATTGTTCAATAAACACCCTTGAACTGTGATCACTTGTGTCTGTCTTACTTGTTGCCACCATGAGTTCCTTACAATACACGCTTAGTGAGCATTTCAAAATAACCATTTAAAGATATATAATATGGTGAGGACTTGTGAATGTATATTTAAAGGTGCACGCAGGTGTGCGATAGTGGTGATATTGTTTTACAAATGGGCTGCATTTAATTCACAGCAGACCTTGATTGGGTTGCAACTTAAATTCGGTTTCTGGCTCTACCCTATTATGTTGTATGTCATTGCTTTAAGAATGCTTATGAGGTTGTCCATTTTGTTGTTCATAGGAAACATGCACAATTGCACTCTTCGTTCATCCCTCCCGGGTGAGGGGAGTTTAACCTTTCTATCAAGAAGATTTTTCTACGGTCAAGTAGTTTGGCAGTGTTGAATCCTCCTTCTCTTATCTCGATGATCTCTAGTATCTGAAATTGTATTCGCGATATCTGATGTCGTGCTTCTTGGAAATGTCGAGTGACTGGTGATTTCATGTTCCCTGTCCGGATGTTGGACCGGTGATCATTCCACCGTAGTTTGGCTTTTCTTGTTCTTTGTCCAACGTAGTACTTGCCATTTAATGCTGTAGATTATGTTGCTACTATCACAAGTAGCTTAGCATTTCAAGAACATTTTCTTCCCCGTGTCACGGTGAAATATTATGTTCCCCTTCTGTACTAAACTGCAGTTGGTGCACCGGATGCACAGGAAAGTCTTGTATATCTGGGTTTTCTTGGCTGGTCTGTTGCTCCATATTAGCTTGTCTTTTATATTTCTCCTTCTTGTGTAGGCGAACATGGAGGTGATTCATTAAATTTTCATAATGTCCTATCTTGGCCCGGTTATGCCAGTGTTTAATGACAATTTTCTTGATTCTGTTACTTTGTAATGAGTATTTTTTAATGTAAATCAATTGTGGTTGAGTTTTGGTATTATTCTTCCTTAGGATTGCTTCTCTTGTGACACTCTCTAATTTGTCTTGCAAGTTTGAAATGTCCTCCTCTGGATAGCACCTGGCTTTTTATCAATTGGCCAAATCTCTTAGGTGCCTCTCGCAGTCAGTCTCATCTTGGACGATCTTTGTACCCCTGAGGAATTGGCTGTATGGCAGATTCTTTAATGTGTTTGGTAGGTGAAAACTCAGTCTGTGTAGAAGGTTATTGCGGTCGGTGGGTTTGCGGAAAAGTGTAGTTTATAGTTTGTCCTCTTTGTGTTGAACGGTCACGTCTAAAAAGTCTACTGTCTCCTTGCTATGTTCTGTGGTAAACTGTATGCTTTCGTCTATACTGTTTAAGTATCCACTAAATAGTTTAAATTCCCCTTCAGTGCCTGACCATAGTCCTAAGACTTCAATGTATCTGCCCCAATACTTGACGTAATTGTGCCAGATGGGATGTTCAAGGATATGTTCAGTTTCAAATTTGAACATGAAGGTATTTGCGTAACTAGGTGCCATGCTGGCACCCATAGATGTTCCTGATACCTGGATGTATTGCTGTTTCTTATATATTAAGTAAGAATTATCTGATATGAAGATAAGTAACATCATGAGGAATTCCTTCGATGCTTTTAGATCCCCGGCTTTAAGAAGAAGCCATTCAATGGCTTCTTGACCCTGGCCATGTGGTATAGAAGTGTAGTGGTTCCGGACATCTGCTGTAAATAAAATGTTGTGACTGTTGGCATTCAAGATGTTCAATATATTAATGTAAATGCGTGAAGTCTTTTATGTATGTACTGGTAGCTTGTATGAGTGGTTGGATGAATGAGTCTCGGCATGTACCTAGTGGATGTACAATGCTGTAAGTAGCTGACACCATGGGGTGCCCCGGTGGTATTTCTGGAAGTTTATGGATCTTGGGCAGAGTGTAGGAAATGAGTCCTCTTGGGTGTGGTGCGATGAGGTAGTTACTTGTCCTGTCTGAGATCCAGCCTTTTTCTTCTGCTTTGGCTGATAGCTTATCCAGATTAGATCTAATTTCAGATGTGGGGTCTTGATCTACGGGGGTATATATGCTCCTGCTTAGTAAATGAGTTTCACATTCTTTGTTGTAATCGTTGTTATATCATATGTATCTGTCTGAATTTACAGTTTCTTATTTTCTAATTCTGTGCAAATCTGCTAGATTCTTATTAATATCCTCTGGTATCTTTTCTAGGTCCATGGGTTAGAGTGCATTTGTGAGTTCGGTCTGTATCTCTGCAATTTCTTTAGTCAAATTGTCTAGTTCCTTTGATAATTATTATACTGTAAGGAGAATTAGTTCTAGGGAACATTTGTTAAGTATTTGCTGCCATTTGCAAACAAAGTCGCGGCTTTCTTGGCAAAGTTTGGGTCTGAGGGGATACGTAGTACTCGAGGGATGCGATGAGCGCAATAATATTTGGTGAGGGTGATGCTGGGTAACTTACTATGTATTTCACTGAGAATTCATCTTTCTAGATTTTTGATCTTGCTACTCAAATGTGTTGTGGTATTCGAAATGCCAGTGTCTCTGATGAGGTTTAATATGGCGTCTGCTCACAGGCATCGTGGCGCTGTTACAGCAGTAAGTAGGCTCCTTAGTTACAGTGCATACAAGAGAATTAAGAAATAACAAAGATATGTGAATAGGTTACAGGGCACACAGGAATTAGTTACAGTGGTGCAGGCCATTACATATGAAGTGTACACAGTTCAGTTGGTTACAGGGAACATGGGTATGCAGGCGTGAGGCAACAAAAGCGGGGGTGCAAAGGTTGGTTAAACAGCCAGGTTTCGAGTGCTTTGCAGAAAGCAGGGTGTGAGGATTCGTTTCTGAGGCTGAGTGGCAAGGAATTCCATTGGCTGGCAGCAATGAAAGGGAAGCTAGGACCACCTGCTTTGGCTCGTTTGACTCTGGGGATTATGAGTCGGTTTGAGTATGGTGTCTAGTGGGTCTGGAAGAGGCCGTTCTCACTACTTTCGAAGAAAGGTAGGGGGGTGCTGTGCAAGTGATGCACTTGTGAGTGATGGCAAGAGTTTTAAATAGGATACATTTTTTGATGTGGAGCCAGTGGACTTCGAGTCTGGCGCCAGATATGTGTTCTCTTTTGGGAATGTTGAGAGCAGCTCAAAAGGCGTTGTTTTGGATTATTTGGAGTTTCTTTATGTTTTTGGATCTAGTGCCAGCAAATAGGGTGTTGCAGTAATCAAGTCTTGAGCGCATTATGGCTCTGGCGATGGAGAGGCAGTACTCAGTGAAGAAAAATGGCTTGGCTGCGTTAATCAATTTAGTGTAATAGGCAGCTGAGGAGGCGATGGCCCCGACTTGACGTGACATGGAGAGGGTGGCATCAAGGTAGACTCCTAGAGCTTTGACTGAGCAGGAGAGAGGGATCTGTATATTGTCAATTGTGAAGATGGTGTATTGGCTAGTAAGTTTGTTTAGGTTTTTTGCGCAATGGGGGCCAGTAATATGGAGGTAACAAAGAGTTACAATGGCGACGGGCTCTCAACCCGGAGTCAGGTGAATTAACATCCATACAAGGCACAGCATATTTTCAAGAAGCCCGCTCAACAATCTGCCTGCCTTACCGGCTAGATCGGGTACATATTTACTTGCTAGCACGGCACCGGGTTTGTTAGCAAGAGGATTATATACTCCACTATGAGAAGAATAACAACCTTTACCATGTGAATCAGGTATTTAGACCAATTGTTTTGATTTATTCCAGTAACCATTATGCCAATCTACAATCTAATCTCTGAAAAAGAGTGACCAAACACAAATATCCATTTGAGAACACATTTTATTCCTCTCCCTACAGAAAGTTTAGCAATATCGAGCAGCCCGGACCCTCAGTATGCTGCGCCCACTGTACTGAAGACTCCACCACCGGAACACCCACACTTCTCCCTTCTAATTTTTAGGTGAAGTTTCTACTTGGGGCATTGCCAAATCTTGGGCAGTGTCTAACATGTTTAGTACCCCAAACCTGAACATACTCACGTTTCCTGACTGGGTTTCTGATTGATTGATATTTTATTTCTATCGCGCTCGTACACAAGTGTTTCAGAGCGCGACAATTCAAGGGAGGGGAACAGGGGAGAACAAAACAGCGATCTTACTAGGTCCAGTGACATTGAGAACGCGCAAGTGCATGGGGTAGGGGAAAAGTGCATGGAAGGAGGGAGAAGTGGAAAGTGCGAAGCAGAGGAGAAACAGATAAATAACAATAAATAAATAATAAAGGCAACAAACAGTGGTAATGCAGCCAGCAATTTGCAAGTGCAAGGTTTAAGGCAGCAGACAGGGTAGGTCTGATAAGTGCAGGAAGAAAAAGGGGGGGCTGTATGGGTACAGATACAGACCCCAGTGCAAGGGGTGGCTCGGAAGCAGTGCGGGAGGGTGGCAGGGTGAGCAGGTACCTGGGCCCGAAGGACAGAGGGTGGCCAGGTGCACAGTGCCAAGAGAGAACAGATCAGCAGGGGGGAAGGGGAGCGAAGGCAGAAGAAAAGAGGAAGGTCTTGAGGTGCTTCCGGAACCAGAGATGGTTCTCCTCAAGTTTTAGAGTGGCAGGGAGGCTATTCCAGAGGGAGGCCCCAGCCGAAGGTAGAGATCTACCCCCAGATCGTTTCTTTGAAAAACGACTGACCCTGAGGGAGTTGGAGGTAGAGGAGCGAAGACTGAGCAAGTTGTCTGCTTCCCTCTAGGATCCAGTACACATTGCCTTGAAGAAACCTATACTATTTGCCAAGCAGTTGGCACAACGACGAAATGTGTAAATGTGCCATACTGACATGTAGGGGCACCGCTGTGTAGCCAGGATGTGTACATACACGTAGGCAGACCCATACATGGATATCTATCTACCATGTTTGATAGAGGGACTTCAACTACTTTTGGATGTTATTAGTCGTACCTCTGTCAATTTAAGCATTGATGACGGAAATTAAGATTTGTTTACCCTTTACATAGAGATTGAGATTTGTTTCCTTTTCTCTATGAAATTAAGATTTATTCTCTCTCCTTATGGAAATCTGGATTTTTTCTTGATTCTTTTCCACTCTTTCACCAATTCCACTTTTTCAAATGTTTTTAAGTTTTGAAAGTGCAGATTTTGTTTTGTTTTATTTTCTTGGAACTCCAGCACTGAATAATTGTATTTCTTCCAAATGCGTCAATGCATTACAAGTTTCTTTGCCTTTTGAGCATTCCCACTATCTGTTTTTCTCAACTTTTTTGAATAAAATACTCCAGTTTGAGAATGTATGTGACTTGTGTTCCATTTGGTTTTGGGATACCATAACGTGATATATGCATCTGATAAAAATAACCACTAATTTACCTAATTTAATGAGGAATTATCCGATTTGCAGCGTGGACTATACACCCTTTTTGAGTAGGGTTTCCTCAGAACTTACTAGGAAGATTTCAGTCTTATTGCAGCTGATCCAGAGACGGTTGGCTGACATCCAGGCGTGAATAGTGGAATAGGCTGTGTTGAGGGCCTTGGCGTCAGTATCGTAGTTACCGCAGAGTGGGAGTAGGACTCAGGTGTCATCAGCATAGTTAGTATAAGCTATGCCAATGGTTCCATGTAATAATATCGCCACAAAAATCTCGCAATGCAAAAATATTGCCGAAAAATGGCCGTTTTTTGTGGCGACATTATTGCATGGAACATGCGGGGGACACCCCCGCAACCACCAAACTTTTTTTTTGTCTTTTTTTTTTCTTTTTTTTGCCCCTTTCCCCATATATATGGTCACCCAAATAATATCGCCACGGCCTTTTTTCCGGCGATATTATTTACGGCGACCATATATACATGGGGATAATATTACCTGATACCATGCCAATGGAGTCTAGGATGTCAAATAGAGACTTAGTGAAAATGTTGTAGAGAGTGGAAGAGGTACAGGATCCCTCAGGGACTCTGCAGTGGATGGTGGCGGGAGCTGCACAGGCCTGATCAGAGAACACTCTCATCTCTCTGCCTTGCAAGAATGAGGTGATCCACGCTGTGGCATTGGGTGAGAAGTGGGCTGAGGAGGTGAGGTGATGACACAGAATGTCCACTAGGTCAAAAGCAGCTGATAAATCCAGGAGGAGGAGTTGGGCAGGCTTGCCTGTATCCATTATATCATCAAGTTAATTTTTTAGGTGAAGCAGAGCATTTTCAGTGCCGGGACCAGGGCAAATGCCAGATTGACATAGGCCCAAGCTCTGGTTGGCTTCAAGTAAGTGTTGGACCTTAGTGTGGGCAGCTTTATCGAGGATTTTTAAAAGGAAGGGGACTGTAGTTATGCGCCTGTAGTTGTTGGGGGAGGCCGGGTCAAGTGAAGGCTTTTTTAGAAGTGGTCGTACCCAGGCTTCCTTAAGGCTAGGAAGTACCAGTCCTGAGGCAAAGGAGGCATTGATAAATGCTGTGAGAAATGGGACCAGTGTGACAGCACAGTCTTTGATGATCATGGCTGGGCAGTCATCACCTTTGCAGTTTGATGGTTTGAGGTGTTTCAGGAGGGTGAGGACTTTGGGTTCCGTGACCTCTCTGATAGAGAATAGGGGGAAGTCCTGGGCGGAGGGATTGGTGGTGGGTGTAGCTGAAGGTGAGGAAAGTGAGTTCTGGATGGTAAGGATTCTGCTCTGCAGAAGGTGAAGTTTGTTGAGCATGGCGGTTTGGGTGTTGGAATACCACGATTAGTCTTTAGAGATGACCTGCATGGCACGAGCTGGTGATACTAGTTCCCTGAAGATGGCGAAGATCTCCTTGGTTCCAGAATTCACAATGGTAATCCTTCTGTTGAAGGAGGCGGATTTGGCTGAGATTATTGCTTTTTTGTATTGCGCGGCTATCTTGTTCAATTTTAGTTTTGTGGATTCAAGTGGGTTAGTTTGCCAGGTGGAGAGGGCGGCGCATTTCATGGGGCAAAGTTTCAGTAGCTCTGGGGTGAATCAGGCATTTGCATTTCTGACAGTTTTAGCTTTCCTGGCTGACAGTGGGGCTATAGCATTGACTGCATTCTTTAGTGCAGTGTTGTATAGATCAGCCAGGATGGTGGGGTCACTGGAGAAAAGCGGTCTGAATGTGCAGTTTCTAGATAGGGCAGTAGCCTCTCTTTGGTTAGTTTCCTTGAGCTGCGAGCTGGAGCGGGCGGTAAAAGAGTGGTGAGGGGTTTTTGTTTAGTAGGCATGGGGATGCAGAAGTGGATGACATTGTGATCTGTCCAGGTTCAGGGGGCGTTTGAGCATATAGATGGGAAGCAGTTGTGGTCGGCTATCCAGTCCAGGATGCAGCCTTTAGTATGGGTGGGGTTTGTGATCGATTGTCTGGCTAGAGATTTGGCTTGTGAATCCTCTGGGTCATTGAATCCCAGGTTCATTCTCCTAGTAGAATGGAGTTAGAGGAGAGTTTTAGGTTGTCGAAATGTAGATGTAGGAGGGTCTCGTGGAAGTCAGCCAAGGGCTTGGAAGGAGGGGTTCCTTGGCTACGAGGGCCACTCCACCACCTTTGGTATGTAGGTGGTCCTGACGGTAGATGTTGTAGCCTTGAGGTAGGGCTACGGAGAGGGCCGGGCCAGAGGTTTCATGTAGCCAAGATTCAGAGATGGCAAAGAGGTCCAGGTTGTGTGCAGTGATCAGGTCACAGATTTCGAGAGGATGTGCTGGGAGGGAGGGGGCATTAATGAGAGCACATTGGAGAGAGGCAAGGGGTTTGGTGGGGGGAGGTTGCTGATTACGCCCGGGGTGGTAGTTGCAGAGGGGCTGGCTGGGTGAGCTTTGCTTCGCTTGCATCCAATGTGGGTGGAAGTATTAAAGCTATGGTTCGGCCTAACAGGTGACAGGTCAGTGTCGGCCTTCGAGTGCAGAGGTGTAGCAGGAGTAACATGCAGGAGAGACGGGGATGCAGTTGGATTAACCAAGTTGGGAGTTGGGTCATAGGCAGTTGGCATGAGGTCAGCAGAATCCGGGGAGGGTATATCTGTATTGGTGTGTGCAGTTAAAGTTGTGCATGGATGGCAGGCAAGCAAGGTGGTCAGGTATGATGGAGATCTAGTGATGTGATTAGAGGCAGTGGTGGTTTGTCGAGTGGTTTTCAGGAAAGTCAGGTGTATTTTGGGTGGTCTGGGGGTGGCTTTGGCAGGTGCAGCGCAGGGTAGTTGGCTGGAGGGGATGGCGAATGAGAATGTGGGGTTGCCTAGGTTCATAAGTGTGCTGTATTCTTTCTTTAGTTTAAGCAGGGAGACAATTCTTTTTGGGTGGGTGGGGCAGAGCAGCGACTAGGGTGGGTGGGCTCTCTGTGTCCTGATGACGTGAGTTGTGGGTGTGTAGTTGGGCATGTTTTAAGTTTGCTGCTGTGGGGAGTCAGGCACGTGTGGCTGTGATTAGGTGGGGGTGTGGGTGCACAAACCGAGTAGGCAATTTCTTGCGGCCGTGCATCTTGGGCAAGAGGGGCAGGGAGTTGATAATGTACGGGCACACAGCATTGTTAGACTGCGGTTGTGCGGAGTCTATGTGGGGAGGGGGAATGCATAGATGGCTGAGTGAGTAACTAAGGGTGTGATGGAAGAGGAAGATAGGCAGGAGTTGGCAGCTGCAGAGGTATCAGGATTAGCGGGTTAAGGTGGTATAAGGAAGCAGGATGTGTAGCATGGGCTGGCCATGAGGGCGAGGATTTGAATGGGCGGAAGAGAACTGTATTGCCCTTTTGGGGTGGTGTGGGATGGTTGTTGTGGGCACTGAGTTGTGGGCTTCATCGTGTGTGGACAATGGGGAGCGGGTGGGAGGGCAGGGAGCAGGACAGTGATGGTGGTTACATTGTTAGGCTGGGAGGAAGGTAGGAGCCAAGTAGGTGGGGGGTCAGCAGTGTTTAGATTGTAGTGCAGTTTGACATACAGATTGGTGTTCTTGGGTAGCAGGCAGGAGTCGTGCATCATGACAGGCGGCGTAACTTTGCAAGTTGCCAGGTGAACAGAGAGGCGCGGCAGGGAGCTTGTACTCTTTGGCTTAGTTTCCTATTGTACTGGTTCCCCAACCGGTGGGTGTGTGGATATAGGTTGGGCGCATATATGCACAGGGTTTGAGCCTGGATGGGTTAAGGTGTGAAGTGAGAGGTATGTCAGAGGGCCTAGGTTTTTGCAACCGAGAAGGTCAGGTGTGCAAGTGAGTGTAGCTGGAGACAGTTTGTGGGGCAAATCAAGGTAAATTGGGTTGAACACAGCTAGAAGCGATATAGTGGGGCATATCTGAGACTATTGGCAGCAGGTGTATGCCTGTTGGTAGCTGAGCATGAGTATGATCAGTATTCATTGATGTAATGGTGCATGTGAGGCATGGCAAAAAGTGGAGACAAAACACACATAGAACCAATAAAAAACACACCTAGAATCAATTAAAAACACACCTGGAATCAATTAAGAAACACACGTAGCATCACTTAAAAAACACCTAGAATCAATTAAAAACACACCTGGAATCAATTAAGAAACACACCTAGAATCAATTAAAAATCACCTAGAATCAATTGTAAATACACGTTGCATCACTTAAAAAACACATCTGAATCAATTAAAAAACACACCTAGAATCAATTGAAAATACACGTAGCATCACTTAAAAGGCACACCTAGAATCAACTAAAAACACACCTAGAATCAATTGAAAATACACATAGCCTCACTTAAAAAGCACACCTAGAATCAATTAAAAACACATCTAGAATCAGTAAAAAAACACAGCTAGAGTCAATTGAAAACACAAGTAGAATCAATCAGAACAGTGCTTGTGAGGCATGACAATGAGTTAGTACAAGGCACATCTGAGTGTAGGGAGAAAGAGCAGATTTATGACAATGTTTTTCGTGCGCAACAGGTTTACTCTGTGGAAGTAGGCAAAGGCAGTTTGTGGTGGTGCAGCCCACTTTAATTTGTAAGGTGGAGGAATCGTGAGAGCTCATGGGTAGCGGGTTTGTTCTCAATGTGTACAGCATAGGGGGTTAGGGCATGGGGCGAAATGAGGAACAGGGTAGAGGTTGGCCTGTGATGTAAGGTGGGAAGGCAAAGTCTTAACGGTGTAAGGAGCGTCAGTTTCGGCTTTCATTGAGGAAGAGAGAAGGGTCAGTTTGTGGCTCATCCGATCTCAGACAGGCTCAGACAGGAGCCTTAGGAGTCGGACCTTGGGATGTGGGCCGGCTTAGCCTGCCGGCGATGCGATTGGCCTGCAAGAAGCAGGCCTTGCCCAATCCGCGTGCTGTTTCTCCGGGGCAGGAAGCACTGGAGTGAATGCGAATTGGGCGTCCATCTTTAAATTACTTCTTGTGCCTGCAAGCTCGTGCAAGGCAGCTTGTGTACGAGGATCCCATGGGGGAGAAATACACGGCGTATCAGCAGTCGGAAAGTGGTGCAGGAAACAATGAATAATGCTGGATACTTTTCTTTATAAATGGAAAATCGGCGGTGCAGTGATCGACCATGCTGAAGTAGTCTCAGGGGGCTTACCTTTGTTGTCAATGCTGTATTACTTTGCAGACTTCTTGTGGGGAGGGGAGGTCACTGGCTGGCCTTTTCCTTTAGTCTCCTTCTCCTCGATGTGCTGGGTGAAAGTAAATATAACATGCTTTCGTTGTGTGTGCGTGCCTCCACTCATATTGTGCAACAACGGGATAAAATAGAAAATTCTGATTGAGTGGGCACAGCTAATTAATAATGTTTACAATTCTTTTCACTTTCAGAGTTGAACAAGTAACATACCCCTAGTAACGTTCTTTCAACTGAATGTTCCTCCCACGTATTCCTCATCTTTTGATATCTCCAATATCCAGCTTCAGCTGCTTCAGAAACAAATTAATTTTGGCAGAGGGCGCTGTGCGTCGATGTAGTCGACTCGATGTCCCTCATGGGTCTCCATCTCGAGGATGATGTCATTGAAGGTGTATATAGCACACGCAGTCCCCGTTGGCTTCAGTTCTGTTTTTCGTGTTATTCTTAAGTAGAACTACCTGCATTAAAGCGGATTTGACCATACTAGACTCTAAAGGAGCGTAAGCTGTAATAACATGGAAATTCTACGGCAGGGTGGGAGGGGCAATGAGGAATACGTGGGAGGAACATCCAGTTGAAAGAACGACACCAATCGAATACCAAGACTTCCAAGATGTTTTCCAGAAGGAGCAGGCTAATACCTTACCCCTTCACAGGCCATATGACTGTCAGATCGACCTTGTACCTGGAGCACAAATCATATGTAGTCGCATTTATGCACTCACGGAACTGGAAAACCTCCATCTGAATACCTGGACCAATATCTGGCAAACGGATTAATCCGCCCGTCTAAATCCCCGGCAGCTTCACCCCTATTCTTCTTACCCAAGAAGGAGGGAGACTTGAGAACGTGCATCGATTACCACTCACTAAATCAAGTAACAGTAAAAAACTGCTACCCTCTACCCCTGATCCCGGAACTGCTGGCCTAAGTCAAGGATGTCCAAATTTACACCAAATTGGACCTCAGGGGGGCATACCATCTCGTAAGGGTAAAGAAAGGAGATGAATGGAAGACCGCCTTTCGTATCCAGTATGGGCTGTATGAATATCAGGTGATGCCCTTCGGGCTTTGCAACGCTCCCGGCGCATTCCAGTACTTCATGAACGATGTGCTGCGAGAGTTGATCGACGTATGTGCCCTAGTGTACATTGATGACATCTTGGTGTATTCCTCTTCCAAACAGCATCATGTTAGGGAAGTATGCTCCGTCCTTGCAAAACTCTGTCAGCAGCAACTATACGCTAAACTTGAGAAATGCTCCTTTCATGTCACCAAAGTCGAGTTCTTGGGTTTCATCCTCACTCCAAGAGGCGTCCGGATGGATATGCACAAAGTAGATGCCATTCTTAATTGGCCATCCCCGTCTTCAGTGAAAGGTGTCCACAGTATGCTCGGTTTAGCAAACTTTTACCGCTGACTCATTCCGGGTTTCTCACAGATTGTACACCCGATCACTTCTTTGTTACGAAAGAAAAACAAGCATTTCCAATGGACTGAAGAGACAGAAAAGGCCTTTCAGGAACTGAAGAGGAGGTTTACCTTAGCCCCAGTTTTACAACACCCTCGCCCAGACCTCCCGTATATAGTGGAAACAGACGCCTCCAGCATGGCAATGGGGGCAGTTCTTACCCAAAGAGATCCCGGAACCGGCCAATTACATCCTGTGGCCTTTTGGTCACGTACATTTTCCACACCTGAACTTAATTACGCAATTACGGACAAAGAACTCCTAGCAATTAAAGGAGCCTTTAATGCTTGGAGACATTACCTCTTGGCTGCCAGACATACCATCACTGTAATCACCAACCATCGGAACCTTCAATACCTCAAGTCGGCCAAGGCTCAATCATCTCACCAACTCAGGTGGGCTTCATTTTTTGCGGAGTATGATTACATAATCACCTATCGACCCAGACTTCAGAATGGTAAGGCAGATGCATTATCTCGCCTGGGAGTTGATGAAAATGCCTACTCAACCCCAGACCCTGTAGCCATCATTCCGCGTGACAGACTACTTGGTCTCACCGCCACATTGTCTTTGGGTGAGCGCATTAAGAAATTCAGCTCCTAATGAACACTGAGGTATTACAGGACTGGGCCGCTCAAGGTGAACATTGCACAATCAAGGATCAACTCCTGTATTTTAGGGGACGTTTATATCTACCAAGTAAGGCATTACAAGAACAAGTCATTTCAGGTTATCATGACTCTCTGATGGAAGGGCACCCTGGGATAGCCAAAACTTTAGCCAAGGTGAAAAGACATTATTGGTGGCCAACCTGGCGAAAGGACATTGTACAGTTTATTCTATCGTGTGGCATCTGTG
Organism: Ambystoma mexicanum; assembly: GCF_040938575.1. Taxonomy (NCBI): domain Eukaryota; kingdom Metazoa; phylum Chordata; class Amphibia; order Caudata; family Ambystomatidae; genus Ambystoma; species Ambystoma mexicanum. The sequence continues at coordinate 379,551,261 of NC_090937.1, read as the reverse complement.
TGCAGAATAAATCCCTAAAGCAAAGACCTGCAGGCCCTCTGCAGCCTTTGGAGGTTCCACCTGCACCCTGGCACACACACTCGATTTCATCACCGACCTGCCACCCTGCCAAGGATTCAACACTATTCTAGTGGTAGTGGACCTCTTTTCAAAAATGGCCCATTTTACACCACTTAGGGGTCTACCAAATGCATCCAGTCTGGCGAAGGTATTCTTGGAACAAATCGTGCGACTACACAGGTTTCCCTCCACCCTCATTTCAGACCGAGGCAGTCAATTTGTGTCTAATTTCTGGAGGAAGAGTTGTGCAATGGGCCAAATTGATATCCGTCTGTCCACCAGTCACCATCCACAAACTGATGGCCAAACAGAACGGACAAATCAGACATTAGAGCAATACCTAAGGTAAATGTTACATCAGGTTGAAGAGGGTTGGAAGGATGTGCTATGGATAGCCGAATATGCCTACAACAATTCATTACACTCCAGTACAGGACAGGGTCCGTTCTATACCATGAATGGAAGAAAACCACGTACTTTGGAGTTGGACGTCCCTACGACCTTGGAAATGCCAGCGGTAAAAACTTTGCATACAACTATCACTCAGGCTTTCAAGAAGGTGGCAGAACACCTGATTCAAGCCAAAGAAAGACAGATAAGGTTTGCAGACCAACACCGACGAAGAGCCCCAACCTACCAAGTTGGAGATGAAGTCTGGTAAGCGTCTCGACATGTGCCCATAAGAGGATCCCGAACATTTTGTCCCAGGTACCTAGGACCTTACACCATCAAGGCTATCATAAACCCTGTGGTGGTAAAACTAGCTTTACCTTCGAACATGCAGACCCATCCTGTGTTCCACGTCTCACTTCTAAAGCCAGTTCAACCTGGAACCCGGATTAAGACACCACCAAATCCGATATTGGTTAATGGAGAGCCTGAATTCCAAGTTAAAGACATCCTAGACTCAAAAATCACCAAGTCCAAGTTATATTATTTAGTGGACTGGAAAGGGTACGGCCCTCAGGGCAGGACATGGTAGCCGAGTGAGCATCTCCACGCACCACGCCTGGTTAAACGTTTTCATCAGAGTCACTCAACCAAACCTGGGCCAGTTGGAAGGGGTACCTTGAGAGGGGCCTTAGGGGGGAGTGCTGTCATGACCCCTATCCCTGACCCCCTCAGTCGCAACAGCCCCCTGGCAGCAGTGAGGTTACAGCCCCCCACAGTGACTCCAAGGGGCTTAAGAACCCATCAACAGCAGACCTGGAGACAGTCTTTGCGCCTTTGGCGCCAGGCTCATTATCAAGGATAAGGCAAGCCCACTTTGGGCCTTATTCCAACATGGAGACCCTTCCTGCAGCTCTGTTCCATGAACTGAAGCATGCAGGCTAGTGTTTTGGTGTGGTTGAATCTTCAGGTGTGGCTGGATATATAAGCCACGCCGAACTGGGAATCACGCTTCGCGTTATTCTGCACTCCTGCAGCATAACGCTCACTGTGTCCAGCTCTAGCTTATCTGCTTCTCCGGCGGCTTGAACCTGCAGCATCACCCCTGGATTCCACCGGCAACTTGCAAGAACAGCATTATCAAGAAACACTTACCTGTGAGTAGCAGCTCCAACATCCATCCGCGCATCAGTTTGCGCTCAGTGGCTCACCCATCTCCGGAGCACTCTGCGGCCTGCAAGAACAAGAGCAGCATTAGCGAGGAACAATTACCTGTGAGTAACAGCTTCTTCATCCGTCCGCGCTCGGTGGCTTCACCATCTCCGGAGTACTCTGCAACCTGCAAAGTAAAGGACAACATTAACAGCAGGTTCTAACATCGCGTTGCGCTAATCTGCTACAGTGACGGAAAAAACACGCAAAAAACCATTAACCACTTACCTGCATACCCGATCACCGAACTAACTGAATTCCGGGTCATCAGTGCACTGTCTCCTGCGTGAAGGAGAGAAAAGGATACAGGTTAGCAAACTGGCTCACGTTGTGCAGTGCCGCACTTCGCGCTAAACTACTTATCTCAGCCTTAACCATCCGGCGCTGCGGCTCCGTGACAGCAACAATCTCTGTGAAGACAGAAAGAGACATAAAAGCAAAGAAGGGGAAAAGAACACCGAAAAGCACAGGGACGAAAAGAAGACAGGAGAAGTAACAAAGACTAAAAACACTCAACTGAGCACATTAAACAGGTCGGTGTCAGAGCCGGACTGGACCCGACACATGGGCACAGGACCAGTGAAGTAACTAGGCCCTCAGAACCCCTCAACTAACACGCGCCCCTGCACTGAGACGCAGGACGGAGAGCTTCACGCACAAGAAAATAAGGTGAGGCATAACCCATAGGGAAGGGACTTGGTCAGTGGGAGGTGGGAACCCCATCACAGGCTCAGTATCTAAACCCCCCATTCTCCTGTCATAGGACCTGTCCACCAGCCAACATACAACCAAGCAGAAAGGTGTCCAGGAGAGCGCACAGCCTCCATCCAGCATCGTGTGGCGTCCCCGTGGATATCAGGTGAGCGTAAAACACATGGCTCTGCTAATGCTGTCAGCAGAATCCGAACCTGACTCAAGAGACTCACATATGGCCCCTTTGCTAAGAAACCTTCTCTTTCCTCCCCTTCGTGAATATGTTCAGCCGCCATGGCTATACAGTCCCATGGAGTGTAAGTGTATTTCGCAAGGGCACATGTAGAGTTGGCTGATTTCCCAGCAGAAAAGACTTTCCTAGACCAGACGCCTATACGTTTATCATCCTGATATGGGGGATGGTCGGATACGCAGCCTGCTTGGAGGTAGTGGATGCTGCTTGCACCACCAGACTTCCTGGGGTATGTAAGGAACTAATGGTGGCAACAGTAAAGACAGACACAAGTGATCACAGTTCAAGGGTGTTTATTAAACTGGAAATGCAGGGTGGAAAACGCCTACTCTAAACCTAAATCTAAGATGGGAGCAAGAGTCGACCATCAAATGAAAAATAAGGCAGTGCTTGTGGCGTCTTGTCAAAGTAAATGGCCTAAAAAACCTTTTGCCAAATCCTTATAACTAATTATAGAAATAGTGTGGGATAGGGGTTCCAATAAAGAAAGACGTGTTCTCAAATAATAAGTCAGGATGTGATTGCCAGAGGTCTCCCTACCCCACGTTTTAAGCATGGGACAAGGTGGGTCTCCTGAGCACAGAACACACTCAAGCTTTCCCAGTAAGAGCCAGGGTCTTGGATGGTTCACTGTCTGTTCAGAAAAAAGTCTCTTGCCTTCGAGGGCCTGATATTTCCAACAAAAGTTCCGTTCCATGTGTGGCTTTGGGTGAGGCCTTCACCACTGGGTCTCCCTCTTCCGGGCGCAGACCCCTCGCAAGTCTTATTCAACAAAACATTCAAACAGTTCCTTTCTCAGCAAATCTTGGGTGACAACTTTCCACCCCTGGATCTCCCTCGGTCGGGCTCGGACCCTAAATAAGAAGGGGGACACTTCACTTCGCCTTGTCTATACCTCTTGCTTTCGTAAATCTTAATGTCTTTTTTTTAACCAATTCCTCAGGAGTCACCCTGGTTTATCGGCCTACCTCTGCCGGGTTCACTCTGGCCACCCTTTCCCCTAAAACAGTTCACCATGAACCTCCCTCGGTAGGGTTCACTTCTGTCAACACATTCTTCATCTGGGCTTCATGCTTTACCCCTTCTTGTTAGCATCTCTCTGCCAGGTTCACTCTTGCTAACCTTTGTCAGCCTCCCTCCTTCGAGTTCACAATGACTTTTCTCTCATTCACGACTCACAATGCCTTTTCAAGCATTTCACTGTGAACATCCCTCGGACGGGTTCACTCTTGTCAACACACCGTTCACGTTTCATTTCACCATGCAGGACTCATTCCCCTTTGCTTCACAATTGTCTGCTGGTCAAAGACTTACGACTGTAGAGAAGATTTTACAGGACCCCTGTATGACCACTTTGACCCCTCTTCTTGCCTTTCTCCCAAGGCCTTCTGGTACCTGTAGTTCCACAACAGGGTAATCGGCTGGAGCGCGCACCCACGTGGTAACTGATTCTGCAATGCTGGTTTTCCCCTTTCCTGATATCAACAGTTCTTGGTTTTTAACGTTCAATTAGCATCTTGCTACTTTCGTTCAGCACAGTTCGGTTTCTTTATCGGCTCTCCCCTCAACTCACCGATTGTGATGAACTGCTTTCCTTTCTTGTATGTAGAGTCAAGGCCGGTACCATTGGGCCATGCGTCTCTCCCCAGCTTGGCTGTCAGTGAATCAGGCACCTGGGTACCGCTGACACTGCAACACATGCTGGCTATTGTTCGCAATGTTACGATTCCTTCTCTTGAGGCTTCAGGGGACTCTGTCAATAAGCGCAATGTCACTTCTCCCCTTGGTATCCTCTTGACTCGCGCCGTCTTTCACCTCTCACATTGTGCGGTCTGCCTCGCTAGTCTTGTGCTCTCGTGCTCAACCTTTTATCCCTGTGGGGAAGGGAAAGGGCAGTCAGGTCTGTGCGATTCTGGTCAATTTTCTGACCCCTCTATTGGGACATGTCAGGTAAACGGCTCCGGTGTTAGTCCATGGTCTTTCTTGTTGTGCAAAAGTGTTCGTGTTAGAAAAAGGGGGGGCAGTGTTTTGGAACATCCTCTTGAGTATCCTACGGGATAGGATGGGGAAAAGGTGTTATAGGAAAGGATAGCCTTCGAATAAGGGGGTTTGGTAAATTCAGAGGGGCCAGATTTGTAGGGTTTGTGGAATAAACCAGAATGACTGGGATTATTGTCGGAAAATAAATAGGAGGGATTGTGGGAACGGCAGTGTTTGTTCCAAATAAACTGGGAGTGGGACAAACCATACTCACGAGGGGCAAGAAAATCAATTATAACGACTGCAGGAGGTAAGTCGAAACTGTCTGGTCATGCGATGATCCTCGGCATGCACAGCAGTCCATTGCTGTTTAATGCCCCTGAAGTCGTTTTTACACCATAAGTATGTACTAGCTTTTATTAACCACCTATTGTTACTTTGTAAGCACAGCACATTCTGCGCTGTTGCATCAAGGCCGCTACTCCCGGACAGTTGTCTGGGACCCAAGGAGGTAACCATTGGTGCCACCCACCACGGCTATAATGCATGTTTTTTTGAATTTCCACAGTGGTATTTACACAGAGTACTTTACCTCACCGATATGTTTTACATCTACATTATTTTTTTATATCCATGATTTGCCTAATTTGCCTTTGTTTATGTCTTCTTTTATTGTTTTCCTATTCATTAGTATTTCTTCAAAGTCTATGTTTTTTTACTTTTTTGTTTGCATTCTTTACTTTCCTACAATTCCTGACTTACCTCCTGCAGTGCTTATAATTGATTTTCTTGCCCCTCTGATGCCCCATGATCACACATGCTGCCTTCTTATGTATGTGCTGCATCGCGCCTTCCCCAACGCGATGCGGTCACGTGTCTATATCTTTCACTGTTCCCTTGGCAACGCTTGCACCCGCCGATGCACAACGGCATTCCTCCAGCCGCCGCAGCTACTGCTTCTAATGCTCAGGTATACTAGCACACTGCCTCTGACTTGCCCTTTTCTTGGCTCATATGTCTTTTACTAAATTTGGCCTCACTCCTACAGATCGGCAACTGGATTAAGTCCAGCATACGATCGCGAGTTATACATTGAATTCTCTTGAAGACTACTCGTCTGACACAGATTTTGAACCTTTTACCTCGTTTGGCTACACACTGTACGCGAGGTAACCTTTTTTATTTTTTCTAGCACTGCCGGTCAATTTATCACCCGATACCACACCTCTTTACTCATTATTCTTTTTCTTTTCTTTTCTACCTCGATATTTCAACCCGATCCGAATTCTTCCTCTCGTTGGTATGTGGTTATTTATTTTCATGTATTTATTTAATGACTGTGGTTTTGTTAATTATTTTATGTTACGCACTGGATGTTCTCTTACCATTATGCCATATTCCATGTTTTGTTGCCATCATTCTCCCACATTAGTATAGACTTGCCCTGACAAAGGAGTTTAACGCTCAGAAATGCATTGGCACATTAAGTCTACTCAAATTATGAGATGTGTCAGCCATGTCCTCACTAAGATTGTATTAGTGATCATTTTGTTAAATATTTTTTTTATATTTCTTTGATAAACACATATTACTCTAACCAAGACTTCGAATTTATTTGAACTTATACACAATTGATAAAGCGGAAGAAGTGAAATATTACTGTTTGGAACAGCTTGTTTTGAATCACATGACCCAGGTTGGGTTTAAACGGAGAGCGGCTGTGTGACTAGTTTTTTTATCTAGTCTACTGCTTTACAGGTCTTAGGTATAGACCTGTGTTGCTCTTATGTGACCTACAAAAGTGAAATGTAAATTTTTGCTATTGTGTTCATACTGATAAAACCCTTTAAAGATCAGCTATTTATGTATGTAACGTACCTTGTATTCCCAAGGTGTCCTCCAATCTCAGCTGCCTATTCCGGTTGTCCTGTAAGAAGATGTTTAAGAAAAAGGGGATGGTAAATGTATCAGTCTCACCCACCAATGAGGGGTGGGGGGAGTTTGGTTCTGTCCCTGGTAGGGAATAGCAACTAACTTGGTTAAAATGGAGGTTCCCACTAGTGCTTGACCGAGTGCTTACCTTAGTATCTGTGTAGATCCCTTCTCTGGACAACAGAATCTGTCTGCTCAGGATCTCTATGTCCGGAGAAAGGTTTTAAGTATGGCGGTGGCGCCGGCAATTGCATGCGTGATGACGTCACGTGACGGCAACGTCATTCTGTGCCGGCCGCCATTTTGTTTTTTTCATTGCTGCGTGCATGTGCAAAAATGCACGTGCACTGGCATGTATTAGGTACCACGTGTCAAATGGTGAACCCTTTAAAATGTGAATTTGTGAAGGAAGTTACATTCATAATAGTAATTGTTAATACTCTGTTCACTTGCAGAAGTTCATATACTCGGGAAGAAACGGAACGCAATCTCTTTACACTGGAGAAAAAGAATGTGTAATTGTTTTACATGGTGATAAATCCTGTTCTGCTATGTGTTCTGTATACCATAGTCACCCATTAATAGAATACAGTATATAATCGTACAGAGTGGCAATTCTTAATGATTTTCTTACATTCAACACCTAATAGAAGTGTATGTTCTCCATGTGTTTGATAGACATTTCAAAATGTACTCTCCAAACTATACATAGCTTAACAATCGCTTGTGAATGTGAAACAATTCAAAAGTACATACTACATCCCTGTTACAAATATGCGTTCTATACACACTTAGTGAACAGGCCCGAAGACCCAAAACACCGTCCCTCCACCTCTGGTGCAAAAAGCAAACCCCCACAGCAGCCAAATTCCCACAGCACATCACAGGCCTTGGCACTGATGTGCAGCAAGTCAAGCACTACGGCACCACCGACTACAACCATCTGCCCAGTGGTGTCTACTGTCTACTGAAGGCACTGGGTCCGCAGGAAGCAGCACCATTGGTGAGACTGCTGCCGCCGCAGCTAGCTCAGACAATGATGAAGGGGATGTCGATGTTGTCCTGGCTCCCCCCACTGGCTCCCTGCATTCCCCCTACCTGTCCCCATGCAGCCAGCATGACAATGGCATACAGGAGCAATCTCCTGAAAATTCCTGGCCGGCCACTCCATGCCCAGTGGCAGATGTGCAGGAGGGGAGCAGCACAATGGACACGCCAGAGCCATCATCAACAGGCCACAAAACCCAGGAGTCGATGCATGAAATTATCACGCGGCAACAACAGCTAAGCTCCCTCTTGACACAGCATGTCGCAGAATGCGCCTGCGCAAGGGGGGAAATGCGCGAATGTGCTGAAACTGTAAATGCTGCCATAGAGTCCACCTCTAAGGACATTTGTGCTGAACTGGCCGCGGTGCGGCACATACTTTCTGAGCTTGTCCAGACAATGAGGGACATGCGTCCCTGTGAGCAGCCCAGTTCCTTCTCGGCTGCCAATTCTACCCGAACCAGCCCCGTCCGCAGATCGGGCAGGAACCTGCGGCGTACAGACAGGGGAGCACCGGGTGCCGGGAGAGGGGGGGTGCCAATAGAGACGGCCACGTGGACCAATGCCACATGATGCACTTGAGCACAGACATCCACACCATGTTATGGGGAGTTGAGGGGGGAGTGGGTGTGTTGGGGAGTTGAGGGGGGAGTGGGTGTGTTGAGGGGGGCGGGGGAGTGGGTGTGTTGGGGAGTTGAGGGGGGAGCGGGGAGGGGGGAGTGGGTGTGTTCACTTATATTTACTATTTCAATACACATTTTGGTTATGCACGAATCACTTGTGTGGACATTCCTCATTGCATAAGTGTGTTTAATTGGTGAACAGTGTACAGTGTGCATGTCCCAGACACAACCAGTGCCCCAAGTGCCATCTCCATGTGACATCCCCCATACTTGTGTGCTAGTAGATTATTTTGATCAGCGTCTGACGCATGTCACGTCCCTCCTGTCCATTGCGTACTTCCTGGGGTGATGTACCATCCCCACCCTCCCCATCTTCTTCGTCAGGTGGTTGCTGTTCTGCGTCAGGGGGCAGGGGCACATTCCGTCTGATGCACATATTGTTTAGCATCACACATGCCATGACAATCTTTGCCACCTTCTCATGGCGGTACAGGAGTGACCCACCAGACCTGCTGAGGCTGCGAAACCGTGTCTTCCAGAGGGCAAATGTCTGCTCAAACACCACACGGGTTCGTCTATGGCCACGATTATAGTCCTCCTCTAGCCTGTTCTGTGGGTTCCGGACTGGGGTAAGGAGACACTGCTTCAAAGGTTAGCCTGCATCACCTGCATGTGGGCAACAATGTATGTGTAAGTTAACTCATCATGTTTAACCTTATTGAGTGATACCATAGCATGCATGTGTTTCTTCATCTCAAGCCCATTTCCATGCATGGATGGAGTCACACGATGTGAGTGCTATGTGTGTATTCCTCATATGGACTGTTTTACATGCCAGCGACTAGTGTGCGCTGGGGGGTCCAGTTACTTGTGAGTGCACATGCACTGTGTTAGTCCACGACGGTTATTTTTGTGATCGTGCAGATGTCCACTAATTTGTATGCTTTCATCCTGGCAATTGTGATGTCAGCCTCATGATGCTATCACTACGCACAACAAATGGTGTCATGCAATGTAGTTGGGCATCTGTGTCAGTGTAGTGGTGTATTGATGTATTTGACCATCATGTGACTCCTGTATGCGCAGTGATGGGGGACTGGCCTTTCAGTTCATGGTGTTTTATGGTGTGTATTGGCTATAGCCGTTGCTTGTAGCTGCATTTTGTTGAGGAAGATGCGGTCTGATTTCGTACAGTGCACATGGAGATGTCTGTGGGATGGTTGGAACACCGCTTCATTCGCATGGTAGGGCTGCTTACATCTTGCATTATGTGGTCAGGTGTCAAGTCCAGTCTGAGCTGCTTTTGGGGTATGAGCTTGCTCCATTTACTCTGGCACTCGCAGCTAGGTGAAGTATGCATCTCTCCCCCCCATCTCAGCCAGGTGAAGTATGCATGTATGCCTCAATCACCTACCCACATCACATTTCCATGAGCCTAACATGCGACTCACCGAGTAGCCAGGATCTCTGCCCTGCATGTCGCTCCATGTAGCGTTGAATCGTGAAGTTCCGCAGGACCATTGAATCATGGGTTGATCTGGGGAATAGGGCACAACATTGTGTGATGATGTAGTTCGAGTCACATACCATTTGCACGTTGATTGAGTGGTATAGCTTACGGTTGCGGTAAGCTACCTCCATGGCATGTGGAACCACAAATTCAACATGGGTGCAGTCAATGGCGCCAATGTAACCAGGTATGCCGGCCAGTGAATGGAAACCAACTTTGGTGTTCGAGATCTCCTGGACAGACCGTGGTAAGGAAATGTGTTTGTCTGTGTGCTTTAGGAGGGAATCAGGCACTTGGTTCAGCGTAAGTGAGGGTAATGGTTGTGAAATGCCATGCAGTTGCCCGAATGTGTGTTGGTAGGTGCCTGTGGCCAGGAAGTGGAGCACAGACACTACCTTCAGTAGGGGTGGGATGGCGGTGCGTGTTTCAATGAGGCTGACTATGTTGTCATGTATCATTTCCACAATGGTGGTGATGGTGTCCCGGTCCAGGGGGGATAGGGTGTGGATCTGGTCAGCGGTTAGGTTGAATGGACTGGCACAGATGCGTGGTATTGAGGGGTGCCTGCATGGTGGCACTGGCTGTGCTGGTGGGGCATGCTGGCCCTGCCTTGCCCTCCTTCTCCTCCTGCGTCTCCTCTCTGCTGCCTGTTGTTGTACTTCTTGTAGTTGTTGTTGTGGCACTTCCACTGCAATCAGGTCCTGCATCCCCAGCATTGCTAGTGGTGTTGGAATCATTGTGGAGTGTAACTGTATGTGGGAAGGGGTGGGGTGTGCTCCTTTCGTGCTTGCCCAGTCTGTATTGACTCCACCTGTGCTGATTGTGTGCACCTGTTGCAGCTGGGAACACTGCACATGGCCATTTACGGTTGGTCCGCGATGGCGTTATTAACGCTATGGCGGTAAGGTACTTTACGGCCTTCACAAGGGCGTTATTTCCATGTCCGCGTGACTCGTAATGTTCACACCTTAGCACCATGGCGGTATTTCCGGCACAGGAGTCGCGTGCCCGTGGCGCTTTTAACGGCACCGTTGATTACGGTGCCGCTATTAGCGCTATCTCGGGTCATAATCGGCCCTAGTGGTAAGCGATGCCGTAATCCTTTACCGGCATCCTCTTTCACTTACCGCCAGGGTCGTAATGAGGGCCTATAAGTTCAAAGGTGCACACTGGTGTGCAATAGTGGTGACATTGTTTACATATGGGCTGCATTTAATTCACAGCAGACCGTGATAAGGTTGCAACTTTAATTCGGTGCCTGGCTCTACCCTATTATGTTGTATGTCATTGCTTTAAGAATGCTGATGAGGTTGTCCATTTTTTTTTAAAAACGATTTTATTAATTTTCCAAAAACAAACAAACCAAACCCAACTTACAGTGGTAACATAATGTCAATCATCCCATAAATTGTTATATTCCAGCCCACTGTATCTCCCCGTCCCTCCCCACTCCCAAGCCTACTCCCCCACATTTCCACCGTCCCTCCCCACTCCCAAGCCTACTCCCCCACATTTCCAGTCTCCCACCTCTTGCTGTGGGGATTCCACTTCGGCAGAGCTCATTGAGTCTCCATCACTTGATCCATCATGCGAGGGCCCAAATAGTTCAGCTATCAATTGCCTCCAACCCGCTAGGGCTCCGGCTACTTCTCCTGTCTCCCTTTTACACACTTCCTGCCATACCACTGTTTCCGCCTCTGCCCACTTCTACAAATCCATATTGGGCCTATGACATGCTTTCCAGCCCATCGCAATCCTTCTCTTTGCCAGGACATACGCTAGATCTTTCAATTTGCTTACATGTTTCATCTTACGCTGTCTGGGGAACCCCCCTAGCAAACAGGCCCACGCAGTATCCACCTTCATGCGGATCCCCTTGTCTTCCAATTTCTGTGCTATTTCGCCCCAGTATCTCTCTATCAGTGGGCATGCCCAGAACATATGTACCATTCCCGCGTTTTCCTCATTACATTTTGGGCACACTTGGCATCCGGCGTTTTTAAATTTAGCTATCTTTTTTGGCTTCAGGTATGCCCTGTGGGTTATATTCAACTGTATCTGCTGCAGTCTAGCATTTCTCAATACTTTTTTATGATATCCTTGCGCTCTCTCCCACATCCCATCACTCATCGGGCCCCTACTTCCTCTTCCCAGTCCAGTCTAAGTTGCACCACCTCCCTGCCCACTTGGGACATTATCATTTCATACACTCTAGATGTTTCGTGTCCTCCTTCTGCTAAGTCATATATCATATCCAAAGTAGTGTCCGGTTCCTCCGCCAGTTCCACCTCAGACCAGGTGTCTTTAATTCGTTGCACTACTCCATGATGCGTGAGTGATATATTGCCCCGCACTAAACCCCATTAGTTCCACCAGCTCCTCAAATTCCAGTACCTTACCCTCCTGCCACACATCTCCCATCACTGCTATCCCCACCGGTTCCCAATGCTTCCTAATCATTAGCCTCAGTTGCTTTTCTTTTCCTACCACTGTGACCAGTGGGATCTGTGGAGAGCACGGGGACGCCTTGTCCATTAATCGGCATGCCCTTTGCCACATTCCCCACCCAAGACCCAACATCCCCGGGCGACCACCCAATTCCGATTTGGGCAACCATATCATTTCTCTCAGAAAGTATGGGGCGCAGTCCCTCTGAAGCAACCTGTGTTCTAAGGTAGGCTCCTCAACACATACCATCCAGCCTGACAAAGAATTTCCTGGGTATTGAGTATGGGATGTTCGCAAAGCAGTGCAACAATCTGGGCAGCGCCACCATCTTGAGCATCGCCCCTCGTCCCATCATCGCCAAGGGGAGTTTTGTCCAAAATGTCATACTACTCTCCAATTTCTCAACTGCTCTCTCCGTGTTATGCCTATGTTCAGCTTCTACCATATGGTATAGGTCTACCCCAAGAAATATGAATGTTGTAACCTCCCATGGTATCTGCAGGATCTGGAGATTCTCTAACGGGAGCCCTCTATATCTGCCCAACGGGAACACGCAGGACTTACTAGGGTTCACAGCTATGCCTGAAAGTTCTGCAAACCTCTCCATCACTTCCAGTATATATTGGAGGTTCTCTTCTGGGTAGCGCAGGTACAGTAACATATCATCTGCATATAATGAAATGAGATGTGGTTTCTCTCCGACGACTATACCTATTGCATCATATTGCTGCCTTAAATAAATCGCCTGGGGTTCTAAAACTAATATATACAGCATAGGGGGCCATGGGCAACCCTGTCTGGTGCCTCTGCTGAGTTGCCATCTTTCAGAAACCACAGCTCCTGTCTTCACTCTGGCTAGTGGCGCACTGTACAACAGTTCGACCCATTTAAGATATCCCGGTCCCATACCATAATTGGCCAGGGCCGCTGTTAACCAGGGCCATTTTACCGAGTCAAATGCCTTGATCGCGTCCAATGATACTATTGCCATCTCGCCTTCATCCCCATTAGCATGTTCAACCACTCGGTGGAGTCGCCTAAGATTATTTGAGATGTTCCTGTTCGGGACATATCCTGTCTGATTGGGGTGTATATATTTTACTGATGACCTTCGTCAATCTATTCGCCAAGACCGCTGTTAGGATCTTACTGTCTTGGTTCAACATCTACAGAGGCCTATAAGAGCCACAGTCGCTACCAGGCTTATTGGGTTTGGGGAGTGGTATAATGATCGCTTCCCGTAAGGATTCTGGTAATTTCCCAGCTTCATATGCTTCGTTGAGCATCTCCAGCAGTGGAGGGAGTACCTCTGTTTTATATGCCTTGTAAAATTTGCTTGGGAGTCCATCCGTTCCCAGGGTTTTGCACGTGGGAAGCTGCCCTACTACTCGCTCTAGGGTGATCGGGGCATCTAGCTCCTCCCTCTCCTCTGCACTAATATCTTCCAATATCTTCCAACGTGTCCCCTATCTCCTCCCTATTACTTCCTGTCTCATCCCCATACAAACGTCTATAATATTCTGCGAATTCCTGATTAACCCCCTCTTGCGTATCCACTGTGCCGCCATCTTCTCTCACTATCGTTCTGATTGGCGGCCTAGGGGTCTCATTTTTATAGAGCCATGCCAGGACTCTCCCTGGTTTGTCCCCTTCTGCATGTTGCCTCTCTATATATTTCTTATAATTGAGGTTGCATAATCTTTCCCGGTATACTGCACATTTCTGCTGTAGGCTGAGTGCCATTTCTGCATCTTCCTTAGTGTTACCACCCCGTTCCAATACCCTTTCTAGCTCTTTTTCAGCGTCCTGCAACTCGGCCAGGATCCCATTCTGCAGCCCCCTGCACTTGGCTATGGCAATTCCCCTCACTGCCAGTATTTATTTCAAAATAACGTATTATTTCTTTGCGCATGTCTTCCCTAAATACATTGTCTTTAAGTGTCTCTGCCAGCAAGCGCCATGTTGGTATTCTCCCCCTCGGGGGCCGGTACTGCCACACTACCATCAGTGGCGAGTGGGCCGAGAGGACTCTTGATTTGTATTCCGCCTTCGGTATTTCAATCATTAATTCGTGTGTGACAAACACATAGGGCCTGATCACGACTTTGGCGGTAACGCCGGCGGTTTTTCTGCCAGCGGTATTAGCCCTACCGCCGAACTCCCCAGCGCTAATAACGCCGGATCACGGGTTTGGCGGTAATGTAATTCCCCATTCCCCATTGAGCCCATACGGGAATGCCCCATTCCCCATTGGGCTCAATGGGGAAAATGTGCGCTCTTACCAACGGCGGATTTCCCGCCGGCGGTAATAGCGCACATTTTTGGCGGATTTCCCCCCAGCCGAGACCTAGGGCGAAATCCGCCGAAGTCCTGATTTGGCAGACCCTTAATTCTGGTGGTAAAAGGGCGACCGCCAGATTTAAGGGTTACCGCCAAAGTCGTGATGAGGCCCATAGTCTAATCTAGTATACAGGCCCTGTGGGGCTGCATAGTGTGAATATTGCCTATCCTGTGGATGGCGTGCCCTCCATGCATCGACCAGCCCAAAATCTGCCAACAGTGACTGCAGCGCCTTTGCAGCCGGAGTGGGTCTGTCCACTTTGGTATCTGATCTATCTATTGCAGGGTTTAGCACACAATTAAAGTCACCCCCCCACAACACAGCCCTCCCCCACACACTTTCACTGAGTTTACCATACAGGGTCCTAAAGTACAAAGCCGTATCCTGATTTGGAGCATAAGTGTTTACAATACAGATCTCTCTATTTTCCACCAGCCCTCTCATAACCACCATCCTGCCACCTCTCTCCGCTGCAGAATCCAGCAGCTGGAACGGGACATGTGGGGCCACCCATGTGATTACGCCTCTTGCATAAACTGAGTATGCTGCTCCTACCACCGTCCCCTTCCATTTCTTCTGTATCACTTCCAATTTTGTTTGCGTTAAATTAGTTTCTTGTAACAAGGCTATGTCCACTCTCTGCCTGCGCAGGTACATCATAACCTTGTTTCTTTTCAAATAGCTGTTGAGCCCCCTCACATTCCAAGTGACTATCTTAAGGTCTCCCATGAGTCATCTCATTTTCCCGGAGTGTAGGCGTCCCCCCAACTGAACACCCTCCCCAACTACAACAAACCACAGCACACAATCCCTCCCCCCCCTCTCCTACCCCAATCCCAACAACTGCCCAGCTCCATCCCTGGATCTCAGGCGTTCCCGCGTTTGGTCCTACCTTGGAATCCCAAGCTAAGAACCCAGCAGGGTGTCACTGCACCCATCAGTGGTCATCAGTGACCTAACTAAACTCTAAATGGGGATATAAAGACTAGCTCCCAGAGGCTTCCTTACCAAGCAATAGTCTCAGTGCTCACGGATCATGTTTCCTTCCAACCTATGCATGCCCGCCTTCAAGCTGCGTCCATGACTATAATCATGTCCCATAGTCTTAAGTCCCGACACCTTCAGGCGCTCCCTCTATACATTACTTATCTCTTCTTCCTCCATCTCTCACCTGGATGTCCGACTCCTGGAGGCAGCTTTGCGTGTCGAGCCATCCCATGGCGTCTTCCGGAGTATCGAAGAACAAGGTTCTGTTTTTATGAAAAACTTTCAGCTTCGGCGGGTAGAGCAACATGTACTTGTGGCCTGCTTCTCGCAATCTCCTCTTGACAGACCCAAAGTTCATACGGCTCTGTTGCACCAGCAGGGCATAATCCGGGTAGGCAGTTATGTTCGCTGTCCCTCGTTGTATTGTTCCGCCCTTGCGGAAGTGTTCAAGGATTCTTTCTCGATCCCAATAGTTAAGGATCTTGGTGATCATTGGCCTAGGCGGATTACCCGGCGGCGGCCTCCTCGTTAGGGCTCTATGCGCACTTTCCACCGCAAATCCCTGGGACAAGGCTCCCCCAGTGATCTCCTGCATCAGCATGGTCTCAATAAACTCTGTAGGGTTTAGACCTTCAGCTCCCTCAGGCAATCCAACGATACGGATATTATTTCTCCGGGCACGTCCTTCCGCCTCCTCCGCCCTGCATCCAGATTGCCCACACGTTGCACCAGGGCATGAAGCTCCAATTTGTGCGTAGCACAGTCCGCTGCGGTCGGGCCCACCTCTTTCTCAAGGTGCTCCGTGCGCTCCGCCAGTGTCCTGACATCTTGCCTAAGAAGGTTCACGTCCTCCTGCACCGCCCCAACCCTGAGCTCCAGCGCTGTTTTCAATTCCGCCACAGCCAGTTTAAGCTTGGTCTCCCAAGCCACCTTCAAATCGGCAATCGCTGCAAGGACCTCCTGGTTCGTACCCATAGCAGCCAAACCCCCTGGCTAGTGCTTTGTCTTTGCTCCTGGCTCCTTCCGGGCCAGGCGGTATCCTGG
Source organism: Ambystoma mexicanum (assembly GCF_040938575.1). NCBI lineage: Eukaryota > Metazoa > Chordata > Amphibia > Caudata > Ambystomatidae > Ambystoma > Ambystoma mexicanum. Next base: position 379,534,741 of record NC_090937.1, on the reverse strand, counting down.
AGTATTTGTTTAGTGTAGGCTGTTTGCTCTTCAGTCTCGGAGGCTTGTTGGACATTTCGCTGCAGCAGGATTTTGTGGGTGAGTCCCCTCACTTATGGTTCCCAGCCCCGTCGGAGGCAGACTTCTGTCAGCGCTTGAGCCCAGGGGGAGTCGCCCCAATTGCGTCCCAGCACTATTTCTTAGCCGCAGGAATGGGTTGTGCTCTCCCAAGTGATCATATAGGTCCCCTCTTTGACTCCGCTAGGCCTCGGGTGCGTTAGCTGTGTGTGCTCCTCTCGTTACCCACACTTCCGTGCCCACAGCACTGTGGGCATCTGATGTTATTTGTGGTGCTGGACCTCAAGGATCAGGCCATGCCCTTGTCGCCACAACAGCCTTCATTATCTTAGGCTCACCGCCTCATGGGCTCATCTGCAATCCACTGTGCTCACAATCCTGCCACAATGTGGGGGAGTGCACAATGTATTGTGGTGTCGCCAGTATAGTTTACCTGAGGGAGCGCCAGTAACATGCAGCTTCTATAGTCCACCTCACGGACCCACTAATGGCCGTCTGAATGCAGCTTGTCCTAGTTGTTACATGCCAGCATGCATTTATTCCGTTCGGTGCTCCTCTGTTAACATTTGCCTCTGCAGCTTCGTACGGCCAGATCGCCCCACCCTCCTACTCACGATATGGGGCGCTATGGCCACTCCGTCGTCCAGCTGCTTAATCTTGCCCCACACGCAGGCTCCGCACCATCCAGCTGGGCCGATGCCCGTCACGGTCCATTACGCCACCCAAACTCCAGTACATGGGCTGGAGAGAGCCTGCGGGAGGGCGCTTCAATCCCAGCGCTGCAGTCCTGGCTCCCAGCGGTCTGCTTAGAATCGGAGCCTGTCTCTCCCCCTCACCCACCAGATAGTTCAAAGCGCTTCTACTGTTCGGACCGCGGGGTCGGCTTTGTTCTCCACGACTCCGGCGCGGTCCTAGCGCCGGCCGCCCCTCCGCCTCACGCTGTCTCCAGGGCTTTTTCACCTCACTCAGGGCTGACCGGAGCACATGTGCGCGTCGGTGGCACGCCGCAGGGTGCACGTTCACCAGGCTCTGCTTGCCCTACAGTCAATCACACACTAGGTGCCTCAGGTAATCTGCCCATTTCTCCTTCTTTGTCTCGGGAGGTCGCCATTTTAATTCTTCAGATTATCGTCTCCCCAGAATTTCATTCACCTCTATCTGCTGTTTCCAAAGTCATGTGGGCTCCAGAATGACAACAAGTGTTCCGTTTGTTTTCACAAGCTGATGCTTATGTTTCCTTTTTCGCCAGGCCAGTGCAACTGCACTTTTTCAACTGATGATTGTAGGATCCCCAGTAGCCCCACCAATAGCACGTCTGTTCACATGGCCGTGTAGCCACGCCCCCGTTGTCCATTTTGTGGTTCATAGGAAACGCACAAAATCACCACCACCGTGCACTGCTAAGACGAACACCCAGGACATGAAAAATGACATCACAAATGTCATTGAATAATTCAGAAAACAAGGAAGAGGACCAGGAAGATGAGGTAGCGGAAATTCCTACATCTAGCACCCAGAGAGAATCATGGGTGTGACAGCTGTTTACTACTGTTGGGGGTGTACCAAAGGCTAAGGCCCCAAAGTAAAATGCACTGCGATCGGGGACAAACCGGACAGTACTCCTATGTGACTACCTCCACCGGGATGCTCTCAGAAAGTCTGTTCCGTTCTCAGGAAATAGTAGGCTGTCTTCCTTTACCTCATCTTCCTCAACCAATACTGCAACCACACAGGATACTTCTGTGGGGCACGAAGTTCCACCAGCTACCTTGCAAGCCATAAAAGAAGCTGTTGATCCATATTTATTTAAGACAACAGTACTCTGTATATACTGCAACACACTACTGTGCAGGGGGGAGCAGTTTTGAAGTGCTTTCGAGGCTGTAATCAAGGAGCATGAGAAACACTGGCCCCTACCTTACATGGAATGCACACCCAACATCTTCCCCTGTTCACCTGCCTCTGCCCCTCCATAGCTGCACTTACTTCCCTCCCCACCTACTTCCTGGCCTCTCCTGAAAAAACAACATTTAAATTTAATTTTAAACATTTAAATAAAAAAACACCAACAAAAAGGTTCCTTAAGGAACCACCTTTCACAGTTAAAAAATAGAAGTAAAATAAAATAAGCTTATAGACTCCATATCCTTGCATTTTTCAGTAAAGTGGTTAGACTCAATAAGATTCTTCAACATTCCCATTAGCATTTTCTACTATGCTAATGGTCATAATGGACAATTGTATATTAGAGAAAAAGAAAAAAGCACAGAAACAATGTTCCGTCCCAAATACTTTTCTCTAGCATACAATAAGGACCATAATCCATGGCCCTTCCTGACTATCCGCAGTCTCCACAGTCCCCTCTCTAGACCATGCATTATTAAAAAACCTGGATTGCATGTGCACACCATCGCACAAGACAGCCCTTCGCCCCTTTTTACTGCTATGTTTGTAGCACTCCCTCATTGCCTGCTTCGAAGCAGTCACACATATATCTTACCAATCAGTTGAAACTCTACATATAACCCTATCAACATATTAAACTTCCACACAACAGCTAACACTTAAAAACGTTCTACGAATCTTTTGCATGTGCATTTCACTTGCTTATCCAAATAAATTGTACACACCGCTGCTATAAATGCACATATTGAGCAGTAAAGGAAGTGCATGAATGGCAAGAGAAATAGGGATTACCAAGCGCTAATACAAGCCCACAAGGAAAGTGCCAAGACATGAAAATCTGGGAGGCCACTTGCTACATGCTGGGGCAGAGGATTCCCAAGGGTGGGGTATACATATCCGCCAGAACCGCAAGGGCAGTGCTGAAGCAGGGGTTTAGGGGGGTGTACTTGTGTCGACTAGATATAGGGCCTGGGACCTGTGAGGTTCATGAGGGACTAGGCCACCAGTATTGGAGTATTGTATTATATAGGAGTATTGGAGTTACAACGGCAGAGGGCTCTAGCAGGGCAGTATTTAGGGAACCAAAGTTGGACATAATGTAGTCCTTACAATTAGCAGGCCAATGTACACATTTGAAGGCTTCAGCGATACAATCCCTCGGCTTGAGACCAAGAATAAGTCTTGCAGACCCATTCTAGATTAGCCGAAGGAGGCATAGACAACAAAGGGGGCGGTTAAGGAAGAGGCTGTTGCAGTAGTCCAGCCTACACAGGACCAGGGCTCTATAGACGTTGAGTTTCTGGGTGAAGGTGAGGTACAGCACATTGCCTGTAAGGAGGTAAAGCTGAAAGCATGGCCTTTCTTTACAGCTCCAAAATGTAAGGATTAAAGGAGAGAGAGGACTTAAAGATAACCCCAAGGTTTTTGGCCTCACAGGATGGTGAGAGTTGAAGGCCCAAAGACAGCGGCCAGAGGGGCACAGGTGTCACAGCAAAAAATATCTCCATGTTACTGGCATTGAGAAACAGACTGTTAGCCACACACAATGCTCGATGGCTGCTAGACAATTAGATAAAAAACAAGGACAACAAATGGGAAGTTTAAGGAAACCTATACATCATTAACATAACACTGGAAATGAGAAAAGAAGAAGGACATCAGGTGAGCCAGAGGGACGAAATAGATATGAAAGATCCACAATTATAGGATAGAACCCTTGGTTACTCTGCAGGTACACAATAAGGTGGTGGAGTACAAACAGACCAATGCAGCTGGTAAGGGCGGTTAGTGAAGAAAATAAATAGGCCAGTTCAGCGCTCGCTCCATGATGCTAATGGTATCATGTAACCGTTTAATAAGGATACAATTGCTGACTGTGTGAAAGGTGGAGGAGACATCAAGAAGCACTGTCCCCAATAGTACTACAACAATCATAAATACCACATACACTTTAATTATATCATTCCTCCACTACATTACCTATAATTACTATACGCACATTACTACTGTGGTGGTTGTGGTCAGTGGAGCTGATTCTTGGGGGCATGGCCTATGGCCATATCCCCAAGAATCAGGCCACCGGCTACCACCACTACAATAAAATTAAACTATATAACAAGTACGTACAATACACCTTCAAATAATAAAACTCGCCCTGAACCTCCAGCAATTGAAATGATGTCTGTGGACATCAATATTGACCGCAGACTCGGCTGCATCTGCACATCCTTTTTACACCTACAAAAACAGCTCCACATAATATTTATTCCACTCCCCGGACCTTTCTATGCCCTCTTTCAGTATTCAAATAGCCCCAAATGTGTTTCCCAAGCTGTTCACCCACAGCACTGTCCGCGGACTACCGCATTGTCCGCGGACTGGGCGGCACCTGCGCCCTCTTTTTTCACTTATAAAAACAGCTCTATATCATATTTATTCCACCCCCACTCTCTACAGACGCTCTTTCAACCACCAAATAACCCCAAATGTGTTTTCCAGAATTTTTCCCCACAGCGCTATCCGCGGACACCGGCAGCTGCTGCAGATATGATATATGATAGGTTATTTATAACGCACTTAATACCCAGAGGTTTCTAAGCGCGGTCCCGGGGATCGAACCTGTATTGCTCTGTGTCGTCCTGCTTCCAAGGCGAGCACGTTGCCACTGAGCTATCCTCCCGAGATAACATGGTTAGGATTGGTGCAGGAGGGTGTCAGTGGACCGAATAGGGAACTGAGTCAGCGGACCGGACCCAGATATCACACATTTGTTTCGTACATATTTTTTGGCCGTTTAAAAAAAAAAAACACCTGCCTGAATTAACACCAAATTAAAAAAAGAATGCTTTTGGGACCAAGCCGCTGCTCGTACTGCAAATTTTGTGAAAATCCATCCAGCGGTTTGGGCTGCAGGAGCGGGCAAAAACCTTTTTCCATTGCATAAATTGCGACCGCCCTATAAACGTGCCCCCCCTGGCTGAGATGAAACCACACCGATCTTCGCAGAATCATTCAGAGAAGGCCATACCCTTTTCTGCAAAGTTTCGTGAGGATTCATCCAGGGGGGCAACGTTATAAGCCACCCAAAAAGTGCTCTTTCTAGGAGGTCAGCAACTTAACCATAACTACATGGCTGCTACCGCAGGCCGTATTATATATATATATACATATATATATATATATATATTCCACTGGTAGCACTATTCTACTCTCCTTTTGGATTTATCCCTTGCATATATATGCTAGCTTCTAACATGCATGTAGAAATAAGGCCATTTGGCCCTAATATCTTTAGTATGGCGCCTTAAATTGATGTAAACACCAATAGCGAATAGATAATAAATGTGCATTCCCAAGTTAAAAGTTTAAAAGTATGCATTGCATGAAACAAAATGACACATTTAGGTGTGAATGTATAGTGGCTATTGGTCTCATATAATAGGAAACACTGTGCAAATGTTATAAGATGGTTGACCGTTTTGCATGATAAAATCAACCTGTTTTCAAAAATATGTTTTGAAGGAAATGGACTATAGTTTGTTTCCAAAATGTTGTAAGCACGCGTAAAAGTAGCTCAGTAAGACTAATTTGTAACATCCAGTGACCAAGTTCCGAGTCGGCAGCGAAAAAAAAGCGCCAGGCTTTGCATACTGATGCCATGCTGAAATAAGACCATATAGGTTGGAAAAGCTTTGGAGTGATTTTGTGGTTTCTTTATGGCAGATATATTAAGTGGAAATTGGTGATGCTGGTCTTACATGGCCTGCGGTAGCGGCCATGTAGTATGGTTAAGTTGCTCAACTCCTAAAAAGAGCACTTTTTGGGTGGCAAAATTATAGGGGGTTCCCACATTTTTTGAAATCCTCAAAGACACAAAGGAAAACATGTTTTGCTCGTGCATATAGCCCAAACCGCTGGACGGATTTTCACCAAACTTGCGTGAGGAGCAGTGGCTTGGTCCTGAAAGCGTGCATTTGCAAAGATGCTGTAAATCCGTCCAGTAGTCTTTTATAAAATGGGCAAAAAAGTAGGTAAAAAAACAATTAGTGATATCTGGGTCCGGTCTGCGGACTCATTTCCTGATTTGGAGTCTGCGGACGCCTCTGGACCAACCAGAGGGTGGCTTAGTGCCTGCAGACACCAATAACGCATGCGGATTGGATGTTGGAAAACGTGAGCTGTGTCATATGTTTTGAAAGGGTCGCCATATTGGATCTGCGGACAGCCGTTGTTGTCCACGGACAACACAGTGAGCAACAAGTCTGGAAAACAGATTTGGGGTTATTCGGTGGCCGAAAGAGGGCCTGGAAAGGATTGGGGGGGAGGGGTGCAAAAAAGTTGATAGGGAGCTGCTTTTATAGGTGAATAAAATCGTTGCAGGTGCCGCCGAGTCCACAGTCAATTTTACTGTTTCTCGCACTACATTGGAAGTCGGGCGGTTTAGGGTGATTCTTGTTATTTGAAGGTGTATTTTATGTATTTGTTAAATGGTTCAATTCTATTGTGGTTGTGGCCAGTGTAGGTTGAAGGGCTGCCCGGTGTGACGGTGTCCGCGGATGTCCGTGGACCCGCACATGCCATCTGTCTGGCATGGAAAGAGGACATTGGGGGACTAGCCAATAAAGTTTTGGGGGTTTGGAGGAAGAGTGGAAGTATACAGGAGTACAGGGTAGGAAGTGTTTTCTTTGTTGTGTGTAATGAAGATGGCTTTGGCTATGAAGAAGCAGAGTGTGTGGACGGTAGGAGATTCTTGGATCCATTCAATAAAGGTTTCTACTGAATCTCCTGGCATCTTTGCTATTATTGTATTGGCGAGGTGGAAGTTTCATGGTATGCAGATTGTGGCTTAAACTGGGTAACTTTATTACCATTCTGTGAGAGTATGGCTCACTTTAAACGTACAGATATTATTATTGTGCATTGTGGAGGCAACAGTTTGGGCTATGTGACTGCAGGATCTTTGCAGTTTGCTATGAAGGATATGTTCAAAAGCCTAATGAACTGTTTCCTACGAAGATTATTTTTTCTGAAAGCAATCAAAGACAAATATGGAGACGCTTATTTCCTCAAATGGAAGAAGCTAGACAGCATGTCAATAAATGTGTATGTGCCTTTTTATTTGCTTTAGAAATGGCATCATTTGCCAACGAAAATATCAAGTTGGATGGCGTAAATATTTTTCGAGGAGATGGAGTCCATTTGTGTGATGTCGGAAATCAGATTTTTCTTTTGAATATCCAAACATTTTTGTAGTTGAAGTAAATTTAAAAAAACAAAAAACATTTTTTTAAAAAAAAGCAGTTTTTGCGAAGGTTATAAAAAATAGTTAAGTTCAGTAGAACATTTGTTAGTTCAGTATATAATCTCCCCAAATTTATTTTTAAAAAGGCTCTTTTAAGAGCCATACATTTTAACGAAAAACAAGTTAATTGCTTTGAATTCCCCCACCCCACGCCTGGAATTTTCCAGGTGTCCGTGGATTATCGTACTGTCCGCAGACTATGCAAACTGCAAAAGGTCCTGTGGTTTTTATTTTTAGTTCTATTTTTTAACTCTGAAAGGTGGCTCCTACAGGAACCCTTTTTGTGTCTTTCTGGCTTTTATATTTTTGGTGGGATTTTGTTTTTTTGTAGGAGAGGCAAGGAGGTAAGGTGGGGAGGGAAGGGAGGGATGGGGCACCAACAACAGATACAGAGGGGCAGGTGCGCGGGGAAGATGTTAGGCGTGCCTTAAATCTAAGGTTGTGGCAGTGTTTCTCGTGCTCCTTGACTGTGGCCTCGAAAGCACTCTGAAACTGCTCCACCCTGCAGAGCGGTGTGTTGCAGTACAGAGTATTGTGATCCTCGAACGGTAACGGTCAACAGCATTCTGTATGGCCTGCGAGGCTGCCGTTGGCATCCTATGCCCCACAGGAGTAGCTTGTGTGGTGGCAGGAGCGGTTGAGGAAGATGGGATAGAGGAAGATAACCTACTTCTCCCTGAAAAAGGAACAGCCTTTCTCAGAGCACCCGGGTGGTTGGACCGAATGTGTCGTTGCATGGAGGTGGTCCCAAAAGAGTACTGGCCAGGTTGTCTGCAAGTGAGTACCACCCCGCAATCAATGCATTTAACCTTGGCAGCCCAAGCTTTTGGTACACCCCCCCCAACGGTCTTAAAGAACCACCACACCCATAACTCTCTCTGGGTGCGGGAGGTAGGAACTTCCTCTACCTCATCTTCCTGTTGCTCATCATCCTACTCTGCATCACTGCGCCAATTCTCCTGTCCAGGCCCTCCACATGGTGATGGTGGTAGTCCCTGGGAAGATGGGATGGCCATGACAGATGCTATTCTTAAACTCCTGGAAGTAGCTGTCAAACGATGCTCTCTCCTGGTGTGCCAAATTGAGAATGAATAAAAGTAATGGGTGGGTCCCTTCAAGTCCCCATTCAAGGGGTATACGCTGGGCGCATGGATGTAGGCAAATGAGTGCGTTGTCTTTCGACTAATTCAAAGTGCGTCATGCAAGACCTGACATGCGCAGACAGGACGCAGTGTCTGCGGACGCCCTATTGCGTAAATTGACCTTCTAAACCGTTGTCATGACTGCAGACTATTAATTGGGATTTCAAATAAAAAAATAAGAATTTATTATACAATAATGGGATTCTATGTGATTTTAACGAAAACATTTCAGAGAGGGATTTTTTACCGAAAACCAAAACAGCGAAAAATATATTTTCTTTCTATTTGGGGGGGTTCCCCCCAAGCTCCCTGTTCCCCTATGATTTAAAGCCCATCCCAGCCCCCTCCCCATCAGTTTTAACCCCTTACCCCACCCCCATAAATAAAAAAAACTAAACAATTTGGTGGTTTTTTGTTATTATTGTTTTGTTAAAAAATACCTCTCTGAAAAGGAATTCGTCAAAATCACTGGATACTAATAATATACACGATATTTATAGAAGAAAACCTAAATGTATTTATAAAAGGGATGGGGTATCAGAATGGGAAACATAAATGGGAGAGTTTGGAATTTCAATGAAATCATCTGGGGAGGGAGGGAGAGAAGTTTCATCAAAGCGTCTTTGATTCATGTTTTGTAAAATTGATTGGGGCGATTGCTGGGGACAAAGGGCACTGGTACATGTAGGACAGTGATCAACATTTCTAATAATATGATGTTTAACATAATTTAAAAGTCATTGCTAAGTTCATCCAATTTTGAAGACAAGATTTTTTTTTATTCTGTACAGTTGGGTTTTGGGATTGTATTTCAGATTGTTGGTATTTTGCATCATTAATGTGTAGTATAGTTTCTTCATGTAAAGTATGTAGCATAAGAAAAAAGAAATTATTTTAATGAGCTCTGTATAAATGATTTTTAAATTTTTTTTTTTTATTAAGTGTATTTGGTTTATTACAAACCTTTCACAATCAGCGAAAAGAATTTTGTTTCATAAAGAGATCTATCATAACGAAATCAACATCAGGCAAGTACAAAAACAGAGGTCATATGCAGGGAAAAACCAGAAAATCCTTAATAGGCTACTTAAAACAAGTTTTTGTTTTTAAACAATAATAATAAGTTTAGTCCAAACTAGACAGTGAAAAATAAACACTAAGCACTAAAATAACGCATCCTTTTAACCATATCAATTCACTATTTACAATGCATTTTCTACATCGATATGGTGTAGCCTTTTAAGGGTTTTTTCTAGAAATTTGACTGTTACAAAATTTATTTTTGGAATTTGGCAAGCATAAATTAGACTCCATCATTTCTCCGCGTCTAGGCCACATAGGTCAGCAATGTTGCTGGTTAAATACAAATTTCGAAGATCTCTTAGTTTTGTGCAGAATAACACTAAGTGATTTAGTGATTCTTCACTTCTTTTACACAATCTGCACTTTGTGCATATCTTTTCTTTGGTGTATCTTGCCTTTGTTGTTTTGTTTTGAAGGATATTCAATCTGAAGCGAAGTAGCAGATCTCTTTGTTTGCAATTTGGGAATTTTCTCAGATAGTCCGGTATGATGGACATCACACCACAATTGGTTTTCAAGAGTGTATGAGTTTTTGACAGAGCTCTTTTCATTTCGGTGTTTGACCAGTCCTCGGCCCAAAGCACTCTTTTTACAGCTATTGGAGTTTCTGCTAATGTTTGGGTTTTGAGGGCAGATTCTGTCAGAGTTTGTTCATTTTCTCTTTTCCAGTCTTCGACTACTTTTTCTTCGAAGTTATTATTTTTACAAAATATTTCAAATTGGGGAGGCTCAGGTTGCTCATTGTTTTTCTGTACGACATCAGCTTATTGTAGCGGATGTGTACGTATAGAGCTGTCAAACCAAGTTCATGTCGAATTACCATCATTGGTGTTGCTTTCGGTATCGGTAAGATGTTTTTCCAGAAGAGTCCATCCAAAGTGTTCCAGAACTTCTCTGAGATATTCATACAAGTCTCTGCTCCGTATGTTAGTCTTGGTATTACTTTGAGTCTGTAGAATGTTATCACCGGTCGGAGGGAGCATTATATTATTTATTTATATTGAAAGATGTATTGTTTACATAAAAGATTTCATCATCGCTCATTTCTTCTTTGGGAAAGTGTTCTTCTAGCCACTTAAGTATGTTTGCCATTTCTGTCAAAATAAAACAAACAGTGATATTTGCTTATGAGAAATGATTGCTCAACTTACAGAAAGAGTACTTGTTCGTCACTTTATAACTTTGGCGTTGTTCGACGAAAGGTCACCAAACTTTGCAGAGAGATGCACGCTGATTGGATGTTTGAAAACGTGAGGTGCGTCATATTGGATGGGTGGATCACGGCTTTTGTCCGCGGAGAGCGCAGTGAAGAAAAAAGTCTGGAAAATACATTTGGGGTTATTTTGTGGACAAAAGAGGGCCTGGAAAGGGTGGGGGAGTGGAAAAAAGTTTATATAGAGCTATCTCTATAGGTGAAAGAAAGCTGTGCCGGTGCTGCCGTGAATTTTTCTGTTCACTGACATTTTTGGGTTTTGGGGGGGCGGGCGGGTCTGAGTGTGTTTTGTTATTGGATGGTGTATTGTACATACTTGTTACATGGTTTAATTTTATTGTGGTCAAGAATCTGGCCACTGGCCACACACACTACAGTAATATGTGTATAATTATTATAGGTACTGTAGGGGGGAGTATATCGTATTTGCAATATGGTGGAATGATTGAATTGAATTGTTTGTTTACGATATTTATGATTGTGGTACAATTAAGGACAATATTCCTCAATCTCTCCTCCGCCTTTGACACAGTCAACCATTCTATGCTCATTAAACAGCTCCATGATACACTTGGCATCACAGACTGGGCACTGGACTGGCTGACCTCTTTCCTCACTACCCACCTGCAACTGGTCCGTTTCTCCTCCACCACCTCACCCTCTACCTGCAGCTTCCCCCATGGTTCTACCCTATAGCCGTGGCTCTTTCAATATCTATATTGCCACTCTGGCTTGCCTGACCTCCTCCTTTTTTCTTGATTTCCAGTGTTATGCCAATGACAAACAGCTTTACTAGAAACTTTCCTCTACTACTTCCTCCTCCCCTTCTCCCATCCCAGATTGTCTGACCGCCATCCAGGCATGGTGTGCGGCTAACAATCTCTGTCTCAATGCCAGTAAGATAGAGATGATTCTTATTAGGATACCTGTGCCCGGTTTCCTTTCTACCCTCTGGCTACCCTCCTTGGGCCTCTACCCTCACTATCTTGTGAGGCCACAAACCTTGGGGTCATCTTCGACTCCTCTGTCTCCTTCACTCCTCACATCTTGGATCTTGCCAAGAAGGCCCACTTTCAGCTTCACCTCTTTACAAGCATTTTACCTTTCCTCACCTTCCCCAGAAGCTCAAAGTCTCCAGAGCCCTGGTCCTCTCTAGGCTGGACTACTACCGCAGCTTCTTCCTCAACCTGCCCGTTTGTTCCCCATGTCCCCTTCAGCTGATGCAGAATAGGGCTGAAAGACATATCCTTGACCTCAAGCCCAGGGACTATCTCTTCAGCCCTAAAATCTCTACACTGACTCCCAGTGGCTGCAAGAATCAAATTCAAGACCCTCTGCATCATCAACAAGGCTTTCTGGGGTCTGGGACCATGCTATCTCCAATTCCTTCTCCATAAACACTCCCCTGCTAGAGCCCTCTGCTCCTCTAACTCCAATTTTCTGCTTGTGAAATGTTTCTCCAAACAGAGAGCGGGAAGCAGGTCTGTCTCTTTAGCTAGTGCCTATATTTGGAAGAGCCTGCTTGCCTCTCTCAGACTTGAGTCGGATTTCCTTAAGTTCTGGAAACTTCTCAAAACTCTGCTTTTCTTTTCCTCTTTCCCTCTCTCCCTTCCCTGCTAACTCATCCCACTGCCACTGGGACTAGCGTCCTGGTCCCTCATGAACCTGACAGTTTCCCAGTCTTATACCTAGTCGACACCAGTACCTGGCGCCCTTCAGCACTGTCCTTGTAGGCCCACCCCCTGGCAGCCAGTGGCCTCCCACCTTGGCACTGCTTGGCACTTCCCTCCCGGATTCCCAACAGCACTCGCCCCTTCCTACTCCCCCTTCAATTCATGCACTTCTCTCACTGCACTTGCAAGTCTGAATGCCACAAGGCCTAGTAGGACTACAATTGTTTATCTACTGTTTTTTGCCACTGTTTACTCCCCTTGCTACCTCCCCACTTGTGCCTTGTGGCGCCTGGAAACACTATCTTGTTGTGTAGGTGCCTAACAAATGCTGAATAAATAAAACAATAAATACCTGGACTATGTTTTGTTAGATGTAGATACTGTTTAATCTGCAAATGGAAATCCTGGAGAGTTTCACAGTAGTTTTTGATGGAGGTGGCTGTGGCTAGCAGGAGATATATAGTTGGAGAGTTCAACCTTTACATCTGAAGTGTTGAACTGAGATGACAGGGTTACATGTAGAATCTTTGTATGTGATTGGTGGATTGATGTGTGACATTGTCCAAAGTAGCCAATGAGGGAGTGTAAATGTAAAAAGGGTAGAAGGAGTGCCCTGGGCGATGGTGTCCACGTTCCATCTGGGTCTTTTAAAGATGCCCGGCATGGAAAGGGCACTGTGGAGATTGCAGATAGTCACGAAGGTTTGTAGATTACAGTCGTTATTATCTGCTAGAGAAACGTATTTGAGGCGGAGAATAGTTTCTGTTCTTTTTTCTTTTTCTCTGGTATATCCATTAACATAGTACAAAATGCTAATGGAAAATGACTGGAGAATCTTATTGAGTCTAACTACTTTATTGAAAAGCAGATGGACTCTATAAGATTATTTATTTTAGTTCTATTTTTTAACCGTGAAAGATGCTCTCCAAATGGAACCTTTATTTGGTGTTTTTTTATTTTGTATTTTGAAAAAATTGCAGGAGAGGCCAGGAAGTAAGGTGGGGGAGGGAAATGAGGGAAGGGGCACCAATCACAGATACAGAGGGGCAGGTGGACAGGGAAGATGTTGGGCGGGCCTGAAATTTAAAGTAGGGGCAGTGTTTCTCAGGCTCCTTGATTACAGACTCGAAAGCACTTCAAAACTGCTCACCCCTGCAGAGTGGTGTGTTGCAGCAAATACAGAGTACAGTTGTTTTGGAAAGATATGGATCAACAGCCTCTTTTATGGCTTGCAAGGTAGCTGGTGGGATCTTCTGCCCCACAGGAGTAGCATGTGTGGTGGTATTAACGGTTGAGGAAGATGAAGTAGCAGAAGACAGCCTACTACTTCCTGAGAAAGGAATAGCCTTTCTCAGAGCACCTGGGTGGTGTGAACCGAGTGTGGCAGCACATGGAGGTGGTACCAAAAGAGTACTACCCATATTGTCTGCAAATACTCAATGTATTCAACATGGGTAGCCCAAGCCTTTGTTACCCCTCGTACGGTCTTAAAGAACTGCCACACCCATGATTCTTTCTGGGTGTTGGAGGTAGCCATTTCCTCCATCTTATCTTCCTGGTCCTCTTGATCCTCCTCTGCATCATTGCGCCTTTTCCCTTGTCCAGGTTCTCCAGCTGGTTGTGGTGGCCCCTGGGGAGGAAGGATGGCCATGCAGGAGGCCATTTTTTAAGTTAAATAGCAGGTGTGCTAATAATCTTCCAAGCAGGTGCTCTCTCATGGATTGCAAATGATAAATGAGTAGGAATGGGCCTAAGAGCTGTGGAAGGGTAAACTTTCAGCTTGAGAATTCCTAGATCGGCTGAAATAGCAGTTGTGAAAAGTTCGCGAAGCACAGACCCGTCCGCGGACATGTCATCACGCTGCGCGTACGGTCACGTGATGCTGTTCGGGAAGTCTGCCATGATGTCAGACGCTCGAGAACGTCAGCGAACAAAAAAACTGTAAAAAGTTGTAGAAAGTTGATAGAAGTGTTTAGAATGTTACTAGGAGGTGGAGAATGGCACAGTTTTCACTTCAAACCTCCTAGATTGGCTGAACATGCTGCTATATGGGGGTGATTATGATATTATGAAGTTATGAAATTAGGGTGCACTGGTAAAAACCTATGAAATTCAGTGAAGAAAGTTGTTAAATGGACATTCTGGTTAAGTTGCACAAATAAAAACCTATAAAATTGGTATGTAGTGAAACAATTGATTTAAAAAGAACTAAATAAAAAAAAATCGATTTAGAAAGACCGCTCTGTGACCACACAGAGCGGTGTTTCTAAATCAAACTGTCACGCTCCTGCCGCACTCGAGTGTGCGCAGGGGCTGATAGGCACGTCGGGACCAGGAAAAGCTGTGCGGGAGAACATTTGTCCCCTTGTTTTGTATTAATGTCATTTATTTTTTAGCTCTCTCTTGTTTTTTTTAACTTTTTTCCCATATCAACAGTTATATTACCAATTTAGGATTAAGTATGCACTAGATACCAATCCAATCAACACGCTCTGTGCCATACAAGGATAACAGGGAAAGTATATACTTATAATGAAACCTTCCCTAAGAAGGTTTCCATGTTCCCGAGGGTAACATTTTATGTTGGAAAATTGCTTACCATCCGCACACACTAACAACTGTTTAAAATCACAAATACATCTTTCTCGATATGCATCAATGTCTATTGTGAGTGCTGTTTACCAAATAAGCATGGAAAGCAGTGTTCAGAGTCAGAAAACTACCTAGCTATCACGAGCATACGAGCTACAGTTTACTCAGTTCACACTATAAAATGCAAATGTGAAAACTAACCCATAGTGGACATCCACATACACCGACTTTTGACCTGCAGATTTAACCCACACCTTGCAAAATAAAAAATGTGGCTATAATACCTTTAGAAATACTCACTATTAACATATCAGGTCCCCAAATCTAATAGTCTCTAGAAATTCCATCAGCAATGCTTCAATGCATTGCATTTACACCACAGCTCACTAAAACATTTCTATTTCAAAGAACAGAAATAAAGCGCTACTTTCAATTACAGTGCTGCCTTGTTCTGTTGCACACAAATCATCCAGCATGTGTGCTCAAATGTATTAGCATTATTACGTATACAACTAAAGGACACTGCAGCCTACACCTTTTCATATGTTCTAAACTACTACACCATTAAGCCCTCACCATACCAGCTGAAACTGTTAGAAATATGACACCAAAACATATCTAAAAAATACCTGCAGCTCCAGGGAATGGCAGCTTGAGAGCTGAGCTCCTGAGCCCTGTGCTTATCTCTCTTTAAAATGGCTGAGAAAACACCTGAGAAACTACAACCATCTAAGAGACAGAAGGGAGAAGGTGACAAAATAGATGGTGAAAGCAGAGAAGATAAAGTATTGAACATGCTGACCATAATGACTGCTGATATTGCTGAAATCAATGCAAAACTGTTTGCTTCAGAAGAGAAATATGGTGAACTTACTTCCAAAGTTACCTCTGTAGAAACCCATTTAACTGTAATGGATGAAGATTCACGGAGGATGGCTGAACAGATAAGGGAGTTGCAGATGCTGACAGAGAGGTTGAACTTGAAATGCTCTGAACGAGATAATTTCTCACGTAGAAACAATCTGCGTATTGCAGGATTTCCAGAAAATATTGAACAAGGATGCCCTGCAGAGTTTCTGGAAAATGCATTATTTAAGATGCTCAAATTGGATCCAAAGACCCCACTGGAAATTGAGAGGGCACACAGATCCTTGGGGCCCAAACTTGCTGTTAGACAGAGACCAAGACATTTTATTGTTAAATTTTTGTGGTGTCCAGTGCGTGAATTAATCTTAAGAAGAGCTTGTGAACTGAAAGACAAACTGGGGAGGTAATAAAATTATGATCTTTGGAGACGTTAGTAAGGACGTTGTGGAGAAGAGGAGAGCGTTTAATGTGGCCAACTATAAAGCTAGAAGTAAGCATTTGAAATATTATATGCTCTACCCAGCAGTGTTGAGAGTGGTTTTAAATGGACAGACATTCCTGCACTGACTTTCGCAGTGCAGAAGCCTTTCTTACTGATCTGGACGTTGAACCTATGGAGGATTCAAGCACACAGAGAAATGGATTTCATGGAAAGAAGAAAAGATGAAACCTTTGGAGTGTGATTTGCTACTGTTGACTTCATTTTGTTTGTTTTGTTCATTTATTTCTTTGTTGTTAGCTAGTTTCATAGTTTTCATCTGTTTAAAATTATAGCTTAATCAAATCAAATGCAAATACCGTTGGAACTTGTATTTGTATTTGTTTGGATTCGTATTTCATTGCACGGGACTTTTCAACTGATATGCTGTAGTAAAGGACCTGCTCATTGGGAAACAACGTGAGGTACGTGACGTGCCGTACATGCGGAGGATGGCTCGCAAGGATCGGAACGTATTGTTATTCTACGTACGTTCTCTGGCTTGGCAAGCGGAGTATGGGTGCGGCAAGGGAAGTCCTTATGTCGAGTGCAGCGCTGCGGTTGATGTAGCTGTTGTCTTTGGCTGACAATGGACGACTGTGCTGCTTTGTATCTATACGCTGACCGTTTACCTTTCCATGCAGCAGTCACGTCTCCCTCTTCACATGTGGCGCTGAGGTGAGGTGTGGTTGCGGGGTTGGGGTCCTTGTAGCCATGAACATATAATTCTATTTGAACTATGTACCCCGGCAGCAGCATTCAATGATCGTGACGCTCAACTAGTGACTGGCAACGGAGATACTGTGTGCTCTCCTTGAGTCAACCAGAGCCATAATAATTACTTCTACATACGCTATTTGGTGAGCACTTAATCATTCGATTCACTCCTGAAACTCCCGTAGTACCACCTGCCTTTGGGATCTGCTAATGTGCCTTAAATGGGGGTCTACTGTCCTGTTTGGAGGGATTTATCCATCAATTGCAGTGGTCGAACAGTGAGAACAATGTGGAAGGGGCATTCACGAGTCCTGCATCGTTAACGATACTGTACGCAGTGTTTTTGTCCTCTGCAATATTATTACTGGCTGTCATGTCAGTGGGTGTGCGGTGCTGATAGGGATTGGTCTAAGCTTTACTTTACCAGCAGTCACTGGGGTCTTGATGAGATTGTCATGGCTTGCATGTGTTATTTTATTTTTAGCACCGATTTGAGAACGGATTGGGGCAGTCACCTGTCGGGAAGAATGGGAGCAACAGTCGTTTGACACTTATGGTGCTCTTTTTGCACGTTCGCTCATTTTCTTTCCAGTCACCTTGCTATAAGCAGTCATCTTTTCCATATTTATTGCTCCTCATGCATTTCGGCCTTCGAGGCAAAAGCATGGGAAGGAGCTTCGGATTGGTGACTTGGAGGGAGAGAGCTTTCTGCCATTGGAGGTGGTACTGTATAACGAAATAGGCATGGAAAACGTTTGCTTTCTGGAATTGCATAAGTCTTTTATGTGGAGTTCCTTTGGGAGTAAAGATGAGTTTTGTGGAGATCTGTGGCAGACGAATGTCTTGAGTATTTCCTTACATTCAGAACTGATTGATGCAACGGTGGTGCATGACCATTTTTTGGAATTTGTTGGTGACTGTGTGCATCCATCATTATTTATGTAACAGGAGGGATAGATCCTGCAGCTGCTCTTTCATTTTTGCTGCACTGCTTTTTCTGTTTGCGTATTACCAGTCCCTGCTTGGTTGCTACTCTGTTCTGCTTGTGTTGCTTTCTGTATGCCTTCCTCTTCCACAATGTTCTTTGCTTGAGTTGCTTCCATTAATTGACTGTTTTTTAACATGTAATTACATCTTGGAGTGCTGACGATGACTCTTTTGGGGAAGTTGTTGAGTGGGTTGGTGTAACCCTGCCTCCATGCATTCTTTCTGTTACATTATGGGTTTCGTGAGTGTACATTCTAACTGCTTGCCTTCATACCACATAACCTGGCATGTTGGAATGCCTACAGACTCTACAACTTGTTTTTTTAGGGACTGTAATACCTATGTGCCTTGCGCTCCAGGTGGATTTTGGAACGTTATCCCCAGACTGTACATTCAGTTTGATGGTTGAGGCTTTGAAATTGAGGTGCTCTAAACTGCTAGACGTCGCACAACCTGTGGTTTTCTAATGAATGTGCTGTAAGCCGACATGTTAGTAGGGGGTAGTGGTTGTATTACTTATTAAGGGATCTTACTAATTAGAATCTTGTTGTTGATGGCTCCTTCCTATGGTGCAAAAGATATGGGTGCAGTGTACGGGCAGTGTCTGAATGGGGGGTGTGGATTTGAGTGGGAGGTTAGCATTTTGCCATGATGCCCCAGCCTAGGTGGCAGGAAGTGGTGAGGATTCATTGATGCAACTTTGGGCTGTGAGTTATGTGCTGTAAATATATATTGAGTGGTTTTGCGTGCAAGTTATTGCTGTATTTCGGTATTCGCTATTTTTAATTGTTGTGTGGTCTCGATCGGTTATCTCATGTATTGGGATGGCGGTGGATCTTGGTGATTGGGTGGGTGTGGAAATTGTTCAGGAGTTTTGGTTTTGGATGGTATTGTTTTGACATATGCTTACAATATTCTTGTAAATTTGCATTTGTTAAGTAATTAACATGGCCGAGTTCTGCCTTGATGTGGTGGGGAGTTTGTTTACTATAGTGTGGGGTAGCACCACTGTTTTGTCCCTTTTGATGCTGTAAATTACATGTAGCATTTTGGTAACATTTCTGCCTCTATGTGGATGCACTATGTAGGAGGGGTTTTGTGGGTTTACTTGGAGAGTTCCATATGTTAGTTGGGTTAGAAGGTTTGTTTGTTGAGAAGGAACTTAATGATGATACTGATTTTACGGGCTCGGATCCTGGAGGAGATGGGTTGGACTGTGCTATATGCGGGTGGGGGGTGCACTCATGTGCTATATGGAGGTTTCATCCAGATACTAGTGTGGTTCTATTTATTGATAGTTTGTGTTTGTATGTTTGTCTTGTTTTGTCCTTGTGAATTGTTTGTCTCTGGAGATCCTCAGTTGAATAATATGGTGACTCGGATTGTTGGAAGTTTAGGTATATGTATCACTGTTCATTTCAGTGCTGCTTGGAGTTCAATTGGTGGTGATACTGTTTCGGATTGTTTGATTTTTTGAGTAGGTTACTATCGGGAGATGGGTTCGCTGTCAGTGGTGACTTGGAATGTTAAGGGTTTGAATTGCCCACGTAAACGTAGCAATGTTTTGGCGTGACTGTGGAGGGCCAGAGCGGATGTTGTGTTCTTGCAAGACACTCACCTGATGGATGAGGATAATCATTTTACTTAATTTGAGATTTCGTAGGCATTTCTCTAATTGTTATTTGTCTAAATCGAGAGGGGTCAGCATCTTATTTAGGAAAGGTTTGCAATTCAGTGTTAATAAACTGGTAATGGATGGGGAGGGTCGAATGATTTTTGTTGATATCCAGTGTTGTGGAAAGAAGATCACGTTAGGGTGTATATATGGGCCGTGTTCTCCAAACAAGTGCTTTTTTGAGGATATTTCATGTTTACTTAGTGAAATGCATGGTGAGATGGTTATTTTAGGGGGGGACTTTAATTGCGTTAGGGATTATAAAATTGACCTAACTAGTCAATGTAGGTATACTAATTTTGGTATTTGTAAGGAATTGATTTCTTCCTGCAGAAGTTTGGGTTAGTGGACATCTGGAGGGAAGTCCATCCGTCTTCAAGGGAATTTACATTCTATTCTCCAGTGCATGATACGTTTTCTAGGATAGATTATATTTTGGTGTCTGATTCATTGTTAGATAAAACGATTGCTGTGAACATTAGGGAAAGAGAGAACTCGGACCATGCTCTTCTGGACTTGCAGGTGGTTATGGATCGGGAGGTATCCACATGTATTAGGTGGCGTCTTTAAGTAGGGGTTTTGGAAGATAGGGAGGTTTGTGAAAGCATCCAGACGATTATGGAGAGATATTTTGAAAAAAATGAAGGGTCGACAGACTTCAGGATGGTGTGGGATAGTTTTAAGGCTGTATTAAGAGGGGAATTTATAAGTAAGATTGCACATTTGAAGATTAAGCATTTGAATGAATTGAAATGTATGGAAAATAGGCTTTCGGATTTGCAACAAATATATGTACAATCAAAGATGGTTAAGAAAAAAGAGGAGATGTTACAGGCTCAGAGATTGTTGGCTAGTAAGAAGGACCTATTGACTGAGATGGGTATTTTCTATACGAAACAAAAATTCTGGGAGTGTGTAGATAAGAGTGGGAAAATGCTTGCAAGTAGGTTGAAGGGTATGACGGAGAAGCCTTTTGTTCAAAGTCTTGTTGATGAACATGGCGATGTGGTAATGAAAAATGGTGATATTTGTAAATGTTTGAAAGGTTTTTCTGTGAAATTGTATTCAGAGGATGTGTTCCCATCTCAGGTGGAATTGGAAAGTTTATTTGTGAATTTGGATCTTCCTAGGTTGTCGTTGGAGGAAATCAGGGATTTAGAAACGGATATTGAGGTGGATGATGTTTTACTGGCTATTAAGCAACTAGTAGTGGGTAAATCTCTGGGACTGGATGGTATTCCTGTGGAATTTTACAGGAAATTTGAGACTTATTTCGCTCCTGTTTTATGTAGGTTGTTTAATCTGTTTATACGTGAAGGTGGTTTGTGCCAGTTGATGTGTGAAGCAATGATTACCTTATTACCGAAAGAGGGGAAGGATCGGAAGAGTTGTAGCAATTATCGTCCCATCTCATTACTGAATGTGGATGTGAAGATATTTGCTAAGATCATGGCTAATAGATTGGAAACATTTATGGGGAAATTGATTCATACATCCCAAGTGGTGTTTTTGCAGAATAGATTTGGTTATGATAATATCAGGACTTTGATGGATATCATGAGTTTGAAACAGGATGATCTATCGGATGCGGCCTTGATTTTTATGGATGTTGAGAAAGCGTTTGATAGGGTGAGTTGGAGATTTTTGCAGTTTACATTGAGGCAGATGGGGTTTGGGAATGGATTCCTAGGGATAATCAGTTGTCTTCAGAGTGGTGCCAAGGCTAGGGTTTGGGTTAATGGTGTTTTGTCTGAGGCATTTGGATTGACTAGGAGAACTAGGCAGGGATACCCGTTGTCACCCTACTTGTTTAATCTTGCTTTGGAGCCATTGTTGGCATATATACGTGGGAAGCGAAGAATTAGGGCCCTGGAATTTGGTAATATGGAAGTTAAAGTACTTTCGTATGCGGATGACATGGTGGTGGTTCTTGCGGATCCTGAGCAGGGTAGTGTAGTACTGAAAGATATCTTTGATAGGATGAGTGGGTTGTCGGGGCATAAAATTAATTGGGACAAAACTGAGGTGTTTCCAATTTCTAGTACTTGTGTGCGTGGTTTCTTTTTGGATTGGCATTGTAAGTGGACTACGTCCCATGTGAAATATTTGGGTGTTTATCTGACTAAGGATGTAAAAAAAATAGTAGAATTTAATGTGGGTAAATTAGTGGCTGCCTTGAGTAAGGATATTAGAACATGGGAACGATTGCCGATGGGGATTTGGGGTAAAGTCAACGCTATTAAGATGACACTTTTGCCAAAGATACTTTATGTTGTGCAATCTTTGCCTCTGAAATTTTCAAAAAAGATGCTGGCTAGTATAGACCATGTTCTTCAGAACTTTCTGTGGGGAGATAAAAAGAGACCTAAAATTCCTAAGTTTATTTTGACGCGTAGTACTAAAAATGGGGGTTTTGGATAACCGGATTTGGAACGATACTATAGAGGGTTTATTTTGAAAAAGCCTGCGTATTATTTTTCAGTGGGGAATGGACCAGAACCCTTGTGAGTGCTTATTGAAAGGTGTA
Source organism: Ambystoma mexicanum (assembly GCF_040938575.1). NCBI lineage: Eukaryota > Metazoa > Chordata > Amphibia > Caudata > Ambystomatidae > Ambystoma > Ambystoma mexicanum. The sequence continues at coordinate 379,512,523 of NC_090937.1, read as the reverse complement.
AATTGAATGGTTTCCCGTTGCATGCTGTCACCTCAATGGGATGTCTGCCTGGGAGGGGTACTCGACTTCCGACTATTGCGGTGGCTAAAGAGGTTTTGGTGTGGTGGTTGAGTCTCTTTCAAGGGAACGGGAACTTGAACTTACACTATGGAGTGTCTATTTGGCTTAATCCGAGTTTACAATTTGCCAATAAAACCTTTTGTTGGAGAAGTTGGGTCTCGAAAGGGATTTTATGTATCAGAGATGTGGTGCGTGATGGTCGAATATTATCATTCGAGGAGTTGCAGAGGACGTTTCATTTGCCAGGGAGAGAGCTGAATAGGTTTATGAGATTGAAAGTTCTATTGAGTGAAAGGTTGGCAATGCTGTCTGGTCCCTTGGAGGTGGTATCGCCGGGTGGCAAGATTCTTGTGTCATCGCCGCTAATAATATGCACTTATACCAGCTTGATGCCGATATGTTCTAAGGATGTTGATGCTGACAGGAAAGCATTGGAGAGGTGGAAACAGGAGTTGGGCTGTGATATTACGGAAAAGGAGTGGGAATTTATGTGGAATGTAGGTTATAGAAGTAGGTTGGATCTCAGGTTGAGATTGATTCATTTGAAAGTGTTAGGGCATCTGTACTGGACCCCATTGCGTATGTATAAATTAGGATTGATTGCTGATGATTTGTGTTGGGGGTGTGGGAAGGGGAAGGGAACGTTGATCCATATGTTATGGTATTGTCCTCGGGTTTTAGACTTTTGGGTGGAAGGTGATCTTGTCCATACTTTTTCCCAGGATGCCTATGCAAGTGTTGCTGCTGTTGGGTAGGGGGCGTTGTGTGGTTACTCGTCAGTATGGACAATTGGTGGATAAAGCACTTGTGGTTGCAGTGAAACAAATACTGATGGTGTAGAAGACGAGGCAGAAGCCCAGAGTGGAGGATTGGATTAATAATTTTTTGGTATTGTCAAAACTTTGAGCCGGTGATGTTTGTTAAGACGGATTTCTGAACTCTGTCCTGGTGGCGCAGAAGTTCAGAAGGCCAACCTAATTACTTGGAACAGGGTAACCTCTGGACGAGCCAGACCAATCAAGGTAGCGATCGTGGCGGTCAAGACTAGGTCTCAAGAGGGGTGAGGGTGACTGAAAGCCCGCAATGAGCACACAAAGCAAGGACTCTTACAAACTACTCCAAACAGTTGTTATATTAAAAATATATACACATTTATTTCAAGGCCTTTAAAACAATGACCGTAGCGAGAAAATCACAATATAACTATATTAAACCAACACATACCATATCAACACAATATATATACAAATACGACAGTCGCAAGCGTTATATGCACGAAATGTGTAGTCCACCTAAAAGGGAGGGAAAACAGGCAGTGCGAAATAATGCTTAGACCCAGTTCACCTTCAGAGGCACCTAACTAGATGGAAGTCCGAGCCCTGCGAAGAGTGGAGCCTTGTGCTCAAAAGTACCTGCACGCGCTGCTGCCAACGGGCAAAAGGAGAAGCTCTTCGAGGAAAATCAGGCAGTTCAGTTTAGTGCACAAAAGAAGAAGAACAAGTTCCGCCACTCAAGCGCAGCCTCCACAGTGGGCAGAAGCAGAGCGTGAGTACGGACAAGGGTGCTGCTTTACACAGCGGGGAAAAGCAATGGGCTCCTGCAGGAGGGCGACCAGATCCTAGCTATGCTACTCACCGGTCCCCGATGCAAGCAGGCCCAGGCTTCTCCGCGTCCGTTTCAGCAGCTGGCAGGTTCAGAAGAGCAGGGAACGCCTCGTCGTCATGTCGAGTACAAAGACGTCCCAATCGAAGAAACCCGCACAGTTTGTTACCACAGCAGGGCAACAGAGCGGCCGTGTGTATCTGAGCCAAATGTACACTACTCACTCAGACTTGGGAATGCCAAGTGTACGAAGCGTGTGAGAGTGACAAGGACTCGAAATACTACACAACCTGGCGGCGGTTACAGAGCAAGACTCCCGTGTAAGCTAGTCAGTCAGCTGGATGGCCCAGAGACACTTCCGAAGGCTTACTGGCAGGAGATGGTGAAGATGCCGAGAATAGCTGTTCCCGCTATTCCAAAGGTCGAAGAACCAGTACAGGCCTTCTGGTTCGATCAAAGGCGAAAAGGGTTTCACAAGGCGACAGCAGTGCAGAGGAGAAGTCCTTCAGCGGGTCACCAGCGATTCCTCGGTCCAGCCTCTTGGTTGCAGGATACTTGGCTCCTGTATTCCTTCGTTCGTGAGAACTCAGGAGATCGACATGGTAGTGGTGTTTCCAGCCCCCTCTTATCCACGGTTCCCTTCGCGCCAAAACGGAGGGGACCCAATGGGAGATCCGCTCATCAACACTCACACCATTCGTGGACCAATCACGGACCACGGTGGTCCCAGGCATTCACACCACCCTAGACTCTCTGGCACCCAGGATGTGTATTGGGACCAGACATCCCAGCCCACATCCTGGAGGCGCACACAAGACATGTAGAAGCCCGCGAAAGCATCCGTGTTTCGCGGGAAAGTACATGCCCAAATAAGGAAGGCCCCGGGTCGGCTCGACCTGGGGAAGGTGAAGGGAGCAAGACGGTCAGCGGACAGGACAAAGGAGCCTCGTGGTCTGGCCATTTTGGGAGCCAGGCCACCATTTTGGGTTAAGCGCGAGAAACGCGCTTAGAACGGCAAAAGGAGCTCAAAACACAAGAAACGATTGCTGCCACCATTCCTGTCCCTGAATCACTTGCACCGATCAGATACAATCCTAAGCGAGTATCTAGGGCCTGTAGAAGGCTAGAGACCCAAGAGAGCTGTAACTTAGCTTACAGTGCCCTCTTGTGTCATGTTGCACGAAAGCCGCAACATGATAAAAGAAACTACGGGAAACAGCGTTCCCCGGTACTGACTGTCTTAAGGACATGTCAGTTTCCCCTTAAGAAAGGAGCGAAAGCCCAGAGGAGTGCGGCAGAAGGCTGCACTTCTCTGGCAAAGTCAAGAACAAGGTGAAAAACAACAGCAAAAAGTTTAGGGGTTGCCACAAGGAAGGAAAATTACCTACAATTACGAAATCTTTCCTAACACTCGCCCCTCCCAGACTATGGACAGGGGGAACTAATCCACCCCTGGATGAGTCTCTTGTTCAGGTCGGTTAAACATTCTGGACAACCCATCAGCATTGCTATGTTGGACACCTGGCCTATGCTCAATAGTGAAGTCGAAGCCTTGTAGACTTATGGACCACCTAAGCAACTTTGGATTCTCCCCCTTCATGTTCATTAGCCACTTTAAAGGCTTATGGTCAGTTTGCACAGTGAAGTGGGTCCCATAGAGGTAGGGCCTCAGCTTCCTTAGGGCCCACACAACAGAGAAACATTCCTTCTCTACCGTGGACCATCTGAGCTCTCTGTCCTTAAGCTGGCGGCTAATAAAACCAATAGGTGTTCCTTACCCTTCTCATCTACTTGTGATAGTACAGCTCCTATCCCAGTGTCAGAGGCGTCCGTCTGCACGATAAAAGGTCTTTGATAATCAGGGGCCCTGAAGACAGGGGCCTGGCACAAGGAGTCTTAAGCCATTGAAGGCCTTCTCACACTCGTCGGCCCAAGTTACCTTCTTGGGTTTCTTCGGAGTTGTGAGGGCAGTCAGAGGGGCAGCTATGGTGCCATAGTCTGCCACAAAATTGCGGTAATACCCCGTGAGTCCTAAGAAGGCTCTCACTTGGGTTTGCGTAGTGGGGGTAGGCCAGTCTTGTACTGCTTGTACTTTACTGGGAAGAGGCTGTATCCTCCCTCCACCTACTTCATGTCCAAGGTAAACCACTGAGCCTTGTCCAATCTGGCATTTACTAGCCTTTATGGTCAGGTGTGCTTTCTGAAGAGCCTGGAGCACAATCCCGAGGTGTTTCACATGGTCCTCCCAGGTGGCACTGAAAACTGCTATATCGTCCAGATATGCAAGACAGAATTCGTCCAACCCATTCAACACATGATTCACAAGCCTCTGGAAAGTGGCAGGTGCATTCTTCAACCCGAACGGCATTACCCGGAATTGGTAAAGACCGTCTGGAGTAGAAAATGCTGTCTTCTCCTTGGCATGCTCTGCTAAAGCTATTTGCCAATAGCCAGCAGTGAGGTCAAACGTGCTGAGGTACTTGGAGGCACCCAAAGTATCCACCAGCTCATCTGTTCGAGGCAAGGGGTGTGCATCTGTCTTGGTGACAGCATTCAGAGCCCTGTAATCCACGCAGAACCTCAATTCAGAAGTGCCTGCCTTTGGAACCAAAACCACTGGGCTGGAACAAGGACTACTAGAGGGTTCAATCACCCCAAGGTCTAACATCTTGTTGACCTCGGTCTTAATATAAGACCGTACTTTATCTGACATCCTGTATCCCCTACTTTTGGTAGGTACACTGTCTCCTGTGTCAATGTCATGTTTGCACCAAGGTGTCAAACCAGGTGACTGTGAGAACAGGGGGGAAAACTGCCTAAGCAAACTTTTCACCTCAGCCTGCTGATCAGAAGTCAGGTGAGGGGCCACTCGGACACCCTCAAAGGAGCTATCTGAAGGACCGCTTTGGAACAGGTCGGGGAGAGGTTCCGACTCCTCTTCCTCAACATCTGAAGCCAGTAGCAGTGCTGCGATTTCGACTCTTGGGACGAAAGCCTTCAGCCTATTCACGTGAAACACTTTTGGAGCCTGTCCAGGCCGTCCAAGGACCACTAAATAGTTAACCTCACCCAGGGGCTCCACCACTGTGTAAGGGCCTGACCATTTGTCCTGTAAAGCTCGAGGCCTTATGGGATTCATGATCAGGACTTGCTGACCAGGTGTAAAGTTGATGAGGGAAGCTTTCTGGTCGTACCAATGTTTCACCAGCGCTTGTCCTGCCTTCAATTTATCACTAGCCAAGCCCATCAGAAGTACCATCCGTTTTCTGAGCCCTAGCACATAATCAACTACGTTGGTAGTAACAGGGGGAGTGGGCATCTCCCATCCCTCTTTGACGATGGCTAAGGGTCCCCGTACGGGATGACCGAACAGAAGTTCGAAGGGGCTGAAGCCAACACCCTCCTGTGGTACCTCTCGGTAGGCAAAAAGTATGCATGGTAAAAGAAGATCCCATTTTCTTCTCTGAGGTTCCTCCAGAGCCCCAATCATGCTCTTTAACGTTCTGTTGAAACGTTCCACCAGACCATTGGTCTGGGGGTGGTATGCAGAAGAGAACTTGTAGGTGACCCCACATTCTTTCCAAATAGCCTGCATATACTTCGACATAAAGTTGCTGCCACGATCCGACACAACTTCTTTAGGGAAGCCAACCCTAGTAAATATGCCAAGTAAAGCTTTTGCAATTGACTTGGCAGTTACAGTTTTCAATGGGAATGGCCTCAGGATATCTGGTTGCATGGTCGACCAGCACCAGGATAAACCTATTGCCCGAGGATGTTTGCGGGTCAAGGGGACCAACGATGTCGATCCCTACCCTTTCACATGGTACCCCCACAACTGGGAGCGGTACCAACGGAGCTTGGATTGTCGCGCCAACCTTACCAGACAACTGGCAGGAGGCACAACTCCTGCAGTGACTTTCTACTTGCACCCCCATCTTGGGCCAGTAGAAGTGCATGGATAACCTTTGCTTGGTCCTCTTCATACCAAGGTGACCAGCAAGGGGAACTTCATGCGCCAACTGCAGGAGGAACGGCCTAACAGCAAGGGGAACCACCAACCTCCTATGGTCTCCTTCTGTAGACTCTGTGGGCTCACTATACAGGAGTCTACCTTCCCAATAAATCCTATGCGTCCCAGGAGGTTCACCCTCAAGCTGGGAGCAGGCCTGTCTCCTTAGGCCTTCCAGAGATGGGCACTCACGTTGGCCTTTACTGAATTTGTCCCTATCAGGACCCCCTTCAACTAACAAGTCTTTTAGTTCAGGATGATCGTTGGGGTCAAATACTTCGGGCATCGCCACCTCCTCGTCAGGCCCGGGCGATTGACCAACTTCCTCCACCGCAGTGGTAGGCGAGCTCGGGGGAATATTCTCTTTCCCTCGTCTTGACTTGTCGACTCCTTTCGCCTTGGGTTTCCCCTTCGGCTGGGGCAGCGTATTGGTCTTGGCCAATGCTGCCCGTGCTTGAGACCGTGTGTAGGGTCTTTCGGCAGTGTCTCCTACGAGCCCTAAAGCTCTGAGATCATTACCTAACAAGACCTTTCCCGGGACGTTTCTCTGAATGCTCACGGGAATCCTGACTGCTGTACCATTTAAAGTAAGATTTACAGGTATTACTGGGAACATACGGAGTGGGCCGTCAGCCAACTTAGTGGGCATCAGAGTAGCTCGGGCAACTTCCTCTGAGTCTACCAAGGTAGAATCCACTACAGTGCGACTGCACCCACTACCCCTAAGAGCTGGAGTATCTACCCCATTGATCAGCACACTGTCTTTAAAGTAGTGCTTGGTATTATCCGGAATCCTAGCATAAGCCTCTGCGACTTTAGGCTCCCAGGAACCCAGGGACACTAAAACTACCTCAGCCTCTATCCCGCTGGCAAATGAGTCTGAGGAGAAGGATGCTCCTGTAATCTCTTCTTCCTCGTAGGAGGAGAAGGCCAGATTAGCGGAGTGGACCTCCAAAGGTCTAACCTTACACCGGGGATCCCCCTTCACGTGGTCAGTTGCTCCACAAGCAAAACAATATCCATTGGGTCTGTTTACATAGGGAGGCTTATTGTAACCAGAGTTCTGTTTCGGAGGCTGACCTCCACTACCCTGCGAGTTCTCTTGTGTCTTACCCTTATTTTTCTTTTTGTGGCCCTTATGAGAAGAAGATTTATCAGATTCTCCACCCTCCATATCTTTGGACTTTTTCCCTTCCTCCTGCTTACCAGGATGAGTTTTGTCCTTATGGGACACTCGATGTGACACCCATAAGTCTGCTGCAATGGTCAGCTTCTTAGGATCTATCTCCTTCGAATCGGCCAAATGCTGCTTAAGCTCCGGGGAAGAAGATGCAAAAATGTGTTCCAGCATGACAAGATTTATCATGCCTTCGAAGGTAGAAACCTTATAACCTTCGACCCAGCCAGTTAAGTTTTTCAAGGATTCAGTGACATAAGATACCCAAGTGCCACCTTCCTTTTTCTTATACTCTCTGAAACGTTTCAAATATTGGGCCGGAGTCTTCCCAAACTTTAAAATGAGAGTTTGCTTTAACATTGCGAAATCAGCTCGCTCAGCCTTCGACATTTCCATAATGGCACTACAGCCAGAATGGGGCAGTCTGCTGAGTAACCAGGCAATCTTATCAGCATTGTCAACTTGTTGAACTTCGCATGCAAACTCAAACGCATTCAGCCAGTCCTAATGTCATTCCTTTCCTCATACACACTGAGCAGATCCTTCGGAAACCGTGGATGAGAGGAAGCCCCAGACCCATGTCCAGGACCCTTGGACCCATTTGCAAACTGAAGCTTGGCCAGTTCCAACTGGTGATCCCTGTCTTTTTGTTTTTCTGCCTGTTCGATTTTTAGTTTGGCTATGCTGAATTCAAGCTCCTGCTGCCTAAACCGCAGCTCTTGCTTCTTGAATTCAAGCATAGCCTCCCCATCAGCACTGGCAGAGGAAACATTAGACATCTCGTCCTCCCTGTCCTCGTGGTCGCGATGGATCAGTGCAGCGGCAGAACCGTCGGTTCTACCAGTGAGAGCAGCCCCACCACCTTCCGCACTGTCCTCAGAAGTTATAGCGTCAAGCTGCGCTTCTTGCCACGCCACGATTCTTTGGATCATTTCCAATTTCGTGCCTTGAGAGGAAACACCTCTCTCCGCACACATCTTTTTCAATGTTTCTGATTTGGAAGCATTTAAAGTTAACAAGGTATTTGTTTCCATACTGTTAGATAGGACTATGGCCTTTTTAAAGTTATACTACAACAATTCACTACGTGTCCTGGTTGGAATAACCTGAAATGCCTTAGTTCGTGCGCAACACTGGATACCTTCAGTCGTATCCCACCGCTGCCACCAATTTGTTAAGACAGATTTCTGAACTCTGTCCTGGTGGCGCAGAAGTTCAGAAGGCCAACCTAATTACTTGGAACAACCTCTGGACGAGCCAGACCAATCAAGGTAGCGATCGCGGCAGTCAAGACTAGATCTCAAGAGGGGTGAGGGTGACTGAAAGCCCGCAATGAGCACACAAAGCAAGGACACTTACAAACTACTCCAAACAGTTGTTATATTAAAAATATATACACATTTATTTCAAGGCCTTTAAAACAATGACCGTAGCGAGAAAATCACAATATAACTATATTAAACCAACACATACCATATCAACACAATATATATACAAATACGACAGTCGCAAGCGTTATATGCACGAAATGTGTAGTCCACCTAAAAGGGAGGGAAAACAGGCAGTGCGAAATAATGCTTAGACCCAGTTCACCTTCAGAGGCACCTAACTAGATGGAAGTTCGAGCCCTGCGAAGAGTGGAGCCTTGTGCTCAAAAGTACCTGCACGCGCTGGTGCCAACGGGCAAAAGGAGAAGCTCTTCGAGGAAAATCAGGCAGTTCAGTTTAGTGCACAAAAGAAGAAGAACAAGTTCAGCGACTCAAGCGCAGCCTCCACAGTGGGCAGAAGCAGAGCGTGAGTACGGACAAGGGTGCTGTTTTACACAGCGGGGAAAAGCAATGGGCTCCTGCAGGAGGGCGACCAGATCCTAGCTATGCTACTCACCGGTCCCCGATGCAAGCAGACCCAGGCTTCTCCGCGTCCGTTTCAGCAGCTGGCAGGTTCAGAAGAGCAGGGAACGCCTCGTCGTCGTTTCGAGTAAAAAGACGTCCCAATCGAAGAAACCCGCACAGTTTGTTACCACAGCAGGGCAACGGAGCGGCCGTGTGTATCTGAGCCAAATGTACACTACTCACTCAGACTTGGGAACGCCAAGGGTACGAAGCCTGTGAGAGTGACAAGGACTCGAAATACTACACAACCTGGCGGCGGTTACAGAGCAAGACTCCCGTGTAAGCTAGTCAGTCAGCTGGATGGCCCAGAGACACTTCCGAAGGCTTACTGGCAGGAGATGGTGAAGATGCCGAGAATAGCTGTTCCCGCTATTCCAAAGGTCGAAGAACCAGTACAGGCCTTCTGGTTCGATCAAAGGCGAAAAGGGTTTCACAAGGCGACAGCAGTGCAGAGGAGAAGTCCTTCAGCGGGTCACCAGCGATTCCTCGGTCCAGCCTCTTGGTTGCAGGATACTTGGCTCCTGTATTCCTTCGTTCGTGAGAACTCAGGAGATCGACATGGTAGTGGTGTTTCCAGCCCCCTCTTATCCACGGTTCCCTTCGCGCCAAAACGGAGGGGACCCAATGGGAGATCCGCTCATCAACACTCACACCATTCGTGGACCAATCACGGACCACGGTGGTCCCAGGCATTCACACCACCCTAGACTCTCTGGCACCCAGGATGTGTATTGGGACCAGACATCCCAGCCCACATCCTGGAGGCACACACAAGACATGTAGAAGCCCGCGAAAGCATCCGTGTTTCGCGGGAAAGTACATGCCCAAATAAGGAAGGCCCCGGGTCGGCTCGACCTGGGGAAGGTGAAGGGAGCAAGACGGTCAGCGAACAGGACAAAGGAGCCTCGTGGTCTGGCCATTTTGGGAGCCAGGCCACCATTTTGGGTTAAGCGCGAGAAACGCGCTTAGAACGCCAAAAGGAGCTCAAAACACAAGAAACGATCGCTGCCACCATTCCTGTCCCTGAATCACTTGCACCGATCAGATACAATCCTAAGCGAGTATCTAGGGCCTGTAGAAGGCTAGAGACCCAAGAGAGCTGTAACTTAGCTTACAGTGCCCTCTTGTGTCATGTTGCACGAAAGCCGCAACACGATAAAAGAAACTACAGGAAACAGCGTTCCCCGGTACTGACTGTTTTAAGGGCATGTCAGTTTCCCCATAAGAAAGGAGCGAAAGCCCAGAGGAGTGCGGCAGAAGGCTGCACTTCTCTGGCAAAGTCAAGAATAAGGTGAAAAACAACAGCAAAAAGTTTAGGGGTTGCCACAAGGAAGGAAAATTACCTACAATTACGAAATCTTTCCTAACAATGTTTTTGAGGCAAGGTAAGGAAAATAAGTATCAAGATCTTTGGAAGCCATTTACTGATCTATATGGTGATTCTGTATCTGAGGATTAGTTGTTTCTATTAGATCCGACTATCCGATGTTGTTTGTGTGCATCAGTTGAGGATTCTCCCTCGTTTTGTTTTTGTTTTGTTTTATGTAGTCTATGTGTGGTCTTTATGTTTTTGTATTGTTTTATGTTGCGTTTTTTGAAAATGGTACAAAATGGGTCTTGTATTATCTGAAATGTTTCAATTTTTATCCATGATTTGGACTTTTATTGCTTCTGTATCTATGAAACACTGAGAGTTATGTTTAATAATCTGTTTAAACTCTTAGTGAAATGTTTTGTTTTTTGAAAATCTTGAAAATACATTTTAAAAAAAAGACTTGCACAACCTTAAACTCTTTTTTTTTTATGCATTTGTTTATATAGTGCCGAACAGCCACAGGCTTCGGGGCGCACAAGAACCCAATGGTACGAACATTAAAGACAGGATAAGAGGAAAAAGACTAAGGATCCGAATTCAAGCCGCTTTAGGTAAAAAGCAAGGTTTTTAGTGATTTCCGGAAAAGAGGGCGATTCACCTCCTGTCGTAGTTCCACAGCTAAATAGTTCCAGGTACGAGCCGGCATGATTGGAATGGACCTGCCTTGGCCGTTTACCAGCTTAAATATGGGGCAGCAAACAAGGGCCAAATTACCTGAGCGTAAGGTTCTTTTGGGTTCGTAGATGACCAGTCTGGTCTTCAAGTAGGTTGGAGCTGTACCATAGCAGCCTTGAATTGGATACGGGCTGTAACTGGGAGCCAGTGCATAGCTTGCCTACTAGTGGAGATGTGATCTCTCTGAGAGATCCCTTTTATGATGCGAAGAGCATCATTTTTGCAGAACTTGGAGTTTATTATGGCATCCTTTGTTCGCACCAATTAAGAGGGCATTACTATAGTCTTGACAATATTATTGCATGTGCTATAGTTGTGCAGTCTGCCTTTGGAGATTAATGGTTTTATGTTCTCAAGTAATCTAAGATAGTATTGGCAATTTTTGGCAGTCTGGTTAACATGTGCTTCTGCACAGAGGATTCTCGGTGGGTGCCTAAGGTTTTAACTTTCCCTAATGTGTGGATGTTACTGTCCTTGATGTTAAAGCTAGAGTAACTGGCATCCAATTTAGCCAGAGCCTGACGAGATCCAATGATCAAGAGCTCTTTCTTCCCGCTGTTAAGACACATCCAATTGATAGTCATGCAGGGTTCGATCATGTTGTATGTATGTAAAAGGTTGGCTGTATCAGTATCATACTCAATATAATATAAAGGATACCTGGTATGATCTCTGTCTCCCAGGTAGACAACAGTTATAAACAGGAGAATGGACTGAGAGCAGGAGGATGGCAGACAACAATTTTGCAAATTTCAAACAACATATATTTATTTTCATACACTGTAAATATCCAATAGTGGTAAACAAATCAATACATTAAAAACCCAACTTTTCAATGTATCCGTAATGGCTCACACGCCATTCGCTCTACTTCATCAGGTGTACTTATTCCTACATACATCCGCAAAATTCATTCACTGTACAGTTCATATATCGGCCTTGTAACATACATGGCCTCTTTACACTTATTCACCAATTTCCCTACACCCATATTTATACTGGTGTGTCTCTCTATTATGCAACAAATGTCAGATGTTGTTGACACGTGTTTCTGTTGGAATCGGCGGGCATCAATACTATGGCCCTTAATTTTCACCAACCTTCTTCAGGACCGAAGTGGGTGTCTTGCTGTGCACCACTTCTACGCTTATGGAGTTGGTGTCACAATCCCCTGGGGAATCTGGATGGAAGTTCAGGACGTTGGGATCTCTCCCCAATAAACACAATCCATGTGCATCAATCATTAAGGTTTGAGTTTCTCCGGCAGTCTACCATCCGAAAACCAACCTAGTCTGATCCTGCTTAGCTTCACAGGGCAGGGCAGGATTGGCAAATGATTAGTAGCATTCAGGGTTCTAGGAAGCAGCACTGTTCATATTCTGCTTTACAGCCGTCACGGGCTCAACGCTGCCACCTCATGAAGCTAAGCAGGATACACCTTGGTTGGTTTGTGGATGGGAGACAAGACGTGCAATGGTCTTGTGACAAGGGGCGTAAGCTCCCAATATCAGCTCTAGGGGCGGGTTTTATGATTTACTGCCGCAGGGGCACTTGAATTTAGGGCGATGGATCAATGGATAAAATTAGCACAAGATGGCGGCTTCGAGATCGTGAGTTTCGCATGTGTAGAGTTGAGAAAATCAAAAGGTAAGATGCATAGGAAAGTTTTTCCGGATCGATCGAAATATGCTAAAAAAATACATGCCCCATCCACTCGGCCAATACAATTTCTGAGCGAACTACTGCTTTAAACACATACCTCTTCTTTCAAATACTGAGTCTAAAGTGATGTTGTAAAACCAGATAAATGTAGTTAGCCAATGCTTTTCATAAAGTTGACCTATATCTTCCACATCCCATTCTCAAAATTATATATTCTTCCACATTCTTCTGAAAATTCAGATTCATCACCTGACAAAATGAGTTGTTAACATCTGCTTCCGAACTTGTCTCAATTTTTCCATCACTAAAAAATATTTCAACAATGTCTACCAATGACAGTATTTATGCACTCTTCAACTCCACATCTGCCAATAACACACCTCTCCCGCAAGTCAATGTAAAAGAAATACCATCTTCCAATACCATAACATCTTACAAAATGTACCTTGTATCAACCAATTACACATTGTTTTCAAACTCATAATCTCATTGGTGTAAAACGTCCACCTTTACCTGTATAATCACGGTTACAATAGTGCCAGATAGAATCAAATAACCGCGGCTACCAAAACAACAGTTATAGCTGCAGGAATGGCATGCTGTCAAAATACACAACTTCCTATTGGCCGCTTCATAGCCACGGCTATGATAAGCACAGTTTAACTACAGCTATTTTGCCAGCCTGAAACACAGCTTAAAATACAATTTTTCAAAGAAACAAACCCAGGACAAACCACAATCAAACATATCCTAGTCATTGAAATCGTTAAAACAAAGGTTTTCTCACTATTATCCATGTACATTTTTTAGTTTCCACGGCCTATAACTGTGGCTACAATGGGCACTGTATAGCCGTGGTTACAATGTGGGGCAAAATCACCCGACGGCCATTTGCTAACAAAATAACTGCGGTTACGACCGCGCCTATAAGGCCGAGCTTGCAGTACCCACGACTATCCGGGTGGGATTACTTCCATATGGCTGTTTTGAAACAAGACTTAAAATGGTGTTTTTAGTACAACTATATCTTACATCCAAATGAATAGTTTCAGCACCATTGAGACTGAGAACAGTCGCAATCCTGCAATTTCTCTTTTTATTGTTTCCTGTGTTCCGTAATCGCGGTTATGAAACCATGGCCACCGCGTAAAGGCGATGATGCTTATCGCGGCTATGCAATGTTGCTTCTGACTGGTTTTCTGGAATAACCAGAGTTATTCTATCAAACCCACAGGAAACTTGTAGGATTCTCTCATTGCTTTTTGGTTTTCCTTGGAGACAGTTCCTGTGCAACCAGAAAGAGCTTTTTTAACAACAAAAACACCTATTTTTTCCTATCCCTGTTTACCTTCACTTACTCATAAAACTCTCTCCCTTGTCTTGTCATCTGTAAGTAGTGTGTATTATTTTAATTTTTTTTTAGCTTTTTGTTTTATTATTTCTTTACAAATTTTTTCTTTTAGGTGGAATTGTCTTTTATCCTGTATTTTTTCTGTACTTTAAACATTTTCCTCCCTTTCCAACACAAACCAACATGTCAGGACACGGTAGTGACAGCAGCGACATCGAGGAAGTCATTGGGGTTTTACCAGGCGCCCTTAGCGGGTCCTGCGAGCAGACCAGGGTGCTAACAACGAGCCTGTTAATAACTGGGCCGTTGTTAGCACCCTCCCAATTCCCATTGAGCACTATGGTGGCTCGAATGGGAATGGGGATGTTCAGGGTCTGGGTTCCCTGAATGGGGAATTACCGGGCCCTCCAAGGTCGGAATGGCCCTGTAATTCCTCATTCAAGGAACCCGGACCCGGTATCCGGTAAGGGGGTAGCCATGCCGCTAATAGCGGCATGGGTACCTCCTACCGTGTATTGACCCCCATTGTCCCTGTGCAACCCGAAGTTGTCAGCTGGTTCACCACCATCTTACCTCCCACCCACCACAAGAAGAGCTGCAGCATGCTGATGGAATCGGACAGCTTGGAGGTACTGCCTGCTGTCGGAGCACGAAAGCTTGAAATAGGTGGGGGAGGTCTGATGCACCTTATGTTGCAAGGTCCTGCGGCTGGAGCCGTCCGATGCGGCATTCCAGATCCTGGGCACCTCAGTCCCAATTCAACATCTCATAAGCGTGCACTGGAATGAGGTGGATGAGCCCTATTGGCAAGTCCACTTCAGACAGAAGGTAAAGGCCCACGGACCTCAAGTGGCACACTGTTACACTAGTGTTGCACCCACCTCATCACCTACTGAACCATCAACTCCGACCACATCTCCTCCAGCAACACCTGGTGGGGCTGCAACTGCAGCACCTTCCACCAGCAAGGCAACGGCGGCCGTTCCACCTGCAACCCAACCTGCTGTACTACGCCCGCCGGTGAACCTAAGCGAGTGCATGATCCTGTGCCACCACAGGAATGCCATGTAAGGTACCACCTTTGAAGAGTGGGAAATTGTTATTTCAAACCAGCACTGCCACTGCTAGGCTTTTTTCTTTAAGTGGCAATCCCCTCACCCCCTATTTTGTTCCAACCCTAATGTTCTTCCCTTCCAAGTTCCACACTCTTCATTGCAACCCCAAAAGGTTCATTTTAGAACCACGCTTCAAGAGATAAAAATAGAAAAGAAGGACATACCCAGTGTACAAATCGATCATTAACCCTTATATGATCCATTTTATACAGCGTGTGTGTGAGTAGACGCCCATCTTTGCATTTATTTTCCAATAACCGCAGTTATGAAAATGCACCAAAATGCACCGGGATGCTCCATTTTCACGTTTTATTTATTTGACGAAAATTGTAGATGTGCCTTTTTCAGTGTTTGAGCTCCCCAGATATCCTTAAATGCTCCCCGTTACCCTCCTGACACCCAAAACACTCTCCCTCCTTCCATTTGATATCCCAGCACTCCCTCTTCATGTATACTCAATATTTGATGTGACGCACTGT
The DNA here is from genome assembly GCF_040938575.1 of Ambystoma mexicanum. Taxonomy (NCBI): domain Eukaryota; kingdom Metazoa; phylum Chordata; class Amphibia; order Caudata; family Ambystomatidae; genus Ambystoma; species Ambystoma mexicanum. The sequence goes on along the minus strand of NC_090937.1, from coordinate 379,497,123 downwards.
CAAGATCACGCCTTATATTGACGTTTGAGGTTGGCTTCTTCAAAGGAATATGGCGTCCAACCCCCTGGTCAGCCACCATAACCCAGGAGTTGGACACTGGTTCTTGGCCTGCCCAGGGGATGCAGAGCCAATTACATGTCAAAACCAATTTTTCAGGGAAAAAAACTGCACGTAGAATTCACTCAAGGTCCCCACAGCTCTTCCCAGGTACCAGTACAAGGAAGAGTACCAGCAGGCATGAAGAGCGAGGTGTAGAATCAGTAAGTACCAGGATGACAAAGAACATAGCAGGAATGAAGAGCGAGTAGCAACACGCAGAACCAGGAACGAAGATGAACAAGGATGGAGGCTGGAAGGCGAGGAACTAACAGAGTAGCAGAGTATCAGGAAAAGCAGGGTGCAAGCAAGGGAACAAGGCAGGAGGGAGAACAAGCGTCGGGGCAACAGGGAACAGTTGTGATGCACCGATCCGGGGATTAAACCAAGACTAAATAGGACAATAGTATTTCCAAACAGTCTTCTGGAAGCGTGACATCATTGTGCACTGGTCTGTGTATAGTCCATGGAATCAGCCATATTGGAATAGAGAAAAGGTTCGCCAGCGGCGCCATAGTGATCAAGATGAGGCACCAGGGTTGCGACAGTGAATCATGACATGCACTTACATTTCACATATTTAACGTTATGGTCTTATAGTTGCGGTTAGATGCGATTATAGCTCTGGTTATTGTAAAATTCCTTTGTGGCAATATCATTATTTCCTGGGTCCTGTACTCCACAATTTCACATACTGTTCTCTTCCCCCCAACCTCCACCTTTTGTCTGATGTAATTTTATCTCTTTCCCCCTCCAAATCACTTTTCCCAACTTTTTATTCGCGGCTAACCCCGCTACAGATCCGTATGTCGCATATGGACGCTGTTATTCCGTTGATGCTCCGGGCCTTTAACAAAAATTTGGTTAGCAAAATTTCAGCCAAATCCATCATGCGACGATGCAGAGGTGATTAGCAATTAATTTACATTTTTCGGGTTTCCTATGTATAGCGATACTCACCCTAACTTTAGCGCGGCAACCGCTGCACTATAATACTTTTTTTTGCCAAAAATGTTAGATTTGTTCTAGGGCACAGTATGAGTTGCTTTAGGTACTAAGTTTCTGATTTGACAGTTTACAGATGTATGTGAAAGTGGCATCTAGATCCCTGGATTACTCCCCTTCAAATCATGCTGCAAAGTTCTGGCCAAATTCCCTTGTCCCCCTTTTTTCACACTAATTAGTATACAGCCATTTCAGGTTAAGCAATGTTTTTATTCGGTTACATTAGGTATGTAGTTGTTTGTGGATTAAGTCAAATAGGGGAACCATGCAGAAGTTGCAGGGGAGAGAGACTGCAACCCTGTGGGATGCTGTATGTGATGTTCTGCATGGTTGCTTTGAAGTGAGGCCGGATAGTTTCTGTTCCAAGAGAAACAAGGGAATCCACATTAAAGCTGCAAGTTTCAACCCCTGCTTCAGCTAATCTGTTGATAATAATGTTGGGAACAATTATGTCTAAGGCAGTTGCTATGTCCAGAAGGATGAGAGCCCTGAGGGTGACGGAGCCTATGTTTTTTTAAGGTATCCCCAGATAGCTGGAAGGGTAGTTTCTGGTAGGCTCCTAGGTATGACCCTAACTGCAAATGGTGTAGAATTTCATTTGTGCAGGATGGTTTTGTAGATTTATGGTAGGCATAGGTGTTCTGGTGATCCTGCTGGATTGCTTGCGTTTATCCATATGAACAAGCAGTCCTCGTGATTGGTGGAAATGCTGTCATTCTTTACCATTGTGGCGTGGATCATATGGATACTGGGGTTTTCCCATCAAGGTCAGGCATCAAGGTCAGGCAAGGTGCAGTTTTGATCCAGATGCTCATCTATTTGGGATACTTCATTGGAGAAAGGGGATGAGATTGTGTCAGATGCTGAATGTTTGTTCATGCAGATAAATGGATTCCTGATTTTCATGACCAGTTTGAACATTAGCTTATGTGGGTATTTTGCTTGCTCAATTCTGCAGCCTAGTAAGCCTTTTTTTCGCTGATAAGGTTTCTCTATTGTAGATCTGGTTATAGACAAGTTGATCGAGGTTACAGTCGTTTTTTTCAGTAATTGTTGCTTTTTTTGACGTCTGAGACAACTGGTAATCGGAGAACCATCTTACTGCATGCTTTCTCAGTCCATTAGAAGAGTTTCTGCAAAGTGTTTGACATCCATTTGTGAACTGTTTGGGTTCCTTCTTCGATGTTACTGAGGTGCCGTAGAGATTTCTAGGGCTGCAAGTAAGCCCTTTGACAAATACTTTTACATCATTGCTTGGTCGTGGGACGGAGGGGTGCCTTACATTTATGGAGAGCAACACTTGGGGTGAGGATTTAGAATGGAATATCCAGTCAAGTATATGTCCAGGTGTGTGGATGTGTCCTCTCACTAGCTGTTTGAGTATGAATTTGAGGTTTGCTGATTGGCAATTTGCCAAGGAGCTTGATTGCCTCTCCAGCCACATATTAAAGCCACCTACGATGCTTAGATAGTCCCAGTTTACGGAGAGGTTTGCCACTGTGTGAGGATTTTGTTTGAGAATAGGGTTAGGGAGTAGGGAAAAGATGTAGGGTTTTAAAAGGGGACCGAGGGGAAAGATATGTGTAACTGTCCGGATTCACATTCTGGAATTGAGTTGGATATGTGACTAAGTCCCACTGACACAGCTCCATGATGTGACAACACTGGAGGTGGTGGATCGAGCAAGCCCTAGGGTCTCTCCTTCTTCCCAGCCTCATGTGTGACCATGGACCACCAGAGAGGGACAGAATAAGGATCCATGACAACGGTCATAGGTACATGGACTGCAGTAGTGAAGAAGGGAAGAACAATGACAAAATCCCTGCTTGTGAATCCGCTGAGCTCAAACCATGAAATCTCACAATCTAACTTCAAATTGTTTTCAATGGTCACCATGAGGAAGAGGGTAATAAAAAGTCTAGGACATCACTCATGCTTCAGAGCACAAGGGATTTCACTGCAGGAGAAACAGGTAGCTGGCTTGAGGACCCACATAGGCACCTGTGACTGGCCCCAATATGGTGGCAAGCCTTGGGTTAATCAGGCAACTAAGGAACAGAGCATTCTTGCACAAGCCACAACAAATAAAGGGAATGTTGAGGAGAGTTGAAACACTGGAGAGGGAGGTGGGAGCATGAAGCTCCAGACAATCTGTTGCTCTTGAATGTGACATGGCCGACGGGAATGCACAACTACTGACAGTGTCACAGGATTATATTAAGCAAAAGTAAAACATACCACCATGCATGGAAATGGTGTCAGGATGGCTGTAACAAAGGTTCTTGGGAAACGTAGTCCTTGAAAGCAGGATTACGTAAGAAGGATGGCAAATAAAAAGACATACAGAAAATTCCAGACAGGAAAGCCTCTTTTGTGATTTCTAGAGCACAGTTGTTATCTTTCTTTTGGGGACCCACAAGGCCTGTCCCTCACTCAGGATTTTAGGGATTCCTCCCTTTGCGAAATGTCCCAAAGGTCCTCCCCATCTAGGGGGTCTCCTTCACTCCATTATTTTAGATCTCCTCCTCTGTTATACACCCCCTCTTCCGGCTATTAAAGTCACTCTCTCTCACTACTTTTCAATCCCCTTCTCATGGGTCAGGGGTCTCTTTCTACGAGTCTCAGGGTGCTCCCGCTCCTTCACTGGAGCATCCACCCTCTTCAGGAGGTTCAAGGGACTCTCATCACTAGCACACACCCCTCTTTTGGGGTTCAAATAGCTCATTTTGCCCCAATTGAGCTGTGCTCCAGTGAGTGGGAGAATTAGCCCACCTCTCTTCTGGGCTCAAGGGGTCCCCTTTCTCTGGTGCTCTCCAGCTTTCTCAACAGACTGCTCTCCCCACTCCCCCAGCTCAGAGACACTGTTTGTGGATACCTCTTACCACCCTCCCATTGGCTGAGGCACATTTGAATTGCATGGTTAATATGCCTCCTATTCCAAGCAAGGGGATGAAGTCTTTTTGGATTTCTTTCAGTTTGTTTTCCAGTGCAGGAGCTGATGTTTGTCTGTTGTGCTAATCCTGCCTTGCATCCTGGCTTTCCCCTGTGCAGACGTTCATTTGTAGGTTTCTGGTGTTTAAAATGTAATCAGAAGGGACAGAAAAACCTCTAGTAAGTTCCTCCCTTTGCAGAATATTTTCCTTTGGGAAGGTGGAAGTAGTATTTCTCTTTAAAATCTGCAGCTGAGAGAGAAGACTGGTCACCTTCGCAAGCACTGCTGTTGGGAGGGCAGGAGTTGGGATCAGTTGTTTTTTCCCTTCAAGGATCCATAACAGTTGACCAAGAGCTCCCTCTGAATATGCTAGTGTTTCCCCAAAACATCTTTCTGAATCACTGGAAGGCATTATGGAATCCGCTACAAGTTTAGGATTTCTAAACCTAATGCATCTTGGGAAATGCAGTCCATAATGCGCGGTTTCTCGGGGACCTAGTAGTTCCTAACAAATTGTTCTCAAGGGGGTTGGGATTAGTTCAGGGCTGGTCCTGTAAGTCCTACTCTGAGGCAGATCGTTGGGTGAATGCGATCTTGGCACCGGGACTTAGTTGCAGAAGATAACAAGAGAGACTGGTGCAGCCAATCACACAAATTATAAAGGCAATTTGAACCAGAATCACAGTATAAAAGGAGGATAAATTGGGTAAAGAAGGACCAAAGTGTCATGATGCCTACCCCCGGGCATCAGGACCAAGGCCCTCAGCTCCGGGAGCAGGCATCCAGACATTTGTTTAAACCTCACTAGCCCCGGCTAGGGGCTGTCTGGGTTCAGTCCTGGCGCCTTAGACGCCAGGCTCATCATAGAAATCAGTGCAGACCATGCTGCAAAAGAGTCCAAGCCTACATGAGGTCTGGATGGGACTATTTTGTTACAGGGACTATTTTTTACTCAGGCGTGGCTCTAGGGAACTTCTTACCTGGAACTACTTTGGAGGCTATTTAAACCTCACCCGAACAGCAGCGCATGCTTTGCGTTATTCTGCATCCAGCAGCGTGACGCTCACCGTGCCTGCAGCCAGCATCCAGTCTTCTGCAACACCGGCGTGCCTGCAGTCAGCATCCAGTCTTCTGCCACGCCTGCCTCGAATCCGGAGCTCCTAGAATAAAGAAGAAGAAAAGTACAAGGTTAGAAAACGAACTTATTTCAAATTCCTCACCTAATTCCGGAACCTTTTCATCTCCGGACCTCGAAAATGTACATCAGTCCTGCACGCGTCGCTTCGCCAGCTCCAGCACGGCACCATACACAGCATCACAGCATCTTTCAATCCAGCACTGTCTCCATCATTTCTTCACCGTAATCCGGCACCTAGGCGACACAAGAAAAAACAAGGTGAGCCAAGAGAATCAACAAATACAACCTCTTACCACCATAGACTTACCACCAGCGGTATTATTCCATAACTCTCCACATTTTCATATGCCGCATCTGTAAAGAGGGAGAAAAAACAACACGTTAACGCATGCAATAGTTACCGGACAGCGTTGGGTAACCCAGACTCTTACCTGAACGCCAGCAGCAGCTACGAGACCTTCTTCTCACGAACTCAGTTGCAACTTAAGGAAGGAAGGGGACAAGAGTGAACATCGGGCACATTGAACTCTTTGAACTTGATACTTACCAATCCCGCCAGGGACTTCAGAGTCAATACTTACCGGAACTCTCCCAACGCCTTCAAACCAGTGAAGTAACTGGTATCTACGTGCCCCTGCAAGACACGCAGGATGGAGAGCTCATCTTTTACGAACATAAGGTGAGGTTACTAAGGGGATATATATGGTGCTTAGTGGGGGAGAGCGAGAACAGTTGGGAGGCCATCACTAAAACCCACAGGTGGTTAATCCCTGTCTCCATTTGCAGGAAAATACTTCTTCGGGTCCAGCAGACAAGACTAGGCGGGCCAGTCCAGACAGTGACTCTGCACTACGCATCACGTTGAAGGAGACCGCAGCTGTCCGGGTCCGATCGACACCCCTGTGGGGTCCAGGTGAGCGTAACACAAAGGCAACTTTGCGCATGCAGTGTTTTTCAAAGGTTTTCCCCCCCCGTGTTTTATTCATCAATCGTTGCTAGTGCATTCCATATTTACAATTCAGTTATACCATCTGAGAGGATCGGCCTGTGCTGATGGCAGGACATATTTGCAATTTGTACAATTAATCAATCAGCAGCATTAAAGGGCAGAACAGCCAACACGTGTTTTGATCAAGAGGGGTCTTTGTCAAGGTGTGGGGGTGTGGCTTATAAGGTGCACTGGTTGGACTGGTCCTGGGGTTAAGGGACCACTTGTAATGTAAGAAAATGGTGCACACAATGGTCTCAAAATCATTAGTGGCTTGGTTCTTAGGGTCTTTGAAACATTGGAGTAAATACTGGAGTCTGCTGCAGGTGCAGCACATTTTTCTGATATCACCTGTTGGTTAGTGCATTATTTGCATGTCGAGGAGAAGTAGCTCCTGGACCGACGCTCATTCAGTAGGGGAATCCAAAGATGTCATATCTGCCTAACACACCAATGGGCTTGGATTATCAAATAATGCACTAACCAATCGGTGATATAAGAAAAGTTTGCTGCACCTGCAGCAGCCTCCAGTATTTACTCTAATGTTTCAAAGTACTGGTGTTGCCCCAGACCCAGGCACATGCAGCCGGCATGCAAGCAGGCATAGCAACCAACATCAGACTAAAGCCAAGCCCAGAGCAGGTGATAAACCAGTTCATCTAGCTTTGAAGGATTTAGGTGAGGTAGCAAGCTGATCCTTGGAAAGAGAGTGGCAGAATAAGCAAGTGAAGCAGCTTCCTGGCCAGTATAGCTCAGACCTGTAGGCACTTTGGCAAGTGCCTACTCAGGGTTACAACTCTGATCCTGGAGGGGGGGGGGGGCAGATGATCTTTAAGTAGCTAATTGCAAGTCTGATGAGGGCTTTAACCCAGAGTCTAGCAAGAGCCAGAGATTTACCGCTCTGAAACACTTGTGGACCTGTTTCACGCTCTGAAACACTTGTGTACGAGCGCGATAGAAATAAAATATCAATATCAATACCAAGATAAGCAGAACAGAACCAGTAGTGGGCTCAGCCAAGGTGCCAAACAGAGTACCTCTAAAGCAAAGCAGACGATAGGATGTACTTGTTTCCACACTACAAGGATGACTGGTGCCTTATAATTACTTCCGTCTGAAAGAATCCCTGATCTGGAAGAGTGGGCAGGGGAGAAGATTCCTGTCAGTAAATGTATTTGTATCCCTGGCCTAGGGCAAGTGGAATCCTAAGTTCTTTCCTAATAGGCGTTTTGGCTGGTCTACATTTGCGGAGTCCAGAAATTACTCAAGGAGCGCTTCCAAACCAAGGAGCATCAAAAAAGGAATGATGGGGCACTAGAACCCCCTGTGACTAGAGAAATTGTTGATGGGGATTTGGACCACAGAGTAGGACATTAGGTCTTTATAGATTAGACCCTTGCACCCATTCTGTTTCCAATTCAATCCTGATATTGTTAGAACCCGGTTATCCCAATTTTATATGTGCTAGCAATCACAGTTTATAATTTCTCTAGGCCTTCATCCAACCTGTCCTGTGAGGTAAACAAAAGAGTGTTCAATCTCATTGTGGGTGTCGAGTGTTATGTTGCCCCCATTGACAAACAGTGTTTTTGTATGGATGAATTCTTTGTGTAAGATGGCAGTCCTTCCTCCTTTGTTCTTTGTTGGGTTCCGGGACATCTGATCTCTTGGGTCATGTTGCTGTATTAGTCGCATTGATTTGTTTTGTGGGGTTAGGGCGCTGGCCTCACATATGCACTCAATCTCCACCACACCCCTACTCATCCTGACACCAGCCTATTTTATTTTATTAAAAAAAGGGCCCTTACCCTGACCGCCAACAAAAAAAAAGGATGATGGAATTGCCTTTTGTAGGACAGGAGCATAATCTTCTCTCAGCCAAGTCTTTGTAACAAAGATGTTACAGAGGACTGCCACAAGGATTCCATAGATGCCTGAACAATGTTTGAAAAACAATCTCGAATTGATAAGGATGCAGGTTGTGTGTTGGGTTTCATTTTGGTTGGGCCATCTTTTTGGAGGCCATGTTGCCTCTAGGTCTCTTCATTACACCAACCAGTTCTTTCCATCTGTTCCCCCCCCCCGTGCACAATCTCGTTTCCACTCTTTTTCTTTGTTGGCTCCTAAGCTCTGACCTCTCTTCCCCATGATATTCGATCTTCCCCATCTCTAAATTATTTCTGCACAAACCTCAAATCTTTCTTGCTTAGCTCTGATCTTTAGTAGTTATCTTTAACTCTTTCTCATACTTTTACCTTGTCTTTGCTTATTCATGGATTTGTATACTGCCGTGTTTGTGCAACGCTTTGGTGAAAGTGCTTTATAAATTTAATAAAACACTAATATTCTGCAATTGTTGCCCCACTTTGAGAGACAGGGGAGTGCCTGAAAGTGACATTCACAAAGGAAAATAAATGTCTAAATGCAGCTTTGTAACATATTTAGATAAAAAAAGGACTCCTACCAAAACATTTGTCAGTCTACCACAAAATAAAAATCACAAAGTACCAAATAACATAGTAGGTCTATGTATCCTTCTCCTAAGCAATGCCATCTTCTTACTTACATTTTTCGAGGTGGGAGAACATGTTTTCTGCTTATTCCTGGGACACCTCATAAGATCGTATTTTATTCTCTAAAACTCGAGTGCTCAAAACCAAAGTATACTGTCAGTGAGTCAACAACGTAGCCTTTAACAGATGCACTGGGTAGACATCACATGCATCTGTACTTAACATTCAGGGCAACTACAGTAGCACACGTTAAGGAACTGTGGGTGCGCCGCAGCCCATCAGGTTGCTTGGAATACTGGCAGTAACCGCTAGTATAACCGAGAAGTTTCAGAAACCTGACTGTGTTGTCCAGTACTTGTCTGTTGAGCTGTGGGTGAGGGGTGACTTATGCATGCCCTCTGGGTTCTGACTCACCTGTTCTAAGGATGTCCCGATGGTCCTCAAAGGGGTCCCGGTGTGCCCATGTTTTCGTTGATTCACAGTGGCCCCCTTAGCTCTTATCAAGCACATTATTGTGCTCAGTAGCTCAGTAGTACTCCCAACCTTTTGATTATGGTGGACAACTTGCGGAGGTTTCTATTTTTTATGTACAGTCAGTCTAGGAAACATGTTCACGCTCCAAATGTATTGCATTCGGAACTCAAACATGTTTTCCTGGTCAGACATATCAGCTCGATGACAACAGCCTTGAGCTGCCTCATATATAGGCTTCTTAATGCAGTATTGCCGTCAAATAATGGGTACATAGCTAGTAGGTACCTTAATGACCTCTTAAAGTGCAGGAAGAAATTACACCTCAGTACTTAAAATTCAAGAAGGTTAATCTAGCTAGATGTCAGAATGCTTTGCAGATCCAAGGGATTATTGATCCACATTGGCCACAATGCGGACAGGCGAAGAGGAAATTACTAAATTTTCTGCAATCACAATACATACCAGTTGTTTCAGAAGCCATGTGAGGAACGGAAAAAGGTACAACCACTGTCATTCTCTGCACTTCCATGATTGTTGCTTCTGTGAAGGGCATTGAAGGTTTGTCTATTAGAGAAGGAGGACGGTCACGGCCGATGACTGCATCCACTTCTGACTGCACCTTTTCTGCATTTAGAAGGAATAACAAAGAGATGAGCGCAATCAGAGGAACAGTGTAGTGGACAGGTTTCGAACAATATTTAGATTGTTGCTGTTCACACCCATTAACAGCAGATCATATATGGTATTCATTACTCAGTCCTTGCGGTTCGTCACATTCCTTACTTATTGAAGACTGTATTTTCCAGAGTTTACCACCATTTTATTTTTTCCTTTATTCCTAAGAGTCCCATACTCCCCTGCCTCTTACTGTGTTTTCCTCCTTAATAAGAAAGTCTGATACCAGGCAGGAAGAAGAGTGAGGTAAGGAACGTTACCAGTCGTGCATGCCAAGAGAAATGATTAAGATACGTAATCTGCCTTTACCTCCCTTTGCTGCTTCCTCATCACATTTCTTATCTCTTCAAGATGTACCAAACAGTAATATGATCTGCCAGAATTGTAACCCAAACACCACCCGTACCCAGAAAAACTGATCCTTAGTGATATCATACAGAATCTATTAGTTCACCTGAATGATAACCTTGTGTGTTTGTTCTGGGACACGGCCTGCTCTCAGGCCCTGTCACGAGGGAGGAGGGAACCTGCCCCGCCCAAACATCCAGACCAGTGCCGGAGTGAGTACGGACTCCCTCGCACCCTTCCTACCTGAGTGAAGAATGAAGGCGGCGGGGCCAGGAAGGACCCCTCTGCAGCCAGAGCAGCGCTGCAGCGAGAGGAGACACCAGACACCGCACAGCGACGTTCCACATCCCTGCCAAGGAGGGTGGTGAGTCCGGAAACATCGACTGCAGGACGCAGCAATGATGCTGGCATCAGCAAGGGGTGCCACATCAATAACAACACCAGCGAGGCTCCAATGCACAATCTACTGGAGCCTGCGCCCACAGGGAGCCTCCACTAGTCCACCAGGGAATTTGTATTAATTAAATAAAGGCCAGGAAGCAGGGGTGTAGGAGAAACATGAAATCTGGGGAGGACAGGGGACACCTTGGAGACTTTGCTACAGACACAAACCATTTTTTGCGCGCTCTGTATGCATGATAAATTCTGTTGCTATTGTTTGTATGTCAACGAGATCCATTATATCTTTGTGTATATTGCACACACAAACATGAATGGGTCTAATGTGTAATGTGAATATTGGCGAGGTGGCTCAAGATGGACACCCTGCTCATCTGTGCAATTTCGGATGTAAGCGATACAAAAGACAGACAAATGACAGTTTTAACATAATACCCACAGCAGAAACACAGGTGTTTCGAGTGCCAAAGGTTAATCACGTTTGCAACAGCGGGGTGTTTTTAATCAGAGCACATGCAAATTGCACATGGGATAAAGTATACTGCAGTCACCGACCGAGGAGAGCCATGACCACATACGAAGCTGAAGCTCGAATCAAGGTCAAGAAACATACACTATACTATACTTTTGTGTGTTGTAGCAGAGTAACGACCGCTTAAAATGCATGGTCACCCCACTATCTGCTTTAAAATTTGCAAGCAAATTCGAATGGTGGCAGAAATCTGGCAGAGAGAGCCAGAGCACATTGGGGGGTATGGGGGAGCAGGGGTGGGTGCAGATCTGTCCTGCCTTGTTTAGTCCAGTCTGCATGAACACCCAAAACTGTGAGAGGTAATATAGGCAGACAAAGGGAGAGCCTCAACAGGAATGTAGGGTAATACACAGAGAGTGAATGTTACACAGCATGAGAACCTACCTATGTAGCCCCCAGAGGCGACTTCCCCACATCAAGACACTCAGGTGAAAACTGTACTTGTGAAAGAGGCTGCAATGAGAGCACCCGAAGCTGCTTCATGTCATTACAGAAAATAGGAGCATGTAATTAATTAACTATTGCTTTCAAGCAAACACATATTCTTTCAGTAGAGGTGACAAACCCAGCACATGCTGAACCGCAAAAGCAGAGGAATGCCAGCGTTCTAAGGATTGGCTTAGTCTGGGCTAGATGTGGGTAGCACTGTGAGGGCACTCCTAGAATCTTCCATTCAGGCAAAGAATGGTTAAGTGCCACTGTCAGGGATTAGTCCATAGAGCAATTCCTTACTACTGTCGAGAAGGTGTGGGGTAACCTGGGAAAGCTTACATGCTACTTTGAAACAATGTCCAGCGTAGCGCAGTAAGCTTCGGATTAAGGGTGGTAGTTCTGCCAGGTTGCAGAACACACGTGCCTCTGTTCAATTTCCCCATTTAAGATACTTAAAAATAGTTCCTAGTCCTAAAATGTTTTCTTTTCAACATTGCTCCAGCTAGAAGTTCCCTTCCACCAATGTGCTCTGATTACAAAGGTGGGTAACCTCCAATTCTCTCCCAAATTTCCACCATTGACGATTCCCACTGTTGACCATTAATGGTTAGAAGAAGAGACATGGGCGGTTCTGAGCCTTCGGAGCCTGGACATTTTCTAGGCCCTCTTCATGCATACACATCAGTTAGGGGCTGGTGGCAGCCTTTTGACAGGTGGTGCACGTGCACACCAACAAATGTAGGGGTGCAAACCAGTGGGCTGCTGTGAGATTACCAGCTGGCTTCTTTGCCTTGGCAGTTTGATGGGTGTTGAAAAGACACACAGAGCAACTCTTAAGCCAGTGGCCAGTGCTAAGATTTTCAGTAATCATCAGAATAACCCCCCCCCCCCCACTAATGCCCCTGTGCTGCAGTTCCCCTATTGCGTTTCAGGGCAGCTGCAGGGTGATGTGGCATAGGGCCAGGGTGGGTTACGGTAGGAGTATGACTGTTCTGCTTTCAGGCAGCCAACCCGACCCGTTACCCCACCCATAAGCAGAGGGACATGAGAACAAGAGGCAGGATAGAAAAAAACTGGTACAGAGAAGGCCGGGAGACACATAGGCAAATGTGGAAGAAATAAAAAGCAGTTTCTATATTTTTTATATTTTTTAAGGTAGATCCAAATTAAATACCTATCCAATGAACAACCACTGACCTCTGCCCACACCCGAATCCCTGATGCAGGGATACCTCGGTCCACACCAGACTCCCCGCTGCAGGACTACCTCCGCCCACACCAGATTCCCTGCTGGAGGCCTACCTCTGCCCACATCAGAATCTCTGCTGAAGGCCCACCTCTGCCCACACCAGACTCTCTGCTACAGGGCTATCTCTACCCATATTTACCAGCCTAGAACCGCCAGGCCTAACTCTTCCCATATCTGTTCAGCCTCCAACCTACGCAGCATAGCTTTGACTGAATGGCATATTTCCAGTCCATCCAGAGCACCATGCTCCCCACCTACCCATTTCTGAGTATCCATAGTGCACCTTTTGTCCACCTTGCACAATACTTGCCATCCCATTCCTGAGGGCCCTTGCCTTCTGTCTCTTTTCGCATACTACCTGCCCATTCCTGAAAGACACCCATGGCAACCTCCATGCTCCTGTCTCCACAGGCCCATCCATTCCTGACAACAGTTCACTTATATATATTACACGGCCACGGTAGTGCACGTGTAGTTATGGTTAAGTTGCTCATCTCATAGGAAGAACACTTTTTGGGTGGCTTATAACTTCGCTCCCCCTGGACGAATCCTCACCAAACTTTGCAGTATATGGCCCACTCTGAATTCTTTTGCAAAGTTTGGTGAGGTTTGGTTAAGGGGGGGGGGGCAAAGTTATAGTGCAAGCGTGATTTTGCAAATTTGGTGGAAATCCATCAAGTAGTTTTTTTTTAAAACGACCAAAAAGTAGGTCTCAAAAAATTAGTGATATCTATGTCCGCTCCGCGGACACATTTCCTGTTCGCTCCGCGGACAGGACACCTATTGGTTAATCGGCTTACGTCATGTCCGCGGACAAGGGACGTGTTCGCTGATTGGCTGGGGTGAGGCGTGAGGGGAGTGTGTTGGTGTGTAGGAGTGCTTGGGGAGAGTGGGGGAGTAAGAGATGGGTCAAATGCTGTATTTGTTTAGGTAGCAGGTGCACCTGATGTGTTCGCGATGTCCGCGGTCACTGCGGCTGTCCGTTGACATACTAAATGCTGGACGCACTACTAGCTATTTTACTTTAGTATGATGTTGGTTTTGGGTTGTAAGTAGAGCATTGATTGTAATTAATATCCCCTATAAGCAGACCACATACGACAGTCATGCACCCAAGACTCTAGGCCCTGGCAACAACTACCGCAGCAGAACACACCCATGCTACCAAACATTTTGACTGTGGTATGTGGGCTGCTTATAGGGGATATATGTTTTCAAAACTTTGTGTATGTTTCATTTGTAGAGTCTGTATGTGAAGTTTTGGCTAGGCTATGGAGTTAAGATTTTAGAGTTTGTAACAGGCACTGCGGCATAAGATATCCATAAAGGAAATATTTTGGATTGTGGTGTATGGTTAGATGTTTGCTTGAATGGGTGTGTTATGCAGCAGTGTTTCTGAGTCCATTTATTATATACTTACTGGTTGACTTTTTTGCGGTTGTATGCAGTTTTTTCATGACATGGGTAATTGGAGCAGACATTCTTTTTCGATCTCTGTGATAAAAGAAAAGATCATATGTTAGTGTAGGTAGTTCATAATGAGGTATTGCATTGCATAATAGACATTTCTGTCTTTTTTCGACCTTCATATTTAGTACTTTAGAAGTACTATAGTTCAAACCAGTGTACTGCGCAATTTGCTCAGTTTCTGTGTTTGTTTTTTAAATCATTGGGTCTGTGGGAAAACAATCCATGCTGGATAAAAAAAAACTTCTATGTTGTGGTACAATATATTTCTTTTATTGTTTTAGTGTTTATTTCTTGCTTCTTGCTAATCTTCTATCTGTTGGCTTGTTGCCGATTTTTGGGGCAGTTAGATACCAGTTGGCGCATTCTAATTATTTATTTCTACTTTTATGCTATTCATCTATCTGTTGGGTTGTTGCAGATTTTTTGGGGCAGTTAGATACCTGTTGGTGTATTCTAACTTTATTTCTTGTTACATTTTAATGGTATTTATTTATCTGTTTGCTTGTTGCGGAATCTTGGGGAAGTTAGATACCCGTTGGCGTATTCTAACTGTTTATAGTTTTGAAATTGAAGTTTTATTAATGTTTATGCAGAGATTAGCTATTAAATTTTGGTTTTAAGAATGTTAAATAAGCGTTTACAAGATTTGCCGGTACTCTCTGGTTTAGAGTAACGGTAGTATCATTACATTCAAACCATCCACATTTCTTTTTTTATGTATGCAGTGTAGTGACCTGCATTGGTTGTGGCTCCTGTGTGGTAGATTATACCTATTGTTGTGAAGGTTTTCTTACCAAGTGATACTTGACCATGTGTGAATCCAGTCAGCTTGCAGTTGTTTTTAGTACCATCTGCATGTAACGTAAAAGCATTAGTATTACATATTTACTATATGTCTGTATTTGTAAGTTGGAGCGATTATCTGAATTGCAGGTAGTACATAATCTGCCATGGTTGGCAATCTGAGGTGAATCAAAGCCAACATTAGGTTGGAGACCATGCTCACCTCATCTATTAGTAGTTTTCATTTGTTTCAAAACTCTGCATAGTTCCATTGCAGCTTCTGTAGAAAGTTTGTAATAAATTGATAGTTTGTTGTTTGTCAATTGTTGGAGGAACTTGCTGATGATTTTGATTAACAATGTTTTGCCTGTACCAGCTTGACCACTGATGTATAACAGTATAGGTTTGTAGTCTTCGCAGGTACAGTTTTTATTTTCATGTTGCACACCATATTTAATTTGTTTTGTTACTTCTTGGAAAATGCTACGCTGCTCATTGTTCAGTTGTGATTTCAGTACAGCAAAGTCTTCTGTAGCTTGTTCATACTGACACATGGTGTTTTCTACTTCTGTCATGGCTAATTCTGCCTCATTTGCCATTACTGGCTGTCCAAGTGGTTATTGGCTCCTGTTGCAGAAAGTTGACTACTGTCGGGAGTGTCCACTTCTAGCTGGGCCTGGAGTTCTTCTTTGTGTTGCTGTTCATTGTGCAAAATTGTTTGGTACTGTGTAAAGTTTACGTCTGTTATAGTGCTTTCATTTGCTTTGAAAGCGTCTTCATAGGAGTCATACGTATCCAGTAACTCTTCTTCTTTTCTCCATGGTTTAAAAAGCTGTATGTCATGATGCCTACCCCCGGGCAGCTGGACCAAGCCCATCCGCCCCGGAAGCAGGCATCCGGACATCTGTTTAAACCTCAGAAGCCCCGGCTAGGGGCTATCTGGGTTCAGTCCTGGCACCTTAGGCACCAGGCTCATAGTAGAAATCAGTCCTGGCGCCTAAGGCTAAGGCGCCAGGCTCATAGTAGAAATCAGTCCTGGCGCCTAAGGCTAAGGCGCCAGGCTCATAGTCATCACTTACCTCAGGCAGACCATGTTGCACATGCATCCAGGCCAATGTGAGACCTGGAGGGACTATTTTTCCACAAGGACTACTTTTCATTCGAGTGTGGTTCTAGGGACTTCTTACCTGGGACTACTTTCAAAGCTATTTAAACCACGCCCAATCTTCAACACACGCTTCACGTTATTCTGCATTTAGCAGTGAACGCTCACCGTGTCTGCAAAACTGCATCCAGCCTTCTGTCACGCCCGCCTCGAACATGGAGCCCCTAGGAGAGAAAGGAAAATAGAAGAAGAGGTTAGATTACAGACTTTAATCTGATTCCTCACCTGATTTCGGATCCTGCATCACTCCGAGCCTGAAGGGACATTCTTCCGGCATGCGTCGCATCCCAGCTGCAGCGCCGCTTCATTTTCACCAGCCCACAGCATCTCGGACTCGGCGCTGCCTCCGTGATTTTTCGGTGATTTTCAACACCTGGGGAAAAGACAAGAAAAAGCAAGGTGAGCCTAAAGAGACTAAAAAGACAATCACTTATATTACAAGACTTACCCGATTATCACCGGAGGCTTAATTCTTCAATACGCCGCATCTAGGAAAAAAGGAAAAGACAGTGAGCTAATCTCACACACCTTTAGAGGATAGTTTGGGTAATACAGACTCTTACCTGAATGCCGCCAGCAACCTCCAGACAGAATTTGCCGCCGCAAATCAACAGGGGAGTGCAAGAGTGAACATTGGACATTTTGAACTCTTTAAAAACTTGGCAGACTCCGGACTCAATAATCGTCCAGAACCCCAACAACTAAAACCAGTGAAGTAACTGGTATCTACGTGCCCCTGCATGCCACGCAGGATGGAGAGCTCACCAATCAAAAACATAAGGTGAGGACACTGACTGGGAATATCGGAGGTGGCAAGTGGGGAGAACGGGAGCAGGAAGGGGGGTCTGCATTCACACCCACGGGGCTAAATACCTTTCTCCATCTACAGGAGAATATTTCTACGAGTCAAGCTTACAAGACTGAGGGGGTCCGTCCAGACGGTCATCTTTGCCCTACGCTTCACGCTGGTGGAGGCCGCAGCTGTCCGGGTTCGATCTACGCCCCTGTGGGAACCAGGTGAGCGTAACATTGTAGCAGGGACATGTAATACAGTTCTTTATGTTGAGGAGTTTTTAATGACAATTTGATATGATTAATTAAGCTGCGTTTGGTAGGTTTCACTAAGCTGCCTTCACAATTTGCTACTCTATATCTACCTTTCTTTTCATCTGGTTTAATATTATTTTTGTATGTGAAGTTTTGGGCTATGTGGTAGAGACACATGGTTTCCAAAGTGGTACTTCTGTTTGGGTAGTATGTGTCTAGTAAATTTCAAAATGTCTTGGCTGTTGCGATCATTTTTGGCTATTGTTTCTATGTCCTCATATGATTTGAGAACTCTTTTTCTAGATTTAGCAGGACCAAGACTTAGCCATACTATATTGTCAGATTTTCCATACAAGGCAGTACTGGTTAAACGGTTTGCAGCTTCATAGCAGCCACATTCTCTGTGAGAGAGCATTTTTATGCCTAAGCTGTACAATTTCTGTTATAGTGTTTTGTCAGATGATATATCATCCCAGAGGTCCTGAAACTCTGTTTGCTCTGCTTTGGTTAAGTAGGCTGTGACATATCGTGCAACTCCAATGGAATTGTCTGCAATGTACTGCACATCTATGTTTGCATTCCATAGGAGGGCAAAGATTGCATTGTAATCATTGATGTATTTTGATTCATCTGTTCTTTTTATGTAATATGTGTTCTTAGGTGATTTACCTTTGATACCATGTCCAATTGAAGACATCAAGTTGTTTACTTGACTTGTTGTTGAAACTGGTCTAGGGAAACCAAAGCAGCATTTTAGGCCTCATCACGAGTCTGGCGGTAACCCTTAAATGCGGCAGTAGTGCTATTACCACTGCATTTAAGGGTCCAGCAGATCATGGCCATGGCTCTGAGCTGGGGGAAATCTGCGGCAAAATTGCCGATTTTTGGCGCTATTACCACCGGCGGGAAATCCGCCGGCGGTATTAGCGCAAATTTTCCCCATTGGGCCCATTGGGGAATGAGGAATTCCTGAATGGGCCCAATGGGGAATGGGCAATAACCCTTCCGCCAAACCGGTGATCCAGTGCTAATAGCGTCGGGGGGTTTGGCGGTATAATAGCGCCGGCGTTACCGCCCAACTCGTGATGAGGACCTTGGTGTAGTATTTTCCTTTGTTTTTATATTTGCAACAATATTTCCCACATTTGTGTCTTTGAAATTGTAAAATTTGTGCATGAAGGTCATTATGTGTTGTTTGTGAAGGGATTTCACAAGTGACATATTTGTGGATGACTGCAAAACAGTGGCATCACTGTCCTGACCAAATTTAGGAGCCTCTTTAATCCATAATAGCATGTGGATGTGCGGTGTTCCTCTGGCTTGGTATTCTTTTCTATAAAAGTGTTGCACTTCTCCGAGGGTAGGCACAGTCTTATTACAAATAAAGTATAGCATAGCAATGAAGCGATGATGGAAATATCCTGATACATTTACAGGATATAGAGAGCAGAGTTCTCCTGGTGTTTTTATATCTATGTTTGTTTTTGTTTGCTATGCGTAGGAAATCGTGTAAATCTTACCATGCATATTCTTCACAACTTAATGTAACAAACCTAGTTGGTGGGCCAAGGTTTCTTATCATACAGTGAACATCTCCATGACGTCGGAACCAGTATTCTTTTGTACCACGCATGTTTGCTAAAAGATTTGTAATACTTGACTGTAAAACCTCATATTTTTCTTGCACTTTTTGTAATAATTGCGTAGCTGACATATTTTGAAAATGGGTACCTGATTTTAATGTGTGTGCAACTCTGTAGCATAGGGTTGCTAGTTCACTTTCAAAGAGAAGGTGGTATTCCACGTTTTGTCTGAATATGGGGTCGTCAGAATACATTCGTAAAGAGCGATATTCTGATCCTCTTATCTGTGTGGGTCTATCATGGTACCTTCCTCCTTTTCCAGTAGGAAAGAGTAGAGGAAAGGCCTGTGCTTCTATACTTTTTTCCTGATTGCTGATTGGAGATCCTTTGGCTTGTCGCATTTGGTATGTTTCCAGTGCATCATCTATAATGGCTTTAGTGTGTAAAGGATGACTTGTATAATGGTCTAAAATATTGGATTCTGTAGCAGGATTAGAAGTTGAAATTGACCAGTTTCTGGTGACTCTTGAATTATTTCAATGGTTTCTCTCAGGTTTTCTTCAATATTAATTTCTTTGTAGTATTCATTGTTGTCCTTTAGCTATTGCAGGGCTTGTCTAACTTTATGTGAGTCCACGAGTTGTTGAGAAATATTTTTGTCTTTTGTAGGTACGCCATTTACTAAGACAATTAAAGATTGATCTATTGGATGTTGGACTCCCAGAGTGTGTACATTTTCTTTAAGATACAATGGTAAATAAACTACTTTGCCACAAATGCCTTTCACTAATTCAGAGGGAGGTCATTTTTCTGTTTTTGGTTGAAGGCGTATTATTGCTTGAAATGGGTGCAATGTTTGAATTATGATGCTCTCAAATAAATTGAGTTGTTGCAGGGGTTTTGGTAATGGGAATAATTCCAAGATATTTGTGATGGCATGTGAAGGAGTTTGGTTGTTGTCAAGTTTTGCAGTACAGTAACTGCAAAGTATTAAGGGAATCAGTAATTTCGTATTTGTTTTCTGCTATAAGGTAGCGAGCTAATTGGAACCATTTGGAATCTTCATTGTCTTCTATTTTGTACATTATGTCTACAGTTTTTGTGCTACTTTTACAGAAAGTTCTGCGGCAACACACACACACATGGTTTGGTACTTCAGCGGATGTAGTTTTAAACTTCAGTATTTCTTTTTTGTATGTGTGTAATACAAGGTTGCTATTTGTACAGTAGTTGCTAGTTTGTTTTAAAGCTATTGCATTTTGTAAGTGGCTTTCACTTCCAAAATATTTTCTCTGGATATGCTCTATTTCTTCGAGTAGTTGTTTGGCTGTACCATGTAGAAGATTGTTATTTAAAATGGCTGGTGCTAAAGCAGGACTTTTAGCATAGTAGAGTTTGTGGACCAGATTTCTTATAGTTGAATGATGTGTTGATATCATTTTGATATGATGGAAGGTGCTTTTGCAAATAGGTCCTAAAATGCAGGCTAATGAATGTCCTTGTAGTCCTGTGTATTTGCGCACTGGACAGGCATTCATATTTTGTAGTAGTTTTATTTTGAATTTGTCTTTGCTTTCAACATACTGATAGAGGAACTGGCGTAAAGATTTGAAAGATTTTTTTGGCAATGTTACACATTGATGTGCACGGCCATTTGTACACTAGACGTTTTGGTTCAGTGGAATGGAGAGGTGATACTGAGTTTTCTGGGGATATTTTTGTGAGCAGAGTTGCTTGTTCCATAATGGTGTTATTAAGTTTTACATACCCTTGTCCACTGCTATGTATGGCAAATGGGTTTGTTTGCTTTTTTTATATGCTTCTCCATTAAAATATGGTTCTGTGCTCGTGGTGTGACTCCATTCACCTCCACAGATGTTTAAGAAGCTATTGTTGTTGATATTCCGTTTATTGAGAAGTCTTTTTTGTAGTTTAGTAGTTTGTTTTGTTAGTGGTTTCCTTCTGTTTAAAACTAAAACAAATAACTTCCTTTTGAGAAGGATTGCACTGTCTATGAGAGCTTCTAGGATTCATTTTCTACGGTAGGTTTTAAGGGTTGTGCATGATTACTCTCCTGTTTTTATAAGGTTCTGAAGGACTATGTAGCGGAACATTTTTTGTAAAATATTTTTTTTGGTATGGTTACTTGCCACTACATCAAGGTGCACTGTTAGCAGCAGTGGTAGCTGAAGTCTTGTTAATCACTTTCTGTTTCGTTTTACATTTTGATAGAGGAGGCAAAGTTTCTGTACTGGAAGCTTGTTTTGTTTCGCTTAATGACTGTATTAGCTGTTTTGTTTGAATTCTTTGTACAAAATCTGCTAGAGATGGATGCTTATTATGGACACTTATTTGGATTTGCTCTACTTCTGCGTTGCTTTCTACGGAGTTGCTTTTTGGTAAGCATTCTTTGGGGTCTGTTGGAGAAAAAAAGAAAGTATGGATTGGGCTGTTGTGCAGTGTATGCGTGCTTTGTGCATGAGTGTCTGAGTATGATGGTAAGGATGTTTGTGGAGGTGTGTGATTGTGCAATGGGCAGGTACATCAAGTTGGGAAGGCTATTCTTGTATTTGTGCGTTACTAAACTAGGCTTCAGATGACAATAAAAAGTATGCAGCTCGTGAGGGGAAGCACTAATACTAAATCTAATGGTAGAGGGTTAATACACATGTTTGTTCTACAATACTAAAATGCTAGTGTGTTTGAGTAACAGTTAGAACATTATGGTAGTATTTTACTTACATTTTGTATGGAAAGAGTAGGTTTTTTCTAAGTCCTTGTTCGTACTTCAGACGCTGCTGCTTTTCAGGGGAGTGGCCTTCACTGCAATTGTAAAAGAAAGAAGTTAGTGAATATGTGTGTTTATAGCACTTTTGTTAATGTAGAAATTGTTTTTTTTGTTTTTGTAGTTGTAGTGTTTTCTGATAACTGAGCATAGTATGCACATGCACTTTTCTTTGCCTATGTGCATCCTGTATATTTTATTTAGAATCTGTTAGTTGAACACGTTTTACAAATGAGTATAACAGTAAACGTATAGAGCACACTTGGCTTTTTAAGGCTATGTTATTGGATGTTAGGAGATTGAAGAAATAATCATATGCATTTTTTGCAATGTTTACAGGGTAAATGGCAGAAATTGTACAGAAAAGCATGCAATGTGTGCATTTGCGAAGGTGTGGGAAATAAAGCAGAAATATTTGATGTAGAGGCAGTGGTGTTGTTTTAACTTGGAGCCTTTCTAATGATATTGTTTGTCTGTGTGCATGAATGAAGATGCATGTACTCATCCTGGCTGCGTGTAATTTTATAATTCACTAGAAAGCCGTTTTCCATAATTATACTGTTATTTCTCCCATCTCTTAATATGAAATAACACTTTTTAAGATGGCTCTGTGTGTAAACAAAAATTTGGAGAACAGAAAGGTTTGCAAGTTACACTTGATCATAGCAGATCGGAGAAATGACAGTAAGTTCATTTTACAGTTTATACAGAGTAAGTGGCAGTTACTCTGTTTATATGCATTCAAAGAAGAGCTGTACATGTACTGTGTAGAAAATATTCATACCTGTAGTCTGTGTTCCTGCATGTGGATGTGCATGAATCTGCCAGTAGAAATCTTGGGGAATTTTATAGTAGTTGTTGCTGTAGGTCCTTTGCAGCCACAGCCCAATGGTACTGAGAGTGACCGATAGTACATCTAAAGTGCTGATCTGTGATGATGGAGTTAGATGTAGAGTTCTTGGATGTGATTGGTGGATGGTTGGGTGACTGCTTAACAGTAGCCAATGAGGAAATGGTGCAGAGAGTAAGTGTAAAGGGTAGAGGTAGAAGGGCTGTCTGCGGACAGGGCGTGCCACATACGGGACTTCTCAACATATCTGGCATGGAAATAGGACTCTAGGGATCAGCCAGTCAGGTGTTGAGGTTGTGGTTTGTGTTGAAAGAGGCTGTGTGTAGTGAATATAGCAGAAGTGGAGAAAGTCAGGGTTTTGGTGGTTGGAGATATGTTTGTGCATGGTTTGGAGCAGTATGCTAAATTCAGGAATGTGGCCAACAATTTTGATGTTAAAGAAGTGGAGGTGGTGTGGAGCACTGTGCCTGGTTTCAATGTGCAGGGAATTGTACAAGTTTGTGGAGATATGGGCAGGGTGAACAGTCCACATTTAGTTGTTTTGCACTGTGGTGCTTTGCATTTGGGCTATGCCCGTGCCCCTACTTTGTTGGAAGATCTGGAACACTTGGTTCAGGCAATAATGAAAGTACTTCCAAATGCCAAGATTATTTTTTCTTGTTTAGTACCTAGGGCAATATGGGACAATAGTTCTGTTTTTTGTCCTTAACAAAATATTGCTAGGTGTGCAATCAACCAAGGCATGTTTGCTTTCATGCTTAGAGCTGGCTTGTTCTTTTGTAATAATGAGAACATTGATTCTGGTAATGTTGTTTATTTTAAAGAAGATGGCATGTCTATCCTTTATGGGAAATTATATGCTCTTTTGGAACATAAGGATTGCTTTGGAGAAGCTGATGTGAAGATTTTTGGAGGAAAATAAGAAAAGAGAAAACAAAAAAAGTACAAAATAAAAGGTGTTTCTGAAGCATCTTAAAAAAAAAAGCCAACCAGAAAGGGGAAATGGGGCACACTATTTAAATTTCCATTCCCCACTCTCAGATTTTACGATTTGTCCGCGGACACAGCGGTTGTCCGCGGACAGCACGTATTACATACAGGGATTTTGGGGTTGAGAGGCATGCAAATGAGACTGAGCAGAGCAAGGGATTGGTCAATACGGTTTACTGGATGTGTTGTGTAAGGAGAGAGTTTGTCAGAAAGTCTTTTTCATGAGATGATAGCTATGGCTGTGTGTTTCAGAAAGCAGATTGTTTGGATTTTGGGAGATTTGTGGATACATTGGTTGGAGGAGCATGCAGATCGCTGTGGAGTGGCTGCATGTCTTGGATTCACTCATGTGGAAATGCACTGGCATGGAGTGCATGGAATGAAGTGGCTGGATTTGGTACCTCTCAGTGCTACTTTGGTGATGACACAGCGGCATCCAGACATTATTATTATTCATTGTGGAGGGAACAGTTTAGGACATGTGTCTGGAATCTCTTTGCAATTTGCAATGAAAGAAGGACTTGGGAAAGTCATAGGGCCTCATTACGAGGTTGGCAGTAAGGGGTTAACAGCAACGGTAAGGGTGCCGGTGCCGTTAACCCCTTACTGCCACATTACGAGGTCCTTTAGCGGGTCCCGCTAAAGGCGGCTGGTTTTACCAGGCGCCCTTAGTGGGAGCCGCTAAAGGACCAGGTTATTAACGGGCCCGTTGTTAGCTCCCTCACTATTCCCATTGAGCCCTATGGGGGCTCAAATGGGAATGGGGATGGGTAAATTGAATGAGGAATTACTGGGTCCTCCAAGGTTGGAATGGCCCGGTAATTCCTCATTCAAGGAACTCGGAGCCGAGTTTGGAGGCAGCCATGCCGCAAATAGCGGCATGGCTGCCTCCAAACTCGTAATGACCCCCATGGACATGTATCCAAGCTCCAGAGTTATTTTTCCCGTATTGCGCTGAGACAAATGTGGCTGCGTTGTTTTTCATGTGGTCCACGAATGGAGAAAGCAAGGCGCAATTTGTTTATTTATTTATTTATTCACATTTGTTAAGCGCACAGCATACCGAAGACATTGTGGCGCTAGTTACAGTGTTGCTTATACTTAGTTGCATACAGTTCGTGTCCATACGGTTACATTGGACGAGATATACTTTTTTTTACAGAAATTCAAGAGCAGCAGGAGCACATGAGAACGGGGTTAGCTGAATAGGGCAGTTTTGAGCTTTTTCGGAAGGAGAAGAGGGATGTGTCAGTTCTGAGGTCAGTAGGTAGGGAATTCCAGAGTTTGGGTGCGAGGAAGGGGAAGCCTATGCCCCCTGCTTTAGTTCTGTTGATGCGAGGTATTACTAGTTGATTCGTGTATTGTGCTCTTCTACGTCTAGTGGACTGATATGTACCTATCGTGTCAGATAAATAAGGGGGAGCTGTGAGGTTGATGCATTTATGGGTGGTTGTGAGAATTTTGAAAGAGATACGGTCTTTGACTGGGAGCCAGTGAGCTGCCTTTCTAGCTAGTGCGATGTGTTCTTTCTTAGGTATGCTGAGGGCTGCTCTGAGTTGGGTTGTTTGGAGCCTAGATACGTTTTTTTTGGAGGTGCCGGCTAGGAGCGCATTACAGTAGTCTAATTTGGCTCCTACGGTTGCTCGGGCGATCGATAGGCAGTTATCCGTGGTTAGGAATGGTTTTATTGCATTAATTAGTTTGGTACTCAGTACTGAGGCCGAGACTATGGCGCTAACCTGTTTGTCCATGGATAGCGTGGCGTCTATGTGAACCCCTAGAGTTTGACTGAAGATAGGACTGGGATGATACAATTGTCTATGTTGAAATTAATGTACAGTGGGTTGAGGTTGGAGAGGGTGGATTTCTGTCCTAGAATGAGGATTTCGGTCTTATCCCCGTTCAAGCAGAGGCGGTTGGTAGCCATCCAAGCTTGTATGGTAGAGTAGATTTCCTGTAGGGTGGCGGTGTCTTGGTGGTAATTCCCTATCAGTGGGAGAAGAACCTGGGTGTCGTCGGCTTAGTTTGTGTAGGTGATCCACAGTGCGTCTAGTTTATCAAATAGTGGCTTGGTAAAAAGATTATAGAGCGTGGGGGCAGTGCAAGAGCCTTGTGGCACCCCACAGTGAATGATGGAGGGTGCTACATGTGCTGTGTTAGAGAACACTTTCATAGCTCTTCCCTCTAGGAAAGATGTTACCCAGGATGCTGCGTCATTAGAGAAGTGTGCAGCGTGTGTCAGGTGACTGGTAAGAGTAGTGTGGTCTACCAAATCAAACGTAGCTGAGAGGTCAAGGAGAAGGAGGAGGGCAGGCTTGCCTTTATCTAGGATGCTGGTGATTTTGTTTTTTTAAGTCTAGAAGGGCGGTTCCAGTTCCGTGTCCCTTGCGGAATCCAGATTGTCTTTTTCCTAGGATTGCGTTAGATTCAAGGTAAAGTTGAATCTGTTTGTGGGCGGCCTTGTCAAGTAGTTTCAGGAGGAATGGGACTGTGGTTATGGGTCGGTAGTTGTTAGGGTTAGCAGGGTCTAATGTCGTTTTTTTTAAGAGGGGGCGTACCCAGGCCTCTTTAAGGCTGTCTGGGACTATGCTTGTTTTGAAGGATGTATTGATGAAGGCAGTGAGAAGAGGGGTGAATGGTTCTGCGCAGTCTTTGATGATTTTGGAGATTTCGGTAAATGCAAATTTGGGCACGTTTCTTACTTTTACCTTAGGTTTTGTCTGTGCATGTGCACTTTGCTTTGGTAGAGTGTTGAAGTGGTGGGATATTTTATTTTGGAGGAGGTTTATTTTTGAGAGCATAGCCGATTGAATGCCTGTACACCAAGCATCGTCTTTGACGATCTCATCGGGGCATGTAGGTGGAACGGTTAGTTCTTTGAATATATTGAAGAGTTCTTTGGAGTGGGAGTTAGCATTGGAGATGCAGTGATTGTAGGCTTCAGATTTAGCAATGAAGATTGCGCCTTTGTATTTTTTTGCTATGGATTTGAAGATAGCTTTTGTGTTATCGCAGGGGTTAAGCTGCCAATTTTTGAACGCTAAGCGTTTGTCTTTGCGCAAGGTCTGGAGTTCCTCTGTGAACCAGGAATTGGAGTGGAAGGATTTTTTTTCTTTTTTGTTTTCCAATGGAGCAACCGTGTTGACAGCCATTGTGATGGTATCTTTGAATATTTCTGCGAGGATGTCAGGGTCAGCGGAGAACGGAGGCGCTAGGCATGGCAGATTGAGGAGTGCACTGATGTTGTCAGCGGTAAGTTTTTGGCACTCCTAGTTTGGGTCGCCGGTGCTTTAGTAGGCACTTTAGCGCTTAGTGAGACAGGGATGTCAAATAGGAGAAGAATGTTTACAAGGCCGCCTGTACCTTTTTGAGAGATGTTGGTATGTCCTCTTTTCAGAATGAAAACATTATGTTTCGTAGTACACACATTTTTCGCAGAGATGGAGTACATCTTACTTATGCCAGCAATCAGATTTTTCTGCGAAATATAAAAATGCATTGCAACCTTTTTTGGAATTACAGCAATCCATTTTGCAGTAGGTGTTGACCATTTAAAGTTTTTGAAACACAAAAAAACACCACAAAAAGGCTCTTTTCAGAGCCACCACTTCCTCCCAGAGAAAAGTGCAATGGTTCCAATAGGGCAGTACCCCCAAAAACTTAAATGTCTGCGGACTTCTAAAAAATGCACAGGGCCTTGCACTATTTATTTGTCACTTCTATTTTTCAACTGTGAAAGGCGGTTCTGAAAAGAGCCTTTTTTTTGGTTTTTGTTGTGTTATATTTTTTTGGTTTTTTAAACACGACACACAAGGAAAGGAGGGTAAGGAAGGGACACCAAACAAGGGGATAAGGAAGGTCAGGTGGAGAGAGGAAGATGTAGGGAGGGGCTTATTAAGGTAGTGGGCAGTCCTTCTCGTGCTCCTTGACCGCAGTTTCAAAAGCACTCCTAAGGTTCTCCCCCTGCAGAGTACTACGTCGCAGTACATGCACAATATTGTTACCCTCAAAAGGTAAGGGTCAACAGCGTCATGAATGGCCTGCGAGGGAGGTGGAGGGATGCTCTGTCCCACAGGAGTGTCTCTTGTGGGGGCAGGAGCGGAAACGGAAGATGATGCAGAGGAACTCAACCTACTACGTTTATCGCAAGGTACAACCTTACGAATAGCCCAAATGTGGAACAACTTTAGGTGTCGCTTCATAGATATCGTAGCATAGCTATACGAACCAGGCTTGCCATGACTCAGCACCATGTGGCACTGAGTGCAGATCACCTTGTTTGCACAAGCTTTTGGCAAACCATCAAGAGTGGTAAATAACCGTCACACCCAAGACTCACGATGAGTGCTAGTAGTAGGGACTTCCACTATCTCATCCTCCTCATCCTTTTCATCCTCCTCTGCATCCTCACGCCTGTTCCCCTTTGCAGGCCCTTGGGGAGGTGGTGGTGGTGGAGGGGGTGGTGCTGAGACAGCAGTAGCAACAACAGCAGCCATGGATGCCATCAGGTTAGCTGAAGCAAAAGCAGCAAAAGCAGATCAATCTGCAGTAGTAGAAAGACAGAATGAGGATGAGCTCTGGGGTGTGGCCTTTTATAGGGGTGCAGGTACACGCTCGGTGAACACCCGTGCTGTCCGCGGACATGTCGAACACCAAGAAAGGGCTCAAAAAGTTCCAAAAAGTATGCAGATCGCCAGGGACATTGTCTGGGACGTGCAAATACCTTGGATTGCTCAAAAAAGCACTTTTTAAATGTTCGGGGGCCCGGACAGTGTCCACAAATAAGGACACACGCTCAGCGTGGGTGCGGTCACATGATGACATCGTGGACACGTTCGCGAATGGGACGGCTGTCCGTAGGACACCAAATGCGCGGGGTCGGTTGTGCACATGCATGCGGATGTTCTACAGACAGTGTTCGGGTCCCCGAACTAATTAAAAGTGCGACACAGGTGCGGCGGACAGTTATGGACAGGCGCAATGTTCGTAGGACCTAAGGGTGTGGTGCGCATGTGCGCGGGTGTTCTACGAACAGTGTTGAAGTCCCTGAATAAAATAAATGTGCATCAAAACTTTGCGGGTAAGCGGACGGGATATGTGTTCTACGGACATATTCATTCTGGTTGCGGACATTGCGAACAGGGTGGGTGTTCGTAGGATACCTTAATTTGAATAGTTACGGACATGCGGACGGATTTAGTGTCCTGCGGAAACCTTCATTTTAACTACGAACAGTGCGAACAGCTATAGTGTTCTTAGGATACCCCCATTTTGGTTAATTGCGGACAGGCGGACATTTTGTGTGTTCTAAGGACACCTCCATTTTGATTGCGGATAGTACGAACAGGTATAGTGTTGTACTCAGGAGACCCCCGGTCGGCCATAGAGCCGAGGTTTGCTCCAAAGTACTTTAAGACGAGATAGCTGCACCCTTGAGATGGATGGGGGTGCAGATTTATTACTCCAACACCAATCAAGAAGGACAACTCAATGGTTTGGCAAAGGGAGTTCGTTTAATGACAAGTACAAAAAATGGGGAGTCATGGAAATCAGCAGTGATGCGATCGTCCTTCTCACTTTAACTCCAACGAACTTCACACAAGTTGTAACTTTTATACTCAAAACTCGTCATAATTGACGTGTAACACTCAAAAGTTAACATGCAATTCTATTGGTTAGGAAAAGGTAACTTTAATATAGGTACTATATCTGTATATGGTAACGGAGTGAGGGGATTGGGTAAACACTGCCAGGTGGGCATCTAAGCCCTACTTTCAAAAATGACTACTAAAAACGTCACTAAAAGTACAAAGTCTCATTGGTTCTACTAACTATAGGACCCTAGATTATTTGGTCTGTTGTGATTGGGTTGGTACCAACCCCATGCATATTCTTCCACTTCGCTTAGCAGCACGGTCAGCCAGGTGCGGGGTGCCCCTTAGTTACCCAGCATTTCTCCAATTAAGGTTACAATCAATCATCGCTTCAGCAACTATTTGTCAATTATTTCACTGTGGTTGGTCTCAAAACTGCATCTTCTGTCTGGAAAAGTTCCGATATCTCTGCCTGGGCAGATGCCAAGTGTAGGTGTGAACCCGTGCTTCTTCTCGCTCGGCTGGTCACGTGCTTCTCACACCGTGAATTTGTCTAGTTTCTCTCAATTTGTGTATTTGATTCTTATTTAGCTTTCCACCTGCCTACGCCTCCTTATCTTGACCTTTCAGAGACAGGATATTCTGATCTTAAGTTTCAATTATATGTAGCTACTGTTCGTTCCTTCTATTGATATGACCTTGGCTCTCCTGGCACGGGTTGCATCTGCCGAGTTTTCGATTCAACCGTCTCTTCTCGTTTTGCTAGAATAGGAATCTCTGCTCATTCGGCCTTTAGTAACCCAAGTTGATTCTGCTTCGTTTGCAAAGTGGAATATACTTATACTAAAGTACTTTGTTTTGAGGTAGATTATGTATAATGGTGCTTGCCGCACTATTCTTCTACTTAGCATAGCAAGCTGCACTATTTTCGTAGCTTTCTTGCGGTTCCAAGCATATTTACAGGTGTAAACTGATGGAATATCTTCATCTTGCTTACAGCTTGAACTTCTTCGCATTTCAACATCGTTCTTCCACTTTAGGTTCACAATATCTTTATTCATGGTGCTTCGTCTCTTTGTGTCATTTTCGGGTCATTTCTTCTTTCTGTGAGTCTGTCCGGGTCCTCGTGATGTCACCATTCGTCTTCCATTAAGACTTTTTTGGTTTCTTCTGGGACAGTACTTAGGCGGTCTTCGTTTCGTCTCATTTGCTGGTAGGGTTTTCTTAATGGATACCTTACTGTCCATGGTTGTCTGCGGCTCTCTGCTGGTTTATTTGCTCGTCATACATCACATCTTTTGGTGTGAACGTTCCTGGTACTTCAAAATGGGCGACTGGAGTGCAGGTTTTATTTGGGACCTCCTCTACCCTCCCCCCTCTGGGCGATTCATCAACCACTTTCACCTCCGTCTTTGGATTCATCTTACTCGGTTCTTCTGTATTTATCTTCACTCTGTCGCCTGGGTTCATTCCTTCTTCATCTTCTGGGTCTATACATGATGGTTTGAAGAAGTGTCTTTTTGGAGTCCATATTTTTATTACACCTTTCAGGCTTCCCGCTGTTCTTACATGTTCGTCTTTATTCCATGTCATTAGTTGACATTGGCCATTTGGGCTACAGAAAATCCATCTTCCCACATAATTTCTGTGCTTTCTGGGGAGAGAAACTTTGTTCCTTCTGGTGCGTGAATGCTGGCCTTCACAAAGCCTCTCATTTCTTCATCAGTCAGGTCTTTGGGCTTCCATCCTGGCTTTACATCAATCATGATCTTCATACCTATGGCTATTTTCAAAGTTTTCTGGCATTGTGAAATTATTATCTTGATAACACAATATCCTAGCAATATCATCACTAACAGGGCTCCCAAGAACTTGAATGCATCTGCCATCCATTGCGGGACCCATGAGAATTGTGATCCAAACCAGCTGCCGTCATCACCTTCGTCAGTTTCATTGATCATCTGGTTCTGCAGGTTTGTCAGCAGACTTATGGCTTCTGTTAGGGTTCCATTCTCCTCATTGGGAGAAGGTATACATGTGCAACATGATTCTCCAATTTTTGCACAAACTCCTCCATCCATAGCTGTGATCATGTCAAGGACATATCTGTTCTGGAGAGTCATCAGTCTGATGGCTCTGAATTCTTCCTTGATTACATTAAATCATTTTATGGTTGTGTTGATGGTCTGCAGTAACTCCCACCTGGTTATCTGCAACCATTTAGTATTTACTCCAACTTGGATCCTCAGCATGAAGATTGTCGTGAACACTGATGAGGTGAGGCTGAACAGCCTGTGCTCATATGTGATTGCATGAAAGGCTTCTTCTGATTTGGCAGAGAAATCATTTTCTCTATTTATTTGATTCATCAGTTCCACAGATCTCTTCTTCCTCAGGTGAGCATCTGATTTCAGGAAACTGTCAATATTTAGGTCATTTTTCGGGATCACCAATGCTGGAACATGGACATTCACTATTGTGCATATGCCTCCCCAGTCTCTTGGCAGTCTGATGAATGCTTTGGATCTGCATGCCCAATAATGATCCATAATTACTGCAGTTCCATGCACCATTTCTGTGGCGTCAAAAACTTATCCACAGTTCTTATTCTCTCCCATCTTTCTAGTGCCGTTATTCCTGAAGCAGAATTTTGGGCTTTCTAGTGGCACTAGCTGTAAAGGTCCTCCTCTGTCTTCGACCCATGTCAAAAGTTTTGCAAGCTTTGGCCACAAGGGCTTGCAGCCATTCTTCACGATGTCAACAGTTTCTTTGTAGAGTCCAGTGATCACCCAGGCTCTGCAAATCACCACTCCTTTCTCCCATCCATCTGGTTAAAGCACTATTCCCCAAATCTGCATTTGGTCTCTAGTCTTCCTCTTTCGAGCTTCCTCTGGAGTTTTTCCTTGGACATTTAGTGTCGGGTTCACTTCCCATTTTATTCCTGCTCCTTTAACTCCAGGCTTCTGGTACCTGATCACACAATTCCTAGTATGAGATCTGTTTCTTGTCTTAATGTCTTCAACATAATCATCTTCGTCGGGATAGGCTGTTTCAATTGCCCATAAAAAGGACGTGTCACTTCTCATGAACTGGCCTCTGGTCTTGCACATTGCTACGTGTGACAGTGTGCTGTCTGGACATCGATTTCTACAGCTACAAAGATCTTGGACTTCCCCATGCTGTATGGTAGGAGTGCACAAACAAAGCACTCCCCTTCTGAACTTCGTCTTCCAACTTCCTTCATGTGCTGGTACCAAATGTTGTTTCCAGATGTGCTGTGCTATCCAGGTACTCGTTTAGTTCATTGTCGTCTCTATGTATGTTTCTCTTGATTCTTAGTGTTTTCCTGTAGTTTGCTATAACTACATCCCTAAAAACATCTGTATGGCTTTTTCTTGCTGGAGGATTCTCAGGTATCTCGGTCCATGTTGCAGGCTTCCTCATCTGCGCCATTTGAGTGGACAAGAGTCTGGCAGCTCTTTCCCTCACTGCAAACATCCTTCTCCTGCTGGTTACAAATGCCGATACCAACCAGCCTGACACTG
Organism: Ambystoma mexicanum; assembly: GCF_040938575.1. Lineage (NCBI taxonomy): Eukaryota > Metazoa > Chordata > Amphibia > Caudata > Ambystomatidae > Ambystoma > Ambystoma mexicanum. Next base: position 379,464,530 of record NC_090937.1, on the reverse strand, counting down.
GTCCGGTGTATGGTTGTATCATAGAACTGGTATGTGTCCCTTGTGTTGGAACATATATGCTTGGCAATATAGTTTCTGCGGTTTTATTCTTTAGTTCCTCTTGTATTTTCCTTGCTTTGGCGTGAACGGCCATAATGAGGCTACTATCAGTTGTGTTCATGCAGAGAGCTTCTCCGAGTTGACTCTTGTTTTCTTAAGAGCTTCAGACGTGGCTGCTACTGTTGGCCTTCTTCCCAACTCTCCTTGTCTCTCCATAGCCTCTGCTGTGGAGTTTCTTATGGCAAGCGGTCTCGTCTTCTCTACTGTTTTGGCTTGTGGTTCTGCAGTCATTGACACTAGGCCTGCTTCGTGTGCATTCAGTGTTTGCATGTGTGTGGTTGTCAGTAATCTTTCTTCATTCATTCTTTGCCGACCCTGTCTGCGCCTTTTCTGTTTGGTTGTTACCACAAGTGTGTGTGAGTCATTGCCAATCACATCCATTTCAAGTTCATTCATTCCTCCATCAGATCTTCTAGGGACTGGAATGACTATGTAAGGTCTGGGTGCTTTTGTGGGTTTCATGCGTGCATCATTAGGTGGTTGCACTGGAATTGGAACGCTTTGTGCACCAATAATAAATGCAGTTCTGATCGTTAGTGACAGCAAAACAATGATGAATATGATACACAAATATATTATGCCCCTGTACGTCAGGCGGCAGCATTTACTTCCAGAGAAGCGTGGATGTCTCCCCTCCTGCGGGAGGACCAGATAGCTGCTCTGGACCCCCATCTCGATCATTCGCCAATTGTCTACCTTTATTGTAATCTTTTGTAATCTTTTGTCATGTGCGCCGGTTAATGTAACTGCTCCAGTGCTATTTTTAATAGGGCTACAGGCATCACCGGTTTACCAGTGCTGTCTTGTGGCCACAAGCTGTCAGAGGGGTTAAAAGAACACCCTCAACGTTTCCAAAGGTTCTTTTCTTCCTGTGGTGCCTCCCCTTGCAGTTCCATTAGCTGTGTCTGCCTCAAATTACTGTAACTCCCAGGTGCAATTCGTGCAACCATCATTCGCTCGTTGGCATGGATAACTTACACTTCCATGATAGTTTCACTTTTGGATGCCATACGCTTGGCTTCTGTGTCTGCTGCTTGATTTCCGCGTGAGATCAAATCTGTCCCCTTCGTGTGGGCAGCGCATTTCACGACCGCTATGCCCACTGGGAGCTGTAGTGCCTTGATCAGCCTGTCCAGTAAGGCTGCGTTCTGCACTGGCGTGCCGTCTGCTCGGAGGTAGCCCCTCCTTTTCCAGCACGCTAAGCCTGCCGATGTCAAATAGGCGGAGTCACTGTACACCGTTACTTCCTGGTCTGCGTGATTCTCAATGGCAAGTATCAATGCCAATAATTCTGCATCCTGTGCTGAATTGTGAGATGGTATTCATGCTCTAATAAGTACTCGGAATTCTCCATTTGCTGTGTGCTTCATTACAGCAACGCCTGTATATCTTTGTCCGTCACTTTGATCAATCCTCGAAGAACCGTCAATAAAGACGATCTCTCCTTCTGCCAAGGCATTTTCTTTCACCTTGTGAATTTCATCATAGAATTCTTCATAGTTCGCACAGTCATGTATTGGCTCTCCTTCAGTGAATGGCTCAGCTATAAACGTAGCTGGGTTTACTATCTTACATCGGACTACCTTAATCGAGGGATTTGATATAATCACTTCATAAGCAGAAGCCCTCTGAGATGTTAATGTGCCCTTTGGTTCTCTAGAATGGCAAATAGCGAGTGCTCGACGTACAACGTCATGGAGCATCCCATCACAATGGTTGTAACCTTCTCTATGGCGAACGCTGCAGCAGCTAAACTTTGTTCACACAGGAAATGACCTCTCATTACTGGGTCCAAATTTTCACTGTAGTAAGCCAGGGACTTGTACCCCAATGTGGTTCTCTGCGTGATTACTGCCATCATAACGCTGCCATTCGTGTGTGAAAACAGGTAAAATTCCTCTGCATAATTGGGAATCCCTAGAACTGGTGCTGTGTAAATGCCTTTTTTGAGTTCAGCAAATCCCTTCTCCATGGTCTCAGACCATTCGATCTTTTCTTTCGTTACTTGGGCCATCTTTAGGGCTTAGTGTAAGAGCTATAGTCGAAGACCCATGCTCTGACATAGTTGCATAGGCCTAAAAAGCTCTGCATCTGTTTTATCGTGTGTGGCTTAGCCGTGTTCAGTATGGCTTCAGCCCTTTCTGGGGTCACTCTCTTTCCCTCATGTGCGATCAGCTGGCCTATGTACAGCACTTCTTGTTTGACAATGTTGTAACTTCTCCTTGTCAACCTTATATCCTTTCTGAGCCAGTATAGTCAGTAGCTGAACAGAATCGTGTCTGCATTGCTCTTCTGCTGTACTGCAAATCAAGATGTCATCCACGTATTGCAGGACGACACTTTTTAGTGCAATATTGCTCAAGTCCATCTGCAGGACTCTGTTAAAACTTGATGGAGACTCACAATACCTCGTGCTTTTCAGATGCATTTGTCTGAATGTAAATGACGTCAGATCTTGTGAGTCACGGTGCAACGGGATTGAGAAAAATGCATTTTTCAAGTCAATCACCGTGAAATATTTTGCCTCAACGGGTTTATTATATAGAATTGTAGCCAGGTTAGGGACTAGAGGGAACACCACCTCAACAATATCATTTATTGGCCTTAGATCTTGGATCAAATGCCAAGACCCTCCCTTTGATTTTTTGATCGGATAAACCACGGTATTGCATGACGATTCTGACATCACTAAGATGCTTTGTTCCATCATTGCGGAAATTGTCTTAAAAATCCCCTCATCTGCCTCTCGGGACATGGGACATTGTCGGGCTTTTGGTAGACTTGCTCCTGGATTCAGTTTAATTTTCCCTTCTCCAACCCCTTTCAAGAGGCCTACATCATAGGGGCCTGTGGTCCATACTGAGACAGGCACCTGGGCCATATCGTCATCAAAATATTCAGGACGGTTTCGTGCCAACATCATTCTCTGAGGCACTTCTCTTTTGATCATTTTTACCCAGAAGTTGAGACTCACTTCCATCATTGTCTCTCCCATATATGTTTGCTCTTCAAACAGGTCGTCATCGGTGACGTCAGTCAATCGATATCCTTCTTCAATGGCGATTACTGAGCACCATTTTTGGCTCTCGTCACCATAACCATCAATCATGGCCATTCTCCCTCGTACTGTAGCTGTGTGTATCATCAAGGGAAATATTTGTCCCTTTTCCTTGTGCATCGGTATTCTTGGCCTAAATAGGAATTCATCAGGGGTTCTCATGATTCTGTCTGCAAGGACTGGCAGTCCTGCCATAAGCACACGCATACCATATGAAAATATTTCTGGCTCTAATGGTATAGCCTTCATGGCTGTGTGTCCCGCGTATGCTCGGATTATTTTGCATACTTTTGAATAGTGCATTCCTGGAGTTGCGCATACTATGCCCTCCTCTGTGAACAAGATTGTCATGTTTAACTTTGTCATTAAATCTCTACCCAAAATGTTTACTGGGGTCTGACGAGAATATAATATAGGCACATTCATTTCACATTCTCCTATAGAGACTGGAAGTGCATTTGTGAAGGGAACACGACTTGTAGCTCCTGTAAAACTCTGAGTATCTATGGCCTCGCCAAACAAGGAAAACTTGCCTTCACGTATGCACAAGTGTGTTGCACCTGTGTCAACTAGGAAGGAATATTCTTTATCCCCTATAACGACATCCACCCTAGGTTCCCTTTGAGGGTCTGGTGTCACTGATAGGATAGAACATATCAGGGTTCCCAGTGAGCTGTCCTAGTCCATATACAAATTTGGCCCAGTGTGTGCTGGTGGATTTCCCCCATTCCCCTTGTTACTTCCCATTCCAGGGTTCGTGGTCTGCCCTGTGCCAATCGTCTGCGATAGTTGCATCGGTGCCTGTTGGGATTGTCCTTGTGGAAAATTCCCCATATTCTGAGGTTGCACGCCTTGTTGCGCTCCTGGCGCTCGTTGCACTGTGTGATTTTGTGCAACACCCTGCTGTAAAACTGCAGGTAGATACGCCATGCCGGCTCCTGTCCCTTGGCCGTTCTGCATCATGCCTTGGTTTCTGCATGTGCACGCTAAGTGCCCTGCCATTCCACAAAACCAACATACTGGCGGTGGTCGGATCATTTGCCCATTTGACAAATCTTGATTGCTATTTTGCATATTCTGGAAACTTCCTTGATTACTCTGGAAACCTCCCTGATTACTCTGCCATCCTCTTCCCCTAAATCCTCTCCCCAGTGGGTAAAACCCACTAATGCCCCGATTATTCCACTGTGGATTAGTCACCTGATGCATGCTCGATTCAGCTACGCTGGTTATCATGGCTCCCCCTCAAGAGCATATTTTGACATTTTCTTCTGCACCAATTTCGCTTCCTCACCCTTTTGTGCAGCTTCCTTTTTGCGATTCTTTTCTTGCAGCAGTCTGCAATAGTGTGCGATGGTCAGCTGTATCTCTGCCCAAGGTTTAGCCTCAATTCCTACCAATTTCTTGAGCTGTTTCTGTACCGGCTCTGGCAGCCCTTGGCACAATATATGGTAGAACACAGGTATAGATATCGTAGAAGATTGATGAGTTTCGAAGACCCATGCGTCTTGAAAATTCTGTATGTAAATAACGGATCCTCAGACTCCTTCATTTTTTGTGTCATTATAGCTCCCATATCGGAAGGTGCTGGGTAAGGCACTCGTAGCGCTTTCCATACTGCGGCTCTGCAGTTGTTAAATGGAGCTCCGTCATGCGCGGTATTAATTGTGGTTACATCAGGTTAGCCTTCCCGTGTCCACACATCGTCTGCTCTCTCATCAAGTATGGCGATTAAGAGACCTTTGTTGTCCCCTATAGCTGGCGTGTTTCCTCCTGTCATTTTATCTAACTCGTGTATCCACTTTCCGGCTCCCGATGTCAGCATTGGAAGCTTGTTCAAATTTTCTCGATCCATGTGTGGCCATGGAGTATATTGTGGTCTTATTTCCCCTTTCCCGAGCAACGGAAATTGGGATGCATAGCCCTCTCTCTCTTCTCTCATTGTTCTCCTGTATATTGCATGGGGTAATATTCCCGTATCGCCATCTGCCTGGCAATGTCCTGAGCCTGTCCACGTAGGGCGATGATGACACCCCCCTCTGACCGTGAGATACTTCTTCATGTAGGTCTGACTGCATGGCTGACTCTGATGCCCTTGGTACAGACTTGTTAGTGTCTGACCATCTTATTCCTTTTTCCCTCGGGAGTCGTCTTTCGCTCCGTCTCTTCCTCATTTTCCTTGCGCTCCTCCCTTTCTGAGTCGGACATTGTCTGTGCCCAATTCGTGCCACCTCTCGTCTCGTTGATCCTACTTATTTCTAGCCTATCCAGGGATAGCTCTCTATTCCCACTACTTCGGGAGACATCCTCAGTGTCGTACAGCTGAGTGCTCTCCAGGCGCTCATCTTCCCCCTCCCTTTGGGGTATTTGTTCTAGCCCCATTTCATCATATATTCTATCGATTGTTTCTCCGATGCTTTTAGTGTCGAAGTCATCTTCCATATTAGCCCTAGACGTGCCTTGTACTGAATCGTATGTAGGAAAGAATTCTTCTATATCTTCCCAATCTACTACAGGATCAGGTTTTTTAACCTCCCCAGATATTCAAGATTGCGTGCTCTCTGTCTTCACTTACGTTCTACATCGTCATCGAATTCTTTGCGTTTCCTCGCCTCTTCTCTGACTATCTTCTTACTTTTTCTTTTCATTCCTACATTCATCTGCCCTTCGGATTTCCTCATCTCTTCGTCTCTTTATTCTTTTCTCTCGTATTCTTTGTTCTTCCTCTGACCTTTGCTGTTCCTGTCTGTCTTGATCATTGGCTGCTCTTGGTTTGCGATCAAGCTGTCTTTCTTGGCTTCACGATATAGCTGTTCTCGCCTTTGTCTGTCTTTCTTTCTTATTCTTTCGTCGCTTAACTCCTTCTCTTTCCCCTTTCTCTGTACATCATCTAACCTCTCCTTTTGTTTTGCATCATCAATGCCTTTGCCATCAAGTTTCAATAAAATGTGCCCTCCCATCCATTTGTCTTTTGCGAATGCTATCCCATCAGTTCTATCTTCGTTTCCCTTCCATCTTTTCCCTTCTCTCTCTTTGTCGAGAGATGCGCTTGTCTGTGCTTGATCCCTTCTTTCGTCATCGCGTCTCCCCTGGTCCCTTGGGACTGTGGAGGTAATATCCTTATCCTTATCTTTCCCTTGATTTTCGTCACTATTTTTCGTAGGTGACTCATATGCGGGGTTGCTATACCCCGTGGCTGCTTTAAGTTCTCTCACCGGGTATAATCCCTCGTATTTACTTTCTTCAACTTTTGTTTCGGATGGGGCGGGAGGCGCGGTAGGCGTCGCACTCCCCTCTGTGCATACGTTAATTATCCAATCTATTGGCGGCTCCTCTCCCTTCTCTTGTTCATACATTTTCCAAAATTCTAAAATAGCTAGGCGTTTGTCTAACTTTTTGCCCGTGTAGGTGGCATGCAAATATGTCGTCATATGTTGCAAGACAGCTTTCAATAAGGACCCACCTTGTGGCCATGGCATAAACATGTTGTGGGCGGTTCCCTTAACTCACTCTGTACTGTATTTCTTCATTTTGGGTGCGTGTTTTGGCAACTGTTTGCATAAGTGTGTCAATGGAGTTATGTCTTCAATGCTTAAATCTGTTCCCTTTCCTCTTATATAACACTTGCCGACACTTTTGCGTGACTTAAACAGTTCCAACAATATGAGCGAGCATCAAACACTGCAAACTCCAATCCAGGAGTTTCACAAAATTTTATACCTTCTATTTTACTCAAAAAACATCAATTCATATGCGATATTATCTCAGCTATTCAATCACGTAAAATGTAAATCAGTTTTCTCAAGGAAAATGTTTTGATGTATGACATCACAACAAAAAACATTTAAGACAGACGCTTAACAGACTAGACGAACACCAGCTGGTCACAGGTATTTCTGCCTCTAATCATTACCCCTTCATGGAGTCTAAAAGTACCCCTTTCACAGCGTCTTTAATTGTCGTGGTAGTCTATTTCTTCTCCTTTCTTTGGGACTATGGGTACACGTTTCTTCTAGCCGCTTGTATTAAAAGCGTAGGAATAAGGCGAATCCTCTCACTTCTCAGGCGTCTTCCCCGGTAACCTCTCTCTTCTCGGGTGTCCTCCCCGGTAACCTTTATTTACTTAATTATCCTCGAGTCATTATCCCTATATATATATATATATATATATATATATATATATATATATATATATATATACATTCTTCTCCACTTCTAAGTATATTTGGTTCTCCCACCTCCCTCCGTTACCTTTTCCCTTTACGTGTTCTAAAGCATGCACTTTTGCCAAAACACTCAATGTTCTTTACTCACCGTTCGCATGTTTCCTCTCTGGACGCTCGGGATCACTGCCTTCGTTACCGCCTTCTTCAGCATTTCACCCGCTCAGCTTCCCATAGGAATGGGAAGGGATAATGTGGGGTTACAGGTCCCTTCAGACCCTGGTCTGAAGTTTTTTCTTACACTACCACAGTCTACGGGGAGCTTCACGGTCTACTCGGCCGAATGGCAAAGGACTTGTGATATTGCTGAAGACCTAGAGTTACTTGATGTTGACGGTTAATGGGTGTCTTATTCTAATCAATAATCGATAATCAAAAACCATCAATCTCTGCTACCAAGTGTACTCCGGAGACCCCTGGCCGGCCCATAGAGCCAAGGTTTGCTCCGAAGTACTTTAAGACGAGATAGCTGCACACTTGAGATGGATGGGGGTGCAGATTTATTACTCCAACACCAATCAAGAAGGACAACTCAATGGTTTGGCAAAGGGAGTCCGTTTAATGACAAGTACAAAAAAGGGGAGTCATGGAAATCAGCAGTGATGTGATTGTCCTTCTCGCAAAGAACTTCACACAAGTTGTAACTTTTATACTCAAAACTCGTCAAAATTGATGTGTAACACTCAAAAATTAACATGCAATTCTATTGATTAGGAAAAGGTAACTTTAATATAGGCACTATATCTGTATATGGTAACGGAGTGAGGGGATTGGGTAAACACTGTGTGGACATCTAAGCCCTACCTTCAAAAATGACTACTAAAATCGTCACTAAAAGTATGACGTCTCATTGGTTCTACTAACTGTAGGACCCTAGATTATTTGGTCTGTTGTGATTGGGTTGGCACCAACCCCATGCATATTCTTCCACTTCGCTTAGCAGCACGCAGAACGGTCAGCCAGGTTCGGGGTGCCCCTTAGTTACCCGGCCTTTCTCCAATTAAGGTTACAATCAATCATCGCTTCAGCAACTAAATGTATTTCACTGTGGTTGGCCTCAAAACTGCATCTTCTGTCTGGAAAAGTTCTGATATCTCTGCCTGGGCAGATGCCAAGCGTAGGTGTGAACCAGTGCTTCTTCTCGCTCGGCTGGTCACGTGCTTCCCACACCGTGAATTTGTCTAGTTTCTCTCAATTTGTGTATTTGATTCTTATTTAGCTTGCCATCTGCCTACGCCTCCTTATCTTGACCTTTCAGAGACAGGATATTCTGTTCTTAAGTTTCAATTATATGTAGCTACTGTTCGTTCCTTTAATTGGTATGACCTTGGCTCTCCTGGCACGAGTTGCATCTGCCGAGTTTCGATTCAGCCGTCTCTTCTCATTTTGCTAGAATAGGAATCTCTGCTCATTCGGCCGTTAGTAACCTGAGTTGATTCTGCTTCGTTTGCAAAGTGGAATATACTTATACTAAAGTACTTCATTTTGAGGTAGATTATGTATAATGGCGCTTGCCGCACTATTCTTCTACTTAGCATAGCAAGCCGCACCGTTTTCTTAGCTTTCTTGCGGTTCCAAGCATATGTACAGGTGTAAACTGACTGAAAATCTTCATCTTGCTTACAGCTTGAACTTCTTTGCATTTCAACATCGTTCTTCCACTTTAGGTTCACAATATCTTTATTCATGGCGCTTCATCTCTTTGTGTCATTTTCGGGTCGTAATTTCTTCTATCTGTGAGTCTGCCCGGGTCCTCGTGACATCACCATTCGTCTTCTGTTAAGATATTTTTGTTTTTTTCCGGGACAGTACTTAGGAGATCTTCGTTTCGTCTCATCTGCTGGTAGGGTTTTCTTAATGGATACCTTACTGTTCATGGTTGTCTGGGTATCAGTACTTCATTAGGCATTGCTCTTCTAATAGGTACTGGGCAGAGCCCTACTGCGGCTCTCTGCTGGTTTATATGATCGTCATACGTCACATATTTTGGTGTGAACGTTCCTGGTACTTCAAAATGGGCGACTGGAGTGCAGGTTTTATTTGGGTCCTCCTCTACAGTGTCCTTACGACACCCCCATTTTGGTTAATTGCGGACAGGCAGACATCTTGTGTGTTCTAAGGACACCACCATTTTAATTACGAACAGTTATAGTGTCCTTAGGACACCCCATTTTGGTTAGTTGCCGACACCCCTGACACCCGCGCTGTCCACGGACACCCTAACTGCCTTTAAAAAAAAAATAAGACACAGGCATATACTAAGAACACACTTAAAATGTTATTGTATAACAGTATAAAAATTATGAAAGAGAGCGGGAAGCAGAAACTGAAACAAATACAGGTGAATTAGAGGTTTGGACATGATGTATGGGAGGAAGGGATGGACATGATGTATGGGAGGGAAGGAAGGGATGGAGGTTTCATTGTAACATTTTTCTTGCTGTGGAGGGTTTGGGGAATAGTTGGCTGGGACATGGAGAGGGGGAACAGGTACATGTGGGTCAGTGATATTTTATGTTTTCTTTAATGTGGTCCTCCACAAAGTGTTTTATAAGAATGACATTTTTCATTAACATATCAATTTTAAGTTCCATTCACTGCAGATTATTTTCTAATGTCTCTCTTGGTATATTATTTTTAGTTTCTGTATGGTCTGTTAAAAGAAAATGTGTTAAATACACATAAAGTACTGGTTATTAATTGGCTTACATAGAGAAATGTTGTGTCTACCATTAGTATCACTGTCTTCACTCATTTCATCCCGTGGGAAATTTTCTTGCAGCCATTCCAAAGTACTGGACATTTCTGTGTAAAAAAATATATATATATTAGTTTTAGTGTACCTAATACAGAAAGTTTATAAATATATGAAATAAATGTAGTGTACTTACTAGTTTCTTACAAACTTTTGGTGTTACTGCTGTGTAAGTGTGCTCTTGCTTTTTGCTGTGCATTTTCTGTGAGGTAATTCTGTTGGTGGCATATTTATTTTGTTTTGGTATATTCCATTATATTGCAAATGCGATTTCAGTGGATGGTTGGTGTCTTACATATACAGTTTCCACTTCTTATTTATTATTAAATGTAATGTATTTATGTACTGCTTTTTGAACATGTTCAGTGTTTTTATTGTATGATACAATAATGTAAGATACCCCCTGAGTTTTTGGATAGTGTTGATGGTGACCTCATCCATCCGCGGACCTGCGCACGGTCCGCGGACATCAAAATCACTAGCGGGTGCAGGGGGTTCAGTATTTTATATGTTATATGTATGTAAACTAGGGAATCCTAGTAAACATTTATCAAATTTATGTTATCTATATCTATGTTCAGCCAGAAAGCTTTTTTTAAGGGGTGTTATGGTTAGGTTGAGCTACCAAAAACCTATGAAATTCAGTAAAAAAAACTTTGTTAAAGGGACGTTATGGTTCCAAGTAAAAACAAAAAACCCTTGAAATTCACCAGTTATGGTAAGCTAAGCAACCATAACTCACGCCACCACGGTGCACTGCTAAGACTAACACCCAGGACATCAAAGATGACATCACAAATGTCATTGATGACATCACTGATGACATCACATGGCTGGCACCCTCTTTTTTCCTTTATTGACATATCTAGGCCAGTAACAGTCAGGAACTAAAAATTCAAAAATTACTATATTTGTAGACTTATAGTTCAAATATGTTCTTACAGTAATTCACTTGTGGTTCACTCACAGCATTTGAAACATATACATAGGGGAAAACACAGATTTGGAAGACAGCAATGCTTTCTATGTATGAAGATGATCAGTAAAGTTATCAACACATTCTTATAGTTGTGCTTTGTTTTTAATTACATTATTTTCCCTGGATATGCTCATATTTGTATACATTGTATGCACACTACTTTCCTTAGGGTCCTTAGGGTCCAGTCACATTACATGATAGTTATACATAGCGAAGTAGTAGCTTTGAAGCAGAGCAATCATTTCTGTGCATAAAGTTAATCAGTTAGGGTATGAAGATTGGCTGGTAATACTGTTTTTTTTGTTTACTTCATTTTCCCTGTATATGCTAATATTTGTATGTGCTGTTGTCTATTTGTGTTTTGTTTCCAATAATCCCATTATGTAGTAAGTGGGTTTTAATAGCTAGTTATTAAATGTTTCACAGTAGGCAAAACTGTAATAAGAAAGCATGTATCATTTTACTAGTCAGCATGGTAAGATTATTAATATTGCACCTCCATCATGTATGTTGCACACAATGCCTATGTTTCTATATCAGTAGCTTAGTATACTGGAAAGAACCTGATAATAGAATGGAATTAGTATCAATGCATTACTTAATGCACTACTTACCTCATATTTATCCCAATAATCCTTCACACATGTTTATCAACATTACTATAATAATCCCTTGTACAGACTTTTCATGAAAAGTAAATGCACATGTGATGTCATCAGTGATGTCATCAATGACATTCATTTGTGATGTCAACTTTGATGTCCTGGGTGTTAGTCTTAGCAGTGCACTGTGGTGGCGCAAGTTATGGTTGCTTAGCTTACCATAACTGGCGAATTTCAAGGGTTTTTCGGTTTTACTTGGAACCATAATGTCCCTTTAACAACGTTTTTTTCACTTATATATATTACACGGCCACGGCAGTGGCCGTGTAGTTATGGTTAAATTGCTGTCTCCATAGGAAGAGCACTTTTTGGGTGGCTTATAACTCCGCTCCCCCTGGATGAATCCTCACCAAACTTTGCAAAAAATGTATATTGGCCACTCTGAATTCTTTTTAAAGCTCTTTTCACGTCCAATGTACGGAGAGTCTTCTCCGCAACCGACGAAGGTGTTGGAAAAACCGTCGGCAGCACTATAGAAGAGTGCTTATGGAACATGGTAGGTACTTTAGGAATGAAATGAGGATTAGTAGCCAACACGACTATTATTGAAAAATCTCAAGTACGGTGGATCGATCACTAAAGCTTGTATTTCCGACAGTCGTCGAGCCGAAGTAATAGCCACCAGAAAAGCCAATTTCCAAGACAAAAATGTCAATGATGACGATGACATCGGCTCAAAAGGGGCCTTCATCAGCGCTGCCAGAACCAGGTTAAGACTCCAGTTTGTAGGAAACTTTTTCACGGGAGGAAAGGTTCGGAACAATCCTTTAAGGAAATGTTTAATCAGCTGGTCACTAAATAACGTAGTTGAATGTCTCTTCCGAGTAAATCTCGAAATGGCAGCCAGATGCACTTATGGATGAAACAGACAAGTCTTTTTGAGCTAGGAGTAGCAAGTATGGTAGAAGCTGTTCCGGTGTGATATTAAGCGGGACCAAACCTGGTTGACCTTCGCACCATATGCAGAATCTCTTCCATTTGTATGAATATGAAGCGTTCGTGGACGGCGCCCTCGCCGCTTGCAAAATGCGACGACAGTCCGCTGGAATCTCTAACGTACCAAACTCGGAGAAATCAGGAGCCAGGCTGTCAGACTGAGGCTGTCGGGGTCGTGATGCCAAACAACCCATTTCTCCTGAGACAGAAGGTTCGGGATTTTCTGGAACCTCATTGGTTCTGCCGCTGAAAGATGGAGTAGATCGGAGAACCTCACTTGTCTGGCCCAGTACGGAGCCACCAGGATCACCCGACATGGATTTCTGTGGATCCATTGCAGCGTCCAACGTATGAGCGGAAACGGGGGAAAGGCATACAGAAACTTGTCCGTCCACGGGAAAGAGAACGCTTCCCCTAGTGAGTCTTGCTGTGGCCACCTGCTCGCGTATTGTGGGCATTTCCTGTTGTCTCTTGTCGCAAAGAGATCGAGGGCCAGACGACCCCATTTCTCGAAGACAGGGTGTAGTTGTTGGTCGTTCAGTTCCCATTCGTGTAGTCGATTCATCTCCCTGCTGAGAGAGTCTGCTTGCACGTTTCTGACTCCTGGCAAGTGGAACGCCAATAGATATATCTTCTGCTGAAGGGCCCAATGCCAGATCTCCTGGGCTTCGGTCGACAGAGTTCTGGAGCGAGTTCCTCCCTGTTTCCTTAGATAAAACATTGTTGTTGTGTTGTCTGTCATAATCCGTACAACTGATCCCTTTATCCGTGGAAGAAAGGATTTCAGGGCCCAACGCACCGCCCTTAAATCCAGCACATTGATATGAAGGCCGGACTCCTCCGATGACCAACGACCCTGAACCTGTACGGAATCCAGATGAGCTTCCCATCCAGTTAGAGAAGCATCCGTCACCACTGTCATCTGGAACACCGGTTCCAGCAAGGGCATTCCCTTTGTCAGATTTATGGAAACTCTCCACCATTGAAGCGCATGCACGAGTTTGCTGTTGATCGTCAATTTGTCCTACCAACGCCCTTGACTCTGTGCCCATCGATCCGCCAAGAATTCCTGAATCGGTCTCATGAAGTGACGACAATTGTTGATTAAGGGTATGCAGGAGGACATGGTCCCCAGTAGGGACATGTACCTTCGCACTGAAACTCTGGTGTCGACTTTCCAATCCGATGCTTTTTGCTGCAGTTTCAGAATCCTTTCGACGGATGGCTTTACCAGTCCTGACTGCGTCTGGAACTCCGACCCCAGAAAGACCAAGGTCCTTGATGGCAATATGGAGGACTTTTCGAAGTTTATTGCGAAGCCCAAGCGTTGTAGGAGGCACATGGTGGCATTCAGACTTTCCTGTGCCCTTTCCGGAGACAAACCCCTCACTAGCCAATCGTCCAGATAAGGGTACACATGATGACCTTCTTTCCTTAACCAGGCTGCTACTGGAGCCAGACATTTCGTGAACGGTCTGGGTGATGATTTCAGTCCGAATGGGAGGACCTTGAACTGATAGTGGGTTCGTCCGACGACGAACCGTAGAAATCTTTTGTGTCGTCGACGCATCGGGATATGGAAGTATGCGTCCTGAAGGTCTAGCGACGACAAATAATCTTCCGGTTGTATCGAAGGGATCACTTCTTGGAGTGTAAGCATCTTGAATTTTAGATTCTTGAGCAGTTTGTTGAGAGCTTGTAGATCTAGAATGGGACGCCATTTTCCATTGGGTTTCTTGACGACAAAGTAACGGGAGTACACTCCCTGTCCTCTTTCTGCCACCGGGACCAGTTCTATAGCCCCTTTCTGCAGCATAAGCGCCACATCTTGCATTAGTATTTGAAGGTGGGGCTGCGTCAAGAACACCGGTGGAATGCGTGGTGGCTTGCCCTTGAACTGTAGAGAATGGCCCAGATGTATCGTGTCCAAAACCCATTGGTCTGTTGTTATGCGCGCCCACTCGTCGACGTGACGAGACACTCTGCCCCCCAGGACGTTCTGTAAGTTGTCATTGCTGGCTTTTTGGCCTGTTTATCTTTCGTCGACGAGGAGTAGGCGCCTCGTCGTCTGGAGGTTTGGTAATCTCTGCCTTTACGAGTAGCTTGGGCTGCACGTCTGTAGCCTTAGGAAGAGTAGGAGGGTCTGCTGAAACCTCTGTCTTTAGATGATTCAAACCGGGAGTTACCTGATGGTCCTCTGAAGGGACGAAAGGGACGAAAATTCCTACCACTCTGGAGGGCTCCAAGGGAAGGAGGCGTGTCAGAATCTTCTTTCATGCCCTTCAAGGCTTCATCCACTTTCTCCCCAAACAGGTGTTCTCCTTCGCACGGCATATCCATTACCTTATATTGTACCTCTGGTCTGAACGTCGTGCACTTAAGCCAGGCTTGCCTTCGTAACACTACGCCATTGTTGATTTGCTTAAAGCCTGATTCTGCCAGGTCGACAACAATGTTAATGGAATGATTGGAAGCCTCTTCTCCCTCACGTACGAGCAGCATGGCAGACTTCCTGTGTTCCTCCGGCAGATGGTCCAAGATAGGAGCTAGCCGATGCCACATCTCCCTATCATACCTGGCCATAATAGCCAGGGAGTTGGCTGCTTTAACTGTAGTCGCTCCAACCGATAGCACTTTCTTCCCAAAAGCATCTGGTCTTCTGGCTTCGTTGTCTGGCGGGGTCGTGCATTTGTGTTGCGACCTTGCCTTTCTGGCCGCGGCGGCGGATATCACTGATTCCGGCGAAGGTTGAGACGTCAAGCACTTGGGAGTTGATTCCGGAGCCTTAAATTTCTTTTCCAATTGACCTTTTACTGCCGGTTCTGAAAAAGGGTGACGCATGGTTTTTAGTCCCTCCTGCCAGACATGGTCTAAAATGCGGATAGCAAATATCGCCTTTCTTCTCTTGCCCATATGATCGAACAGAAAACAATCTTTTTTCTCTTCTTCTGGGACTAGGCCAAACTCTGCACATGCCTTACCCATCATGGCAAGCACCCACATCATCAGGTGATGATGGCTGCGCCGGACTCTTCGGAGTTTCCATCTCCGCTTCATAGTTCCATGCAGGGTCCCTTGAGGGGGATAACGAGATGTCTGAACCCGACCCTTCACGTTCCGACTCTGACAGTTCTCCTTCTTCCTGTAGACGAGAACGATCTTCCTCAACCGGGTAAGCGGTAGGAATTCTGGATGGAGGGCGCGGAGCCGGGCCTGGCTCGTCGACGACTGGCGAGGCCTGTAACACTGTCGGGACAAGCTGAGGTAACCGAGCGTCCAACCGCTCCAACAGCTTCTGTAATGTGTTCAACACCTCCAGGGACAGAACAGCCTGGGGATTCAGTAAGGAAGAGGTAACTGGAATGGCATTTCCACTAAAGAGCGAACCTGTTGGTTGTAATCCCAGATCGGTTGGATGTGCGACCGGATCATGGTCATTCTCCGCCGACAAGATGGAGAAAGATGCTTCTGGTTGCAGCAAGGCCTCAGGCGGGATCGGATCAACAACCTCCGGTTGCCATCCCACCGACGGGGCCACCGTCGACGATGACATCTTTTCCATAGGCGCTGTTTGATTCGACGAAATAGCCGTTGGAAGAGCCGCCGCCGAAGACAAAGCAGGCGTCGACGACCGGATCGTCGTCAATGAAGTCTGTGGAGCAGGGCCTTGAGGCGTTCCCGCCGTTTTTGACCTCGACTTGTGGGACGATAACTCTCGACTCGAGGGAGACTTATGACGGTCTCCTGAGGAGGATTTCGATGAGTCTTTTCTCCCCTTTTTAGATGAGGAGGAAGAACACGTAGCCTTATGTGAAGAGGAGGACTTCGCAGGATGTTTCTCCGAGGGGCGTTTTTCAGATGAGCGCGATTTCTTCGCCGGAGGCTCCGCCGACACTGATCGACGAGGGGGGGACAGGAGACTTAGATCTCGAGGCTGACAGCCTACCTCCGATGCCGGGTACGCACCCGCTCCGTCATTGAGCCAAGTAACCAGGCGTCTGTTGCGGTCTTTTAGGGTCTTTTGTGAGAAGCCCTGACAGATCTCACACGTGTCCGCCGTATGATGAGGGTGAAGGCAGTAAATACAGTCCATATGCCCGTCTCCTTCATATACTTTCTTATGACCGCATGTAGCACACAGACGAAATAACACCTTTCCAGACATTCTTCGAAAGAAACAGTCGAAGAAGAACGCACAACCTAATAAAATAGTAGACACTCTAGGTAATCCTACTACTTTGGAAGACGGTTGAAATCTGAGGGAGCCGCGGGGGCGGGGCTACTTATACCTCTACGTCCTAGTGGCGCTGCCGTACGCGGCCCAAAACGACATAGATAGGACACAAAAGTGTCGGAAGTTTTCCTATGGAAAAGGTCTATATAACTTACAGAGGATTCCCAGCCTGACGACGGGGAATATTCTAAGCATGTGAATCCATGAAAGATCCAATGCTGGAGAATGTATTAAACCCATCGCAGGGTGGCAGATCGGTGATGAAGTCCATGGATAATGTATGCCACGGTATTGGTGGCACTTCCAGTGGTCTCAACAACCCTGCAGGGTTTTGTTTTTGGGATTTATTTTGTGCACAGACACCGCACATGGTAATGAACTAGCGTCATCCTTCCTCCAAGAGGGCCACCAATAGTTCTTATGGATCTTGGCCCTGGTCTTGGCGATACCTGGGTGCCCTTCTACCAACGACTCATGGTAATTCGCTATAATCTTGGTACGTAATTCTTTGTCCTGAACATATAATCTCTCCTGGAAGTACGGCAGATTATTTCTGAGGGAGTATTGTTCTCCCTTACTTAACCACTCCTTTTGGGCGGTCGGGTCCATTTGAGCTTGGAGGTCAGTCTTTAGTTCTTCCCAGCAGGCAGTAACGGCTATCTGGTGTTGAATCCGCTCTTCGGGGATTATGGCTATGTGGTTGGAGGGGTTGAAGGCGTCCTGGTCCTCTCCCATTTTTGATAGAGCGTCATCTTTTCCATTGCGCACTCCTGGCAGGTAGGTTATTACAAAATCGTACTCAGCAAAGAATAATGCCCAGCGGAGTTGGCATGAGGATTCAGCCTTGGCAGTTTTCAAATATTGTAGATTACATTGATCGGTAATAACAGTAACAATGTGTTTAGCTCCCAAAAGGTAATGTCTCCAAGTCTTGAAGGCTCCTTTGATTGCCAGGAGCTCCTTGTCTGTTACTGCGTAGTTTTGTTCAGGTGCAGAAAACTTGCGGGACCAGTATGCTATAGGATGAAGCTGCCCTGTCTCAGGGTCTCTTTGTGATAACACTGCCCCCATGGCAATATTGGAGGCGTCAGTTTCCACTACACAAGGTAGATCAGGCCGAGGGTGTCGAAGTATAGGCGCTGAGGTAAATGCTTGTTTTAATTCCTGGAAGGCCTGTTCGGCCTCCGCTGACCAAAATAATTTCCTGTTCTTTTTTAGAAGAGACGCGATTGGGTGGACGATTTGCAAGAATTGTGGTATAAATAGTCTATAAAAATTAGCAAAGCTCAGTACACGTTGTACTCCTTTGGTAGATGTTGGGGAAGGCAATCGAAGAATAGCTTCAACCTTGCCATTGTCCATATGAACTCCTCATGGAGTAAGCATGAAGCCCAAAAACTCAACCTCTGTGACGTGGAAGGAGCATTTTTCTAGTTTAGCAAACAGTCGGTGCTGACAGAGTTTTTCCAACACTGCTCTTACGTGGCCAACATGTTCTTCCTTGGACTGCGAAAAGATTAAGATATCGTCAATGTAAACGAGAACACAGACATCCAGTAGTTCATGGAGCATCATTCATAAAGAACTGGAATGCCGCTGGCGCATTGCATAGCCCAAAGGACAACACCTGATACTCGAAAAGTCCGTATTTGGTCCAGAAGGCTGTTTTCCACTCGTCACCACTTTTAACTCGTATGAGGTGATAGGCGCCCCGTAGGTCCAGTTTAGTGTAGACTTGAGCACTCTTTACCCGGTCGAGTAATTCTGGGATGAGTGGCAGAGGGTATCTGTTCTTGACCGTTATTTGGTTCAATGCCCTGTAGTCGACGCACATTCTGAGGTCACCTTCCTTCTTGGGTACAAAGAAGAGCGCTGAGGAAGCAGGGGACTTAGACGGGCAAATAAACCCATTGGCTAGGTACTGGTCAAGATATGTTCGTAAGTGTTGATTTTCTTGTTCCGTCAAGGCATATATTCTGCTACACAGGATTTGAGCTCCGGTTATCAGGTCGATCTGGCAGTCATAGGGCCTATGTGGAGGCAGGGTATTTGCCTGTTCTTTCTGAAATACGTCTTGATAGTCCAAATATTCCGGGGGCAGGGCACCAGCAAGGGCCAGAAGAGGTTTTGCCTTGCTTTTGGATTGTTGCAGATGACAGGTTTTGATGCACTCTTGTGGAAAGGTCAGGACTCGTGTCTTCCAATCAATTCTGGGGTTATGGGTCTCTAGCCACCACATCCCTAAGATCATTTGGAACTGTGGTGCCCCGATAAGATCAAAAGAGATGTCTTCTCGATGACCATCCTGACATATCAGCGTAACCTTTCGGTGTGATGCATTACTGGTCCAGATGATAGTTGTGAGCCATCTACTACAGTTATGTTCTCCGCCTGTGGTTTATGCCAAAGAGGGAGGCCTATTCGTGCGGCTAGGGCCCGATCAATATAGTTACCAACTGCTCCACTGTCTATATATGCCTCCAAGGCGTGTACCTTTGACGGATGTTGGTGGTGAACTATGAGTACCGGAATGACTAGATGTGAGGTCTGAACTACTTTTTGCCGGAGCCGTATCTTGTTACTTATCGGTTTGGTTTGTTGCACCAACAGTTTTCATGGGAGGTTTAGTGGGGCAATCTTGAAGAAAATGTCCTGCCTTGCCACAGTATAAGCATAGTTGTTCCTGCCTCCGTTTCTCTCTCTCCGCCTTAGATATAGGGGCTCGTAATCCTCCAATTTGCATAGGTTCAGTGGTTTTCATGGGTCTTGCTTGGATTGTCCCTGGATCTCATATAGACTGATCTCCCTTCTGCCCTGGTGCGATCCATTTTTCTGTCTTGTAACCTGTGATCCAGTTGCAACGTTAGGTTGATGTATTCAGCACAGGCTTCAGGAGGGTTGACCACCTGGGCTAACACATCCTTTAGTTCCCCACGTAATCCTCGATAAAATAATATGGTCCTTTTCTCCTCAGGCCAGTTGGTTTGTGCAATCAAGCGATTGAAAGTGGCTATATAAGTCAATAAATCCTGACTCCCCTGACTTAAGAGCAATAGTTTATTATCTAGGGCCTGTCCTTGGGTGTGTCATGCAAACAACTTCTCCAATTCCCGTTGGAATTCCCCAAAGTTATGGAGCACAGGGTCATCCTGGTTGACCAAGGGTATTGACCAGCCGATGCACTGCCTCCTAGATACGAAAGTACAAAAGCCACCCTAGAGCCCCAAATGGGAAAGCAGATTTAGGCAGACAACGCAGCATTTAGCATTTCCCATTTGGGTCTCTCGGGCTCCCCACGGGGAGCCCGGGAGCCCCAAATGGGAAATCAGCTGCAGGTAGAAACACTACGCGGCATGTAAACATAACCGCGTGTGTTTCTGCCTGCTGTGGCTTTCACTTTGGGTCTCCGGTGCTCCCCGCAGTTGTTTTCCGCAATGCCGCGTTGTTTCTGCCTGAATCTGCTTTCCCATTTGGGGCTCTCGGGCTCCCCGTGGAGAGCCCCAAATGGGAAAGCAGATTCAGGCAGAAACAACGCGGTTGTTTTCCGCAATGCCGCGTTGTTTCTGCCTGAATCTGCTTTCCCATTTGGGGCTCTCGGGCTCCCCACGGGGAGCCCGAGAGCCCCAAATGGGAAAGCAGATTCAGGCAGAAACAACGCGGTTGTGTTGGAAAACGCTGCGGTTTTTCTTTCCGAGTTTCTCAGGCTCCTCTGAGCCGGAGGAGCCTGAGAAACTTGGAAAGAAAAACCGCAGCGTTTTCCAACACAATAACCTTCTATTTTTGTTTGCGGTCGCTTCAAAAGCGACCGTAAACATAAATACAACGTTTTTAAAGCTGCGGTTTTATTTTTAAGTTTTCCGCGCTCCTCCAGCCCGGAAAACTTAGAAAACAAAACGCAGCTAGTGCTTATTTAAAAATAAATAAATAAATAGCACTTACCGAGATTCAGCTGCAGCTTTCCTGCTCTGGTCTCCGGTCCCCGTCCTCCGCCTACAGCACTAATGAAGGGAAAGCCACCCAGCGGTAGCCTTTGTTTACTACAGCTGGCTGGCTTTTCCTTCATTAGTGCGGCAAAAGCAAAAGCCAGCACAGGCGGGGCATCCATTTCACAAAATGGATGCACCCATGTGCTTGCTTTTGCGAATTTTGAGCTTGAATAGCTCAAAACTTTACATAGGAAGTTTTAAAACGGAGAATGCTAGTATTTTTTTTTTTATGTTGCCTATCTATTTTTTAAATAAACATTTTTACTAGACCATCCCTTTAAGTCCCTTCTTAAAGGGTTTGTCTCTTGTCTGGAGGCCTGCACTTCAGCCCGTAAATCCCCAAGCAATTGGGCCAACTGGTCGGTCACAGAGGTATTCATAACGCCCAGGAAGAGATTCAGAGAGGCTTTGTATTCTGTTACGCTCACCTGGTCTCTGCAGGGATGTTGGAGCTGGCTCCCTCAGGTCACTTCTCTCCCCCAACCGTTGTCTTTCTGTGAATCCGGAAGGCTGGGCTTGATCCTGTGATAAGGTGAGAGGCAATAAGGATAGCGTGGTGGAGTCGCAGTTCCCCTCCGCCCTTTTCTGCCAAAATGTAGTGCGTAGCAGTTTACCCATGCAGGCTGACCTGCTTGTACGTAAGGATGAGCTCTCCGTCCTGCTTTTCTTCAGCAGGGGTGCTGCGGATGGACCTAGTTGCGTCACTAGTCCAAATTGTGGAGGTCCAGACCAGCTGCAACCATTCTGTCTTGACGGTAAGTTTTTATAAATAATGGTTCTTGTAACAATACTGTTTCAAGGAAGATTGTTCGTAATGGTATATTGTTCTCTCTCTCCCCTGTAGTGATGAAGATGACCCAGGAGCGTGTGATGGACAAAAGAGTCTGCTCCGGATGAACCCACCACTGGTAAGTAGGTAGTTTTTAGGAATTGCACCAAGTTTGTGAGTAGTGCTGCCTTAGCGAGTTAAAGTCTATGTGACCGCTCACCTTGTGTCTTTTATTCCCTTGCAGGCGCGGCAGATCGGCGATGGCTGGTGAGCGGTGACCGACTCCTTCTGGTTGCCGGAGATGAAGATCCGCGTGGAGACTGCGCCTTGATGAAGGCCCCGTGTTGGTGGAATTCGGGACAGGTAAGGATGCTGGGCGGTACCTGCAGAGGATTCCGGAAGGCAGGTAAAATGGATGCGGCTGTGGCAGAGTCGGGAGCAGATGGCAGCGCTTCCAGAGATGGTGTGGCCTCAGGTAAGGCTTGCGCAGCGACTGCAGAGTGGAAAGCAGGAAGCAGAATCCTAGTAACATGGTCGAGGTATCCGGAGACTGGAGATGCGCGTGTAGAACCAGATAGGTGTTGAAGGGTTCCGGAGACAGAAGGCGCACATGCTGAATCAGGTAAGAGTCCTCTGAACGGTGTTAAGCGTTACGCTGCTCTCAGCAAACTAACGCGAAGCGCCAGTATGCGGGTGGGGCCGGCTTATATAGCCTGGACCCAGCCACTCCGCTTAGGCCCTGCCTTGTGGCCCCACCTAGCTCCTCCTTCTGTCTTCTGCATGTGCCTTCCCTCCGATAACAGGGCCCCGCCCGGCCTTGCTTCACATGCCTTTGTTGTTCTGTGTGCCATGCACACTTTGAAATGAGCTTGGTACCATAGGCGCCAAGACTGTGTCCATTAGGACCCTGCATGAAGTGAAGCACTGGGCTCCTGCCCAGTGGCCATGACATTCACAAAGGTTTCAGGATCAGGAGAAGAGTGCTATTAAAGGCCCTTAATTTTAATAACACCTTGACTAAGGCCATCATAGTAAATCGTAAGTGTGAGGAAATTACTAGTGCTACGCAGGAGTACATGGGTGAGTAGTAACTAAAACACCCACTCACCCCACATTACTACTAATTCTGCAGGGATCCCAATCATAAATGTGAAACAGGCACAGCCCGACAGGTAACACCTCTTGGTATCGTGGTCTGAGGGCAGGCTATATCTTCAGGAACGTTTTGAGCACATAAAAGTAGCAAAACAAACAACTTTGTGCAATTATTCCAAAATAATATAATGTCCAACCAAGCTTCCCAAAAATATAGCTGTTTTTAAGCAAACAATTATAAACAATCAATCAATTACGAAACACTGGGACAACCTGCCCCTGCAAAGAAACAGAGAATGTTGACTTGTGAAAGGGTACTCTGGGTAGATGAGCAGAGGTATTCAGGCAATCAGAATGGGCAACAATGTAAATGTTCAAAGCTACGTTTACGAAGAAAAAAAAGGTAGAAAATGGGTACTTAAAAGTCACCATGGTTCCAGAAAGTGGCCCTTGTGATGGGACCACTTCACATTACCTTTATTCTTGTCTTGGGGTGCTCAACAGCATCAAGCTGGGTTTCCAGGCACAAATCTGCGGGACTCATGATTGGTTGAGTCAGCATTTGAGATGGCAAGCTAATGGCTTTCAGTGGTTCGGTTTAGCGGTTGAGTCGGCAGAGAGACGATGGCTGTGCTGGGTGGATTCAGCATTTTAGACTGGGAAGTTCAATGGCTTTCACCAGTGTAGTCGGTACTTGGGTCTGCTGCTCCCGTGATGTTGAGCCAGCAATCCGATTGCTCAAAAACGGTACCTGCAATGGTGCAAGCAGGCTTCCTGGCGGCTCAAAATGCAGCAAGCAGTTTGAAGGTTGCATACAGTGCCAAAAGCAGCAGTGTGGGCCCTGTGATGGCTCAACAATGTATTGAAGTGGCGAAAACAGTATTCCAGCTGCTTCTGGGTTTCTTGGTTGCTGGGAGGCCCCATCCAGGTACTACAGGATACGGTAAGTGTGTCCTGGGAGCATTGGATGGCACCTGTGGGGATGCTTCACCTCCAGTGAACAGGAGTCGGATTCCAGTGCAGCCAGCGGAAAGGCAGAACTTGTCCACAGTAGATCGCCACAATTTTTCCTTGGAGATGGTTAGGGGACAGAACTCTCCTCTGCTCTGAATTGGATACCTTCAGCGTTCTCATCCATGACAAAGGACTTGGAGATAGACTGAAGCCTGGGGTAAGGGGCTGTGATGAATCCTTAAGGATTCATCACTGATTCCCCGGCGATGATCTCCTCCCACATAGCTAAGGGAGGGCAGCTGCTACCTGATCCTGACCCTGTGGGTGGTATTAGTAGGGAGAATCATGTGGCAGTGGAAATACCGGGAGGAGGAGATGACTCCATTAGGAAAGAAGCAGTATTCTCCCCCCACCTTCCTTCTGAAGAAAACCCTATGACACTTAGAATTCTGATGGCATACTGTCATTCTGAGCAGAATACCATTCATACCTCATATACATATAACACACACCTAACATCTCCTGTCTCTAATATTTTTGTGCTATCCAAAAACCCTACGGACTCAACTCCCATAAAGTCTCAGGTACTGAGACGAGGACAAAGGAGTTAGTATGGATCAAAGGAACGCTAAGCTGAACATACAGGCTAGTTGTTATAATGAGGCCCAAGGGTGCGGCACATTTATAAATGGTGACAGCATTGCAGGAAAAGAGCGAAGCAGAAAGGAAGAAGAAGGAAGCCGAACCGAGCAAGAAGGCAGCAGCTCGGGAACAAACCGTGCTGAAGAAAGCAGGTGCTTTAATTCTGCTGCTCGCCAGCAGTACCTACCGGAGTGGCGTGAGGTCACAGGAGACACCGCAGGCACTGTGGGAGAACCGCTGGGGAGCCGGCAGCAATGGCAAAGCTGCCGGGAGTGCAATCTTGTCCATAAGCAGCAGGCTCACCGGCAGGTAAACGCGGAACAGACAGGAACGCTGGGAGAAGGTCTGCAGAGTGGGAAACGCCATTCCAGAGTGAAAGCTTCACTGCAGCAGCAGGCCATGGGTCGGTAACGCTCCGAGTCTGCCCAGAGATTTTGGGGACCCTGCGGCATACCTACAGGCACGTGAGCCATTAAGACATTATTTTCAATACCGACCAAGAGGAATACAAAGACAACATTTGCCCAAGTCTCCACACTTGTGATGTCAATATGGGGAAAGTTGGAGCAAGTGTTGCCAAAAGCAATGAACACTACTGAAGAAGTTAAAAGTCCGAACTGGAACAAGTCTCCATATATGAGATATCAATGTGGGGAAAGTTGGAACAAGTAGCGCCTCAAGCCAAGGAAGTATAGACAGTGAAGGACTACAACTGTGATATACTGGAAGACAGTGAGAATATTAAAAGAATCCCTAGTGAAAGAAGCACAATAGGCAGAGAGAATTTTGCGGAGCAAGATACCTGGCAGAGAAGCATGCCAGGGGATCTGTAAGCCCCAGAAAGGGATTCCTGGCAGGGGAGTACACCAGGCAATCCATTTGAAATACACAGAGTAATAAGACATTGTGGGCAGATACCTGGCAGGAGAGTATACCAGGGTATCTGAGGAACTAAAGGCTTCCTGGCAGCTGAGTATAGCAGGAGGTCATTCTACAGAAGTGGTTGCTTAAAAGAGACATTGCTGCCATCCTTAAGACATGGTTGCTTGAAGAAGGCACTTTTTCCATCCATAAGAAGTGGTTGCTTGAAAGAGACACTTTTGCCATCTTCAAAGAGTTATTAATAAGAGACTCTTGCTATCCTACCTGAAACATCCAGGGAAGGAAAACACCCTCTGGATGCAAGGATTATTTTGTTGGATTCATCTGCGTGTTTTTTAACACTTTTTACCAAACCTACATTAGAGACACTTTCCTTACACCCTTAGTTGTTCACTACTAGTGTGAGGGTTAGATTAGTATGTTTTGGACACACAGACAGTATATATAAATTTGATGACGAGATACAGACTGATTTTTAGTGTTAGTTTCCTAGGTAGGGAAACTGGATGTATGTGATTATTTAGTATCCGAAAAGTCGAATTCAAAAATCATAAATCAGACATGACCGTATAGAAATAATCACGTACATGACCCCCGCCTGCATTCCCCCCACACCTCTACCCTTAAAAATGTGCCTCTTGCTCCTCATTTACATCTGTATGGCCACGGCTCCACCACTGTGACGCGAGTTCCGCCTCCCCATAGAGAGGCGGAAATTCCACTGAAGGGTCCGCTTTTTAAAAAAAATAAATCTTTCTTCTTCCCCAACTGTCCTTGTTATGGAAACGGGGACACCGCTGAACCCCCCTAATTCCCACAATGTCAAAGAAGTGGAGCGGGGTACACCCCCGCAACCCCTGATCCCCTTCTTCAACATTTTGAGTCTTCATTTTTGTTTTCACTGCCGAATTCAGCATTTTTATTCTTGCTTTTTTTTCAAGAGCTTTTCCCCCCCGATACCAGGGAAACTCTCTTTAGGATAGGGACAGAGAGGCCTTTATCCAACCCTTTTATTGTAATAAAGATGTCTGATGTTGAAAACACTGCCACTTTGTGTCGCCTCGCATTTCTGACCCCTCACATAGTCCAATCCAGGCTGTCATAGGAAGTGCCTTTTGCCTTATGATATCACACCCAGCGAGCCTTATCTGCAGGAAATTGGATGAGGGTAGGAAGAGATAGAGTGTCCTAACATATATCAAGATTATGGAACCACTCTCTAAAGCTCCCTTTTCTCTCCTGGCTACTACGACCCCTTCCCATGCCTGCTGACTTGAAAGGGGCTCCAGTGGTCAGCGGCATGGTGTGAGAGTAGTTTTATGTCATGTCAGCGCTGCGTTTGAAGCACTGATTCCAAGGAGACCCTGGCAGAAGTTCCAGTGCCCTGGAGGAATGTGTTGGCCTCCCTCAGGGGAATCAAAGAGGCAGCATCCTAGTCATTGTTACACATGGCAAAAGGGGAGACAGACCAGGCACCAAGTCACACCAGTCTTGTCACAGCCGGCCTGTATCACATAGCCGATACTAGCTGGTCAGATAGCGCAGCGAGCTGAGTGGTCACTTCTGACATCTTTGCGTAGCCTGCTGATGCAGGTTCGAATCCCGACGGGGCCAACTCAGCCTTTCATCCTTCAGAGGTCGATAAATTGAGTACCATGCAGTCGGTAATAACATCAACTGTTAATACAGCGCTTTGATGCCCTTGGGTGAGCTAGCGCTATATAAAAACTGGTATTATTATTGTTATTAGTATGATATCAAAATAGCTGTGGTTGTGTAATTATGTGCTCTTATCGGTCACCATGAGTGAAGGAGTCAGGTGGGCACCACTAAATAGGTAAGTCAAATTAAGTTCCAGTTGAAAAGGTAAATTAAATCTTCAAGGAGCTGTTTAGCAAAAGGATCAAGTGGCACAAAGATCCGTAATCCAAAGTAACAAGAACAACTGGGGCGAACACAGTTATCCAGATGTTCTCACTCGCCTCTCTTAAAGGAGCTGCAATAATGATTCAAAGTATTACTGGCAGTGAGTGCCCGCCTGATACGAGACTGCTGTGTGTGAAACGGCCAACTCAGAGTTCTGGTGACTGGAGAGCCCTCCCAGGTTTGGGATTGCTGTGCTGCTGTAGGGTAGGGCTGCCTGGACAATCCTCTACAAGAACAGCTGACGCCCGATACATCGAGGTGGAGACACCCCCCTATCATCTCCCTCTGGGCCTGGACACGGACCGACGACCGGTGGCACGTGGCTGGGAGCCCGCTTGCCGCCGAAGGAACGTGGGGCTACTACCCCCTGATAGAGGCACAGCAGGCAGACCTGCTTACTTCTGCTGCCGGCTCGCCTACATCGCTGAGGGGTTGGACCTCTCCCTCCGCTGCACTCGTCCACGCGGCGGACTGCCTGGGGGGGTGAGGAGGCCTCCTGGAACCCACGACTAGATATTTGAACCGAGCCGGCGAGCTCAGCTCTACACTGTGAGCTCTGAAGATTCCCTCCACGCGGTCTGGGGACCGCTCGGTTCTGCCTCCTGGACCGGACCATGGGTGGCGGCCTCTGGTCGCCGGTGGGATCAACTGTGTGGGGCCGGTGTGGATGCCACAGCCCACTCTTATCTACACGTGGTGGCTGACGCCTGGGGCCTCTCTTGTTGGGGCGCCGCTGGAACTAGGGTTGGGGCATACGCCGCTTTAAGGCATGCTTCGAGCCATACATTGCCATAGCTGCTGCAACGCATGGCCAGTGACTGCTGTGACCTGCACAATCCAAGTAAGTGTAGTGGGGTTGGGACATTCATCTTGGAACATTAAGGCATGAACAGTACACCTGACGACCCAGGTACTCAGCACTGTGTCGCAATTCTCCATGAGCCCCCATGGGTCTCTCCCTGGTGGCGCTTCAGCCCATACTTGTCCACTAAAACCACAGGCGGAAACCTCACGGTTTAATGGCCGATATTGGATCGCCTAAACCACCACTCGTGCAACACTGCGGGGAACAGTGACAACTGTACAACCGGGATCGGCATTTACCTCAGGGGGGCTAAACATAAGAGACATGCTCCCCCACGGGGGTGACACTTAGCCCATCATTAATTTCTGCGCCATTGCTCATAAGCAGGTACCAGGCAAATCCTCCTTGCACGCCCCTGGAGCTGTTGGGGGTCCGTCCTAGAGCCTTGCAACCCTGGCCCCACTGGGGTTCCATACACCCACACCTATCACTATTATACCTGCTACCTCGTTGGGACCTACAACTGAATACAGTCCCCATAGTTGTATGAGCCGACAGAGACCATAAACTGAACAGCCTGCCCAGGAGAATGTCCACCAGGTCCCGGGTTGCTAACAAAGTCGGAGCCATGGTCAAATTCACCAAGGCGACGCCCAGGCCCGAATAGGAACAATCCTCACCAAGTCAAGACGGCAACGCAGCCTGCAACTGCGACCGCCCCAGACCTAACAAGTATGATGGAGTCCATGGCCAAAAATTTCACGTCCTTCCACTAGAAGCTGGACGACATAAATGCAAATGTTGCGTCACTCAAAACACAGCTTGACCACGCTGGCACTAGGATTACAGAGGCCGAAACCAGAATTGGGGCAAATGAGGATGGTATACAGGCGCTCCAGGTCACTGTGGCCTCGCTCACCCATGACATGAAAATCATCAAGACGAAATGCGACGACTTGGAATCCCGATCATGCAGGAACAACATTTGCATAATCGGGGTACCCGAGGACGTGCTTAAGGGGAAGATGGAACTAGCGACTGAGAACCCGCTCAAAGACCTGCTGGGCAACCTGGATCTGTCCCTCTTCTTCACGGTGGAGAAAGCCCAGCACCCTAAACCTGGGGACTTCCCTAGGCCCATAATTGAAAAATCTTAAGCTACCGGGACAGGGCCCACATCCTCCGCCTCGCACGAGAGAAGAAGGAATTGAGGCTGGGCTCACAGACCATCAGGATTTTACCTGACCTTTCCACAGGCGTGCAGCAGGAGAGACGCCAATTCCTTGGAGTGAAGAAAATGCTAAGGGAAAGAAATGTCCAATATGCTATACTATTCCTGGCACGCCTCAAGTTCACTTTCAGGGACAAACTATTTCTTCACTGTCCCGGATGAGGCGGTGAAGTTTATAGAGGCACACATCCCACTGCCTAACCCTGCTGAGGAATTAATGGAAAACAACTGAGGAAGGAAGACAACTTACTCAAGAGATCGTACCCTTGTACCCTTTATCCTACTGGTAATGTGTTGTTAGTGGCATAAGCAAATGTTAACCACCCTTCATTTCTTGCATTATGTGGTGGTATGCGCTCTGTTTCATTGTTCTGCTTTTGAGTTCCACTATCCTACTTGCAATGAGTTGATAATGTTATCAGAAATATTAACCGCCCATTATATGTAAAAATATCTGGTGCTTCACCACGGTTCCTAAGGTATTGGTAGTGTGGCAGCAGCGCACCCCTCTGAGGCTGCAATGGTCGTCTTGGAGGTTCTGTTCGGCCCGTGACACGGGTGGGCCAAGTTGGGGGCGGCTCACCGT
The DNA here is from genome assembly GCF_040938575.1 of Ambystoma mexicanum. Taxonomy (NCBI): domain Eukaryota; kingdom Metazoa; phylum Chordata; class Amphibia; order Caudata; family Ambystomatidae; genus Ambystoma; species Ambystoma mexicanum. Next base: position 379,434,708 of record NC_090937.1, on the reverse strand, counting down.
TAATTGTTCTAAGGGAGGGGGAATTTACACTGCTTGTGGGGAAGGGGCAGTGAGGGAGGGGGTGGACACGTTGGGGAATGTTATATCAAAAATGCAGAGGCGGAGTGGCATTGCACATATCAGGTGAGCAATATGGTGACACTGCTGACACAATACCTTATACACAGAGGCGTGATAGCTGGGATGTCCCCTGAAAATATGATATGGCTACACGACTAATGTCGTGGAATGTGTGCGGGATAGGTAATTTCTCGAAGGCCCATAGGATCATTGCATATGCCCAAAGACATGGAGTGAAGATACTCCTTTTGCAGGAAACCCAGGCCTAGCACCCTCCTGGGGATCAAACAGATTCTACATGGCCTACTCCACACAGGCTAGGGGAGTGATGACGCTAATTCATAAGTCGGTTAAATTTATACTGAAAAAGAGCTATATAGACTCTGAGGGCAGATACATTATCCTGCATTCTACAATAACGAACGGGGAGTACTTGGTTGTGAAAACGTATGGACCCAATGTGGATACTCCCCAGTTCTTTGACACTGTAGCTTCTATACTCATGGGATATGTTGGGGTGCATATCATATGTAGAGGGTACATGAATTTGATACTAGATAATGATCTTGATAGAACAGGAGCTGCACCTAGGAACCTTTCATAAGCAGCTTGGAGATTACATTTGCACAGGACATCACTTGGTTTGTGGGACACTTGGAGAGGCCTTAATCCCTGGGAGCGGGAGTACACGTACTATTTGTCGGTGCATGATAGCTCGTCTAGGATAGACCTTTTTTTAACATCAGGCGATCTAACTGGCAAAGTCAAAAATGCTCAGATACTTACTCGTACATTATCGGACCATGCCCCAGTGACATTGTCCATGGTGCTGGGATCATCTCCGTCCGCCCGCACCGCTTGGCGCTTTAAGTTGGCAGCTCTATTGGATATAGTATTCGAAGCTGAGATCTGCTCTAATATTGAGACCTTTTTTGAATGCAATACACAACACGATACGACAGCGGGGGCGCGCTGGGAAGCCTTTAAGGTGTACATTAGGGGCATGTCTATCTCAAGAGAGGCGGGAATACTAAAAGTAATCAGAAATGACCTTCACCGCTCTGAGGCCAAACTTAAAGACCTGGAACAAGAATGTGCAACGGCAGCTACCCCTACCAAACTAGCGCAAATAAGGGAGAAACTGGAGGTTTTTGAGTCCTACGTCCTGCGAGAAATACGCTACTTCACTCGCCCACGGGCAGCGAGGAAATATGGGGAAGGCGAAAGACCGGGTAGAACACTGGCTAGATTGGTCCGGACGGAGGGGGGGTCAGTCTCAGATAGAATTTATCAGTAATGCACAGGGCGCCTTGCAATGGACGGACAGCAGATACTTGAGGTCTTCTCCAAGTTCTACACTGATTTGTACACACCATGCCAATCACACAATATACACGACATACAAGAGTTACTTGATCATATCCCTATGACGCACATTACCCAATCGACCAGGGATCAGGTCGATACCCCGATCACACTGGATAAAATAGTCAGGGCCTTAACTGATCTACCGAAGGGTAAGGCCCCTGGGCCGGATGGACTCACTTCGGAATTCTATCAGGAGCACATAGCGCTCCTTGCACCAAAAACTGCTGGAAGTTTGAGCCGAATCACTTCGCGAATCCACTCTCGCTCCTTCTCTACGAGAAGCAATCATAACTGTCCTTCTAAAACCTGGCAAGCCTAGCAACGAATGTGGATCCTACAGGCCGCTGTCACTCATGAATATAGACACAAAGATATTTGCCAAAACAATAGCGAACAGATTTCTGCCAATCATGATACATCTGGTACATGAGGACCAAGGTGGTTTTGTTCCTGGGCGATCGACAGCTCTTAACATCAGAAGGCTCTTTAATGTGATGTCCAGGATTGATCAAAATGTAGAGGCTGTAGCGGTCACGCTGAACGCCCAAAAGGCCTTTGACAAGGTCTCATGGCAGTATATGTGGGAAGTCCTGGGGAAAATGGGTATGGGTCCGAATATGATTAACTATATCAAACTATTGTACACAACCCCCACAGCGAGAGTCCTGGTTAACTCCCTAACCTCAACATCCTTCGCACTATTCAGGGGCACCCGCCAGGGTTGCCCGTTCTCCCCCATCTTTTTCGCGCTGGTCATTGAACCAATGGTAGATTATATTGGAGCGCAGCATGCTCGCAGGGAAATACGCCTAAAAGATACCCCTGAGATAATATCGCTATAAGCGGGCGACGTGTTGTTATACATCAAGAACCCAACCACAAATCTGGACTCCATTTTAAGGGGTGTAACTGGAATAGGCACCTTCTCCGGCTTCACGATCAACTACTCCAAATCTGAGATCCTTCCGCTCACCACAATAACTCAACAACCCACATGCGAGTACCCCCTCCGGTGGTCGCCGGGAGGGATCCGGTACCTAGGGGTCCAGGTGTCACTGTCTAAATCGACCCTGCTAATTGATCATTATGCTGCCGCGGCACAATACACCGAATTTTAAATAATGAGATGGCACTCCCTCCCGCTCTCGCTGTTTGGGAATTTGTCATTGATTAAAATGATCCTGGTCCCTAAACTTCTATAGTTTTGCGAACGTGCCGGTCTGGCCGGGAAAACAATACTTTGATAGACTACATTAAGCGTGCGCACAGTTTCTATGGCATGCCGGTGCGGTTCCCAAAAAGTGGGTACACATGACTTTATCATATGAGAGGGGGGGCTTCACCGCCCCCAATCTGATACTATATTTGGTTGCTGCACAAGCTCAACACGCCACACACTGGTACACAAATTCAGCTGCTCCACCCCATGTTAAACTGGAAAGGATTGCAGTGGCCAAAGTGAACATTATGTCACTAATCCTCCATCGCACCTACGAGGATGACTCTCCATCAGACCCCATTGCGACCACACTGCTAGCATGGGATCGACTACTACGCCCAATGTCAGAACTGCGCCCTTACTACAAATGGCTTTCTATCTGGGGATTCCCTGGGCTCGAACCCACGCAAGACAGACTCCTCTCCCAACGCTGGCAAATGCTGGGGTACCAAGCGCTGACTGATCTGTTCCCTGAGGGGAAGTTCATTACCCCACAAACATGGCGTCCTGGACATTCTGGATCGGCACTGGAAATGTTGCAATACTACTGACTCCGTGCTGCTGTCCGCACTATGGGGTCGTGCTATCCAGACGAACCCCCTGATACACTCGCATTACATTACATTGCTAATTCAAACGGTGCTCGTGGGGTGGTCTCCTCTCTATAAAATATGCAACTAGCAAAATCCCCAGATCAACCCCGTACAGCACGCAATGAATGGGCTGATGAACTTGACCTGGAGATCTCGGATGACATGTGGGAAAAATTGTGCTCTCACACAAGTAGGGTCTCCCTTAACTTTATGTTCCGCTGCATGCAATACAAACTACTGAATAGACTATACTACACCCCCTATAAACTTACCAAGTTCACCCGGAATCGAATACACACCGGCCCGAGATGCCGAGCAGAGAGAGCTGATCACATGCACATGTTTTCGTCATGCAGCGGACTCAAGGGTTTTTGGGATGAGGTCTTGCATGCTCTCTCCGAAATCATAGGTTCCACTGTAGGCCCTGACCCGTCTGGGGTGCTGTTTGGGATATGGAACAATGCCAGTGTCAAGAACATGTCTAGGTTTTTTAATGTAAGCTGTATGGTGGCCAAGCAATGTATTGTTCAGTGTTTGAAATGCTCTTCCCCCTCCACCTTTAAAATGTGGCTGAATGCACTTACCTGGACTCAGACCTGCAAGGAGGAGTACATTAACTCCTACCCGACGCAGTCTCGCCCGCCAAATGTATGGATTGCATTCTGTAGTTCCCTTATGAGGCAAACTGAAAGCGATCCGGGATCGCCCATACCTGGCGCTCCCATAGGAATGACCCAGGACACAAGGTAATGATGGAACTCTATGCTGTGTTAAAACATTCTTCAATGTATCATCTGCGCTTGTGAAATGCGAACTGTGTCTATGTTATTGAATAACGAAAGTTTTACTGATTGTCTGTGCGGTAAAAGTACGGCAATAAATACAAGTTAAAAAAAAAAGAATGGGCTCCTTAGCCGATGCATTTCGGAGTATGACTCCATCTTCAGGGCTGAGCGTTAATCAATTCACATGGAAATAGTGTCCCAGCACATATACAATGTTCACAGGTACATATGGTTTACCATCATATTTAAACAGTTTACAAAACGAAGTTCATACATACCATGGCAATCATTTGAATATTTGTGTTAAAGTGCCAGTCAGAGTAAAAGAAAAAGAAAAAGAATCAGGTAATGTTTCATATAGGTTAACTCGGGAAGATCAAAATGAAAGTAAGCATGTGCAGTACCTTGATGTGGGGACCTTCTTGATCTTAAGTTCAATATGCGTGCATTAGAACTATAAAGAGATTAGTGAGATTGTGCTAGATGACCCGAAAAGCAAGGATTACCTTGTTGCCAATTTCAAGCGATCCTAAAGTGCGGGATCTGTGGAAGATCCAAGTAAGAAGGCGTGAGAAAATACTCACGTTATTGCATCTTGTAAATAACATCCAGTGAATTAATGACCTGCAAAAAAGCGGGTGGAAGAAATTCTGCAGAGATGGCGCGATCGAGTGCACGGCTTCTCTTTGAGTACTGATGTTGTCCCGGTAACCGCAGGTGTCGTGACGTCGCGTTGCCAAGGGGCATGGCTACGTCCCTGGCGCCTTGCGACCGGGACCTTCTGTGAGTGCACAGAACGGCCGGGAAGGCGGGACTAGGGCGGTACTAAATTTCATCTCACGTTATATCATCAAGTAAATGAAACCACTGACCTGCCCAAAGAAGGTGTAAAAAGTTCTGCAGAGATGGTGCTGTGCATGGCCTCTCTTTGTGTGCTAATATTGTCCCGGTAACCGTGGGCGTCGTGATTTCGCGTTGCCAAGGGGCATAGCTACGTCACTGGCGCCTTGCGTCCGGGACCTTCTGTGAGTGCACAGAACGGCCGGGAAGGCGGGACTAAATTTCATCTCACGTTATATTATCAAGTAAATGAAACCACTGACCTGCCCAAAGAAGGTGTAAAAAGTTCTGCAGAGGTGGTGCTGTGCATGGCCTCTCTTTGTGTGCTAATATTGTCCCGGTAACCGTGGGCGTCGTGATTTCGCGTTGCCAAGGGTTGTGGCCAGGTCACTGGCGCCTCGCGTCTCAGTCCTTCTGTGAGTGCCGGGAAGGTGGGACTTGGGCAGAACTAAATTTAAGCGAATAGATAATGGGATAATATGTGCATGGAAACCATGTATGTAAAGGGAAACCAACAGATCCCCAAACAGGATAAACATAAGGAATTGTAAAAGATCATTCTAAACACGATCGGGCTAACAGGTAGAAAATACCCTGCAGTAGATAAAGTAAAAAGTAAAGCACCACTCTGCACCATACAGTGCAGGGATTGCAATACACAAGAGGCAATAGTAAATGTACAACACTGTTATGCATATACATTTCTGAAGAATACACAGTTGATAACAGTTCTATGCATATGCAGTTCTACAGAATAACAGTTAACAGTCAGAGGGGGTGCATATATCCAAATGGAGTCAGATGTAGCATAGATAGTGTATCTCTTCATTAATTCCATTTGGTGTAAGTGTTCGAGGCGATCGATCCAATAGGTTTCTATCTTATCTAGTTTCATGTTCATATTCTCATGTGGATTTGATCTCGTCACAGTTTCCAAAATTTGAAATCTAATTTGTGATATATTATGCCTTTTTTCAAGCCAATGTCTTGCAACCGCAGAATTGGGGTTTTGATTCCTAATGCAGGACCTATGTTAATTCCACTTGAGTTCGGCTGAACGTTTCGACTGACCAATGTAGTAGAGTCCACATGGGCATTTAATGGAAAAAATAATGTTTGAGGTATCACAAGTAGCATAGTTCTTCAATTACATTTTCTTTCCTGTACGTGGGTGATTGATGTCGTCTCCTTTGGTAACAAATCCACAATTGCAACAGTGTAGGCAGTGAAATGTACCAGTACGTGTCGTTGTTTGTACTTGAGTCGTTGGTCTGGTGGAGACCAATTTGTCTCTCAAATTCCTGCTCCTCTGATATGCAAACACTGGAAATTCCTTGAAAAGATGTTCGATCCTAAGGTCACAAGTTAGGGTCCTCCAGTTTTTCTTAATGATGTTCTTTATTCTATTACTCTGAATAGAAAATGTCGATACTTACACAAGAGGAGGTGCCCATTTTGTCTTGTTCTACTCTGTAAGTAGGGTGTTATGTTCTATATGATCAATCTTGGTGGTGGCTTCTTCTACTTCTTTTGTTTTATACCCATGGGCAATTCATTTCTTCCCCATTTTAGTAAGTTACTGTGTGTAGTCTTCTGGGTCACTTACAATGCGTTTGACACACAACATTTGGGTGAATGGTAAGTTTCTTATGAGGCTAGGTTGATGGAAACTCAATCTGTGTAAAAGGTTTGTACAGAAACTTCGGGCTGAAGCCGAAGTGCTTCAATGTTTCTTCTATGTATCCCCAGTCAAGAATGTCGAAAGCTTTGTGTGCGTCGAATGACAGGACAGCCATACCTGCCCCCCATTCTGTTAGCTGATTCGATGACATCTAGGGTGCGCCTGGTGTTATCCAGAGTGTTGAGGCCTGTGTTAAATCCCGTCTGGTCCGGGTGGATCATATCTGGGAGGATTCCCGCTACCCTGTGTGCAGTAGTTTTGAGAAGATTTCCGCGTCGACGTTCATCAGCGTGATGGGCCTATATGACAAACAGAGTTCTGGGTTCTTCCCAGGCTTCAGTATCAATACTGTGAGGGATTCCTCCATTGAGGAGGCGGTGCTGCCTGTCGATAGAAAGGTTTTATACAGAGATGCCAGGTGGGAAGCCAAGATATGGACGTATTTTTATGTTCCTGTGGTGTTCTGTAATGATTTCCAGCTTTTCCGCTTCCGTGCAGCAGGGCTTGCCGCTTTGGTCTTGGAGGACCAGAATGTTGTTCCTGGGGTGCAGTTTCTTAAGTTTATGCACTAGTAGTCGATTGGCCTGGTTGCTGTTGAGATAATAGTATTGCTTTGTGTACGCTAGGGCCTTGGCCGTTCAATCTGCCAGGTGCATTTCGAGGGCTGCTTTAGCTTTTTTGAGGTCTCTCCCAGCTTTCGCCGTCTGGCGTTCTTTGAAGCTCGCCTCCCGTTCCGCAACCTCTTCCTCTAGTTTGGAGAGCTGGAGTTGGTGTCAGCGTTTGTGTGCTGCTGTGCAGTCGATAGCTATTCCCCGGATCACCGGCTTCATAGCATCCAAGACCATGGCCTCGGAGGTGCCCTTTGCTGCGTTTTCCTCAAAGCAGTTTGTAAGGGAGTCCGATAGTTCAGTGTTACGCTCACCTGGACCCCACAGGGGTGTCGATCGGACCCGGACAGCTGCGGTCTCCTTCAACGTGATGCATAGTGCAGAGATGACTGTCTGGACTGGCCCGCCTAGTCTTGTCTGCTGGACCCGAAGAAGTATTTTCCTGCAAGTGGAGACAGGGATTAACCACCTGTGGGTTTTAGTGATGGCCTCCCAACTGTTCTCGCTCTCCCCCACTAATCACCTCCGATATCCCCTTAGCAACCTCACCTTATGTTCGTAAAAGATGAGCTCTCCATCCTGCGTGTCTTGCAGGGGCGCGTAGATACCAGTTACTTCACTGGTTTGAAGGCGTTGGGAGAGTTCCGGTAAGTATTGACTCTGAAGTCCCTGGCGGGATTGGTAAGTATCAAGTTCAAAGAGTTCAATGTGCCCGATGTTCATTCTTGTCCCCTTCCTTCCTTATGTTGCTACTGAGTTCGTGAGAAGAAGGTCTCGTAGCTGCTGCTGGCGTTCAGGTAAGAGTCTGTGTTACCAACGCTGTCCGGTAACTATTGCATGCGTTAACGTGTTGTTTTTCTCCCTCTTTACAGATGCGGCATATGAAAATGTGGAGAGTTATGGAATAATGCCGCCGGTGATAAATCAGGTAAGTCTATAGTGGTAAGAGGTTGTATTTGTTGATTCCCTTGGCTCACCTTGTTTTTTCTTGTGTCCCCTGGGTGCCGGATTACAGCGAAGAAATGATGGAGACAGTGCCAGATCGAAAGATGCTGTGAGAACTGGTGAGTATGGCGCCGTGCTGAAGCTGGCGAAGCGACGCGTGCAGGACTGATGTACTTTCCAGGTCCGGAGATGAAATGGTTCCGGAATTAGGTGAGGAATTTGAAATGCGTTAGTTTTCTAACCTTGTCCTTTTCTTCTTCTTTATTCTAGGAGCTCCGGCGGGCGTGGCAGAATACTGGATGCTGGCTGCAGGCCCGAGGGCGTGGCAGAAGACTGGATGCATGTACGGTGAGCGTCACGCTGCTGGATGCAGAATAACGCGAAGCATGTGTTGCTGTTCGGGTGTGGTTTAAATAGCCTCCAAAGTAGTTCCAGGTAAGAAGTTCCCTAGAGCCATGCCCAAGTAAAAAATAGTCCCTGTAACAAAATAGTCCCATCCAGGCCTCATGTAGGCTTGGACTCTTTTGCAGCATGGTCTGCATCAGGTAAGTAAAGTCTATGAGCCTGGCGCCTGTCGCAACCAGGACTGATTTCTATGATGAGCCTGGCGCCTAAGGCCGGGGCTGCTGAGGTTTAAACAAATGTATGGATGCCTGCTCCCGGAGCTGAGGGCCTTGGTCCTGATGCCCGGGGGTAGGTATCATGACACACGGCTGGATGCCACGTCTGACAGGATGTAATCCTGTAATTTCCATGACCTCTGCGGGAGGGGCCAGTAGGCCTTCTGTGTGTAGTCGGGCTATTACTGGTTCCAGTGTACCGTCAGACCGATGTGTATGTCCTCAATGCATGGGAATAGAACGCTGGACATCAGCAGTAGAAATATTCTCAAAAATCCCCCGTGGACGTGCAAGAAAAATATGTAATCTCAGGCTTTTGTATTAGCTAGTCTCTATGCATCAATTGTTCCGGTTTCCCTTAGGAACTCTGCCATCCCCAAGGCTCGGGCGAAGTCGGACCTGGTCGGCAGCAGGGTTTTATCGATGCTGGGATCCGGGGTGAGATTGAAGTCTCCTCCGATCAGCAGTCGGCCTTCGGTGAAGGTGGTTTCCGTTGGGAGGACAGTGCATAAGAAGCAGTCCTGGGCATCGTTAAGGCAATATATTGCTGCAATAGTGATTGGGAGTTCGATTAGTAGTCCTTTGAGCAGTAGGTATCTCCCCGCTGGGTCGCATTTGATGATAACATTCATTAGGGGGACCTGGCAGCTGAGTAGTATGGCAACGCTGCATTTCTTCTGGCCTGAGGAGGCAAAGAACCGCCTGGGGTAGCGTTGAAATCTGATTCATTTCTCATCGGAGGACAGCAGATGTGTCTCTTGCATGCACACGATGTTTGCTGCGAGTTGGGCTAGTCGGTGTTCGACCAATTTACATTTTCTTGGCGAGTTCAGCCCTTGGACATTCCATTTGATCATGGTAAGATCCGTAACGTTGTCCGTCATCTGGGTAGGCCATGTTTGTAGACTCCTTTAGTTGCCCTTTCCAGCAAGCCGTTGTAGGTCCAGCGTGGTTGTTGGTCGATTTGCTCCTCATTGAAATTGCCCGATTAACTTCCCATTCCCCCACCATTAAAACAAAACCAGGTTGTCAGGGCCAGCCTTCAACCAACAGGGCATCCGGCTGGACTAACGCACCCAATTTATGCAGAGACAACTATTCCTCTTCTGCTGATCGGTGAAATGTGGGCATCTAGTGAACCTGTATTGCGGGTCTCAAGCTGAAGAGCCCCCTGACATGTTGGCTGAGCATATGGGTTTGGTTCCGTTCTGTCAATCTTTGCTGTACCGCTTGCCCTTAGATGAGGGGCCTCTGATCCTGCGGCATCTCTCCGTTCGGGTCCAGGAATGTTTGGGATCCTGTGAAGCGGCTTGTCTGGAGGGCGAGTCTCTGTGGGGGTCCCCTTCCTCTGGGTTCAGCTGTTTCTCGGCTTCTAAGTTGCGTATGTGGCGGGGGTTGCCTTCCCAGGTGAAGGTCAGGGATGTAGGGTATCCCCAGCGATAAGGGATCTTCTTTTCTCTGAGCCACTCCGTGACCGGTCTCAGGACCTTCCTTTTCATTAGCGTGATGGCCGCAAGGTCCTGATATAGGGAGATGGAGGCGTCTCTGAAGAGTATGCAGGGGGGAGCTCCTAGCTTCTTACATTATTTCTTCTTTCACTTTGTAATAGTGTATCCTTGCTAGAACGTCGGGCGGGGTAGACGTGTTCAATCTTGTTCTGTGAACTCTACCGAGCACCAGGGGTGGGTGGGGATGGGAGTCGTCTGGTAACATCAGAATGAAGCGGAAGAGGTCATTAACATATTGCTCCAAGTCTGCGTCTAGTAGAGCAGTCGGAATCCCTCTCAGACAGATGTTATTGCGCCGGGAGCGATTCTCTACGTCCTGCTGCTTGAGCTCGAGGGCTTCCCATCTGGCTTCCAGTGCTGTAAGTCTGCCCGTGCCCATGTCAATCTCATAGCTGTGTTTGCAGGTCTCCTCTTCCGCTGTTCTCACCTCCATCTCCTGAACTCGCTTGTCTAGAACTGATCTTGCTCGTGACCTCCTCTGTCCCCTTCTGATACTCCTTTGTGATAGCTGATAGTAGTTCCTGTATATCAGATTTCGTAACCACCTGCGTCGAGGATCCAGGGTCCGTTTCAGTGCAGGTTTCTATAGCTATAGCTTCAGTGGCTTCAGTGCGGTCCCCCCTTTTGGACCTCTCCGTGGCTGGCGTCTACAGTAGCACAGCAATCTCTGTCTGTTTGGTTGTTTTTAGGTGCTTCGCCATTTTGAGCGAGATGCTTACGACCTGGTCAGGCAAATCAGGGGCCCTCTGTATTACCGGGGCCAAAGACCAGCTGTGTGAGACGGACCTCAGAGGTGGGCGATCTCACTATTGGGCACCTGGGGTGGGCTTGCCAAACCTTCACTTGTGTGCCCCCTTGTCTTAATGTTCAGAGTTTTTCGCCTAAGCCCCTGTATAGAGGGCACTGTTGCTGAAAGGGTTTTATAACCCTTTAGCGAGACTGGTTCCGTCTGTGTGCCGTCAGCACCTTCGTGATGCAGAGGACATGCTGCGCTGCTTTGCGCGTGGGCTATTTGTGGGTCAGGCCAGCGGGCCCATAGGTATGCTGCCGTAGCCCTTATCAGGCGGGGGCTCAGTTGTAGAGCAAGTGCTGAAGGAGCCGGGGCAGGGCAGGAGGAGCAGATTGCTGCGATCACTCCCAGGACGTTGTTGAGAAAGTCTTTAATATCTCTCAACCCAACCCTAGGCTAGCGTGGTTGTTGAGTCACAGGCCTGGCTGCAGTTGAGATGCCGCAAGGTTGCGGGGGCAGAGGGCTGTGGCTGTAGGCGGTTGGTTTCCCCCAGCTGCAAAGCGTCCTTGGGAAGCAGGGGTCCCATGTGGTAGAGCCCTCCAGGCTATCGACCACGGTAAGGGGTGCAAGGAGCGACCGCTGGCCCGTACAGCAAATGCCACCTTACCTCTGACGATGTACTCAAGGGAAGGATGTGAGGCGTGTGCTGGAGACTGCTGCGGAGTCCAGAGGCTGCTGTAGGGGCATGGGGGGTGGCTCCAGCTGGCTCCCCGGGCTGCAGATGAGTGCGCAGAGATGGCCCAGATTCACGCCAAGTCCGGGGGCTCTGGGAGCGCAGGAGGGCCTCCAAAATGTGTAGAAGAGTGGATCTTGGGAGAAGAGGTTACGGTAGTCCTGACTGATGCAGGTAGCGAGGTACCTGTTGCCGTTGGTCTCGACCCGCTCCGATCAAGGGTCAGTTGGGCTAGCAGTAGCTGTTCCAGGGCCATCAGAGAGGTGGATCGGAGCAGAGCGGAGCTCCGCTGCTGCGTTGCCTCCGCCCTTGGTCAGCCTCGGTACGAGCTGCACCCGCAGTCCGGGGTGGGCACTATTGGAGAAGCTGGGAGACGGCGGGTAGATTCCTGAGCCCGTTTATGCCCAGTAGGGTCTCAGCCGGGCCACTCTGTGTGATGCTGGTGAGGTAGGGGTATGAATGCTCCCTCGGACCGGCTGCGGCTTAGCCTGCTGTGTGCGTGTAGTCCTAGGGGTGAGGCGGAGGGTGTACCTCGGGCAGGTAGCCGACCAGGCCAGCATTAATGATCAGAGCGATTTTAGCCGTGAAGCGGAGGAAAGGCACTCGGAGGCAGAGTGGAGTGAGTTTGTTAATGTGTGCTCCAGAAGCACGGGTCCACAACTGCATTTGGAGCCTCTACCACATTCAGCGCAAGACTTTGCGCGCCATTTTGCTGCGTGTTACTTCGCCCCGCGCTGTGGGTAGGCAGAAGTCAGGCAGAATGTGCCTCGGGTCGTGGGCTACCACTCAAGCTGCTTTTGTGTTTCAAGAGTGTAGTTTCACCAGCGAATTCCCGTTGGATGCGTGGCACCAATCGGGAGCGCTTACGGAGCCGATCCGACAGCCATGGCTCCAAGCCACGCCCCTAACACTTTAAGTTTTAACTTCCTAACTAAGCGGCATAGTTCAACCTTGGTGTCAAATAGGGTACTACTAAAGGTAGACACACAACTGAGACCTTTCTGCAAAGTTTCTCTTTCTGGTTCAGTGAGAACCCTACTCGATATGTTGATAACTAGGTTTTCTTTTGTTCTCTCTCGGATTCGTCCTTCCCTTTGGTTTCCTCTTCCCCCTCCTTCTTTTTGTCTTGCTCCTAAAAAAGGCACAGGTTGCGGAAGCAGCTGCATCTGCTCTTCTATTATCTCCACTTAGAGTAGGTGATGTGCCTTGTCGATCCGTTGGTTCTCTCGTTGGTTCAGATTCAGAACTGGATGTGTTGCTACAGTTGTCTTGGTGAGGTTTCCTTTGTGGTGGTCTGTATTTATCCATCCATGTATAGACTTCCTCGTTCAGGTAGTCGTAGGTATCTCTCTTGAACTTTCTTAATTTCTTAACTTCCAATTCTGTCTTATAACTTTCTGCCTGTTAGCCCGATCGTGGTTAGAATTATCTTTTACTATTCCTTATGTCTATGCTGTTTGGGGATCTGTTGGTTTCCATTTACATGGATTACATGCACGTATTACCACATTATTTATTTGCTTAAATTTAGTTCCGCCCAAGTCCTGCGTTCCCGGCCGTTCTGTGCACTCACAGAAGGACCGGGACACGAGGCGCCAGTGACGTAGTCACGCCCCTTGGCAACGCAACGTCACGACGCCTGCAGTTACCGGGACAACGTCAGTACACAAAGAGAGGCCGCGCACTCACGCGCGCCATCTCTGCAGAACTTCTTCCACCAGTTTCTGCAGGTCAGTGATTCACTGGATTTTTTTACGAGATGCAATAACGTGAGCATTTTCTCACACCTTCTTACTTGGATCTTCTACAGATCCAAAAGTGCTGTAAAGTGCAGGATCATTTGAAATTGGCATCAAGGTAATCCTTCCTTTTCGGGTCGTCTAGCACAATAGTTCTAATGCACGCATATTGCACTTGAAGATAAAAAGGTCCTCACATCAAGGTACTGCACATGCGTACTTTCATTTTGATCTTCCCGAGTTAACCTATATGAAACATTACTGGATTATTTTTCTTTTTCTCAGTCTAGCTCTTTTAAACAAATATTCAAATGACTGCCATGGTATGTATGAACTTCATTTTGTGAACTGTTTAAATATGATGGTAAACCATATGTACCTGTGAATCTTGTATATGTGAGTGGACACTATTTCCATGTGAATTGATTAGCGCTCAGCCCTGAAGATGAAGTTATACTCTGAAATGCATCGGCTAAGGAGCCCATTCTGATGAGGATTCTGTTTGCCTCTATTTTTGTCATTTTATCGTTACTTTTGTGCTATTTTAATTCATCTTTTCAGATATGTTTAAGCTTCGGTGAATACTACCCTTATTTCTGGACTATTGCAGCTCCATGAAGAGAGCAGAATGAGAGCGTCTGGATAACTGTGTGTCCACAGCCAGTTTTTCTTGTTACTTATCAGTCACCATGCCACAACTAAGCATGGTTTCTATTTAAAGATGTATGTGCCAACAGACGAACACAGGAGTACAATTATTAGAATTTAGATCAGAGGTGCAGACATTTAAAAAGACTCCTCTGCTTGCTAGTGGTGCTGGAACAATTTTCAGAGTAGGGGTGCTGGGCAGTCACATTGCAACACCAACATTATAAGCTTGTTATCTATGCTGGTGCTAGCGATCTGCAGAGAGCAGTAAATAAGCGAAGCGTTTTCAACTAAAGCATGTGTTCAAAGATTCCCCTCATTAAGTTTTTGAAAAAGGGACTGGTGTGTTTTAAACCACCTTTTTTTCTTATTCCAATGGGTAAAAACATGATATGGTATAGTAGTGTCTATTATAGAGAGCATGAAATCTATTGAAATGGACTCTTAGGCCCTAATTCACAGAGCGTTTTCCAATTGGGGGGCGGGGGGTTGCCATTATATAACGCTTCTGTGAATTAGGCCCTTAGTGTTGAGAATTCAACAGAAACATCGAATGAACAACTAACAAGTATTTAAAGAATGAGGAGTTAATCACTTTTTTTCAGTTTTCGATGTTCTGTTTTTAAATACAGATCTGATTAGGATCTCATATATTAATACAATATCTCCCAATTTTCAGTACTTCTTTTGATGCAATAGCATTCTGCAGTGCTCAACATGTTTTGAAACCTCTTAATTGTGTTGCAGTTATAACTCTGGATGAAAGGCAGGAATAATGTGTGGTCAGTAAAAATATAGCCCCAAAGCAGAACTTTGCAATGGGATTATGTCATTCAGAATACCTTGCTGGGACAATACCCACAAAATATTCTGCCAAGAGCATTGTGCAGTAGAACAAGTACGTAAATATCAAAGGTATCTGCCCAAATAAAGACGGTTTAACAGTACTTGGAGCATAAATCACAAAAGAGCACCACTATCACCTTAATGTTCTAAGAGTAATACTGAATTGAATGCCTTTTTTCAATGGTAAAGGTTTTATTTTAAGTATTATGGATTTTAAGGGGTAAAAACGGTGGTTGAGGGGTGACCCCCCCATAAAAGAAATGAAAAAAAATGCATTTGATGCTTTTTTTAATTGCTTTTTTTTTAGATGCTAAGGCATTCGATGCTTTGGCATTCGATGCATTCACTATAAACCGAATGTTGGCATATTCTATGGGATGCTGAACAAAACTGTACTGTAAAGCTGCATATTCTATGTAGGTTATTTAAAATAGCCAACCCCGTCAAGGTTCTTTATGAGGGATGTAATTGCTTTAGTCTAAATAATACACAGAGTTACTCGGAGCTATGCTAATAACGCCAAGACCTATTCAAAACTCTGCTCTAAAAAAAGAATCACTAATATCTGTGTTCTTGAAAATATCCAAAGTCAACTGAACCTTTTTCATTGTAATGTCATATGACTTAAGGCCACCTTCACTGGATAACAGCCACATTGTTTCAAAGTTCGAAGCATGAGCACACACAAATACACCCAGAGCTATGCTCCTGATAACAGACACTTAATTTTCTGCAAGCTTGCTCAGAGCTATTTTCTGTATATCACTCACATGCTCTAGGAGGTAATAATGTCCAAAACTCACACTCAGCGCTGCCCTTGATCCCACCTACAATAAGCCACTAAGACCTCTATTAGTTATAATGTACACAATCATTCATAGCTCTGATCTTCACAACTACCAAATGCTCTGCTACTGACAATACCTATGGTCTATATAATAAAATGAATCTAATGTTTCAAATTTGGATGGGGAACTTTAACTTGGTTGTCAAAATGTAATCACTCGTATTTGTGACGTAAGGACATTTGCTAATGCATACACTTTTTCCAGAGTTTACCCCATATGCTTCTCGTAAAATATTTGGCCAATGGGGCACTATGTTAGTTACTGGAATGGAATACCCACTGTAGGCACAGATTTAGAAGGGAGAGCTATGCAACATCACCCATGTGTTTTAAAAGCACAGACCTGTGATAACAAAAAGAAAATTATTCTGGGTGTTTATCCAGCATGCTCAGAGAAATATGCTACTCCCCTTTTATTGCAATCACATGAGAGCAAAAATAGTACAGCATCAATATACTGAAACAAAGTTATTTTCTGAATGGCTTGGATAATTGGGAAGTGTTCGCCACCATACTAGTGTGCATTAAGCCTGCTCTAGACAAAAAGGAGATTTTGGAGTCCACTGCCATCCAGTCCTTGGCCAAGATGCTGAAACTGTCAATTATTAATGAGATTGCGACTTTCCAGAGAAAGCATAACATGACCCTTTCAAGCATTGCAGCCCTACTAAGATGTGCAGCTACTGCACATGAACGGAATACCAACTCTGCTGAAAGGTGCTGGCACTGTCTAATGACAATTGTTTGTTTGTTTGTTTATTTTATTTATATAGCGCTCCAGACCCGGGAGCTAAAGGGCACTTAAGGATAGGTTACAAGGCACAGTAATAGAAATTGCAATAATACATTTGTAAGAATATGTACAATATATACAGTCAGAGGTAATTAGATATACAGTTGTGGCGTTTATGTATGTACAATATATACAATTTGTGGTAGGCTAAATCAAACTATGGTTGGTGTTTTGTTCAGTAACCATCCAATGGCAAGTTTCCTAAATAGTTGGAAGGATTTGGTCAGCTTGATGTTCAGAGGCAGTGTGTTCTAGAGTTGAGAGGCGAGGACCGTGAAGCTCGAGCCGACAGCTCTTTTGGAGGTGAATCTGGGCACTGTGAGGCATAGAGTGTTGGAGGATCTGGTGATTCTGGTGGCTGGCTTCATGGTGAATTTGCTCGTTGGGGGGGGGGGCTAGGTGGTTTAAGGCTTTGTAGGTAAGGCACAGGGTTTTTAAGTCCATTTTTTGTTGAATGGAGAGCCATTTGCAAGAGATTCTAGTGGCAGAGTTATGCTCGCACCTAGAGAAGTTTAATGCTGCCCGTAGCACATTATTTTGGAGAACCTGTAGTTTGTTGATGATGGATTGGTTGGCACCTAGGTAACGGCTGTTGCAGTAGTCTAACTTGGATTGTATGAGAGCCCTAGCCAGCGTGAGGCAGCTGGTGGTGGATAAGAAAGGTCTGCAGGCTCTAATTAGTTTCCCGGTGTAGTCGGTGGCTGAACCGATCGTGTTTACTTGTTTAGTGAGGTTAGTATTGGCGTCAAGATAAAAGCCGAGGGTTTTCACATTTTTAGTGGTGGGGATAGTGTTGCCATCGATAATGATGTTGGGGTAGTCCGGGCTAAGTTTCTGTAGGTTGTTAGGTGATCCGACAAGGAGAAGTTCGGTCTTCTCATCATTCAGGCAGAGGCCATGTGTGGCCATCCATGCCTGACTGATGGAAAAGATTTTGTTAATCCTAATGACGTCAACACTGTAGTTGCCAGAGATGGTGAGGAGTATCTGGGTGTCATCTGCGTAGTTGGTGTAGGTGACACCCAGATGGTCCAGTTTGTCAAAGAGAGGCTTTGTAAAGATGTTGTAGAGGGTGGGGGATACACAGGATCCTTGTGGGACGCCACAGGTGATTGGGATGGGGTCTGCTGCTGCCTCTAATGAAAAAACCCTCATGGTTCTGTTGGCCAGGAAGGACTGTATCCACGTGACAGCGGAGGGGGAGAAGTGGGCGGCGGAAGAGAGGTGGTTGCAGAGTATTTTATGGTCGACCAGGTCAAAGGCTGCTGAAAGGTCTAGGAGGAGTAAGATGGCAGCCTTGCCTTTGTCTTTTATGTCATCAATCTGACTTCTGAGGTCAACAAGGGCAGTTTCTGTCCCATGTTGAGGTCGAAAGCCAGATTGGCGCAATCCTAACAATTGGTTGGTCTCTAAGTAATCCTGAATTTGCAGGTAGGCAACTCTATCAAGGATTTTTAACAAGAACGGAACCGTAGTGATTGGCCTGTAGTTAGTGGGAATGGCTGGGGCTAGAGTTTGTTTTTTTAGGAGAGGGAGAACCCATGATGGTTTCAGGTTGTTGGGTACTGAGTTGGTGGAGAAGGATAGGTTGATAAGCTTGGAGATGAATGAGGATAGGTCTCTTGCTGCATCTTTGATGATCTGAACAGGGCAGCTGTCTCCTTTGCAGTTAGATGGTTTGAGGGATGTTATAATTTTTTGGACTTCTGGTATGGTTACCTTTTTGAAGTTGAAACCCGTGGTAGTGTTAGAGGTGGTAGGTGTGCTCGGGGTGGGGGGGTTACTGTTAGAAAGTTGAAGTCTCTTGGCTTCAATTTTTGTTTGCAGGCCAGTAATTTTGTTGGCCAGGGCATTTTGGATACTTGTGCACCAAGGTTTGTCTTTCATAGACATATCCGTCGTTGGGTTGGGATTTTCTAACTCCTTTAGGATGGTGAAGAGTTCTTTAGTGCAGGAGGCTGCATTGTTTATTCTGACGTTGTAGGCTTCCTTCTTGGTACGGATTATCTCCTTTTTGTAGAGGGAGGAAATGGTCATGAGATTGGATTTATTTTCCGCTGATGGAGTTGTTTTCCATAGGGTTTCCATCTTGGCTTTCTGTTTTCTAAGTGATTTAAGTTCAGGTGTGTACCAAGAGTTCAGATGAGCTCTAGGTTTGCCGTTGCGTAGCTTTAGTGGGGCAACAGTGTCAACGGCTTTGGCCATGGCGTCATTATAGGTGCTGACTAGTAGGTTGAGGTCAGTGGTGGCAGGGATCATATTTGGGATTGGGAGAACCAGTGGTGTAAGGGTTTCCACGGTAATGTTGCGCTTGTTTCTGGTCAGACAGGCTGGTGCAAGGGGGCGCTGTTTGGGGTTCTGGTTGTTAATGCTAATGTCAAATGATATGAGGAAGTGGTCTGTCCATAAGAGAGGTTTGGGGGCTTTGCAGGTAATATTGCAATTGTGGGCAACAAGCCAGTCGATGGTTCTGCCTTTCTGATGAGTGGGTAGAGTAATGAGTTGAGTAAAGTCATGTTCAGAAACGGCAGTAGCAAGGGAGGACGCTGACGTGTCGCTGGGGTCGTTGTACCCCAGATTGAAATCGCCTAAGATGATTTTTTGTGAGTGAGGCTTGGAATTCTCGGCTATGAGAGATGTGATGTCTTCCTCAAAGGTACCTGTGGGACCCAGGGGTCTATATATTAGTTCCAAAGTGATACTACTCTGCGGGGTGGTTTGTATTTTAATGGTGAGGTGCTCGCATGATTTAAGTGGAATGGAGGTAGCAGATCTGATATCGAGTGAGGATTTAAATATAATAGCTATACCTCCTCTGCAAGCATTAGGTCTGTCAGCCCTGTCGGGCCAATTACAGCTGGTGTAATGCTGAGACGCTCCATTACCGTCTCATAAAAAGACTAAAATGCACATTGAAAAATGCAGAACATTCTTATAAAGAACAGTCGGATAGCACAACATTTGAGCCCCCCCCTCCCTGCGAGCCAACAAAGCATAGGCCGCGCCATACACCAGGCCAGCCTGGTCCACCACGCATGCGTAATGCCCATGATGACCATGCTGCTGCGGGGGAATGCCACGCACTGCACTAGGTGAAAGATGCAAGTATATTTTGAATCAAAGCGTAAACCTTTCACCTAGCATAGTAAAAAGGGGACGGGGCCTGGCACCAGGCACCCAAATGCACCAGCCCCAGTGGCAGCTGGTACATTATTTAATTGGGGGGTGTAGGGGCTAAATATTTGCCACAAATGATTGCCCCAAAATTATTTTTGTTTTTTTTACTAATGAGTTAAAATGGTGCATTATACATCACTCTTTTTGTGAAACATTTGGTAAAAAGACAGACAATTTGCTATCGGTTTTGAAGAGTAACTGATGAAAAAATCCAATAGATGCAAGTCAACAACAGTGCAAGGGGCATTACCGCACTCACTTTCATGATGCCTTTTTCCACAATATATTCCAGTATAAAAACATTTTCATGCTGGCTGTGCCCATATTTTTTCATGCTGGCTGCACCACTATATGGCAATATTCCCATATAACAACATACTCACGTTTGCACATAATGCCAATATTAATACTATAAGAAAACATGTCCAAGTTGTCTCTGCCAATGTATGTCAGGACCCCCACATAGGAATATACTCATGTTGGTTTTGCCATTAAAGGTTCCCCGCCACAATATGAAAACATGTCCAAACTAGCTGATCCAATGTAGGCCGGTCTAGACACATATTAATGCGTATATATTTGCTTTATCAAAGATGCACAGTAAAAAATGGCATGCCATAGTGTGATGAATCAGAGCTGATTTACAAAGAAAACCTGGCCTGGGACACCTCTCATGTGACCCGGAAAAGGCAGACGCTTCCTGATCCCAACACTGGGGGTTGTGCTCTGTGAGAGGATCACATAGGGGGTGGGGAGCAGGTCAGGACAAATGGGAAAACCACTTCAACAAATTTCCCTGAGACCCAACAAAACTAATGACTTAGTGTAAGATTGAAATTGTGGGAAAAGGTGACTTGAACATTGTGGATTTCAAGTCCCATAATGCTAAATGTACTGGGACGAAGAAGAGGAATGCAGCGGCCCTAGATTGCAAGTTGCAGCTTAATAGGGTTAATGACCCACACCTGAGGGAAACTGGGAGGCATAAAAGGCCCCCTTAGGTGCAGGCAATAGAGAAGAGTATTAATTAAAGGTGGAGTGGTTGCAGTATCTCCACATTGCAGTTGCAGCTGAAGGAGAGTAGAGACGCCAGAATCGCCATGGTTTGCAGTACGGATGCCGGTTCCGAGAGGGTCTCTTCCTTCAGAGACCTGAGGTGCAGAGATTGTGCAGCAGGAAGCGTTATTTGTACAAGCTTTCTCCCTGAAGATCATGGTTGCAGCCAGAAGCGTTATTTTTACAAACTTGCCCCCTGAAGATCATGGTTGCATAGGTAGTGCTGCGGGAAGCGTGAAGCTAAGAAGATGTCCCCCAAACAAGGCAAACTCTGGTGGCAGGCGAGCAACAGAGAGCCTTTGAAGCATAGAATGCTCCTGTTTTGCTCAGCGCGGGCCAAGAAAAACCAAGCAAGGCTGTTTTCCATGCCGCCCAGCGCAGGACAACCCGGGAACCCGAAGGCAGAGAGGCGAGTGGATGTGCACCTCAAACCCGGTGAGTTCACTTGAGTGTTGTGACCCCAGAGCGCTCCGTAACCGCCAGCTGGCCCGAAATGGGTATTTTAAATATCGAACTAATGGAAAAAGAGCAAAGTGGCAGAAACCAAAGTATGAAGTATGTAGAACTGATGTAAAGCAGAAAGATAATTATTTTGCATACCAAACAAACACAAAGTGGAGAAAGTGGCAGTATTTTATTTTTTTAAACCTTTATTTTTGCATTTTACAAGAACATACACGACTGCCCAACTGTGGGCTAGTAAACTTCCACCAAATACATTCTCCCCACCCTCTCCCCCACCCACTAATGTGCATGGCGTAGCCTTTGTCACTTCTACTCTCTGTTTGTGCTGGTTCCTATTCGTCCTGGTTATTTGATTGTGTTGGGGTTGACGGAATGAGGAGGTTCCGCCTTGGAGAGCAGATATGACACGTATGGTCCCCAAAGGTCCGGAGGTCTCGCATGTAGAGGCAGTGATTTTATTAATTCTGATTCCACCTCCTGGCAATAGAGAATGTCCTTCTGCCAAATTGTTAGCGTGGGGGTCGGGCCTCGGGCCCATGACATGCTATTCTTCTGCGTGCTAGTACTAGTAAGACGTTTGCCAATTTCCTCGTTGGAGGCGAAAGGTGTTTCGTCATCCCTAGTAATGCTACTGTAGGAATGGGCCTCAGTTCTTCTCCTATTATTGCTTCAGTCTCTCGGAGTACACTTGACCAGAACTGGGCCACTGTTGGGCAGCTCCAGGCGAGATGTAGGAAATCAGCCGCTGGCGATCCGCATCTGTCACATATGGATTCTGTCTCCAGGTGATGCATGCTTTTTTTCACTTGCGTGTAATATGTTTGATGCAAATAATTAAAATGGATTTGCTTGAAGCGTGAATTCAGTGCCACTTTTTGCGTCTGTTGTAGTATGTACTCCCACTCTTTGTCTGGGATGGGAGATTGTAGGGCTTTTTCCCACCTCTCTTTTATTCTTGGGTTTACTGGCACTGTGTCCGTCAGGAGAGATTTATATATTGTTGAAACCAGCTTTCCCTCCCCCTGCGCCTGTATCTTGGACGAATAGGTCTCCCATTTTACTTATTTTAGTTTTGTCTGCCCACTGGAGGAACACTTTTTCTGCAGTGAGGGGTATCCCTGGTATGACTTTAATGGGCAGGAGAGGAGAGTATCTGATTTGCACGTTGTACTTTTGGGCTATCTTCCTTCAAATTGCATAAGTGGACTGTACTATATTCAGTGTGGCATGGGGCACTGATTGCTGACTTATGACCACTGCTCTTAGTAAATTTGGTGAGGCCAGGGCTCATTCGATTTGGACATGTGGTCTAATGAACTAGGTAGAGTACCAATAGCTCAGGAACTGTGCTTGGGCCGCCCAGTAATATCCCTCCAGATCGGGGAGTGCAAGGCCACCTTTGGCCACCGGTAGCGTGAGAGATGTGTAGCCACCCTCGCCGGTTTACCCGGCCAAATCAACTCCAGCACCAGACTCCTCACATTCCCCAGGAAGTGTTGTGGCAACAGAATCGGTATGTTAGAGAACGGATATAAAAATTTGGGGAGAAGTACCATTTTCACCAGTGACGCCCTCCCCCATAGGGTTAGTGGGAGCGATTGCCATCTATTCACTTTTTCCTGTAGCGTTTTAGTACGATTCCATAATTATCTCTGAAAATATCGTGGTAGTTCAGGGACATTAGGATTCCCAGGTACCGTACGCAGGCGTTCTCCCACTTAAAGTTGTAATCGTCTGCACATTTTCTGGTGTTGGTAGTCAGTGGGAAGATGATCGATTTGGAGTGATTGATTTTTAAACCGGAAACTAGACCAAATTTTACTATTTCATGCATGATGGGATTTAGATTTTCACTGGAGTTTTGGACGAAAAGCACTACGTCGTCAGCGTAGAGGGATATTATCAATTTGTGGGGCCCTATGCTGAGCCCTCTTTGAAGTTGCTGACCACGTAGGCTTGACGCCAGAGGATCCATTATTAATGCAAAAATTAAAGCGTATAGTGGGCATCCCTGTGTGGTTCCACGTTCTAATTTTATGCTTGTGTACTTTGTTGTCCCTAGAGTGATAGTCGATTGAGGTTGATTATATAGAAGGGAGACCAGTTTAATAAATTGGTTCCCAAGTCCGAGTTGCCTTAGTACTGTGAACAGGAAGTGCCATTCGACAAAGTCGAAGGCCTTACCTGCGTCTAATAGCACTGCGATCGCCTGGTGATCGGGATCAAGTGCTGCCATTACCCCGAACATTCTCCTTATGCCGAATGTTTTGTTGCAACCGGGCACAAAGCCTGCCTGGTCAGCAAGTACCAGCGTTGGCATTAGGGGAAGCAACCTGTTGGATAAAATCTTGGCTAGGATTTTATTGTCGAGGTTTATTAATGAAATTGGCCTGTAGGACGTACATTCTACGGGGGGTTTGTCTTTTTTGTGTAGGCGAATTACGTTGGCTTCTCTTAGTGTTTGGGGGAGAATTCCGGACTCGTCGCTTCTTCGTAGACTTTTAGGAGGATGGGGGCTAAGATATGGGCAAAGGTTTTATAAAATTCTCCTATTAGCCCATCAGGCCTGGGAGCTTTGGTGTTGGGTAAGCTCTTTATTGCTTGTTGGATCTCCTCTAGTGCGATGGGGTCGTTTAGGGGCTCCCGGAGTTCTCTTTCCACCCAGTACAGCTCAGTGTCATTAAGGTAGTTAAGCAGGGCTTCTGTATCTGTGGGATGCCTGGCACTGTAAAGGTCTTGGTAGAAGGCGCGAAACACTTCTACTATGTCTTCCTCTCTGTGCACCAGTCTCCCCTGTGGGGAGCGGACTCTTTCTACTCGTGTTGGTTTCCTATCTGCAACAATTAAGCATGCGAGGAGGGCTCCAGGTTTTTGGCCTTCACCGTATTGGTGTATATGGTGTCCGTGCCCCAGAAATTTCAGTTCTCGTTCTGCTATTGATCTGAATTTCAGAAGTTCCTTCTTAAGTTCTGCTTGGGTTTGTGTTCCATTTGCGGTGAGCTGCTGATTTTCTAAGGACTTCAGACGATTCTTGCTAGTGGTCAGTTCACGGCGTATTAGTTTTAGTATTCCATTTTCTTTGGCTATGCACACCCTCCTTATGAAACATTTTAGTGCTTCCCAAAGCGTACATGCTGAGGTGACTGTGCCCAGGTTGGTTTCGATAAAAGAAGTGATTTTGTCTCGTAGCTCTGTTGCAAATACTTGGTCCGCCAGTGCTCCTGGTTTAAATCGCCAGTGGGGTGTTCTTGTTCTGGTGTCCGGGGGGATGCATTCCAGCGTTACTGTGGCATGGTCAGAGAAGGTTTTGGGAAGGATTTGACATTGACCCCATTGCCACTTGCGTGAGGAGAAGAGGAGATAGTCTATGCGTGAGCTCGTATTGTGGACGCTTGAGCGAAAAGTGTAGTCTCGATTCTCCCAGTTCTGGTGTCTCCAAATGTCTATTAGGTCGTATGCTTTGCAAATCTCCTGCACCTGGAGGCTGGCTTTGGACGGTTGTGCTGTTGCCGACTGTGTTTTGTCTTTTTGTGGATCAAGGTGTGTGTTTAAGTCGCCACCCCAGATTATGGTTGCATTGCCAATTTGTGCTAGGCGAGAGAGCACCCAGTCAAAGTTGGTTGCGCCGTCTGTGTTGAGGACATAGGAGGACACAAATAGCACCTCTTCCCCCGCTACGGCCCCCTGCACCAGGAGAGCTCTGCCTTCTGCATCTTTTTCTGTTTTTATCAGACGGAAGCATGTTGTTGGATGAATAAGGATCGCTACTCCTCTGGCGTATGATGAGTAGGAAGAGAAATAACGGTGGCAGCCCCAATTTCGAGCCCAAAGATGTTTGTTATGAGGTAGAAGATAGATCATTGCCACCTCCACCCTGTGGCGTTTGAGGAGTTGCAGGATCTTCCTCGTTTTGGCTGGGTGATTGCCTCCTCTAATATTCCATGTTGCTATCTTGAACTGGACTGGCGATACATTTGTTTAGAGCCCGTTGGAAACGAGCCGATTTCTAGTGACCAATGCCCATGCGGGCGGTACGCCAGGGGTGTGTGTGAGCCTTTCTTCATCGTGTAGAAGATTTGGTATGAACTTTGGGGTTGGAGGACTGAGGCGGCAATGAGGGAGGGACGGGCGGCGCGCATTCCCAACAACTCTGATGAACTTTTCCTTACATGGACAACCCCCAACTTGTCCGTTTGGAACCCCCCCAACTTGAAAACAACCTTGCTGCGCATGGGGCGCTGGTGTCCTCCCGAGATTTAAGGCTCCTTCTTCTGGATAACTTATATTGCCCTGGTGTTAGATTACGACTTAGTTTCGGCCGGCTTGATGTGTCTTCTTCATGTCGGATTTCTTCCTGCCCGTTCTCTCCTCGGCGGCCCGGGGACGTTGATTGGGGGTTTGCATCCCTGCCTATCAAGAAACAGAGTGGTCTCTTCTGGTGAGTTCAAAAATTGCATTCTCCCTTCATGTTGGATGCGCAGTTTAGCAGGGAAGAGCATTGAGTAAGCGATTTGGTTGTCGCGTAATCTGCGTTTGATGTGAGCAAAGGACCTTCTTTGGGCCAGTACTGTTGGAGAGGAGTCCGGATAGAATTGTTTGTCGTCAGCGTTGTATTGGAGGCTGCCCTTCTCTCTAGCCATTCTCAGAATTGTGTCTCTATCCTTATAGCTTAGGAGCTTGGCTATAATCGGCAAGGAGGTGCCCCAGGAATGGGCCTCGTGCTGGATCCTTTGGGCTCTCTCTACCACGAATAATTGTGATAGTTCTGTGGGTCCGAAGAGGTCCCTGCATATTTTCTCGATGTGATCCTTCATTTTGGTTTGTAATTGTTGTTCCCTGATTCCGACCACTCTTATATTGTTACGCCTGGAGCGCCCTTCGAGATCTTCATTTTTTGGTCAGTACTGCTTTCATTTGGCCTTCCAGTGTGGCTACCCTCGATGTCAGTGACGTCGCTCCATCATCTAGATCTGAGACTCTTTGTTTGACTTTATCTAGCCTATCGCTATGTTTGTCAAGGCGGTGTTGGAGTAGGTCCACCTTAGATGACAACGTGTCGATCTTGCTGTCTAGGTTGCCTATCCCAGCCTTCGGGTCCATTAGGATCTCACAAATATCCATAGGTTGGGAGTGCTCTTCCTTTGGATTTGTATGGCTTAGTGGAGATTCTGGGTGACTTTCAGGTCTGGGAGTCTTGGACGCTGGGCCTTCGTCAAAGTTGAGCTTCCTTTGTGACTTATCAGTTTTTCCCATTGTAGCGCTGTTGGAGACGCTTCTCTCACTTTGCGTTGGAGGCCGTGTTGCGTGGGGACTGGGATGATTACTCCGGAGTGTCACGTTGCGTTACTCTCTAGGTTGAATGGGGCCGTCTAGTGTTGATTTGCCAAAGGCATGTCAGATCCGCGGTCATGTGGGTTCGGTAGAATGTTGCCCTTCTAGTACTGCGGGGGGTGGGAGGGACGTGCCCGGGTGAGGTATTGCCAAGTCGAGTGCACCAGTGCGGTATCTAGGGCGGAGTAGGTGCTGTCTCAGTGAGAACTTGCGTGGGATGTGTTGGTGCTCTTCTTCGCTTTTGCGTGCGTGCGCCTTTGGGATTCCCTTATGGTCGCTGCACACTCTGATTGCGTGGTGGTTGGAGACTTTTGGGGTGCTTTGTGCAGGATTGTCTGCTTCCCAGGACATTCGGGAACATTTGGCCTAATTGAATAAACGGGAATCGAAATACCCATTAGCGCTGCACTGGCAGACATCACATCAACTTGATGAGATTAAGGATTTACGTTTTATTGGTTTAGCTCAGATATGTCCCTCTAAGAGAGGAGGCAATATGGAACTCAGACTTAGGCAATTGGAAGCAAGACTTATTTGTAAACACAGATTGGTTACTCGAGGACTCAATTTGGATCATGAATTTCATGTTTTCCTATGACTTAATCTGCAACTCAGCGCAAATTATTGTCTAAATTGGCCTTGACTAAGTATTATGTAACAATTATATTAAAAAAATGGTAAAACTGTGTTCCAATTGATGTTCTTTAATGGCTTTTAAAGTATAGTGTCAAACTGTTAAACAATGGTATATAAATACTACTGATCCACTCTACTAATGACTGCAATTATGTTAATAGGTTCATTGACTTTATACACAGTCATTTATTTCCCCCATTCAATTTTATTATTTTATTTTTTGGTTGGAAGTCCCACTGGCTCTGGGGATGCAAGCACATTACTCCTGTGTTATGTTTGGGAGGTACACTCCCCGTGATTTGATTGTTTCCACGATACCAATAGCATTAGTGATGCGGCAGGTTATACAGCCGTGGTAATTTTAGTTGATAGGGCTTTGATGTAATTGACAACACAATATTGTGCATTTAAATTGCACTGGTAATTGACCTATCTGCGGTGGGAGTTGGTCCCACCGTTTTATCTGCTTTTAGTATCCTGTTGCTAACCGTGGGGTGAGAACATGCTTTCATTGTGATGGGTTATGGTGGCCAGGACAATTCCCTAACCCAAAATGGCGGCCGCGATTAGATTGACTGTCTTCCTTGGTTCGGCGGTTCAGTTTCCTTTAATAAACACGAGACAGTGCTCACGCGTGCTCTCCCTTGAATCAGTCCGATGCTGGAAGGCTGGTGAGTAGGACGCGTGTTACTTTGACACAGTCCCTGCCTCTTAACTATGTCCAATCATTATTAATTAACAATTGCCTAATTCAGGCTTCTCTCTCCTTTCTTGTATCGGCTGGCAATTTGTGCTACGGGGATTATTTGTGCTCTACGGAATGGATTGATTGTGGTATCAATTATCTCCACCCACGGCAGCAACATGGGACTGATACAGTTACATATAATTGTTCACTTGCATTTGTAATTGGAACTCAGGTAATCTTTAATCTTTAATTACCTGAATTGGCAATTTGACATCCGTCCTTTCTATCATATACTAATAAACAGCCACATATTATATATTTTTTCTCCGTTTTAGCACTGTGATTCTTTTTTTCGTAATTTAAGCAAGTTATTGGTAAGTGTTGACCCTTGATAAACTATTGCTCAAGTACCTGTGTCTATCGCTATACTTTTGTTATACATAGAATGGTTGATTTGGTTATAAATTTCTGTCTTGCACAGCATATCCAATTGGACAAGCACTCGTGGGTAAATATTACAATTCAAATTACCATTTAGAGTATGGGCTAATTAGCCATTAATTTTATCCATGGCTGTCTAATCTCCGCACCACACTAATTCTCTTTGTCGCTTTTATTTTCTCTCCTGAACCTGGAATTACTTTCATGCCATCACTGATATGGTAACTGCTTACATGCATTTCCTTTCGCTTATGATTGTTCATTTTACTCATTGTTATGCTAACCTGCAATTAATTTATCTTATGATGCCATGCAATTTGCACAAATAAATTGGCAACAACTCCCCTCTCTCCCCCTTCTTTGTTCTAGCTGGTTTGGCCGTTATTATATGTATGTAACAATTAACTGCACATGTCATTTTTCAATCAATTGACAATGTATGTACAGCCTCAGAGTAAGAGCTTTGCTCGAAACACGTGTCAGGCTGTAGAACGGAATTAAAAATACATTACAACTGTTTTGATGTATTGTCTGTAACTTGGCGCAGTTCACTGGTTAAATTCACTCTGTTTTCTACTGAGGGTTCTTGGTCTAAGCACCCTCAAACTAACAGTTGAACGCTGCCGTCGTTACAACCCTACTAGTAGGCATTAGCGCTGGTGTTACTAGTGGCCTTTTTGACCGCCCCCCCTTTTCTGCTTCCCAGGAGGTTACTTACCGCAGGCCAAGTGAGGTCTGTGGTCTGGGTTTGCTTCTTCACCACCCCGGGGCCTGCCGGAGACAAAGCCAGCTTCAGTGTGGCGAGTTCGTATCACTAAGGCGGCTTCTCTCACATATGGCCTGTATGTCTTTAGTTGCACAGCCTGTGCCTCCGTGTGTGCCACCAGGCAGCGAGCTATGGTGCGCAGCGACCCCCCCAAGTTAGTGGGGGCTTGTTTGCAGCCAAGCGCGGCGTGCACTTGTGATCCCCGGTTATGTCCGGCGTGTGGAGGGGCGGAAACTGCCACGGGGCGGTCGGACCGCATGGCCCCTCACACCGGCCGTCCCCACCCTCCTGTTTTCGGACTGTGCCTCCCAGGCCTCCCCTGCTGTGCCGCTCACCTGCTCAAGAGCATCTCACTGCTGCGGAGTTCCAAACGAGTCTGGCGCTGCCCTCCTTTCAGCCTCGTTGGTGCCGCAGGCACTGCTGCTCTTCCCACTGTGCTTCTGCGACACTATTTCCGTGTGTCTAGTCCCGTATCTGCTGTCTGGTTTGCCGGCTGTTAGGGTCCCGCTGCAACGAAGTCCAGCCCTCACGGGGGTTTGTGTGAGCTACGGGGGGCAAGGTCCGCACCCAGCCGGCTGCACGCTCCCCCCTCTCTGCCCATTGTCTCTGCCACTCGATTACTGGATAAGGCGTGCGTTTCTTTCCGGGTCTGCGGTCTTGCCCTCCGACCAGCAGGTATCCGCTGCAGCGTGGCACCGAGCTCCAAAGGCCTGAGTGGATTGTGGAGGCGGGGCCCGCTCTGCGTCGGCCGCCTGTGTCGCGGTGGTCTGGTGCGCAGAACCATTTTTTCAAAAAAATTTGGTGGAAATGTGGGTTTAATGCTCGTTTGTTTCTTTGCCTGCACTTCAGGGTCAGTGTTCTTCAGGGATGCCGTGATGAGTCAGGATTTATTCAGGAGCTCAGCGGGAGCTCACAGAGGAGCCGCCATCTTGGTTGGCCCTTTAGCGCCCTCTCCGAGAAAGTGACAGTATAAGAACTTGGCAAGCAGTCCAGCAGAATATCATTGTGAATTTAAAGGTCAGAACACTTGTGCAAGGGGGCACTATTGCTAGAAACAAACAACCATTGCCAAAGCCAAGAAGGAAAAATTAGGAAACAAGTTGTTTGTAAACCCTATTCTCAGAGGAAGCAGCAATAGGAAAATCAATGTGTTCGGGGGAGGCGCTGCTGCGCTCGATTAAGATGGCTGCTGGCGTGTGAGGGTTCGCAGCCGAGCATCGCAGTGCTTTATATATCCTTCATTCCAGGTACAGAAGAATACGTGAGATTGCTGCCTAATCGGGGGAACTCACGCAGGACAAGTTTGCCATGTTTGGCACCCAGCTGCGGTGCCGTGACACTGTGATAGCCTTCGCCCCAGGGTGCGTGCGGCAGCCTGGGCGTCCACCCCGCCGCCATCGAGGATATTCGGCGCCTGCCTCTTTGAGGCTTCAATTACACTGCCTGGGGCTAAGCCAATCTCGGCCGCCGGCGCCAATTCAGAACCGGAGCCCAGGGCGGACAATACAGATAATGAGAGGGTCCCTCTGCCGCTCCCAACCTGCATCATCCACTCCGCCCGGAGCAGCCACTTGGCCACCGACATACCGGTCCTGCAGGCTGCAACAGCAATTATCCGCCCCAACAGTGAGTGTGCTGCTGCCTGCGCGGCAAGCCCACCTTCGGGCTGCGCCCGTGATCTTCAGTCCTCATTGTCCGCCACGGCCCGGGGTGGAGACTCATCCTGCGCACTGCGGGGGCTGCGCTATATCATCCACCAGCCGACCCCCAGGCTTTGCCAATATCGTCCACATCCTGCCATGCACACTCTCATTCCACCAGCTGCGGGCTGCAGAGCGTCAGCGGGCGACCAACGTGAAAAGTTCAGTGCGAGATCCGGTCCGTTAAACCGAGCCACATTAGCAACCTCTCTACACCACAGAGACCAGCAGATTAGTTGATCCAGGTGGGCTCAATCCCGGGACAGCCTCGGTTTTGGTATGCTGGGGTAGCAGAGAGACACGTCGCAAGTAGTTCACCCCCACCAAATAAATTACAATCCTGTTTCAGGCGCGGGGCTGCGCCAGGTGCACCACCATCCAGACATAACGCCCTACATGGTCAACTACAGGCGCGGAACTGCGATACCCTCCTCCCCTGGGACTGCCCTTACCAGACAACATTGCGCACCTACTGCTCTGTAAGGCATTTGTAGGGGCAGCAGTGATATCCATACAGTGGTATGCGAAACTACACTTCTGCCCGGATGCTCCAGACGATGCAGGTCATTACCCCCTCCAGCAGAAATCGACCACACACCTCTGCACTGTAACCAAAGGCAGAGTCTACAACATTGAAGCAGGATACTGTGCACTCTGCCCAGAACCGCCATCAGCCCTACAGTAAACCACACTCTGATACCGTTGGTCACCACGGTGCACCATAACTTTGGGAAAGACACTGGACAAGCCATCACAGCAACCCTCTCGGTTGCAAGTACTGTAGACTACCAGGCAGGTGCAGGTAGTGATACGTGCATCCCAAGTTGCGGCTCGGGAGCCGCAAGCAATAAATCCTCTGGTCATTCCATGAGACACTAGCCAATAGCAAAGGCGACCCCTTTGTGAGCCCCGGTTTTACTATAATACAATGCAAAAAAGTGCTGGGAAAAAGCAAAGTACAATCAACATGTTTGCGAAGCTGTCGCCCATGGCTGTTGGTGAGGGTTCCGGCACCGAAGGTGTACCCGGTTGCGTGGCCGAGGCATGCAAAACTAGCGAACAGCAACAGATGATGGACTATATGTGCTAGGGGTTCACTGCCTTACACACCAAGCTGGATGATATGAGCAGCACCATCAGCGTGATAAAAGCATGCATGGACAAATCTGATGCACGGGTGACATAGGTAGAGTCCAGAGTGGGCACAGCTGAGGATGAGGTCCAGGCCTTAAGAGCAGGCATTACCTCACTTGCAGGTGCCATTGATCGGCAAGAAAAACGACGATCTAGAATACAGGTCCCGGCGCAACAATCTGCAAATAATAGGAAAACCGGAAGATAATGTGGCAGGTCCTATGGAAGAATATGTGGTGCGCACTCTCATATCCCTACTAGACAACACGAAATTATTGCCACATTTCACCATTGAGCGGTCTCACCGTACGCTTACACCCAAACCCAAGCCTGTTGCTTCACCTCTCCCAATTAGAGCTTGGGTATTGAACTACCGGGACAGGGTTGCACTGCTGTGGGCAGCAAGAACCAAGAGAGAACTATTAATGGGCTCCAATAGGATCCACCTGTACCCGGATTTTTCAGTATCGGTGCAAAAGGAACATAAGACCTTCATGGCCACCAAGAAGAGTCTCCAAGACCATAATATGAAGAACGCCAGGCTTTACCCGGCCAAATTAAGAATAGGCAGAAGAATGGAGAATGAGGCCGATTACCTCTCTGTATCCGCTATATTTGACCGAACAGTCCTTTACATTTGTGTTATTCGCTATATTAGTCAAAACACAATTACCATGTCATGCCAGTTTTATGTAACTTAAAACAAATTTTATTTATACATCAATACATCACAATTAATAAAAGCATTTAAGATGGCTCATGTGCACTTTCCACAAGGAAACTTAATTGTCAATGATTTGTTAAATCAAAATGTAGCCTATAGTGGGGGTAGTAAGTGACACATACTTATATGTACACAAATTGACTTTTTAATTTTTCAAAATGTCATTATTTGTCAATTATTTTATTTCAGTTATTAGACAGAGGGACAGCTAATACCGTCTCTCATAAACTAGGGTTGTTGTTATGTATCCACAGGATATGTCTACATATTTTTCGGCTAAGGGGATGTATCAGAAACTATCCCTAGTGTCTATTCCCTTTGTTCTAGCCGTCTTCAGGACGAGTATATTTCTTGGAATAAGTGAAGTAATCACAAAGGCCCCATTGGTTCTTGCATCACAGTCACTACAATCAAAAGATACAAAATAAGTTTTAAAAACCAAAACTGGAAAGGAATCATTGCAAGTCATATGGCCCTAATGTTGTAAAGGACTGACCTGATCTACGTTTTCAGTCGGATTTGAGCTTTTTTATGTCAGGGGAAATAGAGTTCTTCCTTTCATATAGTGGGAGACTACTTCATTCATACTGCAGCTTTAATTAATTCCCGGATGGAAGGTGGCATCCTTTTCTTCCCATCTGTGGCACATGTAAATTGTATGTGTCATTATCTGTGCAATTTTTATTTTTTGCACAAGAACCGGTTTTCGATATATTACTAACCTTAGTCGGTTGTAATTCCACAAGTTCTTTTCATGGAGACAGGCTTCTCTTGTTGTAATCACCTGGTGATTTTTTCAACGGCGTCTCTAATATTTCCATCATTCAAAGAGAGACAAGTGGTTGTTACGGTGGAATTAACGGTTTTCAATGCAGGAAGTCCTTGATTATGACCACGAGGCTGTCCACATCAAGAATAAATTAGATTTTTTTGACATAGGGCCTCATTACACGGACGGCGGTAAGGGTTTACCGGTACCGGTAAGGGCACCGGTACCGGTAAACCCTTACCGCCTTACTACGAGGTCCCTTTGCGGGTAGGTACTTTAACGCCTGCTAAACAGCCCACAAAGGGACCAGGGTGCTAATTACGGTACCGCAAATTGCGGCACCGTAATTAGCGCCTTTCCCATTCCCATAGAGCCCTATGGGGCAAAAATGGGAATGGGGAAGGGCAATGGGGGAAGGGGGAATTACCGCCCCGCCAACCTTGGAATAGGGCGGTAATTCCCCTTTCCATCAAGGCGGTGCCGGTATTTTACCGGCATGGACCAAGGTACTAATAGCACCTTGGTCCTCCGCCTACCGTGTAATGAGGCCCATAATTTGTGATCATTTGAATGAATCATCTTGACTAGAAAAGTCTTGTTCAATTCACATGGATACTCATTAACCAGAGCGCGAGTCACCTTCTTCAGACCTATATTCACTATTAGACTCTGTTTTTGCGATTGAACTGGGTAAGCGAGTCGAGGAATACTTCGAGAAAAACACAGGCTCTGTTGACAGTTACGCATCCCTGTGGGAAGCCTTGAAGGCATAAATACGCGCCATTGCACTGGCGACAAAATCGAAGAGGAAGAGGAAGATGGATGAGGAAGAGGATACTATAGACCCATACCATTATTCGATATTTTTTATTTGATATTTTGTCCAAGATTTTTGGTGGATTTTGGATGAGGTTACAAGCATGGACGGACCTACAATATTTTTTCGCACACCCAGTTCGGTTTTAAAGCGGGTCCCAGAGAGAGATTCAGGATCAGAATTTTCATTTGTTTGCAGACAAATCCATAGTTGCCAACGGTGAAAACCTAACTGTGGCTTTTATCTTTTTTTCTGTGGCTTTTGACTCATTGGATTGCTGTAAATTGTGGGAAACTGCTCACTATAGGCATTCTCAGAAATGATTACATATTATAGCGGCAGTGCACGAAAATAATACTGCTGTGGTTAGATACAGCATTAGTGGCAAAGTGACTTCTCGAATACCCATAACATAGGGAGTGAGAAAAGGCTATTTTCCAGGCCACCTTAGGCTTAATTTGTTCATAAATTCCTGGTATTATCT
The DNA here is from genome assembly GCF_040938575.1 of Ambystoma mexicanum. NCBI lineage: Eukaryota > Metazoa > Chordata > Amphibia > Caudata > Ambystomatidae > Ambystoma > Ambystoma mexicanum. The sequence continues at coordinate 379,399,957 of NC_090937.1, read as the reverse complement.
TTGTGGGAGAGGAGCAGCTGTCCTTCAAATTGCAGATTTTAAGATTACGGTATTGTCCTACACAGAGGATAATGTCTTGTTAGTAAGAACACAAAATTCATCAAAAAAACGAATAAGCGCTTATGGAACATACATGAGCAATGTAGGCTTAACAGTAAATCAACAGTAAATCAAGAAAATAAAACAGTGGTCCTAGTTTTTGGCAGAGTTTTTTTAAGGTCTGGAGTCCAAAGCTGGAGAAGGTCAACACCTTTAACTATCCAGGTATTTGCTTTTGGGAAAATCTGAGTAACAGCAGTCATGTGGATAAGCAAATGAGGTCACTAGAGATAAATGGAGTATTTTAGTTTGACATGAATTTTAAATTGCAGTCACTCACCTGCATAAGGGTGTATTTGACCAAGGCTGAGTTATAGGCAATGGGCCTCATTACGACCCTGGCGGTAAGGGGTTTACGCCAGCGTTAGCTGCGCCGACCCCTTACCGCCAATTACGAGGTCCCCTAGCGCCATGGTGCTTTTAACACCTGCTTTTAGCAGGTGTTAAAATCCATGGCGCTAAGGGACCATGGAGTTAATTACGCCACCGTAATTTACGGTGGCGTAATTAACGCCTTCCCCACTCCCATTATGCCCTATGGGGCAAAAATGGGAATGGGGAAGGGTAAATGGGGATTGGGGACTTACCGCCCCGCCAAGGTCGGAATGGGGCGGTAAGTCCGCCAACCACCATGGCGTAAACGTAGTTTACGCCATGGTGGTAAAGTCACGGCCCAGGCGGTAACTTACCGCCTGGGTCGTAATGAGGCCCAATGTATGGAATCTGGGCCTCAGGGGTGATGTTAAAATCCAAATTGTACAGAATAAGTTCTGTAAAAGACTACTGGACCTGCCTAATTCGCAGTGCGCAGAGATTGACATATCCTATTTAGAAGATAATATCAGATTATCTCCAATCGTATTGTTTCCAAAAATGTTATCGAGCAATAGCACCTTGTTATCCAACTTGTATGTTAGCAAATTAATTCTAATGCTGTTGCTGCATTATTTAACCACAAGGTCAAGTGTTGAAGCTGGTGGCAGCATCTAGTGCCATAACAAAAGCTGTGCAATAGAATATTATTTCGAACTTCGCCAACAAGCTCAAGATGGCAAGACAAACAAATGTGTTGGAAAAGCCTTTCAATCACACTATACAATAACAATATCAACTAACTCTGGTCCACGATTGTTTTTAACCCAGAGCCCTCACACAATAAGTGCCTATTAACTAGGCTCAGATTTAATTGTATGGACATTAATATTGTGAATTTTAAACGCCAGCCTGAAACTGATAAAAAGCCACCATTCTTTTTGCCCGTTCTGTCCTAATGTTCCTGGAACAGCTTTCCATATGTTATTTATTTGTAGGAAATATACAGATTTTAGGAAAATATACTTAATCCCTGTATTGAGATGCAGAATTCTTAGACAGTGAAGCCCAGCATTTATCTGTTTCCTTTTGACTAATACATGGTCCCTTACTCAATTCGTGATGAGAGCAATGAAAACTAGAATGATGATTTCGTAAGGGATGTTTTATTGCATGATTTTAAAGATTTTAAAATATCAATTTATTTGAATGTATTTTGCCTGATTGTAATCAATATATATTTTGAATTGTTATATTGTGTATATTGTAAATTCTGTACTTTCATGATATTGATATTTCAAAAAAAGTATTATTTTCCTACCAAGAGATCCCATGAAGGAATAAGACATCTGTGAGGGTTTCCGATGCTCAACTGTGGAACAATCACAGCACAAGGGTTGTAATTCGATTATCCTGGATGCTTGATTAGGATACAACTTGATAGGTACCATTGCATTCAGAAATGGGAAGAGCAAGACTTTTTGCAACAAACCAGGAGTGGAAAATGTCCAGTGGCGTGCCCATGTGTTCCTTCTCAAGTCTGCAGACAATTCCTATCTGTAGCACTTTGTCCACTCCAAAGCAGTCAGTCAAAGGTGCATGATGGATGTTGCTGAAATGCAGGGGGATTTCAGCAAAGGGGAAAACAGACATGTGATATGAACCGCCTAATGCTGGAGAGAGCATGGAGGAAACCAGACTGCATTGAAGGCAGTTGTTAGAATCAAGCAGTTGTTAGAATCACGTTGACGTTCCTTTGAATGATATTTCAGAAGAGTTGAAGTACACTAGGGAAAAAAGGGAAGAAGGACATTTGTTTGGTCAAGGGCCTGAGGATGCTTCCCTGTGCCATACTGAGATCTCAGGGTGAAGAGAATCAGACCAGAAATTACTCTCTGTTGCAATTAGTCCTGCCCAAGGTAAGCACTATTGTTCCAACTGAGTGTGTAAAGACAATCCTGCTCATGTTGTCTTGTGGAGTGGTAAATGGTAATATTTGTGTTGCCTTATAACCTCAAATCTTGTGAAGCGCTGTGTTTCTTCAAAATGCCAGATTACATATGAGAATCATTACTCATGGTCCTTCAAATTTCGTCCTGGGAGTTCGGTGGGTGCGAAGGTTCCACCTCTTTGACATGCACTTTGTACACTTTATTTTCTAGGGTTTTCTGGAGACAAAGTTGTGGTCTCCATTGTAGGCAGATGTGGACTTTGGTAACCAGATTTTCCATACTGACCAAAGTGAGAAGACCTTGCACTGTTGTTCGGAAGTGCGGTAAGGCTCTGAAGGTGGCCCATAGCTCCCTCTAGTTGGAGGTCCTTGTGTTGTTTAGGGCCCAGTGGGCTTGCACAGATGGGAGTATCAGGGATCCAAACTATCCCTGCAAATTTTCATCAGTGGCGCCTCTAGAAATAGTTATGAGGGGGGGTAAAATCAAGGCGCACAAACAAGGAAATATATATATTGCCATGTGGTTTTAATTTATTACAAACTTGACATTATGTAAGTTTAGAGTTGGGTTAAGACAATAAAAAGGTTAGCATCAAGTGAATGTATACCCTAATAAAGTAATATGTTCAATGGTTGTAAAAAGGCCCCCAAAATATCTTCTAAAGACATTTGGTCTTATAAGTTATTTTACAGTGTGATTTTTTTAACACATTTTAATCATACTTTGTTGCTGTAGCTTAAAATCAATTAATGAAACAAAATACACAAAAAAGTGATTAATAGTCTGCAAGCACCCTCACCCCCCGCCCCCTTCATGAAGGATTTTCAAAGTCCAACCCATGGCACCCTGAATTGCCCCTCATCCATGACTACAACTTACAACTCCAACATGACATTTCCGCAGTCTTCCTTAAAGTGCCTTCTCAGTGCTTTAAACGGACATCCATAACAATGTTCCACCTAACCCATCTCCATCATTTCAAGTTTGGCATAACAATAAAATTGCGTTTTTATCTAGCGCTTCATGGCTTGAACTGTAAAGAGATTCTGTATAGCGCATCTCTGATATTTATGGTGGCTTTGTGGCGTTCTGCAAATAAAAAGAGATGAGTGGTTATAAGCAAGAAGAGAGTTGTGAAACATGGTGTTTCTGAGCGCAGGCCAGAAGTAAGAGTGTGCCAATATGGTTCTATGTAGTTTGCTGCATTGATACGTCCAGAGAGAAAAAATGAAAAATCTGTTAGATGACAGTGCTGTGTGATGGAGCCTTGGATGTAACAGGCCATGAGATGAGCTTGGAGACACCTGCTCCCCAAACAATTTCTGTTGTGGGATGATGTTAGTAGGCACAAATAAGCCATTTGTGTTTTGGTCCATGAGAGTAGTTTAATGGGCTAGTAGAGTGAAAGGTTAGTCAATCAGTTGGGAAAGGAGGAGGTGGTTAGGGGTGCCTGAGGAGTCCTATTATTGGAATTGTAGGGCTAGCCTAAAGTAGAGATCAAGTCACTTTACTATCCATAGAGATGCATAATTGTTACTGTTCTGGGTTCCATCTCATGAGGATTGTGGGATGGTGCTAGTGTCTTATGTCTGATGGGGAGAAAAAGTTGGGGAGACTGACCCGAACGGGTTCAGACCTCCAAGGTGTTATTCATGGAAACGTTGTGCACAAACGTATTGAATGTCAGAGAGGCTGACCCGAACGGGTTGGTCTCTATTTCATCCTGATTTTAGAGGTTAGTGCTCTGGTTGTTGTTTTTGTCCAGATTTGTGATCATTATGCTACAATCTGAGCTGTCCATCCCTTGGTTGATGCAGGGCCATGCTCGGTCATAGGAATTGTGCTGGTGGGTCTTACAGTCCCAGCTTGGGGTGGGTAGAGGTTGAAAATTCTAGTTGGTGTGGTCTTTGGATGGTGGCATACTAGTTTTTGTTGTCTAGTGAGAAGTAAATTTTTGAGAGATTTTTCCAAATACTAGGTGATCGTCCTCTGTGCAGAAGCGATACCTGGTGCATTGGGCTCCATAGTGTGGATGATAGGAAAAAGAAGGATTTTCAGGTACCTCAATTTATAAACTTCTGAAGGATGAAGGGCTACGTCAACCCAGCGAGAAGTCAAATGTGTGACTGCAGGTTGCACATAGAAGTCAAAAGTAAGTGCTTGGTCAGTAATCATAGAGCCGGGCATCCTTAGTCTAAAAATATCTGCTTGCGTTACTCCTGCACTGCAGTCCCTATCATGGCTCCTGACAGACAGTGAAGAGACAGCTTTTAAACTTTGGGCTCCACTCACCTGCAGGGAATACTGGGTTCAGAGCCCCAAATACCTATGGAAACTGCAACCTGCCCCAGAGTCTGAGGTCCACCATAAAAAAGGCATCATTCAGGCATACACGTTTAAGAGGATCAGTCTTGAATGTAGGTGGGTTATCTGCATGGAAATAGAGAAACTTTGCCAAATATTAAAATTATAATAGAGGTGAGTGAGTTGAGTGAAGTCAGTGGGGAGAAGAAAGAGAGTGAGAGTAGGCAAGATGTAGCTTTGTGTGTAGCTTGCAATTTCTGAACCTACTTCTGCTGCCTAAGCAGTCATGCTGCCTATGTTGCACCTAACCTCATTTATTTTCTATCAGAGCATGGGGGCAGGGGGTTGGCTTACCTTTTGTTATCCAAGCCGTGCCATACTCAGACTACCCATAAAGGTTTTAACTCACTTTTTATGTGAGCATTGATTGCAATAATATGTTGGTAGCTGTATGTCAGCAGGGAGGGGCTGGGGAAAATCGACAAATCGCTGAAAGCCATGGAGAGATCTTTTTTCCAGTCCCATTTCAGCCCTGGAAACATCCAAACAGTATGGGGGATGGCTATGAAGCAAAGGACTAACCCACTTTTGCTTATTGGTCCTAGATTTTAATAATATGCAGAAATAAAGTCCTTGAGAGGGGGTGTAAGGGCTTAGATGTTCAAGCACTTGCTTTAACCACACCTTAGTCAGTATTCATGCACAATACAGAGGGCCTCATCACGAGTTGGGCTGTATTCCTGGCTGTAATACCGTCGGCTGTAATAGCCCTAGCACCGACCGGCCCAGTGGTATTACCACCGAATCACATGTTAGGCCTTAACAGTAAATCCCCATTCCTGATTGGGTCCATTGGATCCAACGGGGAATTTTAGGTGCTAATACTGCGGGTTAATACAGCCAGCTGTAATACCGCGGAAAACAGGGATTTTCACCTCCAGAAAAAAGCTGGAGGTAAAACAGCCGATTTAGCGCCAAACTCGTGATAGGGCCAGCCCTTAAATGCGGCGGAAGTACCATTACCACCGCATTTCATGGCTACAGCCCAACTCGTGATGAGGCACAGAAACCTTTAGTCACCGTAGTGACTACTGGACTCCTTAGTCCAGTCCATAGTTCATAATCCATAGTCCTCTTTCCTCCATACATTTTGGACATCCATTCTACAGGATGGGACCGGAGCGTTTGATAGCACCACACAAAAACTGAAGTCCTTTTTTCATTTTTATATGTGCCCGGTACATGTGCGGGCACAGGCTCTGCCTCCCCAGGTGCCGCCTCTGGGTCCTGCTCTTCAGTACTTTTCGAACCGCCAATGTCAGCTCCTAACTCAAAGCTAATGGGATGGTGGGTGGGCATATGGAGGAAATGGGACTTTGGGCTAGGAGTACAGTAGTCACTATGGTGAGTACATTTTCTTACTCCTATGTCCAGTCCCCTTACCGCCATACAGTTTATTTATGTATTAATTCAAATTCTTATATAACGTGCCTCATGCACGCAGGCATCAGGGCACACAAAGACAAAACATACCGAGGTCAGAGGTGCAGTATCAGCAACAAAATCAATCATATCAGACAGAAGAAGCATAGTGTTTAGTCAGGAGGGTTGTTGACTAGCAGTGTCTTCAGTCCTTTATTTAAATCAGGCATCACAGTGATGGATCTCAAGGCAAGTGGGAGAGAATTCCAAGCAGTCGGGCCTCGCACATCAAAGATAAGACCGCCTGCGATGGCCAGGTTGAAACTGGGCTGTAACAGTCTGAGTTGGTTTTTTGCTTTTAAGGTTCGAGAGGGGATATAGTGCTTGAGTCGGGTGGAGAGATATTTGAGTGCTGTGTAAGAAATGCACCGATGTGTCAGAGTGAGAATCTTATGGGTCACTCTGAGCTTGACAGGGAGCCAGTGCAAATCTCGTCTTGCCAGTGTGTGCGATTAGACATGCCAGTAATGTCACAAACTGCGCTGTTCTGGGTGACCTGAAGGGAAGTCAGAATAGCCTGAGAACAGCCGCTCAAGAGACTGTTGCAGTAGTCTAAGCGTACATTTATAAGAGCAGTGGTAAGGATGGCAGCATTTTCGTGGGACACAAAAGGTCGGATGTTACCGAGCAACTTATTCACAAGGCCACAAGAGCTCTGGATTTGTGCCGCATGTTGTTTCATGATAAGTTCAAAAAGAGTCAAAAGTTACACCAGTTTTCACCTTTTTTGCCACAGCAATAGCTCCGATTTTGCCACTGGAGTTTAAGCAAACACAAATAAACGCTCACTGTATCATTAGACTATGTAATTGCAAAACATATCTATCAGAGCTAGGTGCATACCTCAATTCATGTGAACAACATTTCTCAATATCAAATGCAGTGGTAAAATGCTTGCTTTTGCTCACGGTTAATCCTCAGCATCCTAAATGGGATCTGCATGTAGTTCTCGCCACGCTGTGTCAAACCATTCGAACCAATGGCGACATCGGATTTAAGACTGGTTTCCTGGAAAACTGCTTTCTTGGTGACAGTTATGTCCGCCAGAAGGGTAGGGGAGCTCAAGGCTCTAGTGACTGATGAGCCGTTTACTGTCTTCCATCGTGACAATGTGGTTCTTTGCACTCACCCAACCTTCCTCTCAAAGGTAGTGTCCGAGTTCCACATTAACCAGGAGATATCTCTTCTGGTATTTTTTTCAAACCTGGATTCTGAGCCTGAAAAAAGCCTTCCCTCATTTGACGTACTATTGTCTTGACATGAGTTTGAGGATGGATGCTCATTTTGGCCAAGCAGTCCTTATGAACCACGTCAGCTAAGTTGGGAATAGCACCTTCCACCTATAGGGAGACATGTGCTTACGAATCTCCAAATGACTTGTAATTTTATTTCATTTCAGCTGTTGTGCATTTTTTTATGTGTTGTTACTTCATTTGTGCTGCCTAATGTCAGTCTTTTTAGCCTTTCTTTACCACTATCAAGTGCGAGTTAAAGCAGAGCTTCTATTAGCCTCTGCACGCACTTTTCCCTTTGGAACTACAGTTTCCTGTCGTCCTGTTGCGCATTTAATTTGATCACAGGTGCACCCGCGCCAGGCGCGAACAGGCTGGTTTTGTGCGGGTTTGGGTCCGATGCGGGTTCGAGCGGCGTGTGGCATTCGTGGACTAATGAAGCCACATGGCACGTAAATTCCCTGCTCACTCTGTAAGTGTTTCATTGGTTTTTCTTGGCACAAGTCGGCATGTCTCGCTTTGACCTAGTTGCATGTATTCACACAAACAGGAGAGCTAGACTGGCCGTGCAACTTGGAGACAACCTTTGCATGTGCTCTCTACCTTGAAAGAGGGCAGCGAGGCATCCTATCCTCATTAATCAAGGATATTGGTCGATATGATCCGCAATACCGTCCTTCTTTCTCTGGCTTCAATATCGGCACTAGAATGGATTCTTCCATACTGGGGGGCATTTGTCATTTTTCATATGCTTCCTCGAAGGTTTGTAACAGCCTTACAGCCAATTCATCAGCAAATTCTTTATAATATTCGGAAGGCCGTCCCCCCTAGCGTTTTGCCAGAGGACAACACCCCAATCACTGCCTGTAGTTTCTCTATTGTAAGTGATGGGCCCAGCACTTCTACCTGCTCTGTTCTGAGTGTGGGTAGATCGATATCCAACACTGTCTCCTCAATTTCCCGATTTCCATGTTCCCCTCTCACATCATAAAGTTTTATCAAACTGGCGAAACACTCAATTTCCCTCTGCGACCGCCATAGCTCCCCAAATCCATCTACTATTTCAGTAATCCTGCCCCAGTTCTCTGTGCATATCTTTAACCTGGCCAGGGGAACCCATGTACAGAGGGTGTCAATAGAACCAACAGTCTCTGAAACCACCAGGCACTGCTGCTGTCAGAGATGAAGAACAGCGAACACATGCTCTGAATGTTTATGATTCTTTACATAGTCTGGAACATCCTGGCTAGTAGTGTATGCCAGATAAATCCTATAAGGATTGGGTGTTGTGAGGCCGTCAAAGAGGATTTCTCCCAGTTTACTGATAGACCCAGATCATATAGCAACTCCAGGAGATAGCAGCGATGTGCATCCACTACCCCTGGGGACAAGACCCTCATCAGCCAGTCATCCAGTATGGGTATACAAGGATGCGCTGGAGGCAGAAGAAGGGTGCACCTGCTACCCTCATTTTTGTGAACCTCCCTGGGTGTCAAACTGAAGCCAAATGGGAGGACACAATCGTGATAATGGGTTTCTCCCACTGAAAATCTCAGGAATTTTCAATGAGGATGTGAAATCGGGATATGTAGGTATGTATCCTTCATATCCACTGCACAGATACAATCTCCCTGCTGAAGAGCAGAATTGATCTGTGCCAGAGTGATTATCTTGAATTATTTTTATAAGGGTAAAGACAGGTTAAAGTCTGCCAGATCCAGGATGGTGTGTAGGCCTTACTGGACTGATTTTGGCACCGTGAAAAGTCACGAGTCGGACCACTGGCCAATCTCTGAATTTGGGGCTCCTCTTCATCTTGATGAGCTTTCCTGTTTCAGGGAGGGAGACCCCAAAGCAAAATAGCTGGTGGTAGAAGCGGGGAGACTTGGAGAAAGAGGAGGAGGTTGGTCTCGAGAATATGGTTGCATGTGCAACTACCAAAGAGGATGGCTCAGGACAGGAGGACAATGCTACTTCCTCTTACTGTAGTAACCTGTACCTTACATTAATCGTCTTGTTCATGGGGGGTATAAAATGAGGTTTAGCCCAAATGTTCATGGCTTCAGCCTAGACTTGCCAACCCACACCAGATGTGATGTTTTTATGGAGTGAGCTCCTGCCAGAACTCCAGCTTCAGATGATGGAGGCTCCGGGATAGGAATTTCCAGAAAACCCAGTAGGTCCATAAGCTCTTCAAGCCAGTCGTGAAATGCTCTTGTTGAGGACAGAATCTCCTTATCCTCGCCTTCCATTGACGGCTTGTCAGGGTTTGTGGGATCCCTGCGGGTGCCGTTTTATTTGGTGTAGTATCTGGTGGAGGTGGCTTAGAGGCTGGGGCACTGTTTCACAACCACCAACACACAGCTCTTCACCATCCTGCAGCCATCACACCTTCGCGTCTGCTTTTTTAGGCCATGATGCTAATATTTATTAAGGAATCTGCACTCCATCTTCCATCTTTCTTGCTCCATGTTATTGTGACGAATCGCCTATAAGGTTGCAGCATCACTGATACTGAAGGCCTAGTGCAACGTCAAAACCTGGTGAGTTGTGGCTATTGGTGGTGGGGGCCGGGGGGTAATATTTCTGTGTGAGAAGATTTGGAGCTTGTGGGCGATCGCAGGGTAGACCTCTGGGTGTAATGAGCTGGGATTCCGGCTTTGCAGTTTGAGGCATCTCTCAGCACACTAACCAGCATACTAAGGAAGCTAAAATGGGTGACTGCAGTGCTCATATCTTAAGCTGCAGTGCCACTGAACCTTTGGTTCTTCCCTCCCATAAGCCTTACCAGGTTATGATAATGTTTGACTTTCCAGAAAGCCCCTTTCTATCATCTGGTTTTGTTCCTCATGCAGTAGAATAAGTGCTCCAGATAATATTTGGATGTGGGAATATTTTACTCCCCGTTTCTTAAAGTTGGGAGTAAAATATTTTTTTGTGTAAAGAAGGCATGGTATCACAAGTATGACACTGACACAAGAATTACAAGTTTCAAAACCTTCATTTGATTCTTGGGGTTTGGAGAAACTCCTACCTTGCCCTATAGCTATGACGGGAGTAGTCTCTACCATCAAATAATAAAGTAAAAACAGCCCTAGTCAGTCTATGTCAAATCAAAATGGCCTATACTAACAGAACCTAATGCCTGCCCCATTTCCCATACAAAAAGTGTCTAAAGGGGAATATGTATGCAAAGGGAAATCAGTGTCATAACAAAAGATCAATGTGGCTGAGTCAGCTCTCCTCCCCACATTGGACAGCACGCATTAAAGGGGCCCCTGTAGACAGCATGACACACTCTGGCTCAGGCTCTCAAAACAAAAGGCAGAACAAAACGTGGATCGCGGCCCATCAGGCCTTCCACATTAAAGTCACTTATTCCAGCATTCCAAAAGTTCTTTCACAGTTCAACAAAAACCTTCACGTAGGTCTCTCTCCGTCAGGCTCGGACCTCTCAAAGCTTTAACAGTTCACATAGGTCTCCCTCAGCCGGGCCCCGACCTCGCAATCACAGCACTTGCAGGGGTTCCCTTCCCCAAGCTTAATTCACACTCATTAGGGGTTCCCTTCCTTTAACTTATTACACTTCCGGTCTCCCTCAGTTGGGCTCAGTCCTTTTACCGATGTCGAAGACTTTCGAATGTGCAAGGTTTTCACCATAGTGCTCCGCAGGACCACTTCGCCTTTCTCTTCAGCTCACACTCTTATGTTTTTTCCCTCAGTGTCTCTTGGTCTTGGTAGTTCAATACCATAAGCACAACCGTTCAAAGAAATCTTTCTCTTCAAGCATTCACCTTTTTGACTTCCCCTTCTGCCAGGGTTAATCTTGACCATTTCGCATTTCACGTTGGAGGATCCTATAAAATAGGATGGGGCATGGGTACGGGAATGGGGGGAATACCGAGTCTCACCATCATTTGCCTCACCCCCACTCTCCGAAGACCCCTCACCCAGGTCATCGTTCTGCACTGGTCCACCCCCAGGGTCTGGATCCAAAGGCAATGGCCGTGCCCTGGCCACCCGAGATAGAGATACCCTTTGGTTTCTCACATTAGGGAGTAAAAATATAAATCCAATTCCCAGTTAAATATGTTTTAACTGGAAAACGGAAATGTTTTTGTAATTATTATTTATTTGCACCTAGTTATTCATACACATTAAAAGATATATGTTTACTTCTTTCAATTAGGCAATTATAACAGTAGTTTCTTCCTGAGGTACTGCGTGCACTACTGGTCCAAACATATCCATAGAGCTGTGTGAGTGAAAACAGGGGCACAAGATCCTATGTGTCAGTTTCCTATTTTTTGTTGGGAGTATTTTTACTCCCTATTTTTATTTTTGTCGAGTATTTGCCTATTTTAAGCAGTAAAAGTAGCCAATACACCCTTACCTGTAAGGCCGGGTAGAATGCATTTATTTGAGACAGAGAGACAGATAAAAGTGGCATTGGGAGCTAGAGAAATGGGTTCCGTCTGCAAATGTCATGGGGTAGGAATGCAGGGTTGCAAGTTGGGTGCCTTGTGAGACCTACTCCAGCCATGCCCTACTCAACAACCCCTCGCTAAGATCTCCTTATACTACACACTACATACATACCTCCATAGAGGCTCCCACACGCCTAGCCGTTAGCCATCAATACAAACCGAGCCACAACTAAGCTCCCCTCTTTAGTCTTGCCGCACTCTCCTATATACGTGACTAACCAGACCAAAAGCGCTGTAGTCTTATAAGCCCTTGGCCTCTTCCCCATGAATAACATACGCCCATGTTTCTCTGCCAAGCCCATGGAAAGCAGATTGGCGCACAAGAACCAGATACTTCCGAACCTGCACCCAACTCCACCACTGGTTTCGAATCTGTATTTCCCACTGTCCACTAATGAACGCCCCCCTACAACCTTTTTTCTTTAAGAGGCAAGCGCAGCGAGGCCACCAATAGTGGCAGACACGCGACATACAAGAACACTAACATACAATCTATCTAGAGCATCTACTCTGGACTTCGACCTACGAGGAAATATTGTAAGGAATATACTTTTGCTCTCCTTTGTAAATCCATGTCAGTTTTTTTCTTGTTTCTTGTGTTCTGTTTCTTCCCCAGTGATATCGCTATATCTCATTGGGAACTGGACTCAATTGGGAGACCCTTCCTCCCCCTAAAGATGGGAGTCATGACAAGGTACTGTGACGAATCCAGGGAGTTTATCCGCTACACAAAACTCTCCCTAGCGGACAGGGCAAGCAAGATCTCACTGGGGGTGACAGGGAAGTTTGTAACATCTCCCTTGACATCAGCGTCCCAAGTGTTTGTTGGATACATGAGGGATAATCACAATACTAACGTGCAGGGACCTTGAAATGTACTTGGTTTGGCTGCCCTTCCTTGATGCTGAAACTATGAAATCAATGGTGTTCTACCCCTCGTTGCAGAGAGGATTATAAAACCCTTACCTGTAGAGGAGTCGCTGTGGAACGAGCCAGCCGCAGTGAGCGCCAGTCCGAACAAGGCTGCATGCAGCGGAAGCCTACGCTGTAACGCCGAGACAGCACATCCTGGAGGCAGGGCCACGTCAAAAAACATAGTCTAATACGTAGTGGGCAGAGAGGGCTCTGAGCCCGCAGAACGCTGCCGAGCCCAGGAGGGCCGATAGCCACAGGCACCGAGGTCTCTGACAAAGAGAGACGACGACGCCACCGACGTGGCACACCAGGGTGCCTGAACCACGGCACCCGGACGGAAAAGCGAAACAAAGGAACTGATGATCCGAGAAGCGCATCTCCACGGCTACCAGAGTTATTGCCTCCCCAATGAAGAGCCCAGTGGACAAGCAGGCACGAAGTCCATGCAATGGAGGACAGAGCAACAGGGAGGCCCAGCATCGAAGCACTTAGAAAAAGGAGTGAAGAACCAGACTGAAATGTCTGAGGGTCCCTGCAGGGGCTACGAGAAACCAGAGAGTAATATAAACATGGGTGAAAACAGGCAGCGAGCCAAAAGCCCAGTCTGGAATGAAAGCCAAAGCCACTCATGGAAGTTGGAAATGCATGACATACTAAAACTATCAGTAGAGGCCAAAGGTCCATGCTAGACCAAGAGAACGTTTTACTTGAAAGTCTCTGGAACGTCCTGGAGGAGTGAAACAGAGCAGCTGCAAGCATGAAAGAACTACAAACCCAAGTGTCCCATTTGAGGAATAAACTTTTTCAGGTAGCCAGACTCTGTTGAGGGGCACAGGAGTTCCCCCTTTGCTTTGTGTTGAAAACCAAAGAGCTGTTTTGGAACTGTGCGATCAGGCCACGGCCAGCACATACCAAGAAGGGCGAAGGAAGAATACTCTTCCCTACACTAGGTTTTGTTTCCTTTATTAGTTGTAGAATCAGCCAGCAGCCTTGCACAGGTTTGGACAGAGGACCCTAGAGCTTTGGCGCTATACAAATAAAGTAACATAACATAACAGTTTATTTTTAGTAAGACATCCTGACAAGCACCTTTTTTTATTTTACAGTGTAGGGAACTTTCATCTTAGAAGTAGGGCTAGGTGAGTCATTTTTTTAACTTTAATAAAGCTGGAATATGTTGAAACATGACTTCCTGTCCACCTCCTATGTCTGACCTACCACCTACCCCTTTGACTCCCTGGGTCCAGACCCAGACTGTTGAACTGGTCCTGGTCTGTGGCAGCTTACCTTATTACAGTAGCTCCAAGAGTAGCCTCTCTTCTAGCCAACAAGAAGCAGTTGGTTTCTGAAGGCTCCCAAAATGGAGGCTTTAGTGCTATATAATCCAGAATCCAGACAACCATACTCTGTTGCCCATGTTTGTGTTAAGGCGAGACCGGAAAGCATCATGCAAGATAATTCTTCTGACATGGGCTCCAGCTGGTAGACCAAAGGAATATATGGGGTTGGTTGTGGGTGAGGGATTCCTATGGAATCCACATCCTGCGAGTTTGCCGGGGACAATACCTGCAAATGTTTTTGTGTGTGGTGGCTAGCAATGGTTACCTGCCAGCCCAAGGAATGAATTGTTCATGTGCGTTTGATTGGATGATCGGTTAACCTCTTCCCTACAGCTTGGCATAAAGAAGGACACTGTCCACTGCTGTGACTTGATCTCAAGCACCCACTGTTCTTGGTAAAGGGAGATGAAGGACCCACGGATGATGGCCATGGAACGCCTGAACCAGCATTTATAGGACTCTTTAAATTCTGGTGCCAAAACACTTCCTCTTTCCTGACCAGATGGAACGATTTCTGGTACTCCTTTCCCTTGATCCAATAGGAACAGCTGGATCCATTCTTAAGGATGCATTTTTATACTTCCACAACTCAAGAGTCGCCTGTGCTGCTTGACCTCTGAAACCGGCACCACATCATCCCTATGTCCCGGAGTGGCTGTTACCTCTGCTTGACTGTTTGTTTGATGATTCATCTGTGTAGAAATACCTGGTACCATTCTCCTGGTTTGGAGACAGCCAGTGACATGTCCTGCTTTACTTTATGAACCACAACCTGTGCCCCTGACATTGCTGTATATTCTTTCTTCTGTCAATGAGTCACTGATGACCTGCGCATATTTAGGAGATCCCTCTGACCTTGTGTGGGCACTCTGCTTCATTCCTCCAAGTTTGAGGTCTTCTGCTGCCGCCAGTGCCTATGCGGTTGTCAACTGAGACTATCCCTGCATCTACCACAAGGGCCCCACACTTTTCCTTAGAACGACTCATAATTCACTTCTACATCTGGATCTCCGGTTGGTTGGCGATTCCTACTCAGGTGTGGGTGTTTGTTGTGGTTTTTCAAAGGCTATAGGCTACTGTACTGAGCTAATCCATCCAAAGCTAATCCATCCAGAATTGAACCTTGAACTGCCCTGTGAGTGACATCACTCACCTGTGCGATCGTCTGTGCTGGGACTGGTGAATAAAACTTGACTGCCTGGGGAGGTTTTTCTGATCCTTCGTTTAGTTGAGTCTTCTTTGAATCTTTACTGCTTTCTGAGCCACATGTGCAGACCCCATACTTTCCTTGATAGGAGATCAATGTCCTATTGTTTCCTAAATGGTCCAAAGACTTTACAGCGGGACTTAGGTTAGCTGTGTTTAAGGCCTGTTTGCTATCCCAAAAAGTCCATTTGAACTTCGCAGACTTGAGTGAACAGTCTATGAGAGCACCATTTTTTTAACCATATATATTCTGAAGAGTTATTTTACTGTGCACTTAACTGTAAATTTTGTAGGAAAATCCTATTAAAATTGGTCTAATGAATATATATTTTACAGATATGTTGTGTTTCATCTTCCCTTATTGTGTACTTCTCAAAATTATTTCCCGTTTTAAACTAGATCTTCTGAAGCTTTGCCACGACTGCCTCAGTCATTATACCA
The DNA here is from genome assembly GCF_040938575.1 of Ambystoma mexicanum. Lineage (NCBI taxonomy): Eukaryota > Metazoa > Chordata > Amphibia > Caudata > Ambystomatidae > Ambystoma > Ambystoma mexicanum. The sequence continues at coordinate 379,384,187 of NC_090937.1, read as the reverse complement.
CTTGAAGAGCTAGGAACTCAAAGGAAACACTCTGAAAAACATGCAGGTTTCTCAGAGCCCTAAAAAAAAGAGCTTAAGAAAAATACCCCTAAAGCTATTATTGTTATCTTTACATTGTTAATAGGTCTTCATGGTTCGGTCATTATTTGGGTTTGTTTCGGTCTACGTTTACCGAAACGGTAATTGTGATTTTGACTCACCTCTTCCTCTCCATCAATAGAAATTGCTCTACTGGACAGTTACTCTCTTACTCGCTGCTTCATTATCATTGTTTTCACTCCTGGCCAGGCACGCAAGGCTGGCCTACCCTTCGGTAAATCCCTACAAAGATGTTATCATAGTGAACTTTGCAAATGTTTCATGTATCCAGCTCTTACCATCAAATGGGAACCTTGGCCCTCTCCACAGTCCCTGGCCCACTTTAGAATGTACTTCCTAATTATTTGGAGGGTATCGCTAGTATGCCTGTATCGCTTTTAAAAACAACAAAAAAGAATAAATGATCATATTTAATATTGTGTTCTACACCATTGGCTTTTACATTATTGCTTGTGTAACCAGCAGGCACTGGCTGACACTAACTTGTCTGAACTACACCAATGTGGATGATAGACATAAGCATTAATGTGAAAAGGAATCAGGATGAGAGATCCAAGTCCAGCTGTGTTTTTGAGTCCTTAGTTGAATGCAGGACTGTAGAGTGCTCAATGCACTGAGATGGACCGTGCGTTCTTGAGTCAGTGATTTGCTTCAGGGTCCCGGAGGCTGGATGTTGGCCTTGGTAGGTCTCTAGTCTGTTAAAGGGAAGACCAATATGTGTCAGTCTAACCAAGTACAGATGGTGATAGCAGCAACGGATAGTGCTCGTGCAGGTTGGTGAATGGCAGCATGTGTCTCTGATCCATGTGGAGGGAGGCAGTGAGTGTCAAAAAGAGCCTTACATCAACAGTTTGTGGTGTCAGGTAGTGATGGAGGTGCCCTGAGGCGTGTACCACAATAAACTTGTGTCAGGTGGATCTGGGTGTCTAGACATGCGTACGTGAAAGAGGACTCTTAACTATAGTGAAAACAGATTATACGTGGTTAAAAACGAAAAATCAATTCCGTGGGCGCGTGATCCAGTACAAGTGCTGACCTGGAGGCGCATCACGCAGTGCTGAAAAAAGATGACGGCACATGCTAGTATTGCGGGTAGCATGACATGCAAAAATTGCAGAATAAGCAAGAATAACACTGATGGCATGAGGCTCAGCGCGTTAGTCAGTGTGACCCAAGACAATCGATCTCTAAAAGTGGAAAGCGAGGTGTAGATGTTGGGAGAACCTAGGCAATCACAGGCACTTACCGGTTTGTGAATCCGACACAATCTCGAAACTCACAGCATGAAATGGTTGCTGTGGAGCTCGGGACGCTGGGGGTTCCTGAATCCGCCCACGAAGGAGTCGCGGACCAATAGAGCCAGGGGTGTGCGCGTCGGCTGACGTGTCACTGCTACAGGACCCAAGTAATTGGCTTGAGAGGTACCCAATCGCTGTGGGTTGGAACCACGTGACCAACAGTGTGTCCAATCACGGAATGGCCGTAAACAGAAAGTAAAAGTAGGTTTGCGGACTCGCAGCTCTGTCAATGGGCCCTGTGTGGGGATAGGGTGGTGCAGCCTGAATGCAAAAGGACTCCGGAATGCAATAGGAGTTCTGGGAAACGTAGTGCTTAACACATATAGTTACTGCTGCCAAAGTCCATAGATCCTATGGAAGAAACTGTGTTGTTGCATAAAAGATTGCAAGACCATGACACATGTACAGATCCTAATTAGTCACAGTGAAAGAGCACTATGGAATGTAACAGGTATTGTGTGAAACGTAGTAATTTCTAAAAGCAGTTGGTGATGTTATCAAAATAGTTTACATGAATCTGCGGTATGCTAAGGTGGCATATAGGTGACAGTGCTAGCCAATAGTGAAAACCAGTGTATTAGGGCTCTCTGTTCTGTGGAGTGGCGGGTAAAGTGGTAAAGTGGCCACAGTACCTGAGCAACTGTTTGTTTGCCATAATGTAAAGGTTTTCAAAAAGAAGAGAGTCAGGCAAAAAGTTAAAAGTACCAATATGTTTTAATACTCTTATTTATAATTCTAATGCAAAGGTTAGCAGGGTTATGAAATGGCTCCAAAATATAAAGTGTGAAGCGAAGAAGTTACTGTCTCAAGCTGTCAAGAGAATAAAGTGAAAGACCAGGCCCTCACACAACAAGATTCTCCCCCTTGCTCTTCCAAACAATAGTCAATTTCAAGGTTGCAAAAAAATGTAAAATAAAAAATAATCCAAGTAGAGTGAGCAGACAAATCAAAGTGTTCATAGTTCATATCAGCCTCACAGGATCACAAATCCTAGCAAAAGGTCCAGTTCTCAGAGGGGGTTGTCACTCCTCCCAGGATCCGTTCACTGGAGCAAATCCTCACCTTTGACCATTAATGCTTGGTACAGATGTCCGCAGTCACTACACCACAGTTCTCAGGCAGACTGGTACTGTCTCCCGGCAGGTCTCCTCTGCAGTTCGGCTGTTTCCCTAGCTCACCTGAGCCTGGCACGTTTCTCGGCAGCCGATACCATTTCCAAAGCGAAGACGAAGACACCATCCTTCTCTTCCCTCTCCAACTTTGAATGGCAGCTGGCCAAAGAAATTGCTTGAAAGACTAGAGTGTGTGAATTCGTTCTGGTCAGACATCCTCATTACTTGCTGCCTCTTCCTTGTCCCAGTGGTTTCTACTTGGGGTGTATTACAGACGTACATCAGGGCATTATGGAATGAGGATTTTGAGGGGTTTTGAGTAAAGGTGGGAGGGCCCAAGGGATATTGTGTTCTTCCAAGATGGTCACTACTCTCAATGGGGTCTTCCCTCCCCATGAGATCCTCCGTTGAGCACCACTCCCAGGGAGATTGTCAGGTAGCAGGCTCACCTCCCTGGCCACATGGAAAGGGGCTTCCCCATCTAAAGTAGTGACAACACCTCAGGATTTGTCACACCCTCCTAATCCATAACAATCTTTTGCCATGTTATTGGTGTAGAGCTGCCTCATTGCCTTTAGAAGATCAGGGGGCACATTTATCATTCATATTGTATGCCACAAAACACATCTGATCCAGTGCCACTGCCGAAAGGCCATTTTGCGATCAATAAAACTTTAAAGAAGCATAACTTTTATTTTTATTTATAAATTTAACAATAAGCAAAAACAGCCTAAAATCTGATCGATTGTGACGGCCCCCTTTTGGAAACCGGCCTATAGAGTGAAAATATTAGTGTTGGTCCCCATCCAGTCCTCTGGGTGTTTTAGGAGGACTTTCCCAAAAGTTTTTCCTGCTGTTTGCACAAGGTTGATTGGGCAGTAATTTGCGGGATCATCTCTCCTTACTTTCTAAAAGGGATTATTTCTGTGTTTCGCCAAGCGGGTGGAATTTTATTGGTATCAAGTATTGTATTAAATAAACAATTTCATTAAAAACAGGGCTCAGATAACAAATGTATTCGTAAGGAGGTCAATGGGTATACCATCTAGCAGGTTGCCTTACCAGATTTTTGGGCAATTATGCCTAATTTAACCTACTTAAATGCACAGAAAGCATTTAAGGTGGTTGCCACTATGTTTTTCTATTAGAGCAATCTTTCCTGAAATTCTGCTCTATATTCCTGGTAGACATTAGCAAAATAGTAGTATCAGGCACCTTTGTGGATACAACCCTTTAAGGGAGTTTTATTTCTTTTAGCCGTTTATTAACCTACTCCCAGAACCCTTTTGGAGTTATTAGACTCGATTGTTAATTTGAGCTTTTCCAAGTTTGTAATGGCGTGGACCTTTTTTTCTTCCATACAAGCTAATTGTATTCTCGGCATGATACTAGAATCAAATATTTATTGTACAAATCAGTTGCCTTACCCAGTGCCATTAACTTGTGCTTACACAATCAACACTACTCGTCATACCAGAACTCTCTACAGATTAAGAGGTGCTTAATCTCAGTATGTGGCTTGAACAATGTTAGGTACTTTGGCTAAAGAATTGATAATTATTTCTACATCATCCTGTTCACTGGTCAATCGCAATTCTACAATTGGTAATTACAGTTCTGAGAGGATAATGTTCAGGTCTGAGTTGTGCCACCCATCTACCCTATGGTTTTTGGCAAGCCGTAGAGGAATTTAGTTTGAGTTTGCCCCAGCAGGACACTGCATGTCAGGAATATTTAATAAGGTCAAAAGAGGATCATGCCCACTCTTCACACGACTTAAGTGACCTGACATAATGCCTTGAGGAAGTATTGATCAGGACATAGTTGACATAACTAGAGTGCCCTAGTCCTTTATCGGTTTGCCTAGCTAGATTATCATCCCTATGTCTACCAATTGGGGCTCTCAGACCCACTCTAAGCCATAACTGGGCTACTTCTAGGGCTAGGTGATGCTCTTTTGGGGGTTTTAGTGTCAGTAATATTTAAAGCAAGATCATCTTCATAAAAGATATTGATCATAACAACTAGTGTTTCAAATTGTACATTTAAGTTACCCATCACAAGACATGTTACTTCACCTCTTTGCTTCTAAATTGGAATCCATCTGCTGACAATTCTCCCAAGAGCATACAGAACATTCATTTCTGGTACCTTCAATGGTCTATTATAAATGCTAATAAGCAGAAGGTATGCCCCAATAGCACATCCATGACAACGGCTAGGACATCCGGGGACTCACTTTCCAATTGTTGCATTTTTGGTGTTAAGTCTGGACTTATCCAAGTTACAAGACCCCCAATAATTCAGCCAATGGGGCCTTTAGTTGATAAAGAATGAAATTGTATGTAGTCTTCGATGAGGGCTTCTTCACCTGCAGGCATTCTATGTTCTACAATCTAATGAAGTCAAAAAAGCAGTTATCTTCCATCTTATTTGCCAAACCTGCAACATTCCATGAAACAATGCAAAGGTTTTTCGAATTTAACGAAGAGCCTGCTGCAGAGTTTAAGTGTGAAAAATGATGTGTCCCAAGAGGGGTTCTCATATGTCAGTCCACAGCACAAAGGATAGGAGTAGCAATATCTGCGTATGAGTCTTGGGCAGAGCAAACATCACGGTTCCAGACCGGTACTCTGATGAACGGCTGATGGAAGCATAGCAGATTTACAAGCTGTGGGGTTTAAGCCTCTGGTACGCCATCCATTGCCCTGGTCTGTGTTCGTTATGTAATGAATTGTATCATAAGGGTTTTTCTGAGTTGGAGGAAAAGATTTGACCTGAACGGCAGAGCCATTTGGCAGGTAGGTTCTCACGTCTATGGAAAGGAGGCCATCAGCCGTATATCTATTAGTTAAATCCAAACTTACCAAATACTTACTCTTGCTGTATGGATCAAAATGCAGAACTGCACTCATAATTTCTTCCCTTATGACTGAACAACAACCTTTTGCACCAATGTATTGAGTGAATACATTTATTTTTAAGAGCATCCCCTCGCTCATAGGCACCAGCCACCAGCCACCAATTTAGGTACTCTGGCCACAAATACCAATCTGCCTCCCTTAGGATCATCCCTTTAATGGAATTAATTGATTGGGTATAACAGATTGGCAATATTTCTCGTTTGATAATCATTTGGCTGACATCCATAATTAGGGTCAGGGAAAGCAGGGAGTGGAATGTCTTAGATTATTTTCTGTGAGCAAATGACCGCCCTGACTTATCAGTGGCACTAACAGCAGCGGCCATAGGATCAGTGGCCCTAACAGCAGCGGCCATAAAATGGATTGATTGTGACATCACATGCCAATTGGGTGGTAGGACTGTATTCATACAATGTGGTCAGGCAACATGCAATCAGTCACCACTTTTGCCTCCACATTCTTTGTCTGAATCTTTGGAGCCATTGATTTCACCAAATTTCATCAACCTGATTTCATGTGAGAGAGTGGCTAACTCCTCGATTAGGAATTGTAAAACCGCAGATGTAGGTTCACTAAACGGCAGAGTCTGTGTTTGTGTACTTTGATCGCAATGGCCTTGAGACAACACATCTGCAGAAATAGATTAGATGTATCGATTGAGTCATGGTACACAATACGCTCCTTAGATAATATAGTGCTGTCTTTATCTTGAGCCGAAACAATGAAGAGGAGGAGGATGAAATTCTTGGGGCATCATATCATTCTTCTGTCCAGCTTTAACAGCTGCTCTTGGTTGCGCATACCAAACCAACAGTACCTCATTGATTTTAAAGGACGTTCTGGCCTTTCAGTTTACATGCTACCCGGCGGTCGGAATGATTTTTTTAACTGGTGAGGGTTCTATTTGGATCACCTCTGTAAGGCCAATCAGGTGGCTAGATGTTTGGTAACAGGGTAAGAGTAGGACCTTTTTTTGGTTCTCGAATAACATTTTAATATGGGTTGCTTTTGCGTGTTGATTCCACCCAGAGGTCCTCAATCTCAGCAATATGTTTTTTTTGCCCCTTAAATTGGGGTTGCGATGAGTGACAATTTCTTAGGTAAGTGAAAGTCTTTTTTAGGAGAAAAGCACCGTACAAAATTAAATAGACAAATTAATAATTAATTAGATCAATGATAATTATTCCACATTAGAAAAGCAGAAACAAACTTCAGAACTTGGTTAAGTAAATTCAAATGAATGTCTCTAAAGGGTCTTTCTGTAGAATCAAATTGAGTAGCATTCTTTTCTTAAATGAATGAAGTCAACAAACCTTACCATAACTTGATAAAAGCTAGGCAAAGTGCTTAATGTATAAAAATAGATTCATCTAAAAGTCCTTTCAGATCCCATAGTTAAGTGCTGCAAAAAATGGGTGATACAAATTACATATAAATGAATCATGTATGCAAAATGCTAGAAATCAGGATGAGAGATCCGTAGACAGCTGTCCAGTTTTGAAGCTATTTTATTTTGCCTTCAAAACGATTTTGCACAGATAAATAGAATTAAACATTTACAAGACTTTCGATAAGGACGAAAGTATGGACAGACGTTCATTTTTTCAAGGGAAATACAGGTGAGTATCGTCCTCTTCAATTAACGAGAGACAATTTCCACAGTGGTGCATAACTATACAATACAGGTAAGTAGTGACATAGAACTTGTGCAGGGTGCGACCCAGGACTGTGGTAGGTACGGGGGTATACAACAAAATAATGTACACAACACTATCGATCAACACCCTGCACAAGTTCTATGTCACTACTTACCTGTATTGTATATTTATGCACCACTGTGGAAATTGTCTCTCGATAAGTGAAGAGGACGATACTCACCTGTATTTCCCTTGAAAAAACAAACGTCTGTCCATACTTTCGTACTTATCGAAAGTCTTGTAAATGTTTAATTCTATTTATCTGTGCAAAATCGTTTTGAAGGCAAAATAAAATAGCTTCAAAACTGGACAGCTGTCTACGGATCTCTCATCCTGATGTCTAGCATTTTGCATACATGTACCCTCCGGGGCATATCAGGACTCCGCCAGGTGCCCTTTATTTAATCTTGATATAAATTAATCAGACAAGATCCTTGAAATCACTGTGTTCCTTAGGCTTGTAGTTCTCTAGTGCTTGGCGGCTTCTCCGGATGGTTTCCATACAGTCAAGATTATTAAAAGTAAGGTTCTGTGCCTAAGGTATACCTTAGATTAGTTATTTTAATGTTATTTCTTTTTATAGATTTTACAACAAACTATACTTTCCCCATCCAACTCCGCCCACCCACTGTCCCCGTTCCCCTAGCTTTCACGAGGGAACACCCGACTGGCTTAGGGGGCTTGCTCAAGTCCATCTCCCCCCAGCTTCCACACCAAGCTTTAGATCGAAACAATAGTGCAGTAAATAGTTAACGCATCACAAATATGACAGCCATGTAATTCTATGTCGAGACAGGAGGCGAGCATTATGCTTTTCTTTCTGTATTACTGCATATACAGCAATTTCAAATGTAAAAATGTTAACACATTTCCAAACAGATCAACACATTTTTTGACGTTTTGCTCTTTCCACTAAAAAGGGGTTGTTAGTTATGTCCACTTTAAAATGTTTCCTGGGAACTACAAACTCATAAAACTCTGTTTTCTTGTAGTCCAGCCTTGGTCCAAGTATACAAGCAGACCATGCTCTCTGCTATATGTAGTCATCTTTCCTAACACTCCTCCTCTTTCTTTGTTGCTGCATGAGGAGATAAGGACCTTTTCATATCACGTTATAAAAGTGTGGCATATGGTGTTTAGAATACAGTTAGCATGCAAGTGTTGTGAGAACGCTAAGTTTAGCAAACAGTATTTTGGCAGATTTATTGACACGCGCTTAATACAGTTTCATTGTTTTCGTGGCGTTTTCCAGAGCAAAGTATCGGAGGTTGGGGCCAGAGCCGTGGGCGAACGCACCCGCATTAGGCAGCCAGCCCCACCTTCTCCTTTAGAACTTTGACATTAAAGCATGGCGCGCGAAGGTCTCTAGGACCTCACGGACGCCAGCGAGCGAGGAGGTTTTCCCTCCCGACTCGCTTTGCACGACAGAGCTCTTCTGAGAGAGTTCCTTCGCGCCTATGAACGCGAACTGACTTCCCTTACACCCGAAAGCAGCAAGAGAGCGATATATACATTAAAAAAAAATGTTTTAAAAAAGAAGAAAGATATCAAAGTGTAACACTCCGTGTGGCTCATCAGCTGGGTTCCCTCCAACAGCTCTTAGCAGCTCATTGATCAAATGGCACATTATAAAGAGCACACACTATCACAGAGCACATCCCCAGAATGGAGTGCTGAAGAATGGGAGAACAACCTGCTGCAGAGGAGGAAGACCTCTCCCTCAGCTTTAAGAGGGTTCTGGGAAACTCCTTATCACAGGCAGTTACTGAGGGTATGATGCCCCTAGCCCAAAGGCTAGACCACCTGGAGGCCCTGCTTTATAAGCAAAAGGTAGAAGGTGAGAAACCCAAGAGAAAAAGGGCACTGAGCACGGGGGAGGGAACTTTAGCGAGACACCCTGAGTCTAGGGTCAACCAGGGCTGTAAGAAGGCTCGGAAGAGGACTACCTCTTTAATGCCCCGAGCACCAAAGAAGGGGTAGACGTACCGCCCCAAGAGTCAGCCGACCCCGTAAGTAGGCTGAAGAAAGCCTTTATGATGAGGGCAGCAGTGCCGGACTCTCGACCTGCTGCCCCAGGGGTGGATAATGAGGGGGAGTGGGAGGATGCTACCAGATTACGAGTGCGAGGAGGACATTGTTATGCCTAAACCCAGGAGTACGAGGAAACCTCAAGACGAAGAGGAAGAAAATGTTCTAGACATGTTTGACCATGAGGCAATAGCGCATCCGAGCTCCTAAGAATGGGTGCCATCGCCTAGAGTGGCCCAATATATGGCACAGCACCTGCGAAAGCCGCTAGACAGGGAAGTCAGAACGAAAATGAAGGCAGAATGCCCCAGACCTCTACTTCCGGGGAAAGTTACAGATAGCCCAGAATTGGACCCGATAACGGTGAAATTCGTCACAAAGGCCACAAAAGATATAAGAAAAGGTGTAGATAGAGCGTGGCGAGGGCGTCAGGACAGACTCCTAGGCCTGGCAGGCCAGATCGCCAAAGTAATGGACCTGGCAGAAAAGGCAGCAGATACAGGTGAACCAGTGGACGCTGTGGCCCTAGGAAGTTGAGCCCAATGGGCGGTGTCTATTGGGCAATGCTAACTGGGGCCAGTCGGCTGAGAGGAGGCGAGGAGTATTGCTCAAGATCGATGGCAAGCTGATTGGTCTGGCCTCTTACGAGGCAGGCGGAGAAGCAAAGGGCCTATTGTTTGGAGACACCTTTGCTAAAGAAATGTGCCAATTTGTGGGGACATATTCAGCACTTGAGAAAGTGCAAAGCTCCATCCAGCAAATTTTCCCGGGTCGGGTTTATGCGGGGACCGGACAGCAAAGAGGTCGGGCGTCCGGTCGTTTTGGGAAGTACAGAAGACCTCAAGGACACAGTGCCCAATACTGGGAAAATCACCAACAAGACAATTATTTCCCCCGACTAGAGCTTGCTTCCCCAGGAATCGCAGGGGGAGAGGCGCCTACCGGCAGTCGAACACGCCAAGCGATGAGTAACTAGCGAACAGTCCTTCCAAAAGTGGGGGGCAGGACGCATTGGTTCTTTAATGCATGGTGAGAATTGTCCGGCGATGCATGGGTATTGCAAGCAGTTTCAGGCATGCTGTTAGAATTTGTAGGCAACCCTGCGCAAGTGTGAGAGCCAGCAGAGATACGTATAGCCTCAGAAGAGCAACAGCTGTTATACAGCAAGCTGGGCAGCCTAGCGGACAAGGAAGAGAGACAGAGAGAGAGACAGAGAGAGAGAGAGAGAGAGAGAGAGAGAGAGAGAGAGAGAGAGAGAGAGAGAGAGAGGGACAAAGGGTTCCTCAGCAACATGTTCTTAGTACACAGGGGATAAAAGGTCAGGCCGGTGATCAACATGAAGAGTTTGAACGAGTGGGTGGTATACCGTCATTTCAAAATGACCAGCGAAACCTGCTCAGGACAGGAGACTGGCTGATCAGATTAGATCTCAAGGACGCTTATCTTACCATCCCGATAGCAGTGCAACATCGGAGATATCTCCGGTTCTGATGGGGGACAGACATTTGGAGATTCAAATGTCTCCCTTTCGGGCTGGCATCGGCGCCGTGGGCGTTTACCAAGATTATGCGCCCAGTAGCGGCAGTCATTCGAGAGAGGGGGATCAGGATTATCTTGTATCTAGACGATATCTTCATCATAGGGCAGAGCGCCGTAAGCCTATGAGTACAGGCGACTTGGGTGTGCAGACTAGTATCTTTGCTCGGATTCGTCGTGAACGAAAGAAAAATCCGACCTACACCCATTGCAGAGGATGGAGTTTCTGGGGTTCGTGGTAGACACCAGGAAAGTGTCGCTAGAGCTAACGATGGCAAAGATAAAGTCCATAAAGAAATAACTGACGGCCGTAGTAGCGAAGAAAGTTGTGTTGCTTCGCAGTCTAGCCCGGATAGTTGGGTTACTATGGCTTCCATACAAGCCATTTTTCTAGGCCCACTACATTACAGAGCTCTTCAGAAACTGAAAATAAGACACCTCAGGGGAGGTCTAGGGTATCATCAGTTAGTGACTTTGGACCAGGAAGCCACCACTGAGCTTCACTGGTGGCTGAAAAACATGGAAGCCTGGAATGGCACATCCATTTTCAGAGACACCCCGGACGCCGTGATAGAGTCAGACGTGAGCAGAGCCGGGTGGGGAGCGCGATGCGGCTCCTCGGAAACGGGGGGGGGGGTGGGGGAAGAGCTGTCGCTTCACATAAACTGCTTGGAGCTCCTTGCAGGTTCTTTCGCAATGCAGGCCTTCACCAAGGACCGAGCCAAATGCTGGGTACTTCTCAAGATGGGCAATATTTCGGCGGTCCGATATATCAACAAGTTAGGATGGACCTCCTCCAGGATGTCAGCCGAGCTGGTGAAGGATCTTTGGCATTATTGTCTGCGACAACAGATATCAGTGTCAGCAGAATACTTGCCAGGGATTCAGACTACAATAGCGGACTCGAATTTGCGATATTTTGTAGACTCCAGCGACTGGAGGCTCCCTTCAGACGTTTTCGAACGATTTCAAGAGTTATGGGGTCGTCTAGATATCAACCTTTTCGCATCCAGGCTGAATGCTCAGATCACCAAGTTTTTCAGCTGGAAGATAGACCCAACGGCAGCAGGGATGGATGCATTTTTGCAACAGTGGAAGGGGCAGTTCACTACTCCTTTCCCCCATTCGTAATGCTGACGAGAGTACTAGCGAAGGTCCGCAGGGAGCAGGTGGAGCTAGTGCTGGTAGTTCCGATATGGAAGTCGCAGCCGTGGTTTCCAGAACTGATGGAACTTTCTATGGATTTCCCGAGAGTGATTCCTCACAGGGTTGACATCCTTCGGGTCCTAGCAGGCAGCTTCATCCCCTGGTACTGGGAGACACACTGCACCTGATGGCATGCAGGGTTTCGGGCAAAGATGCCAGCTGCCAGGAATTTTGCAACTCGCTGCCGAGTGTATTAGAGACTCCGCAGCACCGTCTACCATCAGGAGCTGTGGTGCTGCTTGGAAGCGATGGAGCAGATACTGCTTAGGAGTTAGTAATGATACCGTTTCAGCCCCTGTAGTGCAGATACTGAACTCCCTAGCATAACAGTTTGCAGAAGGTGCCGCATACACGACAATTGGCGTGTACAGGTCCGCTATTTAGGCGGGGCAGGAGAGAGTAGACAATACACCAGTGGGAGAACACCCAGCTTTTTACAGCTCCTGAAAGGTATTAAGATGCGTAAGCCGCCGGTACTCAAGTATTCCTGTCTTTGGGACGTTCAAGCGGTTTTTCAGCTATTTCTATCGTGGCCAGAGAATAGGGACCTTTCCAGATCGCAACTGTCAAGGAAGCTAGCCATGCTTTTTTGCCTCATAGCTTGCAGAAGGGTCTCAGACGTGAAAGCCTTAGAGGTGGACAGAAAGATATTTTACCTGGAAGGATTGGTCTTTAATGTGGCGAATAGGACAAAATCAGATTTGGACATTAATTTCTTACCCATATTTTCCCAATAATAGCAAGTTATGCATAGCGCAATGCATTAAAGACTACGAGATAGCAAGGGAGCAGATTAGGGCGAGAGGAGTTTACGCAGCTTTTAATTACACGTAGGAAACCATTTCACACAATAGCGACAGCCACAATAGCCAGATGAGTTTGAGAAGTAATGCACTGGGCTGGCATTGATTTATCGATGTTTGGTGTGCATTCAGTAAGGGGCGCGATGGCTTCTAGAGCATTTTCCGCAGGTGTTCTATTGCAAGAGATCATGAAAGCTGCTGATTGGTCGAATGAGTCCACATTCAAAACCTTTCATTTCAAACCTATCTCCCAGATAGCGAATACAGTGATTGACAGCTTTGAACAAGCATAATGCTCGCCTCCTGTCTCGACATAGAATGAAGATTGCGCATGCTGAGAGCGCTGGACAGTCTCGATTCTATTAAAGACAAGGAGTCGAGCATTATATCCCGCCCAGGGATGTATAGTAATAATAATAATTATAATGAAAAATGTTTTGTAAACTGTTTCATCGCATATTTTAAGTAGAACCCACCCTGATGATTATGTCTCCATTGGTTTCAGGAGAAGACCAGAAGCAAACTTGAGAGTAACAGATTAGAAAGTGCCGGTGTGCAGTTCTAAAGATCCGTTGGATTGTTGGGAGTTCAGATGAGAAGCTCCAGTTCCGTTGGTTAAAAGTTCACAGTTGATGTTGAATGTTGGATGGACATTGGCTTCCAAAGAAAGAGGAGTGTTAGGAAAGAGGACTACATATAGCAGAGGGCACGGTCTGATTGGACACTGGGGTCAAGGCTGGAGTACAAGAAAACAGAGAGTTGTGGGAGTTTGTAGTTCCTAGGGAACATTTTAAAGTGGACAGAACTAACAACCCCTTTTTAGAGGAAAGCGCAAAATGAACAAAAAATGTGTTGATCATTTTGGAAATGTGCTAAAATGTTTAAATTTTAAATTGATGTATATGCAGTAATAAAGAAAGAAAAGGATAATGCTTGCCTCCTTGACTTTAATAGAATCAAGACTGTCCAGCGCTCTCAGCATGGGCAAACTAGATTGTACAGGATTACTTTAGAAAGTCGTCCAATTGGATTGATGGTGGTGGGGAACTATTAACAAGCCTTCTATTTGTGTCCTTTGGCAGGTAGGGCATACCTTTGGATTCTCCACCCGCAAGGGATTGTTCTCTTCTCTTCTGGTAACACCTCTTTGGGATAGCACAGGATCTTTTAAAATGAGGGGATAAACAACTATATAAAAAAGCCCTGGAATCGGGGGCTCCAAACTCAAATTCATTTGAGCTCCAGCTGCAGGAACTCCAGCAGCGAACTGCGGAAAACAGCACGCAACACAGATCGCTCTGCTCGATTGATTTTAGAAGGAGCCCGGGAGTGTAAGTGCTTAGGAGCGCTGAGATGAACGGCGCACACCACTCCATTCGATAAATAAGAAAATCATGCAAGTAATTCCATCTCGGAAAGGGTGGGCTGTTAACCAGACTCCCATATCATTAAACTCCATGCCAAAAACATAGTGCACACTTGTGCCCTGCTGCATTGGTCTCCTGATTTGCAGCTGCTGCTCTCCAGAGGCACAGAGCAGGTTGAGGTCACAGGTGTTCTGTTTGCATTTCAGTGGCATTGCTCTCAAAGGCTGCATTTACGTTTGCACCTCTCCTCCGAAATCATGAGCTATTATGGTACACCATCACCTGTTGGCAGGATGGCAGGATAATCTGTAGCTGATGTTTCACATAACTAAATCAACATCTGATTAATAGAATACCAGCGTCATCAATGTAACCAGCTATGGGATGCCATGTGGATTTCATGCACCTGCCTGTATGCAATCAGTGAATGAAATGAAGGTTAGGCTGCATACCTCGGTTTGCTCTATACCTCGGTTTGCTCTCTGGGAGGAAGGGAACCCCAAGCTCCATTGCCAGTCTTGGGATCTCCCAGCTGAAGATCTCCTGAAAGCCTGGGATCAAAGAGGCCATTTCATAACAGAGGCCTGCCTTACACTAGGGGCAGCGTACTAGAGAAACTTTGAAGAACTGGGCTTGGAAAGGTTCAGAGTTATGACAGCCAGAGAGCACAAGTGAGTTTGAGGAAGTATCCGTGCTTTGCTCTTCTTCCTGTTCCCTCCATGTGTTCACAAGGCACTCTTGGTTTGACATTGGGAGGGAAGTGTCACTCATCTCAATGATGGTGATTGGACCACTTGGAGCAGGCTTGCTTTCCTCCAATCCCCTGCAGCCGTTTACCTATAAAAGAGGTGGTCTCCCACTCCTTTCATTCGTTATGGACTTTTAATACTTCAAGTACAATTAATCTGGAACCTGTTCGGAGAGCAATCTCCATTCTAGAGCCCTCTGCCAGAGGCAAAGGCCGGTGCTCCAAGGCAGAGGAAAGCTCTGATCCCCATCAATTCCTAGGGACCATTGCAGAGGATATTTGCTGAGGGCTGGCCTTGCCCTACGGCCCCCTAGAGTAGGATTCACGGCATAGTGGGCCAAAACAACCAGGTCCCTCGTTTTCTATTCCAAACCAACTTGAACTGCATTAGAACCGTGTTGGCCGCGTTTGAACATCTAAGGCCTGAGGTGCTGCTTTGGCGCTCGCAGGCAAATTTCAAACCGTTGTTGGCAGTGCTCCAGATAAGATTTTGAGGTGGGAGTATTTTAAGCATGATTTTTCAAATTACAGCATAAATGCAAATTCAAGAGAGTACAAATGAGTTTTCTCCACTGCAAGCGTGCAAAACGTATCCAACATACACACATTGCATATGTAAAATCAGACCCGTAGCCCACAAGAGTTGTAGATCGAAGTCGTCTGGCTTGGCTTTAAACATTTTATTACACTTGTGGAAAATATTCTGCCATAAAATAACTTACAAGTACTTGGTACTTACACAGCTTCATTTTCAAAATTCTAGAGCCTAGAAACTCTGTTAAGAACTACTATAGATTGAGACTGATGTATTGCCTGCAGAGGGAGTGTGAGTAAGCAATTGTTGGCATATGATTTACTTACAGGAACTTGCACACATAATCTTAGCAAAAGCCACAAACTGCTAATCTACCTTTCCCGCTGTCTGCTGCAGGGAATTAATGTGGATCGCCAGACACTAGTTAGCAATATCACTTCAAATAACTACAAAGTGCACGCAAGCTGAACTGCATTATGGTTGGCATATTTAGAGTTTTACTGGTTTATTGTTTGTGTACAAAGCCAACAACCATAATTCTGGCAATTACAGTTAGGAAGAAATGCAGGCAAGTGTATAAGTTGAAGACTGGTCCCAAAGCCCTACTTCAACACTAAAGTGTGTGATCCTGGACAAATACTTTTGCCACTGTGCCTTTTTAGCAAAAATAGAAATTGCTAATACAAGTGATTTATTTCCAGCTAATTACTACTAAAAAAGCCTGACTGGCCTCTGTTCCACTGTTCCACCTGTAGCATTAATAGTTGTGACCATTTATATAATGCACATGACAAAGTTTATGTCTCTTAACTTACTCCTTGCTGCTTGTTTAATATAACTTCATATGAACTCCTCGAGTATTAAAGACTTGTCTGTACCTTCCCCCATCTTCTACTTCCATCCTAGGAGAGCAGTCTTGATTGCCCGATAGGTTTCCTCCTAGATATCCAAGAATCTGCATCTCGGACAGAACACGCATCACAGCAAATTCAGCTCATGACCGCTAATCACATCAGTGGTGGAAGTAGAAAAAAGGAACTGGTGGTCTTCTGGTTGCATCCAAAAAGGAGGGAGTATGATGGCCGGACAGATGGGGTGCAAGGCAGGGTGGAGTATGGGGAGTGGGGACCAGGATCACAAACCTTGGCTGAACAGTGAAGCAGGGATTTTAATCCACTCTGCAAATTTGACCACATACCTTCCAAGCGTTACTCAGTACAAATAGTTTGGATTTCAAGTTTACTTCCAAAAACAAAAATTGCATAATAACACCACATGGCAACATGTAAATCCTTACATCAACATGTTAAGCCTGAATGGTAAACTAGAAGTCCCAAAAATCTAGTTAACCCCACTGTACTTTCAGTGATTTAATAAAAGAAGTTGTGTAATACACTCAGATATGGAGATTATTGCCCTCTGCTGCCATCTAGTGGAGGAAAGTATGCTTTTTAATGAAAATAAATTCAGCGTAAACGGTACGCAGAAGAAAATTAAATGCTCCGTAATGGCTTTAATTACATGTGTATAAAGCCAAGATACGCACCTTATCTGTAGGGATGGTTGTTGGTACATCATCCTACTGGCCAGATGCTCGATCAGCTGAGCAAAGCTGCGTCATCTCAAGCAATCAAGCACCAGTGCACAGTGCAGACAACTTCGAACAGCTGCATCAAAACAAGCATTGGACCACCAGAACTTTGCGTGACAGCTCAACTTGAACCTCTGCATCAATGCATTACTCGACCCGAACTGCTCCTGGTGTCCCATCGACCTGCATTGCTGGATGCCGCCTTCAAACCGCATGGAGCACTGCTTGAACCGGCTTGATGCCGACCCACCGCCTGGGATTAATGAAATTTGCTGCACTCCAACCGAGTTCAACCCGCATCTACAGCAGCTTGGTGCCTGGTTCGACACAAAATGCCTGAGCATTAGAATCAGGTAATGTTAAGAGAGCCTGTCCACTTTTGTTTATGTCCCTTTTGCATTTTTCCTGGATGTGATGCTAGAAATGCATTGGAGGAACAGGGCATCCATGACCTTGCCCTGTACTCATTTATAATGTGTGTTCTGTGGTGTTTTCTGCACCGGACTCCATGTGGGACTCCTGGCAGTGCAGCTCTTCCTCTTTTTGGTTGTGGTGAACCGAGACCTTTGGGATATTCTTATGTCACCCATGGGTGGTGTTACAATCCTGTACCACTAGTGTATGTTTTTGGGCACCCGTGTGTGGCCCATAGAGCAAGGTATGGGCTGGTGGCAGCTCCCTGCTGAATTTGACAGGTGCTCTGAGTATCCTCCATTTTGGTATACCCAGGCCCTGCCACAGGTATCCGTGGATTCCTGGTAGAAGGGAAGATGGCTCCTGTTACCTTTTTTTCACAAAGTCCTGGGAAGCCCCGTCTCTGTCTCTTCCCCTGACTGGCTGTTGGGTGGAAGAACCATATATGGTGTTGTAGGGAAGCCCAGGCCAGACTGTCTGGAGCCTTCCGAGTGACTGTATGTTGTGATTACACCCTTGGGGTAGGAACTGCGTGAATGAAGTGTGTGATGAATTTGCATCCCATGTTATGGGTGTCTGGTTTCTGTGTGTGACACAATGAATGAGACAGCCCTGCCCGAAACTGACAAGAATGCAGTGTGGTGTGCTGAAAGGCAGGGTGCTTGCCCCAATCCACATTCCTTGTTATGGGTGTCTGGGTGTAAGTGAATGGCCTGAATGCACTCTGAGCCTGATTGGCTGCCGGCCTGCATGAATGCCCTTCTGACTGATTGGCTGACTAAGCTTGGCTCAGCAGTGTGAATGAGGGACCAATGTGTGTTTATCTGGGGACCTCTCACTTACCAATTTGTTCATAAGCTTAAGTTGAAACTTGAAGCTGCTTCTCCTTGAAGCCCAGCTGGAAGAAGAAGAATTGCTGCTGCTTTCCTTCAACGAAATCCGAAAGCTGTTGAGTCTGTCGAGGACTGATCCGAGTGAGGACCTGGCTAGGAGACCTCTTCCCCGAGCTACGAGGGAACATCTGCAGAAGCTGAGCTTCATCGAGGCACGCTGGAAGCCAGGCCCGAAAGGCTGTTGACGGGAGACGGGGTCTGCCAAGAAATCGTAAAGCACCAGGACATCGAGACCATCTAAGTCCATCGTTGTCGACCGGGGTTCAGAGGATTTCCGTGACCGCTGGAAGCCAGTCGAGTTGTGTTGCCCAGAAGCGGGGACAACTTGACGCTGTGCTGCTCGATGACCAGAGCCGCAAAGCCTCACCTTTATCTAAGAACATTGAAAGAAGGGCTCCCTTGCTATCAGCGTCGACCGCTTTGTCCCGCCGCAGACGGCCGAGGAAAGTCCGCCGGTGGGATTCCCGCCACCTGAAATCCACAAAGACGCTGATGAGTGAAGATCTGAAAACCAGCTGTGGCAGAGTCCCGGTCGTCGATGCCGACACCCGACAGCCACTGCTGGGCCAATGTTCTTCCCCAAGTCTTCTTTGTGGCACAAAACTCTTTACATCGAGGTGCACTGCACGCCTCGTCTTCGCAGGACGTCCAGGCTCCATCGTCGACGAGCACCGCAAAGGTCAAAGCTGCTGTCTCGATGAGAGTGTTCGCATTTTCTATGAGGAATCTCGACGCCCCGTGGCTCCTGCTTTAAAGGGAGTCCGCTCATGAGGGATCCGTCGACAACCCATCAAAGAAACTCTTCTAACTCAGGTACATTGGGGTATAGCTTTCCCCTGTCCCATGCAACCACCAAAATCCAAGGATGTACATCTCCTGACTGTCCCCTTTTGCATTGGATCACTGTTGGTTTCTAGAAGTGTGAGGGATGAGTAAGCAGATGATATGATTCATTTCACTCTCACAGGTGGTATCCACTTTTCTTCTAACATACTATTACTATCACTTTCTATCTTTGGCTTGTACTCAGAATTCAGTTCAGACTCTTTCATCATACTTCTGTTTCCGTCTTGAAAAAGGTTCCCCTCCTCAAAGCTCAGTATGTCTCTCTGGACAAACCCCAGTTCTATATGTTCCTTCCAATCACAACGTCTCTGAATAACTTTGTATCGATTCTATCTTTCACATTTCCTGCTTCACACTATATTACATGCAAAATGTCCTCTGCGTGTGTAACCCATTAGGTGGTCTCCTCAGCATTCTAATTCATGTTACTCCCACATTTCAAAGTTATATTAGTGTTAAGAATCGAGAAATGGGAATGTCTGCTGAGGTTACCCATGTAGAGTTTCTACCAGAAGCACAGTCTGATCTCAAATGAAAAAAAAATTCAAATAGAAAAGTCAGCTGTTAATATTTTAATGGAAAAGCTCTGCTGCCTTTCCACCATGCAACAGTCAGACATTAGCATTTGTGATCTTAGAGAGCTCGCTGTGCTGGCTTAGCATGGTTGCAAAGCCTTAGCGCATTTGGGTCACATTGTGTTAAAAGTCGTCTCAAAACATTTACAGACATGTTATCAGAGTAAAGTTGAAGACCAGCCAAAAAGAGGTTTAGCACAAAACGAAGATGTAAGATTACAATTTAAGGGCGTTACCTTGTATATCAGGATGGAGGGCCATGTACAGAACGCACCAAAGTAGCGTGTTGGTAGTGGTATCAGTGCCTGCGATAAAGAGGTCACCAATAATATAGAAGAGGTAATCTTCACTGAAGATGGTGGCACTGTTAATCTTCTTCTCATCTGCCACGTGAAGCAGATACATGTCAACGAAGTCTCTGGGGTTCTCTGGATCTAAAGTGTCTCTGTGCTGAACAATAATTCTCTTCAGGAACGCTGTAACGTCATTTACAATTTGGCGCAGTTCTTTAAAAGGCCCGAATGGAAGATAATAAAACCACGAGCATAGGTTGCTGAGAATAGCCTGGCTGTTGATAGAGATCTCAAGCCCACGGGACGCGAAGCACAGCATGGTTGTAAACTCTTTGTCAGTGTAGTCGAAGCGTCGCCCAAAGGCTACAGAACAGATTATGTTAGAGACTGCGTTGTTGATGATTGGTAAAGGGTCAAATGCCTCCGTCCCATGTGTAAGCATTTCTTTCTTCACATACTTAAATTCTTCGATTACTTTATGTTCCAGGCTGAGCTTTCCCAAGCCAAAATGGCGGAGGGTTGAGTGAGCAAATTTCCGTTGTTGCCTCCACACTGAGCCATAAGGTGCAAATACAATACCTGCGAAAGAGAAAGGAGGGTATCAAAGTTAGCTTATAAACTATTCTGTTCCTGCACAACCAAGTCCATGAGTCATGTATCACCACACAAGCCTTACTTTATATTTTATTCTTACATTTCTAAACCAGGGAAAAACAGGAATGATCTATGGTGCATGCTCGCGGAGAACACCTTGCATTACCCCACTTGGCACTTAAAAAAGCAAGAAACAGTTAACAAGCTATTTGGCCCAAAACATTTCTCACTGGATAAGAACACAACCTAAAGCTATTCTATAAGAACAACTTATTTTTTTTATTTTTATTTTTATTGTGTACGGTTTACAAAAGAAACCTTTACAAACGAAATCCTTAAATACAGAAAAAGAAGAAGCAAAAGAAAAGGAATCATACATTACTGTTACGTTGCATATTGATTTCATTTCATTACCAAGATAATAAAAAAAAACACATACAGATCCACATATCCTTCTATCAGTAAGTAAAATATAAAAGACAGTTAAAAAAATTCAGTGCACATAAAAATTTTCGACACAAATTTAGTGGTTAAAAGGGAAGAAAAATGTTTTCCCTTTACGTAATAAGAACACATTTAGCAGCAGTATCAGTTAAAATTCCAAGGTTTGTATACATACATGATAGACTTGGTAGTATATAAAAGTGGAATTCATCAAACAAATTGGTCAAATGGGAGGGGGATAGAGATCAAGAAACTCAATAAAACCCGCCACAGCGAGACCATCTTTAATTTTAGAAATTGAAAGAGACTGGGACCAAATAACATTCTCTGCCCCCAGAAGACCCAGGGTATTGAATCTGCCTAAGTAAATATCACTAAATCCTTTCAGAGCAGTACATTCTAAAAAAAAGATGGCGTGTAGATTCAATTACCCTGGGGGTGTGACAAAATCGACATAAAAGGTCCAAATCACTAATCTCCTTCCTTCCATAAAGAACTTCTTTAGTAGGTAGGAGATTCCATCTGAGTTTGAGAAGAGGTGAACGGTAATAGCGGTTGGGAAATTGAGTTAAGATAAAAGACAGGCAGCCTCTTTTCTTATGGTCAAATTGCAAATCACTGAGAGATGGGTAAGAATGCAATTTTTCCAGCGTATTACTCCAATCGCTAGTGAAAAGACATTCTTTGACTTTGTTGGTGTTAGTTAATAGGGTATCCCTGTCAGTGGAAAGGTCTGATAGAGTCTTGTCGCAGAGGACACTAAATCTCGAAAGAAATAAGTTTCGGTCTGGTGATCCCCGTGAGAAGAGCATTTTACCAAAATCAACATAAAGGGTATCCTGTTTCGGGGAGAGCAAAGCAGAGAAAAGTGTCAGAACTCTCCATAGAATTCTAGCTCGCAGAGAGACTAGACCCAATTCATACCTTATGGAAACTATTGGAACAAAATTAGGCAGCTTCATAACTTTTCTCCAGAAGATACCCTCAAGGGTGTCCCAGAAGGTCAGAAGAACAAGATAATGCAGTTCCATTCCGTATATTAGTTTTGGAATCACCTTTCCCTTGAAAAAATCCACTACAGGTTTGAAGGAGAACATGCCATATTTACTATCCAGCTTAATAGATTGAGAAATAAGCAGAATTATTTTGTGTCTAAGAGAACGTCTTAATTCAATGGCCGATGGTTGGGCCAGAATGAGGAATCCCAAATAGACAATTTTGTGTGCTCTAATGATATTTTCACCATCAATTTTACATACTTTTTTATTACCCTCTCTCCCTCTAGAGAAGACCATTGTTCGAGTTTTACTTGGGTTAATTTTTAACCCATTAGTTAAGGCATATTCTTCAAATTTACAGATAAGCCTCTGTAAGCTGACTTTGGTGTGATCAAAAAGGAGAAAATCGTCGGCGTAAGCCAGCCATGAGAGCCTGAGATCGCCCAATTTTGCATTTACCATGCCTGTACTTTCAAGGAATTCCCCTACGTCTGCCATGTAGAGGATATAAAGGCATGGACCTAGCGAGCAGCCTTGTCTAACCCCGATACGAGTCCTTATCCTTCTAGTGAGGGTACCTTTGAGATCGATCCTAATATGGACCCCCAAATTCTCATACATTGCCATAATTAAAGTGAGTCGACCTGCCAGAATCCCCCATTTAGTTAGTTTTTCCCAGAGTCTCGACCTAATTACTAAATCAAAAGCATTTGATAGGTCGATTGAAGCCACATAGAGAGAGCCACTCTATTTTGCCCATGTTGAACTTTGAAGGGCAGTTAGAATAAATCCATTAAGATTAGTTGAGTGTCTAACCCTAAAGCCTGTTTGTTGCTTTGGAAGAATATTATTTTCCTTAATCCAAACATTAAGGTGCGAGAGGAGCATAGCAGCGAAAAGCTTGAAGTCCGCATCAGTAAGGGAGATTGGTCTATAATTCTTGACCAATGTCCGTAGACCTCTCTTAAAAATGGGAACAATATGGGCGGTCTGCCAGCTAGATGGAACATTACCGGAATTAACTACATCTTGTAATAAGAGACAGAGGAGTTTAGCCCAAATTTCAGGTTCCGTTTTAAGTGTGTTATTTGTTAAGCTGTTAGGGCCGGGGGCCCTTGATTTCTTAGCTTTGACAATAAAGCCTAGTATTGTCTCATAGTCAATGTCAGGCTTCCAAGTATCGTTAAGCGCATACTCCCTTTTGTTGCAAAGCTCTGGGCCCTCTCCGTCCATATCAAAAAGTTCAGTGTAATGCGCGACCCATTTGGCATCAGGAATAGCATTCAACTGGTCGGCCACCCCCCATAATCCTGGCCAGAAAAAATAGCCCAAAAAGCCCTAAAATCTCTTTTGACAAGGACTTTAAGCATAAACTCTGCGTCATTTTGTAACAGACTAGATTTTCTGCATTTGCAGTAATTTTTATATTTTTGACGGAGAGCTCTAATTTTTGTTTTTTTGTTATCCCACGGGGGGTAAAATCACTTTGCCTTGTGAAATGTTGTATACTGTTCAGGTGCTGCTAGCGCTTGAAATTTCACTAATTCTTCTTGCCGATGTTAATGCCACTATCAGAATTGACTTTAGTGTCACAAATGTATTGTCTATTGAGGACATCGGCTCAAATGGTGTATGAGCCAGAGCTGCTAAAACAATATAGAGATCCCAGGAGGGGCAAGGCCTTCTCACTGGGGAAAATAATCCTTTTAACCCTTCCAGGAGTCTTTTTATGATAGAGTTAGCGAAAGTAAAAAAAAAGTAGTCTGCTCTGAATTCCTGACACCCCAAAGGCAGCTAGATGCATGTGTCTACCTGAACTCCTGAACGAGCTATCTGAAAAAGATATGTTATCCAGGGGACAATTCAGGGGGGCAATAGCATTCTATTGAGACCAGTGACAAAATAGTGTCGACTTGCTCTTGTATTGGGACCAGGTCCTTTCTAGCTCTTTGAATAATGTCGATATGCTCATCAGATAGCTTCCGATGGGGCACCAGGCTGCCAGGGCCATTGCTTGTGGGTTAGGGTGAAGCAGTGAGCCTCCTTGTTCAGACAACATCCAAGTGGATACTTACAGTGTGAGTGGTCCCCGCTAGGCAAACCGTGTGAGGTCCGAGTACCATACCCTGGAGGGCCACAGAGGGGCTATTAGAATTAATTTGCAATTCTTGGCTGTCTTGAATTAGTTGACAACCTTCTGCATGAGAATTAATGGCAAAAATGCATAACAGGTAATCTCCAACCAATCTATCTGAAAAGCATGTCCTTTAGAATTCTCTCCCTGGCATCGCCAGGATGCAAACTTGTTGTATTTGCCATTGCGGCTTGTTGCAAAGAGGTCTATCTCTTGGTGACCCCACATTAAGAACAACTCTTGAAGAATGCACTCCGCTAATTCCCATTTGTAGAAGTGCACTATAAGTCTGCTGAGCCTGTTTGCTTCTGCATTGTTTTGACCTGGTAAATGAGCTGCTTGAAGCCATAGTTCATGTTCTATTTATTGCCCATTGACACATCTGGAGAGCTAACTAACATAGAATTGGGGATTTGGCCCCACCCCGTTTGTTTATATAAAACATTGCGGTACTACTGTCAGTTAGAATGAGCACAACATTGTTCTGTAACTGGAATGAAGTACTCCAGTTAGTTTATATGTCTTTGGGGGTCATAACCCGTGTGTTGTGTGAGAACTTAATGTTGCACCCATACCTCTAGGTAAAAGTCTGTCACTATTGTCGCATGTGGTAGAGGGCGACAGGTTGGAGTGTGTTTTCTTTCATAGGAGATCCTCCTTGAGCATTGCAGAGATTGTTATTGTGTCCGATTGAGACCCTGTTTCCTGATCCTAAGACGTTGCTAAGTGAAGTTGTATCCTCCTCATTTTGAGACTTGCTAGTGGTACTGAGGAAATGCAAGCTGCAAGTCAACCCAACAGGTGTTGATACCACCACACTGTTGGGCACACCTTTGATAAGAAATGCTTCACTGCTGCCAAGAGGCCTTGCCGGAATGGGAAATAATCTGGCGTCCACTGTGTCCCATTGGAAAACTATGATGGTAATCCTCCAAGTGGGCGTCAGCTCTGGTATTGATTGAGAATTCCAGATAGAAACGTATGTTGATTAGGGCTTGTTGGGTCTGTGCCGCTTCTTGGGGAGACTCAGCCCTGATAAGCCAAATGTCAAGATAGGGGTAGACATGCTGACCCATGTTCCTGAATGGGCTGGTTATCGCATTCATAATCTTTGCGAAGACTCTTGGGGCTGAATTTAGAACAAACTGGAAAACTTTGTATTGGAAACACTTCCCCATGACAGAAAATCTGAGGCATTGTCAATGAAGATGCCATATAGGTATATGCAGGTAAGTGTCCCTCAGGTCCATGGCACATAACCAGTCTCCTGCGCAGAGAGATTCTGCAATCTGAGCAGGAGTCACCATCTTGACATTTTCTAGGGGTAAATAGAGGTTGAGGAAAGATAGGTCTAACACATTCTAAGCGTACTGGATTACTGTAACTCACTTTATCTGGCGCAGCCCGGCTATCTGATCAGGCGGTTACAACTACTCCAAAATGCCACGGCTAGATCTATTCTGCGCCCCCCCCTTTCAGAGCCCAATTGACCTCTCTACTGAGGCAACTTCATTGGCTCCCTATTGCCGATCGGATCATGTTTAAATCCATGTGTATGGCACATCGGGCCTTCTATGGCATGGGAGCGGACTATCTGCAGGCCAAATTCGTCCATTACATGCCTGCTAGTCCTCTCCGATCTCAGGCGGCTCTTTGGGTAGCGGTTCCCCTGTTCAGGCTAGCTCGAAAAGGGGGGGCTGGAATGACCTTCCTCTTGCTCTGCAGGGGACCGCAGACCACTTTGCCTTTCGTCGGCAACTGAAAACAAAGCTATTCCAGAAGAACAAGTTACTTACCAACTGTAACGTTTTTTCGACTGGATGTTCCTCCCACGTATTCCTCATCTTATGATAATTCGTTATCTCCAGCTTCGCTGCTTCGGAAAAAAATATTCTCGGCAGAGGGCGCTGTGCTCGAGGTTGTGGCGTCGATTGTCCCTCGACGGTCTCCGTACCGTGTCGACGTCACTGATGGTATAAGTAGCTCGAGCCGCGCCCGTTGCTCCAGCTGTTTTTTCGATGAAAACATATAGGAGGAACACCCAGGCGTGCCCCATGACTGATGCACACTTCGTGAGAGGAAAGTGTAAGAAAACGTAAACTGTACTGCGGGGTAGGATGGGTGGTTCGATGAGGAATACGTGGGAAGAACATCCAGTCGAAAGAACGTTACAGTTGGTAAGTAACTTGTTCTTCGAATGGATTGTGTCCTCCCACGTATTCCTCATCTTATGATAGACTCCCATAGCAGTAGTAATTTTGGAGATGGGAGTATTAGTTTTCAGTTTTCATGGACAGAATGCAGAACTGCCTTGGCAAATAAACCCTCATTAGAGGAGGCAGTATCCAAACAGTAATGTTTTACAAAAGTGTGTATTGTTTTCCAAGTAGCAGCTGAACAAATATCTGCTGCCGGGACTCCCCTCTTTAGAGCCGTAGAAGTAGCCATACCCCTTGTAGAATGGGCACGAAGCCCATCTGGTGGGTCTTTTCCTGCTAACCTGTAGCATTCAGTTATGGCTAAGATGATCCAGCGGGATATGGTCTGTTTTGTTACAGATAATCCTAGTTTATGACCAGTATAACTAGTTTATGACCAGTATAACCCACAAATAGTTGGTCATCTTGCCTCAATTTAGCCATTCTTGAGATATAGAAAGTGAGAGCCCTCTTGAGATCTTGTCTGTGCAATCTCTCCTCTTCCTTTCCCAAATGAGGAGGAGGATAAAAAGTTGGTAATATTATCTTTTGCGACAAATGGAAGTCTGAAACTACCTTTGATAAAAAGGAAAGTTTAACTTTAAGACTTATCCTTATAAAAAGTAGTAAATGGCGGTTTGCATGAGAGAGCCTGAAGTTCGCTAACCCTGCGGGCTGATGACAAGGCCACAAGAAGTACAGTTTTTAATGTTAAGAGCCTCAATGGGCAGGAGTGAATAGGCTCAAAAGGTATACAAGTCAATTTTAGTACTAAATTTAAGTTCCAAGTTGGGACATGAAAAGGTACTCGGGGGTATACATTAGTAAGCCCCTTTAAGAATTGAATGATCAATGGAATTTTGAAATATGAAACCTCTTCTGAGGTGCGCTTGAAAATAGACAGCGCAGCAAAGTATCCTTTAATTGTCCCTATCTGGAGCCCCAGATTGGCTAGATGCAGTAGGAAAGAAAGCACCATTGGGGTGCCACCTTGAGAAGGGTCCACATTCTTATCTTTGCACCAGTTACTGAACTTGTTCCAGCGACATCGGTATAAAGATTTTGTTGCTGGCCTTCTGGCCGAAAGCAAGATCTCCATTACGTCATCCGGAAGATCCCAATCCTTGTATCTCAACCTCTCAGAAACCATGCGTGAAGGTTGAGTGTCTTGACCTCTGGATGGAGAACCCGACCTTCCTCTTGCGAGAGAAGATCCTCTCTTTGCGGAAGACGTATTGGAGGGCAGATGGACATGTCTAGAAGGTCCGGGTACCACGTCCTCCTGGCCCAATCCGGGGCAATTAGTATCATGGTTTTCCTTAACTTTCTCAACCTCCTGATTACTTGAGGAATCACGGGGACTGGGGGAAACGCGTACAGCAGTGTAAACTTCCACTCCACTACGAATGCGTCTCCCAGAGCTCCTCTTTGAGGAGATTTCCTTGAGCAGTACTGCTCGCACTTCCGATTGATCACAGTGGCGAACAGATCCACTTGAGGGGTTCAGCAAAGGGCGACGATCTCTTGAAGGACTTCCTGAGCTAGCTCCCACTCGTGGGAGACTGTGCTCTGCCTGCTCAGAGCGTCTGTCGCCGTGTTTTGCTCTCCAGCTAGGTGATTTGCCGATAGAGAGATTCCTTCTCGTATTGCCCAGGACCAAAGCTGCACTGCCTCTCTGCACAGTGGTAGTGACCCTACTCCTCCTCTCTTGTTGAGGTAGTACATGGCCACTGTGTTGTCTGTCATTATCAGGACATTGTTTCCCTGTACAGAGGGCAGAAAGGCCTTCAGCGCTAGTATGATTGCCCTCAGCTCCAATAGGTTGATGTGTAGTTTGGACTCCGATGGAGACCAACGACCGCTGATTGTCAGATCTTTGGTGTGTGCTCCCCACCCCGTGAGTGAGGCGTCCGTCACTACTGTTATCTCCGGCCATGGTTGCCAAAAGGATTCTCCCTTGAGAATGTTGTCGTTGCAAGCCCACTATAGTAGATCCTGAGAAACTGCGCTCGGGACTTGCAGAAGATCCGACATATTCCCTGAGAACTGGGACCACTGAGTTCTGAGTGCCCATTGAAGGGATCTCATTCTCAACCTGGCCTCTGGTACTAGGAAAATGCAGGATGCCATGAGGCCCAGCAACCTGAGAAAATCGAAGACCGGTAGATGTTGGGCATTCTGAAACTTCGTTACCATCTGCTGGATGTGGAGAGCTCTACCTTCGGGAGGTGAGGCTTTTCCCGATGAAGTGTCCAAGACTGCTCCGATAAACTGGAGTTTCTGGGTTGGTATCATGTGGGACCTCTTGAAATTGAGGGAGAAGCCCAGTTTGTGGAGGAAGTGGCAGGTGATCGAAAGATGTTCCTGAGCTTGTTCTGGAGAACTTGCTCTGATCAACCAGTCCAGGTAGGGATATATGTGAATACCTCCTCTCCTGAGACTTGCTGCCACAACCGCCAACAGTTTGGTGAAAACCCTCGGGGCGGAGGTCAACCTGAATGGCAGAACTCGAAACTGATGAGAATTGCCAATCGCGAACCTCAGGTACTTTCTGTGCCCTGGATATATTGGCACATGAAAGTAAGCATCCTGAAGGTCCAATGATACCAACCAGTCTTGGAGTTGTAGAGCCTGAAGGATCTGAGAAAGGGTCACCATCTTGAACTTGTCCTTCCTGAGGAACTTGTTCAAGTTTCTTAAGTCCAAGATGGGTCTCAATCCTCCGACCTTTTTTGGGATGAGAAAGTATGGGGCGTACCAACCCCTGTTCCTCTCCGCTACAGGTACCTGTTCTATGGCACCTTTCTCATTCAGGGTTAAAGTTTCCTGCAACACGAGCGGGTCTGGAATTTTTACGGAGTTGGCTCCCGGTGGATGATTCTGAGGCCTTTTTAGAAAGGGGAGACAGTAACCTTGAGCTACTGTTTCCAGTGCCCAAACATCTGAGGTAATGCCTCGCCATTCCTTCAGATGTTGAGAGATCCTGCCTCCCACTGGTGTCTTGTGGAGCAAGCTCTCAGAGAGATTTGGAGGCGGCTGCAGGAGTGGCTGAGGGCAAAGATGCCGCTCCTGAGGCTGATTTCGCACCTCTTCCTCGTCCACCACGAGGGAAGTTTTTTCTGCCTCTTTGAGAAGCCTGTCCTCTTCCTCTACCAAATGAGGAGTAGTAGCGAAAAGAACGACCTCTCCAGGAAGATGATCCTGAATAGGTTTTCCGAGGCTGGCGCATGGAGGCACTAAGGGATTTAGCTGCCGCTTTCGAGGTCTGGAGTTTTTCTAGGCTTTCGTCAGCCTTACTGCCAAATAGCCTCGAGCCATCAAAGAGCATGTTAAGGAGTCTGGATTGCACATCCTGTGCAAACCCCGACTTCCTCAACCACGCAAATCTGCGCAACACAGTGCTTGTAGCCATGGATCTGCTGATACTATCAGCAGTATCCAGTCCAGACTGGAGACATTCCCCCATTGCCTCCTTTCCGTCTTTGACTATATTCAGGAAGCCTTCCCTTTCCTCGCCTTCCGGGATATGCTCAGCCACTGCCGAAATACAGTTCCACAGGGCATGGGTAAACCTGGCCAGGGTAAGGTGACATTTGTCGATTTCAGGGCCATGCTACCTGAAGTGAAAACTTTACGGGCCCAGGCATCAACTTTCTTGTCCTCTCTATCCGGATGGATAGTGGGATATGCAGTTTGTTTTGCTGTGGATGCAGCCTGAATAACCAGACCTTCTGGAGTCGGATGCCTGTTTAAATATTCAGGATCCGTACCAGCTGGTCTGTATTTCTTTGGGAAATTACTATTTGTAGCAGGAATGCTATCAGGATTTTCCCAATTTTTTTCTACTGTTCTCTGAAGAACCCTATGAAAGGGGAGAACTGGGTCTTTTTGGGGACCTTTGACAATTATATCTGTCATGTCGTCCTGTTCAAACACGGGTGAAGTGTTACCCCAACCCATGTTTTCTACTACCCTGTTCATAAGACCTCTGTACCCTGAGTCTGCATGTTCTGCAGGGTCAGGTTTGGCAAATTCTAACTCTGGGGAGGTGTCAATTCCACTAGCAGAGTGTAGAGTATCACTCAGGTCTCTCATTCTAGATTCCTGATCAATGAGTTCCTCAGGAACTTGTCTTGTGCCATATGAAACTCCAAAGGGAGTGACTTTGTCTTCCTCTGAGCCAGATTCCTCATAAATTGAGGACATAGCTTTAAAAAAGTCTGTTCTGGGCAACAGAGTAAATCTCCTTTCTTCCTCAACAATTTCCTTCGAAGGAATAGAAAAATCCTTCGAGGTTGTCGACGGGAACTTCGAAGACTTCGAAGAAGACTTCGATACAGGTGTCGAAGACGCTCTTGGCTTCGATGCTGAAGCAGTCGACGCCGATGGCGTTGATGAAGCCATCGAAGCCTTCGATGAATAGAGCTTTTTATGAGGCACCGGAGATGTGCTCGACTCTCGAGGAGTCTTCGACTCACGAGGAGCCTTCGACGACTTGGCGTCGACGACTTGGCGTCGACTCAAGTATCTTTGATACTACTGGCTTTTACCAAGGTAGTTCTCGACTTCTCTTTATCGTCCAATGGAGCGACCTTAGAGGAATGGCTCTTCCGAGGTTCTTTCGAGGGGGTCGGGGCCGCATTCTCGAAAACCTCCATCATCTTTTTACGGAATTCCTCCCATTTTCTGGGAGAATCCGATTTTGTCGGACATCGAATTTCTTCGGTCCACTCAGAAGATGATGACGATGAGGGAGATCTATGTCTCCTCTTCAGTTTTTTTGATGAGGAAGAAGAGTGTCTCGATCTATTCCTAGATCGAGATCTCTTGGAGTGTCTATGTCGATCAGATTCTTTCGAATCGGTCGATTTCTTATGCTTTTTGGACACAGCCTTCTTAGAGGCTTCCCTGCCCACCGACAGTTTACCTCTCCTCTCACGAAGGGCCTTCTCGGTCATGGACTGGCAGGAACCACAGTCGACGGTTCGGTGACTAGAACCGAGACACCAGAGACAAACTCGGTGAGGATCCGTGATCGACATTTTCGATCCACAATCGATACACTTCTTGAACCCAGTCTTGGGTGTCGAAGGAGTCGAAGAAGATGACATTTTCACGAAGAAAATCTCGGAGCGCGCCGTTCACGATAGCAAAGCGATCGGAAAAACGGAACTGCAGCAACGGGCACGGCTCGAGCTACTTATACCATCAGTGACGTCGACACGGTACGGAGACCGTCGAGGGACAATCGACGCCACGACCTCGAGCACAGCGCCCTCTGCCGAGAATGTCTTTTTCCGAAGCAGCGAAGCTGGAGATAATGAATTATCATAAGATGAGGAATACGTGGGAGGACACAATCCATTCGAAACAGTGATATAAGTATTTGTCCTCACGTCTCCAGCGCCATGGTGCCTCCGGGCGGAACGCACGCTTCAATAAATTCAGTTAACATAACATAACTCTCAGGCCAGTCTCGATTTTATTGTGTATAGTGAAGATCCTAGAACATAATCCAGTGTTCGGAATTGAGAGGAAATGGGAGCTATTTAGCTCCTGCTAATAGCCAACAAGAGCCTGGTGAGCTTCACAGCAGCAGCTACCAGGAGCTACATTTGGATCCCCAGGACAACTGATGCTGAACAAGCGTTCCCATGTGAATTTAACTCAGTGTATTTGGAACAATCGATAAATAATTATTAGGACCTATCTTTACAACATTTAAAGCTTAAGAGATCATAAATAATTGACAAAATGATTAGTTTGCATGTTATGTGGAAGTTAGATTTGCGGAGCGCTATGTACTAGCTCCTCGTTCCCCAGTAACAAGTAACTCCTGGTCACAAGTTAATGCTGGATACCCAGGAGCTGCTTTCAGCTCCTGCGCATCCAATGTTAATTTTGATCCCTGTAATCGCTAGCCTCAGTGTTGCACAGGGACTCTTTCTACCGTTTGAGATTCCAGTAAAGGGAAGCCAAGTTTTCAAGGTATAATCACATGGTTTTCTTAAACACATGAACTGATTGTATGGCCAACATTGGAACAATTGCTAACCTAGCTGCTGTTTATTTTTTCTTTCTACTTATTGGATCGGTGTAAATTGGAAAAATACATTCCACATCGATCATATATCCTTTTTCAAAACTTTCTTAAATCGTCAAAATGCAATTTATATGCACAATTATGATGACAACCTGTGACTTCAATTGATTTGTCTTATTGGTCTGAATGAACCACCGCATTTGCCTTGTTCTTTGTGTTTGGGCTTTTAACATCCTATATGTCTCAATTATTTGCATTATTTGTACTTTATAATTGTAATTATACAACCAACATGTAGCCTCAGTAGAAGAGCCCGTTGCTCGAAACACGTGTCAGGCTGCATCATCTGTTGTTTAAATTGAAAACCAACTGGTTTAAATTCTTGTTTGTGTGCGCAGTGTGATTGCAAACAACCCTCTTGTGCGAGATTCCGTCAGGCTCTCCACTTCCTTGGGAAGTGTTGGAGATCCTAACTGTATGAGTGGCTGGGATGCTGGGAGAGGAAAAGCCACAGGGAGATGAAAACCTTTGGAAACCACTGAAATTAACCAGCAGTATACAAAATGGTGACACCACTAATCTTTGTGCAGAGCCACTCTGCCACCCACAGGAGATTGATGGACCCGGACGATTATATCATTGTTTCTTTGGCTCCGAGGCTGATGCTGAGGAGGGGTGGGTGGGGCTGGGCAACCCCTTCAGGGTTAGTACTCTGCGGTGATCGGTCTGGTTTTCTAGTCCTCCTTTCTTGGAAGCCTCTAAAACCCCCAAATGATCTTGAACGGCCTTCAGGCCTGGTATGCACCTGTGAAAAATACTAATGATTTAGCAGTTTGCATGTAGGTCTTTTTCTTGGTCAATCTGTCATCAGTTGACGAGTGAAAGATCATTACCTTCAAAAAGAAGGTCTAAAATCCTGTCCTGCACATCGTAGGTGGGTTTAGTAGCTTGCAGCCAGGCTGACCTTCCCATGTCAACCCCTAACCACATGCCTCTACTGGCAGGGTCTCTGTGATCTAAAGAAGATTCAAGCAAATTTTGTAAGACCATCTTTGCCTCAATTAGACCAGATTGAAACGCTGCTTGCCTGTCAACCGGGCGGTCCTGGGCAAAATCAGCAATTTCCCTACAAAGCCACCGATTAGCACCTTCCAATAATGCACCCGCATTTGTTTTGTGTAAATGCAGCGATTCATTTAAGTATACTTTCTTTCCAAATGACTCCAAGAGCTTGTCCTCTGTTAAGGACAGCTGAAGAAGTTGCAGCTTGAATGGATGAGCCCACAGCAGCAGTCTTGACATATAGTGAGGGCGCTGCAACAACCGATTAATACAGTTGGGGATGCAAGGCAAGTAAAGGTCCTTCTGAGCGAAGTTGTCTGTACCAGGCATCCAACATTTTGCTGACCTGGCAAGAGTGTGGCTTTGCCCATACGGTTTTTTTCACCTCCAAGACATGCTTCTGCATTGGAATGCCAGACCTGGATGATGTTTGTAGAGCTAGAACCTCTGCTAAAACTCCTGATTCAGGTTGCTTTTGGGGGAAGTATAGGAAATCCTAAAATGTCTGTTAACCCTTCTAGCCTTTTAGTGAAAAGCTTTGGCAGAAGAGGGAAAATCCGCTTTCTCTTCATCCTCATCAGTATCCTGGTTCCTGCATCCTAAACTTGATCTTCTGCTTCCTGACTTCTCCTTGGGGAGCTCTCTAGGAACATTGTCCGTCCAGTCTGAGGGTTGAAACTCGACATTTTGTACATCCCTGGAAACCACATTTGGAGATGAAGACGGAAGAGGCAGCACTGAAGGGGACTGTGGTGCCGGAGCCAGCCCATGTGGTATTTCTTGAGGAAGAACTTCCTTAATGAGCCCTTTAAGTATATCTGACATTTGAAGTGATCTAATCAAATTCAGAAACCTCTCAAAAATAAATCTTTCCTTGCATGCTGGTGAACTTTGTACTGAAGAGCGAGGAACCCCTGATGAAGGCGTCCAAGTAAATGTGACTAAAACCCAAGGACCTTGCCTGGCCTGCTGCATCCATGTCTCTGAGTACCTAAAAGTGCTAGAAGAGGTTGGGTATTAGTTGTACCAGGGAACTTCACCACTTAACCAATCTACCCTTACCACCGGCTGCCTTGCGAAGCTCCCCCCAAAGAACTTTGAGTTTGGGGCCTTAAAGAGTTATCAGTAGCTCTCTCTGAGGGAGCGTAGTTCACAGAAGATGACGCCTTTTCAGAAGAGGCTGAGCGCACAGGGCACTTTCCCGCCTTGGTGCAATTTTGTGTACCTCAGAATGCTGTGGTAAATCTAGAGTATGCAGGGGAGCCGTGCCCGGCATGACACTCTTTAGAACAGGTTTTACTGGACCCTCGGTAGCTGTACCGTTTCTCATTTGGAAATCGGAGCAAGCTCAGGTAGGCTTGGTGCTCTCAGCCGAAGTGCTGGCATCGAGGCGCCCCATCAGGCCAAGCCCTGTCACAGAGCCAGCGAGCCCTTTGGACAAACGTCCAGTAGTAGACCTTTTATGCCACTGGGTAGGAGGCCCGGTAGCATCCATGGACCCCTTGGTGCGTACACTGGTATCTGCTTGAGCCTTGGGCCCGTTAGCGGTGATAGGATCTTTCTGACCCCTCCTAATCAGAGAACTCACAGGAAAGGAGTCCCCCTTTGAAAATAAAGGCGCCCTTAAATTTTCACAAGATATTCAGTGCGCAAAGTTCTTTCAGGTGCACTGATGGGTATTTAGGAAATCCTTCTCTCCACCTCACAAGCCTAAGCCTGTTCTTGATCGATCTAGGTGTCAATGCATTGTACGCCGCACACGAGTCCCACCGGTGGTCGGGCCCCAAACACGCTAAACAGGTTGAAGGTGGATCGGAGACCAGGAATGGACTGTCGCACACCTACCAAAACCAGGAGGTACCGACATGTGCCAGGGGCGCTGAAGGCCGTGGCAAATAGAAAAAAGAAAATAAAGTGCAGCAGCAACAAAGGAAAATGTCAAAAATACACTGATACAGTGCAGGCATCCATTCCCGTTGTGCGGAAAAAGGGACACCCTTTCAGTATTGAAGAATGGGGACGGGATGTAGGGGTAACATGTACCATCTAATGTGTTGCATTTCAAACTGCTTAAATATATAGTAGGGGATATTTTTACCAGGTTACTCACCGTAGTGACCACCTTACTCCTAGTCCATAGTCCCCTTTCCTCCATACTTATGGGGGCATCTCTCCGTCCTGTGGGACGGGACCGGAGCACTTTTGTAAAAAGCATCCACATTTTTTTCAAAAATTTGCCCCTCCTCTCTTTCCTGCACGGGGCCCGGCACGCTGCCGTAACCCCGCCCACCTTGGCTCCGCCCCGCGCATCGCCCATCAGTCCTTTTCTATCGCAGGGTCCAAGACCCATTAGCAATAACAGAGGAACCTTATTAGAGGGGACGGCGGGCGGGCGTATGGAGGAAAGGGGACTATGGAATAGGAGTAAGGTGGTCACTACGGTGAGTAACCTGGTAATACTCCTACGTCCCGTCCCCTTTCCTCCATACTTATGGGAGATTCCCAAGCACTCCTTACAGGAACTATGGGTGGATGGAAATACCCCTTACTGAAACAGGTTCTTCAGCACAGCCTGGCCGAACTGAGCGCCAGCCCTAGAGCTCATATCGAGGCAGTAATGCTTACAGAAAGCAGATGGGGAGGCCCAAGTAGCCGCTCTAACGATGGACTCCAGGGAACATACTTCTGAAAAGCAACCGCAGCAGCCTTGCCTCGCACCTGATGTGCATGGATACCCTTAGGAGGTTTCAGCTTTTGGACGGTGAAAGATTCCGTGATACAGGCAGCAATCCATCTGGAAATGGATGCCTTAGACGCCCGCCTGCCCTGGGGTTTACCGAAGGTCACAAACAGTTGGGAAGAACTCCGAAGCTCGGCAGTCCTGTCCAGGTAGAACTTAAGAGCTCTTCGGACATCCAGGCAGTGTAGAACCCTTTCCGCCTCCGAGGCAGGGTTCGGAAAAAAGACCGGAAGGGAAATCGACTGATTCAGATGGAATTCGGTCACTACCTTTGGTAGGAAAGCTGGGTTTGTCCTAAAGACTACCTTGTCCTTGTGGAAGACCAAGAAAGGATGCTCCACCGACAATGCCTGGAGCTCACTCACTCTCCTCGCTGACGTAACGGCTACCAGAAAGGAAACTTTCCAGGACACGTACTTGAGGTCAACCGTAGCCATTGGCTCAAAAGGTTTATGGCACTGCGCCGTCAGGACTACATTTAGGTCCCAAGGTGGGTGCGGACTACGAACCGGAGGGTAGAGTCGTGTCAAACCAGCAAAATGTCTCTTCACCACCGGGTTAGTTAACGAATAAGAACACCCGTCTGAAGAGAGGTAGGCGGAAATCGCCGAGAGATAAGTCCTGCAGGACAAGACATGAACCCCTGACTCTGCTAGGGATGAGACAAAGGACAGCACCGTGTCAATCGTCGCCACCCTCGGGTCCAATTCTTTCTCCAAACACCAATGACAGAACCTGAGCCATTTACTCTTGTATTGGGATCTGGTCGAGGGTTTCCTGGCTGCCTGGATAATGCGCATGTTATCCGCAGACAAACCCAAAGGCTCTAGAGCCGTGAACTCAGGCACCAAGCTGAGCGATTGTGGGGAGGGGTGCCACATCTGCTGTCGATTTCCCTTCCGGTCTTTTTTCCGAACCCTGCCTCGGAGGCGGAAAGGGTTCTACACTGCCTGGATGTCCGAAGAGCTCTTAAGTTCTACCTGGACAGGACTGCCGAGCTTCGGAGTTCTTCCCAACTGTTTGTGACCTTCGGTAAACCCCAGGGCAGGCCGGCGTCTAAGGCATCCATTTCCAGATGGATTGCTGCCTGTATCACAGAATCTTTCACCGTCCAAAAGCTGAAACCTCCTAAGGGTATCCATGGTGAAAAAGATCGGGAGTTACTGGTAACCTGATCGGCGAACACACCGACAGGTGTTGAAGTTCTGAGAACCAAAACCTGGCCGGCCACCACAGAGCTATCAGTAGAAGAGAACAGTTGACAGAACTCTTCAACTTCCAAATTGCTCGATGAACCGGCGGGAAGGCGTAAGCTCTCTCATGGGATCTCGAGTGCGTCCCCCAGAGAGGAGGCTCCCAGCCCCCCTCTGGAGGCGTACTGAGGAAGCTTCTTGTTTATCGCCGTTGCGAAGAGGTCCACCTCCGGTGTGCCCCAACGCAAGAAAATCCATGATAGGATCTCCGCCTTCAACTCCCACTCGTAGCTGACCACTGCCCACCGGCTGAGGGCATCCGCAGTGACATTCAGCTGGCCCGGGATATGCACTGCAAGCAGCCAGACCCCATGAAGCACGGCCCACTGCCAAATCTGGATGGACAGATCCACGAGAGGGGGAGACTTTGTTTGTTGACACCGCATTGTCCATTCTTATGCGGACCACCTCATCCATTCTTAAAATCGGCAGAAGCTCCAATTGATTTATGTGCAGGAGCTTGTCCTGAGGTGACCATAGGTCCGAGACCTGAAGAAGATCTAACGTCGCACCCCACCCGAAAAGGGAGGAGTCTGTCGTGATCGTCACCATGGGGCTTGGGTCCTGGAACCCGACACCCACTGACAGGTTGCTGAGAGAAGACCACCAGTCCAGGTCCACTCTCATGGAATCCGGAATCATTATCCGTTTGGAATCCGGGTCCACAGCCTGACGCCAGGAACTCCGAAGAGCCATCTGGGTCCGTCTCATTTTGAGACAAGCAAGATGAAGAGCCAGCACACACGAGGCCATGAGGCCCAGAAGCCTCTGTAACCACCAGGCCGACATGCTCTCCGACTGCGTAAACATCTGACACGTGGCCAACAGATCCGCCATTCTGTCCCCGGTCAGATACACTGGGCAGTCTATCGTGTTCCAACGAAAACCCAGGAAAGTCAGGTCCAGTGAGACCGTCATGGAGGATTTCCGCCAGTTCACCGAAAGCCCAAGATGGAACAGGAGCTGAAGGAGAGACTGGAGGTTGCCCGCTGCTGCCAATGGGCAAGGGCTGCATAGGAGCCAGTCGTCCAAATAGGGATACACATGGATACCCTGGTGACGAAGATGGGCCGCGATCACCGACATCATCTTCGTGAAGACACGCAGCGCCGAACTGAGGCCAAAAGGAAGCACCCGAAACTGGAAGTGCTCCTCTCCCAAAGAGAAACAGAGGTATCTCCTGTGTGGGTTCCAAATCAGGATATGCATGTACGCATCCTGAAGATCCACCACGCTGAGCCAATCGCCCGCCTGCAAAGAGGAGCGAATCTGGCCGGGCGTGATCATCTTGAATTTCTCTTGGGGTAGGGAAAGATTGAACTGGGAAAGGTCTAGGATGGTGCGCAGGTCAGCCTGGTTGGGTTTGGGCACCGTAAACGGCCGGAAGTAGAATCCCTCCCCTCGTCCCCCAAGGGGAACGGATTCCACAGCTCTGAGGAGCAGAAGATTCTGAACCTCGGCCTTGAGGGAGGGTGAGCCCGACAGCTGAAAAGGAGGGTTGAGGGGTGGGGTAGGGGGTAAAGGTAAGCGGAAGCCCGCTCGAGCGACTGACAAGACCCATCTGTCTTCTGTGATGGTCTGCCACGCCTCCCAATGAGACGCAATGCGTCCTCCCGCCGGGGTCTCGTGCGAGCGCGGAAAACCCTCATTTGGCAGGTTTATCGGTGGCGGTGCCACCTGAACCTGATGAGGAGGCTGAGGAGCGGGAGAAATACTGCGTATGCTGTTGTCTAAGGCGGTTATTCCCCGCCGGAGTATCCACTCTGCGATTTTTGCGGTCGAGGAAGCCCCTAAAACCAGAGGAAGGTCGACCTTGCGACAACGGCCTTTGAGTCTTGAAGGGAGGTTTAACCAGAACAGACAATGATTTGGCCGTCTGGGTGCTGTCTTTGGTTTTGGTGAGCTCTACATCAGTAGAAGGGTGAAAAAGCTCCTTACCATCAAATGGAAGGTCCAGAACCTTGTCTTGCACCTCCTTCGAGAACTTAGTGGCATGTAGCCATGCTTGCCGCGAGGTATCAACCCCCAGCATCAGACCCCGAGCCGAGGTGTCTACGTGGTGAGCCGCAGCCTCCAGGAGATCATGGGCAAAGACCCTGGCATCGGGAAGGCCTCCTCTGAAATCCTCCAGCTTCTCGATTGGAATGTGCTCCTCAAACTCCGACAGACCTCTCCACATCCGCATGTTAGCTCCGGCCAAAATCAATTCTGCATTGGCCTGCCTGAGCTGCAAGGCCGAATTGGCAAAGATTTTCCTCCCTAGGGAGTCCAGGAGCTTGTCCTCCTTTCCCAAGACCTGAGTCGCCGTCGCGGAGGAGGAAGCTGCAGGTCTGGATTGCAACGTGGCCGCAGCCACCACTGTGGAGGAGGGAGGCAGACAAGACGACAAGGCCACTTCTTCCGAGGAATGTAGCCTGTACCTCGCGTCAATCTTTTTATTGACAAAAAGTCCAGAGTGTGGCTTTTCCCAAACTCTCGGACCTCGGCGAGAACGTCCTTCTGTAAGAACAGGCCGGTACGCTCCAAAGGAGACAAGGTGAACGCCCCAGAAAGCACGCCCTCCTGCGGAGCAGGTGCCTCGGGCACCGGAACATCTAAGAAGCACATCATGTCCAGTACCCTGTCATGGAAAGCTCTGGTAGAGCGGGGCAGGTCCTCATTGTCCTGATGGCCTTGAGGGTCATCTGACAGGTCCGGCTCGTGCTGAGCCGAGTCAGGCACTGCCTTGTCCACTGGGGACAATGGTGGCACAGGCGGAAGTGCAGGGGGAGGCACCACGGGCAAGGGAGGCGCCGGCGGAACCACCGACGGGACGGTTGGAGCCGGAGGCGCGGGTGGACATATCGCCTTGAAAAGCCCATTGAAATATTCCCTCATCGGGTCGGTACGCATAAGCGCTTGAAATTTACTGAAAAAGGCGTCCTCAGGAGATTGCTTCGGAACCTGAGGAGGCCTCTCATTAGGTGGACAAATCCAGGGACGCAACCGGCAAGGGTGCCACACAGGCCCCTGCGCCGATGTAGCCACATAAATCAAGGGAGCCGCCCCTGCGGGCAACGAAATATTGTGCGGAAGAGGCATCCGGGCGTTCCAATCATAAACTGGCCGGAAAGGATGCGCACAAGGCACCTTAGGTTCGCCCGAAGAACCGAACCCTACACCAGGGGCCAATGGCGTAGTTGTAGGGGTAGTACCTAAAATGGGCGCTGTGGTCGTGGCGGAAACGGGTGCCATTTTGTCCTCATCTGAGGGGAACTACGGCACGTGAGGAAGTGAGGCAGGGGTCCCTGTCGATGGATCAGGGGTCTTAATTTTAGCCTTAACGTAAGGAACCTCGGCAGAGCCGGTACTATGAGGCCTGGAATGTTTCTGCGACATACCAACTGCCAACTCACCCTTCGAAGGAAGAGCCTCGGCACTGCCGGCAAAAGAAGAAACTTTCTTCTTTGCCCCCTCAACAGATCTGGTGTCACCACAAGAGCGGGAACGGTGCGCTGTCACCTACAGGGCCTTGCCCGGCCCCTCAGAACTGTTGGTAGCCTTAGCCTCTGTACGAGGGACCTCGGACCTAGGCCTGGTAGAAGCCTTATCAGCACGGGCCTCGAACATGCGTTCGGTAACCTCAAGCCCAGTCAAGACCTCGGGGCGTACCCCGGTTTTGTTGTTGAGGGAAGCTGAAAGAACGACCTCAGAGCAAGCTCCGGTACCCCACGACTCAGTAGAACTGGGTCTACACACAGCCCCCACAGGAGGGGCCTCAGAGTGTAGTCTGGTGATCACCGGCCCCTTACTTACCCTCGGAGAAAACTCTGGTAGAATTATTAGGCCCGACAGGCACCTCAGGGCGAACCCCGGTAAAAGAGCGATCAACGCCCCTCCCGGCTCGAGAGGAACCCGGGAAGGTATCCACCGGCTGGGGTGCTCTGAAAATCAAAGAACTTACCAGGTGTTTTTTCTTCTCGTCGATGAACGCCTGAAAATGCGAAGGAGGAGTCCATCCGAACACCTCCTCCCACCGCTCCAACTGACGTTGAAGAGCCCGGACCGAAAGGGAGTCACAGTAAAAACAGGAGTCCCAACGGTGTTCCGGACCCAAACACTCTAAACAAAGAGGATGGGGATCCGCCCTCGCAAAGCGACGGTGACACGATGAACAGTCTGGAAAAATCTAGTTTAAAAGACATAGACAGACTAGTAAACGAACGCTAGCGAGAGCCAGAGAGGGAAAAACGGAAGAAAATCTTCCGAGGATGCAAGTGCGTCAGGCCCCGATCGTGCAGAGAAAAGGACTGATGGGCGATGCGCACGGCGGAGCCAAGGTGGCCGGGGTTACTGCCGCGTGCCGGGCCCCACGCAGGAAAGAGAGGAGGGACACATTTTTGAAATAAATGTGGATGCTTTTTACAAAAGTGCTCCGGTCCCGTCCCACAGGACGGAGAGATGTCCCCATAAGTATGGAGGAAACGGGACGGGACGTAGGAGTATAGTTCTTATAATTCATGGCCATACACAGACACCCCCTTTAATATCTGTTACCTTGCTTAATGCATTGTAAAACATCATCCAGTTGATGATACAATTAATGTAGAATCTCGGTTGAAAAAAAAACATGCAGCTTTTAATATTTTGCAGAAAAAAGAATTTAAGGAGTTTAAAATGCAACAATGTTTTCGTTTTGTTCCTTAAAATGGGAAACGTGCAGATTCTTACTCATGTTTATTTTGTGCACTGCTGGAGTTGAACACATACGACCATAAACAGTTAATCAGTTCATGGCTGTAAGGTGTCACACAAAGGAATTTTTAAAGCTTGCTATAGGTGCAACTGGAATTCTGCTCTGTGAAGCCTCAATCAGAAGTGATGCAATTTTCCTATTTTTGTATTAGAGTTCCGTAGTGTTTTCGTATCTTCCCTGTAAAAATAATTATTTACATGCCGATGAACAAGTTACTTACCAACTGTAACGTTCTTAAGACTGGATGTTCCTTGCACGTATTCCTTATCTCTGATAAATCCACTTCGAGCTTGCTGGCCTCGGAATTTTGTTTTCAGTAGAGGGCGCTGCGCGTCGACGTCCCTCGAGTCTGTGTCCCTCAAAGGCATCCGTATCGCCACCAACGTCACCACAGATATAAATAGTCTTGCGCAGCGTCGGTTGCTCCGTTCCATTTTGAATAGCTGTGATTGTACTGTATGAGATGGTTAGTACCCTTGAAGGAGCGTAGGCTGCAACTACAAGGGAAGTTTTACTGCTGGGAAGGATGGGAGGGGTGATAAGGAATACGTGGGAGGAACATCCAGTTGAAAGAACGTTACAGTTGGTAAGTAACTTGTTCTTAGAATGGATTGTCTCCTCCCAAGTATTCCTTATCTTTGATAGACTCCCAAAGAAGTAATGTGTACAGGAGGTGGGAGTAAAATTTAGTAAGGTTTTAAGAATGCACAGAGTGCAATACAGCTTTC
Source organism: Ambystoma mexicanum (assembly GCF_040938575.1). Classification (NCBI taxonomy): domain Eukaryota; kingdom Metazoa; phylum Chordata; class Amphibia; order Caudata; family Ambystomatidae; genus Ambystoma; species Ambystoma mexicanum. Next base: position 379,341,293 of record NC_090937.1, on the reverse strand, counting down.
CCAAATTTAGTCTCCGGGCTAGTGGAGGAATCTAGACTGTAGAATTTGGTGAAAGTATGTGCAGACGACCATGTGGCAGCCTCACAGATGTCTTTTATTGGAACTCCTCTTTGGAGAGCTGACGAGGCTGAGATACCCCTGGTTGAATGATTCTTGAGGTGTTGAGGAGGGTCTTTTCCTGCCAATTTATAGCACTCTATGGTAGTTAGAATTATCCATCTTGAGATGGTTTGTTTCGTGATGGGTAAACCTAGTTTATGTCCTGCTTACCCCACAAACAACTGGTCAACTTGCCTAATCTTTGCAAGTCTTTTGATGTAAAAAGTCAAGGCACGCTTTGTATTCAGCCTGTGCAATCTCTCTTACTCTTTCCCTGGGGGAGGAGGAGGGTAAAACGAAGGCATGGTTATTTGTTGTGTGATATGGAATTCTGAGACAACCTTTGGGAGGAAATTCGGCTTCACTTGAAGAACCACTTTATCTTTGTGAAAAATAGTATGTGGAGGTTTGCAAGAAACAGCTTGTAGTTCGCTCACTCTTCTGGCAGAAGTGAAAGCTACTAGGAAAAAACTGTTTTTAGAGTATGAAACCTTAATGGGCAGGAATGAAGAGGTTCAAAAGGAGTGCCCATTAGACATTTTAAGACTAGATTTAAATCCCACAGGGGAACCTGAAAAGGAGTTGGGGGGAAGACATTAGTCAACCCTTTCAGAAACTGAATGACTAGAGGCAATTTGAAATATGAAGGTTCCTCAGCCGTGCATTTAAAGATTGATAGCGCGGCAAGGTAACCCTTGATTGTGCCAACTTGAAGTCCTGAATTTGCCAAGTATAGCAGGAAAGATAACACAATCGGTGTACTGCATGAAAAAGGGTCAATATCCTTATCTCTACACCAGCTGCAGAATTTGTTCCAACGGCAGCGGTATAAGATTTAGTTGCTGGCCTTCTGGCCAAAAGCAACACCTCCATCACATCATCCGGGGGGTACAAATCTTTGTATCTCAACTTTTCAGAAACCAAGCGTGAAGGTTAAGAGTCCTGATATCCGGATGTAGAATATGACCTTCCTTTTGCGAGAGAAGATCCTCTCTTTGTGGAAGACGAATTGGAGGACAGATGGACATGTCTAGAAGATCCGGGTACCATCTTCTCCTGGCCCAATCCGGGGCAATTAGAATCATGGGTTTCCGGAATCTTCTGAGCCTCCTTATTACGTGAGGAATGAAGGGAACTGGAGGAAACACGTACAGAAGTGGAAACTCCCAGTCCACCCCAAACCCATCTCCTCGAGCTCCTCCCGGGGGAAATTCCCTTGAGCAGTATCGTTTGCATTTCTTGTTGACACTCGTTGCGAACAGATCTACCTGAGGGGTTCCCCAAAAGGTGAAGATCTCTTGAAGGACTTCCTGAGCTAGTTTTTTTTTTTTTTTTAATAAATTGTATTGGTTTTTACAACAAACAAAACAGAACGATCACACCCGACATTTTTGGTTACAAGCTTCTTAGCATACATTTACATATTATTTGTTACTGTCTTCTCCCCTCCCCCCACTTTAACTCGAGCTTCCACCTCCGTTCTTCGGAATGCCCCTCTCTTGGGGTTAATCCCCTTCACCATTCTCGGACATGTCATATTCACTTAAATTGGCATGGGAGGATCCCGACAATGTGGCTACCATTTGTCTCCATGCTATCAGAGGTCCCACTTCATTATCCTCCGCTCTACTGGCTGTCTCGTACCATACTGTTGTCTCAGCTTCTGCCCATTTCAAAGGATCGCTCCACCATACCTCTAATCTGGGTCTATGGTCTGCTTTCCAGCTCATGGCTATTCTCCTTTTGGCCAGAATGTACATCAGGTCCCCGAGTTTACTGACATGTTTCAGGTTGCATGGTCTGGTAAATACCCCCAACATGCACGCCCACACGGATTCCACATTTAACTTGATTCCCTTTTCACATAGTTGGTACTTAACTTCTTCCCAGAATTTCCCCACCTCTAGCCACGCCAAGAACATATGGATCATCCCAGCCTCCACCTCCCCACACATGGGGCATTTTTGTACTTATGTACCCCCAAAACTGGCAATCTTACGGGGGGTCATGTATGCCCTATGGGTAACATATAACTAGATCTGCTGCAACCTCGCATTCCTAGACACCTTTTTATGATATCTCTGAGCTCTCTCCCACTGCCCGTCTTGCATAGGTTCTCCTGCTTCCTCCTCCCAGTCCCGTCTCAATTGAGGGAATTCCTTTCCCACTCTAGACCTCACCAGTTCATATATCCGAGATACTTCGTGCCCTCCCTCCGAGATATTGTACATCGTTTCTATGGCATTATTCGGTTGTTCTGCTAATGCTATTTTGGATCACGTTTCCTTCACCCGTAGTATATGTGATATATTGCCCCATGTGTATCCCAGTTTCGTCCACTATCTTTTGGAAGTCCAGTGCCTTCCCCTCTTGCCATATATCTCCCTGGGTCGCTAGGCCTACCGGCTCCCACTGTTTGCGGATCCCTTTCCTCAGCTGCTCATCCACCCCACATAGCGCCACAAGTGGTGCCTGGGGGGGGAGCATGGGGTTAGGTTTCCCATAGCTCGACATGCTTTGTGCCATGTCTTCCAACCCAGTTCCAGCAATCTCGATCGCCCATGCAACTCTGGTTTGGGTAGCCATATCAGTTATTTTAGGAAATACAGGTTGCTTTCGCCTCTCAGTTATCGAGATTCTGCTGTCTCGTCTTCCGATAGCCACCTCGTGACATATTCTAACTGCACTGCCAAGTGGTATATCTCGAAGTTCGGTAGATTTATTCCCCCTCTGTCATACGTATTCTGTAATTTCCATAGGGCCACTCTGTTTCTGGAGTTGTGCCACAGGAAACCTCTACATAAACTCTGGAGTTTAATGAAAAAGCGTTTAGGCAACATGTATGGGATATTTACAAAGAAGTGTAGTAGCCTGGGTAGGCCCACCATCTTGAGCAAGGCCGCCCTTCCTACCATGGCTAGGGGGAGCTTTGCCCAGAACCCCATGCTGTTCTTAATACCTTCTACTGCCCTTTCCGTGTTAGATTTGTGCTCGTCTCCAATCATGTGGTATATGTTAATCCCCAGGTATCTGAATGTTCTGGTCTGCCCGGCTATCTGCAAAATAGGTAAGTTCTCCCGTGGGACTCCTTTGTACCTCCCCAAGGGGAACATGCACGATTTTTTGGGGTTCACCGCTATTACCGAGAGAGTCACGTAGCGCTCCAACTCCAAGATATATTGCAAGTTTTCCTCTGGGTACCGCAGGTATAGCAACATATCATCCGCATACAACGATTTCAAGTGTGGTGCCCCCTTAGTGTGGACTCCCATTTCTTCATACTTCTGGCTCAGACAGATCGCTAATGGTTCTAGTGCAAGGATGTACAGCATCGGGGACCATGGACAGCCCTGTCTCGTGCCTCTACTGAGCTGCCATTTATATGAAATTTTCGCTCCCGTTTTTAACCTGCCTGTTGGGGTGCTGTACACCATTTTCACCCACTGCAGGTACCCTAGTCCCATCCCGTATTCTTTCAAGGCTGCCATCATCCAAGGGCACCTCACAGAGTCGAAGGCTTTCACTGCATCTAACAAGACTATTGCTATTTCACTTGGGTCGCTCTCCGCCTGTTCTATGATATGGTGGAGCCTCCTGTGGTTATCGGATATGCTTCTACCCGGGAAATATCCGGTTTGGTCGGGATGTATGAGTTTATTACTCTCTTCAGTCTGTTTGCTAGCACCACCGTGAGAATTTTGCTGTCCTGGTTTAGCATAGAGAGTGGTCTGTACGACCCACAATCTGTGCTTGGCTTGTCAGGTTTGAGGAGTGGAATAATTGCCACCTCCCTCAGAGATTCTGGCAGTCTCCCTTTCTCGAAGGCCTCGTTTCGCATGGCCAGTAGTGGGGGGGAGTAACTCTTGTGTATAGGTTTTATAGAATTCGCTAGGGAGCCTGCCTGTCCCAGGGGCTTTGCTCGTGGGCAGATGTATCACCACTGTCTCTAATTCCTCTATTGTGATTGGGGCATCAAGGTTCTCCCTGTCTTCCTCACTCAATTCTCCCGTTATCTCTCTAATTGCTGCTCTTGGTGTCTCGTTTTTGTATAGCAATGCGGTTTGTCTCCCCCTGCATGTTGTCTTTCAATGTATTTTTTATAGTTCAGGTTGCACAACCTCTCCCAGAGCCCCCCACAAGCCTGTTGTGATTGACTCACCTGTTTGGCGTCCTCCTGTGAGTTGCCCCCTCTTTTCATGATTACTTCTAGTTTCTTCCCTGTCTCCTGTAACTCTCGCACTATGCCCCCTTGGAGCCCTCTAGATTTGGATATGGCCGCTCCCCTCACTACCACCTTAAAGGCCTCCCATACTCTGACTCCACGCCTTCTGTATTATTTTCAAAATACGCAATTATCTCCTCCCTTAGGTCCTCTCGGAATGCGGTATCCCTCAATGCCTCAGCTCTAAGCTTCCATATTGGAATTCTGGCTCTAGGGGGCTGATGTCTCCAAGTCAGGACCAGAGGGGAGTGGTCCGATAATATACTCGCCTTATATTCTGAACCCGTCATTTCCCCCGCCAGTTCCTGAGTGGCGAACATGTAATCCAGTCTTGTATACAGGTTGTGTGGGGCGGCATAGTGTGAGTAGTGCCTATCATTCGGGTGTTGCTGCCTCCATATGTCCTCCAGCCTAAAGTCTCTCAGCAGGGCTTGTAGCATTTTCGCTGCGGGGGTGCGCTTCTCTAGTTTGGTGCCTGACCTTTCCATTTTGTGGTTCAGTGTACAATTGAAGTCCCCGCCCCATATAACCGCGCCTCCTATGTGGGGACTGATCTTACTGTATAGTGTCTTAAAATAGGCTACTGTGTCTTGGTTAGGGGCATATGTATTCATGATGCACAGTTCTCTGTTCTCTAGCAGCCCCTGAAGCACTACCATCCTCCCATCTGGCTCCACCGTGGACTGCAGTATCTGGAAGGGAAAATGTGGCGCCACCCAAGTGATTACCCCTCTGGCATATGCCGAGTACGTTGCTCCTTTGGTGGTCCCTCTCCACTTTTTCTTTACCACCTCTTGTTTTTCTTTGGTGAGGTGGGTTTCTTGCAATAGGGCTATGTCCACTTTTTGCCTTCTCAGGTACATCATTACCTTATTTCTCTCCAGATAACTGTTAAGTCCTCTGACGTTCCAGGTTACTATTCAAAGGTCTTCCATTATCATCCGTGTCTCGTCCCTTCTTTCTCCCTCCTTGTCCTTCTTTCCGAGTGTGCTTGGCGTGGATGTAAGCTCGTTCCCTGTCTAACTTCATCACCAACCCTCTTAGTAGCCCCCGTCCCTGCTTTCCCCAACTAAATTCACTGCACACCTCCCAACTGCCTCCTCTCCCCCCACCCTTCCTGTTCCCAACTGTTGCCCAACTCCATCCCTGGATCTCAGGCTATCCCACATTTGGTCCTTTCTCGGTGATGCCGATGTTAGGTACCCAGCAGGAGGTTGCCGATCTATCAGCAAACTAACTAAACTATCTATAGCGGTGTGGGAGCGAGTCCACCAGGTCTCCTGCAATTTAGCACTATTGTGCCATGCCTGTTGACATCTATTTGCTCAACCCACCTCATGTCTATCCCGGCTGGCTTGCCCTAGCTTATATTCAAGTCCCAGTGTCACGTTTTCCAGCACCTCGATAAATGCGGTTGCTTTCTTACTTCTCTGTTCAGTCTTCTTTCTGGTTGTCTGTTTCCGACGGGCAGTTCTGGGCATCCAACCACTCTGTCGCGTCCTCGGGGGTATCAAACAACAGGGTTCTGTTCCTGTGGTACACCTTCAATTTCGCTGGGTACATCAGCATATATTTGAAGCCCGCCTCTCGAAGTCTTTTCTTCACTGACCCATAGTTCATTCGTCGTCTCTGCACCAAGAGTGTGTATGCTGTAATGTTCGCAGATGCGCTTTGTATCGTGCCACCTTTTCAGAAGTGTTCTAGAATCTTCTCCCTGTCTCGATAATTCAGGATTTTGGAGATTAGAGGTCTAGGGGGGGCTCCTGGAGGTGGCCTCCTTGTTAAGGCTCTATGCGCTCTTTCCACTGGAAATCCTTGACTGAGCGCCCCTCCCCCAATTTCTTGCAGCAACATCGTCTCGACATTGTCCATGGGGTGTAATCCCTCTGCACCTTCCCGTAGTCCCGCGATGCGTATATTGTTTCTCCAGGCGCGTCCTTCTGCTTCTTCCGCTCTATTTTCCAGGTTGCTCATGTGTTTCAGGATGTGGATCTCTGATGTGTGGGACGCACATGCAGCTGTATTTGGGGTCACTTCTTTTTCTAGTTCGCCTGTGCGTTCTGCTATCGCTCTGACATCTTGTCTGAGTAGGTTCACTTCCTCCTGGACTGCGCCAACTCTGAGTTCCAATACTGCCTTGAGTTCGACCCTGGCTGACTCCAGTTTAGTTTCCCACGTTAGTTTCAGATCCGCAATCGCTTCCAGGATTTGTTGGTCTTTGCGTTCTGGGGTGGTACCTATGGGGGTCGGGGGCTTTTCCTTACTACTTGACCCTTCTGTCTGCTGCAGAGTTCTTGCATATTCCTCCAGCGTGGGTTGTTTCCCTTTTGTCTTGGTCTGTTTGCTCGCCATCACTATGTTGTTGTGTGCCTCAATTCAGGCTGTCGAGGGTGTGGTCTCCGGCACTTCAAGTCTGTTGTGTGGTTAACTGTGGTTCATGAGTGAGGCTTTGGTTGAAGTCCACGTATGCTCTTTATGTTGTCCCGCGAGTGGGTTGTGCTCTCCCCAGTCTACTGACTGCAGCCCCTCCTATTGCCTTCATGTACCGGCTTTTGTTGGGCTGTATCACCACCTCCCCTCCTTGGGGTTCGTGGTCATATGCCGACCTTGTGCCTGACCCGTCTCTTCTTTGTGTGCTGTTAGGCCTCTTGGCTGCGCCCCTTGATCCTGCTGCAATATGTCTGCCAGTACCTTGCATTAGCACCCTTATGTCCGTGCATTTGAGTCCGCTTCCAGCCTCAGCCCACCATGCTCCGTTATTGTTATGTGCAGTTCGGTTTGTATGCATTCACTGGCTGCTCTCTTCTGGCCATCCCAGGTTGTTTACGGGACGTGCTGTATGTCCGCTTTGTCTGGTTTTTATAATAGGTCTCCGGGCAGCGGGTACTTTGCCTGTGTTCATGTGCGATTTATCCCGCACAGCATTCCAGGGCTTTATTTCTTCCTTTTCTCGCTTGGCTGTGCCCTTTGCACCCACTTCTGCTTCTCAATTAAGCTACAGTGTCTGGGCTCTCCCCTGTACAGTTTTCTTCCCTTCTGCAGCATACTGCGGCTATGTGCGCCTTAGCCGTAGGGTCTGAGGGCCTGCATTATGCGCTTTTCAGTTGTTTCCCCTCCTATGTGCACATGCCTTATTTATTGGGAGGATGTCCAGGGGAGTCAGTTCACTCTTCCTCTTACTGTCGGAATTACCGTTCCAATCAGTTTGTCTGGGGAACATAGGGCTCCCCACAGGGTCTCGTCTCACTGTAGACGGGTGCACTCTTAGGCTGATGAGGCCTCGCTGGTGTCTATCCTCGTGGAGCTTCAATATTTGTTGTCATGCAGGTGAGCTGGGGTCGCTTCAGTGGTGTCGGCTTCTGCCGGCACTGTGTTAACCTGGACGGTTTCTATGCACGCCACAACGAGCTCTGTCCAGCCCTTACCGTTATGTGCGACATCGACCCTCCTCTCTAAACTTCTTATGGACCGCTTGTGGGCTGTTCCGCTGGTTCGCCTGGGTCTAGGGGACTAGTTGGCATTTGTCTATTGTCCTTACTTGTGCAGTGCTTTTCGTCGCCCTTCCGGGGCTGCTCCTCTCTCCCGCCGGGGGCTCTCGCGCAGGAGTCCTCGGTTTATTTCTTCACCGGGGCTGGCAGTGTGCTTGATCCTCACCGCAGGCTAGGCACTTGTGGGTCACTTTTCCGTAATCTTTACTTGGCTTCCTTTCCTGATATCGCAGCAGCCTCTGTGTCGGGCCGACTCGTGTGCTGCCGTTAGTGGCACCCCCTCAGTCCGACCCCTCTACGTTTCTCAGCCAGGGTCTGCCTTTGCTTGACTGCGGCGCGGCTCGGCTTCTTCTTTCGTTTCTGCTGTCTCACAGTGTATCCCTTTGTTCTCCAGTAGCCGCCATCTTGTGTATTACGCCGATCGACCGCTGTAGACTTCTGCAGCCTGCGGTTCACATCCCACGCTGAGATTTCCTCAGAAGTTACGCCCGCAGTGTGCTCTGTAACTTCATGCTTCTGTGGATCTTAATTTCCCCTTAGTAGCAGCCTCAGAGCATGTGCATATTCAAGGATCAGGAGCGGATCAGCAGGAGCCCCTCGGGACCACGTCCTACTCTGTGGCCATGTAGCCACACTCCCACTTCCTGAGCTAGTTCCCACTCATGGGAGACTGTTGTCTGCCTGCTCAGAGCGTCCACTGCCGTGTTCTTCTCACCGGCTAGGTCAACTGCCGATAGAGAGATTCCTTCTTGAATTGCCTAGAACCAGAGCTGCATTGTCTCTCTGCACAGTGGCAGTGACGCTACGCCTCCTCTTTTGTTGAGGTAGTGCATGGCCACTGTTTTGTGCGTCATTATCAGAATATTTTTTCCCTGCACTGATGGCAGAAAAGCTTTCGGTGCTAGCCTGATTGCCCTCAGCTCTAATAGGTTGATGTGTAGTCTGGACTCCGATGGAGACCAATGACCGCTGATGGTTAAGTCGTTGCTACGAGCTCCCCACCCTGTGAGTGAGGCGTCTGTGACTATTGTTATCTCCGGCCATGGTTGCCAAAACGGATCTCCTTTCAAGATGGTCCTTAGCGCCCACTGGAGAGATCTCATTCTTCTTCATAGAAAAATGCAGGATGCCATGAGGCAGAGCAACCTCAAAAATAAATAAATCCAAGGCTGGTAGACGCTGGACATTTTGAAATCTGATCACCATATGTAGAATATCTTGATCCCTCACCTCTGGTGGCGAGGCTTTTCCCAGGGATGTGTCCAGGACTGCTCCAATGAACTGGAGTTTTTGTGATGGTATCATATGTAACTTCTTTAAGTTGAAGGAGAAGCCCAGCTTGTAGAGGAAGTGGCGAACATAATCTAGATGGATCTGAGCTTGTTCCGGGGACACTGCTCTGATCAACCAGTCATCCAGGTAGGGGTAGAAATGAATCCCTCCCCTCCTTAGACTTGCTGCCATGACCGCCATTAACTTGGTGAAGACCCTCGGGCGGAGGTCAGCCCAAATGGCAGAACCCGAAATTGATAGTGAGAGCTGCCAATGGCGAACCTCAGGTACTTTCTGTGCTTGAGATGGATAGGCACATGAAAGTAAGCATCCTGAAGGTCCAGAGATACCAACCAACCCTGAAACTGGAGGGCCTGAAGGATCTGAGAAAGGGTTACCATCTTGAACCTTTCCTTCCTGAGGAATTTGTTCAATTCTCGTAAGTCCAAGATGGGTCTCAATCCTCTGTCCTTTTTTGGTATTAGGAAGTATGGGGAGTACCAACCCTTGTTTCTCTCCGCTACAGGTACCGGTTCTATGGCACCTTTCTCTAGCAGGTCTAAAATCTCCTGCATAAGGAGCGGGTCTGGAAACTTCAAAGAGTTGCTCCCCGGTGAATGACTCTGAGGAGTGTGTAGGAAAGGCAGGCAGTAACCTTGGGCAATGGTCTCCAATGCCCAGGCATCTGACGTAATAGCCTGCCATTCTGTCAGATGTTGAGTTAACCTGCCTCCTACTGGTATTTTGTGTGGAGAGACCTCAGAGGGGTTTTGGAGCGGATGACGCAGATGCTGAGTGTAAGGCAGCACCTGCTGATGCGGACTTGGTACCTTTGACCCGTCCACCACAGGTAAATCATCACTGGCCCCTTTGAGCTGGCTGCCCTCTGCCTTTTCCGAATGGGGAGTAAAAACGAAAGGGCTTTCCCCTCCAGGATGTACCTGTGGGGCGGTTTGGAGTTTGACAAATTGCAGCCACAAGGGATTTGGCTGCTGCTTTGGAGGTTTGCAATTCCTCCAAACTGTCATCAGCTTACTTGCCAAATAGAGAGGTGCTGCCAAAGGGCATATTTAGAAGTCTTGGCTTGTACATCAGGAGCAAAACCAGATTTCCGCAACCATGCAAATCTGCAGATTGTGGTACTGCCTGTCATGGCTCTGCTGATGCGGTCAGCAGAGTCGAGACCTGTTTGGAGGGACTCACACATTGCATCCTTCCCGTCCTTGATGATATTCAAGAATGCGTCTCGTTCCTCCCCTTCTGGGAGACGGTCAGATGCCGATGAAGCACCAAAGGGTGTGGCTGAATCTCGCTAGCGTGCAAATGGCGTTAACTGACTTAAGTGCCATGCTGCATGCCGTGAATACCTTTTTGGCCATGGCGTCGAATTTCTTGTCGTCCCTATCTTGTGGTATTGTGGGGTACGCCGATTGCCTGCCTGACGAAGTCGCAGCCTGTACTACCAAGCTCTCTGGGGTCGGATGCTTAGTTAGGTACAGAGGATCTGAGGCCAATGTTCTGTATTTCGCAGAGAGCTTTTTGTTTACTGCAGGGGTAACCTCTGGTGTTTTCCAATTTTCATTTATCTTTCTCTGTAATGCTGCATGAAAAGGAACTATAGGGTCTTCTTGAGGACCCTTATGTAAGATGTCTGTTAAGTCATCTTGGTGAAAAGAGGGTGCAGCTGCTGACCACCCCATAAACTCCATAATCCTAGCCATGAGAGATCTATAAGAGGTCTCTGCATGCTCCCCTGGTTCTGGTTTGCTGAAGTCTGCCCCTTGGGGGGTATCTATGCCACTGGCATCGTGTAAAGACTCCTGAAGATCTTTCAATCTGATTTCCTCTGATATTAGCTCCTCTGGAATATGAATTCTTGTAGATTGTAAGCCAAAAGGCCTGTCATTATCAGAGTCTTCCCCTTCCTCATAAATAGAGGACAAAGCTCTGAAGTAGTCAGAGCGTGGGTAAAGAGTAAAACCAATTTCAACCGATGAGGGAGCCAAATTGGTCGACACTGCTTGAAATAGGATAGGGTTGTGGTCGTCGATGTAGACATTATAGGTCTTGACAAACTCACAAACGGCTTAGACATACTCGAGTATGGCCTCGATGTCGTCGAAAGAATCGGAATTCTACTCGATGTCGTTGATAGGGCCGAAGCCTTTTTCAACTCCTTCGAATGATCCTTCGATGCCTCAGGTGCAGATGGTGCGGTCGGGGCATGAGGTTCTGATGATTTCTCCTTCATTGGGGTCAACAATGGCGTCGTCTTATGTGTCGAAGGCGTTTTCGACGACAGCGTCGATGACGCAGTCTTGTGTGAAGGGCGCTTGTCTTTACTCAAGGGTTCATGACGCTCTTTAGGGTTTTTATTCGCTGAGGTTGACGACTCTTTTTCGGGTCTTTCACCTGGGGTATCACCTCTAGGCATCTCTGAGGGTGACAAGGCCGCGTTCTCGAAGACCCCTAGCATTTCTTTGTAAAATTCCTCCCACTTAGAGCTGTGTTTAGTGGGGCAGGTGACCCTTTCTGGTAAATTGGAAGATGAAGAGGAAGGTGATCTATAGCACCTCTTCTTGGTATGTCTCGATCTGGATGAGTGGTGAGAAACACTACAAGATCTCGAGCGGGAATGTTTTCTCCGATGACGAGGAGACGAATGGCTCGACTCGGCCGAGGACAATTTCGAAGGGGTAGAAGATTTAACGGCCTTACCCTTTTCCAGCTTCCCCCTATGCTCCCTCAAGGCTTTCGCCGTCATGGACATACATTCCTCACACTCTGAGCATGGGTGCTCTGGGCCCAGGCACCACAGGCAGATCCTTTGAGGATTGGTTAACATTTTTTTCCACAATTCTGGCATTTTTTTAAACCGGATCGTTGCGTCGATGAAGCAGATGAAGATGCCATCGTAGATTTGAAGATTTCTTCAAGAAAATCAAAGTTTTAAAAAGATTCACTGAGGAACCGAGCGTTGCGTTTCCGAGGCTTACGAAGCGCAGAAAAACAGACCGGAGCAACGGATGCTGCGCAAGACTATTTTTAACTGTGGTGACGTCGGTGTCGACACGATGTCTTCGAGGGACACTGACTCGAGGGACGTCGACGCGCAGCGCCCTCTACTGAAAAAAAATTCCAAGCTGGAAGTGGATTTATCAAATATAAGGGATACGTGGGAGGACACAATCCATTTGACATAATTTTGGTTATATGTTTTTTCCAAACTTTGACAAAACCATTTAAATACCTAATTTTCACATAAAATAATTATCACATTTGCACACAATATATCACAATCCCAATAAGATAGTAAATTCATATTACCTCAGTAATAAAAACAAGGAAAGAAAATTAATGTATTTCAAAATATACAACACAACTTTATGTGCTCATCCATAAAACTCTTTAGATGAATCTAATAGCAGCAATTTTAAGAGCAGAAGCGTTTAAATTTAAAGATCTTCTCCTGAACTCATTGGTATGAATGTTACGAACTGCATGGACAAATCTGGCAACGTATTGTTCTCGTATTATCGCTAGATAAGGGCATTCTATGAAAAGATGTTTCAAAGTTTGACCCCTGGGTGTTTTACACTAAGTCTTAGTTACTGACCTGTAACTGTATTTGTCCAGCATTGGTATCTTTCATAGATTCACATGCTTGAATATTCCCCGTCTCTTTCTCATTCACTTCAGCAACTGTTATAAAGTACAGCTTCTTTATCTTTGCTTTCCTTAGCTCTTTTGAAGCATGGGTCACTCGGTCTAGGCGCAGTTGTCGGACCACAGACCCATCACAGGTCACACACCCGTTAACCCCTGCTTCTGTATTCTGTATTCTTCAGGCTTTCTTGCCAACACAGGTTTCTCTTTCTGGACCTGTGTCCAGCCTTCCAGTTAACGTGCGTATCTTGCCCTTTTACGCATTAAATATGGCAAATACGGACCATTTAATTTTGTACTGCGTACCGTGTACGCTTTGATTTATTCATTAAAAAAACATACTCTCCACCACTAGATGGCAATGTAGCATTTCTTTTGTCAGCAGCATAGCCTTCTTATGCATGATGGTGAATTTCCAACTGAAAGAGCAAGGGCCTCATTGCGAGGTATGCCGGTAAGGGAAAAATGATGCCGGTATGTAAATACCGGCATCATTTAACGTTCCGTAGCATTCTGACCCACAAACCCGGTATTAACGGCACCGTTATTTACTGTGCCGCAAATAGCGGCATAGGTGCGTACACGCGCCTCTTCAGGCAGGAAATACCGGCATGCCGGTAATAGGTGCCAATTACAACCCATGCAAACATGCAAATACCGGCATCGCAAACCCGGTAATAACGGGCTGCATGATGCCGGCAAAACAGGCATCGCGGACCACCCGCAAACAGTAACCAAGATACAAGGCAGCTGCCACAGGTGCACACAATCCCCACAGGTGGATTCAAAGGAGGCTGTGTCAGTATGAACTGAGCACACCCACACACCACAGCCCCCCCCACAGGTGTAGGCAATGTAGAGTGGCCCAGTACAAAAGGAGCACACCTACACACCACACCCCTTCCTACACCAAAATGCTACCACTAGCATTTGCAATCAGGGCGCAGGAGGACATGCCTATACTGCTACAACTACAGCAACAACAACAACTACAGCAGCAAGAACAGGCAGCACAGAGGAGACGCAGGAGGAGAAGGAGGGTGAGACAGGGCCAGCAATTACCACCAGCGCAGCCACCAGCGCCTCGTAGGCAGCCACCAATCCCTCGCACTAGACCCAGCCCATTCAACCTAACCCCTGAGCAGATCCACACCCTGTACCGGTTGGACCGTGACACCATCACCACCATAGTGGACATGATACAGAACGACATTGCCAGCCACATACAAATACGCACTGCCATTCCCCCACTACTAAAGGTGGTGTCTGTGCTACACTTCCTGGCCACAGGCACCTACCAACACACAGTGGGCCAGCTGCATGGCATTTCACAACCACTATTCTCACGCATGCTGAACCAAGTACTGGATGCCCTCCTGAAGTACGCAAGCACCTACATATCCCTACCACGGACTGCCCAGGAGATAGCCGAAACCAAAGTAGGCTTCTATGCACTGGCAGGCATGCCCAATTGTGTTGGTGCCATCGACTGCACCCATGTGGAATTGGTAGTCCCCATGCCATAGAGGCAGTGTACCGCAATCGCAAGCAATACCACTACATCAATGTGCAAATGGTATGTGACTCCAGCAAGATCATCACCCATTGCTGCACCTGATTTCCTGGATCCACACATCATGCCATGGTACTGCGCAACTCCACGCTACCCCGTCACATGGAGCGACATGCTGGACCACGTGCCTGGCTGCTCGGTGAGTTGCACAACAGGCCCATGGCCATGCTGTGGGGTACTCATGTGTGCGGATGCAGAAGGGGGGGGCTACTGCACCCGGGTGGGAAAGAGGGGGGGTACTTCACCAGGGTGGGAAAGGTGGGGGGATACTTCACCAGGGTGGGAAAGGTGGGGTTAATAGTACACCTGGGTGGAAATAGCATGTGAGTGGAGAATGAATGTAGAGCTAAACACTCCTCACCTGACCCAGCCAAACGTAAAATGACACATCACTGGGCCACATATCACAAATAATGCATATGGATGACAACAAGTATGAGGCACAACCGGGGCACCATGGTGATGGCAAGCAATGCATGACTGAATAGGATGGCAACTGTAGCAATGCGGCTAGTGTGACCATGCATAGTGAAGAGTATACAGCATGAATTGGAGGCTAAACATTGTCGCACTGCCACAGCACATCTGCCTCAGCATGCATGATTACACCCTGCATCATCTATTCAACCCCATCCAGTGTTCCACACCTCTTTACAGTATACATTCCATATAGGTGACTATTTGGTACACGTACAGGGACATGTGCATGCCCACACCAAATAGCTGCTGCCATGACCGTGCTCCCTGAAGGTGGCAGTTCAGAGTGACACACACCTATTTGTATCTGCTTGCAGGTGATGGGGGATATCCCTTGAGGCCGTGGCTACTTACCCCTGTGCGGAACCCGCAGAACAGCCATGAAGAGGAGTACAATCGTGTGCACACTCGTACCCGTGTTGTGATTGAGCAGACCTTTGGCATGTTGAAGGCGCGGTTCCACTGCCTAAGCAGGTCTGGTGGGGCACTCCTATATAGGCCTGAGAAGGTGGCAAAGATCACCATGGCCTGTGTCATGCTGCACAACATGTGCGTCTGAAGGAATGTACCACTGCCACCTGACATTGACATGCATGGGCCGGGTGAGGATGAAGGGGATGGAGACGGAGGCGAAGGAGCCCTCCTGCCAGTACGTGATGCACGAGACGGCCATGCTGTACGCCAAGCACTAATTGACGAATACTTTTGAAACACAGGGACGATGAATGACTTGTGTCAGTCAGACACTGGGCCAATGTGAACATGCACAAAGGGAATGTTGGTGGTTGGGCACTGAACACTAACACATTAAATGGATGAACACGAAAAATAAAAATGTCCAGACATGGATTTTTCTCATCACAACTTGTGTATTATTTGTAACAGCAAAACTGTGCCCACTCCCCCCTCGCAGAACCCCCCCAACAAACTCCCTCACCCACCCCACATACCCCAGTGAATAGGCCAACAAACTCCCTCACCCACCCCACATACCCCAGTGAATAGGCCAACAAACTCCCTCACCCACCCCACAGATGCCAGTGAATAGGCCAACAAACCCCCTCACCCACCCCACATACCCCAGTGAATAGGCCAACAAACTCCCTCACCCTCCCCACAGATGCCAAATGTCCCCATGTGTGCAACAAACAGTGTTGCCTTCACCATTTTAGTTCCTCACATTTTGTCATTTCCCATAATGTCATTTCTTTGCGACTTTGGGTCTGGGGGTGCCATGGCCGTGCGCTCCTGTGGGTTAAGCGCACAGGGCTTGATTGCACCGAGGTGGAAGGGGATGACGTGGTGGAGGTCTCTATTATCAGTCCCCTGGCTGGGCCATGGTGTGGCTGCTGCACTTGCATGATGTTCGCAAGAAGGGCCTGGGTCAGAGACCCCATGCACTCCCGGAATGCACACGTGGACGCCTCCACGGCAGCTGTATTGGCAGCAATGGCCGTGGCTATGGCCTTCATGGCCTCATCACCAGCGACGACCTCTTGTCGCATTATCTGGAGCATTTCTTCTTGGCGGGCCTCTACCCTTGCCAGACGGACCTCAAAGGGGGTTTCAGCCGCAGGTGTACTGGTGGCTGGCGGGGTGGTGGAAGGCAGGGTGGTGGCTGGCGGGGTGGTGGAAGGCAGGGTGGTGGCTGGCGGGGTGGTGGAAGGCACCTGCGTGGGGTCCTCGTCCTGGGCAGTGTCCTCCTCGAAGATGCCAATGTCCGATTCTCCAAGGTCAGAGTCATGCAGACATGGGTCATCCTGGCTCTCATTCTCCGCAGGTGGGGGGGGTGCTGGCAATGGGCGTTGGGCTGGGCGTTCCGGACATTACCTCTGCCTCTTCAGCCACCTCTGTGGACACGACGTCTGTGGTGGCCGGCGGGACAGCTACCACAGTCGCAGCTGGTGCCCCCTGCAAGGTTGATGCCTTGCGTGGCACACTGGGTGTGGCTGCAGGCAATTTCTTGGACGAGGGGGTGGCGGTGGCCCTGGTCCCCTTGCGTGCACTGGATGTGCTCGCACCCCTGTTCCTCTGTTCCACCTTCCTCATCGGTGCCTGGGAGATAGAAGAGATGCAGGTCATCAGTGATGTTGCCAAATGGCAGCTGTGATGTTTTGCAGTGTGATATTTTCATACATTCAGGTACAATTTAATTTCTGTTGTGTGGCATTTGGTGTTCTGAGGGGACATGTTGGCAATCATTGCATGGCTGGTGGCTTTGGATTGTTTTGGTGTCTGTGGGTGCCATTATGCCCGCTCCCGGGGAGCCGGTTCAAGCCCGGCGTCCCAAAAGCGGACATCCAGTCCCCAAGGAAGGACCCAGCAACCCCATATAGGGGCCCTTTGGACTGATGTCTTTTATGACAGTGGCTCATAAAAGACATCAGTCCTGGCGCCAAAAGCGCCAGGCTCATTATGGGAATGCTTGGGTGTACTTACCTGATGCAGACCATGCTGCAGGATCCCAGCCTCCTTGAGGCCTGAAAGGAACTACTTTACCTGTGGGACTAATTTACCATCCGGGCGTGGTCGGGGAAGGATACATACCTGATTGGAGGAAGGATACATACCTGGAACTTCTTCCAAGGCTATTTAAACCCCACCCGAACAGCCACACGTGCTTCGCGATGTTCTGCATCTAGCAGCTGGACGCTCACCGTGTCTGCTCCTGCATCCTGACTTCTGCCACGCCTGCCAGCATCCTGGATCACCTGCAAAGGAAGAGAAGAAGAGAACAGAAGAAGGAAAAGTCCTTACCTGCTAAATCCGCATCCCGGAGACATCTCGCCGAAAATCCTGAAAAGGAAGACTTTAATTTAAAAGCTCATTGCGTCGATCGCTGCAGCGCCGCATTCCACTCACCTTTACAGAGCGCCTCCATGTTCAGCAGCGATCATCCGGATTCGCAGTCACGCCCCAGCGCCTAGGGAGAAAAAGACCATAACAAAAGGTGAGAGAGGGAAGGGAATAAGGAAAGCTAAATCTCCATGTTAAGACTTACCTGTTGATTCATTCCCTCTTCATTTCGGGTCCGCGCCGCATCCTGGCATTTCCGGACCCCGGCCCCTAAGGGGAAAAAGAGACATCAGCGTTAATGAGCGAATGAAAAGACATTACCAAAAAACGCTCATTAAAGACTTACCTGATTTCTACAAGGATTTCACCTCTCATCTCGGGTCGGTGCCTGTTCCCCGGCATTCCGTACCCCGGCCCCTATGGGGAAAAAGACACTAGCATTAGTACATTAATGCATGGACACAAGGGGAACCTCTTATCAAAAAACTTACCTGGAAGCCAAGCAAGTTTGGTTCTCACCAATCCGAAAATCCAGTGAAGTAACTGGACACAAACGCGCCCCTGCATCAGAAGCAGGATGGAGAGCTCGTCCTTCCAGACCCTAAGGTGAGACGCTACGAGAAATCACAGAAGGGTTTCAAGGAGGGTGAGAGGGGAAAGTGGGAGGCTGATTGCATTACCCCGCAGACAGTTAATCCCCTATTTTCGCCTACAGAAGGATACTTCTGCGAGCCAGACAACCCAGATTTGGGGGCCCGGTCCAGTCCGTCTTCCGAAACCCTGCGCATCAACTTAGAAGAGGTCACAGCAGCGGGAACCAGGCCAGCGCCTCCGTGGGAGTCAGGTGAGCGTAACAGAACGCAAAGCCTTCCTACAAATTCCCACCCAGGCGCTATGGAAAGTTCTGAGACTGATCAGTTGGCCCAATTACTGGGGGAATTACGGGCCGAAGTACATGCTGCTCGTCAAGAGACTAATGCCCTCAGGAGGGAATTAATAATATCAAAGGAGAGAACTGATGACCTGGCCAGACAGCTTTTGCAAGGTCAAGCTGGGCAAACTCCTCTACCCGGTTCAGGAGGGAACCCCGCTCCTGTGGTTTCCAGTAGCCCTGTGCAGATTAATCTACCTGGAAACTTGCTGCTGGCCCCACCCGAACGCTTTGCTGGGGACCCCACAGGATTCGCTGTATTCATGAATCAGTATCGTTTACACTTCCTATGCAGACCAGATGCCTTCCCTAATGATCAGACCAAGGTAGCCTTTGTATTGTCATATCTCAGCGGCTGCGCTGCCGATTGGTCAGTTCCACTGGTTACTCAAGATGACCCGATTCTCCGTGATTTTCAAAGGTTTCAAGCAAGCATGGAAAGGTTATTTGCTCGACACTCTCAGGGGCAGGCTCTGGATGACGAACTTCTATCCCTGCGACAGGGCAATCAGGACCTCCTATCCTATATTGCAACCTTTAATAGACTAATTGTGGAAACGGGATGGCCAGAGGATAAAAGAGTCACGTTGTTTTATCGAGGCCTTCGCGGAGAACTTAAAGATGTCTTGGCCCAAGTTGTAAATCCCCCCCAAGAATGCACAGAGTATATAGACTTAGTGGTCCAATTGGATCACAGACTTCAAAACGGAAAAGCAGATCGGTCCAGGTTTGAGACCGGTGTGTTGGTCAAGACCCATGCTAATCCCAAGGGAGTTGATGTCTCTGAGGCTATGCAAATTGGAGGGGTTAAAGGACCCTTAACTCAAAAGGAACGTGAAAGGAGGCAGCAGTTAAAATGATGTCTTTATTGTGGGAATTCTGGACACTTTCTACGAGATTGCCTGGCAAAACCGCCCCGAAAGGCGGTAGGAGCCGCTGATAAAAACCATGAAGACTCTGTTTTGGGAAACGACTCTGCCCGACAAGTGTAGGGGTCCGCTTGCCGAGCTTGAAAACTAACTCTCAGACCTCGCATTTCATTGTGCCAATGGTTCTCGTAGATCCAGAACAGCCTAAGCGGTTGCATGCAATAAAGGCATACATCGATAGTGGGGCTATTGGAAACAATGTGGATCGTGAATTGGTCTCTAGGATTAACCTCACTCTCCGTCCTAAAACCAGCAAAGATGTCATCACCACAGTTGATGGAACTGAAATTGCCTCTGGACCGGTAACACATTCCACTACTGAGGTGACTCTTATTGGTCCTGACGGACATCGGGAGGGTGTTGTATTCGATGTAATCAACACTCCACAGTTTCAGGTTATTCTTGGAATCCCTTGGTTAGAGACACATAATCCTCGAATTGATTGGCGAACTAAGAGAATAACCTTCCCGGATTGTACACAAACCTGCTACCCAGAAAACCTGAAGATTAATCTAGCATCTGTAACCTCTGCCTCCATGCAACTACCTCCGGAATACCAAGACTTTCAGGACGTCTTCCAAAAGGAACAGGCCAACACGTTACCTCCTCACAGATCGTACGATTGCCAAATCGATCTGGTGCCCGGTGCACAACCCCCTTGTAGCAGGATTTATGCCCTTACCGAACCTGAGAATCTGCATTTGAGACAATATTTGGATCAATACCTAGCTAATGGTTTTATTCGCCTGTCAAAGTCCCCGGCATCCTCGGCTTTGTTCTTCGTGCCCAAAAAAGAAGGCGACCTTAGAACTTGTATCGATTACCGCGCATTGAACCAGATAACGGTTAAAAACCGTTATCCTCTGCCTCTGATCCCTGAACTCCTTGACCAGGTGAAGGACGCTTGCATATACACCAAGTTAGATCTCCGGGGGGCTTATCATCTGGTACGAGTTAAAGAAGGCGACGAATGGAAAACTGCCTTCCGTACTAAATACGGATTATTCGAGTACCAGGTGATGCCTTTCGAATTGTGTAACGCGCCGGCTGCCTTCCAATACTTCATGAATGATGTCCTTCGGGAACTCATCGATGTTTGTGTTGTCGTATATATCGATGACATTCTGGTGTACTCATCTTCGGAATCTGATCACAGAAAACACGTCAGGGCAGTACTTGAAAAACTGCACCAACACAAACCATTTGCTAAATTGGAGAAATGTGTTTTCCATACCACAGAAGTCGAGTTTCTAGGTTTCATCCTGACACCCAAAGGAGTCCGAATGGACTCAAGAAAAGTGGATGCCATCCTCAAATGGCCATCACCTAGCTCTGTAAAAGGGGTTCAAAGCATGCTCGGCTTTGCCAATTTCTATCGCAGGTTTATCCCGGAATTTTCACGCGTGGTACAACCCATTACTGCACTCTTGAGGAAAAATAAACGTTTTGAATGGTCTGAAGAAGCCGAGCAGGCCTTTCAGGATTTAAAATCTAAGTTTACCTCCGCACCTATCGACCTGGCTGCAAGAATGGCAAAGCAGACGCCTTATCCCGAATTGGAATGGGAGAATCTGATACAAGCTCAGAACCAGTACCAATAATTCCCGAACAGAGGATTCTAGGCATGACTTCGTTACAGACGCTTGAAGACATTCAAGCCAGAGTGAAACAACTCCTGGACCCTACAACCTTACAGGAATGGATACAAAAGGGATCAGACTTTACCACAGATAAAGGTTTACCTTATTTCCAAGGATGCTTATTCCTGCCACATAAGGAATTACACGAACTAGTTATTTCCGGTTATCATGATACATTAATAGAGGGACACCCCGGTATTGCCAAGACAGAGGAAAAGGTGAAACGACAATTTTGGTGGCCCTCTTGGCGAAAAGATGTTAAATCTTTTGTGATGTCCTGTGGTGTTTGCGCCCAAAATAAAAGTCAAAAGAAAAGACCAGCCGGTCTCCTTCAACCTCTAGACATACCACCAGCACCCTGGCACACCCTATCAATGGATTTTATTACGGACCTGCCTCCTTGTTCGGGGTACAATACTATTCTGGTAATTGTGGATTTGTTTTCCAAAATGGCCCACTTTATTCCTATGAAAGGTTTACCTTCAGCTTCTGTCCTAGCCAAAGAATTCCTCGAAAATATTGTTCGGCTACATGGATTCCCATCTATACTAATCTCTGACCGGGGAAGCCAATTCATTTCCCACTTCTGGCGCAAATGTTGTCAAATGGCGCAGATCGACGTAAGATTATCGACCAGTCACCACCCTCAGACTGATGGTCAGACCGAGAGGACAAATCAGACCCTTGAACAGTACTTACGGTGTATGTTACAGCAATCGGAAAGCAACTGGAAAGACATTCTTTGGATAGCCGAATATGCAAATAATAATTCGGTACACTCTGGAACTGGCCACAGTCCTTTTTACACTTTGTTTGGGCATCACCCTCGAACCTCAAACCTTGACTCACCTCAGAACCTCGGAATGCCTGCAGTAGAACATCTGCATTCTACAATTACCCAAGCCTTCAAAGAGGCAACTACACATTTACAACAAGCCAAGGGAAAGTACAAGGAGAATGCTGATCTACATCGGAGTGAAGCACCTCCGTATCAGATTGGGGATCAAGTGTGGTTAGCTACCAGACATTTACCACTCAAAGGGCCTCGAACTTTTAACCCAAAATATCTGGGACCTTATTCTATTACGGCAATAATGAACCCAGTGGCTGTTAAACTTGATTTACCAGCTAGTATCCGAATTCACCCTGTTTTTCATGTGTCACTTCTGAAACCAGTGGTACCCAGAACCCGACTACTCAAACCTCCAGAACCTATTCTAATAGATGGGGAGCCCGAATTCGAAGTGAAGAACATTTTAGACTCAAAAATGTTTAGGTCAAAACTGTTCTACCTAATTGATTGGAAGGGGTACAGACCTCAGGAGAGGTCGTGGGAACCCAGCGACCATGTGCATGCACCTCGATTAGTCAGGAAATTCCACCGACTCTTCCCAGACAAACCAAAACCCCCGGAGGGAACAACCTTGGGAGGGGCCTTGGGGGGGGAGTGCTGTCATGATGCCCGCTCCCGGGGAGCTGGTTCAAGCCTGGCGTCCCCAAAAGCGGACATCCAGTCCCCAAGGAAGGACCCAGCTGCCCCATATAGGGGCCCTTTGGACAGTGTCCTGGCGCCTATGGCGCCAGGCTCATAAAAGACATCAGCCCTGGCGCCATAGGGAATGCTTGGGTGCACTTACCTGATGCAGACCATGCTGCAGGATCCCAGCCTCCTTGAGGCCTGAAAGGAACTACTTTACCTGTGGGACTAATTTACCATCCGGGCGTGGTCGGGGAAGGATACATACCTGATTGGAGGAAGGATACATACCTGGAACTTCTTCCAAGGATATTTAAACCCCACCCGAACAGCCACACGTGCTTCGCATTGTTCTGCATCTAGCAGCTGGACGCTCACCGTGTCTGCTCCTGCATCCTGACTTCTGCCACGCCTGCCAGCATCCTGGATCACCTGCAAAGGAAGAGAAGAAGAGAACAGAAGAAGGAAAAGTCCTTACCTGCTAAATCCGCATCCCGGAGACATCTCGCCGACAATCCTGAAAAGGAAGACTTTAATTTAAAAGCTCATTGCGTCGATCGCTGCAGCGCCGCATTCCACTCACCTTTACAGAGCGCCTCCATGTTCAGCAGCGATCATCCGGATTCGCAGTCACGCCCCAACGCCTAGGGAGAAAAAGACCATAACAAAAGGTGAGAGAGGGAAGGGAAAAAGGAAAGCTAAATCTCCATGTTAAGACTTACCTGTTGATTCATTCCCTCTTCATTTCGGGCCCGCGCCGCATCCTGGAATTTCCGGACCCCGGCCCCTAAGGGGAAAAAGAGACATCAGCGTTAATGAGCGAATGAAAAGACATTACCAAAAAACGCTCATTAAAGACTTACCTGATTTCTACAAGGATTTCACCTCTCATCTCGGGTCGGTGCCTGTTCCCCGGCATTCCGTACCCTGGCCCCTATGGGGAAAAAGACACTAGCATTAGTACATTAATGCATGGACACAAGGGAACCTCTTATCAAAAAACTTACCTGGAAGCCAAGCAAGTTTGGTTCTCACCAATCCGAAAATCCAGTGAAGTAACTGGACACCAACGCGCCCCTGCATCAGAAGCAGGATGGAGAGCTCGTGCTTCCAGACCATAAGGTGAGACGCTATGAGAAATCACAGAAGGGTTTCAAGGAGGGTGAGAGGGGAAAGTGGGAGGCCGATTGCATTACCCTGCAGACAGTTAATCCCCTATTTTCGCCTACAGAAGGATACTTCTGCGAGCCAGACAAGCCAGATTTGGGGGCCCGGTCCAGTCCGTCTTCCGAACCCTGCGCATCACCTTAGAAGAGGTCACAGCAGCGCGAACCAGGGCAGCGCCTCCGTGGGAGTCAGGTGAGCGTAACAGTGAGGGGGGGGGGGGCCATGGGCAAGGTTGGGTCATGTTGCACCTCTGTTGGGATTGGAATTTTCACTCATCATGCGTGTGGTGCAGGGGGCGGCCCTCATTATTCTATTGATTTGTTGATGTCGCCTTGGGACATGCATTGGCGTGCCTAATCTGACTTCAACATCACTTGTGTCACATCATGTTTTGTTATGCGTGGATGTGATGGTTCACTCACCTTCCTCTGTTGTAGTTGCTGCGCCAAACTCCTGGTCTCCTATCCCCTCTATGGATTCCGGGTCAATAAATCCACTTGCGGTCTCCTCCCATGTGGTGAGCTTTACAGGGGAGTGTGTGCCACTGCCTGTCGCCATTGCGGCCCTCCGGTTCTCTGCCAGGATCTTCCGGACCTGGAGGCGGAGGTCGTCCCAGCGCTTTCGGCAATCCCGTACGCTGCTTGGGGTGCTCCCCACTGCCGACACCATCGTAGCAACCTCCTGCCACACCTCTTTATTTTGGGTTTGGGCTGCATGCTTAAGGTCTGTGCTTCTGATGATGTCAGCATGCTGTTTGAGGGTGTTTGCCAGCATTGTCAGTTCAGCATCACAAAAACGCTGCTTCCTCTTCCTTTGGGTGCTTTTTCTGGTGGCCTTCGACATCCTGATTGAGTTGTGGCACTCAACAACACGGGTGTAGTGGTGGTTATGGAGGATGGCAATGGATTGTGTTTTTAAAGATGGCCGGCGGCCCATTTCCCGTTCCTGTGCGATGACGTAATTTCCGGATCCGTGCCGGTATCCAGGTGTTGGTATGAAGCGGTAACGCTATGGGCGGGCCGCGCGATGCCGGTATAAGGGGGTTGGTGGCACTTTACCGGCATGGCGGGATTGCCACTACCGACATGGGGGAACGCGCATGCTTGCGCACTCGTAATCACCCGCTGTTAGCGGGTTCATACGTGCACGGACACGCTCATTCCGGCATGCCGAAAATGGACCCGCTATTACCGGGCAACTCGTAATGAGGCTCCAAATCTGTGACAGCTAAGCGAGCAACACAATAAAGCACGCACCCTTTTAAAATGTGTTCATACCCATAACGTAAGTGTTGGATAGGTTTTACTCTCTTGCAGAGGAGAAAACTAATTTTTACTCTCTTGAAATTGCATTTAGGCTCTAATTTGAAAAATCATGCGTAAAATACTCACACCTCAAAATCTTATCTGGAGCACTGCCTGTGTCATCAGTCAAAACTCATTTCTAATTCTCCTTAGCAGTTTTTTGACATTGCCACAATGGCCCTCATTACGACCCTGGCGGAAAGCGACTGACCGGAGCGCCACAGCGTAAATAGCGTTTCCGCCATTGCACGAAGGAGCAAAGTGCGGCCCATTCCGACCCATCGGGCACGAGCACCACGGCATGGCGGAAGTGCAAAGTCCACGACGGCGGAAATGACCCCAAAACGGCCCACACCGCCGCCGTACGGCGCCCCAGGTGCAATACCACCACCCCTCTTAGCGGTCACCGCAGTGTGCGCCTACCGGAAAGTACGGTGGCCGGAAATATACGGAAACGGAAGTTAAAACATGGGCCCGGAACGGGAAACATCCCGGCGTACACCTATAAATACACTAAAACCACACAACCACTAAAATCACTACCCTGAAACACACCCCAACCCGTCAACCACCCTAGCGAAACCAAGAATAATGGGAAAAGCAGCGAAGAAAGCGTGCGACCGCAAGCGGCAGGTCCACTTCTCCCGTGAGGAACTCACCGTGCTAACAGAGACCCTCCAGGAGAATGCTGCCGTCGTCTTCTGCACGCAAATGACCAGGACGGCACTTGCAAACAAGAAGGCCATATGGGCTCTGGTGGCACAGCGGGTAAGTGCGGTGGGGACCGCACCCCGCACCCCACAGCAATGCCGCAAGCGATGGGACGACCTGCGGATACGCGTCCGCAGCATACTCTCTGCCAACCGCAACATTGCCACAGCCACCGGGGGAGGTCCTGAATCACCCATCAAGTTGACCCCCTGGGAAGAAATCTGTGCCTCCACCATCGGAATGGAGAGCATAGAGGGAGTCGGAGGGATGGAGAAAGGAGTGCAGACATCCGAAGATACAGGTAGGTGGGCCAGGAAAAACAATGCCAAATCCACACAGTCCATCCATGTGAAGTACCATGCGTCCACATAGTGCAACAGAAACACATGTCCAGGAGAACGTCCACACACATCGGCCTGATAGCGCACGTTAAAACCCACAATAAATACATAAATAATTAAAAACCCCTAATACACGCACTACACGTGCAGCAGGCACACCCTAACTGCAGGCTGCCAAACAACTGCACCCTCACTCCACACACAAATCAAAGCACCTCCAAGGGCCCGGCCCAAATCACCCTCAGGTACCACCCCAATGCATGTGACACAATGCAATTCCAATTCCCACAGACCCACCAATAACCCTCGCCCTCCTCTACTCCACCACAGGTTCCGATCCAAACGACGAGCTACAGGACACCCCTACCAGCACACCTGCAAAGAGGGCCAAGACCAACGGCCAGAGACCCTCCACCTCAGCTGCACGCATCAAGACACGGCAGCAGCACAAATCAGGTGGCAGCAAAGAGGAGGGAACATCAACAGGCACCCCAGCAGCCAGCATGCCCACAACACCACCACCACAGGTCCCCCCAATGGATGCCACAGAAGGCACTGCCTCCGGTGGCAGCAGCACCATAGGTGACACCCCATTGATGGCAGCATGCTCCGACACAGAAAACGGGGATGCCGAAGTCAGATCCATCCATGACCTGTCCCAATCCCCCTGTCTGTCCCATCCCGTACAACATGAGGATACCACGCAGGGGCACCCACAAGACGACGACTGGCCATCCCCCACAAGCCCTGTGGCAATGCAACATGAGGACAACAGCCCCTCTCTGACACCCCCGCAAATGGCCTTGGCCCAGCAGAGGCAACAGTCCCTCGACCAGTTGATCGAACAACAGCAGCAACTGGCCACGCTCCTCAAGGACCATGCTGATGAATGTGGGGGCACTAAGGCAGACATAGAAACATCAACTGAGACACTTAGGGCACAAATCGAGAGTAGCACCGAGAGCCTGAGATTCCAAATGGAGAGAAGCACCGAGAGCCTCAGGGGGGAACTGCATGCGACGGCCAAGGACGTATGTGCCGAACTTGCCGCAGTGCGCCGTGTGCTCACTGAGCTCTCGCAAACCCTTAGGGACATGCATGGACGTGAGCAGGCAGACACATCATCCGTTGCAAGCTCCGTCCAGGGCAGCCCCCAACGTAGATCTGGAAGGAACCTGCGCTCCACAGGCAGGGGTGCCCCTGATACCCGCAGAGGGGGCTTGCAATAGCGACAGCCCACTGACAATGAGCATCTTTGGACACTGGTGTTCGGGGGGGAGGTAGGGGGGTGGAGGGGGTGTGTTGGGCTCACTTGGGTGGCGGATCGATAGGGTGTTCAACATGACATCACATATGCCATAAAAAGTGCACGATCAACCAATGAGATGTGTGGACATTGATCTTTGTGTACTAGGCCATCATAGGCGTACAGTCCATATTGTGCATGTCCCAGACACACGCAGTGCCACGAGTCCCGTGTCCATGTATCAGCCACCAGGCGTGAGTGCTAGAAGCATACATCAATGAGATGCTGACGAATGTCACGGGCCTCCGGTGCCTCGCAGACTCCATGAGGTGCTGCCACATCCCCACCCTCATCATGACCATCATCAGGTGCTTGCAGTTCTGCGTCAGGGGGCATGGGCACATTTCTACGTACGCACATGTTGTGGAGCATGACACATGCCATCACCATCTTTGCAACCTTCTCATGGCGGTACAGGAGTGCCCCGCCAGACCTGCTGAGGCAGCGGAAACGGCCCTTCAGTAGGCCGAATGCCTGTTCTATGACTACACGGGTACGTGAGTGGGCATGGTTGTAGTCCTCCTCATGCTGGTCCCGTGGGTTCCGGACTGGTGTGAGGAGCCATCTCTTCAGTGGATATCCAGCATCACCTGTATGTGGACGAGAAACGTATGATGTGGAATGCCATTGATACGTACGCACACCCCCCCCCTTCCTGCCAGGTCATTGCCAATTCACATACCCCACATCATCATGCATGTAATGAGACTCACCGAGTAGCCAGGATCTGTTCCCTGCGTGTCGCTCCATGTAGCGTGGTATTGTAGAGTTCCTCAAGACCATAGAATCATGGGTTGATCCAGGGAATCGGGCACAACAATGTGTAATGATCCTGTTGGAGTCACACACCATTTGTACATTCAGGGAATGAAATTGTTTTCGGTTGCGGTACTGGGCCTCCATGGCATGTGGGACGACCAATTCCACATGGGTGCAGTCGATGGCACCAATGCAACCCGGTATGCCGCCAAGTGCATGGAATCCCACTTTCGTGTTTGTAATTTCCTGCTCCGAGCGTGGTAGGGAGATGTAGTCGTCTGCGTGCTGCAGGAGGGCATCGAGCACTTGCAATAGTGTCCGTGAGAACAGTGGCTGAGAAATGCCATGCAACTGTCCGACTGTGTGCTGGTAGGTGCCTGTGGCCAGGAAGTGGAGTACAGACACCACCTTCAGTAGGGGTGGGATGGCGGTTGGGCTACCTATCATGCTGACAAGGTCAGCCTGTGTCATGTCCACAATGGCGGCTATGGTGTCCCGGTCCAAACGGTAGAGGGTGTGGATCTGCTCATCAGTGAGGTTGAACGGATGTGCTCGGAGGCGTGGGATTGCGGGCTGCCTGCGTGGTGGTAGTGGCTGTGCTGGTGGGCCTTGCTGGCCCTGCCTTGCCCTCCTCCTCCTCCTGCGTCTCCTCCGTGCGGCCGGTTGTAGTTGGTGTTCGTCTTCCTCTTGGAGTTGGAGCACTTGCAGTGCTATCAGGTCCCCCAGGGCCAACATCGCGAGTCCTGCCGGTAGCATTTCGGTGTGGTTGTGGGAGGAGACTGGCTGTGCAATTCATGTGTTTTCAGGCTGTATGGCCTCCACCTGTGGTGATTCATTCCACCTGTGCAAACTGCTCTCCCCTTTGGCCGAGCACGTCACGCGCACAACGCTGCAATTCGGGGAATGGTATCTTGCTATTGCTATCATGTATTTGTACCCGATGGGCGTGTTGGATTGGTTGTTATGTTCATTCGGCTATGGTCCCATTGTTTCCCATTCTATCTGTGCAGTCGCGAACAGACTTGTGAAGGGTCAGTGGAACGTAGTACTCGAGTAACGGTGCGCCCTCATGCATCACTGTACCGAGTTGCAACGACGGGCGGGGCGTCCCATTCGTGGGTGAAGGCAGTTGCCATTTTCACACACAGCCGCACTCGATGGAATAATTAGTGATTTCAAACGGCCACAGATGCCTTTTCGACGTGATGTTGCAAATGAGGAATTCGAAGGGCGGCGCTTTCGGTTATCAGCTGGCGGCGAGGAGATGCCCACAGGTCTGACTGCAAATATAACGTTCTATTGTTCAATGTCCTTGAGACAGGGCCCATGGCGAGGGAGCAATGATTGATATGAATAGTTTGGGATGCGCATTAGCTACGTGGGCGATGAGGCCGGCCGTTCCCAAATACATGTTACTTCACAACACTGGAATTACGGGCTGGGGCACTGTGGATTTTGCAGGCTGCATAACGCACAGACTCAATGGATGTTTCTAATGTCATGTGAGTAAATATTCAGGCGTTTTGATCCCGGGATGAGGGAATGATGAATGGATGCATGGGCAGGTGATTTGATACAGAGTTTGCCATGTACAGGGCTTCTTGGGATCTATCCGTCTCCCCTACGCTATGTGATGCAGGCCTGCCATAGTGGGACCATCGTCTATCTGGCCTTGTTGAGCCCTCCCTGTCTCGAGGCGCCCTCAGACACTTGTGTCCATGCACGTTGACATTCCCATCTGATGGATTCTGTTTTGACAGACGCATGCACAGGTACACTCGTTTGTGATGGTGTTTGCACCTCGATATAGATGGTTATGAGTCGCAAGTGGTTTTGGGGTGGTGATGATCCTTTTGAGTGGGCTAGCATGCATATGGCTGTGGATTTCGTGTGATCATTGAAGTGAGTTGTTCGAATGTAGTTCTGATGGCCATTCTGTTCTTTTTCTTTTCTTTTGGTTGACAGGTATCTCCTCCCCTTTTGCCACTGCCATCTGTATGCCACTCCTGCAGATGGATTTTACTCCCGACACCTGCTGCTTCGTGTTAATCGGTGGAGCAGCATTACGATCTTATGGGACGATCGCCAATGGCCCACATGCCCTTACGCAGTACTGGTGTCTCGGAGCAACATTTCGGCCTTTCAGCTGGACTAGTGCCTCCCCATTGGGACAGCCCTGCGGTTCTGTGCGCTTCCATGTTGCCTTTTCGTACGTGAATGTGGCTCTGTGTACCATGGGGGTACAGGGCGACACACAAGTAGTGGCTGGTCATTTCTTGCGGATGCAGCCCACAATGGTGGTTAGTGTTTTGGAGTTCATGGCCTGATGGCTGTATGGGCTTGGTGTCTTTGATGTGCATAAATTGCTATTCTGATTTGGCCCGTGTAGCGTTTTTCTTTGCAAGTGATGTGGCATATGCCTATTTGGGGGGCGATGTATTGTGAGGAGATCTGCATTGGGTTCCAGCTTCGGGGTTTAGTTGCGTGGTACTGTGCTGGGCACGTTTGCCTACTAAGCCCGTGGGGTCAGGGATGGGGGCTGCCTATGTGACAGTTTGAATGTTGTCATGCTCAGGGGCGGGGGATTGGGTTTTGTGTAACAGATGCCGGTCAGCCAGGTGGACTGGTGGAATGATGTGATTTTCGGAATGTTGCTGGGCACAGGTGCCTGTGTTTGCGTGCGTTTCTTGGTGGGGGACTGTGGTCATGTCCATTGGGATGGCTTCTGTATTGGTGCCATCTGTGACCTGCAGCTCCCATTGGCCCCTCTTGTGTTGCTTTTGTTCGTTGGCATGCATGGGTGCTTTGTACATTTCAATGGTTGCATTGTGACTTCATTGCACCTACCGGGAGTTGTACTTTGTGGGCAGGGAGCGGTGTACAGGCACTCAGTGGGGCCGTTTACGGTTGATTCGCGATGCCGTACTTCTCGCCATGGCGGAATGGTACATTCCGCCATGCCTGATGGCGTTAGGTGCATGTCCGCTAGGGTCGGAATTGGCGTACCGTTGCACCATGGTGGTGTTTGCGGTTTGGCATGGCGCGCGCGCGCGTGCTTGGTGCAGTTAGCGTTGGCGTTCACTACGGTGTCGCTAATGGCTTCGTACTTTGCGGTGACGGGTCATAGTCGCACCGAGCGCTATTCGATGGCGGTATTGCATTTCCGCCATCGTTTTTCGATTTCCGCCAGGGTCGTAATGAGGGCCAATGTGTTTTCCACACTTTTGTACCTGTGAGCTCATAATCATTGCATATTGTTCTTGGTAGCCTTTTTGGCTAAAATAACTTGTATCTCATACAACCGGGTTCTCATTGGCAGTCTTTTGACTTTGCCTCAACTGGTATCTCCCCCAAACTCACTTGGTGGTGTTCACCCCTTTTCCACCACCTTGTTTTCACATTATTCATTAGTGCTCATCACTTGCTTTTTCACTTAAGTGCCTATCTTTTCTTCAGTTCGGTATTGAATATTACTTTTTTGCTGCACTCTTAAAAGTGTCAATAACACTTTGCAGCTTGTTCGGCATTCATAAAGCCTCAATTTGGTTTCCAAAACAAACAGTTATAGTTTCAGTTCGTTCTACACTCACCGGTATGCGGCCACTCCTTCGGGGGCGTCTTCTTTCTGCTCCCCGGTTTCCTGTTGCTGCCCCAGCGCTTCTCGGGAGCCTTGGTGAGAAGCGCTCGCCGTCTTTGAACCTTGCTGCTTGTTGCGCGTAGCTCTGCTCTTCCTTCGCGGAAGCTACCAGTGGCCTGCAGAGCTTGGCAGCCTTCAGTGTGCCACAGCTCAGGCTGTGGACAGAAGGCAAAGGGTACTGCAGGTGCCTCAACCCTCTCACAGGCTGCTCAGGCCCTAGTGTCTCTTTCACCCTTCTGCTGCAGACGGCATCCGTCCTGCCAGCCACTCTCCCGCCAGCTCCATGTCTGCCAGCCGTGTCTTGCCCTACAGACAGGTTTCTCCCTTCTCCGTCTCTCTTTTAATGCACCTGGAGCCTGTTAAATGGTTGCAGGTGCAAGTCCTTGTCTTCAGTTGCCTGACCATAGTTAAGCCTATTAGCTGGACATGCCTGGCTACTGCAATGGTATTGCTCAACAGTCCTCTTCCTCGTCTCAGTACCAAAATGGTGTGAATGAATGGAAGAATGCATTTCTCCCTGTTGTTTCTTCCTTGTTTTGGCATTGATCGGATATTTTTCTGAGATGATCAGAGGAGGCTGATATGTGTTTAACCTGCCCAAATAAGGAGGTGTCCCCCCAGTATAATAATGACATTTCCGAGGGTCATTTTGAAAGGCGGGGAAGGGTTGGCAATAACCTATAAAGGCAGCAGGGACTGAAGGTTCATTGTAAAAATGTTTCACCCAAGGACGACCTCTCCCCACTCCCCAAATCTCCTTCACCCAGGTGATCCTCCCTCGCATATCCACCCCTAGGGTCGGGATCCAAAAGGGATGGCCTTACCTTGGCAACCTGAGTAGAGGAGCCCGTTTGTGCCGGAAAGAGATAGGAAGAGTGTTCAAAAGATGTTAGTCATCAATGACAGAGATCACGGCAGAAGGTCTATCGAGTCATTGGATTGAACCAAACGGTCTATAATCAAGGCTTCCATAGAGCCAGCTCTTTCCTGCATTTTCAGTGAATCATCTTTGTATATGTGTCATGCCTGTGCCACTGGCGCACACATTGGCAACCATCATGAACTATTTGGAACGCATTTATCTTCATAATACTCTTTGAACAACCCCTATTCACACTTTGGTCGTTAATTTCCATTTGCACGACTTTGGTACTTTCTTATTTAATTCAGCTAACTACATGTACCATAATGCACCTTGCCACAGTTATCAATTCCTGGCTATTCCCATTCATCAGTATTGGAACCACAATCCCCAGAAGCCCTAGCGATCAGTGCTGCTTCCACCTTCTCAGGACCAGAGAGGGAGGAAGCATATTAACTTCAGGTGGGCTGCTCCAGGTGCTGCCAATTAGCCTGCCTCAGTACAGGGCAGGGCTATATTTAAGCAGCTGCCTGCAGGAGCTCAGTCTCTTGCATTGAGTCCTTCCAGCACCTTTTTGCCTTGAGCCACGATTTGAATGCTGTTCCTGTTGCCGTTTCATCCTGCTTCTGATTCCAGCGCTCCTTGCTGCCCTGCTTCCCTGGGCTCCCTGCCTTGCAGCCTACTACACTCCGCTGCCTTCAGCCCTAGTCCTCTGGGCTCACTGCCTTGCAGCCTGCTACACTCCGCTGACTTCAGCCTTAGTCCTCTAGGCTCCCTACCTTGCAGCCTGCTACACTCCGCTGCCTTCAGCCTAGTCCTCTGGGCTCCCTGCCTTCAGCCCTGCTCCTCTGGGCTCCCTGCCTTGCAGCCTGCTACACTCCACTGCCTTCAGCCCTAGTCCTCTTGGCTCCCTGCCTTGCAGCCCAGTGGTCCCACTGTGTTGATGAAAACATATTGTAATTTCTGTGTCCCACTGATAACGTTTTAGGACAATGAAAATATTACACTAATAAAATATGACCATTTAATAAACATACATGAACATAAATTCATTTGATTAAGCACCATTTCTCTAATATCACGCACTTTGGCCCTTGTACACAGGCTTATACAATAGTATATATACACATACATACAAACATGTATTTTCGCTCATTACTTTTCACAGCCAGATCAGTCAGCAACTAGGGTTCAGACATCTTCACTCAAAGGAATCAATGACCCTAAAGGATGTGGATTTGATTCTTAACGATGACTCATTTGAACAGAGAATCCACACGTCTCCAAACGTTGTCTTTCTAGGAAGAATGTTCCACCTAAGCCGGTGGCCAGGCATGCCTTGCCCACTCAACCAACTGATTGCAGTCAGTTTTCCCATCCTAGTAACAGTGCTTCAAGATGAAAGCATGGTGGTTTTTCAATTGCTTCATTTGTGGGTTTATGATCATGTTGTACAAACCAAGACAAAAATTAGAGCCCATCTATCAATTTGTACAAGCGTAGTTCAACTTCAGCTTGTGACTGGCATAACCACATCTCTGCAGTGAATGTAAACTTGGCCCTCTTGCGTTCCTTCACTTACATTTTGGAGCGAAACTGGTTGATTTACTGTATATAGAATATTTTCTGCAATTAGTAAGAGACAAGGGCACATTAACTCTAGCACCTGACAGACCTTCGTATGAC
Source organism: Ambystoma mexicanum (assembly GCF_040938575.1). Lineage (NCBI taxonomy): Eukaryota > Metazoa > Chordata > Amphibia > Caudata > Ambystomatidae > Ambystoma > Ambystoma mexicanum. The sequence continues at coordinate 379,306,950 of NC_090937.1, read as the reverse complement.
AGCCAACAAAATATTGTGGTATGCACATGCCATCTTAAATTAGGTTATGTTTTTGGGTCCTGTATAGTGTAGGTACAGTCATTTGCATGGCCTCTTAATGCTTCGGGCGGTGCTTCAAAAAGGAGTGGGATGGTTAATGTAATAGCAAGCGGGCATGGATGCCATTTCCAAAAGAGTGGTGTGAAGCAGGGCAGAGAAACTGCTCTGTCGCAGGGGATACTAAAATGGTATATTGTGGGTGGGTGCATTCTTTGTTGTTGTAGGGTGACGGCTCTGGATGGCTGGGCTGCATCATGCGGTTGAGAGTCTAGAGGATCATCCCAACATGCATGAAAGAGCTGGATGCAAGTGGTGCGATGAGAAGAATAATTTTCAATGTTGTCTGAGGGCAACACGGCTCAAAATAGTAAAATGTTTTCTAAGTTGATAATCTCAACAGTCCTAGGGAGGCTTCATAAAGAATTAGCTTTGCAGACAGAAGAAATGGGCATACCAGGAAGATGGTGCTCTCAAGGGAACCGGACCATCAACCTGGCTGGGACACAAACTCCACTTTGTGCCCCCATTCCAAGAGAGGATTGGGATGGCTAGGGGCAAATTGACTCTTTAATAGTCAAAGGACACAGTTTCAAGCTATATTTGTGGCTTTGGCCACCACCCAAGATCCAAAAGGCTCTGGAAATGCTCGGGATGGGCTCCAAGAACTACATGTCCCAGAGTCCTTGGGGTGGTGGCCATCTTTTTAGCTCCTTATAACAAGCCCCGCTTTGCTGCCTATGATTAGCAACCGTGAGCACACGAAAGTGCAACTCCTCCCTCTGGTCTACCCATCTCCTCAGAATCTGACTGTTCTGCACTCATGAGCCGTAGACCGGCACAGACACATACCGAGAGAGCAGGTGACTTCACATTTTGATACAAGGAGACCACGTCGGACTTATTAACTCTGGAGCTCCAGTCGGGAGTTTGAAGGTCACATAGAAGTAGGAATTGGGGGTTACTAGAGTCCAGATTATTGTGCAATACAGCATTCTGTTCAGCATAAGGCTAAGCTAGTACACAGAATAATCTAGTTTTTCACCTTTTAGGATATGGATGGCACCTTGGGAGGAAATCGGGCTACTACAGAAATTGGGAAAGACTGACAGGCTAATCTTTGGGCATCTAACCAGGGGAGCCAAGTGGCACTAAAATATGAACAACAACTTTCATGTGTATGATACATGAAAGTGTTAACATAGCTATCACTATATGTGCTTAAACATAACTCTTTAATGCCGTGGTTGCTGAGTCCATGGTACCACCAACCTGGACTAGCGCGGACATCGCAAAACTTTAGAAAGAAAAGTACACGGAGAGGACCCCTCTAATTATTGCCTTATCTGTGCTTGATGCGGTTGGGAAAATCTTATGCAAAGGTAGTGTTGTCCCACTTGTCCAACTGGATTTGGGAGGAGCAGGCTCCGAGTAATCTGCAGGCAGGGTTTCAGTCAGGCATGAGTACAGTCGATCAGGTGTTTAGGCTGTTTGTGTTGGTTGAAATGTACACAGTATTAGAAAAGGTCAACTTGTATGTGGCCTTTATAGACCTCAAGACAGCCTTTGATAGGGTACCCAGAGTCAAACTATGGGAAGCACTTAGTAGCGAGGAGTTCCATCTGACATTCTTAGGGCAATTCAAATCTTATATTCAAACAATACTGCTGCCATCAGATGGAGTCTCTCAGGTGATATTACTGCTCACTTTGACAATTAAACAGTTGTTAGACAGGGTTGTATGCCTGCACCAACCCTGTTTTGTATCTATATCAATAGATTGATTGTATTACATTCATACCCCGACTCAGGAGGAGCAGGAGCTCCCTAGCCCTGCTGGAGCAGCTGGTGGACACCGTGCTGCCTGCACCAGCCGACTAAGGTAAGCCTCCTGGCTTCACCTGGGCTCCGGTGGCCCTTCCCGCAATCTGCCCCTGATATTCAAGATCGCCCCCAATTTCATCTGCAGTACGGCAACAGCGCACTACAGCCATTGGCATCCTAAGATTGGACTGAGGCACCATCCCGACGCCTGTGATACGAAGCGACATACTACAAAGGGAGGTTGGCTCCATTCGAAAATGGCCGTCTCGTATTATTGAATCTCATTTCCTTATTTCCTTTCCTCGATGCTCACTGCCGCTTCACACCGATTGGCTACACCACCATTGAAATGCACAATCAGCTGCCGGAATGGCGGAAGCCGGCCATCACTTCGAAGGCACACAGTTCTAAGGCTGTTACCTGTCCACGCCTGTCCAAAGCCGTACGAGCCTTCGGCCAGGACCCCTGCATCTATTAACCTGTACCCGCCGAACTGTAAGTACTTTACACCTATTGGCCACCATTAAGAGACTACCCCTACCTAGTCGAGTTTAGCAGATCATGCCTGCTCTGAACATCCGCCCCACGTCCCGATATTTCCGGCACTGTGTCCAGCTGTATTTACATGCACAACGGCTCCTGTGATTAGTACCGCTCACCACAAACAATGTATCTGGTCCACTACGATGATTGGTTTGATACCAAATGTTAAAAATACATCAAAGGAAGCAGTGATTTCTGTGATGCTAAAAGCCTTGGCATGCCCTCACTGAGATCTCTCGATTGTGCCATAGAAATATAACTTGTTTTGTACCTGGCTGCACTTTGGCCAAAACCCTCTCCTCAAATGCTAATCTGAACTTCATACTACTCTGCAAATAACAATGCTTGCCTTATCCCTACTGTTCTAATACTATGTTTGTGATCCGTTGTACAAACACACGCAACCATCCCCACTGCTCTGGCTAGCGAATAGCACACTAGCCGAATCTGCTATGGTCATCGCTCTGAACTAGCCCATACCAATATCTGACTATTTGCCTCAGCTAGCACTATTTTAAGATTACTGTAGTAGTACAGCCTGTTATGTTACTATTGCTTTCACTAGTCTACCTTGCTATCACATTTGTCCTTCACTAAAACTACTCTGTGATCCCCAACGTGGTTATCAGTATGGACTGTTGGCTCTAGCCTATTCCACTTTCACCACTGTATGCCTATTGCTATTGCACCAGCCTAATCTGCTAGCCCTATTGCTCTTGCACCGGCCTAATCTGCTAGCCCTATTGCTATTGTACCAGCCTACTTTGCGGATCCTACTGCTCTCTATAGCCCACCGTATTAGCCTCCTCACTCTAAACTAACTTACTCCATCGTCCCACCGTTCTAGCCACCTATCCTCACTATGAACAGCGACACCAGCCCAACGTCGCTATCCACATTAAAATAATCCCAAAATACACATGCCATTCTATCAATATATACAATAGATAGATGACACACCATGATCAGCTTACTCTGTATCATTCCACTCATGCTCACCTACTTCAGGCCTGAAACTAGACTACCCAACCACATCAAGATGGCACACCTTAGGGACTCTAGCCAACCCACTACCACACACCCTGCGATCCCGCCCACGCTATTCCTTCCAGCACTTAATCCTACCAACTGGGACTTTAGAATTAAGCCCACCACATTTCTACCAACATTACTCCCATTCACTTCCAGCGCTAGACATGACACGTCAGTCTCACATGACACACCTAACGCTGTCATGACACCCCACCTTCTAGCAGGCATATCTACCACCAACCTTGACATAACAGAGCGTAATAATAGACTAGGTAGTAGATCACATATGACCCTGCACACACTAGCCAAACATAACTCTAGGACCACCCGTAAATCACCCTCAGTTCTCTCCAATGACAAATTTACGCTTTAAAAAACCCTCAATATCTCAATAAACAGCTTAGCTGCTATTAATCCTAGCTTGAGTAAGAAGGGCATACAGAAGCAGCCTATAAAAGGGGCACTTCTTAATGCCAGGTCCCTCGTTGCCCATTCAACGGAGATTGCAGACACCTTACTGAACAACAACCTTGATTTCCTTGCTGGGACAGAAACCTGGCTGCACGACGCAGCAGGCCCATCCATAAGCTTAACTGTCCCTGACAATTATTCCATCCTCAGAGCTGACAGACCTAATGCTCGAGGAGGAGGAACAGCTTTTATCTTCAAATCCACCCTTAACATGAGACTAGCTACCTCTTCTCCCCTAGCGTCCTGTGAACTTCTCTCAGTTAAGCTCCTAACTTCACCAAAAAATACCATTACCATCCACCTAATCAACAGGCCTCCAGGGCCACTTGGATCCTTCGAAGAAGACATTATGTCTCTAGCAGCCGACACTGCCAAACCCACGGTGCAAAAAATCATCCTAGGCGATTTCAACCTTGGCTATAATGACAGTAATGACCTACACGCCACCTCTCTAGCCAACATACTATGAACAAGGCTTCACACAAATCAGCACTAAACCTACCCATGAGAAGGGCAGGGTACTTGACTGGGTAGGAGCCCTCAATTGCAATATTACCCTAAAGGGTTCCACACAACTCGTGTGGTCCGACCACTACCTCATCTCTTTAGAAATTAACGTCAATAACCAAGAGTTGCAAAAGCCCTCTATTGCTCCACCCTGTCTCACCAGGAACAAAAGCAATATTACAGTGGAGTCTAGTATACCTTTAGCAGTCCCCATACTCAACGCATTACTTGCCACCAACAACCCTGACCTGTTGGTCAACACATACAATGACTCAATGTACAAAGCCATAGACACGATTGCCCCATTAAAACTGTGCAAAAGTAAATCGAGAGCACATTTGAACTCCTGGTTCACTCCTGAACTTAAAGTACTACGTACTGAAAAAAGAAAACTGGAAACACTCTGGAAATCCAACCCCTCATCTGAAAACGGAACTAACCTGTCCGTCATCACGGCCACCTACAAAAATGAGATAATCCGTACTAAAAAAGAAACTTTCAATGGCGGAATAAACCAAGCACAATCTAGTACTACAGAATTATTTAACATCCTGAGAGAGATAGAAAACCCCAACCCACCTGCAGACACCTGCACCAAGGATAAACCTTGGTGCGCTAGCATTCAAAATGCTCTCTCCAACAAAATCAATGGGCTCCAGACCAAAATAGCCAACAAAAAACTCCAACTTACCATAGGCAATACTATAACTCCGACCCTACCATCCACCGCTTACCTGAACTCAGGTTTCAAATTTAACAAGGTATCCACACCCGAAGTTCAAAAAATTATAGCATCTCTCAAACTATCGAATTGTAAAGGTAACAGCTGCCCTGCCCAGATCATAAAAGATGCAGCTAGAGATCTAGCACCCTTCATAACAAAACTAATATACTCCTCCTTTGCCAGTAATTAAGTCCCAACTAACCTGAAATAGTCCTGGGTCCTCCCTTTACTCAAAAAGCAAACATTAGACCCGGCCATACCTACTAATTATAGACCGATCACCACAGTCCCCTTCTTATTCAAAATCTTGGATAGAGTTGCATACTTGCAAATTCAAGACTATCTAGAAAAGAATCAACTGCTCGGAACCCGTCAATCTGGCTTCAGACCTCAGCACGGAACTGAAACAGCCCGTCAGATTGACGAGTTAAAAGACAAAGGCAAAGTTGCAATCCTACTTCTATTAGACCTATCAGCTGCCTTTGATCTGGTAGATCATAAAATATTATGCGATCACCTATCATCGGCAGCACACTTCTCCAAATCTGCAGTCACATGGATCCAATCTTTACTTGCAAATAGAACAATGCACGTCTTCTCTCCTACTGCTGCGGCTGACCCGATCCCTATCACTTGCGGAGTACCACAAGGTTCTTGCATATCGCCCACTTTGTACAATATTTTTACAAAGCCACTATACGACAAACTGGATCGTCTGGGTGTCACCTACACTAATTATGCAGATGACACCCAGATACTCGTATCACTATCAGGCTCCTATGATAGAGATGTCTGCAGGATAAACAAGGTCTACACCATCATTCAGGCATGGATGGCCACACATGGCTTCTGCATGAATGATGATAAGACTGAGCTACTCCTAGTCGGATCACTCAACAACCTTCTAAAACTCAGTCCCAACTACACAAATATCCTCATCGATGGGAACAATATACCCATCGCCAAAAATATAAAACATTTAGGTTTTTATCTTGATGCCCACTCCAATCTATCCAAACAGGTAAACATGACCCCCTCTTCCAATCCCTACACTGGCAAGCTGATTAGAGCATGTAGACCCCTACTATCCTCAAACAGCTGCCTCACACTGGCCAGAGCACTGATACAGTCCAAACTGAATTATTGTAATGGCTTATTACTTAGGTGCCAACAAATCCATAACAAATAAATTGCAGATATTGCAAAATAATAGAGCAGCATTAAACATCCCTAGAAGAGAGCATATATCAGCAACAAGAAAACACCACAAATGGCTCGCTATACAAGAAATAAAATCGACCTTAAAACCATCTGCCTCACACGTAAAGCACTCCACCACCAAGCCCCACCTTATCTTACTGACAAATTCACATGGAAACTGTCTACCAGAACCACAAAATCTTCCAATACCTCCTGCCTGTTGGTGCCCAGTTACAACATCAAAAGAGCTGGGGGTACCAGCTTCCCGGTACTAGCCACACAGCTACGGAACGCACTCCTACAGGACATCAAAATCATCCAAACATTTGACAAATTTCGTAGTCAGGTTATTACATGGCTACTCAACAAAAACGAACTATACCTTACCAACGTTATGCCAACGAATCCTCACCGCTTTGTGTTTTACCTCCATGCTCTACTGACCATCCTTTCACTTTTGAATCCTCAAAACTGTATCGTCATTGAACTCTTATCTGTAAAATGTATATCATCTGTATAAATGTATTTCGTCTGTTAAAACTCACCATGAAACCATGATCACGATTATCCAAGCGCCCAGATACCCCTGGGTCAGGAGCGCTATATAAATAAAATAAACAAACAAACAAACAAACAGCCCTCGAAACTGAATCCCCAAAATTGGTAGAGGATAGCATCCGGCTTCCACTTTCTCGGACGATGCTGTTGTGATATCTTTAACGCCAGTTGGCATCAGGAAACAACTTATTTCATTGGACAAGGAATGTAAACATAGTTTGGCTGGTAACTCTAGATGTAGTAGCACTGTATACATCGATTGAGCATGAATTTGCGTTAGAGGCAATAGAATACAATCTTAAATTAGCTACATACTTTCATGAGAAAAATATGTTATTAGATCTCACGAATCTGGTAAACACAAACAGTTTTTTCATGTTCAATGGAAATATATATCAACAACTATCAGTTGAGGCAATTTGCTCTAAATGTTCGCCTTCAATAGCCAATTTATGCATGGGCTATTTAGAACAAGAATATATTTACCAACAACACACTACGTCACAAGATGGTGGCAATACAATGATGATGTTTTAGTGATATGGGCAGGCACTGAGCGGGACTTAATCGAATACATCACATTTCTTAACAATAACACAAGTCATCAAACTCGCAGCTACAAATAATCAAACAGCAATCTCCTTCCTAGATCTTAAAATCTCCATACAGAACAACAGTATTGAAACACAAACCTATAGAAAACCCAATGAAGCAAATACCACTCTGCATGCTGACCATTGTCATAGAAATCTCCCATATGGAGAATTCATTAGGGCCAAAAGAAATTGCAGTTCTAGTGAATCCTTTGGTAAACAAAGTGAGATCTTGACCAATATATTCCAGCAAAGAGGTTACGACCAAGTAGTCTTTTCAAAGGCATTGTACAAAGCCAAACACAGACCCAGACAAGAACTACTAATGCCTAAGGCACAAAATATAGATACTTGGGACAGGTGTAGGTTCATTACTAAATATTCGACTCAGAGCCATAGAATCTATAACATAGTGAAAAAACATTGGAACATCTTAATGTTAGACAAAAATGTACGACAGTTCATTGACACAATGCCAAAAATTGTATATAGGAAGGTTGCAATGATTGGGAACAGAGGCGTACATGGGGTAAATTACAAAACTGCTTTTCTTTTACGATTAATTAACTCTTTGATAGCAATTGAATTTCAGAAAACGTGTTGCATTTGGCTGGAAATTTACAATCCCACATTTAAAAAATCCTTTTGATTTGTATTTTAACTACTGTTGTCCCTGATGATTGGTAGATCCCTCTCTTCATGGATTCCTAATTTGGAAGAAGGTGGGTGAAATAAGTAACCATTTTTGTTTTCACGCAATGAAAAGGAGGTCAAACTGTCATTTGCGCGCAATTGCATTTGTAACAATTTGAGAAATTAAATAATACACAACACAGTTAAAGAAGGAGAAATTTGTTCTAATTTGACATGAAGAATTGGGTGAACAGACATTGGAATATGGCGCCTGCTATTACCAGTCACGATGCGGGGTGCTGTATTTTGTGCAAGTCCTTTCTCTTGTATTTGTATTGTATTGTATTGCATTGTATTTATTGTGTTTAAACAACCGAATACATAGAACATTATAACAGTAGAAGCAATTTACATCATAATGATCAAACCAATAAAACAGTATGTAGAGCAATTAATCTGTGAGGGAAGAGGGAAGGGGTATGGAAGGGAAGAAGGAGGGAAACAAAAGGGGTATAAGGGTGAAAATGAGGGATGGTAAGGGGAAGGGGTTGGGTAGAGAGAGGTTCATAGGGAAGATGCAAGGGAAGGAGAGAATGAGAGGTGGGGAGGGTTTCATGGTGGGGAATGGAGAAGGAGAGATTTCAGGGAAGTGCGGAAGGAGGAAAAGGTAGGTATAGAATGGATTGAGAGAGGTGAGGAGTTCCAGTGCAGGGGGGCTAGGAGCTGAAAGGAGCAGAAACGGGAGGAGGCGCATTGGGGAGGAGGGATGGTGAGAAGGAAGTGGTCAGCGGAACAAAGGGAGCGGGAATGAGTGTAGAAAGAGGAGAGATAAGGGGGAGCAAGGTCATGGAGAGATTTAAAGCCTAGACAGAGGAAATTAAATTTAAGTTGGGAGTGAAAGGGAAGCCAGCCAAGGAAGGAAAGCGAAGATGAAATTGAGTCATGAGGGGCAAGGAGACAGAGGGTACGGACGGCTGAGTGGTAGATGGATTTGAGTGGGGAAAGATGATAAGCAGGTAGTCCAAAGAGTAAAGAGGAGCAATAGAAGATGCGAGAGAAGATAAGGGAGGAAATTAAAGGTTTAGTAACACGTACAGTGATTTTACTAAAAACTGCGTTTAGAGAGGACTGGCATTTTCTGAATAGAAATAGTAATTGAAGTAATTTAGTTATTGGTGCACAATATTGCAAATAACGTAAGAGGATAATTTGTCTATGAGCATGATAAAAAAAATGAAATAATTTATTGTACAGCATCAATGAATTACAAATAGTGTAGTAAGTGATTTGTCGTTCCAAACTTCATGTGCCTGTATATATAGAGTTCAGTCCTTTAGCATCACAGCTTGAAAAGTGAACTGGAAAGAAGGAAGTCAATAAATGAATAGTGAATATGCCTCACTGCCAGAAGAATTACATTGCGGTTGAGGTAGGTGGCTTTGGTATTCCTTACTTTGGGAGTGTATGTATTCCAAGCACCATTAACACAATTAGAGGCTAATCCCTAATCTTTCGTTATGTTGTTTCAGGGTTTGGTTTCCTGCTTTTTAATGGAGGATGGAGGGGTTTCCCATACTCTTTCTTTTGATTAATGGGAGTAGTAATGTAGCACACTGGTTTATGAACTATTCTCCCCCCTATTCCTCATGGATCCTCTGCGCAGGTGGCCAGGGAAAGTCCATTGCTTTTGGATCCCGACCCTGGGGGTGGACAAGCGAGGGAGGATCACCTGGGAGGAGGGTCTGTAGGGACTGGGAGTAAGGTACCCTTGCGAGAGACATGGTATCCCCCTTTCCCTAACAATGTTCAAACCACCCCAACCCCCGTCTTCATGGGGTATTACAAACCAATTCCCCTGACTCCTTCATACATGACTGTGAAAAGTACTGAGAAAAGGAAGAGGCACCTAAGAGCAGTAAAGACTAGTTGCTTTCACCACTTAGGTACTGAGACTAAGAAGAGAGCTGTGGTGGTCAGGCATGTCCCCTTAACAATGGTCAGACAGGGCTAATTATGAATTCGCACCTGCAGCCTTTTAAAGGGCTGAGGTGTATAAAAAGCCCCACTGAATGAGAGTTAGAGAGGACGTTTGAACCAGAGCAGTGACACTGAATTTGCAGCAGCATAGAGGCCAAGAAGTACAGCAGGTGCTGTGCGTACTCCATGAGATTTACAATACTTAACAAATTAAACAAGCCCAATCCGGTCACTGATACTTAAACCTTATACAAATTACGGATGTGCCGAACGGCAGAGAATATTTTATTTAGAAAACTGCATCATTTTGAATACTGCATTGAAGAAAAACTTTTATTTATGAAGAAATCAAGAGAAGGGAAGATTTATCAATATAATTACATACATCAGATGAAAACACCTAAAGTGACAGAAACATTACATTGCAACTAACTTTCAACTATGTTATTTCTACAACAGCATGTATATAAATATAAAGAGGCCAATGACTGTTGAACTACAAAGTGAATGCCAAGATCATGAACCCAATGTTTATTATTTCTCAAAGTGAAGGGAACTTTGGTTAGTTAACTTTAAAAAGGTGAACTCAACTGATTTATCAGTTTCAACCTAAACCTTTTTGTGCTACAAAGACCAGTAATATACAGATGGCCCCAGGGTGGCAGAAAACACTAAAGAAATTGGGAAACATCCTCATATGATTACACTACTGAAATGATGTCTTGGGGAAGGGATCCCTGAGGTTGGAATTGTTTCTTTGTCTTGAGGACAGAGACTCAGGATATTTTCTGTTTGAATCGTGTTTTGAAACTTGGGAAAGGGCACCCTGAGTATTGCTCAACTTTATATCACTTTGAAACTCAAGACAATCTTCAATCTTTTATAAGAACTGCTTTATTCTTGGGGAACGGAACTGAAAGAATGCTAACCGCTGAACCAAGCTCTAAACTTTATATTGAACACTATTTTCTGGTTAGTGACATCCCTACACATTGTATAAGATTAGTTGTGAGGGCAGGTATAGGTTTTGAGCACAGACAAATTCTTAAATTGAACTTGACTTTGACTGTCCTTAGTTTTGATTTGGTAGGGAAATCCCACCATAGCATAGGGCAAGATAGGCGTTTTACATCCTAACATTTAAATTAAAAAACGTGTTTGCTTTTTATCTGTTCTCTGTGTCTCACTTCATGATGTCCTCACATATGGTGTCCGAAGTGGGATGGGGCTCAACTGATATAAGTTGGGGAACCCTTCAATTTGAGAAGTTGAGTGCCAGAGCGATTGTCCCCTCAGTAGCCACCAAAGGCTCCATCAGGTTCGATATCTGTAGAAGTAGGGATGAAACAATTCCCCCAAGATAAAGAAAATACCTACTGACTTGATATGGATTCCACCCCCTAATACATATATCAGACTGGCACCCAGGCCTGGGCTGGCATGGCAATTTGGGATTGATGTCTTGGTAGGAATATTAGACCCACATTTCAGAGGTAAATTTAAAGTATTGCTATAAAACCGTGGGAAGAGGGTCTTTCATGTTTACCAACAGCGCAGTCAAGTGTTCTGTGCTGCTGTTACATTTATTTAATTGCTTTTTTTATAACGCACTTAATACCGAGTTCGGTTTCTAAGCGCAGATCTGGGATTCAAACCCATGTTGCTCTGCGTGGTTTTGCTTCCAAGACCAGCAAATTCCTTAGTTCACAATGTACATTGTTACATTGCAGGATTTTCTATTCCCGGTGGCCGTGCAAGTCTGCTTTCGCTTTCAATTGGCACCTGGATCATGTGTGTTAGTACATAAACCCCATTCAAAGCGGAGCGGAGTGCAGTCAAGTGTTATGTGCTGCTGTTAGATTGCAGGATTTTCTTTTCTGCGGCGGCTGTGCAAGTCTGCTTTCGCTTTCAATTGGAACTTGGATCAAATGTGTTACTAGATAAACCGCATTCAAAGCAGAGCGTAGCGGAGTGCAGTCGAGTGTTCTGTGCTGCTGTTACTTTGCTGGATTTCTTTTCCCCGACGGCTGTGCAAGTCTGCTTTCGCTTTCAATTGGAACATGGATTACGTGCGTTACTACATAAACCCCATTCAAATCAGAGCATAGCGGAGTGCATTCAAGTGTTCTGTGTTCTCATGGCCGCTGGGGCTCAGGTCTAGCTATCATTGATCGCTCATTCTACCCTCCACCTAATTACATTCCCCAGAAGTCCACAGTAGTGCCCTATGTGCGTTGGTCCTTAATTGTGTGTAGCCGTGTGGATTTGCTCCTGAGTCTGCTGTGCTGCGTTGGAGGTTGTTCCAACAAGTAACTTTCATTCCTGAAATATTGTGAAGCGCTGCGCTGGGTGGGTTGGCATTACATTGCACAGAGTTTGCTTTCTAGTGCCTGCGTATTGTTGGGTCGCCCATCCCCGGTGGCTGTAATTGGAATGTTCTTTCGGATTGAACATATCTGCAAGTAATCTCCATATTTACATACTCATTAACTTCATCTGACAGCATTACTATGAACACCTTTAAGCAGCATAAATATACACTTCGTAGATCCGGTAACAGTAAATGACAATGCAAATGGCCTTCCATGGCCAAAAAAAGATAAGCAAGATATAGAGATGCAACCCAGAATTACAGGTTTCTTTGCATCCGCTAAAGTAGGGGCTTTGGAAGGAACTAATCTAATTGATCTACCACCTACCTCTATTAGCCCTGATGTCGTGCTGGAAAAATCGTTCCTGAGGTCGTCTACTTAAGACAATGATAATTCCCTACTGAACATGTTTTTGGGTCTGCAGAGGAATTCCATAGGTGAAGTTCCATCTCAATTTAATGTATCTGAGAAATATGACAATCTTATTGGTAGCAATCTCTCTGCGAGGCTGGATTTTCAAAGGCTGATTTCTACTCCTGACTCATCAGATTCGATCAGTGATGATGAGAGTACATTATTATCGGATGCTGCTTGCTTTTTGGAGGTGAAAAAAGATGCACCTTCGTCATCAGTCATAAACACTTTGTCTGCCATAATCAATTCATTAATGATCTTGTGCTCGGGAATGGCAGAAGAGCAACATGAACTTAAGCTGATCCTGGCTAAAATTGTGGATGTTGTCCTTGCCGGTTATCCCGATCAGCAACCAAATCTCTTTGAGCCTGTGGTAACCAATATTATTGATACCACACCAGAGGCAAATATCCCTCAGTTGGATTTGCCTAATCCTCATCCTTTTTGGGGAATGAGAGCAGATGGATTCACATGTAATAGTGTGTAGTAATTTACCTGAACCCGTGATTGAAAATGTTTCTGCCGATGAAGATGGGGGGGATGTTTGTTGCACCATTACAACCACGCAGCATCCGCAGAAAGCACGCCATGCGCATTATTAACAGAATGGATAGGCACGCTAAATGTAGGGTAGATTCTACAGAAGGCATTACAGACTTTATACAAACTTGTATTCCATTTGATCCTATACACTTGCCTGTAATGAAAACTACAATTGCCAGGGCTCAGGGTGATGGTACGGTGAGGCAAGTGTTTTTACAGGGGCCCCTTAACACATGGCTGCAACCGGGCGCTGAGTCTGTGCCTTTGACTAGTCTGCCCACAACATCAACAACATTGTTGCATACAAATAAACGGTCGAATTTAAGTTTCCACGTGCCGGTCACATCTAATCTGCAAACCCATTCTAATGTGCTGGCCTATGTCACCAATTTGGCACAATACGCTATTATAACCATGACTAATAACAGGCCTTTGGGCCTCATCACAAGTTGGGCGGATTACCACTCTGCCCAACTACGAGTGCAGCTGAAGCCTTACTTCAGCTGCACGGAAAAACGCTTAAACATTTGCTACAAAATGTCAAAAATCACTGCTTTAAAAGAAATTTTAGCTTTCTGTGCACATGGAGACCTTTGCCTTGTACAGACAGCTGCGTACAAGAAACTAACTAGGGCTGCAAAACAATATTGGGAAGTGAAATGGAAAAAACAGAATTTGAAAGGAAAATGCTAGCAGCTGTCACCACATGTGTCAAAAATGGGCTTTTGCAAACCAAAGAAGAAAATGCCTGTTTTAAAAGTATTATGTTGAACAAAAACGTATCCTTGCCTAGCAATGTGAAAGGGGATTGTGCTGTGAAATACATGTATGAGATGGTTTTATTCAGCAGGTTTTCTTCTAATTCAGAACAAAAATAAATAAAATCAATTAAACTGCATTGGCAACCTGGGAGAAATCAGCCCAAGACAGGTTTCTGCTTGGGGGGGAATGCTACTTACAGAAGGCCATTCACAGTAGCACACAAGTGATAATTGCTACCTCTACAGACTTTGGTCTGCGCTCCAGTCTCTTACAATGGAACTTCTGGGACACCAACCTGTGAAGTCATAAACCTTCAATCAAACTGGGAAACCCCCTCCACATTGGGCTGAACTGACAGTTGGGGGGTAGCTGAAGAGAAAAAAATGGTTCCAGTGAAGGGCAAAGGATGCCCATTTGTCTCCAAAGACTATTTTATAAACAAACGTTTAAGACTTTTATCTTTGCAACAGGACCTCGCAAAATTGTAAAAGTTATACAGATTAAATATGATTTTCGTGGCTTTCAAATAAGATATCGTGGCTCTCAATAGCATCTATGGGACACGAACGCCAGAAGAATGTGAGCCATGGGGGAAAGACATATGAATGAATGTTACAAAATTCACAGAAATAGGCCCCATGATTGTAGGTACACACACCTAAAGTTATAGAAATTTAGGCCGAATGTTTCACATTAAAAATGACCAAAGGTTATTAGAAGGGCGAAACAATGTTTTACAGACTGCAGAGTTGGACTGGCATGTTCTGCAGAAAATATGTAACCTGCTTATGTAATTTGTTAAGATGCCCCAACTATAAAAATTTGCCATTTATGGCAAAACTGGATTTTGGCAAAAAGGACTGTGGGATGGCTTTTTACCTCATAAAATGCAACCTCATAAACTGGGACTCCTCTTCGAGGAGGCGATTAACTTAGGCTGTCCTATCAGCTTTTTGGGGGTAGGCCTAACTCCGTTCTGCCCACCAATAAGTCTGTGATGTCACCTAGCTCTATATAAGGGGTGGTTGACAGAACTCTGAAAGGACTCTTTCCTGAATTTCCTGCACCTGCGTTACTGATCTATCCACATCCATCCTGCTAGACTCCAGGCCCCATTGAAAAGCCAAAGCATAGCAGATTGCAGATCCCTCTGCAAAGCCAAAGCCTAACTGATTCCACTGCAAGGCCAAAGCATTGCTGATCCTATCCCCAGCAAGGCCTCAATCAAGAGAATCCCTCAAAAAAGAATCTCATTAACAAAAGGGAAAAGCTGTAGTATTCTTTGGGAAGCATCCTGAAGCCAGTCTGGCCTTTGCCCACTAGCTGCAAGCCCACTGCCACCCTGCCATCCAGTGACCCGAATTGCCCAGCTGTACTTGCTATCTACTGACCATAATTGCTTAGCTGTTTGCTCTAAGGCGCGCCCGCAGTGTGGTGACCAGACCCAGTTGGCTGTTCCAAAATTCCAAACCCAAGCGTAGAATTTGAGTATCTCCTCATCCCAGAGAAACACATAGTCTTCCCATCTTGACCCTTTTGTCTTTATTCCACTCACTAAGCAATCCTATCCATACCCTGGTAACTTGTTAAAACTGTTAGAATTATCCGTGCACCATGCCCTTGACTTTCTAAGTGTGAGCGCCATCTCTCTTTTCATTTCTGTCTGGTGTAAATCATAAGCCCGTAGCCATATTTTGAGTAATCAAACTAATGTCCAGTTAAAGTTGAGCGCCGGGCTGACAAGGTTGACTTCGCGAATCAACATTGGAGCTTACTGTGTCCCTCTTTAAGAATTATCGGGGTAATTCATAGATTCCCGCGCAGAAGTAGCACACGGGGCTGGCGCAGAGAGGGAGTGTGCGCCAGCCGCGTGCTCTAAATCCCATTTCCACGCACTGCGTATTCATGGATTACAACTTCCATATCCAGCTGTGGCGCAGCGACCATCCAGCAGCGCCAGTTACACCCCCAACCTCATGCCTGCGCCAAAAACAGCCGCACAAATACCCAATATGGCGCAAAGGCCAGTGGACCAGCATGCACCCCCCAACAACGTAATTGCGCCAAAAACGCGAAATCACCCCTCTCGCGCCAACCAAATCACGTGTAAACCTCCTCGCACACCCCTCGGAATACATGTACCCTGCTTGCACCAGCCAAATCGCCTGAAAAAGTCCTTGCGCACCCCTCAGAATCCGTGTACCCCGCTCACGCCAGCCAAATCGCATGTAAAACACCTTGGGCACCCCTCGGAATACGCTTACCCCGCTGGCGCCAGCCAAATCGCATGTAAAACACCTTGCGCACCCCTCGGAATAGGCATATCCCGCTCGTGCGAGCCAAATCGCATGAAAAAGTCTGCACGTGCTTGGAATACCTGCAAACGCACCTCGCAAGCAGCCCACACCATAACAGAGCCCCCCCATCACCCGTGAGCATGCCAGCAGGCAGCCCACACCACAACAGAGCACACCATCACCTGTGAGCATGCCAGCAGGCAGCCCACACCACAACTGAGCCCCCCCATCACCTGTGAGCATGCCAGCAGGCAGCCCACACCACAACAGAGCCCCCCCCATCACCCGTGCACATGCCAGCAGGTAGCCCACACCACAACGGAGCCCACCATCACCTGTGCGCATGCCAGCAGGCAGCCCACACCACAATGGAGACCCCCATCACCCGTGAGCATGTCAGCAGGCAGCCCACACCACAACCGAGCCCTCCACCCCATCACCCGTGAGCATGCCAGCAGGCAGCGCACACCACAACGGAGCCCCCCCATCGACAGCAACCTGTCAGCAGGCCCGAATCATGTCCCCCCAGCCCCACCAGTGACGGCAACCTGCCAGCAGGCCCCGACTCATGTCCCCCCACCCCATCAGTGACGGCAACCTGCCAGCAGGCCCCAACTCATTTCCCCCCACCCCGGTGATGGCAACACAGACCACAGCATTGTTCCCACTCCTCAGCACATGCCTGTTAGGCAGAATCATATGCATACAATTAAGACTACAAGTGATAGTACAATTTGACCTTTGGTACAAGCTTGTACTACACAGTAAAGTGGTAGCGATGGCTGAGCAGCCAGACTTATCTCAAGAGTAAAGTGAGCAGTAATAGGGATTACACAAAGGACTACAATTACTGTGACTCAAGCAAACACTGACTCAAGGTTTCTGGTTAAAAAATATAAGTACATTTATTTTTAAACCATCTGTTCACAAAACACTTCACTTCTATTAAATAGAACCACACTCTAAATATACTACACACAACCTATTCCTCTTTTTCAGGTCAATTTAAGGTAAGTACATTAGGATTTGACAGACCAGTGTTTCGAAACAAAGACGTTACCGTGGGTTAATACGCGATCACTTTTTGACAGTAATGACAGTTCGGTCTTACGAAATATAAGCGTACCCGCGAGAAGAAATGCACCCGAAGTCAAACACACTTAGCACATAGAATTAAAACAAGGGAATAGTGGATAAAAATCATAGGCAATACTTTTGTCAAGGCAATAGAATCAGAGGACGTTTTCTAAGAGGCAGATAAAAGTCAATAGGCCTGCGCCAGTGTCAAATGGAGCAGGGGCTCTGGTGTCGAGGATCACTTGGTTAGAATAGTTCAAGATTAAAGTTGCCAGGAGTACTGGATATTGTCAAAGGGAAGCAAAAGTTATAAGACGGAAGGAAGAAAGGACAAGCCTTCGGAAAGGAAAAGGGTTCACCCCGATTCCCCAAGGTCGGACGGAGAGAATGACCAAATGGACACAGTACCTTATTCGGATGAAGAAAGCTGGTGCTACGGCAGTTGTTCCTGGTAGTTCCTGCAGACTCACGGTTCCAGAAGCTTCAGTAGTGGGGACAAGAAGGAGGACGTCTGGAGCGATCTGCACTACCCAGGGATGAAGCCAGCAGCAGCAAAGCAACGATGAATAAAAGGTGCGCTCCTTAAAAACAGGAGAGGGCTCTTCTGATGGCTATCCGGACCACTACAGCTCAGTGCAGCGATTTCGACCCAGAAGAGGATTCTCTGGCTGTAGAAGGTGAGCTGGTTGATCCCACCAGGCTCAAGGGAAGAACACTCCAGATTGGTTCTTCTCTGTCGTTGAAGGGTAGATAGCTCAGGACTGCAGCAGGGCTTCACCGGGATCCAGGAGTTGCAGCAGCCGTCTTCTCCACTTCTCTTCGGTTCTTGTAGTTCCAGTGGCGACTCTGACTTCCAGCCCAAGAGTCCTGCCTTTTATGCCAAAATCCCCCATTCACACAGCCTGGCTGTCAATCACACAGCAGGGTGGTTGTCCAGCCCGGACAACCACCTCAGCCAATCGACACAAAGGGCCTCATTACACGGTAGGCGGTAAACCATGGTGCTGTTAGCACCATGGTTGCCGCCGGTACCATACCGGTACCACCATGGAGGAAAGGGGAATTACCACCCCATTCCAAGGTTGGCGGGGCGGTAATTCCCCCATTCTCCATGGCCCTTCCCCATTCCCATTTTTGCCCCATAGGGCATAATGGGAATGGGGAAGGAGCTAATTACGGTACCGCAAATTGCGGTACCGTAATTAGCGCCAAGGTCCCTTTGTGGGTCCCAACTTTAACGGCTGGTCTACACCAGCTGTTAAAGTCCGGTCCCGTAAAGGAACCTCGTAGTAAGGCGGTAAAGGTTAACTGTCACCGTTACCCTTACCGGTGACCGTTAACCCTTACTGCCTTCCGTGTAATGAGGCCCAAAGTGCGACCTGGGTCTCCAAGGAGACCCTGTGCAGGGGGTTACTAAACCCCTCCCTCACATTCAGCCCACCCAGACACCCAGATGCCAAAGGAGGGCTTCTTTGCAGAAGCCCGCCAAAGGACGTCGAACAAGGAAACCAAACCTGGTTTGGCACGAAAAACCACGCTAGGACCCACGATAAAAACGATAAGGGGTAGCGGGTTTTATGTTCAGTCTGTCACCACATCCAGAACACTAACACATGAATCAGTGTAAAATTATAGTTACCACTGCCACCAGCCATGTTGAGTCGGGAAGGGGGACACAAGGTGTCCCTTGAGTTACAGAAGGACAGGGTAAAGATATTCCACTCCAGTACTCCATTGTAAGATGGCTTGTACTGGATCTGTACTTTAAAAGGAGTAGTAAAGCCAATGGTGACTTTACATGTTTCTAGGGGGCAGTAGTCATCCCCAGAAATTGAGTTCACAAGGGAAGTCTAAAAGACATCCCTGTGTCACTGCACTAAAGGTGCTGTGTGACACACAAGTAAAAAGATGATGCCTAGGGAGTTGGTGACACTCCATAGCCCATGAGCAGAAAAAGTACAACATACCCAAAATAAATACACTGTAAGAGAGGGAAAAAGGCTCACACTCTTACCATGTGGAAAAAATAAACCCAGAAATTCAGCAAAGCTGCTGAGGGACTCCCTAGGTAAGGGAAATTAGCCATAAATTTGAATTCTCCCTAACAATGCCCCATCCCACGTCAATCACAGAAGCACACGTGCATGCACCACTAGACATATGCAACATAGGCACACAGCAGTGACACATGACTGAGCCAATAACAACTGAAACATGCATCAAGCAAATAATAGCAGATCACACTGGACATGAATGAAATGTATTAAATATTAAAAAATAAGACAAAATTAAAAAGAATCACGACTATGAATGAACAAATAATGAAAATGTAAATGAAAACAACATCAGAAAGTGAAAATAAATCCATGAAAAACATGACAAAGAAAAATATGGTCCATTGTCCTTCACCACTTCCGCATATCCACAAGGAAAAAATAAATAAAAAAACCATTACCTCATGGCAAAAATAAAAATGAAATCCACTGAACATCCAACTATGTACAGGTAATGTCCACAAGGGACCGTGATCCCCAAAAAAATTAACAATCCAGGAACAAGGTCCAGCAAAAATCCAACTGTTTACAAAACGTGGAGCAATATCCAATAACTCCAAAATAAAAAAAGGAAAGGAAACTTTTACCTAAAGAATTATTTACAACGGCGGCAGGCTAGTCCTACGGCTCACTTCTGTTGTTAATTTCTCTGGCCAGGGCATCATCAAACTCCATGTTGATGTCCCGGAGTCGGGCCTGGGCTCTGTCCTTGAGGGCTCGCAGGGATGTCACCATGGCCTCCACCTACTCCCTGCGAGTCTCCTCAAGGAGCGCTGCCCGCCTCAATGCTCGGTGCATAGAGTTCTCCGCCTTGACCATCGTGAGTGGTGCCCTCTCCGCCCGCCGCCGCTCTGCACCTACCTGCTGGCCCAACCACTGCCACACGGAAGACACTTAGTCCAGGGCCCTCCGGCCCATCGGCCGATGCCTGTCCCCATGATGTAGATGGCCCGAGGCCTGACGCCTCCCACGTCGAGCCTGCTGCCGCTTTGATGCCAACTGCCTCTGCCACCACGACTGCCCCCGGGAAGATGGAAACACCCGGGCCGTGGTGCACGTGCCCTTCTTGATGGTGCCTGCACAACCTCTGTTGCCAGGAGTCCAGTTGCTTGGGTGACCACCTCTGCTGGACCTCCGACTCCCAACTGTGGCAGGGATGGGATCTCCTCCAACTTGGCCCTGGTGGCATGTGGGCCGGAAGACGGCATGGAGTACGACTGCCGCATAGTGTGTAAAGAGGAGGAGAGGGTCGCAAGAGCACCCTGCACATGGAGGAAACCCCTGACCATGAGCCCTCCCAGCCAGTTCACGTTGGCACACATCTGTTCGTGATGACATGCATGATCCCTCCAGGAAGCACACACCATCATGAATGTCACGTGTGCGCAACGCGATACCGATTAGGAAGGGCTCAATCCTGTCATGGATCACCACGTCCGCAGGTAGAGGAGTGCCAGTTGACGTGGGCCTCCCCCCTACCTGTGGACGGGCCTGGCACAGGGCATCCCTACTGGTGCATGGTGATGCAGTCTCAGTATCAAGGGCAGGATCATGCACAGGTCTCTCTGCGGCGACCTGTGCTGCCTCCTGCCCCTGCCCCTGGACTGCACCACTTGCACCAGTGGAACCACCCCCACCAGGCCCCATGTTTGGGTCTGATGCGGCCTCCTCCTCCTCATCCACCACCAACCTGGATGCCTCTGCACCGTGTTCCGCTGTGGAAAGCCCCTGTTTGGGCTCACCTGCCCCTACCACTGCCGAGGAGCGCACTTCCAACCTCCGCCTCTTGGGAATCCCCTCGGCAGGCCCGGCCTTGGATGCGGCACCAGTCCCCTCGCTCCCGGAAGATGACATGTCCTGGGAGGGTGACTGGGCCCTGTCTGGTGGAGGAATCCCCACTGCTCTGCTCCACAGCACCGTATCTGCCCACTTCCTCAGTCGCCGCTGTAGACAGTGAGAAATTGAACACAAGCATCAGGGTACTGAACAATAGTCTCCTAGACACAAAGCAATTGCACATGAGTGGCACTGTCAAACGTAACTTCCATCATCACCCTCCACAACACATGGGTCAGTGCAAGCAACACACATGCAGAAACAGGCATGGCACATTCAACAGACATTTGCATCCATGTCCAAGGCGCAGTTGGAACATCCGATGGGGGGGCTGAACCTCACATGCATCATGGGACATGCTAATCACATGCACACACACCACCGGACAGTCATGCATCTGGCCATGTCTACCTCCCGACACAGTGGATTCATGGTGAACTAGGCCCCATCAGTGAATTCACACATCGTGATGGACATGTGTCATGCATCAATGGTGTTTCCCTGTCACACACACACTACTCAGATACATGCACATGTACACCATGTTCTCTCCCATCCCTTTTATGTTGTAAAACCAATAAAAAGAAGTTAAAAAAAAAAAAAAAGAACATGACAGTGACAGCAGCATCCATGTCTCACACCCCAAACATGGCCAAGTGCAGACACAGGCATGCAAACATTTCTGCATCGTCACATGCTGGTGCACATCATGCATTGCAACACAGACACCATTGACGTGGAACAGGCTTGAGTGGACTCACATGCAGCACCATCATGTCCCTGCACACACACATCCATACATGGCCCATGTCACACATTCAACCAAGTTGCAAACTCCTCCCACACTGCAACATGCACTGTGTTGTACAAGAATGCATGGGCACTTACTGCTCGACTCCAGACGGGCCTGCATCTCGAGGACCTGGTGGTGAAGCACTGGCCGAATGCGGTCCATGACCCTCATCTGGTGGATGGTGAGCTGGCCCCGGCGCCCCACTGCATCCTCTGCATCCAAGAGGCGCCGGGCCTTCTTGAGGGTCCTGGACTTGAAGTCCTCCCAGTGCTTCAGGACATGTTTCAAGTCGCGGGGTGCCATCCCCTCCGCGTTGATGGCACCCACAATGTCCTCCCAGATCCTCCTCCGTCCTTCCTTGTCTACGCGCGATGGTGTGAAGAGGGCATCATAATGCTCCAGGACTTGCTCCACCAGGATACCAACTTCATTTGCACTGAAGCTGGCAGCCATCTGCTGGGGGGTTGCCACTGGTCCCAGATGGTGTTGTCGGACATGGCAACCCCCGAGGCAGGTGTGGGTGGGCAACTGGGTCCTGGGGCTGGTCTGTGGAGCGGTGGAACACCAGTCGGGAGTCTTCTGTTCTGTTCCAGCAGGGGTGGTCACAGCAACTGGACCCCTGGCGATGGCTGATGTGCAGGCACCAAATAGCTGGGCACGTTGGCAGCAGACAGGCAGGCAGGCAGCAGCAGATGGCTCATAGGAGGCTCCCCGGGGCTCGTGGTCTGTAAGTGACGTGAGGCGCGTGGGCGTTTCCCTCGGAATGGGTTAAAGGTAAGCGTGGGCCAGCTGTACGTGCTTTTTGTGGAGGCCGACGCGTGTGTTTCTTCTTGTGGTTTCACACATGATTACTTCACAGCGGATAGAGTTTGTACTTTTGGTGGGGGTGCTGCCTACGCGCACAAGCGCATGTGTTTTCCTTTTCCACGCAAGGCAAACGGTGGGTCGTGCATGCTATTTTTCCCCACTGTGGTTGCTCCTGTGTATCGCGTACCTGTTTTCAAGGTCATAGTAGCCTGCGTGTTCCATGCGTATGTGTTTTTTGTGTCCCTGGGTGCCACAGCTTACTACATTAGGTTTATTCCACACATGTGGGCTACCGGGGGTTGCGTGCATGTTTTTATTGTAGTTTTGGGGTGCCTGAGCGTTGCGTGACCCGTCATTTTACACCAGGGGTCACAGACAGCCTTGCAGGAGCACAGGGGTGCGTTTAACATCACATACCCTGCCCCCTTCACCCCAATTGCCCAGGACAGTGGTTGTGTGCACCCCCCATTGGCATTAGCACATCCGTGCCATGGTT
This sequence comes from Ambystoma mexicanum, assembly GCF_040938575.1. Lineage (NCBI taxonomy): Eukaryota > Metazoa > Chordata > Amphibia > Caudata > Ambystomatidae > Ambystoma > Ambystoma mexicanum. Next base: position 379,283,401 of record NC_090937.1, on the reverse strand, counting down.
GGGAGGCCACCAAAGGTAAAGGGCGGCAAAGTTGGGCGTCCTCCCAGTGTTGTGCATGGTCGGGCACGTGGCCGGGTGACCAGGGAGTACAGGGAGTCCAGGGTAGCCAGGGTGGCCAGAGAGGGGGAAGAATCAGGGGTGCACCACTGGGGCAGGATGTCCAGCCACGTGCTGGTGCAGCCATGCCACCACCCCCTGCGGCTCCGGGAGATGCAGCTGCTGCATCTGACCCAGTCTCCCATATGACCTGACAGTCAGTTACATCTGCTGTCATGGGCCCACCAGTAGTGGAAGGTGCAGTGGCAACCACCACCCAGGATCAGGGTCGGCCAGTGCATGATGTGTTGACACCTGAGGACTCCCAGTCAGAATTCAGGTGGTCAGGAAGCACAAGCCACGTGTGACTAGGGTTGCTGTGATCGAGGCCCATGTATCTGGGGCAGTGGTGACATCTGCTGCCCCAACCAGCCAGGTGGTGGTAACTGCATGGGCAGATGCAGCCAACACCACCCGGCTGCGAGTGTGCCAGCCAGTACTGTGTCGGTCACAGACCTTGGCACTGCAGCGGATGTGGGGCTGGGTCCTGGCAACAGCACCCAGCAGCCACTGGCTCAAGTCAGGCCTCCCGTCCTGGTTCTGCCAACCACTCCCTTGGTCCAGTCCACCACCGCCACTGCCCCTACTGATCAGGGCCACATTGGTCACTCAGGAACCGTACCACCGCCCAAGAGGAGGAAGGGTGCTTCTGCGCAAGAGGCTGGGACCCCGGACACGGCTCCGGCCTCCGGCACATCGAGGAACAAGCCTTTCAACAAGCAGGAACTGGACTTCCTTGTGGGCTACATGTCGGCACACGAAAGAGATATACTGGTGGGCCCACAGTGCCATACTACGTCTGCCCAGCATTGGGTCCACTGGCAACATATTGCGGATGGTATGAATGCCATGGGATTTCAGGTGCGCACAACTCAAGACTGCTACAAGCGTTGGAATGACCTCCGACGCTGTGCAAAAAAAAGCGTGCCTCCAATTATGTCACGACTCAGGTGACTGGCAGTGGGCCAGCACCAGAGGAGGATGCACTCACTCCGCACAAGGAGATCGCTGCAGAGTTCATCAAGTCAGAACTAATGCATGGAGTGGGAGAGATGATGGATTATGATGCATCGTCTGGTGATTGTTGATGCGTGTTTGTCCAGGACATGTGTGTTTTGCTTGTGTGATGTGTTGTGCTTCACTGCCACTACATGCTATGTACACATGGTTGTCATGTGTGAGTCATGCAATGCTTCACTGATGCATGCCTGTTGTGATGCATGCAGGATATGTGATGCACACAGGGACTGTCCTCATCACCACACATGCACCCTACTCACATGCAAGTCACTCGGCTGCCCATCCGGTACATGTTCCTGCTCACTCACATGTCTGCATGTAGCCTGTGGTGTTGTTGCACTCAGCCTATCTCATCACATGACTGCTGTGTATGTGTGGACATCCTGCAAGGTTGCCCTCCTCACCGGCACGCTTCCTTGACTCTCAAACCCCTGGCAGCTCATTTTCAACATGGCACTGGTGAGTCACATGTTGGACTACTGCAATTGCCTGTTCCCCGTTTCTGTGTACATGCATACTTCCCTCTGCAAACCTGCAAAACACGTACTGTGGTGTACATCCTTTGTCCTTGGTGCAGTGTGTCTCACTCGGACTGTGCGGATGGCAGTGGCTCCCCGTGGACATGAGTGCCCATTCATGCTCCATGTGCATTCCATGTATGCCCCTATGGGTCCTCGACAGGCTGATCATCCTAGTACGTCTCCAGGATTGTTGAAGTGTCATGGTATTTGGTCATCCGTTTAATGCTCACTCTGGGTCAGACGCTCATCACGCACAAGTTTAGGGTCTCCTCGTCTGTGTCCTGCACAGGCCTCACCCTGTTACAGGCCCCCTTCTGTTCAACTGGTGTTGTGGCTTCTGCATGCATGGGTGTACTACTGATGGTTCCTCATGTGTCCTGCTTAATGTCCACTTCTCATCTGCTGTAGTGTCATTTGACTGACGAGATGCAATTGACGCATGCCAACACTGTCTGCCAATGCACAGTTCTCTGCTCAACCTTTCATTGCCATGCACTGCCTCCCTGCAATTCCCCAAAGGGTGGGTGGTTCACTGCATCCTTGCAACCCAGTGCATGCACTTTGCACATGATGGCTGCACTTGCCCTTACACTGCCGTCATGTTAAGAGACTGACATCACTACCTACGTGTTAATGTTGGAAGTTAAGACGGTACACATGCACTGCACTGCACGCACCCACTTCTGTACCATGTTCCGCCCTTCAACATGCCAACGCAATGCTGCTTTGTCAAAGTGACCTGGCATGTATGTTCCCATGTTCGTCCCTTCACTATATTGGAACGCACTAGCGTAGGTGCATCCTGTGACACATGTACTCTGTATTGGTGATGGTTGTTCAGTGCTGCATGTTAACATGCATATTACATGTGTCATGGTGTGTTTGGTTTCATTTGCAGCTGTAGCTATTTGGGTGTTCTGCGATGCTTATGCTACGTGCCATCTCTTTGTTGCCATCTCTCATTTCTGCCTTGGATCTGTGCCTGCCAGAGGTTGTGTGTGATGCAGGTGATATGCAACATGCAGTACATGGGTAGGCCTCACATTTTACACACATCCATTTCTGCTTTCGGGATACCCTTGCATTGCAATGCCACTGGATGCATGTCAGATTTTGAGTTTTGTGTGACATGTCTGCTTCATGTGTTGGCTGTCGATGTTGCGATGTCTATGTGTGTGGTATGTGCTGCTGACATGTGTGCTCATGTTTGTTTTGTTTACATTACAGGTGATGAGGCACTGGAGGCAGAGGATGAGGATGTGATTACAGACACAATGGTGGGTTTACGTCAACAACCTAGAACCAGTGGTGGTCGTGGGGTGGTAGACCACAAAAACCCATTGTTGCTCCAGACCATCGTGTCCAGGGCTGACTATGAGTCAAGCTCTGATGAACTCTCTGACCACAATGTTGAATTGGATGTGCATCATGGCGTGTCGTCCCCGGTGAGTGATCCTGCAGTGGATGATCTTCTGTCCACGACACCTGCAGTGAGGGAAGTGCCTTCAAGGGGCCAGGCAGTGTTGGAATGTCTGCATGTGGTGGTTACGGGTGCAGGGGCACACTCCACAACAGTTGCTCATGTTCCTGGGGCATCAGGTCGATGGAGGGATGCAGTCCTGCAGCCACGGGCAGTCCATGTACCGCTCACTCAGGCTGCGCATGGTGGCCTCCGACAGGGCACGCTGGGCTGAAATGGTAGCTCTGCGCGGAGCACTTGCTGCTCAGGCAGAGGCACACAGGGAGGCCCTGAAGGAAGAATACCAATCCCTCAGATCTACTCTGGGTGGGCTCATGATGACCCAGAAGACGCCGTTAGAAGAGACGATGGAGCAGCTTGAAAACACCATCTCGGCTGAACTCCATGCAAGCCGGGAGGTACTCCTTATGTCATGTGAGGCCATGCAGGCACAACTCCGTCATACACATGAGACCTTGCAGGAGGAAGCACGTGTATCACGTGTTGTGCTGCATGCAGACCTACGTGCCATAGCCATGCAGGAATGGGTTTACCAGACCTGCATGCTTGCTGCCGTGGACGGGCTTGCTGCGGATAGGCGTGGTCAGGCAACTGTACCACATCCACCTTCTGATTTACATCCAGAGGATGACGACAACTTATCTCTCACACAGGTCGGGCCGTGCAGGCGTTGAGCTCATGGAGGATTTTTTTTTTTTTACTCAACATCAACACATGTGGGTGTTGAGGTGGACCCTGTACCTCCCCCCTCCCAGGTGCACCCCCCCTCCCCGGGTCGTATGTGGCCATTTTTATTTTAGTTTTCTATTATTGTTTGTCTATTGTGCATTCATGTTGCAGTGTGGTGCTTTGTGCCATTTGAAAGCATCCACTGTGTGTTCCACCTGGGCCCATACAGGCTTTTCTCATGTTTGTGTTTGTGGCTTGGGGTCCTGACACATATGCCACTCCTGCTTCTCCTTTCCATGGGCTCGCAAGGATGGCTCGGTGTGACAGCATCTCACACAGGGGCATTGGGCTTCCGCCATATCTGTGGCCAGTCTGCAGTCCTACTTGTGTATACACCCCAAGTGGGGATTCTGGATGGTTTCTCCTATGCATGTCTGTACTTCATTTCGGTGAGTATTTTGTTGACTGTGCATTTTATCATGTTGCTTGTGATGTTTTTTATGACTTGCCTGTCTATGTTGTTGATGCACTTCCTGCTGTAGGCTGTACCGTACACCTTTTGGCTGTGAAACACACACTGATGATGGGAGGGGTCCGTGTGGTGACAATGTCACATTGGGAGACTTGGGCTACAGTGATTGGTCACTGTGACATTGTCGATGTGGGGTACTCCGTACATGATATGTTCTGTTGCTCAATGGATGGCCCTGTGTTGGGTTTGCTTTTGAGGTGTCAGGGGATTGGTGTGGTTAAACACACTTGGGGGTCCACGAGGGCAATGGTCACATGTGATGTGTACAGAACACTGAGGGTCACTTCATTTCACATGCATGTATTCAGTGCATGTCCATACTGACACATACACTTAGACAATGCACCCCCACACTAACAGCGACATGCACACATGTGCACCCAGATTGCCTTCTCAGGCATGCTGTGTCCCTGCAGTGCATGATCACTTTCAATTCCTTGATCGAGTACATACTTTTTGTTGATTGTACTTATTTTTCATGATGTTCAAGGGGTTTCCCCAACGCAAAGCACACTCACTGTGCTGTCTGGTGAGCAGTGTGTTGCAAGGGGCACACACGCAGCACACAGTGTTTCTATTGGCAAATTTCTATTGCCCGATGTGCATGGCAACAGGCATTTTGACCTTTGTTGCTTGTACCGCTGGTGGCATGCATTTGTGCCACACTTTTTATGAGTGGGAGGTTTTGGTCAGTCATTTCATCAGATTCCATGTCAGGTGTAATTGTCTCGTGCCCGTTTACATTTCTCACATGGCACTTCATGACGATTGTGTCATGTGTTGTTCTTTTGGTTTGCTGTTTTGCCGTTGCATGCCATGGCACGGTGTGGCGGACGGGGGTCATGGGGGTTGGGAGGGTTTAGGTGACATACCAGTATTTTTATATCCTGTTTTGCAGGGGGGAGGGTGGGATATGCACCATATGCACCTTGCATGTGTTCCTTTTGGTCACACAGAATTGGTTATGTTTAAGGAGCTAGGGATGCACACATTGTAGTACTTCCGTGGACACATTCTCAGGGTAGTAAGGTTGTGACAGTGACTGTCCCTTTGTCATCATCGATTGTCACCTGGTATGTGCCAGGCCTGTGTGCACTCCGCATGGGTGGGAGTTTAGGTGAAGAATGTGGCCACAAGCTGGGTACGGGCTGCATCGCCACGTGCCCTTTCCCCTCCCATGCGCAGCGCCTGTGTGTGTGGTTGGGGATGTGGGGGCACCACCATGTCCACCGGTACGCCCTGCCATGTTGCAACGTTGTGCAGGACACATGCTGCCACAATGATTCTGCACACTACTGGTGGTGCATATAGTAGCTGCCCGCCAGAGCGGTCAAGGGAGCGAAAGCGTGACTTGAGCACTCCGAATGTGCGCTCCACTATGGCCCTGGTTGCAATATGTCCTGCGTTGTATCTTACCTGGGGTGGGTTTCCGTATTGGCGTCATCATGTAGGTGCATGTAGGCACTGTCCCCTGGGGAGGTGATAATGGTTGTCATTAGTTGGGCTGGTGTATTTGTCTGCGTGTGACATGCATGCATGTGCACAGGCATTTGTACTCACCAATGAGCCATGTGTTGCCATGCTTCCCAGCATCCAGGTCCCGGCTCTGGGCAGACATTCTATATATGAAACTGTCATGGGTGGACCCTGAATAGTTTGCATAGACAAAGGCGATGATTCCCTTGGCATCGCATACAACCTGCACATTGATGGAATGCCAGTGCCTGCGGTTGCGGTAGATGTTCTCAGTGGCCCTAGGGTCACATGGGTGCAATCTATGGCGCAGAGCACTTTGGGGAAGTGTGCCACCCTTTAGAAATCCTGGACCACGGCCTGCCTTTCTGCCGTGTTCTTGGCATGTATATGTGCCTGCGGACTGAGGGGCGCCCAGTCATGATTGCCAACACTTGGTGTAGGCAGCGTGACTGCGTGGGCTGTGAAACGCCCCCCGACTATAGCAGTTGTCCGCTGAAATGACCCAGTGGCCAAAAAATGCAGTACATTGAGCGCCTTTTCCAAGGGGCTCAGTGCTTGGAAGCACAAGGTGGGTGATGTGAGGTCATCCTCCCACTCATTGACCAGGTCCAGGATGATATGATATGGCAACCTATACCTGCCATAGACCTGGTCATTAGGCATGCCAAAAAGGCTAGTCCTGGGCAATAAAATGCAGGGCCTGGCTATTTTCCTCCTCCTGCGGTGTCCCACGATCACTGCTGCTGGTAGAAATGGGACATTCATCGTAGCTGTATATGCTTGTTTGTTGTTTGTGCACACTTTTATACTGCGCGGGGGCGCTTCTGCCTGCTTTCGTGTGGCAGGCGTATTTGTGCGTGCGAGTGTCTTTTTTCGAGCACAGGTTTTCCCTATTCGATTCCATGAATGCGTGTTGTTCGCGAGCGTGTGGAAGTTGCGTGTATTTCCCAACGGTACTTCCCCCGTTACGCCCACATTTTCACGCGTTGTTCCCCATTCCGCGTGTTCCGCCCCCTTTTTAGGTGTGTGCGCTAGTAGTTGTGCGCTTTTGCTGTGCGTGTTGCGCACAGCGTTTGGAAAGACGCAGTGACGTGTAAGGTAAGTGCAGATTTGGCACAGCTCCCGGGAAAGCCATTCGCAGAGCCTTCCATGAATCGCTTGCGTGCGAATCGCACGCGTGAGCTGGCTTTTTCACTCTTGTGCCACACATTTCGGCGCACAATCATTCCATGAATCACCCCGAGAGTCTAGATAATTTAGTTTAAGTCAAATTTGCCTTTCTTTCAAAACCGATTTTCTTACTGATCTATTTTCCTAAAACTGAACCCCATTCCACACCGAAAATCTCATCCAAACCTTCAGCTACTACCATCCTTTCACTTTGATATTGTCCCTGTGATATACATCTGTTCCCCAGCCAAAAACCGCATTCAAATTCAGTGTTTTTCACGCGTCTTAAAAAAAAAAACGTTTTTGCATTCAAAACTGCTTCTTTGTAAAAATGCAACTTTCCAACGTATGATTTGACTGCATTGGGTTGTCAATTTGAAATCTGTTTTGTGAACAGTATTCTTTTGTGATACCTTACCTTATGGTTGCTAGTGATAGAACATCCCTGATACTGTGCTAAAAAATATGCACAGCATTATTTCAAAACACATATAATTAATTATTTATCAAAATCCGAGTGTCATTTTAGGCCTTTTGTGAGGGAAGGTCGGATTTGGGTTCTGTTTGCTGCCTCTTATCCCTGACTACTTGCTGCTTCTTTCTATCCACTCAGAATTCGATTATTTGTGGTTGAAGGAACATTGCAAGGGGAAACCTTAACTTGGGTGCTATCTATCCTAATTCAAAAGTGCTCCTATCCAATTGTGCTTTGGATATGTTCTACTAGAAGGTTAACCAAGTGCATTGCTTCCATTCCCATTGTAATTATCACCCCATTGGTGATTGCTGCCCAATATTAAAATGCGTGTGATTTTTGTGACTAAATATTGTATTTTTCACCAACCGGCATGGTTCCTGGTCCAGTGTGACCAAGGGTATTTGTAAAAGGGGGTGTGAGATGGGTCGGGTATCGGCTCAATTTGAATTAATTGAAAGTAAAGAAAAAGCAGTCCTATTGAGCGCCACATCACAGGATAAGACCAAGTGTCCAGGTCCGGTGTGTGTGACGCCCCATTGGTATCCTTAAATTGGGGTCTCGTCCGTGATTGAGTTTGTTTATTCACCCGTGACAGCCTAACACAGCAGACTAACCTTCAAGGTAGGAATACTTTGTGTGTCTGGAACACTGTTACGCTGTAGAAGCACCTCCCAAAACAAAAATCCTAAGTACCAGGCCTGTGTATAAAATTAAAGTTAAATCAACCCCAAAAATAGCCAAAAAGCCATAGAATACAGATTACCCTTCTATAAAATAAATGAATAAAGAAAGAACACTTTCCAAAATGGCCACGGTAGAAATCAAAGTAACTGACAGTGATGTGCATCGGCTTGTGCTTGCTGTTTTTATATTTATACTCGAGTGTATCCTTCTCTCGTCAGAAGAGACGTTGATATTCACACTTTTTTTACAGGATCCCAAGAATGGCCCTGTAATACGAATACTCCTAATTGCGATTATCGAACAGATTTTACAATTACAAGCATAAAAATGAGAAATGTGGAAGCTGGCACACTTCTAGAGATTGAACAAGGGCCACAAGTATCAGAATGGCGAAACAAATGGATGCCAATGTTTTGGTGCTTATTATATGCCTATACGATTACACTCTGCCTTTCGGTTGCTCACTTTTCACAGTTTCTATCCCATTAGAGGCCACTCTGGTTCCCCCATTACGGGAACCACTTTTGATTTGCTTACTTCTACTGATGTAGAGGCCCTTATGGTTCCCCCCACTAGGAGAACTGCTTTTGATCTGCTTCATGAGTATTACACAACCTTTACATTTGGGAGACATCAGAGAAATGCAGAGGAGGAAGGAGGATAATGAGGGAATAAATACCTAACTAGACAATGCAGCACACTTGGGTAATAACATGTGGTATCAGCACATGAGAAAGTTGGTAGAGAACATCTAAGGAGAGTTCCTATGTTTGTGCTCTAGTACCCTATGCCATGAACACAGTACAAACTTAGATTTCCAGGGAAGTTCCAGAACACGATGCCAGGTGTCTCATTCATCTTGCAGCATGTACGACTCAAGGACAATTCCAGGGAAGTTGGACCACTTTGCGATGGAGGTTGAAATGGTTGTTTTCATTCCAGGATGATTATATAAAGACTTTACAGATGGAAAAGCAACCTGGATGGGAAAGCAGGATGCTTGTGTATCCTGCAGACGGGCAGGAAAAGGTGGTTGTGAAGGATATGAAGAGAATGGAATGCCCTGAGATAGCTGGATCACCTGGATGTTGGGAACAAATTCACGTCTTAGTCTATGGACAGGTGAATTCTAAGGGATGGGAAGGAGGACTGATATCCTGTGCAGCTCATCTACTAAAGTCAGAATATGTGCAAAAGGTACAGAGAGTAAACAATGGGTGTTTGAAGTCATGGGCTAAGCATGCCAAACTGTTGACATGGGTAGAAGATGAATCAGGTCCAATGGTTGTGATTCCACTGGTGAATGCGACACTGTGCTTCCGAAAAGAAGGAAAGAAGCATGTGGGAGATAATATAGGCTGCAAAAGTACAGTTGACGTTTCCAGAATGGGAGCAGGGACAGCCGTCCTGATTGATCGAAATAGGGCTTGTGGGCCTATGGCCTAGATGAAGCTGCCCAAGAATTGGGGAGGGACGTGCTCCTTGGTGCTCATTCATGTTCCAGCATTAGTGGTTCCTCGGAGTGACTGGAATATTGGAGAATTTCCAAAGGTAGATGCTCATTTGAGAAAGAGAAGAGCGCTTGAATTTCTTAATCGAACCAGAAGAGAGAATTACTTCTCAGCCAAATGTTTAGAAGCGTATGAATCCATCCCGTACAAGCATAGGTTGTTCAGTAAGACTGTCAATATTTACAACTATATTCATGTCTGAGATCCAGACGATGGCCAATGCCAAATGGTTGCAAATTACCAGATGGAAGCTTCTGCAGACAATCAACACCACCATAAAGGGATTCAATGCTATCAAGGAAGAGTTGTGGGCCATACGACTGATGACTTTTCAGAATAGATATGTCCTTCACATGATCACAGCGATGGAAGGAGGAGTTTGCGCCAAAATCGGGCCATGATGTTGCACATTCATACGTTAATACAAAAAGATAGGGGCGTCGGGGGCACTAGCGAGTTCAAATCGTATTCCATGATTCACAATTTGTGTGGTTAAGAAAAAGAATTACTGACTAAATGGAATATATAAGATTATTTCAGGCGCAAAGGGGTACAAAAGTCCCAAGACCAGTCGAGACTTTGGAGGAAAAGTCATTAAAAAAAACCTGTTGTATGCCAAAAGGTAACCCCACTATGCACTCTTGTGGGATTAAAGAATCCCTAAGTGATTCTGCAAATGGATGGGGGGACATCGACCTATATGCTCGGGTCACACATTTGCATTTGCAATATTAAAATATTCAAAGCGTATTCAATTTCCAGCCTGAGTTGGACTGAAAGTTCCAACACATATTTTCATGATTCATGTCAAACTTTAAATAAAACAAATCAGTTAGATACTCATTAAACAAGGTAAATCAATACACTCAAATTGTTTACAAAGATATAATCTTCAAGGTGTCATTTTAAAATAATTTTCATGAAGGAAAAGGAAATTCTTCAGATAAAGTTAAACCAAAGTAAACAAACTTAACATATGTATACCAATGCTCCAGTTTTACAATGATTAGTTGTGTTATATCATGACACAACATAATGTCATAACTTCAAAAACTTTTTCCAAATTTCTGATAACAATAGTAAACATGTGTCCCAATCAGCTCCACTGGTGTTAGTTTATGTTTGCCAACGCGTTTCAGATTCAGCTCGAATCCTTCTTTAGGGCGTTAGAGCCTATGATTTCTTGATCATGTGGTCCAGATTTCCAGCTTAGTTGTGTACCTGTAAGGTAACACGAAAAGCTGGGCAATAGTTGACTGTGTAAATCTTATACCCGGTGCACATACCAGTACGTAAGGTAACTAAAAGGAGAGAAAACTAACCTCCAAAATCCTATTGTGTTCTCCAAAACTGTCCTCCTCGAAGTCATATGCGACCAGGGCAGGACTAAGTATTCATTCTCGCTGTCAAAAAGTGTCCGACTGCACTGTTGCACATTACTACCTTCTCATGATGACGAGAATGGGACCTTGACAGAGACCATAACACTGTTGACAAACCTGCATACCCAGATGGAAGATGAGACAGAGGACATTGTATATGACAGTTGGTTTGCGTCCATATGCTCATGGATTCCGTAGTGGAAGGCAAACATCTTCAAAGTTCTTGGCGCATTATTGCTCATGGTGATGTTTGGATTCTGTATAATCAAGATAATAATTGCCCAATGTAAGAAGACAGCAAAGAAGGCAGTATGAATGAAGATCATGATCGATGTCGAATCAGGGTTTAGACCCAAAGAATGGACTGATGAAGATGTCTGAAAATACATAGAGGCCAGCATCGTAGCACCTGAAGGAACAAAGTTCCTATATCAAAAGAATCATAAGCAGTACGAGGGACGATGAGTCTGTTGTAAACCAAATGGCCAGTGCAGCTATATGACCTGGAGTGTGGATGAACATGTGAAGTCAGCCGGCACCTTGAAGGGGGTGATGAAAATCTGGACTCTGAAGAAGCATTTCTTCAAGAGAAAATATCAAGATGCGGAGACCATTGTTGAAGAGGTGGTTGATGAATCGCCCAGAGGGGGGAGTGTAGAGGAGCAGATGAATGCCTCTGCAAGAAGCCCCACCCCCTACCTCCTGTATGTTGGAAGCCTGAGATTGTGCCATGCTTGACATCGGCAGCTGTGACCATACCACAGAGAAGATTCGAAAGAAGATACCCTCTGAGAAAGCCCTAGCAAATGTATTCCCAAACAGACAACAATCTGAGGGAGGAACTCCCTGAAGGAATATGAGAAAGAGCGAAAGAGGAGCTGGTGACATGACAAGAGACGAGCGTGACGCACTAAAAAGACTGGCTGAAGAAAATGCATGGACCCTATAGAAACTTATGACGAAGTTAAGAATCAAGGAAAAGTTCATATGTGAGAAGATTGCATGTGTGACGCACTGCAGAAAATGCAAGCCGTTCAATAACTGTACAGATGCAGCAACGCAAGTAGATTAAGTAATCTTAGAAGCTGGCTATACGTAGTGAATAGAATGCAGGCGGAGCCGCCATTGTATAGAAGCTGGACATCAGTGTCACGAATTTAGTAAGCCCAGACCCATGTAGAGGAAAGGCCGAGAATTAGCTGAGATTGTGGACCCGAGTGGCAAGGCTGTCTGGCCTGGTACCAAAGCTCAAGGCAGCCATGGCCGATTATCTATTCTCAAAGACAGTGAACGTAAGAAGCTGAATCATCCCTTGTTAAGGTGCAAAGAAAGAACACCATGCGTGCCAAGTTTTATTCATTTAAGACGTTTAATGTTGAAAAATGGTCCAAATCGTGGTGTCCTGTCACGTGAGCCAAGGATGAAAATAGAGTTGGGCATTAAGTTCCATAACTAAGATAGTGCGTGCCCACACTTCCTTATATGACCAGAGACAAGAATACTCTGCAAGGCCAAGTTCAAAGACAATCTTCATGGAAGAAGGCATTGGTGTTGAGAGGTGTTGTGCTAATTGGGTGGGGAGGTAAAGTCAAGTCTACCTCCTCGCACCTGGGTCTGAGCTCACGTGCTGCTAAGTGAACCGAATGTTCCAGACACGGCACGAGCGTGCCAAACGATTGTAGAGGGCCGTATAACGAAGAGCCTTATAGTTTGAGAGCCAATGATGTACTATGTACTTAATAGTATTGAAGATGACACATTTTAGGAGGTAGCTATAAATTGTCCACCTGACAGTAGATATCCAATCACAACCTCACCCCTTATAGAAAGTATACTTAGATGTTCCCCTTGATCCTATCGCAACCCCTCTTATGTTTTTCTCATTTGCCACGTAGCATGACATCACTAATGACACATTTTTTGTATATAAATGTGTTTGTTATGCAAAATGTTAGGAGATAACTGAGTGAACTTCCGTTGATGTCCGTTGTAACTCCCTCTTTTAGACAATTGATATTAACACAGTAAACTTTGCAATCTTCCGGAGTTGGTTCGATTATTGGGTGTCAGAGTTATTCTGCATCCAATCCACTGCATGCGTGTTACCCAAAAGGCTCTAAGCTCATGTGTGTGTACATGAATGAGTGTATGATGTATGGGGGTGCTAGGTGCATGTAAATGAGCGAGTTAGAGTGTATTGAGCGAATGTGATGTTTAAATGAGGGAGTGAATGTGTAATTGCGTGTGCGCGCGCTTAGGTGTTATGCTGGGCAGAGGAGTTGATTCTGGTTGGTAGAAGGTGGGCGTGTAGTGTTTGGTGGGAGAGGGACGGGTGGGGAAAGGGGAATTTCGCTAAACAGAACATTTAAGTGGACATCCATTATAAAGTAAGCATGATGTGTTATATGGCTAGAATAGCATTTTAGTGCAGCTAGTCTAGTCATTTATCACTGTAGCTTGAAATGTTTTACTGGGATAGACGTGTTTTATTATAGTATCATTACCGGCATTATACGCAAAGCAAACATGAGTATGTTCATATATGGGAATATTGGCATATTTTGGTGCAGCCAGAATGGAAATATAAGGGCACAGCCAGCGTGTAAATGTTTTTATACTGGCGAATAATGGTATAATGAACAGAAATGTATGATTTGTAACATGTTGAAGTTGGATGGTTATATGTGATATAATCGCTAAGAAAAACATTGAGGGCGACTTGATATTTTTTTTTAGAGGCACTAAACACCCTTCCCAACATATTTTAGGACTCCAGTCTGGCAATATTTGGGGAAAGTGTTGGAAAATGCCCTTAAAAAAATATCGAGTCACTTTCAATGTTTTTCTCCAGCAATTAAATCACTGGATAGCAAGATGGATTAGTGGCACACTGTACTTCTGCCTGGTCCCCTTTACTTTACTTTCATTTATGTGTATCGTGCACCACTGACCCTGAGGCTTAAGGGCGCCGACAGAAACAAACAAACATTGATGACAAATCCCAAAAACTGAGCACAACAACTGCAACACCAAACAGAGGGAGATGGAGCCCTTACTTTTATATGGCAAGTAGAAAGAGGTTATATAAACAGCAAGGTCTTCAGCCTCTTTCTAAACATTACAGTGGATCTCAACTCCCCAAGATCTGGCGGAATGGCAATCCTAGCCCTAAGGGCCGCCACACAAAAGCACATTTCTTGACCTGGATCAGTTTGCAGGCTGGTATTATTAAGCTGGTTGGTGTTATTTGATCTAAGAGTATGAGTATTTGATTCACTCAGATATAATGGTCTAGTTCCTCATCATACATTTGTGTATAATAAGCAAGAGCCGAAAGTCAATTCTTTCCTCTATAGGTAGAGAGCGCAAACTATGCCTGGCTTCAGGCACATGATCTCTCCTATTTTGCACTGTTTTGTATGAATTATTTTATTTATTTAGTGTTTGCTTTTTGAAATCGGTTACACTTCGATTTAGCTTTACCCACCAACAGACTGCTGCAATAGTCGATTTTGGACCCAATTATAGCTCTTGCTATAGCCTCACAATTAAATCTGGAGATATAGTGACACAACTGCACCAGCAGCTTGATATAATATGCAGAGGATAAATCCAGACTGCTCACATGGGCCTGCATATTTAAATTTTGATCAAAGTAGACACCCAGTGATTTTACTTTTTCTTTAGTTTTAATATTGCATCCTGCAACTCGGAAATGGGTGTAATCAGTTTGTATGTATGCCTCTGTTTCAATCACCATTCACCATTAGCTCTGTTTTTTCTGTGTTAAGTGCTAGACCGTTATTGGCCATTCAAGATTGAATCAGTCCATATATCTTATTAACGGTTTTAACATCCTCTAGATTCAGCTTCTGCAACCTTACTACTAACTCTGCACCAGCAGTTACTCAGAAAATACTTAATCCAGACGGCAGCATCCTCCAAAAAACCAGCCACTTCCCTTAACCTGAAGACCAACAAAGTGTGGTCCACCAGGTCAAAGGCAGCAGAAAGATCCAACAGCGTCAACACAGCCGTCTGCCCTTTGTCCATGATCTGAGCAATCTATACTTAAGATCAAACAAAGCTGTTTCAGTGCCATGATTTTCCCTTAAGCTCAATTGCCACTTATTCAGAATCCTTTTAATCTTCAAGTGTGTCACAACTTGCAGATATGCTACACGATCCAGGATCTTCAATAAAAGGTGTTTTGTTAACGGGCTGATAGTTCCATTGTGTAATTGGGCACAGGCTAGACTTTTTAATTAAGCAAAGGAGTAGTCCAAGCTATCTTAATGCACCTTGGAACATGATTTTCACTCAAGGAAGCATTTACAAATGTACACAAAGTGCATATCAATAGGGGAGAGCATGTTTTTATCACCATTGCAGGGCACACATCCCCCTTGCAGGTGTGAGGTTTTTAATGATCAGTGGCAATTCAGATTCCAGAATAGTTTTAAAATTAAACTGCTTTTACAATGACAAAGGTATATCGCAGAAGCTGATTTCACTATAACGGGATCGATAGACTTCTTAGCGATTTCCATATTAAGTTTAACCCGATTGAGCTTTCCAAATATTGCTTCCTGTAGAGATGTGCACCAGGCAGCATCTTTAGTAATACTATCTGCTCTGACACGGATTTTCTAAATCTTTCAAAGTTTTGAAGAGTTCTTTAGACTCTGATGGTGCATTATCAATCCTATCATCAAAAACATGTTTGTTTGCTGCTATAACTGCTTCTTTAAATTTGTTGGCTGCCAACCTATATGCCTCCTTATCATACTCAGCCTGTGAAGACTTCCATGTGTGAAGGCACTTCGTTTTGGTGCTCTTAAGCGTTTGTAGGTCTGGAGTAAACCAGGCATTAGCCTGTCTCTCTGCCACCTGCTTAGTTCTTAGTGGTGCTAAGGTATTAATAGCCTTTTGCATGGTTTGCTGGTAGTATTCTGTGATGATATTGTTGATGCCTAAGTCCTTGGGCCTCATTACGGGTCCAGCAGTAACCCTGTCGGTGCTACTGGCGGGTTGCCGCTGGACCCATAAAAATGTACTGTTGCCTGACTTCCCGGTACCACAATCTCATTACGAGTCCAGCGGCCGGGAAGTCAGTCGCTGGTTTATTTGTTAATCCGCATTCCTGTAGAGTCCCATAGGACTCTATGGAAGTGGGGACATGGAAGCACCGGCACTGTTGCTAACAGTGCCGGTGCTACCATGAAGGGTTTGCCTACTGTGACTGCTGTTAGACCTGTTGGGCACAGTGGCTCTGACATTCAAACACGTAGTTTGCCGTTCCGGAAACAAGGGTGCCAGTAACCTCACTGGCACCCTTGTTTCCGGACCGGCAACAATCTAATGAGCCTACGGGGGTAAAGAGTGGGTTCTAGAACCTGAACACTCCTGTGTTGAGCTCTGTGTATTTCTAGGGTGTTTTCAATTGTTATTTTGCAAGGTCACAGGGTGGAAGAAGCAAACCCAATGCTTCTTACAGAATATTTTGCAGAAAGGTCCTGGTTACCTTGCAGTTAGAAAAAGTATTTGACCCTTGTAGATAAAAATGATCTTACGCAGATTGCTGCGTTTCATTGTGTGGTTTTATTATCCATGTTATAGAAACTTGGTCTAGAGACGATGGTCAGTTGACACATATTTCAACCCCGAAGGGTCTTTATCAAGGCAGATGGGTTTGATCTATGGGAAGAATCCCAAGTTGTTCAAATATGCCGCATGGCAATTTCTAAGATCCTCGATGGAGGTCTTAAGGCTTTTGCCTGGTATGCGGGTTCGCTGTGTGTGATGTAATGAGGCCCCTTGATTTTCTCAGCTAGAGGTTATAGCCAAGGTCTCAGTATCTCTGGCGTAGGTTTCCCAAAATTCCTTGATTCAATAGTAATTCTTTTCACCTCCCTTTTCCTGGGTACCTTTTCACAAAAATTGCAAAGTGTATAAAAAAGTGATCCGAGCAGGGACACAGGGTGTTCAGCACATCAGTGGTATTGGCATTGTGTATGGCCACCCAATCCAAGGTGTTCCTGTTGATATGCGTAGGCACTTTAACAAGTTGTTTGAGGCCCAGGTCTCCCAAAGCATTCTCAAGAGATCTGGCATGTGAATCATTCACATTGCCCAACCAAACGTTAAAGTCGACCAGGGCCTTGGTGTTAGATTTAATGTTAGGGAGTAGGAGGTTACACAATTGAGTTGAAAATTCTGACATAGAAGAAGGCGGTCTATAAACCAGAATCAGGTTATATGTCATTTTGGCGTTAGTTCTTATTTTTACATCTAATAATTCACTGCCCTCGATATCCGGACATTCAGTCCACCATACATCGAGAATACTTTTAAAAATAAAAGCAACCCCACCTCCTTTTCCATCCAGTCTATCCTGATACAGAATATCATAGCCTGGAGGAATACCAAGCGCTAACACAGGGCCTGCTGCAGAACGACACCATCTTTCAGTAAGAGCACATACATCAAAATCGTGATGAGCAATGTAAGTGGCTATGTCTCGCACATGTTTCAGTAGGGACCCAGTATTAAGTAGTAATATTTTTAAGCGAACACTACAAGTCATTTGTAGTTGTAAATCATTGCCCTGAGACAGATTAGTCACATTAAATGTTATCCCGTGTGGTTATTATGACTGATTGCTCAGCATCATTTACAACATTTTCTTGTTGAGTAATTGTCTATGTCCCGAAGGGTGCTTTTATAAGAGATTAAGCTGTTGTCATTGCTGGGGCTGACATACTCCCATATGCTAATGCTGCAGATTTTAGGGGTCCCATAATATCAACTGGATGCGTTAAGCTAGCTACTGCCTCATCTAGATAACGCTTTACTATAGCAGAGGAGAGCGCACTAAGCAGTAAGTGATCCCCCTGCAGGTCTTGCACAGCTGACTTAGCTTTTGTGGCCTTAATCAGGGCTAACAAATGCATAATATGTCAATTTAAACCTATGATGGTTATAGAGAACAGGTATAATCACTGCTGCAACCACAGACTGCCACAGACCGGCTGGTCCCTCTCACGACTGAAATGCAAATAAGTATTGCACCAGAGAACTACAATGCTAGTGGGGGACTGTAGTTAAATCAGCAGAGTAAACACAGTAAAGAATCATTTTGCCTCGAACTAGGAGTGCAAAGTAGCAAGTTAACTGCATAAGGTAGGAAAGCTACACACTCAAATGAAGGTAATCACGGATTCTATGTCAAGACCGGAGGCAAAGGATTATGTTTTCTCTCTTTACTTTAAACTAGAGCAGCATTGAAACTATTACAACCATATAAAAAATGGTACACATTAAAAACTACATTTCACAAGGAATAGTCTTTTTATGTGTAGTCTATTTTGATATGTCTAACTAGAACACGTGACACCTTTTAACCAATCCTGACACTCATAGTCCATTATATTATTTTCCATTCCTCTGTCCTTCCTCTTTATTTGCTGCTCGGGCAGCCAGTTAAGTGATTTACCTCATTATACGATCTTGTATCGATATATGGTGTGTGGACTGTGCGAATCATTTAGATTACATAGCCTAGGGCGGACAGGCAGTGTGATGCACCGACAAAGAGATTGGCAGAGCTTATCCACAGGCAGAGAAATTAGATTTAATTACCTAATGAGCGCGACGGGACCAATAAAGGTTCCGGGGTTCAATGATCACATTTCGGGGCAATAAGAAAGAGAGATAGAACGCTTCAGTGAGCAACAGAGTGAAGAAATATCTCAGAAGAGGTATTTCCACACGCGCAATAACGTGAGCACAGGTAAGGTGCCGTTCATTGCGCCGTCAAGAGAACACTTCAGCTCAGCAACAACAGAGCGCCACCCGGTGGCTTAGAATAATACCGACAGAGAACAGTGTCGGTCGAGACTAAAATTAACCTGCAGTCAGGCTGGGAAGGCAGCAGCTGTTTTTAGACAGGTGCTATGCACAAGAGACAGGCACAAACCCAAGACAAACTGCAACAATAAGAGGACCCAGACCCACAAAATCTGCATTTTGAATGGGTGCAAACCCAGTAAACCTGCAGAGACCCACCAGCATTATAAAATGCACAGCTCCAGCGAAGAGTTTGGGGAACCCTATAGTACTAGACAAAGGACAGCGTCCAACAAGGGACAAGCAATACAATGTGTACTGGGTACAGGATTGGGTGCACTGTCCCAGGGGAGGAGCTTGGTGGAAGACCTAATTACTTTGAACCAGGGGATGGAGGCCCCAAGAGGGGAAGCCCCAGAGAGATACTGGAGGGGAAAGAAAAAAGCCTCAAAGGCCCACAGCAGCCAACCCCCGCGCGCCACCCAGGCACACCACGCAGGAGAACGAATGAGAAAAGAGTGAGGTCCTGGGCGAGGAGAGGCAAGATATACACGAATGAGGAGTCCTAGTCAGAAGACTTGGATGAGGAAGAGTGGGACGAGAAGTCAAAAGAAAGCTCAGAAGAGCGAGACATTCTTCCCCAAGCCCTCCTAACAAGAGCAAGGCTGCCAAGAAAAGGAAAAGACAAAGGGAGGAGGAAGAGATGGGCGAAGTATTCGACATGGATTCTCTTAACCATCCCAGGTCGGCGGAGTGGGAGCCCCCCGGTAAGATTGCAAATTATATAAAAAGGAGGATTTGTAACCCCCTGTCAAAAGAGGCCAGATGCAAGCTCTGGGTGGAATGACCCAGGCCTCAAGTGCCGGAGGGTATGGCGGAAACGCCAGAAGTAGATGAGATGTTATCCTTGATGTGGCGTTACGGTAGGGACATCAAGAAGGAGATAGATAGATCCTGGCGATCATGCCAGAATAAACTCCTGGATGTCCTAGGTCCAATAACAAAAATCTGGCAGATGGCAGAAGAAGCAAGACAGCCAGTACAGAGGGTAGACCCGGAGATTCTAGCGCGATGGGCGCAGAGGGAAATATGCCTGTTCGGTAATGCTAATGACGCCCTAATAACGGAAAGACGAAGGTCCATCTTAGTCAAAATAGACCCCAAAAGGAGATGGCGAAGGTCGCGAATACTTACGCCGCGATAGACAAGGCATAGGCATCCTTAAGAATCTTTGGGCATAAGATTTTCGGAAGGGCTGGCAGAGGAAGGGGCCGCTCGCCAGCCGCTACTCCCCATAGAGGCCCAACTACAATAGCAGAAACGACTGGAGAAATCAAGGAGTGCAGACACAACCCCTTCTTTCAGTCGAGAGGAAGGGGTAGAGGCAGAGGCTGGAGAGGCAGCAACAGAGGTCAACAAACACAGGTGAGACTGATCACAGTATTACACAATCGACCAGTAGATACAGGGACCCCAGTAATAGGGAGGAGGACTGCACAGTTCTTAGAAAGCTGGCAAGAGTTATCAGGAGATACATGGGTAGAAGAGACGGTGCAGGGTTTCCAGCTCGAATTTTGGCAAGATCCAGTACAGATAGAATACCCGAGACCCATAAGGTTCAGCAAGGAAGACAAAATGTTATTAGACAAGGAAATAATAAGGTGCCATTGCACTAGTGTCCGATTCCTCGAACGAGTTTGTAAGCAATATGTTCTTCGTAAAGTGCAAAAAGAAACAGAGTGTAGTGATAAACTTAAGAAGTTTAAAAGTATTCATAGTATAGAGACATTTCAAGATGCAAGGCATCCATCTCTTGAGATACATGTTACAGACAGAGGATTGGCTGGTCACGATAGACCTCAAAGATGCCTACTTGACGATCCCAATAGCGAAGGAACATCAGAGGCTCCTCTGATTCTGGTGGGGAGGCCAGAAGTGGGAATTCACATGCCTCCCATTCGGTCTAGCGTCAGTGCCTTGGGCATTTAGAAAATTGACGAGGACAGTGGTTAGTCACCTGAGAGAACAGGGCATCAGACTGATAGTGTATCTAGACGACTTTTGTCTGAGGGGCAGGACAGGTTGACGCTGGAGCAACAAACTGAGGTAACAATTCATCTATTGCAGAATCTGAGATTTCCCATAAATTGGGAGAAATACGCTTTAAAACCAGTACAGACAATAGAGTTCCTAGGATTTGTGATAGACACGAGAACAGCCATGCTCAGCCTACCTATAGCCAAAGTAAACATGATCAAGAAAGAGATCAGCCCAATAATAGCAAGAGAGGAGTTATCGCTCAGATAGCTAGCCAGATTGGTAGGGAGACTAGCATCATCCATCCAGGGGCCAGTACACTACATAGCTCTGCAGCCCCATGAAGATCCAACACTTGCGAAAGTGGTTATCGTACAGAGAGTCCTGATCTCCTCTGAGGCAAGGACAGAACTATGGTGGTGATTCAGGCACATGGAGGTCTGGAATGGCAGATCGATATTTCGCTCATCCCCATACCTCATCATAGAGTCAGATGCCAGCCGTTGGGGCTGTAGGACCGGTGCAGAGAGATGACAACAGGAGGCAGGTGGTCAGGGAAGGAGCTATAGCTCCATATCAATTGTCTGGAACTGATGACGGGGTCCTTCGCAGTAAGGTGCTGGACCCAAGACAAGGTGAACTGTTGCGTATTACTGAAAATGGACAATGTCTCTGCAGTGCGCTACATAAACAGGCTGGGCGGGACGAAGTCCAGCATGCTGGCGGAACTGGCAAAGGATTTCTGGAACATGTGCCTAGAGAACAAGATAAGCATTACAGCAGAATATCTTCCAGGTCTGCAGAACGAGGTTGCAGACTGGAACTCGAGACATGATGCCAGCGATTGGCCACTAGACACTACAAGGTTTCTGTCACTAATGGAAATGAGGGGACAATGCAGGGCCAACTTTTTGCATCCAGGCTGAACGCGCAACTGAGTCACTTCTTCTGCTGGAGGTCGGATCCAGCAGCAGAGGCAACAGATGCATTTCTAGAGAAGTAGGGACCAGACAAGTAATACGTTTTCCCCCCATTCGCAATGATTCAGAGAGCGGTAGCACAGGTCAGGAGACAACAGGCGACGCTAATAATAGTAACGCCAGACTGGAGAAGTCAGGTATGGTTCCCGGACCTTCTCGAATTGTCAATTGACAAACCACTGATACTGCGCCAGTTCATGGAACTGATACGGAATCCAGTGGGAGAGAGTCATACGCTGAACCAGGAAGGGGACTTGAGACTGATTGTGTGGGCGATTTCCTGGAAGCCTGGCAAAAGCCAGGACTTTGGGGAGCCGCTGAAAAATTCATTGAGGAAGCTTGGGCTCCGGGTACCAGAAAGCCCCACAGATTGGCCTGGACACCGTGGAGTAGCTGGCGCGTGCAAAGGCATATACATCCCACTAGAGCAGATGTAACTCAGATAGTGAATTTTCTAGCGGCTTTGGCAGCACAAGGCAAGCATGCAGAACCGTAAACACATGTAGATCAGCCATATCTGCTGGCCACCCCAAGATACAGAATGTGGCGGTAGGAGAACACCCACTTGTATGTAAACTCCTCAGAGGAGTGAGACTTTACCACTGTTACCCAAATAGTCACAGACATGGGACGTGAATACAGTGCTGAATGTGTTTATTAACACAAGAACTAAGACAGGTATCAGAACAGTTTTCTACTCTGCTTTTCCGGAACAAGCTAAACTATGCCTGGTCCAGTGTCTGAAAATTTACGAAGAAATACAGGTACACTTAAAGCAACTGGGGTAACCCAATTGTTCATCTCACTAAGGAAAACTTTCAAGGCCGTAGCAGGGGTGACCCTAGCGAGATGGGTTAGATGGTGTATGCTCCAGGCGGGCATTGACATTGGAATCTACGGGGCACATTCCAATGGAGGAGCTATGGCGTCTAAAGCATAAAACGCAGGATCTAGGTTGGAGGACATCCTAAAGGCAGCAGACTGGTCAAGGGAGCCAACGTTAAAACTATTTTACTTTAGACCAATAAATGAGATGCCTGCGTTGGTGGTAAATAAGCTTTGAACAAGCATAATCTGAGCCTTCGGTCTTGACATAGAATACTGATTTTCCATACCAACATTATAGAAAGTCAAGATTCTATTAAAGACACGAAGACAAAGGTTTGTCCCACCCGTTCAATCATTATATGGAATTTATTAAATAGATGTTATGCATATGGAATACTAATGTTGTGAAAGATTGCTGTTTCATAATGATTGCCCACCCTATTATAACTAGCCTCAGCTTCCTATTTGCTTACAGAAATGCAGGTGAAGACAACAGAATGATGATGAGGTGAACTGTTGCGTATTACTGAAAATGGACAATGTCTCCGCAGTGCGCTACATAAACAGGCTGGGCGGGACGAAGTCCAGGATGCTGGAGGAACTGGCAAAGGATTTCTGGCACATCTGCCTAGAGAACAAGATAAGCATTACAGCAGAATATCTCCCAGGTCTGCAGAACGAGGTGGCAGACTGGAATTCGAGACATGATGCCAGCGATTGGCCACTAGACAGTACAGGGTTTCTGTCACTAATGGAAATGAGGGGACAATGCAGGACAATATTTTTGCATCCAGGCTGAACGTGCAACTGAGTCACTTCTTCTGCTGGAGGTCGGATCCAGCAGCAGAGGCAACAGATGCAATTCTACGGAAGTAGGGACCAGACAAGTAATATGTTTTCCCCCCATTCGCAATGATTCTGAGAGCGGTAGCACAGGTCAGGAGACAACAGGCGACGCTAATAATAGTAACGCCAGTCTCGAGAAGTCAGGTATGGTTCCCGGACCTTCTCGAATCGTCAATTGACAAACCACTGATACTGCCCTAGTCCATGGAACTGATACGGAATCCAGTGGGAGAGAGTCATACGCTGAACCAGAAAGGGGACTTGAGACTGATTGCGTGGGCGATTTCCTGGAAGCCTGGCAGAAGCCAGGACTTTCGGGAGCCGCTGAAAAAATTCATTGAGGAAGCTTGGGCTGCGGGTACCAGAAAGGCCCACAGATTGGCCTGGACACCGTGGAGTAGCTGGCGCGTGCAAAGGCATATACATCCCACTAAAACAGATGTAACTCAGATAGAAAATTCACTGGCGGCTTTGGCAGCACAAGGCAAGGCATACAGAACCGTAAACACATGTAGATCAGCCATATCTGTTGGCCACCCCAAGATACAGAATGTGGCGGTAGGAGAACACCCACTTGTATGTAGATGTTAGGGAGAATTCTCTGTTTAGGCTGAATTTCCTAACCTAGTGAGTCCCCTAGCAGCTTTGCTGGATTTCTGGAGTTTGTTTTTTTCCATCCTGCCAAGAGTGAGACTCTTTTCCCCCACTCTTGGACATTAATGGGGTTGATTCTTGTGCATGTCAATGTGTTCTATGGGCTATGGGGTCTTTTACTCCATAGGGTATCACGTGTTTTACTATGTGTGTTACACCGCACCCTCCGTGCCATAACACTGGGGCGTCCTAGAGGACCCCCACCATAGACTCCATACCCTGGGACTGACTACTGTCTCCCAGGGCATGTAAAGTCACCATTGGCTTTACTAGACCTAACTTTACTAACAGAACTAGTACAAACCATCCTATTGTGGACGTACTAGTAGGGGTAATTCGATTACCCCTGGGTCTGTTATTCGAGGGGGCACTGTACCGTCCCCCCTCGTCGAGTTTTGGCTGGTGGCAGTGGAAACTACTTGTTATATTCGACCCCAAATATAACACTATGGGATTCTTCCCATTGTTGGAGGCTAATACTTTTTCCCGTTAGTCTCTAACATACCATCGATTTATTTGTCTTAAATAAATCTACCGGTCGGTATTTTCTGCCAGAACTCGGCTTTTAAAATGGCGTCTGTGTTCACCTCGGTAACTCCGAACCAAAGGTTGAGCCCTTTGTTCCACTTTTGACGGGCTTCTACACAGAAGCCCTCCAGAGTGGTGCCATTCTGTCTGGGTACCACAGGGGGTGTGGGATGGGGTTTAGGCACCCTGGACTGAGTTGCCTTGCCAACTCAAGTCGCACTCTGGTGTGATTGGCCCAAGAGGTGAGCCACCCGGCTCACCACTTAGCGTGTTTTGATTGACAGCTAGGCTGAATGAATGGGGGTTTGCTGCATAAAAGCAGGGCTTTTGGGACTGGATCTTCAGAAGTCGCCACAGGACCTAAGAATCCGACGAGGGTAAAGCTGAGCCGACCTGCAACGACGACACCTCCGGTGGAGCCCTGCTGAACCGACTCAACACTTCCCAACGACAGAGGAGATCTCCCCGCTGGAGAGTCTTCTCACCCTGACTGGTGGGAACAACACGTCCCTTTGCTTTTTCTTCGCTTCCAGGGTGTAGTGGTCGAATTGCCTGTGCTGAGCACCCCGGCAACCGGATAGCCACTAGCCCATACCGCGACCAAAAGGTGGTGCCTTGTGACCGAGCACTCCGCGGCTGGTCTCTTCCCTGGTGGTGCAACGATCTTCAACTTTCCTTCGACGACGAGATCATCTCATCTCTTGGCAAAGCCCCAACTTGTATCCACCACCAGGAACAACTGTCCCGCCGGAGCTGTCTCTGCACTTACAAGGTACCGTGTCCGCTTGGCTTCCCTTGTGACGGTTAGCGTGAGGTGTCTTAAATCCTTACCTTCCCATTGGGTCGCCTCCAGACCTTCTTAACTTTTTGTTCTAAACTGGTCCAACCTTCCTGTGACAATTTGCTACAAAGACTCGAAGTGCGTTTCCACTGTGATACTTGTTGGGACATATCGCCTTGCCTCTCTCCGAGTGGGCCTGGCCTCTGAACTTTGTAATCCACAGTAGACCCTGCCTTGCATTTGCTTCGTAAAAGTGTTGGTACCGAGTTGGTTTCATACCCTGCCTTTTCTCTCCCGTTCTAACGAATATTAGAGTGCCATCTAGGTTAAAGCATTCACCTCTGTCTGCAAATAAGTGGTGCCGTTGAACCTAGACTTGTCGAAATATTGTTAGGGGATTGATATACTTATAGTAATTGAAGTTGTTTGCCGTATTAGTGCCAGTGTGTTTTCATAGATGTGTCCTTAAAATACATAATTATATATCTTTACACACAAGCTCTTTTCCGTGTCTGCTTGTTCTACTGTGTAAATTGCCCTATCTTGTATACTCCACATACTGCCTAACTCTTCTTGAGGGAAGTCTGACTGCTCAGCCACAGCTACCAGGTGAACCTGTGTGGTACAGACTGCAACCAAGTAGGTTTACTGCCAAATACCTGTAAGCCTAAATCTTTTGCAGTGGTCCCAGAGGGAACTGCACAGGTTTCTGCTTAACAGTAGACTCCTCAGAGGAGTGAGACTTTACTACTGTTACCCAAATAGACACAGACATGGGACGTGAATACAGTGCTGAATGTGTTTATTAACACGAGAACTAAGACAGGTATCAGAACAGTTTCCTACTCTGCTTTTCCGGAACAACCTAAATTATGCCTGGTCCAGTGTCTGAAAATTTACGCAGAAATACAGGTACTCTTAGAGCAACTGGGGTAACCCAATTGTTCATCTCACTAAGGAAAACTTTCAAGGCCGTAGCAGGGGTGACCCTAGCGAGATGGGTTAGATGGTGTATGCTCCAGGCGGGCATTGGCATTGGAATCTACGGGGCACATTCCAATGGAGGAGGCATTACGTCTAAAGCATATAACGCAGGATCTAGGTTGGAGGACATCCTAAAGGCAGCAGACTGGTCAAGGGAGCCAACGTTAAAACTATTTTACTTTAGACCAATAAATGAGATGTCTACGTTGGTGGTAAGTAAGCTTTGAACAAGCATAATCCGAGCCTTCGGTCTTGACATAGAATACTGATTTTCCATACCAACATTATAGAAAGTCTAGATTCTATTAAAGACACAAAGGCGAAGGATTATCCCACCCGTTCAATCATTATATGGAATTTATTAAATAGTTGTTATGCATATGGAATACTAATGTTGTGAAAGATTGCTGTTTCATAATGATTGCCCACCCTATTACAGCTAGCCTCAGCTTCTTATTTGATTACAGAAATGGAGATGATGACAACAGGATGATGATGAGCAAGGAAAGAGAAGGCCACGGCATAATGTAGTCTCTTCCGGTTGGGGTGCAAGTCTTAAAGTTGGATACAAAGAAAGAGAAAGGACAGAGGAATAGAAAGGAAGATAATGGACTAGGAGTGTCAGGATTGGTTGAAATGTCACGTGTTCTAGTTGGAAATATCAAAAATGAACTACACACAAAAAGACTATTCACTGGGAAATGTAGTTTTTAATGTGTACATTTGTATATGGTTGTAATAGTTTTAATGCTGCTCGAGTTTAAAGTGAAGAGAGAAAGCATAATCCTTCGCCTCCATGTTTTTAATAGAATACTGACTTTCTATAATGTTGGTATGGAAAATAAGTATTCAATGGCATTCACATTTTTGTGAGAAATAAACGGAGCCTGCACCTGGACTTTGGATATAAAAATTATCAAAGCAACTAAATGTGTAGGTTATCTTTGAATCCAATCACTTTGCCATTCTCACAGGCACATTGCGCTTTACTTGGGCCCCACGCCAGGCAACTACCCAGTTTGCCCCACCCAGTTGCAACTACCGAGTTTGCCCCCACACAGTTTCTGAAGTCACCCCCATCGAAATGTAGGTTTATATATATTTTTTTTATCAATAGTTGTTTTAGCTGATTTATCAACTTTACAACACATAAAAAAGAATTATCCTTACATAAATTTGTACATTTTTCTTATTAAAAAGTCTTTACAATTAGAAAACAAAAAAGAGAAAAAGGAACAAATTTGCATAACCTTTACGAATACAAATAGGCTCTCATCTGTGAACATTTCCCACATCCGGCATTATACCGTGAACAGTGCTTCCAAAAATCTTTTTATGGCTACATATACAGATGTTCGATTTATTGAGAAAAATGTAGGTTTATATTGTACACACGATCCCTTCGTCATGTCAATGAACACGTCTCCTCACCTTTCCTCTTGGTGATGAAGTTGACCATGGGCACGCTGGGCCTGTCTGAGAACACATCGGCGTGGTTGACCATGGCGTCGCGCACCGTGGGGAAGTCACCAAGAAAGACCAACATGCGAGTGCCAATGTACACGCAGAAGATGTTTCCGTACAGTTTCGTCAAACTAGTGAAAAAAAGGTGAGGGGGCACAACGGACCCATTGACGGGAAACCCCAGACCGCGCTTCACCTTTTTTCCGCCGGCGATGCCACTAAGCTTGGACAGCAGCCAGCTCGGAGCCAAAATGGCACCCACGTTACCCACCAGGGGCAATGGACGAGGGCCTGGGGGTGCTTTGGTGAAGAGTAGGCGGCCATAATTCCACAGGCTGGAGAGGAGCCAGCGCAGCACCAGCAGCACCGCGGCCAGCGTCAGCAGTTTGGCCCATGAGGTGCCTTCCGTCTCAGCAGCGGGAAATACGGCCCCGGGCAGCAGCCAGGCTAGCCACTGCCAAGGTGTGACGGGCTCCTCCGCCCGCGCCGCCTCCATGCTGATGTGGGGTTTGAACACACTCGGGGGTTGGGTGAAGTTGTGGGGAAGAACACGCTATATACCTCGGCGAGCCTTCTCTGAAAGTTCGAGCGGTCCCGGTCCACACTATATACTCCTCCTCTGGCTATCTGTTTACAAACACTGCCAGGCCCCGCCCTTCCTGATGCATCGACGAGCACTGATTGGTTGGGACTTTGACAGGGGGTCGGGTCGTTCCTTTTGGTGAGGCCGTGGTTGGCTAGAGCCTCTTTCTTCCTGGACTTAGTAACACGCGTAGAAAAGGCCGTTGCGTGTGTTATGTGTTACCAAACGGTAAACTCAAGCTGCATCTGATAGGAGGCAAGACACACGGTGCCGTAATAAAGACACGAAAGACGGAGCCATTGCAAAGAGGACCTCTCTTTATTCCGTGCTTATCCTTACTGACACGTACCCCGCACACGTGACTTGTAGCCACGCTGGGACTGGGGGACATAGACAGGGGACAGGGGAGGAACAGATATAGGAACAGGACACTACAGCTGAGCTCACTCCTATATAAATCACTACATGTCATAATCATTCCCTTTCCTCGATCCATCTTGACGGTTTGTCATCATTCATTTGGATGGACTCTGACAGACGGCCGCTACAATGTCTCCACCACTGCAGCTGTCATCAGTGTCTTCCTCAGCCTCTAACTAGTCAGAGCAACTTTCTTGAGCGCTCCCTATGTCAGCTGACTCCTCATGAGGTCCAGTACATACAATTCAACCCTCCTGATTTAAGCGGGAGACCAATGCAACCCGCCTAAAATAATTATAACCCCAATGCAATCCTATGGGAAGAATAGATTCTCCCAATTGCTGTGGTGAAATCTCCCTCTTAGGGGCTTCTGAATATTGGCATGTCTGCCAGTATCATCTGCCAGTTTCTTGAAGAACCCGAATTTCGGGTGATGGAACGACCAGGACCTTCAACTGATACCATGGACCCTTGCAATGCCGTCACACACAACTCTCAACTCACACGCTTTTGGCGGGTGTCATCCGTCTTGTAAACAGCGGACTCACCCGCCAAGCCTCCTGCACGCCCATTCGCTTCAATGGGCTCTCACCCGCCAAAAACAAAATTGGGTGTTTTCACCCGCGGTGTGCGACACAAATGGTTAAGAGCTATGTGTCACAATCAATGGACCTGGATCGAAGGCGATACATCCTTCTTCCCATGAGGCTGCCGTACCAGAACGGAATCGCCCACGTGTAAATTTGACTCCTTTCTGATCTTCTCTGATCTGCATACATCTTCATTTTCTTTTTATTTGCGACATCGCTTGTCCTGACTTGTGATCAAGCTGTGGGCAGCTTACTGCATCCCTTACTTGCGCAAGCCGTGTTAGAACCATCCTACCAAACATCAGTTCTGACGGACATACTCCCGTCAAACTATGCAGCGTGTTTCTATAATCTTGCAGTAGTGTGCAGATGGCTTGTGGGACCAACCCACGTGTGATGGAGTATACTTGTAGGGTGCGCTTTATGTTGCCCATGAATCTTTCAACCATACCGTTGGCCTGAGGCCATGTAGGGGTGATCCTTCTATGCTGGAACCCCAAGTATTAAGCAAACATGGGAAAATCCTGTCCAATGAACGGCAGACCATTGTCCGATTTTACTGTTGATGGAATGCCATAGTCTGCAAACATCTTTTCAAGAGCTGGAATCAGTGAATGGGCATTGTTAAAGGAGATCAGATGTATCTCCGGAAAGCAAGACATTTCATCAATTGCTACTAAAGTATATTTGCCATTTGTCAGTGGGACAAATGTGTCAATGGCCACATCATACCATACCTTCAGAGGTATCTGTGTCATTTTGAGTGGTTCTGGCAAAGTACGCGGGGCTTTACAGATAGTACATGTTTCAAGTGTTCTTTGTATTTTGTCATCCATACCTGGGAACCACACCTTGGTTCTGAGTTGTCTTTTGGTGGAGATGATCTCTCTGTGTCTTACGTGCACCAAACCGATGATTCGATCCTGCAGAGACACAGGGATGACAATCCTGTTTTCCTTTAACAGTAGCCCTTGAGAGGAGGTAGACAGCACGTCTTTCACAAGATAAAATGACTTCAGCAGTTTCTGCTCACTTTCTGACAATAATTCGTCACTGCTGCATGAGTCACGCTATTTTCCTGACCTCACCTTCTCTTTGACCTTTGTTAGAACTATGTCTTGTAGAAGTGCCTTGGCAATTTCAGGAATGGTCACTGACTTCGGGAGGGAACTTTTTACAATATAATTGACGTATTGATCCGCCTTGGATGACTGGTCTTTTTCCTTCGCTGCCAACGGATATCTGGACAGGAAGTCCGCTGGGTTGTTGTCTTTTCCATGCCCGTGTATGATATCAAAACAATACTCTTGCAAGCTTAGACGCCAGGGTGCGATTCGCATGGGAATTTTGGCACTGGGCTTGCGACAGATGGTTGTGAGCGCCTGATGGTCAGTGATGATGGTGAACCTTCTTCCATACAAAAACGGTTGATAATCTTTGCATGCCCAAACTACAGCCAAATTCTCTTTCTCTGGCCGAGAATAGGCACATTCAGTGGATGACAAGCTTTGGCTGGCATACGCAACAATACGTCAGGGCGAAGAGAAGCATGGTTTGAATTGAGCTAGTATGGCTCCCAGACCTACTGGACTTGCATCAACAGTCAGCCCCATTTCCAGATAGGGGTCATAATATGCCATGCAGGAGGCTGATGAGATGCGTGATTTGTTTTCCTTGAAGGCTCCCTCACACTCTGGTGACCATGCAAATTCTTGACCTTTGCCAATAAGAAGTCAATAGGAAGTCGTAGTGGCCTGCTGACTGATACAAAACCCTGAATCTATCTCGTGCAGTAACTGGCCATGCCCAGAAAAGACTGCACTGCTGACGTTGATGTGGGAGTTGGCGTGGCAATTAACGCCTGCACTTTAGATTTATTTTAATTTATTTTATTTATTACATTTGTTATACGCCCAGACCCTGAGGTATCACGGCGTAGTTACAGACAAAATCAAGTACAATTGTTCGTGTTGATCAATGCAATAGGATAATACAGATTTGGTTACATTTATACATTATATACAGTTATGTACTTTTATATACAGTGCAGAAGCATAGCAGGTCTGGGATACAAGTATCTGGGATCAACTTAGAACTGGTTGAATAACCATGTTTTGAGCAATTTTTTAAATTGTGAGAAGGACGTTTTATTCTTAATGTTGATGGGTAAGGCGTTCCAGCGCTTAGGAGCGAGTACTTTGAAGCTACTGCCCCCTGCCTTTTCTCTTTTGTATCGTGGGATTTCAAGGTTTTTGCTCTTATTCTGAGATCTGAGGAGTCTGGTCTGGGTTTTCTTGGTGACTGCGTTGAGGAGGTATTTGGGAGCTTTGTTGGTGACGCATTTATGGGTGATGCTAATAGCTTTAAAGAGTATTATAGCTTTGATGGGAAGCCAATGATTTTGTATCCTGATGTTTGAAATATGCTCAGATTTTTTCATGCCTAATACAGCTCGGAGGGCTTTTTTCTGCATGAGTTGGAGTTTGGAAAGATTTGTGTTAGAAGTGCCTAGGAAAAGGAAGTTACAACAGTCAAGCTTAGATAGTATGAGCGCTCTAGCTAGTTTAATGCAGTTTTCTGGTGTCAGGAATTTGTGACTAAGAGAAATAAGTTTGGCTGTGTAGGAGGTAGAGGAGGCTAGGGTGTTTACTTGCTTCAACATGGTGAGTGTCGCATCACCCCGAGTATTTTAACTTGTTTAAGTACTGGGATTGTGGTGCCGTCAATGATGAAGGATGAGTAAACAGGCTGAAGGGAGGCCATTTTGGATGATGATCCTAGTATGAGTAGCTCTGTTTTGTCATCGTTGAGACATAAGCTATTGTTGGCTATCCAGTTTTGGATTAGTGAGTAGATAGAATTGATAAGCAAGGAGTCTTGTTCATGGTTGCCTGTTGGTGGGATGAGGATCTGGGTGTCATCTGCAAAATTAGTGTAGATGACACCCATAGCTTCCAGTGCTGCGAAGAGCAGCTTGGTGTAGGCGTTGTACAGGGTGGGGGATAGGCAAGATCCTTGAGGGACGCCCTTTGGGACTGGTATGGGATCTGCTGATTCTTTCCCAATGGCAACTCTTGAGGTCCTATCTGCGAGGAATGATTTAATCCAGTCTGTGGCGTTGTTGGATAGATTGAAGTTGTTTAGCGTGGCACAGAGTTTGTCGTGGTTGACCAGGTCGAAAGCCTCAGCATTAGGAGGCAGAGTTTTCCTGATTCTCTCGTGGCATCCATTTGGATCTTCAGGTCGAGAAGGGCTGTTTCTGTACTATGGTTAGGGCAGAACCCTGACTGTCTGTCACCTAGTAATTGATGGTGTTCTAAGTGGGTTTCAATTTGGGAGTAGGCTATTTTGTCAATGATTTTCAGTAGGAATGTGATGGTAGTTATGGGTCGGTAATTGGTGGGGATGGAAGGGTCCAGGGATGATTTTTTAAGGAGGGGTGTTACCCAGGCTTTCTTGATGCTAGTGGGAACTGTGTTTGAGTAAAAGGATGCGTTAACAAACTCAGTGATTACTCGTGCTAAGATGTGGGTGCACATTTTGACTAGATGAGAGGGGAATTGGTCTTCTTTGCAGTTGGAGGCTTTGAGTTTCATTATGGTATCTAGTAATTCTTTATTGGTGACTGGGGGAAATGAAAAGGGGTACAGAAGGAGGTAGTGGGAGAGTTGGAGGCTATGTTAGGAAGCCTTTTTCCGGCAAGGATAGTTTTTGTGCTGTCCATTTTCTTTTGCAGTAGCATCATTTTAGAGGCTAATGCATCTTGTATTGTGGTGCACCAAATTTTGCTAGAATTGTAGGGTGCTATCACTTGGCATGGGTTCTCAAGTTCTCTAAGGATGGAGAACAGTTCTTTACTGTCAGAGTTGGCGTTGGTTATGCGCTTATTAAGGGCGTTAGCTTTACGAGAAATTATGGCCGATTTGTACTTTTTATTGGCTATTTGGAAGGCCTTTGCTGATTGGCTGGTGTAAGATTTCCTATGTAGGTGCTCGAGTGCTCTTTTAGTATGTCTGAGGGAGACTAGTTCTTTGTCAAACGAGAAGCAGGAGCGTTTATGAGGTTTGCGAGTTTTGGTCATGACAGGAGCGAGTGAGTCAATGGTGCGGGTGAGACTTTGTTGATAACAGTCTGCTAGGTAGTCGGGGTTGTTTGTATTGAGGCTGACATTGGCAAGAGCCAGATGTAGGATGGGAGAGAGGTTGTCTACTGTAAGTTTTTTAATATTTTTAAATTCAAAGGTGTCGGGTGCCTTGTGGTTGGTGGGGTCCGAGCTTTTGTGTTCCAGGGTGAAGGAGATGGTGAAGTGGTCAGACCAATCTACGGGTAGGATGGAATCTATGGTGACTTGAGAGTTGAGGGATAGGATCCAGTCCAGCGTTCTGCCTTTTGAGTGAGTGGGTTCATTAATCAACTGGGTAAAGTTAATATCTGACATGGCTGTGTGAAAGGCGGCAGTGTCCTTGTCGAGGGGGTCGCTGAAGCCTAGGTTGATATCCCCTAGGATGATGCATTTAGTCTTTGGCTTGATGAAAGGCATAAGCAGTAGGGGGATGTTTAGGTTAGAGTGGCTAGTTTTATTGGGTGATCTGTAGACTACTAAGAAGTAGGAGTTTGTATCCCTGTACTTCTTCCAGTGGGCAGGCTCTGAGTTGCAGTGTGGTTCTAGCTATTAGGGCAACTCAACCTCCTTGGATGTTGTTCCTATCTGTTCTAAGGATGGTGTATCCTATGGGGATGGCGATAGCTAGTAAGGAGCCTGCGGCTGGATGTAGCCAGGTTTCAGCGACTGCTAGCATATCGAGTTGTTGATCTATGATGAGGTTGTGGATTTCTATGGCATGTGCAACGAGAGATCGAGCATTGATGAGTGTTCCTCTGATCATATGGGTGGGCACAAGGGGAGGTGTGATTGCTGGGTTGGGAAGCTGAGTCATATTTTTTGTTCCTGTGAGTGGCTTGGTTTGTTTTGTGGTGAGTGGTCTATTGGTAGGTGAGGGTGCTGTTTTGGTAGCGGTATCTTTGGTTTTGGTGGGTCTAGGCGCTTGATGGTTGGAGCTGGTTGTAGTTCTGAGTTTATTAAGTCTGTTGAGCCCCAAGGAAGGTATAGTTTTGTATTTGGTCTTGGTGCAAAGGGAGGGTAGTGATGCATTTCCGATGGGAATGGTTGGAGCATCTGGGTTGGTGGTGTTAGTGTTGGCTATGTTATTGGGTACACTTGTAACGGAGAATGGGGCGAGGGATGGAAGGAATGGGGTGGGACAGGGAATAGGGTGATGGCGCTGGCAGCCTAGTCTCGCAAGGCCGTCTTTGAACACAGTGAAGTGTCCTCCTGTGCAGGGCACGGATTGGGGCATTATACAAAACAGGAACATTATGGAGGTTAAAAGTGTTAACATTGTTGGACGTGGTTAGTTTATTCAATGCTGGTGGTTTACCGAGCAGCGATGAAACAGATCTGCTTAGTTCACTTAGCTGGCATGAATCGTGGCTATTGATTAACTCAATTTCACTTGTTTGGATTGCAGGTGGGCACAAGTGTTAGGATGACAATGTATGCATTTTAGACCAGATCAAAGTACATTGAGGCAACAGTAGTTATCAAATCAGCTTCCACAGTTGAGGAAAAAGCGAGAATTGACTGATTTCACAGTTTGGACGAGTTAATGAAAAATGGCAACATTAATTGGCAGATTCTGAATTGGGCAAAATCAGCTAATAGGTATCAATACTTGTCTAAGTGGTAGGGTATAGGTGGGCCTATCTAACTGTGGCAACATATGTTATAGGCATTCATTGGTAAATTGAGGCATTTTAGACATTCTAAGTGCAGGGATTAAAATATCATAAATACTAATGCAGTGCAATAAACTGAAAGGCAGCAGTAGTCGTGATACAAAATTTAACATACACGGGTGCAGGAATATGCTAGATAGTGGGAGTGCAGTATGTGTACATACTAGTAATGCAGGCGATGGGCAGTAATATCGATATAAGAATACAGTGGTACAGTAGTGAAGGGTATACAAGGAATCACATGCAGTTATGATGGCGCATGTAGGCATTGAGAGGGAGCGGTGAGACAAACTCATGGGTGAGAGCGGAGGTGAAATAAATGGAGTGACCATAAATTACAATGTGACATGCTGCGAAGCTTCGTAGGACGGAATACTCTCAGGGCAGAAGGCAGGATAGCAAATTAGAGCGAATAAATTATCAGCCGAAGGGTTAAGCAATGCAATGGTAATGTCACAGTAGCGAGCCAAAGGGGCTTACCAGGCAGTACGTGTCCAGGCAATAGAGTAGGTAGGTAGTGGAGTAGGTCCACTTTAGGTGAGGGGATGATCAAGCAGCGATCCTGGCCCTGGGCTCTGACAGCTCTGGACAGGTTCAGGACAGGAAAGAGCCTTAGATGGTGAGCCTTTGAGGGGTGGGCTGGTTTACACCTGCCGGTAGAGGATTGGTGCATATGATGCACTAGGCAGCCAATCTGTGGGTCAGGATGCAGGTCTTGGTGCTCGCTAGCATGTAGGTGTCGCTTCGTGGGCAGGAGCGGCCATCTTTGCCTATTCCATTCCTCGTGGCGGCTAATGGTGGATAAATGCTCAAAATGCACTCCGGTGCACAAAACAAGCACCCAGCATTTAAATCGGATGCCAATGCAGTCGTCGGCCAATCGGCCCGTGGCCGATGCAAAATCATGGCCGGAGACCTGGGGGCCGGTTCCTGAAGCCCACGTGGGCCGGTTTCAGCCCAGGCGTGGGCTTCACACTTCAAGAACCAGCCCCAGGCCTCGGCCTCGCCGGGCGGATGCAAGTTGCAAAGGATCTGTAAGTAAATAACTTACAGATCCTTTGCAATTGCAGCCCCGCCGCCGGCCCGTCGCAGATGCAGAGAAAGGTAACACTGAAGTGTTACCTTTCTTTGATAAATGCGGCGGGCCGGTGGCTAACTGCCTTGGCCCACGACACCCTGGCGCCAGCAGCAGTCAGTGCTACAAAACACTGGGAGGGAGCGGCGGCAGGGCTGGGCGGGACTGCCGCAGCCCCGCCCGGCCTGCTCCCTCCCAGTGATTTGTAACAGACTCACTCTGCTCGCCTCTCCGCCGCTGCCCCGCAGACCAAATACTTTCAAATCAAGTACAATAAAATAGTAAGTGTTCCACGTCATTGTCTCATGACTTTTCCAGTTGGTCGTTTCTCGTGTTTAAACTTGGTTGAGCATGTCATGGCCACTAATTTGCAATTATGCACTTTTTACTAGCACCGACTTGTACCTGGGTTATCCGTAAACGTCACCGTTGACTTTTGTCCTGACGAATGGCGTTATTATTATGACTGCGTCCGCATACACTGCAAGGTAAGACTCGTTATCAGTTATTCTGAATGCCACTTGCCGATAACGCATTGAAAATGAAAAACAAAGCCATACTTTCATTGCCGGAAAGGTTATTAAAGAGCTTTAGCTCGGACTCAGAGTTAAAACTCTGCAGCACTATGTAGCGGTCCTCGATATCAATCAAGGGCTCTGCATGCGGCAGGGTACGCATTGGTGAAAGCTCTGTTATAGTCTCAAACATTTTGTAGACACTAGTGCAACTGTACACTTTGGGTATTGAACTGTTAATGTCCCTTTTAAGATCTTTTGTATCCGTGCTTTTGAGTGCTGCATTCCTTTTTTGTTTGTTTAATTGTTATTGGAAATAACACTGCACACGCTTCTTGTTATTGGAAATTGGCTGTAATGTATGTATGGATGCTACTTTTAGCCAGGTTAAAGGATATAAAATGAAGCCCCCCTCAGTAAGCAATCAATTGTTCCATGATGCAGTGAGTGCCCGGCTATTGGCTCATTTCATCTTAACTGATTTTCAGTGCACCATCTTGGAGTGGCAGATGGTATCCACACTCCAGAATAATTGCTCATTTTACTCTAGCTGATTTGATAGCTCAGTGGGTTGAGTGCTCGCTGCTGCGATGTGTGTGTGATCTGCAGGTTGCAGGTTCGAACCATCTCAGCCTTTCATCCTTCTGAGGTCGATACATGAGTACCAACACAGGTTAGGTGATATTCTATGCATATTGGTTCTATAAAAAAGAGCTTAAGCGTAAGTGCTATACAATAACATATTATCATTTGGCCTTGGACGTCTGCTTGCTTTCACAGTAATTTGACAATATGGATCTATACAGACAGATATTAATGGTACATATGGTGATCCATTCTTGTATGAAATGTATATCACATTAGTGAAATCATAACCATATTTTTCGTAGTGTACTTAGAAGCAATGCTATTTGATGCCACTTCCTGTTTTGTCAAGGGGTGAAAGGTCGTGTTCATGCTACTCCTGCTCGGAGCTGTGGACCCTGTCACAGAACTGTATGCAAAGTTATGTTATTTTATGTGTTGTAATGTAACAGACACATGAACCCTCCATAAGTAGCATTTTCTGTAAAGTCATGAATTGACGCAATTCACGGATGATGGTTTGAGGGCCACTTTTTTTGAGGCGAGGGGTGGGCCACTTTTTTGAAATGAGGGGTGGGCCACTTTTTCTTGGGTGTCCGGGCCTATTTCTTGTCCCAGTCCGACCCTGCCGCTGTGTGCGAATGCTAAAACAGCCGTGAATCAGCTGTAGGTCGGGTGAAGCCCTCAGGCTTGGGTCCCAGCAGTAAAATGTATGGAAGTCTCCTCAGAGTGAGGGGCACTGCTCCTGCAATGTTTGGGAGCTCCTGCTCCTCCGAGGGGCTGGCATGCTGGGGATGAAACTCGGGACAGGCAAGAGCCTTAGATGGTGAGCCTTTGAGGGGTGGGCCGGTTTACACCTGCCGGTGGAGGATTGGTGCATATGATGCACTAGGCAGCCAATCCGTGGGTCAGGATGGGAGTTTCCTCAGAGTCGGGGGCACTGCTCCTGCAGTGTTTGGGAGCTACTGCTCCTCCGAGGGGCTGGCGTGTTGGGGATGCCAGATGGGTCGGGTGGTAGCCCTTCACTTGAAAATATATGTCAAAAGAATTTTAAAGTCGATTTTCTGAATTCACACTTAACATTTTCCAGTGCAATGCACACTCGTCGTGGTATGTCGTCGTGTGCTTCTTGTGTGGCCCCAAATATTAAAATGTCATCACTGTAATTGAGGCACTGAGGGATGTGCCTGATGACTTGATAGATTTAATTTTGAAATATCTCATCAGCAGATGAGACTCCAAAGCTGAACCTTTTATATATGAATAATCCCAAATGGGGCATGAAGGTAGTAATATATCGGGACTCCAGGTGCAGTTATAGTTGATGGTACCCTTTGTTCAGGTCCAATTTTGAAAACACCTTTGACCCATGCCGCAAGTGCATCATGTCTGTTATTCTTGGAGACGGATGTCTTTCTCTTTCAATGGCCAGATTTGGTGCTCGTATGTCTACACAAATCCGAATGAATCTATGTGATCACTGCGCTGCCCGTAACTGCGCCAACAAAAATGTCGAAGCCAATTACGGCACAGTGCAGTGATCAAATAGATCACTTTTGCCGACATGCCCTACAAAACTCCAACCTCCACCCTTCACCCCACCTAACTGTACTTCGGCGCACTTCTGTGTGCACCACTGACTGTCCAGTACCCCTGCAGCATCAGTTCCTCCAACTAACGTGGACCGGTGCTGACGCCGCTGGGTCTTTTTTAAAAACATTTTTTGTTCTTTCCTATCCCCCCTTATTGTGATGGTAAGCGGGGACACCCCTGCAACCTCCAACTCCTGTTACAGCAACCAAGGAGAGTGGGGGACACTCCCGTAACCCCTGCTCCACTTGGGCGCAGTAATGGGAGTCGCCATGTTCTAAAATGTCGACAGCACAGTAAAAGCACAGTCAGTATTTTAGAGTTGCAGTGATGGGCCGGTTCCATGCACATTTTTCCCCCATTTTCCTTCTTGGGTACTGGAACGATTGGAGAGACCCATGACGTGGGCCCGGTTGCATGTTCAATGAGGTCTTGAGGTTCCATGTAATAATGTCCCCTCAGAACTAATGCCATGCAAACAAATCTCAGAAAAAATTGCAGTTTTTTGAGGGGACATTATTACATGGAACATGCAGGGGACACCTCCGCACTCCCCCCAATCTTTTTTTTGTTCAAGTGGAGTGGGGGACACCCCTGCTCCCCTGTCCATATATATATGGTCACCTATATAATGTCGCCAATACCTTTTCCCGGTGACATCATTTACAGCGACCATATATATATATAGGGATATTATTACCTGATACCGGTCTTGATCTAATAATGATTGTAATTTGTCTTCTACTTGCTTTTGGATATTCAGCGGTATTCCCCAATAATGCTGGGCAACTGGTTTCACTCTGGGGTTGATGTGCAATCTGATTTGCTTCTCTTTTAACTTTCCTAGGTCAGTGAATAGCGATGGAAACATTTTTATTGTCATGTCTTTAAGATTCATGGTGTATGCTGACATGATTTGGCACAATATGTGCAACAACCCCATTTGCATGGCTGATTTGAAGCTGTGGATGCTGCCTCCTGGCACCTCGCCCTTCACGACATAAATGACCAGCTTTGCCGATTTTCCTTGTAGGAGCAGGTTGTAGTGAACATTTGCTTACTGCCAAGTGGTTTGTTGGAACCATATGGATATATGTTAATGTCAGGAGCCCTATATTTCTTGGCATGTTTGAGTCCTAGGTACGTGCCTTCGTTTATCACATTAACTGTGGCACCTGTGTTGATTGGCCATTCTTTTGTACTTCCATTCAGTTGAACCAGAGGGGTGGACTGTATTCTACCGCCATCTTGTTTCTGATGGCATGGACATAGCCTGTCTTGCGATCTCCACTTGATGGTGTCACTGCTTATGTCAGTGTGCCATTCTCTCCATCATTGGCAGGTGCGAATGTGCAACAGGAACTTCCCATTTTTGCACACATTCCTCCTTCCATTGCCTTGAGGAGATCTCGAATGTATCTGTTCTGGAGTGTCATCAACCTCACTGCTCAGAGCTCTTCTTTTATTGCATTGAAGCCATTTATTGTAGAGTTTACTGTCAGCATCGACTCCCACCTGGTTATTTTGAGCCATTTTGCGTTTGTATATGTCTGGACAACTGGAAACACTGACACGAAAAACATTCCTGGGGGTGCTGTGGAGCAGCCGCCAAGATGGCTGCTTAAGCCTTGAGCTCCGTGCCCAGTAATCCTCCATCGATTCGCATCGGCAGTGAAATGCCAATACCTGTTGTGGAAGTACGATCTTTATGTAGCGCTGATCGCGGGCTACAATGATACCCAATCTGGTCCTGACATCCGGGCCGTGTGCACGCTGGGGGGCCCGACCGGGCCGCGTTCTGCCCTGTGGTGCGGCTCCCTTCCTGATGACGTGTCGTGCAGGCTTCCTGTGGCGGGCCAGCTGGGGGGCCAGAGCTGAGCCCTCCCTTCCCTCCTCTGCCCTGGAAACGCTGTGGCTGCTTGCCAGGACCTCCTCGCTGCCCAGGGGGCCGTGGTGCACTCTCCTGCGATCCTCCTGCGGGCCTGGCCCGCCCTGGCGCTGCCGGCAGCGGACACCTCTGGGCCGCGGACTCGCCGTGCCCCACGCGGCTGGAACGCAGCATTCGCCGCGCCTGCGGGGGAGGGCTCGTCATGCGGGCGCCCCGGCCACTGAAGTTTGTAGATCGAGGTGAGGAGCTGGGGGGTTGCTGAAACATATAAATAAGTCGCATCCATTGGGCACGCGGCCCCCAGCTCCTACGCCTAGCTATTGGGGCTGCATTTTTGACCCTACATTCCCGCGGCACGCTGCTGTGCTCTCTCGGCCACCCTGCTCCACAAGGCTGCCTTCATCCTCTGCTGGGCCCTGCACGGAAAACGCGGCCCAAGTGGCTGAGCCTAACCAGCAGGCAAAAATATACTGATAAAGGGGGACCTTCCCCCTGGTACTGCCATAGTTGGAGTGTGGACACCAACGGTCACCCATACCAAAGCATCACCATGCTGGTGGGGCTCTGCTCTGGATCCTCGTGCCCGGCCCCCCACTGACACTGAGAATCATACCATCTGCTTGCGGGGCTGGAGCCTTCCCCGCCACTGATTGCTGCACCCCGACACCTAAGGCCTGCTTGACCCACACCTGAGGAGGGATTTGTTCTGGTGTCCGCCTACCACTACGCTTGGGGGGCCCCGTGATCTCTCGCTGCTTTGCGGCGCCGTGCGCTGTTCCTGGATCCCAACCTCGTGGCCCCCGCTTGAACACCAGAGAAGAACTCCCACTAATGGTATCCTGACGCTCCTGCTCTCCTTCGGTGGGTCCGGCCCTGCGCCATCTTGATCTGCCGCCCCCCCCAGCCTACCGGACCCTGTTCTTAAATTGTGGCAGCGGCAGCTTCCTATATCTATACATATTATCATCTACCCTCGTAATGCCCAACAATCTCTTGGGGTGACCAGGACGGGAGCCATGGACAAGTTTACCAAGCTAGCGCCCAGGCTGGAGCAGGCTGCCACCACTTCTTCCGACACCGACATGGAGGCTCCAATCGACCCCCTGCAGCCCAACCTGGCGACAATGATGGAATCCATGGCTAAGAATTTCTCCACATTCCACGAGAAACTGGACGATATAAATGCAAACGTGGCCTCACTTAGGTCGAAATTAGAACAACATAGCACTAGGATCACCAAGGCTGAAACTAGAGTTGGGACAAATGAAAACAATATACTTACCCTACAAAATACTGTTTCAGTGCTAGTGCGTGACATGAAAAGCGTCAAGGCCAAGTGTGATGATCTAGAATCAAGGTTACGCAGAAATAACATCCGCATTGTTGGGGTCCCGGAGTCGGCACTCAACGACTGCATGGAACTGGCGGTCGAGACCCTTCTCAAAGATCTTCTTGGCGACCCTACGCTCTCGCCATTCTTCACAATCGAGCGAGCTCACCGTTCACTCGCTCCCCGCCCTAAGCCGGGTGACTTCCCGAGGCCGATAATGGCGAAAATCCCTAGCCATAGAGACAGAGACCACATACTGCGACTGGCACGAGAAAAGGGTGAGCTAAGAATGGACTCTCAAGTCATCAGAATCTTCCCGGACTTTTCGGTGGGGGTCCAAGCGGAGTGCAAACAATTTAATGGGGTTATAAAAATGCTCAGGGAATGGAAAATCGAATATGTAATGCTATTCCCGGCATGCCTGAAACTCACCTACCAGAATAAACTATACTTCTTCACAGTCCCAGATGAAGCTGTCAAATTCATTGAATCACAGATCCCGCTGGCAGCGCCGGTAAATGACTTGATCAACAACGACTGAGATCTCCTATACTTCATATGTAGTAATCGGAACGACATCCCTCCTTGCCTGCTACCATCTGTTATTATTTCTGCAATGTAACACAGCACATGGTAACCTTAATGCTGCCCTAGAGGTGCCTTTCACGCCAAACTACTTGCTTAATTGGG
The DNA here is from genome assembly GCF_040938575.1 of Ambystoma mexicanum. Taxonomy (NCBI): domain Eukaryota; kingdom Metazoa; phylum Chordata; class Amphibia; order Caudata; family Ambystomatidae; genus Ambystoma; species Ambystoma mexicanum. The sequence continues at coordinate 379,240,370 of NC_090937.1, read as the reverse complement.
TACACGGCATTAACGACCCCCATTGCAATTGCACAACCAATTTCTTTGTTCTGTTTTCAAGTTTGCCCCCGTTGGGCAAATGGTGGCCAGGTTTGTTACGACACCCCAACACCCCTGTTATGGGTAAGGGAAACCGTGCGCTGCCAAGTTGGGGACGGCATGCAGACGGTCACTTCACGGGAGGGTGCTATTACACTGCTAGTTCGCACCGGGCGGTGAGGGTGGGGGGAGGCGCAGTTGGGGTATGTTCTATAAAAATTGGCAGAGAGGAAAAGACTGGTTTGAAAGGGAGGCAGGCTTGGGCCTCCACAGCATATGTAGTGATATTCAGAGATGGATCCTTCCATTGGGATGTACCATAAATGGCTAGCATGTCCCCATGCCACCACCGCACACATAGGTGCAGACAAAGACAAATCCTCGATTTGGGATGTCCCATAAAGTGTAATCATGTCTATTAAAATGTTGACGTGGAATGTTCGGGGATTGACAAATTTCACAAAATTCCGTAGGATCACAGCATATGCACAAAGACATGGGATCAAAGTACTCCTATTGCAGGAGACACATGCTCTGAAACTCCTATCCGCCAACCTTGCACAGTCTTGGGGCCCCAACAGATTCTATACCCAATTCTCCACCCAATCCAGGGGAGTCCTAACTCTCATCCACAAGTCAGTGAAGTTCACGCTCCACACATCCCACATTGACACAGAGGGCAGGTATGTAATCCTCCACTGCACGCTGGCTAACGACGAATGCTTGCTGGTGAACTCATATGGCCCCATTACTGATTCCCCTGAGTTTATAGATACTGTGGCCACCATCCTTATGAGATATGTGGATGTTCCTATCATATGGGGGGGAGGCATGAATCTGATACTTGATAATGCCCTGGACAGAACGACTACCACTCGCAGGGTCACGTCTCGAGCTGCCAAACGACTCCTTACACACATGAACTCCCTAAACGTACACGATGTGTGGAGAACGCTCCATCCCCAGGATAGAGATTACACTTTTTACTCAACAGTTCATGACAGCTCTTCAAGGATAGACATGTTCCTACTGTTGGGATGCCGGGTGGGTAGGGTGTCTGATGTCAAGATCCTTGCACGCACGCTCTTTGACCACTCCCCCGTGTTGCTACAGATCCATATGGGTAACACTCCAGCCGCCCGCCCCTCCTGGAGCTTTAAATCTGAGGCTCTATCTGATATTGTCTTTAAAGCTGAGATCCTAGCGGATATAAAAACATTTTTCGAGAGCAATAACTTGCAAGACACACCCGAGGGGACCCGCTGGGAGGCATTTAAAGTTTGCATAAGAGGGATGTGCATCTCGAGGGAGGCCGGGGTCCTCAAAACCATTAGGCAGGCCCTCAATAGCTCTGAAACTAAGCTTAAATCCCTAGAGCAAGAGTATGCCTCCGCGCCAGATCCAGCAACCCTAGCCAAAATTAGAACGGAACTGGAACTTTTTGAATCTCACACTCTGAGCGAGGTGCGATACTATGCTCGCCCTGTGGCTGCCCGAAGGTATGGGCAGGGCGACAGGCCTGGTAGAACTCTAGCCAAGTTAGTGCGCGTGGAGAGAGGCAGGACCCTCATAGATAGTATTGTAGACGAGAGCGGCCTACGGCACTGGTCTGACCAAGCCATCATTGACACCTTCGCCAGTTTTTACGCCAAGCTATATGGCCCCCAGCCTGAACACACAGCCCAAGACTTGGATGACCTGCTAGAAAGTATCCCCATGACCCTCATCTCCCAAACCACTAAGGAACAATTGGAAGCCCCATTCACCCTAGATGAGATTGTCAAGGTAATCTCAGACCTGCCAAAGAACAAAACCCCGGGTCCTGATGGACTCACATCTGAGTTCTACCAGGAGCACGTTGCCATTCTTGCTCCCATACTATACGGGGTCTGGACAGAATCACTCCGGTTAGCCACCCTCCCCCCTTCCCTCAGGGAAGCCCTCACCACCGTCCTCCCTAAACCAGGGAAACCCGCAGACGAATGTGGTTCATATAGGCCCCTATCGCTTATCAATACAGATATGAAAATATTTGCCAAAATAATAGCGAACAGGTTCCTTCCGTTCATGCCCCACCTGGTCCACGCAGACCAAAGTGGATTTGTTCCTGGCCACTCTACTGCACCTAATATTCGTCGTCTCTTTAATATTATGTCCAGAATTGACCCCAAGACGGACGCAGTGGCGGTCACGCTAGATGCCCAGAAGGCTTTTGATATGGTTTCATGGCAATACCTATGGGCTGTGCTGGAAAAAATGGGAGTAGGGCCAAATATGATTTCCTATATAAAACTGCTATATACAAGCCCAATGGCCAGCATGCTGGTCAACTCCATTGTTTCCTCTCCCTTTGCGCTACACAGGGGTACCCACCAAGGATGTCCGTTCTCCCCCATCCTTTTTGCGCTCGCCATTGAACCCATGGCAGACTATATCAGGGATAGACACACCCGTAAAGGTATTCGATTACAAGATACGCCAGAAATCATCTCACTGTACGTGGATGATGTACTCCTATATGTTAGAAACCCCTCCACATATCTAGACCCGATCATCCGTGACATAACCAAAATTGGCACATACTCTGGCTTTACCATCAACTACTCTAAATCTGAAATATTTCCCCTCACTGCGGCAACCCCACAACCGTCCTGTGAATTTCTCCTGCGCTGGTCCCCAGGGGGCATCAAGTACCTAGGGGTACAAATGTCATTAACCAAATCCTCCCTATTGATGGATAAACTACGAGACAGCAGCACAGCTCATCGAATCCAAGATGCTCAGATGGCGCAACCTCCCATTGTCCCTGGCGGGCAGATTGTCCCTGGTGAAAATGATAGCGGTCCCCAAGCTTCTTTATATCTTTGCTAATGTCCCGGTGTGGCCGGGAACCAATACTTCAAGAGGCTCCACTCAGCGTGCGCTCAATTTCTCTGGCATTTGGGTGCTGTCCGCAAAAAGTGGCAACACATGACCCTACCGTACGAGAAAGGGGGGGGCTTCTCAGCCCCAGACCTAACATTATACTGGATCGCAGCACAGGCCCAACATGCCACGCACTGGTACGCACACTCAAACCCACCCCCTCATGTCAAATTAGAGAAACAGGCATGCAATGGGATCAATCTCATGACCTTAATATTACACCGCACATTCCAGGCGGACACCCCGGCAGACCCTGTAGCTACCACGATTAGAGCATGGAATAGGATTCTAAACTCCAAACAAGAGCATCGTCCATATTATAAATGGCTTCCCATGTGGCAATTCCCAGGACTCTCCCCCACGCATGACCAGAATTTCCTTTGACACTGGGAAAACCTGGGATATCATGCACTAACTGATCTATACCCTGAAGGCAAATTCATTACCCTCCAGACGTGGCGGCCCGAACTTTCCAACTCAGCGCTTGAACTGCTACAGTACTTCAGGCTGAGAGCGGCGGTCCATGCAATGTGGCCCTCATACCCAGACGAGCCTCCTGACTCACCTGAACTTCAATACATAGCAAACTCTGTAGGTGGCAGGGGCATAGTTTCTTCTCTGTATAAAAAGCAGCTAGAAAAACCAGAGAATACATCCCTTAAACCACGAGAGGCATGGGCTAGGGAGCTGGGGCTGGAAATCACTGCTGAAATTTGGAACAAAATGTGTGCTCACACGCGCAGATCTCCCTCAGCGCTCGATTTCGTTGCATACAGTATAAACTCCTCAACAGACTGTATTATACACCGCAAAGAGTGGCAGAATTCACACACACCCCGACTCACACATGTCCGAAATGTAAATCTGAAGAAGCAGATCATATACATATGTTTTGGTCCTGCACTGCGCTGAGTGCGTTCTGGACGGAGGTAGCGAGAACGCTTGCAGAGATAATTGGGTCTCCAGTGGACCGTGATCCACTGGCTCTATTATTTGGGATATGGGTTGGAGAAAATGCAAAGAAAATGTCAAGGTTTTTAAATGTAAGTGCTATTGTCGCTAAAAGATGTATATTACAATGTTGGAAGCGCCGCTCCCCCCCACCCTTGAGATGTGGTTGAGAGCTCTCACCTGGGTACAAATGTGTGAAGGAGAGTGTATTGGATCCTTACCTATGTCCTCCCACCCCAAAAATGTGTGGACCGAATTCTGTAGCTATCTAACAACAAAGACGAGGTAGAGTGGAGCTCCACCCCCCCGCCGGGCCCACCCGACCCATCATGAGTATAGAGCAACTTTCGCTCCTTCGTGTTATCAATACTCACTCTCCCCCTCCTCATTTAGTGCAATCCTGGGAAAATGTATGATGTAATGCCTAAATGTGATGTTACTGGTTTTGTTTATCTCTATGCAATATGTGCTATACCTGTCTTAACTTTCTGCCAATAAATAAAAAAATTTAAAAAAATAAAAACATTCCTGTCCTGTTATATAACCCATGTTCAGGTGGCACACCATCCAGGGATGCTTCTGATTCTGATGAGCAATAGTTTCCTCTCTTTACTCTACTCACTTCCACAGACCATTTCTTTCTTCCCTTTTCTTCTTCTCCCACTGACCTCTTTTTTCTCGTGTCAGTATCCATTTTCAGAAAGTCATCTATCTTTATGTCTTTCTGTGGCACTCCCAGTGATGGCATATTGATGTGTAAAAATTTGCAAACTTCTCCCCAGTTGGGTGGCAGCTTCTTCTATGCCTTGGAACAACACACACAATAATGATCCATTAGGACTGCAGTGCCGACCTTCATGGCTCGATGCTTCTCTGTGTACCGACATCCTATGCTATCTCCAACTCATACTGCTACTTCATTTTTGTAGCACAACACTGGCTTCTTCAGAGGTATTATGGGCATCGGTCCAGCTTCATTGTCTACCCATGTGATCTACTTGGCACTTGCATCCCACTCCTACAGGCACTTGTCTTGCACCATGTTCACTGACCATGTTCACTGGGGATTGTTCTAGGGTGTGTGCTTTGCTTCCTCACTCCGTCTTTCCATCTTTCTGCTGTGTATACTTGGCCATACACAAGCATCTGTGGTCTTTCCCAACATCCTGTTTCTCCTTCTATTTCTCTCACCCGCTGTTCGGGCAGTGGAGTATCTTCAGGGCTATTGTTTTTGTCTCTCTTTTCTGTGGGCCTTCAGTTATGTACTGTATAGCTTGGTCTAACTGCCAATAGTTGTTCATTATGTCAAGAGTCTTTAGTTAATTATCTTCATAGGGGAATGTTGTTTGAGACATCCATCTCAATGTTGCTGTTTTTCCTTGTAATCTTCCTCGGGTTCTAACCATGGATAGGTACATGAGGCTTTGTGCTCTTTTTGCTGGTATTTCAGTTGCTATGAACGTTCTGGAGGCACTCATGGCATAGGGGATTAGTGAGCAGACAAAACAGCTCCCCCCGGTGGTTCCCTTACCTACTTTGGTCATGTGTTTATACCACATGTTATTAGACACTCGAGCAGTGTCGTGAGATATTGGTCCACCTGGCTGCATGTCTATGTCAGCACTCCACTTATCTCTCCTTACCGTGCTTACATTGCTCTCCTGTCCACCTGACATAGTTGTTCCACCTGCTGGGATGTTAATGTTAGTAGAGGATACTGCAGTTTCAGTAGTCAGAAGAGATATTTGCCAGAAGATAAATGCAAAAACCCCATTCGGGAATAAAAGACACAACAAAATAAGCCTATTTTTAATTATTTCACCCATTTACCTGTGCTGCTGGATCCTTGTACAGCTTGACGATATCAGTTGCCCACCGGAAATGCGCAAAGGTGAGCATTATTTGGTTAGTGTTAAGTTAGTTTGAAGCCCCGTGGATCATACAGTCAGACATAGCAAAGACAAATAGCTGTTCCCACACAGTTCGGATTCAGGGTCTCTGAGCACTGCGAGGAGAGATGGGTTTCTTCGTTCAAGTTGTGGGTAAGCATGGGCCAAATATGCTATGAACACATGCTAGTATATACTAGGAGGACGTGCTTGAAATCTTTTGGACCTTCTGATAAAATGGATAAATTGGCCTGAGAAAGTATCCGGTTGTAAATCCTTGAGCAACATGAACACTCATACAATAAGACAGTTGCACTTTCTCGAAGAATGTGTGTAGAGAGGAAAATAACAAACAGACAGTGTACCCTCACTCTGGATGTGTCGGAAGTCCTTGCCCTAACTCTGCTGCCCATGAGTGAGTAACCCTTGGCTGTCCTCCACTCGGAAGTGCTAGTTCCAAATGATCTCCTTGTTCCTCTTGCTGATGATGGTTGGCCTTGTCGATCTCGTTGCCAGGTGGGGCCACAGCTTTGTAGGGCTTGGCGTCATTCAGATGATTCCAAACAGTCCTCCCCTGGAGTTTTACTGCTCTCTCAGTCACTGCTTCTAGGAGGTGGGCACCCGTAAATTTGGATGCGTCCCAACGCCGGACAAAGTTTATCAAAAGCACTCTATCCCCAGGAAATATAGGCGGCTGTCTAAGTAGTCCCCCCAGTCGTTGACAGTGCTGTATTATCCATTGACTTCAGGGCCTCCCTGGTGTTGTTGTATCTGGCAAGAGATCAAAGTGGCACTATCAATCAAGGAAGTAACATACTTATACATTGCTTGACCCAAGACACTACTCTGCACAACTTTGATAGCCCTAGTGGGAGGAGCCAGGGGAAGTTGCATACCCTGTCCTGTAACCACCTCGTGTGGGGATAAATGGTGGTCAGACCCGGGCTTACTGCACAATGCGAACAAGGCCAAAGGCAAACAATGCAGCCAATTCTTATTGGTACCCTTTTTTGTTTCGGCTATCGCTTCTTTCAAAAGGCCATTGAGGCGTTCACACATCCTGTTTGCTTGTGGGTGATAAGCACAGGAGAATTTGTGTTGGATGCCCAGCAACGTTGTAATGTGCTTGAACATCTCATTGGCGAAGTGAGGGCCGTTGTCAGACTGCAGGACCTCACACACACCCCATCGTGGGAATACTTCCCGGACCAGAAATGTTGCAGCTATAAGGGCATCAGGATGAGAACAGGGGCCTGCCTCAATACTCGGGAAAATGGACATAGAACCACTATCATGTAGTGGTACCCTTGGCAGACTTGGATCATGTCAACGTGGAGGTGTTTGAATAGACTGACTGGTTGAGGTATGGCTCCTCTCACAACTCTCAATGTATGTCCTGCAGTGAATTGCTTGCAAGTCAAGCAGTTACTCATACATTCAGCCACGTGTTCACCAAATTAGGACAGAACCATGTTTCTCTAATATGGGCGACAAGCACCTCCTTCCCTGTATGTGTTGGATAGTGTAGCTGTGTCAATGCTGTATGCAACAATGTGAGTGGCATAAGCCCTTTCCATGTGTTATCTTGCTGCCATAGGGCATCTGTTGGAGACGCTGTGCATCCCCTCGTAGTCCACAGGTCCTTTTCCTCCCTGGCTGCAGCACATTGCAGCTCCATAATGTGTGCTGCTGGTAATACATTGTACCCTTCCTTGAGTATCATTGTCTTTGCATAATCACAGGCATGTGACGAGGCCTCCATTTCTAGGAGCTCTCCAAAATATGCTGCACATTTTGCTTCCGCTTCTGCTGCTTCATTTTCTCTAGAGACAGGGTCTTCACCTCGTGTATGTGCTTGGCATTTCACTATTGCTAGCTGCTCAGGATAATGTATGGCATCCACTAGCCTGTCCAGTAATAGTGCCTGCTGCACTGGAGAGCTGTCAGCCCGTCTGAAACCCTGTTTCATACATTGTGACAGCCCAGAATGCACTGTGGTTTCACATAGCCTGAATCCGAGTAAATCGTCACCTCTTTTTGCCTTCTGTGCTCCAATGCCAATATTAAGGCAACTAGTTCTTCTGCCTTTGCTGACTAATGTGAGACAATTGTGTGCTGGCCACTACCTCACTGGTTCCGTCCTTCATTAGCCTCCCACTGCTGTTCCCTTATGTCTGACCCCATCTGTCTGATCAATGGTTGATGATCCATCAATGTAAAGCACGTCTCCACCTCAAATGGGTCCTTCTGTACCTTGCGAGTGTCACTAAATTATTGCAAATTTGCTGTGCAGTCATGTGCATATTCACCTTCTTGTAGCACGTCAGCAAGAAAGGTCACTGGGTTGACAAGTTTGCATCTCAGTACCTTGAGAGCTGGATTGGATAGTAACACTTCATACCGTGATGCTCTTTGTATTGTCATTGTGCTCTTTGGTCTTTCCAGTATTGCAAAGAGGGCATGCTCCACCTAAAGAGTGGTGCTGCGCCCCATGGTTATACTCGCTGATTTGTCCACTCCAAATGATGCTGCAGCCAAAGCTTGTTCGCACGGATAGTGTCCTCTCATTAAAGGGTCTAACTTTCCACTGTAGTATGCTAGTAGCTTGTGCCCCAGGCTTGTCGTCTGTGTCAGTATTGCTGTCATCACCACCCCATCGAAGTGAGAGAACAGGAAGAGTTCCTTCTTGTAGTCGGGGATCCCTAACACTGGAGCTGTGCATATCGCTTCCGTAAGCTCATTAATGCCTCAGTCATTTCTGTTGACTATCATATTGTCTTGTCCCCTTTTTGTGCTTCCTTCAGTGTACTCAGTAGAGGTCTGGTGTAAGTGCTGTAGTCGAAAACCCATGCTCTACAGTAATTGCATAATCCCAGGAATTGCTACATTTCCCTGACCGTTGTGGGTTTCTCTGTCCTGCTTATTGCCTTCGCCCTTTCCGGCGTCACCTGTCGGCCATTTTGGGAGATCATCTGCCCAATGTATAGCACTTTTGTCTGACAGTTCTGTAATTTGGATTTGTCCACCTTGTACCCTTTGTCTGCTAACATTGTCAGCATGTGTACAATCATATTTACATTGTTCTTCTGTTATGCTGAAAATCAAAATGTCATCTACGTACTGTATATCCGTGCTCTCCATCTGTACATTGCCTAGGTCCATCTGGAGGACTCTATTGAATATGGAGGGTGACTCACAGTGCTCTAGAGGAAGTCTTGTATGTTTCCACTTTTTATTTCTATATAGAAATTAAGTCAAATCTTGTAAGTCTGGGTGTAGTGGTATAGAGAAGAAAGCATTCTTCAAGTCTATGTCCGTAAAACAGGCAGTTTGCGCCAGAAATGCTGCACACAATTGTAGCTGGATTCGGAACCAAAGGATATTCTGCTTCTACAATATGGTTCAGAGGTCGCAGGTCCTGTATCAAATGCCATGACACTCCTGTCGCTTTCTTAACAGGGTACGCAGCCATGTTGAATCGTGATTCTGATGGTACTAGAATGCCTTGCTTCACTAGGGCTGCAATGGTTTCATAGATGCCCTTGTCTGCCTCTCTTGAAAGTGGATATTGTTTTACTCATTGTAAAATCGCTCCTGGCTTCAGCTTGAACTTCACAGCTTCCACCCCTTTGAAAAGCCCCACATCATAGGGACTGGTGGTCCATAGGATGCTGGGAACCTTGGCCAGGCTTCCTTGAGAAAAGTCGGTGGTGCCTTCAGTGCCATCACCATTCTCTGTGGTACCTCTCTGTAGTCTGACCTATTGGCCCTGAACAATTCTTCGTCTGTCACTGTAGTCAACCTCTATCCCTCAGCCATGGCAATCACTGCTCTTCATGGTCGGCCTGTGTCATCTGTCTCATGCACTGCTATCCACTCGTCTCTCACGATCACTGTCTCTAGCTCTAGTGGCACTACTGTCCATTCTGCTTCACCCAATGATATCTCTGGTCTGAACAAATACTCATTTGGAATACGCCACATCTTTCCTTGAATCCCTTTAAGACATGCTATTGCAATCTCATTCCCGCATTGGAACAGCACCTCGTCCACTGGTACCCCCTCTGTACTCTTCGTCCACAGTAGGTTGAATGATTTCCCGCACATTGTGAAAGTGTATCACTGGTGTGGAGCACACTATCCCCTTGTCTGTAAATGATATGGTCATGTTGAGTCTGCTCATAATGTCTCTCCCCAGAATGTTTACAGGCGTCTGTCGAGAGTAAAGCAGGGGTAAAGATAGATCATGTTCCCCTATAGAGAGTGCAATGTCGTCTGTAAAAGGAACCACTTCTTTAGCCACAGGGAATCCCTGAGTATTCATGGCATTGCCTGACAACCTGTATTTCCCCTCCCGTATGCAAGACTCAGTCGCCCCTGTGTCTAGAAGAAAGGAAAAGGTTTTGTCACCTTTTGTCACCCCTATGCATGGTTCCTATGCAGGGTTGCATGCAACTGACAGATAGAACACATCAAGTCCATCTGTGGGCTGTCCTATTGAGGATATAAGGACATCCCGTTCCCCAAAAATGGGTTGTTCCTACCATGGTGACCCCCCAGTTCCTAATGGGGCCGTGGCTATGGAGTCTGTGTGTGCCACTGTCCCGTCATTTGCTTGTGTTCCATTCTGTCTCTGCGGCACCTGCCTTGCCATGTATGTGTGCTGTGCGTTACCTTGAGTCTGGGGCATCTGTGGTGACTGCAAATACTGTGGTGTAGACGCCTGCATCTGTGGTGTCTGAGTCATGGGTTGGTGTGGCTCTGGGTATGCGTTTGGTGCCTGTCCGTGTTTGTCATGATCCCAGTCAGTGGGCATAGGCCTCATTCAGGCTTTCAGGCTTGGCAGAGAACATGAGATACAATAGCAGGTCCAAGGTGGGTGTTAGCCTGGCACACATGGCATTTATATCATTCTCAGCATACACTTACATAGACTTTTGAGATGTTTTACAGTAATTCCATACACTTAATATGGCCGCCGGAAGGTCCTTTTATGAATTGCAGCACGTTCTATTCATATTGCAGAGGGAGCTATTTAAGCACCGCCTCCGCTGGAACTCACGCTTCGCGTCTGCTTCGCTGACAGCAGGTAATGCTACCGGCGTTTCTCCTTACAGAATCTGTTAAAGGAGATAATAGAGACATTAGGTTTACAGCAAACTACAGAGTTTAATAAGTTAATAGAAAACACTTACCTTTCTAAGGTTATCTCTGAAGCAACTAGCTTCCGTCAGAAGTTTCACTCACAGCCACAGCACTTCACTTCAGTCAGCAGTCTTCGCTCATTGTTGCAGCATCTTCCGTCAGAAGTTTCACTCACCGCTGCAGCATCTTCAGTCAGTAGTCTTCGTTCACAGTCGCAGTAACTTCCGTCAGAAGGTTCACTCCCCGCTGCAGCATATTCAGTCAACAGTTTTTGTTTGTAGTCGCAGCAATTTCAGTCAGAAGTTTCTTCCGCAGCCACAGCATCTTCCAAAGTTATTTTTCCTCAGCGTTCTGAAAACCGGCAGACATGACAAGAGGTATTTAAAATAACAATAAACAAATTTAATAGTTAAAAAAAGAAGACGTTTAATAAGCATTTTACAAACCTGAAAGTACTTCAAGTTTTCACCTCACAGTTGTTTCCGCGTGCTTCCCTGAAGGCTGCAGTTGCTCCGTATAAGCAAACTTATGTTTTAAAACGTTTTCTCATCCTGAGTAACTCTGCAGCCCTCCGCAGCCATAATTCCTTTTCCTAAATTCAGAGAACTTGCAAAAGAAAGAAAAAAGAGCAAGTTATTAGAAAGAGAGATCTCTTCAATGTAGGAATTAATCCAAGCCCAAAAGATTACAGTATTTTCACCAGTTACTTACCCCAAGACTCATTCTTAAAAAAGTCAAGACATTTTGTGACAAGAGACTATAGAATACTTCAGCTACCCAAGTTACTATCGTTTCTTCATCTCAACGCGCCCCTGTAGAAAAGCAGGATGGAGAGATCCACAAAAAATAAACACAAGTGAGAAGGGAGGGATTAAAAGAGTACACTACTAATGCAGTAGTATCTTATTCAGTAGATGTTATAGTGTTCTATCATTGTTACTGTTGTTTAAACAGAAAGAGAATCCAAAAAGTATCAAGCACCAGGTCCACAGGCTGAGAAGGCATTAGGCTCCCGAGGAGTCCAGGTAAGCGTTACAGAACGCGAAGCCCTACTTAAAATACTCCACCTAAGCATAATGGAAGGCACAGAAGTAGACAATGTATCTCAGATTCTGGGAGATTTAAGGGCAGAAGTCCATGCAGCTAGGTCAGAAACCAATTCTCTCAGGAGAGAGTTGATGGTTAACAGATAATGCACTGATGAATTGGGACACCAATTATTACAATCCCAAGTAGGACAAGCACCACTTCCAGGTGGTGCTCCACAGGGTGACATTTCTGCTCCCAGTCCACCTCTACAGGTAGTTTTACCCGGGACCATTCCACTAGCAGCCCCAGAAAGGTTTACGAGGGATCCAAGGCATTTTCCAGTTTTTATGAACCAATGTAATTTACACTTTCTGTGTAGACGAGGGGTCGTTCCTTCAGATCAGGCTAAGGTGGCATTTGTGTTATCATATCTGGGTGGACATGCTGCTGACTGGTCCGTAACCTTGTCAATCGTGATGATCCATTATTGAGAAACTTCCCTGGTTTTAGGTGGGATTTGGAGAAACTCTTTGCCCATCATGCTTAGGGACAGGCCTTAGATAATGAGCTGCTCTCCTTACGCCAAGGTAACCAAAACCTATTAGCTTACATACTCAAAGACATATTGGCGCAAGTAGTGAACCCTCAAACAAGTTGTGCCAAATTCATTGATCTAACTATACAATTGGATCACCGACTGCAGGACCAGCGCTCTGACCGGGCCAGATCGGAGACTAGATCAATCTATGTTTGCTCAAAAGACAGCGGAACCCGTCAAGTGACTGAAAGTCATTCTGAACCAATGCAGATAGGAGGTGTTTCGGGTCCCATTTCTAAATAAGAAAGAAACAAAAGAAGACAACAGAATGTATGCCTCAATTGTGGGTCAGCCGGTCATCATTTGTGTAATTGTCCAGTAAAACCGCTGTGGAAACCAGTGGGAGCCGTACACAAAGCGGACAGGAATATAATAAAAGATGAACCGATGGAAAACTCCAACACCCGACAAGTGTAGAGGTCGACTTTTCAAGCCAGAAGAATGAAATTCAGATCTCTCATTTCGTTGTTCCTGCTATCTTAAGTAGTGACCTTCAACCTTCCAAGATATATGCTTTGGAAGCATATGTGGGCAGTGGTGCGATTGGGAACTACATGGATTATGAACTAGCAGACAAGATGGGTATTGCTATGCACCCAAAGGCTGTGGTGGAAAATGTCACTGCAGTGGATGGTACTCAACTGATATCCGGACCAGTGACGAAGTGTACTGAATTTTGCACCTGGCTTTGCCAGGAGGGACATCGGGAAAAGATCTCGTTTGACCTAATTAGTGCCCCACAATTTAAAGTAATCTTAGGAATTCCATGGCTAGGGAAACATAATCCACAGATTGAGTGGCGTGCCAGAACCTTTGTATTTGCTGAAGGATGCAAACACTTCTGCTATGTTCAAGGCGGAACCCCTGGAAAAGAAGTTCAAGCGATTTCAAGAGAAGAACCCACTTTAGGATTAATAGGAACTGTTCCACCAGAATATCAAGATTTTCAAGAAGTATTTGAAGAAGAACAGGCCAACGTGTTGCCTCCACATTGGCCATATGATTGTCAAATTGATTTAATCCCTGGCTCAAAAACGCCATGCAGTAGAATTTATGCCTTAACCGAACAAGAAAATATTAATTTGAAGACATATTTGGATAACTACCTCGCCAATGGTTTTATTCGGCCCTCTAAGTCCCCCATGGCCACTCCTCTGTTCTTCGTGCCCAAGAAGGAAGGGGACCTTCGTACTTGCATGGACTATCACTCCCTAAACCAGATCACAGTTAAGAACAAGTACCCCCTTCCACTCAACCCAGTCTTAATGGACCAAGTTAAGGATGCCAAAGTTTTTACCAAAGTAGATCTTCGAGGAGCTTACCACTTAGTGAGAATCAAAGAAGGGGATGAATGGAAAACTGCCTTCCGAACAAAATACAGCTTCTATGAGTACCAAGTAATGCCTTTCGGCTTATGCAACGCTCCAGCAGATTTTCAGAACTTCATGAATGATGTCTTGTGCGAATTGCTAGATGTCTGTGCCGTAGTGTACCTCAATGACATTCTAATTTATTTAAACTCAATCCGAGAGCACCTAACTCATGTAATGGCAGTACTGATGAAACTACTGCAACACAAGTTATTTGTCAAGCTGGAGAAATGCTCCTTTCATGCGACCTCAGTGGAATTTCGGGGATTCATCCTGTCACCAATGGGAATTCAAATGGATAATCGGAAAGTTGAAGTCGTTTTGAATTTGCTTTCCCCTACGTCAGTGAAAGGAGTCCAATGTTTTTTAGGATTCGCAAATTTCTATAGACGCTTTATTGCAGGATTTTCCCAACTAGTCCATCCAATAACTTCATTATTGTGAAAGCACAAGACATTCTCCTGGACCAAAGAAGCAGAAGAGGCTTTCCAAAATTTGAAAAAAACATTTACTACAGCCCCCGTTTTGAGACACCCACAACCTGAGCTACAGTTCATAGTAGAAACTGATGCGTCCAGTGCAGCAATGGGAGCTGTATTATCTCAGAAAGATACCGAAACGTGACAACTGCATCCAGTGGCCTTCTGGTCTAAAAAGTTTTAAACTACAGAATTAAATTACCGAATCACAGATAAGGAATTACTAGCAATAAAAAACACTATCAAGGAATGGAGACACCATTTATTGGGGGCCTGGCATACCGTCACAGTTTTCACTGACCACCGAAATCTGCAGTATTGCGCAATGCAAAGGCTCGATCATCCTGACAACTCTGCTGGGCATTGTTTTTGTGGAATACGACTTTGTTGTAACATACCGCCCAGGAGTAAAAAATGGTAAAGCGGATGCCTTGTCACGGATTGGAGAGAATGAAGAGATACAAGCTGCTTCAGATCCAGTAAATATAATTCCGGAAGAGAAGGTGCTGGGAGTCACTGGTTCTTCCGAAGAAGATCTAAAGTCACAGATTCAATTCAGCATGACCCCTTCAGAATTAGAGGCCTGGAAGTCAAAAGGACCCACGTTTTGCATTCAAGAAGGTTTACCTTATTTCCAGCGTCTTCTTTACCTGCCAAATCAGGAGCTACAGAGGAAGGTCATGGCAGATTACCATGGGGCCCCACTAGAAGGCCAACCTGGAATCGCAAAGACCACAGCCAAGATCAAAAGACATTTTTGGTGGCCAAAATGGTGCAAGGATATCATAGATTTCATCCAAACTTGTGGAATTTGTGCCCAAAACAATAGCTCAAAGCAGAGACCAGCAGGACTTCTTCAAACGTTACCTGTTCCACCAGCGCCTTGGCATACTATTTCTATGGATTGTATTACTGAGTTGCCCCCTTGTTCAGGTTATAACACAATCCTTGTAGTGGTGGGCTTGTTTTCCAAAATGGCCCATTTCATTGACCTCAAGGGGCTTCCTACATCATCAGTTTTAGCAAAGGTGTTCCTAGAACAAATTGTGTGTCTTCATGGATTTCCATCTGCGGTGATCTCTGATAGAGGGAGTCAGTTTGTCTCTCAATTCAGGAGGAAATTTTGTGAGTTGGCTAAAATTGACGTATGTTTATCTACTAGCCACCATCCACAAACTGACGGTCAAACTGAAAGAACCAATCAAACTCTAAAACAATACCTTTGATGTCTTCTCCACCAGATAGATAGTTCTTGGGTGGATGTCCTTTGGGTAGCAGAGTATGCTTATAATAACTCGGAACACACTTCCACAGATTACACCCCTTTTACCGTCCTCAACGGTTCACATCCTTGAACCTCTACCTTTGGTCCAACAGAATCCTTAGAAATGCCAGCAGTGCATAATCTTCATGAGAACATCGCCCAGGTACAAAAAGAGGTTCTGAGACATTTGACTACAGAAAAGGAAAGCTAAAAGAAATTTGCAGATAAACAGAAGAAAATCTCCAGAGTATAAAGTGAGAGACAAGGTATGGTTGTCTTCTAAACACATTGCACTTAAGGTCCCATGTAAATTCCAGCCTATATTTCTGGGTCTATTCTCTGTGGAAGCCATTGTTAACCCTGTAGTGGTAAGATTGAACCTACCCTCTCACATGCAAATTCATCCTGTATTACATATTTCCCTGTTAAAACCAATAAATCCGGGGACCAGACTACAACCATCCCCAAAACCCCTGATCATAGAAAGTGAACCAGAATTCTTAGTGAAAGAAATCTTAGATGCCAAAATTGTTAAAAGGAAATTAGTCTAACTTGTGGATTGGAAAGGGTTTGGCCCACATGACAGGACTTGGGAACCTAGTTCAAATATGCATGCTCCCAAATTGCTTCAGAAGTTTCATCAGAATCACCCCACTAAGCCAGGGCCAGAGGGTCCATCCTTGGGAGGGGTCTTGGGGGGAAAACTGTCATGATCCCAGTCAGTGGGCATAGCCCTCATTCAGGCTTTCAGGCTAGGCAGAGAACATTAGATACAACAGCAGGTCAAAGGTGGGTGTTAGCCTGGCACATATGGCATTTACATCATTCTCAGCATACACTCCCATAGACTTTTCAGATGTTTTACAGTAATTCCATACACTTAACATGGCTGCCGCAAGGTCCTTTTATAAGTTGCAGCACGTTCTATTCATATTGCAGAGGGAGCTATTTAAGCCCTGCCTCCACTGGAACGCGCGCTTCGCGGGTAACATTACCGGCGTTTCTCCTCACAGAACCTGTAAAAGGAGATAATAGAAACAATAGTTTTACAGCAAGCTACAAAGTTCAATAAGTCAATATAAAAGACTTACCTGTCTAAGGTTATCTCTGAAGTAACTAGCTTACGTCAGAAGTTTCACTCACAGCCGCAACATCTTCAGTCAGCAGTCTTTGCTTGTAGTCGCAGCATCTTCCATCAGAAGTTTCACTCACCGCTGCAGCATCTTCAGTCAGCAGTCTTTGCTCATAATCACAGTATCTTCCGTCAGAAGATTCACTCACCGCCACAGCATCTTCAGTCAACAGTTTTCATTTGTAGTCGCAGCAATTTCAGTCAGAAGTTTCTTCCGTAGCCACCGCATCGTCCGAAGTTATTTTTCCTCAGCTTTCCGAAAACCTGCAGACAAGACAAGAGGTATTTAAAATAACAATAAACACATTTAATAGTTAAAGAAAGAAGACGTTTAATAAGCATTTTACGTACCTGAAGGTTCTTCAGGTTTTCACCTCACAGTTGTTTCCACGCACTTCCCTGAAGGCTGCAGTTGCTCCATATAAGCGAACTTACGTTTTAAAACGTTTTCTCATCCTGAGTAACTCCGCAGCCCTCCACAGCCATAATTCCTTTTCCTAAATTCAGAGAACCTGCAAAAGAAAGTAAAAAGAGCAAGTTATTATAAAGAGAGATCTCTCCAACGTATGAATTAATCCAAGCCCAAAAGATTACAGTATTTTCACCAGTTACTTACCCCAAGACTCATTCTTAAAAAAGTCAAGACATTTTGTGACAAGAGACTATAGAATACTTCAGCTACCCAAGTTACTATTGTTTCTTCATCTCAACGTGCCCCTTTAGAAAAGCAGGGTGGAGGGCTCCATAAAAAATAAACACAGGTGAGAAGGGAGGGATTAAAAGAGTACACATTTAATGCAGTAGTATCTTAGTCAGTAGATGTTATAGTGTTTTATTATTGTTATTGTTGTTTAAACAGAAAGAGAATCCAAAAAGTATCAAGCGCCAGGTCCACAGGCTGAGAAGGCATTACGCTCCCGAGGAGTCCAGATAAGCGTTGCAGTGTTGCTGTGTTTGGTCCTGTGTATAGTACTCATCCAGTTCCCCCTGATATGCTGTTTGGTATTGCATTCCCCCATTCTGTTGCACCCCCCTGCTCCTTCCCACTCTTGAAATGTGCCCTATCTGCCCACACACACAGCACTGTGGTGGCTCCTTCCCCTGGCCCTGGAAACCCCCTGAAAAGTCCCCTGGGTTCTGCTGCACTTGCTGCCCATATCCTCGAGATCCTGTAAATCCCACTTGCTTGTGGTGTATCTGTGGCCCAAACACGCACCCCCTAGGTGGTCCCCCTCTTCCTCGAAACATTTACTGCATGTTCCCCCGTCCCATGCATCCTACCCCCGCGGGCTGCTGTGCATTCTGCGGCTATGATGTCCTTTGCCCTCCCGTGCTTGTTAGCACCACCCCTTCCATGGCATATTTAGATAACTTCCTCTACACTAACTTTGCTTCCTCTTGTTTTCTTTCCTCACACTTTTTCCCTCATGTTTTCTTGCAATAGCCTGCAGTGAGGTACTATCATGAGCTGTATCTCTGCCCATGATTTTGCCTCCATACCCACTAATTCCTTAAGCTGCTTCTGTACCGGCTCTGGTAGTCATTGGCACAATATATGGTAAAATAATCCTACTGTTTTGTCCTACGGTTCTCACATTTCAAGGCGCCAAGGCTCTCAAATTGTCTGAATGTAGTGTAAGGAGTCTTTGTTTTCCCCCATTTTGCAGGCCATAATCGCACAAATGTCTGATGTGTCTGGGTATTGGGTCCTGAGCGCTTGCCATACGGCTGCTCAGCAGTTTTCAAATGGCGAATCATGCACCGTGTCCTGGGTGGTTACTCCTGGGAAACCTGCCCTTCTCCAAACATTATCAGCGGCCTCCCCAAGGATTGCCAATAGTAGTCCTTTTACGTCCCCTGCTGCCAACCTCTGTCCCGCTGTCATTCTTTCTATTTCGTATATCCATTTCCCCACACCAGCGGTTAACAAAGGTAGCCTACACTTCAAGTTTTCCTTGTCTGTGTGTTTCCATGGTATATATTGAGGACGCCCCCTCCTTTTTCCAGCAGGGGCAACTACATAAACCCCTATCTCCCCATTTACTCCTCGGGTCAGTCTAATGTGCTTGTCAGCGTTTCTAATGTAAGTGTATGCTTTTACTGGATCCCCTTTCTGCCACTCTGATAGATCTCAAAGCCTTTGTACATATGGGACTAGGTCATCTAGGTTGCATAAGTCATATAGCAACCGCAGTGTTCGGTCATCCTTGACTCGTTTAGATCCCCCTGTACTTTTCCCCATTGTCTAGTGCTGGAGTTGCCCGCTTCCCTCATCCCCACTACCTTTTGCAGAGTCCATATTGCTCAAAAATCGTCCATGAAGCTCAGTCTCCTAGAAGTTGTGTCTTTATTGGGTTTCATGGTAAAGTCAATGTCACGCAAGTCGTGCCTGCTTCTTTCCTTGCAAGACCCCATCTCTGTCTTTTCTGGCACAGTGGTGGTCCTGCCCTGCATGGTCATGCTGTCCGTCTCCGCTTGCCTACCCCCTCCGCTTGTGTCATCGCCCATGCTCATTGCCCATTGTGCCCTTATGTCTCTGATCGCGTGCTCCTCCTCCTCCTTCCACTTGCGTTCTCTCATAAGCTGCTTTACCTGCCACTTCCTCTGGTCCCTAACTACTAACATTCGCTTTTCCTTCTCATCTGCTTCTCTTTATCTCTCTATTTCTTCTTGCTCCTTCTCCTCCTCTCCTTCTGCTCTTTCTCTTCCTCCTTTTTCCTTTCTCTGCTCTCCCTCTTGCATCTATCTTCTGCTTCCCTCTCCCTTCTGTCTACTTCCTCCATTATCTCTGCCCAGTCTGTCGCTTCACTACTCCTCTTAGGACCCTCCATTTCTTTGGACACCCCTCCTGTTGTCTTCCCATCTAGCTTTAAAAGAATCTGTCCCACTAGCCACTCATTCGTGGCTATGACTTCTGGCCCCTCCTTCAGGTTCCTCGGCACCTCACTGTTCGTTCCCTTTCCGCCGGTCGCTTGCTCGATCCCTTTCTGCCCCTCCTCCTTGGTATATGGCAGAGGTTGAAATATTGAATTTGAATACCCTTCTGCTGCTTTGAGCTCCAGTAGTGGGCATATCCCTTGTTCATCATCTGTGTCCCCTGCAGTTTTGCTTGCAGGAGAGGGTGGGGGAGCAGAGTGTGGTATGAGAAACCTGAAGATGTCTCACTTACTAGTCCCCGGGGATCTGTCATCCAGGTGGTCAGGAAATGGCCATCGCTATTGGAGCCAGTTCCTGGAGGTGGACAAGTGCGGGAGGATCACCTGGATGGGGGGGTCTTCGGGGAGTGGAAGTGGGACACCGAAGGGTGAGATGCAGTATTCCCTTCCTTATAACACCTTTTCCCCATCCTACCCCGTAGGATATTTAGAAACTATACCCCCTCTTTTCCGACACAAAAACTTTCTCACACCATGAAAGACAACTGACTAACACCAGAGCCATTTACCTGACATGTCCCAACACAAGGGTCAGGCAGAGTCAGGCAATTGCCGATAACTACACACACCTGACTGTCCTTTCCCTTCCCCAAAGGGATAAAAGGCAGAGCAGGAGAGCACACTTTGTGTCATAGCCACTTGCCCAGGATCACAGGAGCTGTACCATCAGGTTGTGGGAGCAAGGGGCAGCATGTTTCACGCACGTCCCTTTGGGACGTTTATACACAGGGGGCCCGGTTGGACTCATCTCATGGAGAAACATAAGCAAGACTCTTTATTATGGGCAGGAGTGCATTTCAGGAACTTTCCACGTGAGTGCAGTCAGTCCGGGTGTGGCTTTCCATCTTGAGCTGCACGTGCAACTTTCCATCTATAAGCTGCACATGCAACTTCAAGGAGTGGCAGGGTGTGGCAAGCAGAACAGAACTAGTGGGCGTGGCCTTAAGAGCTCAGCTATAAAAGCCAACCCAACCCCAAGGCGCATGCTTCATGTTAATCTGCATTCGCATGCAGCCTAACGCTCACCGCCGCCTGGGATAAAGCAGCACTTACCTTTGGGAATCCAGTCTCCTCCCCATACGCTTACCTCCTGGAGTCAGCATTCACCTGCATTCTTCACCACTGAGCCTGGTGTCCATTCTTCATCCTCTGGAACGCAGGACTTCAGCTCTGGGTACCGCAGCACGACATCTTCATCCTCCGGCATGCAGGACTTCAGCTCTGGGCACCGCAGCACGACATCTTCTTCATCCACGAAGGTGGACCCTGTAAAAGGACAAAAGGCAAGATTAGACATTACGAACTTTCCGTTTGAGGTCGCGCTTGCAAAATTCTTCACGCTTATCCTTAACAGCTCACTTACCTGCTGCCGGACCGCCGCGGGATCCTCCGCTCCTCATCTGGAGCCACCCCGCACTCTGTAGCTCAGCTGGGCCGCAATCACACCTATTTGGGAGAAAGACAGACATTATTACAGAGCTGACAACAGGCTGTGAGAAAGACAATACAAATACTTCAAGATGAAGAGAAAACTGAAATACACTTAACAGAAGGGCGTGGAATAGTCGCAGCTGGACTGGACACCAAGTATGAAGGACCAGTGAAGGAACTCGGTCATCATTCTAAAAGCGCCCCTGCCAGAAGTAGCAGGACGGAGAGCTCACCATTAATAATCTACAGGTGAGCCTTAATGGGTCGATGCATGCACAAGGAAACCACGCTATGGGAAGAAGGGTTTGAGAGGGAATTCACTCACAGGCCAGCAAACTTACGTCCTCTCATATCTACGCAGGAGCAGTGTTCCAATTAATCGCAGCAGCCCACAGCCTATTTGCAGCAGGAGAAAGCAGACAGGGGGGGATCTACTTCCTGGGAGGGCTGCAACCGTGCCCCAACATCCCCAAAGAGGCCAGGTGAGCTTCTTTCTTTTCTTGTGAACATTATCCCACACTATTTTGTAGCATAGCGATAAGGATTGGCAATAGGTTTTTTAGTATAGGCCCTTTTTATTTTTTATTATTTTTTGATGGTCATGGCTTGCTCCCATCTTAGAATTAGGTTTAGATTAGGCATTTATCTCACCCTTTGACGCAGTTTAATAAACACTCTTGGAATGTGATCACTTGTGTCTGTCTTACTTTGATACCACGCCTTCCTTACATATGGTGTCAGATCAATTGTGTCTCTCTTACTTTGATACCATGCCTTCCTTACATATGGTGTCAGGAGTGGGATGCCACTCAATTGAAACTAATTGGGGAACCCTACAATTTCAAAAATGTAGTCATAGAACTTCTAGCCCCTCTGTTGCCATGAAAGAATCAATAGGTTTTGATATCTGTAGCAGTAAGGAAGCTGTTATCCCCCCTGGGAAAAGAGGAATGATCCCTACAGATCTGGTTTTGATATCCCCTGCGGGGTGTTACATAAGGTTGGCCCCAAAATCTCGCCTAGCATGGAAGAGCCGTGTAGACGTTTTAGCAGGCATCATCGATCCCGACTTCCGGGGAAACGTAAAGGTTCTCTCACAGAATCATGGTGAAATCCCATTTGAAGTACGTCGTGGGGACCAAATTGTTCAAGGAATTTTGGAAAGGGCTCTATTTCCTCACTTTCAAGAAAATGAACCAGACACCACAGAAAGAGGTACATTAGGCTTTGGGGAAGGTGATAAAACTTTTAATATCGAAGAAAGGAAGGGAGAAGAGCCTACCATCTATCCCGACCTAACCTTTGCGTAGCGAAAAGATACAGCTCTCGCTGAAGCTTTTCTACAAGCTATTCCGGAAGGAGAAGGTAGAGAGAACGGGAGCCCCTTTTTCTTCTTAAAGCAGGGGTTGTTATATAGAAGAGAAGCATCTACAAAAGGCTTGGCAAAGATGCAATTAGTAAGACCCACTGAAATGTGGTACTGGAAATTGTGCATGCCCATTTTACTGGGGGACACTTTGGACAATCCAAAACCCAGGCACATATCAGTTGCAAGTTTTACTGGCCAGGTATCCACACTGATATAAATACCTTTATTCAAACGTGTGAAATATGTCAGAAAACCAGCACGCACATCCTATTACCTGCCCATCTGAATCCTTTACCAATCATAGAAGTCCCTTTTTCAAGAATCCGGATGGACTTCATTGGGCCTCTAAAAACATCCAGATTAGGCAACAAATATGTACTCATGATTGGTGATTATGCAACTAGATACCCCAAAGCATTCCCAATGCGAACAAATACCACCCAGCAAATCCTTAAACAACTCCTACTGTATTTTTCCAGGGTCGGCTTTCCCAAGGAAATACTAACCGATCAAGTTTCAAATTTTATGAGCAAGCTTACTGAAGAAGTCAAACAGCTACTGCATATTACCACCTTTCAAACTTCTGTGTATCATTCCCAAACCAAAGGCTTGGTAGAAAGATTCAATAAAACTCTGAAATGTATCCTGCGAAAATTGGTATATAAGGAATGGGATCGAATGATTCCTTGGGCACTATTTGCAGTAAGGAAAACTCCTCTGGCCTCTACAACATTTTCTCCCTTTGAACTGCTTTATGGTAGAGAGCCTAGAGATGTCCTGGACATCATCTGGAAAACCTCGGAAGAACAAGAAGAGGTACCCATTCCCATCTCGCAAACCAGTACTAGAACGCAAGAGCATATGAGACTTGTTTGAGATATAGTCTGCACTCATATGGATAAAGCCCAGAGCCAATGAAAATCCACTTAAAAAAGAAAGGTGAGCTTAAGATCGTGCTCCATAGGACAGAAAGTACGGGTCCTCTTACCCATCTCAAAGAACAACTTGTCTGTAAGTGGCATGGGCCCTATGAAATACTGGAATGAGCAGGAACCTGTATTTATAAAGTAGCCCAACCGGACAGGAAACAGAAGGCCCATTTATATCACGTAAATCTCTTAAAAGGGTGGAGAGAGAACCCGTCAGCCACCCATACCAAAGTACTATCAACAACAAGAAGATCTAAAACATGTAGTTACATAATTTCCTGATGTATTTTCAGAAAGACCAGGCAGAGTAAAAGGCACAGACCACTATATTAGAACACCTAAGAATTAAGTAGTTCAATTAAAACTGTATACACTCCCGGAAGCTCGTAAACAAACATTGTTTGAGGAAATTTAAAATTATGAAAGGAAATATTATCAATACTTCTTCAAGCCGATGGTCCTCTTGTTGCGGTTTATTACGCAGTCACACTCAACTCAGGGAGTTCCTTTCCCCCCAATGAATGAGGCGCACAATAAATCACTATGGACCTCATTAGGACCCTGGCGGTAAGGGGTTAATGGCGCCGGTAAAGGTGCCAGCACCGTTAACCCCTTACCGCCCTATTACGAGGTCTCCTCGTGGGACCCGCTCTGGACACCTGGTTTTACGCGAACAGGCCAGCATGCTAACAATGGGCCTGTCATTAACGGGCCCTTTGTTAGTATGCTCCCCATTCCAATTGAGCCCTATGGGGGCTTGAATGGGAATGGGGATGTACCAGGTCGGGGTTCCCCGGATGGGGAAATACCGGGCCCTCCAAGGTCGGAATGGCCTGGTATTTCCCCATTCAGGGAACCCGGTCCCGGACCGAGTTTGGAGGCAGCCATGCCCTTAATTTTTAAGGGCATGGCTGCCTCCAAACTCGTAATGAGGCCCTATGACTTTGATTCAGGTTCCGTTTGGTAAGGCCTCCAACCTGTCTCTCACCCAACCTCAACAAATAACCGGTGCCACAATGGACTAGGAACCAGGCCAGTGTGTAGTAAGACTATACATTTATTCATTTATTTATACCAAATTTGGCAAAGAGACTAACATCAGCCACCAGTGCTGTGGCAACACAAGAACAAAAATGACTTCTGTATAGGCACCATCAATACATAAAATAACAATTCAAGACACACAGTGATTGCTGATTTGGTTATAATACTTTTCTCCCAGCAACCCTCAAAGGTAGGCCATACTTGTACCCCTTAAATAGATTGGGGTACCCCCTGATCAGGTTCCCCTCTAGGGAATTAAGGCCATGAGTCTATCTTGCAAGGATAATAAACTTTAATCTGTACAAAGATGAGGATTGGGAGGAATGGCAGAGGACTCTGCCCTTCCGACCAGCAGTCTGTCTTCCTTGGCTGGCTCCTCCAGACTAATGGCAAGCAGGCGCCTTTATATACTCTTCAACTTGGTCACTGGATACCGGCAGAGCTCATCCAAAACTGTTCTTCTTGCCATACAAAGGATGCTGTAGTTTCCAGTGTTGCATGGCCAGGTTTACATCTAGACCAACCTGCTTAACATACTGCTGCCTCTGCAGGAATACATTGTAGCTCTTACTTAGCATCATTTGCTATGTTATAAACATTCATACATAAACACACCTTCCCACCATTCTCTCAACACTTCACTCAATATAATTATATTAGATCTGGTCCAGTAATTTCTACAAAAAGCCCTGTTTTCCCATAGTACTCTGTCGTGCATTGAATCTTTTTTAGTCTCCACTGGCTTGTGATGGACAGGGAACAGCTGCTGAGCTACCACGTACTCTCTGCAAGCCTTAGCCTCAGTGACGCAACACCGCATGAGTTCTGTGATCCATTTTTTGCGCAGGCCACATTCCTTTTTGGCAGAGAGCCTGCTTTGAGATTTTAAAACTACACAGAATACCATTTACCCATATTTTCAACTAATGGTTATTTGCACCTTATATTTAACACTAGCTTCATTTAGTGTCTGGCCACGCCCGTATGTGATTATTTTTTCATGAAAAAAGCTTTCTTAGTGCTATAGTGCCTTGCGAAGTCTTGCCTAATTGTAAAGTGCTTGGGGGTGCAGGAAGGTGCTAGCTCCTCCCCAACAACCCCCACCCTCCAAACATCAATTACACTTGGGCGCTCTGAATTGAAGGCCAGTGGCAGAGAGTGGGAACACAATGGGAAAATCGTTTTGGGATTCTGATGAAATGCACGCTGTGGAAAGAAGGATTCAAGTGGGAAAAATCGTCTTTCTACTTCTGACCACAGATGCAATATGAGGGGGAAAAAAAGAGAACATTTGTTTTGCCACAATTAAAAAGAACAGGGGATCAATGGGGAATCGCGTTTTGCACCCTGCACACTCACGTGGAAACAGGGTTTTGGGATTCATTCTTTTGACAAATCTTTATGTCTATACCGGCTCAAAACACACTGGGAAGAGCTTGTTTGTTTTGAATGCCAACAAAACACATCCTGTGATTTCCATAGGGGAATTCATTGATTTACTTTAATTAAATATGCTAAGGATCTACACAAACAAACAGGATATTTTGCTGTGGGGAAATAACTAAAACAGTGCTTGAAAATGCAGGACCTACACAATCTATGGCTTTGGGGATAGTTTTACTTCCAGGAGAGGCCTTGTAAAGGACATCAGGGAACAGCAGGGCACCTCTGGGACAGCAAGGGTGTCAGTCAAGGATAGTCTCCTCTGAATCCTGCAAGGGGTGCCAGTCAGCTTCTATGTCTCCTGGTTCCTGTCTCCAATGTGAGATTTGAGCCTCTCTGCTTGGATGTTTCTCGCAAGAGTTCAGTAGCAGGTTGCCTCCCGAAATAAGTGAAAAAGCTCTGTTCTAATGCCAACTGGTCTACTTATAGGGCAAATGACATCACCAAACTTGTCATGTTTCCAGCAAAAGGGATTGGTTGGTTTTCTCTTCCCACCTGTGGGTTAATAGGACAAGGAGATGAGGGGTGTGAGCTAGGCCAGCTGTGGGAGGAGAAAGCTTTGTCATCCCAAACTAACACGTGGGCTTGGCATGGACAAAACTCTATTAACATGGCAAGTATCCTACTTTTTCAAATATTCACATGTATGAATATATTTTTAAGAACTACATTTTAATGCAAATCAGATGATGCTAGTCTGAAGTCAGCACAATCTTCCTATGCAGAGATACGTTTTTTTCTTTATTTTACTCAGGAGCCATATCAGTGAAAAATATGCCACTTCATAGTTCCCTTGTTAATTATTTCCTTCACTCTCACACCAACTTTCAGATCTCTCGGAATCCAGGGAAGGCCCAAATCAAATTTATATTAATAACTTTAGTTAGTGTCACATAAAAACCGTTTTAGCATGGGTCAAAGGGGGTTACTGTCACCTTTAATAAAAGCCTGGAATGGCCCCTGTGACATATACTCTACCCCTTTTATGCAACAATATGTACATTTCTAACTAAACTGCAATTTATTTTATTTATTCACTTTCAGTTTCATTTCCCCTTGAGCATGGGATCAGCCAAGAGGCTGGCTCATGTTTATGTTTGCCCCTCCCTTCATGGCCTAGAATGGCCCTGGCTGCAACAGTAATGGAAATGTTATGGGGTTTGTGACCTCAATGTCACTTTTGCTGAAAGAACAGGCATGCCCTTATCTGTCTCCACCGTGGTTTAAATCTAAGCAGTGTATTTATTTCTATATTTTTAAGTAATGGCCCTGATTGCTGGTTGACAACCAGACCTCTCTCTCCAGGACAGCAGAGGAAAGGTCTTGGAGGTTAGGTTTCATCTTTAGGAGAAATGATCGGCTGCATGTAAACATTCTGCAAGCAATGGCTTTTAAACTCACACACAATGTCTTTTACATTACATTTTATAAGGCACCTGGGCCTTATATCCAGGTGTAATGTACTTCTTTAATCTCACAGTTGCAAAATACATGAATATTACTTGTGGATTGTCCATGTGTATAGGGAAGTTATATGAGAAAACCATGTTCAAGCTCTGAAAGTCTAGTGAGCACTTCTCTTAGAAACTGTCATTTGGATGTGGAAAAACAAAAAGGAAATTCTTGTATTTCTTGTAAATACAAGAAGCTTGGTTTCAATTACAATTTCGGGATCACAGTCTTATGTTGCATTAAGATATTGTACACGCTGCCGTCTGTCTCTTTAAGTAAAAGCGTAGCTCTCCATGAATTTAGTAAAACAGCATTGTCAGCCACATGCCTTTCTTTTCCTTACTGAAATGCATTGCGCATATCTTTGCACTTTTGATATTCAATCCCACTTTCTTTCCTTTGAGATTTAGGCCTGTTTTTGGTTCCATAGGCCTCATGTCTGCCATCACCATTTATGTGCTGGCCTTATTCTTCAATGGGCATTTACAAATCACTCTGGCCTCTTTATTTCTGGCATTCAGGGGCTATATTTCACCAAATAGGTCCCCCCTCCTGGATATTTGATTCCAGTGAGACAGAAAAAAGAGCAAGGAGAGAGTGGGGTTTCCGTTTTCCTTGTGGCCTGGGTTCATTCCAGGAATCTCTGTTGGAGCACGTCTGCTCTTTTCCCCGTCCTGAGGGAGGGCGCTCTGGTCTGCACTCCACTCTTTTCGGATATTGGGTTTTTGGTCCGGGACCCGTCCCTTTCCTACCGTACTAATTTCCCTGGTATTATTAATGGACGAATTGACAACAAAACAACAAGATACACATTACTTTTCACTTGGCATCTATTCAGAAAATGGCAATTACTCTTGGTGCATTCCTGATAAGTATAAGTTGTTCTACTCCCTGTAAATGTGTGATTTTCTCCATCCGGGTTCCCATTCTTTACTTTTATTCTTCAGATGTTTCCTTGTCTACCCTCACTGGGTTCTTGAATCAGTCACAAGTTCTGTTTGAGATGACAGCTTTTCAACTGATTCATATGAACCCATTTCTCTTCCGTCTGTTCTCCTTTTTGGGATGCAGATCTTAAAAGCGACAGGGGAGATTTTATCAACAATTTTGAAAGCAGTGCGGCAAGAGGTCTGGTTCCTTTGGAAATTTTACACGTAGACTGGGTCTCCTACTTCGTACTCTTTCTTGGTGGTCTTTAAGTCGTAGTGAGTGTTCATCCCCTCTGCTGACTATTCTAAGTTTCACTGAGAATAAGCAAAAGCGTGCTGCAGGTGTTTTCGTACATTTTCAATGTACTCATGAGTTGTGGACGCATTGATCAGGGTCTGCTCTTGAGTTCTGTAGAGCAGATGCTGAGGTAACACCATTTTTCGACCAGTCATGAGCTTGAATGGGGACATTGTTGTTGCAGAAGATGGTGTAGGCCTGATGGCCATTAGGACAAGCGGTAATCGAATGTCCAAACTAGGTCCAGAGTCCACCACAAACTTCTTCAAGATGCCCACAGTTGTTTTATTGTACCTATCAAATCCCCTGCTCGAGGCTGGGTGGTAGGCAATATGGAGTTTTCTCTTTACCCCTAGTATCGGCCACATCTTTGTCATCACCTCACTGTTAAAATGACTTCCTCGGTCCAACTCAATCCTTTGGGGAAGGCCGAAATGAGAGAGCATGTGATTGATCATTAGGGCGGCAGCTGTCTCTGCCCTGCAATTTGGGGGCGGAAGACATTCCACCCACTTGGTAAACAAGCATGTCACGGTCAACCTATACTTGTTTCCTCTACAGGAGCAAATCACTGGCCCGATTAAATCGACTTGCAAATCTGACCAAGGCAGTGTCATTCCCCTTTTCTGTAGGGGATCTCTGTGTGTGAGGGAATTTGGCTGAAACTGAGCACACACAAGGCACCCCTTTAAGTATAGGTCGAGGTCCTGACCTATGTGTGGCCAGTATGCGACCTCTTACAAGATTTCTAAGGTTGTATGAAACCCCATATGACCAGCAGACTTAACATCAGGCTTCAGAATGAGGTAGGTACCTCCCACTGGTCACATCCAGATAGGTATCTCTGTACCAACAAACTGTCTTGGATTCAGAACATTTTGGAAAACTTCATCAATACCCGGAGATCCTCTTTCCAGATATATACAGATTCTGTCAGAGGAAAATTCACAGGCTCTTCAATATGTTCACTTTTCCCAATAATCGGGTCCTCTTTTTGTGCCGTAATCAAATCAGCATCTGGGATTTCTTTACTCCACTAGACAGTTGAGAGTTCATTTTTGCCATGGCTTTGGGACCTGGTGACAGCAGCGACCTGGATTTCCCCCAACAGGGATTCGGTTTCTATGAGATCCCTGCGGATGGCTCCAGTTTGGCCAACTGGTCAGCCAAGTCATTTCCAGTTTTGTCTGGTCCCTCTATTTTGGAGTGACCTCTGATCTTTTTCCAATAGATGGTCATTTCATTAGAGGTGACCAGATCATCAATTGCTTGGATTCATTTCCCAAGCTTGAGCGGTTTATTTGCACACAGCATGCCTTGATTTTTCCAATTAATCAGGTGCTGCACGAACCCATTCCTGACATAATCTGAATCAGTGATTATGACCAGTTCTTTGAGTTGGTGTTGCAAGGCAGTGAGGGTGGCTTGATGTACCGCCATCAACTCTGCCACCTGACTACTTCGGGACCTATTTTGTACCCATCAGAGGGCTCTGGAGCATCATTCACCCAGGCATTCTCAATGCGAGCCACACGTTCTTTTTCCCCGTGATTATCAACATGGAAGGGGCACCCATCCACATAAACTGTGGGTATCCCCTTACACGTGTCTACCTCATAGACTTTGTGCAGGGAAGTAAGCTATGCCTATATATGGTCTTTGGTCTTTAGACTTTAGACTTTCATCCTCGAGACATTTTTCTTGAGCACAATCATGCAAGTCAGCCAAACCTTTGCCCATATCTGACCTCCACAGGAAAGCCTTGCACGGACAGAATCCAGGAAGTAATTCTGGAATTACTCATGTTCACTGTTCGGATTCAGTCACTTTGGAGATATTACAAGCACTGGTGAGGAGTCTCGACAATGGTGTGCTCCCCCTGGATGAACGGGCGGTAATTCTTCAACAACCACACCATTGCCAGGAGTGTCTTTTCTCAATCATTGAATCTTTCCTCCACAGAGGACAAAATCTTGCTCGCGTACGAGATAACTTTGTTGACCTTGTCCTGCTTTTGGTATAATACCGCTGTTAAGCAATTATTTGAAAACTCTGTCTCCAAGAAGAACTCTTTGTTCTTTATCGGGTAAGCCAAACAAGGTGCTTGGGAAAGGCTTCTCTTTAATTGTTTTATTGCCTCAGATTATCAACTCCCACTTGACCCCGGCCTTTACTAAATGGACCAAGGGTCGTGTGACCTCTGCGTAGTCCTCAATGAACGTCCTACTATAATTAGTGAGTCCAAGAAGGCTTCTTAGTTCATGCAGAATAGTAGGGTCTTTCAATTTAGAAAATGCTTCCACCTTTTTCACCTGGGGACTGAGACCCGCAGGGGTGATTTCTTGCCCTAAGAAGTTCACGCGGGTCTTACACCACTGTGCCTTCTGAGAGGACAGTTTCACTCCGGCTTTCTGCAACTGGGTCAGAACATAGCGTATTTCAGCTATATGTTCCTCCACAGTTGAGCTCTTGATTAAGACATCATCTACATAGGCTAGGTTTCCCCTTTTGCCCAAGTCGGGCATCACCTTATGTAGGAAGATATTAAATTCATTGCCAGAGTTTATGTATCCAAAGGGGGTTCGGCACCATGTGTACTGCTGCCCCCTCAAGGTAAAGGCAAGCTTGTACTGGTCTTCCCTACTCACGGGTACAGTCCAGTAACCGTTGGTCAGGTCAATGGCAGTATACACCTTTGACCCTTGGATCTGGGCCAGTACCTGATCAATGAAGGGAAAGGGCCATCTTGACATGTGGACCCGTTTATTTAACTCCCTAAGGTCTGCGCAAAGTCTCCATTGGCCATTGCGTTTGTGTATCCCCAGTACCGGGTTATTAAAGGTACTGTGGACTGGACAAATGATCCCATGGGATTCTACGTTTTTAAAAATCTCTATGAGTGACTCCATAGATGCGAGAGGCAACCGGTATTGCTTCACAAACACTGGAGCCATCTCATGGTCCCTAGGTATGGAGATTGAATGTATCTCTGTGCGTCCATAGTCATACGAATCCACAGCAAAGATATCCTGAAAATACAAACAAACCTGTGCCAGCTTTTGCTTTTGCGCCTCGGTCTCACAGGCATCAGTGAGATTGATTTGTTCTTCAACCATCTTAATAAAGCCTGGAAAGAGCTCAAGTTTGGCAATTTCGGCGGTATCCTCCAGTTGGGTGGAGAGATCTCTTGTTATGGTGTTGGCCTGGGCATGAGGTTTCAAGGATGGGAGGTAGTCACTGTTGACTTGAAATACCACCTCATCCTTCGTGATGTGATCGGTCACTTCTTCCCCACCCCAAAGGCAGGAAGAGTACACCAAGAAATTCCCCCCTTGCCGGGGGAAAATCTTTTCCAGAGGGATATCGTTGTCAAAATTGTGACAGTCATTGGGAATTAGTCCAATGATCTTGTTACCTAAGTCAATAGAATAATGTTGGGCATCAACCGCCATTCCAATAAAGGTTTCTACGCCCAAAGTGATATTTCCAGGGTCGCTGTTATCCACAAATATTCAAATGGTGTCATGTTCTAGGTCAATTTGGGGTGTCGGATATAAATACAAACCTTGCTGTTGGAGGTGATAATTCAAATTTATATAAGCGTTCTTGTTTTTGAGGTTCTGCCCTCACTTAACTGTTAGGGGAATTGTAAATTGTCATACCTGTCCTGGGATGGTGACCTCTTCTCCCATTTGAACTTCAACCACACACGGCAGCGATTGAGCTGACCAAAATGCTTTCCCAGTGTTTTCAAAGCCCATGGGGTTACCCCCAGTGGGGACCAGGCTTAGTAATTAATTAGGTCCAAATTAGTTGCAAATCGATTGAGAATGTCACTGCATAAGTAAAAGGTAGAGGGGACATCTCTCACAACCAAACAATTATGTTGTATGCTTTTGTCGCCAATGGACATTTTTAGCATGCACCTGCTAGGCAGGAGATGTTTGGAATTTGGAGTTTCCAAGCCCGTTTCCCACTTACCAATCAACATAAATGTGGGAATGGTCCGATCCTTTGGGAGTTTCCTGAATAATGGTTGCTGATAAAGCTTCTTCCGTCATTCAGGCATACTCTGGCGAGAACAGGCACCCTCCTCATTTACCTGAATGGGGAAAAACAGCTGTTTACCCTTTATCTGGATTTCGGTCAAACTTTGAGCTGGTTTTTCATCATCTTTTATCATGGGATTTGGGTTTTCTTCTGATTGTGGATTGGTATACATTTTCAGAGTTTTCCTTCCAGTGTGGAATGCCACTTAAAACTGGGAGGAAGGTTAATTTTCACCAGTTTGCTCTCCTGGCGAGATGACAGTGATGTCTGGGACTTGATTGTTCTTAAAGTTGAATTATATTTGGTTGGACCATTGTTCTGCTGAGCCCTCAACATGCGACCTAGGTCGTGTGTCAAATGTTGGACCTGGTGCCCCAGTTGAGAAATTGTTTCTCGTTGGTAGGGGGGTCTGGATTCATACCTTTGCTGCTCCTGGAAAGGGTAGCTGTCCCTTCTCCCAGAGTAGCTCGAGTATTGAGAGTTTCCCTGATAACTGTCATGATTCCTGCCCCTCATGTCCCCAGCCCTCCAAGATGTCAGGCTGAAGCCAGGCCACGATCACCTACATGGCCCTCAAGGGCCTCTCCATCCCTCCAAAGACCCACTTGGATTCAGACTTGGCGCTTGTGGCACCAGACACACTCACTCCCATAGGATAACATTGGGGATTGGACTTGTAGTACATTGATGGGGACAAGATGGATGCCCCCACATATTTTGTTTCCCAGAACTGCATGTGCGGTCTAGTATTTTGGGTGTAGTTCAGCCCAGAGACACCTGGGATATCCAGAGACTATTTAAGCCACACCCAGGCTGAGAAACAAGCTTTGCATTTTCTGCACCTGCTTCGTGACACTCACTGTGTTCAGATCGGTCTCCAGTAGGTCTGCATCTTTCTTTTGCGCTCAGCTCCTGCAAGAACAAGAACACCATTAGGAACAGCCTTACCTTGCGGCGCTTCTGCCCATCATTCATCGCTCCTTCTGTTCTGCGGGCATCTTCGGCGGTGTCATTCCCATCCCGGCACGCCGCTTCCTAAGGAAAAGGGAAAAGAACAGAAAAAAGGCATTAGTAGGCATTCTGCAAATCTTCGCTTATTTTTAAATACTGTATGAGCTTCAAACGCTTACCTGTATCCCAGCCGCTCTGGGGGAACTCTGTCTCTGGAACTTCTCATCCATCTGCAAGAGGGAAAATACACTCCAGGTTAGCGTGGAAACATCTAGAGGCGCCGCATACCGTGCTTACTCACCGCATTTGTTCTTCATAACCGGCATCCACGCTGAAAACGGTGCGGCACCTAAAAGACACCGAAAAAGAACTCAGCAGCACGCCGCCATCCCCGGACGCCGGCCATCATCTAAGGAAGGAAAGGAACGAAGTTAGAGAACTGTTCAAAAGACTCATTATACTTACCTGTCAGACTCTTGCCAGTGAAGTAACTAGGCAGCAACGAGCCTGCATCAATCAACATGGAAATTGGGGTTTGAAGGGTATCTGGGAAAGAAACTTAGGTTGGGGGGTGTAGTATTTCTTTCCTCCTGAGGAAAGTTCTGAGGGAAGTTTTGAGGGAGGTTTTCTGGGGCAGTACTTACCTGATTGGGCCCCCCTTGTGTCAGTGGAGTCCATACATACCCCAAGATGGGTCTGTTACTCTTGTATCTAGGGCTGATATAAGTGGCAGGGTCAGATGGAGCATTGGTCGATACCCTGCCTGGCTACCACTCGATTAGGGTTGAATCAGAGGGTCTCCTAAACCTCTCATTCTGCTTATTAGTGTTGGCGGGAGGAGTATTTTTATGCCCCCCCATTTCCAAGTCCAATATGAGGGTATTTTTCACCTTTGCCACCTTTGCGGCAGCGAGCGTGGTTGATGGTTTGGGTTTTTAGGATTATTTTTGTTTTCAGAGGGCTTTTGTACTTCATAAATCCAGGTGGACTGTTCTATCACCCAATCCAGGGTCATACGCTCATGGAAGTCCCTTACCAGTTGGGTCATAATGTATTTCAGGAGCGCATGGAAGTAAGTGTTAATGAACTCCCAGTTATTGGTGTTCACCCACATAGAGGTCTGGGCAAATGCCCGCTTCAGCTCTTGCACAAACTCTTTAGGTGCTTGGTCTGCTCCACACTGCAGGTTGTAGGTCGCCTTGCGGGCCTACTGAGGGTTCCTGTGAACGGAGAAATGCTTTAAGATAGCCGCCTTATAGGTGGACCATATTTGGTGAATTTGATCCTCCAGCCCTGAAAAGAAGCTGGAGTATTCCGGGGAGAATGTCCATTTGACATACTCCATGGTATTTTTATAATTCTTGATACCAAATGACATCATCATTTGGTCATAGAGTTCTAGATGCTCCCATACTGAGTATTTGGCATTCTTGTGGTAGGGAGTTATAAAGCTCTTTATGGCCTTAATTTGCCAAATTGGGTCTTTCACAAGACTTCTCTCTTGTTTGGCAGACTTTCCTTTCTGCTGCACTTGAGTCCACTCGCCCTCTGACTCAGAGCTGCTATTAATGGTGGTCTACTGCGTGTCCTCTAGGTGCTCCCTACCTCTCTGAGACTGGGAATCCCTCCCAGGATGATGGGGTCTTGTCTCTTCTCCCCTGTGGTACTGTGGGCTCTCAGGGACACTTCCCTTGGACTCCCCTTTTCGCACAGTGGAGTACTCATCTTCCTCGTCCTTTCTTCCGGGTAAGGTGGAGAGCTCCCCCTACCTCCCTGAATGTATGAAGGTTTTTAAAATACTCTTTTGAGGCCTGGACTCTGGTTCCTTTCCGTCTGCGAACCAGGTGGTCCCTTTGTAACTTTAGTTTCTGCCAGTCAAACTCCCTGATCTTCTCATCATAGGAGCCCTCTTGGTCAGAAGTACATGCTAGGGTATTTTTAAATCTGGGTATAGATTAATACCTGTCAGTGTCTGATAAGGACTGGCCTTCCGGCTCAGTTGGACTAGGTCTGGTTGAGTCCACCTGCCTCATGTTTCCCTGTTCTTGCAAACTGGCAGGCATGAAGTTAGCAGCACCGTTTGCATATAATGTGGTGCGTTGGCTTGAGGTCCCTCGTAAGGAAGTCATCACTCTGTGTTCGGAGGGTACCTTTCCATACTCTAACTGGTTGGGGTGCCTCAAAGCCTGTTTGTATTTGGCTATTTCCTTTTTCAATCTCTCAGATTTGTTTTTCTCAGACCCTTTTTCTTGGCGATGTATAGAGGCCTGAGATTTCAACTCTGATACCAGTGCTTGAGTAGCTTCTAGTACTTTATTTTGTGCCAATACGTGGTCATTGAGTCCCTTGTTCTCCTCACAAAAGGACTCATTTTCCTTCTGTGAGGCTTGTATTGTCTGGGCATATTCAGACCTCTTCTCTTGCAGGAGACTAATCTCCTCCCTTTGTGCACTTTTGGCCTGTGTTGCCTGCTCTATGTCAAATTGTGCACGCCTCACATGTTCCATTAAGTTTTCAATTTCTGTCCTCATGTCAGTCAGTTCCTGAGAACATAACTCACTTTTCTTCATGTCCGTCCTTAACCGACACGCTTCCTGAAACAGGGCTTTTTTCTCCTGACACAATTTACTATTCTCTTCCCTGAGCTGCTCACTCTGTTGTATTAGAGTGTTCAGATTTTGGCACATCTGATCGAATTCCGCCTGGGAATTGACATACCTAATGATCATCTGGCTATTTTCATCTTTCAGTTGTTTAATCTGCGTTTGAAATGCAAAAATGTCCTCTGAGCAGGCTCTATTGTGCGCAACATGCTCACTTAATTTTGGTTGACTCACTCTCAGGTTTTCAACACCATCTTGATACCCCTCTTTCAGTGCAGAAAATTTAGCCTCACACTCTAAATTCGCTTGCTGTTGTGTCACTATATCATCCTTTAGCTGCTGAATAATGTCTTCTAATTTCAACTCTGAATTTTGGCTCTGTTGTGCTTTTTCCTCTAATTGTTTCAACTCTCTCTGTGCTTGAGCCAAAAGCTCAGATTGCTTTTGCACAGAGGCTACACTAGCCTTGTATGTTTCTTCCATAATCATCATATGGAAGTACATATATGCTGTTGGCTGAGCCATTTTAATTTGCTCATCTCTGCTGGTCTGTGCCATATAAAAGTCTGTCAGGGTCTGATGTAACAGGCTATTATCCTGCCACATATCAACATTTGAAGAGGTAACTTCCTGCATCATTGTAGCTTGGCACATTTCATGCTCCTGTTCTACCCATCCACCTTTAATAAACAATTTAGTTAGAAGGTGCTTCCTGGCCATATTGATTTCTACGGTGCGCATTCTGAAATGTGTTTTGCACCTAATATGCTCTCTATGCAAGGGCAAAATCTTAACCCTGTTCCTGCTTGGATTGTACTCACACTGACAACTTGAATCAGCACTATTTTATGTACACACCGCCCTGAAACCCAGGGTACAGGTCTGAATGGCGCCTTCACAATGCAACACAACATTCTATCCACTGAAATGAAATTACACCTAAATTAATAGTCTGCTGCTACTGCACTGTCACAAGTGGAAACTCTCTACCAATCCTGGCATGAGCCCCCAGTTTTGTCAGGGTTTATTACGTGGTCACACTCAACTCAGGGAGTTCCTTTCCCCCATTGAATGAGGCGCACAATAAATCACCATGATTTTGATTCAGGTTCAGTTTGGTAAGGCCTCCAACCCATCTTGCACCCAACATCAACAAATACCCGGTGCCACAATGGACTAGCAACCAGGCAGGTGTGTAGTAAGAATATACATTTATTAATTTATTTAAACCAAATTTGACAAACAGACTAACATCAACCATCAGTGCTGTGGCAACACAAGAACAAAAATGACTTCTGTAAAGGCACCACCAATACAGAAAAAGAACAATTCAAGACACACAGTGATTGCTGATTTGGTTATAATACTTTTCTCCCAGCAACCCCCACCCTCTAAACATCAATTAGACGTTGCCCCTCTAAACTGAAGGCCAGTGCCAGAGAGCGGGAACACAATGGGAAAATCATTTTGGGATTCTGATAAAATCTTTGTAAAGAAGGATTCAACGGGAAAATCGCCTTTCTACTTCTGACCACAGGTGCAATGTGAGGGAAAGAAAAGCAATGGGAAAATGTGTTTTGCCACACCTAAACAGAACAGGCAGGGCTTTGTGATTTTGGTCAGAGCACAATGGGAACACACGGGCAATTTCATTTCTTTTACCACACATGCAAAGGAAATACCAGGCTTCACACTTCTGATTTAACAAGAAGGGGATCAATGGGGAATTTTATTTTGCACCCTGCACACTCACATGGAACAGGGTTTTGGGATTAATTCTTTTGACACATCTTTATGTCTATACTGGGTCAAAACACACTGTGAAGAGCTTGTTGGTTTTGAATGCCAACAAAACACATCCTGTGATTTCTACAGGGGAATTAATTGATTTAATTTAAATAAATATGCTAAGGATCTACACAGACAAACAGGATATTTTGCTATGGGGAAATAAGTAAAACAATGCTTGAAAATGCAGGGCCTATACAATCTATGGCTTTGGGGATCGTTTTACCTACAGGAGAGGCCTTGTGGGGGACATCAGGGAACAGCAGGGCACCACTGGGACAGCAAGGTTATCAGTCAGAGATAGTCTCCTCTGAATCCTCCAAGGGGTCCCAGTCAGCTTTTATGTCCCCTGGTTCCTGTCTCCAACGCAAGATTTGCGCCTCTGCTTGGATGTTTCTCGCAAGAGTTCAGCAGCAGGTTGCCTCCCGGAATAAGTGAAAAAGCCCAGTTCTAATGTAAACTGGTCTACTTATAGGGCAAACTTGTCATGATTCCTGTGAAAAGGATTGGTTGGTTTTCTCTACCCTCCTCCCACCTGTGTGCTAATAGGACAAGGAGATGAGGGGTGTAAATTAGGACAGCTGTGGGAGGAGAAAGCTTGGTCACCCCAAACTGACACGTGGGCTCAGCATGGACAAAACTCTAAAAACCTATCAACATGGCAAGTACCCTACTTTTTCAGATCTTTACATGTATGAATATATTTTTAAGAACTACATTTTAAGGCAAATCAGATGATGCTAATCTGAAGTCGGCACGCCCTTCCTATGCAGAGATACGTTTTTTCTTTATTTAATCTGGAGCCATATCAGTGAAAAATATGCCACTTCATAGTTCCCTTGTTAATTATTTCCTTCACCCTCACACCAACTTTCAAATCTCTCGGAATCAATGGAAGGCCCAAATCAAATTTATATTAATAACCTTAGTTATGTTTATCACACAAACTTTGTTTTAGCATGGTTCAAAGGTGGTTACTGTCTGGAATGGCTGTTGTGACTGGGGCAAATCACAGACTAATACTTTCTTTCTATTTTTTTCTTCACTCATAGTATGGCTGAAAGTCAAACATTTAGTTTTACTGAGGAACAGATCTCAGAAATATTCAGTGGTCCATCTATTTTTGACCCGGCAGGAACCAACCCTAATCCAGCTCATTGCACTGACAGTGATGAATTACTCAAACTAAAAAAGAAAACTTTAGGACTGAATTACATGGTCATTTCTTGCGCGAATATTTAAAATCAAACACGATTCCTTCTGGCCTAATTGTAAGAAATGAGCCCTGTCTCTTCTTGTCTGACAAACAATATACGACTACTTTTAGTCAAATCGCCATTAAATGCAGTCGCGACTTTATGGTTCTAACAATCACCACAGCACAAAGAATCGGTCTGGAAATTCAAAAAATGTTGGAGCAAGAAGAAGCTAAATTCCTATCTAGTACAATTATCTCTGATGCAAAAGACTAATTAGACTCGGTCAATAAATTATTTGCAGAATTTAGAGCTACTACGATTGGCAAAAAAACTAAGAAACTTGCGAAGGATATCCGCAAGTTCAAAATAGAATTTTTTTCCCGTACACCACTGAAGCTTATGCAGAAGTGGCCAACAAACAATCAGCATCGAAACGAGGACCAGGGAACAAAAATAGAGGTGTCTCCTTTTCAAGTTCTAGTAGCAGTGGGTCTGACAATCAGTCAGCACATAATCCACAACAACCTTTTGGTAATGTTCAACCAAATAACCCTTTTTTAGGCAGAGGAGGATTTGGCATACCACAATGGGGCCCTCCGTGGTTCCAACCATATGTACCAATGCGGAGACCCTGGGGCAGGCGTCATCGCGCCCGTTGAATCAGGCAGAACCACAAATACCCATCTTTAATCTAGCAAACTTGTGTCTTACTCCATCACAAACCTCTGTTTTATCTAGAGGCCTATCATTTGTCCCCACGAGAGGAATTGATTGGTTCTCTACGGAAATCAAGTTCGGAGATTCCTACGAACAATTAGGCTTAAATCTTTCTTCAAAGACGCTCAGGAGAGAGTACAGGAGCAGGACTCCGGGCTTCGTTGTCCCTCCACATTTACTCCTCAGGACAATCAAATGTCTAAACAAATTGTAACCTTTGAGAAGAGCGTACTTAAGGATCTAAACAATTTAAATACTAGTAATACTAGATTACACATAAGCAAGCTATAAAAAACTGAAAAAGGACCCTACGAAAGATATTAAAGCGGAAATTGACCAAGTAGTGAAATATGCATTTGATCGCAACTGGGTCACGGAGAATGAACATGATTTCTTAACTACTAGCCAGGGTCATATTCCGACCCTACACGCGTTACCTAAGGTGCATAAAAACATAACAAACCCACCTGGTCGTCCCATAGTCTCAGGTTGTGGCACTATTCTCGAACCATTATGCAAATTTATTGATACATTTCTAAAATCTTTGAGTATGAAAACAAGGACCTATCTGCAAGACACCATGAACACTATTTAAATTTTTGAACATCTAGAATTTGATCCGAGTAAACATATCCTAGTGACAATGGATATAACTTCTCTATACACTTGTATCCCTCAGACACAAGCCTTAGAATGCATGCTAGAACTCTTGACAGAATCAAACACATAACAGAGGGTGCCAATCAATTTCATCATGGAATTGTTGGAATTGGCATTATGCAAAAACTACTTCGAGTTTAATGGGAATTTCTTCTTATAAACAAGAGCTTTTGCACCAAGTTTGGCAATTCTCTTCATGGCTAATTTTGAAAATGAACATATTTTTTGTGAATCCAAAAATCGGTTTCAAATTGGAAGCGCAACATAGACGACATTATTTTTATTTGGGAAGGACCAGAAAATGAACTCCTCGAGTTCTTCTCTTGGCTGAACCACATTGATACTAATAATCAATTCACACTTGAATATTCCAAGAATCAAGTCATTTTTCTGGATCTTATTATCAAGCATCAAGATGGAGAGCTTAAATGTTGCCTTCATAGAAAATCTAGTGCCAGGAACACATTGTTACATTATACGAGTGACCACCCCCGGCATCTTAAGGACAATCTCCCATATGGGCAGTACTTACGTATCAGAAGAAACTGCACTGACATCCATGACTTTAATCAACAAGCGGATGAGTTAGACATTAGACTCCTAGAGAGAGGTTATCCTAAATCACTCATTAAAAGGTCTCGTAAATGGGCACGCTTTACGGACCGTGCTCTTTTACTCACCACGAAAGCCCAACAATCAGTGAATGATAACATGACGTGTGTTTTCACACATGGCATCAAAGCTTTTCAAATTAAGAAAATTATCCTGAAACATTGGGACATTATCAGACTGGACTTACCTGAGGAACCTTTACCTAGTTTTGCCTTCACAAGGGCTTCTAATATTCGAGACAAACTGATTCATTCAAGCTTCTGCAAAAATGCACCAAAAACTGGACTATGGGATCTGCGTTCAGTCAAGGGTCACTACCCATGTGGTTCCTGCAGTGCTTGTATCTTCACCAGAAAAATGAAAGATTTCAAAATAAATGAACGAATATGGACTCTGCACAACCTTACCAATTGCAAAACCAAAAATGTGGTTTATTGTATTGAATGTCCGTGTGGACTAAGATATGTCGGACAAACTAGCAGAGCAGCACATGTTAGAATTGCGGAACATCGATCACGCATAAGATGCAAAATTGTGACGGTACCTCTAGTCAATCATTATTTGACTTTGAAACACTCATCAGATAACATACTGTGGTGGGTTTTTGGAAACAGTTAAATACTCTACTAATACACATAAAAGTTTGTTGGACAGAGAGGCAAGGTGGATTTTTCGATTAGGTACTCACACCCATGGATTAAATGAGGTATTCATTCCACCTCTTTAACTTTGCCACATTTCTTAATCACACTCCCCTTTCGATAAGCCAGTATTCAGACCTTGCAGAGTCACTTACATTTTCTTTACAGTCATTTTTCTTTAGGCGCCTTCTTATGTGCCTTTTCAATCATCATTTTCAATTAATATTCTTTATCAATATTTTTTATGTTTCCAAAAACAAGTGGCTACATACAAGGTTATGCATACCAGTTGATGCCTTTCCCGCCTGCTGTTTTGATACCGTAGGGTTTGGTCCAGCCGTTTTCGGCTGGCAGCACACCTCCGGATTTTTGTTGTCCCATTGATGCGACTGCTGAGTACGAGGCGTTGGACACTCCCCCTCCTACAGGGTGCGTTTCCGACAGCCCCTCTGGGATTGGACTAGCTTTGCGAACCAATCGTCAGGGAGGAGTGCCAGCCTCACTCCAATATGTTACAGCTGAATGAGGATTCCCACTAGGTACACGGCCTCGTTTCACGTGACTGAGAGGTCCAGGTTTCGGACACTCCCACCCCCACAGGGTGTGTGTCCGATGGCCCCGTTGTGATTGGATTCGCTT
This sequence comes from Ambystoma mexicanum, assembly GCF_040938575.1. Classification (NCBI taxonomy): domain Eukaryota; kingdom Metazoa; phylum Chordata; class Amphibia; order Caudata; family Ambystomatidae; genus Ambystoma; species Ambystoma mexicanum. The sequence continues at coordinate 379,197,858 of NC_090937.1, read as the reverse complement.
CGCGCACCAATTGAAACAAGGAGGTGTGTCAGCGCCGCACTAATGCGTTAGAATTTTCACTAGGTACGCTCACGGACCCAACGTCATCACGCTGGCCGTTTTACATTAGGGTAGCCTGCAACTCACCCTCCGCTGTCAGACTTCTGCTGGCACCGGCACTGTCTACATCAGCTCGAGCATTTTTCCAATTGGTTTTGCTATTATTCCAGTTGACATATTCTAACTGGTCATACATCATTTTTGTTTCTAAATAGCTTTGAAGTGCACATTTACCCACTTCTAGAAAGTATGCACGACATTTTTAGAAAGGGATTGTGAATTTTTAAAGAATTTTTAAAGTCTTTAAATGCACACTCATCAGTGCATTCCTTCTTTTTATACACATACCTGGTTCCCCATTTGAAACGGATCATAACAGGATTCTTCCTGTCTCTCTTTTTCTCTTTTTTCTTTTTTTCTGTCTGTGTTGGCAGGTATTCATTACCGCACTAGTGGTTGTCCATTGGATACCCTCTGTAATTTCCACGAACAACTTGGGGCTTCCATCTTTTCCCTTGAAGACGGTTATGATTAATGGTCTTGATTTATCCAAGACTTTTTGCCGCGACTGGAGATGAGGACACTACATTCTTTTATATTCAGGTATTTCTTCTTTTCCTTTTTTCTCTCTCTGTGTTGCCACTACACATTTTTTGTAGACCTTGTAGACTTTACATTCACCAATGTCTATCTTCACAATTTATTTCATTTCAGTGATTCTCTCTAGTTATTTATGCCCACGCTCTACACCAAGGTCGTATTGACGTCTTGGCCCCCTGCCTTTGAAGGATTTCCCCCCCACATTTTCTTTGGGTAAGGTTCCCCTTCCAGGCAGGATTAATGAGTAGTCCTTATTAAATAAAAAATGCTCTGCCTAAAAGATTAAGGCCATTAATACTTGGCAACCCAGGATTTGCACTTGAGAAGTATGCAGCAAGTCACAGTGTGTGTTTCTATGTACATATTCATTGTGTGATGGATTGTTTTGTCTGCTTCCATGCAGGGATTTTCACTACTTGCTCTGCCCCGAGGAAGGCGGTTCTTTAACGTCATTGGCTCCACAGGTGGCCCGCCGAAACGTAAATGTGGTCTCTCTTCTTGCTGGAATTCATTTTTGTTTCCAATTACATCATTTTTCGCTTAGAGACCCATTCTTTTCAAATCTGAATAATGTGAAAAGTTTACGTTGGCAGACCTGTACAAATGTATCTGTATTTATATTTTGCTTCACATTTTACTTAATTGATTGAACTGAATAGTTCTCTTTGTTTCTTAAAACATTTCTTGTTTTTCATTTAAACTATTAACCAGCACATTCATTAAAGAAATTGATCTTTATTGATTTTTGTTATTTCCATGTATTTGTTAAAAGCAATGAATTTTATGTGTTTGTTAAATGTACTCATTTTTGCGAAATAAAAATTAGTGAGAAGAAATCTTGGAAAAAGATTTTCAGTGTGGTGTTACATTGCTCTATACTTCTCATGGCTACCTTGGGCTGCTCTAAGTAAGAATAATTAGGATATCCCGTGCTGGATACCATGTGATTTGCAACTATAGCTTTCTAAATGTATTTTTTACAGCTTTTGGAACCTTGTTGTGTGAACATTTGAGACCCCCTCATTAGCTGTACCACGTTTGGGGCGATCCCCTTTCATGTTTATGGAATGGCCGTTGTGGCATATACACTAACCCTTTTATGCAATAATATGTATTTTTCTATTAACTAAACTGCAATTATTTTCTTTATTCACTTTCAGTTTCATTGTCCCTTGAGCATGGGATCAGCCAGAGGCTGGCTCATGTTTATGTTTGCCCCTCCCTTCATGGCCTAAAATGCCCCTGGCTGCAGCACTAATGGGCATTTTATGGGAATTGTGACCTCAAGGTCACTTCTGCTGAAAGAACAGGCATGGCCTCATCTGTCTCCACTGTGGTTTAAGTCTAAGCAGTGTATTTATGTCTATATTTTTAGGTAATGGCCCTGATTGATGGTTGACAACCAGACCTCTCTCTCCAGGACAGCAGAGGAAATTTCTTGGAGGTTAGATTTCATCTTTAGGAGAAATGACTGGCTGCATGTAAAAATTCTGCAAGTAATGGCTTTTAAACTCACACACAATGCATTTAACATTACATTTTATAAGGCACCTGGGCCTTACATCCAGGTGTAATGTACTTCTTTAATCTCACATTTGCATGAGAAAACCATGTTAAAACTCAGAAAGTCTAGTGAGCACTTCTGTAAGTATACTGTCATTTGGATGAGGAAAAACAAAAAGGAAATTCTTTTTATTTCTTGTAAATGCAAGAAGCTTGGTTTCAATTATGATTTTGGGATCACAGTCTCATGTTGTATAAAGATATTGTACACGCTGCCATCTGCTTCTTTAAGTAAAAGTGCAGCTCTCCATGGATTTAGTAAAACAGCATTGTCAGCCACATGCCTTTTTTTACTTGTTGAAAAGCATTGCGCATATCTTTGCACTTTTGAGATTCAATGTCCACTTTATTTCCTTTGAGATTTAGGCCTGTTTTTGGTTCCATAGGCCTGATGTCTGACATCACTAATACTGTGCTGGCCTTATGCTTTCATGGGCATTTACAAATCACTCTGGCCTCTTTATTTCTGGCATTCAGGGGCTATATTTCACGCCAAAATCTCCTATCATGTTGGTCACTAAACCTGACCGTTCCTAGAGGTTTTGCATAGATTTCCATCAAGTTAATGCTATTCATGATTTTGATGCGTACCCTATGCCGTGCATCGATTACCACAATGATAAACTCGGACCAGCCACCTTTCTATCCACCCTAGGCTTAACAAAAGGGTACTGGCAAGTCCCAGTGTATGGGCCAGATAAAGAAAAGACAGCGTTTTCAACATCCCTAGGACTGTTTCAATTCAAACTCCTCCCTTTTGGCTTGCACGCTATGCCAACCACTTTCCAATGCCTCATGGATAAAATATTGCAACCCTATTCTGATTTCTGTGGAGCTTATATTGACGATATCGTCATTTATAGTAAAACCTAGGAAGATCATCTTTTCCATCTGTAACTATTATGAAAGTCCTCAGAGAGGCCGGCCTAACTGCCAACCCATCTAAATGCAGACTGCCCCAATCAGCCGTGAAATACCTCGGCTTCTTTGTAGGGAATGGGAACGTACAACCTGAACATGAGAAAGTGAAAGCCGTCTTAGACACACCTACCCCCAAAACTAATAGAGATCTTAGAGCCTTTCTAGGATATTACTGTAGGTTTAGCCCCAACCTTTCAGACAAAACAGCTAGGCTAACAGATAAACCCCAGAATCCAGAACCCCAGAAACTTCATTGGGCTGACGGGGATGGTATATGTTATAACACCTTAAATCAAACCCTGTGCCAGAACCTGATCTTAAAGGTAGTAGATTTCTCTAAACATTTTATATTGGAAAATGACACCTCCCTTAGGGTTAGGAGTAGTCGTATCTCAAGTTTGTGACAGATTAGAACATCCCATCTTGTTAACAAGCCGCAAGTTTCTTGCTACGTGAAAAAAATACTCTCTGCTGGACTTAGAGGCCCTGGCAATCAAGTGGGCCATTATTCACGTTAGATACTACCTCTTAGGAAGGAAATTCACACTCGTCACAGACCATTCTCCCCTAGTTTGAATTAACCAACGCAAAGAATCCAACCCTCGTGTCATGCAATAGTTTCTAGACCTGCAACCCTACTGTTTTACTGTGGAACACCAAAAAGTTAAAGACCAGGAGGAACTTTGTGTTTTGTTGAATTTGGCATATCAGGCCCTCTGAAGCAAGAGACTTTGCATAAGAAGAGAGTTGGGCACAGAAGGCCGTGATATTGAGAAAAGCAACTGTAAGCCCAGGAGTGTCTTGTGCTCAAGAGTCCCTCCTTGTCCTGTGTTAAAAACTTGGGGAACTGAGACCCAGCCATATCATCCTTATTTATCATTTTGTGAACACTTTTTCTTGTCTTGTGAACATTATCCCACACTATTTTGTAGCATAACGGTAAAGATTGGCAATAGGTTGTTTAGTATGGGCCCTTTTTATTTGACCGGAGTCAACTTGAACGGTATTATTATTGTCTGATGGAAGTAGCTTGCTCCCCTCTTAGATTTAGGTTTATCTCACCCATTTATGCAGTGTAATAAACACCCTCGGGCTGTGATCACTTGTGTCCGTCTTACTTTGATACCATGCCTTCCTTACACATGGCAAAGCTGATTTACCCTTGGTACTTTTAGTCCATTCTGTGCTATATTCAAAAATCTTGTCCTTATATGGTGGAAGGGTCTTACACAGGTGCTGTAGGGGCGTGTCACCCCCACACAAACCTTGATACATTGCGTTTACTCTTTCCTGACCTCAAATCGAAGTTTTTGACACTCTGCTGTTAGGGAAAAACACAGTGCAATTGTAATTCTTTTTTTTTTTTTTTACTTTTTTTTATTTGAATTGACAGCGTACGAGAAAACAGAGGGAGCCACACGGCACTCGCATCAAAACACAAGCAATGTACATATTAGACAATATATCTCGAGCAGACTGAAACCATGGAAAAGAAAGAAAAAACAGGCAACCCAAAGAGCACTAACAGCTGAACAAAAGGAGTATGCATCTATGGGGAGCCCCCCAAAGAGGAGGGTGGGGAGCTTGATGTTGAAGCCATGGTGGTTATATATTGCCGGAATCTACACCAAATATCCCTCGGCCTGGAATGCGGGTGTTTTATTGCGTTCCTGGACTGCTCGGTGTCGTGAGCCCATGTGACTGATCTGAGCCACTGTGTATAGGTAGGCGCCCTAGGGCGAAGCCAACATAGTAATATGCAGCGAACTGCCAGCAGCATGCAGAGGCCCGCTAGTTTCTTAGAGTCGCGGGGCAATTGAGGGAGGTCGTGGAACAAGCAATGCAGTGGGGTGGGGTCAATAGTGTGTTCCAGAATGTCAGACAGTGTGGAGCAAATGTCCAGCCAGAATTGGGTTAGGTGGGGACAGTACCGTAGCATATGGATATAGGAAGCTTGATCCATGCCACACCTGGGGCAAGTGGGAGGGACGGTACCAAACATACGATGAAGTCTCATTGGTGTATGGTGGAACCTGTGCAGAACCTTGAATTGAATAAGTTTAAATTTGGTGTTATAGGACACATCATGAGTTCGAGCACACATTCGCAACCATCTTTCATCAGTAATTTCGACTCCGAGATCCTCCTCCCACCTGTGCCTCAGCTTGGTGAAGTGGGGGGCTGTTCTAGTCTGCAGTAAGGAGTAGAGTCTCGACACCTTGCCCCTAAAGGAGAGATAGGAACAAAGCTCAGCCACTATAGGTTCGTCGGGGGGCAAGGCAGGGAAATCGGGATACTTGGATTTGAGACTCTCCTGGAGTGAAGAGTATTGCAGCCACACCGAGGGCTGGCGTTTGAGTAAAAGAGGGAGATCAGGCCACTCGATAAAGCCTCCTTGTTCAAATGCATCGCGAAGCATCTGATAACCGGTGTCCGCCCAGTGGTTTTACCGTTGATCGTGGGATGAGTGGGATATCGGGAAGGAAGTTCCATAATGGTAGATCTCCGTGAAATGATTGCGGAGTGTGGACCATTGCCCATAGTTTGGTTAATGCCAAGGATGTGCTAGCGACACGGTCTGCCGAATTTGAGTCAGGGGGGATTGGCTTGAGGATCAGAGATCCAATCACTCGGTCATTGACCGCCAGCTTCTCCAGGCGAACATGTGGGGGGTGGTCGGTAGTGTTGAACCAATATGCAGCGAATTGAGATTGGGCCACCACCCAGTACCCGACAAAGTCCGGCGCGTTGAATCCGCCCAGCAACTTGGGAGCGGTTTGAGGCGGACTGCGCCCGAGTGCCATAGGAAGGTGTTGGTGATGGAGCGCAGTGTTTGGAAAAAGGCATCACCCGGCCACACAGGCAGATTGGTAAATCGATAAAGTAATTGGGGTAATACAAGCATTTTAAGGATTCCAATTCTGCCTGCTAGCGAGATGGGGAGCCGGGTCCAGTAAGAGGTTTTTGTCTCCAGGTTAGTAAGGTAACTCTGCGCTGTGTGTCGGGAGACCACCACCCCCAGGTAAGTGAAACCCAACGGAGACCAGCTGTAGATCCGGGGTGGGGGTAACGTTGAGTCGTGAGCGGGAATAAGGTTGACTTGGAACAATTTACTATCAGACCAGATATGTCACCAAAAAGGGCCACATCAGCCAGTATGGGGGCAAGGTTGGTTTCAGGGGAGCGGATGTATAGGAGGGCGTCATCCGCATAGAGGGAGATTATATCGGATTGGCCGTCAGTGCGCAATCCCCTGTGCAAGTGTGAATTCCGCATCATGTCGGCAAAGGGCTCCATGGCTATGGCAAAGATAAGTGGGGAAAAGGGGCATCCTTGGCGTGTGCCTCTGGATATCCGGAAGGAAACGGAGCATCTATCTTCCGTGCGGAATCTGGCCGACGGGGCGGTGTAGAGTAGCTTAATCCAGGATCGGAAGTTGGGACCGAACTTGCATTTCTCGAGAACTCGCCATAGATATTTCCACAAGACCGAGTCAAATGCCTTCTGCATGTCCAGCGTGGCCGCAACCGCCTGTGTAGATGGACAAAACCGGACTGGTCGGGGTGGAGGTTGAAATATTGAATTTGAATACTATTCTGCTGCTTTGAGCTCCAGTAGTGGGCATATCCCTGGTTCATCATCTGTGTCCCCTGCAGTTTTGCTTGCAATAGCCTGCAGTGATGTACTATCATGAGCTGTATCTCTGGCCATGGTTTTGCCTCCATACCCACTAATTCCTTAAGCTACTTCTGTACCGGCTCTGGTAGTCATTGGCACAATATATGGTAAAATAATCCTACTGTTTTGTCCTACGGTTCTCACATTTCAAGGCGCCAAGGCTCTCAAATTGTCTGAATGTAGTGTAAGGGGTCTTTGTCTTCCCCCATTTTGCAGGCCATAATCGCATGAATGTCTGATGTGTCTGGGTATTGGGTCCTGAGCGCTTGCCATACGGCTGCTCAGCAGTTTTCAAATGGCGAATCATGCACCGTGTCCTGGGTGGTTACTCCTGGGAAACCTGCCCTTCTCCAAACATCATCAGCGGCCTCCCCAAGGATTGCCAATAGTAGTCCTTTTACGTCCCCTGCTGCCAACCTCTGTCCCGCTGTCATTCTTTCTATTTCATATATCCATTTCCCCACACCAGGTTGCCTCCCGGAATAAGTGAAAAAGCCCAGTTCTAATGTAAACTGGTCTACTTATAGGGCAAACTTGTCATGATTCCCGTGAAAAGGATTGGTTGGTTTTCTCTACCCTCTTCCCACCTGTCTGCTAATAGGACAAGGAGATGAGGGGTGTAAGTTAGGACAGCTGTGGGAGGAGAAAGCTTGGTCATCCCAAACTGACACATGGGCTCAGCATGGACAAAACTCTAAAAATCTATCAACATGGCAAGTACCCTACTTTTTCAGATCTTTACATGTATGAATATATTTTTAAGAACTACATTCAAATCAGATGATGCTAATCTGAAGTCGGCACGCCCTTCCTATGCAGAGATACGTTTTTTCTTTATTTAATCCAGAGCCATATTAGTGAAAAATATGCCACTTCATAGTTCCCTTGTTAATTATTTCCTTCACCCTCACACCAACTTTCAAATCTCTCGGAATCAATGGAAGGCCCAAATCAAATTTATATTAATAACCTTAGTTATGTTTAGCACACAAACATTGTTTTAGCATGGTTCAAAGGTGGTTACTGTCCGGAATGGCCGTTGTGACCAATGTTCCCTCTAAGCTGTGCGCATGTGCGCTTTCCCAGCTTCCTTCTGGGTGCCCCTCAGAAGATTTTTAGCAGCGCACGCAGACAATTCTGACCTATTCAAAATGTTTTAATAAGGCACAAGCCACATCAATTACCTGCAATTATCTTTCTTTTGAATTAACCAACTAGTCTTGATATCCTGCTGATTTGCATTACACTACTATGCAAAGGTGACAGTAAACACCTAAAACCCCTAACAGCAAAATACACACACACAAGCTTAAAAACGAATATGAAAAACTGGCTCCATGAACAGAATAAACTAACCAAGATTTGCCTGCACACATTAACCAAATAATGTTACCTCCCCACCCATGACTCCTAAACAGGACTCTACCACACTGTTACCTTATGACTCTAATTTCGGCCCCAGAACACATTAAGATACTACCAGACAACCTTGACTCTTTCTCTCTTGGCTCTATGAAACGTTAGACTTGAACCTACATCCACTTGTTTTATGTTTGTTGTAGCATGAATAATGGCCATGTGCCACCATTTGTTACTCATGGCGCCTCACCAAAAGCATCACACCCACACTATATAATCGAAATACCAGCTCAAATAATGGATACTGACTGTAGATATGCAGGCTACTTGGATGTGTAACCTTATCCCATACTTCCTCTTTTTATTTTACATATGTCACGCAAGTGCTATGAAGTGGCCCCCTTGCAAGTTGATGCATTCTGACATTCTAAAAATCAAATACTAATTTGCCCTCTAAAGATTTTGAGAGGACAAATGTGATGCTCAGCGTCTCCTATTTTAGCATTACCAACATTACCCTATAAGTGTGGAGAGCAACATTGCAATTTCATTTACTTAGCCTACAAGGGATAATGGGTATGGACTGTGCCTGGGATTACTCGTCCCTAGTATCAGAGCACCAGATATTCAGACAGGAGAATGCTTTTCACACAATCTGCATCGTTTCCAAGTGTCCAGAGTTCCTTTAGGCATAGACCATCACACATTAAATGGTAACTCGCGTCTATACAAAAACGGTTTCACTGAGCACTTGTGTAATCCTATACAATGAAAAAAGGGTGTAGTATGTTGACAACAATCTTATATGCACTGCGAAAGAATTGTGTACATGCAGAGTCATGACATTCTTGAAATGCACATAATATGTTGAGGCATTGTATATGCCTTGCTTGCAAAGTATTGTGGGTCTGCAAATATCCCAGTGAGTGTTTACTGCTAAAATCCATCACTTTTTACAGTGCTCTATCAACTAGTATTGGAGGCTAGCACAAGGGCCGGGGGATGGGTGGAAGAGCACAGACTATCGCATCTTGCGGGCGATGAACAAAGCAGCACATTTCAAAAACCAAGGCAAACGTTTCGGCAGTACACTGAAGGAAATGTGTTGCTTATTGGCCAAAGGATAGGAAATTCTAGTACTGGTCTAGACAACAGCACCTTTGTTTTCTTTCTATGCTAAGCTGCTGAGGGCTTTTCAATATAACCATGTGTTCTGTGTGTATCTTCTCGAGCAGCTCCATGTATCTTACTTAACTGATCACAAAGAATTACAGAAGAGGGATCCATAATTACAGAAGAAAGCACTTGATCAATTGCATCTCTGATGAATTGATGCTATTAACTTAAAAGGCATATATAAGTGATTTTCTTCAGTAACGTTCTTGTTTAATTGTCTCTAGGCTGTGATGAGGAAGGGTGGGCCAAACTATACACTTTATTACGCGCCGTGTCATTTCACCTCCTATGTAGGGATACAAGCAGGACTCTAACCAGATTCTACTCCCTACTTGGAGTCAAATGATTTTTCAGGGAGTAAAAAAGTAATTAGCTCTGCCAATAGGGATACTGTCTGCTCATTAAAAGATGCGCTGTCCCCTTAATTCATCTTGAGATCGGCATTAATATTGTTAGAGTTCCTTCCTATGCCACTGCTCTACTCGTCACTAATTCGAAAACATATCAGTGGAGATTTGTGGCTTTAAGCATGATATGGTCATTGTTTCTCATTTTTGTTAGGCACATTTTCCTTTTTTTAGGGTGTAAAAATTGATGGTCCATATGTCTCTTAGCTGTAAGGTTGGTGTTATTACTACCCACAGGAGAACGTAATGTGGATAGTAAGCAGAGGCACAGGAATCTTTGATCCTCATATTCTAAGGGGCAGTTATTTTGATGCAATTATCATCCTTACACAAATTATTATAATCATGGTCATTTGGCCCTTGAATTACTTCATTAAAGTGGCACTTGAACTCCTATCAACATGTTTTTTGACACATTGCTTTTAATTGCCATTAATCCATCAGCAAATGTTGTATTCTGTCTGAATTTCTTGACAGTCACATCAGTTATGCCAACAGATATTTGTGTTTTGTAATACACATGAGTGATTTTCCAGTGACGTAAAACATACATTTTTCTCTGGACATGACTATGTTTGCAAAGTACGCTCGCAGATGTTGAAGTCTTGGAATGGTTGATAGGTTTTCTCTATAATCACATATAACATTTTATTTTAGCCTGTCTGTTTGGAAAAAGTATTTTAAGATTTATAAAGAATTGCATTAGCTGGGAAGAGGAAATTCCTTTCTAATCTCTCTTCTGCAATGGTAGCTCACAAAGTGGCTTAAGTCATTAGGCAGTTGCGCACATGGAAAATAATGTGCACACAATAGCCAACCAGTTCCGCACATAGAGAAAAATAATTAGAGGGAACATTGGTTGTGACTGGGGCAAATCACAGACTAATACTTTCTTTCTATTTTTTTCTTCACTCATAGTATGGCTGAAAGTCAAACATTTAGTTTTACTGAGGAACAGATCTCAGAAATACTCAGTGGTCCATCTATTTTTGAACCGGCAGGAACCAACCCTAATCCAGCTCATTCCACTGACAGTGATGAATTACTCAAACTAAAAAAGAAAAACTTTAGGACTGAATTACATGGTCATTTCTTGCGCGAATATTTAAAATCAAACACGATTCCTTCTGGCCTAATTGTAAGAAATGAGCCCTGTCTCTTCTTGTCTGACAAACAATATATGACTACCTTTAGTGAAATCGCCATTAAATGCAGTCGCGACTTTATGGTTCTAACAATCACCACAGCACAAAGAATCGGTCTGGAAATTCAAAAAATGTTGGAACAAGAAGAAGCTAAATTCCTATCTAGTACAATTATCTCTGATGCAAAAGACCAATTAGACTCGGTCAATAAATTATTTGCAGAATTTAGAGCCACTACGATTGGCAAAAAAACAAAGAAACTTGCAAAGGATATCCGCGAGTTCAAAATAGAATTTTTTTCCCGTACACCACTGAAGCTTATGTAGAAGCGGCCAACAAACAATCGGCATCGAAACGAGGACCAGGGAACAAAAATAGAGGTGTCTCCTTTTCAAGTTCTGGTAGCAGTGGGTCTGATAATCAGTCAGCACATAATCCACAACAACCTTTTGGTAATTTTCAACCAAATAACTCTTTTGTAGGCAGAGGAGGATTTGGCATACCACAATGGGGCCCTCCGTGGTTCCAACCATATGTACCAATGCGGAGACCCTGGGGCAGGCGTCATCGCGCCCGTTGAATCAGGCAGAACCACAAATACCCATCTTTAATCTAGCAAACTTGTGTCTTACTCCATCACAAACCTCTGTTTTATCTAGAGGCCTATCATTTGTCCCCACGAGAGGAATTGATTGGTTCTCTACGGAAATCAAGTTCGGAGATTCCTACGAACAATTAGGCTTAAATCTTTCTTCAAAGACGCTCAGGAGAGAGTACAGGAGCAGGACTCCGGGCTTCGTTGTCCCTCCACATTTACTCCTCAGGACAATCAAATGTCTAAACAAATTGTAACCTTTGAGAAGAGCGTACTTAAGGATCTAAACAATTTAAATACTAGTAATACTAGATTACACATAAGCAAGCTATAAAAAACTGAAAAAGGACCCTACGAAAGATATTAAAGCGGAAATTGACCAAGTAGTGAAATATGCATTTGATCGCAACTGGGTCACGGAGAATGAACATGATTTCTTAACTACTAGCCAGGGTCATATTCCGACCCTACACGCGTTACCTAAGGTGCATAAAAACATAACAAACCCACCTGGTCGTCCCATAGTCTCAGGTTGTGGCACTATTCTCGAACCATTATGCAAATTTATTGATACATTTCTAAAATCTTTGAGTATGAAAACAAGGACCTATCTGCAAGACACCATGAACACTATTTAAATTTTTGAACATCTAGAATTTGATCCGAGTAAACATATCCTAGTGACAATGGATATAACTTCTCTATACACTTGTATCCCTCAGACACAAGCCTTAGAATGCATGCTAGAACTCTTGACAGAATCAAACACATAACAGAGGGTGCCAATCAATTTCATCATGGAATTGTTGGAATTGGCATTATGCAAAAACTACTTCGAGTTTAATGGGAATTTCTTCTTATAAACAAGAGCTTTTGCACCAAGTTTGGCAATTCTCTTCATGGCTAATTTTGAAAATGAACATATTTTTTGTGAATCCAAAAATCGGTTTCAAATTGGAAGCGCAACATAGACGACATTATTTTTATTTGGGAAGGACCAGAAAATGAACTCCTCGAGTTCTTCTCTTGGCTGAACCACATTGATACTAATAATCAATTCACACTTGAATATTCCAAGAATCAAGTCATTTTTCTGGATCTTATTATCAAGCATCAAGATGGAGAGCTTAAATGTTGCCTTCATAGAAAATCTAGTGCCAGGAACACATTGTTACATTATACGAGTGACCACCCCCGGCATCTTAAGGACAATCTCCCATATGGGCAGTACTTACGTATCAGAAGAAACTGCACTGACATCCATGACTTTAATCAACAAGCGGATGAGTTAGACATTAGACTCCTAGAGAGAGGTTATCCTAAATCACTCATTAAAAGGTCTCGTAAATGGGCACGCTTTACGGACCGTGCTCTTTTACTCACCACGAAAGCCCAACAATCAGTGAATGATAACATGACGTGTGTTTTCACACATGGCATCAAAGCTTTTCAAATTAAGAAAATTATCCTGAAACATTGGGACATTATCAGACTGGACTTACCTGAGGAACCTTTACCTAGTTTTGCCTTCACAAGGGCTTCTAATATTCGAGACAAACTGATTCATTCAAGCTTCTGCAAAAATGCACCAAAAACTGGACTATGGGATCTGCGTTCAGTCAAGGGTCACTACCCATGTGGTTCCTGCAGTGCTTGTATCTTCACCAGAAAAATGAAAGATTTCAAAATAAATGAACGAATATGGACTCTGCACAACCTTACCAATTGCAAAACCAAAAATGTGGTTTATTGTATTGAATGTCCGTGTGGACTAAGATATGTCGGACAAACTAGCAGAGCAGCACATGTTAGAATTGCGGAACATCGATCACGCATAAGATGCAAAATTGTGACGGTACCTCTAGTCAATCATTATTTGACTTTGAAACACTCATCAGATAACATACTGTGGTGGGTTTTTGGAAACAGTTAAATACTCTACTAATACACATAAAAGTTTGTTGGACAGAGAGGCAAGGTGGATTTTTCGATTAGGTACTCACACCCATGGATTAAATGAGGTATTCATTCCACCTCTTTAACTTTGCCACATTTCTTAATCACACTCCCCTTTCGATAAGCCAGTATTCAGACCTTGCAGAGTCACTTACATTTTCTTTACAGTCATTTTTCTTTAGGCGCCTTCTTATGTGCCTTTTCAATCATCATTTTCAATTAATATTCTTTATCAATATTTTTTATGTTTCCAAAAACAAGTGGCTACATACAAGGTTATGCATACCAGTTGATGCCTTTCCCGCCTGCTGTTTTGATACCGTAGGGTTTGGTCCAGCCGTTTTCGGCTGGCAGCACACCTCCGGATTTTTGTTGTCCCATTGATGCGACTGCTGAGTACGAGGCGTTGGACACTCCCCCTCCTACAGGGTGCGTTTCCGACAGCCCCTCTGGGATTGGACTAGCTTTGCGAACCAATCGTCAGGGAGGAGTGCCAGCCTCACTCCAATATGTTACAGCTGAATGAGGATTCCCACTAGGTACACGGCCTCGTTTCACGTGACTGAGAGGTCCAGGTTTCGGACACTCCCACCCCCACAGGGTGTGTGTCCGATGGCCCCGTTGTGATTGGATTCGCTTCGCGCACCAATTGAAACAAGGAGGTGTGTCAGCGCCGCACTAATGCGTTAGAATTTTCACTAGGTACGCTCACGGACCCAACGTCATCACGCTGGCCGTTTTACATTAGGGTAGCCTGCAACTCACCCTCCGCTGTCAGACTTCTGCTGGCACCGGCACTGTCTACATCAGCTCGAGCATTTTTCCAATTGGTTTTGCTATTATTCCAGTTGACATATTCTAACTGGTCATACATCATTTTTGTTTCTAAATAGCTTTGAAGTGCACATTTACCCACTTCTAGAAAGTATGCACGACATTTTTAGAAAGGGATTGTGAATTTTTAAAGAATTTTTAAAGTCTTTAAATGCACACTCATCAGTGCATTCCTTCTTTTTATACACATACCTGGTTCCCCATTTGAAACGGATCATAACAGGATTCTTCCTGTCTCTCTTTTTCTCTTTTTTCTTTTTTTCTGTCTGTGTTGGCAGGTATTCATTACCGCACTAGTGGTTGTCCATTGGATACCCTCTGTAATTTCCACGAACAACTTGGGGCTTCCATCTTTTCCCTTGAAGACGGTTATGATTAATGGTCTTGATTTATCCAAGACTTTTTGCCGCGACTGGAGATGAGGACACTACATTCTTTTATATTCAGGTATTTCTTCTTTTCCTTTTTTCTCTCTCTGTGTTGCCACTACACATTTTTTGTAGACCTTGTAGACTTTACATTCACCAATGTCTATCTTCACAATTTATTTCATTTCAGTGATTCTCTCTAGTTATTTATGCCCACGCTCTACACCAAGGTCGTATTGACGTCTTGGCCCCCTGCCTTTGAAGGATTTCCCCCCCACATTTTCTTTGGGTAAGGTTCCCCTTCCAGGCAGGATTAATGAGTAGTCCTTATTAAATAAAAAATGCTCTGCCTAAAAGATTAAGGCCATTAATACTTGGCAACCCAGGATTTGCACTTGAGAAGTATGCAGCAAGTCACAGTGTGTGTTTCTATGTACATATTCATTGTGTGATGGATTGTTTTGTCTGCTTCCATGCAGGGATTTTCACTACTTGCTCTGCCCCGAGGAAGGCGGTTCTTTAACGTCATTGGCTCCACAGGTGGCCCGCCGAAACGTAAATGTGGTCTCTCTTCTTGCTGGAATTCATTTTTGTTTCCAATTACATCATTTTTCGCTTAGAGACCCATTCTTTTCAAATCTGAATAATGTGAAAAGTTTACGTTGGCAGACCTGTACAAATGTATCTGTATTTATATTTTGCTTCACATTTTACTTAATTGATTGAACTGAATAGTTCTCTTTGTTTCTTAAAACATTTCTTGTTTTTCATTTAAACTATTAACCAGCACATTCATTAAAGAAATTGATCTTTATTGATTTTTGTTATTTCCATGTATTTGTTAAAAGCAATGAATTTTATGTGTTTGTTAAATGTACTCATTTTTGCGAAATAAAAATTAGTGAGAAGAAATCTTGGAAAAAGATTTTCAGTGTGGTGTTACATTGCTCTATACTTCTCATGGCTACCTTGGGCTGCTCTAAGTAAGAATAATTAGGATATCCCGTGCTGGATACCATGTGATTTGCAACTATAGCTTTCTAAATGTATTTTTTACAGCTTTTGGAACCTTGTTGTGTGAACATTTGAGACCCCCTCATTAGCTGTACCACGTTTGGGGCGATCCCCTTTCATGTTTATGGAATGGCCGTTGTGGCATATACACTAACCCTTTTATGCAATAATATGTATTTTTCTATTAACTAAACTGCAATTATTTTCTTTATTCACTTTCAGTTTCATTGTCCCTTGAGCATGGGATCAGCCAGAGGCTGGCTCATGTTTATGTTTGCCCCTCCCTTCATGGCCTAAAATGCCCCTGGCTGCAGCACTAATGGGCATTTTATGGGAATTGTGACCTCAAGGTCACTTCTGCTGAAAGAACAGGCATGGCCTCATCTGTCTCCACTGTGGTTTAAGTCTAAGCAGTGTATTTATGTCTATATTTTTAGGTAATGGCCCTGATTGATGGTTGACAACCAGACCTCTCTCTCCAGGACAGCAGAGGAAATTTCTTGGAGGTTAGATTTCATCTTTAGGAGAAATGACTGGCTGCATGTAAAAATTCTGCAAGTAATGGCTTTTAAACTCACACACAATGCATTTAACATTACATTTTATAAGGCACCTGGGCCTTACATCCAGGTGTAATGTACTTCTTTAATCTCACATTTGCATGAGAAAACCATGTTAAAACTCAGAAAGTCTAGTGAGCACTTCTGTAAGTATACTGTCATTTGGATGAGGAAAAACAAAAAGGAAATTCTTTTTATTTCTTGTAAATGCAAGAAGCTTGGTTTCAATTATGATTTTGGGATCACAGTCTCATGTTGTATAAAGATATTGTACACGCTGCCATCTGCTTCTTTAAGTAAAAGTGCAGCTCTCCATGGATTTAGTAAAACAGCATTGTCAGCCACATGCCTTTTTTTACTTGTTGAAAAGCATTGCGCATATCTTTGCACTTTTGAGATTCAATGTCCACTTTATTTCCTTTGAGATTTAGGCCTGTTTTTGGTTCCATAGGCCTGATGTCTGACATCACTAATACTGTGCTGGCCTTATGCTTTCATGGGCATTTACAAATCACTCTGGCCTCTTTATTTCTGGCATTCAGGGGCTATATTTCACGCCAAAATCTCCTATCATGTTGGTCACTAAACCTGACCGTTCCTAGAGGTTTTGCATAGATTTCCATCAAGTTAATGCTATTCATGATTTTGATGCGTACCCTATGCCGTGCATCGATTACCACAATGATAAACTCGGACCAGCCACCTTTCTATCCACCCTAGGCTTAACAAAAGGGTACTGGCAAGTCCCAGTGTATGGGCCAGATAAAGAAAAGACAGCGTTTTCAACATCCCTAGGACTGTTTCAATTCAAAGTCCTCCCTTTTGGCTTGCACGCTATGCCAACCACTTTCCAATGCCTCATGGATAAAATATTGCAACCCTATTCTGATTTCTGTGGAGCTTATATTGACGATATCGTCATTTATAGTAAAACCTAGGAAGATCATCTTTTCCATCTGTAACTATTATGAAAGTCCTCAGAGAGGCCGGCCTAACTGCCAACCCATCTAAATGCAGACTGCCCCAATCAGCCGTGAAATACCTCGGCTTCTTTGTAGGGAATGGGAACGTACAACCTGAACATGAGAAAGTGAAAGCCGTCTTAGACACACCTACCCCCAAAACTAATAGAGATCTTAGAGCCTTTCTAGGATATTACTGTAGGTTTAGCCCCAACCTTTCAGACAAAACAGCTAGGCTAACAGATAAACCCCAGAATCCAGAACCCCAGAAACTTCATTGGGCTGACGGGGATGGTATATGTTATAACACCTTAAATCAAACCCTGTGCCAGAACCTGATCTTAAAGGTAGTAGATTTCTCTAAACATTTTATATTGGAAAATGACACCTCCCTTAGGGTTAGGAGTAGTCGTATCTCAAGTTTGTGACAGATTAGAACATCCCATCTTGTTAACAAGCCGCAAGTTTCTTGCTACGTGAAAAAAATACTCTCTGCTGGACTTAGAGGCCCTGGCAATCAAGTGGGCCATTATTCACGTTAGATACTACCTCTTAGGAAGGAAATTCACACTCGTCACAGACCATTCTCCCCTAGTTTGAATTAACCAACGCAAAGAATCCAACCCTCGTGTCATGCAATAGTTTCTAGACCTGCAACCCTACTGTTTTACTGTGGAACACCAAAAAGTTAAAGACCAGGAGGAACTTTGTGTTTTGTTGAATTTGGCATATCAGGCCCTCTGAAGCAAGAGACTTTGCATAAGAAGAGAGTTGGGCACAGAAGGCCGTGATATTGAGAAAAGCAACTGTAAGCCCAGGAGTGTCTTGTGCTCAAGAGTCCCTCCTTGTCCTGTGTTAAAAACTTGGGGAACTGAGACCCAGCCATATCATCCTTATTTATCATTTTGTGAACACTTTTTCTTGTCTTGTGAACATTATCCCACACTATTTTGTAGCATAACGGTAAAGATTGGCAATAGGTTGTTTAGTATGGGCCCTTTTTATTTGACCGGAGTCAACTTGAACGGTATTATTATTGTCTGATGGAAGTAGCTTGCTCCCCTCTTAGATTTAGGTTTATCTCACCCATTTATGCAGTGTAATAAACACCCTCGGGCTGTGATCACTTGTGTCCGTCTTACTTTGATACCATGCCTTCCTTACACATGGCAAAGCTGATTTACCCTTGGTACTTTTAGTCCATTCTGTGCTATATTCAAAAATCTTGTCCTTATATGGTGGAAGGGTCTTACACAGGTGCTGTAGGGGCGTGTCACCCCCACACAAACCTTGATACATTGCGTTTACTCTTTCCTGACCTCAAATCGAAGTTTTTGACACTCTGCTGTTAGGGAAAAACACAGTGCAATTGTAATTCTTTTTTTTTTTTTTTTACTTTTTTTTATTTGAATTGACAGCGTACGAGAAAACAGAGGGAGCCACACGGCACTCGCATCAAAACACAAGCAATGTACATATTAGACAATATATCTCGAGCAGACTGAAACCATGGAAAAGAAAGAAAAAACAGGCAACCCAAAGAGCACTAACAGCTGAACAAAAGGAGTATGCATCTATGGGGAGCCCCCCAAAGAGGAGGGTGGGGAGCTTGATGTTGAAGCCATGGTGGTTATATATTGCCGGAATCTACACCAAATATCCCTCGGCCTGGAATGCGGGTGTTTTATTGCGTTCCTGGACTGCTCGGTGTCGTGAGCCCATGTGACTGATCTGAGCCACTGTGTATAGGTAGGCGCCCTAGGGCGAAGCCAACATAGTAATATGCAGCGAACTGCCAGCAGCATGCAGAGGCCCGCTAGTTTCTTAGAGTCGCGGGGCAATTGAGGGAGGTCGTGGAACAAGCAATGCAGTGGGGTGGGGTCAATAGTGTGTTCCAGAATGTCAGACAGTGTGGAGCAAATGTCCAGCCAGAATTGGGTTAGGTGGGGACAGTACCGTAGCATATGGATATAGGAAGCTTGATCCATGCCACACCTGGGGCAAGTGGGAGGGACGGTACCAAACATACGATGAAGTCTCATTGGTGTATGGTGGAACCTGTGCAGAACCTTGAATTGAATAAGTTTAAATTTGGTGTTATAGGACACATCATGAGTTCGAGCACACATTCGCAACCATCTTTCATCAGTAATTTCGACTCCGAGATCCTCCTCCCACCTGTGCCTCAGCTTGGTGAAGTGGGGGGCTGTTCTAGTCTGCAGTAAGGAGTAGAGTCTCGACACCTTGCCCCTAAAGGAGAGATAGGAACAAAGCTCAGCCACTATAGGTTCGTCGGGGGGCAAGGCAGGGAAATCGGGATACTTGGATTTGAGACTCTCCTGGAGTGAAGAGTATTGCAGCCACACCGAGGGCTGGCGTTTGAGTAAAAGAGGGAGATCAGGCCACTCGATAAAGCCTCCTTGTTCAAATGCATCGCGAAGCATCTGATAACCGGTGTCCGCCCAGTGGTTTTACCGTTGATCGTGGGATGAGTGGGATATCGGGAAGGAAGTTCCATAATGGTAGATCTCCGTGAAATGATTGCGGAGTGTGGACCATTGCCCATAGTTTGGTTAATGCCAAGGATGTGCTAGCGACACGGTCTGCCGAATTTGAGTCAGGGGGGATTGGCTTGAGGATCAGAGATCCAATCACTCGGTCATTGACCGCCAGCTTCTCCAGGCGAACATGTGGGGGGTGGTCGGTAGTGTTGAACCAATATGCAGCGAATTGAGATTGGGCCACCACCCAGTACCCGACAAAGTCCGGCGCGTTGAATCCGCCCAGCAACTTGGGAGCGGTTTGAGGCGGACTGCGCCCGAGTGCCATAGGAAGGTGTTGGTGATGGAGCGCAGTGTTTGGAAAAAGGCATCACCCGGCCACACAGGCAGATTGGTAAATCGATAAAGTAATTGGGGTAATACAAGCATTTTAAGGATTCCAATTCTGCCTGCTAGCGAGATGGGGAGCCGGGTCCAGTAAGAGGTTTTTGTCTCCAGGTTAGTAAGGTAACTCTGCGCTGTGTGTCGGGAGACCACCACCCCCAGGTAAGTGAAACCCAACGGAGACCAGCTGTAGATCCGGGGTGGGGGTAACGTTGAGTCGTGAGCGGGAATAAGGTTGACTTGGAACAATTTACTATCAGACCAGATATGTCACCAAAAAGGGCCACATCAGCCAGTATGGGGGCAAGGTTGGTTTCAGGGGAGCGGATGTATAGGAGGGCGTCATCCGCATAGAGGGAGATTATATCGGATTGGCCGTCAGTGCGCAATCCCCTGTGCAAGTGTGAATTCCGCATCATGTCGGCAAAGGGCTCCATGGCTATGGCAAAGATAAGTGGGGAAAAGGGGCATCCTTGGCGTGTGCCTCTGGATATCCGGAAGGAAACGGAGCATCTATCTTCCGTGCGGAATCTGGCCGACGGGGCGGTGTAGAGTAGCTTAATCCAGGATCGGAAGTTGGGACCGAACTTGCATTTCTCGAGAACTCGCCATAGATATTTCCACAAGACCGAGTCAAATGCCTTCTGCATGTCCAGCGTGGCCGCAACCGCCTGTGTAGATGGACAAAACCGGACTGGTCGGGGTGGAGGTTGAAATATTGAATTTGAATACTATTCTGCTGCTTTGAGCTCCAGTAGTGGGCATATCCCTGGTTCATCATCTGTGTCCCCTGCAGTTTTGCTTGCAATAGCCTGCAGTGATGTACTATCATGAGCTGTATCTCTGGCCATGGTTTTGCCTCCATACCCACTAATTCCTTAAGCTACTTCTGTACCGGCTCTGGTAGTCATTGGCACAATATATGGTAAAATAATCCTACTGTTTTGTCCTACGGTTCTCACATTTCAAGGCGCCAAGGCTCTCAAATTGTCTGAATGTAGTGTAAGGGGTCTTTGTCTTCCCCCATTTTGCAGGCCATAATCGCATGAATGTCTGATGTGTCTGGGTATTGGGTCCTGAGCGCTTGCCATACGGCTGCTCAGCAGTTTTCAAATGGCGAATCATGCACCGTGTCCTGGGTGGTTACTCCTGGGAAACCTGCCCTTCTCCAAACATCATCAGCGGCCTCCCCAAGGATTGCCAATAGTAGTCCTTTTACGTCCCCTGCTGCCAACCTCTGTCCCGCTGTCATTCTTTCTATTTCATATATCCATTTCCCCACACCAGGTTGCCTCCCGGAATAAGTGAAAAAGCCCAGTTCTAATGTAAACTGGTCTACTTATAGGGCAAACTTGTCATGATTCCCGTGAAAAGGATTGGTTGGTTTTCTCTACCCTCTTCCCACCTGTCTGCTAATAGGACAAGGAGATGAGGGGTGTAAGTTAGGACAGCTGTGGGAGGAGAAAGCTTGGTCATCCCAAACTGACACATGGGCTCAGCATGGACAAAACTCTAAAAATCTATCAACATGGCAAGTACCCTACTTTTTCAGATCTTTACATGTATGAATATATTTTTAAGAACTACATTCAAATCAGATGATGCTAATCTGAAGTCGGCACGCCCTTCCTATGCAGAGATACGTTTTTTCTTTATTTAATCCAGAGCCATATTAGTGAAAAATATGCCACTTCATAGTTCCCTTGTTAATTATTTCCTTCACCCTCACACCAACTTTCAAATCTCTCGGAATCAATGGAAGGCCCAAATCAAATTTATATTAATAACCTTAGTTATGTTTAGCACACAAACATTGTTTTAGCATGGTTCAAAGGTGGTTACTGTCCGGAATGGCCGTTGTGACCAATGTTCCCTCTAAGCTGTGCGCATGTGCGCTTTCCCAGCTTCCTTCTGGGTGCCCCTCAGAAGATTTTTAGCAGCGCACGCAGACAATTCTGACCTATTCAAAATGTTTTAATAAGGCACAAGCCACATCAATTACCTGCAATTATCTTTCTTTTGAATTAACCAACTAGTCTTGATATCCTGCTGATTTGCATTACACTACTATGCAAAGGTGACAGTAAACACCTAAAACCCCTAACAGCAAAATACACACACACAAGCTTAAAAACGAATATGAAAAACTGGCTCCATGAACAGAATAAACTAACCAAGATTTGCCTGCACACATTAACCAAATAATGTTACCTCCCCACCCATGACTCCTAAACAGGACTCTACCACACTGTTACCTTATGACTCTAATTTCGGCCCCAGAACACATTAAGATACTACCAGACAACCTTGACTCTTTCTCTCTTGGCTCTATGAAACGTTAGACTTGAACCTACATCCACTTGTTTTATGTTTGTTGTAGCATGAATAATGGCCATGTGCCACCATTTGTTACTCATGGCGCCTCACCAAAAGCATCACACCCACACTATATAATCGAAATACCAGCTCAAATAATGGATACTGACTGTAGATATGCAGGCTACTTGGATGTGTAACCTTATCCCATACTTCCTCTTTTTATTTTACATATGTCACGCAAGTGCTATGAAGTGGCCCCCTTGCAAGTTGATGCATTCTGACATTCTAAAAATCAAATACTAATTTGCCCTCTAAAGATTTTGAGAGGACAAATGTGATGCTCAGCGTCTCCTATTTTAGCATTACCAACATTACCCTATAAGTGTGGAGAGCAACATTGCAATTTCATTTACTTAGCCTACAAGGGATAATGGGTATGGACTGTGCCTGGGATTACTCGTCCCTAGTATCAGAGCACCAGATATTCAGACAGGAGAATGCTTTTCACACAATCTGCATCGTTTCCAAGTGTCCAGAGTTCCTTTAGGCATAGACCATCACACATTAAATGGTAACTCGCGTCTATACAAAAACGGTTTCACTGAGCACTTGTGTAATCCTATACAATGAAAAAAGGGTGTAGTATGTTGACAACAATCTTATATGCACTGCGAAAGAATTGTGTACATGCAGAGTCATGACATTCTTGAAATGCACATAATATGTTGAGGCATTGTATATGCCTTGCTTGCAAAGTATTGTGGGTCTGCAAATATCCCAGTGAGTGTTTACTGCTAAAATCCATCACTTTTTACAGTGCTCTATCAACTAGTATTGGAGGCTAGCACAAGGGCCGGGGGATGGGTGGAAGAGCACAGACTATCGCATCTTGCGGGCGATGAACAAAGCAGCACATTTCAAAAACCAAGGCAAACGTTTCGGCAGTACACTGAAGGAAATGTGTTGCTTATTGGCCAAAGGATAGGAAATTCTAGTACTGGTCTAGACAACAGCACCTTTGTTTTCTTTCTATGCTAAGCTGCTGAGGGCTTTTCAATATAACCATGTGTTCTGTGTGTATCTTCTCGAGCAGCTCCATGTATCTTACTTAACTGATCACAAAGAATTACAGAAGAGGGATCCATAATTACAGAAGAAAGCACTTGATCAATTGCATCTCTGATGAATTGATGCTATTAACTTAAAAGGCATATATAAGTGATTTTCTTCAGTAACGTTCTTGTTTAATTGTCTCTAGGCTGTGATGAGGAAGGGTGGGCCAAACTATACACTTTATTACGCGCCGTGTCATTTCACCTCCTATGTAGGGATACAAGCAGGACTCTAACCAGATTCTACTCCCTACTTGGAGTCAAATGATTTTTCAGGGAGTAAAAAAGTAATTAGCTCTGCCAATAGGGATACTGTCTGCTCATTAAAAGATGCGCTGTCCCCTTAATTCATCTTGAGATCGGCATTAATATTGTTAGAGTTCCTTCCTATGCCACTGCTCTACTCGTCACTAATTCGAAAACATATCAGTGGAGATTTGTGGCTTTAAGCATGATATGGTCATTGTTTCTCATTTTTGTTAGGCACATTTTCCTTTTTTTAGGGTGTAAAAATTGATGGTCCATATGTCTCTTAGCTGTAAGGTTGGTGTTATTACTACCCACAGGAGAACGTAATGTGGATAGTAAGCAGAGGCACAGGAATCTTTGATCCTCATATTCTAAGGGGCAGTTATTTTGATGCAATTATCATCCTTACACAAATTATTATAATCATGGTCATTTGGCCCTTGAATTACTTCATTAAAGTGGCACTTGAACTCCTATCAACATGTTTTTTGACACATTGCTTTTAATTGCCATTAATCCATCAGCAAATGTTGTATTCTGTCTGAATTTCTTGACAGTCACATCAGTTATGCCAACAGATATTTGTGTTTTGTAATACACATGAGTGATTTTCCAGTGACGTAAAACATACATTTTTCTCTGGACATGACTATGTTTGCAAAGTACGCTCGCAGATGTTGAAGTCTTGGAATGGTTGATAGGTTTTCTCTATAATCACATATAACATTTTATTTTAGCCTGTCTGTTTGGAAAAAGTATTTTAAGATTTATAAAGAATTGCATTAGCTGGGAAGAGGAAATTCCTTTCTAATCTCTCTTCTGCAATGGTAGCTCACAAAGTGGCTTAAGTCATTAGGCAGTTGCGCACATGGAAAATAATGTGCACACAATAGCCAACCAGTTCCGCACATAGAGAAAAATAATTAGAGGGAACATTGGTTGTGACTGGGGCAAATCACAGACTAATACTTTCTTTCTATTTTTTTCTTCACTCATAGTATGGCTGAAAGTCAAACATTTAGTTTTACTGAGGAACAGATCTCAGAAATACTCAGTGGTCCATCTATTTTTGAACCGGCAGGAACCAACCCTAATCCAGCTCATTCCACTGACAGTGATGAATTACTCAAACTAAAAAAGAAAAACTTTAGGACTGAATTACATGGTCATTTCTTGCGCGAATATTTAAAATCAAACACGATTCCTTCTGGCCTAATTGTAAGAAATGAGCCCTGTCTCTTCTTGTCTGACAAACAATATATGACTACCTTTAGTGAAATCGCCATTAAATGCAGTCGCGACTTTATGGTTCTAACAATCACCACAGCACAAAGAATCGGTCTGGAAATTCAAAAAATGTTGGAACAAGAAGAAGCTAAATTCCTATCTAGTACAATTATCTCTGATGCAAAAGACCAATTAGACTCGGTCAATAAATTATTTGCAGAATTTAGAGCCACTACGATTGGCAAAAAAACAAAGAAACTTGCAAAGGATATCCGCGAGTTCAAAATAGAATTTTTTTCCCGTACACCACTGAAGCTTATGTAGAAGCGGCCAACAAACAATCGGCATCGAAACGAGGACCAGGGAACAAAAATAGAGGTGTCTCCTTTTCAAGTTCTGGTAGCAGTGGGTCTGATAATCAGTCAGCACATAATCCACAACAACCTTTTGGTAATTTTCAACCAAATAACTCTTTTGTAGGCAGAGGAGGATTTGGCATACCACAATGGGGCCCTCCGTGGTTCCAACCATATGTACCAATGCGGAGACCCTGGGGCAGGCGTCATCGCGCCTGTTGAATCAGGCAGAACCACAAATACCCATCTTTAATCTAGCAAACTTGTGTCTTACTCCATCACAAACCTCTTATTTATCTAGAGGCCTATCATTTGTCCCCACGAGAGGAATTGATTGGTTCTCTACGGAAATCAAGTTCGGAGATTCCTACAAAAAATAAGCTTAAATCTTTCTTCAAAGACGTTCAGGAGAGAGTACAGGAGCAGGACTCCGGGCTTCGTTGTCCCTCCACATTTACTCCTCAGGACAATCAAATGTCTAAACAAATTTTAACCTTCGAGAAGAGCGTACTTAAGGATCTAAACAATTTAAATACTAGTAATACTAGATTACACATAAGCAAGCTATAAAAAACTGAAAAAGGACCCTACGAAAGATATTAAAGCGGAAATTGACCAAGTAGTGAAATATGCATTTGATCGCAACTGGGTCACGGAGAATGAACATGATTTCTTAACTACTAGCCAGGGTCATATTCCGACCCTACGCGCGTTACCTAAGGTGCATAAAAACATAACAAACCCACCTGGTCGTCCCATAGTCTCAGGTTGTGGCACTATTCTCGAACCATTATGCAAATTTATTGAAATATATTATATATTTATTGATACATTTCTAAAACCTTTGAGTATGAAAACAAGGACCTATCTGCGAGACACCATGAACACTATTCAACACTATTCAAATTTTTGAACATCTAGAATTTGATCCGAGTAAACATATCCTAGTGACAATGGATATAACCTCTCTGTACACTTGTATCCCTCAGACACAAGCCTTAGAATGCATGCTAGAACTCTTGAATCAAACACATAACAGAGGGTGCCAATCAATTTCATCATGGAATTGATGAAATTGGCATTATGCAAAAACTACTTCGAGTTTAATGGGAATTTCTTCTTACAAACAAGAGTCACCACGATGGGTGCTGCTTTTGCACCAAGGTTGGCAATTCTCTTCATGGCTTATTTTGAAAATGAACATATTTTTTGTGAATCCAAAAATCGGTTTCAAATTGGAAGCGCTACATAGACGACATTATTTTTATTTGGGAAGGACCAGAAAATGAACTCCTCGAGTTCTTCTCTTGGCTGAACCACATTGATACTAATAATCAATTCACACTTGAATATTCCAAGAATCAAGTCATTTTTCTGGATCTTATTATCAAGCATCAAGATGGAGTGCTTAACTGTTGCCTTCATAGAAAATCTAGTGCCAGGAACACATTTTTACATTATACGAGTGACCACCCCCGGCATCTTAAGGACAATCTCCCATATGAGCAGTACTTACGTATCAGAAGAAACTGTACTGACATCCATGACTTTAATCAACAAGAGGATGAGTTAGACATTAGACTCAGAGAGAGAGGTTATCCTAAATCACTCATTAAAAGGTCTCGTAAACGGGCACGCTTTACGGACCGTACTCTTTTACTCCCCACGAAAGCCCAACAATCAGTGAATGATAACATGACGTGTGTTCTCACACATGGCATCAAAGCTTTTCAAATTAAGAAAATTATCCTGAAACATTGGGACATTATCAGACTGGATTTACCTGAGGAACCTTTACCTAGTTTTGCCTTCACAAGGGCTTCTAATATTCGAGACAAACTGATTCATTCAAGCTTCCGCAAAAATGCACAAAAAACTGGACTATGGGATCTGCGTTCAGTCAAGGGTCACTACCCATGTGTTTCCTGCAGTGCTTGTATCTTCACCAGAAAAATGAAAGATTTCAAAATAAATGAAAGAATATGGACTCTGCACAACCTTACCAATTGCAAAACCAAAAATGTGGTTTATTGTATTGAATGTCCGTGTGGACTAAGATATGCCGGACAAACTAGCAGAGCAGCACATGTTAGAATTGCGGAACATCGATCACGCATAAGATGCAAAATTGTGACGGCACCTCTAGTCAATCATTATTTGACTTTGAAACACTCACCAGATAACATACTATGGTGGGTTTTGGAAACAGTTAAATACTCTACTAATACACATAAAAGTTTGTTGGACAGAGAGGCAAGGTGGATTTTTCGATTAGGTACTCACACCCATGGATTAAATGAGGAATTCATTCCACCTCTTTAACTTTGTCACATTTCTTAATCACACTCCCCTTTCGATAAGCCAGTATTCAGACCTTGCAGAGTCACTTACATTTTCTTGACAGTCATTTTTCTTTAGGCGCCTTCTTATGTGCCTTTTCAATCATCATTTTCAATTATTATTCTTAATCAATATTTTTTATGTTTCCAAAAACAAGTGGCTACATACTAGGTTATGCATACCAGTTGATGCCTTTCCCGCCTGCTGTTTTGATACCATAGGTTTTGGTCCAGCCATTTTCAGCTGGCAGCACACCTCCGGATTTTTGTTGTCCCATTGATGCGACTGCTGAGTATGAGGCGTCGGACACTCCCCCTCCTACAGGGTGCGTTTCCGACAGCCCCTCTGGGATTGGACTCGCTTTGCGAACCAATCGTCAGGGAGGAGTGCCAGCCTCACTCCAATATGTTACAGCTGAATGAGGATTGCCACCAGGAACACGGCCTCGTTTCACGTGACTGAGAGGTCCAGGTTTACCACAGGGTGTGTGTCCGATGGCCCCTTTGTGATTGGATTCGCTTCGCGAACCAATCGAAACAGGGAGGTGTGTCAGCGCCGCACTAATGCGTTAGAATTTTCACTACGTACGCTCACGGACCCAATGTCATCACGCTGGCCATTTTACATTAGGGTAGCCTGCAACTCACCCTCCGCTGTCAGACTTCTGCTGGCACCGGCACTGTCTACATCAGCTCGAGCATTGCCCCGTTTACTCCAAGGATACTGGTAAGCACATCTGCCTCTGCAGATTAGGTCTCTCTACTTATCTGGCGCTTTTTCCAATTGGTTTTGCTATTATTCCAGTTGACATATTCTAACTGGTCATACATCATTTTTGTTTCTAAATAGCTTTGAAGTGCACATTTACCCACTTCTAGAAAGTATGCACGACATTTTTAGAAAGGGATTGTGAATTTTTAAAGAATTTTTAAAGTCTTTAAATGCACACTATTCAGTGCATTCCTTCTTTTTATACACATACCTGGTTCCCCATTTGAAACGGATCATAACAGGATTCTTCCTGTCTCTCTTTTTCTCTTTTTTCTTTTTTTCTGTCTGTGTTGGCAGGTATTCATTACCACACTAGTGGTTGTCCATTGGATACCCTCTGTAATTTCCACAAACAACTTGGGGCTTCCATCTTTTCCCTTGAAGACGGTTATGATGAATGGTCTTGATTTATCCAAGACTTTTTGCAGCGACTGGAGATGAGGACACTTCATTCTTTTATATACAGGTATTTCTTCTTTTCC
This sequence comes from Ambystoma mexicanum, assembly GCF_040938575.1. Lineage (NCBI taxonomy): Eukaryota > Metazoa > Chordata > Amphibia > Caudata > Ambystomatidae > Ambystoma > Ambystoma mexicanum. Next base: position 379,168,940 of record NC_090937.1, on the reverse strand, counting down.
TTTTTTCTCTCTCTGTGTTGCCACTACACATTTTTTGTAGACCTTGTAGACTTTACATTCACTAATGTCTATCTTCACAATTTATTTGATTTCAGTGATTTATGCCCACGCTCTACACCAAGGTCGTATTGACGTCTTGACCCCCTGCCTTTGAAGGATTTCCCCCCCACATTTTCTTTGGGTTAGGTTCCCCTTCCAGGCAGGATTAATGAGTCCTTATTAAATAAAAAATGCTCTGCCTAAATGATTAAGGCCATGAATACTTGGCAACCCAGGATTTGCACTTGATAAGTATGCAGCAAGTCACAGTGTGTGTTTCTATGTACATATTCATTGTGTGATGGATTGTTTTGTCTGCTTCCCTCCAGGGATTTTCACTACTTACTCTGCCCCGAGGAAGGCGGTTCTTTAACGTCATTGGGCCCACAGGTGGCCCGCCGAAACGTAAATGTGGTCTCTCTTCTTGCTGGAATTCATTTTTGTTTCCAATTACATCATTTTTCGCTTAGAGACCCATTCTTTTCAAATCTGAATAATGTGAAAAGTTTTCGTTGGCAGACCTGTACAAATGTATCTGTATTTATATTTTGCTTCACATTTTACTTAATTGATTGAATTGAATAGTTCTCTTTATTTCTTACAACATTTCTTTTAAACTGTTAACCAGCACATTCATTAATGAAATTGATCTTAATTGATTTTTGTTATTTCCATGTATTTGTTAAAAGCAATGAATTTTATGTGTTTGTTAAATGTACTCATTTTTGCGAAATAAAAATTAGTGAGAAGAAATCTTGGAAAAAGATTTTCAGTGTGGCGTTACATTGCTCTATACTTCTCATGACTACCTTGGGCTGCTTTAAGTAAGAATAATTAGGATATCCCGTGCTGGATACCATGTGAATTGCAACTATAGCTTTCTAAATTAATTTTTTACAGCTTTTGGAACCTTGTTGTGTGAACATTTGAGACCCCCTGATTAGCTGTACCACGTTTGGGGCGATCCCCTTTCATGTTTATGGAATGGCCGTTGTGGCATATACACTAACCCTTTTATGCAATAATATGTATTTTTCTATTAACTAAACTGCAATTATTTTCTTTATTGACTTTCAGTTTCATTGTCCCTTGAGCATGGGATCAGCCAGAGGCTGGCTCATGTTTATGTTTGCCCCTCCCTTCATGGCCTATAATGGTCCTGGCTGCAGCACTAATGGACATTTTATGGGAATTGTGACCTCAAGGTCACTTCTCCTCAGTGCTTAAAGTGGGCCGGGGCCTGCCGGGGCCGGGCCCCGGCAGTCTCCAAAAAGTGGGACTGAGCCGGGGCCCTGCCGGGGCCCCCCATCCCACACAACATTGGCGGGATGCATTATCCCGCCGCGGCCACAGCCGCGACAGAAGATGCGCCCGCCAGTTTAATTTCAGGTGAGCTGACAGAAGTGCCAGCCAGGCACAGCGTCGCTGAGGCTGGCTGGCACTTCTGTCAGTCATTGTAACTTCCCTGATGACCCTTCAACTGAGGGGTCATTAGGAAGGTTACAGTTCCTTTGTTTGCCCTCGCCAGGTCACTGACCCTCAGCGAACCTGCAGGCTCCATGATCTAATAAGCAGATTAGATCACGGAGCCTGCGGGTTCGCAGAGGGTGAAAGACGCCTCGGGCTCTGTGATCTATCTGCTCAGAGCAGATAGATCACAGAGCCCGAGGCGTATATCTCCGTTGGCAAAGCTTTATAAAAGATGCCTTGAATTGTATACGTTTCAAGCCATCTTTTATAAACGTAGAAATATTTCTATGTTTATAAAAGACCGCTTGAAACGTGCACAATTCAAGGCATCTTTTATAAAGCTTTGTCGATGGACAAAGCCACCTCGGGTTTTGTCCGTCCTCAACGCTTTATAAAAGATGCCTTGAATTGTTTACGTTTCAAGCCGTCTTTTAGAAACATAGAAATATGTTAGAAATGTCTATGCTTATAAAAGGTGGCTTGAAAAGTGCACAAACCATAGTAAGGTAAGCACACAAGTGTGCATAAATTACTATGGTTTGTGCACTTTTCAAGCCACCTTTTTATAAACCTAGAAATACGTAACATTGGTATGTTTATAAGGCTTGAAAGGTACACAAACCATAGTAGTGCGCATACAAATATATAAATGCTCACATACATTTATATATTTGTTTGCGCACCTTACAATGATTTGTGCACATTTTAGGCCACGCCCACAATGGAAGCCACGCCCCCAAACGAGTGCCCCCCCTCAATTTCTTACCCCACTTAAAGCACTGCTTCTGCTGAAAGAACAGACATGGCCTCATCTGTCTCCACTGTGGTTTAAATCTAAGCAGTGTATTTATTTCTATATTTTTAGGTAATGGCCCTAATTGATGGTTGACAACCAGATCTCTCTCTCCAGGACAGCAGAGGAAAGTTCTTGGAGGTTAGATTTCATCTTTAGGAGAAATGACTGGCTGCATGTAAAAATTCTGCAAGTAATGGCTTTTAAACTCACACACAATGCATTTAACATTACATTTTATAAGGCACCTGGGCCTTACATCCAGGTGTAATGTACTTCTTTAATCTCACATTTGCATGAGAAAACCATGTTCAAACTCAGAAAGTCTAGTGAGCACTTCTGTAAGCATACTGTCATTTGGATGAGGAAAAACAAAAAGGAAATTCTTTTTATTTCTTGTAAATGCAAGAAGCTTGGTTTCAATTATGATTTTGGGATCACAGTCTCATGTTGTATAAAGATATTGTACACGCTGCCATCTGCTTCTTTAAGTAAAAGTGCAGCTCTCCATGGATTTAGTAAAACAGCATTGTCAGCCACATGCCTTTTTTTACTTGCTGAAAAGCATTGCGCATATCTTTACACTTTTGAGACTCAATGTCCACTTTCTTTCCTTTGAGATTTAGGCCTGTTTTTGGTTCCATAGGCCTCATGTCTGTCATCACTAATACTGTGCTGGCCTTATGCTTTCATGGGCATTTACAAATCACTCTGGCCTCTTTATTTCTGGCATTCAGTGGCTATATTTCACGCCAAAATCTCCTATCATGTTGGTCACTAAACCTGACCGTTCCTAGAGGTTTTGCATAGATTTCCATCAAGTTAATGCCATTTCTGATTTTGATGCGTACCCCATGCCGTGCATCGATTACCACATTGATAAACTCGGACCAGCCACCTTTCTATCCACCCTAGGCTTAACAAAAGGGTACTGGCAAGTCCCAGTGTATGGGCCAGATAAAGAAAAGACAGCGTTTTCAACATCCCTAGGACTGTTTCAATTCAAAGTCCTCCCTTTTGGCTTACACGCTATGCCAACCACTTTCCAATGCCTCATGGATAAAATATTGCAACCCTATTCTGATTTCTGTGGAGCTTATATTGACGATATCGTCATTTATAGTAAAACCTAGGAAGACCATCTTTTCCATCTGTATACTATTATGAAAGTCCTCAGAGAGACCGACCTAACTGCCAACCCATCTAAATGCAGACTGCCCCAATCAGCCGTGAAATACCTCGGCTTCTTTGTAGGGAATGGGAACGTACAACCTGAACATGAGAAAGTGAAAGCCGTCTTAGACACACCTATCCCCAAAACTAATAGAGATCTTAGAGCCTTTCTAGGATATTACTGTAGGTTTAGCCCCAACCTTTCAGACAAAACAGCTAGGCTAACAGATAAACTCCAGAATCCAGAACCCCAGAAACTTCATTGGGCTGACGGGGATGGTATATGTTATAACACCTTAAATCAAACCCTGTGCCAGAACCTGATCTTAAAGGTAGTAGATTTCTCTAAACATTTTATATTGGAAAATGACACCTCCCTTAGGGTTAGGAGTAGTCGTATCTCACGTTTGTGACAGATTAGAACATCCCATCTTGTTAACAAGCCGCAAGTTTTTGCTATGTGAAAAAAATACTCTGTGCTGGACTTAGAGGCCCTGGCAATCAAGTGGGCCATTATTCACGTTAGATACTACCTCTTAGGAAGGAAATTCACACTCGTCACAGACCATTCTCCCCTAGTTTGAATTAACCAACGCAAAGAATCCAACCCTTGTGTCATGCAATGGTTTCTAGACCTGCAACCCTACTGTTTTACTGTGGAACACCAAAAAGTTAAAGACCAGGAGGAACTGTGTGTTTTGTTGTATTTGGCATATCAGGCCCTCTGAAGCAAGAGACATTGCATAAGAAGAGAGTTGGGCACAGAAGGCCCTGATATTGAGAAAAGCAACTGTAAGCCCAGGAGTGTGCTGTGCTCAAGAGTCCCTCCTTGTCCTGTGTTAAAAACTTGGGAGACTGAGACCCGGCCATATCATCCTTATTTATCATTTTGTGAACACTTTTTCTTGTCTTGCGAACATTATCCCACACTATTTTGTAGCATAACGGTAAAGATTGGCAATAGGTTGTTTAGTATAGGCCCTTTTTATTTGACTGGAGTACACTTGAACGGTATTATTATTGTTTGATGGTAGTAGCTTGCTCCCATCTTAGATTTAGGTTTATCTCACCCATTTATGCAGTTTCATAAACACCCTCGGGCTGTGATCACTTGTGTCTGTCTTACTTTGATACCATGCCTTCCTTACACATGGCAAAGCTGATTTACCCTTGGTACTTTTAGTCCATTCCGTGCTATATTCAAAAATCTTGTCCTTATATGGTGGAAGGGTCTTACACAGGTGCTGTAGGGGTGTGCTACCCCCGCACAAACCTTGATACATTGCGTTTACTCTTTCCTGACCTCAAATCGAAGTTTTTGACACTCCGCTGTTAGGGAAAAACACAGTGCAATTGTAATTCTTTTTTTTTTTTTACTTTTTTTTATTTGAATTGACAGCGTACGAGAAAACAGAGGGAGCCACACGGCACCTGCATCAAAACACAAGCAATGTACATATTAGACAATATATCTCGAGCAGACTGAAACCATGGAAAAGAAAGAAAAAACAGGCAACCCAAAGAGCACTAACAGCTGAACAAAAGGAGTATGCATCTATGGGGAGCCCCCCGAAGAGGAGGGTGGGGAGCTTGATGGTGAAGCCATGGCGGTTATATATTGCCGGAATCTACACCAAATATCCCTCGGCCTGGAATGCGGGTGTTGTATTGCGTTCCAGGACTGCTCGGTGTCGTGAGCCCATGTGACTGATCTGAGCCACTGTGTATAGGTAGGCGCCCTAGGGCGAAGCCAACATAGTAATATGCAGCGAACTGCCAGCAGCATGCAGAGGCCCGCTAGTTTCTTAGAGTCGCGGGGCAATTGAGGGAGGTCGTGGACAAGCAATGCAGTGGGGTGGGGTCAATAGTGTGTTCCAGAATGTCAGACAGTGTGGAGCAAATGTCCAGCCAGAATTGGGTTAGGCGGGGACAGTACTGTAGCATATGGATTTAGGAAGCTTGATCCATGTCACACCTGGGGCAAGTGGGAGGGACGGTACCAAACATACAATGAAGTCTCATTGGTGTATGGTGGAACCTGTGCAGAACCTTGAATTGAATACGTTTAAATTTGGTGTTATAGGACACATCATGAGTTCGAGCACACATTTGCGACCATCTTTCATCAGTAATTTCGACCCCGAGATCCTCCTCCCACCTGCGCCTCAGCTTGGTGAAGTGGGGGCTGTTCTAGTCTGCAGTAAGGAGTAGAGTTTCGACACCTTGCCCCTAAAGGAGAGATAGGAACAAAGCTCAGCCACTATAGGTTCGTCGGAGGGCAAGGCAGGGAAATCGGGATACTTGGATTTGAGACTCTCCCGGAGTGAAGAGTATTGCAGCCACACCGAGGGCCGGCGTTTGAGTAAAAGAGGGAGATCAGGCCACTCGATAAAGCCTCCTTGTTCAAATGCATCGCGAAGCATCTGATAACCGGTGTCCGCCCAGTGGTTTACCGTTGATCGTGGGATGAGTGGGATATCGGGAAGGAAGTTCCATAATGGTAGATCTCCGTGAAATGGTTGCGGAGTGTGGACCATTGCCCATAGTTTGGTTAATGCCAAGGATGTGCTAGCGACACGGTCTGCTGAGTTTGAGTCTGGGGGCATCGGCTTGAGGATCAGAGATCCAATCACTCGGTCACTAACCGCCAGCTTCTCCAGGAGAACATGTGGGGGGGGGGTCGGTAGTGTTGAACCAATATGCAGCGAATTGAGATTGGGCCACCACCCAGTACCCGACAAAGTCCGCCGCGTTAAATCCGCCCAGCATCTTGGGAGCGGTAAGCGTAGACAGTTTGAGGGGGACTGCGCCCGAGTGCCATAGGAAGGTGTTGGTGATGGAGCGCAGTGTTTGGAAAAAAGCATCACCCGGCCACACAGGCAGATTGGTAAATCGATAAAGTATTTGGACTAATACAACCATTTTAAGTATTCCAATTCTGCCTGCTAGCGAGATGGGGAGCCGGGTCCAGTAAGAGGTTTTTGTCGCCAGGTTAGTAAGGTAACTCTGGTAGTTGTTGTCACGTAGCTGCGCTGTGTGTTGGGAGACCACCACCCCCAGGTAAGTGAAACCCAACGGAGACCAGCTGAACCCATGTAGATCCGGGGTGTGGGGGGGGTAACGTTGAGTCTGTGAGCGGGAATAAGGTTGACTTGGAACAATTTACTATCAGACCATATATGTCACCAAAAAGGGCCACATCAGCCAGTATGGGGGCAAGGTTGGTTTCAGGGGAGCGGATGTATAGGAGGGCGTCATCCGCATAGAGGGAGACTATATCGGATTGGCCGTCAGTGCGCAATCCCCTGTGCAAGTGTGAATTCTGCATCATGTCGACAAAGGGCTCCATGGCTATGGCAAAGATAAGTGGGGAAAAGGGGCATCCTTGGCGTGTGCCTCTGGATATCCGGAAAGAAACAGAGCATCTATCTTCCGTGCGGACTCTGGCCGACGGGGCGGTGTAGAGTAGCTTAATCCAGGATCGGAAGTTGGGACCGAACTTGCATTTCTCGAGAACTCGCCATAGATATTTCCACAAGATCGAGTCAAATGCCTTCTGCATGTCCAGCGTGGCCGCAACCGCCTGTGTAGACGGAAAAACCGGACTGGTAGGGGTGGATGATGTTCGGCTTGTATGGGGCAAGACGGTTGGCTAGCAGTTTCGCATATATTTTAACATCACTGTTAATCAGTGAGAGTGGTCGGTACGAACCGCACTGAGTAGGGGGTTTACCAGGTTTAAGAAGCACTGTGATCAGTGCCTCACAAAGCGATGGTGGTAGTATTTCATTGTCGCATGATTCCTCCCACAGAGCTAGTAGGTGTGGTGCTAGGAGAGATTTGTATTGTTTATAGAAGTCCATAGGGAGTCCATCAGGACCGGGGGCCTTCCCAGCTGATAGTGACTCAATGGCTTCGACTAGTTCCTCCAACGTAAAGAGTCTCTCAAGGAAGCCGACAGCATCGACTGAGAGTACTGAGATGGGAAGGCCATCTAAGTAAGAGTCAATTTCAGGGACTTGGGGTCCATCAGTCTCTGAGTATAAGGAGGTGCAGAATGAGAGGAACTCGGAATTGATGTCTTGTGGAGAGGTAGCGAGTGAGCCATCAGGTCTAGTTATGGCCGGGATATTTGGGGCACCAAGTTCGCGGCGCAGTAATCTAGCTAGTATTCAACCAGGTCGTTCCCCTTCCCTGTATCTCCTTGCGGATTTGGGGGAGTCTAGGAACTTAACCTCACGCTCAGTTAGGGCACGGAACCTGCCAGTTCAGCTCCCAACGCCGCTAGGGTGGCCGGGGAGTGATCTGCGGCATATTGGGATTCGTGGACAGCAAGGGCCGATTCGCTAACGGCAATATCGGCGCGGATGCCCTTCAGGATTCCGCAGCTTTTGGAGATGGCGATGCCTCTAGTGTGTTCCTTAAAGGCTTCCCAGAGCACAGCTTGTGTGGCCACAGAGTTTGTATTAATCTCAAAGTACTCCGCAATGGAGGACCCCAGCTCGGATGCAAAGACTTGGTCAAGAAGCGAATGGGGGCCCATCCTCCACTGCCTGGTTTTATTTGCATCCGGTCCCCAGTTTAAATAAATAAGTACGGGTGAATGATCTGAGAGTGTCCTAGGGAGTATAGCCAGGTGAGATAGGCATCGGACCAACATGTCTGTAATGAGCCATCTGTCAATTCGGGAATGGGAATCATGAACAGAGGAGTAAAAGGAGTATGTACGAGAATCAGGGTGTATCAGACGCCAGGCATCTACCAATGTCAGACAGGGAAGTGTGGTAAGGATGGCATATCACGCCCTAGACAGTTGGCGGGGTCGAGAGCCCGATCTATCCAGGGTAACATCAAGTATCGTATTAAAATCCCGCCCTATAAAATAGGGATCAGGGGGTAACTTTCAAGTAGTGTGGCCAAGTGTAAATAAAAATCAGGGTCGTCAACATTGGGACCATATACATTCAGGATAACCACCTCCTGATGCTTTAGTATGCTAGTGATTAACACATACCTACCAAGTGGATCGACGTGGGAGTGGTGAAGGGTGAATTTCAGACTCTTGTGAATTAAGGTAAGGGCACCACGGCTTGGGTGGAATAGTTGGTATAGTATCTCTGGGGTCCCCATTGTTTAGCGAAACGCTCGCATTGCTCGGAGCGAGCGTGGGTTTCCTGCAGACATAGGATTTTAACTCAGTGACGCTCGGCATGGAGCTGAATCTGCCGCATCTTTTTATAGTTGCCTAACCCGCGGACATTCCAGCTCATAAAGGTCAAATCAGTGCTAGCCATAGCTCAGGGGGGGGTAATGCTTGAATCACAGTGAAGGGATTATCAGTTAATGGAAAGTGTACAGTCTGAATGCATGTGGCCTCATGTCTGCAAGCAGAAGATGTTACGTAGTGGCGCGTGTGGCGCCTCTGGTGGCTGTCAAATTTTTTTTTAACCAAAACGTCCCCCTTTCCCACCCACATCCCTCCCCCAACCAGAGGGATGAAACCCAACCCATAACCAAGCATCAACAAACATTTTCGGCATCAGCGCCTGGGGGCCTGTTAGCAGTCCTAGCCGTGGCACGACAGACTGTACGAGGGCAAGTAGAGTGCAAATACAGCAAGGGTAACAAGTGTATTAATTTCAGGTTACACACGTAAAGGATTATGGTGGAGACAGCTGGATTGTAGTATCCTATTCATGCATTTTTGTGGCTACCAGCCCCAAGACATCTCAATTATAGATATTACATCTCCACCAGTTCTCAATAGGGAAGAACCGGCCAAAACAGGGAAACCCACAAAACCAGAACAGTTGCAAAGTATTACTAATAGTCAAACAGAGCAAAAAACCCACTCCGCAGTAGAACCTGAAGACAGAGGACAAAGCAACAAGGAGAGGAACAAGATGGATAACCATAGGCGATTCACATGTCAAGAAAACATCGTAAATAGGGCTAGAAGCAGAGCATCATTGATTAACAACAATATATTTGGTATCATGGCAGACCAGGTCCGCGGCCGCCCAGGGTCAGCCAGGGAAGCGCTCATCAAGGAACTTGGAGGCCTCCTCCGGGATCGTAAAAAAGAAAGTTTTATTGGAATGTTCAATGCGAAGTTTCGCAGGGAATAGCATGGAGTACTTGACCCCCAGGTCACGGAGTCTCCTCTTCACAGCCGTGAAGGATTGGCGCTCTCGTTGTACTGCTACAGAGTATTCCGGATAAAGGTGGATTCTATTTGCTCCAAGGAGAAGTTCTCCCTTGAGTCTGGCCACCCGCAGGAGGGCATCTCGGTCCCGGAAATTTAGGATTCTGGCAATGATAGGTCGCGGTGGAGCACCCGGCCTGGGCTTTGCGGTCAAGGCACGGTGTGCCCTCTCAAAAGCGAACTGTGAGGAGAGTTTAGGGGCATCCAGGAGTGTCATGAGAATGCGCTCCACATAGTCCTCCATTGGTTCAGTAATATTATCCTCGGGAATACCAATAATGCGCAAGTTGTTCCGCCTCGAGCGGGATTCGAGATCATCGTTTTTTTTCTCCACCGCTGCCACCCAGTTAGTGAGCGTGGAGACCGCAGCCTCCAGCGAGCCCAGGTCATCCGCAGCGACCCCCAGTCTGGTTTCAACCTCAGCAACTCTACCATCCGTCCTTTCGATATGGGCTTTTATGGAGGAGATTGTCCCATTCATATCGTCCAATTTAGTGTGAAGCGTGGTAAAACCATCGCGTATGTATTCCAGCATCCTCTGCAATTCGTCAGCAGTTGGTGGAGCAGAAGTGGCAGGCTGCTCTTCGGGTTCATTAGGGGTGGGCTTGGACGGAGTTTTGGCAAACATATTTAGTGAGCTTTGTTTTTTCCCAGCTCCACCACCCTTGGTCATGGAGAAGGTTGGGCACGGGGACCGGGGTCTCGGAAAAAAGTTGGTATTCAAAAATGGAGAGATTCTCTAAACTCCAATCACTGTACAGAGACACCTAGGGATGTTGTATGTAGTACTCTGAATCAGTAGGATGGTATCTGAAATTGCACCCAGGTCGTGTTCTGCACCCGCAATTTAGGTGAGTTGTGCTCCCTCAGATGGACAGAGTCAGTCCGCACGGCGGTTGTAATGCATATACACCCCCCAGGAGAGAGACTGCGGGGTTTAGGGTATCAGTGGTATATTGCCACAGGTTCACTATAACACGGAATAAGTGTTAGAGCCCACACCCACCCATCAGGTTTATAGCAAAATCCAAGTGGAGAACTGTAGAAGTTCAACAGGGTTGGGTTAGATGACAAGGTAGACACACAATACTGAGGGGCACCCTCAACGCAGAACCAACAAGAGGGGGCTCTCTGCCGCTTACAACGCTTCCAACAGCGCAGGGAATGCAAGAACAATGGGACCTGGGTACGTGTGTGAGGGCCCTGGGCCAAAAATTTGGCGTTTAAAGGTGGTGCAGCCCCCCAGGTAGTGGCTGCAAACCAAGAGTTCCCGAGTTTAAGGTTGCCTGGTCATTCGCAGCAGTAGGCAGTGGGTAATTTGCAGGCAGGGTATGCTTCAAGCCCACCTACAGGCATGTCAGTGCTGCCATGTACAGGGATCACAGATGGTGCCAGCATCGGTGTGGAGATGATGGGGGTGAAGAGCGGTAACAGCACAGTCACAGCAGGATCGGCGCGTTGTTGAGCGGGAGCTGGGCCCAGGCGCGAGCGAGCTGTGTGGCGCAGACAAATTTGCTCAGGTGTTCAAGATAAGTCCGCTGGCCTGCTAGCTGTAAGAACTCGTGGGGGGGGGGTTCCTGCAGGGCTATCTCAGTGTCAATGTGGCAACACGGAGTTCAGGGTGCTCTAGAGAGATCAGGCAGAGCGTAACAACGGGTTCCCACGTTGGTCCTGCCGGAGGACATCCATATACACAGTAGGTTGGGATGGGAGGGGGTGGAGAGGCCTCAAACGCGTTTCAGGTGGTGCGGGCCCCAGAGCTAGAGCAGCAGTACGGGGCGCACGGAGGACGTGCTCAATCCGCCACGGGGTGTGGGAGTCAAACGCTGCAAGAGGAACCGCTCTCCAGCAGGGGAGAGAGGACTCTAGGTCAGTCCGCAACCTCAATGGTTGGGTTTCTGCAGCGGGGGAGATCAGCCCGCTCCCCACCCCCCGGCCTCCTACCTTAGGTCAGCTGCAAGCGGAGAGACACTGGAAGGGGAGCAAGGGAGACGGGCAGGCGTCCGGCCGCGTCGCGCTGAGACAGCCGCGGCAGCACCAGTCCAAGGGCTCCGCTCACGAGTGGCGAAGAGGCAGCCACAGGACCCCGTCGCTAGACCGCATAGGATAATGCGGGTGAGACCGCTGGCGGCCAGACCCACAGCGGGGCCGCGGTCCGGCACACGCACCTCCGTGCACCTCCCCCACGCAGGCCGACTGCGCCGGGGTGTCAGGTGGCTTCAGCAATCCAGGCCACACGGAGCTACGGCACAGGGCGGGCCAGCAGCATGCACGCCGCACAGCAAGTGATGAAAAGTGGGCCACACAGGGGGTCCTCAGATCCCAAAGTCGGCCCGGGCGTAGCCTGCAGCTCGATCCCAAGGTTGCTTCAGCGTCGGGTGAACCAGCTGCATTTGGAAGGTGAAAAAAAGGATGGTATTCGCCCTCGTAGTCCGGAGCCTCAGACTCAGGCGGCCATCTTGTTTCGGCGCAACAGCACCCCTATGCAATTGTAATTCTTTCACTTTTCTCTGGGCTTCTTTGGCCCCACAACAATCCATCATGTGTGCTCTGCGCACCGCCCCTCCACAATTCTCTGGCCCCTCAGCTACACCCACGACTCGTGCGCAATGCTCCTTCCGCACACCACCACTGGACGACCTCCTCTGTCACTCTCAAGTTTGTAAACACTGTTTCTACACCACCTCGTGTTCTCCAAGTCCTATGCACAAACCTCAGGGGTGATGACACCAGCTCACTAAAGGTAATGCTAAAATGCTAAAAAAAAATCACTTGTAGGCGTGCACAATGCTATAATCCCGTTGCACCAGAATAGCTGTCTTCCTGCCTCACAGGAGATACCAACATTCTCTTTGGCGTTCGATCTGTACCTATAGCGTCGCCTTATAGATAAAACGCCTCAGCAAGACTTAACCAGACAAATCACCTTCCACAATCTAGGCCAGCAGCCTTTGCTAAACCTTACTGGAATACTGTTATCTGTGACCCAAGCTAAAACGCCCAACCCACAGGAAATCCAGTATTTACATAACTTCTGTCATCCGTGCCCTCAAGTCAATAGTCTAGGTTATCCATCAGAACCTTTTACCTAAAGACCAAATACACCCTTACCACAAAAATGACATCTACCTCCACTCCTGTCCCTACTAAATTTGACAGTACTACACATACTAGACAATACTTGACCATACTCCAAAAAATACTCAACAATACTCAATACCACCCTTGTCCCAGGTGTTACTTTTTGCCTCCCCTTAATTGCTATGTGGCTGAGTCAATACTTACACTCCGTGATCTACTGACGCTGCTTGGCTGCCGCGTCTCCCAAAACTGCCACACCACCTTTCTAGTCTGCAGGACCCCTCACGCCCGCAGGCAGGATATTTCCCAGGCTCGCTCCTGACAGCCTTTACACGGGGCACACGTTTCCTGCCTTCTTGAAACCCGCAAGGGATCCCGCAGTCCTCAAGGCACTACGGCGGGAGAGTTGGCTTTGTGCCGGCCTATCGTAGCTCAACCATCACCTCTGCTACCAACTTGTTGGTGCGGACCATAGTCTTTGGGGTTTGCACCCTTGAGGGCCCAACAATCCTCCCACCAAAATAACAGAGGACTCAGCCAAGGCCAAGTTCAACTGTCGTTTATTAAAAAGAAACGACAGGGATCAAACAGGACAATCTCAATTGTCCCAAATTCTCAGCTCCCCTAGACGCGCTGCCCAGTTTTGTACACAAATGACATCATCACCTGCAGCCTCCCCCAAAAACCTATCTCTCGTACGGATTGGATGCTGAGAGTGGTATTACCTATATCTTTCCCCTATAGAAGTTATTCTACTGGCCCTCGCTTGTCACGTGGCTGACCTGCCCCATCCCCACAAAACTATCTATTACATTGTTGCAGGATTGTGGACTTACCATTGGCCCTTGCCCTTTGCCATCCACTCCTGGAGTTCTGTCTCTTGATTGGTTAGATCTGGTCTTCCCAGGCCTGGGACCCAGTTCGGTTCTCAGCCCTCTGTGCGCCTCTTCAAGGTGATGCGAAATTACTATGTGTCCCGATTGTATCTGGTAGTGGACCACCTTTGCCTATGAGGGTGCGTTGCCACATTGCAACACTTTTTTCACTTCTCGTCTGGGTGGCTGGGAACAGCGCATCTTCCCACCACGGGTAAATGCCCATTGTCTAGTTTGGCTGCATCACGTGGTTATAGACCACAAAATTGAGCTCTTTGGGTCTGCATGTATGAGGATCTATTCTGTTTTCCTGTAGCTGGTCCCTTGTCACTTGAAGCTTGGAATGTGAATGTTTATCTCTGACCTTGGCTGTGTGCTCGGTCTTCACTTTGTGCAGCCTGAGCTGGCTCCTCTCGTCTGGTGTCCTGTGGCTTGAGGCCTTCTGTAATTTTCCTTAGACTTATAATGTGATTTTTACATGCTCCTACTGTGCTATGTTACCTATAAGTTAATAATGCGTGGTCCTGCCAGGCTCCATGTATACTCTTGTAGCCCCATAGAGTTGATTGCCATAAGCATATGCACGCTTGTTCAGATCTCTTGTTGCCTTGCAGTTCAGCGTTACTACATTTGGCTAATGAAAAAACAATAAAAGCTTTGTCAGAATGTATATGTATCTGTCCTCTACCTACAGGACTGCATAAGCATGTTCTTCGAGTATGCAAATGTGTGTTTGTGTAATGCGGTGCAGGGCTGCGAGCGTTCTTCATGACTAATCCTACTACGTCATGGTGTCACTAGTGACGTCAGCTCTGCGTTTTCTCAATAGTTCATCAATACAGTCCATTAGGGTGTTTCCATCCACGATCTCCGTTGAGTCCCCTGTCTCTGAAAGGATATGCACTGGATTGGGTCTGAATGTCTGGCTGGCTATACCTCTCAGTACATGTGACCATTGGTGGTGCACTTGGGGTCTGTCCAAAGAATGATGAGTGACTTTGAGCATTCTTAACTCTTCGGCCTGTCATGTTCATGGGGGTGAGGACGGTCATTCTTGGGACCCTCTCTTCAGTTTTGCAGAGTAGGCTCACCTATACAGCCCAAACCGCTGGACTGATTTTCACCAAATTTGCGACAGGAGCGGCAGCTCGGTCCCGAAAGCGTGCTTTTGTAAATTTGGTGAAAATCCATCCATTTGTTTTTTTAAAAACAGGTAAAATGTAGGTCCAAATAAATTAGTGATATCTGGCTCCGCTGACCCATTTCCCTGTTCGGTGCGCGGACAGTTATCTGATTGGCCCATAAGGCGATGTGAAGTCTGCGGACATCGGGTGCACCTGCTGATTGCATGGGGAAAAGCGTGAAATGCGTCGGTTTTCTTTAAACGCCCGCCATGTTGGATTTGCAGACTTCGTCGGTGTCTGCAGACACCGCAGTAGAACAAAATAAAAAAACGCAATATTGCA
This sequence comes from Ambystoma mexicanum, assembly GCF_040938575.1. NCBI lineage: Eukaryota > Metazoa > Chordata > Amphibia > Caudata > Ambystomatidae > Ambystoma > Ambystoma mexicanum. The sequence goes on along the minus strand of NC_090937.1, from coordinate 379,153,838 downwards.
CGTGTCAAACTCCCCAAACAATCTGTAGGGAGGTGGGGGGTGATGAGGATGGGATGGGATATGGCCATAAGAAGCAAAAAAACAGGTGCTTTTCACCGTAAAAGTCTGCGAACGGCCCGGATGTTCGCAAACAGTCCTGTGAAGTTCGCAAACATCTGTGCCTATTTCTGTAATGCAGGGTTCGTGAAAAGCAGTTCTTGGATGGCTTATAACCTTGGCACCACTCAATGAAACTGCATGACATTCTGGAATTCTATTCTAGAACTGGTTCCGAAAGGTCTGGCAAGGTTTGGTGGGATTCTGTCAAGAGTGGGCAAAATTAGAGGGCAGTCCCAAAATATTGTAAAGGCTTATAAATGCTGTGCCGTTTGACAAATCTACACAAACATTGTCAAAATGATTATATATCCAGAGCTAAATGTTTGTGCAAAGTTTGGTGGGATTATGTCAAGAGGGGGCAAAATTAGAAGGGGGGTCCCAAAATATTGTAAAGGCTTATAAATGTGGTGCAATTTGATGAATCTACACAAATGTTTGCAAAAAGATTTTAGTTCTAGATGTAAATGTTTTTGTAAACTTTGGTGGGATTTTGTCAAGAGGGGGCCAAATTAGAGGTGAGACTCAACATTTTTAGATGGCTTATAACTTTGTTGCTGTTTGTCGAATGTGGACAAATGTTTATAGATCCAACCTTGAATGTTTGTGTAAAGTCTGAATGGATTTTGTCAAGTGGGGGCTAAGTTATATAACTATTGTATGTGCATACATTTGACCCTTTTTTTTTAAACCTTTATTTTAAGATTTGACAAGTGCATTTCAGATACACGACATACATTGAATGTATCCAGATTCAACATGCTTTAGAATATATAATATCGATTTAGGGTCTGTATTGTTTGTCCAGGTGACTAGTTACATATTCTCTGTTTGACGTCAATGGTGTTTATGTGGGCCTTTCGCCGGGTCATTGGCGGAACAGTTTGATTCATTGTCTGACGTGTTGGGGGATAACTCCAGATATCTCCTAAGCGGGGCCCATATATCTTTTGGTCTACAGGTGGGCACAACACTTTGAACGTATACTTCCTCAGTTTCCTGTACATGTATTAGGTCTCTTAACCAAGCTTGCCGGGTGGGAGGAGTTCTTGCCTTCCAGGCTCGAGGGATGCACCTTTTGGTGACCGCTCCTGCGATGTTTTGATTGAAACCTTCCCGATGTCGCCAAGCAGGTATTTAAATGGGGTTGCTGGGATTTGGAGGTCGATGATGTCACTCACTGTCTCGGCCACTTCGCACCAGAACTTTTTGATTGGGGACAGTCCCAGCACACGTGGAATGAATTTGCCCCTTGGGCCTCGTATTTAGGGCATTCTGGCTTCGACGTTGGATTGAATTTGGCGATTGTACTGGGTGTAATATACAAGTGGTTCAGTATTTTGAATTGAATCAATCTAAAATGAGTGCACAGAGAGACAGACTTAGTGAATTGGCAATATTTCGACCGTTGGGCGTCCTCAATAGAAATCCCTAGGTCCCTCTCCCATTTGGCTTTCATTGTGTTCTTGAAGGGGGTGTGTCATTGGGTTGCTTTGTAGAGGGTAGAAATACCACCTGTGAAGCCCTCGGGTGTCATGTGTCCATTAAGAATTGGTGAGTAAGTGGAACTTCCGGAAAGGAGGGCCATTGCTTATTGCACGCCGACTTTAACCTGTAGTATTGTAGTGATGTGACCAGCCCGGTCCCAACTTTCAGCTGGACGACCCCCAGAGACGTAAACCTCCCATCCGGATACAAATTCTCTGAGACACATTTCCTTCCCTGGGTCCCACTTTTTCTGGAGGGTCGTGTCGAGGGTGGGCTCGAGATTTGGATAGTGCCAAAGCGGGGTGTGTGGCCAGTATGGGTTGTCACACCCCATCCTTTCTAGTAGACCGGACCAGGCTTGCAATGTAGTACGCACCAGGTCGACCTCACCCTGGTCTCTCAGCACCTTGGAAAAGGGCATTGCCCGTAAATTGAGTGGGGCCGCAGCAAACTTTTCGGCCTTTATGTGTGCGTATGCTTCCGTCGAGTCTGACCAATATTTTGCAAAGTGAGCTTGGGCTACTTGAAAATACAATATCTCTCGCACATCTTGGGCCATTGGAGTCTTGCGGTTCCCCCTCGCGGTTCCCCCTCCCCATACAAAATTTGATGCCATTCTCTGTAGTTTTTGAAATAACTTCCTGCCTGGCCAGATAGGGATGTTACAGAACAGGTACAACAATTTTGGCACTATAACCATTTTGAGCAGCGATATCCGTCTTTATAGCGATATTGGGAGTTTGCCCCAGACCTTGAGTTTGTGTTCTAGGAGTACTAGGTATGGTTCGTAGTTGTTAATATATAGGGTCTGTTTGTGTGTGGCCATTATGATTCCCAGATATCGGGCGGTGGTGGGTGACCATTTGAATTGTGCGGTGGCCGGGGATTGCACTGTGGAGGGTGTAAGCGGGATAATTTCTGATTTAGCCTGATTATCTCGGTATCCAGAGTGTTTGGCAAAGGTCGTGATTTCCTGCATTACTGGCGGTAGGTTGGTTTCGGGGTCTCTGATATATAGCATTGTATCATCAGCATAGAGTGAGATGAACTGGGGAGGTCCCCTAATTCAAATGCCCCTCCGTGCATGTTCATGTCTAAGTTTGGCTGCCATGCCCTCTATGGTGAGTGCAAATATGAGGGGGGATAGCGGGCAGCCTTGTCTGGTGCCTCTCCCGACTGCGAAGCTTGGGGATAAGGATTTGTTTGTTCTAACCATTGCCCTGGGATCGGAGATTAGGACCTGTATGTATCTAATGAATACCAAGCCGAACTCCATCTTGTCTAGTATGGCTTACATATAGTTCCAGGATACGGAATCAAATGCTTTTTCAGCATCTTGAGTGACCGCGATTGTCTTGGCTTTCGGGTCCAATTGAGATGTGATGGCGAAGAACCTCCTGAGGTTCAACACCATAGATGTGGTGGGAATGAATCCCGATTGGTCGGGGTGGATCAGTTCATTCATGTTTTTTATAAGGCGGTTTGCAATTGCTTTGGCATAAATCTTAGCATCCGAATTGATTAGGGATAGAGGTCGATAGGACGTGGGGTCTTGAGGCAGTTTGTGAGGCTTGAGGAGTACTGTTATTATTGCTTCTTTCTTGGTATTTGGTAGTGCCCCTCTTCCTAGAGCCTCCTCCCATACCTCCAATAGTATAGGGGCCAATTCTACTTTAAATGTTTTGTATAGGTCAACTGGGATACCATTGGATCCAGGGGCTTTGCCCGCCCGTAGGTCCGCTATGGCTTGTTCTATTTCTTCGACGGTCAGAGGGAGGTCCAGGGCTGCTTTTTCGGTTTCCCTCAGTTTGGGCAGGGGATCGAATATAAGTATTCTCGTAATTCTCCAGGGGATGCCTGGTCTTTGTTAGAGTATAGATCGTTGTAGATCTTCCGGAATACCTTGTTAATTTTGGCTGCTTTAGTCTGTACATTCCCATCCGCATCAGTGATGCTGGTTATGTGTCTCATTCCTTGCTCAGCTTTAATGAGGTTGGCAAGTGTTCGGCTAGCTTTGTTCCCTTCACCGTATCTCGTGGCTCTCGTGGGTTGTGTCACGTAGAAGAGTTCTCGGTCGGCCAATGACCTAAATTTCATCAGGTGTTCTGAGATTTTTTGTAGAAGGGCTTCACTATTGCAGAGAGCGTATGCATTTTCCAGGTCTTTCAGTGCTCGTTCTGAGTGGTCTAGTTCCCTCCTTATTGTTTTTAGCGCTCCGTATGTCTGTGCCATCAGATGCCCACATAGCCAGACCTTGAAGGCTTGCCAGATCATTGCCTTAGACTTGACGGAGTCTGAGTTGCGTGTGTGGAAGTCTATTATTTCCATCCTGAGGGGTGCTATCAATGCATCGTCCCTCAGTAGTGCGGGGGGCATCCTCCAGTTCCGGGAGGTATATTCTGCGGTATATGGTGTCAGTTCAAGAAGTACCGTGGAGTGGTCTAACATTGTGCGAGGGTGTATCATGCACAAGTTCACTTCTGAATTGAGGACTGGAGTGCACAGCCAGTGGTCTATATGTGAGCAGGAGCCATGTACAGAGGAGTAGAAGGTGTATTCCCTCTCCTGTGGGTGCAGTTCTCTCCACGCATCTACGTGGACATAGCCTGGAGTATGGTCAGGGCATATATGGAGTGGTTCCTGCTGCCGTCCGATGTTCAGTCTAGGTCCAGGTCCAGAATCGTGTTGAGATCCCCGTCCCATAGTACATTGGCGTGGCCTGCCGGGGATATCAATGTAAGGATCTTTAGGTAGAAATTCAGAGAGTCAGTATTAGGGCCGTAGGTGTTGATTATAATTGTTTCTTTGTTGTACAGTGTACCCCAGATGATAACATAATGGCCCTCCTCATCCGTTTCGGACCTAGTGAGTTGAAAGTTGATTTGCTTGTGTATTACTGTGAGCACTTGTGAGGGCTTGTGTAGAATCGTTTGTAGCCACTTTAGTGGGGCTCCAAGTTAGGGCGAATGCATCAGTCACTTTCCTCATTGCATGGGTCTCTTGTAGTTTAAGGGTCTCAATTTTGTGTCTATTTGCGTAGCTTAATAGTTTTCTCGCCTTGATCTGGTGAGCAAGGCCTCTAACGTTCCATGTTAGGAGTCTCACCCCCTGTGGTTTCCCTGGTGTGGCCATTGGTGATATGATGTCCCTGTTTTCTCTGTGCTGTACATCGGATCTGGTGTCGTGTAGTCTTAGCACTTGTCCGTTTTTCTTTTTTCTCCCAACTTGTCAATACTCTTGAGGCCTTCATTGTAGGTCTGGCAACATGGGTATTTTGTTTGAGTATTGTGGTATGGTTTTCCCCCATTTATAATAAGGCAACTGGCCTTTATGCCCCCATTTCCCCCCTCCCTCACCATCCCCCCAACTGGGCAGTGTGACCCCTTGGAACAAAGTCAACAATTGAAATCTTGGGTGGCTCGTTATGGGCGCCACCAATTTAATTCAAACAGACCGCCCGAGGGCCGTAACGCAGCTTAGGAGTTGAGCGGAAATTGCTTTGGGTGATGTGGTATCATCGGCCTTGTTGGTACAATCAGGTTTTTGAACTTTCCGGGTGATTGCCTTTGTCCGGTGGTATCGGAATATTGCATTCGATGTAGCCCATAGCTTCTTCAGGAGTGTCAAAGAAGTGTGATTTACCGGAGAACTGCAGGCGGAGCTTGGTGGGGAAAAGCATGGCATATGGTATTGAACTTGCCCTGAGCGCTCTTTTCACCTGATCGAATGACCGTCGGGCCGCCTGCACCCCGCTGGAAAAGTCGGGGTATATATGAAGCCTAGTGGAGTCATAGGTTAATGTCCCCTTCTCTCTGAATAGTCTCAGAATAAGGCCTCTGTCCCGGTAGTTGAGTATGCGGGCTATTACCCTCCGTGGCTGGGCACCTGGTTCCGGGGGAGGAGCACTTCCTCAAGGAAAATTTCCATTGTGACATTCAGGGGTTTTTCCACCAGTCCGACAACCCTAATGTTGTTCCGGCGTGATCTCGATTCTAGGTTGTCGCATTTGGTCTGGACTAGTTTCAGGTTTCTCTTGATTTCTTCAATGTCCTTGCCGTGCTTGGTCGAATTGTCTTCTAGTTCCCCTATCCTGGTTTCTGCCTCAGTGACCCTGGTGTTTACGTGTTGCAGATCTGATTTGATGGAGGATATTGTGTTTCCAATGTCATCTAGTCTGCTGTTGACCACAGCGAAACCAGCCTGGAGTGCCTTCATGTATGGGTACGAGGCATTGGCGGTGGGGGTCTGCCCTTCTGAGGATGGTACCTGTGTATAGTCTTCCTCTCTCTCTTCTATGTTTGAGCTGGTATAGGTGTCCTTAGGGCCTTTTCTGCCACTCTTGTTGGTCCTGGGCATGTCTATGTAGAGGGGTTGGAGCAACAGATTATGTGTCTTTCTAGCCTGATTTGGATGCAAGTCTGCGGTATAAGGTGTGTTGTATTGTGCGGCCCGTCACAGGGTTATTGAGAGGTTCAGGTGGGTATCCAGAGCAGTGGGTTTATATAAGCATTTTGCTCTCTGGTCCCCCTTTTAGGTGAATGCCGCGTGTTGGTGTGCTGTTTCAGGGAAGCGGTTGTATGGGTGGATGGTCGCCTTTCTGTGCCTGGGGAAATGTGCAAGTCTCCTCTGATTGTGCTGTCGTTTCCGAGTGCCAACAGGACCGGTCAGCCAGGCTGTCCCAAGGAGGGGTTGTGTGGGGCTTCTAGCATTGTTCCCGGTCCCGTTGGTGTGAAGATTACAGTCTCGGATACAACTGCGGTGAGGTTGATCTGGTTGGTCGGCGGGGTGTGTGCTCCCGCTTGAATGTTGCTGTCGTGGCCAGCAGTTCTCCGCCGGTGTCTGAGAGAGATTCTGGGAAAATTATGAGGGAGCACGTAAAGAGGGGTAGTAATCATGCAGAGTAACAGGACCTGTGAGCCAGAGGGGCTGCAGCACCGCGTGAGGGTCGGCGTTAGTATTTGAGTCCTCCTTGTTCGGGTGTCTCTAGGCAATGATCAGTGATCAATTGGTATGGTGACAGATTGTGGGGAGTCGGGGTTCCCAGTAAAGGGGTGCTGTTCAACTTGCCAGGTTGCGGGCTCCCAATCGCGTCCGCCACCCGTCCCTGCCACCAGTATCAGTGTGGCTGCGCTGTGCCTGCTGCGATCCTATGTTCGGGATGCAGCGTACTCTGTTTTCTTTATGTCCCTGGGTGGTTTTTGTAGCCCGCACCCTCCTGCGGATCCGAAGTGTCGGCCGGGGGGCCTCCTTCTACCCGAGCACCTGGACCGCTCGCTCACAGCGCACACGGTGGGTGCTGGGGAGGGGAGGCTCGCGTGCGCCCAATGGTTGGGGGTCGGGGCAGTGCACCGCGTACCTGTGTCTTTGTCGCCGGCGGCTGCTCCCAGTATTCAATCGCTGGTTGGGACAGGGGCCACCGTCGCCTATATGCCGGGTCTCTGCCTGGCCGTGTCGCAGGTGGGGGATGCGCAGCACAGCAAGTGCACTCTCCATCTGCGAACGTTGTGTATCTCAGGGATTCCGGCTCTGTTTGGGGTGCAAGAGGTATCAATCGATGCAGGAGATCAATAGCTACCAGATTCCGGGAAGTCTGCCTTTCCAGGCTATACAGTTCCGCAGGATGGGATAGAAAGGATTAAGTGCCGCTGCGCAGCTACAAACTCAGGCGGCCATGCTTGTTGGCGTCCCACAGCGCCCCCCACATTTTACACTTTTGAAAAAATAAAACATGGGTGGATTTCCAGCAAACTCGTGTAAGGAGCATTGGCAAGGACCTCAAAGCATGGTTTTGCAAATGTGGCCGTGTTTTATTTTTTGACAAGTGTCATAATGTAGGTACAAAAAATAGTGATATACTTTTGTTTACTGAGGTATAGTCTGTGGCCATGGGCAGTGGCCAGATTGTCCGGGTCATGACCTGGGCAATCTGGCTACTGGCCATGACCACGAGGGACAACAAATGGGGTTAAAGTGGCCATGTCCACCTGGGACCGGCTTTGTGGTAAAGTTATTCGAAGGTGGGATAGGTTTGAAAGAGAAGAAACATGTGCTTGTGGTAATATGGTCATAGGGTTCTCTATTTACCTTCTGCAGGCTGCCATGGAAAGCAAAGAAGGGTCCTGTATGGAGCCCTGCCTTCCCTTTCCATGGTGGTCATCTTAGAAAAGGATTGTCCTTCCGCTGAAGGCATCCCGGTGTAGGAAGAAATATATATATATTTTTTTTGCATGCCGGGTTCCCGCTTTGGGAAACCGGGGTACTAATGACCTTCATCCCCCATTGCAGGGGCTGGAATGGGGGATAATGGTCCGAAGACCTTGTTATCCATCCTCGCTTCGCTTGGGCTGATAACTTGGGCTGCCGGGCTGTTATCCACTGTTCCAGTCCCTGGAACGGGGAATGAACGCCACAATATTCCCATTAGCATAACACAAAATACTAATGGAAATGTTGGAAAATTTGATTGAGTTTATGTACTTTACTAAGAAATGTAATGTAGATGGAGTCTACATGTTTTTTTTTAAGTTCTATTTTTTAACTGTGAAACGTGGTTCCTAAAGGTACATTTCTTTTGTTGTTTTTTGATGTATTATTTTTGCAGGAGAGCTTAGAACAAAAGGTGGGGGGGGGAAATGAGGGAGAGGCACCAAGCACTAGCATGGAGGGGCAGGTGGACAGGGGAAGATGTTGTGCATGTGTTACTTGTAAGGTAGGGGGCAGTGTTTCTCATGCTCCTTGATTACAGCTTCAAAAGCACTTCGAAATTGCTTCCGTCTGCAGAATGTTGTGATGTAGTATATACAGAGGACTGTTGTCTTCGAAAAATATGGCTCAACAGCCTCTTTTATTGCCTGCAAGGTAGCTGATGGGATGTTGTGTCCCAAAGAAGTAGGCTGTGTGGTTACAGTATTGATTGAGGAAGATGAGGTGGAGGAACACAGCCTCCACAACCTTTCTGAGAGCATTGTGGTTGTTGGATTTGGTGTGGCAGCATATGGAGGCGGTCCCGTAGGAGTACTGTCCAGGTAGTCCGCGACTGAGTACAAAGTTGCACTCAGTGCATTTCACTTTGGTAGCTTTAGCCTTTGGTACATTCCCAACAGTGGTAAAGAACTGCCACACCCATGATTCTCTCTGGGTGCTAGAGGTAGGTACTTCCTCTACCTCATCTTCCTGGTCCTCTTCATTGTCTTTGGAAGTACTGCGCTTTTATTGTTGTGAAGGTCTTCCAGCTGGTTGTGGTGGTGGCTCTTGGGGAGGAGGGATGGCAATAATTTTTAAGATAAATAGCTGTTTTGCTAAAATTCTTCCATGAATGTACTGTGTACTAGATTGTTAATGGATAATGAGTAAGAATAGGTGTAGGAGCTGTGCAAGGGACATTTTGAAGTTCAAAGTTCCTAGATCAGTAGAAAATGCAGTTCTGAACTGTCTTCGAAGTAAGGATCCGATCGCGAAGTGTGGCGGCATTTGCAAACACATCATCATGCCGCATGCGAGCGTATGGTCATGTGGCACTGTCCGGAAGGTCCGCAATGAAGTCAGACGTTCCTGGACATCTACGGATGCAAAATTAGTTGAAAAAGTTACAAGTGTAAATAAGTGTTTAAAATGAGGTTAGAAGGTGGGAAATGGCAGAGTTTTAAGGTGAAACTTTGTAAATTGGACAAAAATATTACTATATTGGGTAGGTATGATATTAGTTAGTTGTAGGAAAATAGCATGCACTGGTAAAAAACCCATGAAAAAACGTTGTTAGAGGGAGGTTATGGTAAAGTTGCACTAATAAAAACCTCTGATATTCAATGAAAAAACTTTGTTAAAGGGACCGTTATGGTTAAATTGCACTAATAAAAACCTATGAAATTCAATTAAAAAACTTTGTTAAAGGGGCGTTATGGTTACAAGTCAAACCGGAAAACCCCAGAAATGTGCCATTTATGGTAAGCTAAGCAACCATAACTTGCGCCACCACTGTGCACTGCTAAGACTAACACCCAGGACATCAAAGATGACAACACAAATGTCATTGACGACATCACTGATGACATAGCATGTGAAATTAATTTTGATGAAAAGTCCCTACAAGGGGTTGTGTTTATATTGTTGGTAACAAGATGTCAGGGGTGATCGGGAGACCTATCATGAACTACTTAATCTATTAAAGAATATACTCATCTAAAATCATTGTATTGGAGTTCTGTTGTTAATACAGAAACCTAATCATATATAAACACAGGCAATGACTGCAGCATGCACCATAGAAGTATAATATTTATAATCTTGTAATTTTGGATAGTGCAATCATGAATGCTACCTTATCAGAGTTTTGAGTAATGTTAAACATGTAATAAGTAGCTAACAATTCAAGACTTACTACACTTGTGCTAGTACAAACAATACATATGAAGAACCACAATCCATACAAATCAGAGGCACATACAGGAAAACTAAAGTAAGGAAGAAAGAAACAGCATCATGAGAAAACGTTAATAACATGAAAGTTTATCTTCATGTATACAAATGAATTGTGTGTTTGAGGCCTGCTTATTTCCCTATGTATATGCACCATGAGCTGATACCAAACCCTAAGGAAAGTAATTTAAGAACATATGACAAGGTTAACGTCTAGTTATATAGCACCTTTTCAATTTTAATATTCTGACTGTCAGTGAACAAAACCACGTGGCGTAGATATGTCAGTGAACAAAAACAAGTGGCCCAGATATGTGATTTCATCAGTGATGTTATCAATGACATTTGTGATGTCATCTTTGATGTACTGGGTGTTAGTCCTAGTAGTGCACAGTGGTGGCGCGAGTTATGGTTGCTTGGTTTACTATAACTGGCGAATTTCTGGGGTTTTTCGGTTTTACTTGTAACCGTAACGTCACTTTAACAACATTTTTTGATTGAATTTCATAGGTTTTTATTAGTGCAAGTTAACAATTTTTTTTAAAACAATTTTTATTTATTTCAACAACAAAAAAAAATAAAGAACAAACCAAACAGTGAACAACAATTATACATTCCATGTCTCGTGTTCAATTTCGTGATGTGTCCGCCGCCTTCTGTTACCCCCCTCCCCTATCCCGAGCCTACCCCTCATCCCCATCACCCACCACCCTTCCTTAGGATTTTTACCAATGACAGGGATGGCTGTTGGCGTCTGACCTCAACCCTATGTCTCTTTGACTATGTTTACAGTTTCAGTCATACAGTTTGTGTCGTGTTGGGATGCCATCCCGGGACTCCAACCCAGGCTCTTTCCCACACTGCCAATTCTATTTTCTCAGACTTGTCTCCCTTCGAGGACACTTTCATCTTTTCTTGCTCCTTCCCCAATCTGGGGTCCACTCAGTCTCTTCCTCAATCTAGGGCTCTGTTCTTTTTCACTCCGGATTCTGGGGTTCATTACTCCTTACTCCACTCTGGGGCTCTCCTCTTTCTCATTACCCAGTATAGGACTTCTCTGTGCTCGTCTCACTCAGGGGTTTCCTCTTTCTCCCTCCCCACTCAGGGGCTTTACAGTGCTCTCCTCACTCTGGGGTTCACCTCTTTCTCTTGCTCCAATCGGGTGCTTCTTTCTTTCGCACCTCCCCCTCACTAGTTCTTTCAGTCTCCCCACTCTCTGGGGCTTTCCTCCTTCCTTTTCTCTTCCTGTGAGTTCTGTCAGCCTCCGCCCACTCTGGCCATTCTCTTTCTGCTTTTCCCCACTCAGTGGCTCTCCTCTTTCTCACCCCCCACTCTGGGGTTTCTCCACACTCTCAGGCTTGTTTTTTTCTCTCTCTCCACTCTGGGCCTTCTCTGTTCACTCCCCACTCCTGGTTTTGTCTCTGTCTCTCCCCACTCTGGGGCTTGTCCATTCTTTCCCCACTCTCGGGTTTCTCTTTCTCTCTCCTGTGAGGTGTCAGCAATGCGAGGAGGACAACTGTTTGATGATTTATCGAAACATGCCATTTAATTCCCAAAAGAATGTGGCAGCAAGGATCAAGTTTAAGACCCTCTGCATTGTCCACAAGCCCTTCTGGGGCCTGGCACCCCAATCGGTCCAACTCTCTCTTCGGAAGTACCTTCCAACTCAAGCTCTTCATTGCTCCACCTCCTTGAGGGTCAGTCGTTTCTCCAAGCAATGAGTTGGGGGCAGATCTCTTTCTTCGGCTGGCACCTCCCTCTGGAACAGCCTCCCTGCCTTTCTGAAACTTAAGCAGAACCATCTCCGGTCCCGGAAGCACCTCAAGACCTTCCTCTTTGTTTCTGCCTTCTCTCTTCCTCTCCCCTGCTGATCTCTTGTCTGATACTGCACTGGTAACCTGGCTACCCTCTGAACTCGGGCCCAGGTCCCTACCCACCCAGTTGCACTCCCGCACTGCCTCCTGGCATCCCCTTCACTTGTTTTCTGTATCTGCAACCCAACAGTTCCCTCACCTGCACTTATTGCCACCTGTTGGCTGCACTACTTGTTTTGTGATCCTGTGTCTGGCACTTGCCCACCCTCGCCCCCACCCTCCCCCCAGGCACTTCTCCTATCCCCTTTCCCCTGCACTTGCACAATCTCAATGTCACTAGGCCTAGTAAGATCATTGTTTTTGTCCTCCCTCTGTTTCCCCTCCCTTGCCTCGTCGCTCCTTGACATACTTGTTTATAGGCGCGTTATAAATGCTATATCATATATCATATCGTACTACGCTATACAGTATATAATAATGAGGTGGTCTGTAAAGGATGTTAAGCGAACATATCCCAGTAGTGGACAGGGCTGTTGAGCCTTGTTTCATTTACTGTGTTGTATGTATACCATCTGATGACACAAAGCACTGTAGTCTATCAAATGTTGGCCTTTTCACCAGAGATAACATTTTGAATAGTTTCTAGATCAAACACACAGAAAGCAGAGTGGAACTCAGAAATTGAATATTCACTAACCACCCTTTCGACAATACAGTTTTTGCATCAGCATCTTCAACAGTGCCACTAATTAACCCTACCTCCTTCATTTCTTCCAGAGCCACGTGCAGCGAGACCACCTATAGTTACAGAAGGGTGCTTTACAATATTACTTGCCTCACATTTGAAAGGTGATATGAAGCTAATGAGACCATAGATGCCCAGTGGCATCCTATAAATATATTTATTTATGCAATGAAAGTCCCTGGGAATATAGAGATAACATTTAAGCAGTGGCATTTATTTACATGCATCACGTATCATGTTCCTAATGTCCAAAAATGTGTATGATACGAATCACAGCATGGTCTCTCAATATGGAAGAAATAACATTTCTTTCATGGCATTTATGTACATAGAGCATATTTATGAAAATATATAATATTGGATAAAAAACATAGATATTGATTCGTTCAGTTGTGTCATTTAGGTGAATACAACACTGTATTTCTCATCTTGTTCTCTAATGGATCTTTGGATTTAAAAAGTTGTAAACTGACATGCATATGATAACATACCTATGGTGGCCCCTTTTTGACAGATACATTTTGTGATCAATTGTGGACCTTTGGCACATTATCTCAAAATTTTCCCCCTAATTATTTTAATTTTTAGCATATAAGATTTTTGCATCCAACCATAGACTACGATCTTGCCCCAGACAAAAGAGGATTTTCATGCAAAATTTGGTAGATGTGGGTTCAACGATGTGAATTTGTATAGCCGGACAAACATACACAGATCCATACATTCAGCTTTATATGTAAAGATTTCCATACGTCATCGCTTTTTAACTGTCCATGCTACAAAAACTTTGATCGCTTCCCTTGTTTTTTCTTGTTTAGATTACTGCTCTGCACTCTTGGTAGGTCTTTCTTCATATGCTTTCGTTCCTCTTCAATCTATTTTTAAGGCTTCCATTGGTCTGCTCTTCTTTCTTCCACCCTGTTCTCCCATCTCATTTTGCTGGCTTGCTCACGTTTCACTATTGTATCCTTTTTCATTTCTTATATATCATGTATACATGTTTACATGGTCTTGCATCCCCTTTTTTATCTTCTCTTTGTTCCTTGTATAATCCTTGCTGCTGTCTTCCCTCTGCCAGCCTTTTTCTTCTGTCTGTACCCCAGCCGCCTCGTGCCCAGATGCGTTTTTAAGCAGTCTCCCTGTAAGCTTCTAAACACTGGAACACTCTCCCACTGCACATTCGCTCTGCCTCTTCTTTGTCAATCTTCTGCAGTCTTCCCAAGGACCATTTTCGTTCTCTTTCTACCTCTTCTTGATTGTGTACATTTTGCTGTTGGTTATTTTGTTGTATTGTACATATTTTTGTACCATTTGTTTACCATGTCACAACACTTTGGCGAAAGCACTTAATAAATGCAAATAAAATGCTAAAATATGAAATACAAATAATTGTATAACAGTGTAAGAAGCATCACCTTGAGTTATCACATTATTCTTTCTTTGTTTTAAAAAATCATGAGTTCACAGCAGAATGGCAGTGCACACATCACTTGTACACAATGTAGTGGTATATGGGCAATATATTGGAATCAGTAATAATGGGAAAAACAACTATGATTTTCATATAAGAAAACAATAAGATTTTACATTTTTTTTATTTCACATGGTCAAAGTGATCAAAAAAATGAAATTGAAACTAATGTTTAGATTTTGAAACAAGAAACAGAAACCCATATGTTATATGCTGCTTGATTGGCCTGTATGGACATAAACCCTCTGTATTCACCATTCACACTTGAAAACTCCTCCTGGATGGCTCGTACAACACATGCTGGTATAACTCTATGGGCTCTGACTCCCAGTCTTCTGTGAATACACCAAGTTTAGGCTCTATAGATCACAAGCCTGTACCATATGTTGAACAAATGAAAATTGCTAACTTGACGGAAGATAACTATAGTTTAATTTTTTGGAATGTCTTTTTTAATGTTGAATTCTGCTAGAACTAGCCAATGCAAAAGTACTGAACATCAGGGTTTGACAAAAAATGTATATAAAATAAGAAATATAAAATTTAAATGCATTGACATATAATTCAGTGGGGACAGTACAAAAAGAAATATCTTTTTCAGAAACTGATCTTTTGTTGGGATTTTGTTTGTGAACAGAAACTTTGTAGACTAATTGTAAAAAAGGTAACAGGCGAACAATGAGTTGTAGAGTGTTATAAACAAAAAAATAATTATTAGATACCAATAATAGATAACACATAAGATTGTTGGACATGTCGATTGTAAAGTTATTTGAAACAAATCACAGGTCGGTTAACCAGTAAAATAAATAGACACCATATTCACTTATTGCTGGGAATATTTGGGCAAAAATGCCAAAGTTCATGCATAACGACCATCAGCATTCCAAAGACTGAACGTGTAAGGCGTGCTGCTCTGAAGTCACCTTGCAGACGATCATCTTCATATAGGGCCTGAATGTGGATTTTTTAGGCAACTTGTATTTTCTTCAGATGTTGCATTAATTAACAATGATGGCAGCCACACCAAGTAAAAACGCCTTCCATTCTTCTAGGTTCTGGATTGGTAGAACAGACCTATGCATCAGCCATCTTCTCCATTTCCTCCAGGCGTTCCTTGGAATCGTACAAAAACGTCGCCCTGGGAATTGCGACGGCCGAAAATGGCGACTTTTTTTAACTGCCCTTTACACCACATATATATGTGGGGGGGTTTAGAGTATAATATTAATATGGGCGGGGAAGCGGGGGTCTCCCCCGCATATATATGTGGTGTAAAGGGTTAAAAAAGTCAGCATTTTCGGCCGTCACAATAATCACAGTTTCCTTGATTCCATTTCCTTGCCTGTGTATTCCAGTTCATACCGGCAGTGCTTCTTGACCACACCCACAAGAAAAAAAACTGTTGAAAAATAAAAATAAAACGGTTTTAAATTTAAAATCAACATGAAATTCACAATCTGCTTAAAATAAAATGAAGTAAAGCCAATCATGCATTTAAAAACAGGCTGAGTTAGAAAGAGAGAAAGTAAGAGAAACTGATAAAAAAATCCATTTGACAGCAATAAACTTTGAACTTGTCAATGGGTTCATGTTGCAAAATAAAACACCAGTGGAGATGTATTGGGATGACTAGCTAATTCACAAGGTATAATCGAATCATTATATGCCCATGGCGGCAAGCAGTTTTCAGTTCACGAAACACAAAGATCAACGTACTTGTTTCAGAGTACATGGTGTTGGCATTTATCAGAGTTTGCCACAAATTAAGATTCTGGTCGATGAGTAAAAAATGCAAGGAACGCTGAGCTGTAGAAGCCTCTAATAATGGCATGGGACCGAAGCGTTGCTGATATTTATAGAGCACTAGTGCATCTTGCGCTTTTCCATGGCGACACGTGAAGGCATCGCGCTGACAGGATGTTTGGCTGCTTCGTCCGCTGGCATCCTGACAAGGGGCATGTTTCTGAGGCTGCAGCAGCGGATGGTCATCTGGGGCGTGACCTATACATGATTGCTGCCAGGGCACTTGCCTTTAGGTTGATAGCACAGCAGATTACATTACCAGAAGATGGCAGATGGGAACAGCTGTGGGTCACAAATATAAATCGCTTGAAATGTAAATTATACTCCACGAAAAAGAAGTTTAATATATCGATATATGGGGCGATCTTGACATCATTACGATTAGTTTAATTTAATAAGTGGGTGAACCTTGCCTTTAGGTATTGTACATCTCTTATTTTCAGCAGCATTGCACACATGGCCGCCACATTCTGCAAGCTAAGTTACAGTCTAGTTCTGCCTAACAGATGCATGAGCTCACCCTGAAATGATAAGAATAACAATACATCTGTAGATATCCCTTCATCCTGAATCCCTCGTGCTTCCAAGTACTGTAATGTTAGGTTTGGGATTCTAAAGATCTATCAGTAGAACTAACAGAGTTCAAAGATTACCGTCAGGAATTTATATCATTTAATTCAGGTAATATTGTCATAGAAAATGTATTTATTTTGTCAAATACTTATGCGAGACACCTCCGTTAAGTCATCATTTTCCTGATTGTGAGCACTAATGACTATGAGTAATATGCAAACATATTTTAGGAAAACGTTTGTGCAGATTGTTACAATGAAGGGTAGGGCTCTCTTGATTAGCACACAGACCAGCTGTGGAGTGGAGCCATGTAGACTGAACCAGGATACTTTATTATACATAGGTACTTAGGTACATATGTACAACTCCAGTTACTTGCAGGTATGTACATGGCAGGTAGACATCAATGGACAGATGGTGACAGATGAGGGACAGAACGACCGGCCATGCTCTCACATCCAGCTCAGGCCCCCAACTCACATTCATGGAACACTCACACACAACACTCACTGAACATTCTCCTGAGCTGTCTATCATACATATACCAACATTCTATCAGCATGCATTCCTGGCCAGTGACACAGAACAAGACTAACTCACATTACAACATCTCCCTTCCTATAAACAGTCAATACCACAACATCTCCCTTCCATACAGAAAGTCACACACACCATACCCAACTAAGCACCTCAGACACACACAGCATTCCTCTGCCACAATCACCAACCTTCCAACTGGAGCTGCCACTGCCGGAATACAGAGTCTGCCATACTCTGGGGAACATGCAAGGAACAAACTACACACTAAGAAGTGGGGAAGCAGATGGGCGAGGGATCACAGATTGCCAAACACTGTACCCGGATGCAACGCAAAACATCGATGCAGAACCACAGCGGGACACTACTGCCAAAATCCAACAAACTACACTCAGGGAAGCTGGTGCTGCCCATAACAAGAAGGAGGGGTAGAGGTGGGCACTACTTCTTCACATTCTAAGAAATTCGGTTGTGTTGTGTTTCACACTTCCTATTTCACTGTGACAGTACTAGGAGCTACCAGGAAAATGTGGTATCATGACACAAGTTCCACAACAGACAATGGACAGAGGAAATCAGGTGAAAATCACCTAATTATGTGTGATGCTCTCAATTTGCTCAATTTATTAGCTCAATCATTCCTTTGTACTTCAAATAAACAGATTCGATTATCATTCCGTTTTGCAGTTTTCAAAATTTTTCATAATTTCATCTTCTCCACAATATGCCAACAATCTTCAGTTTATCACAAAAAAACAGAGGAAATCCTTAGTTAAAAAGTCTCAAGCTGTGTTTAATTCACACAGTTCTCCAGGCAATAAGACTCTATGGTCTCCATATAACACATTTCAGCCAATGCATTTTGGTGTCTTGCACCATCGTCAGGGCTATAAAGTAACATATGTATATACCAATTGGATTCACCAAAATAATTCACATTTTCCAGTATGCACAAGAATGTTAACAAAAGTACAAATAAAGATACATATCAAAAGGTGTTTTCAAGCGTATCTCATATATGAAAGATAACATGCAATTGTAGAAATAAGAAGAAAGGGAACACATCAATATTCTGGCTGCAACTCGTTAAAACTTACAGTGTCTGTTAGAATGCGGTCTTAAATGTACCTTTGTGCCAGAGTTTCGAGTTTAGGGTTCTACTAGCGTAGTTTTCCTGTGATCAGTATCTCGTCAGTGGCGAAGTAACCTAAAATAAATATTATATTGAATGTTCTGTCTAGTTCCTAAACAGATTCTGTAGACACCTTTCCCAAAATCTCCAGTTTACCAGAGCTGCGTCTGTGTCTTGTGTAGCTCTCTGAGGACACCCGCGAGAACGTGCTGCCCATAACAGGATCACCAAACACAGAAGGGATACATAATCCTCCAACTTTCACCCTCACATTCCAGACACAAAACAATTGCAATCAGCTCTCAAACATTACCCAAATCAGACAGTCCCAACAAGAGTATAAACCAACAAAGTACTTACCAAACACTCAATCATCACTTCATAACATCTGTGCATTGCAATCGTCACCAAACATCACCACACACCATACACAGACACAACAACATATCTCTGCATGCACTAACAACACTCAACATACACAAGCGGAATAAATGGAATGAGGTAGCAAAACAACACATGCAAGCGCATACCTCTCACACAGGTGGTGTCATGTCACACCCAACATGTCAACTCGGAAGCAAACCATATTCATTCATCGTCCACCCACGCTACATACGACCAAGTGTAATCACACTCACGTGCATGCACACATAACTGCCAAGCATACACAACACACATACCACCACAATATAGCACACTCATCATTGCAAAACATATAACATATTGAACAGATGAGGTGCTCCTGGTAGCATTCAGGAACTAACTATAAATAACAAAATAGTGAGTAAGTAATAGGAAAACCTGGCCAACATTTGTACAATATAACTATATTTGAAATGTATCAACTTAAACTCTTTTAGAATGCCTATGTAGAGGCAGACAACATATAACTATACTGTTTTTTTCCTTTTCTGGTCTGTGCACCATTAACTCCTCTTTTCACCTTTTCCAGTCCGTGCACAATTAATTCCTTTTTTGACTTTTCCCAGTTAGTGTACCTTTTACACCTTTTTACTTTTTGTGTCCACATGGAAGACAGTCCAGGGGGTTGCAATAATCTGCTGGTGCGGCTATATACACCAAGACAGCGAGAAGGCATCTATCAAGAAAACATCTTTTGTTGTACAAATGTAGTACTCTAAACACAGGTGCATAACCAATACTTGAAGCATTTACTCTAAATGCAAAAATAATCACTGTGAGCCTACATTTCCTGAGCAGGCCAAGCACCAACAAAACAATGTGGCACCAGGTAAAACGATGACACAATGTGATAGGTCTGTTGGGCCACAAAACTTAAACACCAAGACATGACAACGGCCCAACACCGAAGTAAAGAATGGTTACTTTCATACATCACTTAAACCATTTCGAGACTGCATCAGTTGAACAGTACTTTACTTCTACCTCTACAACTCCTGCTCCCACCCTCATAGCAGAGGCGTAGATGTTGTATCCTTTTTTAACACAACCTTTTTTTGTCTGAATGTGCTTTAAAACAACTCTTAATGCATTGTTGCTATGTGTATCAATATTTATATTAACATTCAGAAACTCGTGGTGAAACTTTTCTGCTTAGAATGACTGATAATGCATTTTTCTATGTATGTCAACATATTCATTCATTACTTAATCCATTTTTGAAATTCATAGTGTGACTGGCTGGTGCTGCAAACACCCGGTTTAAACTCTGACACTGTGTGTGTTGGCGTGATCTGGGCCACACACCTCAAAGGTGTAAATCAAATGCAGCAATTGAACACTCGATGCAAATATCCTATTCAAAGTAATAATAAAACAATACCATATGGTGATGAGCAACGTTTCCATACGTGCTGCCAAAAGTCAAACTTGATCATGAAAATACCTGAAACTCCTTCGTTCACTTATCAAGAAACGCTTCACAGGTTCAGTCAATTCGTTAGTTCTTTTGGTGTCCTTGCCAATCTCTCGTGATCCGAATTTCTCAATTATGATCCTTGTGCATACGAAGTCAGTGTTTGTGGGTCGGTCGCAGCATTTTCTGACCCTCAAGACATCTCAGTATATAGAAAAAAACTAAAGCAGGAAGCAAATAATCCTAATGTGAATCAATCATGGTGGGGCACGTACAGTGTGCCTTTCCTCTAATCACCCTTCTTCATATTGCTTACAAGCGCTGTGTCCAACGGCAATGGAACGCGACACAGTTAGGCAGACCTCCAACGTCATCAGTGCAGAATGGGCACCAAGGAGGAAGGAGTTCTCCTGTGTCTCCAGTTACCAAACAAAGTTATGCCGCCCACACACTCTAAGCCTTCGCCAGCTCGCTGCAGAGGCTCTCTCATCCAGAGTTTAGCCCCTGCCCCTATTTCCACCCTTGTACACGCTGTATACCCGCTCGGAGCAGCGAACCATGGTGCAAGTGGGGGGGCTGGTAGCAGATTGTGCGGAGCGCCACGCAACATGGTAGGTAAGGCAAACCCTCCGACGCTCGTGTATGTGGTGTGGCAAGCTACTGTTCAATTGAAAAATGCAATGCGCAGGCACTGCGCCGATTTCCACATTCTTCCTGGGGGAGCCGGTACTCCCTGGCTGGGGATACTCTGGGACCTTTCACTGGTGGGGTCCTTTCACCCAGAGAACCCCGGGGCACCAGTAACGCTGGGAGAGGATGGTTCTATATATACTGGATGGAGGAACAGTGGGTTCTGTCTTATGTCTGCTTCTCCCCTCACTCCCACAGCTCTTCTTCATTTAGTTGCTGCTGTCTCTCCTGTAGCAGATGATGTCTCTTCCTGGCGTGGGTTCTTTAGGGGTGTAGGGCTCTCTTGGGTAATACACAGACCAGCTGTGGAGCCATGTTGATTGAACCAGGATACATTATTATACATAGGTAGATATGTTCAACTCCAGTTACTTGCAGGTACGTACACGACAGGTAGACAGGTAGACATCAATGGACAAATGGTGACAGATAATGGACAGGCCCAACTGTCATCCTCTCACATCCAGCTCAGGCCCCCAACTGACATTCATGGAACACTCACACAACACTCACTCAACATTCTCCTGAGCTGTCTATCATACATACACCAACATTCTATCAGCATGCATTCCTGGCTAGTGATACAGAACAAGACTAACTCACATTACAACACAGATTCTTACTAAAAAATAAATGTTACTCTTGGCAGCGAAGGCAACTGCTTTTTCTTTCCTTTGTTTATTGGTGTTTTTACTGACAAAAGAGTCAGTCAAAGATGACCACTGATGATGAGCTAGTGGATCATCTATGTTTTCCACTTCCTATCTCTGTGACCCTCTCTTTCTCCAATCTCTAATAAAAATGAAAGATATTTTGTGGGATCTTTTTTAACAAGATTGGAAGTAAGGACATGATTCAGCTGCAGAAGAGTCTGCGGACTGGTCTTGCCTCATCCGCAAAGACTACTGTTGTAACCGTGGTACAGCAGATGTGCGATTCTTCAATAAATTATCAATTTCTGTAAATACATGCAGCTTTATTTATGATGCATGGACTCATTCTGAGACATCAGTGTTATGAGCCAATTACCTCTCGTTCCTGCTCTCTGCTGTACTCCCTCAGAATGCCCGCGTTCACCCATGCTTCCCTTTTACACAGCTGCAGTTCTTGCAAGACTCAGTCGTCCTCCCAGTTCCTCTTGTGAGAATCACATTTCCCCATAACTCTTATCGTTTGAGGGAAAAAAGAAGTGGTTAGTGCCCTTGCTCACTACTCTTATGTGGGCAGTGAACCTGGATCTGGTAGCTTGATCCTTGGATGGAAGTTTGACTTTCACAGTGTCCCCTTCCTGTAGGTCAACTCTACACTGCTGGTCTTTCACCATACTAGGATTTCTGCCTATCCTTTGCCTTTTTTTAACCTGCACACTATGGGCCTCATTACACGGTAGGCGGTGAGCCATGGCGCTATTAGCGCCATGGCTCATGCCGGTAAAATACCGGCACCGCCTTGGCGGTAAGGGGATTTACCGCCCCATCCCAAGGTTGGAGGGGCGGTAAATCCCCCTTCCGCCATTGCCCTTCCCCATTCCCATTTCTGCCCCATAGGGCTCTATGGGAATGGGGAAGGCGCTAATTACGGCACCGCAATTTAGCGGTGCCGTAATTAGCTCCGAGGTCCCTTAGCGGGTTGGTATTTAACGCCTGCAAAAAGCAGGCGTTAAAACTCCAACCCGCTAAGGGACCTCGTAGTAAGGCGGCAGGGATTTACCGGCACCGGTATTTTACCGGTACCGGTAAATCCCTACCGCCTACCGTGTAATGAGGCCCTATGTCTGTTATATCAAAATAGTAGTGTTCTCTCTTACTTTGGGAATTCAGAACTAACGTAGATGCAGCCTGCCTACCCCTTATTAAATGGAAGCGAGACGCTAAGGAGATGGAGTTGAGGGTCAAGTGATGTGCCGCCACTACTTCCATCATAGTGTTGTTTCAACAACAAATTTTTATTAGGTGGATTTCCAGGAAAAGGATTGGATAAACTGCTATATGTACTACGGTTTTTCCTACAACTAATAAGGATTGATGTAAAGAAAACAGTGTAAAGAATGGGTCAACACACTGCATGGTTTTCTTCAAGGAGTTCAACACCTCAGCAGGCTCTCCTCCAAAATACAATTTAAACCTATTCTTACAAGTTCTTGTTTCTCCTTGTGATACCCTATGCTATACATGTTATGCAAAGAGATGGCCAACGAAACATTCCAAAATCATAAGCTTAGCAAGTCTTTAGACTCCAACCCTACTCTACGGAATAACACATTTGTCACAAGGCTTGGCTAGCACAACGTTGTCAAAACGTGATCTTCAGAAGTGCCGCTCTAATCTACTATTATACAAATTAAAAGGAAGTTCCCCATGAAAGGCTTTTTCAGAAGTACTCAGAGGCTAGACCTCTCTGGGTCTCCTTCCTGTCTTGGGATCTCAGAAGACATCTCCAATGTCGTAGGCTTCTCGGGTTCTTTCTCCCTGGCTTTAACTAGCCTTTTGATTTCACTTTCACTAACAGAAGGTCTACTTAGACGTTGTCTACCTTGTGAATCACAAGGAATCTCTGTTTTTGTATGTTTCTAATTAGCTTTCAGTCAGACCTTGGGTTAACAGGGGTCTCTTCTAGGCCATCACATTTCTCAGGTTTCATGGCTGTTGTCACAGATGGCCTCAGGAGTACACCAACTCCCAGATGTAGTTCAAGGGTTTATATTGGTAAGTCAGAAAAGGGCCCAAGGGCCATCCTTCTCTCTCTAACATATGGATTGGCAGCCCCACCTTAACCCAGGTGTCCCTTCAACCAGATGGGTACTAGCGTTCGGTAACTCTAAAAGCTATGTACCTTCTCGTGATGGCCTAAATACAAACACCTTATCTGTCTAGACTTCCACTGGTAAAAGCTAGCTGACACCTATCAGAGACCCCAGTTGGATACTGCCTTTCGCGGCTAGACTTCCAAGGCCTTCTACTCCTTTCCCTGATAGTATACTCTCTCTCTCTCTCTTCCTCCCTTACTGTTCTCCTCCCTTCCCCTACCTCCCTCTCGTCTTCCTCTCTCCCTCTCTCTAACTGCCTTCCAATGGTATCCTTCCTTCCTACTACTCTATCTCCTACTCCACAATTACTCCCTCCTCACCACCATTACTACTCCCACTTTCACACCACTACTCCCTACCTTTTTCTCAGTCGGCCTCCTTTTACTCACACAGTCACCATTTCCTTACTTCCCTACTCTCCCAATAACAATTTCACGCACTTTGCAAATATACTCACACCACAGTGCCATTTTACTCACCAACCAATACCTCATCTTTACTATGAACTGTGCTGACGCTCTACTACACTGTCCTTCCTCAATCTGGTCTCCTGGTCCACTTCCACCTTCTCTGACCTTACTCGAACAACCCACACCTTCCTGTTTCCTGTGACCACTTTTATCCTTCCCTCCTTCCTCCACTGGTACTCCCCTTCTGGTTTCCTAAGACAATTAATCATTGTCTTCCTCTCCCGAGAGGTGTTACAACCACCAAAATGCATACAATGGCTATGAGCCCCATCACTTTCTGGTGTGCAGACTTGCTGAAGTTTGTCAATAGCGGTCCACTGAAGAAAATGTTCCAGTGCGTGTAAGGTTTTCCAAAGTCTGTGGGATTGCAGTTCTTGTCAAGGAGCCAGTCCATGGTTCTATTACAGTTTAGTATTGTCCCGTGGAGGGTGGAGCGGGGTATAGTCTTTGTCAGGGAGCCGCTATGCAGCTCTTTTATAGGTGAGTGTTGCTTCATTATGGAGTGGTTTGAAGTTTTCCGCGTATGCTCTGATACTTGTTGTGACCGCTGTACAGGTTTGCTTAGCAGTTTCCCTTCATCTCACTTCCGGTTGGGATGCACTGTTATGCCTTCTATTTTCGGAGGCTTGGGTTGTACCACGGGTGGAGATGCTGGTATTTGTAGTTTTCTAGGGAAAGCAGAGATAAAGTGGCCATAAACCTGCAACAAAGATATCGGATGATAAACAGTGGTACTCCTAACAAGCACATTGGCACATAACAAATGGACTGGGACTAGGGCCCTCTCAACTGCCACCTTCCCTCTCTGGGGTAGGACTGACTCTGGCTTCCACCCTGGAAGGCCTGCTGCCCAGATGGCGACGGGTCCCCAATCCCTCTTGCGAGATCAGTTTTTTGACGCTGTCTCACTGGTCAGTTCTTCCGGGCTTTAGGTTCCACAGGTTTCACAATAGGTTTCTTCCAGACCTTTTGTTTCTCAGTTTCATAAATGGTTCGTCTAGACCTTAGGTTTCTCATGCTTCCCCAGAGGTCTCTTCCAGACCTTAGACATGTCAGGTTTGACATCCACAGTAAGGCATATTTTTCTATACCTCTTTATGGTCCTTTTCAGGCCCTTGATATTGTGTCAGCCAGTGTTGGAAATCCTTAGGCTTTGGCCTTCTAATTCCCCAAGGTTTTACGAGATGTGCCTCCACTAGTCTTATACAATTCTCTCTTCAGAGCCTCCAGGACTGAATGGTTCCCAGTTTGACTCCTTTGATTTTCTGCCACCTGTGTACTGCCTCTTTCCAGACAGCTTCCATCTCACGTTCCCTTGTGTCAATAGAGTGCCTGTTTGCACATCAGTTTACTCTGGGTTCCTTCCTTCTACTGAACCCGCCTTTCCCTATTTACAGCGCCTAGCCTGGGGCGGGGTTCTCATGTTGATCATGATAGGTTGTTCTGTATCCGTTTTTGAATTCTTGGAGCTAAATAGTTACTCCATGGGGATCCCTTAATCCCTCTCGTTATTGGATTATTAACACAGATTTTGGATGGGATTATCTGATGGTCTTTATCACCGTTAATGAGGGTTGGCGAGGCTACAATGATATCTGCCTTGTGTGGCACCACCTTGGATTTTTCCATATGTCATGGATCCCCTGATCTGCTGGGCAACATGCTGCGGTATGTGTGCTGGAGCGCGAGTGCGATCCTTCCCTCTTTCTCTCAAGAAGGATATGGACATTCTTTCTCCATGACTTGCAAACCTGGCACATGGCAGGCGGAGTTTGCAATGGATTCCCATGGAGTCAGCTGCTTGATTTTTGCTGGTGGAAAATGAAAGGGAACTGCATAGGAATCCACAGTACTTTCGCCAGCATGAAAATAGATAGCGGCGTGAATGAGTATTTGAATGGCGGAGCAGAAGGGGAATGGGGTATCGTCACTACGGTCCTCCTCTCCAGCATGCAAACGAATGAAAATGAGCTGGGATACATTTTATTTACGTTACAGCTCCTTCAAAATGAGCTCCCTAGGGGATAATTTTGTAATCGTCAGAATGGTGACGCAAGTCACAAAAGCTAGGCATAATGATGCATTTACACCTCGGTTTACCATCCGGGACATTTTCAATCTCTTTGAAGTCGAAGACTGGGCACAAAGCAGAATAAACGCTTCCATCTTGTATCCTGCTCCGTTTTCTAAATGCACTTAGATTCATGCCTGCATGCAATTCACAGAATCTGCTTCCATTTAGCAACTCCTCAAAGCAGACGACTCCAGTGGAATCCATTGGAAAGGCCGTCTGCAAAGCATAATTTGTAAGTGCTACTTGCATTTTTTACAAAACGGAGAGTAAAAGCAAAGAGTAAAGTTGATTCCGCCCGTTTTTCCACTTTAGAAAATTGCACGCAGGGGACCCGGTAGCAGATGAATGCTAATGGTATTGGTCTCCTGCATGCAATCGCCATTTTGACCAAAATGAACCCACGGATTGCATAGCACATGCTTCACAAGCAAATGGCAGCGAATAGAGAAAACACATGTAATGCTTTGCTTCTAGTTAACTCATTTAGTTTGCTGTTTTTCTCCCTGACAAAGTGGATCATTTATGGAGTTTGGCATGTCAGTGAGTTCCAGAGTCCACATTTGAAAGTGTCCTTTATCTGGAGAATCCATCGCAGAACGGGAGTTCACCTGGCAAAGGAGGCAGTAGCCAAAGCAAACGTGTACTTGGAAACTGGAATAACTCCACTATCTTTGCCCTGACCTGACTGAACCACTGGCCACGATCATAAACCAAATACATTGGTAATGGAGTGTGTGTTGGATTATAACGCAATACTGACAGACACTTCATTCAAAAGTACATTCCTAGCGACTTCATTTCAGTCATGTTCACACTGAAGAATTGTTTTCAGCTTGCCCACGACACCGTCTGACGTATCTCAATTCGTGTCGTCATTGTTATTAGCTGATGCTGATGAATGGCGCAAGGGAGCGTGGCTTTCCCAACGCCGGGTGCACCGGATATATGAACAGAAATATAAATACAAACATATGTCAGCATTTCCCAGTAATAATTTGTCTAGCAGTCACTGTCCAGAATATGGGAGGATTACAATCCCAAATGTGATTGCTGGCACCGATCCGACTTCTGAGGCCTATTCCACCTTCCCTGCTGTCCCCTCTGCACCTTCTCTGGTTTGGGACCCCTTTACCCCACAGAGGATATTGGAGAGACGCGCCCCCCACACACTCACACGCCCCCGGCCTTACATGTATGTACACATTCACATAAAACCCACATTTCTTTCACGTATTCACTCCACCCACCCTCTCACCGTTTCAGGACTCCATGCACCGATGGGTTGCCAGGACGCTGTCTTCTATCAGGAAGCAGAGAGAGAAGCCAATCAACACCTCTTCCGGGGTCCTGCTTCCAGCACCCGTCGGCATGCCGAAATCGGTTACCTGCAGCAAGGCCCATCCACAGCGATTTGCAGGAGGACCCTCTTTACAGATATTGCATGATATAGCGCCTATTCACAATGTGTTTCAAAGCCCTTCAAGGCAAGGGAGGGAACAAGGGAAAATACAATCACATTCTTACAGGCCATGAACAGTAAAGATCTGAAATTAACTATCGTACTCGGCCTGACAACATTTCAGATAGTGCAAGAGCTAAGACATAGATAAGGAAGGGAGGGGGAGAGTGGGAAGGAAATGGAAACAGACAGGCAACTACCGTACTAGGCCTGACAACATTTCTGGTAGAGACGGAGAAAAACAAAAGGTGAGGGAGATGGGTGCAGAAAGGGAAGGAAGTAACAAAACAAGCGACTATCGTACTATGCCTGACGACATTTCAGATAGTGCTGGAGGGAGGGAGGGGGACACATAAGGGGAGGGAGCAGGAGACAGACGAGGTTGCTATCATACTAGGTTCAGGGACAATTCCGATAGAGTAAGTGCATAGAAGAAAGTAAGAGGAGGAGGGGAGAGGAGGAGAGAACAGAGAGTTAGCAGTCAAAAAGAGTGGAGAAGCAAGAGGGGAGAGCAAATACAATTGCAGAAGTCTGTAGTAACACATAAGGCCTCATTACACGGACGGCGGTAACCATGACGCTATTAGCGCCATGGTTGCCGCCGGTATTTTACCGAGTCCGCCTTGGTGAATGGGGGAATTACCGCCCCATTCCAAGGTTGGCGGGCGGTAATTCCCCATTCACCAAGGCCCTTCCCCATTCCCATTTGAGCCCCCATAGGGCTCAATGGGAATGGGGAAGGAGCAAATAACGGTACCGCTATTAGCGGTACCGTTATTTGCCCTGAAGTCCCTCAGCGGGTTCTTCCTTAACGTGTGGTCTGGCCACACGTTAAGGACGGGATCCGCTGAGGGACCTCGTAGTATGGCGCTAAGGGATTACCGGCACCGGTGCCCTTACCAGTGCCGGTAATCCCTTAGCGCCATCCGTGTAATGAGGCCCATAATGTTGCAAGACAGGATACAAGATGAAGATGGGAACAGCATGATTCAGGGCCACCATGAGTACAAGATGAAAGGGAAGTCCAGCAGAAGAGTTGAGAAAGGATGATGCACTGTGAAACAATGAAGTCCATAAAAGTCAAGTCCAGCATTGGCCACAAGACAGTGATGGTAAAACCAGAATGTATCAGGACAGACTTCTGCCGAAGTAGGCTGGAGGGGGACGGAGGGTGAGCAGGGTAGAAGAATCAAGCAAAACAGGCAAGACCTGTGTGCAAGAAGGGTGGGGCGCAAGGGAACATCCTGGGGGGACCAGAGGGAAGATGGCCTGAGGGGACAGAGGGAGTAAACACATGTTGGTGCATGCTTACCTGATGTCTGAGCAGGGGTTCGGGCCCTGGGTCCTCCTGGTCTGGACAGGTCCAAACAGGAATTGCCCTTTTCTTTGTCTGCCCTTCACTTTGGACGCCTGGGCGAGAGAAGCCCTTGATCTAAGAGTTAAGAGCATGAAGGAAGAGGCAGGGCTTAAAAGGTGGGTGGTGCTTAGGCCAGGTGACCTAGATCCACATGCATCTGCTCCCCATCTGCAAAGGAAAAGAGGCTGGAGGGCTCCTTAAGTAGGGAAAAGGAGCGGCAACCAGGAAGGCACCAGGCAGACGGGGCTTGTTAAGTGGGGAAAAAGAGCGGCAACCTGGAAGGTGCTAGGTGGGTGGGGCTTAGGCCAGGTGACCTAGATCCACTTGCACCTGCTCCCCATCTGCCCCTTGTAGTTCGCCAGCCAGTATGTCCAAAGGGCCTAGTGAGGATGGGGAAGCAAAACACCCCAGCCTTGAGTGGCCCATTGGGCACACACTAACTTGGGTAGTAAATGAAATGGGAAAGTTAACACTGGCACAGAGTTTTCCGTCAGCTGTTTTCTGCAGCTGACGGTGTGTTCAGCCTTTCACTGGGCATTTCCACCTCTGAAAATGCCTGGAGGGAACTGCCCTGTCTCCCCTTATTTGTGAGCCACCTCTTAATTTACATGACCTCAAGACACTCCAAATAAGTATGAGATGGGGTACTGTAGTGGCTGCTAACTACTTCGTATTGTTTTCCTGATCAGGGCTGTAGTGTAATTGAGGAGGACGCCCTGAGGGGTATTCTATTTGCACTAAATCAGATCTACATAAAAAAGGAACTAGGTGTATCTGTCACCCCATGATTGTGGGCTTTAGGTTACTCTTGACAGTATTGTATTCTGTGTTAGAGTAGCCACATGGTGTCAGGATTCACCCCTGGAAGTTATGGAGTTCTTGGCGATTGTAGCCGGCTCATCCCTCGAGTCGGTCTAGTCCTCACCCAAGATGGAGGCTCACTCCTTAAAGCCAGGCCACACCCACAGCCCAGTGCGTTGTATCTGTTTCTCTGTGTGTCTAACGCTGCTGTGACTCGGCTCAGTGAACTACCCAACGCATATTTGTTTGCTTTTCTGGCCGCTGGTTCCGTTGCCTTTCGCGTCTCTACCCTCCGTAGAGAGCGTGTTCCTCCTTTACTACTTCCCGGTAGTACTTTCACTTTCTGATTCCCCTTCGTCTCATTCTATCTATATTTCTGTTTCTAACCGCTTACGGTATTATTCTACTTCTTCCTTTCTGTCTCTTCTTACACTTTCTTCTGCCTTACTTTATTTCCGAACTGCACCCAGGTTGGTATCTATAGTTTACTCGGCTTTCTTTAATTTGTTTGTTTCCTTTCACGGTTGTGGATCCGCAGTAACTCTCTCAGTGTTAGCGGTTCAGCTTCCGACACACCCGGTGACATTTATTCTTGGGTAAGTAGCTTTCCTAGAAACTACCTCTCTAATCATTATCCCTTTCCTTCCACTCAGATATTCAACACGTACCTTCAGTGTTTCTTATCTTCCTCTTCCCTGAAGGCACTTTCTTTACGTTTCATTTTTCTTCCTTATCTTCTTCCATTTTTTCACGCTCTGTTGAGCTCATTGCCAAAGACCCTTGCCATCTACTGCTAAATCAGCAGAGGAAATATTGATTGCTGAGATACTTACTGAACTAAAGAAGTCCATCTACATCTTCCGTTCCTCATCCTCCAGAGCTGTTGCATTTGGACAACCAGGGGTTTTTCTGCCAACGGCTTTTTACCTGAGATTTGGGGTTTGGTTCCTCGGGGTCCTCCTTGGGCAGGTTTACTTCCCTGTCAAGGTGACCTCTGGGGAAGCCAGACCCTGCTTACGCGAAAAGAAGGAGAAATCAACCAAAGAGAAGCCGATCACAGACCACAAGAAGGTCAAGAAGAAGCCTGCTACAAGTTCTTCCAAGGAAATATCATCTGAAGGTTCAGGTGAGGAGGAGTTGGGGGAGGAAAGTGTCCAATCTGACAGAATACAACGCCTACAGATTCCTATGGCGTCCTTGGAGCAGTATCAGGAACTGGTTGCAGCAATGCAGAACCTCACGGTAGAAGTCCAAGCACTGAGAACCGAGAATGTGGCTCTACG
Source organism: Ambystoma mexicanum (assembly GCF_040938575.1). Taxonomy (NCBI): domain Eukaryota; kingdom Metazoa; phylum Chordata; class Amphibia; order Caudata; family Ambystomatidae; genus Ambystoma; species Ambystoma mexicanum. The sequence continues at coordinate 379,122,984 of NC_090937.1, read as the reverse complement.
GTAGGTGTCTTTCATAGGGATGACCGAGGTGACCTCCCACCCATGGCCTTATCTTTTGGAAAGTATGATGGCCACCCAGGTGTCCTTAAGGATTTCATAGATGCGTGTCAAGTCTACTTTACCTTCCGTCCGCACGCATATGAGACAGCCAGAGCCAGAGTGGGTTACATAATATTCAATCTAATAGGTAACGCTTTAGCATGGGCCACCCCTTTTGTGACTCACAACGACCCGGCTTTGAACGATTACGACCGATTTATTGGGTCATTCAAGGAGAGATTTGATCAACCCGAGGTACTGTACACTTCGTATGAAGCTATTTTGGATGTGAAACAGGGCACTACGGGTGTGCAGACCTATATCTCTCGATTCCTACGACTAGCCACCAAGGCAGATTGGCCAGATTCGGCCAAACAGACCATCTTCAGGAGAGGCTTGCATGATGACATTAAGGATGAGTTGGCTCGTATAGCTCGACCTACTTCTTTTCAAGAACTAATGACGATATCGCTGCAGATTGAGTTCCGCCTGAATGAACGACGCAAAGAAAGAAGAAGACCTCAACCTTTTCCCTCCTCAGCACCACCTGCTCAGCCTTCAAGAGAAGGTCATGGAAGTGACGAACCCATGCAGATAGGAACCACCCGGGGTCCTTTAACCCCAGAGAAACGTAAGAGACACAGAGATGCGGGACTTTGTATGTATTGTGGATCGTCGAAACATCTTCTTCGGAACTGTCCTGAAGTTCCACCACGGCGGAAGGAAAACGCCAGCCCCCGAACCTATGCAAGGGAAGTATCGGGGGAACAACCTACAACCCTTGCTACAGCACAAGATCAATAGAGGAAGGCGAAGATAGCCGACTAATGGTCTTCAAAGTACAAATATGGCTATCAGATTCCAACCCTATCGAGGTCTTGGCTATGTTGGATTGCGGAGCAGCAGGGAATTTCCTTGATGTTGACAGGGCCAGAGAAAATAAAGTGCCTGAACGCACTAAACAACAACCTATTCCAGTTGAAGGGGTGGACGGTTTTCCTCTATCATCAGGTCCGATTATCAAGGAATCTGTTCCCTTACACATGAAGCTGGGCCAACATACAGAATTCATGGTGTTCGACATCATCAGAGCAGCACATTTTCCATTGGTCATTGGCATACCCTGGCTTAGGAAGCATAACCCTTTGATAGACTGGGCATCCAATAAAGTAAGCTTTAATTCATCATATTGTCAATCACATTGTATGGAGGGAGCCTGTTACAACACTCAGACAGCAGAGACAGAGATTCCTAAAAGGAGGACAGTGTCCGCCATACCTCTCCAGTAACAAGAGTTTGCGGAAGTATTCAAGGACAGGTTGCCTCGAAACCTACCCCCTCACCGACCGGAACACTGTGCAATAGACCTGGTACCCGCTGCCCCTGTACCCTTCGGGCGCATGTATCCGCTATCCTGCACCGAGAAGGAGGCTTTGAGAGAATACCTTGACGCCCACCTTCAAAATGGATTAATTCAAGAATCCAGATCCTCCTGTGGAGCCTCATTGTTCGTCATACCGAAGAAGGAATCATTTGAACTCAGGCCTTGCATCGACTATCGTGGTCTCAACCAGATCACCATCCGTGACCGTTATCCGATGCCATTGATCAGAGACATTTTGGAAGCAGTCCAAGGGGCACGTTATTTCACCAAACTGGACCTCAGGGGAGCCTACCATCTCCTGAGGATCCGCGAGGGTGATGAATGGAAGACAGCCTTCCAGACCCCTTTGGGCCTTTTTGAATATAAGGTCATGCCTTTTGGACTAGTCAATGCCCCTGCCATTTTTCAACGGTTTACTGACAAGCTTTTCTCTGATTTATTGTTTATCTCGGTTGTAGTCTATCTGGACTATATTCTGGTGTACTCCTGTAATCTTCCGGAACATAGGAAGCAGGTCAAGGAAGTACTGCTCCATCTTCAAACTAACCAATTACTGGTCAAACCAGAGAAATGCACATTTGAAGTCAGTTCTGTAGTTTACTTGGGTTTCATTATTTCAAGAGAAGGTGTTCAGATGGACCCTAGAAAGATCCAAGCCATCCTTGATTGGAAGGAACCTCAGAACGTCAAGGAGATTCAGAGGTTTCTAGGATTGGCAAATTTTTGCAGACAGTTCATCCCCAATTTTTCAAGGCTAGTACAACCAATAACAAATCTCCTCAAAAAGGGAGTTAAGTTTGAGTTCAATCAAGAACAAAAGGAGGCATTCCGCATTTTTAAGGGACATTTCACTTCCGCCCCCATTCTGGTGCAACCAGATCAAGACAAGCCAGTCTTGCTGCAAAAGCCAAAGACGGTTTAGAACGTCCAGTGGCGTACCACTCAAAAACTCTGACCAGTAGTGAGCTGAACTACTCGGTTCTCTAGAAGGAATTACTGGCAATGAAACTGGCTTACCAAAAATGGCGTCATCTCTTACAAGGAGCCAAACATAAGTTTCTCATTCGCACGGACCACAGAAACCTAAGAGTACTGCAACAGATGGAATGTACCAATGCCCATCATGCGCGTTGGGCTTACTTTTTCTTACAGTATGATTTCCACATCACTTACATCCCTGGCACAGAAAACCAATTGGCAGATGCCCTGTCCCGAAGCCTAGGAGACAAATGTACTATCTATCAAGGCCACGACCTAGTTCTCCCAGGTATGCAAAGAGTGCCATCTGTGATTCCTTTTTTACAAGATCTCTTGGTACAATACCAGCAAGAAGAAGATCGTCCACACGTAGTCATTCAAGGCCCTGACGGTTTGTATTATCATGAGAAGACCCTGTACATCCCATCTAAGACCCTTCAAGATCGAGTCCTCAAATTGTGTCACGATACTCCATTGTCTGGTCATCCAGGCATATGCAAGACTCAAGAACTTATCCATCGTCAGTTCTGGTGGCCGACCATTCTACAAGATGCCAACAAATACGTCTCGTCTTGTCTGGTTTGTGCCCTTAGTAAAAATCCTATGGGCAAACCAATCGGCTTGCTACAACAACCCAAACTACCAAATCGACCGTGGGAACACATCTCTACTGATTTCATAGTGGAACTATCCATCTCCCACGGCATGAATACAGTTATGGTGACCATAGATTCGTTCAGCAAGTTGGCACATTTCTCTGTCATTTCCCACCTACCTTCTGCTCCAGAGACAGCAGCAATCTTTCTACGTGACATTGTCCGTTTACATGGATTACCAAGAACAATAGTATCGGACAGAGGATCACAGTTTACCTCTAGATTCTGGTCTATGTTATGCAAACAACTGGGTATTGACCCTCAAAGCAACGGTTAGACTGAGAGACTCAACTCCAATCTTGAACAATACCTAAGGTGTTTCTGTAGTAATAAACAGGAAGATTGGTTTACATTCATTTCTCAAGCAGAATTTGCCTACAATAATGCTCTTCACACGACCATTCAGATGAGTCCTTTCTTCTGCACTTATGGTTACCACCCCCAGCCGCTGCCATGGACTCATACCGCTTCCACCAGCACACCTGCCATTCATAGCCTTTTGACGGAACTTCTAGAGGTTCAAAGGGCCGCCAAGAAGACAATGGAAATCAGCAAACAGTCCCATAAAAGGTGGGCTGATCGGAAGAGAGGTACCAATCCAGACTGGAAGCCAAGACAGATGGTTTGGTTGTCCACAAAGTTTTTGCCTAGATGGGTACATACTGGAAAATGTGCTCCTCGTTTTATAGGACCATTCCCCATCGAAACCCAGATCAATCCAGTAGCATACAGAGTCAAGTTACCTCAATACCTCCAAAGGGTACACCCAGTCTTTCATACCTCCCTACTCAAAGAACACAAGACTGACCCATATTTTCAGATGACCTCTATCCAGAATCCTTCAATCCCTCCCAGTCAGGAGGAATATGAGGTGGCATATTTGGTGGACTCTCGGTACAGAAAGGGTAGTGTTCAATATCTTGTGCATTGGAAGGGCTATTCTCAAGAAGAAAGAACATGGGAACCCAAGAGACACATACATGCCCCCCGACTTATAAAGTGTTTCCATCTGCTTCATCCGGGGAAAACCAGAGGGCTCCCGAGAGGGAAGGGGTATACTGTCAGGATTCGCCCCTGGAAGTTATGGATTTCTTGGCGATTGTAGCCAACTCATCCCTCAAGTCAGTCTAGTCCTCACCCAAGATGGAGGCTCACTCCTTAAAGCCAGGCCACGCCCACAGCCCAGCGCGTTGTATCTGTTTCTCTGTGTGTCCAACGCTGCTGTGCCTTGGCTCAGTGAACTACCCAACAGATATTTGTTTGCCTTTCTGGCCGCTGGTTCCGCTGCCTTTCGCGTCCCTACCCTCCATAGAGAGCATGTTCCTCCTTTACTACTTCCCGGTAGTACTTTCACTTTCTGATTCCCCTTCGTCTCATTCTATCTATATTTCTGTTTCTAACCGCTTACGGTATTATTCTACTTCTTCCTTTCTGTCTCTTCTTACGCTTTCTTCTGCCTTACTTTATTTCCGAACTGCACCCAGGTTGGTATCTATATCTTACTCAGCTTTCTTTAATTTGTTTGTTTCTTTTCACGGTCGCGGAGCCACGGTAACTCTCTCAATGTTAGCGGTTCAGCTTCCGACACACCCGGTGACATTTATTCTTGGGTAGGTAGCTTTCCTAGAAACTACCTCTCTAATCATTATTACGTTCCTTCCGCTCAGATATTCAACATGCACCTTCAGTGTTTCTTATCTTCCTCTTCCGTGAAGGCGCTTTCTTTACGTTTCATTTTTCTTCCTTATCTTCTTCCATTTTTTCACACTCTGTTGAGCTCATTGTCAAAGACCCTTGCCATCTACTGCTAAATCAGTAGAGGAAATATTGATTGCTGAGATACTTACTGAACTAAAGAAGTCCATCTACATCTTCTGTTCCTCATCTTCCAGAGCTGTTGCATTTGGACAACCAGGGTTTTTTCTACTAAAGGCTTTTTCCCTGGGATTTGGGGTTTGGCTCCTCTGGGTCCCCCTTGGCAGGTTTTCTTCCCTGTCAAGGTGGCCTCTGGGGAAACCAGACCCTACTTACGCGAAAGGAAGAAGAAATCAACCAAAGAGAAGCTGATCACAGACCACAAGAAGGTCAAGAAGAAGCCTGCTACAAGTTCTTCCAAGGACATATCATCTGAAGGCTCAGGTTAGGAGGAGTTGGGGGAGGAAAGTGTCCAATCTGACACATGGGCTGCTGGTGTTGCATGTTGTTTTCAGGAATATCCATATGGTTATTTCAGCGTTCAAGCAGTATTGGTGAGCACAGAGGGAAGAAATGTAAACTGCTTACTTTGGCTGGAATGGCATGACCAACTAAAGACACTGTTTGACCAGCTCCTTTGTTTCCCCATCTCCTGCCATCTTGCCATTCAGCCAACAAGGCCAAGGTTCCTCATGCCTCCCTCTGTCCTCCACCCTTCATACTCCATTGGTATTATTAACCCCATGTACCCCTCTCTTAGGATCTTCTTCTACTATAAACACCTTGCACCATGCCAGACCATGGTTGCTCCTCTCGCTGCATCCAGCTGCTGCCTCATTTTCCACTCTGACTATTCACTTCTCAGAGCAATCCCATCACTATCACGTGCACCCTTCCAGCTGGGCCACTAAAGCTAGCCCATATAAACATCTCCCTGGGGCTTCAACAGTCCCCGCTTAACACACCCTGGCGGGAAGTGCCTGTGTCCACCCCCAAAAGTGGCACACTCTTCTTCCCAATGAGGATGAGTTGATACTTACTTCTTCAGGCCCCAAACTACTTGCATCTGGCAGGGTACAACCAAGGTCCAGCCCTTTCTTTAAGATGGTTCATATGAGTGCTTCCTTGTTGCAGACCAACTCATGTTACTCTTCTCATTGCACTCACCAGCTGCTCCAGTCTCACTCTTTCAATGAAACTTCTTGAAGAAACTTTCATCCGAGAACCCTCCAACCTGCAGTCACTCTTGGTCATCTTTCCTCTTGCAGTTAATTCTGTGTCCCTCTTCCTCAGCCCAATGTCCCACTCCCTCTCCCTTCTGAAAAACACAACACAAACCTCCTTCAGGCTGCAACATGCCCCTAAGTTCCAGACTCCCACCATTGTCCTTCTGGGTCCCGCCTACTGCTGCACTGGGATTCCTGTGGATAGACTCAGCTGCTCTCCTATGACATTGGAAACACTATTAACCACCCAGCTCTTTGGATTTATCTGTCTAGGAGCCCATTCTGCATATTTTCACTCCTGTGCCGCTCACTCTGAAGGCCCTTTTGTCTCCCTGTTAACCCCTCAACGGCATTATACTCCTTTCTGAGGGCCTTACTGCATGCTTTCTGTTGGCCGCCATTCCTTGCTGTGACTGGGCTACCTTTCCGTTTGCCACTTTTCCCATATGGCACTGTCCATCCTTTTCCCCACAAGCATGCACACTGGGCAGCTGTGCTTGAGACAGTAATCTTGGGTCAGCCATTACTACACTCCCCCTGAGAATCCCTTCTCCTTAAACTCCTCATCACTACTGCCCTTCTGCTCATTTTGGTCAGCGTAAGCACTCCAGAAATGGTTCCTCCACAATCTAATTTTCTTTTTACATCCCTTGCCCCCTTTCCATTCTGCCTCCCTTATATGTTGTAGTTGTTAGATGTGTGTCCTGTGGGGGCCCACGTATAGACATAGCGGAGGAGCAGAAGGATGACGAAGAGGGAAGTCGTGGTGCATCTGCATGTCAGAGGAAGACTCATTGACACCACTGCAGATGCAGAGCTGTGTGCCTCCCTCACCAGGCATTACCTTTCCACCACGTCTCTCAAATCCACCAGCCCCTGACAATCTTGTTATGGAGAGCGTCCCTCTGAGCGCCTCTACTGATGTTGTGACCAACGTAATTTAAAATGGCATGCCACAATGAACGCAATGTATGTGCTTTAAATGGTCCCGAGTTTATTGCAAGGAAGATCCCAAAACTCCCCGAACAGCGCTTTGGTCATATCAACCCCCAAATCAAGAAAATATTGAGAATTGTTTCCATAGATCAAACATAGCCCTTGTATTCACAATTAAACATTGTCCCTGTTCTCTAATAGTTATCCTATAACATCTGACCCCATTAACCACAAATCGTTCCTCCCCCCCCCCCACTATGGTACATGGTGCCACCCACCCAAATTCTTCTGAGGGAGATTCGTCAAACTTTGAAACAGCTGTGGCAAAAATATAGATGCCCGGATTTTGAGCCTAGCCCATCAGAGAGGTGTTTTGTGGGAAGGGGGAGATTTTCTTGCAAAGAATTTTTTCATTTTGTTTTTATTTTTTATTTAATTGTACCTTGGCTTGAAATTCAAATCTTTCACAATATCGACAAATATACAAAAAAGTGGCAAACAAATATAGAGTAAGAAGAAAAACAAAAGTCCCATGCATTACATCTAAAAATTACATCGTCAATTCATTTAATCAATTTAAATTCATCTAGAGATTAAAATGCTTATTAAAAATAGAGAATAGCAGGATTGTGTAAAGAGGGCCTGAGCTATGGGCATAAAGTGGCAATAGTGCATCTCATGTCCAAGAAATCAGTTCCCGCCAAGTTCATGACTAAAAATGACATACAATCAATTTATTTTCATCAAAACAATTTCATCTAAAAGTTAAAATACTTATTAAATAAAAAAGGGATAGCATTATATCAGGGCACGTTACATCAAGTGACGTTAGTGCATCTCATATCCATGGAGTCTGTACCCTCCATGTTCGATACCAAAAATTCCACATAGCAGTAATAAGACATATGTGTGAAAATAGGAAAGGTAACAGACTATTGTAGGGCTTTACCAACAGTATACTGAGTTAGTAATGCTTTCTAATTTGGAGCATGATTGAGTTGTAGGTGGAAAGATGTGCATTACTAATCTGATCAATACAAGTTTCAGGGATACCCCCAAGCATCATGTGCCAAAATTCCACCAGAGTAGTGGATCCAACATCCTCTAAAAAATGTACCCAGATATAGATGTCTGTAGGTTGCAAGGCCACTACATTCCACTACAAGAAATGCAAGTGTTTCCACTTGAGTGGAGATCTTACAAAATCTGCATGACCTATTGCACCGTTTAAATTTAGATCGTGCTCCCAGAATCTCATTGGTGGGGATTAAGTTAAAATGGGCTCTAAGGAAATGACCTATCCAATAAGCGTTAGGGAATTTTTCAAGTATTCTAGTACTATATTAAAGGGGTTCTTCCCAAAAATTATGTATGAGAATAATCTGTACTTTTTGCTATTGTTAATTGTTTTTATCCAATTTAATCACCAGAGTTTGGCATTAAGATTGGAGGGGGATAGTAACATGTTGATAGTTGCTTCTATGGAGTTAAAAATATAGTGGCAGTTCTTGAACCATGAATTCAAAATTGCATCGTTCATATTTCTGTACAACGTTTTCAAAAGGTCAAATAGAGAACCACCTTGTGTCGATATGATCTTTCTAAAAAAAAGAGGATTTCCAATCCACAAAAGCCTGTAGTGAAATAAGGACTAATTCAAATCGAATAATTGGTGTAGGAACTCCTATCAGCAATTGCAAATGTTTTTTCCAAAAGAGACCCTCAATACGGGACCATGAGATCACTGTATATGTCAGCAGAATATACCCTCCACAGGTTAGGATTGGAACCACTTTAGATTTATAGAATTTTAACACCTGTAGCAAAGACAACCGCCCAAATCTGAAATGAATCCGACTGGCTTGAGATGTCAGCGCCACAGCTTTCTGCTTCACGATAGTAAATACCTTCAAATTGTTTCCCTCACCTGACAAATGAAACCTTAAATAATCAATTTCATTTCCACTTACAATTAATCTTGATTCTGTTTTTGGGAAATCTCATGACCAGCACCTTAGTTTTAACAATAATAATGGTTAAATCGTTGTCTTTAACATATTGCTCTAAATTGCCTACGAAGCGCAATGAGTGTCTCGTCTAGAATCATGAGATCATCCGAGTAGGCTAGCAAGTTCACGTGAGAAGATCCCAATTTAGGGGGAAAGGATCTGGTTTCCAATAAAGCATCACCAACATCAGATATAAATAAATTAAAAAGAATAGGGGCCACAACACAGCCTTGTTTCAGGCCACGCTCAGTGGAACTAAGGGAGGATAAAAGACCCTCTCTATTTAGTTTGAACTGGGTGGTTTTGTCAGCATATAAAGATCTTAAAATGCCCACACGATAGGGAGGCCATTCCCATTTGAACAATTTATACGAAAGAAGGGAGAGGTTAACGCTATCGAACGTCATGGGAAGGTCCACAAAAGCTACCTATTGACCTGCGTTTAGTGATAGCACTGTCTCTAAAAGATGAAATAAAAAAACATTAATTGAGATCCATATTCCTTTCATGAAGCCAGATTGATGGATGTCAAATGTCCTCTTTTATACGGCCCATTTGGTAAAGTTGTTTTAACACCAGGGAAGTGAATATTTTACTGGGAACATCACGAAGGGCAATGGGTCGAAAATTCTGAGGGTTAGATCTACCTTCCTTTTCGTAAATGGGAACAACAAAAGAATGTTTCCATGTTATAGGAGGTGTACATATATTCAATATGTGTTTGAAAATTGCAGACAGGATGGCTGCCCATAAAAGTGGGTGACCCTTCAAAGTCACGTTCGAGAGTGTTAGAATGGATTTCTGAACTCTGTTCTAGTGAACAGATGTTCAGAAGGCCACTCCTGTTAAGTGAAACAAGGAACACTTCTGCAAAGTTAGCCAGGACAATTCAAGGTAGTTTGGAGACCAGTCAAGGCTAAGTCTCAGGAGTAGTGGGGGTGATCTAAGGTCTTGGATGAGCACACAGAGTAGGACACAAGAATTACCCTTAGACAGTAGTATATTAAAAATATACAATGTATTAGGCCTTTAACAAACACAGGTGAATAATGATGAACACAGTAACACTACTACTTAACAGATGCTATATAACACATATGTATAATCAATTTTCGGTCAATGCAGTAAAGTGCAGCTTCCCGACAAAACTTGTAAGGAGGGAAGGCACACACACTTTATCACAATAGCCAACTCCACAAATGGGTATCTCTAATTTAAGAAGTCCAGCCCTAAGAAGATTGGAGCCTTGTGGTCAATATTATGTTTGTGCATAAAAGCGCTCGTTGGTGGGTAAAGCTCACAAGGGACAAACTTCAATGGGAAGGAAAAGTTAGAAAAGGACACTGGTGTGTGGAAAATGAGGTTCCAAGAGTCAGAGGCGGTTCTGCTACAGAGAACAAAGCTGTCCCCAACTTTCAGACGACTGTAGGGTGCAGGAGCCACTCAAATCAAGACAAGGACCACAAGGGATCCTTTGTGTGTAAAAAGGTATTGGATGAACTAGGGGCAACTGGTAAGTGGTATGACTACTCACCGCCCTTAGTTCACTCTGGGTTCAAACTTGAAAGGTTTGAAGAAGGTAGCCAGGACTACGAAATCCCCTCCTCGGTTACGCTTTAAAGTGCTCAGATGCTGCGGGTGCAGATGCAGGTCAGATGTACATAAGGAGCTGTACCTCGTCTAGATTGCAGGACAAAGATAACACTGATAAAACTCGTCTCAGGACACTTGAAGAGTGGTGGGAAAGTTGCCAGCAGTGACCGCCACTGTCGCACAGAGATACAGTAGCAACCGAGTCTCATGGATTGACGCACCCTTCTCTCTAGCAGCCCAAAGCAGTAGGCATGATGAGATTTGGCAAGAAGGTGCCTTAAGTACGAATGAGGGTTCTCCCAAAGCTCAAGCCGAAACTCGATGTAGCAACGCTCCAGCATGGGTGCCAAGGGACACGCTGATTAGTCCACTGTAGGGCCCAGGGACACTTCCGAGAAGGCTCATTTGCATGGCCCCAAGGAGACGTTGAGAGTGATTGGTCCCACCACTCAAAAGGGTTGAAGCACCTTTGCAGGTCTTTGGAGGTTGAGTGCAAAGCATGGCTCCACCAGGACAACAGCGGGCCCGGGGTACAAAACCTTCTCTGAGCAGTTCCGGACAGTCCTTGGATCTGCTTTACTTGTCTCGAAACTTGGCTCCGTGTGTAGGTCGATTAGGACCTCAGGGTGATCTGTAGGTATTCACTCAGAGCCCCTCCTCATATCCCAAAGTCCAGTGAGGGCTTGCACCCCAGCTGGCCAATGAGGAGATCTGCCCCACTCATGCATGCTAGCAGTGGTCCAATCAGGGACCACTGCAGCTCTCCTGCTCTCATGCACACCAGACATCCTGGCACCAGGGGTGTGAATTGGGACCAAACAGTCCCAGCCCACTCCTGGGTACCTACACACCTGACATGCATTAGCCCACGAAAAATGCCGGCTTTGCCGGGTGAATACATGCCTAAATAAGGGCTCCCCGGTTCACAAAGAGCAAGGGGAAGGCCAAATGATACAATGGCCAAAGGAGAAGACTAAAGACCTCGTGGAACGGCCATGACGGACACTAGCCACAGTCATGAGCCAAACGCAGAAGCGCTGTATGGCTCGGTAAAAGTTAATAAAAATACACAAAAAGCTTCTGCTGCCACCAGTCTATTTCTAGGCACATTGTCCAGTTACCAAAAAATCCTTGCGTCTACGGCCCGAAAGCGCAAGGACTCCAGTGCACCATAAAGTAATGTACTTTGCGCACTGAATTACAGTTGTCAAAAGTAGCAACAAAGTCATATGACTAAGGGAAACAATGTGGCCCAGTACTGACTGTCAGAAGGACAAGTCAGTTCCCCAGAACGATGAGTGAAAGCCCAGTGGAGCGCAGCTGAAGGCTGTTCTGCACTGGGAGAAAGTCAGGTCAGGACGCTGAAACGAAAGCAAAAAGTTGGGCGGTCCACAAATATAGAGGTAAAACAGCAGTAAGTGACATTTTACCTAACAGAGTGGCCATCTGGGCCAAGGGAGTACTCGTTTTTACTTTTGATAATTGGGATGTGCATATCCTCAAAGTCAAAAGGAAATACCCAAAGTGACACTTGTGGAAAAACGATATTATACAGCGAGACGTTGCCCATGTAGTAAATGGTCTGCAAGTGATTAATCCACACGTTTTAGTATTTATTTGTGAGGAGGCTTAGAGGTTGGCGTTTAAGTCAAGGGGTCTGATTCATGGAACGTTTTCCTATGGGATTGTGCCATTATAAAACACTTCAATGAATCGGGCCCAAGGAGTTTTAAAAAATCAGGAGTTCCTAGGATTGAGGGCCATTTGCATATTTTCAGAGTCCCTTTGTACAAGAGAGCTTCTATGGTTTTGTAACCAAATTGTAAAGCAGAGCTTAAGCTTTTTAATTTCCTGCTTAACCATCAATTAAGAGCAGGGGCCCAGAGCTCGCAAATTGGACTGTAGGGCTCTCTTTTCCCTCTGAACTTCCCTATCAAATATATGCTCATTTTTATTCATAGCTTTAGAGGTTAAATTGGGTGACATATAACATTCGATCAAAACACCTGTATAGTTAAAGGAGAAGAGAAGATACAAAAATATGTTAGATACGCCCTCGGATACATTTTCCAAGTGTGCGTTGAACCTCTAGTGTTCCACTTTAGCCTATTAGCCCCTGTGTTTATATCTAGATCACTAACACAGAATCTTTTAATTTGATCATGCCCTGAAATTGCCCATTCTATATGTAAGGCCAAATGATCGCTGGCATTAGTGTTACACATTTTTAATGTAGCACACCTTTGGAAAATGTCATGGAGAATTGGCCAATATCTCCCCCGGGACCATATGTACCAGGCAGGTATGTCTCGACTGATGTTTTCATTAAGTTTCTGGAAACCCCAGATTTGAATTAGGGCCATGCAAGAGTTGCAGTGATTAAGAACTTCAGACCAGCCCTTCGAAGGGAATTAAGGGACCTTGTTTGGATTCAGGCAAGTAGAGTTAAGGTCGCTGCAAATCAATATACTGTTTGAGTTGCATGCAATCTGCCACTTATCGAATATTTCTTCAATGGCGTCAAGAAAAGTGTCATGAGAGATACTCCTGGGGTTCCAATACACATAAATCGAAAGGAAGAACCTTGAGCCCGGATTGCAGTCCTTATCCCAAATAATTCCAACTGCTTGAATGTAAGGGCTCGCATGTGACCAACTCGATGCAGAGAACAAAATACCATTTCAAACACCCACAAAGAGGCATCCAAAAGGACGACCAAGGGGACGTTTTGTGGCAGTATTTAGAAATAGGGTGTAACCATAAGGAGGGTTTTCTCTAGGAGCCAAACATCTTGAAATAAAAATATGTCGTATGCATTTAGAGTAAAATTACCCAAATGAAACAGTTGCAAGAAACCCCTAGTGTTCCATGAGGCAATTTGAACATGCCAGGTACTAAACATGCAGTTTTTCCATCCCTTTGTATGTGAAATTTGGTTGCAGCATTCCCACCAACCAAGACCAGTTTGCTACATTATTGGAGAGATTCGGAGCCACAGAGCTTTCAAGCAGAGCTTTTCTACAATTTGCGCTCTCTTTAGCGCAGGTAATCAGTAGCAGGACAACCCTTATGGGTTGATTAATGGAGTCATTATAAAACACCCTTTTCTCAGGCTAACGTCTTGGAATTGTGCTTCCTGTTTTCTCGGTTAGATTGTAACCAAAAAGCCAATAATTGGGAAGCAGACGCTAATAGTGCTTCCACTATAAGTCTTGAATGCACATGAACTATAACAACTATAACACAGTATAAAGTGTAATCATTAACAATTTCACTAGAGACTATAGACCTGAGACAAGAAGTGGAGTTAGACAGAGCTGCAATGTTTGATCTATTGAGGATGATTTCCTCTGAAGATACAGGAAGTCTTTCCAGCAGTAAAAAGTTCAACTGAGACTCGTTAGTGGGAGGACTAAAAGTTCCACAGACGTTGCTGATCTTCTTTGTTCCAATGTAGAACAAGTTAATTCACAAGAATCAGATGACTCTTTTATCAGGCAGACCTTAGCGGTAGTAGGAATAGGGGCCTTGTTGGTCAACGTTGGCAGTGCTGTGTTACATGAGGAGCGAGTAGCCACTGAGTGCATTCAAGGAGCTTGAGGGAAGGACCCCAGACCGACTCCAGTGCACACTCCTCGTTAGAATAAACTGAGATATCACATAAAAAGTCTGTAATCTCATTGTGCAGGCTCCTTGTACCATTAAGATTAGCCAGCGCTTCCTCTTAGTATATTTGAGATGCGTGACAAGGATTTGATGAAGCACCAGAATAGTTTTTACTCGGACAAGAACCTTTCTGTTTTTCACCTTTTTCCTTTTTCCGATCGGTGAGGCTCTCGACCGCCACTGCAGGGAACGGGATGTTACGAAGAAATGTCCTAGATCCACAGTTGTGGTTAGCCCTGCTGGATTTCATATTCTTAGACTTTTTCTTCTGTACAGTGGAAGGTTTGCAAGGGAGTTTCCTTTTCCGTACCTGGTAAAAGATAGAGTAGTTAAAAATGTCAGTCGCAGCAGACACAGCCTCTGGCTCTTCTTTACGTTGCGCCTCATATTGCTCTTCCGTTGTCATGGCAATCATCATTTCATGAATGAGTGGAGAGGAGGGGCACGCTGGAGGTAAAACAGGTGAGTATTGCATGTCTTGTTGAGCGTCTTTCAAGACACAGGCCGGATTTGGATCATCAAACTATTTTTTTAGCAAGTATATAACCCTCGAAAAAATTGATTTTCGAGTTCATCATAGTAAGAACTGTCTGGTCGTTTATGTTGGTATTAATGTTTTCGTACAGTCCAACCAGCGAGTTCAAAACAAAGTTTAATGCTGATATTGTTGCACGAAGGGGTGGCTGCGAATTAGAACCATTCATAAGCTGAGGTGAGAAAGGGGGGTTAAACCAAAGAGTGCTTATCTTCTTGTGATCGAATAAATAAAACTGGGGAGTGCTGCAAGCCAATCGAGGGGTTACAAGTGCATATCTTATAGGTGAATCTAAAGTTACAGCCAAGCAGGAGTCAGTCTGACAGTTATTTAGAAGTTCATTGTCTGAAATGTCAACAGAGACCAGTGGCACTGCCATATTAGACGGTAAAATTGTAGGAGCTATAGGCTCGTCCAATGATTCTGCTCCCTTGTTGGGAAAGAACGTGATGATTTTAGCATAATTTCCCGGTTGTTGCACAAGGAGCTGGGGAGCTTACGGAAATCTGGGCATGACAGTGAGGCTTCTCTGAGATGAGCTTTGAGGAGGTAGCATGGTTCGTAACCAATTCGGGAGGTGGGCCGAGGGCAAATTTATGCTATCTGGACCCATGTCTCTGTCCCAGAGGAGCTCCCTTCTGGCAATTCAAGGTTACGGGAAGAGGTAGAGGCTTTGCTCCTTAGTTCGTACATAGAAGTCATGTTTAAAAAAAGAATAGACTCACCGAATTTCCATGTCAGTGAGGAAAAGTGAAAGCACCTTCAGCAACAGACAGAGGCAGGCTGAAGCTGACTGCACTCAACACTGCACTCCCGCGGCACGCTCCACGCTGGGAGAGGTTTTCAAAGCAGGTATGTGCCACGCAGTTGGCGGTCCCCCAACAAACAGACTCCTGACAAAGAAAGTTCAGTGTAGCTGACTGCACTCCCGCTGAATGTTTTTAAAATATTCGAAATGAGCACCTCACATCACACTGGTTAGAAGAAACTGGATCTAAAGACATGGACAGGGATTTCCGAAGGGTAAACCATAAGAACTTCATATTCGAGTTGTGCAACTGTACACGTGTACATTTCAATGCACAAAACCAATGTGTCCATCAGAACATTTTCTTTCTTTTATAAATATAGAATTCAGTGTAGACAATTATTTGTGCCACATCGTTGAAGGACTGCCTGGTATATTGTACCACTGTAACTCTCGGAGACCTGCCCTTCAGACATTGTATGGCAGTAAAAACCATATCAGTTTTATATATCAGGGCAGGTGATATAAGGCACAACATTGTTTGAGTGCAAGTAAATAACATACAAATCAGAATTGCCCGATAATCAAATGTTATCAGAGTTGTTAGTGAAGGTGATGCAGCCATCTGCCAGGTTACTTCCAAAGTTCATCCTAGTATTGATCCAATTATCCAAGGTTTTCAATGATTTCAGGGTGTTACAACTGACACGACCTGCTACAGGAATTGTTTAGGTAACCCACATCACTCTCGAAAAGGCCAGCATTGAGCTCAATATGCCAGCCTGTTGTTTGAAACACTGACACTTTCACAATAGACCCGCGAAATTACAATGGACTTTTCAACAGTGACAAGTGCGTTTTAGCTCTATCATTTACTTATTAATATCACACTTAATGCCAGGCTCCTCCTGCCTTCAAGCACTGGACCAGGTCTTCAATCCATGTTGCACAGCATTGTCTTCACATCATTTTATTCCCAAGGCGAGCACCTTGCCCTGCCTTAACCTATCTTCCTACCAGTCTGTTTAGGCACATTTCCATGCAGTTTCTCCGTTGTTCCCAGAAAATGACTACCCCATTGCCTCAGAAAAGTTGCTACTCTTGTTTTTAATAGTGTCATGCCACGATGCCCTTGGGCTGATGTGCGCTTTAAACATACAAATAAAAAAATAAATAAATAAATAAATAACTGTTGGCCCAGGTAAGCACATTGCCAAGCTAGTGTCCACATTGTTTCTGTAAATGACCATGTGAGTTTCACATTACCATGACCAAAAACAATCGAGGCCACCTTGCCTCCAGATGTTTGCCATATGCCATTTTATTTTGGTGCCAGAACCGTCCAATACCACTCCAAATTGCCCCAGAACTGCTCAGTGGCCATGCATATTGCCTGGGAATTTCCCCATGACATTGTCCACTGAATTGCTTCATGGCATGTCACATTTTGCCCACCTTTGCCTCAGAACTGTCTCATGCTACTATACTTCGCTCAAAGGTGTGCCAATACAACTACATATTTCTTCATGAACTGTCGGTTATAGGTGAAAGGATCGAAAGGATCGAATCAAAAGGATTGAAATGCAATAGTTTCGAGTCAAAAGGACCTGAAAAAAAGGTCGAATTTTTTTGTCTTTTTTGGGGGGGGGGGGTCCCCCCAAAACGCCCCCAAACCCTGTTTTTGGTATAAAAACCACTTTTTTTCGTAAACGGAAACCAAAAAATATATATATATTTTACAAAAGGTATTCAACCTTTTTTTTCAGTCCTTTTGACTCTCAACTATTGTATTAGATCCTTTTGTTTTCGATCCTTTGACCGGACACCTGAACTGTCCTATACCACATCACATTGCCTCAAGAATTGCTTGCATCGTTCACATTGCCCCATGTCCTGTCACATTGCCCACAGAAGTGCCCCATGTTTGCCCTAGTCTGTCCCCATAGCACTCACATTCTCCCTCATGTGTCCATTGCCCTATGAAACTGACCCCACAATTGCCACAAGTCGCTTACATTGTCCCAGAGTCACATCACATTGCCCACACATTTACCCCATGGCACACACTTCACCCTAGGATGTTATGCCCTTACCATCTTTACATTGCCTCCAGATTTCCCCTGTTCCACTCTGCATTACCCTTGAGGGACCATGCCTCAGTGTGATTCAGCAATACTGCTGAAGACAGAATAGCCTGCTTTTCTGCGTCTTGTGTATGATGAGCAGTCCAGTACTGCACCACTGGTTGTTACGGGCAAACGGTCACTATGTACTAGAATAATTCCACAGGCTAAACAAGCTGGCACCATCTTATCCAATGGGTAAAGCTGATGCTTCATGCTCATTCGTGCAGAAAACATGAAAATCAGCCTAGAAGGGTCCTAAAGGTCACATAATTGTTATAACACTATGACGCTGAGCATGAGCACGGGTGCTCAGGCGGACATGGCGTGCATCTTTAATTTTAAAAAAGGGACTGTGCAGATGGTGTCAAGCGGCATGCACGCCCATGTGTCCTTCACTCATGGAGGCACCAGTGAGGGCGATGACCCCCTGGCAAGCAGTGAGCATGAATTTTGGGACAAGTCATCACAACAACCACTTTGTGGAACCGCTAGATGAGTAGTCTGTACCCTGAGGTATTTTTCACCGCCCCACCAGCTGAAGCTGTTATTCATGTTCTATCAGAACTGTTCGCAACTCATGGGCTTCCACAGTCATTGCAGAATGAAAATGGTCCTCCATTTTAGAGCAAAGACCTTGAAGAATGTATGAGGATGTAAGTAATCAAACATCACTGTATCACCCTGTGCCGGTCAAGGGTCAACGGTGACGTAGAACGCTTCATGCAAACATTCAACAAAGCCTTCCGCATCACCCATGATGCTAAAGGACAATACAACGTAACATTTCTAATGGCGTACAGAACATCGCCACACACCACCACTAGTGTGGTCGCTGGCAGAAGCATTTGTTAATAGGAAATTCAGATCCTTGATATCAGGACATGGATCTAGCCAACAACTGGCCATCAACATGGCTGTAACTAGACACAAAGAACTCTTAGAAAATTAGAAGGAATCGGTACAACGATAGTTGACACCATCCAGCGTTCAAGTGGGTGAAGCACCACTACGCAACCGATGGCCTATTCATAAGCTATGCCATCCCCATGAATCATCATCTTGCAGTGGTGACTGGGAACCAAAAGAGCCCCTCGAAATAATTTTCAAAGTGGCCTCATATTACACATTTTCAGCAAGCCTAACCCTTTTTCAATGAGAATATTTTGAAATAAGATAGGTTACCACACAAAAGAGGCCTACCAGGAAATCTCCAGAGTTCCACATAGACCGGTACACCCGTAACAAGGACAAAGCAGCCAATGGCCACTGGAACAAGAAATTGCAGCTGGTTTCCGGAGGTTGTTACCACAGGACAGTGAACAAGAGACAACGGAAAAACCAACAGAAGTGATGCAGAATCCTGGAGATGAAAATGATGACGGGATGAGCGTCAATGCACCAATCCCTAAACGAGAACACACCGAGGATATTCCCCTGGCCAGCTATCCCAGGAGAGCGAACCGGAATTTGCCCGCAAGCCTTAATGATTACGTCATAGAGATGTGAACAGGGGGTGTAAAGTATCACCCGGTCGATCATAGAAAAGAGTGTGAGAAGAGTTCTAAGTACCAGTTATAATAGTTAAGGTTTGTTCATGTTCCTGGGGCAGCTCTAGTTAGAACACAGCGTTCTGCGCATGTATATTAATTTGGAGCGCTGGGATCTCCAGTAGAAATCCCAGCCAAAAATTATGACTTTTTGCCTTTTTTCTGAAAACGTTTGTGCGAAAGGTTGCCGTTAGAAATGGGGACACAGTATCAGCCATTTTGAGATGCCAGAGTCTTTGAAATGTGCAAGCCACCCTTTCCCCCAAATCTGATACACAGCCCAGGCCTCAGCACACGCCTTGGCTCTAATATATTCATTGGCTGCCAGCACCCACGTGACTACCGGAAGTGCAATTTATCATGACAGGTCTTAAAAGGACCATTAGGCTTAAATGTGCCAATACCAGAAAATACATTTCTCAGAAAGGGGAATAAAAGTAATGCTTGGTCGAGCTGAAAAAATGCAGGAGGCTCAGAAATTGCCTTCCTGCGTATGGCAGATCTACGCTTTCATTGCGCGTTGTACTTATGGTGAATCAAGGGTGTGTATTAAAACGTATGTACATACCTTCCACAGACAAGGTTTGTATACATTCCCACTGGAGGAGAAAGGGACATCTGAATCTGTATGTATCATGCACCCATTCAGATTCCCCTCCTGCATCCTGGTCATTGTACTGTTTTACAAAGGCCTTTTTGCTGAAGGGGGACACATTTTGTTGTACCTTTGGATCTCGAGAGTAGTCAATTGAGGGCCTGAAGTGTCAAATTTAACCCAAATAAAGCAGTCATGTTTTTCAGAAATGTCAATTCACCAAAATGGCAATGGTAGTGGAAGGCATATCAAACATTAGAAGACATTGCATGAAGTGACATCAAGTGACCTTTGTCCCTGATTACAATACTGCAAGTGACATCATGAATGTATTAATTGTATTGCTATTTTTTTTAGTTGGGAGTTTCTTAAAGCACCACATAACCCTAAAGCATCGCAGCGTTGTACACATGCAAACAGAAATCAATATTCTCAATTAAATAAGGACATAATACTGCAGCCAAACTAGAAGCGATTATAAAGAACATAAAAACCAAGGTGACAGTAAAAGCAGCAGACCACGAAATGTGGGCATACGCATATCTAGAGCGAACCCAAAGACCCCATTACCCAAAGACAGATACAAAGAGCCCCGGATTAAGACCCTAACTGATCATTATAGGGGATTGTTCAAGGGGTAGACGAATTGGAAAAGCATTTCAGGTGCGTGGCTAGACCACTAAAAGACTTATGAATCTTGCTTTTTCTAAAACATGTGCGTTTCCTTTCCAATCTGAGAACAATGCTGCTCTTAGTTTCTGATGAACACCCAGATGCCACTAACTCTTGGGCATGGTAACCTGCACTGCCACTGTGAATGGCTTTGCGGGTAAGGCACGCGGGCTCGGACTGGTTTATAGGAGAATAGGGCAATGCTCGAAAGGCAGGCCCAACCTACCAGTGTGGGCCAGGTTTTTTGGTCAAAATGGGTGTTTGTTTTTTTACCAAAGTGGGCCATTTTGATGAGTTACTTCTCTGCGAGGCTTGTAGTTTAGACAAGTGTTACTGAATATGGCTTTCATGCCTGCTCAGGAGGGCGGACATGGCCCG
This sequence comes from Ambystoma mexicanum, assembly GCF_040938575.1. Taxonomy (NCBI): domain Eukaryota; kingdom Metazoa; phylum Chordata; class Amphibia; order Caudata; family Ambystomatidae; genus Ambystoma; species Ambystoma mexicanum. The sequence continues at coordinate 379,102,201 of NC_090937.1, read as the reverse complement.
TAACGGCCTGCCTGCCCGAGCTAAGGCAGGCCCGAGAAAAGTGAAGGCCTCAGCTTGGGCTGTGGGCCTTTACCAGCCATGTCTGCCCTTTTGAGCAGGCATGAAAGAAATTCGCACCCAGGGTTCCTCTGGGGTGCGAATGGCTTTCATTATTTTTCCTCGAGAAATTTGCAAAAGGAAAACAAGATGCCCACCGCCATATGGAAAAGGAACATCTATGGCGGAGGCCGGGAGACTGGAGGAGCACCGGGACTGGAGCACAGGGCTCTGGTCCTGCCGGTAAGTGGTGATGGAGGGATGGGCAGAGTAAGGGGGTCGGGGGATTTTGGGGGGAGGATGGGGTGCGGAGGAAACAGGAAGAGGGTCCCTGTTGCCTCCCACATTAACAAAAAAGAATGTAAATGGTACCCCTCCACCCCCCGCAGAAGTTCTATTCTTGCCCGCTGTTCCAGCCACTTGATTGGGCGAGTGCCCTTCCCCGGGTGTGAATACATATTTTTTCAAATGTGCAATTTCTCAGCACATTGTACCATAAAACCTCCCCTTGGAAAGTACTGAAATAGTAGATGACAAAAGCAATGAATTGTCATTTGCTACTGTGAGCCACTTTTCCCATTTTGTGTCGTCGAGTCCAACCCTGGAGGCACGTGATTTTATAAGACAGCCATTTAGCCACTGCAGAGCCCAGGGGATGGGTGTGATCTGGTCCTATTTCAGGCAGCAGAATTGATAACCACTTTAAAAAGGGGTCAATAAGACTTTTACGAAGGGCAGCTAGCACAGCATTTCTTAAATATAGGGAAAACATCTGCAGGCACTAGAGAACTGTGCAAATATTTGGCTCTGGAATTAGATGGCAAATCTAGCAGAGCAAAAATAGTTAGACGTAAACTGACTTGACAACAAAATCAAACGAGGTTTAGGTTAGCAATTTTTATTCAGCCGATAGCCATTACCATAAAACATATGCAACATACATTATCTGAGACATTGAAAACATACATAAACACAATCCATATAAAACATCAGAATGCTCTGGATATTCGTCTAAATGCCGATTCAACAAAATGTAAAACCTCACACATAAAATCTTCGTCGCTATGATTCATAATGAGATTGCCTCTCTATATCACCTAATATTATTTTTGATAAAATGAGGCCTAAGCCATCTCCTTTGAAAATGTATAAAAAGCGTACAAAATAATAACATATCGTCTTCTTTGCCGCTATGGCCGGAACACAGTTTGTCAGAACCGAACCAACCCATTCAGGTTTTAAAGGGGAACACGTTTAAACTTTAAGTGAGGGCTATTCTTCGGATGTACGTTAAACAAACGTATCCCAAAAGATCGAAGTACAAAATCACGGATGCCACTTCCCCGTATTTTGTGATTTGATCTTTTGGGATTTCGCCCGTTTGACCCCTGGACTGCCTTTAATGTATGCGGGGCACACCCCCACAACACCCACAGCTCATAATACCGAACTGAGGGAGTGGGGGACACCCCCGCAACCCCTTCTCCACTGTTCAGTATTGTGGGCAGAAGATCTAATCTACTATGACAAATGCACACTAAACGTGCATTCATCATTTTAGATTTGATCTTTTCATTCATTACCCTATTCTTCTACACTCAAGACACTTAATTTTGCTTATAAAATTTTATTTAGCATTAGTTAACCCTAAACCTTCACACACTTTACTGTACAGCTCTAAAGACTGTCGTTTTGTATTCTAAACAGAATCCTACCCCATTCCACTTCTGCTGTTCGTTTTTTAAGAAGGGCCTTGCCTTCCCATTTAGGTATGTTGCTAAACACGCTGACCTCCCCAAATCCCTAACTATTCATCAAATCAATCCCGCTTGAATATCAACAAAACCTTTGCTGTGTGGGCAAAGACACAGAGTCCAGAGGCAAGCCTAATGACTTTGCCCTTGCAGCCAAGATTAGGCACGTAAGGGGAAAGCAACGCAAACAAAAATCCTCGCACAATTGTAAAGAATCAGTGCATCGCTATTTAGAAAACCATTTGATTGTGGAATAAATCATTATTTAATTGAAGAACACATTTAAGGACCAAAGAACGTAGATATATATTAATACCTTTGAGACTCCTAAAATTCATGTTGAAGTGACAATACATGTAGCTTAACTAACATATGCAAATGCATACATCATAAAGTGCAAATGCTATTACCCCTATTAGTGACAACCAACCATGCATTTAACAACACTATTCACACAAGACATAGACAATCAATATGCACAACTGTGCACAATTAAAAATTCAGAAAAGGACCGAACAAATAACCCGTGTGCCGATTTTCACTTCAAAATGCACTTATGTATTTTTTTCAAAGCCTAGGAGCGAATGTTTTCTGCTAATCAGGCCGTGAATTAATAATTTCGAATATTGGTCAAATGAACATTGAATCGCAATGGCCAGATCGAGTTTCGGCTTTAGGGTCCCTTCATTTAGTTGACCCAGCCTTCCTCAGGGCGATATCCTTTTCGTCAGGCAGGGGAAATTACCATCAATTTTTGCTATGAGTTGAGGACATGTTCTTCTGTGGATGCAGATGCCTGCCCAATTTCTGTCATGGGTTGTGCACCCATAGATCCATATCTCTGATTCCGAGGGGTCTCACTACTGAATAATTTGAGAAAGCACGTCAAGGTAGTGAAAAGCGGGTTAACTGGGACCCCGAGCACTGCTTCTCGGCTGGTTGTATGCTTTGGAGGATGTGTTTCTAACAGACTTGTAGCAGTTGATGCACCATGAACAGAATTGTATTTTGTTATTGGGTACCATTCAGGATTATGTGGAGATAGGATGCCTTTCATGAAACGCAAGCACTACACTGTGTGCTTCCTCGAATGATTCAGCTGTGAGACCCATACATCATTAAATCAGCCTATAATCACAACATGTATATTTCTTCCACCCTTGGGTAAGTCCATGATTAGCACCCTCTCGAATTCTGATAACATTTCACTCTTAGAACCTGCTTCATTGTACATTTTAGTAAGTGATGGTATCACAATAGTGTCAGAAATCAGGGACGTCATTTAGGGGTCGCCAGAGGTCGCAACTGCGACCTCTGAGGTCTCCCTTGCGACCTCTACAAAAAAAAGCACTTGTTTATTTTTGTAATGCAAGCTCCTGGGCTGTGGCTGGCACCATGTGGCTCTTTACTTCTGAAGGGAGTGGCTGGCTTTCTTGTTCAGGCGCCTTAAAAAAATAAGAAAAATAAGAACAGGAGTGCCACAAGTCTAACACTTTCAGCACTGAATGCTATGCGATGCCACTTCCTGTTTTGTCAACGGGGGAAAGGTCGTGTTCCATCGCTTCTGCGATATCACTTCGGGGCGGATTCAAATGACATCACTTCCTGTGATGTCATCAGGGGATCAAGGGTCGTGTGATGTCTCTTCCGCTACCCCAGGCATTTTGGTGAAATGACATCTCTGTCAGAAATGTTGTAAAACTCAAGTAGAAATCGTCTCCTGGTTATTTTCCTGTTGCCATGGTTTTGATGGTCTCTTTGCCCTCACTTTCTCTTGTGGAGCCTCCCAAGAATTCCCTATCAAAGTTTTTATGAGTTGGAAATTGTAATTTCTCCATAAATCCTTTTCATAGTGAGATCATTCTTAGCTGCTGCGCTATACAACTGTTAATAAAAAGTGGCCAAGGCATTGGATATATCGGAACATTCGAGATAATGGAGCGGTTTGGATCAACTAAAAAAGGAATTGCACTTAAAATTGTTATTCTTTTAAGTTAGAAAGTTAACATCTTTCCCCGCTTTTCTCACTGCTCATAACTTGTTTGTTTTAGGCGATACAGTGCATATTCTGCCTTTTTATTAAAGTGAGCATTAAGGTCATATTTTGTTCAGTCACTCTATTTAACATTAACTCTGTCGAGGAGTATATATACACCATGTGGTAAGGTTTTGATATTATTTTCTAATGCTTTTCTATTCTTTTGCTTCTCTTCTTTTGGCAGTGGATGAACATTTCAGCAAAAGGCTTCTAATATAGGTCTTTGCCGAAGCTCAGGAAAGCCATCAATTACAACAGACAAGGCTGACTCAAATATAACTTGTAAAATGATTTATGTGGCAATTGTGCATAGGTTGGGACCACAATAAGAAATGTGGGGTGGATAACAGGAAACTTGTATGCCTCTCCTCAATTTCTTGTGCTGACCCCTCCTGGAGTCAATGCCCACTCTAATCATGTTCTTGGTGAGGTCCCAAAGCCCGAATCTATAGGGTCACTACACTGTTCCTGCATGTCCAATGCAAGACTCATTTGGGTGTAAGGCTTACTCCCTTCCGACCCCTCTCAGGCCATGATGGGCTTCATAGGGAGCAAGGATTCTGTTACAACAGGAGGAAGGAGTGGTCTACAGGCCATGATGGGCTTCTTAGGGAGCAATGATTCTGTTACAACAGGAGGATGGAGTGGTCTACATGCCCTACCCTACCAAATAGGTCTGTCCCACCCTCCTCACCACCATACCTCATGCCGTACCTCCTCCAACCTTGGCAATCACACCTTCAAACTGGGGCCTCTCCCCTACCCACAACCTTGCTGCTGAAGGACCCCCCTTCTCTCAGGCACTTCTAGACCCTCCCCTGTCCTCCTCCTTAACCACACATTTCCAAACTTCTCCTTCCTTCTAACCCTCTTTTTCACTTGCACCAGCTTCCTAATCTATTCCAACCTCCTCCTTGCTCTCCTTTGTAGTCTATTCTTCCCTACTCTGGGGATCAGCTCTCCATCTTAACTTCCTTACTCCCTGTGCCCAACAATAGTTCAACCACTTCCTCTCCATAATTGATGTGTGCCAGCCCTCTCTCCAAATACCTCTTCCGTCTTCTGGCTCCTTACCTCCTTTTCATACTCCCTAGCAATCACCCTCATCAAGCGCCTCTGAACCTCATCTTCAAATATCTCTTCAGCCCCTGCTCTTAATGTCCCCTGTCAGCCTTTTGCTGTTTCTCCACCTCCTGAACTCATCTTCTTTCATGTCTCCTCTAACCTCCCTTCCAACAACTTCTCAACAACCCTTTTCATATTTCTCATCTCTGCCAAGAACTCCTGTATCTCCTCTTTGCACCCGACCTGGCTCACGGAGCAAGCCCCTACCTTTCTCCTTTACAGTTCCAACCTCCTCCAATAACTCCTGTACCTCATGCCTTTATCTTGTCAACTCCTCCAGAAATTCTCCTTCCACTTCCTCTGATGACTTCCCACCTTGTACCTTCAACTCTTAACTGCCCTTCTTATATACCTCCCCTCCAATCACTTTCTAGGTATGTAATGTCCTTCTCACTTTTCATGGATATAGTGCCATGCTCACTCAATCTCTTACCCTCCTCCTGATGACATCCACACTTCCACTGCTCTTCCTGTCTTCTGCTCTGGGATCCACTCCAGGCTCTCCAGCTCTCAGCCAACACTGTGTTCAGAGCTGCTCTTTTAGTACAGTCTTAACCTCTCCCCTGAACTGGCTTCCAGAGTAACAGCCTGCATCTGTGTCTGAAGGGAAGGGCTCAGTTTGGATTGGTTGTTGCAGCTTCCTTCCTGCAGGTCCTCTGAGGGTGGGCTAAAGGAGGTAGAGGCTTTAAGAGCCTGCCAGCCATCTTGGTTCTCACTCTCCTTCCCTGCCCCTTTCTGCTTGCCTGCAGATTGCACGCCCTGCCTGCTTCCAGAACGTTCTCTCCCCCTGAAGTTGTGGTTGACCTTCTCCAGTTATTACCAGCTCCTTTGGAGAAAGAGAGAGAAGCTGTAATGCTCTTTACCTTTGTTATTAAGGAGGTGGCGTGGTGTGGGTGCTCCTCGGCTGTCTCCCCCGAGGTTTACAGACAGCCTCTGTGGCTTGGCCTAGCTCCCCCCGGCCCCCTGCTCGCCTGTCCCTGTGGCAGTGATTGTGGTATCTCGGTCAATGTCTTCCTTTAACCCACAAAGTGAGTTATGATAGATGTAGTCCTCCTGCATCTTTTCTGTGGACACACCAGGGGTGTCCTGGGTTGGGGGAGGCATTATCTGATGTTCTCTTGTGTTTTCTGCACCTGGCATGAAATTCCCTATGGCGGTCTCCCTCTTAAATCTTCAGTGGTCCTTTGTTGATCCGGTCTGGGCTTTCACCCTGACCCTTTGGGGAAATCTGGGAAATTGTTGTGGTCTGACTAATCAAAAATAGGTTTTGTTCAGGTGGACTCATTGCTATCAAGTAAGCCATGTGACTGTTCTCTTCTATGAGGAAGATGTGCTACAGAGGTACCCCAGGGGATTTTTAGGGTCAACCTGCTAGTCACCCCTGAATCGGGGACCTTGTCACAAAACCTATATTTATCTTTCATATGAAAGAGACAAATCAATCTGTGAATACTTCAACTTGCAAAGAGATAGATGCATGGGCTGAGGGCCCTTTTGGGAGAAGATCAAAATCCAATATTTTAATACAGAATCCTGCAAATATTATGAAAATGCCAATTTCTTCACTTGTTCCATTTGAAGTGTGGGTGTGTGTGTGTGTGTGTAAACTCCAACATTTGGGTGTTGAATTCTCATGGTTCAACTAAATTGTGGTCCAGCATTATGTCTTTCAGAATGAAGGTGCCTCTGTCACTTTCTGTCACAAAATCAGGTTTGCCAGAACAATCTATAACTGGATCGAATCCCATATTCCAGTCTCAACTTGATATCAGGGGGGGGGGTTTCTAAAAGTAGTCTATTTAAATGGATTAACAATCTGCCTTACAACCATTCAAAGCATACAAGGAGTCTACAATCCGTTTGACAGTAGCCACGTTTATTTTTGCTAAACTAATTCTTCCTTCCCCATTAGGGCATCTATTAAGCAAAATGCTTTATGAAATAAAATAGCCACGTCACATTTCCTCCCTTCACTCTAATTTCTACCAATAAAAAGCATGCTCCCCACCCAGTCTGTTGGCAATTGTACAGCTTCCTTCACTGAGAGGTGTGCCTCCAGAAAAAGCGTCACCTTCGGCCTTTCTGATTTCAGGCATTGTAAAATTGTCTTCCTCTTCAAAAAGCTGCTAACGTTTATGGAAATAATTTCAAGTCGTCTAATCATCAAGAAAACACTGTAAACGTAAATATGTCATATGAAGGTGTGATTTAGAAAGACAAATACATGTTCACTATCTTGGTAAAAGTAGATACCATGATTGAAGCAATCATTATTATATACAATAAGCACATAATGTTAACAACAGTGATAACCCAATATAGACTTATCATAAAGGATAATAGTTTTGATAAGTGTTCTAAGAGAATGCCTTGCAATATCTTAACCATCCAACCATAAGCATGGGGCCTACGAATTAACCTAATTGAAGTCCTGGGCGTAGTATTGACCTGGCGGTAGTGGCTGCTATTGATGACACGCATAGTATGGTGGATGCCAGCAGGTCAGGGGCCTTGATTGTGCTGGACCGGTCGGCTGCCTTCGAGAATGTCCGCTATTCCTTCTTACTGTCCCAATGCCACAACTTTGGTGTGAGCGATAGGGTGCTGGCTTGGATTTCTTCATTTTTGTTCGGTAGACACCATTCAGCTGTGTTGCCTCTGTTTGAATCTATCAAATTCCCTATTACTTGCAGAGTTCCACAAGGTTCCTCACTTAGCCCGTTGCTTTTTAATTTGTATATGAGACCTTTTGCAGATCTCATTCAATCTTTTGAGGCCACTTTATATATTTATACAGATGATACCCATCGGATCTTTCATTTGGGCCTTTCAAGCTGGAATATGATTGACTGCTTCAAAGAGTGTTTTGGGCAGGTCAATCTCTGGATCAATACCAATCGTCTGAAATGTATTCTCAAAAAACAGAGATATTGCTGTGTTCGACTTCTGCCTTTATGCTCACTAATGGGTGGAGGAATTCTGGCCTAACACTCTTGCCCCTTGTCCTAGTCCATCCCAACAGTGAGGGATCTGGGGTTCTGGCTGGATCCCTTGCTTTCATAACACCATCAAATCAGCAAGGAGACTAGTACCTGCTTCAATCATTTGCAGAACTTGACATGATTTTTGGACCACTTTTCGTTTCCGCACAGAGTCCAGCTAGTTAATGCTTTCAGTCAGTTGTGTGGATTTCCGTAATGTAGCATATCTGTGGTTGCCCAAAACGGCCTTACGCAAGATTCAGTTTGTGCAGTCTCTTGCCACTCTAATGGTCATCCGCTCAGGCAGGAGGGCACATTTCTCTGCAGCACTGGAATCACTGCATTGGTTGTCAGCGAAGAAATGTTTTCAATTTAAATCGTTGTGCTTAGGGCACACGTTCATCTATAGTTTGACTCCTTTTTCAGAGAGTGGTTCCAATATTACAAGCCATTACACCTGTTACGTTCAACTTCCACTGGCATTTTATATGTACCTAGACTGGCCAGATGGGGAGGTCAGGCCTTTTCTTTTTTGGCTGTGAAACTTTGGAATGTTGTGTCAGCTAATTTACGTCTCACAAGCTAGAATCTGGAGTTCAGGTGCAAATCAAAATGTTATTATTTCCATGGAATTTGTTTTTCTTTTTCTGCTTTGTGTGGCATGTTGTTCTTTATTCCTTCTAATGCATGGGTGCCTTTTTACGATCAATGTGTGCTTTATAAGCATCTGTGTTACCATACCATACCAAGGCTAGACTTATTCTGCGACCCCAAAGAAACAAACACATCTCCCCAGCCCTCTGGACACCCCAGTAGCTCCTGGTGAAATGGAGGGTTCACTTCAAAACTAGCTGTTGCCCAATTTGCCTTCCACAACCTGGGTCCAGAATCCACCACAAGGAAATGTATTCCCTTTGCTCTCCAACTGCACTTTTCTTTCATGCAGTCTTTTCTTGACTGGGCAACAGTCGGCTTGTAGGATTAGAATTTCTATTCAGAGTTTTTCCTCTGGGAAATAATTAATGGTAATCCCAAGCAACAAGCTGCCAGACTTGAAGGGTCCACTCGAGCAGATCTTAAACCTATCACTCAGCAATACACTGTCACTGCCTAAAGACCTATTGCTTTTGAAAGCTGCCACACATTCTCTGCACAGCCTTTTCATGCCACAGGATGGGTGATGGATGTTTCGGATGAACATCATTCCCCCAGTAGCATTTACTTTTTACATGTGCATGAATTTTCTGCTACTTCTTGCACTTCTTGGTGGTTTGCGACACTCTACAAATTAAGGACCTAGTGAAACCCCATGGTTTAGAATTAGCAGAGGTTGCATCTAATGCACCAACCCTAACTAAAGCGCTTTACAACATGTTCATGATGTCTGCGGCAATAACATAGGCCAGCATTGCCACTGAAAGTTACCTTCATACAGCTGCTCAATAACATAGGCCATCATTGCCACTGTAAATTACCTTCATACAGCTGCTCAATAACATAGGCCAGCATTGCCACTGAAAGTTACCTTCATATAGCTGATCAATAACATAGGCCAGCATTGCCACTGTAAGTTACCTTCATACAGCTGCTCAATAACATAGGCCAGCATTGCCACTGAAAGTTACCTTCATACAGCTATTCAATAACATAGGCCAGCATTGCCACTGAAAGTTACCTTCATACAGCTGCTCAATAACATAGGCCAGCATTGCCACTGAAAGTTACCTTCATACAGCTGCTCAATAACATAGGCCATCATTGCCACTGTAAATTACCTTCATACAGCTGCTCAATAACATAGGCCAGCATTGCCACTGAAAGTTACCTTCATATAGCTGATCAATAACATAGGCCAGCATTGCCACTGTAAGTTACCTTCATACAGCTGCTCAATAACATAGGCCAGCATTGCCACTGAAAGTTACCTTCATACAGCTATTCAATAACATAGGCCAGCATTGCCACTGAAAGTTACCTTCATATAACTGATCAATAACATAGGCCAGCATTGCCACTGTAAGCTACCTTCATACAGCTGCACCCAGAATATATATCATCATTCCCATTATAAGTCACATTTATGTTATGGATCCAAACTATGGCAACTGTAAATCACTTTCATGAATCTGATGCCACAACCTATGTCGGTTTGGTAACTATAAATCACGTTCTTGAAGATGCAGCTACTGTCTATGCCAGTAGGGTAAATGACATTCTGAAGCTGCTGCCACAATCTATGCTAGTATAACACCTGCAAATAATTTCCTAACAAGCTGTAACCACAATTTACGCCAGTATGGTCACTGAAATTTCTTTTCACAAAGCTTTAGCCACATTCTATGCTATCAGGGTCACTGTAACTCACTTCCATCAAGTCATAAAGCTTCAGCCACAAAATCAATACCAGATTTCCCAATATAGCATGTTGATGAAGTGGCACAAAGTCAGCAGCATTGGCCCTCTAAATTATTATCATGAGTCAGCCCTGTCACTAGAGTGCTGGTCTGCAGGAGTATGAGGATAAGTAGTGGTTAAACCACCCGTTGAGCCCTCACAATCCTACAAGCCAACAGTGATCTCAATCATAAAGGTAAAACAGACACCATGAAGACATATACAACCTTTACCTTCTGTGGTAAAGTGGCTGAGGGTTGACTCTTAGAAGGGGTGTATATGTGATCCAGTAGTGACCCAAAATAAAGGAATGTCCAATAAAGATTCTATCAATATATATATAACTTTAAACGGACCAGTGTACAAATAACTTTTAAAACACTTTACTACCCCACATTTGTAACAAAGAAAACAAAACATGCAATAAATAGAAAGATGTAGCACTCTTGCTAATGAAAACAGGGGCAGAAAGGCAATAAGCAACCAAAGAGTTCAAAAGGGGTATGTTGTTCAGTGAAAACGGTGCAAACAGTGACCTAACCAGTCCGTAGGAGCCAGAGACAGACCAAGGCATCAGTTATGGGCCAATAGTACCTTTCCACTGTTTTTGACTTCTGCTAGGTGCAATGACAGCCATGTCATTGCAGGGCTGAGGCTGTATTTATGATATGTACCCCTGTTCCTAAAACCATACAACTATGACAGTTACTATCCTGTTGGCAGTTGTAAACTTTAAATATAAGCCATACCTGTGTTAGGGTATGGTGGCTAACATCTCTCATACCTTCATACAGCTGCTCTCTCATACCTATTACAGCCACATCAATTTGATGTCCCCCCCCCCCCCAAAAAATCCTCTCTTTGCCTTTGTTGTTGGTTTAAAAGGGTTTCAGTTCTCTTTTTGCCGAAATTAGGGCTACGTTTCTCCTTTTTGTGGAAGCAGGGTCAAAACACATGCACGTAAAGGATGCTACATGGTGGCGTAACAGTGTCCCTTGGTGCCGGGGGTTTGATGACCATGATCAAGTGGCCCCCCTTGCACCATAGCCCCCTCTCCCCGCACCTCGCACCAAAGATGGTGAGGGTGGGGGACACTGGGGGGGACTGCTACTCCAGTGCCTCTCTGATTATCCTGCAACTAACCTCACTGTATGCAATATGTATGTATTCAGTCCCTTCGGAATAATGCAATATGTCTGTCCTATCCCTGGTCTATGTTCCATATATTTCCCACCATAGGTGCTCATTGTGGAAACACCCTGCAGCCGCAATAATAGATACAATAAAAGAAAGAACCGCCATTAACTGATATGATAAGCAGAGATGTTTACAACTCTGGAACAACACTCCTGAAACAAAAGGACCCCATTAACTTATCCCTTCCTCCTCTAACCAAATGTCACATTCATCCCCATCCACCTTACACGAGTCCCAGAAGCGACACTTACACACAGCAGCAACAGGGACTCAGGACTGAGCTAGGAATGTATGACCGTGGGCCGTAGGCTCCGCTAGGAATATATATATAACTAGTTTAATTAGTAAGGCATTTTCTTTTCAAAGTAGGAGCAGGGTGGTGCATTCTAAGGCACATGTGCACTGCTATATTGATTGCCAGAGCAAAATATATTTTAGAAAAAAAACCACTGTATGCAGATTCTCCATATGTTGGACCAATCAGCGACGGAATACCAATGTGATACATTTGAAGCACCACGGTCGGAATATCCAAAAAGTGCACCTTATTTCTGATGGCTAATATGTCCTTTGCAGATTCCTTATCTTTGAAAGCTTCAGTCGCCCGGCTGCAAAGTCTAAAATGTGCGAATCACCTCAGCTACCTGTGCTGTCAGAAAAGGATCTGTTGGGCTAGGCGAGGCAGCAACCCTTCTACTCGGGACACTGACTTCCGGCGGAGGCCACAAAGGTGCCCTCTCAGAAATACGGGTATAGGTTCTGCCACCTTGCACAGTGAGAGTGTGATTTAAAATGTTACACGCTCCAATTCTGCAGGCTGGATATTTCAAAGATAAGAAACTTGCAGAGGAGAACCCACCGATTCGTAGCCGTCAGCACTAATGTCACTAGTGAGGCATGTGCGGTTATATGCGATTTTACCCAAGTAAAATTCAGAGTGGTGCGTTTCTTTTATTTTTCCACCCAAGCCCCCGTTTTCCTATCTTCTTAACTCCATCCCCACCCATTTTAACCCCTTAACCCACTACCATATATATGTTTATTTGACATTTTCTGTATTTTTTCAGTATTTTCTACTTCGGTAAAACCTCCCACTTGTTTCGGTAAAATGACTGGATAACGGCATGTACCTTATTCTTGTTGCTCGCTCACGCAATCCACTGCACTGTCATACACTGTCCCGCCTCCTGCTACCTGCATCGGATACACATTGTTCACTCTGGATGCAGGTTGGCAGATCCTGATACCAGTAAGAAGTTGATTTTATTAAATGGAATGACCAAGCGGCGGAAGCAAAAGCCGAATTGGTGACAGTGGAGCTCACACAATGCGCTGCTGGGTCTATCCGCCTTCTCCACGGGCCCTCCCTCTGCTGCGGCGGGGGAATCTGTTCCCATTCTCTTGAGCCTCTGAGCGGGGTGGGACTGTGATTCGAAAGCAGCAGTGGGAACATTTTTCGTAGCAGCCCTACCATGTCATTGAGCAAGCATGAGTAAGGGATGTGCCAGGCCTTCTCCATCAGGACTTGATATGGTTTACCATCCAAGAAAATATGAATGCAAATTGGGTCAACCAGTGCACTATTCAACTCAATTTGCCAAATACGTTGGATAAAAGGATACAGAACCTACAGGGGTTGGCTAAGATGACTAAACATTCCAATATTCCAAGGTTTCGCTCAGTCGCGAGGAGCAAGATTTATTTGTTGCAGAAAATGGTTATGCCTGTAAGAAAATGGTGTGGTAAATACCGAACACCAGCGGTGTGGGCGGCAAATGCGTGTGTCTATTTGGTATAGTGTGCCCAGTGCAAACAATATCCATTGAAAGTGTTATTTCAGAAGAAATATGAATAAGTGTGAGATATTGTGCCAGTACGTATAATGCCCATCAAGGTTCCTGCCAGTTAATATTCCACCAAAATGCATGCGGAATCAAAACAATTAAACCATCATGAACGTTTTTATGTGCCTGGGTATTGCTTAATTATTCCAGGATGCTGCCATTATTATGGTACTCAGTGTGCCAATTAGCCAGATTCACCAATTATACAATCAGAGGGAAATTTAACACTGTATATTATTTCTTTGTTGGCAAAATAACTAAAAATGAGGACCCACATTGTCTGTAATAAGACACTCAAACCATCTCCACCACCAGTCTCTCGAAGAAAATACATGTATGGCCCAGCCTTATCTCAACACCCAAATTCACAGGCATTGTCACATTCCACAACCACCACCGCCACTTCACTTACCAAGATAATAGCCTCCCCTAATCCATCAATAAATCTATTAAAAGTCGAGAGCTCTCCCTGTTCAGATCATCCTGCCCTTCCCACAAGAGACCTTCTGCAGAAAGCAAATCTAGATCTGAAAGACCTTGCAGAGTAACGCCTGGTCACAATCCTCACCTTCCTGTGGAAAATCATAGAGGCCTACAGCAACAGAAAAACATAGATTAAAATAAGCTTCTGCAGGACAACCAATCCGGGTTTCCCTACGGGTGGTCGAAAATGCTTGTATGCCATAGAGGAGGAGCTATGTGTCCTGAACCTACTCAGTATTTCCACGGCTTTTAACACTATCAACCATTAAATTCTACTTACGCTTTTGTCGGCGTGGATAGGCTTTACAGTAGCAACATTGGGCTGGTTTACCTCCTACATATCGGACAGACATCAAATGGTTCAGATGGGAAATGTCAGATCATCCCACTGTCCAGGCAGATAGAGTCCCAAAGGGGTTCCTCCTGACACTGGTCATATCTCACCTATACAGGAAGTCTGCAACCTGTGGCACTCCAGATGTTTTGGTCTACTCCCATCAGCACTAGCCAGCATAGAAAATGGTAAGTGATCATGGGAGTTTGTAGTCCACATCATCCGGTGAGCCAAAGGTTGCAGACCCCTGCTCTAGGAGCTCTACTCTCTAACCCCAATATCTTCATGCACCAATATGCTGATGATACAAAGCTGTACCTGGAGGTCCACCACGGTGGAGACATGCTTGACTAAAACACTGCTTAATCCGTATCCAATCCTGGATGGCAAGCACATATCAAACTCAAATCTACAAAAACAAAATTTGTGCTCCACAGCAACCCAGCCAACAATCGATCATCCAAATAATGGCTATCCGCCTATCATCCTGATGGGTTCATGCCAGCTCTATTGCAGAATGCCAGATTTCAGGGCTATAGCATTGATTGCAACATCATTTAATCAACCCGTTGCAGTGAGAACTAACACAGTTTGGCTTAAACTATTACTACACTCCAAAATAAAACCTGTGCTCCCGCCTCTGGACTTTAGGACAGCCATCCAGTCACTTGTACTTTCCCGCTGTATGGGTAATCATATGACTAATCGCTGCTATCACGTAGTTTGAGCAAATCTCTCCCGCACTCAGTGATCTCCATTGGTTGTTGATACTACCATGGATCATCTTCAAAACGACCTACATCACATTCAAAGCAATCTCAGCACAAGCACCACCGTGCCTATCTAAAAAGCGAATCATTTCTAGGCATCAACGTAAACCCCCACATTTTCAAGATCACAAAAGTGGAAAGTAAAAATGGCCAGAAACAAAAATAACAGGAAGCAGGCCATATCCTATTACACACCGGCACATTCCTGACTGTCTGTCTGCAATTCAGGAGTGGTGCGACTCCAATGATCACTGCCTTAATGCCAGTAAGACAGACATCCTTCTCATTGGGACCCCTGCCCCTGCTTTCCTCTCTCACTCTGGCCGTCCACTTTGGGCCCTCTTACTTCGCCTTCCTGCGAGGCAAAAAACTTTGGTGTCATCTTCGACTCCACTCTCTCTTTCTCTCCTCACATCTCGGACATCACCAAGAAGTCTCACTACCTCAAAGGGACTCTTCCCTTGCTCACTTTCCCCCAGAAGCTCACTGTCTCCAGAGCCCTGGTTCTATCTAGGCTGGACTACTGCAACAGCATATTTCTCAATCTGCCTTCCTCTACTCTGCGCAGATAATTCAGAACAGGGCTGCAAGACATATCCTTGGCCTCAAACCCAAGGACTGTGTCTGTTGTAACTTGAGTGTCGTGTAGATATGTGAGACCTCCATCCCCAAGTGCCGCACAGGGAGAATGACAGATTCACTCTCTATGCAACCTTTGAGGCCACAGGTGGAGAAAAATCCGGAACTGCGAAGTACTGGAAGCCCCACGGAAGCTGTGAAGGAAAACAGCGTTAAGTACCAAGCAAGCAGGGTAATGCACAGGTGGCCAAAAAAACAGGAAGGATCTTACCAGGAATTGACAGAAGGAGGAATTCCGGGGCTCACGTAGGCAAGGTCCCGAATAGGAGACACTTACTGGTAGTCACACCAGACCCCACCTGGGGGAGACCTGCAGGCAGGACTGAACCAGATTGTAGGCGAGGGTGATGGTGAGTAGTAGTTCATACAATGCTCCAGACTCTGTGAAGAGGGGTAATCCACAAGATGTCCGTGACAACAATCCAGGGTCGAGAGCCAAGGGTAGCAGTCCAAGCTGACAGAACAATGAAAAGGCGTGATCCAAAAGGAAGTCCGTGACGACGATCCGAGATCAAGAGCCAAATGTATCAGTCCAATCCGGTAAAGCACAGATAGAGCGTAATCCAAAAGGAGTTCCGAGAAGAGTTAGCCGGGTCCAAGATCAACCATGAAGCAGGGTAAGAATCACAGGCCAAACAGGGTCTCCGAGAAAACAGCTGTGAAGCGCGGTACTGAAGCACTTCACTTCTTAAGTACCGTTCGCTTCCTGGCCACGTGATCGCGAGTTCAGGTCACGTGATCGCGAGTTCAGGTCACGTGATTGCGAGTTCAGGTCACGTGATCGGATAGGCCCAGCAACGTGATGTGAGGAAGCGACCTTGATCTTCTGATGGCCCAATCTCCACGGCAACTGCCAATGGAGGAACGGTCGCAGTTGTGACTGTGGAGTGGTAGCGTGAAGCTGCTGCTGTAGCTGTGTGCGAGACGGCCTGCAACGCCAACGTGAGCCCCGGAAGGTGAGTGGGGGGTGTATTCAGGACGAGGGGGACCTGGGATCACTGGTGGGTCGGATGGAGGGCATGACAGAGCCCCCCTGCAAAGGCCCACAACCGCGTGGGCAGGAAGGATGCTCCTGATGGAACCGAGCAACCAACCGGGGGGCCTGGACATCCGAAGCCGAGACCCAAGACCGCTCCTCCGACCATAGCCCAACCAGTCTACCAGATACTGCAACTTGCCCCTATGGAGGCGGGAACCCAGAATACTGGAAACTTCAAAGACATCAGGGGCATCTAGGGACACCGGGGCAACCGGGGAACAGAGGCGGGAGGAGGCAGGACAAGGTTTGAGGAGAGATGTGCGGAAAACAGGGTGAATCCGCCAAGAAGACGGAAGTACAAGGCGATAGGCCACTGGACTGATGACTCGGGAAACCACATAAGGGCCCACAAAACGAGGCAGAAGTTTCTGGCAACCCGCTAAACGGAGATGCCAGGTGGACAACCAGACCCGGGAACCCACAGCATATAACGGGGCAGAACTACGTTTCGAGTCAGCGAAAGCTTTCATGGATGGCCGGGCCTCCTGGAGGTGAACCACGGTCTGGGCATGAATAGAGGACATATCTCTAACACAGGCAGCTGCTGCTGGGTTGACAGAAGAAGAAAAGTCAGGAACGGGGAGAACACGGGGGTGTTGGCCATGCAAAGCGTAAAAGGGGGAAGAACCGGTGGAGGAATGCACAGCATTATTGTAGGCGAATTCAGCAAAGTGGACAACCTGCAACCAGGTTGCTTGTTGTTGCAGCGTCAAACAACGCAGGTATTGTTCCATGGATTGGTTGGTTCTCTCAGTTTGACCGTCGGTCTCAGGATGGTAAGCCGAGGAAAACCGTACATCAATACCAAGCAACCTGGTCAAGGCACGCCAGAACCGGGACGTAAACTGGGACCCCCTATCAGAAATGAGCACAGAAGGTAGAGCAAAGAGACAGAAGACAGATTCAAAGAACAGCTTGGCCAACATAGGGGCAGACGGAATACCCCAGCAGGGGATGAAACGGGCCATTTTGGTGAAAGTATCAACCACCACCCAGATCGTGTCGTAACCCTGGACCCTAGGTAAATCAGTCACAAAATCCATGGTCAATGTGTGCCAGGGCTTGGGTGGTATAGGTAGTGGTTGTAAGAGGCCAAGCGGACGACCCCTGCGGTGTTTATTTTGAGCACATACTGCGCATGTGTTTACATAGCAGACAACGTCTTGTTTCATGGATGGCCACCAACACCAGCGTTTCAGTAGGTCCAGGGTACGGACCTGGCCTGGGTGGCCGTTGAAGGGTGTGTCATGGGACCATTCCAAAGCCAGATTTCTGGTATCAGTGGTAGGCAGAACTAGGCGATTCTGTACATATGGTAGCCCGTCACAGTACACTGGGTCCCATTCGGATAGCTGCTCGGGATGTTGCTGGACCCAAGTACGGATTGCGTCTAGCAATGCTAAGGGAGGTGTACATGTGCATACAACGTTCTCATGAGACAAGAGAGTGTCGGGAAAGATAGGTAGCGAAACACCCCTGGGGGAACGAGACAGCGCATCGGCTTTACCGTGCGTTCAGACGAGAACAGTGTTTAATTTGAAAGTCGATGGCTGCAAAAAACAGGTGCCACCTGACCTGCCTGCTGTTCACACATTTCAGGGAGGCCAGGTGCTGTAAATTCCGGTGATCTGTAAACACAGTGATCTTGTGTTTGGCCCCCAACAGATGGTGTCGCCAAGTGCGAAAGGCACCCATCACTGCCAGAAGCTCCTTCTTGGTTACAGTATAGTGGGCTTCCGCGGAGTTGAATTTGCGGGAATGGAAGGCCACAGGGTGTAGGCGTCCAGTAGCGGAGCAGACTTGTGACAAAACTGCCCCTAGCGCAAAAGAGGAGGCACCAATGGAGGGCCAGCACTACGGCTGGCGTGGTCCATAAGGCTTGATGCCGGAAGGCATTTCAGCTTTGGACCATGCCAGCCGTAGTACGATTCCAGCGTTCCAGTTTACCTGCCTTCCAGCCTTCCAGCACGTCTCCGGTAAGTGCTCTGTTTGTGTTTGTGTGTCGGGTTTGTTTTGCTTTATTTGGGGGGGGGGTGTTTGAATGTATTTTGTGTGTATGTTGAGATGCGGGGGTGGGGGGGTGTCGGATGTGTATGAATGTTTGTGTTTGAATGTATTTTGTGTGTATGTTGAGATGCGGGGGTGGGGGGGTGTGTCGGATGTGTATGAATGTTTGTGTTTGAATGTATTTTGTGTGTATGTTGAGATGCGTGGGTGGGGGGGTGTGTCGGATGTGTATGAATGTTTGTATTTGAATGTATTTTGTGTGTAAGTTGAAATGCGGGGGTGGGGGGGTGTGTCGGATGTGTATGAATGTTTGTGTTTGAATGTATTTTGTGTGTATGTTGAGATGCGGGGGTGGGGGGTGTGTCGGATGTGTATGAATGTTTGTGTTTGAATGTATTTTGTGTGTATGTTGAGACGCGGGGGTGGGGGGGCTGTGTCGGATGTGTATGAATGTTTGTATTTGAATGTATTTTGTGTGTATGTTGAGATGCGGGGGTGGAGGGGTGTGTCGGATGTGTATGAATGTTTGTGTTTGAATGTATTTTGTGTGTATGTTGAGATGTGGGGGGGTGTGTCGGATGTGTATGAATGTTTGTGTTTAAATGTATTTTGTGTGTATGTTGAGATGCGGGGGTGGGGGGGTGTGTCGGATGTGTATGAATGTTTGTGTTTGAATGTATTTTGTGTGTATGTTGAGATGCGGGGGTGGGGGGGTGTCTGATGTTTATGAATGTTTGTGTTTAAATGTATTTTGTGTGTATGTTGAGATGCGGGGGTGGGGGGGGTGTGTCGGATGTGTATGAATGTTTGTGTTTAAATGTATTTTGTGTGTATGTTGAGATGCGGGGGTGGGGGGGTGTTTCGGATGTGTATGAATGTTTGTATTTGAATGTATTTTGTGTGTATGTTGAGATGCGGGGGTGGGGGGGTGTGTCGGATGTGTATGAATGTTTGTGTTTGAATGTATTTTGTGTGTATGTTGAGATGCGGGGGTGGGGGTGTGTGTCGGATGTGTATGAATGTATTTGAATGTATTTTGTGTGTATGTTGAGATGTGGGGGTGTGTGTGAATGTTTGTATTTGAATGTATTTTGTGTGTATGTTGAGATGTGGGGGGGTGTGTGAATGTTTGTATTTGAATGTATTTTGTGTGTATGTTGAGATGCAGGGGTGGGGGGTTGTCGGATGTGTATGAATGTTTTGATTTGAATGTTTTTTGTGTGCTGAGTTGGGGGGTGGGGGTTCGGGTCTGTATGGGTGCTTTTTTGAGAGTTTGCTGATTTGGGGGGGGTGGGGTGTTCGGGTCTGTATGGGTGCATGTTTGTGTGTGTGCTGAGTTGGGAGGGGTGGGGGGTTCGGGTCTGTATGGGTGCATGCTTGAGTGTGTGTGTGCTGAGTTGGGGGTGGGGGTTTGGAGTTGGGGGGGTGGGGGGTTCGGGTCTGTATGGGTGCATGTTTGTGTGTGCTGATTTGGGGGGTGGGAGGTTCGGGTCTGTATGGGTGCATGTTTGTGTGTGTGCTGAGTTGGGGGGTGGGAGTTCGGGTCTGTATGGGTGCATGTTTGTGTGTGTGCTGAGTTGGGGGGTGGGGGGTTCGGGTCTGTATGGGTGCATGTTTGTGTGTGTGCTGAGTTGGGGGGTGGGGTGTTCGGGTCTGTATGGGTGCATGTTTGTGTGCTGGGGTGGGGGGTTCGGGCCTGTATGGGTGCATGTTTGTGTGTGTGCTGAGTTGGGGGGTGGGGGTTCGGGTCTGTATTGGTGCATGTTTGTGTGTGTGCTGAGTTGGGGGGTTTGGTTGGGGGTGAGGGGGCCATGGGGCATAGTGTTTGGTTGGGGGTGAGGAGGCCATGGGGCATAGTGTTTGGTTGGGGGTGAGGGGGCCATGGGGCATAGTGTTTGGTTGGGGGTGAGGGACATGGGGCATATTGTTTGGTTGGGGGTGAGGGACATGGGGCATAGTGTTTGGTTGGGGGTGAGGGGGCCATGGAGCATAGTGTTTGGTTGGGGGTGAGGGGGCCATGGGGCATAGTGTTTGGTTGGGGGTGAGGGACATGGGGCATAGTGTTTGGTTGGGGGTGAGGGACATGGGGCATAGTGTTTGGTTGGGGTGAGGGGGCCATGGGGCATAGTGTATCTAAGGTCAATAAAATATATATAAGCTAATTAAACAGGCGAGATACAATAACTAAATAGAAATAAATTATAACAATGGAAAATGTGTAGTACAAAATGTAAGTTTGAAATGCAAATAAAAATCGTTACCCCTCAAAAACATTCTTTTTCCATGCGTTTAGTACAAATTGGGGGTTTAAAAAGCCTCCTGCCACGCCACGCCTACCGCCCCGCCCACATTTACTTTTCGGCCCACTATAGCCCTCATGTAAGGTACTTTCGGCCCTCTGTCAAAATCAGTTGTGCACCCCTGTTCTAGGGTATGGGAAAAGACGAGGATATCGTCAAGATATACAACCACGTATATGTCCAATATGTCACAGAACACATCATTCATGAAGTGCTGGAAGGTGGCTGGGGCGTTGCATAGTCCGAAAGGCATGACCGTATACTCATAAAGGCCGTATCGTGTACAGAATGCGGTATTCCATTCGTCCCCCTTTCGAATGCGGACAAGGTTGCAGGTGCCTCTCAAATCCAACTTGGAGTAGATAGAGGCATGGGTCACCGGTCCAATAGCGGAGTGATAAGCGGTATTGGATACCGATTCTTAATGGTAATGGCATTGAGACGGCGGTAGTCCACACACGGACGTAGATCGCCTTCTTTTTTAGGCACGAAAACGATCGGGCTGGCAGCTGAAGACGTGGAAGGGCGTATGTGACCCAGGCACAAAGACTTTTCTATGTATTCTTTGAGGGCTTGGTCTTTGGACTGTGACAAGGAATAGATACCACCCGAGGGTATAGAAGCCCCAGGGGTCAGATCAATCGGGCAATCATAGGGACGGTGCGGGGGTAGGGTTTCAGAAGAGCCTTGATTGAACACCGGAGCATAGTCCTGGTACTCCGCAGGGATCTTTGCGGTGACTAAACCCACTACATGCGGATCAGAGGGAGCAGTGTTTTCCGTGATACTGAGTCGGGCAATAGCGCCCAACGCTGATGCAGGCGTGTTCTCCTCTCCATTCATGAGGAGACAAAAATTCTGGCACAGTTCGGATTCAAAATGCACGTGACCCGTACCCCAATCAATTTGCGGATTGTGATCCCGCAACCATGGCATTCCTAATATAACACTGAACTGAGGCATGGCTATCAAATCGAAATGTATGGTTTCCTTGTGGACGGACTGAATCGTCAGTATGACTGGGGCTGTTTGTCCAGACGCGAGTTCTGTCCCATCAACTGCTTGTACCAGTTTGGGTCAATTCTTGTTTACCAAGGGCAGGTTTAAGGCTCGGGCTAAGGTAATATCAATGTAGTTCCCGGAGGCCCCTGAATCAAGAGTGATCACTACGGGGTGGATGATGCCAGGGGTGGGCTGCAGAGTGGCTTGTACTTGGATGGGTCTAATTCTGCAAACATCGGATCTGGATCCGGGGAGGAACATGAGGAGCTCGACCCTCCCCCCGTGTCTAGGGTCGAGCTGTGTGAAAAACCTGGTTCTTGGGTTTCGGTCTCCAGGGACATTCTTTAACGAAATGGCCACCCAACCCGCAGTAGAAGCAGGCATTCTCTGCTCTTCTACGTTCCCTTTCCCTAGATGTGATGGGACTCCTGATACCTCCAATCTGCATAGGCTCCCCGGTGGTGTCTGAGGCGGACGAAGAGATGGCAGGGCCTGTGGAATGGGGAAACCCAGCCTCCGCTCTCCGTTCAGAACGCCGTGCATCTACTTGAAGGGTCAGATCCACAAGGGCCGGGAATTGGACGGGCAGGGACGGAACCACAGCTAATGCATCCTTCATGGGATTGCTTAACCCTCTGTAGAAGACCACTGCCTTCTTGCTTTCTGGCCATGATGTTTCGGCTCCTAGTTGGTTAAATCGAGTGATGTAATCGATGAGGGACCCCCTACCCTGGGTAATCTCCAGTAGATCTAAATCATGAGACTGCGCCTTGTAACTGGTGTCAAATACTCGTGACATCTCCGATACCAGTTGGTCGAAATCATAGAGAGCGGGGTGGTCATTTTCTAATAGGGGGTTTGCCCATGCCGCAGCTGTACCCGCCAGATGTGATAGAGTGAAGGCCGCCTTAGTGGTGGGATCAGGGAAAGCAAGAGGCCGGCATAGAAAGTGTAGTTTGCATTGGTTAAGGAAGGTCCTGAACTTTCTGGGGTCTCCATGGAACCTTTCTGGGGCTGCCAAGGGAAAAGGAGAGGGCAGAACGACGGGAACAGGAGTAGGGGCAGCAGGAGCCGGGGTTACAGGAGGAGGTGGCACTGGTACTGGAGCAGCGTCCCCGAGCTCCGGGTCCGTGGGCAAGGGATGTTGGGCACTCTGCAATAAATCAAGGTGTTGATGGATTGCTGTGTTGGCAGTGACCATGTCGGCCCGTAATACCGTGATTGCTTGGATTATAGCAGCCATGGGGTCCTCCGCGGTACCCTCCATACCTGACACGACAAGGCTTCACAGACTGTTGTAACTTGAGTGTCATGTAGATATGTGAGACCTCCGTCCCCAAGTGCCGCACAGGAAGAATGACAGATTCACTCTCTATGCAACCTTTGAGGCCACAGGTGGGGAAAAATCCGGAACTGCGAAGTACTGGAAGCCCCACGGAAGCTGTGAAGGAAAACAGCGTTAAGTACCAAGCAAGCAGGGTAATGCACAGGTAGCCAAAAAAACAGGAAGGATCTTACCAGGAATTGACAGAAGGAGGAATTCCGGGGCTCACGTAGGCAAGGTCCCGAATAGGAGACACTTACTGGTAGTCACACCAGACCCCACCTGGGGGAGACCTGCAGGCAGGACTGAACCAGATTGTAGGCGAGGGTGATGGTGAGTAGTAGTTCATACAATGCTCCAGACTCTGTGAAGAGGGGTAATCCACAAGAAGTCCGTGACAACAATCCAGGGGCGAGAGCCAAGGGTAGCAGTCCAAGCTGACAGAACAATGAAAAGGCGTGATCCAAAAGGAAGTCCGTGACGACGATCCGAGATCAAGAGCCAAATGTATCAGTCCAATCCGGTAAAGCACAGATAGAGCGTAATCCAAAAGGAGTTCCGAGAAGAGTTAGCCGGGTCCAAGATCAACCATGAAGCAGGGTAAGAATCGCAGGCCAAACAGGGTCTCCGAGAAAACAGCTGTGAAGCGCGATACTGAAGCACTTCACTACTTAAGTACCGTTCGCTTCCTGGTCACGTGATCGCGAGTTCAGGTCACGTGATTGCGAGTTCAGGTCACGTGATTGCGAGTTCAGGTCACGTGATCGCGAGTTCAGGTCACGTGATCGGATAGGCCCAGCAACGCGATGTGAGGAAGCGACCTTGATCTTCTGATGGCCCAATCTCCACGGCAACTGCCAATGGAGGAACGGTCGCAGTCGTGACTGTGGAGTGGTAGCGTGAAGCTGCTGCTGTAGCTGTGTGCGAGACGGCCTGCAACGCCAACGTGAGCCCCGGAAGGTAAGTGGGGGGTGTATTCGGGCCGAGGGGGACCTGGGATCACTGGTGGGTCGGATGGAGGGCATGACAGTGTCTCTCCAGCCCTGAAGTCTCTCCACTAACTCCGGGTGGCTGCAAGGATCAAGTTCAAGACCGTTTGCATTGTCCACAAGGCTTTCTGGGGCTGAGGCCCGCACTTCATCCAATGCTCTCTCCCAAAATACCTTCCTCTCATGCCCTTCGCTCAGCTATTTCCAACTCTCTAAGGGTTAGACACATTTCCAAGCAGAGATTGGGGGGTTGATCCCTATCCTCTGCAGGTGCCTTCCTCTGGAATGGTCTCCCTGTCCCTCTCAAACTTGAGCTGGACCACCTGAAGTTCTGTAAGCAGCTGAAAACTATCCTCTTCTCCTCTGCTTTCTCTCTCTCCTCCCCTGCTGACCTACCTGACCTTGCACTTCCCCCCTCCCTTTCCCCTTGCACTTCTCGTTCTCACAGTTTCACAATCTGAATGACACAAGGCCTAGTAAGATTGTTTTTCTTGTCCTCCCTCTGTCTTCCCTCTCCTGTCTTGTCGCGCCTAGAAACATGTGTGTACAGGCACGTTATAAATGACTTATCATATAATATCATATCATTTTATCACAGATGCAAAGAGAAATATACAATGCCGCAATAAGAAACGGCTAGACTGGCAGCACCCAAATGCCAGTCTAGCCAGGTAATTACACTTAGCAGGACTGCTTTATCGGAAATGCTCAGTTAAAAAAAGTCATACCAAATTGAGGAATGACTAGACTGGCTGCACCAAAATGCCTCTCTAGCCACTAATACCACATATCATTACTGCTTAGCCTGGACATGGATGACCATTATGGTTTGTCGCACAATCGTATCCCCGCCACACATCCTCTCTCCCTCCCACCCCCTACCCCAACCTCCAAAATCAGCTCCTTCGCCCAGAATTACCTCCATGTCCCTCTTCCTTGTCCCAGTGCTTGCGTATGAGGCTCCTTGCCTCATAGGTAAGTACTGGGATGAGGAAGAGTGGGACTAGGAGTAATGAAGATTAGAGGTAGCTAAGTTAGGCATTACCTCCATGTACCTCTACCTCATCCCAGTAAATGCCTCATATACAAGTACTGCTTCATACACGGGGACAAGGAAGAATGGGGCTAGGAGTAATGAAGATTACCAATAAGTAGTCAAGGCATTAAACACAATTAGTGGCACAGCACCACAGAGCTGACTGGGCTTCAGCAACCCCACGCCCCTGAAACTTTGGACTATGTTGACTCAACCTGGCTGCCCTACAGAGCAGTTGCTGGACACAACAAGACACAGATGTTAAACAGCACCTGGGTTTCACTGTTAACAAGGGCCCAGCAATTAGTAACGTAAAGCATTTCACTGTTAGTACCTGCATTCAAATGCCAAATTTTTTAGACAATTGAAATCGTGATGTGGGTTTAGTACTTGCATGCCAGTGGAGTGATTGGAAGGGTAGAGAGGGAACAGGAGACCGCTCATTCTCACAGCAGACCATAAGTGGGTGCTTTCAGACTTCAAGGAGAGAGTTAAATGCTTGTAACATTGAAGGTGCACTAGAATAGTCTCAATAAAATGCGTAAAGAAGTTAGATGCCCGCACACAAATAATGTTGGGCCGCCCGTGAAGTTAGCGCTTCTCCCAACATTTAAAGAGTTAGCCCCCAAAATGTAGGTGTTGTTGCACCCCTGAACACACGCCATTCACCATATACATATATGCACATCCAGTCACCTATACATTTAAGTGTGCACTCTTTCACCATACAGGCACACCCAGGCAGCCATAATTGTGCACCCTTTCACCATACAGCACACCCAGGTAGCCACCCGTACGTTTAAGTGTGCACCCTTTTACCATACAGACACACACACCCAGGCACCCACCCATACATTTAAATGTGCACCCTTTCACCATACACTCACATAGGTAGCCACCTATACATTTAAGTGTGCATCCTTTCACCATACAGGCACACCCAGGCAGCCACCTTGGAGAAGGTGTGTTCCTTACATACCCTGCTATAAG
Source organism: Ambystoma mexicanum (assembly GCF_040938575.1). Classification (NCBI taxonomy): domain Eukaryota; kingdom Metazoa; phylum Chordata; class Amphibia; order Caudata; family Ambystomatidae; genus Ambystoma; species Ambystoma mexicanum. The sequence goes on along the minus strand of NC_090937.1, from coordinate 379,075,919 downwards.
CCATTGGGTGCACTTCTGTGTTCATTTTCTTCGCCTGGATGCATATACCTCTGTTTTCTGGATGTAGCTGCGTCCGTTCCTTTGCAGAATTGCCACCGTTATTTGGTGGTATTTCAGCAGCAGTTACTCTTGTGATGCGGTGAAATTAACATTGGATTTTTGGCAGGAGTTCCGTTGGAGCATTTAAGGCTTGCAGAATTAAGGCCTGTTTTGGGTGCTAATTCCACAAGCACTAATCCCGTCAGTCGGATTTAACACTGCAGGTGTCACTGCCAGTGTCTGTGGGCCTCATTACACGGTAGGCGGTAAGGGTTTACCGGTGCCGGTATTTTACCGGTACCGGTAAATCCTTACCGCCTTACTACGAGGTCCCTTTGCGGGTTGGGGAATTTAACGCCTGCTTTTTGCAGGCGTTAAAAACCAACCCGCAAAGGGACCAGTGGAGCTAATTATGGTACCGCAATTTGCGGTACCGTAATTAGCGCCTTCCCCGTTCCCATAGAGCCCTATGGGGAAAAAATGGGAATGTGGAAGGGCAATGGTGGAAGGGGGAATTACCGCCCCACCAACCTTGGAATGGGGCGGTAATTCCCCTTTACTCCAAGGCGGTACCGGTAAATTACCGGCATGAACCATGGCACTAAAAGCGCCATGGTTTACCGCCTACCGTGTAATGAGGCCCTGTATCTTGTAATTTAGCAGAGCAGTAAAAGTGGCAGTTATTGGGTTACCTCCACTTTTTACCATTGCCGCCCAACTTGTAATGAGGCCCAGTTGCTTACAGTATGTACACGTTAATACAATTTGCAGTATCTGCAATTGCTCCCAGCCTGTAATGCGGCATACCCACCAGCCACTACTGGTTCCACTATGTAAAGCACAGTATGCATACCATCATCCGCAACTGCCCACAAGCTTTTGAAGCTTCACAGCCAGTCCATTGACCACAAATGTTCCCAGCATGCATAGCGCCAGAGCCGTAATCACTGTTGCAACAGGCCCACAGAACACCAATCCAGTTCACCATTAACGATTGTTCCAAGCATGTAAACCCAGCCTACTGGACACAATGGAGCACAGCATTGCACAGCAACACAGCATTAATCACTACTGCGCCCGGCATGCAAAGCGCCACAGCAATTCGCAATTAACAATTGTTCCGTGCATGCAAAGCACCATAGTCAAACCATTATCCACAGCTGCCTGCTTCAAGCATGTACAACAGTGTATCCATTCTGGAAACTGGCCACAGTGTGCACAGCACTACAGTCACCCCTAATGGCCACCAGGTGTCGCTCTGCAGCTCCCCACCACCCACAATTGCCCCACGAATCATTAGCATTCCAGAACCCTGAACAGCTTCCAGCGTGCACAGCATGGTAGCCACCCCAGTAACCATAGCTGTGCATCGCATTTAAAGCACAAAACAAACAATACTGCTCCTATTGCTCCCAGCGTGTAAAGCGCCAGAGCCAGTTCAGTAATCCTCGATGCCTGCTAATGGTTTAACTTTACTGGAGCTTAAGGGAGTAATTCATAGAAATTCGCACAAAAGTGCCGCACACGGCTGGCGCACAGTGTTCCGTGCGAATGTCTGCGCCAGCCGCATGCGCTAAAATCAATTTCCGCGCACAGCGTATTCATGGATTTTAGCCTCCAAAAGCAGCCGTGGCGCAGAGTGGTGCAGCGACCCTGCAGCAGCGCCAGTTACGCCCCCAAGAACGCCCTCGCGCAAGGAAAATCCATCAAAATCCCCAATCCAGTGTAAAGGGCTGCGCCAACCCTGGACCAGTTTACCGGACTGCCAAACAGCAAACGCCAAGCGGGGAACGTGTATTATGGGTTTCGCGGTAACTTCCACACGCGAAAGGGCCTGTGTGAGTGGGGTACGTGTATAACTGTTGTTTGCGTGAATTTTTACACGCGATTGGCCTGGGTACGTGTGTTCCAGGGGTGCATGGGAAGTTTCACACGCGATCGGGCCTGGGGGAGTGGGGTACGTGTATTTCAGGGGAGCGCGGCAAGTTTTACACGCGATTGGCCTGGGTACGTGTATTTCAGGGGCTCGCGGGTAGTTTCCCACACGATTGGGCCTGGGGGAGCGGGGTACGTGTATTTCAGGGGCTCGAGGGTAGTTTCACACGCGATTGGCCTGGGTATGTGTATTTCAGGGGTGCACGGGAAGTTTCACACGCGATTGGCCTGGGTATGTGTATTTCAGGGGTGCGGGTAGTTTCACATGCGATTGGTCTGGGTACGTGTATTTCAGGGGTGCGCGGGTAGTTTCACACGCGATTGGCCTGGGTACGTGTATTTCAGGGGTGCGCGTGAAGTTTCACACGCGATTGGCCTGGGTACGTGTATTTCACGGTGCGCATGAAGTTTCACAAGCGATTGGCCTGGGTACGTGTGTTCCAGGGGTGCGCGGGAAGTTTCACACGCGATCGGGCCTGGGGGAGCAGGGTACGTGTATTTCAGGGGAGCGCGGCAAGTTTTACACGCGATTGGCCTGGGTACGTGTATTTCAGGGGCTTGCGGGTAGTTTCCCATGTGGTTGGGCCTGGGGGAGCGGGGTACCTGTATTTGAGGGGCTTGCGGGTAGTTTCACACGCGATTGGGCATGGGGCAGCGGGGTACGTGTATTTCAGGGGAGCGCGGCAAGTTTTACACGCGATTGGCCTGGGTATGTGTATTTCAGGGGCTCGCGGGTAGTTTCCCACGCGATTGGGCCTGGGGGAGCGGGGTATGTGTATTTCAGGGGCTCGAGGGTAGTTTCACATGCGATTGGCCTGGGTACGTGTATTTCAGGGGTGCATGGGAAGTTTCACACGCGATTGGCCTGGGTATGTGTATTTCAGGGGTGCGCGGAAGTTTCACACGCGATTGGCCTGGGTACGTGTATTTCAGGGGTGTGCGGGTAGTTTCACATGCGATTGGTCTGGGTACGTGTATTTCAGGGGTGCGCGGGTAGTTTCACACGCGATTGGCCTGGGTACGTGTATTTCAGGGGTGCGCGTGAAGTTTCACACGCGATTGGCCTGGGTACGTGTATTTCACGGTGCGCATGAAGTTTCACAAGCGATTGGCCTGGGTACGTGTGTTCCAGGGGTGCGCGGGAAGTTTCACACGCGATCGGGCCTGGGGGAGCAGGGTACGTGTATTTCAGGGGAGCGCGGCAAGTTTTACACGCGATTGGCCTGGGTACGTGTATTTCAGGGGCTTGCGGGTAGTTTCCCATGTGGTTGGGCCTGGGGGAGCGGGGTACCTGTATTTGAGGGGCTTGCGGGTAGTTTCACACGCAATTGGGCCTGGGGCAGCGGGGTACATGTATTTCAGGGGAGCGCGGCAAGTTTTACACGCGATTGGCCTGGGTATGTGTATTTCAGGGGCTCGCGGGTAGTTTCCCACGCGATTGGGCCTGGGGGAGCGGAGTATGTGTATTTCAGGGGCTCGAGGGTAGTTTCACATGCGATTGCCCTGGGTACGTGTATTTCAGGGGTGCACGGGAAGTTTCACACGCGATTGGCCTGGGTACGTGTATTTCAGGGGTGCGTGGAAGTTTCACACGCGATTGGCCTGGGTACGTGTATTTCAGGGGTGCGCGGGTAGTTTCACACGCGATTGGCCTGGGTACGTGTATTTCAGGGGTGCGCGTGAAATTTCACACGCGATTGGCCTGGGTACGTGTATTTCACGGTGCGCGTGAAGTTTCACAAGCGATTGGCCTGGGTACGTGTGTTCCAGGGGTGCGTGGGAAGTTTCACACGAGATCGGGCCTGGGGGAGCGGGGTAGGTGTATTTCAGGGGAGCGCGCAAGTTTTACACGCGATTGGCCTGGGTACGTGTATTTCAGGGGCTTGCGGGTAGTTTCCCACGTGATTGGGCCTGGGGGAGCGGGGTACCTGTATTTGAGGGGCTTGCGGGTAGTTTCACACACGATTGGGCCTGGGGGAGCGGGGTACGTGTATTTCAGGGGAGTGCGGCAAGTTTTACACGCGATTGGCCTGGGTACGTGTATTTCAGGGGCTCGCGGGTAGTTTCCCACGCGATTGGGCCTGGGGGAGCGGGGTACGTGTATTTCAGGGGCTCGCGGGTAGTTTCACACGCGATTGTCTGGGTACGTGTATTTCAGGGGTGCGCGGGAAGTTTCACACGCGATTGGCCTGGGTACGTGTATTTCAGGGGTGCGTGGGAAGTTTCACACGGGATTGGCCTGGGTACGTGTATTTCAGGGGTGTGCGGGTAGTTTCACACGCGATTGGCCTGGGTACGTGTATTTCAGGGGTGCGCGGGTAGTTTCACACGCGATTGGCCTGGGTACGTGTATTTCAGGGGTGCGCGGGAAGTTTCACACGCGATTGGCCTGGGTATGTGTATTTCAGGGGTGCTCGGGAAGTTTTACCCGCGATTGGCCTGGGTACGTGTATTTCAGGGGTGTGCGGGAAGTTTTACTCGTGAATTGGCAGTGTGGGTCCTCCCATGTGTTCCCTCTACCCCCTCCACGGCCCCTGCAGGCAGCCCACACCACAGGAGTCTACCCTGCACCCCTGGTCATGTCCCGCAGGCAGCCCATCCACCATGGGCATGCCACTCAGCCAAGCCACATGTCACGTTGCAATATGATCACCAACTCATTTCTCCCAGCACCCCCACCCCCCAGCAGTCAGGGGCACCTGCCAGCAGGCCCCCACTCATGTCCCCCAGCACCCACTCCCCCAGCAGTCAGGGGCACCTGCCAGCAGGCCCCCACTCATGTCCCCCAGCACCCCCACCCCCCAGCAGTCAGGGGCACCTGCCAGCAGGCCCCCACTCATGTTTCACTCATGTCCCCCGCCCAACATGCAAACATGACCCACAATCATGGCCCTCATGTCCACCAAAATCCCATGGCACGCCACCCCTGCCCAACTAACCAACCAAGCATAACATACAACCCACATTGAAATGCCCATTACATGAAACAACCCAAATGGCATGTATGTACATCAGCACATGTCCGTCACACACACACAATGGGTGCCAGTGAATGTGAACACCCACATCATGACATGCATGGAACCAATGAGAGAATACCACACATTGAAGTACGGGAACAAATGTCTTGGACAAAGAAAGTGGTGAAAGAAAATCAAATACCAAACAATGGACATAAGGAAAACAATGCAGAATGTCACATAATGATAAAAAAAGGAAATCAGAATCCAAAATATATGAAATCAAAAATGTCTCCAAAGTCTCCTTCCAACAAAGCAAATCCAAACCGAAATGAAAAAGTGAAATCCATTGCTCCATGGAAAATCAAAAAACAAAAAGTCGACAAATGCACACTCCAACTATTTACAAGGATGAAATCCTGGGTCCATGAGCCCAACTGTCCAAAGGAAACCTACAAAAAAGCCTACAGAATAAACAACTATATACAAAAATGTGGGGCATAGTCCATGCGCCCCAAAGGGAAGAAAAAAAGAAAGGAAACTTAACACTAATGAACTATATACAATGGCGGCGGGCAAGTCCAACGGCTCACTGGTTGATGTCATGGACAACTCCTGTTCAATGGCTTGGAGGCGGGCATGTTCACTGGCCCCGAGGTCTCGCAGGGATAATGCGGTGTCCAGCTCCAACTCCCTGCGAATACCCTCGAGGCACTCAGCCCGCCTCAGCGCCCTGCGCATGGAGTTCTCCGCCCTGACCATTCTGAGCCGTTCCTTCTCCGCCCGCCGCCGCTCCGCACCTATCTGCTGGCCCAACCGCTGCCACACGGAAGACACTCGCATTCCAGGGTTCTCCTGCCCTCCGGCCGATGCTGCCCCTCTGATGTAGATGGCCCCGAGCCATGATGCCTCCCACGTCGAGCCTACCGCTGCCTCCGACGCAACTGCCTCTGCCAGCACGACGGCATCCAGGCTGATGGAATCCACCGACGCCGTCGTGCCCTGCCCGATGATGCTGGCACATCCTCCATCTGCTGGGGTCCAGTTGCTGGTGTGTCCACCCCTGCTGGACCTCCGACTCCCGACTGTGGCAGGGATGGGAGCCCCACCGAGCTGGCTGCGTTGGTTGGGGCAGGTCCACAGGGGGCCCTGGTGGCATCTGGGCTGGAAGACGGCATGGAGAACGACTGGCGCATAGCCTCCAAAGAGGAGGAGAGGGTCGCCAGAGTGGCCGACACATGTACGAAACCCCCGACCATGGTCGCTCCCAACTGGGCTACGTTGGCACGCTGCTCTTCGTGATGACGTGCGTGCTCCCCCCGGAAAGCACGCACGTCATCACGAATGACACCCGTGCGCAACACGACACCAATCAGGACCTTCTCCATACGGCCAGGGGTCCCCTCGTCCGCAGGTAGAGAAGTGTCAGATGACATGGACATCCCCCCTACCTGCGGACGGGCCTGGGATGGGGCATCCCTGCTGGTGCATGGTGGTGCAGTCACAGTGTCAGGGACAGTGACATGCACAGGCCCCTCCACGGCGACCTGTGCTGCCTCCTGCCCCTACCCCTGGACTGCACCACTTGCACCAGTGGTACCACCCCCACCAGGCCCCATGTGCAACTCTGTAGCGGCCTCCTCCTCCTCTGTGGAAACCACCAACCTGGATGGCTCCACACCGTCATCTGCCATTGCAAGCCCCTGTGGGGGCTTACCCACCCCTTCCGCTGCAGCCGTGGGGCATCCCCGCCGCTTTGCTCCACAGCGCCGTCTCCGCCCTCTTCTTCACTTGCCGCTGTGTAGAGGGAGACATAGAACACAAGCATCAGAGTACTGTACAATGGTCCCCTAGACAGGAAGCAATGGCAGATGAGTGGCACTGTCAAACATCACTTCCATCATGTTCCTCCACAACACATGGGTCAGTGCAGGCAAAACACATTCAGTAACAGGCATGGCGCATGCTATGGACATTAGCATACATGTTCAAGGGACTCTTGAAACATACAATGTTGGTTTGAAACTCACATGCATCATGGGTCATGCCTATCACATGCACACACTTCACTGTAGTTTCATACATCTGGCCTCGTACACCCCAGACACAGTGGATACAAGGATGACTAGGCTGCATCAGTGAATCTGAACATTGTCACAGACATGTGTCATGCATCCATGGCATTCACAAGTCACAGACACGCAGGTCAGACACACAGACATGGACACCATACATGTACATGGCATCAGCACCCATCCCTTACCCCCACCCATGTCCAGGAACAAAGCCTGGCATGCTCTCATGTGTCCATTCCGCGAAGAGCTCCCCATGTTGCATTTAAACACATGCACCAACCATGTGGTTCACACATTACTGGTCTCACATGCATGTTCATGATGTCCCTGCACACACACATACGTACATGGCCTATGTCACACATACAGGCAAGTATCAGACAACCAGCACACTGCAACATGCCCTGTCTCACACAGCAATGCTTGGCCACTTACCGCTCAACTCCAGACTGGTCTGCCTCTCAAGGATCTGGGCGTGGAGTGCTGGGCGTACGCGTTCCAGGACCCTTAGCTGGATGGTATTCATGCGGCCCCGGCCCCCCTCCACGAGGCGCCGGGCCTTTAAGAGGATCCTGGACCTCAAGTCCTCCCAGCGCTTCTTGACTTGCTTGATGTTGCGGGTTGCCATCCCCTCCGCGTTGATGGCAACCACAATGTCATCCCAGATCCTGTCCCGTCCTTCCTTGTTGGCGCGTGATGATCCGAAGAGGGCATCATAATGCCCCAGGACAAGCTCCACCAGGATACCAACTTCCTTCTGACTGAAGCTGGTGGCCCTCTGCCCCTCTGGCTGGGGGTCGCCAGTGGTCTCAGATGGTGTTTGCCCCAACATGGCGACCCCCGAGGCAGGCGTGGGTGGGCAACTGGGTCATGGGGCTGGGCTGTGGAGCGATAGTATACCAGTCGGGAGTCTTCTGTTCCAGCAGGGGTGGACACAGCAACTGGACCCCTGCAGATGGCAGATGTGCAGGCACAAAATGGCAGGGCACGATGGCAGCAGGCAGCAGCAGATGGCTCGTGGGAGGCTGGTCGGGGCTCTGGGGGGCAGTAATTCGGCCTTTTGGGCAGGAGCGTGGTCTTCCGTGTGTTTTCGCGTGGCCAGCTTGATACGGAGTGATTTGGCACGTGAAATTCTTGCACGTCAGCATGTAATTCGAGGAAAGTCCCTTAGCGCGTATGCGCGTCAGCACGCATATGCGATTTCATTGGACCAAAGGCCCTCAGCGTGTAAGCGCGTCTGTGACGTATCGCACACAGGCCTGTACGTGCTTTTCGTGGGGTGTGGTGCATGTGTTTTCCAAGCGTTGGGGTTCACACGCTATTACTTCACAGCGGGTGGGTGTTGGTTACGTGTTCTTCTACACGCAAAGCAGACGGTGAGTGGTACCCCGCTCGCCCAGGCCCAATCGCGTGTGAAACTTCACGCGCACCCGTTAAATACACGTACCCAGGCCAATCGCGTGTGAAACTTCACGCGCACCCCTGAAATACACGGTGTGAAACTTCACGCGCACCCCTGAAATACACGTACCCAGGCCTATCGCATGTGAAACTTCACGCGAACCCCTGGAATACACGTACCCCGCTCCACCAGGGCAAATAGCGTGTAGAACTTCCCGCGCACCCCCGAAATACACGCACATGCTATTTTTCACACAGCGGGTGTCTGTGTTTGTCGCGTACCCCTTTGCACGTCATTTGTTCTAGAGGCCTACAGTATGGGACATTCTAAATAGCTGTATATACCTGCTTTTTGTGGGCGCACATTTTTTTCATGCACAGGGACGCGACCGCCTGCCTTCGTGTGGTGGACGTGCTGAGGCCTGTGCGCGTCTTTGCCCGTGCGCTGTTTTGCCCTATTCGATTCCATGAATACGTGTTGTAGGCGAGCGTGTGGGCGTTCCGCGCACTTACCTCCTGTACTTCCCCTGTGACGCCCACATTTTCACGAGTTGTTCCCCATTCCGCATATCACGCCCCGTGTTCCGCCTACTTTTGTTATGTGCGCCGCGCTATGTGCGCTTTCGCTGTGGCCTTAGCGCACGCCGTTAGATGACCTGTGCGCCGGCGTGCGCCATGCACTTTTTCAGCGCACATCCCAGATTTTACTCACGCACGGACTTCCGTGAATAGATGTGCGCTGCTTTCCCTGCAATATTCGCACTTGCACTGTGATTTTCACTCTTTCACTGCGAATCGCACATTTTCGCACGCTTGCGCCGATATTTTAAGCGCACATTAATTCCATGAATAGGCCTGTAAATATGCTTGGAGCTCTCCTGCTTCACCGCAGGCTGCCTAATACATTTAATAAATGTTGCCAGGGCTTGATAGTGGAGCGAAAGGAAATACTGCGGTAAGTGCATAGGTAAATACATTATTTCGCCTAGCGCGTAAAAAAACCTTACATACTAAAATCCACCGCAGATCACACAGAGAAATGTAAGGCTGCAGGCGATGCAGAGTTTACACAGTAAATAGCTTGCTTCACTTGTAAACATGAATTACATGTGAATATTCATTCGGGTTGTGAAATTGTAATGTCATCAGCATTTTCTAGAAACGCTCTAGTGCTTCTTGCAGAGACAGAAATTCATAGCAAGTAGGATTTGAGGAGTACTATTAGCACAGCACCACTATTATGGAAAACCATACAAGAGGGTGGCAGTAGGGAGGCCCAAAACACACACACGTGAATGCACGCACATGCACACCCAAAGACTGCAGTGCAAATGTTCATCAAATACACAGAGCAGGCACGTTAGAGGCGGTAAGTATCCTTAGTGCAGGCACGGCTGCAGTGCAAGCTTCACCAAACACTAAAAGCAGGACCGGTGCAATGTGGGGTTTCCTCAAGCATACAGAGCACGTGCAGCAAGGTTCGCTCATAAACAGAACCGGCCCAGTAGGGGCAGCTTCGGTGAAAGCACCGCTGACGCAGCAAGGGCAAGCTTCTGGAAATGTACAGGTCGTGGATGCCCCAGGAAGAAACTGCGTCATAATAAGTAAGCGCGAAGCATGCTGGGAAACTCGTAGTGTCGCATGGGCCATTCCACATCTGTGAGGAAAACAGCTGGCATGAAAGTGAACGGGTCCAGACACCCATGCTGATAGGCTTGTACGCCACAAGCAATCGCGTTATACATCAAAGCCTGTTCCCTTTCACGCCAGCTCAGGCCTCAGGCCCTGTCGAGAAGAGAGAGCAGTTGGAGGGATCTGGGCATTGATTTGGGGAAGCACTGCTACCTCTAAATAAGGACTACCATATCCCCGATTCTTCCTCATACCCTGGCAGGCAAGGTAAGCGGCACATCGAGATACGTGACTTGGCGAGGATCACACCGTGCTCATGCGGGTGCCAAGATTTGGAGCGATGCTGCAGTGAACTTCACTCCCTTATCACAGCACTCGTCTGCCCTGTTGCCTTCGCAGGAAGGTTTCTGCCTGTCTCCCACCTTTGATCGTGCAATAGTAAGCAGGAGGACGTGGCACTGCATTTGCCTGGGTCAGGGAAGGAGGATTGGGCTGGTGCTGGGAGGGAGCATTATAGGGGGCAGAGGCTGAACTTTGTATCCGTCCATTCCTAGGCATTGTGCCCACGGTGCTACCTCCACTCGGGCGCCAGCCTCGCGCTTTTTCACTTCACAAAGCTGCTACCAGCGTCTCCAGGCAGTAGCCATCTCGGATGCTCAATGGGTCAACTTGCAAAAAGAAGGGCGCGTTGGTTCAAATAGACCCTACCATGTTGTTCATGTTCGTTATACTTTCGCCTATTTCGGGAATGGCTTTGTAAAAGTGTATCATTGTGTTGCTCCAGGAGCTTTGAGGTCTGCACAAATAAAACCATTTTAGTCTGTATCAAACCTTTCAAGCATAAGAAGAAGCACATTTTAGCCAACACAGTTTAGCATCACATTTCATCCTTTGTTTGATTGGGCCTCATTACAAGTTGCTGGTACCATTGTTTCCGGACCGGCAAACTACGAGTTCTGCTCGCGGGTGCATTTCTGGCTGCCAGGTCTGACCTACTGGCTGGACCGGTACCAGCGAGAAGACCGTCATTAACGGTGCTGCTGCTACCGGCCTCCCCATTCCCATTAGTAATTCTTACCGTCACATAGCGAAGGGGAATTACCGGGTCCGCCGGGGCTGGAATGCCCCGGTACATCCCCATTGCTGGGTGCTGGTAAAAAAATGACTCCGGTGGCAGCCGTGCCTGAAATGACCCCCATTGTCTTCGGGCCAGGTCCCCTTCTTCGACCTGATTGCCCTGGTCGAGCTTTAGTACAGTTTCTTCCATAAGTTTCATTGCGGCCAGTGTCAAAGGCATGTTTCCTCCGAGACAGAGCAGCTCCCACCATTCTAGAGCAGATAAGGATTTTTTTTTCACTAGCTCTGCTAGGTGCTTTGTTCTGCTGTCTCGCAGCTGTTTGCATTCTGCAGTCACGCGAAATAAGGATTCTATGGCAGGTCCATTGTTGCAAAATCGACACCACAGTGTTTGCGTTCTCTGTTGGCTTCTGTGTTGGAGAACTTCAGCCCTAGGCAAAATGTTGAGTCGAAATCGCAGAAATAGATCTCTGTAGCGTCATGACTGAAATGTGGACAGATAGGAAGGTACGGTATTAAGCAAACGCCTTTCCAGGTTGTGAGTGATGGGCAATTTGTATTTGAGTCTCTGCTCTTGAGTTGATATCCAGTTTTGTTCTTTTAGTCTCTTTTTAACTGCATCAGGATTAGTGATCAGCATATAGAGGGCTGTTCCATTCGTCTCTAGCCAAAGGGCACAGATCTGTTTCCATTCTTGGTGGTCAGTGCTCGATTTCCCTGAGTTTATGATGATTTCCATTGCTGGAACATCGTTGGCCATCATGACTTTCCAGTAGAGGGATATTGCTTTCCACCGTACAGTAGAGTCCATCGATTGGAGTCCAAGCTCATATCTGAGCGAGGCTATACCCAAATGGTTTGGCAGCTTTAACACCCCTCTCCAGAATGTGCCTTCTAAAATGTCCCAGGTTTGCCATGGTAAAGCTAGTGCAGTCTCGACAATGACATCCGGATCCATTTCAGTGTGATGTGTGTCCCTAAAGCGGTGTTATACAAATTTAGCACCCCCTTAAATTCAGGGAGGCTAGTGCAGGGACTGTTTTTTTGTAAACAATATAATTACTCCATCCTTAGCCCTGTCAATCGAGAAATTCCCGCAGCTTAGCTCATATTCATGGTAGGTTCCCAAAGTACACTGTTTCCATTTCCAGCTTTGTCTGGGGGATATGAAATGAATACTGGTGGAGGGGGAGGGGCAGGCTTTTTTAGCAAGACACTGTTATGTGGCTGACATTCCCGGGTCCTGTGGAGAAGGTTTCCTCTTCTGCACCAGTATTCCAAACTCTCACACAGGGACCCCTGGACTGAAGCGGGGGCTCTTGCGAGAGGATCGGCATGGTGTTAGGAGTTGAAAGAGGGCTGTGATGAGCTGTCCAGGTTGAGAACTGTCAAATTGGATAATAACACTTTTCATTACAGCCCCGAAAATTGTGAGAAATCCAAACCTAAGCACTATATCAGAATGTGATATTTATTGTTATTCAGTTCATTTTGGGTTCACTTCATTAGGATCTTGAAAAAATCCATGAAACATTACAAATAGAAACGATTGCTGAAACACGATACCATATGATAAAATCATCAAAGAGCATACACATTCAGTCAGCGTCTACTAAAACTGCATCCGTATCACCATAACAATGCAACTATTGTCTTTGATCTTCTGCTAACAAGGGTTTTGTCATTACACAAGGGACATGCAGGGTACTGGTTAAATTACAAAGTACCATTTAATCAGCAATTGATCGTACATCAAAATTGTGTAGGATGGGTTTTATCAAGCACTTTCCAGAATTCCTATATAATGGGACAAGAAGCATAACACATTTACCATATCATTTCGACAAGGAAAGCAGTAGCAAGATGGACCTAGCAAGCAAAGAATGCCCGAAGCATGATTCAGGATAACCCGAATACATTTAATCCTGCCATGGTCCTTTGTATATTGAACAGCATGGCAGTAAACATCCCCCCATGGCTAACGGATGCCAGCAGATCACTCAGCAACGGATCTACGTGATCCGACCACGGCTGAATGTACCGCGGCCGGAAAGTTCGCATGAGAAAGGTGCGATCTACCAAAGGTTTGCACCTTTCTCATGCGATCACACGTACATACCCACATCCCCACCCACACCCACAATACACCCACAACACCCTCCACCCACACCCTCAACACACCCCCACTCACACCCCCAACATAAACAAACCCCACTTACCTTCTTCTTCTCGCTGGGTCTCTGCGGCGCCAGTTCCCTTTCACTTCAGTGATCGGGAACTGCCGCCACAGGGTCCTTTTATTTTTTTTTCGGAAGGCTGCTGGGGTTCCCCTCGCAACCCCCGCTCACTATACTATAAAGTGTCTTTCCCTCAGGAACTATTCTTCTATAGCAGACATCACCGCACAGGCAATCAGGGATATCTGGCCGTGTTGGCCTTTTTGCTGCATTTTTCACAACTTTTTTTATAGGGGCAGGCTCCCCATGCCCTCGTTCCCCTTTCCCACTCCCCCAAAGAGTAATATTACATCTAGCATACACCGCTCCCGCAAACAAAATGCGACGAAAAATTCAGCAAAATTGCTGTTTCACCAAAAGCACTGAAACGGCCATGGCCAAGTAGGTGGGTCTCTTTGTGGAAGGTTTTACAAAACTAAAGAAGGGACGGTCTGTGGTGGCCCATTTTCCAGGTAATTCTATGAGCCCTCGTCTATAAATCTATAGCCAAGGGGCAGACTAAATCTTAGTCGAATACAGGATGACCTTGAGCTTGAGATGAAGGGTTACACCTAGATGACCAGTTCCAAAAGCAGTTGCGCTGTGTGGGTGCTCACTGCAAGGATTAACAAAAACGTTTAAAATTAGATTTCTACACCCACCAAAATAGGCATCGAAACACCTGAAGGTGAGCAAATGCCTAGTTCAAGTGAAAGTGCTTTTGGCTACTTGATCATGCCAGGTGGCTTTACTGTTCATTCTGACACCTAAATAGCCAAATGACTCAACCAGTTCTATTGATTCTGTTAGTTACAGCTTGATCCTGTATTCTTATGCCGGTAATTTAGGCCAGACATTTGGTTTTATCTAAATTCAATTGAAGGCCTTTCGCCTTGCAGCGATCATTAAATAAATATGGCTGAATTTGAAACCCCACCGATGTATTCGAGATGTGGATCGCATCCTCTCCAAAGCAAATTGTCCCTGGCTTGTCCTGGCCCAATGAGGGAGCAATGCATCTGCCTCCAAACTAACAATTGAGTTAGTACTGGTACTGATCACCAGGCCGAGAGATGTTGCCGCGTTCTCAGAGAAGGCCCCGCAGTGGATCGCTTCATTTCTGAATGAAAGGCAGGGGAGCGTCGCCAGCAGGGAACCGTCTTCTCAACATTTCTCTCACCACCTCATTGTTAAGATGGATTTCCAAAAGTAACCCGGGGTGGATTTTGGGAGCCCAACCTATTATGGTGAACAGGGAGTCACTGAGATCTAGCCAAACCCAATCAAGGTAAGGTAGCAGAGCAGCAAGGCTTAGGGCCTCATTACGGGTCCGGCGGTAACCCCGCCGGTGCTACCGGCGGGTTGTCGCCAGACCTGTAAAAAATTACTAGCGCCGTATGTCCCGGTGCCACTGGGCTACTACAAATCCAGCGGCCAGGAAGTCAGGTGCCGGTCATATGGGAGTGGGGACACAGAATCACCGACACCGTTTTTAATGGTGCCGGTGCTTCTGTGACGGCTTTGCCTACCGTGACCGCTGTGCCCAGCGGGCACAGCAGCTCCGGCAGGCAAACCCATAGTTTGCCGGTCCGGAAACAAGGGTGCCGGTGAGCTTACTGGTACCCTTATCTCTGAACTGGCAAACTTGTAATGAAGCCCTTAGTCTCAGGAGGGCTGTGAGAGTGGTCTAGGGCTACAACAAGTCCACACAGAACAACACCAACAATTCCAGTTAGCCATGTAAGTGCAAAAATATACAATGATTTATTAGGCCTTCAAAATGCACACTAAGCAAGTAAAACTTCTAAGAAAATATTTTCACACAGTTGCTATAAAACAGATACATGCATTCACCTTTAGGAGAAGAAAGTATTTGAGTCAATAACAAGTGTAATAAAGGTAAGTAGTCAGATGCATGAAATTCAGTAAATATGATTTAGGATACGCACAGGACAGTTAACATAATACTTAGTGACTCCTGCACTAACATGGTTTGGGGCCTTATGCCCTAAAATCATCAGTTCTAAAATTATATTTTTCAGGTAGGTTTGCTAAGAGAATGGACGATGGCAGTGGTTATGATACAAACGTCAAAAAGGTAAGTAAAGTTCAGGTAAGTAAACTCACTCAATCCTAGATACTAGGATATGCCTAGGAATGGATCCTTGACCAGGCTGCCACCAATCAAAGTCAGGAAAGAGTGATTTAGGGCCAGGACTTCAAGTCCATGTGACCCTATGGAGAACAGGGTGGAAAAGGAACAGGTATGTTAACTCACTCCCCTGACTCTGGTTTCTCCAGAGACCACTGCTGAGGATTCCAAATCTGTTGGGGCCATAGTAGACTGTCCTTGGTCTGGTCGAAGAGGGCCCATGGGTTGTGAGTGCAGAGATCACTTTTTGGTGACGGATTTAGTTTTGGTTGGCCGTGGTTTCAGGCACCTTCCAGCTAACCAGCCAAAAGCAGAAAAGACTAAGACTTCTGCAAGGCAGGCGGCCTTAGGTCACCTCTAAGATGCAAAGAATAGAGATTGCAATGGCAGTGAACACGATCAGGTGGCAACATGTGATCCTCCAGGGACAATAAAGGAGTAGGTCCTGCATGGCTTCTGTTGATGCAAGAAGGCTGAACATACAGATGCAGGTGTCTTGTCCTCCAGGTTCCAAGGATGTACTTAGAATGGTGATGGCTGCAGCCAGGTAGCCCAGGAGAGAGCTTGTCAGTCCACCGGTTGATTCAGGGAGACATCCGAAGGCTCAAAAGGCATGGATTCTCGACCAGGGATCGAGACTGGTTGTTTGTTCCCACTAGTTCAGGAATCAAAGCACCAACAAGGGTCTTCTTGAGATCAGGCAGAGGAGCAGGGCTTCACTGTGTCTTCACTGGAGTTGGAGTTGGTCACCCTTGACTCATCAATGGCATGCTCTGCTCTTCTTGGGGGAGGATGTGGCACCAATGATATGAAGAACGGCTGCAGTCCTCCTTGTATAAAAGTTCTAGACTGGAAGCTCGCCCAGGTCCACAGTGGTAAGGATCTGCACCATTCAAACTCGCAGTGGCTTTCCAATCATGGGTAGACACTGGCCACAACATCTGCCCAGCAACAGACATTCAGGCACCAGGATGTGTACTGGGAACAGACATTCCAAACACCCATATTCAGGCTCTCACACAAATGTTTTCTTTGAAAGGGAATGCAATAGCTTTGCCCCAAGAAAGAGCTTCCCATACATGGCAATTCCAGAGCCAAGAAGGCATGAAGAAGGCCAAAGAACAAGATGGCCAAATGAGAAGCAAAAGCCTTGTGGCATGGGCATTGCAAAGTGCTAACCACCGTTAGTAACCATTTGCATTAATTGCAAAAGTGCACGAGTAAAAAGTATAAAACTCTAGCTCGGGTACCCAGTGTTTCCCGTGTCCTGATCGAGTGGTGTCTCATGTGCCCTGGAGGATGTTGCTCGTGTCAACCGTCTTGCTTCAGTTTGCTCTGGTGTCTCATGTGCCCTGGAGGATGTTGCTGTTGTCCTCATGTGAGCAAGTCTTGCTTCAGTTTGCTCTGGCATCTCATTTGCCCTGGAGAAAGTTGCTCTTGTCCTCTGGTCGGCAAGTCGTGTGCTGTTTGTTGTTGTGTTTCAGAAGCTCTTGATATTCATTTTCGCTTTGCATCAGATGTTCGTTTTTTTGTGCGGCATGTTCCAGTCACTCAATGGCTTCAGCACATTGAGAAGATGTGCAAGAAAGATTGATTGATTGTTCTCTCTTTTTGTGAATGAACTTAAGTAAACTGTAACCATGCCATTTCCCATATTTGGAGTGGAGCGATAAAACAAAAAGTTAAATGTTTTGATTTTGTTCCCAAATATTTTTTGCATATAAAAATAGACTACGATCTTGCCCCGGACAAAAGAGCAATCCATGCAACATTTGTTAGACGTGAGTTCAACAGTGTGGATTTGTATAGCCGGACAAACATACACACATACATACATTCAGCTTTATATATAAAGATGGTAGAAAAATATCCACTGTCACCAGCTCATCCTAGTCACATTCTAAATGTAACCAAAAAGCCACAACAGAAAATGTTATGAGGATACAAAGTATCTTAACCTCACTTCAGTTTAGGGTGATGTGTGCAATTGTAACAATATAAGATATTCACTAAGAGAGATATATGGGCCTCATTACGAGGTCGGCGGTAACACTGTTTCCTCCACCTAATATCCCGGTGCCACCAGGATATTACAAGTCCTGGCGGCCCGGGATGTTAGGCGGCGGAACTGTAAGTCCCCATTCCTGTGGGGATACGGAAGCACCCACGCTGTTGCTAATGGTGCCAGTGCTTCCGTGAAAACCATGCCTGAAGAGGCTGGTACTCCCGGCAGGTGAGAACTGCTGGGAGCTCCGGTCCATGCAGGCATTCTCGTAGTGTGGTGGTCTGGAAAGTGTGCCGATATGTTGCTACCGGCACACTTATTTCCGGACTGACAGACTTGTAATGAGGCCCATTGTCTGTCAGTACTGATAGTCCTATGGACTGTTCAGTTCCCCCATAAGAATGAATAAAAAGAAAAGTGAAGTAAGGCAAGAAGCTTTACTTACCCCCCGAAATTGAGGGCAGGAGTAAAAAAAAGCAAAAAAGAAAGGGTGTCCCATAAAAGTCTATGGAAGGAAATCAGCAAAAACGAAATCTTTCCTAACCCTCATGCTTCTCGTCCTCTTTCAAGCATCCAGTGGTTATTCCCATACTAAAAAACCCCACCCTTGACCCCACTCTTCCTGGACATATCTCTCTTCTTCCTTTTCTTTCTAAACTATTAGGGACTGCTATTTATTCCAAAGTCTCTTCTAATTTCTTATTGCATTGATTAATTAATTCCTCTCTTCCAGTGTGGCTTTCAACCCTCCTATTCAATGTGAGCCCACTCTTCTTCATGTACCTAGTGCTCTCCTTTCTGCTCGTCACATTAAACATTCCATTGTCCCGATTGTCCTTGACTTTACCGAGCTGCAGCCTTTGATATTGGCAATCCCTCTATTCTTCTTTCCTTACGTGACTCACTTGTATTATCCGGTTTCTGTCATATAGTGTGTTTGCTCCTATCTTTCTGATCAAACATTTTTCCATTTCTTGGGCTGAGCACACCTCTCCCTCTCGTCCCCTTCTTTGTGGTGTCCCTCAAGGCTTAGTGCTTGGCCACTTGCTATTCTCTCTCTACATTATACCTCTCTCTGCTCTTATCTCACCCTTCAACTTATCATGTCATTTTTATGCCGATGACACGCATATCTTTCCCTTTCTTCCTTTACTGTGTCTCACTGCCTCATGGCCACCCAGTATCGAATGTCCTCTCACTATCTTCACAAAGACTGAGGCTATTATTCTTCCCTGCAACAACTCTTCCCACTCCTCTGCCCCCACCTGCTCTTTCTACTCCACCACCTTTGCTTTCCTTATCTTCCTCGGCTCACAATCTCTCGGTTCCTTTTGGCTCCTCTCTACCCTTTCTTGCACATCTCAAGTACTGCTGACCCTTGCCACTTCTTCCTCTTTAACATTCGTTGTGCTGGCCCATTCCTAACCTTTCAGGACACCAAACTCCTTATGATACCCCTCATCTTCTCTCGCATTGATTACTTCTCTGCCTTGGCCATATTGCGTCTCATCTTACCACCTTCACTTGGTTTAGAACTCTGCTTTCGGCCCCCGCCTCCGCTCTTCTATCATGACCTTGCTTTTCTTTCCTCTCTTGTCTCCTTCTACAATCACTGAAGTTCCCTTGACTCACAATCCCCATTCCTTCTTACTGACCCTAAACCTCCCTGTTCTCCGTCCAACTTCCCGTTCTTTTTCCCTAATCACCAAATGACTGGAACACACTCTATGTATTTATCTACTCTTCTCTTTCTCTTCATTTATTTCATAATCGACGCAAAAGCTGCCTTCTATCTGCTCTTTCTCAAGTCAATAATGCTCCACTCTTTTTGCTGTTTTATTTACCCTTTGTTATTATTCCTTAGTATTTGTAGCATTCATTCATTATTGCAAAGCGCTGTGGTAAAAGCACTAAATGAATCCAAATAAATACATTCAGCCAGCCTCCTCTGGGGTTCTTCTTTCATTTCTTTTGCAGTTCCGTGTTAGGTAGAGGCTGGGTCGGACTGCGCCTTAAAATTGTCTCAGGCGCCAATGAAAAAGTGGCCCTCAGTTGCAAATGGCAATTCATTCCTTTTGTGACACTGTTTGAATAGTACCCAAGGGGGAGTTTTTTAATTAAACGTGATGCAAATTGTGCATTTTAAAGAATATTTACTCAGCAACACTTGTTACGCTCACCTGGTATCCACGGGGACGCCCGTATGCCCTGGTGGCTGGATTCCCCACAGATGTGCTCAATTCGGGATGATGTCTTCTATGGCAGGTGGGCCTGAAAACGCAGGAGGACTGGATTTAGGCACAGATTTCGTTTCCTCCCATCAGCCCCTTGGACTCGACTTGATGGCCCCCTCCTCACCTTGTTATGATGTCTGGCGTGCTCTCCATCCTGCTTTCTGCGCAGGGGCACGTAGTTTTCTGCGGGTTGAAGCGACCAAGTTAACTTCACTGGTACCAACCCATTCAAGTGTTTTTAAGGAAGTTAGTCCGATTATAGCAGTCTCTGAAGGCCTTTGCTTTTCTTTCGGGCGATTTATGTATTTCCCCGATTGTTTCCCCCTTAGGTGTGTGGAGGTTTGCTGGGTGCGGTGCTTGGGTCAGGCTCCTGCCGGGATTTATGGACGCGGAGCGTATGAAGAAAGGTAGGTGCGGCGCGCTAATGTCTTTTGGGCTAACCTGTATTCTTTATTCCTTTTCAGGTCGCAATGGTCTTTCTGGGCGTGCAGTGATTTCCGGAGTGGAACCGGCCAAGATATGCCCAGCCAGGTGAGGAGGTTATGGTTACTGCTGTGATTGCCGTGAGTAACCTGTTTAACGTTGTCCCTTTTTCTCTCTCCCCTCCAGGTGCTTCATTCCGGTGCGTGCGTGATGTCCTGAAGATGCTGCCAACCGGATGGAAGACCGCAAGCAGTCGAGATCGAAGGATGGAAAGCTGCAGGTAAGCTGGGACTGCTAATGATGTTCTTTTGTCTCCTCTGCAGGTCTGCGATTCCAGGAACGCCGGGTGCTGGTCTCTGAACACACAAAGAGTGTCACGCTGCTGGCTGCAGAATAACGCAAAGCAGGTTCTTTAGCTTGGGTGTGGTTTATATAGCCTACCCCTGTAAAGTAGTCCAGGTAAAGTAATCCGGGCTACCACACCCTAAAACACTGCACCGCACAGTCTGGTTCTTAGGGACTAGACTGTGTGGGTGTCTCCATGTTGGCTGCAGGCTTCCACACAAAAAGTAGTCCCCTCAAGTCCCATTCCAAATATGAGCCGAGCGCCAAAGGCACCAGGACTGACTCCAGGAGAGTCCCTGGTGATAATGTAAGGCCCTTGGGGCCTCAAATGAACCCTGAGTCCTAACCCTACTTGCCATGTGACCATGCCAGCGGGGATCTGGGTCACGGGTCGTGACACACTGGTCAAAACTACTAGCCGCATAGTGAAGTAACTCATCAAACTGCCCCACATTGACCAGAAAAAGTGTGCCACCTTGACCAAAAAAACTGGCACACGCCAGCATTTCGTGTTTTTGGTTCGGCCCTGGGCCTATTGCCCTATAGGCCAATTTGACCCTGGATAGAGGCCAACTAGAGATAATAAACTGTGGTAGTTAAACTAGTTATGTGTCCAGTGTTGAGACGGTTTTGGGGAAATTCAGACAACAGTAGCAAAAGGTCCTCATATAGCAAAGGAGTGTTAGTCAATGGATCCAAATTTCACTAGCGAACCCTTCTTTTGGTGGAAGACCCTACCACTACCGTTGTGCATTGGCTATTGCGGGCACGATCTTGCGGCTCCCAAGATATCCTAGTAGACAGGAGCAGATGGTTGTCATCACTCTCCAGTCTTTCTATCACTTTTCCACCATGTGCCTGTTAGATTTATCAAAGTATGGTAAAAAATATGATAATTTGTCACAGGTTGTAGTTTGTGTTAACGGTAATAGTAGGTGGGAATGTACCATTGTGTACCAGAAAACCCTAATTGTAAAGGGCTGAAGTTAACCTTTCTGCTTTTGCATACGATTTCTTGATCTCTTAGCGAGCCGAACCACAGACTCCCCAAAAACGTAGCTAAAAAGGGTGATCAACTCCTGGTGCAAGTCTAAAATAGATATCAAATAGAAATATCATGGAGGGTCATTTGTAAATCCTGGATGTCTAGAGAATCTACAAGGTTTTCATGAATTTGATTAAAAACATCCTCCGAAAACCAGCATGATAAGCTCCCCATCTGGCTCACCCCCTCTGATGTCTGGTAGCAGGGTTGGCAAAAGTCACACATCCATTTTTAAAGTCTTTGTCCTGCCCTAGGGTAGTCCTGCACCGAAATGCTAGGCAATTCTCCTTTGAACAAGAGTACCAACAGAAACCCTAGACACGTGTTTCAATCTGGTTGGACCTCATCAGTAGGGCGGATCTGTGCCTCTCTAAGAATAGTGAGCAAGGGGTCCACGTCTGGATTCCCCTAGTAAGTTGGGGTGAGACCCAAAGTTACTTAAATATGCAAATTAACAAGGGGGGTCCGGGGAGTCCCTCTGCCAGACATTAGTCCTGGTTACGAGAGACTTGCCCAGAATCTTTAGCTCACTATCTTTCACAGAGAAGAAATATCCTAAACATATCAGTCTTTGTCCTGCCCTGGCGTAGTCCAGCACCTGAAATGCTAGGCAATTCCCCTTTGAACAAGAGTACCAACAGAAACCCCAGACACCTGTTTCAATCTGGTTGGACCTCATCAGTAGGATGGATTTGTGCCTCTCTAAGAATAGTGAGCAAGGGGTCCACGTCTGGATTCCCCTAGTAACTTGGGGTGAGACCCAAAGTTACTTAAATATGCAAATTAACGAGACGGGTCCTGGGAGTCCCTCTGCCAATGGAGTAATGTCTGGCAGAGGAACTCCCAGGACCCCCTGTGTCAATTTGCATATTTAAGTAACTTTGGGTCTCACCCTAAGTAACTAGGGGAATCCAGACGTTGACCCTTTGCTCACTATTTTTACAGAGGCACAGCTCCTCCCTACTGATGAGGTCCAACCACACTGAAATGTGTCTGGGGATGCTTTTGGTACTCTTGTTCAGAGGAGAATTGCCTAGCATTTCGGTGCTGGACTGCCCCCAAGGCAGGACAAAGACTGATATGTTTGGGATATTTCTTCTCTGTGAAAGATAGTGAGCTAAAGACTCTGGGTAAGTCCCTAGTAACCAGCACTAATGTCTGGCAGAGGGACTCCCAGGACTCCCTGTGTCAGTTTGCATACTTAAGTAACTTTGGATGTCACCCTAAATTACTAGGGGAATCCAGACGTGGACCCCTTGCTCACTATTCTTAGAGAGGCACAGCTCCTCCCTACTGATGAGGTCCAACCACACCGAAACACATGTCTTGGGATGCTGTTGGTACTCTTGTTCAGAGTTGAATTACCTAGCATTTCAGTGCTGGACTGCCCGAGGGCAGGACAAAGACTGATATGTTTGGGATATTTCTTCTCTGTGAAGGATAGTGAGCTAAAGACTCTGGGTAAGTCCCTTGTAACCAGGACTAATGTCTGGCAGAGGGACTCCCAGGACCCCCTGTGTCAATTTGCATATTTAAGTAACTTTGGGTCTCACCCTAAATTACTAGGGGAATCCAGACAGTGGACCCCTTGCTCACTATTCTTAGAGAAGCACAGCTCCTCCCTACTGATGAGGTCCAACCAGACCGAAACACATGTCTGGGGATGCTGTTGGTACTCTTGTTCAGAGGAGAATTGCCTAGCATTTCGGTGCTGGACTGCCCCAGGGCAGGACAAAGACTGATATGTTTGGGATATTTCTTCTCTGTGAAAGATAGTGAGCTAAAGATTCTGGGTAAGTCGCTCATAACCAGGACTAATGTCTGGCAGAGGGACTCCGAGGACTCCCTGTGTCAATTAAGATATAAGGCATGGACTAATATGCCATTTGTGGTATAGAATGGAGATAGGCAGACAAGTGGCACACATGGTTGTCATGTCTTGATGTTTTGTTTTATTGACATTGAGGATATTGTGGGAATATTTGTTTTTTGGGATTGTTTTTAAACAAATTACGGTAAATAAAATTGGTTTTTATCAGATTACTTGCAGATTCAGTGAAAGATTGCAGATATTAAGGTGCGGATACATGTACCCAGGTGAATCCGTTTTGTGGTAGTCCAGCATTTTGTTAGCCATGCCTGCTAAATTCCATGACAAACTGACATTGCATTAAGAGCTGCTACCAACGGATTCATCTGTAACTCTGATGTGAGTCGTTTCGAGTTCAGGAATTCAGCCAGGAGGGGGTCCTGTCAAGTTAATCTCAATGAGATCCCCAATTGGACACAAAGTCACAAGGGGCGGGGCTATTTGCGTCAACGTACTCAGAGTATATTCCCTGCTGCAGCTACAGATTCTAATCCTTTCCAACAGGCCAGAAGGCCAGATGTCAAATGTCGGCGACTGGAAATATTTGAAACTGTAAGGGGCCCAGTTCTATGTTTAATAGCAGCAACAACTGCAACCAGTTCACTGTGAGCCAAAGTCAGTGTGATAACATCTAAGAGTGGATTATCACCGTCTCCCATATGTTGAGCCTTAAGGATGTCACCTCGAATTATTCAGAGGCAACCTTTTTTCTGACTCAACCAGTACACAGACTTGATAATGACAGAGTCCCTTCTCTTATAAATGCCCTTGACTAATTTAGGGACACCCATAAAACGTTTAACGTGTCCCTAGTCTTCCTTGGTAAGCATGAGCCTATTAATAAATTATCTATTTTTTCAACTGTTTTTGCTCAGATTGCAATGATCTGCCAATGTGACGTGGTGGTTGGCTCTTTTGTTCTTGATGAGCAATGACTTCCAAAATGTTGTTAGTCTGGGGCTGGACGCACCCATTGTTATTACAAACTTTCCCTGCTTTCACCAATCGGCCAATACTTAAACCCTTTCCACAATGCAAACCAACATTTGTAGAAGCGTGCTCAACCCGCAGGCACTGGTTACAGAACAAAGCTAGTAGGGATGTGGGGGAGTGGAGGTGGGGAATGGCAATTGAACAGCGGGGTTTTGTCTGAACGGCCAATAAGATGGTCCAGAGCGAAGGTTGAGGGGAAATGAGTTGCAGAGTCAAGTGGCTATAACTGGGAAGCTAGAGCCCCCTGCTAGGGGGCGCTTTCATTTTGGTGTGGCCCGGATGCTGTAGTTCGTACGCAATGGCCTGTTCGAGGTGGTCTTGTTCAATCTTTGCGAAAGGTAGGGCGGAGCAGAGTTACCTCTAGAGTAAGCAGTGTGTCCTCAGAGGATACAGGAGACGTACAGATTATCAGCGTCTTTGCATTGTCACTCAAAGAGTTCTGAAGATTCTGGTCACTTTACGAAATCTATCATTTAATCTTCTCTCCCTTGTGATCTGCACACAAGAGAATATGACTACACAAGTTATATTGTGCTCATGTTTTTCCTGTCTCGAATAGCCCTAGCTCATCCACCCTGCCCCCTTTAATTTCAGCCACAAAGGCCAGCTTGCGGGTTGACATAGGGCAGGTGGATTATTGTCATGTAATTTCGTCCTGCCTTCTGCTGGTCTTCTCTAGGGTATAATTGAACCACATCTTTGGCATTTCATCACCATCGCAGTATGCCAATATGTTTCCCAGTTCACTGTTGGGTGGTAAGTATTACAGGGCAGTTTAGCAGTTATCAATGAGGATTTCTGTAACCTTCTCATCAGCTGCCTTAACTCCTCGCCATGACTGTTGTCTTTTTGTGGACAATTTGCTCTTGCACGGAAAAAGCCCCTTCCCTCCATCCAATTCATATTTCAACTCCTTATAGGTTACAAAGTTATCCTAAATATCGCCCAACAAATTCTCAATTTCAATGAACAATTCATTGGCTTCTGTTAAGGGTTTATTGATAAACAATGATTCCTTGATAGCTGGCGCCACGTACAGAACAGAAATTGCTTAGGGGCACCGACAAGGTTGTCCTTTGTCCCCCCAGTTATTTAATTTGGTGTTAGAGCCTTTACTGGCATATATTCGACAGCATATGGGGATCAGAGGTTTATGTGTGGGGGACGGAGAACTTAAAGTGTTGGCTTATGCTGACGATGTGGTGGTTCTATTGAGTAATCCTGCTGAGGGAGGTGCCTTATTGAAGGGTATTTTTGAAGAGGTAGGTAAATTGTTGTTGTATCGGATTAACTGGGGGAAGACTGTGGTGTTTCCTGTACGGTATTCACCCCTGCAGGAGCAGCTACTGGGTTGGGATTGTAAATGGGAGACTGTGAGTGTCAAAAACTTGGTAATACACCTTATTCATGATATCAATAAATTGGTTAATCATAATGTAGATAAGATCGTAGAGACTCTTCATAGAGATATTAGGAAATGGGAGCAATTTACGTTGACTGTTTGGGCTAAAGTTAATGCAATCAAAATGATTCTATTGCCGAAGGTCCTGTATATTATCCAGTCGTTGCCTTTGCTTTTCACCAGGAAGGTGTTGCGACGGTTGGATAGGGTATTTCAAGATTTTCTTTGGGGAGTAGGGAAAAGGGCCAAAATTCCACGTTATATTATGATTCGCGGTATTAAGGAAGGGGGCTTTGGTTATCCGATTCTGAAGAATTACTGTGATGGTTTTCTCTTAAAAAAAGTGTCTAGCTATTTTGTTGGTGATTTGCCGCAGGCGCCTTGGTGGGTGCAGATTGAGACGCAGAAACTACTACCTTTTGACATTACATGTTTGTATTCATTTGGAAAGTTGCCTGTGAGATTGAGGTCACTGAAAACAATTCTGGCGACAAAGGCGGCACTGACATCGCTAATAGTGGGAAATGATCAGGGATTATTTGTATACAAAGGGGCCTCTCTTTGGCTCAACCCAGGTCTCCAGATTAATAATAGACCTTTGAATTGGAGAGGCTGGATTAGTAGAGGCATTTTGAAGGTTGGAGACGTTTGGGGTGAGACTGGAATAGTTTCATTTGAGAGGCTGGTGGAAAGTTTGGTTTGCAAAATAGAGAGCTGAGGAGATATAATATATTGGTGGATTTGGTATCGGAAAGGGTTCGAATGTTGGAAGTGCCGATATTGCAGGAGCCTGAGGTTCTTAACCTATTACTCTGTGGACTGCGTAACGTGTCTGACATTTTGAAATTTATGAAGTTAGATGTGCGGTGGACTGATTCGTGGGATAAATTGAGGTTGGCATGGACAGAGGAACTGGGTAGAGAATTGACCCCAGTTGAATGGGAAAGGGTTTGGAAGATCCCGATTAGGGCTAAAGTAGATATGCAACTGCGATATATTCATCAGAGGATTTTGGGTAGAATCTATTGGACTCCGTCTCGTATGTGTACTCAAGGTATGACTGATAATGATAGTTGTTGGGGTTGTGGGAAGGAGAAGGGTACGTTAATCCATATGTTATGGAGCTGTGAGAGAGTCAAGAACTTTTGGTGTGATGTGGTTGATAGGATTGATCGGGTCTGGGACATTACTTATCCAAGGAACTCATCCGCAATTATTTTGCAATTATTGACCGCGGGTTATAAAATTGATTGGGTAACATCGAGTTGGATCGCCAAGGTTTTGTTGGTGGCTACAAAACAGATATTGAAAGTCTGGAAGACGAGGAAGAAACCTTCGGTAGAGGACTGGATTTTTGATGTGCAAGTTCTTTCTGCCTACGAAAAGACTATGTTCTGTAAATTGCACAAGGAAACATGTTATGATGAACAATGGGGGAAATTTAATGATCTTTATGGGTGAAAGTTGTTTGGTTTGATGGGGTCTATAGGTGTTGTATCTTGTCTCAAGAATGATATTGTGAGGGTGGGTGTTTGTGTTTTGTTCTGTGTGGTTGTGAATGTGGGGTTGTTATTTGTGAATAGGGTTTAACGGATATGTGATTGTTTCTTTGATCGAAGCTTTAATGACATGTATTTGACAGTATATTACTGATTCATCTGCTGTTTATACATATGTCATATTTTCATTATTGTTGAAAATGGAAATGAAGTTAATTAAAAAAAAAGAAAAAAAAGAAATTACTTTCTTTTTCCTCATTATAATATACTATTATGTCCACTATCAAATTAAAACCAACTAAAAAGTAAATACAGTAAAGCAAAACAAAACAGAAATTGATTTTATGTAAACAATACTGTCCAAATGTACATATAAACTGACACTGCCCTATATCATCATTTCCTCAATCAAGTTCTAGGTGACAAGATGGGCATAATAAACAGTTCAATAATTGTAGCATGGAGCCATAATCCAGATTGCAGTTCAGGGCCCGATTCTCAAGTGGGTGTTAATTACCGAAAATGTCGTAAAAAGTGGTAACAACTTTTTCAGTAATTAACACCTATTCTGAAGGTGGTGCATTCTTCTGAAGTCGAACTGAATGCACCACTTTCGGAATATGAGTTCCGGGTTGCTAGGAAGGGTTGAAAACCGACCTAGCAACCGACAGTTTTGTTATCTCTCCTTTTGCATGGGTATTCTTGTGGCACTCCTGCAATTTTGGAACTGCCTGAAATTGGCGCCGAAGTGCGGTACCAAATTGGTGTCGTACAGGATGAGTGCCACAAGAAGCACACATACAGGATGAGTGCCACAAGAAGCACACGGTTGTTTGGTTGTTCAGATGGTGACAGGTGGATCCTGCACTGCATTTGTTTATCTTTGTTTGCAGAAGAGTGCATACTGCCATCCATGGTTCTACTATGGATGGCAGTATGCACTCTTCTGCAAACAAAAATAAACAAATCCAGTGCAGGACCCACCTGTCACCATCTTGCTTCCCACTTGCCGGATTCAGTCAGCACCTGCTTTTTGTTTTCATCTTGGCAGCATTTTCGTTAAACAGGCGGATTACAGCGAAAGCACTGTTGTGCTTTACAAAGACGCAGAGGCCTACTTCAGAATTGTCGTGGTGCCTGGGTGTCAAGATATGGCGCAGTAAGGGCCCAATTCTCATAATGGCCCAGTGAGCCTATTAATAAGCACGTATCACTGGCCCATATCTTGACGCTCAGGCACCACGACTATTCTGAAGTGGGCCTGGGCGCCTTCGTACAGCAGGACATTTTTAACATATTTAACAAAAATGCTGCCGAGATGAAGCTGACTGCAGACGGCAGTGGGAAGCAAGATGGTGACAGGTGGTTCCTGCACTGGATTTGTTTATCTTTGTTTGCAAAAGAGTGCATACTGCCATCCATAGTAGAACCATGGATGGCAGTATGCACTCTTCTGCAAACAAAGATAATCAAATGCAGTGCAGGACCCACCTGTCACCATCTGCACAACCAAACAACTGTGTGCTTCTTGTGTCACTCCTGTAGGAGTGCCACAAGAAAACCCATGCAAAGGGAGAGATAATGAAAGTGCCGGTTGCTTGGTCGGTTTTCAGACCTTCCTAGCAACCGGCACCCATATTCCGAAAGTGGCACATTCAGTCCAACTTCGGAAGAATGCGCCACCTTCAGAATAGGTGTCAATTACCGAAAATGTTGTTACCACTTTTTACGACATTTTCGGTAATTAACACCCACTTGAGAATCGGGCCCTGAGACTAGCTAATTAACACGCTCACTGAGCCATCATGAGAATCTGGCCTTCAGTTGCCAAAATTTTCAAGCTGCACAAAGCCACCTTCTAAAATATCCTTAGGGAACACGCATGGTCTTGTTGTCAATAGTATCTACGAACAAAATGGCTTTGCACAGCCTCTGTGAAAGAAGAAAAGCAGCAGAACTGGGCCAGGATATGGTGGTCAAAGAAAGTATGCGTTCCTAGGATGCTCAGGCCTGGTGGGGGGGGGGGGATTGCAGGGGGCGTCTCAACATCAGGTGACCTGGACCCTTCTTTATGGATTTGCACCATTCCCTTTCATTTACATGGGTCTGAAGAAAAAAGCAATGGAGCAGGTCGAGCTGATATTGATAACAATGCGCTGGTCCAGAAGGATGCAGTAGCCCCTACGCCTGGAACTATTAGTGACTCTGGCTCTGCCTCTGACAAGCACGGGGATTATATCTCCCCTCAGGCATGCAAAGACCACCCTCTTCACACTGTTGGGGCTACGTGGGAGTCAGGGTGTGGTCTTGTCACTGGAAGTGACTGAGGCAGTCAAAAAATCAAGGGATCCTTCCACCAGCCGTGCAGATCCTCACAAGAGGGCATGTTTTCAAGTGCACGGTGGGCCGTGTGACATATATCCCCTTTGCTGTGAACCTCACAACATATTAGATTTTTGTGCTGGAAAGATTCCACGAAGGTCTGTGTTGTGGCCTTGAAGGACGACAGGACGCTGTAGTGAGTCTACTCTACTTTATTAAATAACAACTGGTGTGGACTGATATATGTCCAAGTTCTCATCAAGCACGTACTTACAGTTCAGTTAAGTTCAGGACTTCCCCAGTTGAATTCACTGAGGGAAATGGGGGCACTAGGATGGCACGCTGTAAGCTTCTAGGGCCCCCAGGTAGCCTCCTGTGGCTCTGGTGTTACACCCTAGAAGCTGTGATGTACGGCTGCTGTAAGTTCTCCCTTTCTTGGCTCCTCATCAGGAGCAGCGCTGTGGTGCGACCGCTTCATCTGGCGGGCTGCCAGCTCTGAAGCGGGAAACGTTTTCCCGCGGAGCGTGGGCTCACGAGATCACGTTACGTGCGATCTCGCGAGAACACGCTCCCGCGATCGTGTGATATCCCCACAGTCTGCCAATCACCGTGATTAAAGCACAGTGGCAGCCACTTTGGGGAGTTTCAGTTGTGATTGAAGAATTGGTCCCTAAACCTATTATGTATTTTTGTTTTTAATTCACAGAGGAAAAAGTAAGTGCCCTCGTCGGATTGGCCTTAAAACCCACTGTACTCAATCCACCCCACGAGCCCAGAGAGGAGGTCAGCTTGGAGTGGTGGACAGGGAAAGCTTTGTTTCTAGTGGTGGCTGCAGCATCTGCCAGATGTTTGGGGGATAGTGGAGCATTGCGATGCCAATCTCCTTTTTGGAGGCTTCTGCCCGACACCCTAGTTTTAGGTCTGGACCCGGGATTTTTGCTTGGGCATCGCTTCATCTGCGTGAACACGCCATTCTTCCAGCCGCGGGCTTCCAGCCCCGGGAGATGTGGAAGGCTCTGGTCAGGAGTGCGATCTGGCATTATTACATGTGAGAAGATCAGTGTTAATTCGTGTCAGTTGGAATAGCACATTCGATGCCTATGACAATGCCTTTGTAACCAATGGTAAATGTAAGTTGGGGTGGGGGCGTGGTCTGCCACTGTGAGCGATGGCTGCCTGATGTGCCACTCTCCCGCCCGTATCTGCTTCATAAGATCTGTTGACATTATTTGATATTTTAAAAAGTTGCGGTAAAGTTACCGGAATTCTCCGTGACAGCGCGTGTGCTGTTTTATTGTGATTCCGCTGCGTTTTGTTTTCCCTTTTAGCTGCAACAGCTGTTTGGAACAGGAGCGGTGTGATGCTCTATGACGGTGGATGTCCGTGAAGCGAGGAGCAGGTCAGTATTTCTCACATGCGCCATCTACTGGACATATTGAAATATACATAAGGCAGGATATATTAGAATGTATACTTATTTCTCACATCTATCGTCGTTTTATTGATTGATAATTATAATGCGCCTATACACAAGTGTTTCAAGGCACAACCAGGCCAAGGGGGCAAGGGGGGGGGCAGTGGTGTGGGGGGCAGCAGTGGGGATGGGGGGCAAGACAAACAATCCTACTTGGCCTAGTATCATTTAGATCGTGCAAGTGTGCAGACAAGCAGTGCAGGGGAAGGGTATGGGGAGTAGTGTACCCAGAGCAGCAGGACCCTGAATTAAGTGCAGGAGGGCAGGACCTCCCAAGGAAATCACCCCCAGGCAGTGCAGGTAGGCCAGGCAGCAGTGCAAGAAGCCAGCAGGCAAGTGCAGTTGGACTGGACGTGGGGGGTGGGGTGGCTCTTGTCCTGTATGACTCAGAGGAACAACAAACACCCTGTCAGAATAACGGTGCAGGAGGAAGGGAGGAGAGGCAGAGAGAAGGAGGAGAAAATAAAGGTCTTGAGGAGCCTCTGGAACTTAAGGAGTTCCGGCTCAAGGCGGTGAGAGGCAGGGAGGCCGTTCCAGAGGGAGGCACCTGCAGAGGAGAGAGATCTACCACCCAGTCTTTGTTTGGTGAAGCGACTCACACGCAAGGAATTTGAGTAGATGAGTCGAGGTGTCTTAGAAGGAAGGTACTTACGAGGAGAGCGTTGAAGATAGTAAGGGCCCCGGCCCCAGAAAGCCTTGTGGCTGATGCAGAAGGTCTTCAACTTGATCCTTGCAGCCACCGGGAGCCTTTGGAGGGATTTCAGAGCCACAGAGATGCGGTCCCTGGGCTTGAGGCCAAGGATAAGTCTTGCACTCCTGTTCTGAATGAGTTGTAGAGGGCGAAGGGTAGAGTGACGTAGACTGAAAAAGAGGCTGTTGCAGTAATCCAGTTTAGAGAGAACCAGGGTTCTGCAGACAGTGAGTTTCTGGGAGAAGGTGAGAAAAGGAAGAATACCTCTAAGGAGGTGTAGCTGGAAATGGGACTTTCTGGCAATGTCCGTGATGTGTGGAGAGGAGAGAGTGGAGTCGAAAATAACCTCAAGGTTTTTTGCCTCACAAGAGGGTGAAGGTAGAGGGCCCAGGGAGGCAGGCCAGAGTGAGAGGGGAAAGGCGTGAGCAGGGGCCCCAATGTCTTACTGGCATTAAGGCAGAGATCATGAGGCGCACCATGCCTGAATAGTGGATAGACAGGGAGGAGGAGGAGGCTGAGGGTAGCCTGGAAGAGAGCTGCGTGTCATCCGCATAACACTGAAAGTTAGAGGAAAAGGTTGAGATCAGGAGGGCCAACGGGGCCAGATACACATTGAAAACCCAGGGAGAGAGGATAGAGCCCTGGGGAACACCACATGTGGAGATCGTGGTGGTGGAGAGGAAGGACCCAAGTTGAACATGGGGGGGTCGGTCTAAGAGGAAATAGGTTAGCCACGGCAGTGCCTGACCGGCGATGTCCAGGGTCTTGCTGAGTCGACTGATCAGGATGTTGTGGTTCACTGTGTCAAAAGCAGACGAAAGGTCAAGGAGAATGAAGACAGAGCGAGAGTTCTAGTCAAGGTTAGACAGCAGATCTTCACAGGTATTCAGGAGGGCAGTTTCCGTGCCTCTGGCTGCTCTGAAGCCAGACTGGTGGTCATGGAGACAACCAACAGCTTCTGTGTGGAGGGTCTCCAGGAGTTTGCCTAGGAAAGGAGTGATAGAGATCGGGTGATAGTTTGCCGAATGGAGGGGTCTGCCAAAGGCTTTTTTTAGAAGGGGGTGCACAAGGGAGTGCCTTAGAGAAGTGGGGAATACTCCAGTGGCAAAAGAGTGGTTGCAGAGATTGGCCAAGGCTGGAGCGAGTAAACCAATGTTGTCCTTAATGTTTCTGAAGGGGCAGGGGTCACATGTTTAGATGAGACTTTCATAGACTGGACTTGTCTGGAAACCTCATCAGGTGTGACAGGAGAGAGGGAGAAGAGAAGGAGAGGAGAGGGGGCAGTCAAGGAAGGTCTGAGAGATGTAGAGGGTGGGAGGGAAGAAGAGGGGAATGAGGACAGGATGTCCTGGGTTTTAGTGGTGACATGAGAGGCTAGGGCCAGGCAGAGGGCCTGGGTAGGTGTAGAGGATGAAGATACTGCAATACGATTGGCCAGCTCCTTGCAGATTTTGAAAAGTTTGGCTGTGTTGTTAGAGAGCGCTGAGATGTGGCCTTGTGTATAGACCCTATTTTTAGAGAGGATAGAGAGTCTGTATTGCCTTTGACGTAGGTGTGAGGCCAGTTTGTCTGATGGTGTACCTGAAGCTCCCCATTTCTATTCAGCTGCTCTGCACTTGAGTTTCAGAGCAGTCAACTCGGAGTATGATCAGTATGAGCCGTATGATACGAAGGAAGTTATTACAATAGCACTCACTTACGGTGTATTCTACTTGTGTGGTTTTAACATAATGTATATGTTTTATGTATTATGATCATTTTTATGATGAAATATATTGAATCTTAATACAATTTTGTGATATTGAGTTTCCACTTTTTATGTGGGAAGAGTGTTTAGCGACACCTGTTGAATTCCGGACTTTCTTTTTGTAGATAAAAGTGACTGAAGTCAGAGCAGTTAGGGAGCATGAACCAGAGCACGTAACAAAGGGAGAATAGAGTTGCAAGCAGGGCACTCCCTGCACTGGTGCACAGAGAAGCTGGGGGACTGTGGAGCTCCCAACACCCCCCCATAACTCCCCACTCCCCGGGCCACACAGGAGACGGAACATGAGCTCTTACCTCTCAGGTTGGTGGGGGCCTGAAGTGAGAGGAGGGCCACTCAGAGCGGCAAGCAAAGCAGGGGACCCAGGGGGCACCAAATGTTAAAATAAGCAGGAGAGCAGCTCGGTGCTCACACATGGCATGGGAGGTAGGAGGGCCACTCACTCCTAGGGGGGTTGGCTGAAACATCACTGCCTGGTGGAGGTCGCTGTCTGGGAAGGACTGGATTCTGCGACACTTGGGTCTCATAATTGGTACTTGGCTGGAGTCTTGGCTACAAGAGACATAACTGCAGGATTGGGACACAGCGGTACACCCAGCCCCCCCCCAGAAAAGGATGATGGCAAAACAAGCTAAAAAACAAAAGGGGCCAGCCTCTGGGGATATTAAACCCCTCATGCAAAGTGTAGAAACGCAAAAACGCGGCCAGCAACAAACGGCCACCCAGATTCACTCACTCCCCCACCAGCACCCTCAGGAGGAGGAAGATCCACCGATAAGAAGGTCAGATCTGACTGTGATGCTGATGTAGTTGAAAAAATACATTAAAGAGAGTGTTTCCGACCTGGCTAAATCAATTACAGACCTTAACAGAAATGTCCTGGCAATTGAGAGAAGAGTGGACGAGGTGGATACTACAGTGGCAGAACAGGGGCACGAACTTGATGAGCTCCCCAGGACAGTGCAAGCATTGGAGCAACAGATGCACCAGGTCCAGTGCAAACAAGAGGAATGCCGAAAACAGGTCAAGGCGTAACGATATAATCATCAGGGAGATTCCCAAATTCGTTCCAGGCGCAGACCTGCAGCAATATGCGTTGGACTTGTTTTGCCATATCCTGGACACGGCAGAGGATAAAGAAATCATCCTGGATCGCACCAACAGAGTATATTCCTCGTACCAGTTAAGCAAAAACCTGACCCCGGACGTGACTAGGGTTCATCTGTTTCAATTGAAAGAAGAAATTATGAGGGCAGCCCGGAAATCGGAACCTATCTGCTTCCATGCACCGTCTATTTCACTTTATCAAGACCTAACCCAGGCAACCCTACTGAAAAGGAAGCGCCTAAGGCTGGCTACAGACTGGCTAAGATCCAAAGAGGTGCAATATCATTGGATGCTTCCGAGTGGGCTCCGATTTGAATGCAAGGGTCAGCGTTACACAATCTCTAAGGAGGAAGAAATGACAGAGCTAATGAGGGACGATGGAGAAACAGGAATCAGGAAGAGAACCCGAGAGACAGCCCGTCGGTGACACAGTCAGGGAAGGAGAAATGGAAGCTGGGTCGTCCCCATCTAAAAAGAAAACGCAAAGAGGCTAATAACTCTGACCCCACATGGGCAGACTGAGTGGGGGATAAGTTCAAAGCAAGCTTGTAACCAACTCAATACAAACACTGTCCCGACTTTAGAGAAAAGAACCAAAGTAAAGGGGGAAGGTTGCTGAGAATCTGAACCGTTCCTAACAATGGGTTTAATATGAAAAACCTGGTCAAAACAAAGTTAATGAGAAAGGGGGGATTTGGGGGTACAGGGAAGGGGGGGAATCGGACCCTACATATCCCGGGTGGGAATTAATACCCGGTGGAATACTATTGTTCATTTATTTGTTCTAATGTGGTAGTTTAAAGTTGGGGAAGGGGGAAGGAGGAGGGGATAAGCTATCAAAAGGTTGAGGAGGTGCATAATGCACTTTTACAGCGCAAGGGAATGGAAGAGGTCAGGGTATGCAGTGATAAAATTGCGGCAAAAATGTCACATGTACAAAAAATCGCAGCAGAACTGCACCCCATTACACCATTTGTAAGGGGAGCGGAGGTTGCAGGGGTGTCCCCCGCTCCCCTTAAATGGTATAATGGGTCCAGGGGTTGCAGGGGTGTCCCCCGCATCCTTAACATGGATTGCGGTGGCAAAACCACTGCCTTTTTTCCGCGATATTTTGTATCCACAGCCATTTTTGCCGCAGTTTTAACACATGGAACCGAGGTCAGAGTGTCAATAGGTTGGATGATAAGAAACCCAGACTATGGCTGAACTGACATTTTTTTCTTTGAATGTACAGGGTTTAAACTCACCAATAAAAGGAAAGTCGATTATGAGGAGATTGTCAGAGTTGCAGGCCTCAGTGGTATGGGTACAGGAGACGCATTTGCTCCTGGGGGACGAACATCAGTTAAAACATAAGGCCTTCCCCACGCAATACTTGGCCTCAAGTGGTACTAAGAGGAAGGGAGTGGGTATACTATTTGCAAAGGGAATATGGTTTGAGAAACAATTTATATGTCGGGATCCCAAGGGTCGGTACTTGGGAAGAGAAACTGATGGGCCAGCAAGTAACCTTGATTGCGGTATATGCTCCTAACGAAAAACAGGATCAGTTATTGATGAGTTTGCTGGCTAAGGTGGCAGGGAGGTGTGTAGGACAGGTTCTAGTTGGGCAGACTTCAACTGTGTGATGGACACTTCAATGGACAAGACGCCCCTTGGGACCCCCAACGATAACAAATGTAGGCAGGCCTTAGCCCGTTTCCTTAAGGAATTGCACCTTATAGAGACCTGGCAGTTTTACCGTCCACAGGATAAATCATACACACACTACTCTGCTGCATACAGGGGCTTCTTGCGGATAGATATGATCTTGATCTCAGACACACTGGTTCCACAAGTCACGGGACTGGGATACCTGTCAGACCACGCGCCGTTTTCCCTTACGGTGATTCGGATAGTGTTGCACGCACGGGTTTGCAAACCATGGCGATTAAATGAGGATCAAGTCCTTAGGTCACACATAGAAACAAACTTGCGGAACTACTTTAAAGAAAATAATTCATCAGGTCTAGATTGGGGCACAATATGGGACGGTAGTAAGGTAGTAATAAGGGGAGAATGTATTGCTCAAACCGCAAACTCCCTGAGGGAGAAAGAAAGTGTAAGACAAAAGCTAGAGGTGGAGGTTGGGAATGCTGAGGCACAACATACTGCAAAGGGATCACAAAAGGCCTTGCAGGAAATTATGAAAGCAAGGGCAAAATTAGAGGCACACCTCACAGCCAAATACGCGCAACTCCTTCTGCAAACAAAATAAACATATTATATAAAAAGGGATAAGGCTAATCGGTTTCGGTGGCTAAACTGCGAAAACAGAAGTCCGAAAGCAATATTAGCCAACTCAAAAACTTGGGGGTAAATTGAAAAGAGGGGAAGTGGAAATTGTTGAAATGATGTGCTCATTTTTCACACAAAACATAGAGGGAGAAAATTTAGAGAGGGAGGCACAGCAGGAATTTCTGGGGAGGGTAGACCTGCCACAGATATCGGACACTGAAAAGGTTGAAGCTTGAGACCCTGATAACAGAGGAGGAGGTGGGGTGCAGCTTAAATTCCATGAAAGGAAATAAATCCCCGGGCCCGGATGGGTTTGGAAATGCCTATTATAAGACATTCTGTGTCATGCTGGTGGACCCCATGACCAAACTTTTCAGCTACATAAGGTACACAGGGTTAACCGCTAAGGATATGGGTCCCTCCACCACAGTGTTACTATTAAAACTGGGTAAAGACCCGACTGAATGTGCAACCTATCGTTCCATCTCATGACTTAATGGAGACGCAAAACTGTACACAAAGATACTGGCACAGAGATTGGCGAGAGTCCTACCGGTGATTACCCACCCGGACCAGGCTGGTTTTGTGATGGGGCGCCATACATATGATAATATTTGAAGAGCTATAAATGTCATTGAATGGGGCTGAAAGACAGGACAATGCATGTCCGTATTGGCATTGGACGCCACTCGGGCTTTTGATAGCTTAGATCGGAACTTCTTACAGCTAACACTGGAAAAGTTCAGGTGTGGGCCGATTTTCTTTTGCATGGTTTTAGCCAATTATGGTAACCCGACTACTAGACTAATGGTTAACGGGAAGCTCACAGAGAGCATTCCCATACACAAGGGGACCCATCAGGGGTACCCATTATCCCGCTAATATTTGCCAAGGCCATGGAGACATTGGCACAAGCGATCAGGGCAGATCAAAGTATTCAAGGGATATCCACGGTAGCAAGTGGCACACAAAAAGTAGCTTTTTATGCGGATGATGTCCTATTGTTTCTAAAGGATATGTCACGTTCCCTCCCAAGGGTAATCACATTGCTGAATAGCTTTGCAAGGGTCTCAGCCTTTCATGTTAACTATGCTAAATCCAAAGCACTTAACATCACAGAAGATCCAGAGCAGATAGGGGAGTGGGGTAAACGCTACCCATTAAAATAGGAACAGAAAACAATAGAATATCTGGGGCTGAACCTAACACCTACATATGGGAGGCTATATGGAGCTACCATTCTGTGATTATTAAAAGTCTTGATCGTGGACCTCTAAAGGTGGGACATGCAGGAGCTGTCTTGGTTTGCACAAATAACGGCTATAAAAATGTCTCTACTACCAAAGTTCCTGTACGTGGTGGGTGCCCTCTCAATTCGGACCCATACTTAGCGATCAAAAATCTGCAGAGGAAAATGATGTCCTTTATCTGGAAGGGGAAGAAGCCTGGGGTTCCCAGAAAGGTCTTGCTCCGCCCCCAAGCACTGATATCTAATGGCTGCACAGGTGGCCCTGATGTTCCAATGGGCTCCAAGAGAAAACTTGAATGGGTGTCCAAATATAGAAAGAGACGTGATGAACATACCGCTGGAGAACTCAAGCTTCCTGACACCAAAACACAAGGGGATGGGCAGTACGCTAGTGGA
Organism: Ambystoma mexicanum; assembly: GCF_040938575.1. Classification (NCBI taxonomy): domain Eukaryota; kingdom Metazoa; phylum Chordata; class Amphibia; order Caudata; family Ambystomatidae; genus Ambystoma; species Ambystoma mexicanum. The sequence goes on along the minus strand of NC_090937.1, from coordinate 379,037,335 downwards.
CACCACGAAAGCCACCCTCTGATACTGGGACAAAGCATTGCGGGGGAAGAAAATAAAACTGGGGGGGAGGGCAACTAACACCAATAGCTTATAACCCAGACTTCACACCCGGAATACAGCTAGTTTTTGAACGCAGTGGGGGACTGGACTACACCCCTGATATTGGGGGACTTTTACTCGAGTGGGAACACACTTTTCAAATACCAGAACGCGAACGCTTTCGCTACACCCAAGTAAGACACTGGATTTCAAATAAAAAAGTAAAAGAGAGCGCTAATAGAACCACAACTGGGCTGAAACTCACAGTACTAGAGGGGGTAATCGAGAAAGGGGTTTCGAGGCTGTATCGACTGATAGACGGGCAATTCCAGAAGAGGTCCTACGATACATGTCAAAATGGGAGCAAGACTTTGGAGAACCTAACAGAGGATATGTGGCGCCGTGCAATGAAAAGCTCCAAATGTATGCTAATTAAGGAATTGGCATATAAACATTGTCTTAGGTGGTATATGGTGCCACAACGCATGCACTCTATTAATACAGGCTATCCCTCTACATGCTGGCGGGGTTGTGGGCAGGTTGGTGACCTGATACACATGGAGAACGTGATGGCTATGGTGAATGGAGCTCATCAAAAGTTTCTGGCTACCTGGCTTCCATTTCATGAGTTTATGGCAGATAGAGAGCGGTTTTACTTTAAGCCAACAGTGCTTCGTAACTTTTCTATTCTCTAACAATAAACTTGGCTCAGGAGCGGTGTCGGTAAGAACAATGAAAGTGCACCTCAACCTTAATTTGGAGAGTTAAATGGAGAGGGGTGAGGAAAGGGGAGAGGAGGGAAGTTGAGGGGGGGTTACATAAGATGTTATGAGCACCAAAACCAGTTATTGCAAGAAATGTAATTGGAAATAAGGAAACTGCATGTGTATCAATGTATGCTCCTGAAATGTATTTGTGGCTCATTTGTAATAAATAAAGTTTCTTTAAAAAAAGCAGATAAAAAAGGGAGGAGGATCCAGAGGAGTCCAAGAGGCTCTGGCTGGTGAGGGAGCCAGAGAGTGTGATCGGGAGGCGAGGGTGGCAAGGGAGCCAGGAGAGAGGCAACTGGCAAGGGATCCAAGAAGGTGGACGGTGGAGGAGCCTGAGAGGTAAAGAGATGATGAGCAGGGTCAGACTGGGACAAGAAATAGGCCCTGACACCCAAAAAAAAGTGGCCCAACCCTCGCTTCAAAAAAGTGGCCCACCCTGCGCCTCAAAAAAAAGTGGCCCTCAAACCATCATCCGCTTCTCACTGCGCAAACATGGATGTTCCTACAGTATCAGTGCCATTAATGAAACACAACCTTTCACCCCTTGACAAAACAAGAAGTGGCATCAAAAGTAGACTAATATGGTTATGATTTCACTAATGTGATATGCATTTCATACAAGAATGGATCACCATATGTATCATTAATATCTGTGTGTATAAATCCATATTGTCAAATTACTGTGAATACCAGCAGACGTCCGAGACGTCCAAGGTCAAATGATAATATGTTATTTTACAGCACTTACGCTTAAACTCTTTTTTATAGAACAAATATGCATACAATATCACCCAACCTGTGTTGGTACTCATTTATCGACCTTAGAAGGATGAAAGGCTGAGATGGTTTGAACCTGCAACCTGCAGATCACACACTCATCGCAGCAGCAAGTGCTCAACCCACTGAGCTATCATATCGGCTATAGTAAAATAGAGCAATTATTCTGTAGTGTGGATACCATTAATCTGGTAACTGAGACACACTGGCTTTCAAAAGGAGATGGGGATTTACACAGACCGTGAGAACCTTTCCAAGGCCAGAGACTCAAACATCCAAAGGCACAGGCTGTACGCCCATAAAGTTAAGCAGTTGCCAACAGACCAGGACACAGGCAGCGTTATCCGACACAATACCAAATGCGTCTTAATGAAATGTCCTCTAGGATTGAGGTTGATATTTTTTTTAACATAAAATGGTTATGTCTGAAATATTCAGAGACCTTTATTGCATTAACAGTTCCATCAAAATATTACCAAGGAGTGTCCACTGTGGCACGCGTCCAACTGCTGTCTGGTGCAATGCTACAACAAAGTTTCAACCCCAGAGGTTTCCTACACTAAAAAAATGCAGCACCAAAATGCACGTTGGTGCATGTTTCGTAGTCGAATGACAGACAGCTTCTGAACATAAGTAGTACACCTTGCCCCGAATCACTAGAGACACACCTCCAAAGGCTACGTACGCCAAGCCTCCTGAATCAAAACACAACACAACCAGAGAACGCACCAGAGATATTAACACAACAAGGAGATGGCTAAGCACTTGGTGGCCGTCTTAAATGCTCAGGGTGCCCACATTCACTGACATCGAAGACAGATGCTAAGGGACTTTCGACCAGCTGCAGAGTTTTTCAAATGCCACCTATATGGTCCTGCAAACGAAGATTACCCGCTGTCATTCCGGTATTGTGTATATGTAGCCGGCCTTATCACGGAGGGCTAAGCAGGTGCCTGGAAGTACTGATCTTCTGCAAGGGCCTGGAGCTGGGTGAAGAGGAGAGTGGGTGCTGAACGTCGCCAAACCCGAGGAAACGGGGATCATGGCTGGAGGTATGAGGGGCAGGAGCTGGAGAGCAGAGTCTGTGTAATACAAAACACTGGGAGGGAGCAGGCCTGCCGCTCCCTCCCAGTGTTTTGTAACACTGACTGCTGCTGGCACCAGGGTGTCGCGGGTCGCGGCAGTTGGCCGCCGACCCGCCGCATTTATCAAAGAAAGGTAACACTGAAGTGTTACCTTTCTCAGCATCTGCGGCGAGCCGGCGGTAGCAGGCGCGGGGCTGCAATTGCAAAGGATCTGAAAGTTACTTACTTACAGATCCTTTGCAACTTGCATCCGTCCGGCGAGGCCGAGGCCCTGGGGGCTAGTTCCTGAAGTGTGAAGCCCACGCCTGGGCCAAAACCGGCCCACGTGGGCTTCAGGAACCAGCCCCCAGGTTTCCGGCCATGATTATGCATCGCCCACGGGCCGATTGGCCAACATCCCAATCCAACCCTGATGATGAGGCAGAGTAGCCCAAGCGGTTGAGGATGGCATGGAGCCAGAGATGTGGAGACCGAGAGTGGCAAGGTAGCCAGGGTAGAGGCCACTAAATGAAAAAATCGATCGTAGGTCAATTGTTTATTAAGGCCTGGAAGCAAGTGTAGTGGTGTTATAACTGCACATCCTATTACACCATTTCTACATGTGTAATCCTAATTGGCTTCAAAACAGCTAAAATGTCCTCATTGAGAGGTGGTCAAAAAAACTCTGTTGTTAAGGATGTTCCAGACCCAACTCGCTCTGCTGCGCTTAAAGTAAAGTATTGTCACTTAAACCATTTATGGATGCCATGAATCACAAACCTCAACAACTGGATGACAGATGGACCACTTTTGAAGTAAGGATGAAGGAAATGCAGCACAGGATAAGTGCAGCAGAGGCTGTTCACCCAGAGTGGCAGACTTTTAAACGGCTGTGAAAGACTTGCAAAAATATAATGTAGAGCTGAAAAACAGGGGCAGGCGTAATAACCAACGCATTTCAGGCTTCCTTGAGGGCTGTGGGGGGAAGGGCGCTATACTCTTCCTACAAACTATAGTACCCACGTACCTCAATATTCCACCAGAAATGATTTTGAACATCCAGAGGGCACATCTTATCGGGACTAAGGATTTCTCTCAGCTTTCACGCTCCTCTCTGCGCATGATTTTTCTACTGCTTGAATATACACAACTGCAATTAATCATGAAAAAGCCAGAGGAAAACAACAATCTCTCCTGGAATGATAATAGAATCTTCATATCCCAAGATGCTGCAAAGAAAACAGCACAACACAGAAAGGAATGTTTGTCCTACCTGCTGTGCTTAAACATATGAATGTCAGATAGGGCCTCTATCATCCATGATCCTTAAAGGTGACTTCAAATAGAAGAAAGTCAATATTTGAGGAACCGGCTGATATTAAGTATTTTTTCAGGGTGCTTAAAATGGAGAATATGGACACATCCATACCATCATCCTCTCAACTGCCGCCCTTCTGAAGTCCCTACATAGCTGTATTTTCCATTCTATGGAATTGCTTTTGATGTTACAGATCTTCAATATTATTATAGTTATAAGGGGCAGAGTAGGTGGTTTGGTGCATGCTCTCTCTAGGGTCCTCCTAGGCTCCTAAGGTGCCACCTTGCCCTACGATATTTTTCTTCACTTTCTATGTAACATTGAATAAACTTTGGTTATCTTACTTCCCTATTGCGATTATACTCAAGTTAGTCCTTGTCATAGTTTTACGAATATATCTTTATATGTGTCAAACGTTACAGCACCCCTATCCTTCTGTGTTTCCCCCTATGTGTCTTACTACAGGAATCTATATGTGACACTCGCAAAATGATAATTTCTCCTCCTATGTTTATTCATTGATTTCCCACATGTGCCATTACACTGTGCCTTTTATGTCATATATTATGAATAACCTAATGGATTAATATCTAACGGTTTTTAAATGTGTTTCATGGAACATTAAAGGTCTTAACAATCCAGTTAAAAGACAAAAAGTTGTATTCCATTTTAGGAAATGTAACCCCTCCGCTACATGTATTCAGCAAACTCTCTCCAAGAAACAATGAAACTGAAAACCTTAAGGATACGAGAGGTTATAGCTAGCCAAGCTGATAGCAAGACGAATGGTATAGCAATAATAATTAACAAAAATCTGCCCCATAAGATTTTACACAAATATATGGATGATAAAGGGAGAACTTCAAGTAAGCTCTGAAAGTGTATCTATCATGGATACCTATGGCCCAACAACCATTGATCCTGAATTCTGTATTAACATCAAACATATCATTTTGCATTCTGATCTTACAAATCAAATTGTTTGTAGCGACTTCAATAATGTCATTGACACTTTTATGGACATAAGTTCTGAATGTTTCTTTAAGAGTTCTAGAACACATAAAGCGTTTTTAAATTGCCTCTGAGAGGTGGTATTGCTGGACACATGGCGCTTGGCCCATTTCACAGATTTTGATTTTACCTTCCATTCCTTACCCCATAATACTCTTTCCCACTTAGATTACATACGTGTCACAAAAACCCTACTGGGCGCTACAATTGAATCTGAAATTGCCAAACATAATTATATCTGATCATGACCCAGTAAGCACAACCTTTGTCCTTACTGATATTAAAAAGCACTAAAATAGATGGAGAGTTAACAACTTCCTACTACAAGATAAAGAATTTGAACAATCGTTCCTCTCTTTCCACCAGGAGTTTTTTTTTCCTAACAATCATGATGAGGACACCTTCACGCTTAATAATTGAAATGCCTATAAAGCAGCACTGAGAGGTCATATTGTCACATACATAAGCAAAACGAAAAAAAGAGAGGAAGAGGGAACTAGATCCGCTGTATCAACAACTCAATAATTACGAGAAAAAGTATGATAAAAATCCTATAGATCAGGGGTTTCTCATGTAGTTCCAATCTAAGTGGCTTAAGAGTCCCAGCGGTCAATGACAGTAATTCTCCTCACATAAACACTTTGAACGCTTCCCACACCATGGAAGAGAGTGCAACCGAACCCACGGTATTACAAAAGAATTCTTACATTTTAGCATCCAACGACTCTATAAGGTTTGACTCAAGCAGCACTGAGAGAGAAATGCACCAAAGAGGCCAAGGTTTGTGACACCGAGCAAAGCCCAGAGATAATACAATCGGAGAGTTATATGAACATGTGCACGGAAGGATCATGCATTTCAGTACCCTCCCCACCAGGTCAGCAGATAAAAGCCAATAATCAATCTTAGACATTGAATCATGAACTGTAGAATAGTAAATGTACTCCCTAGTCTCAGGATTTAGACACAGCTAGACATCAGTCAGATGGAGTTGCAACATAATTTTCAATAGGGTTTGCGCTGCAAGTGATAGTGACCGGGGAGTGTTAGAGGAATGGTCCATATCAACATCTAAAATTGTACTGAGACATCCCCAAACCACTGGTACGCTCATATTTTCAATAAGTATATTGGCCCAATGCCAGTAAAATTTGGGATCATCTATATTTGGGCCATACATGTTAACCAACACTATCTCGTCTCCATCCAATGTACCCCTCAATAACTCATATCTCCCCAGAGGGTCAATATACAGCTTTTGTCTTCAATGAATAGAACAGTAAAGTGTATTAGCAGCATCACACCATGTGACTGCGAGGAGTATGTCGTGTAGAATCTCTCCTGACCCCATTTACGGGTGTAAGACTTGTGCACAGATGCCAACTCATGAGTCTCCTGCTACAGGTGGACCTTAGTGGCGTGCCTCTCGAGATAAGTCAGTAACCTCTTGGCCGTGGCCGGGTTGTTAAGCCTATGCCCATTCCAGGAAATTAATGTCAATGCCCCAACAATTCCATGCTCATTCCCACTAGGCGTTGCCATCTATCACACCTACAGGAATATGCAGCTGTAAAGCCAGGCCATTAATGTAGTGCAATAGACTGTCTGCTCAAACATTTAAACCAAACCTAATACTCAACTCGTCCTCCTCCCTCACCGTCCTCCCCATGATGAGAGCGAATCCCCAGACCAAAGTCTATTGAAAAGTCATGGAGTACAGTGCGAATAGCAACTATTCTCATAAATGCCTCGAGTCTCCGGCATTGCTTAAGTGAAAAAGCATTGAGCCTCAAGTGGAATGCTAATGTCAGAATGAAAAGCAGACACAAGGATGTATAGTTAGTCATTCCTGAATGCTGAGGGCAATATTGGCAGACTCTGAACGGACCGTACCCTTACAGGACTTCCAGTAGTCAGCAACAGTATCAGAGTCTCAATGAAGGTGCGAGCCTCTCCGGGATTCTAACAAAAATCGCCCTACCACCATGTTCTATATGAAGTTTCAATGGAAAAAGGATTGAGGACCTGTCGTTAACACAGTAGGCTCTTGATAGGATCATAGGACCGTCTAGCAGACTTGGCCACCGTTGAAAAGTCAGGGTAAATTGAGATTCTGCTCTCTTCAAACTGTAATAGACCTCGCTCTCTTGACAATTTCATAATTTGATCACGGTCCCTGTAATTCAATAACCCCACAATGATGGTACGAGGAAGAGCACTGGGTTTTGGAACAAGACCCAGTGCTCTGTGTGCTCTCTCAACAATAAAATGAGCCAAAAGTTGTGAATCACCCAGTAATAATTTTTAACAATCCTCCCACAAATGGTTCTATGGGGCCCTGTTCCATGGGGCCCTTGACTGCACATCCAGAAACTCCAACAATACGAATATTATTACAGCGGGACTGCGATGCACAGTCTTTACTCTTCATCTGTATCGCCGCAAGATCCTTTTTCATCCCGGTAATCTCTCGATCGTGATGCTCAACCCTGCCATCCAAATCACTAATACATGTTTTGGCCATAGTGATCCGTCCACTCTCTTTATCCAGTTTTACTTGCAATGAACTGATATTGGCCACAATGTCATCTTGCTTCAAATTGACAGATGTGAAGCTCATCTGCATCACAGCCAACAGTGGATCAGTGTGTGCTGGAATTTCACCAGTGGAGTCAGTGTCAACAGTATCTCCACCATCTTGTCTTTGGCAGGTGTACTCGTAAATTAGTCCATCAGCCCGCATTTCTTCCCATCTCCGCTGGTTATTGTCTTCATCTCATATGCAGCCTTTACGGACAAAGCAGGACGTACCAATGTTCTCAAGGAAAGGCAGGCCCAGGTATTCGAATGGTAGAGAGATCGCAGGTAACCTGAACACTATACGAGCTACTGAAAAGAGGCAAAACTGCAATGGTGAGGATCCTTGGTCCTGAAGTATCTGAGGTGCTTAATACCAGCTTTACTCAGGCCATTCTGGAGCCCCAGTGCACCAACATGGTATCACAATACCTCTGTGCCATCAGAGGCCATGAAATCCAGGCAGACAATCCTCCACTTCCCGCCAGCACTGCAGGCACCTTCAGTCATAAGCCCCAGAGGCACTGGGAGACCCTCCCCCAGCCAGAGCACAGGGTGTCTCTGGGCCAAGTATGTGTGGACGATGGTAGTATGTATGCCCGCCAACCCTCAGAGCGGGGGCAGGCTCTCTGGTTAAAGTGGGAGTTAAGGCTGCCAAAGGCACCAAAAATCCCCAGACACCATACCTCTTGCAAATGCTTTCTGTAGCTTTACCCGCCTCAACTTTGAAGTCCATAAATTCTTTTTTGTTGAACTTTTATAGGTACATGGAAAATTAAAAGAATTGGGATAAGTAAATTGAAAGCCCACCATGACAGTGGGGGGTGTGTTTTCCTGACTTCAAATATTATCATAGTGCATTCTTATTGAAACAAGCTCGAGCCTGGTTCTCCTATGAGGTCATGATGGATACACCCAGATGGCTCTTGGTAGAAAACGAGCTTGCGTCTCCAGTTAGTACATGCAATTTATTTAACATCTTTGGTCATATTACCACCAGACTTTACAGCCCTATAAAAGCGACCTCCAGTAAGTTTAAGGAATTTCTATTTACTTCTACAAATGATTCTTCAAAACTGTTTTCACCTTTTTTTATGGTATAATAAAAACATTACTATCAAAGGAAGATCGGTTCTATGAAAGCAAATTCTGAACAAAGTGATTATAGTTGTATATCAACTGTTCCCGGGGTCAAAACAAATGTCTTTCGTTTGTGTCACAGGTTGAGGAAGACTAATTGACTTAGTTTTTTGACAAAATTGAAGTTCCCTGTTTATCTAAAGAAGGTAGAGAAGCACTTGATGCTCAGATTTCAGAAAGTGAAATAGAGGATGCTATTCGTCAACACAATTTGGGTAAGTCTCCGGGTTCGGGCGGATTGCCTGTGGAGTTTTACATGTCCTTTGGTTCGGTTTTAGTGCCCAGGTTATGTCATTATTTAATTGGTTTATTTCTGAGGGGAAATTGTGTACCTCGATGCAGGAGGCGATTATTACTTTGATTCCTAAACAAGGGAAAGATTCTTCAAAATGTGCGAATTAGTTGGACTTGGAAAAAGTTGGACTGGATTGGTTTCGCAGATGATCTGTTATTTTTTGACCGAACTCCGTTTGGCCTGCAAAAAAAACTTTATTTGTTTGATGAATTTGCAACGGCCCATAATCTTACAGTTAATCCTGCGAAATCGTTTATTCTAACATTCTTTCAAGGGCGGTGTAAAGTAAACAAATATTCTTGGTCTTTACATGGAGTTGCTCTTACTTACTCCTCTTCCATCCGTTACTTAGGTTATCCTTTGACTGATACTTACTCCATATGCATGTGGAAAACGTATCTTAATAATAAAGCGAAACTGCTATCTTCTCAAATGAAAATCATTAATCACAAATACTGCTTATTTTCATTATTGCCTCTCATACAGTTTTATTTGCTTAAAGTGGAACCGATTCTTTTATATCTTCTTGACATGTGCTTGTACGATATTGATACCTTCCTTGATGTACACCAGGGTAGATTGTGGAAGTCCGTATTGGGCTTAGCCCAGTCCATTCCAAACGTCATCATATGCCACAAAATTAATTTGCTTCCACTATCTGCTAAAAGAAACTGGCGTAATATAAAAAACTATATAAAAATGATTGATCCACCTAAAAACACTTTATATGCTGAGCTCAATAAAATTCTGGATAACCCATGTATCCATTCTTTGAAAACAACAACCGATAAATTGAACTCCATATTGGAATCAATTAATGAAACTCCAAAAACTATGGCCATGCTTCTTCCTGCTCAAAAGAAGAAATACGACCTTTATCATTGGTGTATTATGTGTGATGCGATGGGAACCTACTCTTCATATTCAGAATATAATATGTTTCGAAGGAAATGGGGAGACCGACCTACTTACCTAATTCAATTTCCCTCTTCTTTGGGTAGAAAAACCTTTCTTCGTTTCCGATTAAACCAGCTTCCGACACTTGCAAAAACCAAAAACTGGAATCGAATGAATGCAATTAATAGCTCTGCTTCTTGTCGCTTCTGCGTTGTTGCAGAGTCAAAGGAAACACTTAAACATTTAGTAATATATTGTTCATACTTAACAATAGTGCGATCTAGAATTTTCGAACTTGATGTCCAGAGTCAGACATCCATTATTATGGAATCGCTCTGGAAACGATGTATGGGTGGCGCAAGCCTACGTCTTACGTTAAAGTTGATTGAACTTTTGACAATAATCAAATTAAAATTAAATTAATTTTTATCATGCACGATATGAATAATTTTGTAAGGAGAATTGATAGTATTTATGAATTATTTGTTGTCTTTATATGTAAGTGTTTTGAATGTGCTTCAAAAAATTTGGTTATTTTTTAAATCCCTGCTTTGTTATGAATAAGCTTAAAATTGTTTTTTTTCCCAACTCGTTTGATTTATTTATTGTATAAATCTAAGATTATTTATGTTGTTGCATTGTTTTTAACCAATTGGCTTTTGTAAAGGATTTTTTTTCTTTATATAAATAAACCAAACACAATAAAAAAATCTTTTTTAAAAAAAATGTGCGCATTATCAGCCCATTTCACTGTTAAATGTAGATGTGAACATTTTTGCAAAGGTTATGGCTGTGCGGTTACAAAAATATATAGGAGAATTGATAGGTGGTTCTCAAGTGGGATTAATGGACAATAGACATGGATATGATAACATTAGGACACTATTGAATATAATAGGTTTGTCCCGTGAGAAGGTGGAAGAAGTACTTCTTATTTTCTTTGATGCTGAAAAAGCGTTTGATTGCGTGAATTGGTCATTTCTTAATTTTACATTACTTAGAATGGGCTTTGGTCCGCAATTCCTAAATGCAATAGGAGCATTACAGTATAATATTTCAGCTAAAATCTGGGTTAATGATGTTTTGTCTCAAGCTTTTCGATTGAATAGGGGAAGTAGACAGGGTTGTCCACTTTCACCGTTGTTATTTAATTTAGTTCTTGAGCCATTGTTGATTTACTTTAGACAGGAACAGAATATTAATGGATGGAAATTAAGGGATGCAGAGGTGAAAGTTCTGGCTCATGCTGATGATCTGACTATGGTGCTGACAAATCCAGAGATAGGGGGACCATTGCTAAGAGATATGTTACGGGAGTAGGGGAACTGTCTGGGTATAAGGTAAATTGGAGAAAACTGTGATCTTTCCGCTTAAAATAAATCCATTACATAGAAGATTGCTAGATTGGGGTTGTCATTGGGCCGAGGTTTCGGTGAAATATTTGGGTATTTATTTGGTACGAGATATTAGAAGAATGGTTGAATTTAATGTGGATAAATTAAAAGAAGTTCTGGTCAAGGATATACAACAATGATATAGATTGCCTTTGGGCATTTGGGCTAAAATGAATGCGATAAAAATGATGTTATTACCCAAGGTTTTATATTACATTCAGTCTCTCCCTCTCCGGTTCACCAAGAAGATGCTCAAAAGTATTGATAGGCTTTTAATGGATTTTTTATGGGGGAAGGGAAATAGGCCAAAGATTCCACAATTTATTATGACTCGTAGAATTAAGGATGGGGGTTTTGGTTACCCAGAGTAGGAAAATGATTATAAGGGTTTCTTATTAAAAAAAGCATCCTATTACTTTGGGGAAAGAGAGAATTCAGATCCTTTTTGGCTTTTGATGGAACGGGAAAGATTGTACCCCTTTTCTGTGAATTGTTTATATTCCTATGGAAGGATACCAAACTCTGGGACAAAATTAGAACCAATGGTAGTTTCAAAATATGCTTTAGTTTCTTGGATTGAAGGATGTGGACAGTCTTTGTTTTTTTTATGATTCGGCATCAATTTGGTTGAATCCAGGTCTGCAAATTGAAAAAATAAAATGCTTAATTGGAGAGCATGGGCCAATAAGGGTATTTTAAAGATAGGAGATGTCTGGAGTGAAGGATTGATGGTTCCATTTGACGATCTGGTTAGCTGTTATGGGCTGCACAATAGGGAGATTAGGAGATATAGAACTTTAGAGCAGTTGCTGAGGGAGAGATTACAGATGTTGGATACACCCTTAGATTTTAGACATCAAATCTGTGAATTGTTCACTACACCACCAGGGCTGGTTTCGACCTTTATTAAGCTGATGCCTCTACAGGAATGTGTTTTGAATTCTTGGGAAAAATTGAGATTGGAATGGGAGGCAGAATTGGAAGTGGAGTTGTCTGAGGAATTGTGGAATTATGCGTGGAAAGCAGCTGTGAAAGCTAAAGTTGATTTAAACCTGAGGTACATTCATCAGCGCGTTTTAGGACGTGTTTATTGGACGCCTGTGAGGATGAATAGGAGACGTTTGGCAGATACAGATTTGTGTTGGGGGTGTAATTACTCAAGAGGGACCTTCAAACACATGCTTTGGGAATGTAATAGGGTGTTAGATTTTTGGAAGGATGTTTTGGACCAGGTTGATTTGGTGGTAAATGATTCATTCCCTCGAACTTTTATATCAGTAATATTTCTGTCAAATGATAACATAGAAGTGGAGATATTTGTGAATCCCTAGAATGGATTAATAGAGCATTGTTGATGGCTATTAAAAATACAATGAAGTTGTGGAAATCTAGAGAAAAAAAAAACACATTATGAAAATTGGCTGTCAGACATGCGAACGCTTTCATGGTATGAAAAGACTCAAGCTCAGAAACGTGATCGGGAGTCCGAATATGTTGAGATGTGGGGATCATTCAATGACTTGTTTGATTAAAGTGTAGGATTTGCTTTAAAGGTGTGTAAATAATATCGGGAATTGGGTGGTGGGAGGGTGTTTGTTTGGTCTTTTGTATTGTCTTCATGATGTCTTGTAATTTTTTTTATTTTTTTTTTAAAAATGATTTTATTGATTTATTCAAACAAAACAATACAAACCAAACACGCAGTGCGAATATCAACAGCTCAATTGTTCCCTGCTTAATTTCGGTCACTGCTTCCCTTATCCCACCCTCCCTTACAAGCCTATTTATTCTGTGCTCTCTGTATCTGCCTCACGTGGTCGGGTCTCACATTCCGTGGTTTCTGTCAGATCATGTATTGTTCCAAACAATTCCGCTATTAATGATTTCCATGCCATCAGGGTTCCCACCTCTTCCTCTCCCCCTACAGCGCTAGCCTCTTGCCATACCATGGTTTCTGCCTCCGCCCATTTCTGCAACTCCTTCCACCACACCTCCACCCATGGCCTGTGGCATGTCTTCCATCCCATGGCAATCCTTCTTTTTGCAAGCACATACGCTAAATCCTTCAATTTGCCAATGTGCTTAAGTTTCTGCGATCTAGGGAGCCCCCCAGCAAGCATGCCCAAGCTGTATCAATAACAATTGTGACCCCCTTTTCTGCTAGTTTCTGTGCTACTTCGCCCCAGAAGCGCTCAATTACTGGGCATGACCAAAACATGTGTATCATGCCGGCATTTTCTTCATCGCATTTAGGACATGCTTGTCTTCCAGCATTTTCAAACCTAGATATCCTCTGGGGTGTCATATATGCCCTGTGCGTGATATATAGTTGTATCTGTTTCAGTCTCGCATTTCTAGACACCTTCTTGTGGTACCCCAGGGCACGTTCCCACATCCCGTCCTCTATTGCAGTTCCCACCTCCGCTTCCCAATCTAGTCTTAGTTGTATTAATTCCTTCCCAACCTTAAACATCATCATCTCGTACAGTCTAGAGATCTCATGCCCCCCCCTCCGTTATATCATAAATTGTGTCTATGCTAGCCTCTGGTTCTTCTCCCAGTACCGTTTCGGGCCATGTATTCCTGATTCTCTGCACCATTCTGTGATACGTTATATATTGGCCCGAGTGTAACCCCATCTCCTCCCCTAGCACTCCAAACTCTATAATGGTCCCCTCTCGCCAGATATCTCCCATCGTCACTAACCCCACCGACTCCCAGTGGTTCCTGATTGTCATCCTCAGCTGCTTATCTCCCCCGGCCAATGCAACTAGCGGTACCTGGGTGGAGCATGGGGATGGATTGTCCATCATCTGGCATGCCCGGCGCCACATCTTCCACCCCAACAACATCATCTTAGGGCACTCTTCCATTTCTGTCTTGGGCAGCCAGATCATTTCTTTTAGATAAAACGGGGCACAGTCCTGTCCAAACAACCTAGATTTGGGGGTCTGTTCATCTGAAGCCATTTGGCAACATACTGCAGCTGGCTCGCTATATAATAAACCTCATAGTTAGGCAGTTTTATCCCCCTCTTTCATACCAGTTCTGCAGTTTCCATAGCGCCACCCTATTCCAAGTACCATGCCACAGGAAATCTCTACACATGCTATTCAGTTTGGTGAAAAACTTCTTAGGTATCAGGTATGGAATATTCCCAAAATAATGTAGGAGCCTAGGTAGGACCACCATCTTAAGCATTGCCCACCGTCCCATCATTGCTAAGGGCAACTTCACCCAAAAGTGCATACATTTCCTGATTTTTCCAATGGGTACCTCGGTATTGTGCTTATGCTCTTCTTCCACTGTGTGGTACACATCTATCCCAAGATACTGGAAAGTACTGACTGCCCACGGCGTTTGTAGCACCAGCAACCGTCCCATAGGGATTCCCTTATAACTACCTAGCGGGAAAATGCTGGATTTTTGAGGATTCACCGCTATACCAGACAGCCCCGCGTATCTCTCCATCACCTCCAGGATGTACTGGAGATTTTCTTCCGGGTGCCTCAACTACAGCAGTAAGTCATCTGCATATAAGGAAATCAAGTGTCGCTCTCCTCCTATCTCGATGCCTATAGTATCGTATTGTTGTCGAAGGTATATTGCTAGGGGTTCCAGAGCCAGTATATAGAGCATTGGGGACCATGGGCACCCCTGTCTGGTGCCTCTACTAAGTTGCCATCTTTCGGATATCACTGATCCTGTTTTGACCCTGGCCAGCGGTTCACTGTATAGCATCTTTGCCCACCTTATGTATCCACGCCCCATACTATAGCCCGCCAGGCCGCCAGCAGCCATGGCCACTTGACCGAATCGAAGGCTTTTATCGCGTCTAAGGACACAATTGCCATTTCGCCTTTGTTCTTATTTCCCCATTCAACAACCCGTTGGAGCCGTCTGTGATTGTGGGTTATATTTCTATTCGGGACATAGCCCGTCTGGTCGGGGTGTATTAGTTTACTAATAACTCTCCGCAGCCTGTTTGCCAGGACATCCGTCAATATCTTGCTATCTTGGTTCAACATCGACAAAGGTCTGTAGGAACCACAGCTATGCCCAGGCTTGTTGGGTTTGGGAAGCAGCATGATAATCGCCTCTCTAAGCGACTCCGGCAGCCGTCCCACCTCAAATGCTTCATTCAGCATGTCCAACATTGGGGGGAGCACTTCCTCACTATATACTTTATAAAATTCACTTGGGAGCCCGTCCGCCCCTTGAGTCTTACTAGTAGGCAGCTGCCTCACCACTTCTCCCAACTCCTCCAAAGTAATCGGTGCATCTAGCCCCTCTCTTTCCTCATC
The DNA here is from genome assembly GCF_040938575.1 of Ambystoma mexicanum. Lineage (NCBI taxonomy): Eukaryota > Metazoa > Chordata > Amphibia > Caudata > Ambystomatidae > Ambystoma > Ambystoma mexicanum. The sequence goes on along the minus strand of NC_090937.1, from coordinate 379,021,749 downwards.
ACTTATCGTTGGCAGTCCTATGTCCTCTAGTGTTTCGGTTATCTCCCCATGACTACTCCCCTCCTTATCTCCATATAGTAACCTATAATAATCTGCAAACTCCTGATTAACTCCCTCCTGGGTGTCCGCTACACTCCCATCTTCTCGTATTACCGTTCTAATCGTGGGTCTAGGGGTCTCGCTCTTGTACAACCATGCCAGAAGCCTTCCTGTTTTATCCCCTCCTTCATGCTGCCTCTCTATATACTTTTTATAGTTGAGGTTGCACAGTCTTTCCCATTGCTCGGCACATTTTTGCTGCAGTTTAAGTATCAGCTCCATATCGCTTCCCGCATCACCTCCCCCCTTCAATGCAATTTCAAATTCCTTTTCTGTATCTTGTAGGTCAGCCAAGATCCCACCTTGCAGGCCCTTTGATTTCGCTATGGCTGCACCTCGCACCACCACCTTAAAGGCTTCCCATAATGTGCTCGCCGAGTCCACACTACCCGTATTTATCTCAAAGTAGTTTATAATCTCCTCCCTTATATCTTCCCTAAACCAGGGATCCTTAAGCGCCTCTGCCTGGAGGCGCCATGTCGGAATCCTCGCTCTTGGGTGGCAGTATTTCCATCTGAGCGCCAGGGGCGAGTGGTCCGAGAGGACCCTCGCTTTATATTCTGCCTGAGTAATCTCAGTTATTACTTCCGACGTAGCAAAGACATAATCCAATCTCGTATGTAATTGCTGCGGGGCAGAATAGTGCGAATATTGCCTGTCTTCGGGGTGTCTCGTTCTCCACACATCTACCAGACCAAAGTCGTCTAGTAATGTCTGCAACGCTTTAGCCGCTGGGGCAGGTCTATCAATCTTTCCATCCGATCTATCTATCCTAGGGTCTAATACACAGTTAAAATCCCCACCCCAGATCACTGCACTCCCCATACACATGTTGAGGTTAGTGCACAGGGTCCTGAAATATTCTGCCGTATTCTGATTAGAGTGTATGTATTTACAATGTTTACCTCCCTATTCTCCACCAATCCCCTCAGTATGACCATCCTCCCATCTGATTCCGTTTTTTCCCACAACAGTTTGAATGGGACATGTGGCACCACCCAAATGAGCACTCCTCTAGCATAAGCAGAGTATGTCGAGCCCACCATCACCCCTTTCCATTTCTTCGCAACCATCTCCATCTTTTCCCGTGTCAGGTGAGTCTCCTGCAATAAAGCAATGTCTATTTTTTGTCTGCGCAGGTACAACATGACCTTGTTCCTCTTTAGATAACTATTAAGTCCCCTGACATTCCATGTGATTATTTTAAGATCTCCCATGGCTCATCAAAATTCATACCCCCCCACAGGTGCAGCCCAAATTACACTTCCATCTACGTCTACATAGGCTCGTTCTCCCTTTCAAACTTCCCCTAACTACACACACCCCAAACACCCCTTCACCTCTCCCTCCCCTCTCCCTTCCCTTCCCCAACTTTACCCCCCCCCCCCCAACTGTTGCCCAGCTCCATCCCTGGATCTCAGGCACCCCCGCATCTAGCTCTTTCTGGCAATAGCCTGTACTTGAGCTCAGCAGGGTGAGGTCGCCCTAATGGCTATCCTGCTATTCTTACTACCACTCGGGGAATAAGGTGCCTGTGTCCTGCCGCTCCTATGTGCTACAATTCCTCTCCATGCTACTATCTAGTTTGCTCGTATATTTAATGTTCTATATTCCAGTCCATTATACACCAGCAGAATCAGGGACGTCTCAACCTGGCTGCAACACCTCCCATCCCTGCATCTCTATCAATGTCTCCATCAAGTCTCTACTAGGATGCCTTGCCGTGTGATATGCCAGCATATATAGAGTGTCTAAGTCACTTATCTCGTTCTCCTTGGGCCCGTTCCGCACCTTGTTCCGGGCAGCCCTGTAGGTCCAGCCATGCAACAGTTTCCTCTGGGGTATCAAAGAAGTACATTTTGCTTTTGTACAACACTTTCAATCTTGCGGGGTACAGAAGCATATATTTGATGCCAGCCGTGCGCAGCCTCCTCTTCACCGCAACATAGCTATACCTCTACCTTTGGACCAGCATTGTATAGTCCGGATAAGCTGTGATAGTAGCCGAGGCTCTTTCAATCATTCCCCCTTTTCTGAAGTACTCCAAGATCTTCTCACAATCTTTATAGTTCAATATCTTGGCAATTATTGCGCGGGGAGGGGCTCCAGGCTTTGGCTTCCTCGTGAGGGCTCTGTGCGCTCGCTCCACTGTGAACCCCTGCGAGAGTTTATCAGCCCCTATTTCCTGCAGGATCATATTCTCCACGTAATCCGTAGGGTCCTGGCCTTCTTCTCCTTATGGCAAGCCGACCACGCGAATATTATCCCGTCGCGCCCTTCCTTCGGCTTCCTCTGCGCGATTTTCCAGGTAAGCCACTTGCTGCTTTAGTATGTGGACTTCCTTTGCGTTGGCAGTGCTGGTGGTCGTGTTAGTTTTGACCGTACTTTCCAGGCTACTCGTTCTGTCTGCCAACGCCCTGACGTCCTGTCGCAGCAGATTGACTTCTATCCCCACCACGTCGATCTTGGCCTCCAGGGAGGTTCTTAGATCCGCCATTGCAATACCCCAAGAGTCTCTTAGTTCCTTTATGGCCGTCAATATCTGGTGGTTTTCAGTCCCCCGGGTGCTTTATGTGGGTGCACTTGCACCCGTGTGCGCCAACAACGTTGGAGACTGCTGTGACTTGGCAAATGCATCCATCGTGGGTTGTTTGCTCTTACCCTTGATCACTCTTCCCGCCATCTCGTAGTCTGAATTGAATGTCCCTGGCCGCTCTGTTCGTGGCGCAGCAGTTCTAGCACCCCGCTGCGCCGTGATGTCAGCAAGTCGCCACCGGCCTTGGCAGTTATTGGTGCCTCGCGTAGGTTCATGTGCGTTGAGCTGCGTGCTCGAGTGGGTTATGTCCTCCCACGTTTTCAATTGACTTGTCTGCCACTCAGCGCAGCGTGGTACTATGTGCTTGTCTATGTCAACATTTGATGCGCAACATGTGCCCTCTCCAGGCTATCTGCCTTAGCTTGGTTCTTCTGGGATCGTGGCGCAGTGTCCACGCCGACACGTGCTTCAGACAGAGCGGGAGGTCTTCCTCTCTCCGTCGGTCTCCGGCACTGGTATATTATAGGCACAGTGGTATTGTTCCGTTTGCAGTAGGTGCCTTGAGGGCACTCTCCACAGCGGGTTCCTGTCACCATCAATACCAGCCTCAGGTCCCGGGTCCCATATGTGCCTATTGGCCAAAGGTATTTCCAGTGGGCCTCGCAGGTTTCCACCCTCAGCTCAGCTCCAGCGCCGCTTCACTCAGCAAATCCCCATCTTGCTTTTGAATGGCCACTTCTATGCACCACGCACGCCACTGGCCCTCCGGTGTGGCAGTCTTTACACACAGCTGTCCGTCAGTGCGTGCTCCTCTTCACCCCAATAATTCCGGCACATAGTGTTGGGTGCACAAGGAGAATCTTCATATGCCTCGTGTCCCCAAGCCCTCACCTTTATGCTGGCCACCTTTGTTATGGCTGTTTCAGTCTGATCCTGCTTTTCTCATGGGAGAAATGCCCAGCCAGCAGCGCCGTGCAATATTTAATTATATCTGGTCCCTCGAGGCAGCAAGCCTCTTTTCCTGGTCCCAAACGCACAGGCGCTTCGTTCTTGTGTAGCGCCTATGCGTGAACATGGGGTTACTGTGCCCCGCTGTCCCCGCGACTTGCGGCCGCACTCGATCAGGTCGGCCACTCACCCCCGCTCTTCATGTGCCGCACTCTTATCCCGCGGCTCGCCTACCCGCGGACGGCGGGGAGCCACGGGCCCGATGATCCCGCACAGCCGGGGGGCCGCTCGGTCCTCCGGCGCTGATTTTCCCGTAGCCGCAGCCCGGATTCACTCTTGTCGTGGAGCCCTTTACAGTGGCTCTGCGTCCTGGCCAGCAGTCCACACCCTGCCCCAGGCGCACAGACCCACACAAAATCCGAGGAGCAGCGCTCTTGTATCTGCGCATCGATCAGGGCTGCAACATAGTTTCCGTTGCCGCGGCCGCTTTCCCTTTGTTCTCTGCCATCTTGGGCATTTCTTCACAGCGCAGCTAGATACTTTAGAGATGATTTCGTTGCATTTGTGCGACCCGATTTGCTTGAATTGTTCAGATGTGGCAGGGGTCCCTTTCCGACACCCGTGCCTTTATTTCAGAGGCAGCTAGTCCATTTTCAGTGCATGTTCCGAACAAATCATTGTCGGATCACAGGAGCAGCTCTCTCGGGCACGTCTTATTCCATGGCAAGTTGGCCATGCCCCCCGCCATGATGTCTTGTAATTGAGATGAAAAGTAGGAGTGGGTAACTTGTAGTATTATAAGATGATAATTGTTGTGGCATATGTTATGTAGATACTGATTCTGTGGATTAGCTGTGAATACACACCCACCTATATGTATGTTTGTTTTTCTTCTGTTTTGTGATTTCATGTAATAATAATAAAAAACGTGGGGTTTAAAGATACATTGTCATTGTCAAATACAGACTATAAGTCATACAATGAGCTTGTAAATGTATGTTTAGACAAATGTAACGTCTACAATATGAACAGCTTAGTTCCTGATGCATCTGGAGTTCTTTGCTCAAACCCATTGCTTAATGTAGCCAAAATATACACATTGATAACACATAAAAGAGTTTCTGGTTTCAAATGGACATTTGAATCACAATGGGAACTAGACTGTAATGTGGTATTTGATGAATGTTATGATCTTCAATTTGGAAGAACGTTAACATAATTTTTTCGTTACTCAGAATGTCTTTTTCTTTATTCAGAGAGAGAATTTAAATTACCTAAAGCCAAATATACGGATGATGGAAACTGCTGGTCTTGTAAAGACAACGCTGGCTCTTTCAAACATATGTTTCTTTATTGTATAGATGTTAAAAAATTCTGGAAAGATGTATGAAAATATCTGGAAAATATCTTTAGAGTGAATATTCCATTATCCTTGATGAAGATCTTACTTGGAAGTATGGCATTTAATGGTTGTGAAATAAACTATTTGTTTATTGTATATGATCTTTTTATTTCTATTGCTATAAGAATGATAACGTCTAAATGGAAACACTACCAAAAATTACCATTACAGGTTGGTGGAATAATATTTGCCATATACATAGATTAGAACATTGTATTGCCAGCTCGTATAACCTTCTTGCTAAATATGAAGCAAAATGATTTATGTTAATTGATTTCCTAACATATCAGATTATATGTTTGCACATGCCTCTTGATTACTTAGAGTACACAGAATATATTTTTTTGGAGGCATTATTAATATAAATTGAATTTCAGTGTGTTGCTTTGCTTGATTATTAATCATATAGTTTCCTCTTGTTTTTAGCCTCCCACCACCCACCTCCCCCTGCAGTGTTACGTATTTTGTGTTATATCTTCTTATGCATCATTGTGTTCATATTGTATTTCAAGACAACACATGTCAGTGTAAATAAAAAATGCACGTTAGAGGTTTTTTGGGGGCGTTTTTCTCATTCAATGGAATTTGCCTTTATTTATGCTGATCCTCTGCTATTGTAAGCCATTTGGTTTGATGGATAATTCATAGTATTGACCTTTCTTAACGTTGACATTTGATATTGGCAAATTCTTGTAGGCTTACTGCATATTTGTTGACTGATATGTCTACCATACTACCATGCATGACTAGTGAATGGTTGCCTGATGTGCTGTCTTGGTATATATGCTATTGTTTATATGTTCAAAATAATGAAACACAGTTAACTTAAACAAATATATGTTAGACTAGAAGCTTGCTGTCCCACCCCTTAATAGGTGGAGTGGGTGTGTCATTTTTGAGGCTTATGAATCAGAAGTTGCAGTTGCCTCCCATATTTCAAGGAAGGTCTATGAGGGGTGTGGCACTGCATGGGTTCAAGGTTCATGGAGTGGCGTTCACAGATATATGCAGAGCATCTACCCGGGCTACCCATTCTATTTTTATCAGTCATTACAAAATCCATGTACAGGGCTCTACAATCAACAAGGCTGAGCTGGCACATTTGGTTTGGCGTGTAGTGAATTTAGCCTAATCACAATGGGTATGTGCTGTTGTGAGCCACTGAATAAAGTGCACAATGAGTCATGAAGAGGCTGATTGTGTTATTTTTCAGACCTGTTGTTGTGGGTAGTCTATGCTATGTCCTCGTAACTAAGTTAGGTGATGAGGTAAGGGACTTGCTGGGTAATGCCTTGATTCTGTATGGCAATCACCATTACTGCAGTTCCCTCCCTTGTCACCTTGCACACATCTTTTTCGACCACTTGAGGTGATACTACAGTTGAAGTATATCCGTTGTATGGCAGGAAGTGGCAAAGGAATAAGGCTAGCTTATTTGTCTTGTAGTTTAGGGCTTCTAGGGAGAGGCCATGATAGGGTGGGTGAAGTGAGTCTTAGAAAAACGTTTCTGACGAGGTGGGTTAATTTATCTCATGATTATGTACAGTGACTAGGATGGGGGGCTGCAGTAATGGGGATTACTACACACAATCTTGTCATTTATTACCAGTATAACAATTGGGGGCGACTAATTGATCGGTATGGAAACTGATTCCACACAGAATTATGTGCAAAACGTGTGTCTTGAACCCAGCACGAGCGCCGAAAAGTGAGTTTCTTTCATAGTAAAAACTTGTTTGAAGATCCTCTGCATCAGCCAATGAGCTATTGTAGCCGGGCCACAATACGGCTCGTTGCGCCCAAATTCGGGCTCCTTAATACTGCAACATTGGAGATGGGCAGAGTATGAATATCAGTTAACAGAACAGAACCTATATATGGGGTCAAGTCTAAAAAGCTACAAAACGTAATTCAATATTTGTTCTGCCCACTGTGCTCAGATTGTATTAAAAAAAAGCCTCGTTTCACTGGAACTCTCTGCCCTCCTCCCACTCATGCGAGGAAACAAACTACAACTATTTTAGACTGAAAATCTCATCTATTGTGCCAGGCCTAGTGAACTCAATTAATCTATTCTCTCCCGGTTCTTGTCCACTTTTCCACCTCTGCCTCCTTCCTCTCCCCCAATTCTGCTGTGCAGTTCCTTCTGTGCAATGGCATGTCAGGTCTTCGTGAGCGCATCACAAATCACCAGTAAATATGCCAGGTATTATCATAATATGCAAGGTACATTCTTACAGAGACAGGTGCTGCCATCATGTGCCCATGGGTGTAATTATAGGGGGGCACAGGGGGTTTTGTCCCCCCCCAACTTCTGTGGCATGCCTTTTTGTCCCCCCATCTTTTGGAGGGAGGGCAGGGGGGCCGCAATCATCAATTATGAAATTGGACAGCGCAAGCCCGGCTGGGGTGCTCAGCAAGGCTTGCGCTGTCTCATTACATAATGCAGGGATGCCTGGCAGCCGCGCTGCAACACATTCAGGGCTGGGATGCTCTGCGTGGCTCAGTCCCTCACCCTGGCTGCCCTGACTCAAAGTCAGCAGCCAGGGTGCTGAACTGGGTGTTGCAGGGCCTGGCGCCTGTGCTATCACACAAGCAGCAGCACTTCCGGGGGCCAGCAGCACAGAGCATCGCTTTCCAGCTTCATGTTCGTACGACGCACAGACAGGAACTAGGAAGCTCATTCAGCTTCCTGGTTTCTGTCTGGAGGCGCGTGAGTGCGAAGAGGTCAGGTCGGTGTAACATGAGACGTGGGACGGGCGGCATTTGAAAGCCAAGCAGAGGTACTTTAAAAAAAAAATGTTATTGTGTTTGTGTATGTTTGTTGGGGAGCTCTGTCCAAGCCCTCTGAGGCAAAATACATGCACACTTCCCAATTAGCATATGGATTGCACCAACAGAAGTGACTACACAGAAAAGGACATTGCAAGGCGCATTATCAGTCTTTGATAAGTTGCCATAAATAAGCCAAGTGACAAAAATAACTTTGTGGTGCAAAATACCTAAATTGCACTATTGTTATATGTGGAGCAATCCTATAGTCATTAGGCTTGTCCATTGTAATAGCATGATGCATTAACATGAGCTTTGAAGTGAATCAGAATCACCCACAGAGCTGCAGATAAGGTACAATGCGATTAAATCATTTTCTCAGGATCACACACTTGGTTACATGCTGAAACTGGAATGTGGACAATTTAAGCGGCTGTGCACATCTTTCCAGGCTTACTTAGTTGATATAGATATTTATTAAGGTTTTGCTTTACATTTAATGCGCTTATTATTTATATAATACATATAACATATAAATCATTTATTGCAATACATTGTAAGCAAACAGCATTACATAATAAACTAGCCTTTCATAGTAAACTAACCATACACTATACACATTATCATAGAAATATGATGAGCAATGGGAGTATGGCTTTAGTTTCATTCTCCCCATTCTGCATGCAAAGTCACACTAGCATCATGCAGATTAATGTTAGCGTAACAAATCCTCCTTGGGTTTTAAAGCCATAGTCATTATTTCATAAAGCATGCAACATTATGAACCCTTCTTACTTCTGAGCACTCCCTCCCATTGACATTTCTAAAGGGACAAACGTCCCTTCTAATAGTACCCCCCTCCCTCCTGTCACTGCCTAATGGCTGACATTGTAATACTCTGTTGATACAGAGCAACGTGAGGACCCTCTGCTGCCAGGCGCTCCTTGGGACATTGTCTTGGCTGAGGGTCACCTCTACCATTAAGGTAGAGGTGACCGGGTAAGGTGTCCTTCTGCCAGCACAATAAGCGTGCTGAGCAGGAATTGTTCAGCACACATTGCCCTGCCAGCGGGACACTTTTGCCGTTGGGCACCCTCTTTGAGGTGCCGAATGGGAGAGGTGTCCCAATGACAAATGTCCCGGTCTGGCTCTTAAAAGAGCTACGGGGGGCAGCTTGACCACCCCCTTGCGACTCTCCCACTCAGTACTCCACTGCTTGGAGCCATTTGAACATAGGAAAACATACCTTAATTTGAATCAGTCAGAATATTGTGGAAATAATCTATCAGCACGTACACATATAAGGTGCTGTGCAGAGCCCAAGTTTGGAGATATATGGCATTTAAAAATCTATACCAATTATACTTGGTCACCCACTGCACTGCATTAACCAATGGTTTCTGTCTTTGAATGAAAGGAAAAATCAGGCAAATTGCTGACATTCCAGTGAATCTGGTCCATTCGGCCATGGCTTTATAGTTCAGCTAGGTCTAGTCAACATAGCCCAAAATTTCAGGTATCAGGGGTTGATAAACTCTGGTCTGCTCAATGGACATCGCACCAATGTTTCCATGTGTTATTGCAAATGTGCATATAAAAGTTGTGTGCACACAGTGTATGTCAGTGGAGGTGCTGGGTGCATTTGTGTGTGAGTGAGAGTGTGTGCAAGCATATGTGTGTTGACTTTTGTGTCTGAATGAATGATTGTCCCGGGAGGATAGCTCAGCGGCAACATGTGCGCCTTGGAAGCAAGATGACACGAAGCAACACAGGTTCGATCCCTGGGTCCGCGCTCAGAATCCTCTGGGTGTTTAAGCGTGTTATAAATATGTAACTAAGAAAAAAAAACAATTACACAACTAAAAAACAAACAATTCCTGTAACAGCGCCTCGATGCCCGCGGGCTGTGTGAGCACTTTACAAATGCAAAATAAATAAATAAATGATGCATTCTTTGTAATTAAGTTTGTGAATGGTATGTTGTGTTACTGGGTACATGGGGGCCCAATTGAATTTTAAATATGCGCCACCAGTCTTATGAAAGTTATAACAGAGCATCAGCAATGGACTCTTGTGGTGTAGTAGTTAAGTGTTATCCCTCAGGGATTTAGGTTGTTTGACCGAAGTACAAATTCATGGCGGAATTAACCGTAGTCATTTTTGCTGCAAATACATTTTTACCTCAGTACAAAAAACCAAACCCATATCCCCTTAAACCGCAAGTACACCCATAAACCCCCAACTTACCTTTTCTCCATCCGCTACCTCCCCTGTAACCGGCAGCATCAGATCATTCCCTTTAACGTGGGTCGGATCTGACGCTGCAGCGTCCCTTTTCTTCTTTTTTTGTTGTTGGGTCCCCTGACCCCAATCCAATGCTGAGGAAGCGGGCGACACCCCGCAACCATCAAAGCCAAAAATACCAAACATGGGCTGAGGGGACCACCCCTGCTCTTCATGTTCGGTATCTTCGGCTTTGAACTAATGGTGGTGACCGATACAATCCCTCAGAGCCACCATCTGCCCATCCTACACCCCGCCCCTTTCCTTCAGTTGTCATGTCCCCCCCAACATTTACAGCAAAGTTACTCCACTGCATGTGTCACGTAAAACCTTATATCTCATGTAACTTCATTATAATAAAGGTACAACTTTATAACAGGTACACAAATCGATGAGCTGAGAGACCAAGGGAAAACATCATTATTACTGCTACTCGATCTCTCAGCTGCATTCGACTTGGTTGATCATAAGGTCCTCTGTAGGCATCTTAATACAGCAGCCCACTTTTCTAGAGGCGCTGTTAAATGAATAGAATCCTTCTTGAGCGACAGAACCAGCAGAGTATTCTCTCCCTCTGCAGCTGCGGACCCTAACCCTATCATGTGTGGAGTCCCTCAGGGTTCTTGTGTGACCCCCACTCGCTACAATATATTCACCAAGCCACTGTTCGATGATCTGGACCTTCTGGGTGTCACCTACACTAACTACGCAGATGACACTCAGATTCTCCTCCCGCTTTCCGGGGATCATGGCAAGGACCTGGCGCTGGTGAATAGAATTTATCTCATCATTCAGGCATGGATGGCCACTCACGGCCTATGCCTGAATGATGACAAGACAGAGCTGATAATCCTTGGCTCCCCATCCAACATCTCCAAACTAGGACTTGAATATGCCTCTTTCATCATTGACGGTAATAATACCATCGTCTCCAAGGAGGTAAAAACTCTTGGTTTCTATCTGGATGCAACAATGTCCTTTACCAAACAACTAAATTCTCTGGCCTCTACCACAGCCTATACCTGTAAGCTGATCAGAGCAGGCAGCGCCTTCCTTTCCAACGACAGTTGCCTTATACTGGCCAGAGCATTAATTCTATCAAGATTAGATTACTGCAACGCCCTCTAAAGCAGTGCTAATAAACCCATTATCCAAAAACTCCAAATATTACAAAACAATGCCATTAGAGCTGCACTAGGCATCAACAAAAGAGTGCATATCTCTGCCATCAGACGTCATCATAAATGGCTATCGACCCACAATAAAATACAACTAAAAATCGCCTCTTTAAAACATCAAGCGCTACACAACGTGGCACCAAGCTACCTTACTGACAGAATATCCAGAAGAACTTCTAGTAGATCTTCCAGAACCATTAATACTAATTGTCTGGTAGTACCCAGATACAAATTGTCTAAGATTGGCGGCATCAGCTTCCTCGTGAAGGCCGCCAAACTTTGGAACTCCCTGCCACAACAGCTGAGAGCCGACCTCCCCTACTCTCTCTTCAGACAGAACCTCATATTAACCTCAACCTGACTGAGAATTAGTTCGCCCTGAAACTATGGTACGTCAGCACGACCTACTGCTAGATTGTAAATTGTGTATAGTTCCAACTACCTAGATGTAAATTACTCTGCCTCTACGTGCAACTTAAGTCTTGTACATTGTATTATATTGTATTATTTCAGATGTAATGTCGACATATCGTATTTTGCCTGTATGTTTGTAACATATGTAAGCTTCGCATATCCGCCTGCGCCCTGCTACTCCTGGGTCTGGTGCGCCGCATAAATGCAATAAACAAACAAACAAACAAACAACTTTATGGGCCCATTTTCTCCCATTATATGTGGGGTGAAACCTAAAATCCTCAAGTAGTCTAATTTACACCAGTCCTGTACGCCATCCTCCCCTTATCTCACCCCTGTCCCAGCCCCACTCTAAGCATGAGGTTTTTTTGGTGTTGCCTTATGGGAGGTGGAGGGCAGAATAAATGGCCTGTTGGGAGGTTGAACATGCCACTCGTGATGAAAGCCAAAGGTGCAGCCTTGCTCTTGGATCCTGTGCCTCTGGTTTTAGTGCTTGAGGTAATGAGGAGCCTACGGCACAGAGCTCACGTGTGGGAAGTGCTGTCCCTCTAGCTGCTAGCAACACTGGGGGTGGGGATCAAAGGGTACTGAGGTCTGCCCTGCCGTGCCATCTTTTCATGGTGGTAGGGCACCGATAGTATCTCCATTTGGCTTCTCATTTCCTCCACACTGTGCAGAGGGAGGAAACGTTCCCACCCTTTATACCTGCTCTGCCAGCATTAAAAAGGAGGCTCCTGGGAGGCTTGTATAGGGCAAGGAGTGGATTTTCATTTACCCCCTTCAACAGCCTTTGACCCGCTACTGGGGATAGGTAAAAGGTGGATACAACGTTCATTGATCCCCCTTTTCTTTCCGCTGAGTTTTTAGGTGAAAAAATATGGGGGGTGGGTAAGGACATATAAGGGGTAGGGGTTATCTGAGGATAGAGAATAAATAAAAGGGAAGGGGGTTGTGGGAGGGTTTAACACCCAAAATTAAAAAAAAGAAATTCAATGAATTTTTTCAATGAAAAAAAGTCAACAAAAAACTCTCTGAGGATGAATGAACATAGAACCAAAAGGTAACTCAGTGGCTGACCGGCCCCCGGAAGGGGCACTAGAGGGACAGCCTACATAGCGGCTGCCCCTCTGGCCGCCCCACCCTGGGGTTAGTCAAACTCGACTCTTGCCTCCCATGGAAATTGAAGGGGCGTCCCGCAGGGCCTGACACATCTGCTTTCAGGCACTTGGGGGTCGCTTACAAGGCAGGGGGCTGCAGCAGTACTGTCTCTTTTTCATCAGCCCCCTTGCGTTGTAATTCCCATCCTCCCTCTCCCTTCATTATGTTAGAATTGGTTGAAAATGTCTGTATAAGTGGCATTAACGTTTTTATTTCAGGTTGTTTCATTGGGTTGGGGATTTGTTTGTATGACCAAGCGATTTGTATCCATCTTTTAGTTTAATATTAGGTGTCGTAAATATGTACAGCAGAATTGATCATTATGTGTTATTATGGTTATGTTTTTCCAACAGTTTGTAATTGTATTTTTCGGTCGTAGGCGGAGTAGCGGGGCAGTCCTAGCCATAGATAATTTTTACGCTGCGACTTTCGGCCGTGAGCGGTTTAGGAATGGCTGGGCTCGAGCCAAATCCAAGTGACAAGCACTGACTCCCCTCCAAAACAGTTAAGGCTACAGACTCTGATGTCAGTGGTCCCGAGAATGTTTACTGACTGGCAGTACAGAACCAGAAGTGTATGTCCGATTATGGCCGAGTGCAAACAGGGAATGACACGGGTCATCCTGGAATTGTACACTACTTTGTTATGTGGCTGGGACCACACTATTTTGTTTTGCTCCAAATAAACTGTGACCTTGTGTTTCCAAATACTTTACAATGGTTTCTGTGGGTTATTATAAATAAAATAACATGTTGTTCTGCTGTGTCCACTAAGAGGGGGGAGGGGGCGGTCAATAGGGCATCGCACTGCTATCAGGGAGCCTTGTTTGCTTTCTTTCACTGGCCCGGCAACTCTAACACAGGGACGGGAGGACAGCACCAGGGTTGGCAAAAGGGGATTCTCGTGTGTAGCAGCTGCTGTACTTGACAAGCTCCAACTAGGAATGTAGTTTAATCAAGAATCTCGTCTGACTTTCTTTCATCTCACCTTTTGAAAGTCAAACATGCTGATTCAAAATAACGCCAGCTGCTTTTGCAGATGTGTTAACACGAGCTCTGTTGCACGACTGATGTTTCATTCTCTGGCCATGCCATTGCTTCTGCTGATATGTTGCTCATAATTTGTTTTCCATGTTTAGCACCCATGGCTTGTGGCTACTAGAAAAGGTGAGTTCCTGGGGTTTTCATGAATTAGGAGACATGTTTTTGCTACATTAGTCAAAGGGAAATGTGTATACTCCGCCAGACTGAAATATTGGACTGAAGGGACAGGGAGGGTGGCTCTGAGAAGTTGTTTATTTAGATTGGCGCTATTGCTATGTATGACTATCAATAAGAAAGCAAAATACTGATTACGTAAAGTCTGAGCCTTGGACTAACGGTTACATTATTCTTTAAATAGCATACCTTGATATATGCAGGAATTGTGCAAGTGAAATGGGATATTTAGCAGTGGTAATCCCTACTTCCTCCTTGTCTGGGACTAGAACCCTGGCCGATGAGCAAAAGCCGCCAAAGGCATACCATTGACGCAGGGGTGGACTGGGAACCAAAAAAGGCCTTGGAAATAATTTTCTCATTGGCCCCATATTATGCATTTTCAGCAAGCCCAAGCCTTTTCCTATGAGAACATTTGGAAATAAAACACAAAAGAGGCCCACGGTGCAGAGGCCTACAGGGACGTCATTTCACCAAAATGCCTGGGGTGGCGGAAGTGACATCACATGACCCTTGACCTCTCATGACATCACAGGAAGTGATGTCATTTGACCCCACACCTAAGTGATATCACGGGAAGCGATGGAACACGACCTTTCACCCCTTGACAAAACAGGAAGTGGCATCACATAGCATTGTTCCTAAGTTCACTACGAAAAATGGTTTCGATATCACCATAATGTGATATAAATTTCATACAAAAATGGATTGCCATATATATATATCGTTCAGATCAGTGTGTATAGGCCCATATTACCAAATTAGTGTGAATGCAAGCAGGCATCCATGGTCAAATTATAATGAAGTCTTATTATATAATACATTTACGCTTAAGCGCTTTATATAGGACAAATATACATAAAATATCACCCAACCTGTGTTGGTACTCATTTATCGACCTCAGAAGGATGAAAGGCTGAGATGAGGTGTTTAAGAACAGACCACCACCTGAAGTGTACCTGAAATAAGCCTTTAATGAGTCTAGCAATTATTGTATAGAATTCCAGAAAGACAAATGATTTGTAATTCTTATTCTTTCAAATTTTGGGTCACTGCTGAAAGTGTTAGACTTGTGGAACTCCTTTTTTTAAAAATATGCCTGAACAAGAATTTCAGCCACTCCAGAAGCAGAGAGCCACATGGGGCTGGGCACAGGAGCTTTCATTAAAAAAAAGAAAAAAAAAGTGTTTTTCTTTTTTTCCAGGGGTAGCAAGGGAGACCACAGGGGTAGCAAAGAAGACCTCAGGGGTCGCAGTTGCGACCCCTGGCGACCCCCAAATGACGTCCAGGCCTACTGGAACATCTCCATAGTCCCCTGTAGGCCAGTAGACCCCTGCATTGACACCACCATACAGACAGAGCAGGGATAGAAAATATCACTAGATGATAGAATCACCAGAAATCTTCTGGAACGTTGGAGGACTGGTTCAAACCAGCCAAACGAGAGATGCATTCTGGTTACATCATGGAACAAAAGGAAGGAGCCTAGACCCTGATGGGGGGGGGGTTTCGTCTGTTTTCTTGGGGTTCCAGAGACAGACACTGGCAGACCCATTCACACAGACACACCCAAGAAACATAACCATGCAGGAGCACTCTGGCGGTGGTGTGCTTGAAGATGGTCCACACAAGTCGCGCGGACTGAATCCTGAGATCACTGCGCAATTGGTGTGCTGGAATGAGAACAGTGTTGCACAAGATCAACACTCAGTATGGAATAGTCTGGCATACCTAGACCTAGCTCGAGGGCGTATATGTTCTGGACCTACACAATACTGAGGCGCTGTACTCGGGTGCAGGGATGGAGGAGATGGGAGCGGCCTGCCAAACATCTACATGCGTTGCCTTGGCCATGCATGGCTTCAGTGATCCTGCCAAACCCCAAGAGAGTTACCATGCCTGTTAGCTTGGCACCGAATCTTTTAAGGTGAACTTTGCTCAGAGAGACACTTACTTAGACTGGCAAGTATTTATTTAGTACACAGACTACATCATCGAGGGTCTGTGCAGCCTAGTGTGGGGCGTTAGGGCCCAGCCAGGTCACCTGTGGCATTCGTGCGTGCTTACTCACAAAGGTTTGCATGCTGCTTACATGTGGGACTCTCAACGGGGACCCGTCTAGATGGAGACCAGGAGACTCTGCATGGTTCAGACTCACTAATGAGGGAGCACGTGTCCACCATCTTTGCTATAGATGTGGGAGTTTTCACACAGTGCTAAGAATGCTGAAAGCTGGGGAAAGTCAGGCAGAAAGGAAACAAAGGTGAGAAGAAAAGGAAGGAAAATCTCGAGCACACAGAGAGAAATAAACATGTATTAAAACGTGCAAAACAATTCTGTACCTGACTCAAACACCCAGATGTACTAAGCAGAAATTCAAGAGGGGAGAAATAAAAAAACGGAGTTTCATTGTAATGTTGTAGCAGTTATTATGTGAAGGGTGTATGTAATATAGGGTGTAATTAACTGCACCACCGATACTGGATTTATATTTCCCATGTCTGTAGAGGAACTCTTAGCCTTGGGTGGGGGCATTACATCCAGTAACAACCAAGTGAAGGATGTTGTAATGAAAGGTGTGACCCCACGATGGTATAGGTACAGTGGCGCACCCAGACATTTTTCATAGGGGTGGCCTGATGAGGCCACAGGAAATCATGGGGTGGCACACAGCGTGCCACACAGGGGCTGATCCAGTCTCAACATTTTGGCAGGGCGGATTGGCATTTTTGAAAACTGTTAGCGAGACGGGACATTAAACCTATTGCCCTACTGAACCCCCTCTTCCTAATACCCCCCTCGCCCAAGCCCATGAGGCTGAGTAGATATCTCGCCTTCCTTTGGCCCATTAGATCCATCTTTCACCCCAACTCACCACAGGCATGGCCATGGTGCTGTAACAAGTGGGGCCTGGAGCTAATGTCGTAGGGCCCACATTAAGAAGAGCTCACAGAAGGAAGGGCACTTGTTCTGCCCCCAGCCAAATGCACAGGAGTGACAGAGAGTAGTGAGGTGGGGGGCAACCAATCAAGGGGGGGTTGTCCCCTTGAGAAAAGGTTTTAAATAATGGGTTAAAATAGGGCTTTTTACAGTACACTTTGTGATAAATTAGGTAAAAAGCCACAAAGTTTACAATCGGTTTTGTAGGGTAAGACATAAAAAGTATGTTACATGTCAAGCCACCAACAATGCACAGGAGCATTTTCAAACACATTTTCATAATGCCTTTGTCCGCTATATGCCAGTACTCTGCAAGTGTAAAAAAGCACTTTCATATTGATTGTGCTCACACATGTCCATTCTGGTACACCTACATATGCCACTATTCCCACATAGGAAAATACTCATGTTTGCTTTGTCGATAATGCCAGTAATGATGCTATAACAAAGCATGTTTATGCTAGCTCTCCCAATACGTGCCAGTATCCCCATGTAAGAACATACTCCTGTTGGCTTTGCCAGTGAAAAAAAGCCATGCCACAGTAAGAAAATATATCCTTGCTGGCTACACAAATCCCCCACTCCACATATAAGAACACTCATCATGTTGTAATCATGTTGTATATGCTCCCTAACGGCAGTAAAACATGTCATGCCACAGTAAAAAAAACATAGGCTTGCAGGCAGCACGAATGCCCCCACCCCAATGTAAGAATACTTATGTTGCCTTTGGCCTTAACACCAGTAATAAACTGCAATGCCACAGAAAGAAAACCTGCTCTTGCTAACTAGCCGGTAAGATAGCTCAGCGGGTTGGGCACAGCTTTTGTAAACAGAGTGTGATTTGCAGGTTCAAATCCTGGCAAAGCCAACTTGGCCTTTCATACTTCAAAGTGACCACTCTGATATCTACTCTCCTCCACCGACCTCGTACTATTATCTTGCTTTTGCACCTTGTTACTTCTCTTACTCTGTACTGTAGTGTTTTCCCTGCTCACCAAGTTGTACCACTGCCGTGATACTTACGGGTGTGGGCGATGTCAATAAATGCAATAAATAAATAAAGCTCATTAAATGAGTGCAAACTTCAGCTGGGTGATACATTTGATGTGAATATGTTCTCTGTACATTGCTTTGGTGAAAGCGGATTATAAATAGCATATCATCACACAAATCCCCCCATATAAGAACACTTATGTTCCATGCACCATGTTATATTCCCCCATGTAAGGATATGTATGTTGCCTTTGACCTTAAACACTAGTAAAATAAAGACCCAAGTCAAAATAAGTAAACATGCGCTCCCCATGTAAGAACACTCATCGTGTTCCCTTTGACCTTAATGCGAGTACAACATTCCATGCCACAGTAAGACCCAGCCAGGCCAGCACCACTGTAGTATTCTCCCCCACCCCACCCCCACTGTAACCCCACCATCACATAGAAACACTCAAGTTGCCGTTCCTTTCCCCAAAAACGGCAGTAAAACATGCCATGCTCTTGTCAAAAAAATGTCATTCTCCAAAGCCCCTCCCCAGATACACAGAGATATGGATACATTCAGACACATACACCCACAAAGCTTATCTGTCATTCACAAGCATTAGCACACACAGTCACACCATTCACACAGTCACACTGCATTCATTCATAGGTGTGCACTTGCAGACACCGCTTAGCATACAAACATACTACCATTTACACACTCCCTCGCATGCATGCATACATTCATACATGCATGCATACATACATACAATCCCTGCATGCACACAAATGTACTTTTCTTTTGTTAATGGTAATTATTGAAAGCATGGGCCATGTAAAAGCTGAGCCAGGAGTTAAGATTCAAGGTGCAACATGGGGGTGGTGGGAGTCCTACTGATGGGCGGACAGGCTTTTGTCCTCAGCCTCTACCCTTCACTTTAATGCCCGTTTTCTCACCTCGGAGAGCAGTGTATTTGTTTAAGTAAATACACCGCTCACTGAGGTGTAAAATAAGACAGGTTCTTGCCTGCTGGCCCAGGGCTGGGCATAACAGCAATGATGCCTGCTGCTAGTGATAGCGCCGGAACTGGCAGATCCTATTCTAAGCTTCTAAATGTGATTTGAAAACTCTACACCTGTAATGTAGTGTTTGTTTATGACATCAGAACTGGCCGATGGCATGGCTCTCCTCGAATCTTCATATCACATGTAATCTTTAAAGTGTGAACACTTATGGACACATGGGAGAAGTAGCTCCTTTATGTAGTGTTTGGCTCCGAATTTTACCTGCTCTGTATTCTAAAGGCCTAATTCACAGAAGCATTTTATAATAGGAAAACCCCATTGGAAAACGCTTTGGAAGGATATAATAACCCAGCTCAGGTACTCATTTTATAGACATTGGAGCGTTCTTGGCCGGCCCTGTTGGGATTTAAACCAATGGCTGCAGGTTGCAATCGAATCTCCGAGGCGAGTTGGCTGAACATGTTTAGGAGAGCCATAGGGGACCTCTTGCCCCCCTCCTCTGGAGTTTCTGAGCAATGTCTTTAAAAGCAACATGTGCACGTGTCAAGAGGAAATCTATGGTCTACTTCATATACACATGTAATTTTTCCGTCTCCAATGTTGTAAAATAGAAAATTGACTTTATTCATGCAACATATTAATATAGACTTGTAGCCGTACAGCCTCCTTTAATATATCTATATATTGCCCGTACAAAAATCCACTCACTCCTCGGCTATTGCTACCCATAGGGAATAGTCTGGGAGCAGCATTGGGGATAACGCACGCCCACTGTGCATTAAAATCAGTGTAAGTGGCGGAGATATGAAAATCAAGTGTGCTGGGTACGTGTGGGCATTATTCTTTATAAAGCCAAACTACACATTGCTATTCATTTGAAGCAGTCAGTGGTAGCATTGAAGTTAGGGACATGGAGAAGCTCATTACACTATACCTGCAGGTAGTAAGGTGGTTCGTATAGTTTTCTATCCAGCCACAAAACCTCCACCAATCGCAGTTATAAAGCCTTTGCTTCTCTGCAAACTTCCACGATGTTACTGTTTGGCACAGCTCATCTACATCGCAGTAATACATACCATGTCCCAACAGCTGTTTAGGGTTATGTAAAAAAGAATCCTGATTTGAAAACCAGTTTGTAATCTTGCTCAGAGAGAGTATTCATGCAAAATCCAGTGCCCTGTGCACTGCCGGCGCCTGGGTGGAACACAGCCTGAACCAGCACGAGCCAAAGCAGAAATGCACGCGCTCAGGCTGTGTTTATTTCTGGGTCGATCGACTGGCACTGTGCGATCATCAATAGGGGGCAGGGCCAACATTGCTCTTTGACTCTCCAGTCCAGTCCATTGCGGGCTGAGCCTGCGGCAAGAAAAAATCACACCAAAAAATACTTTTTTTCCGCACTGAACTGGGCATATTATTACTGTACATGCACAGTTCAGTGCGAAAAAGTCTTTTTTCTTTGCTTTTTTCACAGGGTGGCCACTGGGGGGGGGCAGCATTTTTATAAGGGTGGCCATGGCCCCCCTTGGCCACCCCTTGGAGGCGCTTCTGTATAGGTAGACGCCATATGTGGGGGGGCAGTTGGGGGGTGTGGGGTGATGCGTCCACAAGTGTGAAAGCAAAAGCAATAAACAAGAGGCTTGGGGCTGTGCACACTCCATTAAACTACCACCGGGAGTCAGTGGGCCAGATGCTGCAAACTTTTTTGAGCGCATGTGATGAGATGGACAAGCGCATTTGATAACTTGTGCCAAGAAATATTACACTCAGATGCCCTTTCCACCGCCTTTGCGCAAATACGTGGGCATTTCTGTGCGTTTCTATGTGCATCCCAAATTCACAAATTGGATGCGCATAGAAATGTGCAGAAATGAGGCATATTCCCCTGCGCGTGTTGCACAAATCATGATATTTCTGAATCTCATGTATTCTTCTTGCATTGTAAGACCAGGACGGTGGGGATTGGCGCAGTATAAATACCTAATGACATAACATAACATTTCCAAGCCCAAATAAGAATGGACATTCTATTTATTTGTTTCTGCTTTACAGTGACGGGCCCCAGTAACATTTAAGACCACACTTTATACCTCAAAGACTGCAGACCCCTGTTCTTCAATATCCAGAGTGCCTTTTCATCCAATGTCTTCGTTCTCTGTGTATGTCACTGCAGGGGTGGGTTGCTAGTGTTCTTAATGGTTTGTCCTTTTATTTGAATTAAAGTCTTATTGCTATAGTATCTTGATTAGACTTTTGTTTTGGTAATTTCCGTACTACTGGAGTTTTCAATGCTTCCATGCCGTGCTGGCTTACAGCCCATTGAAGAGTATAGCCTCTCCTTGGCCCCTGCTACCTTAAAGCGTAAAGGAGGCATAGGCTTTGCAGGGCTCGCGGTGACCTAGGCTGCAGATGGTGAACTAAGATGCTGGCTGGCTAAGCTCCCTCAGGGACTTCCTAACTGTCCCTACACTATCCAAAGGTAAGTGTTCTAACAGGAATTTGGACAGTGCCTTGCACTTACTCTGGTTGGACTCAGGCTATCTCGCACGGTGTCTAGTCAAAAACAAACAAAAAAATGGACTCGAAAGTATTGTCATTCGATCCTTTGTATTCGCTCCTTTCACCTGCAACCATCTTGCACGTCAACAATCCTTTCTGAAATACCCTCAGTGGTTCACTGCTCCTGATCTTACCTCCACCCTTTGATGTTACTTCTCCTCCAACTCCACTCTACTTCTTCCCCTTCCTTACATGACTCCCCTCTTCCACACTACTACTCCCACCCTCTATCCTGCTTCTACCCTCCTCCACATCACTAGTACCCTCCTTCACAGTACTGCTCCTCCCACCAATTACTCAACCACCCTCCTTTCAGCCTGTACCATTGACATTCACGTGCATACCTTACACTAACCTCTCTTCTCACTTTCCACACAAATAAGCACACTCACAATGTAAAACCACTTCCACTCCTAAGCCAATCCTTGACCTGTTCCACGAATATCCTTCACAAGCGACTTCTCCCTCCTTCCTCCTGCTGGTCTCTGGACCGTGCTCCAACTCTGATCTTACCCATAAAACCCACACTTCCTGATTCCTGTTCCTTACCTTTATTGCCCCTCCTCTATGGAGAGGGTTCTCCTTTCCCTACCCAGTCCTGTTTCCCCCTCCTGGGGTGCGTATGTGTAAGGGCATACAAAGTGAGTTAAGCCCTGCCACTTCTTCCGTGCCATGGAACTTCTTTTGTTGCCTGGGAGGCGGTTTGTGTCTTTGAGCTGCGTCTCATGGCCCTCATAGGTAAGTTTGTTGGTGGGGCGGTTCACAACCCACTTTAATTGTCCCTATTGGTCTAGAGTGGGTGGTGTTCGCTGCACAGGAATGGGTCGCCTTGCTGTGTCTATGCATGGCTTCATCGGGTGTCTCTACATAAGCTGAGCGCTGCTGCGGTCGGGTCTCAGCAGAGCTGTGGTTTCTCTTCTTGGCTTTTTTCCTCCCGTGCCTCTTCTGGTCTCTCATCTTGCACTCTGTGTTTAGGTTGCAGAAGCTGATTTCTTGCTTGCTTTTCTCCGTTCACTTGCTGATCAGGGCTGGTAGTCCCTGAAAATCCAAACATACATTCGCCAGTATCTGAGGCATGATTTAAGGCTGGAGATAAGGGTCTGCAAACAAACATACCGGCATTAAGGCTGGGAGGCGGGCACATGAATTGGGGCACACCTGCTGCCACTGTCCACCTAGGGGCAGGCTCTGGAATGCTCCATGGGAGGCCTCGCCCTCCCCCCCATTGAGAGGTGTTCCAGTCCCCTCTTGACAAGGTCAGGTCACTGGCCTTGTCACAATATTCAAGTCAAAGACTAAAGTTAACAAGGCAAGCAAGAAATGTTGTTAACACATGCGACCACCCTTCCACATACAATTAAACTCACGTTGATTCGAAACAATGTGGCAACCATATTGCTGTAATTTACATTGGCTCATATCCCTTCACAAAAGCCACAAACTCATTCTTAAATCAGTCAATATCAAAACACATCTGGTTTGAGGTGCCATTCATGGGAAATGGAGGCCATCATTAGCCCCCTACCCCCCCACGAACAGTTTGATTCTTGAAAAGAGGATGCATCACAGGACATCTAACCTCCTTTAATTAAGGGGAAAAAAAACAGAAGATATTTCGATTTCAAATGAACGTTACACAACCAACAAATGCCGTTAATACTTGATGACTAAATATACCCCACCATCGAAAATGAGGTGAGAAGAACCAGACCAAACCAGAATTGCATGAACCCTCTGCGAGTTTTTCTAGTCATTGAGCCTAGTACGTAATGATGAGGGAAGAGAAGTGATGCCGGGGAAGCGAACTGATGAAACGAGGGCAGGGCTGCCACATGTGTTGTGGCTCCATGCAACTTAAGCATGTTTTACCAATGAAGAGCATTGCCTATATTCGTGAAGAACCTCATCACTGGGAGGACTGAGGACCCCGACATTAGTAGCCTCACAGTTGCTGCTCTTGGCATAAGCCTGCAAGAATTTCCCAGCAGGTGATCTCAAATCCCTGGGGAGAAAGTAAATAAGAAGGCAATGATGGAACTAGTAAAAGAGCTAATCTGAGATGGGTAGACTCCAACTGTACAACAGATGAATGATCGGCGGATCGGCGCTGATGTAAGCCGGCTATCCCAGTGAAACCCTCGGCTTGCGCAATGAGGCGTCACGGGAGCGGCTGGGCCTAGCGAAAGGGCATGTCAGGGGAGAATATGGTTAGCAGCCCTCACAGGCCACCAGTGCTGCCATTCCTCATTACAGCAGCCTCTTCCCTTTAAATATAAAAGTGGGAGAAAACATTCGTAAATGTCCAAATACAAGTCCTGTCAGGAGACAGGAGAGGATAAAGGAGAGAATCAACTGGGTGCACTGAGAACCCCCCTACTAAAACTGAGCGATAAAGCCTCCATGGGAGGAATAGACCACATCCCGCTGCACCCATGTGAAACATAAGTGACCAGGAAGAAGAAGATGGGGTGTTATCATCTACAGCAAGCAATCTCCCATTAGGAGTCCTTATCAGCAGGCTGAGGTGCATCAACAGCTGGAGCCATCTATACACAAGCCATTCCATGGATGCACAATCCCAGAATTTGATGTCCATTGATCGTCCGCCACAACAGAACGCCTCTGGAAATTGTGGACTAAAAGACTGGAGATGTACTTCACAGGCATACGGGAAACTGATGTCTCAGCAAGATAGTCAAAGCTCCTGTTTTATGCGGGCGCAGTTCAAAAAGTATTCAAGACTCTGCCAGGGAATGACAGATCATACAAGGGTGCCAAGAATGCCTGGCACACATATTTCAGCCCTATGGCAAACAAAGATTATGGATGTTTTAAACTGCTTGAAATATGCTAAGGGCCATCCAAAACCCTGGATGCCTTCCATGCTCGTGTAAATCGTTAGCAATGTAAATGTGCCCTGGCAGACGCGGAAGACAAAGTAAGGGCGGACATAATTCAGCACAGCTACCCGTCCCAAATAAGGGAGACCCTTCCCATTCTAAGAGAGACCAACATCTCGCTACACATAATCATGGACATAGGAAGGTCCCAGGAAACTGCAGCAGTGAGACCGTCTCATATGGAAGAAGCCATGAAAGGACTACACACTAAAGAGGTACATGCCACAAGGGGCCAACCCGCCCAAAGACACAGAGTAAGTGGAGGTAAGTCGTAGGGAAAAACCCAGTAAACACAGAAATACCCAAAGGAGCCTGCAACTCCTTTGGTGGCCTCCTTCCCCGGGCCCAAGGCAGCACAACCATGTGGACGACGTGGTAGACAAAACCACTTTGCCAAAGTGCGTCAAGCCCCCTGGCCTATCCCGAATCAGAGAAAACCTGTGACTGGCAACCGACCAAAACAAAGGGGAGGGGCAACAGTAACCAAAGTAGATGAAGAATCGATGGTGGTTCAAGAACAGGGAGAAGATGTTGACATCTCGGCTGTGTGTCAACACATAACTAGAAAATGAAAGCAACCACAATGTGTTGTTACCATCGCATCTGAAAATTTACCCATGCTCATGAACACAGGAGCACCATTGAATGGCATGCCACTGCACTAATTCTGACACCTTTGTCTCACACCTTGTCTCGTGTCCCCGAAAATACATATTTTCACTCACGGAGGGCCAAAACAGCTCCCCCTTGAAGGGGCATGCAACACCCAAGTAACATACTATCAATAGTCAACACCGGCCACATTTTAGGTAATTGCAAAGACCATGGACACTCTCTTGGGTGTTATACAGCAGAAGAGCTAGGCTTTGTTCATTTTCGGGCTGGGGGTATGAAGAGGAGGTGGAATCCTTCCTTCATTCCTATCACTAGCTCTTTGAAGGAGAAGGCTCTTTGAAAGGACAAGAAGTTCCAATGTATGCCAAATAAACAGTGCAACCTATGGAACTAAGACATCAAAAGATTCCCTTTTCACATGCGGAAAAAGGTCGAGGCAACCCTTAAACAACTCAAGGAGGAAGATATCATTGAAAAGGTGCAGGGCCCTACTCCTTGGGTGTCCCCAATAGTAGTTTGAATAAACTGAAGCAACGGAAAGAGAGGAGGGCGTGTGTACACATGAGAGTACCTAACCGAGCAATCAGGAGAGAGAGGCACCCAACACTCACATTTAGATGACATAATTGCAGACCTGCAAAGATCTACAGTATGCTCCCCCAGAGGCTACAAGTCAGGCTACCACAAAGTTCCCCTACATATCAGTCATATACAGATAACCATATTTTCATTTCACGTTGGCCTGTCTAGATATAAAAGGCCAAGCTTTGGAGTCTCATCAGTGGCAGAAGTATTCCAACACACAATAAGAGGAGTGCTGACGGGACTCCCAGGTGTCATCAACATGAGTGATGATACTGATATACTCAACCTCTGAAAAGGCCATGTGAAGCAGCTGACTGAAGTGTTTGGAAGACTACAACAACAGGGTCTAACACTTAACAAAAATAAGTACAAGTTCATGCCATGCAGAAAAAAGGTCAGCTTTTTTCTTCAGATTCATATTTAAGAGCAAGGGCTTTTGGCAGGCCCAAAAAAGGGGAGGGAGATCAAAGAATCAAAGCAGCCTGATAATCCATCTGAGGTGCACAGCTTTCTGGGTATGGTCAATTTCTGTGGCTGCTTCATCCCAAACCTGGTCACACTGACAAACCCTTTCAAGGCACTAACCAAGAAAGATCACCCATGGCTCTGGGGCCCTAAGGGAGGTGCAACGTTTGAAAACACGAAAGACATGCCCTAGTTATCAAGACCACTATGACCTTCTTCAATCTCACCAAAGAAACAGAGATCCTAGTTGACGCAAGCCCTGCGGACCTCAGTGCTGCGGAACAAGCCAATAACATATGCTAGCAAGACATTGACATGCACAGAGCAGCCGTACTCAAGAATGGAGATGAAGGCCCTAGCCGTACTCTGGGGCTGAAAGCACTTGCATCTATATATCTTCCTTTCATCGATATATCTCTGGCAGACTTGTTACAGTGGTCACAGACCACAAACTGCCCCTGCCAATCATGCTGGGCTCAGCACCTCAACTCCATATCCGATTGGAGAGATGGTTGCTCCACTTTCAGGATTATGGAGCCTCTTTGCAATTCAGAGCACGAGCAGATAACCCAACTGGTTATTTTTTGAGACATCCTATCCCTGACCTGGGGCAAGAATGGCCAGTGGATGAAGATATTGAGGCACATGTCCAAGTCATCGCGAGGATGGTAATCCACAAAACGATGTCCCTAACAGACATTGCAGAAGCTAAAAACAAACACTACGGTATGAAAATGGTGCTGGGGCAATTAAAAACAGAACAGTGGCGTAACTTCCTGTCAGAAAACAGAAAACCAGCATCACAAGCATTTCTCCAGGGTCTATAGAGGGTAAGGACAGAATTGTTCTGAACGACTCCCACCTAGTCATATACTAATTTCTCGAGGCATAGGACTGGCCCACACAGGCCAACCGGGGGCCACAAATATTGAAGCCGGACTCAGAGAAAAGATCTGGTTCCTTGATCTGGACATGGAAGTGGACTTCTTGCTAGAAGAATGTAAATGGTGCCAAGCATCTGGTACCCAAGAAAAGACACCCCCATCAAATCACCAGTGGAAGGACCTGAGCGTCAACTTTGGAACTGTCCTGCAATCCAGGCATTTCTTAGTGGTCCTGAACGAATTTGCCAGGTACCCAGAGGTGAAGTAGATCTTCTCCACTACGGCAGAGGAAATGTTACCAGTACAAGAAGACTTATTTGCAGCGCACAGCATATCAGAAACAATCCAATCAGACAAGGGACTACTGTTCCAGGGGAGGGAGTTTGAAGCACCCATAAGAGAAAAACCCAGTGCTGGCCTTGGGCAAAGACACTGAAAATGTTATAAGTACCCTCAATAATTAATTCCGCATAGCACATGAACAAGGGGAAGTTCTCGAAACTGCCCTGACATCTTTCCTAATGGCGTATCAAACCTCACAACACACAGGGAGCCAAAGGAACATTACAGCATACCAGAACACGAACCAAGGTCAAGAGCAGCACAGATTCACACAAACTGCGTGAGGCAGAAACAAATGGAGGAAAAAAGTAAATAAGCCAACAGGCGAGGACTCAAAGAAACACCATTGACAGTGGGAGACCATGAGTTGGTCCACAATTGTGATCAGAGGCATAAACTCTGTCTCCTCTACGAAGTCAAACCCTGGGTGATTACTTAGAAACAGGGGTCGATGGTGACAGCTTCCGATCCATAGTTGAGAGTTACCCAGAAATGCAGTTGGTTTAAAAGGATAAAGAGACAGAGGGTTGAACCATTTGAGGATGAAAGCCAGGGAGAAAAAGAGCTGGAGGAGCTGAACACTGACCCGACACCTGGTGAGGATGAGACTCCTCACTTCAGCGAAGGTATCCCTCAAAGGTTGGAACAACATAGAAAAGAATGAACTACCTTCCTTTGACAACTACCTAGCTATGCTCGTACAAACAGGTGGTTCCTTCACCAACTTTTACCAACGAGGCACACCACGCACACACTTTCAGCTCAGAAAAAAAGAAAAAGGCACGCTCAGAAGGATCAGATGGAATTGAATAAAAGTCATGGAAACCGAGGGGAAGGGAATGAAGCATGAATAGGTTCGAGTTCTGAGGTAAATTAATTAGCGAAGCTTTCGCAGAGTGAACGGATGGAAGGATTTGGTGTAGAAGAAATTAGGAGTATTTCTTGCCAAGCACCACACAACAGCAGGGCAACACTGCATCCAGAACTTGCAAATGTCCCCATGGTCACATTTTTTGCAGATCTTTGTCGTTCACGCAGGGATTTCCTTTGGCGCCTTCCCATGCCTCACTGAACTGCACTTCATCTGCTGCGCTATGTTGCATTAGATTATGGAACATTTATACGCTGCCCATCACCACCAGATTAGATTAATTTTCAGGGCTTTGAAGCATAAGTTCGAAAGGGGCGTAGTGTGCCCACACCAGGGGTGAACCAGAACTTGGAGGAAGAGGAATTCTTGGGAAAAGAGAAGGAAACAAGGTTAGAGGAGAACACAAACAAAACTAATAGAACGATGGGACAGTGACAAGGGGTGAAGAGTGATATAGGTGTGGAAGAAGAAGTGCATGAGTAGTAAAGTAAGAGGATCAAATGAAGGACTAATCAGAAAAGAGGCAACTAAGCCTGGCTCACAAAGTAGAGTATTATCAGTGGCAAGAGTTCCCGAATATTGCCAACTGGTACCAAAAAAGGATCAATGCATAGTTGTGTGATAAACCCAAGATGTGCTAGAGTGTTCTCTTGAAGTATACAGGTTTTCCACCAGGTGGACCTTTGTGAAACATTCAGATTTTAAAAGGGAAGAGTCTCTGGGGGTGCCGAGCCAACTGAAAGAAGTGGCAGGACCAAGGAATGAGCATGTATAGATGAATGCCAGGGACACAAAAGGAAAGAGGGACTAGGGACAATAATGATCCCCTTCAAAGGGTAAATCAGCTGGCCTCCTTGGTGCGGGAATCATGTTAGGAGGACATTGTAGATGGAAACATTTGTGACTTGAGTGGATAAGTAGTTCTCTTCAAATATACTATGTACTTTGGAGAGTTATATCCCACAGATTATTGGCTGTATCTAAGGATATGGGGTATTGCCCAGGATTTAAATGTATAAGTTGAAGACCACGCCAATCAAACACAGGGAAGACTTTTTTTAAAGCAAAAAGCTAGAGAAATCAAGTGAGGAGCACCAGAAGTGCATGCGTTTTGTGTTTTGGCCGGTTAGAAGGTATCTATAAACTATTGTGTGATTAAAGATAACATATATTTGGTCCTGGAGGTTATCCAGCTTGGTAGAGATGAAGTTAAACAAGAGGAAAATAGATAGGAGTCTATAAGATGAATGATAGAAGATGGTGGTCTTGGTGGGCTGGAGCATTTGCATAACATGCACAATGAAACTGACTAGAGCCCCTCCCTCCATTCCCGTGTACCTCTCCAAAGCTGTTCCACCACTTCATCACACAGCTTGCCTAATCGTCTGCCCAGTGCCCAGGCTCTGCTTCCCAGAGTACAGCTCCCACCTACCAGTTTACTGAAACCCACGTGACATGCTAAACTGTAGTGTTTGAAAAGCCCAAGAAATCCTAGATCTCACCCTAGATCTCACATTATTAGGACCACAGGTAGGATCAAACTAGTGAACCACGAAAGGTACTACAGCCTCTAAGTGAGTGGCTTTAGTGCCTATTGTTTAATATTAGGGAGTTGGGTAGTTACCTTCATGGTTTCAGTAGGTTTCTGGGACTGGGGTTCCTGGGAGTGGGTGTCTCAATTGAACAGTTGCTTGGAGTGTGGGTATCCCATTGAGAATGTTTTCATCAGGGGGTGTATATTACTCCCTGTGAGAGCAATTATCTGTAGGGGTCTGTGTACTCCCCGATAATACTGTGTTAAATAAATTAAGATCACACATCAGTTTAGAGTAGTGGCAAACCAGAAACAGCTTTATTTGCCATGCAAGACAAAGTACTAGATACCTACCATATCACAGTACCAGATCACCCAATGGGAACTGACTGCAACAATCAGACTTGCCCTCGAAACATCCTTCCTTTATAGGTAATTTGTCAGCTGTCTAATTCAAAACGTAGCAGAAGAACATTCCAGACCCACAAGGGCTCAGTCTATCTCCAAACAATCACATTGCAAACCCTCACGCCATGGGTGCGTGGCTGATGTGCATATCCGGGTGATGTATCACCTGACTAGTTTCTTCTGTGCACTTCTCACCAAGAGGATTCTTCAACCCATCCCGCTGAAGCAAATCTTCATACTCCTTCAACTGATCCTTTTGTACAAGAAGGACAAATTCATTGTCATCAGTTGCATGGTCCTAGACAACCTTGACACAAAAAATTGCCAGACACCAGTTTTATTAATGTGTTCTGCGCATGTCCAAGAAACGAGTGCAAGGGAAACAAGCAATGCCATGAACAAAAAGTCAATAATACCATATTCGAATTAGCTCTTCAGCAAAAGAACAATTGGCAAAAAATAGAGAAGATTGTAAAGGAGCAGCAGTGGCACTCTTAGCAGCTATCCAGATTATCAGCAAGACGATACTTGGGTCCCAACAAAATCCCAGCCACAAGAATGGAAGACTCAAGCATAGGGCAACATCTACTGTCTTTATTATCCAACAAATTGACAGGGATCACACCAGTACAGCATGTCCTTTCCAGAGCTCTCGTCCTCCAAATGTGTGTCACACCGTTTTAACCATAAGTGACGTCACAAATACATATCTCATCCCCAAAACCTATTAGAGATGAGGATTGGTCACTTTAGGCAAACTACATATACAATACATACGGGTTAGTTTGGTTGCTTGATCGCCGTATCTGGTGGATCCCCCTAGGACCATCTGTACATGTAACAAATATAGAGTTGCAGGTTAATAGGAAAACTACCAGTCACTGCAGCATAATATTCCTTAATGTGAAAGGTAGCTAAGGATTGGATAAAACGTGCCTTTTCAGCCTTGGGACCTTGGACAGTTACCAGGCTGAGTGGATTTTTTCAAGGCAATGGGAACAATCACAAAGGTGCTGTGCGTTCCCATCATGTTGCCACCTCTGATCGCCTAAGCCCTGAAAGAGTGCATCCAGTTTTTAACCTGTGCAGTAATTGTATCTTTCCACCTCTGGTCCAATGGGAACATCTTTCCTCCATCTACCTCGAGTAAATTGTGGGATATTTTGACCCATTCCAATGTGCACCACTGGGGAAAGAAACAGCCCAAAATGGATGCGCTGACTCCTGTATGCGTCAATATCTGCAACACTGCGTTTGGGTCACAACCACAAAAAGCTGCACACCCTGGTGGGGTGAAAACAGAGTTCTCACTGCAGGAGCATGCCAGTGGGTTATGTTACATTCAACATGGAGCAAAGCAGCAGAATTGTGCTGAAAACCGAAAATGCCTTTTAAAATGTTAGCTTTGCAACCTAAAGAAGTGCATTTTTTGGTGCTAGATCTATTTATGTCCATTGAATCAATGAGATTAAAAAGGGTACTGAAATGTCAGGATCATTTAGTATGGCTCAGTGGAACAGGGCCTCATTGACTGACAGCAGTTCTGAAATGTATCTAAGGAAAAGGCAGTCCAGGAACATTTGTTTTCAGTTCCATGGGGGAAAATTTGGCTAACATTTCACCATGTAACAAAATCAGCTGTGCAGACAGAAACTTTAAACAAAGGCTGGATACATGTATCCAGACTGCAAACAATCCCAGCACTCAAGGAAAGAAATAATGCTGAATTAAATGTGTATATGCTGCATAGGAAAATCGGATTCAAAAGAACTCTGTTTAATGTGTTCTTCCATGAAAAAAATGCAAAATCGCCTGTTTTAAAAGCATGTTTTTGTTGAAAGACTTAAATCTTGAAGAATGTCAAAGGATTGCTAAGGTTAAAAATCTACCTATAAACTGTGTTCATTTTATATGTTTAAATGAAAGATGTAGGTGAATCTGAACATTAAACCCAGTCTTGAGTTAATTAACTATTGACAGCCTCAGCCTTGGAAAGGTTGGTAAATGTGACCCACGAAATATGTAATTTATGTGTCCCATTTTATTAGAGGGCATAAGTATATAAATGTGTATTTGTGGGAAAGTTAAATTTTGGACCCAATAATTATGGGAGTCACATCATAAAATATGACAACCCTTTCTGTCGTCCAACCAGCAAAACCCAAGGCAGAAACTGTGCCTCTGACCAATCATGGCCTTGTGGGTGTGGGTTGTAAGTCTGCCTCTACCATAAACTGAGTGATGTCATTTGGCAGGATAAATAAGGGAAATTCACAACACATACAGACACTGATTCCTGACTCCAGCCTGATTTCCGCGTGACGCTCTGTTCCTGAATCCGCCATCTTGTTCCTGATTCCAGATTTCTTTACCAAGCCAATTCCTCAGCATTGCTGAACTCTTCTTCAGCTAGGCCCAAATCCCGAACCCATCCCAAAACTTAAGGGAACTCATTCTGATCCAGTCTGAGTTTGCTACGATTCATGCTTGCTTGCTGAAACTCGCCATCCCGCTGATCTACAGTGTCCAGCAACCAGAAGGGCCAATCTAATACAATCCAGTCTGAGGTGACAGTCCAATTGACCAGAACCGCCCAGCTAACCTATCCCGCCAGAAGTGCCCTGCTGCCTGTAGACCCGATCCGGATGACCAGAACCCTGACGGTCCAAATCTTAAATTAAAGCAGACTGTAAGTATCAATAGGAATCATATTGAACCATAGCATATATTGCCTTGTCCTGGCCCAACCTATAACCTATCCCATCTTTAACTTAAGAACCATAATATTGTCAGAAACATTCTTAGTACTCTGTAATTCTTAGTGTTAGCACCGACTTTACCTCATTTTTGCTTTTCTTGAACATAAGTCATTAGTGATTTAGGTCAATAAAGTAATTCCCATAAAGAACGGGGTATCCACCACGTGAAGGGTTACAGGCGACCAAGTAACTGTGGAGATTCACGGGTGACATTCTCTTTTTCTTAGCCATTAATCTACTTTAAGTAAAATCAATTTGTCATTTTTAAACCGATTTTCTGTTTTTCTCTGTTCTATTTTTCTAAAAATGCCTCTCATTCAAACTTGCAAAACTTCCTTAATATTATAGCCAGAGACTTAATTACATCTCTGACTTAAACCTAAGACCTGTAGCTACATCCCTGCATACATAAACAGTGTATTTGACCTGTTTTCCTTAAAATCTGCATAGGAAAATATAGGGAGAATTCGCAACTTTGCTAAAGTTTTACACGTGTGTTTTCCCATTCAAAATATTTCCAAACTTCAATTCTGATTCAAAGTGTGTACTGTTGTTCATCTTGTAGCTTATGTTTGTTAGGACCTTTTTAGTGTTGCTCCCATAGGAATTTATATCAATTTAAGGATTTTTGCACACTTTTCATTGTTTCACTCAGCCATTTTCAAATGTCATTTTAAAAAGTGTAAATTCCCAAAATGTTTTTCTCTCTTGTTTGGGGAGGGAAGATTGCATTTAAACCCTGTACATCGTTCTTCATTCCTGAATACCTGCTGCTTCCTTACATCTTTATAGAATTGCTTATTTGTGAGTTGATAGATTAGCAGGGGGGCAAATCTTAATCTAAGCGCTATCTTTTCAACAAGCCAAAACTGTTCTTTTCTCTGTGTTTTATATTCTGTGTTGCTAAAAAGTGAATTCAACTGCATTACCTACTTTCTCAATTGTATTGTCACCACATTGGTGGTTGCTGCCCCATATATTAAAACATGTGTTTGCTTTGAATTTAAAAAATAAATAAATATTACCTTTACCAACCAGCCTGATTCCTGGTCCACTGTGACCTGGGGTTATTTTAAAAAGGGGTGTGATATTAGTGGTATATCACTCAGAACTTTGAACCTATAGACACAATAAATAAGTATTTCATTTGCGCACTACATACTAGGCTGAGACCAGGGTGTATTGCCTGATTGAAATCCTTAACAAAATAAGCATTGTCCTGTTCTTCCAGGTCACGTGTCTAGAGACCACAAAATGGAACTCTCCTCCTTGTAGTTATGTGGATTTTAAACTATATTCCTTGCAGGTTTCTTATCACCTTTGTAAACTGTAAACTTTCCATCTCTGCTCGTCCTTTGATAGGATGTGCACTGTGGCTGTGGTGGAAGCTCTGCCTGTATGCCTTTAGCTGAATCAGGCTGTCAGCCTTTCCATGTATTTGAAGTTTGTCTCATCTTCCCCATTCACTCCAGTACACCTATGCCTTCCATCTTTGTTCTTATGACTTTCCATGTTAGTCGCAATTAAACATGTGCAAGCTGGATTCTTGGCATCTTGCTGTTTGCACTTTAGCAAAAGATGTCAGTCATCTAGCTGCATGAGTCATAAGCATTTGTTTTGTGTCTATCTGCAATAAACTAGTGTACGTTCGTGTAGCTTTGTGTATGGATGCCTATATGCTTCATGTCTATGTACACCTATGTCGTGATATCAGTAATGACATTGATGTCATTGATGACATCATTAGATTTCAAGGTTGTAGTCAGTCAACTTGTTCGATTGATGACAACTCTATCTCCTCCATTTCGTCAGTTGGGTATGGTTTGAATGGCTGTCTGAGCGAGTAACGTTTCTCACATCTGCAATACATCGACGATGGTGATGAAGGGCCTAAGAGTGATGTACCTCTATCAATTCTATACATTCGGGCTGCGAGTCGGGTGGAGGTCACAAGGGCCACACTTGGACCTCCGACTTCAATCTCCCCTCTGGTCGACAAGTCAACCAGACTACCCAGACGAGACTCTCTATTCATGTACAGTTTCAGGAGCCAGACCTTTGTTATTCCCCCGAGGTGTCCATGATACTTTGCGTGGTCGTCCAAACTACAGGTCAAATAACTGCAATCTCCACTAGGGTTGCTGTTATGCTCACCTGGTCTCTGCGGAGGCATTGGGGCATGGTTGCAGCCCTCCCTGAACTTGAATCACCCCCTTCAGGCCTCTCCCCCAGTAGAAAAGCTGTGAGTGGTGGTATGTGGTGATACTGCTCCTGCGTGGAGATAAGAGTGTGTGAGTACGCCAATCTGTGATTGTTGTACCTCTCGAACCCTTCACCCCAAAGTACAGTGTCTGTGAGCATACGCCGGCCCATAAAGCTCACCTGTGAATTATGGAAGATAAGCTCTCCGTCCTGCTACTTCTGGCAGGGGCGCATCAAATGGGATCTAGTTCCTTCACTGATCCCCGATAAAGATTAGTCCAATCCAGCTGTGATTATGCTTCTCCTTATGATTGGTAAGTCTTTCTTGAGCTCTTGTGATGCTGTTCGTTCTCTTTAATGTCTGTATATGTTGCTCCTATTTATACCCACAATAATGTCGCTCTTCTGTTTTCTTCCCTTAGATAGAAATGCGGCCTCAATGAAGCTATGAGACGCGAGACACGGCTGGATGGAAGATGGATGCAACCGCAATGCTCGACAGCAGGTAAGTGATGGTTTAAGGGAAAGCGCGAAGTATGGTGAAGCGCAACCTTAAATTAACTCTTTTTTCGATGTCTAACCTTGTCTTCTGTTTTTCCTTGCAGGCGCTGCTGTCGACGATGGAGCGTGTCGTGCTGCGGTGCCAAGATGAAGATTTCGGTGTTCCGGAAAGTGTAAAGAGGAATACTTTGTTCGCCGAAGAGATGTACAGGTAAGAACAGCTTTCCCTAGTTGGTAAGTATGCTGGCAGGAAGCAGGATGTCCAGGAAGCAGGTTCTTCAAATGTAAGTCTGACCTCAGGCGACAGTGAGCGTTACACTGCTTGCAAGTGCAGAAAACGTGAAGCATCTGTCTTGAGGATCGGGCCAGCTTATATAGCTGAGATCGTGGGCATGCCCATTAGGGCTGGCTTACCAGCTACACCCTGCCACTCCTAGAGAGTGAGCATGTGAGAAGGCAATCCATTAGCAGCCACACCCAAGAATACACCTGGGGCTGCTTAATGGATTGAATGTTCAAGGTTAATGCATCTGAAGTGCTATGTCAATAATAAAAGTCTTTTGATGTTAAATGTATGTTCTTGTTTACTCTTGTTCATGAGCCTGGTGCCAAAGGAGCCAGGACAGTGTCCACCCTGGTCTCCTGTGCATGCGACCCTTGCATGCATCTGTCCCTGACTTCATGACCATGACAGCACTCCCCCTCAAGGCACCTCTCAAGGGTGGTTGTCCTCCCAGTCCTGGCTTGGTGGGATTATTGCGATGGAACTGTCTGATTAAACACGGAGCATGGACGTGTTCACTAGGTTCCCAAGTTCGGTCTTGAGGTCCGTAACCTTTCCAGTCAATTAAGTAATACAATTTTGATCGAACCACCTTGGAGTCCAGGGTGGATTTGACATCATATTCTGGTTCTCCATCTATTACTTCGAGCTCTGGCGGAGAACTAAGCCGTGTATTGGATTTCACTGATTTGAGGAGAGAGACATGAAATACGGGGTGAATTTTCATGTGAGATGGTAACTCCAATTTCATGGCGACAGGATTGATTATGGACTTTATAAGCTCTTGGCCCCTTCAGGGGAATATATTTGGTCGCTAACCACACCTTTTCTCCAATCTGGTAGGCGGGACCTTCCTTCCGATGTCGATCAGCAAACAGTTTTTGTCTTTCCTTAGCCTTGGTCAGATGCTCTGTCGCCTCCTTAAGAACCTGAGTGATGGTTTTATGCAAGTTTTTTTATGGCTGACATTTCCAGGGTATCAGGTGGATCAAATACTGATGTCCTCAGATGTCTTCCGTGTACAGTGTAGAATGGAGTTTGCCCTGTGCTTGTATGAACTGAGTTGTTGTATGCAGACTCAGCTATCCAGAGTATATTTTTCCAAGAATCCTCAGACTGTTGCAACATACACCTGAGATATTGCTCTAAAGTTTGGTTGGCTCGTTCAGTTTGTCCATCAGTCCGAGGGGGATGGCTTGTGGACAAGCGGAGATCAATTTCGGCAATCGTATAATACTTTCTCCAAAAGGCAGAAACAAATTGAGTCCCGCAATCAGATACTAATATTGATGGAAATCCATGCAATCGAACAATTTGCTCTAGGAAAAAAGAAGCGAGAGTTGACACAGTTCGGAGTCCCTTCAGAGGGATGAAATGGGCCATTTTGGAGAATAAATCCACAACGACTAATATGGTGTTGTATCCATTGCAGGGTGGAAGATCCGTGATGAAGTCTATCGACAGGGTATGCCAAGGTGCTGGTGGTACTGTTAGGGGATGTAGTAAGCCAGCGGGGTTCTGTTTCTGAGACTTGTGTTGTGAAGAGACACCACAGCTTTCAATAAATTGGGCAATGTCTTTTCGCCAGGTTGGCCACCAGTAGTTTTGTTTTACCTTAGCCTGAGTTTTGGCTATTCCTGGGTGGCCTTCCACTAATGAATCATGGTAATTTGTGATGATTTGCTTTTGCAGTTCTTGGTCTTGGACATATAATCATCCTTGGAAATACGGTAGATTGTCTTTGATGGTGCACTGGTCACATTTTAACAGCCATTCCTGTTGTGTTGATTGATACATCCGGGATTGCAAACTGGTTCTTTGGTCATCCACACACGTGGTAGCAGCTATTATGGTTTGAATCATTTCCTCAGGAATTATGGCTACGGGATCGGATGCTGTAAAAGCCTCTTTTTCTTCACTCATGCGTGACAGAGCGTCTGCTTTCTCAATGCGTACTCCAGGTCTATAAGTGATTATAAAATCGTATTCCGTGAAAAGGAGAGCCCAACGAAGTTGACGTGAGGATTGTGCTTTGGCAGTTTTTAAGTATTGCAAGTTACGGTGGTTCATGATGACAGTGACCGTGTGTCTCGCCCCAAGAAGGTAATGTCTCCAGGCCTTGAATGCTGCTTTAATCGCCAGTAATTCCTTATCTGTGATGGCGTAGTTCAACTCAGTGGCTGAAAATTTGCGGGACCAGAATGCGACAGGGTGTAGTTGTCCTGTTTCATGGTCTCGTTGTGACAATACTGCTCCCATGGATATTTTTGAAGCATCTGTCTCAACTATGTAAGGTAGGTCTGGTTGTGGGTGTTGAAGGACTTTTGCTGTAGTGAATGCTAGTTTCAACTTCTGGAAGGCTTCTTCAGCTTCTGTCAACCAATGGAACTTTAGATTTTTCTTTAACACGGAGGTAATTGGATGTACAATTTGTGAAAACCCAGGTATAAACCGACGATAAAAGTTGGTGAATCTGAGCACGCTTTGCACTCCTTTCGTGGATGTTGGTGAGGGCCATTGGAGGAGTGCATCCACCTTTCATGTATCCATATGTACGCCTTGTGGTGTGAGCATGAAACCGAGAAACTTGACCTCGGTTACATGGAAAAAACATTTTTCCAACTTGGCATACAATTGGTGTTATCGAAGCTCCTCTAAGACTGCCCGAACATGGCCTACATGTTCTTCCATGGAATTTGAGTAGATAAGAATGTCGTCAATGTAAGCAAGAGCGCAAACGTCCATTAGTTCACAGAGTACATCATTCATAAAGAATTGTAACGCCGAAGGGGCATTGCATAGCCCGGAGGGCATGACCTGTTATTCAAAGAGGCCATACTTCGTGTGGAAGGCCGTTTTCGACTCATCTCCCTCTTTTATTCTTACAAGATGGTATGCTCCTCTTAAATCCAATTTTGTGTAGATTTGAGCATGTTTCACTTGGTCCAGGAGCTCTGGTATAAGTGGTAAATGATATTGATTTTTTACTGTGATCTGATTGATGGCTCTATAGTCGATGCAAGTTCTTAAGTCCCCCTTCTTTTTAGGCACAAAGAATAAGGGCGAGGAAGCAGGTGACTTGGACTGGCGAATGAAACCGTTCGCCAGGTACTGATCCAGGTAAGTTCTAAAATGCTGATTTTCCTGTTCTTTCAGAGTGTAAATTTGGCTGCAAGGGATATGGGCTCCGGGTACAAGATCCATTTAACAATCGTAGGGTCTGTGCGGGGGCAGAACGTTGGCTTGCTCTATTTTGAAGACATCCTAGTGGTCTTGGTATTCAAGCAGTAAGGAGCTGATGATGTCAGTCTAGAAATACGGATACCTCTAATTTGAGACCGCAAACGCATTTTGGTGGCCGTGGACCAACCGTCTCATGCACGATACAACAGAATATAGGTTTTCAAGTTTGCCAATGAACGGCCACACATCTGATCCCTGATCGACGTGCCTGGCTAGAGAACAAGGAGGCGAGGGTCCCGAAACGAGGCGGAAGCCAAGAAACGCAGACACGACGTCCTTTGGTGCGTCAGTATACAGACGACTTGATTTATCAGGTGAGTCATTCCCCGATTAAAAGTATCTTGATATTGGTTGAGAGTTGACTTTGCAAAATCATACGCCCTAGGTAAGGTTGATTAACCAGGGGGAAGGTTGAAACATGCCTGGGGTATTGTCCACCTTAGCAGGGTTTTTCCGCTGTAGTAGACAATCTTTGGAAAATTAATGGTAGTTTTGAGATGGCGAGGATAGATAACTTGGAAAGGGTGTTGATAAGAAAAAAAGCGCGTCTTGCAGCATTTGAAACTATTAAAGACTGGAGAAAGGAAGCAATGCTCCGATTTAAAAGCAGGGCAAAGCATGCGCGCAGGCATAAATCAAAAGTTGAGGTAGCGGAAGAAAAAGAAGAGGAGGAGTGGACTGAGAGTCTAAGAAGGGCAGGCAGGCGTGACCAGTTGAATATTGTCATGATCTCTGCTTACAAAAGGTCAGGGTTTTCCCAACTCCCTTGGAACCAGATCCATAACCCAGGTTCCGAGTGCCAACCAGTCCCAATTGGGACCTTTTGGACCCAGTCCTGGCGCCAGTGGCACCAGGCTCATAAATATGCCCAGTCCCAGCGCTGGAAGCGCCGGGCTCATAATGCTTGGGTGGACTTACCTGCAGCAGACCATGCTGCTTACTTGCCTGCCAGTTGAGCCTCTGATCCTCTTCTATTTGGAACTACTTTTCCTGTTGGGTGGGGCAGGAGCCACTCCCTAGATTCAGAACACTGGAACTCTTCTGGAAAGCAGGAACTCTTTTCTTACCTAGACGTGGCTGTGGAAGGAGACATCTAAGCACTACAGGAGGCTATTTAAACCACACCCGATGGATGAATCTTGCTTTGCGTTATTCTGCATCCCCTGCAGCAGAACGCTCATTGTGTCTTCTGCATCTGACCCTGGGCCTAAGGAAAAAGGCTTACCATCCTGAATCCAGTCTTCAGCAACATCTATAAAGACAAGAAAGAACAGGTTAGCATTACGGTCTTCAGTGACAGCTCTTCACTTAACTGGTCCATCGGCTGTCACCAACGCCTCGCGCTGCATTCCGGCATCTGAAAGACAAAGGCTTACCTACTCTTCGTGCGCTCCAGAGGTCTTCACACTGCATTCCGGCTTCTGAAAGACAAAAGCTTACCAACTCTTCGCACGCTCCGGAGGCCTTCGGCGCTGCATCCCGCATCTGAAAGACAAAACAAGGTGCGTTTAAAGACATTGGGGAACTTTAATACTCACGTGCCATTACTCCTTTCCACATCTAGCCTAGTGGGTATTCCGGCACCCTGCAGCCGCTCCGAACTTGTACCTGCAAAATAAAAAGACAGTTAGAGCGCATCGTGAAGCAGGCAACAAGCGCTTACTTACGTGCTTCCAGGCGCTTCTATTCATCACATGGGCTCCATCTTCAACTCACTTCAGCCCGTCATCCGCCATCGCCGGAACCCTGCAAAAAAAAAAACATCATTACTAAAGACTTTAAAGACATTAGAATTACTCGAAACTTACCGTTCGTGCAGTAAACGACGGTCAGCAGTCCTCTGAAGTCAAGAGGCCTGCTCCCCTTATCCAGTGAAGAAACTGGTTACAGCACCCTGCCCCGAGGCAGATGGAGAGCACGGCGTTCACTTACCTAAGGTGAGAGCGTTAACCTTTGGGGTTCTACAGGAGAAGAGAAAGGGAAGAAGAGAGAGACATTCAATAACCCAGTTCCTTAATCCCATATTTTCTATCTGCAGACATCTTACCCTTCGAGTCAGACATACAGTGCACAGAGGTCCAGCCCAAAGAGCCAGCCGTGTGTTACACATCACCTTTGAAGATACGGTATACGCCCAGTCAAGACCGGCGCCTCTACGGGAATCAGGTGAGCGTTACAGAACGCAAAGCCTACCACAAAACTCCCGTCCAGGCGCTATGGAAACCTCGGATACCGACCAGCTAGCCCAGTTACTTGGGGAACTAAGGGCAGAAGTGCATGCAGCCCGTCAGGAAACGAACGCTCTAAGAAGGGAACTGATTATTTCCAAGGAGCGAACAGATGATCTCGCTAGACAATTGCTACAGTCACAAGCCGGACAGACCCCGTTACCCGCATCTGGGGGAAATCTTCCTTCTACATCCTCTATGAATCCAGTGTAGACCTGATACCTGGATCTACTCCTCCTTGTAGTAGAATTTATGCCCTCACCAAGCCTGAGAACCTTCACCTTCGACAATACCTGGATCAATACCTGGCAGATGGGTTTATTCGTCCTTCCAAGTCCCCTGCTTCTTCAGCTTTGTTCTTCGTTCCAAAAAAGGAAGGAGACCTTAGAACTTGTATAGATTATCGCTCCCTGAACCAGATCACCGTTAAGAATAGATATCCGTTACCTTTGATCCCTGAACGCCTGGACCAAGTCAGAAAAGCATGCATATATACAAAGCTGGATCTTAGAGGAGCTTACCACTTGGTACGAGTAAAAGAGGGCGATGAATGGAAGACGGCCTTCCGCAGCAAGTATGGGCTATTTGATTTTCAGGTCATGCCCTTCGGACTTTGCAATGCCCCGGCCGCCTTTCAATATTTTATGAACGATGTCCTCAGAGAGCTCATAGATGTGTGTGTTGTTGTTTACATTGACGACATCCTCGTTTATTCTTCATCGGAATCTGAACATCGGAAACACGTGAAAATGGTCCTCGAAAGATTGCATCAACACAAACTTTTCGCTAAGTTGGAAAAATGTGTTTTCAACGTGACTGAAGTTGAATTCTTGGGATTCATATTATCACCTGGCGGAGTGCGTATGGATTCAAAGAAGGTCGATGCAGTTCTCAAATGGCCATCACCATCCTCCGTAAAAGGTGTGCAAAGCATGTTAGGCTTCGCTAACTTTTACCGCAGGTTTATCCCCGAATTCTCTCGAATAGTCCAGCCCATCACTGCCTTGTTAAAGAAAAATAAACGTTTTGAATGGTCTACCGAG
This sequence comes from Ambystoma mexicanum, assembly GCF_040938575.1. Lineage (NCBI taxonomy): Eukaryota > Metazoa > Chordata > Amphibia > Caudata > Ambystomatidae > Ambystoma > Ambystoma mexicanum. The sequence continues at coordinate 378,979,370 of NC_090937.1, read as the reverse complement.
GCGGAACAAGCTTTTCAGGATTTGAAGACTAAATTTATCTCTGCACCAATCTTAAAACACCCTCGCCCCGAACTCCCCTACATCGTGGAAACTGATGCTTCAAGCCTTGCCATGGGGGCAGTTCTATCACAAAAGGACCCGGTAACCAATCAGTTGCATCCCGTGGCATTTTGGTCCCGCAAATTCTCGCCTCCTGAAATCAATTACACGATTACTGACAAGGAACTTCTGGCTATCAAGTCTGCCTTTAAGGCTTGGCGGCATTATCTGCTGGGGGCCCGACACACCGTTACTGTGATTACGGATCACCGAAACCTGCAATATTTGAAAACCGCAAAAGCCCAATCCTCTAGACAACTCCGTTGGGCATTATTCTTTGCCGAGTTTGACTTCATAATTACCTATCGACCTGGTACAAAGAACGGTAAAGCTGATGCCCTTTCTCGGATGGGAGTGGAAGAACACTTGATCAACCCTAAACCTGTACAAATCATTCCCGAACAAAGAATTCTGGGTGTAATCGCCACAGAATCCATAGAGGAAGTTAAGGATAAAGCCAGGCAACTTGTAACTCCAGCAGACATACAGAATTGGCATCTGCAGGGAAAGGACTTTGCAGTAAAGGACAACTTATTGTATTTCCAAGAACGATTATACCTACCCAGCACAGATTTACAGAAAAAAGTAATCTCTTGTTATCACGATTCTTTAATGGAAGGACATCCCGGTATGGCCAAGACCTCAGAAAAGATCAAGCGCTACTTCTGGTGGCCGTCTTGGAAAAAAGATATCAGAGACTTTATAATGTCCTGTGGAGTATGCGCCCAAAACAAGAGTCAAAAGGAAAGACCAGCAGGCCTCTTACGCCCTATTGACATCCCACCTCGCCCTTGGCATACGCTTTCTATGGACTTCATCACCGATCTACCTCCATGCTCCGGATACAATACGATTCTAGTAATCGTGGACTTATTCTCCAAGATGGCGCATTTCATTCCGCTCAAAGGCTTGCCAACAGCAGCAACTCTGGCCCGAGAATTTCTCGAAAACATCGTCCGACTGCACGGTTTTCCTTCGGTTCTAATTTCGGATCGAGGTAGTCAATTTATTTCTCATTTTTGGCGAAGTTGCTGTCGGTCGGCTCAAATTGATGTGAGGCTATCGACCAGTCACCACCCTCAGACCGACGGACAAACCGAGAGGACCAATCAAACTCTGGAACAGTATTTACGCTGCATGCTGCAACAAACTGAAAAAACTTGGAAAGACATCCTTTGGATAGCCGAATATGCCTACAATAACTCTGTCCATTCGGGAACTGGGAAAACCCCGTTTTTTCTTTTGTACGGCAGTCACCCTCGAACCTCGGAGTTGGATCCCCTCCAAGATCTTGAAACACCAGCAGTAGACTACCTGCATTGTACAATCACCCAAGACTTTAAGGAAGCTGTTTCTCACCTTCAAAGGGCTAAAGAACAATACAAGAAAGGAGCAGATCAACATCGGAAGGAAGCCCCTCAATATCAAGTAGGGGATCAAGTCTGGTTATCCACCAAATATCTACCTCTAAAAGGGCCACGCACATTCAACCCAAGATACCTTGGTCCCTATTCCATCACTACCATAGTAAACCCAGTAGCGGTCAAGTTGGACTTGCCCCCGCACATGAAGATACATCCGGTCTTCCACGTCTCTCTATTAAAACCTGTGCAACCTCAAACCCGACTAACTAAATCTCCAAAACCTATCCTAGTTGATGGAGAACTCGAGTTTGAAGTCAAAAGCATTCTGGACTCCAAGATCTCCAAATGTAAACTATTTTACCTAATTGACTGGAAAGGCTACGGCCCCCAAGAGAGATCCTGGGAACCTGCTGAATATGTCCACGCTCCTCGCCTAATCAAAAGATTTCACCGAACATTTCCTGACAAGCCAAAACCCCCGGAGAAGCCCGGTTTGGGAGGGGCCTTGAGGGGGGGTACTGTCATGATCTCTGCTTCCAAAAGGTCAGGGTTTTCCCAACTCCCTTGGAAGCAGATCCATAACCCAGGTTCCGAGTGCCAACCAGTCCCAATTGGGACCTTTTGGACCCAGTCCTGGCGCCAGTGGCACCAGGCTCATAAATATGCCCAGTCCCAGCGCTGGAAGCGCCGGGCTCATAATGCTTGGGTGGACTTACCTGCAGCAGACCATGCTGCTTACTTGCCTGCCAGTTGAGCCTCTGATCCTCTTCTGTTTGGAACTACTTTTCCTGTTGGGTGGGGCAGGAGCCACTCCCTAGATTCAGAACACTGGAACTCTTCTGGAAAGCAGGAACTCTTTTCTTACCTAGGCGTGGCTGTGGAAGGAGACACCTAAGCACTACAGGAGGCTATTTAAACCACACCCGATGGATGAATCTTGCTTTGCGTTATTCTGCATCCTCTGCAGCAGAACGCTCATCGTGTCTTCTGTATCTGATCCTGGGCCTAAGGAAAAAGGCTTACCATCCTGAATCCAGTCTTCAGCAACACCTATAAAGACAAGAAAGAACAGGTTAGCATTACGGTCTTCAGTGACAGCTCTTCACTTACCTGGTCCATCGGCTGTCACCAACGCCTCGCGCTGCATTCCGGCATCTGAAAGACAAAGGCTTACCTACTCTTCGTGCGCTCCGGAGGTCTTCACACTGCATTCCGGCATCTGAAAGACAAAAGCTTACCAACTCTTTGCACGCTCCGGAGGCCTTCGGCGCTGCATCCCGCATCTGAAAGACAAAACAAGGTGCGTTTAAAGACATTGGGGAACTTTAATACTCACGTGCCATTACTCCTTTCCACATCTAACCCAGTGGGTATTCCGGCACCCTGCAGCCGCTCCGAACTTGTACCTGCAAAATAAAAAGACAGTTAGAGCGCATCGTGAAGCAGGCAACAAGCGCTTACTTACGTGCTTCCAGGCGCTTCTATTCATCACACGGGCTCCATCTTCAACTCACTTCAGCCCGTCATCCGCCATCGCCGGAACCCTGCAAAAAAAGAAACATCATTACTAAAGACTTTAAAGACATTAGAATTACTCGAAACTTACCGTTCGTGCAGTAAACGACGGACAGCAGTCCTCTGAAGTCAAGAGGCCTGCTCCCCTTATCCAGTGAAGAAACTGGTTACAGCACCCTGCCCCGAGGCAGATGGAGAGCACGGCGTTCACTTACCTAAGGTGAGAGTGTAACCTTTGGGGTTCTACAGGAGAAGAGAAAGGGAAGAAGAGAGAGACATTCAATAACCCAGTTCCTTAATCCCATATTTTCTATCTGCAGACATCTTACCCTTCGAGTCAGACATACAGTGCACAGAGGTCCAGCCCAAAGAGCCAGCCGTGCGTTACACATCACCTTTGAAGATACGGTATACGCCCAGTCAAGACCGGCGCCTCTACGGGAATCAGGTGAGCGTTACAAATATAGAAAAGATATACCCACAACGAGAATTACACATGACAGATGAATTGATAGAAAATATATTGACCTATACGAAGCAAGGCCCAAGATCAGAAGTAAGACCAGATACGTCAGTAGCTATTGCCCAGACCCCGCCCGTAGCCCAAGCTCCCCCTCCGGTAGCTCAAGCCCTCCCACAGACACAGACCGCGCACGTAACACTTCCTACTAGCCAACCAGGCCCACAACAGACACTTGCTGTTCCCATTGTCCCATCCGCACCTCCCGCCTTAGACACAGACTCGGTACCGTCCGTTCCCCCCGGAGTTGAAGTTGAAACCACGGGACAAGAGGCGGGACTGACCAACGGGAGTGCATGAGGGTAACCCGCAGCGCAATCAGCAAGGAAAGGAAGGTGGAATTGCAGCAACAGGCAGAGATGTATGTAGACGGGAATAATGGGACGGCAACATTGGCTTCGATATATGACTTTCTTAGAAGCAACGAAAGATAGGTAGTGTTGGAATGCATGGGTGAATATTTGGTGGAGAGATGGAAACAGCTAATTGGGAAATTACCACCGCAGCGATTGTTAGATTTGAATGCATTAACACGCTGTAGGGAGAGGGATGAAGAAGTGAGAGAACATGTGTATAGACTTTTTGAGCTTAAAGATGAATTAGATAATGACTATGCCGAAATGTTTACTGCACCTGGGTACAGGAGTAAAGATATCGGGAAAAATAGAAAGGAAAATGTAGAGCCATATATACAGCGACGACATTCGATGTCATCAGTACAAAGGGGCGACAAGTTAAAAGTATGTATGCGAGAAGCGTTTAGATGGATGTCAGATCCTAGTATTCCCACAATGGAGATACACGAGATATTTGATGAGTATTCCATGCCTATGAAAAGAAAAGTGCTACAATCGATGGTTGAACATTTATTAGATAAAGATATAAAAAACGATAAGGCCAGCCCACCTGAAATAATGGCAGTATATAGAAGAGCATTAGAGCGAGGGACAGGAGAAACAGCCCTATCATTGGATCTGGGAATATTGTTACATCTAAGAGAAGGGGGAGGGACGGTAAGTGGGGCATTTCCTATGAGAGAGGTCCCACCTACCTTTGTACCCAAAGTGGAGGTTCCCGCAGTGGGCAATGTAGCGGCGCAGGTAACACCAACCCATTACACCGCCCAATATGTACATGTCCCCTTTTCCAGACAGGAGGTGAACAACATAAAGCAGACAATTCCTGATATAAGAAAGAATCCTGCAGGGTTTTACAAGGAAGTAGAGTCCTGCCTACAGTCATCCGTGCTTACCATGGGTGATATAGACCTAATATTCCCGGTGATCCTGCCAGCAGACATATGGAAACAAATAAGGAAGGTAGATGACACAACTGCCTTTGGCGCCACATGGGCGGACTTGATAATAGAAGATAGAAATAAAGCGGCTGGAGGAACACCAGGACCGAACCTGGTGGCATTACCAGCACGTATAGTACAGAAGTTAAAAACAATTGTACCAGAGAAATGAATCCAATGGGACAAATTGACTGCATGTGTACAAGGCAAAGATGAGTTGGCTACAGATTATTTTAAGAGATTTGAAGAAGTATTCACAGGCTTCAGCGGACAGGATGTGGGTTCAGAAGCAGGAAAGAGGTTATTTGTTGACAAATATATGAGGGGTTAAAACTTCCAATTCAGGATCTAATAATGACATCAGAGAGTGCATGGCAAGCAAAAACGTTGGGCGAAGTACTGCAGATGGCCCAATATTATGAGCGCAGAGTGACTGCAGGAAAAGAAAAAGAAGAGAGGGATAGGATAAATCTAAAGACACGAGTATTAATGCAGCAAGTAGTAGGACATAATAGAGGGCGAGGGAACGCACAAGGAAGGAGTAGTTTGAATATGCATGGGGGAACAGTGGGGCCGAATCAGTGTGCATATTGTAAAGAGGAAGGACATTGGCGAGCGCAATGCCCGCATCTACAGAATAGAAATGGGTCTGGTCAGAGGAGACAGCATAGAGGACACCCAGGAGCGAATGGACCAAATAGGAATAGCATGCAGCAGCATCATAATAACGGAGGTAATCAAAACCAAGGCCAAAACCAAAATGCCCCAAACCAGAGTCAGGGACAGCAAAATCAACAATATGGAAATCAGAGTGGGGGAAATAGAGGGAAGAGTGGAAATGTTTTTGATACACAGCCAAACACGTATTACAGTAATAGTAATGATTACTCATCGGACGATGTGTTATTTCCCCAATAGGACAGCCCAGGACAGGGGTCGGAACCAGTGTCTATTCCCGTGAATCAGAGAGGACCCTACGTAGAAATGAGAGTCGGGAATGAGGCGCACAGCTTTCTTGTAGATACAGGAGCACAGAAGTGTTCAATAGACCATCACTTGGTTCCGAATATACCACTGTCTAGGCAAAAGAATATTTCCGTAGGGTTTGCAGGTACACCAGTCATAAACCCAGTGTCCAAACCAGTCCCAGTTACCATAGGACCATTTACCGAACATTGTCCTTTCCTTCTAACAGAAAATTGTGGAGAAAATTTGTTGGGATTAAATTTGTTGAAAAAACTAGGTTCTGCTATACATTGCACGGCAGACGGAGTGTTTCTAACGATATGGCCACACGATGCCCCTGTGTCAGAATTCATGTCCGAAGCGTTACCAGGGGAACTAAGTAAGTACCAACCTCTATATGGGCAATGCATGACAACGATGTGGGATGTTGTAACCTCACCTGATTCCCGCAGAGGCGCCGGTCTTGACTGGGTGAATGCCGTATCTTCAAAGGTGATGTGTAACACACGGTTGGCTCTTTGGGCTGGACCTCTGTGCACTGTATGTCTGACTCGAAGAGTAAGATGTCTGCAGATAGAAAATATGGGATTAATGAACTGGGGTTATTGGGTGCCTCTCTCCTCTTCCCTTTCTCTTCTCCTGTAGAACCCCAAAGGTTAAGGCCCTCACCTTAGGTAAGTGAACGCCGAGCTCTCCATCTGCCTCGGGGCAGGGTGCCGTAACCAGTTTCTTCACTGGATAAGGGTGCAGGCCTCTTGACCTCAGAGGACTGCTGTCCGTCGTTAACTGCACGAACGGTAAGTTCCGGGCACTTCAAATGTCTTAAAAGTCTTTTGTAATGATATCTCTTGTTTTGCAGGGTTCCGGCGATGGCGGATGGCGGGCTGATGAGAGTTGAGGATCGAACCCGCGTGAGGAATAGAAGCGCCTGGAAGCACGTAAGTAAGCGCTTGTAGCCTGCTTCACGATGCGCACTAACTGGCCCTTTTATCTTGCAGGTACAAGTTCAGAGCTTTAGAGAAGCTGAAGGGTGCTGGAATACCCACTGGATTCGGCGTGGGAAGGAGTAATGGCACGTGAGTAATAAAGTTGCCCAATGTCTTTAAACGCACCTTCTTTCGTCTTTCAGATGCGGGATGCAGCGCCGAAGGCCTCCGGAGCGTGCGAAGAGCTGGTAAGATTTTGTCTTTCAGATGCCGGAATGCAGTGCGAAGACCTCCGGAGCATGCGAAGAGTAGGTAAGCCTTTGTCTTTCAGATGCCGGAATGCAGCGCGAGGCGTTGGTGACAGCCGATGGACCAGGTAAGAGACGCGCTGCCACTGAAGACCGTAGTGCTAACCTGTTCTTTCTTTGTCTTTACATGTGCTGCTGAAGACTGGATTCCAGGATGGTAAGCCTTTGTTCCCTTAGGCCCAGGATCAGAAGCAGAAGACACGATGAGCGTTCTGCTGCAGAGAATGCAAAGCAAGATTCATCCATCGGGTGTGATTTAAATAGCCTCCTGTAGTGCTTAGGTGTCTCCTTCCACAGCCACGCCTAGGTAAGAAAAGAGTTCCTGCTTCCAGAAGAGTTCCAGTGTTCTGAACCTAGGGAGTGGCTCCTGCCCCACCCAACAGGAAAAGTAGTCCCAAACAGAAGAGGATCAGGGGTTCAACTGGCAGGTAAGTAAGCAGCATGGTCTGCTGCAGGTAAGTCCACCCAAGCATTATGAGCCCGGCGCTTCCAGCGCTGGGACTGGGCATCTTTATGAGCCTGGTGCCACTGGCGCCAGGACAGGGTCCAAAAGGTCCCAATTGGGACTGTCTGGCACTCGGAACCGGGGTTATGGGTCTGCTTCCAAGGGAGTCGGGCAAGTCCTGATCTTTTGGAAGCAGAGATCATGACAGCACCCCCCCTCAAGGCCCCTCCCAAACCGGGCTTCTCCGGGGGTTTGGGCTTGTTAGGAAATGTTTGATGAAATCTTTTGATTAGGCGAGGCGCGTGGACATATTCTGCAGGTTCCCAGGATCTTTCTTGGGGACCGTAGCCTTTCCAGTCAATCAGGTAAAATAGTTTAGATTTGGAGATCTTGGAATCCAGGATGCTTTTGACTTCAAACTCGAGTTCTCCATCAACTAGAATAGGTTTTGGAGATGTAGTTAGTCGGGTTTGAGGTTGCACGGGTTTTAATAGAGAGACGTGGAAGACCGGATGTATCTTCATGTGAGGGGGCAAGTCCAACTTGACCGCTACTGGATTTACTATGGTAGTGATGGAATAGGGACCAAGGTATCTTGGGTTGAATGTGCGTGGTCCTTTTAGAGGTAGATATCTGGTGGATAACCAGACTTGATCTCCTACTTGATATTGGGGGGCTTCCTTCCGATGTTGGTCTGCTCCTTTCTTGTATTGTTCTTTTGCCCTTTGAAGGTGAGAAACGGCTTCCTTAAAGGCTTGGGTGATTGTAGAATGCAGGTGGTCTACTGCTGGTGTTCCAAGATCTTGGAGTGGATCCAACTCCGAGGTTCGAGGGTGACTACCGTATAAAAGAAAAAACGGGGTCTTCCCAGTTCCCGAGTGGACAGAGTTATTGTAGGCATATTCGGCTATCCAAAGGATATCTTTCCAAGCTTTTTCAGTTTGTTGTAGCATGCAGCGCAAATACTGTTCCAGAGTTTGATTGGTCCTCTCCGTTTGTCCGTTGGTTTGAGGGTGGTGGCTGGTCGAAAGTCTCACATCAATTTGAGCCGACCGACAGCAACTTCGCCAAAAATGAGAAATAAATTGACTACATCAATCCGAAATTAGAACTGAAGGAAAACCGTGCAGTCGGATGATGTTTTGGAGAAATTCTCGGGCCAGAGTTGCTGCTGTTGGTAAGCCTTTGAGTGGAATGAAATGCGCCATCTTGGAGAATAGGTCCACGATAACTAGGATCGTATTGTATCCGGAGCATGGAGGTAGATCGGTGATGAAGTCCATAGAAAGCGTATGCCAAGGGCGAGGCGGGATGTCAATAGGGCGTAAGAGGCCGGCTGGTTTTTCCTTTTGACTCTTGTTTTGGGCGCATACTCCACAGAACATTATAAAGTCTCTGATATCTTTTTTCCAAGACGGCCACCAGAAGTAGCGCTTGATCTTTTCCGAGGTCTTGGTCATACCGGGATGTCCTTCCATTAAAGAATCGTGATAACAAGAGATTACCTTTTTCTGTAAATCTGTGCTGGGCAGGTATAACCGTTCTTGGAAATATAATAGGTTGTCCTTCACCGTAAGTCCTTTCCCTGCAGATGCTAATTCTGTATGTCTGCTGGAGTTACCAGTAGCCTGGCTTTATCCTTAACTTCCTCTATGGATTGTGTGGCGATTACACCTAGAATTCTTTGTTCAGGAATGATAGGTACAGGTTTAGGATTGATCAAATGTTCTTCCACTCCCATCCGAGAAAGGGCATCAGCTTTACCGTTTTTTGTACCAGGTCGATAGGTAATTATGAAGTCCAACTCGGCAAAGAATAGTGCCCAACGGAGTTGCCTAGAGGATTGAGCTTTTGCAGTTTTCAAATATTGCAGGTTTCGGTGATCTGTAATCACAGTAACGGTGTGCCGGGCCCCCAGAAGATAATGCCGCCAAGCCTTGAAGGCGGACTTGATAGCTAGAAGTTCCTTATCAGTAATAGTGTAATTGATTTCAGGAGGCGAGAATTTGCGGGACCAAAATGCCACGGGATGCAACTGATTGGTTACTGGGTCCTTTTGTGATAGAACTGCCCCCATGGCAAGGCTCGAAGCATCAGTTTCAACGATGTAGGGGAGTTCTGGGCGAGGATGTTTTAAGATCGGTGCAGAGATAAATCTAGTCTTCAAATTCTGGAAAGCTTGTTCCGCCTCGGTAGACCATTCAAAACGTTTGTTTTTCTTTAACAAGGCGGTGATGGGCTGGACTATTCGAGAGAATTCGGGGATAAACCTGCGGTAAAAGTTAGCGAAGCCTAACATGCTTTGAACACCTTTTACGGAGGATGGCGATGGCCATTTGAGAATTGCATCGACCTTCTTTGAATCCATACGCACTCCGCTAGGTGATAATATGAATCCCAAGAATTCAACTTCAGTCACGTTGAAAACACATTTTTCCAACTTAGCGAAAAGTTTGTGTTGACGCAATCTCTCGAGGACCATTTTCACGTGTTTCCGATGTTCAGTTTCCGATGAAGAATAAACGAGGATGTCGTCAATGTAAACAACAACACACACACATCTATGAGCTCTCTGAGGACATCGTTCATAAAATATTGAAAGGCGGCCGGGGCATTGCAAAGTCCGAAGGGCATGACCTGATATTCAAATAGCCCATACTTGGTTCGGAAGGCCGTCTTCCATTCATCGCCCTCTTTTACTCGTACCAAGTGGTAGGCTCCTCTAAGATCCAGCTTTGTATATATACATGCTTTTCTGACTTGGTCCAGGAGTTCAGGGATCAAAGGTAACGGATATCTATTCTTAACGGTGATCTGGTTCAGGGCGCGATAATCTATACAAGTTCTAAGGTCCCCTTCTTTTTTTGGAACGAAGAACAAAGCTGAGGAAGCAGGGGACTTGGAAGGACGAATAAACCCATTTGCTAGGTATTGATCCAGGTATTGTCGGAGGTGAAGATTCTCAGGCTCGGTGAGGGCATAAATTCTACTACAAGGAGGAGTAGATCCAGGTATCAGGTCTATCTGGCAGTCATAAGACCTATGAGGAGGTAGAGAGTTAGCCTGATCCTTCCGGAAAACATCTTGGAATTCTAGGTATTCAGGAGGTAACTGGGGACCCTCTGAGGAAATTGCTGCCAGTGCAACACCAGGTCGAGGGTGACAAGTAGAGACACATTCTGGAAACTGAACCGTTCTTGCTCGCCAATCGATCTAAGGATTGTGCTTCTCTAACCAAGGAATTCCTAGAATAATCTGGAACTGAGGGGCCTTGATCACATCGAACACGATCTTCTCATGGTGTCCATCTTGACTTACTAGCGTCACTTCTTGGGTGGTATGCGTTACTGGTCCGGAGGCTATCTCCGTACCATCCACCGTAGTAATGACGTCCTTTACAGCCTTTGTACAAAGAGTCAGATTCATCCTCAAAACCATTTCATGATCCACATAATTGCCGATGGCACCGCTGTCGACGTAAGCTTCAATCGCATGTAATCGATCCGGATGTTCAGGGCTAATGAGGACCATAGGTATCACGAAATGCGAGGTCACGGAACTGGTTTTAACGCTCGGCAAGAGGACCTCTATTCTTGTCGGGCGAGGTCGTTTCCCTGCTCAGAGTTTGTGACCCTGGTAACTGCAGCTCCTACTGCCTTTTTGGCTGGTTTCACCGGACAGTCTCGAAGAAAGTGCCCCGAGTTTCCTTAATAGAGGCATAATTGCAGCTGTTTTCTCCTTTCCCGCTCCTTTTGTGTTAGTGGTCCTTTCAGGCCCCCTATTTGCATGGGTTCCCCGGAGTCTACTCCTTTGGTAGGAGTTGGTGGTTTGGAAAATACTCGAGCATCAAACTTGGAACGATCGGCCTTCCTGTTCTGCAGTCTGTGGTCAATTTGAACGACTAAGTCAATATAGTCCGAACAGTCTTGCGGGGGATTCACTACTTGGGCTAACACATCTTTGAGCTCTCCACGTAGACCTCTATAAAACAGCGTAATCCTTTTGTCCTCAGGCCATCGAGTTTCCACTATCAGTCTGTTGAAAGACGCAATATAAGCCAAAAGGTCTTGATTACCCTGTCGCAATGAAAGGAGCTCATTGTCCAAGGCCTGCCCCTGTGAATGTCTTGCAAACAGTTTTTCCATACTGAGCTGAAAAGCTTGAAAATCATGGAGAACCGGATCATCTTGATTAACTAGAGGGATCGACCAGTCTGCCGCATTGCCACTAAGGTACGAAAGCACGAAAGCTACCTTAGCTTGATCAGTTGGAAAGGCTGCTGGCCGGCATAAGAAGTGCAACCGGCACTGATTAATAAATACTGCAAACCTCTTTGGGTCACCAGAAAATCGTTCGGGCGGAGCCAGAGGTACATTCCCAGGTAGGTTGATCTGCACTGGGTACGTAGAGGATGTTGAAGGAAGATTTGCCCCTGATGCGGGTAACGGAGTTTGTCCGGCTTGTGACTGTAGCAATTGTCTAGCGAGATCGTCTGTTCGCTCCTTGGAAATAATCAGTTCCCTTCTTAGAGCATTCGTTTCCTGACGGGCTGCATGCACTTCTGCTCTTAGTTCCCCAAGTAACTGGGCTAGCTGGTCGGCATCCGAGGTTTCCATAGCGCCTGGGTGGGAGTTTTGCGGTAGGCTTTGCGTTCTGTAACGCTCACCTGATTCCCGCAGAGGCCGTATCTTCAAAGGTGATGTGTAACACACGGTTGGCTCTTTGGGCTGGACCTCTGTGCACTGTATGTCTGACTCGAAGGGTAAGATGTCTGCAGATAGAAAATATGGGATTAATGAACTGGGGTTATTGGGTGCCTCTCTCCTCTTCCCTTTCTCTTCTCCTGTAGAACCCCAAAGGTTAACGCCCTCACCTTAGGTAAGTGAACGCCGAGCTCTCCATCTGCCTCGGGGCAGGGTGCCGTAACCAGTTTCTTCACTGGATAAGGGTGCAGGCCTCTTGACCTCAGAGGACTGCTGTCCGTCGTTAACTGCACGAAGTTCCGGTTACTTCAAATGTCTTAAAAGTCTTTTGTAATGATATCTCTTGTTTTGCAGGGTTCCGGCGATGGCGGATGGCGGGCTGATGAGAGTTGAGGATGAATCTTGCTTTGCGTTATTCTGCATCCTCTGCAGCAGAACGCTCATCGTGTCTTCTGCGTCTGATCCTGGGCCTAAGGAAAAAGGCTTACCATCCTGAATCCAGTCTTCAGCAACACCTATAAAGACAAGAAAGAACAGGTTAGCATTACGGTCTTCAGTGACAGCTCTTCACTTACCTGGGCCATCGGCTGTCACCAACGCCTCGCGCTGCATTCTGAAAGACAAAGGCTTACCTACTCTTCGTGCGCTCCGGAGGTCTTCACTCTGCATTCCGGCATCGGAAAGACAAAAGCTTACCAACTCTTCGCACGCTCCGGAGGCCTTCGGCGCTGCATCCCGCATCTGAAAGACAAAACAAGGTGCGTTTAAAGACATTGGGAAACTTTAATACTCACGTGCCATTACTCCTTTCCACATCTAACCCAGTGGGTATTCCGGCACCCTGCAGCCGCTCCGAACTTGTACCTGCAAAATAAAAAGACAGTTAGAGCGCATCGTGAAGCAGGCAACAAGCGCTTACTTACGTGCTTCCAGGCGCTTCTATTCCTCACACGGGCTCCATCTTCAACTCACTTCAGCCGTCCACCATCGCCGGAACCCTGCAAAACAAGAGACATCATTACTAAAGACTTTAAAGAAATTAGAATTACTCGAAACTTACCGTTCGTGCAGTAAACGACGGACAGCAGTCCTCTGAAGTCAAGAGGCCTGCTCCCCTTATCCAGTGAAGAAACTGGGTACAGCGCTCTGCCCCGAGGCAGATGGAGAGCACGGCGTTCACTTACCTAAGGTGAGAGCGTTAACCTTCGGGGTTCTACAGGAGAAGAGAAAGGGAAGAAGAGAGAGACATTCAATAACCCAGTTCATTAATCCCATATTTTCTATCTGCAGACATCTTACCCTTCGAGTCAAACATACAGTGCACAGAGATCCAGCCCAAAGAGCCAGCCGTGTGTTACACATCACCTTTGAAGATACGGTATACGCCCAGTCAAGACAGGCGCCTCTACGGGAATCAGGTGAGCGTTACAGTAACCACCACAATGAGGCAGGTCAGTTATAAAGTCCATTGACAAGGTGTGCCAAGGTACTGGTGGAATGTCCAAAGGTTGAAGTAGGCCGGCTGGCCTTTTCTTTTGACTCTTATTTTGGGCACAGATTCCGCAAGACAACACAAATGACTTTATGTCTTTTCTCCAAGAAGGCCACCAGAAGTGGCGTTTGATCTTTTCTTCTGTTTTCGCGATACCGGGGTGTCCTTCCATTAATGATTCATGATGACGGGTAATGACAAGTTCCTGCAATTCTTTACTTGGCAGAAATAACCGCTCTTGGAAGTAGGGTAAATCATCCTTAACGGTGTAGTGAGGACCCTTTTGACTCCATTCCAGTAAGGCAGAAGAGTCAAAAAGCTGTTTTACTTGAGCGTGGATGTCCTCAATGGTTTGCAATGAAGTCAAGCCCAGAATTCTTTGTTCCGGTATGATTGGCACAGGTTCTAAACTCGAATTGGGTTCTTCCATGCCTATCCGGGATAAGGCATCTGCCTTACCATTCTTGCAGCCAGGGCGATAGGTAATTACAAAATCAAATTCCGCAAAGAATAAAGCCCATCGGAGTTGTCGCGAAGATTGAGCTTTGGCTGTCTTTAAATACTGCAAATTTCTGTGGTCCGTAATTACGGTGATGGTGTGTCTTGCACCGAGAAGATAGTGACGCCAAGCCTTGAAAGCTGATTTAATAGCCAGTAGTTCTTTGTCGGTAATTGCGTAATTGAGTTCAGGTGGAGAGAATTTTCTGGACCAAAAGGCTACAGGGTGTAGTTGGTTAGTTTCTGGATCTCTTTGCGAGAGGACAGCTCCCATGGCCGAACTGGATGCATCGGTTTCCACGATGTAAGGGAGATCTGAGCGCGGGTGCTTCAATACAGGTGCAGAGGTGAATTTGGTTTTCAGGTCCTGAAAGGCTTGTTCAGCCTCAAGAGTCCATTCAAAGCGTTTATTTTTCTTTAGGAGAGCTGTGATGGGTTGAACAGTTTGAGAAAATTCCGGGATGAACCTTCGACAGAAATTGGCAAAGCCAAGCATGCTTTGCACTCCCTTCACAGAGCTAGGAGATGGCCATTTGAGAATGGCGTCCACTTTCCGCGAGTCCATTCGGATTTCTTGAGGTGTCAGGATGAATCTGAGAAACTCCACTTCTGTGGTATGAAAAACGCATTTTTCGAGCTTAGCAAATAATTTGTGCTGGCGCAATTTCTCAAGAACTGCCCTAACATGGTTTCTGTGATCAGATTCTGAGGAGGAATACACCAGGATGTCGTCAATATAAACGATGACACAAACATCGATAAGTTCCCGAAGAACATCATTCATGAAGTACTGAAAGGCGGCAGGTGCGTTGCACAAACCGAAGGGCATTACTTGATATTCGAAGAGCTCAAATTTGGTGCGGAATGCAGTCTTCCACTCGTCGCCCTCTTTTATACGTACCAGGTGGTAAGCTCCTCGGAGATCTAGCTTGGTGTACACACGAGCATCTTTTACTTGGTCGATAAGCTCAGGTATCAGGGGCAAAGGGTAACGATTCTTAATCGTTATCTGATTTAGGGCACGGTAGTCAATACAGGCCCTAAGGTCTCCTTCCTTTTTAGGTACGAAGAACAAAGCGGAAGAGACTGGTGACTTTGATGGGCGAATGAAACCATTGGCCAGGTATTGATCCAAATACTGGCGCAAATGCAGGTTCTCAGGTTCAGTAAGAGCACAAATCCTACTACAAGGTAGTTGTGCATTGGGTACCAAGTCGATTTGGCAATCGTAAGATCGATGGGGAGGTAAGGTGTTAGCCTGCTCTTTCTGAAAAACGTCTTGGTATTCAGATGGTAGCTGTACAGGGGTGGAAGTTACAGAGGCTAGACCCATAGCTGGATTCCTTGGGTAACAGGTTGGTTCACAATCAGGAAAAGTTATCTTCTTTGCTCGCCAGTCTATTCTCGGATTATGTGTTTCTAACCAAGGGATTCCAAGAAGTACTTGAAATTGTGGGGCCTTGATCACATCAAACACGATTGCTTCCCGATGTCCGTCCTGAACCACCAGAGTGATTTCAACTGTGGAATGCGTTACAGGCCCTGAGGCTATTTCGGGTTCATCAACTGTAGTAATTACATCTTGGGTTACTTTCGGGCGGAGAGGAAGCTTAATCCTGGAAGCCAATTCATGGTCTATGTAATTTCCAATAGCTCCACTGTCTATGTATGCTTTTATAGCATGCAACTGCTGAGGCTGTTTTGGGTTCACAAGCACCATTGGCATGACAAAATGCGAGGTGAAAGAGTTTGTTTTCAAGCTCGGCAAGCGGACCCCTACGCTTGTCGGGCTAGGTCGTTTCCCGAACCAGGTGTCAATAACTCGTTATCAGTGGCTCCAACCACCTTCTTGGGTGGTTTAACAGGACAACTTTGAAGAAAGTGACCGGAAGTTCCGCAATACAGACAAAGTTGCATTTGTCGCCTTCTCTCTCGTTCCTTCTGCGTTAATGGTCCTTTAACACTGCCAATTTGCATAGGTCCGGAAACGTCAGTACTCTTGGAGTTAACGTGGGTCTTGATAGGTACTCTGGTTTCATACTTGAGCCGATCTGCTTTTCTATTTTGAAGTCTGTGATCAAGTTGAACCACTAAGTCTATGTAGTCTGCGCAGGCCTGGGGTGGATCTACTATCTGAGCTATAACATCTTTAAGCTCTCCGCGCAGGCCTCGATGAAACAATGTGATCCTTTTATTTTTAGGCCATCCGGTTTCCACAACTAGTCTATTAAAGGTGGTGATATAGGACAAAAGATCCTGATTACCTTGTCGTAAGGATAGCAGTTCGTTGTCAAGGGCCTGTCCCTGCGAGTGTCGAGCGAACAATCTTTCCATGCTGGCCTGGAAGCCCTGGAAATCCCGGAGAATGGGATCATCCTGATTTACCAATGGAATAGACCAATCGGCAGCACAGCCACTAAGGTAAGATAGTACAAAGGCTACTTTGGTCTGGTCGTTGGGGAAGGCCCCGGGCCTGCATAAAAAGTGTAAACGGCATTGGTTCATAAAAACGGCATATTTCTTGGGATCCCCCGCAAAACGTTCCGGCGGGGCCAAAGGCATGTGTCCAGGTAGATTGATTTGTACCGGGTTATTCGAACCCATTGTTGTAGAAATATCTCCGGAAACAGGTAAAGGAGTGTGCTCTGCCTGGCCCTGCAATAACCTTTTGGCCAGATCATCAGTTCTTTCCTTGGATAGGATTAGTTCCCTTCTGAGAGCATTAGTCTCCTGGCGGGCTGAGTGCACTTCTGCCCGTAATTCCCCTAAAAGATGGGCCAGCTGATCTGTCTCGGAAGTCTCCATAGCGCCCAGGTGGGAAATTGTGGTAAGGCTTCGCGTTCTGTAACGCTCACCTGGTTCCCATGGAGGCGCGGCGTCGAAGGCGCAGAACTCTGAAGATGGACAGGAAGGGCCCCTCTATTCTGGCTTCCCTGGCTCGTTGGATACCCTCCTGTGCGTGAAAAAGGAGTATTACCAACTGTGGAACAATGCTCAAGCCTCCCACTCCCTTCCAACCCTCCACGATACCTCCTCCACGATTCCCCGTGAAGCCTCACCTTAGGGTTTGGAAGGATGAGCTCTCCATCCTGCTTCTGATGCAGTGGCGCCTTGAAACCCAGTTACTTCACTGGATTGAGGATTGATGGGAGTTCAGGTAAGCTTGACTGTTCAGGTAAGGCGCTGTAAAAGTTCTGTTCAAAAGTTCAAGCTTAATAATAATGTCTAATTGCAGCAAGTGCTAATGCTTATGTCTTTTTCCCCTTAGGGGCCGGGGTTCGGAGTGCCGGAGGTATGGCGCCGACCCGAAGTGAAACAGTTCTGGATGAGCGCTCAGGTAATGTCTTTGCATTCGCTCATTCAATGTCTTTGTCTTTTTTCCCCATAGGGGCCGGGGTCCGGAGATGCCAGGAAGCGGCAGGACCCGAAATGCAGTGGGAATAATCCAACAGGTAAGACTTAAAAGGAAACTGAGCTTTCCTTATTCCTTTTCTCCCTCTCACCCTTGTTCTTGTCTTTTTTCCTCTAGGCGCCGGGGCGTAGCTGAATCCGGAAGATCGCTGCTGAAGATGGAAGCGCCTTGCAAAGGTGAGAAAAATGCAGCGCTGCAGCGATCGAAACGAAATGCCTTTAAAATGATGTCTTCCTTTTCAGGGCCATTGGAGAAATGACTCCGGGATGCAGATTTAGCAGGTAAGGGCTTTTCTTCTCCTATTCTCTTCCTTTCTCCCGTTGCAGGTGTTCCAGGGTGCTGGCAGGCGTGGCTGAAGTCAGGATGCTGGAGCTGACACGGTGAGCGTCCAGCTGCTAGGTGCAGAACAACGCGAAGCATGTATGGCTGTTCGGGTGGGGTTTAAATAGCCTTGGAAGAAGTTCCTGGTATGTATCCTTCCACCAATCAGGTATGTATCCTTCCCCGACCACACCCGGGTGGTGAAGTAGTCCTACAGGTTAAGTAGTCCCATTCAGGCCTCAAGAGGGCCTGGATGAAGCAGCAAGGTCTGCATCAGGTAAGTGTGCACCCAAGCACTTAAACACATATCCTCTTCTATGAGCCTGGCGTCTAAGGCGCCAGGACTGGGGTCCGCTATGAGCCTGGCGCCTAAGGCACCAGGACTGAGTCCAAAGGGCCCCGACTTGGGCCCGCTGAGACTTCCCTGGGGAAAATGATGTCTGCCTCTGGGGTTGCTGGGCCCGGCCTGGCTCCTTAGAGGTAGGCATCATGACAACAGCCCTACGCACATCTGTGCCAAGAAAATGATACAGCACCTTTCTACAGTATGGCAGAATGTAAACATAAAAAAGAATGCAGAGAGGTTGGTGCAGAACTGTATCACGTTTTACAACGCAATGTAGGAAAGGGAACAGTGACACCAACAGGCAGTTTTGGCCCGCCCTCCATGCCGTTTGAGGTAGTTCATTTTGATTTCATAGAGATGGAGAGGTGCCAAAACTTTACGTCTTGGTGGTAATCTGTGCATTCAGTAAGTGGGTGGAGGCATATCCTTTAAAAGATTGCACAGCAATGACTACGGCAAAAGTAATGTTGAAGGAGTATTTTTTCAGATTTGGCTTGCCCCGTGTCCTCTGGTCCGATAATGGACCACATTTTGTGGGTGCAGTGGTGTCACAGATATGTGCAGGTCTTCAAATTGATAAGAGATTCCATAGTTCAAGGCATTCGAGTTCTGCCGGTCTTGTGGAGAGGCACAACGGGATTCTTAAATCAAAGATTAGCAAGATTTGTGCGGGAAGCAAGTTGAGTTGGGTGGATGCATTACCAATAGCACTATTATGCATGCGTACGTCTGTACAGGCTAAAACTGGGCTCTCCCCGTACAAGATCGTGATGGGGAGGCCGGCAAATGTTTGGTGCGCACCTTAGCCAAAACGACTTAGTGAGATAGAACATCCTGTGCTTAATACTTATTGTGGCCTTTTAATGCAGAAATTGCGTTTGATTCATCAGCAGGTGCAGGAGGCATTACCCGTACGGTATACCGGTCCGGGGCACGCGCTCGAGCCAGGAGACTGGGTGCTGCTAAAAAACTTTGAAAGAAAGTCATCATTGGCGCCCAGGTGGCGTGGGCCCATCAAGTACTTTTGGCGACGTAGACGGCAATACAGGTGGATGGAAGGAAGTCGTGGATCCATGCCACCCATGCCAAAAAGATTCCAACTGCACTGAAAGTCTGCTGACCGGAAAGAGACAGCGGTCCCAGAAACGAAAGAAACTGTTGCCAGTGAGCAGCCACCTAATCTGCCAAAACGTGAAGTGAAACTTGAAACAAAGCCTGAGACGATTGCCAAAAAGGGGGAAGGGCAAAGAGTGCCCCAACGTTGCCCAGCAGAATCGACATCACTGCTGACCGATGTGAAATCTGCCTTGCAGATACCAGCAAAACCAAATAGTGTACCCCTTTGGCGCCCACCAGCACTTGCCAGCATGCCAAAAAAATGGATTTGCATCATTGGCGCGGCGCACACCAGCACCTGCAGTAGCACCACAGGCTGACTTCAAGCCTGAATCTGAAAGTGCACCGGCACTGTTCACGGATCATACGATACCAGGAGCAAGACGATACAACCTGCGGCCTCGGAAGGCAAAGTGATCCGCATTCTTTTTTTTTTTGTTTGGTGTTTATGTCAACCTCTGGTTCAGCTCATGGACGGAGAAGGAACCAGGGGTGTAGAGGAGAGAAGCGTGAGAATTGTGCAAGTCAGACAATTCAAGACTCGCGGCTCCTCGGTGCGATCATAAAAAGTACATTTGTCCTGAACCAGAGCGGACAAGCTGGGCGCACATGATACTGAGGCGATAACTGATCAAAGGTCCTCTGAGCAGTATAAGAAGGGACAAGTGATCTCGCCTAAAAAACGAATAATAGAATCCAGGCTAAAAAGGACAGGTAAAACTGAATTGTGAGATTTCCATTGAACTTATAGACATCAGAGCAAGCGCGACGAAGAGAGATATCCACAACAAACTGTGATAAGGAAGAAGAAGGACGATGAGAAACATGCTGGGACCAGTTCCAGCCTCCTCCTGCACTACAACCGCTGAGAATGAGTCAGTTATAAAGACTATGGCCCTCATTACGACCCTGGCGGAAATCGGAAAACGATGGCGGAGATGCAATACCGCCATCAAATAGCGCCCGGTGCGACTATGACCCGCCACCGCAAAGTACGAAGCCATTAGCGACACCGCAGTGAACGGCAACGCTAACTGCACCAAGTACGCACGCGCGCGCCATGCCAAACCGTAAATACCACCATGGCGCAAGGGTACGCGAATTCCGACCCTAGCGGACATGTACCTAACGCCATCAAGCATGGCGGAAAGCACCATTCCGCCATGGTGAGAAGTACGGCATCGCGAATCAACCGTAAACGGCCCCACTGAGTGCCTGTACACCGCTCCCTGCCCACAAAGTACAACTCCCCGTAGGTGCAATGAAGTCACAATGCAACCATTGAAATGTACAAGTCACCCATGCATGCCAACGAACAAAAGACTCACAAGAGGGGCCAATGGGAGCGGCAGGGCACAGATGGCACGAATACAGAAGCCATTCCTATGGACATGACCACAGTCCCCCCCCCCGAAACGCACGCAAACACAGGCACCTGTGACCAGCAATATTCTGAAAATCACAACATTCCACCAGTCCACCTGGCTGACCGGCGTCTGTTACACAAAACCCAATCCCCCGCCCCCGCCCCTGAGCATGACAACATGCAGCCCCCATCCCTGACCTCACTGGGCTCCGTAGGCAAACGCGCCCAGCACAGTACCACGCGACTATACTCCGAAACCGGAACCCAATGCAGATCTCCTCACAATACATCGCACCCCAAATAGGAATATGCCACATCACTCGCAAAGAAGAACGCTACACGGCCCATATCAGAATAGAAATTTAATGCACAACTAAATCACCAAGCTCATACAGCCATTAGTCCATGAACTCCAAAACACATATCACCATTGTGGGCTGCATCCGCAAGGAATGACCAGCTACTACTTGTGTGACGCCCTGTTCCATCATGGTACACAGAGCCACATTCACGTACGAAAAGGCAACATGGAAGCGCACAGACCCGCAGGCCCGTCCCAATGGGGAGGCACTAGTCCAACTGAAAGGCCGAAATGTTGCTCCGAGCCACTAGTACTGCGTAAGGGCATGTGGCCCATTGGCGATCGTCCCATAAGATCGTAATGCTGCTCCACTGATTAACACGAAGCAGCAGGTATCGTGAGTAAACGCCATCTGCAGGAGTGGCATACAGATGGCAGTGGCAAAAGGGGAGGAGATACCTGTCAACCAAAAGAAAAGAAAAAGAACAGAATGGCCATCAGAACTACATTCGAACAACTCACTCCAATGATCACACTAAATCCACAGCCATATGCATGCTAGCCCACTCCAAAGGATCATCACCACCCCAAAACCACTTGCGACTCATAACCATCTATATCGAGGTGTAAACACCATCACAAACGAGTGTACCTCTGCATGCGACTGTCAAAACAGATTCCATCAGATGGGAATGTTAACGTGCATGGACACAAGTGTCTGAAGGCGCGTCGAGACAGGGAGGGCTCAACAAGGCCAGATAGACGATGGTCCCACTATGGCAGCCCTGCATCACATAGCGCAGGGGAGGCGGATAGATTCCAAGAAGCACTGTACATGGCAAACCCTGTATCAAATCACCTGCCCATGCATCCATTCATCATTCCCTCATCCTGTTATAAAAACGCCTGAAAATTTACTCACAAAACATTCGATTTTTCCATTGAGTCTGTGCGTTATGCAGCCTGCAAAATCCACAGTGCCCCAGCCCGTAATTCCAGTGTTGTGAAGTTACATGTATTTGGGAACGTCCGGCCTCATCGGCCACGTCACTATTGCGCATCCCAAACTATTCATATCAATCATTGCTTCCTCGCCATGGCCTCTGTCTCAAGGACATCGAACAATAGAACGTTATATTTGCAGTCAGACCTGTGGGCACCTCCTCTCCGCTAGCCGAAAACCGAAAGCGCCGGCCTTCGAATTCCTCATTTGCAACATCAAGTCGAAAAGGCATCTGTGGCCGTTTGAACTCACAAATTAATCCATCTAGTGCGGCTGTGTGTGAAAATGGCAACTGCCATCACCCACTAATGGGACGCCCCGCCCGTCGTTGCAACTCGGTACAGTGATGCATGAGGGCCCACCGTTACTCGAGTACTACGTTCCACTGACCCATCACAAGTCTGTTCGCGACTGCAAAGATTGTATGTGAAACAATGGGACCATAGCCGAATGTACATATCAACAAATGTTACACGGCCATCGGGTACAAATACATGATTGCAATAGCAAGATGCCATTCCTCGAATAGCAGCGTTGTGTGCGGGACGTGCTCGGCCAAAGGGGAGAGCAGCTTGCACAGGTGGAATGAATCACCACAGGTGGAGGCCATACAGCCTGAAAACACATAAAGTGCACACCCAGTCTCCTCCCACAACCACACCCACTCCGAAATGCTACCGGCAGGACTCGCGATGTTGGCCCTGGGGGACCTGATAGCACTGCAAGTACTCCAACTCCAAGAAGAAGACGAACACCAACTACAACCGGCCGCACGGAGGAGACGCAGGAGGAGGAGGAGGCCAAGGCAGGGCCCGCAAGGGCCGCCAGCACAGCCACTACCACCACGCAGGCAGCCCGCAATCCCACGCCTCCGAGCACATCCGTTCAACCTCACTGATGAGCAGATCCACACCCTCTACCGTTTGGACCGGGACACCATAGCCGCAATAGTGGACATGACACAGGCTGACCTTGTCAGCATGATAGATAGCCCAACCGCCATCCTACCCCTACTGAAGGTGGTGTCTGTACTCCACTTCCTGGCCACAGGCACCTACCAGCACACAGTCGGACAGTTGCATGGCATTTCTCAGCCACTGTTCTCACGGACACTAATGCAAGTGCTCGATGCCCTCCTGAAGCACGCAGACGACTACATCTCTCTACCACGCTCGGAGCAGGAAATTACCAACACCAAAGTGGGATTCCATGCACTTGCCGGCATACCGGGTTGCATTGGTGCCATCGACTGCACCCATGTGGAATTGGTCGTCCCACATGCCATGGAGGCCCAGTACCGCAACCGAAAACAATTTCATTCCCTGAATGTACAGATGGTGTGTGACTCCAACAGGATCATTACACATTGTTGTGCCAGATTCCCTGGATCAACCCATGATTCTATGGTCTTGAGGAACTCTACTATACCACGCTACATGGAGCGACATGCAGGGAACAGATCCTGGCTACTCGGTGAGTCTCTTTTCATGCATGATGATGTGGGGTATGTGATGCGGCAATGACCTGGCAGGAAGGGGGGGGGGGTGTGCGTACGTAGCAATGGCATTCCACATCATACGTTTATCGTCCACATACAGGTGATGCTGGGTATCCACTGAAGAGATGGCTCCTCACACCAGTCCGGAACCCACGGGACCAGCAAGAGGAGGACTACAACCATGCCCACTCACGTACCCGTGTGGTCATTGAACAGGCATTCGGCCTACTGAAGACTCGTTTCCGCTGCCTCAGCAGGTCTGGCGGGGCACTCCTGTACCGCCATGAGAAGGTTGCAAAGATGGTGATGGCATGTGTCATGCTCCACAACATGTGCGTACGTAGAAATGTGCCCATGCCCCCTGACGCAGAACTGCAAGCACCTGATGATGGTCATGATGAGGGGGGGGATGTGGCAGCACCTCAAGGAGTCTGCGAGGCACCGGAGGGCCGTGACATTCGTCAGCATCTCATTGATGCATGCTTCTAGCACTCACGCCTGGTGGCTGATACATGGACACGGGACTCGTGGAACTGTGTGTGTCTGGTACCTGCACAGTATGGACTGTACGCCTATGATGGCCTAGTACATAATGATCATTGTCGACACATCTCATTGGTTGATCGTGCACTTGTTTATGGCATATGTGATATCATGTTGAACACCCTATCGACCCGCCACCCAAGTGAGCCCAACACACCCCCTCCACCCTCCTACCTCCCCCCCGAACACCAGTGTCCAAAGATGCTCATTGTCAGTGGGCTGTCGCTATTGCAAGCCCCCTCTGCGGGTATCAGGGGCACCCCTGCCTGTGGAGCGCAGGTTCCTCCCAGATCTACGTTGGGGGCTGCCCTGGACGGAACTTGCAACGGATGATGTCTCTGCCTGCTCACGTCCATGCATGTCCCTAAGGGTTTGTGAGAGCTCAGTGAGCACACGGCGCACTGCGGCAAGTTCGGCACATACGTCTTTGGACGTCGCATGCAGTTCCCCCCTCAGGCTCTCGGTGCTTCTCTCCATTTGGACTCTCAGGCTCTCGGTGCTACTCTCCATTTGGACTCTCAGGCTCTCGGTGCTACTCTCCATTTGTGCCCTTAGTGTCTCTGTACCTCTCTCCATTTCTGCCCTAAGTGTCTCAGTTGATGTTTCTATGTCTGCCTTAGTGCCCCCACATTCATCGGCATGGTCCTTGAGGAGCGTGGCCAGTTGCTGCTGTTGCACGATTAACTGGTCGAGGGACTGTTGCCTCTGCTGGGCCATGGCCATTTGCGGGGGTGTCACAGAGGGGCTGTTGACCTCATGTTGCCTTGCCACAGGGCTTGGGGGGGATGGCCAGTCGTCGTCTTGTGGGTGCCCCTGCGTGGTATTCTCATGTTGTACGGGATGGGACAGACAGGGGGATTGGGACAGGTCATGGATGGATCTGACTTCGACATCCCCGTCTTCTGTGTCGGAGCATGCTGCCATCAATGGGGTGTCACCTATGGTGCTGCTGCCACCAGAGGCAGTGCCTTCTGTGGCATCCGTTGGGGGGACCTGTGGTGGTGGTGTTGTGGGCATGCTGGCTGCTGGGGTGCCTGTTGATGTTCCCTCCTCTGTGCTGCCACCTGATTTGTGCTGCTGCCGTGTCTTGATGCGTGCAGCTGAGGTGGAGGGTCTTTGGCCGTTGGTCTTGGCCCTCTTTGCAGGTGTGCTGGTAGGGGTGTCCTGATGCTCGTCGTTTGGATCGGACCCTGTGGTGGAGTAAAGGAGGGCGAGGGTTAATAATGGGTCTGTGGGTATTGGAATGGCATTGTATCACATGCATTGGGGTGGTACATGAGGGTGATTTGGGTCGGGGCCTTGGAGGTGCTTTCATTTGTGTGTGGGGTGAGGGTGCAGTTGTTTGGCAGCCTGCAGTTAGGGTGTGCCTGCTGGACGTGTGGTGGGTGTTTTAGGGGTTTTTAATTATTTATGTATTTAATGTGGTTTTAAAGTGCGCTATAAGGGCGATGTGTGTGTACGTTCTCCTGGACATGTGTTTCTGTTGCACTATGTGGACACATGGTACTTCACATGATTGGACATAGTGGATTTAGCATTGTTTTATCTGGCCCACCTACCTGATTCTTCTGATGTCTGCACTCCTTTCTCCATCCCTCCGACTCCCTCAATGCTCTCCATTCCGATGGTGGAGGCACAGATTTCTTCCCAGGGGGTCAACTTGATGGGTGATTCAGGACCTCCCCCGGTGGCTGTGGCAATGTTGCGGTTGGCAGAGAGTATGCTGCGGACGCGTATCCGCAGGTCGTCCCACCGCTTTCTGCATTGCTGTGGGTTGCGGGGTGCGGTCCCCACCGCGCTTACCCGCTGTGCCACCAGAGCCCATATGGCCTTCTTGTTCGCAAGTGCCGTCCTGGTCATTTGCGTGGAGAAGACGACGGCAGCATTCTCCTGGAGGGTCTCTGTTAGCACGGTGAGTTCCTCACGGGAGAAGTGGACCTGCCGCTTGCGGTCGCACGCTTTCTTCGCTACTTTTCCCATTTGTCTTGGTTTCGCTAGGGTGGATGACGGGTTGGGGTGTGTCTCGGGGTAGTGTTTTTAGTGGTTGTGTGGTTTCAGTGGTTTTATAGGTGTACGGCGGGATGTTTCCCGTTCCGGGCCCATGTTTTTACTTCCGTTTCCGTATATTTCCGGTCACCGTACTTTCCGGTAGGCGCACTCTGCGGTGTCCGCTGTGTTGGGTGGCGGTATGGCACCTAGGGCGACGTACGGCGGCGGTGTGGGCCGTTTTGGGGTCATTTCCGCCATCGCGGACTTTGCACTTCCGCCATGGCGTGGTGCTCGTGCCCGATGGGTCGGAATGGACCGCTCTTTGCTCCTTCGTGCAATGGCGGAAACGCTATTTACGCTGTTGCGGTCCGGTCAGTCACTTTCCGCCAGGGTCGTAATGAGGGCCTATAAGTTTAAGAAAAAAAACGCATGGTAAAACAAATTGTATGCTGACGCTAACGATAATAATGTGCTTTATGAGCGTGGTAGCACCAATATCGACAGCCCTAATATTATGGTGGGTAGAAACAATACACCCATTAGAAATGTTTTTAGCAATAATTAATATATCCATATATAGATGTTTGAAGGTGTCCTAGTGGTCGGAGATGTCCATCATCACACCAAGTTCAAAGAAACTCAATAAAGAGGGGTGTTAAACATGTCATAGCTGATTGTTTGATATGCATTTTGTATATATGTAACTGATGTACGTAATTCACTCTCTTGCGTCCCTCGAGGTCTAGAGATAAACGTTGCGGTGCGTGAGACCGAGTTGGCCAACTGAGACTTTTGCTTTGCAATAAAACCCTAGCTTTGGGAATACAACTTCGTGTCTGGCGTCTCTATCGTGTGTGGTGACCCGCCTTGTTTCCATAGACGTCAGGGTCCCCTGGCCGGGACCCAACACGATTCCTTTCTTCTGTTTCAGATTGGTGTCATCTTTTTTGTAACATGTGTTGGCACTATCATGAGGAAATGTCAGAACTCGTTTTTGCCAGTCAATCCTAGGATTGTGGGTCTCCAGCCAGGGCATTCCCAATATCATCTGGAACTGAGGAGCACCAATGAGATTAAAAGTAATGTCCTCTTGATGCCCGTCCTGACACAGAAGCCTGACTTTCTCGGTGTATTGTGTCACCGGGCCGGATGGTAGCTGAGAACCATCCACAGCAGTGATGTTTTCAGATTTTTGTTTCTGTCGGGGAGGAAGGCCTATTCGGAGAGCCAAATCTTGGTCAATGTAGTTACTCACTGCTCCACAATCAATATATGCCTCCAAGGCATGTATTTTTGATGATTGCTTGTGATTCACCAAAAGCACTGGAAGGACTAGATGTGAGGTCTGACGGATTCCTTTTTCATGCTCGACAAGCGGGCCCCTACACTTGCTGGGCCTTGGCGTTACCCGATTCTGTTCTTCTTCATCAGTTTTGTCTGTTGCCCCAACCGTTTTCTTGGGTGGTTTTACCGGGCAGTCACGGAGGAAGTGACCTGCTTGTCCACAATATAAGGAAAGCTGTTTTTGTATAATTTTTTCCCTTTCTGCTTTGCTAAGGGGACTTCGTAATCCACCAATTTGCATTGGCTTAGACTGTTCATGTGATTTAGTCTGATTCTCACGAGGTCGTACGTAAACTGACCATCCCTCTGATCTAGCTCGATCCATTTTCCGATTCTGCAACCTATGATCGAGTTGTACCATCAGGTCTATGCAGTCCGCACACCTCTCAGGGGAATTCACCACTTGCGCCAACACATCCTTAAATTCTCCACATAACCCTCGGTAAAAGAGTGTAGTCCTCTTCTCTTCTGGCCAGTTGGTCTGGGCTATGAGATGATTGAAGGTTGCAATATAGGTTAATAGATCTTGACTCCCTTGTCTGAGTGACAACAACTCGTTGTCCAGAGCTTGTCCATGAGTATGACGGGCAAACAATTTCTCCATCTCATGTTGGAAATTCCCAAAGTTCCGGAGTAAAGGGTCATCTTGATTTACCAAAGGTATAGACCAGTCCGCCGCACTACCTCCTAAATACGAGAGTACAAACAACACTTTGGTCTGGTTATTAAGAAAGGCTCCAGGTCTGCACAAGAAATGAAGGCGACATTGGTTCATAAATACAGCAAACTTGTTTAAGTCGCTGATGAAGCGTTCAGGAGGGGCTAGAGGCACTGCTCCTGGAAGAACCACCCAAACTGGTGTTGATTGTTGTGGTGTGGAAGAATGAGAAGAATAGGTCACTCCAGGCAGTGGAACCTGTCCTGCTTGTGCTTGTAGCATTTGTCTTGCTAATTCGCCAGTTCTTTCTCGAGTTACAATAAGATCCCTGCGTATTGCATTGGTTTCCTGTCTTGAAGCATGTACTTCAGCCCATAATTCCCCTATTAAGAGGGCTAACTGATCTGTTTCTGATGTTTCCATAACGCCCAGGCAGAGAGTATTAGAGGCTTCGCATTCTGTTACGCTCACCTGGTCTCTGTGGAGGCGTTGGGGCACAGGTGCAGCCCTCCGTGAACTTGAATCACCCCCTTCAGGCCTCTCCCCCAGTAGAAAAGCTGTGAGTGGTGGTACATGGTGATACTGCTCATGCATGGAGATAAGAGTGTGTGAGTGCACCAATCTGTGATTGTTGTACCTCTCGAACCCTTCACCCCAAAGTACGGTTTCTGTGAGCACAAGCCATCATATAAAGCTCACCTGTGAAATATGGAAGATAAGATCTCCGTCCTGCTACTTCTGGCAGGGGCGCGTTGAATGCGATCTAGTTCCTTCACTGATCCCCGATAAGGATTAGTCCAGTCCAGCTGTGACTATGCTTCTCCTTATGATTGGTAAGTCTTTCCTGAGCTCTTGTGATGCTGTTCGTTCTCTTTAATGTCTGTATGTTGCTCCTTTTTATGCCCGCAATAATGTCTCTGTTCTGTTTTCTTCCCTTAGATGGAAATGCGGCCTCAAAGCAGCTGTGAGACGCGAGACGCGAGACGCGGCCGGATGGAAGATGGATGCAACCGCAATGCTCGACAGCAGGTAAGTGATGGTTTAAGGGAAAGCGCAAAGTATGGCGAAGCGCAACCTTAATCTAACTGTTTTTTCAATGTCTAACCTTGTCTTCTGTTTTTCCTTGCAGGTGCTGCTGTCGACGATGGAGCATGTCGTGCTGCGGTGCCAAGATGAAGATTTCGGCGTTCCGGAAAGTGTAAAGATGAATACTTGGTTCGCCGAAGAGATGTACAGGTAAGAACAGCTTCCCCAACTTGGTAAGTGTGCTGGCAGGAAGCAGGTTGTCCTGGAAGCAGGATCTTCAAAGTTAAGTCTAACCCCAGGCGACGGTGAGTGTTACGCTGCTTACAAGTACAGAATAACGCAAAGCGTCTGTCTTGAGGATCGGGGCAGCTTATATAGCTGAGATCGTGGGCATGCCCATTAGGGCCGGCTTACCAGCCACACCCTGCCACTCCAGAGAGTGAGCATGTGCGAAGGCAACCCATTAGCAGCCACACCCTAGAATACACTTGGGGCTGCTTAATGGATGGAATATTCAAGGTTAATCTATCCTGCTTAATGGATGGAATGTTCAAGGTTAATGCATCTGAAGTGCTATGTCCATAATAAAAGTTTTTTGGTGTTAAATGGATGTTCTTGTTTACTTTTGTCCATGAGCCTGGCGCCTTTGTCCACACAGGTCTCCTGTGCATGCGACCCCTGCATGCCTGTACCCCTCCTGACTTCATGACCATGACAGCTGCACCACACCCATTTTCCCCAATAGTCACGAGTGTTGAAGGGAAACTCGAACACTGTTCCTGCCAGGGACAGAGGACATTGTGTCAGCTGCAAGAAAAACACATTACGTTTCTTTGTTTCTTCATCTTCTTCGGTCTTTAAGTCTAGTAATACTTTCATCCCTATAGTCTTTTCAGTAGTCTGCCGGCATTGTGATATGGCTACTCTGATGACACAGAAGGCGAATAACACTTGTACCAATGCTGCTACCAGTACTGTCAGTCCATTGGCCATCCATGATGGTATCCAGGAGAAGATGTATGACAACCAGTCATCATCCTTTCCTATGGCATTTGTCTCTGCCTCCATTTTAGCGTGTAGTTCTGATAGTTGGGTGATAGCCTCTGTTAGGGTCCCATTCTCTTCATCGATCCTCAGCAGCCTTTGACACCATTAACCTTTCTATCCTCCTCGACCGCCTCCACTCCCTAGGAATCTGTGGCACAGCACTCAAATGGATTGCCTCCTGCCTCAGCAACAGGAAACAAATTGCTTTCCTCTCCCCTTTTGTCTCAACTGCTTGTGCTGTGAACACTGGAGTACTCCAAGGCGCTTGACTCTCTGCTCTCCTTTTCAACCTCTATCTGACCACTCTACCAGGAATCATCCATGCGCACAACCTCTCCTATTACAATTACGCCGACGATACCCAAATTATCCTAAGAATTCCCAAAACACGCGCCAACCCACGTCCCGACCTTGAAGCCTGCCTGTTAGGATGTACAATATGTTATTTATGTTCCACTGTATCATTCTGTAAAGTACATATTGTGGTGTAACTAACTCCACATATAACATCTGTTCCCTGCAGCTTAACAGTGCATCTTACAACTCTTGGTTACAGTAGAACCCAGGTGATGTCCACTGTTAGAGGCTCAGGGTTCTGGAGTGTGGAGAGAGGCACTGGAGAGAACGGAGGAGGACGGTTGTGCTGCTCCTGCTGGGGGCCATTTCCTTTGGATACTGAACCTGAAGTAATAAAAGGTTTTGACATACACACAGCGTCCTACGTGCGTTTGTTCAAGGTTTTAACAGTTGGCGACGAGGTGGAGCTACAGGGAGACGGCCCCCGGAATTTATATGGAGAATGTGGTGCTCGGCGAGTGGAACCTGCCTGGTAATCGTTTAGCAATGGAGAAGTTATGGACAATGATTTGAAGGGCTAGTGGTGAAGTTGGGACCAACTATCAACCGAATGAGGAGTGGATCGACAGAACGGGACACCGGTTAGTCTCCTGCACTGTTACTGGTGCTTCTAAGTGATGGTAATGTAATTTGACGTTTCGGCGCCGCAGTTCAACAAAAGCGTTGGCTTTGCACATCGTTTATTCTCTACTCAGTGGATGCAATGGATTTGACACTTCGGCGCAGCTGTTACATGGAAGCGTCGGCTATTCGCTTTGTTTGTTTTCGGGGCTAGCCGCTCCAGCGGGAGGACCTCGC
Source organism: Ambystoma mexicanum (assembly GCF_040938575.1). NCBI lineage: Eukaryota > Metazoa > Chordata > Amphibia > Caudata > Ambystomatidae > Ambystoma > Ambystoma mexicanum. Next base: position 378,948,112 of record NC_090937.1, on the reverse strand, counting down.
GTCACCAGTGATTGTTTACCTTTAATCCCGGCGACTCGAGCGGGAGGCGTCTGTGGCTCTGCAGACAATTCGGAGCAGCTCACGTGAGGAAAGGACCTAACGACGTGGCAGCCATATTGGTTGTTTATTCTGTTCATTGAGCTGCCGCGCGTCTTCACGGTCCAAAGGAAAGGACCTGCAGCGTGGCGCCCATTTTAAAAAAAAATGTTTTTTTCGTTTCTAACCTCCTTGTCCGGAGCTCTTCGACAGAGCAATATCTATTGACAAAGGATTGCCAGCGGTGCTAGACACGGATGATATAGTATAGTGCCACAACAGGGGTGAGTGACTGGCAGGTGGTTAAACTCGCAGACATTGAGATACACTTTGTGGGAGGCATTTGTTATTCAGTGCAATTACTCTTATAGTGGAAGTGCCATTGTATTGAGGAGCAGTCATAGCTATGGCCAACGTTTTTTTTCCAATTTTTTTCTTGGCCACACCAGGCGAGCCCAAGGTGAGCTGGGCAGACTGGAAAGAGGGCTTTCATAAATATGTTCTCGCTGTATTTGGTAGCAACCTTTCCAATGAGCGCAAGGAAGTGTTATTATTTCACTGTTTGGGGACTGCTGGACAAGAGGTTTAAAAAAAATTGCCTGAACCCGCTGACATGCCTGATGCAGGTCCCTATGAGAGATTGTTGGCGAAGTTGGATAGCCACTACAGCTTAGAGGAGAACATTATTCTGGAAAGGTATACATTTGCTACGAGAGGCCAAAAGAGTGGAGAGGGTATTGAGGATTTTATCACAGCTTTGAGAGGCTTGGCAGTTAAAGTGCAGATTTGATCATTGTCAGGATGAGCACCTAAGAGATCAGTTAATGATCAAATGTTCCAATGATAGTATCAGGAAGGAGCTATGGAAAGAAAGGAACCCCATTCTGGATAAGGCTATTGAAATTTCAAAAACTGTGGAGCACACAGACAAGTTATAAAACTACTCCAAGCTGACATTGCAATTAATGAGAGGCCCAAATCAGAAGATAGTGAAGTAGCAATCCAAAAAGTGTCGAAGGCTACTCAAAGACAAGGCGCAGGGCCTTCCAGGTGTGCTGTGCATGTGCAGAGGAGATTTGAGGATCGCCAGGAAAATACATTTTCGGCTGGCAGAGGCTGGGGTTGTCAATCGGCACCAGCAAAAGAAGTCAGAGGAATGTTTAAGGAGACTAATTCCTACAGAAACTTTAGGGAGTGTGGGCCGTCCAGGGTCTTTCAGGGAAGGAGGTGTTTTAGATGTGGGAGTATGTCACATCTCACATCTGATAAGAATGTTTTGCTATACATATCATATGCAATGACTGTGGTATGAGGGGGCATATTGCTCGTTGTTGTAGACATTTTAACAGTAACTCAGGTCAATTGCATGAGGTCAGTGTGGATAATGAGGATGATTCTTACAGTGAACATGGAAAAGAAGTAGTATTCTCTGTGAATGCTGTTGATGGCAAGATAAAAAAGAAAAAGCCTTATGCCACTGTACTAGTCCGAGGTGTGCCAATATCAATGCTCATAGATAGTGGAGCAGACTACACACTAATAAGTGTACAAGTGTGGAAGGAGAAGTTTGATTTTTGTACGCTGCGTGAGAGCTCGGTCAGAGCGAATGAATATGGGGATGTTCCTATAGAGATCATAGGAAGTTTTGAAGCTGAGCTGCAATTTAAAGACAGGAAATATTTGGGGACTGTATATGTCACCAATAGAGGGGGAGAGCTGCTTTCATGGAGCGACCAAGCGGAATTGAAGATAAGGCTCGAGGCGAACCATCCAGAACAAGTATTGCTGGTGAAGAGCGAAGGCATCACTGAGGTACATGCAGATTTGGTCTCTAGTAAATTGGAGTGCTTGAAGGGGTTTGTTCACAAAATTTGTTTGAAAAAGGGAGCCATTCCCAAAATTTCAAAATTACGCACCGTACCCTTAGCTCTCAGAGAGGATGTAGAAAAGGAATTGAAAAGTATGGAATGTGATGGAGTGATTGAACGGGTTGATGCGTCTGAATGGGTTAGTCCCATAGTGGTGGTCAGAAAAAACAATGGGAAATTGAGGTTATGCATCGATCTAAGACATTTGAATAGTATGGTGGTAGCGGATAGATTTCCCTTGCCCAGAATAGATGACCTATTGGGGGGGTTATCTGGCTCTAAAGTGTTTTCCATCCTAGATTTAAAGTCATCTTACCATCAAGTGGAGCTACATGCTAATTCTAGGGATCTCACGGCCTTTATTACACCTATTGGGCTATTTAGGTGTGTTTGCATGCCATTTGGATTGGTATCGGCAGCCAATGTCTTTCAGAGTATAATGCACAGGTTGCTTGGTGGAGAGAGAGGTGTCATGTGCTATCAAGATGATGTTCTTGTGTGTGGAACCAATGAAGTCGAACATGATGAACGACTAAAGAAAGTATTAGGCATTCTGAAGGAAGCAGGGCTCACAGTGGCCTTAGAAAAGTGTATTTTCAAAGCAGATAAAGTGGTTTATTTGGGCCATGAGATCACAGCTGAGGGTGTTAAGCCCAAAGAGGAAGCCATAGAAGCAATAAGGAGGATGGAAGCACCCAAGTCTAAGAGTGATGTTTTATGGTAAATTTATCAGAGGGCTGTCGGAAATGTCAAAGAACATGGGAATGCTTACACGCAAGGGAGTTGCCTTTAAATGGGATGATCGTTGCAAGGAAGAATTTGAAAAAATAAAGTTGTCCATTGTTAATGCACCCATACTGAGGATCTTTGAGGAAGGGAAACGCACTTTGCTCTTTGTGGATGCAGGTGATTATGGCATTGGTGCTGTGCTCATGAGGGAGAATCGGGATCGTTTACATACAGTGGTGTTTGCATCCAGATCACTTAAGGGACCAGAGAGTAGATACTCTGTCGTAGAAAAGGAAGTTCTAGCATGTGTAAGGGGGGGTGGAGAAGTTCAGAAGGTTCTTGTGGGGCAGAGAGTTTACGATTTGTACGGATCATAAACCGTTAGTCGGAATCTTCACTAAAGGTGGTTTGGAAAGTGTATTGAGGCGCATTATGAAATGGGTAACGGCTCTTCAGGTTTTACAGTTTACCATGTTTCATGTCAAGGGTGAGACCAATGTGGTTGCTGATGCCTTATCCAGATCAGTGGAAAGGGAGACATGAACCAGCGACAACAATGTGGGTTCTGAAGAGAATGTGGAGATTTTTCAGGTACATGAGACATTGAAAAAGGATGAGTAGGATATAGCATGTAGTGAAGATACTGTTCATCAGAGACTATTGGCTTTGGTGATGGATGGGAAATTGAGAGGTTACAAGGGTGGTGATTTGTGTGGATTTTCTAAAGTGAAGGAAGAATTGTGGGCTCAGAATGGATACTTACATAGGGGACACCAGATGGTTGCACCGGTCAGCATGAGAAAAGTGATAATAGGTTTGGCCCATGTTGGTCACCTGGGTCTTGCCAGAACTAAAGGTTTGGTGAGATCAGAGTTTTGGTGGCCGGGACTTGACAAAGATACAGAGGAACAGGTCAAAGATTGCACAGATTGTGTTGAAGGTAATAAAGGGCTCAGAATACAAAAGTTGCCCATGACAGTGAGGGAATGCCCTCGTGTGCCGTGGGATGAGATTGCTTTAGATCTTTTGGGACCATTCAACATAGGAGGTGAAAGAGACAGTTACTTGTTAGTGGTCATGGATTTATTGTCCAAATGGCCCGAAGTCTGTGTATTAAAAGACATTTCTAGTAGCAACATCATAAAATGTATGGAACAGTTATTCTGGAGAGAAGGATTTCCCAGCAATGTCTATCTGACAATGGTTCTCAATTAGTGTCCAGAGAATTTAAGGAGTTTCTGAGTAGACATGGGATAGTACAAGTCAACACGGCCTTATATCACCCCCAGAGTAATGGGTGTGTGGAACGCTTCAACAGGATGCTTATGGAAGCCATTAAGATTGCGGTGGCCACTGGGGGAGACTGGATAAGGACAGTGATGGAAAGAACATTCCAATATAGGTTAGCTCCCCACAGTGTCACAGGGTTATCCCCCTTTGAGGTGTTACGAGGAAGGAAGCCCAACTCCCACATATGTCCGGGATGGATGGGAAGGTCTAAGTTGGTTGGAGTAAATTTAGAGAATGTGAGAAGGAAGATTAATGAATCTGGGACCAGATCTAAAGAGTGGTATGATCAGAAGCATTGTTGTAGAGAATTCCGAGTTGAGGAGGGTGACTGGATCAAAGTTAAACTTCCCAACAAAGTACGCAAAGGGGCCTCGTTGTTTTCAGAGCCCAAACAGGTTTTTAAAGACCTGGATCCTTCAGTGTTAGTCAAAGGAGGTGGCATTTGGAACAAGGAGAGAGTGGCCCTTTTGAAGTCAGCCAAGGAAAGGTGAAAGGTAGTGGGAGAATATGAGTGACACCTATCCAAATCTAATTTTATAGAATCTTATTCAAGTGTTCTAGCATAGGCTTAACATTCACATTTAGAGTGTTGTTGCAGGCATGTTATATGTTTTGTTCAATTTTTGATATCATTTTAAATTGTATATTTTTTGGCATTTTTTGTTAAGGAGAGGAGGTGTTAGGATGTACAATATGTTATTTATGTTCCACTGTATCATTCTGTAAAGTACATATTGTGGTGTAACTAACTTCACATATAACATCTGTTACCTGCAGCTTAACAGTGCATCTTACAACTCTTGGTTACAGTAGAACCCAGGTGATGTCCACTGTTAGAGGCTCAGGGTTCTGGAGTGTGGAGGAGGCATTTGAGAGAAGGGAGGAGGATGGTTGTGCTGCTCCTGCTGGGGGCCATTTCCTTTGGATACTGAACCTTAACTAATAAAAGGTTTTGATATACACACAACGTCCTACGTGTGTTTGTTCAAGGTCTTAACACTGCCTCAGTGATATTGACCGATGGATGACAAGAAACCACCTCCTTCTGGACCCAGATAAAACTAAATACTGGCCTTCTCCTGCAGCCACTCCCATGGCCCCCTCTCTTGGCACCCCCACCTCCCTCCAAAATAGTCATAAACCTTGGCTGCACTATGGACTCAGACCTAACCCTCTCCCTTCAGATCAATAACGTATCGAAATCCTATCACTTCCACCTCAAACTCCTGAGACACATTTTCCCTTACCCCACCTACCCCAACAGACTTGCTGTTGTTATGTCCATTGTTATGTCGAGACTGGACTATGCTAACTCCTTATACCTGGGAGCACAGGCATACCAACTGAACAAACTGCAAAGAACCTAAGACGCTGCTGCCAAACTCCTTCTAGCCCTAACACACAGAGACTACATCTCCCCCGCTCTACACACCCTTCACTGGATCCCTGTAGGACGAAGGGCCATCTTCAAAACCCTATGTATTACATACCAAGCAGTGCAAAAGACTGGCCCAACGTACCTACAAGAGAAGATTAAACCCTACCTCCCATTGTGCACCCTAAAATCAAGAACTGCCCTCTTACTAGTGATTCCAACCTCCAATTCAGCTAAGATTGGAGGATCCGCCTTCTCCACCTTGGCTCCAACTCTGTGGAACTCACTCCTCCCACACATTCGACACACCCAAGACTACATGGCCTTCTCAAAGCTCTAAAAACCTGTGTCTTTCCATAAACCTGATTAAGACCATCTAGGGCCACTGAAACCCTGCAACACCATAGTCCGTGACTTCAATGACACTACCGTAGAAAATAATTACAGCCTGCGGCCAAATGTTGGGGAAGCTACTGAGCAATGACACCACTGAAAGCGACTAACAAGTCACCAAGACAGTATCACGAAACGGTTACCATAGATGACAAGCTTAGCATTGTGCAAGTGCTAGATATATAACTACTGACTAGCCATTTCCTAAAACCACCATACACGCATAGCTGCCTCCTGCAACATATCCCTCTGAGTACAGCTACCACAAAATGCGTGAATGTAATCCAGAACAGTGGCCTTGTGAGAATAAAACATCCACTCTAGACACTCACCCCTCCTGTCACTAGGCCCACTCTCTACTCTACACCAACACACAATAGAGCGCAGCTACACCCCGCAATCAATTTTGGCCTAGCTACTCACATATTAACAATACTCCATGAAACCCTCAACATCCTGCTAGAACGCAGCCATAACCCACGAAAAAATTGCCCTAGCTGCACACATAAGTGTCCTACACAGGCCTAATGCCGCTAGAATGCAGTCTCGGAGACCAACCACCAGACTGCATACATTCAACTGATCTCTCAATACCACCACACCTAATGTTAGGATGCAGTTACCATCAAGCAATTGCATCAGCTGCTCACATATTGAGTTCACCCAAGCACCCTATAACACTCCACTCTCTCGACTGACCTGGACTACGGTCCTGAGGGTGAAAAACCCACAAGCGCTTTGAGCTCATACCAATGATATATAGAGCACTATATAAATGCCAAATAGCATAACATAACATCGTGGGCAGGTTTGAATGTACAGCAAGAAGGCCCAATATTGGGGCAAACGCCTCCTTCCATTGCTGTGAGAAGGTCTAGAATGTATTGGCTCTGTAAAGCAATTACACTGACAGCTCTCAATTCTTCTTTTATGGATTTGAACCCTTTAACGGTTGAATGTATTGTCTGCATCAGTTCCCATCACATGCTCCAGAGCTATTTGGCATTCACATTCGCTTGAATTGCCAGAACGATCGATGAGAAGAACATCTCAGTCCTGCTGTACAGCCTATGTTCTGGCGGTATTGCATCCAGTGCATCTTCCATTTTTATTGGCTCTTAGTTCCCTCTCTTCACTCTTGTCAGTTCTACAGATTTCTGTTTCCTTTGATGAGCATACATCTTAGGGAATCCATCTACTTGTATGTCTTTCCGGGGTACTACTAGCGCTGGTGTGTTTAGCTGTACGAGAGAACATATCCCTCCCCAGTTAGGTGGCAATTGCATGTATGGCTTTGATCCTCAGACCCAGTAGTGATTCATTAGTATGGTGGTGCCAACCTTCATGCCTGGTGTAACGCTTACCTGAGCTCCGTGGGGGCGTCTGGCTCTGGCGCGGGATTCCTCAAGTAAAAGGTATTTTTCTTCTTAGAGGAGCATTGATTAGTAACTGCAAAAATGGGTAAACAACCTTTTTTCACCACAGGAGCTTAATCATGTACACAGAAGTCTCAAGAGAGGATAATCCAATTAATTCACTGTGAAGAATGTACTACTGCTCACCCTTGTCTTGATTTTGTTGAGCTCTCCATCCTGCTCTGGTGCAGGGGCGCAAGTCCTGAAGTATTATGAATCTTGTAGTAGACGATAAAAAAACTGGAGCAAAAAGGAGGAATTGGAATTCTCAGGGAGAAAAAATTGGAAAGGGAGTGTACTAATTGCCTGCTATAAATATATGTATAATTGGACTCTACTCTGAGGTGATAAATTGGACACACAACATGTATGGACTGTGAGAGCTAAGAGGAGTACTCGCTATTATGTGTTTCCCTGAAAACGATGGTGTTACTATGGAATCTCAGAAACAGCGTGACGTACTTGAATAAATATGGGGAAACATCCATGCACAATGCGGCCGTTAGTGCAACAGTGTAGCACACACTGAAGGATATTGTAACCAAGCGTTCGCAATGGCAACAGCCTCTAACTGTGTTCCAAAACTCGCAACGCTTATTCCTATAATAATATAACTGCAAAAATATCTTGAGGCAAGTTCACCTGAACGAACGTCGTAAGAAGCAAGAACAAAATAATTCAACAACAGCCATTCGTTACTTGAGGTTTTGTAGAAGTTCTGTGAAAATCTTTACACACAGAATGTAGCAGAAGCTTGAACGGGAATCTGAAGTGGAAGTTAGCATCTGACAAGAAACGCCTTAGGATAAGGACACGTAACGGTAGACAGACAGGAGGCAAACTGAAGCGGCAGGGACGGAATAGCAAGGAGAAAAAATGGGGTAACTAATACTGAAAGAAACTAAGATAAATGGACCAAAAAACTGTAAATTACTGAGGCTGAAGAGTTAACTGTGACAGGAACCGCGGTAAGCATTGCGCTGCAACAGCAGTAACAACGCCAAGTGCGGAACTCCAGGAGGGCGGCGCTTATAAAAGCAGAGGTGAAGAAAGGCATAGGCTAACACTGCTAAACCAGGGGAGAGCAGAATGGCAGACATATTAGATGACCAGGAGGTAGGTTACTCATGCGCTACAGAGCCCATCTTATGTGTAGCCCAAGTGCGGCAAGCTAATGACCAACTCATTTGGGGAACTAAAGTGGGTAACTTGCCCGTGAACATGACACCTGGTACCATCGAGATTTTCTTGCATCCTTTGTTCTTCATAACCTTCACTGCACCATCATTCTGGAAACACAATGAAGCCCTCTCGAGTAGGAGAATTGGCATAGGACCTACTTCATTTTCTACCCATGTGAGCAACTTTGCACTTGCTTCCCATTCATTGCGGCAGTTGTCATTTTCTCTTTGCACTATTTCTTCTGGAACTGTTAGGAGTGCATGTGCTTTGCTCCTATCCATACCCTATTTCCACTGTTCTGCTGGGTAGATTTGTCCATATACCAATAGCTGTGGTCTTCCTCAGCATCCTGACATTCTTCCTACCTCCTTTTGTCCTGTCTTGGGGCATTGTAATTCCTTTTGTGTCACTATCTTTGCTTCTCCTTTGTGTGGGTCATCAGGGGTGTATTCTATTGTCTTGTCAGTGCTCCAGTAAACATCTATCATGTCTTTTGTCTTGTTGTAACTATCTTCATACAGGAACGTCTTCCGCAACATCCATCATAATGTAGTCCATCTCCCTTGAAATCAGCCTCTGGTGGTGCAGAGCGACAAATGCATAGGTATTGTGCTCTGGCAGTTGGAATTTCAGTTGCTACAAATGTTCTGGATGCACTCATGACATAGGGGATGAGAGAGCATACATAACAGCTCTGTAGTTTTTTTTCCCACCTTGGTCATGTGCTTGTACCATATGTTATTAGTGATAAGGGCCAAATCAGTTAGATACAAATTTACCTGGTCAAAGTCTTTTTACCTTTTTGACAGCACTTGTCATCTGCCCAGATATGGCTTCTGTAAAAACATGGATAGGGGTGCGGTAGAACGGGCCAAAGCTTGTACATGCGAAAGTAAAATCCTTTGTAATGCAAGGAGGGTAAAGAGGTAGAGACAACAGAAGGCCCAAAACATCAAAACAGCAGTTCAAATTACAGTTTCCATTTTTGTAATAGTGAATGTCCTCTTGTGTTGTTCCGAAGATCCGCAAGAATCACCTGAAAAGCCTAAAAAATGCGTGATTATTGTTTAGTGTGTTAGGTTAAGCTCTTCGTCTAAAGTATTGGGAGAGCGCGGCATAGAACAACTGCTCCCACACTAAACAGATCCTAGCACTACTTAGTAATGTTCTGACAGATGGTAGGTTTGTGCCACGTAAGGTAGAAAAGCATGACGGAACAATCTATGCAGGATCAAGTCTTTCTCACAGGTTGTGTGCAGGTATGGAATCATGAATTTAAAGCAGTCCTTTTATTTTCATGATGAATACCTAGTGTGAAGAAATTATAGTGTGCCTAATCTAATTGTGCCTTTAGTCCTTCCCTAACTCTAGCCATAGACCTAGTCAGTCTTTGTTGTGGTGTCTCTCCTTTGTCTTGTTCTTCTTGCATCAAATCGTCTTCGTCGTGTGTTCATTGGAGTATCAAACTCATTTATTACTGCAAAATATGCTGCATGGTTCGCTTCTGCGGCTTCGTTGCTACAGAAGACTCTGTCTTTCCCCTTTATGTGTGCTTGGCACTTCACGATCGCTATGGCTGATGGGAGTCATGGTGCGTCTATGAGTCTGCACAATAGGGGTGCGTGCTGCTCTGGTGTGCCGTCAGCATGCCCGAAGCCCCTCCTCTGCCATTGTGACGGTCCAGCATGTACTGTAGATGTCACATAGGCCGTATCCGAATACATTGTAACCTCCTTGTCCTTCCGCGGATCTCATGCCATTATGAGAGCTGCTAATTCGACAGCTTGCGCTGAAAAATGTACAGCAATCTTGCACTTGCTACTACTTTGGCTGTCCTATCTGATTTCATTTTCACCACTGCTGTCCCAGTAGACCTTTCTCCCGTCGCCTGGTCTATCGCCATGGACCCGTCAATATAAAGTACTTCTTCCCCCTCAAGGACATTCTCCCCCACTTTTTAGAATGTCGTCATACTGTTCCATGTACGTGGTACAGTCGTGTACATAGTCTTCCTCTTGCACTGGTTCAGTTAAAATTCTGCATCTTACTACCTTTATTGCTGGATTTGAGGTAATTACCTCGTATCCAGATGCTCTCTCAGTGATCAACGTGCTTTTGTTTTTTTTCGAGGATCGCAAAGAGGGCCTGCTCCACGTAAAGTGTGGTGCTGCACCCCATTGTGTTACTTGCTGACTTCTCTACTGCGAATGCAGCAGCATCCAAAGCTTGTTCAGACAGGTAATGTCCTCTCATCACTGGGTCTAAACGCCCATTATAGTAAGCCATTGGTTTATGTACGAAGGTTGTCTTTTGCATGAGCACTGCAGTGTTGGCTACTCTATTGGAGTGTGAGAACAGGTAAAATTTGTCATGGTAATTGGGAATCCTGAACACTGGAGCTGTGCATATTGCCTTCTTGAGCTCCACAAATGCTTCGGTTATTTTGTGTGTGCATAATAGGTTACCGTCCCCTCTCTGTGCCTTACGAAGCCCGCTTAATAGGGGTCTCATATATGTGCTGTAGTCAAATACCCAGACTCTGCAATAATTAGAGGCCCAAGAATTGCTGCATTTCACTCACTGTCTTTGGCATTGGTGTTCTGAAGCTCGCCTTCACTCTTTCTGGAGTTACCTTTCGGCCTTCCTGCAATATCAACTGTCCAATGTACAACCTTTCCTTCTAGCAATATTGTAGTTTCGCCTTGTCTACCCTGTAACATTTCTCTGCTAATACTGTCAATAAGTGTACTGAATTATTTTGACACTGCTCTTCAGATTTGCTGCAAATCAAAATGTCGTCTACATACTGAATGACGGTACTCTCCATCTGTATTTTGCTAAGGTCCATTTGTAGGACCCTATTAAAGATAGAGGGTGACTCACAGTAACCCTGTGGTAATCTCATGTTGCACTTCCGGTTTCTATATAGTAAAGAAGTCAAGTCCTGTGACTCTTCATGGAGTGGTATAGAGAAGAAGGCGTTCTTCAAATCTATTACTGTGAAATGGGTAACTTCCGGCAGAATGCTGCATACAATTGTCGCTGGGTTGGGAACTGTGGTTCAAATGATGTAAATGTTGACTAAAACACCATGATTCCCCTGTTGCCTTCTTCACCAGGTACACAGCTGTGTTCCACTCTAACTCAGAAGGGACTAAAATGCCTTGCTTTACCAAATCAGTGATCATCTCATAAATGCCTTTGTCTGTCTCCCTTGCTAGGGGATATTCACTTGCCTTCGGTTAAATAGCCCCTGGATTGAGCTTTATCTTGACAACTCCTATCCCTTTTAACAAGCCCACGTCATATGGACTGCTAGTCCATCGGACACTGCGTACTCGGCCCAAGTCTTCCTCCAGAAACAGTGGTGGTGCCTTTTGCAGCAAAGAACAAATTACTTACCCCTTGTAACGCTCTTTCGACTGGATGTTCCTCCCACATATTCCTCATCTTTAGATATCTTCCCTCCAAGCTTTACTTGTTTTAGAAAAAGAAATTCGGCAGAGGGTGCTGTGCGTTGATGCAGTCGATTCGATGTTCCTCGAGGGCTTCCATCTCAGGGTCGATGTCCTTGTAGCTATATATAGCACGCGCAGCACCCGTTAGATTCAGTTCTGTTTGTACTCCTTCCTTTTGCAGAAATAGCAGCATCAGTGACTCACAGACAGTACCAGACTTTGAAAGAGTGTAAAGTGTAATAACTGGAAATTCTACAGTGGGGTAGGCTGGGAGGGGTCGATGAGGAAGGTCAGGTCCTCATATGGTTCATAGCTTTTCTGACTGGTTGATCTCAGTCAGTCTCTCTTCTTCCTTTTTGTTCTGCCCCTGCCTCTCTCTCTTGTGGTGTCCCTCAGGGCTCGGCACTCTCCCCTAGTTTGTTCAATATCTACATAAGATATCTACTGTTTCTGATTGAATCTCATGGGTTTCGCTTCTACTCATAGGCCGATGATACCCAGATACTGGTCGTTTTGGACCTAACTAAACTGGAAACACCTAACAGGCAAAAAAATTCCCTGGAGGAACTTGGAATTTGGATGACGATGAACGGGCACAAGTTAAACGGTACTAAGACCGACCATGGTTGTGGGTACTTCTATCCCTCATGTGTTCTGGACGGCTGATTTTTGGCACCCATAACTAGCCCCTCTCCCTACACCTGTTCTAGCTGTCAGGAATTTGGGAGTATGTTTCTCGGCCACTCTGACCATGGATGAGCAGGTTGGAGCAGTTTGCACATCGGGTCACTTTAAACTCAGGTTTCTCTGGAAAGTTCTCCCTTTTATTCCCACTATTAGTCAGGCACCTGTGGTGGGAGCCCTGGTTCTTAGTGTCCTGGACTACTGTAACTCATTATATCTGGCCCAACCCAGCTACCTTATTGGGCGTCTGCAGCTACTCCAGAATGCTGCTGCCCGTTCTATCATCCGCCCGGCTTTTGGAGCCCACATGACTCCCATACTGAGACAACTATACTGGTTCCCTGTTGCCCAGTGGATCCTGTTCAATCCCATGTGTATAGTTCACCGGGCCTTCTATGGAATGGGAGCAGAATATCTGCAAAGAAACTTCACTCCCTACCAACCCACCTGTACTCTTTGCTCTCTAACCACCCAGCGGGTGGCTGTGCCTCAGTTTAAGCTGGCCGTAAGGGTGGTCATGCCTTCTCAGTTGCTGCTGCAAGAGCGTGGAACCACCTTCCTATTCCTTTGAGTGACATCTCTGACCACCTTGCTTTCCGGTGAAGATTAAAAACCTTGCTTTTTTAGCTCCGCTACGACTTCATGCCTCACCTCCTCAGCGCCAAGATGCCCTCGGGTGTACGTGCACTTACATAAATGCACATAACATAACATAACATAACATTACAGGAATTCGTGGGAGGAATATCCAGTCGAAAGAATGTTACCAGGGGTAAGTAAATTGTTCTTCAAGTGGATTGTGTCCTCACATGTATTCCTCATCTTTAGATAGATTTCCAAAGCAGTGTTAGGCCTTGGAGGAGGGAGTAAGAATTTTCAGATTTAAGATGTCTCATAGATTGAATGTAGGACAGCTTTCCAAAATCCTCTTTCCTGGCCAGAGGATGATTCCAGATAGTAATGCTTTGTAAATGTATGAATGGTAGACCAAGTGGCTGCTGCACAAATGTCCTTTATAGGCACCCTTCTTTGTGAGCACAAGAGGTCGTCATGCCCCTTGTGGAATGAGCTGTCAGGCCTTCTGGGGGACCTTTCCCGACCAATCTGTAGCATTCCGTAATGGCAAGAATTATCCATCTGGACAATGTTTGTTTTGTAACGGGAAGTCCCAGTTTGTTTCCAGTGTAACCTATGAAAAGTTGGTCATGTTGACGTATCCTGGCCATCCGTGAAATGTAAAAGCTCAGAGCCCTTCTGGGATCAAGCCTATGCAACCTTTCCTCTTCCTTGCCAGGATGAGGGGGCGGATAAAAGGTTGGTAGTACAATTTTCTGGGATAAGTGAACATCTGATACGATTTTTGGAAAAAAAGAAGGTTTAACCTTAAGGACAACCTTGTCCTTGTAGAAAATAGTAAATGGAGGTTTACTAGATAAAGCCTGCCACTCACTCACTCACTCTGCGGGCTGATGTCAAAGCTACTAACATAATGGTTATACACTTTAGTAGTCTTAGTGGGCATGAATGTAGAGGCTCAAATGGAGCACACAGTAGACATTTTTAGACAAGATTCAGGTCCCAAATAGGTACTTGTAAAGGTATAGGAGGGAACACATTAGTGAGCCCTTTAAGAAATTGTATAATTATTGGCATCTTAAAATATGATACCTACTCCGATGTGACTTGAAGATTGAAAGCGCTGCCAAACAGCTTTAAAAAATACCCATCTGGAGCCCCAGATTTGCTAAATGCAGCAAAAAAGATAACACAATAGATGTATTGCACTGAAAAGGGTCCACATCCTTTTCACTTCTCCAGCTGCAGAATTTATTCCAACGGCAGTGATACAAGGATTTTGTTGCTGACTTTCTGGCTGAAAGCAAAATCTCCATAACGTCATCTGGGTGGTCCCAATCCTTATATCTCAACCTCTTAGAAACCATGTGTGAAGGTTGTGTCTCTTCACCTCTAGATGGAGAATCCAATGCTCCTCTCGTGAGAGAAGGTTGTCTCTTTGTGAAAGACACATGGGAGGGCAGATGGACATGTCCAGAAGGTCCGGGCGCCACGTCCTCCTGGCCCAATCTGGAGCAATTAGCATCATGGATTTCCCAACTTTCGCAACCTTCTGGTCATATGAGGATTGACGGGGACTGGAGGAAATGCTCATAGGAGTGAGTACTCCCAGTCCACTACGAATCTGTCTTCTAGAGCTCCTCTTGGGGGTAATTCCCTGGAACAGAACAGTTTGCACTTCTGGTTGACACTGGTCACAAACAGATCCACTTGAAGGGTTCCCCAAAGGGCAAGATCTCTTGGAAGAACTTCCTGTGCTAGTTTCCACTCGTGGTAGACTTTGCTCTGTCTGCTCAGAGTGTTCGCCGCTGCGTTCTTCTCTCTGGCTAGCTGAGATTCCCTCTTAAATTGCCTAGAACCAGAGCTGCATTGCCTTTCGGCACAGTGGTAGTGATTGAATCTACGCCTCCTCCTTTGTTGGGGTAGTACATGGCCACTGTGTTGTCTGTCATTCTCAGGACATTCTTTCCTTGTACAGAGTGCAGAAAGGCTTTCAGCACTAGTTTGATTGCCCTCAGCTCCAAAGGATTGATGTGTAGTTTGGACTCTGATGCAGACCAACGACTGATGACTGTCAGATAGTTGGCATGAGCTTCCCACCCCGTGAGTGAGACATCCCTCACTACTGTTATCACCAGCCATGCTTGCCAAAAAGGCGAATGTTGTCCTTGCAGGCCCACCACAGGAGATCCTGTGTAACTCGATCGGAAAATGAAGAAGGTCTGGCGTCTTGCCTGAAAATTAAGACCACTGAGTCCTGAGGGCCCATTGAAGGGATCTTATTCTCAGATGAGCCATAAGAACCAGAAAAATGCAGGATGCCATGAGGTCAAGCAAACTCAATAAGTGGAAGGCCAGAAGACGCTGGGCACTCTTGAACCTGGAGACCATTTGCAGAATGTGCTGATTCCTCACCTCGGCTAGCAAGGCTTTTCCCAAGGATGCATCCAGGACTGCGCCGATGAACTGGAGTCTTTGAGATGTCTGAGAAACCTGAAGGTGTCTCCCTGACTGGTGCCCAGGAATCTGTCATCCGGGTGGCCAGGACACGACCATCGCTATTGGACACAGTTCCTGGGGATGGACCAGTGAGCGACGATCACCTGGCTGGAGGGTCCTCGGGGAGTGGAAATGGGACACCGACGGGTAAGACGTGGTATCCCCCTTTTTTGTAACACTGTTACCCAACATACCAAGTAGGATACTCAAACACTCTACCCTCTCTCCCCTCTTTTCTGACTCGAAAATCTTTGCACACCATGAAAGAGGACGGCAAACACCAAAGCCGTTTACCTGACACGTCCTAACGTAAGGGTCATGCAATTGACCAGGATCACACACACCTGACGGCCCTTTCCCTTCCCCACAGAGATAAAAGGTGGAACAGGACAAGAAAGCTATCCAACCACAGCAGTTCAAGAGGAGGAAAAAGGTGGTGAGAACCGAAAGGCTGACAAGGAGAGAAGAGACCCTGCCCTTTCCGACCCAGAACCGCGAGACCTCCGTGTAAGGATTTGTAAGACTGCGAACAATAGCTCAAGTGTGTTGCAGCAGATGTCAACGGTACACAGAGCATGCCTACGCTGATAAGCAAGACAGAGCAAGACACCTGCTACCATGGTACTGGCCTTGACTCCAGATATACTGAAAAGCCAAGTGGTTCATCACAGCCGGTGAGTCGAAGGGAAACCGATAAAGAAACCTAACTGTGTTGAATGAAAGTCGCAAAGTGGCAAAGAACTGTAAATTGTTAAGGGAAAGCCAGCTACAGAGGGGTCCGGCACCACGTGGGTGCTCATTTGAGAGACTGGTTTAATCCCACGTTTTGTAGAAACTACTGATACCAGAAGGCTGTGGAAAAGTCGCGAAATAGGTCAAAGTGGTCATACATGGGCCTTACAAAATCCTATGTACAGTCGAAAATCTTTGACTGGCAAACGACTAGAAACAAAAGGAAATGAAGGAACTGTAAAATTGGCAAGAGTGAACCCAACAGAGGGATGTCTACAGAACAGGACAAAGTCTAAAGTACCAATGAGCAGTGTGTTGACAAAGGTGAACCCGACATAGGGATATCCACGGTGAACTGTTTCAAAAGACATTAAGATTTGTGAATAAGAAAGGTGAAAATATCTTTGCAAAAAGGCCATAGTGAACCCGTTGGAGGGAGGCAAACATTCAAGAAAGGGTCTGAGCCCGGAAGAGGGGATTCCAAGGGTGAGAAGCCATCACCCCCAACAACACGTGAATGCAACCAAGAAATCGTTTTGAATACAAGCTAGAGAGAACCCGACTGAAGGAGGCGGATATTCGAGATGGGTCTGAGCCAGGAAGAGGGGGACCCAGGGGTAAAGAATCATCACCTCAAGTGTAACACAAAATGAACTTTTTGTTTGTTATTTTGAATCTATAAGACTATCAGAAGAAAGAAAGCTAACCCTCGAAGGTCCTGATATTGCAAAGAACTGTTTGCGGATCTGAGCCCGGAAGAGGGGGATGTAGAGTGAAAAGTCATCACCCCACGTACATACAAAAAAGGACTTCTGTTTGTTATTTTGACCACATCAGTTCCTCGGAGACAAGAGACTTTTGTAGAAAAGAGACTTAACCACCGACGGCCCTGATAACTAAAGCAGGCTGTCATCTCATGCTGGTAAAGCGCAAGCATATGCTGTGCTCAGGAGTCCCACCTTGTCCCGTGCTCAAAACGTGGGCAAGGGAGACCCCTGGCTACCACATCCTGACTTATCATTTGTGAACACTTCTTTCTTTCTCGTGAATCCTACCCCACACTCTTTTTGGTATTTAGTTGTAAGGATTGGCAATATATTATTTTAGTATTGGCCCTTTTAATATGACAAGACGCTACTAGGACTGCCTTATTTTGATTTGATGGTTGTAGCTTGCTCCCATCTTAGATTTAGGCTTTGATTAGGTTTTTACCACCCTACCTATGCAGTTTAATATACAGATTGGCACTGTGATCACTTGTGTCTGTCTATTCTTTATACCGTGCCTTTCTTACAGATGGTATCATGTGGGACTTCTTGTAATTGAGGGAGAAACCGAGTCTGTGGGGAGAGTGGCAGGTTCTGCTGAGACGTTCCAGGGCTTCTTCGGGAGAGCAAGCCCTAATCAGCCAATTGTGTAGGTAGGGGTAGACGTGAATCCCCCCTCTCCTGAGACTTTCTGCCACCACCACCATTAGAGGGTGCTTCGACAAGTAGTCAGGGTCGCTACTCGAAGGTCTTTACTTTTTGGGGAGATTCTTATTCAACGCAGGACTTGACTCAGCCTCCCAATCCGTCTCGACCCTTTTTTTCGAGGGCGACATGAAAAGGAAGTACAGAATCCTTCTATGGACCTTTGTCGAGAATGTCTGTCAGGTCATCTTGTTGAATGGAGGAGCAGGTCTGCACCATCCCAGAAAATCCATGACTCGGGTCATAAATTGCCTATGGGAGGCATCTGCATGATCTGCGGGGTCTGGTCTGCCAAACACAAGTTCTGGAGAGGTATCAATACCACTTGCAGACTGAAGGTTTTCATATGTCTCTTAGCCTAGATTCTTCTGAAATAAGGGCTGCAGAGACATTGGGAGTGCCAAACTCCAGACCAAAAGGTGGGGTGCATTGGTTTGATGGCTTGTACTCCTCATATATAGAGGATAAGGATTCAAAGAAATCCTTTCTAGGCAAGCGTTTATAGGATTTTTCCACTTCTTTAGCGGGTAAGGGCAAAGATGGTTCAGAGCCCAAAGGCATTGATGATGTCGATGTCGGTGCCGATGGCCTAGTCGGTTTGGACACCAAAGGCGTTGATGGCTTTGACTCCGACCGCATTGATGACTTCCACGTCAATGGCGTTGATTTCTTCTAAGATTTATGCACCGCCTGAGCCCTCGAAGGACTTGAACCTCGACTCAATGGTGCCGTTGATGATTTTTCGTCAAGTCGAGACCTCAAATGTTCTCGATGGTCCTCAAGCATGCGCCTGAGCCAGAGGGCCTGCAGGATTTAGCCTTAACCCTTTCCTTGCTGGCTTTATGCAGCACGACAGGAGCATGACTTTCTTCTTTTTCTTTCGAGGGGGTCGAGCCTCCTTCTTGAGAATTTGTTTTAGCATTTTTTGCCTGAATTCCTCCCACTGTGTAGGCATCGAAGATTTTGTTGGACAGGCTATACCCTTGGAGAAGAATTGGAGGAGGTTGAAGGCGACTTATAGCACCTTTTCTTCATCTTTTTGGAAAAAGACAAGGAATGGTGAGACCCGCTCCTAGAGCATGACTGCTTTTTCAACCTTTTCCTTCGTCGGATGATCGTTTCTTCAATGATGGCATCGAAGGGGATTAAGTGGGGGCCTAACCGCCGTCAATTTCCCTTTACGCTCGGTCATGGACCGACGGGACCCACAGTCCACGTTTCTGTGCTTGACGCCAAGGCATCACAGACACACCAGATGAGGGTCCATGAGTGCTATTTTGGCACCGTAGTCGTGACACTTTTTGAACCCGGTCTTCGGGTGTGATGGTGTTGATGATGAGGCCATCGATCTTGATGATGTTGCAGTTTTAATGTAAAAAATGAAGCATGCTGTATTTCTCGAAGCTAACGTGCTAAAACAGAGCTGAAGCCAACGGGCACTGCGCATGCTATATATACTTATGATGACATCGACTATGAGATGGAAGCCCTCGAGGGACATCGAATCCTCGATGCACAGCACCTTCTGCCAAAATATTTTGCCCGACGACGCTAAAGTTGGAAGGGAAGATGTCTAAAGATGAGGAATACGTGGGAGTACAAAATCCACTTGAAACCATTCTCTGTGGTACTTCCTTGTAATGTATCCTCACCCAATGTGTAATGCTCATGAAAAACACCATCTCATGATCTGAGCGATCGTCTCGAAACAGTTACTCATCTGTCAAGTCAGTCACCCTATGCCCTTCCCCTACTGTGATTACTGTCCTCCATGATTGTCCTGTGTCGTCAGTTCTATGCAATACTACCCTCTCATCCTTTACTATAACTGCTTCTAGTAGTATCAGTATCAGTTGTCCTTCCTTCTCATCTAGGGGAACCTCTGATCTGAACAAGAAATTGTTGGGTATGTGTAATAATTTGCTTTGTATCCCTGGAAGCCATGTTATCAGCACTTCCATTCCATATTGTAAAAGCTTGAGATTCGCTTGCACCCCCTCTGTAGAGCCTGCCTGCAAAATGCCTGGATGAATTCCCTCATGTTCATGTAGTGAATTCTTAGTGTCACACGCACTATCCCTTGGCCAGTGAATTAAATCGTCAAATTGAGTCGGCTCATCCTGTCCCTATCCATTTTGTTTACTGGTGTTTGCTGGGAATATAACAATGAGATAGTCAGGTTGTGTTCTCCTATGGAATATGAGAAGTTCGTCAGTGAAAGGAACCAAATCTGTAGCCCCAGAGAATCCCTGTGAATTCATGTCAATGCCTGACATCGGGTATCTTCCCTCCCTAATACAGGACCGAGTCGCCTCTGTATTTACGAGAAAGGAGAAAGTCTTGTCACCTATTGTCTCCCCTATTTGTGGTTCTTCATTCAGGTTGGGTGTAACAGATAGGATTGAACATATCAGGTCTGTCTGTGGGCTGTCCTATTGTCGATATAATGACATTTCTGTCCCAGTAAACAGATTGCCCCCCACTATGGTCACCCCTCCCAGTTTTCATATGGGGGTCTGCATCGTGGAGCCTGTGTGTGTCATTGCTACGATTTTCTGCTGTGTCGGTGCTTGCTGTGCTGGTTGAGCTGGCTGCATGTGTTCCTGTGCTTGCGGAGCATGTGTCATGGGCTGATAGGGCTATACTTGCATGTTTTGTGTGTGCGCCGGTTGTGGCACATATGCCTGCGCTTCTGTGTGATCCTGGACATAATCGTTGCTTTGCTCTGTCTTATAAGTTGGCTGATGCGCCATTCCCCCATTCTGTTCCATTCCGCCCCTGCTTCTGCACATTTGAGCTATGTGATCTAGCCATCCACATAGCCAGCATTGTATTAGTCCCCCATTAAATCCATCTACATCCTGCTGCATCAGGTATGCGAACCCTCTTCCCCGGGGCACTCCTCCCTGTCCACTTGGCCAGTAGTTTGCGTCACCCCTACCTATAAAACCTCCTCCTACTGCCTGTGGTCGGTTTTTTATGTTCCGAGTAATTACTCTCTCTCCACTCGTCAGCATTGCCCCTTCCATTGTATATTTCAATAACTTCTTCTGCATTAACTATACTTCTTCCTGCTTTCTCTCCCTCATGTTTCTTTCTCGCATTCTCTTGCATTAACCTACAATAGTGCACTATAGTTAATTGAATTTCCGACCATGCCTTAGACTCTTTTCCCACTAACCTCTTCAGCTTTTTCTGTACCTATTCTGGAAACCCATGACATAATATATGATAAAATAAGCCCACTGTTTTATCCCACGGCTCTCTCGTCTCAAGACGCCAACATGCTTGAATCTCCTGAATATATTGAAGTGGGTCTTCATCCTCTTGAATTTTGCGTGCCATGATTGCGCTTATGTCAGATGTGTCTGGGTGCTGTACTCTTAGAACCTGCCAAATGGCTGCTCGGCAGTTATTGAATGGTGCGCCATCATCCACTGTGTTTTGTGCTGTCACTCTGGGATATCCTGCTCTTTTCCAAACATTGTCCGCTACCTCCCAGAGAATGACCAAAATTAGGCTCTTTATGTTGCCCACTGCCCTGGTTGTCCCTGCTGTCAGTCTTTCAATCTTGTAAATCTATTTTCCAGCCCCTGCAGTCAACGAGGATAGCTTGCACCTTAAATTCTCCTTGTCCATCTGTTGCTACGGTATATACTGGGGTTGTCCACCACCCTTCTCTAGTAACGGAAACTGTGTCAGTATCATTCTTCCGTTGCATCTCCCTATGTCTTCAGTTGCTGTAAACGCCTTTGTCATCTCTGCCAGTTTCCATCCTGGCAGTACTCTGAGCCTCTATGCATAAGGGGTAATTTCATCTGCACTGTGTGGTCTGTCGCTAGGACGCTCCCTTTGCCCCTCGGGTTCTCCCTCTTCTCTTCCCATGTCTTCCCCTTCTCCTTCAATGTGTCTTTGTCAGGGCTTGTTTCCATGGAGTGGCAGTGAGGCCTCGCCCCCTTGTCATCGTCACTTTCCTGTTGACCTTCATCTGACCCCATGGTCCCAATGCTATCGTCACTGTCTTCTCTTTCATCTTCGAAACTAAGCCCCCTTAACATTGGTTTCTCACGCTGTGTCCCCTTTGCTTGATCTAAAAAACCATGCTCCCCCCTCAACAAAGGGCCCTGTTGTCCCCCTACTCCTCTTTCGGGCAACAGAACTGTCTCTTCTTCTCCTGTAAAGATCCCCTACTTTTCTTTGTATCCCTTCCCTGTCATCGTCATTCAGACATGTCAAGTCCGTTTTAATGTCCATTGCTTTCTTAGAATGTCTCCCCCTGCTTTCTTCTTCTTCCTGCTCAGGTCTCCTATCCTCCTCTTCTCTGCGTCAGCGCTGTATAGCAAGTCGCTTGACTCCCAACCTTCTTTTCTCCCTCTGTATTTGCAATTGTCTCTCTGCTCTTCTTCAGCCTTCCTTCTCGCTGTCTCCTCTAGCTCTCTCTGCTTTTTCTTCTCTCTCTCTCCTCTCTCCCTTTCTTTTGCTTACTTTCATTCTCTTCTCAACCTGTCATATTCCTCCTTCTCTTCCCTTTCTCTTCTATGTACTTCCTCCATTATCTCTGTCCATTCTTTAGCTTCTTCATCTGTATCTTTACGATTTGGAGCTTCGTCTCCTGTACGTCCCATCACGCCTGTGGTCTTCCCGTCCAGTTTAAGCAATATCTGTCCACCTACCCATTAATTTGTCGGGATTATTGCCCCATGATCCCCATTATGTCCTGTCTGTCCCTCCTTGTCTTTTTTCAGTTTCTCTTGCTAGTCGCTACTCTCTTTTTGCTCTGCACTATTAACCTGATCCTTTTTATTCACCTTCTTCGCGCCACTAAGTGTGCCTTTGCTGCTATAGAGTGGAGGTGCAAAAATAGGATTGGTATATCCTGCTGCTGCTTTCAACTCTCTTAAGGGGTAAAATCCCTGACTTTCTGCTGTTGGGTCTACGTCTTTAGTTTGAGGAGGAAGAGGGAGCCAAAGGTGGTTCACCTTCTGTATCGCATTGACTCAGCATCCATTGGTTTTGGATCGAGTCCCCTTCCTCGTCCTGAAACACCTTCCATAGCTCTAATATAGCCAACGGGTTACTTAATTTATTCCCCTTATAAACTGCATGTAAGTATGTCGTCATATGTTACTGCACACATTTGGAAAAGCTTCCGTCTTTGGGCCATGGCTTTGCCATAATATACGGATGCTAGCTGCACATCATACTAAAATGAGATACCTTCTAGTTAAACTGTATGAGAGTAAAACACCAAGTATGTCTCTTGCAGTTTTAAATCAAATACTTTTGACTGGAACTGTAGAAAATTTAGTTTCTACAATGCAAATGATAAATATGATGCATTTAAAAGAGCGTGTGTACGTTGATGAAACACATGAAGTGGGAATGAGGATTCTATGCTTTCAAAGGATCAGATTTTTCAACAAAATCAAACATACTGTAGAAGATGTTTGGAAAGAACTTTATCTGTATTTGTTTGTACAAGAACTATTTGACGCAAGTGAGGCACTTTATGTTTATAGACACTGTGTTGGATTTTATAATCAAACATGTATTGCTTGAAGCAGCGTCTTAAACGACATGGTAGTGCCTGATATTCCTGTTGTGCTTCAAAAATTGAACATGTTTGAGGTGCTTGCATTGTTAGATTGCAAACAAAGATGTCACACTCTGCCTCTTGTCTCACCTGTTCGTCCTTTGAAATCTTCTTTCTCAGAGGTCTTTCTTTCTTTCTGGACATTGGGGACTTGTACAGGTATGGACGGGTATCCTCTGTCTCCAGTGTTTAGACCGGACCCCAGCCACGGAGAGATGGTAAGCGTTCAGTATTCCAGGAAGATCAGTTGAGTAATAGTCTAATGTCCGGGATGGGTCTAGGAACCAAGGAGGAGTCGAGGTGCTCGCATAGTGCAGGAGGCAGAATGCGAGTACGGAAAGGAGCAGGACCGAAGGCCCGGGAAGGAAGAGGGATGAGCGGTTCCTCAGGCGGAAGCGCGAGGAGCAGCACAAATTTGATACCAGGACGGAAATTTAGGAAACCGCCAACTAGAAAGGAAGTAGCACGGGAGTAGAGGGTAAATGGTGTTGCCACTAAAGATAAGAACATTTGGCAATGGCCTATCGATATTGGAAAAGTGAAAAACGGATTGGCGCTTCTATTGGAGCCCAATGATTTTAACAAAGGAAGTGTGACTGTATCAGATTTGTGTATGCTTGATGTTGAGTCAACAAACAAATGCAGTGAAGGTCAGTTTCAGCATCTATCTGTTGCAGAAGGGAATAGTTTGTATGACCATTACACTATTTATCCTCTACACTCAAGTGAAGTCATGGGCGACAGTTTAGATTTGTGTCAAATGAAAGAAATGAAAGATGCACCAATTAGTATCTGGGAAAATACATTAGAAGCCTGTTGTTTCTCTATGCTTTTTCCAACTGGTACTGGAGGGAGATTGGATGATCGGAATGTGCGAATCTCTGCTTCAGAATATTGGTGTACAAAAATGTATTCAGAAGATTCACGATTCCGCACCAATGTTGAACATATTTTTCACTTATTGTATGAAAGTGAATTTTCAATATTATGTTATGTTGTTGCTCATACACTTCAGACCGGAACTAGATTTCAAAATCTTTATGCATGTGAGATGCTGCAACAGGTGAAAGAAAAAAATCAAGTTATAGAGGGCAAACTTAGCAATATTTTTGCTACAACGAGAGGAACTAAAGAATATTGTTATAGGAGACACATCTGAGGTTAGATGGATGATCAGAAACTTGGAATCTCTAACCTGGTTTGTGACTATAAGTTACGCTGACTATGGTTGGGATGATCTTGCAGAGTGGATTCGGGAATCTAGTGCAGAGAAAGAAAACATAGAACACATGACAACAGGAGAATTCATCACAGATTGTTAGGCATGTTACACTTCATATGTAATAAAGAGCATTGTCCACTAGGCCCTGTGGAACATTTCTTTTGGAGGAAAGAGGACCAGGCACGTTGGGCTCCACATATACATATGCTGTTGTGGATTAAAGATGCTCCTCAGTTTGGTAAGGAAAGTGATGGCTGTGTGATGGAGTTTGTTGAAAAATATGTTACTTGTTCTATTCCAGCTCAGCACATGAATGCTGATCTACGGAACAAGTTGGAAAGGGTTCAAAAGCATTAATGTGGAAAGCAGTGTCATAGAAAATAAAAAAAGCAAAGACAAGTACTATACTCTGGGCCTCATCACGACTTTGGCGGTAACCCTTAAATCCGGCGGTAGCGCTATTACCGTGGGATTTAAGGGTCTGCCAAATCAGGACTTCGGCGGATTTCGCCCCAGCTCTGAGCTGGGGGGAAATCCGGCGAAAATTCGCGCTCATGCTGCCGGCGGGAAATCCGCCGGCTGTATTAGCGCAGAATTTCCCCATTGAGCCCAATGGGGAATGGGGCATTCCCGAATGGGCTCAATGGGGAATGGGGATTAACTTTACCGCCGAACTCGTGATCCGGCGCTATTAGCACCGGGGAGTTCGGCAGTAGGGCAGATAGCGCCGGCGCTAATAGCGCCGGCGTTACTGCCCAAGTCGTGATGACGCCCTCAATGCGGATTTGGCTTCCCAATGCCTATGACACCAGTTGGTCAAGTTAATTAATATCATTTGTTCGACAGCATGTTACTGATAAGTCACCAATAAATATCTATAATTTAAAAAGAGATACAGAATGCCAATTCATTAATGATTACAATTCTGTCACTGTGGACTAAATCAGCTGTCCCAGCCCTGCCCAGCTGTATGCCGGAGACCGTGTCCTGGACACTTTTCTACCCGACGCAGAGATAGGAGCTCCTATGGCATTTGGATATTCCCATCAATCTTCTCAATTGATTTGACAAATTACTCAAGGTTTTCACAAATAAAAGAAAAAAGAAAAAACCAAAGAAGAATTTCAAATTTACTTTGCTGCCCTCTATCCGGCATGGTCCTAGCACACGTGGTAGTGTGGTGCCTATCCCTGTCTCCCCTCCACCTGCCCCCCATCCTAGCCAGCACCTCCCATTGGCTCGTAGGTCATGCTAACACTACCTACACTGGTCTGAGTCCCCCATTGCTGCTCTTTATCCGGTGTGGTCCTAGCACACGCGGTAGTGCAGTGTTGTTTCTCGACCCCTTTTGGAGCCTCTCTACACTACCAGTTGCTGCGTGGTAGGTGAAACCTCCCCCGACCCGCTCCTGTGTTTGTTTTGTTTGTTTTTCTCATATTTCCCATTTCATCCTCGTCCCTCCAATCCCCTCTCTCTGAACCCCCTCCACCCGCCTCCCAACCCACCCAGCACCTCTCATTGGCCGGTTGAGCCCTCTTAAGGAGCCCATCAATGAAGCGTGTGTCAGTTGAGGCTTTCGTTGCCACTTTCTCACCCCCCCCTTCGCTGACGCACACCCTGACACAGCCCTCTCCATGCTCCACTCTGCTATAGCTGATATTCTCGATGTTCTTGCCCCTGTCATGAGAATCCGCTTGAAGCCCAAAGCCAAGTGCAACTCCCGGCACGACCCAGACCTTGCCACCCTTAAACGCAAGTGCAGGGTGGCTGAGAGGAAAATGGCGTGCTTCCGGTACATCCTCTGACAAACTAGCCTGTCGCCTGCTTCAAAGGCAATCCCGGTTCTCTGTCCGCACCAAGAAGGGGGCCCAGATCCAAGCCCGCGTCTCTGCGCATCTAACAACTCGGCCGAACTCTTTAAAATCTTCAAGAAGCTGGCCAATCCTGCTGCAGTCTCCACCTCTCCTGTCCCCTTCCAGGCCCTCGGCACGGCCCTGGCTTCTCATTTCATCTCTAAAACTCAGGACATCCTGTTCTCTCTTTCATCCTCTTCCCTTGCCCCCTCTACTCCCTGCTCTTCCTCTGGCCCCTCTTCGGCCACCTCTCTTCCCTCTTTCTCTGCTTTCTCCTGTTCTCCCCAGATGCGGTTTCTAGACAAGTCTG
The DNA here is from genome assembly GCF_040938575.1 of Ambystoma mexicanum. Taxonomy (NCBI): domain Eukaryota; kingdom Metazoa; phylum Chordata; class Amphibia; order Caudata; family Ambystomatidae; genus Ambystoma; species Ambystoma mexicanum. The sequence continues at coordinate 378,921,425 of NC_090937.1, read as the reverse complement.
ATCTATGAAAGTCTCATCAAAACAGGTTCACCCCTGTTCCTCCAAAACCATCAAGGACCACATTGAAACCTTGGCCCCTGATCTAGCTGACTTCTTCAAACACTCCTATGCCACAGGAGTCTTCCCTTCCCCCCTGAAGCACTCCCTTGTGCACCCTCTTCTTAAGAAACCCTCTGCTGACCCATCCTGCCCGGCTAACTATCATCTAATCTCCATCACTCCTGTCCTGGGCAAACTCCTGGAAAAGCTGGCCATCTCCCAGCTTAATCTTAACACTGAATCTGTTGGTTGTCTCCATGATCATCAGTCTGGCTTCAGAGCTGCCAGAAGCATGGAAACTGCTCTTCTGAACATCCGTGAAGACCTGCTCTCCAACCTCGATTCCAACACCCCCTGTGTCCTCATTTTACTTGATCTCTCTTCTGCCTTTGACACGATCAACCATGCCATCCTGCTCAAACATCTCTGTGATAACCTGGGTACCACCCATCTGCCCCTTGCTTGGCTGACCTCTTTCCTCTCCGATCGACCCTCTCAGGTCCAACTTGGGTCCTTCCTCACCTCTATATCTACCTCTACCAGCGGTGTTCCCCAGGGCTCTAACCCCTCTCCCTGGCCTTTCAACCAATACCTGGCACTTCTTGTCCACCGCATTACTGCTCTCTGCCCCAACTTTCAGTGCTATGCGGATGACACTTAACTCATTTTCAGGCTCCCTTCCGCCACCTCTTCTCCTTCTCTCATTTCTGATTGTCTGTCTGCTATCCAGGAGTGCTGTGCCACCAATGATCTCTGCCTTAATGCCAGTAAGACTGAGATTCTCCTCATCCGTACACCTGCTCCCTCTTTTCCTATCACTTTCTGGCTCTGTTACGCTCACCTGGCTCCCACAGGGGCGTCCACCGGACCCGGACAGCTGCGGTCTCCACCAACGTGATGCGTAGTGAAGAGATGACAGTCTGGACTGGCCCGCCTAATCTTGTCTGCTGGACTCGTAGAAGTATTCTCCTGCAAGTGGAGAAAGGGATTTAGCCACCCGTGGACTTTAGTGATGGCCCCCCAACTGTTCTCGTTCTCCCCACTAATCACCTCCGATATCCCCTCTTGGTAACCTCAACTTATGTTTTTAAATGATGAGCTCTCCATCCTGCATGGCATGCAGGAGCGCGTAGATACCAGTTACTTCACTGGTTTGAAGGTACTGGAGGAGTTCCGGAGGAATATTGACTCCAGTGTCTATAAAGTTCAAAGAGTTCAATATGTCCGATGTTCACTCTTGTTCCATTCCCTCGTTAGGTTGCAGCTGGGTCCAAAAGAATATTGCCTGGAGGCAGCTGATGGCCTTCAGGTAAGAGTCTATATTACCAAACACTGTCCGGTAAAAGTTGCATGAGTTTAATTTGCTGTTTTCTCTCCCTTTATAGGTGCGGCATAGAAAGATGCAGCGAATTAAAGGATAATACCTTCCGGTGGTAAAGCAGGTAAGCCTATGGTGGCAAAGAGATTGTCTTTGTCGGTTTTCTCGGCTCACCTTGTTATTCCTTTTGTTTTCCCCCCAGGTGCTGGGTTTCGACGAAGAAAATGATGGAGGCAGCGCCGAGTTGAAAGATGCGGTAGACTGGTGAGTATAACGCGGCGCTGCTGCTGGCGAAGCGACGCGTGCTGAAATAATGTCCTTTCCAGGGTCGGAGATGTGCTGGGTCCGGAATCAGGTAAGGAATCAAATAATGTCCGTGATCTAACCGCTTCTCCTTTCTTTTCCTTTTGTCTAGGAGCTCCGGATTCGAGGCGGGCGTGGCAGAAGACTGGATGCTGACTTGCAGACACGGTGAGCGTTACGCTGCTGGATGCAGAATAACACAAAGCATGAGCTGCTGTTCGGGCGTGGTTTAAATAGCCTGCAAAGTAGTCCCAGGTACGAAGTTCCCCAGAACCACACCCGAAGAAAAAATAGTCCCTGTAATAAAATAGTCCCATCCAGGCCTCACGTTGGCTTGGACTCATTTGCAGCATGGTCTGCATAAGGTAAGTAAAGTCTATGAGCCTGGCGCCTATGGCACCAGGACTGATTTCTATGATGAGCCTGGCACCTAAGGGCTGTTGGGGTTTTAATTAGTATCTGGATGCCTGCTCCCGGGGCTGATGGACTCGATCCGGATGCCCGGGGGTAGGCATCATGACAGCACTCCCCCCCCAAGGCCCCTCCTAAAGTTGGTCTTCCCCTTGGCCCTGGCTTGTCTGGGAAGTACCAATGGAAATTTTCACCAATCGAGGAGAATGAACGTGGTCACTAGGTTCCCATGACCTTTCTTGTGGTCCGTAACCCTTCCAGTCGATTAAATAAAAAAGTCTTGATTTAACCATTTTAGAGTCTAGGATGTTTTTTACCTCAAATTCAGGTTCTCCATCTATTAGGATGGGGTCAGGTGGTTTGGTTAATCTTGTCCCGGGTTGAACTGGTTTTAGAAGTGAAACATGAAAGACAGGATGAATCTGCATATTAGAGGGTAATTCTAATTTGACGGCCATCGGGTTGATAATGGCCTTAATGGTGTAAGGTCCCAAATATCTAGGATTCAAAGTCTGAGTTCCTTTCAAAGGTATATGTCTTGTAGCCAGCCAAGCGTGGTCTCCGATTCGATATGGTGGGGTCTCACTTCTATGTTGATCAGCATTTTTCTTGTATTTCTCTTTTGCTTGTTTCAAATGTTTTGTTGCCTCTTTAAAAGCTTGTGTAATAGTAGAATGCAGATGAGTTACTGCCGGCATTTCTAAATGCTGGGGCGAATCGAGTTCTGAGGTTCGAGGATGATGTCCATCTATGGTATAAAAGGGGCTTTGTCCGGTTCCTGAATGTACAGAGTTATTGTATGCGTATTCAGAAATCCATAAAATGTCCTTCCAATTACTTTCGGTTTGGTGGAGCATACAACGTAGGTATTGTTCAAGAGTCTGGTTGGTTCTCTCCGTCTGACCATAGATAACCTTATGTCGATTTGTGCCAATTGACAACACTTCTGCCAAAATTGCGAAATGAACTGACTACCTCGGTCAGAGATCAATACGGAAGGAAATCCATGTATTCGAACAATATTTTCGAGAAATTCCTTGGCCAAGATTGAAGCAGAAGGTAATCCTTTTAAAGGAATAAAGTGGGCCATCTTGGAAAAAAGATCCACAATAACTAGAATGGTGTTGAAACCATTACATGGCTGTAGATCTGTAATAAAGTCTAAAGACAAAGTGTGCCATGGTGTGGGTGGAATATCTAAAGGCTTTTAAAAGACCAGCTGGTTTCTTCTTTTGACTTTTGTTCTGGGCACAGATGCCACAAGACAGTACAAATGACTTTACATCTTTTCGCCAGGTGGGCCACCAGAATTGTCTTTTAATTTTAGCTTCAGTTTTTGCAATACCTGGGTGCCCTTCCATCAGAGCTTCATGGTAATTGGAGATGACTTGTTCTTGTAGTTCCTTGTATGGTAGAAATAGTTGCCCTTGATAGTAAGGTAGGTCATTGACAACTGAATAATCTGGGCCCTTTTTAACCCAGTCTTGCAGGGCTGCTGAATCGAAAAGTTGTTGGATCTTTAAATTAATATCTTCTAAGGTCTGTAGAGTAGTTATCCCAAGAATTCTTTGTTCAGGAATTATAGGCACCGGTTCTGGGTTCAAATATGCTTCTCCCGTCCCAATTTGGGATAAAGCGTCTGCCTTACCATTCTTACAACCTGGTCGATAAGTGATCACGAAATCGAATTTGGCAAGGAATAAGGCCCTTCGAAGTTGGCCCGATGATTGGGCTTTGGCTGTTTTTAAATACTGCATGTTCCTGTGATCGGTGATTACAGTAATGGTATGCCTGGCACCGAGAAGATAATGCTTCCAAGCCTTGAAGGCAGATTTGATGGCTAACAACTCTTTATCGGTAACCGCATAGTTTAATTCGGGGGCCGAGAATTTTATGGACCAAAATGCTACTGGATGAAGTTGACCGGTTTCCGGATCCTTCTGGGACAGGACAGCCCCCATGGCTAAACTGGATGCATCGGTCTCAACTATGTATGGGAGCTCGGGGCGTGGATGCTTTAAGACAGGTGCCGACGTGAATTTCAATTTCAGTTCTTGGAAGGCTTTTTCAGCCTCTTCGGTCCACAAGAAGCGTTTGTTTTTTCACAAAAGTGCTGTGATGGGGTGTACAACATATGAGAAGTCAGGAATAAATCTGCGGTAGAAATTAGCAAATCCAAGCATGTTTTGCACCCTTTAACTGAACTGGGTGATGGCCACTTGAGAATTGCATCCACCTATCGAGAGTCCATTCAGACTCCTTTTGGAGTCAGGATAAATCCAAGGAATTCAACTTCTGTAGCATGAAAAACACATGTTTCCAATTTTGCATATAACTTGTGCTGGCGTAGTTTCTCAAGGACTGCACGAACGTGCTTAACATGGTCTGAATCTGAGGAGGAGTACACTAGAATATCGTCTATGTATACGACAACACAGACGTCAATGAGTTCACGAAAGACATCGTTCATAAAATACTGTAAGGCTGCTGGTGTATTGCACAACCCGAAGGGCATCACCTGATATTTGAATAATCCGTACTTGGTGCGAAAAGCAGTCTTCCATTCGTCGCCCTTCTTTACACGTACCAGATGATATGCCCCTCGGAGATCTAATTTAGTGTAGATGCAAGCATCCTTTACTTGGTCTAGTAGTTCGGGGATCAGAGGCAATGGATATCGGTTCTTCACCGTGATCTGCTTTAATGCGCGGTAGTCTATGCACGTTCTGAGGTCACCTTCCTTTTTCGGCACGAAGAATAAAGCTGAAGATGCGGGGGACTTAGATGGACGAATGAAGCCATTAGCAAAGTATTGGTCCAAGTATTGTCATAGGTGACGGTTTTCGGGTTCTGTAAGGGCGTAGATCCTACTGCATGGAGGTTGTGCACCGGGTATGAGGTCGATTTGACAATCGTATGATCTATAAGGTGGTAAGGTGTTTGCCTGTTCTTTTTGGAAAACATCCTGGAATTCTTGATATTCCTGAGGTAACTGCATGACTGGATTAGCGACTGTGGCCAGGCTTTTGTTCAAGGTTTTTTCCAGGTATCAGGTGTGTGCACACTACGGGAAGGTTACTCTCTTCTCTCGCCAATCAATACAAGGATTATGTGTTTCCAACCAAGGTATCCCCAGTATTATTTGGAACTGCGGGGCTTTGATTACGTCAAACACAATAGTCTCTCGATGCCCATCTTGACCCAACAGTGTCATCTCTGTGCTGGAATCAGTTACAGGCCCAGAGGCAATTTCAGTTCCATCGACTGTAGTGATAACATCCGAAGTGGTCTTTTTGCAGAGAGGTAGATTCCTCCAAGAAGCCAATTCGTGGTCCACATAGTTTCCTACGGCCCCGCTATCAATGTATTCCCTAACTGCGTGCATACGTGATGGCTGCCTTGGATCAATAAGGACCATTGGTATGATTAGGTGCGAGGTCTGAGTGTCCTTCTTTAAGCTCGGCAAGCGGACCTCTACGCTTGTCGGGCGTGGTCATTTCCCGAATCAGGCTCTGTTTGATTTCTATCAGCAACTCTGACTACTTTCTTGGATGGTTTTATAGGGCAATCCCGTAGAAAATGTCCTGAGGCCCCACAGTACAGACACAACTGCATCTGTCGTCTCCTTTCTCTTTCTTTTTGAGTTAAGGGTCCCTTAACCCCCCCGATCTGCATTGGTTCTGATGCATCTGTTCCTTTGGGAGTAACATTGGGTTTAACCAATACCCGATTCTCAAACTTAGCTCGATCAGCTTTTCTTTTGTGAAGTCGGTGGTCTAGCTGGACCACTAAGTCTATATATTCTGCGCAATCCTGAGGTGGGTTCACAACTTGGGCCAAAACATCTTTGAGTTTACCCCGAAGTCCACAATGAAATTATGTAATTCGCTTTACCTGTGGCCATCCGGTTTCCACCACCGACCTATTGAAGGTTGCGATATAAGTTAGCAGGTCCTGGTTTCCTTGTCGTAGGGATAGAAGTTCGTTATTCAGGGCCTGTCCCTGTGAATGTCTGGCGAATAGTCTTTCCATGCTCAATTGAAAACCCTGAAAATCCCGAAGAAGAGGGTCATCCTGGTTGACTAATGTAATTGACCAATCTGCTGCGCTGCCACTAAGGTATGACAGTACAAAGGCTACTTTGGCTTGGTCGTTTGGAAAAGCTCCTGGTCTGCATAAAAAGTGCAAGCGGCATTGGTTCATGAAGACAGCAAACCTTTTTGGGTCCCCAGCAAAGGTTCGGGTGGAGCTGAAGGAATGCTCCCTGGTAGAACCACTTGCACAGGCCTGCTCGATGAAATGGAGGTTGAATTCCCCCCAAGTGCAGGTAGTGGTGTTTGCCCGGCTTGGTTTTGCAGCAGATGTCTGGCAAGATCATCAGTGCGCTCCTTTGACACAATCAGTTCTCTCCTGAGGGCATTAGTTTCTTGGCGCGCGGAGTTCACTTCTGCCCTAGGTTCTCCTAACAATTGGGCTAGTTGGTCGGTTTCTGAGGTCTCCATTACGCCCCGGTGGGGATTTGTAGATAGGCTTTGTGTTCTGTTACGCTCACCTGGTTCCCACAGGGGCGTCGATCGGACCCAGACAGTTGCGGTCTCCACCAACGTGATGCGTAGTGAAAATATGACAGTCTGGACTGGCCCGCCTAATCTTGTCTGCTGGACTCGTAGAAGTATTCTCCTGCAAGTGGAGAAAGGGATTTAGCCACCCGTGGACTTTAGTGATGGCACCCCCCAACTGTTCTCGTTCTCCCCACTAATCACCTCCGATATCCCCTCTTGGTAACCTCACCTTATGTTTTTAAATGATGAGCTCTCCATCCTGCATGGCATGCAGGGGCGCGTAGATACCAGTTACTTCACTGGTTTGAAGGTACTGGAGGAGTTCTGGAGGAATGATGACTCCAGTGTCTATAAAGTTCAATATGTCCGATGTTCACTCTTGTTCCATTTCCTCATTAGGTTGCAGCTGGGTCCAAAAGAATATTGCCTGGAGGCAGCTGATGGCCTTCAGGTAAGAGTCTGTATTACCAAACACTGTCCGGTAAAAGTTGCATGAGTTTAATTTGCTGTTTTCTCTCCCTTTATAGGTGCGGCATAGAAAGATGCAGCAAATTAAAGGATAATACCTTCCGGTGGTAAAGCAGGTAAGCCTATGGTGGCAAAGAGATTGTCTTTGTCGGTTTTCTCGGCTCACCTTGTTATTCCTTTTGTTTTCCCCCCAGGTGCTGGGTTTCGACGAAGAAAATGATGGAGGCAGCGCCGAGTTGAAAGATGCGGTAGACTGGTGAGTATAACGCGGCGCTGCTGCTGGCGAAGCGACGCTTGCTGAAATAATGTCCTTTCCAGGGTCGGAGATGTGCTGGGTCCGGAATCAGGTAAGGAATCAAAAAATGTCCGTGATCTAAGCTCTTCTCCTTTCTTTTCCTTTTGTCTAGGAGCTCCGGATTCGAGGCAGGCGTGGCAGAAGACTGGATGCTGACTTGCAGACACAGTGAGTGTTACGCTGCTGGATGCAGAATAAAACGAAGCATGAGCAGCTGCTCGGGCGTGGTTTAAATAGCCTGCAAAGTAGTCCCAGGTAAGAAGTTCCCCAGAACCACACCCGAGTAAAAAATAGTCCCTGTAATAAAATAGCCCCAACCAGGCCTCACGTTGGCTTGGACTCATTTGCAGCATGGTCTGCATAAGGTAAGTAAAGTCTATGAGCCTGGCGCCTACGGCGCCAGGACTGATTTCTATGATGAGCCTGCACCAGGACTGAATCCAAACAGCCCCCAGCCAGGGCTGTTGGGGTTTTAATGAGTATCTGGATGCCTGCTCCCTGGGCTGATGGACTCGATCCGGATGCCCGGGGGTAGGCATCATGACAGGCTCACCTCTCTTGGCCCTCTTCCAGCTCCTACCTGTAAGGCTAAAAACGTCGGGGTCATCTTTGACTCCACACTCTCATTCTCTCCTCACATCTTTGACGTCTCTAAGAAGTCACACTACCAGCTGCACCTCCTTAGAAGTATTCTTCCTTTCCTCTCCTTCCCCCAGTAGCTCACTGTCTCCAGAGCTCTGGTTCTCTCTAGGCTGGACTACTACAACAGCCTCTTTCTAAATCTGCCTGCTTCTACTCTACGCCCTCTGTAACTCACCCAGAACAGGACTGCAAGACTTGTCCTTGGCCTCAAGTCCAGGGATTGTATCTCTGCAGGGCTGAAATCTCTTCACTGGCTCCCAGTGGCTGCGAGGATTAAGTTCAAAACCCTCTGCATTGTCCACAAGGCCTTCTGGTGCCTGGGGCCTCAATACCTTCAACTCTCTCTTCCTAAATATCTTCCTTCTCAAGCTCTTCCATCTCATCCATCTCAAACTCCCTCAGGGTCAATCGCTTCTCCAAGCAACAAGTTAGTGGTAGATCTCTTTCTTCGGCTGGGGCCTTCCTCTGGAACACCCTCCCTGTCGCTCTGAAACTTGAGGAGAACCATCTCCAGTTCCGGACGCACCTCAAGACCTTCCTCTTTGCTTCTGCTTTCTCTCCTTCTCTCCCCTGCTGATCGACTGGGTGAAACTGAAACTGCACTGGTTACCTGGCTACCCCCCTGATTTCGGGCCCAGGTCCTCTCCCCGCCAGTTGCACACCTGCACAGTCCCCCCCCTCCGGCAACTCTGCCCTCAGGGGCTATTTTTCTGTACCCATACAGCCCCCTTCCAGTACTTGACACCTAATGTCTGCACTTACCTTTGCACTTGCCACCAGCTGGCCGCACTTTTCATTTGTTGTTTTATTTATTTTTACTGTTATCCTATGTACTGCAGTGCCCCCGCCTTCTTTACCCCTGCACTTCCCCCTCTCCAGCACTTGAGCAATCTCAATGTCACCTGGCCTAGTAAGATCGTTGTCTGTCTTTCTACCTCCCTTGCTTTGTCGCACCTTGAAACACTTGTGTATAGGCGCGTTATAAGTGCCATATCATATCATGTCATATCATAACTGCTCCTGGGTTCATGGCGTGGTTTTTCTTGCGCCATTGATCCCTACTGCCACGTGTGTTGGGGATATGTGGTAGGCTTGCCCCTGGTGCAATTCTTTTTCGCCCACCTTGCGGCAATTCCATCATGGCCGTCACATTAGCCTTGAGTTAGGGGCTGTCCCTCTGGGCCTCTCCACCTGCCCCTGCATGCTCATTGACCATCAGGCCCAGCAAAGCGTCCAACAGGGAACCGGCAGGCTTCTTCAAAGCCCTTTACACAGCTACATTCTCAGTCCTTCATCTCATCTCGCACTGCGGACCAAATCAGCTGTCCCAGCCTAGCCCAGATGTATGCCATAGGCCATGTCCTGGCCACTTTTCTACCCGCCGCAGAGGTAGGAGCTCCTATGCCACTGGGTTATTCCCATCAATCTTCTCAATTGATATGACGAATTACTCGAGCTTCTCACAAAAAAGAAAAAAAGAAAAAAAGAAAGAAGAATTTCAAATTTACTTTGCAACTACTCTTGGTTTCATGGCGTGTTTTTCCTTGTGCCATTGATCCCTACTGGCCACGTGTGTTGGGGATATGTGGTAGGCTTGCCCCGGGTGCAATTTTTTTTAACCCACCTCGCGGCTATTCCATCATGCCGCTGCATTAGCCGTGAGTTAGGGGCTGTCCTCCTGGGCCTCTCCATCAGCCCCTGCGTGTTCATTGGCCATCAAGCCCAGCAAAGTGTCCAACAGGGGACCGGCAGGCTTTAACAGTTTTAAGCCCTTTACACAGCTACATTCTCAGTCCTCCATCTCATCTCGCACTGCGGACCAAATCAGCTGTCCCAGCACTGCCCAGATGTATGCTGGAGGCCATGTCCTTGCCACTTTTCTACCCTACGCAGAGGTAGGAGCTCCTATGTCATTGGGTTATTCCCATCAATCTTCTCAATTGATTTGACAAATTACTCAAGCTTCTCACAAAAAAAGAAAAAACAAAAAAAAAGAAAGAATTTCATATTTACTTTGCAACTACTCTTGGGTTCATGGCGTGTTTTTCCTTGTGCCATTGATCCCTACTGGCCACGTGTGTTGGGGATATGTGGTAGGCTTGCCCCCGGTGGAATTCTTTTTCGCCCACGTTGTGGAAATTCCATCTTGGCCACTGCATTAGTCGTGTACCCCTGGGCCTCTCCACCAGCCCCTGCGTGTTCATTGGCCATCAAGCCCAGCACTCAGCAAAGTGTCCAACAGGGCACCAGCAGGCTTTAGCCAGTCCCCTTCTTCCAAGGCCCACTTTCTAAAGCCATGTCTGCTCCCTGTCTGCTAACAGAATGCTACTTGGCTAATTTCTGCACCCCGGCACCTGATCCTACATGATGCTGCAACCTCACTTCTCATTGAAATCTGGACTACCATGAGTCCCACCTCCTGCACTATGGGTTAGATCCCTTGTTCTGACTACCCCTACCCTCTTTGACTTCACCTTCCTTCTCTGCTTGTTCTCCCATGTTAATGCTCTCAAATGCATTGCGATTCTGCACCCACCACTAGCATCTGGATCCAACTGTAATTTTCAATTCTTGTTGTGCTTTTTGCATTCTATTTGAAAGTCAAACTTAGCTGTGCTTTTGCATTCTATTTGAAAGTCAAACTTAGCTGTGCTTTTGCATTCTATCTGAAAGTCAAATTTAGCTGTGCTTTTTGCATTCTATTTGAAAGTCAAACTTAGCTGTTATTTTGCATTCTATTTGAAAGTCATACTTAGCTGTGGTTTTGCATTCTATTTGAAAGTCAAATTTAGCTGTATTATTTGCATTCTATTTGAAAGTCAGACTTAGCTGTGATTTAGCATTCTATTTGAAAGTCAAACTTAGCTGTGCTTTTGCATTCTATTTGAAAGTAAAATGTAGCTGTGCTGTTTGCATTTTTGCTTCAGGTTTAAACTAACTGTGTTCTTGTGTAGACATGGTGTGCCCTTTGCTTGAATTGAATGCTTCTCTACTTTCCCTGCTGCCCCTTTCTGTACGCACCTACGGCACTTTCTATTTCTCCTATCTTATCCAACTGCTTCTCCATCAACTATCATTCCCTTCTCACTAAGTCTGGTAGGAAGAAGTTTAAAAGGATATCTTGGCTGCCAACCCTGGTCTCCCCATCGCTGATACCTATTCCAGCGCTTCCTCCAGACAGACCACACTGACATCCTCTTTGTCGTTCCTTCGCCAGAACTATGGACTCTTCATATGATCCCTGTGCTCTGTCCTCTCTCCTCCTCTCCCATTAATGGTGGCACCCGCTGGGAAGACCTTATTTCCCCCCTTCAGCTCCTCTAAGGTCATCATTAATGTCTACCTAAGCTGCACCATCATGGTCCAAGGCCCTCAGGCCAATCTCCTCCTCTTTGATAGGCGATTCCCTCGCCTCATCAATTTCCTTTAATCTCCTGTTGTCCCCCCGCCCGGCTACCTTGCCATCTCTTCCCTCCTCTCCTGCACCACCTTGGGCTCCTTGCTCACCTCCACAGGGCCTACCTCTGATTTGTACCCCTCCCCGGAAGGCCTTTAAGGCTGGCAACCTTCTTCATCTTGCCACTCTCACCGCTCGCTCTGCTGTCAAACACTCCTCTGACATCTGCCACCTCATGGAAGAACTTGACATTGATGTCCTCAGTCTTACTGAGACATAGTTCACAGCCAGCTCTGTCACATGCTTTGACACTCTCCTCCCTGATGGCTACAAGATCATCTCTGTACCCAAATCCACCCAGTCCGTAGGGGGTGTGGCCCTGATCTTTCCTGAGTGGATTCCTGCCTCTATCATTTCCACACATACTCCTCTTTCGAATGCCTTGTCTGCAGGCTTTCTCTCTCCTAGCCACTCTCTTACCATGGCTAGTCTCCACTGGCCCCCTGGTCAGATCACCTCTCCTCCTCCCTCCTGGCATCTACCACTCAACTCCTCTTTCTTGGTGACCTCAATATCCATCTAGACTCTCCTTGTTCCACCTATGTACTCTTCCCTGACCTTTGTGATTATGTCTCCCTTCCTATCCTCCCCTCTGGCCTGACTCACTCTGCAGGGCACACACTTGATGTCTTGATTCCCTCTGACCACTCCTCTCTACTGGAGCGATCACTCCCTCCTCTTCTCCCATCTCTCCATCTCTACCCCCAGGCCAAACCAACCCCATCACTGCCACCTAACGTCCCAGACATCCGGCACATGAAGCGTGTGTCAGTTGAGGCTTTGGCCACCACCTTCTCCTCTCCCCAAACCCCTCCACCTCTGGCTGAATCACATCCTGACACAGCCCTGTCCATGCTCTACTCTTCCATTTCCGATACTCATGAAGCTCTTGCCCCTGTCATGAGGATCCGTTTGAAGCCCAAAGCCAAAAGCAATTCTTGGTATGATTCTGACCTAGCTACACTTAAACGTAAGTGTAGGGTGACTAGGAGGAAATGGAGGGCTTCTTGTTCATCCTCTAACAAACTGGCCTTTCTCCTGCTCCAAAGGCAATACCGACTCTTTCCACACTAAGAAGAGAGCCCACATCCAAGCCTGTATCTCTGCAGCCTCTAACAACTCGGCTGAACTCTTTAAAATCTGCAATGAGCTGGCCAACCCTGCTGCAGTCTCTACCTCGCCTGTCGCCTCCCAGGCCCTTCGCACGGGCTTGCCTCTCACTTCATCTAAAAAACCCAGAACATCCTGTCCATCCTCTCACGCCCTACCCCTCTTCTCCACTTTCCTTCTGTGAACTCTGGCCCTCCGATAGCCACCCCCCACCCTCTTCCTCGACCTTTCCTCTTTTCTCCCCCAATGAGGTCTCTGGACAAGTGAAATCTATGAAAGTCTCGTCAAAACAGGTTCCTCCCTGTTCTTCCAAAACCATTAAGGACCACATTGACACCCTTGTTCCTGCCCTGGCTGATTTCTTCAACCACTCCTTCACCTCAGGAGCCTTACCCTCCCCTCTGAAGCACTTTCTTGTGCACCCTTTTCTCAAGAAACCCACAGCTGACTCTTCTTGCCCGATTATCACCCAATCTCCATCACTACTTTTCTGGGCACACTCCTGGAAAAGCTGGCCATCTCGCAGCTTAACCTTCACTCTGATTCTGTTGGTTGTCTCCATGACCATCAGTCCGGCTTTAGAGTGGCCAGAAGCATGGAAACTGCTCTCCTGAACATCCATGAAGATCTGCTCTCCAACCTTGACTCTAACATCCCCTCTGTCCTCATCCTACTCGATCTCTCTTCTGCCTGCAACACGTCAACTGTACCATCCTGCACAATGGTCTCCGTGACAACCTGGGTATCACCTATCGGACTCTGGCCTGGCTGATTTCTTTCCTCTCTAATCGATGCTCCCAGGTCCAACTTGGATCCTTCCTTTCATCTATCTCCCTTTCTACTAATGGTGTTCTCCATGGGTCTAACCTCTCACCCTGGCTTTTCAACCAATACCTGGAAACTCTCGCCCACCGCATTGCCATTTTCTGCTCCAATTTTCAGTGCTATGCTGATGACACTCAACTAATTTTCAGGCTTCACTCAACCACCTCTTTGCCTTCTCTCATCTCAGATTGCCTAGCTGCCATTCAGGATTGGTGTGCCGTCAATGATCTCTGCCCGAAAGCCAGCAAGATGGAGAGCCTCCTCATCCGCACCCCTTCACCCTCCTTTCCTGTCACTCTTTGTTCAGCCTACCTTGGCCCTCCTCCTGCCCCCACGTGTGAGGCTAAGAACCTCTGGGTCATCTTTGACTCTGTGCTTTCCTTCTCTGCCCACATCTCTGATGTCTCTAAAAAGTCAAACTTCCTACTGCACCTCCTCAGAGGTATTCTGCCTTTCCTCTCCTTGCCCCAGAAGCTCACTGTCTCTTAAGGGTTCCATGTCATTTCATTGCGGAGATTTATTTTTTGGCGTTATTTACTGCACATTTTTTAATGAAAAAACCCATCAAATTATGTTTACATTTATTTTGGGGGGGGGGGTCCTCCCCAACCCCCATTACCTTTCAGTTTTAATCTATTCCCAAACACCCACATACCACATATGCATTTTTCTAACCCCCCCCCCAAAAAAATAATTTGATGGGTTTTTTCATTAAAAGAATTTCGGTAAAAAAACCAGTGAAAAAAACGTCACACAATGAAAGGACGTTGTAACCTCTCAAGCCCTGGTTCTCTCTAGGTTGGATTATTGCAACAGCCTCTTTATAAATCTACCTGCTTCTACTCTCTGCCTTTTACAACTTGTCCAGAACAGGACTGCAAGACTTGTCCTTGGCCTCAAGCCCTGGGATCGTATCTCTCCAGCCCTGAAATCTCTCCACTGGCTCCCAGGATTAAATTCAAGACCCTTTGCATTGTCCACAAGGCTTTCTGGGCCTGGGCCCAAAATACCTTCAGCTGTCCGTCTGTAAATACCTTCTCTCCTGAGCTCTTTGCTTTTCCACCTCTAATTTCCTCAGGGTCAATCATTTTTCAAAGAAACAAGCTCGTAGTAGATCTCTGTCTTCAGCTGGAACAGCCTCCCTGCCAATCTGAAATTTGAGAACCATCTCCGGAAGCACCTCAAGACCTTCCCCTTTGCTTCTGCCTCCTCTCAACTTAACATCCACCTGGATGCCTCCTGTCCTCCCTCTGGACTCTTCTGTGACCTCTGCACTCTCTCTCACTCTCTATTCTCCCCTCTGGTCCAACTCACTCTGCAGGGTATACTCTGGATGTTCTGATCGCCTCAGACCTTCCCCTTTCCGCCCCTCTCACCACTCCTCTCTCTGGAATGATCACTTTCTCCTTTCCTCGCATCTCACCCTCTCTACCCCTCAGGTCAAGCTACTACCATCATTGTCCACTAACCTTCTTGGTCATCCAACCCATGAAGCGTGTGTGTCAGTTGAGGCTTTTGCCACCACTTTCTCACCCCCCAGCCCCTTTGGCTGACTTTCACCCTGACACAGACCTTTCCTTGCTCCACTCTGCTATATCCGATACACCGGATATTCTTGTCCCTGTCATGAGAATCCGCCTGAAGCCCAAAGCCAAGTGCAACTCCTGGTACGACTCAGGCCTTGTCACCCTAAAACACAAGTGCAGGGTGGCCGAGAGGAAATGGCTTGCTTCACGTACATCCTCTGACTAACTGGCCTGCCGCCTGCTCCAAAGGCAATACTGCCTCTCTGTCCTCACCAAAAGGAGAGCTCTTATCCAAAGCCCGCATCACTGCAGCTTCTAACAACTCGGCTGAACTCTTTAAAATCTGCAAGGAACCGGCCAATCCCGCCGCAGTCTCTACCTCTCCTGTCCCTTCCCAGGCCCTCTGCACGGCACTGGCTTCTAACTTCATCTCCAAAACTCATGACATCCTGTCCTCACTCTCCTCCTCTCTTCTACCCCCCTCTACTCCCTGCTCTTCCTCTGGCCCTTCTGCAGCCACCTCTCCTCCATCCTTCTCTGTCTTTCCCCTGTTCTCCGCAGACAAAGTTTCGAGACAAGTCTGATCTATGAAAGTCTCATCAAAACAGGTACTCCCCTATTCCTCCAAAACCATCAAGGACCACATTGACTCCATGGCTCCTGCCCTGGCTGACTTCTGCAACCACTCCTTTGCCACTGGAGTCTTCCCATCCCCCCTGAAGCACTCCCTTTTGCACCCTCTTCTTAAGAAGCCCTCTGCCGACCCCTCCAGACCGACTAACTATCTCCCAATCTCCATCACTCCCTTCCTGGGCAAACTCCTAGAAAAACTGGCCATCTCCCAGCTTAATCTCCACACTGAATCTGTCGGTTGTCTACATGAACATCAGTCTGGCTTCAGAGCTGCCAGAAGCATGGAAACTGCTCCCCTGAACATCTGTGAAGACCTGCTCGCCAACCTGGATTCTAACACCCTCTGTGTCCTCATCTTGCTTGATATCTCTTCTGCCTTTGACACTGTCAACTATGCCATCCTGCTCAAATGTCTCTGTGATAACCTTTGTATCACCGGTCAGGCCCTGGCTTGGCTGACATTTTTCCTCTCCGATCGACCCTCCCAGGTCCAACTTGGGCCCTTCCTCTCCGCTACCCTTTTCTCTACCTGTGGTTTCCCCAGGGGTCTAACCTCTCTCCCTGGCTGTTCAACCTATAGCTGGCACTTCTTGCCCACCACATTGCCGCTCTCTGCCCTAACTTTCAGTGCTATGCGGAAGACACTCAGCTCATTTTCAGGCTACCTTCGGTCACCTCTTCTCCGTCTCTCATCTCTGACTGTCTGTTAGCTATCCAGGAGTGGTGTGCCGCCAATTACCTCTGTCTTAATGCCAGTAAGACTGAGATTCTCCTCGTCGGCACACCCGCTCCCTCCTTTCCTGTCACTTTCTGGCCTGCTTCTCTTGTTCCTCCTCCTGTTCCAACTTGTGAGGCTAAAAACCTCAGGGTCATCTTTGACTCCTCACTCTCCTCACATATCTGACGTCTCTAAGAAGTCACACTACCAGCTGCACCTCCTCAGAGGTATTCTACCTTTCCACTCCTTCCCGCAGAAGCTTACTGTCTCCAGAGCTCTGGTTCTCTCTAGGCTGGACTACTGCAACAGCCTCTTTCTAAATCTGCCTTCCTCTGCAACTCATCCAGAACAGGACTGCGAGACTTGTCCTTGGGCTCAAGCCCATGGATCGTATTTCTCCAGGACTGAAATCTCTGCACTGGCTCCCAGTGGCTGTGAGGATCAAGTTCAAAAGCCTCTGCATTGTCCACAAGGTCTTCTGGGGCCTGGGTCCTCAATACCTCAACTCTCTCTTACTAAATATCTTGCTTCTCGATCTCTTCGCTCATCCGCCTCCAACTCCCTCAGGGTCAGTCGCTTCTCCAAGCAACGAGGTGGTGTTAGATCTCTTTCCTCGGCTGGGGCTTCCCTCTGGAATAGCTACCCTGAAACTTGAGGAGAACCATCTCTGGTTCCGCAAGCACCTCAAAGTCTTTCTCTTTACTTCTGCCTTTTCTCTTCCTCTCCCCTGCTGACACCCTGGCTGAAACGGAATCTGCACTGGTTACCTGGCCACCCTCTGATCCGGTCCCTGGTCCCTTCCCCGCCAGCCACACACTCCTGCACTGCCTGCCTGGCATCCCCCCCGCACTTGGGGACTGTTTCTGTATCCCTTCGGTCCCACTACCAGCACTTGACACCTGATGTCTGCACTTACCTCTGCACTTGCCCTCTGCTGGCCATTACTTTTCTTTATTGTTATTATTCTATTTCCATGTACTGCACTGTTCCTTCCCCCACCCCCAGCACTTTTCCCTTTCCCCCATCCCATGCACTTGCACGATCTGAATGACACCTCGCCTAGTATGATCGTTGTCTGTCCTCCCCTTGCTCCCCCTCCCTTGCCTTGTCACGCCTGGAAACACTTGTGTATAGGTGCATTATAAATGCCATATCATATACTCTCCTCCTCTCCCCTGCTGATCTATTCTGTCTCGGCATCGTGCACCTAGTCACCCTCTGACTTCGGGCCCAGGTACCTGCTCACCCTGCAACCCACCCGCACTGCCTCCTGGCAATCCTTTGCACTGGCATCTGTATCTGTAGCCCTACAGTCCCCACCCCTTTTTTTCTGCACTTATCAGACACACCCTGTCTGTTGCCTTAAACCTAGCACTCGCCACTTGCTGACTGCACTACCACTGTTTGTTGCTTTTATCATTTATTTATTTATGTTTTATTTCTTTTTATTCCTTTTGCTCAGCACTTTCCACCTTCCCCCTCCCATGCACTTTCCCCTTCCCCTTTCCCATGCACTTGCGCATTCTCAATGTCACTGGGCCTAGTAAGATCGTTGTTTTGTTCTCCCTTGTTCCCCTCCCTTGCATCGCCACGCTCTGAAGCACATGTGTACGAGCGCGATACAAATAAAATATCAATATCAATTGCTCAGCTATGGAATGCAAATACTGATGTACAGTTTACTGCTGATGATTCAACAGCTGTTGATCATTATGTTACAGCATACATGACAAAAGCAGAAAAGAGCAATGCTGCTGAAGTATGGACAGATTTATCAGCAGATAAAAGTCTCAGTCAGAAACATATAAGCCTTGGTTTGAATGTGGTTTCAGATAGAGTGTGTGATAGCTACCAAGCTGCAGATTGGCTAATGAGTTTGGCTCTGAATGGACATAGCATTAATGTAGTTTGGTTAAGTCTTGGACCGGCTAGCACTAGAAATCGGGTATTGAAGCCTTTGACTGAAATTGAGCAGTAAGCTGAAGCAGCACCTGACAGTACAGAGATTTTGAAAAACAACTTGATTGATACATATTATCCAAATCGATCTGAAATGTTGGAGGATCTTTGTTTATATGAAGTAGCACGATGCTACTCATATCGAAATATTGAAGCAAACAGTGACCGAGGACGGTTTAAAGTACATGGATGTACTGGTTGTCTAAAGAGACATGAGAAGGCAAGTGTCATTAACCACATGAAACTGTCTTGCCAAACTGCAGAGAAAAAGGAATTATTTTATTGTTGTCTTTTGCAGTTGTTCTTCATACGGCATGCAGAGAGTGATTTACTTGGAGGTTTTGAAACTTTTGAAAAATATGTTTTTGTTAATAAAATGCTTAATTACATATGCAAAATTTGAGCAGTACTTGGAGTTACTGGAGAAAGAACTATGTCAAGAAGAACTTTTGGCAGCTGAATTGGCAAAAGAGACTCCTGAAGGCAGTCAGGATTCTGCAGCAGGAAGTCAAAATCTCCTTGGTGAGCCAATTATTCATACTGATGTTGAGCTTGCTATGGAGGAAGTAGAAATTGCAATGCAACAAAGAAAAGGTGCAGATGTGAATTGTGATAAAGTCGTTAGTAAACTTAATATAGAGCAAAAATAAGTTTAGTATCAAATTAAATATAGGCTCTTACATGGTTTACTGCATGACAAGCGTGGATGCTCTTGTGTGCAATATAAACCTGTATTGTTGTATGTTAGTGGACAAGCAGGAACAGGGAAATCTTTTTTAATGCATGCAATAAGAGCTACGATCCAAAATGTAACAGATTCCTCTTTGTCATGTATTATAACTGCTCCAACAGGTTTAGCAACATTTTATGTATGAGGTGTTGCTTTGCATCGCCTGTTGATGTTACCAGTGGAGCATTACAACAAACTAGAGTATCAAAAACTTATATCAAGTGCAGCGCAAGAAGTAGGAAATGTTCTTAGAAAATTAAATACCTTGATTGTAGATTAAGTAAGTATGGTGCTGGGGGGGGGGCGTAGAGAGCCCACAACCAAGATGGCGGGGTCTGTGTGAGCTCTCTGTAGAGGAGGACAAAATCTGACCCTCCGGGGCCAAAAACTGCAGCAGTCTAGTGGGAAGAGCTGCGGGAGGTCCGAGGCAGCAGTAGATGCAGTTTGGATGTCTGGTGCGTCTGTATCGGGGCAGAAGTGGGAGCGGCCTGCGGGACCAGGGAGAGGCTGGGAAGTGGTAGCACGGCTGGAGGACCAGGTCCAGTGGCGCGGCTTGGCTCTGCTCTGGCCTGAGTGCTCGTGCATCGCCGGAGCAGTGGAGCCTGAGGGATCGTACGTCAGTGGTGCGAGGAGGCGAAGAGGCGGCCACAACCAGCAGCCTTGTGTAGAAAGCCAGTGGTGCGGAGGAAGAGCGAGTTTGACGCGGGCAGAGACCTGCCTTGATGGCAAGGAGAAGGAGCGCCACAGGTCTTGGGAAAAGCTCCCCCTCACCTCCTGCCCTCTGGTGCGGAAGGTGGCCAGTGCGGGCCCCGATAGAATTCAGGGGCGCGGAGCACCTTTCCAGCGGACAGAACCCCGAGGCCGGAATGGCGGCGGCCGGAGTAATTGAAGCGGCTGCTGGGCAGTGGTGGCGCAGTTGGAAGACTGGGTCCGGCGGTGCGGCTCGGCTCTGTTTTGGCCTGAGTGCTCATGCGCCGCCAGACCAGCTGTGATGGCGGGGCAGTGTGGCTGCCGAGAAGGCAGGTGAGGAGGAGGCCGTGGCCAGAAGGTCGGTGTGGAAAGCCGGCAGTGCGGGGGAGAGCGAGTGGAGCTCCGCACGAGTTCTTGCCTGGCGGTGTGGAGGAGGAGGGCTGCGGGGCCTGCGAGAAGCACCCTCTCCCCCCCCACCCTCTGGTACTGAAGGTGGCCAGATACGGGCCTCGAAGGAGCACGGGGGTGCGGTGCTCCATACCGGTAGAGGAGTAGCAAAGGGCTGGCCAGCCTCGGGCCAGTGAAGAGGCGGAGCGAGGAGGCCTCAGGTACTGGAGACGGCAGTGGCCAATGTGCCAGAGGAGGTCAGGAGGACTCTGACAGCAGGGGGGCTGGGGTGGGAGGGCCCGCTGGCTCTGGGATATCTCTAGCTGGAGCGGAGCAAAGGTCCCCTGCATGTGATCATACAGCCACTCTGAGGTCTAGAAACTTACTGTGCTTGGCGGGGCAGCCTGCTGACGCCGGCAGTGCAGCGCCTAGAAGGGGGTGGGGGCAGGCGGACGCGGGAGGCCCTCTGAAGTCACGGGGCACTGTGGCTGCTACACCCGGGGGAAAGGTGGCACGTAATCAACACCGGAATTGTACTGCGTGCTGGAGAGCGCGAGGGGCCCGCAGCCCAGGATAGCAGGCCCGAGGGGCCGCAGATTAGGGGGGTCAGGCGGCTGTTGAATGATAGGGGCCTGGAAGAACCTGCTGGTTGAGCGGAATGCAGGAGCATGATCCTATATGCACGGAGGGACTGGAAGTAGTGTGCTGGGCTTCTTGGATACTGTGCCCACTTGGTTGAAGTAGTGGTTGGGATCCTGGACTAATCTCAAGGAAGGGGTACGGTTGGAGGACCCGGGATCTGGAAGAGTGCATGGCGGCCGGCAACCCGGAAGACATTGTTGTCGATGGGTGGCAAGAAGCAAACTCGTCTGTCGTTCACTCATAAGGAGGGATCTCGGAGGGATCGAGAAGCACTTGAGCTGGGGACAGTTCCGGCCAACATGGTGCAAGCAGTGCACCTCGCGGAACCATCAAAGGGGCTGAGTGAGGAACCCCCTCCTCAAAATTGAGTATGATCCTGGCAGAGGTGAGGTCAGGGTTCACTGCTATTAACTCCAAGTTGGATGGACTGACCTATACGGTGGACAGGATGCAAGAAAGGATCGACAAGGAAAGCAGCAGAACCTCGGAGGTGGAGACAAGGGTGGGGGTGCTAGAAGATACAAACAATGAGACAGCCCAGGCGGTGCAAGAACTGGGAAGAGAGGTGAAGGCCATTAGGGATAAAAATTAGGATCTCAAAGTGAGGTCACGTAGGAACAAAATAAGAGTGGTCGGAATCCCGGAAACTGTTCGCCAGCAGAACCTGGAGGTGTTCATGGAGACTTTTATGAAGGATGTACTGCAGGGACCTGCTTTGTCCTCACAATTCTTAGTAGAGAGAGCACATAGGATAACGCAGGTGGTGCCAAGTCCAGGTCAAAACCTGCGGCCGGTCATTGCTAAGGTACTCAATTATCGTGACGGGATGCCATGCTAAGACGGGCTAGGGAGCATGGGGACCTCATGTATGAGAACAGCAGAGTCTCCTTCCATCCTGACTTTACCCCGGCAGTCCAGAAGGCCCGTATGTCATTTGCAGCTGTGAAGAGAAGGCTGCGTGAGAAGGGCTTGCAGTATTCCATGCAGTACCCATCCAGACTCAGGGTGCAGCACAATGGGAGAGCGTATTTTTTTTACAGATGTGCCAGCTGCAGATGAATTTATTGAGAATCTGCCGAACCGAGAAGATAAGTGACTAGGAGATGGTCCGTCAGGCTGCGCTTGAGGATTTATGTAACCAGGCGTATCTATGTCAAGGGAAGGAGGTCAACGGGAAGCAGGCTTAATCGGGACTCCTGCTCCGGATAGTCAAGCTGGGATATAGCTAGTTATGTACCTAGTCAGTCCTGCAACATGCATGGATGCTTTTATCTAATTTTATTTTTTTGGTTGACTCTCCTGTGCTGTTAAAGTGCGGTTGGCTGCTTGGAAAGTGGTCTCCGGCGCCCCCGGGCAGTGGCCCATGCTATTGTTTGTGCAGAATTGTTGGGGGGAGGGGTTATCACTGCAAGTTGGGGTTGGGCAGTGTGGGCGGGGAGTGTAGGGAGAGGGGTCGGTGGGATTGGGGGGAGTATAAACTTCCCGGTTGGCAGAGTTGGGGTTCATGAAAAGGGTTCACATCGCATCGGAAAGACCATGGTGTATGACTGGGCATGGCCACCTGGGCAAGGTATATTGACACTCGGTGCTGCACTGGCTTGAGCCAATGTGTATAAGGTGTTGAGTTGGAATGTGCGGGGCATGAACGACCCGCTCAAAGCCAGGAAAGTCGTCCAGTACTGTGAGAGGCATGGCGCTAAGATTGTATTGTTGCAAGAAACACATCTTAAGGGACAGGGGAATGATTGGGTTACTTGAGGGTGGGGTAAATGCAGGTACTTTACCACATAGTCTTCATATTTGGTGGGAGTAATGACTTTGATACACAAATCGTTGGGATTCATGGTCAGTGGGACCGAGATAGAGCCAGCTGGAAGGTATGTCATTGTCTCAGGGTGTCTGGGCTAATCAAAATTAACGCTGGTCAACATGTATGGCCCCAATGTGGATGATCCAAGCTTTTTTGAGGGTCTCCTGGAAAAATGCTTAAAGTATCGAGACACGTATGTTTTGTGGGCGGGGGATCTGAATGTTATCGTGGACCCATTGCTGGACACTACTGGGGAGAGAAAGAGGCGCTCAAGGGCAGCGGAAGTGGTGTTGGGGGCTAAGGAAGTTCTGGAGCTGGGGGATGTGTGGAGGGTGCCGCATCCGAAATTGGCAGGCTATTCGCATCATTCTACAGCATACAATACGTCAACCAGGATAGATTATATATTGGGCTGTCCTCACTTTATTCGCTACACAGTAGGTTGTGAGACGCTACCTAGGACTCTGTCCGATCACACTCTGGGTTTTGTGGTCAGTGGGTTTGGGAGAATCATTGCCTCAGCCTAGGTGGAGGTTTAACCCAGCAGCCTTGCTAGATATTGCCCTTAAAGTGATGTACATAGCTTGCTTATGCATTACTTCCAGGAAAACGAAGGCTCGGTGCTGAGCAAGGAAATGATCTGGGAGGCCTTTAAAGTGGTGTTGAGAGGGGGGTGTTTATCTGCAGAGTTCGGGGTGTTGAGGACAATACGGAGAGAACTTAATGCAGTGGAATTGGAGATAAAGCAGTGGGAAGGGGAGTGGAGAGACTGGGTTCATCAAAGTTGCTTGCCAATTTAAAGGAAGGGTTGGATAGGTTTAGGGCGCTAGGGGAGAGGGAGGTGCAGTACTTTGCGAGACCCGCAAGAGCTCGTAAATACAGTGAGGAGGGGAGGCCAGGCAGATACCTAGCGGTTCTGCTAAGGGGAGAGTGGGGATTTGGGGAAATAATGGGAGAGAGATCCAGCAGCGGAGAGATCCTGGTGAAACCATGTGAGATAGCAGGGGAGTTCCGCAGGTTCTGCGAATCATTGTATGTCGCAAGGGTACACCTTCGGGTCCTGCATTGAGGGATTACATTTAGGGTGCGGCGCTCCCCAGCTTTAATGTGGAGGCGGTGCAGTCACTTGCCAGGCCCTACCCACCGCGAAGGCACCAGGAACTGACGGCATAACGGCCGAGTTTTACAAAGAATGGGGTCCGGAGGTGGCTAGCCAAATGTTGGGGATGTGTCCATTCCCTCTAAATGGGTAGAGGCGATGGACAGGGGTCTACTCCCCCCGACGCTCCGGGAAGCTGTTATCATGCTGATTCCAAAGCCAGGAAAGGACCCACTTGATTGCTCGTCGTACTGGCCAATATCTTTGATAAACCTTGATACAAAGATCTTTGCTAAGGTCTTGGCGGATCGACTCCTCCTGCATGTTCGGCAAATAGTGCACAGGGACCAATCTGGGTTTATTCCAGGGAGGTCGACGTCTTTGAATCTTAGGCGACTATTCGCAATCTTGGCACAAATAGACCCGGGTATGCAGGCAGTGGCTGCGCTGTTAGATATGGAGAAGGCCTTTGACTCCGTTGAGTGGGAGTATCTGTTTGAGGTGCTAGCGTGTGTGGTGACCCCTCTATATTTTATGAAGGCTGTGAGGTTGGTGTACTTGGGGTGTAGTTCTCAGATAAGAGTGGGTGGTTTTTGGGCAGAATTGTTTTTGCTCGGGGGGGCTTTTCGCAGTGGCTATAGAGGTACTGGCAGGCAGACTCTGTAAACTGCATGGACATAGGGGACTGGGCATGGGCAGGCCGAGAGACCTGATCTCATTGTACTCAGATAATGCCATTATTTATATAAGGAACCCTGAGGCTAACCTGAAGCCCCTCGCACAGGAAGTAGCTGAGTTCGGTGAATTCTCTGGTCTCCGCTTGAATCGGGCCAAGTCCTCCCTTTTCCCCTTGAATGAGGTAACGACTGCTCCGACCAGCATGGAGGGGTTTGGGCGGGAACAGGATAAGGTTACATACCTGGGGTGGTGGTTAGTAGGAATGCCCAGTCCCTGCTGGATAAGAAGCATGGGGAGTATTTAAGGTCACTGAGAGCAAAGATAGACAGATGGTGTAAGCTACCACTCACACTTATGAGTCGTGTGGCCATTGTTAAAATGGTAGTTGTCCCCAAACTCTTGTATATGGTCGCAAATATACCAGTCTGGCTGGGGAAGGGTTACTTTCCTGAGATGAGATCACAACAGATTCGACTGGCCTGGTATCCCAAAGCCCCACGAATAAGCTGAGAGATTTTGACGCTGTCATGGGAGAGGGGAGGGATTGGAGCCCCAGATATTGAGGCATACTTTTTGGCGTCCCAGCTGTCTTTTGCGAGATACTGGATGAAGGGGGGGCAGGGGCCACCACATTTGCATATTGAGAGTGGCTCGGTATACCCTTACTCGCTGCAGGGACTCTTGGTTAAGGGGAGAGTGGCTGACAAATGTAGGTTTGACCCCGTGGCATGTACAGTGCATGTCTGGAGGCGTGTTATGAAAAGGGTAGGAGTGGAACACCCGTTTGACCCGGGCATTCGGCTATGGCAGATTGAGGCCCTGGCGCCCACATGCGACATGTCCATAGTAGGGGAGTGAGGAAGGGTGGGGATTGAAACTTTGGAGGATATGTATCCTGAAGGGAAGTTTATGTCTCAAGAGATGTTTGGGGGTATGATGGGCAAAGGCCATCATGCACGGTATTACAGGATGAGTGCAGCCTTTAAGGAGGGGTCGCCGGTTTTCACAGAGGTCCCTCGGACTACGCCCCTGCTGCATTACATATGCAACTCTCAGGGGTGCAGTGGTGTGGTCTCAACAATATATAAGATGGTACTAGCAGATACACACGGGATCCCCACCCCCAAGCAAAGGGCAATGGGAACAAGAAAGTGGGGTCACTCTTGGGGACAAGCAATGGGGGAGAATATGTGGAATCACGCACACTGCGGCGTTCAGTTCAAGGTTACAGTTGATTCAACTTAAGACACTCCACAGGGTTTATGTTTCGCCAGCGCGTGCGCATACATTTGATGCAACAAAATCTGCTGCCTGCCCGAGGTGTAGGAAAGATCAGGTGGATATGATCCACATGCTACGGGAGTGTGTCGCTCTGCACTGCTTTTGGGAGGGGGTGTTTGGGATCATGGCGGAAATCATGGGGCAGAACGTTCCGCGCATGATGCTATGTGGCATGCTGGGGTGGTCTCCTGAGGGACCAGGGAGGAGGCTGGGAAGTGGTAGCACGGCTGGAGGACCAGGTCTAGTGGCGCGGCTTGGCTCTGCTCTGGCCTGAGTGCTCGTGCATCACCGGAGCAGTGGAGCCTGCGGGATCGTACGGCAGTGGTGCGAGGAGGCGAAGAGGCGGCCACAACCAGCAGCCTTGTGTAGAAAGCCAGTGGTGCGGAGGAAGAGCGAGTTTGACACGGGCAGAGACCTGCCTTGATGGCAAGGAGAAGGAGCGCCACAGGTCTTGGGAAAAGCTCCCCCTCACCTCCTGCCCTCTGGTGCGGAAGGTGGCCAGTGCGGGCCCCGATAGAATTCAGGGGTGCGGAGCACCTTTCCAGCGGACAGAACCCCGAGGCCGGAATGGCGGCGGCCGGAGTAATTGAAGCGGCTGCTGGGCAGTTGTGGCGCAGTTGGAAGACTGGGTCCGGCGGTGCGGCTAGGCTCTGTTTTGGCCTGAGTGCTCATGCGCCGCCAGACCAGCTGTGATGGCGGGGCAGTGTGGCTGCCGAGAAGGCAGGTGAGAAGGAGGCCGTGGCCAGAAGGTCGGTGTGGAAAGCCGGCAGTGCGGGGGAGAGCGAGTGGAGCTCTGCACGAGTTCTTGCCTGGCGGTGTGGAGGAGGAGGGCTGCGGGGCCTGCGAGAAGCACCCTCTCCCCCCCCGCCCTCTGGTACTGAAGGTGGCCAGATGCGGGCCTCGAAGGAGCACGGGGGTGCGGTGCTCCATACCGGTAGAGGAGTAGCAAAGGGCTGGCCAGCCTCGGGCCGGTGAAGAGGCGGAGCGAGGAGGTCTCAGGTACTGGAGACGGCAGTGGCCAATGTGCCCGAGGAGGTCAGGAGGACTCTGACAGCAGGGGGGCTGGGGTGGGAGGGCCCGCTGGCTCTGGGATATCTCTAGCTGGAGCGGAGCAAAGGTCCCCTGCATGTGATCATACAGCCACTCTTAGGTCTAGAAACTTACTGTGCTTGGCGGGGGCAGCCAGCTGACGCCGGCAGTGCAGCGCCTAGAAGGGGGTGGGGGCAGGCGGACGGACGCGGGAGGCCCTCTGAAGTCACGGGGTACTGTGGCTGCTACACCCGGGGGAAAGGTGGCACGTAATCATCACCGGAATTGTACTGCGTGCTGGAGAGCGCAAGGGGCCCGCAGCCCAGGATAGCAGGCCCGAGGGGCCGCAGATTAGGGGGGGGGGCAGGCGGCTGTTGAATGATAGGGGCCTGGAAGAACCTGCTGGTTGAGCGGAATGCAGGAGCATGATCCTATATGCACGGAGGGACTGGAAGTAGTGTGCTGGGCTTCTTGGATACTGTGCCCACTTGGTTGAAGTAGTGGTTGGGATCCTGGACTAATCTCAAGGAAGGGGTACGGTTGGAGGACCCGGGATCTGGAAGAGTGCATGGTGGCCGGCATCCCGGAAGACATTGTTGTCAAACCTCGCGTCTGCCGTTCACTCATAAGGAGGGATCTCGGAGGGATCGAGAAGCACTTGAGCTGGGGACAGTTCCGGCCAACATGGTGCAAGCAGTGCACCTCGCGGAACCATCAAAGGGCCTGAGTGAGGAACCCCCCTCCTCAGAATTGAGTATGATCCTGGCAGAGGTGAGGTCAGGGTTCACTGCTATTAACTCCAAGTTGGATGGACTGACCTATAAGGTGGACAGGATGCAAGAAAGGATCAACAAGGAAAGCAGCAGAACCTCGGAGTTGGAGTCAAGGGTGGGGGTGCTAGAAGATACAAACAATGAGACAGCCCAGGCGGTGCAAGAACTGGGAAGAGAGGTGAAGGCCATTAGGGATAAAAATTAGGATCTCAAAGTGAGGTCACGTAGGAACAAAATAAGAGTGGTCGGAATCCCGGAAACTGTTCGCCAGCAGAACCTGGAGGTGTTCATGGAGACTTTTATGAAGGATGTACTGCAGGGACCTGCTTTGTCCTCACAATTCTTAGTAGAGAGAGCACATAGGATAACGCAGGTGGTGCCAAGTCCAGGTCAAAACCTGCGGCCGGTCATTGCTAAGGTACTCAATTATCGTGACGGGATGCCATGCTAAGACGGGCTGGGGAGCTTGGGGACCTCATGTATGAGAACAGCAGAGTCTCCTTCTATCCTGACTTTACCCCGGCAGTCCAGAAGGCCCGTATGTCATTTGCAGCTGTGAAGAGAAGGCTGCGTGAGAAGGGCTTGCAGTATTCCATGCAGTACCCATCCAGACTCAGGGTGCAGCACAATGGGAGAGCGTATTTTTTTTACAGATGTGCCAGCTGCAGATGAATTTATTGAGAATCTGCCGAACCGAGAAGATAAGTGACTAGGAGATGGTCCGTCAGGCTGCGCTTGAGGATTTATGTAACCAGGCGTATCTATGTCAAGGGAAGGAGGTCAACGGGAAGCAGGCTTAATCGGGACTCCTGCTCCGGATAGTCAAGCTGGGATATAGCTAGTTATGTACCTAGTCAGTCCTGCAACATGCATGGATGCTTTTATCTAATTTTATTTTTTTGGTTGACTCTCCTGTGCTGTTAAAGTGCGGTTGGCTGCTTGGAAAGTGGTGTCCGGCGCCCCCGGGCAGTGGCCCATGCTATTGTTTGTGCAGAATTGTTGGGGGGAGGGGTTATCACTGCAAGTTGGGGTTGGGCAGTGTGGACGAGGGGTGTAGGGAGAGGGGTCGGTGGGATTGGGGGGAGTATAAACTTCCCGGTTGGCAGAGTTGGGGTTCATGAAAACGGTTCACATCGCATCGGAAAGACCATGGTGTATGACTGGGCATGGCCACCTGGGCAAGGTATATTGACACTCGGTGCTGCACTGGCTTGAGCCAATGTGTACAAGGTGTTGAGTTGGAATGTGCGGGGCATGAATGACCCGCCCAAAGCCAGGAAAGTCGTCCAGTACTGTGAGAGGCATGGCACTAAGATTGTATTGTTGCAAGAAACACATCTTAAGGGACAGGGGAATGATTGGGTTACTTGAGGGTGGGGTAAATGCAGGTACTTTACCACATAGTCTTCATATTTGGCGGGAGTAATGACTTTGATACACAAATCGTTGGGATTCAGGGTCAGTGGGACCGAGATAGAGCCAGCTGGAAGGTATGTCATTGTCTCAGGGTGTCTGGGCTAATCAAAATTAACGCTGGTCAACATGTATGGCCACAATGTGGACGATCCAAGCTTTTTTGAGGGTCTCCTGGAAAAATGCTTAAAGTATCGAGACACGTATGTTTTGTGGGCGGGGGATCTGAATGTTATCGTGGACCCAGTGCTGGACACTACTGGGGAGAGAAAGAGGCGCTCAAGGGCAGCCGAAGTGGTGTTGGGGGCTAAGGAAGTTCTGGAGCTGGGGGAAGTGTGGAGGGTGCCGCATCTGAAATTGCCAGGCTATTCGCATCATTCTACAGCATGCAATACGTCAACCAGGATAGATTATATATTGGGCTGTCCTCACTTTATTCGCTACACAGTAGATTGTGAGACGCTATCTAGGACTCTGTCCGATCACACTCTGGGTTTTGTGGTCAGTGGGTTTGGGAGAATCATTGCCTTAGCCTAGGTGGAGGTTTAACCCAGGAGCCTTGCTAGATATTGCCCTTAAAGTGATGTACATAGCTTGCTTATGCATTACTTCCAGGAAAACGAAGGCTCGGTGCTGAGCAAGGAAATGATCTGGGAGGCCTTTAAAGTGGTGTTGAGAGGGGGGTGTTTATCTGCAGAGTTCGGGGTGTTGAGGACAATACGGAGAGAACTTAATGCGGTGGAATTGGAGATAAAGCAGTGGGAAGGGGAGTGGAGAGACTGGGTTCATCAAAGTTGCTTGCCAATTTAAAGGAAGGGTTGGATAGGTTTAGGGCGCTAGGGGAGAGGGAGGTGCAGTACTTTGCGAGACCCGCAAGAGCTCGTAAATACAGTGAGGAGGGGAGGCCAGGCAGATACCTAGCGGTTCTGCTAAGGGGAGAGTGGGGATTTGGGGAAATAATGGGAGAGAGATCCAGCAGCGGAGAGATCCTGGTGAAACCATGTGAGATAGCAGGGGAGTTCCACAGGTTCTGCGAATCATTGTACGTCGCAAGGGTACACCTTCGGGTCCTGCATTGAGGGATTACATTTAGGGTGCGGCGCTCCCCAGGTTTAATGTGGAGGCGGTGCAGTCACTTGCCAGGCCCTACCCACCGCGAAGGCACCGGGAACTGACGGCATAACGGCCGAGTTTTACAAAGAATGGGGTCCGGAGGTGGCTAGCCAAATGTTGGGGATGTGTCCATTCCCTCTAAATGGGTAGAGGGGATGGACAGGGGTCTACTCCCCCCGACGCTCCGGGAAGCTGTTATCATGCTGATTCCAAAGCCAGGAAAGGACCCACTCGATTGCTCGTCGTACTGGCCAATATCTTTGATAAACCTTGATACAAAGATCTTTGCTAAGGTCTTGGCGGATCGACTCCTCCTGCATGTTCGGCAAATAGTGCACAGGGACCAATCTGGGTTTATTCCAGGGAGGTCGACGTCTTTGAATCTTAGGCGACTATTCGCAATCTTGGCACAAATAGACCCGGGTATGCAGGCAGTGTCTGCGCTGTTAGATATGGAGAAGGCCTTTGACTCTGTTGAGTGGGAGTATCTGTTTGAGGTGCTAGCGTGTGTGGTGACCCCTCCATATTTTATGAAGGCTGTGAGGTTGGTGTACTTGGGGTGTAGTTCTCAGATAAGAGTGGGTGGTTTTTGGGCAGAATTGTTTTTGCTCGGGTGGGGGCTTTTCGCAGTGGCTATAGAGGTACTGGCAGGCAGACTCTGTAAACTGCATGGACATAGGGGACTGGGCATGGGCAGGCCGAGAGACCTGATCTCATTGTACGCAGATAATGCCATTATTTATATAAGGAACCCTGAGGCTAACCTGAAGCCCCTTGCACAGGAAGTAGCTGAGTTCGGTGAATTCTCTGGTCTCCGCTTGAATCCGGCCAAGTCCTCCCTTTTCCCCTTGAATGAGGTAACGACTGCTCTGACCAGCATGGAGGGGTTTGGGCGGGAACAGGATACGGTTACATACCTGGGGTGGTGGTTAGTAGGAATGCCCAGTCCCTGCTGGATAAGAACCATGGGGAGTATTTAAGGTCACTGAGAGCAAAGATAGACTGATGGTGTAAGCTACCACTCACACTTATGAGTCGTGTGGCCATTGTTAAAATGGTAGTTGTTCCCAAACTCTTGTATATGGTCGCAAATATACCAGTCTGGCTGGGGAAGGGTTACTTTCGTGAGATGAGATCACAACAGATTCGACTGGCCTGGTATCCCAAAGCCCCACGAATAAGCTGAGAGATTTTGACGCAGCCATGGGAGAGGGGAGGGATTGGAGCCCCAGATATTGAGGCATACTTTTTGGCGTCCCAGCTGTCTTTTGCGAGATACTGGATGAAGGGGGGGCAGGGGCCACCTCATTTGCATATTGAGAGTGGCTCGGTATACCCTTACTCGCTGCAGGGACTCTTGGTTAAGGGGAGAGTGGCTGACAAATGTAGGTTTGACCCCGTGGCATGTACAGTGCATGTCTGGAGGCGTGTTATGAAAAGGGTAGGAGTGGAACACCCGTTTGACCCGGGCATTCGGCTATGGCAGATTGAGGCCCTGGCGCCCACATGCGACATGTCCATAGTAGGGGAGTGGGGAAGGGTGGGGATTGAAACTTTGGAGGATATGTATCCTGAAGGGAAGTTTATGTCTCAAGAGATGTTTGGGGGTATGATGGGCAAAGTCCATCAATGCACGGTATTACAGGATGAGTGCAGCCTTTAAGGAGGGGTCGCCGGTTTTCACAGAGGTCCCTCGGACTACGCCCCTGCTGCATTACATATGCAACTCTCAGGGGTGCAGTGGTGTGGTCTCAACAATATATAAGATGGTACTAGCAGATACACACGGGATCCCCCCCCCCCAAGCAAAGGGCAATGGGAACAAGAAAGTGGGGTCACTCTTGGGGACAAGCAATGGGGGAGAATATGTGGAATCACGCACACTGCGGCGTTCAGTTCAAGGTTACAGTTGATTCAACTTAAGACACTCCACAGGGTTTATGTTTCGCCAGCGCGTGCGCATACATTTGATGCAACAAAATCTGCTGCCTGCCCGAGGTGTAGGAAAGATCAGGTGGATATGATCCACATGCTACGGGAGTGTGTCGCTCTGCACTGCTTTTGGGAGGGGGTGTTTGGGGTCATGGCGGAAATCATGGGGCAGAACGTTCCGCGCATGATGCTATGTGGCATGCTGGGGTTGTCTCCGTGTATACCCATGAAGTGTAGTAAACTTCTGGCATCCTGTATGATTATAGCTAGAAGATGATCCTCTTGAAATGGACACATACCTCCCCCTAATACTGAAAGGGTAGTTGAAGGACCTACTTTGGCTGAGCGATACCGATAAAGACTATGCTGCCCTGTGTGCACCGCAGAATAGACCCAAGGACATATGGAGTCCACACAGGGTGGCGTATTTGTTGGTTTGTTGGCAAGGGATGAGGTCATGGAATGAAGGGGGGTGGGATTGGGGGGCACACTGCCTCACCCGGCAGACGGAGGTGTGGGGATAAGTGGACAATCAGTAGGTGCACCAAGTGAGCCCTAAAGGTTACATGGTGTTATTTGTTGTTATCCAGCTGATGAGCTTAGCTTGTATTTTACTGATGTAAATGTGATATGGTTTAAGGTGGAGATGTGAACCAGTTAATAAAGAGATGTTTTAAAAAAAACTTGGTGCTAGCTTTCATTTACTTGCAAATGCAAGAGGTTTTGAAGACTGATTACAACATTTTGTTTGGAGGTAAACAAGTATTTGTTTTTGGAGACTTGTTACAAAAAGTATAAGAAGTATTGGTCATTTTAACCTTTGGAATTGTTTTGAATTCCAGGAACTTACCATTTATATGAGGCAATCTGCAGACTTAGGCAATGCAGACATGCTTAATAAGATTTGTATAGGTGTTCTTGAGGAAAATGTGAAAGCAGTCTTAAAGAGAAGATTAATTTCTAACATGTTTTATGCAGATTGCAGTCCATCTGATATCATGTTGACTCTTAAAGAAACATTTCTTGTGTTGCTTTTATGAGTGTAATAAGTTTAACTCTACAATGCTACTGTCAGAGAAGCAACATTTTGTAGAGATAAAATCATGTGATGTTTTAGACGGTCATGTTATGCTGTTAGAGTTAGATAAGAGAGCAAAAGCTTGAATAGGTCAACTAGAAAATTCAATTTCTAAATCAGCAGGTCTGGAAGGAGTTTTAAAACTGTGCATCAAGGCATGATTAATGTTAAAGAGGTACTTGACTGTAGAAATTGGTCTTGTCAATGGAGCGATGGGAAGAGTGATTGCATTTCACACTTTTCCTCACAGTACGGAACATGTCGAAAGTTTGATTGTGTAGAAGGAACTCACTTCATTTATCAGACCTCTGCACATTTCGTGCTTTTTAAGGATACCTCTGTGAAAAGAGCACAGTTTCCATTGTGCTCTGCTTATGTAGTAACTATTCATAAATCACAAGGGTTGATTTTAGAAGCAGCACCTATTGGCATTGGTCATACAGTGTTTAAAGAACGAATGTCATATGTAGCTTTGTCACGTGTGAAAAATATAGATTTATATTTAAGAAACTTTTATGAAAGAAAAGTGACAACTGACATTTCTTACATTGAAGAATATGATAGGTTGCGTGTAAAGTATGCTCATCACCTGAACCTTATACCTGTACCTGAGAAGTACTCGTCCAGGAAATGTAAAGAGTCAGTGAAAGCACATTCAAATGAAATCGGCCCTAGTAAGAGTAACAAACAGCATCATTTAACAGAGTTGGAGAGTCGTTCAACTATAACATACTCTCATTGCAGATTTCGTAATCGAACAGGAGTTGAATGCTATTGTAATGCAGCTTTGTGTATGTTGTTTCAAATGACTCTATTGATGCAAGAAATAGCTCCCACAGCAGAGAAGCAGCTATGTATGGAACTTTCCTTTCTTAAAATATCTGTAGATGAGAATCCACAGTTTACTTTTGCCAATGTCAATCCAAAATGTAGCAGCTGTTGCAAGTGGAAATCAACAATTTTCTCAAAATACACAAGAAGATAGTACATTATTTTGAGTGTGAGGGAGTGTAATGTTTAATGATTGTCTTTGATTTATTAGTGAAGGCAACTGTTAATGTAGATAGGTATATAGTTATAAGTTACGAGTGGAATCATATGTGTCCAAAATGTAAGACAGGTTATTCTACTCCAGATCTCTGTGAACTGTGAGATTTGTGTATCTGCATGTGCCTGATCAGAAAAATGTACACTTTTCAGATCTTGTAATTAAAGCATTCCATGATACGCAATGCAGTGACTGTGGTTGTAATTTACAATGAACACTGCAAAATCTAGCTTTTAATAAGTATGTATTGATTATGTTTCCAAGATACAGTGTAGACGGTAGGAAAATTAACATGTCAATAAAGAATTATAAATGTGGTCAACTTTCTGTTAGTGAGAAAACTTTTAAATTGTGTGCAATTATTTTTCATGAGTGGGCATCTATTTAATCTGTACAGTTCACGACATGGGTGCGTACAGAAGTAGATTGGCTTGTTCCTAATGACCCGATAGTGACACACCAAGCTAGATTGCAAAGAGTTTCAAGAATGCTTCCTTAACGTTGTTAGTTTGAAATGGAAAAATAGGGTAATACGTGTTTTATGTAAAGTAGGAGATGGATTGTTACTAGGATGTACTTTAGAAACTGTACTTAATACATTTAGAGGTAATATTCAGAAGATTATATAAAGTAGAAGAGAAAACTGCATTCTGCAATCGTATACTTCTGTGTATATTTTCATATGTACAAGTGTTCCCTATAAGTGCTAGGTTACATAGATCTTCCGTGTACATTATTTTGAGTGTGAGGGAGTGTAGAAGGTCATGACTGTTTATATATGAAAGAATAAACAGTAGGCTGTAGATACAAAAACACATAGAGAAATGTTTGAAAAATAAATGAGATGTAACTATTAATATGAGTTTTAGGGAAGAATTTAGATATACTGTGTTTACTTATTATGTGTATAGGTGCTGAAAACAAGTATGCACACGTTTTTAAAAAAGTATTCTCTAATTAAATAAAACATTTAAATACTTTACTCAAAAGGTTAGTTTGATAAATGTATACATAGGTTGTATCTGCAGTATGAAGTTTTCAGAAAAGTCGGATATTCTATTCAGTCATTAAACCGTGCATGTTTTTTTATTTTGTATGGTAGGTTTAAGAACATTGAGATTTGCTTCTTAGGTGTATAGGTGGCCAGAAAAAGGAAGCACACCAAATTATGAAAGAAGTTATGAAATGGCAATGTAGATATCATTTTTATAATTTACATTGAATTTTGATATAGTAAAAAAAGGTATTCCACAATGCGTAGAAGTATCAGTGCTAACAGAAGTTTATATAATAATCTGTATTTTGACATTTACTTTTTAAAATATGTGTACAATATGAAATGTCATTATGAACTTCTCGCGCGTGTAGGTGGCCAAACCAAGGACGCACACAGATGTTATAAGAAGTATGGAAATTACATTTGTTAGGTTATTAGTGTAGTTTTTGCTAAGTGTTACCATGTTTACACAGAGGTTTTTATTGTCTACCTATTATTTGAAATATAGGTAAAACTATACTTTAAAAAGATTAATACTCAAAATTATGTTACAGTGTTGGCATGTCTTCATTTATTTATTTGTAAAGCTGAAGACATATTTATGTTATATGTCTTGGTTTCCTGGTGAAGGTTGCATAAAGCAATCTGTAAATTTGTCATCATGTATTATAAAGTATTGTTTTTATAGTATTGTAACATCTGTGCATTTTAGTGAAATGCCTTTACCGGTGTACGAACTATGGATGTTGTGGGCAATTCTTTTTCAAATTTGCTGATGCAAAAACCAGTTTGTAATGACTGAAATGTTAAATATTTAATATACCCTAAGAGAGGGTTTTTTCTCCAACAAGAGTTTTTTTTCCTCTATAGCATGATTAATGAAAAAAAACCTGTTAATTATTGTGAACTTGGAATACAATCAGTATTCTTTTAGTATCATTATGAAGAAAAAAAACAAATAATTTTGTATCTATTTTGTTGTGATGAACACCAGAGAATCACTCTGGTGGTGATAGTGCGTGGTATAAATGGCCTTTAACATTAATATTAAGTACATATTCTTTTCTTTCAGAGTCGGTCATTTGGAAGAAAGAGGCAAACACGTGTTAAGGTATTTGGTAAGACTTTTGAGAAATATTTATGTATAATGCATATATGTACATAAAAACAGTTGTATTTTTTTCATACTATTATTTCTAGCCGCGGCTACAGTATTAGGCAATGAATCGCAGGATTGTTATTGTGCAGTTAAAGTGCTCAACGTCTGGAGTATCTTTATTCACGGCTAAACGGATTCCACTGTTAACCACGGCTACAGACAACAATTGGGAATTGTGAATACTGAAAAAATAAACAAAATAAATGACAATAGATATTGTAATGCATTTTTGCTGTCTGTGTTCAATTTAATCTAGTCTTGTAAAAGGTGGCCCTTAAAAGGGCCATTTTGGGGGATGGAAAGAGGGGCATAGACTCAGGGAGGAAAACACATAAGGATGAAACATATAACAAATGGAATTAAAATAAAAAGAAACACTTTTAAGTATTTTATTTGTATTTTGTTTAGAAAAAAAAGGGTGAAAATAAATGGGCACTTAAAATAAATAACCATGGCAGGTAATCTGGTTTTGTGCGATTAACTTCTACCATTCATTATATGTGGCATCTTCCTTGACTACCCATTTGCAGCATTTTTTACACCTGACTTTCATCATGGTTAGATCCGGTGTCAGTAAGAGAAGAGGAGTTTGTCTAGTGGACACCATTGCTGATGTAGAGGCCTCATTTCCAGTTGGAGTTGTTGATGCACTGGTGGATGGAGGTTCTGCAGGTGGTGCTGATCGCCTTCTATGCAGACAGATTATAAAGGTAGGGAAAACCAAGGTTGAGGACGTTTGTGCTTAGGACTAATGGTCCTCATTGGACAGGTAGTTTCCAAAGAAGCCAGAGTAGGATAATAAAAAACCATGAGTAGCACAATCAAGATCCAGAGGGTTGGAAACTAAATAGAATGGGCGTAGAAGTAGAGATTTAATAATTGAATGAAAAAGAATAACATGTTTTCATATAGCAGTTCATGACGGATTCCACCCACTTCTTTACGCTTCTTAATAATGAATAATATTACCCAATGTAATGTTAGTCAATTTATTGACCTTGAAAAATTGAAGGGCAGAGTTGGCTTTGCCGATGTCTGGGAGGAGTGTTAATCTGCCGATGTCAGGGGTGAGTGCTTAACCCCTGAGATACCCACACAGATAAAATTTGTGAGTATCATGCTGAAAACTGACTAGAATAGATGTAGACTGAAGAGTGGCTAAGACAAGAAAAATTGAAAGTTGTCAAAAACAGTCAGCCTGTTCAGGGACAAAAGTTAAGCGAGTCAGTGTGGAAATGCTAGAAGTAGCAAACATAAGAATCAGTGTTGCATCTTTGTGTTGGCAAAGGAAATAATAGCAAGTCATAAGAATCATGATCACGTTCAAATCAGTGAGAAAGACAAAAATGAATGACAAAATATGATCAAAGTCTGATGGGCGATAGATAACAACAATAAGAAAAGAACTTGGTGAAGAAAATAGAATGTGATTACATTCAAAGGAAATAATTAAAGGGGAAGGTTATATGAAATAGGCATAACAAGGTTGATAAACTAGAACAACCACACCTCCCTTACCCTGAGACCTAGAAGTATGAGAAAAACAAGACTGGCTGAAGAGGTGTGCTTGGCACTAGTAATGAGCATTGCTGACAAAATACTGACATTACCTTGTATGTATGTGCTGGGTTTCATATAGCGCAAACCTAGCTTTGAAGCGATGGTGCACAGTACAATAAGAGAATACAGTAACAGGCATAAAATAATATGAATACAATTAGAAATATATGCTATTAAGGGTGCTGATAATGGGGACTGCACAAGAAGAGGATACAGTAAGAGGCACAATAATATAAATACAATTAGAAGGATAGGCTATTAAGGGTATGGATAATTGGACTACAATAAATTGTATTTTGAAAATAGACTCAAGAAAAGGTTCATAGATATATATTGGTAAAGGGCTATATTATCTCATCACTGATATGGAAATGTATGGGCAAATGTTTGCCTTCTGCCCCCCTTTGTCCTATTGTATTCTATATTCTTTCTGTTTTATCCTCTTTCCACAATTGTTACCATCCTAAGTCTAGGGCTAGGTACTTGCATGCAGGCGACCGTGTTGCTGGTCCCCTGCATTCAATTTTCGTCACTCTTAAAGCCTTTACTCTTAACATTTGCTCTCCACTTTAAGAGAGAAAACATTCCACCTGCAGATGACGTTTTGCAGGCAGCGTTTTGTAATGGATTCCAACTAACACGTATTCCCTTGGCATATTTGGTTGTAAGGGGGTTGGTCGAGAGAGGCATTTTCAATAGTTTAACCCCAGACGCAGCAATATATTCTTTTTGTTTTTTATATTTGGTTGTACGCCTGCATGAAAATGACATGCAAGCGTAAAACACAAGTGCTCTTTCGAGAAAGAGGAGAAAAGCAAAGAGGAGATGCTATCTCCGCTTGCTACCCTCTACGCCTCAGAACGGCAGGAAAATGAGATGGAGGGGAGCATGTAAGAGTAAAAGCACTTACTAAAGGGCCGCCTCACTATTCAATGAGCTCAGCCCTCCATCAAACATAAACATGCATTTATTGCTGGGGGTGATTTAGTTTTCCCTCCCCTCAGTTTATTTCCCCTCCTAATTCACACATGCCTTTTCTTCCCTTTCTATGCCTTCAATGGATGGACTATGCACTAATTTATTAGAATGCGAGAATGATAAATAAATCCATCTCATGTTTGGAAAAAAAGATAACAGGGAACCAGAATATCAAATAAGAATGTCCTTCTTTGTATGACTTTATTCTGGGGAAATACACCGTTTTTTTCAACAACACACATCTTAAAGAAAATGTAAACTTGACATTAGTGGGAGTGTGCACAAATGTATCGACAGACAGATGTTGCCATGCAAGTATAACATGGAGGGGCAACTTTTTGTTGTTACAGTAATGCCGACCCTGCCCATGTACAGCAAGTTGAATAAATCATAAACAGAATTTAGTGTGGTGCAGGGTTCACGATGTTAGCTTACAACAGCAAGTATACTCGGTTCATAAAACGTAAAATATATATGTATATATATATATATGTACTTCTCTTTCAATAAAGAATATTGTGGGAGTCAAACACAATGTCACAATGTCAAAATATCCCACAGAGTATGTACAGAATTAAAAGTCTACTATACAAGGCACTTAAATTACATCAAAACGGCACTTGTCTTGAAAGGAATACAAATAGCTTTTTTTCGATCAATAATACGTATTATACTGCTTTACACTGCAACAAGACCATACACCTTTCAGCATTACTCATTGCATAAAGGTGACTGAAAGACACACTCTGACTTGGCCTGGACTAGTTAAAAATAAGCAGCAACTTAGAAAAAATTATTAATTTTAATTTCCAATGTACACGTTCCCCTTCATCACTCTAGATTCAGCATAAATGTCTGGAAACCAACCAAGATGGACCCGTGGAATATTGCTCACATCAGTGAGGGGAACCACAAACAAATATGTCTGTGTATAACTGAGAGTAAGGTTCCAAATAGATCAATACACAACATTGGAAACACCTGAAATTCTCTTTTTGTTAATTGAAGTATCACCAGTGTGGAATGATGTGGGGTTCATGGTAGGAAAGGGAGTTGCCACAGGAGCAAGGCAGCTGGGATTTCTTAGTGTGCAAACATGTCAACACTCATCAAATTCACTCAGAGGACCTTCAACTGTGGGGCGATTTTATAGGAAGGTTGGTATCTTTATAGGTGGGCAGTTCTGCAAAACTCCAAGGCATGTATAGTCTAGAGATGCTGGAATGTGTAGATGACCATTATATGTGCTTTAAAAAAAACAGAGTTCGAGTGCTAGTTCCTGTGAGCAGCGACGAATTGCAGACACAGCTTTCATTCATATCAAATGCAATGGTAAATTAAATATCTCACTGCTGGCCGGCCATCTTGAAGTCCTCAGCAAACTCATTCAACAGAAAATGTCCCCTGCTGGTACTGCCTTAAATGATACCCCACTCCCTTCTGTCACGATTGAATGGCGAACTCTTTAATTGAACTTGCTGCCTCTGGAGTATTTTACAAATTCTATCATAGCACACAGTCCAATTACCCCACTTCCCTTCTAATGAAGTGGCGGCGTGTATTTATCACCACTGAGCTGAGGAATAAAGAATACATTCATGCCTAGTTATAGACCTGGCCACCATTTATGGGCTTCCATTGTAGATGTTACTAAGTGCCATGGGGGGAAAATATTTAAAAAATAGCAAAGGCCATTTCGTATTACTGACAAGGTCTGTATCACGCCACGTTAATACCATTTATTTATGGGTAGACTTAGCTCTTGAAGCGAAGCTGCGGCCTAGTTATGCCCAGAGAAACCAAACTACATAAAGTGGCTTCCAGGAAGCAAGCCGCTCAGCTTACTAGCACCATGTATTGTATTGGGTGGCGGGAAGGAGTCCAGCTCCAACATGCAAGCATCGCTACCCAGACAAAGAAGAGCCAGGAAACAAGTGTTGTGATCTTTTTTTTTCTGCTCAAGCGCCTTTATTTCCTGAGTGGTAAGATTTGCACGTCACTGCCCATGTTGGAGTGCATATCAAGCTTTCCGGGTGCTCCTACAGGTTTCAGATCTAAGCCGTGCATAACACCACATTCATCTGTGCTTGAGTCTAGGCTACCTAAACAGCTTCTCTTGACATTTCTATCAAGGTGGAGTAAAGTAGTTTCTAAAGAGGGCACACACAGAATAGAGATTAGACAGTATGGGAGAGGCCAAATCAAAGGGGTCACTCGAGCAACATGAAGAGTGAATATCTTTGACTCATTCGTCGGACTTGAATAGGAGGATCTTGTTTTGCTGCTTTCTAATTTGCAGCATTTATCAGTCTATCCTGTAGCTTAAACCCTGGTGCAGTGTTGACCGCACTCCTTAGAAAATGTGACACCTTCTTATTTTTTGTAAGTAAAAAAAAAATAGCTAAAAACAATTTTCGAAAAAATATATTATTAAAATAAATATTGAGCCAGGCAGACCCTGACGCATGATGTCTCAAGAGAGATACTAATGGCCCCAGGTTTCACTGTAAGGCTTTACCACTGTTCTTGTCTGTAAATGAGGGAGCCCTGCGGCCCTTCACCCTTCCTGCTTCCCATCCACCCAGACACCTACATGAATTCTATCTGAATAAATGCTGCTTGGGGTGCGGTGGTGTTTTACCCTGAACTGTTAAAACTCCTTGGTCTTTTAAAGTCACCTTTGCAGACTGGCTTGGGCTGTGCCTTTGGCTGGTGGTTAATAATGAAACACGAGAACACGAGATGTGTTTTTTTGGCACCTTCTGTCAAACCCCATTACTAAACCTCTGTGCTGTGCTCTTTTCCCAAGGAGCAGTTTCTATCTGCAGGCTGAATTCCATTAGTACAGAACCCTGGATGGGCACTCGCAAAGGCCTTTGGTCTGTATGTTATAGCGGATAACACAATTTTCAAAGAATAATACATTTTTTTGGTTTTTCTTTACAATCTTTCACACAGAATTTGGTCCGTTGCATCATTTACAGATTCGTCGGCGAACAGACGCTTTCCTTTTGGTTGTAGCGCCATATGTGTTTTTGGTAGGCAGAAAGAAAATGGTCTTTTTTTTGTTTTTTGTTTTTGCTTTCTTTAGGTGGATTTCTCATTGTCCTCCCCGATCTTCTGGACACGTGAATACTTCTTGCAGGAGGACTTGAAGCAGCTGGGGGGCCAGGAGATTGGCCAGGCGAAGCAGCATGGCACCGTGCCCTGGACATTCTTCTCAAAGAAGATGAATGCTGGGTACCACCAAGCTCGGGACAAGAAGTTTGTCGGGGAAGATGTTTTCAATCCCTGTTGCAAGAAAAAAAGAATCATAGTTAGTAACCATGTTGTCCACCTATGCTAAACTATAGGAATGAATTGTGACGAATGATGCACCCAAAGTATAACATTTTCTTGAGGAATTGTAATTATAAGCCTTTTAAATTCAGTTGTTAAAAACAACCATAGTACTTTTGCCACATCTGTACAACTTGTGTGGGAAGAAACACCAGGTCCAGTGTGGGTCAGGGCATCAAGGTAGGGACAGCTTAAGCTATCGAGATAGGGACAGTTGAGTTTACAAATAAAATAAAACACCTCCATCATTTTGAAAAAGATATTGAAAATAATCAGTACACAATGCTCCCACCTTCCAAAACGAGACGACAGACCCATTCCCAACTGCAAGGTTGGAAAACAGGGAGTGAGGTTTGAATGTGGAATACTTAGGGAGTGGGCGTCAATGGTTGTTGAACAATGGCAATGGCAGACCCTGGGGGCCCTCTCAAAATAGATAAACAAGGTCAGTCACCTGTCAGGCATGCGACAAGCAAGGTTCCCAACAAGCTGGGTAGGTGGCAGGAGGGCATGGACGATGGAGCACAATTTAGACACTTACATTTTCAAATGTCATTAGAATGGCAGACAGGCAGCAGTGGGAGCATCTTTAAATAATCCCCCCCCCACCCCTGCCCTCAGTTTTTGGTATGATTAGTGCCATAGCTGGGCAGAGCTATGAAAATGGAAAACCCTGAGATTCCTGTCACACGTGAACAACTGTGACCTCAAAATCCGCTCCCTCATCTTCACACAAATTCTTTTTAATGACTGCGAATTGCTCAAAAATATGTTACTCCCACCCACCAACTCTTATATCTCCCATTCCCTCCATCTCTACTCTCCCCTTTCTCACCCATGGTAGAGCAGCTCTTCTCCCATTGCTTGTTTCTCCAAATTACCAATCACATCTGCCACCTTAAATTCCCCTATTTCCTTTACCGTCTTAAACTCTCTCCTTCCTCTCTCACCTCCAACTCTCCAAAATCTCACCTCACCCAGCATTTCTTTCTTTTTTTAAAATGTTTGTTGTGCAAATACGTACAAACAGAGGTATTCGTTAAATGAACAACACATTTGGGCTAATCTTATTGTTCAGAGTTGCTTCCCAATGTAAACTAGACAGGGCATGTTTGTACAAGATAATTACCTCCCCCACTCCATACAAACATGATAACTTGCATTAAACAGTTGTTAAGTGACACAACTATTTAAGTGACACATTGGAGAAACAAAAGACAAAACTAGACAGGGACAACCATCTGATGTTAAAGGTATGACCTATCTAAAATGATGACATCAAACTTCTTCAGAGAGGATCTCCATTTAACTAAGTAGTATAGTAAAGTATAGAAAAGGACATACCCAGTGGGCTATTTTGGAGCATGTCCTCCACCTTCCAAACTCTCAACATTTGTTTCTAAGCAGCTATGAAAGCTCTAGATGTTCATAATCAGTGTGGATTTGAAAAATGTTTTGCATCAATTAGATAGTTTACAAAAATAGCTGAAATGGGATATTGTGCTATTCCGGACCCCAAAACCAAAACTAAACAATCACCCCCCAAAACTCCCAGACATTACAGATCTTAATGCATTCCCCGAAGAGATGTGGCAGAGTTCCAGACACCAGTGAATGATCCCAACAAAGATAAGACCCACATAGTGTCAATTTGGCAATTTGTACAGGTGTTCAGTAACTATTGAACACCAGTTTTTGTTGTATTAGCCACAGCCCCACATCTAATTTGCTCATGATTATTAAACTGCATATTCCTTGCCAAATTATGACATCTATTTTATATTCGAATTTAGCTGTGCATTGTGCCTTAGATTTTCTTAAGTCACCAATGGAAGGATTAATGCCACATCGTTGATTTAGATACTAGAAGCTGAAAGCATTTTTTCACTCAACTGTCTACAAAGGTCCAAACTGGTAGGCAACTCCACCCAACCACAGCTGATAGTTGTTAGATTAAGGAGCCTAATTTGTGATATCTAGTTTGTTCCCTCATTCCCAGTTTATATTTTTTGTTCAAAAATCCAAATTAAAGTAAGCAATTATCGACCTACATTTCCTTTACCAAAATAATCCCTGCCTTAATTTAACACATTCCCCTTTATTTCTTAACTTCTGGTTTTGTTTCTCCTAGTCTCTTTAAATCTTCCTTTTTTCTCACCCTGTCCTCTCCCATTTATCCCACCACCTCCAGCACATCCATGACACACACATGATCAAGAAACTTTACGATGAAATTGCAAATGCAATCTACTTGCAAATTTATCAACAGTCATAGCAAGTACACAAAATAAAACATAACTGTTTAAGGCTGTACATATTTTTTATTCACAGAGACTATTCAGACTCTTCTACTACTAATAAGGGTATATGATGTAATCCAAACAATAAACGGAATTCTAACGTGCAGGCGTTGGATTACCAGTACATATCACCATGAGCCCAGGCAACGATTTATCGCAGCTATTGTGTCAAGTTTTTTAAAGTATGATTTTAGTCATATTTTGATGTATCTTCAAAAGAGTTATAAAAAGGATTAACACAGTAACATTTTTAAAGGAAAGTGGAAAGTTATAACCCATCGAAAAGTGGCTGTCCCATTCGCCCAATAAAATGAAGGACAAATAGGAGATAAAGCTTTGATAGTGTCCACCATAATCTTCATGGAACTCCTAAATTTTCTGACGCCACCTCAGTGTTGGAGCCTGTACCCTTTCAATGGCAGACTCTGCATTGAT
The DNA here is from genome assembly GCF_040938575.1 of Ambystoma mexicanum. Lineage (NCBI taxonomy): Eukaryota > Metazoa > Chordata > Amphibia > Caudata > Ambystomatidae > Ambystoma > Ambystoma mexicanum. Next base: position 378,876,688 of record NC_090937.1, on the reverse strand, counting down.
AACTATTCAACATCGCCAAATTCTAATCGTTCAGTTTCTAATTCTGTTCAAACCACAGCAAAATATTAACATTTTCATTGTTCAATGATTAATTTGTGATTCTTCCTCTGAACAATAACAAGATACAGCATTAAAGGGGCTGATAAGGGTAAGTCAAATTAAACCATTTTGTCTGCCTAAGGGAGCATCAACATTCTTTGGTTGTTAAATTCGGTTGGGTTATTCACCTGTTTAAGCATGCTGAGCGAAATGTTTCATTTAGATTAACCCTCTACTGCTTTTAGGATATATATGTATGCCCTAGTACATTGGGATAATCGACCTTTATAACTTACACATGGCTAATTGTGTGTTGCTGGAACATGTGTGTGCCCCTAAGGCTGCTGCAAACTCTGCACCTTTCCTTGGAACAAATTTGGGCAATGACCATACAGGAAAAGAATAAATAGAAGGGTGCATGTAGGCCCTCCAAAATCAATCTATTAGGGGTAAATTATCTTTTGCGATATTTGTTCATTTGAACTCAGTTACACTTTAACATAGAATCTTGAGTTTAAGTCTACGAGAAATGTTAACAGTCAATCAAGGACTACACACATTTGTAGTTTCTGCCTTTTTTGTGTCATATTGTTACATTATGAACTCAATGAAATGTGCTGTATAGATTAAACATTTGCAAAATAATAACACTTTTTAAAAATAGTTAAGCAATGATAACCGATCCGGCGGGCTGAATCGGGTCGTAACGGCATGTGGCCCAAGTTACAGAGGGCCTTGATGATGGGCCCCGGTGCCGTTACCACTCGATCTGGCCCACCGAATTGGGTATCATTGCAATTAGCACCCCGGATTTGAAATCCGCAAACCTGGGGTGCTGATAGTAATGTATTTTTTATGAATGAAAGAAACGCCTCGCGATGTCACGTTCATTCATACAAAATACTTAAGCAAAATGGCTGCCAGAGCTGGAAGACAGGGCTCCAAGCGGAGCCCCTCTTCCATTTACATGACTGCCCTGGAGGCTGGCGTATCGGTTGAGCCGTCGCCAAAAACAATAAGATAAGTGCGGTAGGGCCGAGTGGAAGGTTGGGAACGGTGACTGAGGGAAGAGGATGGCGGGGTTAGATGGTGGGGCGGGGAAGCAGCCATGAGGATGCTTGGAACGCTGGCTTGTATTGGTAGATTCAGCCTACGATCCAAGTAACCTGATTAGCTCCCCCCCCACCCTGGGTGCTAATATATGATAGTGTGCCACATATTTCTGAGATGTCGCACAGCACTTTCTCAAGCCTGCCTATATGGCGCTGGTTTTTCCATCCCTACATCTTTTGTCAAATTTGTCTAGTAAAGAACTTACTGTTCGGTTCTTACAGTACAACCAGGTTTGCTATGTCATCTCCAAGATTTTATTTGCGTGACTATGAACCAAGACACTTCCATGCCAAGAAATAATGGTAAGTCATCTCTGCACAACCATTCGGCGTTCTATTTTATGGTGGACATAGAAATTCGATCCAGCCCTAAAGCATCAGACACCTTTGCATTTCTGATGGCCGTGACATTTCTAGGCTTAGCAAGATTCTCAAAGTAATGGACAATGACCAGTAGTTGGCAAGGCTTTCTGGAATTTCAAATCTCATGTAAATGAGTGAGGCAAGGCTCCATTTCAAATGTGAGGCTTGTGACTTGTACACCAGTGCTTCATGGGGAAATAGGAGGAGGGGGATAGCACCACACTTAGGGCCTCATCACGAGTTGGGTTGTAGTCCTTAAATGCAACGGTAACAGTATTACCACTGCATTTAAATGCTGCCCCTATCACGAGTTGGGCGCTAAATGGTCTGTTTTACTTCCGGCTTTTTTCTGGAGGTGAAAATCCCATTTAGTGCCCTGTATTACCGCCATCTGTATTAGCGCACAGTATTAGCGTGAAGATTCCCCATTGGGCCCAATGGAGCCAATGGGGAATGGGGATTTACAATTAACGCCCAACCCGTGATCCAGCGGTAATACTGTGGATCCGGTGGGCGCTAACATTATTACAGTTGGGTGGTATTACAGCCGGGATATCGCCCAACTTGTGATGAGGCCCTTAGACACATGATGGGGGAGCTTTCATCACAAGGTCTTCCACTGTCTATCAAGCCTAGCCTGGGGAGATACATAGGATAACAAAAATCACACAAAGCCCTAGTTGCTGCAAATGCAATCACAAAGAGGCAATGTCCAGAACTGCCTCACTGAAGGCACTGTCCCTGCCACCAACATTCAGTATATGGTAATGTAATGCAAAGTTATATTATATAGTAGTGCATTTGGCTCTGTAAGAAAAGATGTAGGACGTGGTTGTTAGTGGGAATAGCAGGACAGGCAGATGGCCAAACTGTGGTGTTGATGGTGCAGCTTCTGTGTGCTGGTGGGCATTCTATGGGTTTCGAGGAGACACTTGGGAATATGTCATCCAAACAGGAGAGCCCAAGATATGGTAGACTACAGAACTTTGGGCCTGGTTATCCGGTAAGGCGGGGGGTGAGGCGTTTTCATAGGGCTAAAGAGGAGAGCTTAGTCATAGTGTTATATTTAAGGAAGACTAGAGGCAGCTTGTACATTCATGCAGGTTCCATTTATTAAGCTGACATGGGCAGAAGGCATTGTTGAAGGGCTGGGCCTAAAAGTGGAACAAGTCCCCAGGGGAGAACCTTACCAGCACCCAGGACCCAGGCAGGCTTGCACCCACTGCCTCAGAAAGAACCTACATTCACACACAAATATTCCCTCCCCACAGGAACATTCTCTCGCTGACATCACTCATTCAGGAGACAATGGAAAGGCACTGAGATGAAGATGTAACACATCTCCCTTCCTAAATGAACAGAGCTAGACCGCTGTACATGCACACATACACCTACAGTCAAGGAACTCCAGTACAAGCCTGTAAACAAGACTACAATACCAAAACGTCCAAGGAAACAATGCACCTTCTGTCCAGGACTCCTGGGCCTTGATTCTGCCACTATCAAGTACTGACCTGCCTTAAGCACATAGCTACAAACTCACACAATACGATCCTTCTGAAAGAAACTGAACACCTCCTACATGGGTCTGCCACCCCCAGTATAGGACCCAATAAGTGGACAGCACCACTAAAGTACAGGTGCTCTTGCTTAACAAGAGGGCTTCAATTGGACAAAGCTGCAGATACCTGATTTGATCCTCCCTACCCAGTGCACCCCATCTTAGTCCTCGGCAGCTGCAGATAAATCTCGGGAGGCACCTCTTTGCCAGGTGAAACACTGACTGCCCTGGGTAGCTCCAAATGAACCCTGCAGAGCCACAACCTGGCCCTGGGTGGTGGGTCTCTTCATCCCGGGGAGCAGTGAGTCTTCCAACCTTAATCCTACACTCACTGCAGTAAGGACACTTGCCTTTAAGTTGTTTGCCTTGGTCCAGATCTCCATAGGTCCTGTTTCACTAGCTCATCGCCACTGTTATATTTAAGGATGACTAGAGGCAGCTTGTAGGTTCATCCAAGTTCCATTTATTAAGTTGACATAGGCAGATGGCATTGTAGACAGGCTGGGCCGCAAAAGGGACCAGTTCCCCAGGGGAGAACCTCACTGGCACCCACCCAGGCAGGCTGGCACCAACTGCATCAGAAAGAACCTAAATTCACACACAAGCATTCCATCCACAAAGGAACATTCTCTCGCTGACATCACTCATTCAGGAGCCACTGGGAAGGCACTGAGATGAAGATGTAACACATAGCTCAAATAATGTTTATGTGCAGGGGATTTGTGTGTGTAGTGCTAGGTGGTACACAGTCGGTTTTTCGTTAGAAGAGGGAATAGACAAATGAGGGGTACAAGTAGTGGGGGGAACGAAACTAAGTGCCATTCTAGGAAATGTCAGAACGGACTGATCTCCTTCCTGCACTCTTACCCCTGGCCGTTATCGACAGCTTCCATTTAGTTATCTATCCCTGCCACTGTCAAAACCTGTCTTTCTCTTGTCTCGCTTTTCTCAAATAGATTTGAACATAATGTGCAGCAAGGACATGAGGATTGGTAAATGAGAGTAGGGGCAGTTTGGCGACTCCTTCTTAACATAACAGGGGTGCTAAGAGTTATGGGAGGCATGTTTTTGTATGGTTCATAGAATTGTCTGCCTAAGATATGAGATCCCTCGGCGTCCATTTCTCTTTCCTTAGTATGATGGTTGACGGCCTAAGTGTCATTTAAAACCCCACTCTAACTTGCTCCGATGTTCTGCCAAGGGGACCCTCTGGGACTTTTGCCCATCTCGGCAAATAAAGGGCTTTTGTTAAGTGTTTGTCAGGTGATCGGGGAATAGTGCTTAATAAATATGTGAGGAGAGAGCCAGGTGGTGCCCTGCAGACATCAATAAGGGAAATTCCACTGTAGGCAGTCCACAACACCCCCATCCATCTAGTGGACCTGCCCTTGATTAGGGGAGGAAGGAATACATTTGAATGTTCATAGGCCATGGACATAGTAAGCTTAATCCTCTGACTAAGCATGGCAGTGGAGGGTTTATTTCCTCTTTCTGAGGGGCCACAATTCACAGAGGGAATTGGAGACCCCAAAGGGGCAAGTGCTACCGAAGTAGTGTTAGGATTTAGATAAATAGCACAAGGAGACTGTTAAGCAATGGACGGGGAACACATACTGGAAGGGCTCCCTTTCAAGGTGGTGCCCAATGATGCCATTTTAAGATAATCAGACATTGTAGGGGTTGTGTTTCAAGGTCAAAGGACAGAGTTCCTTTAGACCTCATGAAAAATGTAAACGGTTGCCAGACAACGGTTATCTTCCATGTGTCGAGGCCGTTGTAGTTTCTTTTGGATAATTTCTTCTGTGGACTCTGTTATCCTCCTTTTGTTCTGCTGTGTGAATCTCCTTTCGGACTCCGCTGGTTTAGTTTTGCAGAAATGTTGTACTTTCAATTCCTTGCTTTTGCTGATTTCCCTAATTCCTTGTTTGACTGCTTGGCCTTTTCCCCTGCCTCCTTTCCAGCCCCCATCCACAGTATTTCACCATTTAGGGAAATCTTAGGGTTTGTCTTACGTGTATGGTTTTCATTTCACCCGCTCTGTCCTTTTCTTTCCTCTTCCCATTCAGTGCTCTGGCCTCTCCAGTCTTCTTTGGGAGTCATCTGAGTAGTTGCCTTGGTGGTCCTTTTTCTGTTTCTATTGGTGGCTAAAGTTTGGTATAGCAGCCCACCTCTACTGCTTTCTTACCATCTGCTATAGTTTGTGGGTGTCAGGTTGAGGTATTGTGTTGGTGTATTGTCTTGGTAGGGTGAGTAGGTCTGGTCACACTTACATTTACATGTAAATGTATTTCATTACTAAATTTCATTTTTTCTGTTAGTTGGTTTGGTCCTTAACTGCCTTTCATCGTCAATGTAATCCTGGAACAACCAGTTTTGATTAAGCTCCAGGTTCAGGACTTAGATTCAGGAATTGCAGGGAGGTTACATGTGGAAGAAGACTGTGGTGAGCTGTTATCCATGAGGGACAGGACAACCAGTAAATCGGTGGGAGCACAGCCTGCTCTGCTTAGTGCTTAAGACTGTTTTCATAAAGCTGAAAGACTCTTGTGGGCAAGTTAAATTCTCTGTAGTTAAGAGTTAAAGTTAGTGATAATTACATTCTGGGAGTAAGAACTCCCTTCATTAAGGCTACGTGTTCTTAACTGGACATGCAGTGAGAAATAAAGGGAGAGCGACGCTAGCGTGTGTATGAAAATTGTTGGATTCAAGCTGCCAGCGCATGAAGAAAGTTGCTTGCCGTGCACGCTCCAATTTGGGATTAGTGTTGTCTGTTTAAACTGCTGCGCGCAGGGAGAAGGCACCAGTGTCTCCAAAAATGGATATAAGACGGGACGCCTAACCTGGAGGAGAGTAGGATTCAGAAGAACTAATTCCTCAACGCGCATGCACATCCTCGAGCAGTGTTCTGAAAGACAATATTTTCTACGCGCATGTGCAACCTGTAGCAGTTCCACGCCGACAGTGATCACTGTTTCAGCAGCACAGATACGCACTTCGAAAGGTGTTTAAAGCGAGGCAGAGAGAGCGAACAAAGACACTGGCAAAAGAATAGTCAATGCAAGGTAGTTCTCTCAATTGAGTTAAAGACAAGTGTAACCGGCAATACCCTGAAGCCAGCAAAGAACTGGCTACATTAAAAGTTTAACTCTAAGAGGTAGGTCCTTCAGGGAGGACAGATAGTATTAATAGGATAGTTTAGGCATTTAGAAAGTTATCTCAGCTGAGAATTAAAATAGGGTTAAATAGATTCATAGAAAAGAAAAGACTTATTCAAGATAAAACTCCACAAAGAGAAATGTCAAGACACGGAAGCACATTGTCAACCTGAATTTTAATTTCTGAACATCAGTAAAGAAATCTCAAATTTTCCTTCAAGAAAATACAATTACTCTCAGCACTTCAAGAAGGAACTCAGGTGTAAATTGTAACTTGGGTTCTTGAGGGAGGGGTTAGTGAAAGAGAGTTGATTTGTGTTTTCTCGTCCTCTGCAGATTTCCATCAAAGTAAAGGCTGAAATCTGTTGTTTATTATTTTCTCCACTTCCCTTTTCCCCCCAGAAGTGTTTTGGATTTCAGCTGCAGTAGTTGCAGTTGTTGACCGAACAGCTTTGTGGGTCTGCAGGGTTCAGCAGCTCCTGTGGACCAAGATGTACTGGACCGGACTGGGGGAAACCTGCTCTGTGCCTATCCCGAGGTTCTTTTTCCTATCCTGGAATGTCCCAACTTCCTCCCTCCCTCGTGGTGGCAGGTCTACCAGGCTGTTTTGATTTGGCTGCATACACAGTTTGCTTTTCAGTGCACGTATTTTTTGGATCTAACTTTTTCATATATGGGTTCCACTATGTTTTCCTCTCCCCACTGGGAGATGTTTTCTCTGCCCCCCTGTACATTTTAACTCGTACCTCAGGCTGGAAGCAAATGAAAAGGTGGGTGGCCAGAAACCTTAATTCCATAAAATTAGGTCTGTGTTGGAGGGAGTAGGGGAGAAATCAGGGACACAGAACTACAGATTGGAATTCTACCATCTCTATTCCTAGGGTTCCAGGTCTGGTGATGTCCCCTTCCTGTATATTGTTTCCATTTTCCCCAGTAGGGATTCTGAAGTATCTTTCCCTAGACCTCAGCAATCTGTTGTGGGGAATGTTAGTTAGGATTTTTCACCAAACAGCCATCTTCCAGTGAAACGCCATCATACACAATCGGCCTCGTAACAGTTTGTCCGTCCGTTTGTTTCACTTGAGGAGGAGTGCTGACGGCAACCTCACTGAGAGATTCAGCATCTCCAGAGGCCAGAGATCCACCAGAAGAAAGGAAATATTGAATTATGACAGTGCAGAAAGGAAGGACCCAGAAGACAGGCCTCCGTTGTCACTCCAATACTCTGGAACCTACTCCCCATCAACATCAGACTTGGCCCATCACTTCTAAAATTCAGGAAAGAGCTCAAGACCTTCCTCTTCAAGAAATGGCTCCTCCTTAACACCTAGGTCCATACACCCTGCACTCCCCACTCTACATGAGAATCGGTGATCGGCTCCTCACGGTCTTCCCTTCATGCTACCAATTGCCCACCCTCCCCTTTTAGCTCTCCTCTCCTTTTTTCTCTGATTCCCTCACCGTGTTCTTCCCCCTCTTATGATTATAAAGCAATCCGTTGCTTCCCGAAGCTGGGTCCGCGCTCAATAAATAGCCTAATAATAATAATATTTCACTCAAATTATTATTTTTATTTTTAAATCAAAATGAGCTTCAAATGGTGAATTTGTTAATATTCTGATCTGATGGATAGAATTAATCAGATCCAAAATCCGGGGGTCAGCTAGTATGGGATCAGGATCAGCTACATTCTCTACCTCTGGCAATTGGGCATCTATGGTAGCCTCTCTTCACCCATCTGGGTTCACATGCATTAGTGAGAACAACTTAGCACTGTCAGAGAAATTGGGGAAGCGAGGCAGTTTTGCAATTTTTTCGCACAGTGTGAAACCCAGAATTGCCCAATAAGTGGGACACAGTCGTCCTCATCCTGTCCCACCTTCTTAAAGTGGCCCCGTCTGGGATACCTCTCTAGTCCTGAATATTGCATCCTTTACTCAAGGATTATAGTAATTTCATAGTCCATTTTAAAGCCATCTTTGAACAAAAGCATTTCAAACACCAGAAACAGACTGAGCTGTTATCCACAAAACAGGGGAAAGCAAACAGGTAACCTGAAACACTTGGTTCAAGGATGAAGCACAAGCGACATTGGCAGCCTTATCTCATGGCTTGAGTTAAGAATTAAAACATGTGTTAACTTTGGTTGTAGACTGCTCCAATACATCAGCATAGTTAATATCAATCAGTGATTAAAAATTAACCAACTACAGTTTAGTAGTCTAACAGAGAAATCTATAGGGTCTCAAGAGAAGTAACATATGACCAAGGCTCTTTCAACCAACTCTGACAATGCAGGCGGTAGATATGGCAGAACCCATGCAAAATAGTAATGTTAAAAGAGCATTAACTCCTGATAAAAAAGGAGCAAAGAAGAAAGCTCAACCTATGAATTTATTGTGGACCGGCAGGTCATTTTGGGAGAAAATGTTTATGGTTGGTGAGAAATACCAATTGTCTTGTCATGAAGAGTGGACAGCAACAGGGGAAATGTTTTTCTTTGCAATCCGCTCCAAAAAAATCACATTCTTTTCCAAGTATCATTGTCTCTCATTTGTGATCCCATTGCGGTTCTAGCCCTCGTTGATTCAAGTTCATATGGGGAGTTTATAGATGTATATTTCACTTCTCAAGGCCTCCCTCCCAGTTCATCTGTACCATTTACTTTGCATAAACTAAGAACCTCTTTTTGTGGCTGAGCCAAGATTGCATCCGGTAAAGGTCATCAAACCGTACCCCCTCCACAATGCCCCCTCCCTCCCAAGGCTGGAATATCAGCTTGAAGGCTGAGCCAGGAGGATGGTCCAGTTTGGGCAGAATGCACATTCCAAAGAGCAGAGGAGGACATTGCATGTTCATGAGCACAAGAAATCGTTACATATGGGTATTTATTGGAATTCATAAAAACCCCTCCAGAGTGTACAGTAACTATGCCCACAGAGATGATGAAGCAATGACCACAAAAGGATGGAATTCAATGCCGTTTCGAAAAGAGAGCCAATGGTCTTGTTTCCTTTTCTAAGGAGCAGGGAGGGATTTTATCTATCAACTTTCTAGTCAGGAAACCAATTTTGAATTGCATTGGTGCTGAAGAGATTGAGTTGATAAATAAGGTGCTGCCCCTTGAGATGGAGACTCCATAGCATGTTCTTTGATTAATCGGTCCGGATGATTGTTTGACATCGGTAGATATGTAGAAGGCCTATCTGAATATCTCAATTCTATTTACTGTATACAGTATTCTCCTCGATGTTTCAGTTTAAAGTTCTTCCGTTCTGACTGTTATCAGCACCCCAGGTATTCATGAAGATCCTAGCTCCATTCGTTGGTCTACTCCATAAAAAGAGGTCCTGCACCCACATAAAGCTGGGTGACCTACTGATAAAAGCCTCCTTCCAGGAAGCTGTAATCTCTCATAAGTATTGGGTGTGTAGAGTCTCCCAAAGCCACAATGTCTAATGCATTTCATGAAATGTCAGCTGACTTCTTCGCAAAGCATACAGTTTAGAAGAATGAATGTCCATATAGAAGTGGGCAGGCCTTTTACAGCTAAACAGAGTGAATACTCTTCAGCTCTGTCAGAGAAAACTCCTCCATCCAAAGGCTGCTTCAGTCCGATTCCGGTTATGAGTACAGGCTGATATGCAAGATGTGTTTCAGCTTTGAGGAATTGAAATGAGGAAATACCAATGGTACCCATCTGACCTGCTGGATAATGGACAAGAATGTTCTTGCGTCAGTGGACTTGTATCCTCAGTCCTAAAAGTGAGCACAATAGACGCATGAAGCGGAGAAGGTCAACAATGTCGGACCAAGTGGAACCGGGCCAGTGGTTACCCATTTAAGCTTGTTAGTCTTCAAACTGGACAGAACCTATGGTGATGTTCAAGGATATTCAGGCCTTTCTGACTTTCATCATCAAGAACAGTCCTTACTCAAATGGGCCATCAAGTCAGCACAGTTTCTTAACTTACATGATCAACGATTCAGCTTCTACAGTTGATGGGCTTAGGAATGAAGTGTAACCCCAGAATGATCTGACCAGTGTTGTGTTTTGGTGGCTATTACTTGCCTGACATGGAGGAAATGTGCTTCTTTATCTGGAACCGGCAAAGGACTCAATTACCTACACGGGGCAGAAAATAATGCTCCTAATTTGTCTTCCTAGGTATGCTTGAGAAACGAGTACAAGCAGAGCCATTATGACCTTTCGTGCAGATGCTCTGGCAGTGTCGATGTTGGGCATTTACAAAGCAGCACATGGGCTCCACCTCATACTTTCATCATTCACTAGAAACTTTCAATTGGAGGATCCCTTTTCTCAGAGTTTGAAACCAGAATACTGATTTCGGCCACTTAAGTAAAATCTTGCTAAGTTTATTAAAGTATCGGAAGCAGCATATGAGTGCCTGGTGTTTTTATTATAAGACCATATGGTTCGGCTTGGCACACCTTGCCATTGTTAGGACGGTGGCGAGGAGCAAGGTTAAGAGGTAATGTTTGATCATGTATAAAAATACAGATTGCCCAGCATAAGCAAACATTGTGTGTACTTGGGAATGCCAAGTGCCTCTTAGCACCTCATTGCAAAACCATATTTGTTGTACATAAGAAGGGACGTCTATTCTAAAAGGTCTGTGCTGCATATCATTCTGTCTAGGAGTATTTGAAACTTTCAGTCATCAACCATCAACTGCACAATAAACATCTGCGAAATGATGCCATGAGTCCACAAACTACCTTCATGCTGGCAGACATATCAACCTGCATGGCTTCTGCAGCTTTATCACAGGTTTTAAGAGAATCTGCAACACATATTTGGACAATGGGTTTTGGTGGGAGTGGCAGGAACACACCTTTATTAGCCCTTAAATGTAAACTAAATATGGACGTGTGTTTCAGTTACCATACAGAATCTGTATTACATGAAAACAATGTACCGGGGGTGCAATAAAATAAACCTCCCATTTGTTGCGACTAAAAATAGTAATTCAATAAATGTTATTCAATGGTGTAGGCAACGTTGATTGGCTAAACAAGATTGGTATAGCACGAACATCCAAATCTCTGGAGCAATGGAGCAACATTTAACCTAAATAATGAAGTGTAAAAAAAATACTGATGTATAACAAAGCAAAAATAGAGAAATGTAATAAAATGTAAGCTGAAATATTACACGTTTCTTATTGGCGCTCTGTGCACATTGCCTTTGAAAATGGAAGTTGCATGTGTTATTCCAAACAGAAGAGAAAAGTAAGACACCAGTGAAACCTTAGCACATTGTGACAAGCCTGTTTCATCAAATGATATCCCCTTGAAAACAAAACAAAATTATAATCTGAATCTGTTTATTTTACATGCCCTCTTCATATCAAATAACATATTAGTAGAAGTCTTCTGTATAGCATGTGTTGTTGATGCTTCCGGTCAAAAGACATGAACACAGCAGTGCTGGCACCAACAAAGGTCAGACATCTAGGGAGTAAAGCAGACAGGTATTCCATATAGCTGGAGGGCTGATGGGTGTTGCTAATAAGCACTCCTCTAGGAGTCTCTCAGATCTTCTTTCAAGGAGTTTTGGTACATTGTAGACATTGTGCATTAATTACCCCTTATCCTGGTAAATATTATAGATTCAGCTCTATGACCTCCATTTTGCTCTGGTAAATAGTGGAGACTCTTTACTATGTAGCCTTCGTCCTATTAAATAGTAGAGATTCTTCATTGGCATTGTTCGTTGGAACTGGACTATTTACTAGCACAGTCTGGATACTGCTGATTAGCTCCCCTCTAAGACGCTCTCATGGCTGCTTCTATTGAGTCTGGGCAAATAGTAGAGAATGTGCACTATTGCCCCATCATCCTGCTTAATAGTAGCAAGAAATCCCCTTTGGGACTCAATTGGAGCTGCTTCCAAGGCGTCCTGGTAAATGGTAGAGAATGTGCCTTAATTACCAATCACCCTGCTAAATATTAGCAAAAGACCCCCTACAGATCTCTCTAATGATACTGCTTACAAGGCCTCCTGGGAAAAAGTAGATCATGTGCCTTTTCTGGTAAGTAGAAGAGATTCTGTTCTATTTATCCTAAGTCTGGGTAAATAGAAACAGTGCACTTTTTACTCTTCATCCTGGCAAATCGTTGAGATTCTGCACAGTTTGCAATTTTTCTGGTAAACCGTTGAGATTGTACACAATGTAGCCTTCATCCTAGTAAACAGTAGACATTCAGCATTATTTAACCTTCATTCACTATTTACCAGGATATTGGGAACTGATGACTATATTGATCCTTTGCCCTGGTAAATAGTAGCAGAATATTACTATTTACCACGACAGTAGGTAATGACTTGCTCTTTTCTAAGACAATCTCAGAGCTGCTTCCAAGGCCTCCGGGTAAATAGTAGAGAATGTGCACTATTTACCCTTTTTCCTGATAGATGCGAGACATTTCGCACTATTCACTCTTCATCCTGGTAAATAGTAGACATGCAACAATATTTCTCCTTTGCCTTGGTAAATAGTGATTCTGCACTATGCAGCCTTCGTCCTGGTAAATTGTAACAACGCTAAACTATTTATGAGGACAGTGGGTACTGCTGACTTCCCCCCTAAGACACTCTCGAGGCTGATTCCAGGCCATCCTGGTGAATAACAGAAAATAGGCACTATTTACTCTTTCTCCTGGTAAAAAGCAGACATTCACTGTTTTTCCTTTGCCTTGCTAAATACATAAATACTGATCTAAACAAACAGATACATTGGGCACAGGAGCAGCATGATTGATCGCTTGAGAGGCTAAGTCTCGCAACTCACAGGTATGAGCCCACTCCAACAGTGCAATCTTTCAAATCCAGTGGCACAACAGCTGAATGAACGCTAAATTGCCTTCCTTTCTTGTGATACGCATATCCAATACCGACCTGGTGCTGTACCTTTGACTCCTGTTCAGGTACAACCCATTTGCGCAGCTATAGCATACAGAGTCCGTTCTGATCCTCACAAAAGGACAAAGTGCTTCTTTCAAATCCTGGCACTGCTCCATGATTGGTCTGTTTCCTCTTTCCCTTCTGAACGTATGCTTACATGTTGCGCAATGTGTGCAACCTCAAGCATGCCACTAGTCAGATGGCCGCAGCAAATGAGCTAGGACACCATATGAATGACATCCTGGCTTTTTTTCTTTAAAGGATATTCATATAGCTCAGCCCTGGATGTTTCTTTTGTTGCTGGTGATAATAAGTGGGACCCCCAATGTTAGTAACATGCTGGTCATGCCATGGCCACCAAGTAGAGGGGCAGTCTGCAACTACCACTTCAGCGACAGCTTGCATGAAAGAGATTCATTTCAACCAAGTGGTTTGGCACAGCAGAGGAACAGCACTTGCTGAAATGTAGGAGACAAAAGTAGACGACAGGATCAGGGAAGAGTGCCCTTGGGCAATTAGCCTACTCTAGTCTGTGTGCCCCCATGCCCCCCGTGAGTGTCTGAGTGCCCCCTTGCCCCCTGTGAGTGTCTGTGCGCCCTCATGCTCCCCTGTGAGTGTCTGTGTGCCCCCATGCCCCCGTGAGTGTCTGTGCGCCCCCATGCCCTCGTGAGTGTCTGTGTACCCCCATGCCCTCCTGTGTCTTTGTGCCCCCATGCCCCCCTGTGAGTGTCTTTGTGCCCCCATGCCCCCCTGTGAGTGTCTGTGTGCCCCCCTGACTCCCCTTCCTGCCTTCTACCCCTTTCCCCCTCCATAATTCCCTCCTTTTCTACTATCTTCCTACTCCCCATCCTACTTATTTCTCCCTCCTCTCAGCCTTCTCCCTCCTAGCACTTACTCCTATCATCTGTTCCCTTGACTTTTGATAGCAGCTTGTCTGTCTCCCCTCCTCCCACCCTTGTTCTTCTCCCTCCTCCCCCCTCCCTGCTTTTTAAATTTGTCACTGACAATTTGCTCAGTAGCGTGCCTTGTCCATCTCCTTCTCCCCACTCATATCCCCCCGCCCCCCACCCCTCCTCCTGTATACCACCTGAATTACATCAATTGTCGTCAGACATAGTAATGTTTCTGCTTGCTTTGTTCTCCTTCTTTTCCATTACCTCTTGCTTTACTTGTTCTATGCACTTGCACTATCAGAAATGTCGACAGGCCTATTACGATAGTTATTTTTCACATTCTGTATTGTTTCAAGGACTTTTACTGAATGTAACTGTATTTTCCTATGCTCCCTCCCTCCTTGAAGTGCTTTGAAACACATTGTGTATAGGCGCTATATAAATAAACAATCAATCAATCAATCAATCAATGTATGCCACAGCTAGGAGCGTCTTCATTTGCATTCCTCCGCTGCTGCAGCCAATCGAAGGCCCTCACTGCTTCCTGTCACATCACCTCACCTCTATAGACACAGCCACGCTCCACATGACCTCTAGTGCATGGCAGGAACCTACTCATTTAAAGACGTGTGCATGTGTGTGGGTGTGTATGTAAACAGGACCACACGCTCAGCCTCTCATCTCTCCTCTATAACCGGCCCCTTTGACTGACAAGTTTTGATGAGAGGAAGGGTGGTGTGGGGGAATAGGAACCAGCACTCAAAGAGAAAGCAAGCAAAATGCACAGCACACAGCACATGAAACACTTGTGTATAGGCGCGTTACAAATGCCATATCATATCATATCATATCATATCATATCATATCATATCATTTGGGTACAATAGTGCATAAAAGTAATAGGAGGTATGATACAAGTGGGGGCATAAGCTGACATAGGAGGGGATGCATGAGTGAACAAAGGGCTTTATGGATCCCAGCTGTTAGCAGCAAGAAGCCCTGGAAATGGTGTTCACAATTACTGCTTAACATAACATAACATGAGAAAACAAGGTAGTGTAGAACAGCCCTTGTCCTTTGTTGTCAACAGTCACTGAGTCAACCATAGCTCACCTTAGTTTTGATAAAGCAATACAATTTATAGTACCATTTGAAAGGAAAGCACATGAAATAATTCCATATTTCAATGTCTGCCACAGTACCTAGGAGCATTACACGACTGCAACAACAAATACATTTCTGCACCGAGCAGTAAACTTGTGTCCAGCAGAAAAACAGACATCAGAAACTTAGTTCTACTGCAGCTTCTTACATGTGTCCCTTGGAGGTGAAGTTCCTCAAACAATTGACCAAATCCTGAATCTTTCTTGCAATAGCGATGACCACATGACGCAACCCTTAGCACCACCGGACAATCACAATTGATGAAAAACCAGTCAGTGGAAGTTGGCATAAGCAGTTGTGCGATGTGGTCTTGGCAGAGATAGTTGTGAGCATCCCAGAGAGTTGTGACCTGCTGGAGACCTGTAGAAGAGCCAGAGAATGGAGTACAATGTGGAGAAATTGAGACACTGAATGCTGGCCCTTCACCAACAACGAAGCAGTGAGCAGTGGTGAGGACAAAGAGAGCTGCGCCTAAGCTGGACCGTGTCAATGTCAAAACTGGAAGCCACACGAAGCACTCAACAGGAGGGACAGAAAATGGAAGGTAACTGCTGTGGCCAGGCGGAAATGTAGAAGAAGCTCCAGAGTGAGAGAAGTTGATCTGAACAGAGATGAGGCAGAAGTGCGGAACGAGGGAGAAGGCTAGAACAGAGTAAAACCTGCACAAGCAATCAGACACTGTAGAGAAGCAGAAGTGACGGAAAGACCAGGAAACAAGGAGTGCGCATCAGAGACCAAGCGCCAGATGGAGAAGTTGGAAGACATGCAACTCTGAATGAGACGTGAAAACCCTTTCCAAATAAAATGCCCACATTTGCACCTTCAGGATGCAGTTCAGGTACTGGTTTTGTAATACAACGATGACAACAAGGTACTTCCCCAATGGCATGGCTCCTATCCCACAGCTGTGGTGGGCCAGGGACCCGCCAAACCAGCACTGAGGCCAGGAGAGAACAGAGGAAAAAATCCTCTGTTTTGGATATGAGCACCAAGGAATCTGCAGTGCCGGGCAGCATTCGAGAAGCAGACGCTTACAGGCTGACAATGCAGAGAATAGAGGTGAATGACCACATCCCCACCGGAACGCCACCACACTGGAGCACACTCAGAGAGAAATAAGGTACCCAGGGTGGAGGGAGGCGAGCTGAACCCCACGAACAGAAGGAAAGAGATAAAGAGGCTTACGGGACCCTTAGAAACCCGAGAGATGAATAAGTGCTAGAAATACGGACACCAACACAACGCTTAAATAATCCAGAAAGCCAAAGATGCATGGAGGGGCCTAGAGAAATAAGAGACATTTGTTACACCACATCATTCCTGCATGTAAAGGACTAGAGACATTTATTTTAAACAGAGACTTGCAACTTTTTCTGAAGAGTTTAAAGGGAGAGCAGAAACCCTTTTTGTTTTGAACTATTTGTGAAAAGAATATTATGTCCAGAGCGAGATCCTGAAGAACATTTGCTGGACAAAGCCTGAGCAAAAGGCGGAGCCTGAGGCGAGGTTGAGGCAGTCTCCGGCAGTCTCTCTACCTTGTCTACTGTGGGAGGACCCCATTGAACTACTTAACTTCAGTGTCTACCGCGGAGCGGTGAGCGGAGCTTGAGGCGAGGTTGAGGCAGTCTCCGGCAGTCTCTCTACCTTGTCTACTGTGGGAGGACCCCATTGAACTACTTAACTTCAGTGTCTACCGCGGAGCGGTGAGCGGAGCTTGAGGCGAGGTTGAGGCAGTCTCCGGCAGTCCGCGGCATCCCCGCGGCACACGGCCCTTCGAAATGAAGCCTCGTGGACCCTGTGAAACCTCCTTACACGAAAGCTCTTTTATTTCTCCATGTGCGCAGGAACTTCAAACAGAGCGCACAGCAGAGCAGCGACTCATAAGAAGTAATTTTAAATCTCTCGACATCACGTCAATGAAACCATCAACACAAAAACCGAAGGTATCAAGGAATATTGCCGTGGCCCCTTCGGCCTGTACTACACCTGGCAATACCCCTTCAACCTGCTTCGATTTTGAAAATCCTTTCGACGGGACCCAGCGTTTACCCTCTGTATCCTGCTCGAATCCCACGGAGCCACTACCCAGTGCTACCGAAGCGGAGGAAGTGGAGGAAGGTACAAACGCATCAAACATAACAAACGTCAGAGCACAGCTTTTTCAACATGGCTTATCTGTCACCTCTACAGACCTATTGAATGCTTCATGCGCCCCAACAAACATAGGCGCTCTTACCTCGGAGTCTCCCGTCTCCCCTGTTGGGCTGGGTAGGAGCACAGAGGACCTCCGGGACCCATTGGACTCTTCGGATTTATCGGCCTCACTGAACCTCCAAGGCGCTGCAGCTCTTTCGACACGCCCGCTGCCCGTCTCATTGGAGTTTCCTTCCTCCTTCCTCCTCCTCTTCCAGCATCAGCGCCCAGCCTGCACAGCCTTCCCGCCAGGCCCTTACGGTGGCGAGAGGGGCGGACGATTCGACGGTCGGAGGACGGTCGGCATCTGCCCCTGTGCTGGCAGCCTGGGCGAAAAGCCGGGTTGAGGTGGAAACGGGAGACGTCCTCCCGGTCGACGAAGGAAGGGAGCCTACGAGTGGGGGGACGCTCCTCCGTGCCCCAACGTTGGAACCCTGGTCTTCTGGCAGCACGCATGTCATGCAAAATAAGGCTCTGAGAACTGTGGTGGGACTCCAGCCCCTGCCGGAAAATCATACGACCAGCACAGTGGAGCCCCCCCAGGAGCCCATCTGTCATCCAGAAAATTTGCTGGTGTCGCCAGCCATAATTATGGTCCAGATCCACGCAGCTAAGGAGCAAATTGCTTCAGCAAGTCAGTCAAGAAAAAGAAATGACAGTGACTTCATCAGGATTTCTCTAAAAAAACAACCTATGACAAAAATGGCAAGCAGTCCAACCAAGGAGGATTCTCCAGCAGGTGAGCAGACCAGTGAAAATATCCTGGAACTAAACGCGGGAAACCGCTCAAGTGACAACATTCTTTTTCCGCCCAGATTAAGTAAATCCTGCACTGCTAATATATCCTACGAAGTCATTGACGAACTACCGGAAGAACCGGTTTCTGAATCTACTGTTCCCCAAGCACTGGCAAAGAATTTAAAACAAGACGCTAAATCCAAAAAATCACAAAACCTAAAAAGAAAATACAAGAAAGAAATACAGGAAAAAAAACTCTCCCCTGCCCATTGTTATCAACGGCGTTAAAAGACTTCTTCAAAAAACAATGTAAAAGAAAGCTGGACGAGGTCAACGAACTTTCGGACGCGGAAATTCTGGAAGCAATCCAAGATCTCCCACCCGCCACCAAAGCAAGAAAAACAATAGTGTATGCTAAAAAACAAATGGATCCTTCAAGTGCCGACAAAAGTGAGCTTGATCCAAACAATGTTCTAAAAAGAGGAAGACATTCTATGAAGATACAAGAGGAAATAACTGCACCCATCCCGAAAGAAAGCACTCCAGATTCCCTGCCCACCACCATACACCCCGTACACCTACCTATATTGAGTGCGAGTAGCTTGGGGATAATAGAGGCTGCAGCTAACATTAAATCTCCCACACCTCCACAAGGGGAAGATCAAATTGGCGTATTGCTGCCACTCACCACAGAACCCTCTCCTAAAGAAAAATCTGTCGATGAAATTGCACCGATGTCTCCTTCAGTCCCTAATCACCAACAACTATTCGGGACTCAACCATCGACGCAACTTCCTCCGGATCAGAAAACCGGGAAACTTAAAAATCAAGATCAACCTACTCAAACAGATGAAAGTCTATTTTTTCCAGAACAATTGTTGAACTCAACACCTCGACCAGGTTCGCCACCAAGAAATAGGAGATTAAGCGAAATAGTTCCTCCTAACTCAAAAGACTCGCCGTCAAAAAAAAATGATTTGGCCACCATCATGTCGGCAATTACAATAGCCCTAGCACCATTTGGGAAGCTCTACGAAAATATCAACGACTCGTTAAAGGACAGCATCACAGTAACAGCAATGATGCACACCAAGTTGATTTCTGTAGAAGGATTTATCACCGCCCTGGAACAAACTAACAAGAAGCACAGAGAAGCCTGGGACATGAAGCTATCGGTATTGGAAGAAAAGCTACGACTCCTCCAGACCACTATTCTGGAAAAACAACTTCAGATGATAAAGAAACCCAGACCCCACTTCAAACACAATCCATGAAAACGGCGCCGCTCTTTGTTAACCGAATAAGCAAATCGCCTTCTCGAACAACAGAGCCTCTGAAAACGACACAAAACTCGCT
Source organism: Ambystoma mexicanum (assembly GCF_040938575.1). Lineage (NCBI taxonomy): Eukaryota > Metazoa > Chordata > Amphibia > Caudata > Ambystomatidae > Ambystoma > Ambystoma mexicanum. The sequence continues at coordinate 378,857,186 of NC_090937.1, read as the reverse complement.
TCCAAAAAACCATCTGTTCCAACGCCCAAACAACCCCTATTGAAGCTAATAAAAAGCCCTCAACAAGATTCGAGCATGAGGCGCAAAGAAGCCACAGTAGAGCCACCACCCTCTCCTAAGGGAAACCACAAAGAAATTAGAAGAGCCTGCATTGATGAAACGACGGACCATGAAATCGACACCATTATTACCACCTAGCCTACCCTTTCACCACGGTCTGCCGATGAATTTATCTGCCAAAGCTCGCTGATTGATTTATCACAACACGAGGACTCAGCAGAAATCATTGAACTTGACACGGAAAATGGAGACAGCTCTGGAAATCAACCGGAAACTCAACCACGATCACTTAAAGAAGGCACTAACAAAACTACACTCTCCAACCCGTGTAAGAGACCTTCTAACTCAAATCAGGCGGATGACTTGAGTATTGAACAACTATATGAAAAATTAAAACCTACCAAATCAATCGCCTTGACTAAACCATCGCCTACTAAACAAAAAGAGTCTAAATCCAAATATCAGCACGAATCCTCTTCAAGATCTAACGACAAGCTTTCTGACTCAGTGCGTCTATTCAAGATCGAACAAAAACCGTCAGAAGAGCATTACATGATCCTGAACAGAAGAACTGTTCTCAAAATCCTTAAACAGGTCGACATACTTAACACACTAAAGTCTGACGACTTTACGCTCATAGAGCCCTACCACAGAAATAAGCAAGCAAAGGCATATCTCCACATCAAAAATTTGGCGCTACAAGAGATTCCTCAAGAAGCATACGCAAAAGTGGCCCATGTGGGCTTCATTCTGACGGAGATCCAGAGCTCAAAAAACAGCAAGAGCCAGACGGAAAGCCACAAAAACTCTGCAGCAAAAAACTACAGATACAAATCACAAAATGAGGATCTGTACAGATCGAGAAGACGGGGAAGAACGCCGCCCCGCAGGGAAAAACCTGTCTATCATGAACCTAGAACTTCAGGGAAAGCTCCATCTAGATTCGATCATTCGAAACACTATCGGGATGTTAATGGAAGGTTTGAAGAAAGAAGTGATTCAAGACATTGCAACGAGCTTAGAAGACCATCTGCGTCAACCTATACATCATCAGCGCGCCGAAACGACTGAAGATCAGCATCCCCAGCCCATTATGTGCGTCCTAAGCAACATACTGACCAGTCTACTAGCCATCCAGACCCTAAACCAACAAAAGATACATGGTCTTGGCTGCGAGATGCCTTCACTCCCGGTCTCAAGAGATAGCAGCAAATGAGGGGAGCCAATTCTCCATCTCGGCTACCCGATTCTTACAATGAAGCCCAACGGAATTCAACCCTTTCCATAGTGTCATGGAACACTTGAGGCCACATGCACTTAACCAAAATTGGCCGCTACAACTTAGGAACCCAAGATATTATATGCCTCCAAGAAACGTGGCTAGTGAACAAACCTGTACTTGACGGTTACACCATCGAGATCTCACCTGCGTTAAAAGGCCCGTTCGGCAGACCTTCTTCGGGCTTATTAATTGCTATTCGGACGGGGTCAAACATAAGCATCACCAAGACAATTGTAGCCACCTACGCTTTTCTGGCGGTGCTCATAACAACGAGTAATGAAAATGATTCCGAAGTCTGGGCTATTATTAACACCTCAAAGAATATCGTCCGGCAAACTCTGTGATGAAGCAGCTAACATTATTGATGAAATAATGATTAAACATAAAACCTTGGATATTCTTATCTGTGGAGATCTGAACTCTAACTGCTTGAAGTCGACTGACCACACGCCGGCAGCAGAAAGAGGAAAACTGTGGGTTTCGTTAATGAATTCTAAGAATCTTCGAAATGCTGCAAAATCCAACAATCATCCCACTATCCCTACATGGGAGCGCAACCAATCTACAGCCAACCTTGACTACATCTTTGTTGCAGAAAAAATCTACTCGAGCATAGCCTCTTTTGAAGTAATCAGAACGGAAGCTAGTGACCACAACCTGCTTAACCTCACATGCAGAAGAAAGAGATGTGACCACCAATTCTACAACGTTGAGGTTGAGGTGAACACTCAGCTCTCTCGTTTGCGTATGACTGCAAAAGATATCAAAACTTTGACAGACGAATACAAAACTCTCACTTCAGACAATGAAGCAAACAATGTAACATTCAGGACTAGCTACATCCCACTGCTCCTGCCATTCAAAAAACCTCGAAAAGGGTTTGATAATCAGAGCGGAAACTTTACCCATACCTACAATCGGACCCTTGTGATCAGACAACGTCACTTAAGAACATTTTAAAAAGAGGCAATAACTGTGCACTCCTCAACTGTATGGGAATCCTACCTTCTCGAGTTGAGATCATACAAACAGTGGCTAAGAAACAACAGATCAGCACTCTACCAAGCAGACGCTGAAAACATGATCAAGACCATAGCTAACAAAATAACTTGTGAATTTTGGAAATTGATCAATGACATCAAATATCACCCTACCTCGCAGATGATAAATGCAGTTTCTGAAGAATGCTGGTTTAACCACTTCTCTAAATTGTTTGATCACCCTCCCACGGTCACCGAGAGGACAAAGTCGTCAATCAAATCCCAGTGGGTCGACCTATCTGATACAGATGACATAAGAGCAATCATCATGAAACTGAAACTCTCACATGCACCTGTACCGGACGGGCTAGCAAATACTGACTTGAAACAACATCCAGAGGCCTGGTCAGCAGTCTTGAGCCTGATATTCAAACATTGCAAGGAACGAAAGATAATCCCGAGCTCCTGGAACCAAGCCATTATCGTCCCGATCTTTAAAAAAGGCACGAGAGAAGACCCTTCCAACTACCGCCCCATCGCCTTACTGGATGTCATCGGTAAAGTCTTTGCTACCTCTCTCCTGACCCACTTCCGGAACTGGGCAATAACTTCTCCAGCCAGGGATCCTCTCCAAACGGGTTTCCAAAAAAATGCCAGGACTGCGGCTAACATAATGATCTTAAACATCTTAAAAGATAAAATCTTGCTCGGTGCTCCCAGAATCTTCCTTGCCTTCGTGGATTTATCCCAGGCTTTCGATAGAGTAGATAGATCGAAACTGTGGGTCAAACTTAAGAACTGGAATTGTCCAAATCAGATCCTCGACCCTATTATTGCCCTGCATACAGACACTCATATATCAGACTAAATAATCAGGGCTTACTCTCCAACCCCATACCGTCCAATCGAAGAGTCAAACAAGGCTGTCCTCTGGCTCCAGCTCTTTTTATCTCCTTCCTTGGCGATTTCCAAACCTCACAAGAACTGATTAGATCGTTCCCCCCGAAGATCGGAAACACAATGGTTACCAGACTCCTTTACGCAGACGACCTCATCATTTTGGATCATACCCAAGTGGGTCTCCAATGCCAACTGGACAACCTGGCCATGTACACCAAGGAGAACAATCTGGAGATCAACAACTCTAAAACAAAAATACTGATTCTGCAAAAACAGGGGCGAAAAAAAAAAGAATCCTTGAAGTGGTTTTTGAACCAATCAAAAATTGAAATTGTTCCATCATTCAAATATCTTGGAGTTGATATTGACAGTTCGAAAAAATCTCTAAGTATGCAGAAAACTTTGTGGTCTAAAACAAAAAACCTTACAGCCCAACTACGTGCAATCGATAGAAAATACGGCAAATACAGTCTCCTTCCGGCAATCCAATTCTATAAGTCAAAAATAATTCCTGCACTGACATATGGCATGGATGCCAACCTCTCAATTCCAATGACTCTATGGCCTAAACTAGAATGTTCCATCTGGAGAGCAACATTAGGCTTACCGAAATCGACAGCTGTGGCACCCATAAGACGTGAACTTGGGCTGCTCTCCATGGAGGCAGTTGTCGCTCAGAGCACGATCCAGCTCTACAGGAAAATCCGGAACCAAGATAGCCTCAAAATATACAGGATGATCTCCGAAGAAATATCTAAGGGGAGCAACAAATCCCTTAACAACTGGGCTGACAAGCAAAGGCGCACACTGCAAGAAATAGCCTGCTCAGAAGAGGAACTAATCCAGAATCCCATGAGAATAAAAACGAAAATGGAATGGCTTGATTGGATAAAAACTAATGACAATGCTGTCTCAAACCCATCTGCCGCCAGTCTACAACAAACTGAAGCAACCGATGGAGTATTGCACTAAATATCCAAACAAACGCCTCATGAGAACTCTGCTGAAAGCCCGTTTAAATCTCCTCCCTACTCAAGACGTCCTGGCAATTCGGGCCGCATCCAAGGAAAAATCCTGTAGACTTTGTAGAGACCCGCAAGCCACGGAATCTATCAAACACCTTCTGATGGTTTGTCCGTCCATTCACTATGAAAGAGAGGCCTTCCTCGGCCCTGTGTACAAATCATCATACATCGTCGACAACAACATCTGGTGGAATCGTCTCATCACGGGAGCCCAAACGAGATGGCTAATAGCGGCTACCAAACTAATAACCATCGCTTGGAGAAAACTTTGCAAAATCCATAAAAGAGAACTTTCGACAAACACTTGTTCGGGAAATCTACATCTGCACAGAAAATGACACTTCTTCCATTTAGACAACAAAGAAAGTTGTTTTGTAAAAATCTAAATTGATTAAATACAAAAAAAAGATAGGAAATACGTTACAGAGTACTGCCTTTTTATTTTGTTGACTGACGAGCACCCGTAGTTTACTTTCTAGGTAGGGAAATCTCTCCTAGCAATCGGGAAAGCAAGGCATTTTTCTTTTTAGTTTAAAATAAACATTCAAAATATCATCCCTGAGTCCGTCTCTTTCTTCTAGTTCACCACAGTATCTTGTGCTCGGGTGGGCAGTTGAGGCTTTTCATTACTATTTACTGAGAAGACACTTCCTCCTAGTGACATATCAAACCACATTCATTTTGCTATCCTGCCATAAGGAAACAAATGCCTGTTTATCTAAATGGTTCCTGGGACTTCACCCATTTTAATGTTCCTATCCTCCATAGGATTGGAAATAAATATATGAATGCAGACTTTCTATCTCTTTTCCCAAGTCACTCTTAACATCACAGAGGAGATGTAGACGTTACAGGCAGGGAGTCTGGTGAAGTGTGGTCTGCAACCACAACAACAGACTAGGAAGACAGCCTTTTTTTCTATGGTGATGGTCACATGACAGAATTTGTGACATAATGAAAAGGGGGGAGAACCCAGAGGGCAGAGGTCAGTTGAATGTTGTTGGCAGAGGCAGAGTCCTGAGCCTACCAGGAAGCTATGCTGAAAACCTGCAGGAAAGCCAGAGAACAGAGTACATTGTGGAGAGATGGAGAGGCTGAATGGTGGCCCATGATCAACACAGAAGCAGTAAGCCATGGTGAGGCCACAGAGTCACAACTACCCCTGACTGTGCCGAGATATGGAGCCAATGAAGTCTGCAAGGGGGAAGGAAGAATGTAAGAAACTGGAGCCTAGACCAAATGAGTCTGGACAGGCAGAGACAGTGAAATAGATTCAGACTGAGAGAGGTTTAGCCAGCAGAAAAACTGCAAGACTTTGTGCTATTTTTAGCCCAAGACCGAATTGAGAGCGATAAAAGATGGAACAAAGAAAGAGTGGATACTGAAAATTGAAGCCTGTGTTCCCGGATTCATCTGCGAAAGAGGAGGACTGCAGAGTCATTCATTGCAAGCTAGGGGTTGAAGTATAATCTCCCACAATACCCTGAGGAGACTTGGTGGAGGAACCTGTCACTGGGAATTACAGTCCACATTCAGATTCCTCTATGAGGGGGACTGAGTGGAGAACTGTTGACTTCTGCAAATGAAGTAAAAGTTCCCAGATTCTTTAAAGAAAGCGACTCAGTGTAGAATTCTTGAATAATGCCAATTGACGTCCAAGTCCACAGATTCCTTTAAAAAGAGACTGCATGGAGAAATACTGCTCACTGGTAATCGAAGTTTAAGCTCAAATTCACTACCAATGAAAGAGATGTAAAGAAATCTGCCTGGTGGCCACGCAAATCTGAGATACCCAGACAACAGGATGACCTATGGTATAATAAAATATTTTAAAATGTACATCTTGTCTAATTACATCTTTGTAATTAATCGCCACTCGCTCAACTTCTGTACCTGGAAAATATCACTAATTGCTAAATACTGGCTGCGAGGAGATATGATACTCATCACTGTTCCTATGTCCTCATGACTATCCCAACATAATTCCTGCACAATTAAATAAAATAAAATTGGACTGGAAATGTCTCATTAAAAATAGAGCAACTCCTGAGAAGTGCCACGCTTTTGCCGTTAATCTATAAAGGCATTACTTGGTATTTGTGATCCCTTACGACATATCAGCAAACACCAGTGAACAATAACACAGTTTAGGGGGATATACAGAGGGTTACAACCCATGTCACTTCTAATCTTGCCCTCTCTGCTGAGGCTATCAATATGTGCCACTAGCCTCTTCCATCACAGTGTTACAAAACCATACACGTCGCACATCTTTATAGTTGACACACAACAGGGCTACAATGTAAAAAGACCAGACCTACTGGCTTTGCCAATGCTAGTTAGAAACACTGTTTCAGTTTGTGCACAGTAGTAACTTCAGGGATCCATGAATTAACATTTCATTAATTTGTCATGTCCTATTATTTGTAATGGGTTACTGAAAACATCTTTTCAGAATTCACGTGTTCTTACCTTTTCGTTGGCCATTGAATGGTACCACCAGAAAAGTCTGGTGGTTATGTAGTATGCGATTATTACATCAACAGTGTAGTGTTCATGCCCGACTAAAATACATAGAACTCCAGCCGCACTGAGGAGCCAGCAGATCCAATGATACCACCAGAAATGACGAGGTGAATCTGTAAATAACGATGAACATGGTCACAAATATTGCTTGGTTCCCAGGATATATACTAGAGATATATATATCCCCGGCATCACTGTAATACAAAACATTAACATTCAGCAGAGCTGAGCAACAATGAGTCTTCTGTGTACAATAATCAGGCATGTCCTTCATATATTTAATGGAGAATTTGGTTCTTAAATGTTTGAAGGCCTGTTTAGCTTAAAACCATTAGATGGCCGTTGGTCTGCAACCTTTGGTTCTCCAGAGGTTTTGGACTTCAACTCCCATCAGCTACTGTCAGTATAAATCATATGTGAGGCATTGTGAATGTTGTAGTCCAAACATATGAAGAGTTGCACGTTTCACACCACTGAGATTACTCTTTTACATGTCAAGACCTCCTGCTTTTATGCAGACCAATACAAGATATCAGCAAAGTTGTAAAATAAAATGTGGTGATTTACCAATCGAAATACGGACAGCTGCTACACACAACGCCATTAACACAGCAATAGTGCATTGAAAATAATCTTTATGTTTTAATCAGAGTAGATGCTTATCATCTATGCTTAGCAAACCGAGAACTTTCAAGTTGAGAGCATTGGAGCAGCACTTACCCAGCTGCTGAATGTTTGAAGTAAGCTGCCAAATAAAAAACTCTAGAACAGAGCTAATATCACTATTTCATCTAGTGCTTTTTTGCAGACTCCTCCTTCTTCTAGTTCTTGCCACTGTAGGTGTTATTATCCAATTTAGTTTCTTGGTACTATATGTTTTCACTTGAGAAAAACAAGGGATGAATTGATCCTATTGAGATTCAAACCCACAACTGCAGATCACAGAGGGAAGTTGTCCATTTGCTGAGCTACCCCACTGACTTACCTGGCCCCAAAACATCAACACTTGGGGGTACCATAATTCAACTCCTGCCTTGTGTTAACTTGCTCACTGCTACCTGGAAACACAGGGATGTCACCATGAATGACATGTTAATAAATTCCATTTGCACAGTTGTGCAAACCCAAGCTTTTTTTTTATTTTCCCTGTGTACAATGATGCTGCACTTTCTCTCTCAGAAAGTGAGCTCTGCTAATGAGACCTCACTTTCTAAATGGTCCATGCTGGAAAAGTATAGTACACTTTTATAATTTTTGCTGGACCCTGTCTACTGACATCCCAGCAATTGCTATGTGGTTTGGTAACATGGTGGTCCCAGAGTAAAATGTACATTCTTGAAACAGCCTGTTGGAATCCAAAGTATTCCAACAGCCGTGGGCTGCCTTCAGTAACACAATTGAAATTATATATAAATGTGAATCCAAGGCACAGTGGCAGTTTGGTAAAACAAAAATCTATACCTGGCTTGATATAGTGGCCTATGACAAAATAAAGTTATATATTGGCAGAACCATCTGATGTCATTTTTTATCAACTGGTTCCCAGCTACTGCTCCCAGCTATGTCAGAGCTTTTGAATATCACTGTCTGGGGCTTGGGTTCACACACAGCTGGCTGAGGGGGACAGCCCTGCCTTCTTTTGTTATCTGCTGGGGAGGCTTAAGACCTTTCCAGGGGAACAGGACATACCCCCAGGGGTTAGAGTGTGAGTCTGTGCTTATAAAGGACGCTCTGCCAGTACAATGGGGAAGTCACAACAGAGTGATAATTACTGGATCTCTTTGATCAGACAGGCATGAAAGAGGGATGTAGTAGTGGAACATAGGAAAGGATCTTTCCCCATGGGAGCGGCCTCACCTTCTTAAAAAGGTACCATGCCTTCCTGTGCCCCCTCCCATCCTGCTGCAGATAAGGCACCCTGGGAGGTGTCATTAGAGGGCATGCCCTATTGTTACAACAGCTGAGACTGTCCCCTTAGAGAAGGCTTGAACTTGATCAAACCACCTCGAAAAAATGACTCTATTTGGGCATTGGACACAAGGAGGAGGAGGATTCTGCTGGAACGTTATTGAGGTATCAGTCTTCATAAAGTGCCCTGTCATTCGGGTGAAGATGAGGATTTCCAAGGAAAAGGCAAGACCATCCCCCATTCCAACTTCAGGTGAGAATTTGGAGTGACCTACTGTTGGAAATCCCTTGCTTCTGGTGAAACAGTGGTACCTAGGACTTTGCCCACTGGCAGTGGCAAACCTTGTAGGGATAATTAGTACACACATTTCAACTGTGTGCTAATTGTAGCAACGCCATTGACTTCCTTGTAATGGGGTAATGTTGCAGCACGTGTTAGGTGTGTTCCTTAGTAATGGTGTGATACATTGAGGGTGAAATAAAGAAGAACAATTCACTTACCTCTAGTAATGTTCTTTCTATTGATTGTTCCTCCCACGTATTCCTTATCTTTAGAAAGCTTCCCTTGCAGCTTTATCTACTTCCGAAAATAAATGTCAGCAGACAGTGCTGTGCTTCTATGCGGTGGACTCTATGACCCTCAACAGCCTCCGTCTCGAGGTCAACGTCATTGCGAGTATATATAACACGTGAAGCGCATGTTAGCTTTAGTTCTGTTTTTTTGCCTTCATCCGAAAGGATTACCGGCATTAGCATGTCCAAGACAGTATCAGACAATGAAGGAGCATAAGGTGTAATGCACAGAAATTCTACTGCATGGTAGGCTGGGAGGGGCGATGAGGAATACGTGGGAGGAACATCCAAATCGAAAGAACATTGGAAGGGGGATGAAACTTGCTGTTTGAATGGATTGTGTCCTCCCACGTATTCCTCATCTTTAGATAGGCTCCCAAAGCAGTGTAAGGTTTGGAGGAGGGAGTAAGAATTTTCCAATAATGAATTTCATTCTCAAGTTTTGCCATGGACAGAATGCAAAACTGCCTTTCCAAATCCTCCTTCCTGGCCTGAAGACGAATCCAGGCATTAGCGTTTTATGAAAGTATGAATAGTAGACCAGGTGGCTGCCGCACAAATGCCATTTATCAGCATCCCTCACTGCAAGGCAGAAGACGTGTCCATGCCCTTTTTGGAGTGAGCCCTCAGGCCTTCTGGGGGAGCCTTTCCTGCAGGTCTATAGCATTCTGTAATGCACATGATTATCCATCTGGATAATGTTTGATTTGTGACCGCCAGACCTAATTTGTGTCTGGTGTACCCCACAAAGAGTAGGTCATCTTGTCTTATTTTTGCCATACGTGATGTGTAAAAACAAAGTGCCTTTTTTCGGATCTAGCCTTTGTAGCCTTTCCTCCTGTTTGCTAGGATGCAGAGGTGGAAAGAATGTTGGCAATATGATCTTTGAGAGATGGGAAAATCCGATACAATCTTCGGAAGAAATGTAGGCTTAATTCTTAGAACAACGTTGTCCTTACAAAAAGTTTTAAACAGAGATTTACTGGATAGGGCCTGTAACTTGCTCACCCTGCGGGCTGATGTTAAAGCGACTAATAAAATGGTCTTAAAAGTCAGCAGTCTCAATGGACATGAGTGAAGCGACTCAAATGGAGAGCACATAAGAACCTTTTGAACAAGATTCGAATCACAAATTGGAACTTGAAATGGTGTAGGAGGGAACACATTAGTGAGCCCCTTTAGAAATGGTATAATCAGTTGCATTTTGAAATGTTCTTCTTCTGATGTGCCGTCAAGTAACCTTTGATGGTTCCAATCTTGAGCCACTACAAGACGTTACACAGCTTCCAATGACAATCTACAGTCTCAAACCCCTTGATAATCACCTGCCTGTTTTCCAGCTTCTCCGCTGATCGCCACTGCAGAACCACATCGTATTGTTGGACCGAGTCAAATCATCTCACTACTATATCAATATATTGAGACATATTCGCGCCATTGAACTGCAAGGATCTACAGATAGCCTGATTCCAGGCTTCCTTCAAGTCGCAAACTGATTGCCGCTTGTTAAAGTGCACCATATTTGGCTACTGGCGAACTGGCTTAAGCATCTAGACACTATGTCGACCTCGCAGAGACCGCCGAGAATCCCACTTGATATTCTTTTTATTCAAAGCAATAGCATGTTACACTGTGTCTTGACATACCACACACTTTCATAAGAGTTGTGCATTTACTACTCAACTGCACCTACACTAGGTTAGGGGAGGACACTTTAGAGGGCCCTAACCTACTTACATTGGAAGGGTCTGTTAGCAATTATGATGGAGGGGCTGGAGCTCTGATATTGAATTATAAACAGCCTTCAGCATAGTCAACCACCAAATTCTATTAACTATGTTGCAAAAGGTGGCAATATATCATTCAGTTCAGAAACGCATAGGATTGTTGTCGGAGAGCAAGCAAACTCCATTCCCACATATTGAACAATCTTTAGCAAGTTCACATTTAGGAACCAAGAGTGCTCAGCATTGTCTTTTTGTTTTTAGTAGGATAGCAAGAATAGAAAATGTGCAATTCATATATTAGGCATGTAATAAAGTACGAAAAGGTTACATACTATAGTGAATCCTGCACTCTTAGTCCAAAGGCCCCTTTGCTCCATACTTATGGGACATCCCACGGAACGGGGATGGGACTGAAGTCTGTTCCAAGCAGTAGCAATAGAATTTTCTAGTTGAACAAACAAGGGTGTCCCTCTGCAACGTCCCTGGATGGCTATTCTCCGGCCCAACCATCAAATCCTTTATCATGTCGGAACGGGAGATTTGTTTGTGGGAAAGGCAGGTGGGCATACTGGGCAACCTTTTCATACTCTTACATCTCCCTCTTTCCAATGTACTTATGGGAGATTCCAGAGCATCACTTAACCAAGAGGGGTAGAATTACTGAACGGACAAGTTCTGGAGCACCGCCTGCCCAAAGGCTGTGTCGCTCTTCGAGCTGTGATCTAGTAAATAGTGTCAGCAGAACGAGTGTGGAGTGGCCCAAGGGGCCACTTTGCAAATACCAATTATGGGCATGTTCCTATGAAAGGCGACCTAAGAAGGCATTGCACTGGACAGGTGTGCATGTAGCCTTTGTGGTGGGCTTTTCTCTTGTAACCTGTAACTTTCAACAATTACTGAGACCAGCCACCTAACTTGGCCTTCGCAGCTGCCGAACTCGGGGTATTTTCCCCAAAGGTCACATACAAGCACAATTCTTTCCGAATTATTTTTGTTCTTTCTAGGTACATTTCAATGACCTTGCCACATCCAAGGTGTGCATGGCCCGCTCTGCCTCCGAACACAGAGCCGACAAAAGAGAAACGGCAATGAGATTTCCTCATTAAGCTGAACGGCAGAGACTGCCATAGACAAAAACATAGGATATGTTCTTAGCAGCACCTTGTCTCTTTGAAAAAGAGTGTAAGGCTCTTTTGATCACACTGTCTGGAGTTTGCTTCTTTTTTGGGCAGAAATGGTGTCACCAAACACATTTGTTTCATCGACACCCAACAAAGATTAGTTGACACCATGGGTTCGAATTGCTTCCTCATCGGTGCAGAGAGGGCATTGGGGTCCATGCGGGGCAGTGGGACCGTCGACTTGGAGGATAGAGCATTAATTGGTTATTAGAGTGTATATTGATCACCGGGTTCACCAGTGAGACGGTCCACAAGCTGGATTTGAGATACGCTCCTACTGCCACCAGATAGATCATATACGATTCCTATAAGTTCCCTGTCCCTGCCAGGTGTGGAACTAATGATATTATGTTATCTAAACCCATCTCCAGACGGTTCTTCCCCTTCTGCATTCACCAGTGGCAGACTCTTGTCCACTTGATAAAATATTGTGCCTTAGTAGAACTCTTCTTGCAGCCTTTATGATTTCCATGTTTCTTTCTGAGATTCCTGGTTTCATAGGCTAGGTCCTCAGGGAAAAGGCCACTAAGGAAAGAGACTGAGGTTGGGATGCAGAACCATCCCCTGCTGCTTATGTAGAATCTCTGGCATCCCAGGCACAATCTAAGGAGCTCTGCTGCTAAAGGCCCACAGATCTGAATACCGAATCATTTTGGGTGAGTACGGTGCCAACAGAATCAGATGGTGGTTCCCAATTCAACTCGTGGAGGATCTTTGAAACTAACAGTATTGGTGGAAATGCATAAAGTATCTGACCGTCCCATGGGAAAAACAAGACACTCCCCTGCAAACCTCACCTTCCTGCTCCCAGGTGGCATACTGAGAGCATGTCTTCTTGATCAAATTGCAAAGAGGTCAACCATTGGTGTTCCCCACTCCTGGAATACTGGAGTCACAACCTCGAAATGCAACTCCCACTCTTGGGGGTATGAGTTTTCCTGCTCAAGACATCCACTCTGACATTCTTTTCTCCCACTAAATGCCCGGTTATGGGAAAGATTGAGTACTGGAGATACCACCTCCATATTTCCAGGTATAGTAAGCAGCGAGGGAGGGGAATTTTTATGTAAAACATTGCTATGTTGTTTTCTGCGTAGATCAAAACTTGACGACCCTGTGGATGAGGCAGCAAGGCTTTCGGTGCCAGAACAGCAGCCGTTAGCTCTAAGAGATTTATATGGAGCAACCTATCTTCTGCACTCCACAGGTCATGATCTTCCACTGTTGCAGCATTGACCCAGCACAAAAGATTTGAGTCTGTGCAATCTGTGCAAAACATCTTCATTAGTGGGGAGAGGGGAAGGGAACCCCCTGAGTCAAGTTGCTCTCCACCATCCACTACAGTAGGTGCAGATGTAATGTCCCAGGGACAGCTACTAGCACAGACTATGCCGCTTGCACCGACGTGTAGCGAAGTGAAGTGGGACAACCAAAATGGCTGAGGCCATTAGACTCAGAAGGCGCTGAAACATTTGTGCCATGAGATGTGTGTTGGTCAGGATTTCCGTGCATAATGTGTGTAGTGTCACAATCCTGTCCATGGGGGCGGGGGATGGCTAAGCCCTCACCTGTTCACAGTACCAAACAATAACAATATATTGCTTCCTTTGCATTGGTTCTAAGGGTGATTTGTCCAAATTGAAGGTTAGGCCCTGTGCAAAAGCCAACTGGATGACATAGTTCACTGACTAAAGCACCTGACAAGGAGTGGAAACCCATGGAGAAATTATCCCCCTGTGTCAAGTTGCTCTCCACCATCCACCACAGTAAGTCCAGATGTAATGACACAGGGACTTTTATTTGCTCTGACTTTGCCTGCGATGCTTGCAACCACCGTGCAGCGAAGTAAAGTTGTGTTCGCCTCATGTGAATCCTCACATGAGGGACAACCAGAAGGTATGAGGCCATTACACCAAGAAGGCAGTGAAACATTAGTGCCGTGAGGTGTGAGATGGTCCAGAATACCCTGCATACCTGTCAGCGTATGGCTGACAAGTGCGGCTTGGCCCTGCGCAACATCAAACCTTTTGTTTCTTGACCTGGGTAGATGTAGTGCTTAAAATGTTTTGCCTGTCTGTTGCCTTTTTGATTTGATTGATTTGATTTGATTTGATCTGAGGAATTAGTAGCACGCTCGAAAAGGACCAAACCATATAATGGCGCAGATGACATTTGCTAAAAGCGGTTTTCCAGAATTATAATAAACCAACATTCCAACCAGGAGGACAAAACGTTGCAACAGGCCGGAAACAGCTAAACTTTATTTAAACAAAAACGTTTTCAGGGCTTTACGGAACTGACATCACCAAAAGTGTAAGCTTGCCCTGATCAGCCACCTTCAGAAGTTCATCATAGACTACCAGCAGAGCCGTCTCTGTACCAAATTACGGACGGAACCCAGACTGTAAAGAATCCAGGAGAAATTCCTCTTCAACAAATTCTTGCAGTTGTTGAGTCACCACTTTCTCCAGTATCTTCCCCGGCCAGGGAATACCTGCAATGGGGTGATAATTTTGAAGGATCAAGGGATCCAAATTGGATTTTTTTAGAAGAGGGGTTAATATGGTGTGTTTAAGTATGTCAGGCACTGATCCTTGATCTAGCGATTTGTTAACAGAAATAGTAACAAAAGGGAAAATGTCCTCGGCCATACGCTTCGCCGCAACTGCTGGTAAAGGAAACAGGAAGTCATTAGTTGGTTTCAGATTTTTCATCATTGCACATATGTTATCCACCATCACATGATGAAAATTAAACTGTTTTATAGAATGATCTATTTGATCGTGACCTCCAATATCTAAATCTGTGCTGGGTTGCACTGAGAGGAAAGGGATTAGGTTCATGGCTGCAATATTGCTCTTAACTGTAGCAATTTTATCTACAAAAAAGCTATTAAAAGCATTAGCCTGTGCCAGTGATGGAATAAAGGACAACGTATTACTAATGGGTGGTGAAATTTAGAAATGATCGAGAAAAGTTCTCTTGAATGATTTCCTGCTTCACTCATTTCTTTGTGAAGGAACTTTCGTTTTGCCTCAACCATGGCCTTTTTGTGGATCATAAGTGCTGTTTTAGCTTTGGTATTATTTTCTTCCGTGTGACTGCTTTGTTTACATAATGGCATCAAATCCTGTGTACACCAGGGCTTCGAGATCTTTTTATGCATAGGTTTCTTTGGTGCAACCCTAGAGCAAATAGCTTCCATAAGTTTGGTTTCAGTAAGAAAAGAATCCTCACTGGTCAGTGTAATGTCAACCGAAGAAATTAATTCAACACTTGCAATGCAGATATTTTTCCAAATCTTTGTGTCTCCGCATTACAACTCCAATATCCGGTTTAGAACTTCAGGAATTCTTTAATCCGGCTGCTAATACAAATAATTTGAGTGTGTGATCTGACCAATAAATTGGTATATTATCTAGAAGTGATGTACAAATGCCTGTTACTATGATCAGACCAAGGCCATGATTTTCCAAAATATCCCAAAGTTCTCAGGAGCCTGGGTGGTTGCGGTCATCCAACCACAGATTCCAGTCCCCCAGCAGTAGTATTTCAGCATATTTACTATGTACCGTTGTTAGAAAAGAATCAAAGCACTCTAGAAATTCTTTATACGATCCTGGGGGCCTGTAACCCAGTATCACATGAGTAGCTGAATTAGTAGATAACTCAATAGTGAATTGTCCCACTTGTGATTCACTTCCCCAATCAAGTGATTTAAGATGGGAAATGTGCAATACATCTTTATAAATAATAGCAATGCCCCCGCCCCGTTTACCCACTCTATCTATATGTTAAATCAAGAAATTATCCGGAACTAAATTATGAAAAGCTACATGTGACACCTCTGTAAATCACGTTTCTGTTATAAAAAGAACATCAAGGGCCTCCTCCTCAATTAAAGTGACAACATCAGTGGTATGTGCCCACGCAGATCTAGCTTTAATTAAACCAGATTTATTGCCTTCCAATTTCTTGGTTGTGTGGGACCACATATCCAAGGGAGTGGCAATTCCCACGTTTCTAATCTTATTCAGACTTCTTAGTGTAATTGCCCCCTTATTTTTATCCAAAAATGTTAATGCTAATGTATCATATGAAAGCTTTCTCCCTTCTGATGTCAAAGCCATCACTTTCCAACAATGTGGCTCACCTAAATCACAATTCTGCACAAAGTCACAGCAACACAGCCAAAAAACGTCAGTCTCCCCCGCCGACTGCTGTTCCAGCCTGTAAAACAGGCCAAAACAGGCTTCGCGTCAGCGCTTTGCGCTGACACGAGTCAGTTATGGTCTGGGTCGGCTCAGAATGATGCGTTTGACCCGCGTCTGACACCAAGAGGAATGGGAACTGTAGTTCCTTGTGCAACGCTCGTCCAGCAAACGTATATCAGATGGCTTTTTCTTGCCTGGAAACTCAGTGAGCTGGCTCCGCCTATCCATGTTCTGCGTGTGGGCCAGGAAATCCATGAAGCCCTCTGAGGTTCACTGTCTCCTCTGTTGTGCTGTAGCCCTCAGTCTGTTGACGGGCTTAGAGGTGGCATACAGACGTTTTGCAGAAAGAGTATGTGTTTTTTCTTTTGTTCAATTCCTCATCCGTGCTGCCATACCATGAAAGCGCTGAACATTGACCTTTTCTTGGACCTCTGGTAGTAGTTTGGTGCTTTTCAGCCAGGCAGTTCTGCGTAAGTCCTTCCCCAAGCTCAAACCCCTCAGTGCTGTGTCAACATGCCTTGCCTCGGATTCCAGCATATTTGGTCCCACAAGTCTAGCCTCTAGGAATGGGGCGAGGAACTGCTCCTTCCTGTATTCAGAAAGGTCACCAGGAAATTCCTTCCCCTAGACAGCATCACAATTTGCTTCCCTTTAATATAATACACTTTTGAGGTAATTTTCCTCCTTTCCCGTGGGAATAAGTGAGGATAAGCCAGAGTCTGTGGATGCTGTCGAGAGGCCTTCCCCAAGAGCCAAAACCGCGGATTCCACTGCTGAATGTGCGGGGGGAGCGGAACTTAAGAAAAGCTTCTCTGAGACAGTCGAGGGACCGGTTTTTTGGTTTTTGAAAATCTTTTTGGCTTCAGCAATAATATCCTGCTGGAGTGGGATCCATGATTTATCAAGCCTTTTAGAGAGCACTCTACCAACACCCCATCTACACAGGAGGAGTCTCAAGGAGGGGGAGTTCCAAGAACCCCACGATGTCCACCACTCTATCACAGAAGGCCCTAATTAAATGTGGAGTGTCGACCTGACTGCCATCATATCTGTTTCCACAGCACTCTATGCTTCTTTAAGCACAGGGCCTTGTGGGTCCATGCTTCCCGGGTCTTTCTGTGCACCAGGATGCAAAGAGGGGGCCCCATGCTTGAAACTGCAGACCCTACAGATGGGAGCATCTCATACAGAATGTCCTGCAAAAATCCCCTCATGTCTGGACTGTTCATGAAGGACTTACACCTTGCCATCAGTGGCTTGTCTGGTCCCCTCGGTAGTGCCCTATGTCCACTGCCCATCACACAAATTGGATGCTGTGGCAGAACCTGTGTGCTTTTCCCCAACAAGAATGGATGAGCATGCACATGGAACAATGCATGTGTCGCCAGATAGGGCTCTCGAATAGGTGCCATCCCCTGCACACGTGGTGTGCAAGAGTAAGTTCCCTGTAGATGAGCCGGGCCTGATGACACGATATGCAGAGGTCCCATCATCGGCATCATGTTTTGTGCTATCGATGACGGGCCTGTCAGTTCCTCCTCAGTCACGTATGGAAGTAAGGGTGGGGGCCCACTGTCCGCATACAGCACGCATCCATCTGCTGCAGAGACATGCTTGCGGCACGGTTGCCCAGTCCTTGTCACACAGACTTGCAGAAGTGCAGTGAACCGATGTGGTGGTCCTGCTATCCCACTCACTGTGTCTTTCTGAGGCACTCGCAGCCCTCACATGCATGGTTGGTCTCAATCTAGGCCTCTGCTTGCTATTTTTATTATGCCTATTTGTGCGCTATATGCACAGGACAAAAGCAGAGCGGGGTCCCCCATGTCCGCCAAGTGAAGGGATGTCCTCACTCTCATGCAGTGGCCTGTGTGAGTGAATGTGGTGGCCAGAAGAAGGCCTGTGTTAATCAGGACTACAGTCCCTCCCACTCCAAACTGTAGCGTAGGGTACGACAATTAAGCTTGCGCTGTGAATAGCAATTTCCGTCCCATGACCATGCTTGAGGCGTACCTGCTTGGTTTAAAGGGGCACTTGTGCGGTTAGGAGTGTGTGTCCCCCTGCACCAATCGCCCATGGGTACACCGCCAGGGGTCATGGCATGAGTCACTTGCGGGACCAGTATTTCCCGCTTGCACAGGGGAAAGGGTCAGAACAACCCCTGTTGTGTAGAGCAAGGCTCTGAAGGGCATCAACAATGCAAGGTCCCCTTTAAAATAAAGTGGAGCTTACCTGCGCTCAATCTTTTGGTTCCAATGCCAGAAGGTACTGGATTTCCCATGGCAGAGGTTTGCCAAAGGCCTCCTCCTAATGCAAGAGTTGTTGGAGAAGTGCGTGTCCTAAAAAAGGCTCACACAAGTCGCAGTATTGCCACAAATGTGACCAATCCAAACAGGTCAAGCAAAGACTGCAAAGGTCAGCATAGGAGAAGCTCCCTGGACAACCTGCACAGTACTTCAAACTGGTTGGGCAAGGGCACAGGGAAGTAACACCAATTTGGCTACAACTGTGGCAGTTGGCTTCGTCCTGTCTGACACAGAGAAAGGGACTGGTGGTTGGGCAAGGTGGGTGGAGAAGGTGATGCACAGGGACGTGGCCGAGCAGCACACATGCTGGTGCATGCAGAACATTCTGTTGATGATGCCTGGGAATTGATTTCTGTCCCCTCCCTGTTCCATGGGATATCCCATAAGTATGGAGGAAAGGGGACAGGACGTAAGAGTACAACATTGTAACAATGAGCACAAACGTGTGAGCAGCCACTCCACAACAAAGCTTGTAACACATGGGATAGGGGAACAAAACACACACACACCTTTCTTACCTCTTTGGTAGTGACAGGCAGTGAGATATTAAATTGGTTTGCTAGCATGGCAGTTGTATGGGGAGGTGGGAGGATGGCTGTCTGTAGAGACTGAAGTACATTACTCACATTCTCACATTCCTGGTTTCACGTGTCCACTGGGAGCTAGTAGCACAAACAGTAGGAGGTAACTTCTGCAGACTGGCTGGGAATCAAAATATATCATCACAATCCATCCTGAAATATCTTCATGCATATTTATACCATTGCATTCCCTTTGGAAAGGACTGGAAATGTTATATTGAATTTCACAATCTACATATTTCATAAAGCACCTATTTGTGTTTGGAAAAAACGACATCTCAATATACCATATTGAGAGCTGCAATTCCCAAAAGTCCAAAGGGCCTGTTTTGCTATCACTTCCCATGGTTCAGAGAGGGAGTAAAGTTGCTGGCAGATGGGCCAGTACAGGTACAGCTAGTGACCTGAATTAAGTATAGGGTGGTTTAGTATTTTGGGAGCTGGCTGCAGGAGCTCTTTATTATTGAATCTGATGTGTTTCCAGACCCTCTTGCTTTGAATTGTGAGTGTCCTACTGAGCGCTATTGCTGCTATTTGCTGATGCCAGAGCCTCCTCCAGTTCCAGTGCATGCCTTTATATATTTGGTCCATACCCTGCAGCCACTTTGCTCTCTGGCCACAGACCTTGATATCAGTCTGTAGTTTCCCTCATGTACTTGATACTAATTAAAGGTTTCCTTGATCCTAGTTTGAAGTGTCTTTTATTCTTGTCCTTTGTTTCAGTGTGCTGTTTCTTTGATTGTAGTCCATATTTTCAGCCCAGTCCAGTTCCTAGAATCCAGTCTATAGTTTCCACTTCACAACATCTAGTCTGCAGTAATTTTGCAAATACTCTTGCTCCCCACCCCCATTTTGTTTCTTGAAACTTTACTCAGGTGTCCTGCTCTTTTCTTGCAATATTCTGCACAGGTTTGTGTTATTGTTCTTGTCCTCAATTGTATTTATATCATTCCTTTGTACATAGTTTCGTCTGATGGGTTTCCAGCAGGCCCTCTCTGTCCCTTTTCTTCGTCACTTCACTGTATTGTCCATCATGCGTATTTCTATTTCAGGAGGCAGTCACTGTTCTGTCCATGCAGGACCTATTTCGGCTATCTTTTTGTGAGTATTACTTTCACCGTCATAGTAACTTGATCAGCAGAATGTGCATATATCGCCCATCCTGTGGCCCACTGTTTGGCCCGCAAATTGAACAAAGTCTGCTTTCTATAGCCAGTGTGTGGTGCACAGAGTCAGGAAATGGAGAGTGGTGGTGAGGACTGTGAGGTGAGGATTTTATGGGGTTAGGGGAGAGGGGCTAGGTGGCATGAGGAGTGGTGATGTGGGAGAGTGGTGACAAAGCATAGGATGGCCAGGTTCTCTGGGTAGGGGATATGAGGGTGGAGCCACCAAAGCAACCAAACCTACGAACCAATTCTTCACAGGACTGCCTAGACCTAGCCCTCCTCCCTCGCCTCAGGAGCCAGTCCATAGCTTCTCATTCCTCCCTGTATCCTAAGCTTCTGTCCTGCCCACCATCCAAGCCCTCAAACCCTCCAACTGTAAAGGAGATACTTTCCCGGCAAACATCATAAAGCTCTGTGCCCCCAGCCTCACACCAATCATCACTAATTTTGTTAACTCCTCCTTCAACTCCTGCAAAATACACACTACTATTAATGCAGCTAGGATCACTGCCCTGCTAAAAAAAACACACTACACCCAACAGTACCCACTAGCAATAGACCCATCACTACAGTACCCTTCATGCTCTAAAATCTAAGACTGCAATGCCAGCAATTCCTTGAACAGCACTCACTCCTTGGCGTTAGACAATACGGCTTCCGAACTAAACACAGCACTGACACGGCCCTCATCGATCTAAAAATGAAACTTGACAGTATTAGAGACTCTGGAAGTGCCTCTCTGCAGCATTTGGTCTTGTGGACCATGACCTACTCTGCCAAAACCTCTCCAGGATCTTCCACTTCTCACCCGAGGCAGTCCGCTGGATCAACTGCTTCCTAAGTGATCACACCTCTTGAGAATTCATTGACAACCATTCTGTTGACCCCATCCCTGTCCCTCTTGGCGTCCGGCAAGGCTCCTGGATTCCCCTACCCTCTACAATACCTATACAAAACCCCTCTTCGGTATACTCAATACTTTAGGCATCACTTATACAAACTTTGCGGGAGACACACAAATTCTTATCCCCCTCTCCGGCAACTACACCAAGGATTCCATCTCCATTAACAAAGTCTTCTGAACCATCCAATCCTGGATGGCTACCCACAACATCTGCCTCAATAACCAGAAAGCAGAGCTACTCATTGTAGACTCCCCCGCCCGGTTAAAAACCCTCAACCCCTCCTACACCTCTTTCATATAGACAGCTCTACCATACAGGTCCCCAAACATGCAAAAACTATGGGGGCCTACCTTGATGCAGAACTAACCATGACGAAACACATCAATGCATTGGCATCCTCTACCTCTCACACAGCTAAACTCATTTCACTAAGTAGACAATTCCTGAGAGCCAACAACTGTCTTACACTATCAAGAGCCATCATCCTGAGCAAACTAGACTACTGCAATGCCCTATTCCAAGGCACATCCATAACCAACCTTGCTAAATTACAGCTTCTTCAAAACAAAGATCTTCGAGCAGCCCTAGGAATCCGCAAATCTGACCACATTTCAGCAACCCGCCGAGAAGTACACTGGCTACTAATAAAATCTCAGATTGACTTCAAAGCCCTGACGATAGCACAGCGCTTCATCTATAACGAAGCCCTCTTATATCTTAACCAATGTATCAATAGGAAACAGCAAAGCCGATCACTCAGATCCTCCAATTAGCTCATCCTTGCTGTCCCACGCTATAAACTCGCTACAGCAGGCGGAGTGAGTTTCAGCACCAAGGCCCCTGCTCTATGGAACACCCTACCACAAGACCTAAAAAACGAACCATTTTACCTAGCATTCAAAAAGCTGTTGAAACTTGGTTATTCAATAAGTATGACTAATTCTAAGTATGAACTGTCTCCTACCTTGCCTTAACTGCCTGTCTGTCAGCATCCTTCTATTGTAACTACTCTCTACAAACGCTGTGATACCAATGGGTCTGGCCGTTACAAAAATGTTAAATAAAAACAAACAAAGAAGAGAATACACAGAGGGAGTGATGAATAGAGGGTGAAAAACTCCATAGGTCAAGAGAGCAGGAACCAGCATGAGGGGGTTTTCAACAAATGGGGCCGAAATCGTACCTGGGGAGTGGGGGCTGGTTTCTGGCCATGCCTGGGCCGGTTTGGAAGAAAAAAAATGAAAAAGAAATATATATTTTTTCCAATTTTTTTTTCTTTTTTCAAATAAGCCTTTCATCCTTCTTAGGTCGATAAATGAGTACCAACAGAGGTTGGGTGATATTGTATTCATATTTGTTCTATAAAAAAGAGCTTAAGCGTAAGTGCTATATTATCATTTAGCTTTGGACGTCTGCTTGGATTCACAGTAATTTAGTGTACTTAGGAACAATGCTATTTGATGCTACTTCCTGTTTTGTCAAGGGGTGAAAGGTCGTGTTTCATCGCTTCCCGGAATTCACTTTGGGGTGGGGTCAAATGACAACACTTCCGATGATTTCATCAGAGGTCAAGGGTCGTGAGGCGAGGGGTGGGACACTTTTTTGAGGCGAGGGCTGGGCCACTTTTTTTGTGTGACCAGGCCTTTTTCTTGTCCCAGTCCGACCCTGGGAGAAATAGAATTAGTGTCCAATATTTTGGTTATTCAGTAGGAAATTTGGGAGACAAAGTTGTTGCCAGAAAGAAAGAACAGGGCAGTGAGTGTTTTTTGGGGGCAAGAGCGTGGCCTGGAGGGTCAAAGATAGTTTGAGGGCACAAGCTGTTTGAGGGCACAAGCAGTGAGAAGATATTAGATCTGTGTAGATCTGTGTAGTAAGAGAATTTTGCAGAATCAAAAGCATAAGAGCAAGGAGAAAATGTTTGTGAATGGTAATAAGAGTAGGGGAGAGATCTCTAAACTCTGAAGTAAGCGGAGACACGTTTGTCCTCAGCCGATGGATCGCTGGAGAGATTCGTGGTGCTTGTGGGAGGGTTTTAAAGAGTGTCAGGATAGTGATTTTCAAAGAGGTTAACCAGTGCTCTATTGAAATCTACAACAGTGGGTTTGATAGTGTGGGCAAGTGGAGGATAGAGCGCTTGGCGGGTGGCTTCACTTAGTTTCAGTGATGGACAGTATAGGAAAGTTTGGGGATAGGGGAGTCAAAGTGGTCAATGAAAAAAAAAAGATTTATTACATAGGGATTGGTTGTTCCAGAAGTCAAGGGTGAGTTCAGTGAGGGGGAAACAGGTGATGAGATAGATAGGCTACTAGCGGAAGGAAGATGGTTAGGGTTGGTGTGTTGGAGAAAGTACGGTGCATGATGAAGTCTTTTGCCTCACTCTGGGGCCCTGCAGTGGGGTGAACAAGGGGACTTGGTCCTTCCCCAAGCTAATAGTTGGTGGACCCAGTGATGGCATGATTGCTACCCCCACCTAGTCCTGTATCAGGGCAGGGGACAGTTGCATTGGCATCACAGACACTCCTGCCCCTTTAAAGGAATTAAGGAACAGAGGTCCTACAGAACCAGTAGTGCCTGCACACTAGGCTCCCATCGCGTGGGTGCAAGAATCCCATATATACTGCAGAAGGAATGAGAGGGACCTGAATTGGGATGCGAAACTCAAAAGCAAACCAGCCATCCATTTCACAAAACCACCAATCCCATACAGTTAAGAACAGACACGATTAAGGAAGTCCAGGTCAGAGGGAGTGAGTGACTGGCGATATAATAGCACAAAAGGAGGAACTAGCCACTCCCAAATCCCACAACAGAACTATAAGACATTGTCAGCAGTGGAGCTCGCCAGACAAACCCCACACCAGCAGCCTGAAGAGATACATCCATGTTCCCTCACCCCAGAGAGAGGCTGGAAGACAGGGCCAGGATGTGCCAAGCAGAGAGAGGACTGCACAAAGGGAGGCGTGAGCCAATGCCAAGTCCCAAATCAGGGCTGTAAGCCATTCTCGGGCAGTGCCCGATAGCTAATTCCCATCCCACCCAACAAACCTGAGTCACCTTTTACAAGAGAGAGGCTGGAAGGCTGGGCCAAAATCCTATAAAAGTCCAAATGCTCAGGCTGGCAGGGTGGATGTTTGGAGTAGGAGCAGGAGGCCCGAGAGTGGAGGCAGGAGTTTAGCTGGAGGACAGAGAAAGAGATTGAGCAAGAGCAAGGAGACTAAAGGTGAGGTGTAGGCGGCTTGGTGAGGTCAGGTAAGGGTGAAATGGGTCTGGGTAAAGACCCTGGAGTGGAGGTCCAGAGGGATGGGGAGGGCCAAACCAGGATGAACTGGATCTTGTTAAAGACCTGGAGGCATGGAAGGGAAATTGGTGTTCATTTCACATATCCATATTGTTAAATGCCACACAGTTTCTATTAAATTCGCAACCCTTGGGATATCCAAAAGCTTTCAGGCACTGCAGTTATCATAAGGATGAGCAGTCTCTCAATTGAATGATACCCAAGGAGCTCGTATTCTCATGTACAAGCACTCAGATGTGAAAAGAAAATTTGAGGCATTGAACAATATGGATACGTGAAATGAAACACTAATATCAGTATGGCAGGACTTATCCAACAAATATAAATTGGTAATATCAGGAATTAACAAGAAAGTCATCAGCCATTTGATACGCAGTGGACTGTAATTTCACAGTTTTAAATGGATCATGAAATGGACCATTACAGCAGTGATCAGATCAATGTATTAGAGCCCTGAAAAAGAGCAAGGCTTGAAACACGTGTTGGCTCAATGTTCTGATCTTTTCAGAATTTGAAATGTTTTGTATTAAAATAATGTATGTTTGAGGAACTGTTTACAGCGTGTTGGGATACATTTAGATTCTGTCTGAAACAAGTCACTGTTA
Source organism: Ambystoma mexicanum (assembly GCF_040938575.1). NCBI lineage: Eukaryota > Metazoa > Chordata > Amphibia > Caudata > Ambystomatidae > Ambystoma > Ambystoma mexicanum. Next base: position 378,831,949 of record NC_090937.1, on the reverse strand, counting down.
CTGCATTAGGAGGCCTAGACTTCGGCTCTTAATTAGAAAACAATCGTGGCGAGACGCCGTTTGAAACCAAGACCCATTTTTGTTTCTTCTAGCATAATCGAGAGACGTTAGGGAAGAGTCTCATATTATTGGTCTCACTGCGACCCCCATAATTAAACCATCCGGGCAGGAAGCGCAGTGTTAGAAGTTGTATTCCCTGCTTTTCTGTGTAACTACCAGTGGCAGCGCAGCATAAACATTAACTTGTAGTAAGCCTGGTGGCAACCACTGTCTGTGATGCAAGCAGTCCCTGTTATTTGTGGTCCTCCTTGATGGTGTGCCGAAGGCATGACAGGGGATGGTAGCCAGAGGGGGCAGGATCATGACCCTTGGATCTTTCAGGTCTAAACGAAGTTGCCGTGGATGCGGCTAGACCAGGGCATTACGTTGGCGAGGGCTAGCTGGAACTCAACCACTTCAGACTTCAAAAATAGCCTCTGTGCAAGGGCTCCCCAACATGATTTCCCTGGGCGAAAGGTCAAGGAAAAGGTGATTTCCCAGCAGGTGCCACTTTAAGCCATATTTAGAATCACATCATTTTTAGATGTTTGGAGCTTAGACTATTTGGTTCTTAATTAATACTCTGAAGGACAAATGCAATATAGAGAATACATTGTTTGGCTTTTGCAACATTAAATTGAAGCATTGTAATTAGAGTGGTTTAATAAAAATTTATAAAAACATAAAAAGGATAAGTTTTATCAAATGAACGGAAGGATTGGAACCTTTATTTACTGGTTTTGATTTGATTTATTTTTTATAAGCCGAGCCGAGAGAAAGATACATGTGTGCTTGCCACCACCCTGAAGGAACGAGCACATCACTCATGGTATGGCATTCCATGCCACGGTTACTGTTTGCAAGGGTGGACTTTGTGGGTTGCAATTTGTGGTCATTATCTGCGTGTGATTTTTAATTCATTTTGTTTTCCACTTATTGTACAATTTTCTTTTAACTCCTTTTCTTTCTCTAGGGTCAAAGTGATGTCATTTCTTGTTATATACACTTTGATGTTATGGAAAGTTGAAATGACATATAATGACCCTTATACTACCACTGTGAAGAAGTGGCAGGAGAGAGAAATGGATCGAGAGTGAGTAATTATGAGAAAAAAAACAGCAGCTGGGGAGAGTCAAAAAGCCTCTTTCTACCGTATACTGATTTTTTTTTGTCAGCGTGTGACTCTGGTTTGAAGATAAAGCCAGTGTGGCGTGATAACCTATGCCTGTTAAACATCCACCAGTAAAGCAGATCAGATAGGAGCTTTTGGTTTCAATGAATGACACATCCCTGCTTTGCACTAGTGCCGTTTCTTAATGCAGGAAGCACATTACTTACGACCTGGAAGGCGATGAGATCCAGAATAGCGCATGGCTCATTCATCAATGGCTTTCACAAGGACCATTATCATTAATAGGCCATGGTAATAAATGTACGCTTGGAGGCATTTGCTTCTTTTTGCTTCCACTGATTTAAATATAATTACATGTATTTTGTTGCCGGAGTACCACATTAAATGGTAAGTTCGAATAATGTACCCCAAGCTCACAATCATATTTCCACTGATAATTAAATGAAGGGAGCAAGCTGTAAATCCCTAAGCCACCTTTCCATATGGGGGACACCTTACACGTGTTTTGGTTTCGAATAGTGAAGCATCAAAGCCCACATCAGAGGGTCTATTGCCTGGTGGAGGATCGCCCGCCGCCCAAGCCAGTGGTCCTGAGAAGAAGTCGAGGGCGTCTAATTAGGCTGAAGGATATATTATAGCACACAGGGTCTGAACACTATTAGAGTGCTGGTCGCACGTGCAGCTTCACACCTGAAAGCCCTGCAGTGCAGTTATGGCATGCACCTGGTCATTGGGGGAGGGAGCAGTCCTGTCATAACCACTAAAGGTGAATGCTCGGAGCAGCGAACACAGTCTGGCCCTCGCCTCCGACCACAGGCGCCGTACCCTCACCGGGTTTGCACTGGCCCATAGCATTGTCTCAGGCGCCAATGAAAAAGTGGCCCACAGTTGCAAATGGCAATTCATTTCTTTTGTGCCAGACTGTTTTTACCCAAGGGGAAGGTTTTTGATAAAACGTGATGCAAATTGTGCATTTTAAACAATATTCATTCCGTAATACTGGTCAAAACTACTAGCCGCGTGGTGAAGTAACGTATCAAACTGGCACACATGAGCCAAAAAAACTGGCCCGCACTAGCATTTTGTGTTTTCGATCCGGGCATAGCCGTGTAGCCCTATAGGCCAGTCCGAGCTGGCCCGTGCTTCATCTGACCACCTTCTCAAGCAATGTGGTGGTATGGTACAAAGCATTGCAGGGAAAACCAGGAGACCTAATTCTACATTTGCAAAAGTATTTTTCAAGTATTGGCACGGAATTTAGCTGGCCTTTGTTATGTCCCGGTCCCGGAAGGGGCGCCGTCTCAGTATATGGCCTTACAGCGCCATGTGCTGCAAGGACGACACAGCAGGCAGGAGCCAGTTGGTTCCAAGACTGATGAGCCGGAAGCTGCTCATCACTTTTATTAGTTTTTTCACTTGGTCACTGACACGACACATGAGCGCAAGCACTGGGAGATACCATGCTCCCAGGAGGGGTGACACACCACACTCCCCCTCTTCCATAAGGAACAAACAAAAGACAAACATCACTGAACATCAAAACAAATTAAATCACTAACAGCAACACGTGTGAGTATGGGTGCAAACACCACTCACATACATTTATGCTCTGACAGGTACACACATAAAACATGAGTTTAGCATGTACACATATTTGAGGGTGACAGGGTTGGTGGCACGTTGGGGGTTTCATCACATTATCAATGGACCCTTTATTAACCTGGGTGAGCGAAATTTAAAGCCACTGAAAGACACCAATGTTAGCTCCTGGCACAGTATAAAGCGTACCAACAACGTACAGGAGCAGAGCTGCACATTACATTTGAACTAGGACCACTTTAAGCATATACATGACATGCAGGCGCATAGCATTACAAATGCATGTTAATGAGCCCACTTTAAGCACTTGTGGAGTTGGGGGAAACCAGGTCATAGTTGCGCAAGTATCAGTTCAGGACAGTCACTACCACAGTTCAGGGACCAGCAAAGCCGCACCTGGGGGCATCAGGGGCCACATCGGCCTAGTCCATATACAGTGGGGCCAACCACTGGCAGGGTACCGGTGGCGGGGTTTCTGGGCCACAGGCCTTGGAGGGCTCAAAGGCACTCATGAGAGCTGCAACCCTACCGGGTTGTTCCCCTTCTTCTCTTCATCATTTTTCCTTAACAGTCCCTGTCACTGGCGTGGGGCCCGCCTCTGTATGCTGAACGCGGGCGGTCACACACGTTCCTTTGGGTGCATTCTATTTTTCTTTTTGTCTAACAAATTACCGCCATTAGCCCAGGTATGTTGTAGAAAAAAGCCACTGCTCTCTCCTCTCTGATCTCTGCTCCAACGTGGAACATTTTATTTTCCATTTCGCTCTGGCGGGAGACTTCCTTCTCGCCCACGTTTTCCTCAAACTCCGATTTCGGATGTGCAGCAGCCTTCACTGCCTAGCGGCCCGAGATCTCCCTTGGCCGAGCGGCCTCAAGGACACAACAGGCCAGTGCACACAATCAAAGCACATTCACAAAGCTGACACATACATCAGCAGAAGAGCACAACCTCTATCCCATCCCTCACTAACCTACCGCGTCCTCTTTCTTACAGAGCCACGTGAGCGCCGCCCTGGAGACCATGCAAATGGTAGCAGGGCGCGGTGTAAGTCAACATACATAACAATTTAATATTATAAACCCTGGGAGGCCGTCTGGAACAAACCCGTACCCTTGTTGTAAGAAAAAGTCGCCCCAGCTTTGGTTTTGTGATGCAATTTCAAAGGGCTAATTCAGGGATCATATTCCTGAATGGGAATCAATAAAAGCACAGAACTGGAAAGCAAAGCTCAAACCATAAAAAGTAGCCTCTGACTCCACATCCATGACTCCTTACTGCCCAAGTGACAAGATCCCCGTCTTTCTTAGGTTTTGTCTCAGGCTATCTATCAAGCTAGGACACCTCTGGCAAATGCACTTAGGAGCTATGATTACACAATTTGACATGGCAGTCCTTGGTAGACGGCTCTCTTAAATTCAGCAGCCTCTCAGATGACACTAATCTGTGCTGGTTTTCTTTGCCCCAAACAACGCAGAGCAATGCAACCAATCCCAGAGCTGCCACAGTTATTTCTTTTTAGTGCCTTACAACTACCTCTTTCTTCCCTTCTTGTTCCTTTTATTTTTTATACTTTGTATATTGTAATCTTGCTAATAATTTTGTACCTCCTTTCTTAGCCTATTATTTTGCATACCTTGTATGATGCCCTTTGACATTTATAGTTGTCTCACACCAAAAACCAAGCTCAAGAATTTGACCGACCAGTCTATTGTATGTATGTATACATGCCAACCCTCCCGATTTAGGCGGGAGACTGCCTTTTTTCTGTGAAAATATTGCTATTTTTCACATTCTCCTGCCTAAAATAATTCTTTCCAATGCAAATGGGAAAATTGTTGTCTCCTGATTCCACGAACGAAATCTCCCTCCCAGGTCCGTCAGAATGTTGGCATGTATGATGTATGAACAGTGCTTTGGACGCGTATTGCATATATGTACACATGCAGGTGTAAGGTATGGTTGCAAGGGTGCTACAACCTGTCGATGGTAGCTTGTCACTGCGATTGCACTCACATCACTGCAGGGAGATTCGTATGTGCATTCACCCCCGGGGGCTCAGGTGGCTGGAAAAGTGGGCGAGAACACACTGTGTACTGGCTGCAGTTTCCAGCCACCCGAGGTCCTTCCCCAGGTGGCACTATCTTGATTGTAGGGAGGCAACAGGGAGCCGCTCCCTGTTGCCTTCCCACATCCCCACTCTCCCAATTGCTCCGAAAAACATATGACACACTTTCCCCACCCCATCCCTCCCTCCCCACTTACCTGATGGACCGGAGCTTTGTACTCCGGTTCTAGTGCTCCTCCTGTCAGCGGCCACCACCACAGAAATGCATGTGACGTCCATCTTGTTTTTTACAGGAGATTGGGCTCATGCAATTCACGCGAAGCCCATCTCCTGTAAAAAACCAAAAACATTTACTATTCAGACCCCGGATTAACCCTGTGGTGCAAATAGCTGTGACCCCCTTGTCGGGGGACAGACTTGGCTGGTAGCAGCCTGCCAGCCTGAGCCTAGGCAGGCCCGAGCGAAGCCCCATAGCTAAGGATTCACATCTACTGCCAAGGTACTCAAGTTCAGGTACCGTCCCGATTGCTAATGATTGGCATCAATTTCCTAGAGGCTTGCCCCTTTTCCAAGAATTGTCAACAGCTGACCAGATGATAGCCCTAACACAGAGACTTGCCATCAACTGCCCATCTGCTTGTCCAATTGCAAAGGATATAACCAGGCCCTACCTCCTTGCAGAGGATGGTCAACAAATGTCCAGAAGCATGCCTTATTGCCCAGAATTGCCATTAGGTACATATATTTGCAGGAGTGGTAAGGCAGGCAAGGCAGGGAAGCCTTTCTACTTGCTATGTCTTGTTAGGACATAGGCAACTGGAGAAAACTGCCTTGCAATGGGAGAGGCTTGCTGTCGTATTCTTTTTGCATGCCACAATGCATAGAGAAGAGAGACTACAAGCATCATTGCAATGGAACACTGGAGAAAACTGCCTTGCAATGGGAGAGGCTTGCTGTCGTATTCTTTTTGCATGCCACAATGCATAGAGAAGAGAGACTACAAGCATCATTGCAATGGAACACTACAGGCCTCCTTTTAGGTGAAGTAGACTTCCCACAGAAAGGATTGCCCCCACTAACACTTAGGTGTATTCAGTCTTTTCTGTGAGATTGTGAAACCTTTCTGGTCAGAGTGTATAAAAGGCAGTATAGTCTCAATAAATGGTCCTATTGAGCGCCACCTACAGAAAACAATGGGAATTTAGAGGTTTTGTGTCAGTGATTATTGCACTACTCAGAGAAAAACGAAAAGGCAAGCATGTATGTATGGGATTTACAACGTTCAAACCTAGCAGGGAAGAAATGGAGCACTGTACACAGGGGGATCACCCAGGGGGTTACATGTATGATCAGGTGTATCAGAGGAGCTGGGAAGGGTAGGGACAGTAGGGGAGAGGGATCTCCGGAGGGCTAGGGTCAGTGATAGGCAAGATTTCATTTTTTTTTAATAAACCAATTTTATTGGATTTTCTTTTGATAAACACCAATTATGCAGACGATACGCAGATTCTCATACCACTATCTGGCAACTTTGTCGAAGACACAGCTCTAGTAAACAAAATTTACCTCCTCATTCAGGCATGGATGGCCTCCCACGGCCTCTGTCTAAATGACGACAAAACAGAGATACTGATCTTGGGTTCCGACTGCAACCTAAAAAACTGAGCCCCAACTATAGCAATTTCAACATAGATGGTAACATAATCAAGGTGGCAACTGAGGTAAAAACTCTAGGTTTTTACCTCGATTTCACTCTATCCCTCAAAAAACAAGTTAACTCCTTGGCATCTTCCACAGCGTACACTTGTAAATTAATCAGGACCTGCAGACCGTACCTTTCCAAAACTAACTGCATCACACTAGCTAACGCATTAGTAATGTCCAAGCTGGACTATTGCAATGCCCTCTATGCAGGAGCCAATAAAACCATCATAAATAAAATGCAAATCCTTCAAAATAACGCTCTTAGAGCAGCCCTTGACATACCCCGTAGAGAACATATTTCCAACATCAGGAAAGACCACCATTGGCTTAAAATCAGCGACAGAGTCCTTCTCAAGACACTATTGCTCACCCACAAAGGGCTTAACAACACAGCACCCCCCTACATCTCGGCCAGACTGACCGGAAAATCATCCAGACACCACACTAGGGATACCAACCACTTCCTGCTTGAAACCCCTAGATTTAGACGATCCAAAGCGGGCGGAGCTAGCTTCCCTGTCAGAGCTGCCCAGGCGTGGAACGCATTTCCTACTGCATTAAGGGCTAACCTACCCTACACCAACTTCAGATGTAAGGTAAAAAACTGGCTATGATCCAATGACAGCTAATCTGCACGGTACCTACGGCCATGATACTCCTGAAACCAGTCTATCACTATTCTGCTTTTACCCTTTCACCTTTTTGTATACACCTTCAATACTGTAACATGTTAGTTTTTCAGTTTCAACTGCTTGTATTGCACTGTATGCACTGTCTTGATATGCTTCTTATCCTCTGTATGTAACCTAAGCTTAAGTAACCTTGAACCTGTTGCGCCCGGCTACCCCTGGGTTTTGTGCGCATTATCAAATAATAAACATAAACATAAACATCAACTTTATCATCAGAAAACAATTAACCACAAGGTTGGCCACACTTCCCGCTCCTCCATCTTCCCCCCTTGAACAATACAAGTCATCAATATTACTGCTTCCCAACAGTCTTGGCGTATAGTCCATATGAGTTGTTCTTTGTTGTTCATTTAGGTCACTCCTATATACAACTTTCATGTGACCAGATCCCATTTCCCCCACATCGTTTGACATTTTGCCACACAGCCTCTTTTTCTGTAAGCTATCTCTTCCAATACACAGCATTGATCCAATCCCTCCTTCCATATACCCACCATCGGGACTTCCCTGGTTCCCCATTTAGTTGCTAGATCCCGCTTGACAACCATCAGCGCGGTGTGAATAGTCAGATATGGTGTATCAGCAATATGGGGCTTCTGGGAATTATGTGTTCCATCAACCTTGATAACTTTGTTAGTATTCTCTCCCAGTGTGCTTTGATCCTTGGGCATTCCCAGAGTAAATGGAAGAGTCTCCAATCCCCTTGCGCATTTCAGGCAGGTATTATCAGCAGACGTGCCCACTCTATAAAGCCTGTCCCTGGAGTAATACATTCTGTGCAGGATTTTATATTGTACTAGTTTCAGCCTAGTAGACATATCTCTCATCGCTATTTGTGCTTGTACTCATTCTTCTTCCTCTAGCGGACTTAAGTCGATTTCCCACCTAGCTTTCAGTTTTGCCAGGGGTAGGGAAGTGTTGTTATTTATTGCCTAGTATCCTGATTGCTTTCCCCTCTAACTGTTCAAAGAGTAAATTGACTACAAGCAGAGTGTTTTCCAGGATAACTATCTCCCTTCTGAATTAAAAGTAACGGAATGCTTCAGTCTCATGCATGTGAAAAGATCCCTCTGGAGTGGCCCTAATTTCTCCTGCAATATTTGAAACAACACTATTTCATCATCGCATATTATGTCTCCCATTTTGGAAACCCCTTTTTCTTCCCATTGTGACTGAGTCCCTAGTTTACTTACTTCCGGGATGTTTGGGTTCTCCCATAACCGGGAGCATTTGGTGACCTATCTCACTCCATTGCATTTGTGACTTCCATTTAATCTGTACGACCCCGCACTCCCAGACTGCCCTCCCAAACCAACCTTGTTAATGTCCACAACGCTATCCGTGGAGTGCCTTGACCCCAAATAATCCCTCTAAATATTTTATCAATCCTTGCAAATAATGTTTTAGGGACTTCCATCAGGGTGTTTTGTAGTACACATAACAGTCTGGAGAGTGCTATCATTTTGAATAAATAGTCTCTACCTATCATTGTAAGTGGCAAATTGACCCAATGTTTACCGTCCTTTTGCAGTCTTTTAAATTATTGGGTCCATGTTATTTGATAGAAATTTTGATCCGTCCTTATGTACCTCAATTCCGAGGTACTTGAATGGTCAGTCAGTAACCTGAAGGGGGTAGATGTCTGGTATCGCCTCAGATACCCTTCTCACCAGTACAATGACCGATTTATCCCAGTTTATATTGATCCAAGTGTGTATGACGCAGCGCGAGGGAGCTGGAGGCACAGTGCCTCCTTCTTGTGCCTCAAGCGCTTGGCTTTTGTCACGCCTTCACCTTAATGGATGAGGACTGGGCTGCCCCCCAGACCTGGTGTGGTGGGGCACTTGTACACCAGTGATGGTATGAAAGGCTTCACTTGCAGAAGGAACCTATGCTGCTTGGGTCTTCTTAGTGATGTGTGTTTGAAATAGGTGGCCACAGTTGTTGGTAAATCAGATATATTATGCACTATGTGAGAGTTGAGGAATAAATCTGTTGGGTTTCATTTCAGTCAGCCAATTCTAGCCTGGGCCATGCTTGGCGGGTTTTTCTGCAACAATAAATACAATCTTTATCAAGTTGAGCTTCAGGCAGATGCTTGATATCCAGGCTTGGATAAAGGACAGAAAGTGTTCGAATCTATGGATATCATTGATGCAACTGATCTTTAGGTAAAGATGTGTGGCATATGCAAATTGGTGTATCTTTATGTTCGTGTTGGCAATCAAACCAGGTCAATGAAGAGGTTGAAGAGGACATGGACTCTGCAGTTTACAGGTTAGCAATGGGATCAGTTAGATTTCAGGTGGATGGGTTGGTCTCTGCTGGAGAGGTAGGAGGCAAAACACTGACAGACTGTTCCAATGAACAGTCCCATGGGCTTGGGGAAGAAGTTGAGGAGGGGTTCATGATCAACATTACTGAAGGCAGTAGAGACATTGAGTAAAAGAAAGCACAGGAACCCTTTTTCCAGAATTTTCAGAGCGTAATCGATGACCTGGGTGGCTGCAATCTTTGTAGTGCACCATTGCAGGAAAGTGGATTGGTAGTCCTTCAGGTGATTATCATGAGCAATCCTTTCATGAAAACAGATGTGGACAGTTAACTTGATCACTTTGATGAGGAAAAGGTAAATGCGTAATGGGGCAATTGTTGACCAGGTTATCTGTGTCAGGTATGGGTTTCTTCAGCAGGTGAAACTAAACAAATAGTGTCAAGAATGCATAAACTATAAGGTGTCAGAGTCACTACCTGACTAGGGATGATATAGGCCTCCTTTGTGTTATTTAATCTAACGCATAATCTCAGATAAATGGTTCCCAGCACGCTTCTTGATTACGTTGTACAAATAGGAAGGGGTTTTCATAAACGCCCATGAGGTGTAGGGGTTTTCTATTACAAAACAGGGATGCCCTTCTTTGGACAAATCCAACTCAAATGTACAAGATGAGATAAACAAAAATGTGTCAGGGTTACTACGATCATGGGGATGCTGATCTTCCCAATGTTCTCAGAAGTATGACACAGTCCCATCGTTATAGTGCACATCCACCTATTGGTTCAGATCACAGTTTCAGGGATATAGCACCAAGGCATTCATTTATCATAAGTCCTCGTCACAGGGGAATACAGCACTGCTTGTTATTTGTAATTTACACCAGAATTATAGTATCTGGCATACTGCTTCCTAACGCAGGTTATAGTGTGCAAGGTTTACTATGAGGGACAGCATGCTCCTCCCATTCACCAGGGGATCTTTAACCACTCACATCCTCTCACTTTAGGGATATAGTGGCCTTCTAATTCTATGGGGTGAGGGCCCTTCTCACCCTGTCAGGGGTTCCTCTCCCTCTCTCTCTCTCTCTCTCTCTCTCTCTCTCCTTTTCTCTTCCTTCCTCTCTCTCTTCCTCCTACTGTGTGTCTCTCTCTTTCTCGCTTGCTTTATTTCTCTGTCAGCGTCTCTCTCTCTTTTTCTCCTGTTAATTATTAAAGGATTTACTGCCATTCTCAGCATTCCCTGCCTCTACCGTTTCTCCATCAACTGGCTCTAGTCTCACACCCAGACTGGGGAAGAATTGAGTTGTTTATCCTTCTTGAGCAAAGTAGCCAGTCCTTGATCTGTTGGACTAGTCAGGTGTTTCCCAGCAGTGATCTGATTGTGAGTGAGGCTTTATCGTTCAAGATTGAGGAAGGTTTTAAAAGAGCTGGTGGCCATTTCGATTCTCCATCATGTACTTCCAGTGTTTGTTTTGTAAGCAGCCCACACTTCTCGCTCCCTAGTTTGCTTCCCAGGTAAAAGGGGTTTAGTGCTGGGGGATTTTTGAGCGCTGGAGTCTCTGCTCCTTTCCCAGTGAATTTCCTTTGTGGTTCCCTAGATACTGTGGAGGTCAGATTACATGTTTTCACGTGAAACATCTGCTGCTGGAATGAGGTGTGCGGTGGTTTGAGTGTCTCCATTTTGTTTTCCTGGGACTATTCGTTTCTAACTGATTCTTGGTGTACCTAGCCTCCTGGCCCTGGGATGATAATCCTATTGTAATCAATGGGGCTTTTCCTTGCTAAGTGACAAAGCTGCAGGGCTGCGGTTCCCTGTGGTTTAATAGGATCTGGGGAAATACCCCAGGGATAAGGACTGTCTTGATTTGCAGCATCCGGCAACAGGATAGGTGCCTCAATTTAAGTCAATTGAGTCTCGCAGATATTTGGCTGTTTGCTGGGCCCCCAGATTCTGCTTCTAGAGAGGCTAAAAGTATGCTCTGGGACAAGGTCATGTGCTACTCAGACTAAAAATATCAAGCCGGGTGCAGATAACCATCTTATTAGCTAAATGTCTCGACATTTTGGGTTTTGCCCATAGAACATTCAAGTTCCTTTAAAAGTCTAACACACACATAGCACGTCTCTTAATATATAATACTAAAATTGTTCTATGTCACATACAGAATCCTACCTTCTGTGACAATTAGTTTCCTTTTAAAATTGAAAGAATCATTTGTCTGTTTTGACTGTGCTGCTTCACTGCTTCATTGCAAATTCACCAGAATAATTTAAACAGAGTTTGACCACAGCTAGAAAAGGTCAACAGAACTGTGCAGGAAAATACCAGAGAAAGCCAAACCAAACGACAACCATAATTGACCATGTGGCTACATTTCAGAAAATAAATGCTCTGGTAACCAACAAAAAGCATGAGTGTTCCAGGTAACTACACATGCTTATAAGATAAACAAGAAGTTGATTGATGCTGAATTTAAGCCAGTTTTCAACCTTTTAAGCTTTATTGACAGAACGCGAGAACAACAATGCAATAGGGATTACTTAAAAGGGAATGTATCTGTTACTGTGCTTAGTAGCCAACAATATTTCATGGAAATTCATTGCCCCCCTGTATTTCTTTTTTATTAAATACACAGGGATGTTTTTATATAGCTTTGAAGGAAAGGGGTGTACTGCAAGGTTCAGTGTCCTTTCTGGACCCAAAACTCTCTGACAGCGTTCACTGAATTTCTACTGAATATTTTCCATTGACCAAGCTATTTCTGACTTCCACTGTGCACTTATGGATCCCTTTAACCAACACTATCCAACACACACATTTACACCTTCCTGTCCCTGTCATCAGCCCCGGATCACCTTTGAGATATATACATTCAAAACAAACATGTCTTGTGACCTACAACGATGACACAAATCACGGACACACACGCTAATCCAAGCCCACGAAAATCTTTGCTGCCCTTACCTCTGCACTGGACTCTGCCAAATACTTAAACTTCACAAACGTAATCTCCTCCCTTCACAATCACCCTTGCAAGCTTTCATCTAAACACCACGTTTTGCTCACAACTCCAAAGCCAATATATATATTGCCTCCTCCCTCTCTGCTAATGCTTTTGCTCACAACTTTTCTTCTAAAATCTCTGACAATTCATGACATTCTCACACTCTCCACCCGCTCATTCCCCACCTACCTTCTGTCAACCACCTCTCCCACACACCTTCTACTCTTGACTTCTCCCTCATCTCCCCAATTAAATTAGCAGCCCTCCTTCACAGCGACCCATATAGAGTTCCCATCGACCTGTTTGCTCTGCAAATAGTCAAAGACTTACACTTACAGACCTTCTCTCTCTGCTGGACTCTTCCCTGCTTCCTTCACATCTGCAACTGACCTACCCATTTTGTGGAATGCCTCTGCTGATCCAAAGGTCCCGGCAAACTTTCACCTAGATTCCCTTCTTCCACATTGTTCATAGGTCGTTGTGCATGTGGTCTTCAACCAGACCACTAACTACCTTGAAGAAAATAGCCTTGGACAGCCAATTCAATATGGCTTCTGTAGTAAACACTTCTGAGACTTCACTGATGCATGTCTCAGATTTTCTTTCTCATGCTCACTACTCCAAACTCTCTTTTTTTCTCATCCTTTTGCACCTTTCTACCACTTTCGACACTGTCCACCCTTCCTCTCACTGCCTCACTCTCCAGGAGCTTGGGTTTCACAAATCTGCTCTTCCCTGGATTGCCTCCTCCGTGGAAGGTCGCTCTTTTAAAATCTCCTTGAATTCGCAAACCCCTGACCCCACCCCTCTCCCTTTCAGCCTCCCCACTTTCACTTTTCCTCTTTTCTGACAGCACTCATGTCTTTGTTCTCCTTTCCTTCCAAACATTTCAGAACAGATTACTGCAGTCCATCTCTGTCGGGCTCTCCATTGCCTCATGCTAAACTCTTCAAAAAGAGAAGTAAAATTTCTTCTGGCTTCCAACTCCCCCCAACCCTCCTCCTACTTCCTACCTGACCTTCTTGCTCCCCTGCCAAGGGTCTCAACCATGGGATTCTCTTTGATAGCGTACTAACTGCAACAATTCATCACTACCACTGCCTATGCTGCTCGTACGACCCTTCTTAACATTCAGAAATTCGGCAATTTCTTACTCACCAATGCCTACTCCTTGAACTTCCTCTTTAATGTTTCCTCCCTGCAGACAATGCCCTCAACTTTTCTAACCACAGTCTCTACAACCTACCCAGATCTCCCTAACTTCTACCTACCAACACTGTGCTGGTTGGCTCTCCATAAACAAGCACTCACTTTTCAAGTTTCTTCTTCTAGTCTTAAAAGCTATGAATACTCTTGCTCCTCAGTACCTCTGTCTGACTGTATCTCTGTCTGCTCCCCATCTCGTTCCCTCTGCTCTTCCTATCCATCCAACCTCACTCTCCTATGCCTTCCTCTTGCTCCACTCTATCTCCCTACAAGCCCAGACTCACTGTAAGCCCCTGTTCATCACAATCAAAGCAAGTCTGGCTGTGGATCTCTACGAAGCTCAGCTTAAACACCACTGATTTACCAAAGAGGAAGCTGTATATACTTCCATATTGTCTGAAACACTTGCACTCCTAGGTTAATGTTATCTTTGTATGTCACCTGTTTCTTACATTTTTATTGTTTGTTTTGTATTGTCTCTGGTCTATGTCACTCTTTGTTTCTATCGGGCAGAGATAAGAATATATTATACCATTTTGGAACATAGTTTTAAAAAGATATCCACAAAAATAGGGAGGATAAGGTATTATGAGCAGAGATATATTGAGGCTAGAAAAAACCTCTTATTTACATTTAGGGTCACCATCCTTTACATGTGTTCTGTTTACTATATGGTTCGTCCCATGTTTAAACTCCTCTTGTTGTCTACCAATCATCCATTGTAGCTCCTCTACACTGTTGCTGTAGGTCACTCGCCACTTGTATCTGAGGTGCCTGAAGGTTCTGCAATTTGATGAACAGGAATCCATTTTTGGTTAAAAACTATTCACATGCATTCTTCTATTTCCGAGAAGATGAATCATCGAAACCAGTATATTTCAATGAATTATGAGACCCTAAAAATGTTCGGTCACTTGCACCATAAGCGTACGATGAGCAAGCATGTAACTTGCAGCATAGGCACACTTTGACCAAGCATGTGACCTGACAGTGACCCTAGTTTCATCAGCCATCCTTCTGATAGCAGACCAACTCTTCTTCTTGCTTCCTGGTCAATACTAAATGGTCCTTTCTTGCTCTGACCCCAAAGGACATATGGCAAAAACATACAAGCTGCCACACTGCACAGTTGTGATGATTGATAAATCATCTCTTATTGGACTCAGCTCTTCTTCTCATCATCCAGGCACAACCTAATACACCAATAATGGGACATTAAGGTATTAACATTTAGCAAACTTTTATAATATTAGAAGCATCCATCCTCCTGTATTACAAGAGGGATGCAGAATTGTTCATACCATTTAGCCAATAAACGTTGCTGGTGATGTAGCCAAAAACAAGTAACTGTGACGGATCAAAGATGAATCTGCAATCAGGGGACACCATGACACCTTCCTGAACTTGTCTACTTCACTTACCTAAGTCAACTATCACTGGTAGCTTTGGCATCATAGGGAGCATCAGAACCTCAAGGGCTTAGCAGTCTTGGTGTACCCCTATTTTGCAAATAGCACGCATAAAATTGGGTTGATGGATTTTACTGAATTCCTCCCACAGTTTTCCTTACACAAAAAATGATTTGTTCTGAGTGTAAGAGGTCCTAGGTTTCCAGCACATATATGTATAGAGAAAATAACCTTTGAATTGTGCCTGCTTTCAGATTCAGACAGGCTGTGGGAATGCTTGAACTGTAAGTCTATAGAAAATCATGCCAACTAGCTGATTTTCTCTGTTAATTAATATCTAATCCTTTTAGGGCAAAGTAAAGAAATCCTTAAACTGAAAAACAGTGCAATTATTGCAAGGGCTGTCACATGAGCCAACATTGATTACTGCAATTACCTACAAATAGGCTAAAGAGAAAAAATGAACATGAGTTAAGGGTTACACAAAAAAGTGCAGCAACCATAGTAAAAGACATAGGCACATACAAATATAGGTTACTGGTTTTGAGAAGGCTGCACTCACTAACAATGAGATCCCAAATCAATATCAAGATTGGTTCCATAATAGATAATGGGCCTCATTACGAGTTTGGAGGTAGCCATGCCCGACTACCCCCAAATCAGGGTCTGGGTTCCCTGAATGAGGAAATACCGGGCCATTCCGACCTTGGAGGGCCCGGTATTTCCCCATTCAAGGAACTCGGACCCGGTCCATCCCCATTCCCATTTTAGCCCCAATAGGGCTCAATGGGAATGAGGAGCATGCTAACAAAGGGCCCGTTAATGACGGGCCCATTGTTAGCATGCTGGGCCGCTCGCAGGACTCGATAAGGACCTCTGGTAAAACCAGGCGTCCTGAGCGGGTCCCGCGAGCGGACCTTTTAATGAGGCGGTAGGGGGTTAATGGCGCCGGCAGCTCTACCGGCTCCGTTAACCCCCTACCGCCAGGGTCGTAATGAGGCCCAATGTCTTCTGTGGAGATGTTTCAAACTATATTAAACAAAGAATAAAACACACAACTGAAGAAGCACTCTAAGGCCCAGAGAGAAACCTCTGACAAGTACAGTCAGTAAATGTCATGTAGGTAGATGGTTTCAACTCCATTGCACACATTTATAGAACTCCCTCTATCCATAGCCATCTATGTTGACAAGAAATTCCCTTGCTTTAGAGATATGAAAAAAACATTGTGTTTGTCTAAAACATCTACTCGGTTTTTGGAACACCACAGGCCTAGATTGAATGTCTTAATTGGTTTATGCACTATATTAGTGATTGATGATGACAATTAATCCTGGTTGTCATACCCTCAGCGAGGATTTCACAATCAATCTAATCAAAACTCTTTGGAATACAGAACAATATATACTTCCAACTGCACCCTTAATATTCTATCCATCATATTTTATTCATATAATTGTGTCCTAGCATTATATGCCACAGCTAGGTTCACTCTGTATAAAACCTAATACATACAGACAATAGACAAATATAAATAAATATGTTTGATAAAGAAAAATCTGTATTATATTAATGCCCTTGGGCCAGGCGCGCTATACAAATAAAGAAATACAGATACAAATTTCATATGTCTGTACATATTAAGACAGTTTCAGTGCACATCCTACCAAAAGTGCTTAATGCAGGGGCGGGGGAAAGGCAAATATTCAATTGTTCATGCCCAGCAGCCTGCAAGTAGTGTGAGGCCATTTATGTCGAGACCCGAGGGTGAATTTAGCAGTATTCAACTTTCATTTCCACACTTAAGCAGCATCAGATTACATACAGAAAGGTAATACTGAAGATTAAATCCAAAAGCAAACAAAAGCAAGGCAAGTCTATTTTCTGCTCCTAAAACAGATTACATCAACCTTCTGGTACTAAGCCGATTATAGTGTTGTATAATTATAATTATAATTGTTTATTCATAACGTTTTCAAAAAAGGTAGCTTGTTCAGAAGGGACTTGCCATAGCATTTCGGTGCTGGACTGCCCATGTGGGTGGGACAAAGACTGATATGCAAATGTATATTTCCCATCTGTGAAAGGTACAGTGAGCACAAAGCAAAGGCTGCGAACTCTCAAAGTGGGAAAAACCACAGAAGCGGTTATCATGCCATGTTCTTTCTGGAGAGGGGCGCCTGCTACCTTTTTTGAGAAATGTTTGCAAGGAACTTGGGGTTGGTTACCCTGATTTACCTGGGGGAACCCAGACATGGACACCCTGCACTCTGTGCTCAGAGAGGCACAGCTCCACCTCACTGATGAGGCCCAACAAGGCTGAAAAACGTGTATGGGGTTGCTGTTGGTACTCTTGTTCAGAAGGGAATTGCCATAGCATTTCGGTGCTGGACTGCCCATGTGGGCGGGACAAAGACTGATATGCAAGTGGGTATTTCCCATCTGTGAAAGGTACAGTGAGCAAAAAGCAATGGCTGCGAACTCTCAAAGTGGGAATAAAAATACAGAACAGGTTATCATGCCATGTTCTTGTTGGAGAGGGGCGCCTGCTACCTTTTTTGAAAAATGTTTGCAAGGAAATTATGGTTGGTCTCCCTGAGTTACCTGGGGTAACCCAGACATGGACTCCCTGCTCACTGTGCTCAGAGAGGCAGAGCTCCACATCACTGATGAGGCCCAACAAGGCTGAAACACGTGTATGGGGTTGCTGTTGGTACTATTGTTCAGAAGGGAATTGCCATAGCATTTCGGTGCTGGACTGCCCATGTGGGTGGGACAAAGACTGATATGGAAATGGATATTTACCATCTGTGAAAGGTACAGTGAGCAAAAAGCAATGGCTGAAAACTCTCAAAGTGGGAAAATACCACAGAACAGGTTATCATGCCATGTTCTTCCTGGAGAGGGGCGCCTGCTACCTTTTTTGAAAAAGGTTATTCATAACGTGTTTAATACCCAGAGGTTTGTAAGCACGGACCCGGGGATTGAACCTATGTTGCTCCATGTTGTCTTGCTTCCAACGCAAACGTGTTTCCCCTGAGCTATCCTCCTGAGACGACAGAAGTGATGTGACCTAGCAGTTCGGCCAGGACTGCCTCTTTAGGGGTGAGACAAAATCTTGATTTGGATATGGTGTCCCGCTCTTGTAATGCCACAGCAGGCTGAACAATGATGGGTTAGAGGGTTACCCAAACCGATTTCAGTGGTAAGGACTGATGTACAACCTTCCATTCATCACTCTTCAGTGCTGCTTCTGTATGTTTTTCTGCAAATCCCTTTGCCTCTTCTTTGCTTTCTAAGCTCTTGTGTTAACTATCCTGGGATCTACCCACCAATTCCCCTATCTCAATGTGAGTGCTTCTCTATTCCTATTCTCATCATTGCCAAACCTTGGGTGAGCTGCCACAGATTAACCTCTACTACATTCCTTTCTCTTTTGTTTTCACACCACAGGGTCCAGCAGCACCTGCAGTGGTGCACCCTCTCCCATGTATGCCAGGAATCTAAGTTCAGGTGGTGGCAGTGCAGGCACCCTGTGGTGGCTGTGTGGAGAATTTGTGGGCTCCTCTGTGTAAGTGAGTAGTCATCTTGATGTGGTGTGCCAAATGTGTGGCAGCAGTCCAATGCTACATAGAGGTCTCACAAGTGTGGACTGTATCGCAAAAGTCTTGGAATGATCTCATGAGATATGTCTTTCCAGTCTTATGCCCAGCATGTGAGTGATGGAGCAACATCTCAGGCGGCTATCTTATAGGACTGCCTAAGATTTGCCACAAGTTGCATTGCTCTTACAACATCTGGTTAATTGTCATTTCGGATTGTCACTGACCCGAAATGTGTATCATGGTCCCGTCTCAGCACCTGCACTTTCTGTGCTTCATGGTGCATTCCACTGACTCCTACTTAACATTCCCTTTGAATAAGTTGAAAGATACAAAATGGGAGATCCATGACCTCGAGCACAAGGTTTCCTGCAGCCTCTGTCACATGGCAAGAGTTACACGGGGAGGGCTAACGCGTCTGTCTTGGAAGCAAGACAATGCAGCGCAACACAGGTTTGTATCCCGAACCTACGCTTAGGAACCACTTGTTGGTCTTAAGCATGTTATAAAAGAACAATTATAATCATAATATGCTTATCAGCTGCCATGACCCGTGCATTACCCTGCTAAAGTGCCTCAGGGTAAGGTATTTGCATCAAGGAGCCGTGCATGGCAATCAGTCTCTCTCTCTCTTGCTGTGTGATTTGCACTGTTCCCTCTCTTGCTCTTTCTCTTTGAGTTGGAAATGCTTGTTCTTTCTAGGTGACTCAACAGCCTGGTAGTAGGAAATGGCAGAGCTACCGTTGGGTTAAGTGCAAGCATCATTCTGGATTCAGGTGACAGCTCCCTGGGATAGTGGGTGTGTCATGGATCAATTTTCAGTGGGTGAAAGCTAAATGGGACTTTTGAAGTTTAATAAAGTTGAAGTCCCAAAAAGTTAAAGCTGAATTCACATAGCAAGACATAAATCAGTACAGTCTCCTTTATATGGACAACATCTTTGAATTGAGGCATATCAAGCATCTAGAGGTTGCCCTGTTGGGGAGCATGGTGACCATTGTCCCTTTATTGAT
This sequence comes from Ambystoma mexicanum, assembly GCF_040938575.1. Lineage (NCBI taxonomy): Eukaryota > Metazoa > Chordata > Amphibia > Caudata > Ambystomatidae > Ambystoma > Ambystoma mexicanum. The sequence goes on along the minus strand of NC_090937.1, from coordinate 378,812,205 downwards.
TGCCTGAAAAATAGGGTTACTGATATGATTGAAACTCAAATCATCTCCTGGACTCTAACAAATGGGCCATAGGTTTGCTAGGTTTCGGTGTTATCAGGTGCTTTGTGGCACTTTCGAGGTAGACCTTATGCTTCTTGGTTGATGGCTCTACGTCTGTGTTACTTCAGGTGGAGGTCAGTTCCCTAGGAGGGGGCTTATCATTGTTTTCCTTTTTCAATGGGGGTGTGAGAGATGTTGCAGTCCATTAAACCTTTGAACTTTTTCGTATTGGTGACCCATTCCTGTCTGTCTCAGGCATGGTATCCTTCCCTCTTCGAGTTCGCATACATGTCTTCCCTTCTTGTCCCACACGTTTATATGTGAATGTAATACCTCTTCCCGTTCTCTCTATCCAAACATGTCTTTTCTCCTGTGAAACGTTCCTGATTTCTAGGAACCAAGTTTCAAATGTGTCTGTTCACCCCTTGCAACACATTTTCATAGTAGTCTCATTCTGCTCTCAAGCTGCGTTGCCATTTATATTGCATGTCAAGGTGTCCTACATTATGAAAGTCAACATATTTTCCCTAGCTTTTCTATACTCAAAACTTATTTTCACCGATTTATTTTGAAACAAATGACTGAAAAAGAAATTCAGCGCTTAATTTCTTCATAAATGCATAGGTATTAGCAAATGAACCATAACAGACTTACATTCCTTGATAAACATGTAAGTCAGCGTCAGCACAACAGTATGGCCACTGAAGAGGAAATCTCCGCATAAGATGTGTGATCCATTTATTGACAGACCTCCACCGGATATTAGTCGGAGGACCCTCTGCACTTTCGCCTGAGCATCTCCATTGAGCTAAAATATAAAATGTTTTTTCTTTATTATTCTTAGGAAAAATTCAAAATAAGTATTCAAGAGATTAAGGAAAAATGTCAAACAAGTATCCAAGAGATTACAGTAGCACATCAATCACAAATCATATTTTACTCTTAAGGGCTTGTAACCATGAAGAACTTCTTCACCTGGCTCAATACTTCACACAGAAAAAGAGATCATCTTATCAGTTTGTAACAGGGCATGTCGTGAGCAAGGAAAGCTGCATCTAGACCTTCAGTATTCCAAAGACACTGAGCTTGCCCTAGGACAGTGCAGTGTTGGGGGGACTATCAAATAGTGCTGGATGAAATGTTTCAAGGTGCCCTTGGGATCTTGTGTTTGTTTTTGTTTGTTTGTTTATTTATTTATAATGCGTGCCAGACCCTGAGGTAACCGGGCGCAGCAGAAAAAGAATATGCGAAACTTACAATGTTACAAGAATCTGGGCATTACAATGTTACAAATTTACAATAGTGCAGAGATATCCAATTTACATATTTACACTGATACGGTAAAGTCAAGAGGTCAATAGCAATTAATATACAGGATGCAGAGGTTATATAAGAATAAAGATCAAATTCTAATACAACATATATACACTTGGTCTAAGGTGCGGAGAGATCTAAGGATGACTACGAGTTTTTAGTGTTGATGCGTTTGATCAAATGTAGTGTACTACAAAAATGCCACGTCGGATAATAAAAATCACAGGACACAACTCTGTTTGGGTTTGCGCAGTCCAAGTGAAAGAAGTGTTCTTTTGTGCATTGGGTCTGTGCTTCTACCCAGACACACATGCATTTCTTTCAAACCCGGGTGCTGCTGCAGAGATAAGGGGCCTCATTACACGTTTGCCGGTATCCTTGTGGTAAATAGCCAAGATACCGGCAAACTGAAATATCGATATTGGCACTCAGTCCGGCGGTATTACCAGCAGATCACGAGTGCCGGTGTCGGATGTAAATCCCCATTCCATGGATTTTGCTGGTATTACCAGCGATTTTTGATGGTAAAGTGCCTGAATAACCTCCAGCTACAAGCTAGGGGTAATTCAGGCACCTCACCGGCCAACTCATAATGAGGTCCAATGTTTTTATTCTTCATATCAAGTGATTACATCTCTGTTGGAAAAGTGAACTTGTTTATGGGTTTAACCTGAAAAAACCTTCAACGTTACTTGTTTTTCAGTGTTGTTGCCCAAACAAACTGTATGGGAGTCATTCTTTATAAAGTGGACATTGCATGCAGGAGACCATCAACATGTACATTTACGCGCAGTGCAGTCCCCTCTTTGCAAATTTCCTTCTTTGCAGTTCGAAGTGCAAAACATTCATGCAAATCCGAGTACCTGGGTTTATGCACACTTCTTAGTGTAACCAGGTGCAATGCCTCCTTCCATGTATTAATGGTGGGAGGAATTTAACATAAATTCCTATGGAATCCGTCAGCTTTTAGCAGAGGCTAAAAACTGGCGGACTCCATAGGAATCCAATGCATTTATGCCAGCATCAACATCAGGTTGTTATGTAAATGCATTTGCTTTTGGCAAGCGGAGCAGATGTGGATGGCAGATACAGTCTTTCGGTTATGTGCCCACGGTCTGACTCTCAACAGCGTGACAATGGCCGAGTGCTAAAATAGGTATGAAACCAGATAAAGGAAAACTCCCGTAGACTTGCACCAAGTTATTAGAACTTCTAAGTTTTAATTTTCTCAAATATCAAACAGCCCTTCCTGATTTCCTTTACCCGTTTACTACGGTGGTTTGTGACTTTCCCTCCACCCACTCTGGTGAGACGTGACATCTTTTTAATCAGTTCAACTATCAACAAATATTTAAATCAACACAAGAATACTAGGCATTTATCAGTGTCGCCAGCCCAAGACCAGCCTCAGTGGAAGCAAATTCTACGTTTTTTAGGTATGAAACCACTTTGCAAAAGTTTTCACACCTAAGTTAGCGTTTCAAGGGACTGGAACATGTTCCCCTGTGTGTGTGTTGTCGCACTAGAATGCATACAAATACGTGTAGGTGATTGACAAAGGTGAAGGCCTGTATCGATTGCGTATGTTTAAAATACACTGAAAAACCCGTCAGGAACAGAATTTAGAATGAGATACAGAAGTCATGTGTGTTTATTCCAGAATTTTGTTTGACTTTGAATGCCTAACGTTGAAATAAAGAGCATGAATGCAAATGATACATAACACACAAACCTGCGCGTGTAGAATGTCTACCTGCTATTGAAGCACAATATTAAGGGAAATAATCAAACTGCATGTATTGTAAAGGTTTCCACAATAAAGAACAAAAGAGGTCAAACGTAATACAAATCAGTAAAAATAAATGAAAAAAAATAATTTTTTTAAACAAAGTTTGAAAAAGAGAAGAATGTTCTGTTTAATATGACAAAATGAAGGTTTGATAACTATTATTGGACTATGGAAGTATTATGCAAAGGTGCACATTATTTCGCATTTCTCCAATAAAAGCATGCATTATTCTATCCCTGCATAACACTGACAGATAATCCAATGAAAGATGCATTGTTCCATCTCTGTACAGTATTTCCAGTTAGTATAATAAAATGTAAAAAACTGCATTTTCTGTTATTTTAAAACTGGGCAATGCACCAAACATTTCTTTGTACCATATAAAACAGGGTAAAATTATCAAAGCAGATCCCGCTTATAAGCGATATCTAACATTAAGTAATCGAAATATTATAAAAAGGTTTGTAATCTAAAACACTAACAGCCCGATTCATGCGAACATCTGCATGGAAAAAAGGGACAATGCGCGCCAAACCGTGAAAAATCCTGTTTGTCGAATTCTGGAATTGACTGCGCAGTACTTTTTCATACTTTGCTTGGACTCAGCGAAGGCTCAGCACATCACTGCAAGAGGCCGAGTGCTTTACGCGAGACACCATGCAGAGCATGGTCGTGGCTTGCACAGAGGGCAGGGTAGGGGGCGGAACTTGGAAAATTAGGAAGAAGAAGCAAAAATGTGGGCGTTTACGTGGGACGGCCTGCAGGCAGTCCATCGCATGCCCACTATTGCGTGGAATGATACGTATTCATGGGTCCGAGCATGCAACCTCTCTGCGGGGAAATTGCCACGCAAAGCCCTCATACTATTCGCCAGCCGAAGGCAGATGTACAGACACTTGTGCATAAGATTCACCACACAGAGGTAAGCTCGGTGTCGGATTTAGGGGTGCATGTACGCAGCCAGAGTTCCGATCTGACTTAGGGGTGCGTGTACACAGTGTAGCAGGATCCAGGAATGGTTTACGGGGGGTTGCACGCAGATTTTCAGAGTTTTACCAGAGTTACGATAAATCATATGCATGTTGTTATGGTGCCGTTAACAGTTATGGGGGACCCCGCACAGGGTCCCCAAGATGCAATCCTTCTTGCGGGGGACCCCACACACTGTTTGATGGGTGCATGTATTCGAGCCTGGGGGAGCATGCAAAGGTAGCTGTTCTGGCTGTTTTTGCTTTGCTTGGAGCCGTGTCAGGGGCGTTCCGGCCGCGACTTGTGTATACGGTTACTTTGCACTAACAATTCCATGAATAAGTGGAGCACGCAGAATAACTTCTGCGTGCAGGCTCGTGCAGAGTCATTCTTGGCTCGCAGGCTTTGCAGGATCTCTGCACACTTTTCCTGGAATGGGGCCCCCTAACGGTTGTGTGAGGGTGAATATAATAGGTAAATTCCAGCTTGAATGGTGTGAAATGTAAGATGTAGAAAAATGCCCCTCAAATAATATTTCCTAACGATCGCAAATGTATCACACACACATGCGAGAACATGAATAAGATGTCGAACTGTGAGTGTTGGGCTACTTATAAGCAACAATTACGAAATAAATAAAGAACTGCATGCAAATACCCTTTAGTCTCAGCATACTGTGTGTAACGAAACTCAAGTAGTGACAGGGGGTCACACATCAACAGGGCTGGAATCTACATTTCCTGACATGTACTCATAATAAGAATTTTGCACATCTCTTACTGAGCAAAACACATGATTAAAACCTACACCAAAGTGGCCTCTGAGTGACCTGCAGCCTGGGCCGAGCTTCGCTAGACCTTTGGCTGCCTATCTGTTGTGTGCTTGAGAATTACACTGAGAGGAGGCATTTATACATAAGTTGCAGCTGAGCTCGAAGCAGCTGCTAAGTGGCGTACAGTCTGGGAAAAGCTTTGCTAGATCTTTGGCTGCCTAGATGCATAGTTGTGCGACCGAGTTACGTTTAGAAGAGGCGCTTCGACATAAGTTGCAGACGAGCGTGTAGAACAGCACAAAGTAGCTGCTAAGTGGACTGAAATCTAGGCAGATATTTGCTGGATCTTTGCCTGCCTCTCGGGATTGTTGTGCGAACATGAGTTATGTTGAGAGGAGGCATTTCTACATGATGTGTAGCCGAGCAGGAAACGCTGTGTGAAATGATTGCTAAGTGATCTGCAGTCTGGATGGCCAGAGGGCTTTACAAGGTACAATTAGGATATATTGTGTTGTGTCTTGTATTTGGTGGCCTACTGTGCAATTGCGGAACAAAACTGTACGTTTTGTCCCCAACAAAGCTTCCCTTAAATCAAGGGCTGGGCATCTTGAGTCAGAACTTTGGAGAACAGCTGTGGCGTTTTAAAAAACTGCATTAATAGTTCACTGGGCTAAGATTCCAAGTTACTTTAGCACTGTCAAAAGAGGCAATAGTGTTCCCTTTGTGAATAGCCCGGCAGAAGCAGAATTGACTGATCAATTATTATCTCCCTCTCTGTCTATGGACCCTTTCAAGACATGCAAGACTCCATAGTTTTTTAAGTTTGAAGTGGAAATTAGCAGAATTGACTGATCAATTATTATCTCCCTCTCTGTCTATGGACCCTTTCAAGACATGCAAGACTCCATAGTTTTTTAAGTTTGAAGTGGAAATTAGGCACATACAAGTTACAGCTCATGGATTTATCTGGAACACCTCTAACCTCAAAAGAGTCAGATCACAATAATCATGGTGCTCAGTACCTTGGTGCTCAGTGCTAGCATGCCCCTTTCAGAATCAATGCCAATTGACCACCTTCCGAACCTCTCTAATTCATGTCTGAGTGTTTTATTGAATTCATCATCCAAATGTGTCATCCCTGTTTGCTGGGTTTACTTGATATGGTTTTGATCTCTTTGGTTAAGCTTTATGATGCGTTAGTTAAAGAAGTCACCTCACATACTGAACAGCTGACAGATGTGTACACGATATGCACCAGGCTCTAAACCAACAAACAAATGGTCATATCATAGATCAGGTGTCTGCTTCTCTTCTGTCACTTGTGCTGTCCCCCTATTCATTTGCCCAGGAAGGGTTCATTGGCAATACCTCATGCTGAAGTGCTATTCCAGTCCTCCTGAAGTCAGTGGATGATTTAAGTATGCAGCACTCTGAGAGAGAGCTCCAAATTACTTCTTTGAGATTTTTAGATACAGATGTATCCTTCCATACTGGTCTGGGTGAAAAGTCAACATCACCAACAAAAAAGAAAACAAAAACTGCTGGCCCAAATTGGGGGCACTGCAACTGGAGAATGTTGTGGTGCAAAGGCTAGTCTAAAGAAAAGAGCAAACAATTAATGATCTGTCACTCATGTGTTTTAATAACAGTCATGCTTCTTTGAATTATGTCACTAATCATCAGACCAATATTAAGAACAAAGAACAGGGAAGAAGGTGAATGGTGGAAAGGATAGAGAGTACGTTTGATCGTATAGACATTTGTAATGTCCACCAGCTGAGAAGTCCAGCATTGCATGGACTTTAGCCAGATGTGATAGATCAGACTCCATTACAAAATGACTGTCACAGAAAGAGGGCAAAAACAGTGACGTTCCCCAACATCTTACGACAGCATGACACCTAATAGTTTAGGAGCAGGTAGGCTCTTCTGGTTGCTCTGAATGAGTTGATAGAAGACTTTGCTGATGATTTAGAATGTCTTTTTAGGGCTCCTGAAAATCCTACGGTTCAGACAGTTATTGGGAACTCTGTTATTTCTTCTCCTTCTGTAGGGTCTAAGGTTATAGAAAAAGAATTTTCAAATGGGGAAAATACATGTTTTGCATTTGAAATCTAGTTCCGAGATGCCTAGAAATGATATTCCCAATTGTGATAAAATTGTGGAGATTTTTAATGAAATTCATGAGCTGAGAGTGTTAACGACTAAAGGCATTTAATTGGTGGAATTTGCGCATCTGAACTTCACATCTTCTGTACATTTTCGGGTAAAAAATGTGGCCATTTTAAAAACAATATTTGCTTGCAGGAGGTTTGGTTAGAGGTTCCCTCTTTGATAGATAGGTTTTGTTGTGTGTCATCTAACAATTACATGGCCTAGCCCTCATAATTGTATTGTATGATGTATTATGTGATATATCTGATCACAGGTCACTGCCTTACTGTAACCCAAGGCACAACCTGCTCACATTGGCCCTCATTACGACCCTGGCGGATTTTTTCCGCCATCGGCGGACTTTTCCGCCATGGCGCAAAGTCCCTTTACGCCATGGCGGATGGCGGACTTACCGCCCCATTCCGAGGTCGGCGGGGCGGTAAGTCCCCATTGACCCATTTACCCTTCCCCATTCCCATTTCGGCCCCATAGGGCTCAATGGGAGTGGGGAAGGTGTTAATTACGCCACCGTACACTACGGTGGCGTAATTAACACCGAGGTCCCATAGCGCCATGGATTTTTACGCCCGCAAAAAGCGGGCGGAAAAATGACCATGGCGCTATGGGAACTCGTAGTTGGCGGTAAGGGGTCGGCGCAGCTAACGCTGGCGCAAACCCCTTAGCGCCAGGGTCCTAATGAGGGCCATTGTAACTAAGTCTTCCTTGCAAGTAACAGTGCCACAATGCCCCTGGGCTGCCTGCGCGCTATATAAATTTAATAAATAAAATAAATAAATAAATGGTGCAAATGGGCAACACAAGGGTAGGCCGTCTGGAGGGCTATTGATCGCCATACACAGAACTTCCCACTAAATACCTCAACGATTAGGTTGGAGAGTCCTTATATGCTTGCTGTGCTTTTTAAGTGGAATATTATCACGCTTGTTTTTAACATATATTGGGCTTCATTACAAATCAGGCGGTCTGGAAATAACGGTGGCGGTAAACCCGCCGCCACCGTTGTTTCCGGACCGCCTGATCCCGACTCCTGCAGGCGGGAGGTAATGTTCCCGCCAGGTTTGACCTGGCAGGTTTAACACCGCCCACCTGCAGGCGGACGAGGAAACACCGGCAGCATTACGAGATGCTGCCGGTCTTTCCATGATCCCCATTCCCATTGAGTCCTATAGGACTCAATGGGAATGGGGATTAACACCATTCCGCCTCCGTGATTCCCGGAAAACCGGGGTTGTAATGCCCCGGTAATTCCGGGAATCACGGAGGTGGAATGGTAATACGAGTCCGGCGGTAACCAGGTGGTTTTACCGCCTCGGTTACCGCCAGACTCATAATGAGGCCCATAGTCTCTTTGACCTAAATAGACTAAGAGGTCGAATGGATACTCTGTTGGAACATTGCTGGGATTCTTTTCCAACTCTTGATATTTTGTTGGTGGCAGACATCAATACTAGATGGCCAGATATTGTTTCTTATGGTGGAATTGAGATTTATAAACCTGAATTGTTAGTGTCACCCGCACAACCATACAAACAACAAATATTCAGATCAAGAATGTGCTGAGCTGCTGAATGGTTGTGAATTAGCAATGTTGAATGGATGAGTGAGAGGTGATATTCCTTTTCTTGGTCTTGGAATCAAGGGGTAGCTAAATATCTGTTAATAGCTCATTGCATAAGTAGGTTTGTGGTCTCTTTTTTCAGGAACTGGGCACTAGTGATCACTTCTGCTTGACATTATCTCTGTTAAATAAAGCTCAGATGATCGCTACTCCCAATACCTCCATAATGAGTAACAGGGGAAATAGAATAGCTTGATCCAAAAAGAGCACAGATCTCACGACTAGACCTTTGGAACAACAATTTTAACCCCATAGTCCTTGGTTCTTTCGCTTATTAGTTTTTCGCAGAAACTATTATTAAATGGCAGTAATAGGTGGTGCCGGCGGGTCACTCTGAGCCTATAAGTTATACCTACTATTATACATGTGATTTGTCAGAATAAGGATTGTATACACCACAATAAAATCATTAACAATTAAGTTGTCAGGTGATCCTTCTGTTTGAAGTTTATTATCATGTCTCAGCTGACACGTGTTTCGACACTAGGTCGTTTTCAAGGCTGATGAATTATCAATAACAACATGTCGATGTGTCACAGGTATTATGTACATGTACATTGTTAATTAAAAATGATTATACATTTAAGCCAACAAAAGAAAAACATATATGTATAAATAGCAACATAAAGTAATGTAACGTTACATACCCAAATCATAGTAAATGGGCAGGGAGGGGAAACATGGGGGGGAAAAACAGGAACAAATATCATAATTGATTTGATCTTATTGGTAATTAGCACTTTGTGCAATGTCAAGGAAGTTTGTGGGTTGTGTGGAGCACCATTCTTTCCATGCCCGGCGCACTCGTTAATGGTTGTACCCTTACAAACCCAATTTTCCTATTATTAAATCGCCCCCAAAGTGATTTCCATAAAAGAAGGAATTGGCCTGAATCCTTACAAAGATTTGTAATGTTAAGTATGACGAATGGATACAAAACCACAAAATGTAGTTTCAAGTATAATTTGAGGTTTTTGGATAGGAATTGTGACCTTATGGAAGATCAGTACATTTGTCTCAAAAGGGAATGTAAGCAAAACTAAAAGAATTGGTTAATTTTGCACAGAAAATGACTTGGCTGTTACTTACTGTGGTACAACTAAATCTTGGCCCCTCATAAATGGGAGGGAAGCTGATAGTCAGAAGTCTCAGCTCACTCTTATTCCAGAGAATATTTGGATTAGTTATTTTACTCAAAAATGTAACAGTCCAACGGAGGCTACATGTATTTTTAGTACAGAGTAATTAACCTCTTGGACTGATTCTTTTTATGTACTAGATATTAATAGAGATACAAACAATTGGGGAATTTAGACAGGGAAGCTTTTTAATTTAAATATTGCAGATTTGGGCATTACCCTGGATAAGGTGAGGAATTGTAATCCTAGATTAGGCAAGTCACCCATCCCATAGCTCGATTTTGCAGATGATTTACTCATATTAGATACAACTGCCTTCAGTGTTCAAAGCAGCCTAGATGCTATATGATTATTTAGCTAATAATCAGGTTCATAGTTTGGAGAAATCTAAACGAATGAGATTATTTTGCTGCAGTTGATGAAGCAAACAGTGGCACTTGAATAATAGACTTCTTCAGGAAGTAGATGAATTTATATATTTGCATAATGAAGTGCACACATTTGTTGGACCTAATGGCCTCATAAATGTGGCCCTGAAAGCGAGTCAAAATTCCTGGTCAGAATGCTTAAGGGTTCTTTTTGACAACATTTATAGAGATGGCAATACTGTTATCTTGGTCGAAAAGGCACGTTATTCTTTTTCTAAAAAGCGTGTTCAGGAAAATCCTCACAATGACAGTTCAACCGCCTTGCTAGATGTGACCAGCAAGGTTGTGCCATCTTTGAAAGATTTGCAAGAGTAAGATTCTTGGAATAATATTCTCTCTTTCCTGTAAACCGACTTCATGGGTTGAGTTTAAGTGGGTTAACCATGAATTCTATTAAAACAGATCCTTTATCTAAACCTAAAAAATCCTATAGCTGGCCTTTTTGGGCTACACAAGAGCCTTCAATATCATTGACCATAATCACACGTGTATAAATCTTAAAAGCCTGGGACAGCCACGAGGGCCTGTTGAAATTATGAATTCTATTTCAGCACCTGGTAGAGTTGAGTCTCGGAATGACGCCTCTGTGAGGGAGGCCTTCATGATGCTGGGGAGTGAGGTGAGCCCCGGGCCCATCAATTGTTTAATGATGGAGGCTGGAAAGATATCGTCGAGTAGGAGGTAATTTTGAGCGAAGCATGAGTTCTTAGGCGGTCTTGGGGAGAGAATTCGGTGCAGAGGGGCAGTGTGCATGGTGGTGTGCAGGGGAAGGGCTAAGGCTGTATCAGGGTGATCTGATGTCCTGCCAGATTTAGTCTATTTATGGGTCAGGGAAGCCAAATCCCCCCTGATCCTGTGGGAGCATCAGGGTAACCCACTTCACTCTTGGTCTCTTATCCTGCTGATGAATTTAGATAGTATCCCCTTTAGCTCCCCAAAGAAAGCTTTTGGGTGTCTCAGCGGGAGGGTGGTAAACAGACAGAGCAGCCTGGGGAGGACGCTCATTTTCACTGCCGCCATCAGCCCATAACACGATAAGGTCAGGGGTCTCCATCTCTAGAGGTCTTCTTTGATCTTAAGTAATATCGGGCCAAAGTTCGCTTTCGCCAGGCCTGAGAGATCTCTCGTCAGTACTACCCCGAGGCACTTTGTTCGGGCTTGCTCGACCCTCATCCCCCGATACAGGGCATCCTGGACTGACAGGCATTGTGGTGGATTTGTCTACATTGGTTATCAGGCCTGTGAGGTGCCCATATTTGTGTATTTGTTCCTTGATCGCCTGGTCAGCACTGATCGCAATCGCCAATGGTTCCATTGTGAGGGCGTACAGTAGCAGCGAGAGGGGACACCCCTGTCTCGTCCCATGTGTCAAGTAGAACGCCTCGGACATGATACCATTCACCCACACTCATGCCGTTGGCTGTGTGAACATCGCCTCCACCCACTTAATGAATCCCTGCCCTGAGCCCATTGCATCACTCCCCTGGGTCTGAGCCTGGTGTAGCAGATTCATTGCTTTTCGGATATTATTTTCACCCCGTCTACCATTTATAAAACCTACTTGATCCCTCATGGATCAGGGACGGCATACATTTCTCCAAACTGGTTCAGAGGATCCTAGCCAGGATCTTCACATCGCTGTTTAGTATAGCTATCGGGTGGTAGGAGGCACACTTTTTGGGATCATGTCCCTCTTTATGTATAGTCACAATTACCGCTTCTAGCAGGGAGTCCGGCAAGGGGTCCCCTCCAGAACTGTGTTAAAGACCAGAGTCATATATGAGGTCAAAGTGGATCTGAACCGCTTATAAAATTGTACTGTGAACCCACCATTCCCTGGGGCTATGCCCGTCTTCAGCCCTTTTATAGACAGCACAACCTCTTCCTCAGGCTCTCCCAGGCAACTCGCCCCTCCCCTTCCCCCGCTGTATCCCCGGTAGAGCCAGGGCATCCAAGAACATAGCTATTTGCCCCTCATCACCTTCATAGAACCTGGCAAATTCCCTCCCCTCGCCCTCAGTGTCGTGCATTGCCACCCCATCCTCGCCCCTTATAGTCCTGATGGTCTTCTTTTTCCTCTCCTCCTGCAGTCGCCAGGTGAGTATTTTATCCGCCCTCTCCCCTCGTTCGTGGTAATTTTGCTTTAGGAACAGTAGCTTCTTTTCCGTGTCCTGAACTAGGATCGCTCTAAGCTTCGCCCTATGGTGCTTCAGCTCTGTCGTGCTGGGCGGTGAGAGACGTCCCCCCAGGTTCACCCGGCTTTAGGACCCGAATCTTGCGCCTAAGTTCGTTATCCACTGTCTCCCTCTCTCTTTTTTTCCCAGCCTATTCTAATAAGCACCCCCCGGATCGTGGCCTTACAAACCTCCCAGATAGTTTGCATCCCCACCTCCCCATTATCGTTGAAGTCGAAATAATCTGTGATCCCCGTTAATACAGACTGGGAGAACTCTCTATCCTTTAACAGAAACTCATTATACCGCCACTCTCCCATCAAACACACCACCATGTCGTAATCCGACCACGGGATTGGGGACACCCTTGAATCCCTTACCTGGGCCTTCAACTCCACATCCAGTAATATTAGATCAATGGGTGAGTAAGAGTTATGAACCGCTGAGAAGAATGTGAAAGGTTGATCTCCCGCCTACCCCTCTCGTAGCGAGTCAACAAGGCCCAAGTCCTGGTTGATGTTTCGAAATCTCCTGGAGGCGGCCTTATCTATGGTTTCCCCTGCACCCACCCCTAATCTCTTACGGTCCCTCATTGGGTCCAGTACCATATTAAAATCCCCCCCGCCACCAGACAGCCTTCCACAAACGTTATCAGCTCAATCTTAACCCCTTCCCAGAAGTCTGCCTGCCCCATGTTGGGGGCATATATTGAGCATAGGGTAATTCTTTCACCTTTCAGGCTTCCCTTAATAAACCAATAGCGTCCACCCGGGTCCCTCTGTGTCCCATTCACCACCAGTCCCAGGTGGGCCGACACAATAATCGCCACCCTGCCTTTTTTCTTCGTACCCGAGGCCGTGAGCACCTCTCCCACCTGTTTCGCCCCAAATCTCGGTTCCTTGCCCCTCTGCCAGTGTGTCTCCTGTACCATGAGGATGTCCAGTTTGGCACATCTAAATTCCTGTAAGGTCATTGATCTCTTGCCAGGCTAGTTTAGCTCTCTAACACTGAGGGAGCCAATCACCAATTCATCATTTCCAGACATGTCTCCAGTTCCATTCCTTCCGATTAAGCCATCCCTTGTCTCGAGAAATCGCACCACTTTGCATTAGAACCTGTGGCCCACGAGAGACTGTCCCCCGAACCACTGAAAAAACTTCAAACCATATAAATTCCTCCTGGGCGCACCCCAAACTGCCCAGCCCCTCATACCCCCTCTGAGCATCCAACCCTGATACCAACACCAGGATAGGATCACCAGAATTCTCTGGGTCAACAGGACTCTCTCAAACCACCCCTTGCTGTTACTGAGCCCCCCTCCACCCTCCTCTAGCTGTCTTCCAACAGCAACATCAAAATCGCCCTCAAGTCAACAGAGCCACAGTAAATCCATCTTATTTCTCTCCCTAGGCCCCCCTCACAATCTTCCTCAAAGCCGCCCGCTACCTGCCCTTTCAACATCGACATTTAGCAGTCTCGTCCCCTTCATACGGCCAGGTTATGGGCCCGAGGGGCCCCTTGGCGGAGTATTAAGCTTTTTAAACTTGCAGGCCCCTGCCATCTTGCATCTATTTCTGGTGCCTGCTGATCCAGCGGTCTCTCCCGAGGCTGATGCTCGGAGCCGTGGGTGCCCCATGAGTTGATCCGAAGCTCTATGTATGTCGCCCTTCATCGCCAGCAGGTAGTCCTGGCCATTGTATTCAAAGTTCAGTGAGAATGGAAATACCCAATGGTAACGCACTCCTTTCTCCGTCAGCCACTTGGTGAGTGGGCCGCACATCTTCTCCTCATGAGCTTGAGAGCCGAGAGGTCCTGGAAGATAGTCAGCTGGGCTTCACCGTAATTTATTGGGCCCCCTTCTGAGCTCGCTCCAGGATCTCTGTCCTTTGTTCGAAATAGTGAAAGCATGCCAGCACCGAGCGCGGATCTCTTGAGCCACTTCCCGCTCTATGCGCCCAGTCAATGGTGGGTTCATCCATGGCATTGTCGACAAAGAGTGTGCATACCACCTCCCTGATCACCCTCTGTCTCCCCTTCCTTTTCCGGGAAAACCAAAGAAGCGCAGGTTATTGCAGCATTCCCTATTCTCAACAACGTCCAGTTTGAGTGTGGTCTCTGCCTCCCTACTCTCCAGCTCTGCCAGCCTCACTCCTGTTTGGAGCTCCAAGGTGTCCACTGAGGCCTGGTTGGCTTCCAGCCCTTGAATCTTGTCTTGGTACATTTTATCCAGCTTCTGGTTGATGCCCCTTATCTCCTCAATTAGAGCCGCAACGTCGGATTTCTTGGCTGCCGGGTCCCCTTCCATGTTGGCCGTCGGGGAGGGAGGTGTAGTGCCCACTTCCGCCCAGTCCCCACCAGTGAATTGGAACCTCTGTAGTGAGTTTCTCCAGCTCATGGGCCAGGGGGTGGGGGGAGAACTCTGCATCCCAGGCTATGTGCACCACCAATGGCCTTCCTCTAGGTCAGCGATCATCTTTGCTCTTAGGGGGGCTCTGGTAGTTTCAGGGTGTCTTTTCTCCCCTCTTGCATTGCTTCATCCCCGGAGACTGCCTCCAGACTCACCCCAAGGGACCATTTCTATGCCTGCCACCGGGGGCAGCCTGGGTCAGCTTCCCCGCAATGGGGTCCTCCAAGTTGGGTGGTGTAGGTTGCCTCCGCTCCTCTGTAGCTGGGGCCAGTCAACTCTGTCGCCGATACGGCACCCTGCGGCCCAGAGGATAGGCAGGCATGCTCTAGAACCTCCCCCCTCTCCTCCACAGTGGTTACCCCCAGATGGGGGGGCGTCAGCACACCCCAGGGGGCTGGTGGCCCTGCTCCCGCTGTGGGCTCACACTTCCATGTGTTCTCTGCTAGCTTCCGTCTACTTCTCCACCGGACCCCCCTAGACACCTGTCCAGGCGGAGCACACAATCTGTCCGATGAATTCAGCCGGGAGTGAGGACTGCCTGGGCCTTGTTCCCCAGATCAGCTTGTCCCCACTGGTCTGAACGGCCTCTGCACCTGGAGCCACCCGGGTCCCCCTGCCAAGGGTGGGCCGGCCTTACCTGTCCTCTGCCTGCTTACTGTCTCTCTGGCCCGCAGTGTGGCCTCTTGGGACCCAGATGACCCGTCGCTGTGTTGTGCGGCGTGGTCCCTGTAGGTTTCTTGGTTTCTTTTTCCCTTTTTCTGTTAGGCTCACTTAATGTGTCTATTTATATATTTCTTACTTCTAGCAGTGGGTGGGTGGACCTTTCCAATTGCCCCAGAGGGCCCTTCTTCACAGCTCCTCCCTGGATGGGCATAGGAACTCCCCTCCTGGCCCACCGCCGGCATGCTCCGGTGCTCTCACGCTGGTAGGTTGCAATGCCAGCCCAATCATCCTATCCAGGTTCAAGGCGAGGGCTTCAACAATGGGGGACTCCTCCACCCCTGTTTCCTCCTCCCAGAAGGGATGGCTCAGATTCCTATTGTTCGCTCCCTCTGGGGCCCCCTCCTCTCTGCTTCACTCTGCAGTGAGCACGCCGCACCGCTGTCTGGCGTGCTTGGCCTTGCCTCGGCCCCCTTCCCGCAAGACCCGCTCTAGGCCGGGCCTCGCGTGTTACTTTCTCTTTCTTCACCACATACTGGGGTTGTCACCTCTCCTGCCTCCCCTTTCAATGCGGCTATCTCCTCTGATTGTTGCCGGAATTTCCCCAAAGTTGGAGCAGGGGTGCCCGGGGAACTCCTTTCGGGGGGCTACACTCCACTCAGATCACCAGGGGTAAGAGGGTGTCTCAGAACCCCTTTACGTCCTGCGATGTCAGAGCTGAAGGAAGGATCAGCTATTCTCCATGCGCCACCTAGTGGCCTCCAAAAATGTATTTCTAACAAACAAAACTATTTGAGATGGAGATGCTAGATGGACTTTTCAGTTGTTCGCAGATGCCCAAAAGAGACAGAGATTTCATCCACATGATATTCATCATCCTGGATCAAAGTACACAACATGGTAAAGCATATTACATTATGCTTATGGGCACCACCTGACAGGGTGGCCAGGAATGCCCTAAAATTGGACTATTCCCATCCTGACATCTCTGGCAAAATGTGTTTTACCCTAGGAACCTCAATCCAAACATGTTAAAATCCATGAGCACAAGGGTTGGATTAAGAAAGCCTTCTGTTTCCTTTTTTAAACACTAATATCACTTGCAGCAGAACCACAAAAGAGTATTACAAAAAAAGAGTACTATGTTCAAAATAAGCAAAGAATTGTTTGGCAGGAAACAAGAGAAGAATTTTCCAAATCATTAAACTTCACTTTAACAGAAATGTCTAAAAGATAAGTTTCAGGATACCAGCACATATATGTTATAATGGGAAATTCTTATGAAAAGAGTATTTTACAGTGCATTTTTAACAGGGCCAAGACATGAAGGAAACATTGGGCCTCATTACAAGTCCGGCGGTAGCTGTGCCGGTAAAACAGGCAGGCTGCCACCAGACTTGCGA
Source organism: Ambystoma mexicanum (assembly GCF_040938575.1). Taxonomy (NCBI): domain Eukaryota; kingdom Metazoa; phylum Chordata; class Amphibia; order Caudata; family Ambystomatidae; genus Ambystoma; species Ambystoma mexicanum. The sequence continues at coordinate 378,795,318 of NC_090937.1, read as the reverse complement.
TTTTTACTGGCGCCTGGCTTGCCGGAAACACCAGGGGATTACAACCCTGGTGTTCCTGGAAGTCAGGCGACGGTAAATGTAACTCCCCATTCCCATTTGAGTCCCATGGGACTCAAATGGGAATGGGGAGCACGGAAGCACTGGCACCATTAATAACGGTGCCGGTGCTTCCGTGAAACTCTGCGGGCGGGTGCCGTTCCACCCGGCAGGTCTACCCTGGCGGGCGGGACGGCACCCGCCCGCAGAGTCATACTATGCAGATCCGGTAACAACGGTGCCGGTAGGATTACCGGCACCGTTGTTACCGGACTGGCATGGTTGCAATGACCCCCACTGTTGCTATCAAGCAACAACCCTGAGGTCAAAACGGAAATGGTTAGTTTGCTGTTTTTCAAGCTACAGCTAGACTTTTCAATGAAGGGTAAGAATGAGCCAAGTCTTAGGCTACAAAGAAAAGGAAGCAAAGTAGTTTTTAAATAAAATAACATTATGTTCTCTGATTACCTCTTGTTCTATTCCACAATTTGTAGCACAGTGAATTCAAATGTTTGTACTAGAATGACAAAAATAACAACAGACCATTGGGCCCTGTATACAGGTTGAGGTTTATTTATTTATTTGACATTTGTATGGTGCCTATACATCAGAAAGTGCTTCCAGGCGCCACACGGCAAAAAGGGGAGGGGGAACAGGGGAGGATAAAACAACAAGAAACAGTCCTACTAGGCCATGTCACATTCAGACTGTGCAAGTGCATTAATTAAAATGCATGGGGGGCGAGGAGGCCCCAGCATTGAGGCAGGGTAAGTACTAGGGGAGCCCATGGAGAGCAGTGCGCAGGGAGGGAAGGGTACGGGTAAAAGAGCAGGGAGCAGGGGTGGACTAGACTAGGCTAGTCAGGGAGAGGTGCCCGAAGAAGTGGGCTACTGCAGAAGACTGGTAGGGTGATGGCCTGGACACAGTAGGACACAGAAGGGACCAGGCAGCCAGTCATTACAAGGGGGGACATTAGCAGGAAGAGGAAAGGGGGACGTGAAGAGGAAATTCTTGAGGAGGTTCCGGAACTTTAGAAAATCCAGCTCAAGTCTGAGAGGGGCAGGGAGGCCATTCCAGAGGGAGGCTCCTGCTGAGGAAAGAGATCTACCCCCCACTCTCTGCTTGGAGAATCAATTGACCTGCAGAGAGTTAGAGCTAGAGGAGCGAAGGACTCTAGCAGGGAGGTATTTAGGGAGGGAAGGTTGGATGTAGCATGTTCCCAGGCCCGAGAAAGCCGTGTGGATGATGCAGAGGGTCTTGAATTTGATCCTTGCAGCCACCGGGAGACAGTGGAGAGATGTTAGGACTGGAGACATGCGGTTCCTGGGCTTGAGGACAAGGATAAGTCTTGCAGTCCTATTCTGGATTAGTTGGAGAGAGTGGAAGGAAGAAAGAGGCAGATTGAGGAAGAGGCTGTTGCAGTAGTCCAGCCTGGAGAGAACCAGAGCTCTGGAGGCATTGATTTTCTGGGGAAGGTGAGGAAAGGGAAAATGCCTTTGAGGAGGTAGAGCTGAGGTAGAGCTGAAAGTGGGCATTCTTGGCAAGTTCTATGATGTGAAGTGAGAAGGAGAGAGTGGAATCGAAGATGACTCACAAGAGGGTGAAGGGTGGGGTCCCAAGGAGGGCGGCCAGAGATTAGGAGGGAACGAAGCAGCAGGAGTTCTAATGAGAAGGATCTCAGTCTTACTGGCATTAAGACAAAGCTTATTAGCAGCTGACCATGTCTGAATAGCAGTCAAGCAATTGGGAATGAGAGAAGAAGGAGAGGAGGTAGAGGAGGGCACCTTAAAGGAAAGGTGTGTATCATCAGTATACCACTGAAAATAAGGGGAGAAGGTCGAGATCAAGTGGGCAAGAAGGGCAAATAAATGTTGAAAAGCCACGGCGAGAGTATAGAGCCCTGTGGAACGCCGCAGGTAGAGAGCGAGGTAGAGGAGAGAAAAGGGCCAATTTGAACCTGAGAGGGCCTATTTGAAAGGAAAGAGGTCAACCAAGCGAGTGCCTGGTCTGTGATACCCACGTTGTCACAGTGGCAATTTAAGAGGGTGACATGTGTTGAAGGCAGAGGAAAGATCCAGAAGGATGCGAACAGAGAGAGAGCAGGAGTCAAGGTTAGAGAGCAAGTTTTCACAGGTGTTCAGGAGAGTAGTTTCAGTGCCTCTGGCTACTCTGAAGCCATACTGGTGGTCATGGAGGCAACCAACAGCTTCAGTGTGGTGGGTAAGTTGGGTGATGGCCAACTTCTCCAAATGTTAGTGGAAGGAGGTAGTGGAAATAGGGTGGTAGTTAGCTGGGCAGGAAGGGTCCGAAGACAGATTCTTTTAAGAGGGGGTACACAAGGGAGTACTTGAGAGGTTGAGGGAAGGAGTCCGTGGCAAAAGAGTGGTTGCAGAACTGAGCTAAAGAAGGCGTGAGGGCGGCAATACTGTCCTTGATAGTTCTAGAGGAGCAGGGAAGCACATGTTTGGAGGAGACATTCATAGAGCGAACAGCCTTAGTAACATCATCTGATGCAATGGGTGAGAAGGAGGAGAGGAGAAGGGCAGGGGGAGAGGGGCCAAGGAAGGCCAGAGAGCAGGTGGAGGAGTGGATGAAGGGGAGAGTGATGTCCTGAGTTTTGGTTGAGAAGTGGGTGGCCAAGGATGTGCAGAGGGCATGGGAAGAAAGAGGAGAAGTAGAGAAGTAGAGACTGCAGTAGGATTGGCGAGTTCCTTCCAGATTTTGAAAACTTCATCCGTGTTGTTGGTGGCCCCCAAAATGCGGGCTTGGATATGGGCCTGCTTCTTGGACCAGATGGAAAATCTGTAATACCTTTGGAGCAGTCGGCATGTCAGTTTGTCAGAGGGTGTGCGAGAGACCAGCCATTTTTGTTCAGCAACTCTACCCTTGCTTTTCAGCAAGGCTAGGGTGGAATCACACCAACTGTTGCATTTGGAGGCAGGCTTCATGCGGATCCTCATGGTAGGGGCAAGGATGTCAAGGGTGTTGGAGATGGAAAGGTGAAGGTTAACAAGGGATTAATCAGAAGGACAGTCGAGAGCAGGAATAAGGGGAGGGATAAAAGAGGCAGCAAAGGCATCTACTGACACTCGCTTCTTAGGTCGGATGATGGAGAAAGAGGCTGGCAGTGCAGGCACAGGCTCAGCCGGTGGGCCAAGAAGCTCCAGGTAAGAAGAGACGAGAGAATGATCAGACCAAGACAGAGGTGTGCAGAGAGGGTTAGAGAGAAAGAGAGGACAGCTGAGATGGGTGCTTCCAGGGTGTCCCCAGCTGTGTGGCATGGGGCAGAGGGAAGAATAGTGAGGGGAAAAGAGTCACAGTGGTTACGGAAGAGTAGGGTGGCCACTTCAGGAGAGTCAAGATGAATATTGAAGTCACCGAGGAGGAGAAGCTTAGAGGTAGGACTAAGGAGAGAAGAAGTGAGTTTGGCCCACTCCAATAGGAAGAGCCCAGGGGGTCTGTAGATGGTAGCAAGAGTGATTGAGAGGGTGAAAGATATAAAGCTTCCAAACAAGACATTCAAAGGAGGACTAGGATTGAAGGGGTATGATAGAGGCAGGGGCCCATTCAGGGAAGACAAGTGCTGCTCCTCCAGACCAATTAGACCTGGGCTTGGCCTCAGGAAGTAGAGTGTCAAAAGGAGTGACAGAGCTGGCATTGAACCACATTTCAGTGAGAGCGAGGACATCAAGGTCAAAGTCTTCAAGGAGGCCACAGATGTCAGAGGAATGTTGGACAGCAGAGCGAGAGTTGAAGGGTAGCTAGGTGCAGCTGAGTACCACATTTAAAGGTCTTCCAAGGTAGGGTACTGAGGTACAAACTGGAGTTTGTGCCCACTTCAGTACAGTCCATTCTTCATCAAGCTCTGCAATTCCCCTCTTAGAGAAAGATATAAGCAAATGAGTAAAGGTTTGCTAATTTAGCTTTCTGCAAGTACCAATGGTACATTAGGAATATATTCTTAGGGAAGAAAAATGAAAAAAGGATGTGTCCAGAAATAAACATGAAAAGACTGAATTCCAGGATAGAGCAAAGCAATTAAAAATGGGAAAAAATCCCTCTCCAGGGACACTCTCACTAATCAAGATTGAATAGTCATATTGGGCCTCACAGATGGGTGTAGTACAGTGCATATTTGGGTTCCTCATATGAAATTCCTTCATTTTCTTTGGCATAGGGAAAGAAACTGAAGTTTATGTGCCTGCCAATTGGCTTGCCCTGTGCACCTTCGGCCTCAAGCAAACACTTGGAAACTATAGTAGCATATCTATGAATAAGGCGGCTACAGTTTATAATTTAGCTAAATAAAATGTTACTGTTTCAGGATCAAACCATTTGGAAAGAATTATTGGAATTGACAGCACATTTACTGCACACTTTTGATATAATTGTTAAAAGATACATCTTCTGTGCTGCTGAAAAGGAAAGTGAACTCGCTAGGAATTGTGGTAGAAACCGAGCTGAAAATGTTAAAGTCATATCAGGAAAAGATGAATGGTATAAAAAAAGGAATTTTGCCTAATGATTAAATTGTTACACCTAAATTGTTTGGAACTATTAGCATTGTCTTTTGCATTAGAGAGCCCCAGAAGAGAGAAGGTGAAAGGCTCTATTGTGCTGAGAATGGATAGAATTTCTGTGATGCATAAGCAGGGAGGGGCATGGCCCTGGGAATATAGCAGATTTCATGCAGGATATATGGCATCACTGTCTAGCATTAAACTCAGAGTGGAACATCCTCAGGCATGTCAAATACATTGCTGATTGGAATTATTATTATCATAGAATCCAATGGGCGGATGGTGGGTACAGAAATGTCTGTGCTTCATGAAGAGAAGTGGGGTCCTTTGGAGATGGATCGGATTGCCTCTGACCTTTCGGCCCACCTTCCAAGATTCTTCAACTGAAGTTTACCGTCTGTACCTGAAATAGAATCCTAATTTTGTAGTCACTGAAGCTGGTAAGATCACCAGCCACAAGGATCCTGAGTGTCCCCTGTTCCTCTTTAAACCATACCTGCACATGCGGGTGGAGCACATGATTTAAACCTCAGCTTTGAGATATATACCAATGATATCCCTCTTTTGGTGTGTGCCAGACAACCCAAGCTGTGTGCGGAATCCAAAAGCACGCATCCTTTGTAAACCCCCCCAGCAGCATGAAAGCTATCCAAGGAAAGCCGGATTACAGAAACCTTGCTCTTGAGGGGTGAAAAACCTCTGATATACATCCTTGGATACCCTCAACCTTCACCATCCATTAACTTTGTCTGGTTACCTGAGTCAGGTTCCTCTCTCCATTACCATACCATCAAAACCAGCAACGTTCACCTGAAACTGGCCATCAAAGTAGGACATATTTTGCCTCAGTCTACAGAGTCTCTCTACTCCGAGCCATTATTCTCCCCAGTGGATAATGCAAACTCCCTTTACGTGAGGCATCCCGCAATCTTCCATTTTCAAACCCCAGCCTAAACCAAATAAAACTGCCAAATTCATCTTTAACTTGAAACCAGACAATCGTACTTTCCCACCTCTGTCACATCTTCGTGGACTCTGTTTCCACTTGAGTGAAATCCAAACCCATTTAGCCCCCACGCCTGCTACCCTACGGCGTACCAGAAGGCTCTGTTTTTTGCCCTATGCCTTTCTCCATTCTTCACCATTCCTCTCTGCTCCTATATCTTCTTATAACTTATCCTATCATTTCTACACTGGTGATACACAAATGTTTTTCTCTTCACCTCACTTACTGACACACTCCCTTCCACCATGTCCAACTGTCTATCTTATGTACAATTTTGGATGTCCTCTCAATTTCTGCACCTTGGCACTTCTAAAACTGAGGTCCTCTTTCTTCCCAGCCAACACTGTAGCCTCCGCCTATTTCCCTATCTTTTCCTCCTTCCCTCCACTCGGAACTTAGGAGTCATTTTTGATTCTTCCTCGCTACATATTTCAAACATCCGTGCCCCTGTCCTTTTCTTCTGATTAACATTCGCCATGCTCGCCCTATCTTAGCCACTAAGCTCCTTATTACCTCTCCAATGAGCTCCTGTATTGCTACTGTTCGGCTTTTCTTCTCCCCCTTCCTGCCTCCCATCTTACTCCTCTCCGTTCTTCCTATAACTCGGCTATTTCGCTTCCCTTTTGATGCATGCATCATTTGTTACTTTCTTTCTATCGTCTACAAATGCGCCCATGGTCTTGCACCACTCTATCTTTCCTCCCTTATTTCTTTTTATTCCTCCTCTCGCTCTCTTTGTTCCCAAAACCAATTCAAACGTAGTGTTCTCAGGAAGCTCCTCCCCCCCATGCCTCATCCTGGGTTTTGTTCTTTTTCCCTCCGCTCTCCCAAGCACTGGAATGCCCGTCCCTGCTCCATTCATTCATCGTCCTCTCTTTGCATTTTTTTTTAGCTCTACTCAAGCACCCCTTCTCTTGTTTCTTTCTAATTACTGACATATTTTCTTTTTTCCTTCACTGTTTCCCTACCTATCTCAATTAAATTGTTATCCGTACCTCCATCATTCTACCGACTTGTATTATTATATTCAGTGCTTTGGCAGAAGCGCTTAGTAAATCCAAATACATATTTCGCGTCTGTAAGGTTCAACTTACCTATGAAAATAATTGAAGCTGTACTGACACCAACACTCCAAGGTTGTCAGATTCATTGCTATGATCATTTCAACCATTGTCCAAGCCAAAACTCAGCAGCTGACAATGTGGAGTTCAATCCGTCAGTCTTTGCTTTGACTTTCCCCTACAGCATCAGCAGGAAGAGACCTGCTGCTGCTTCTGTCACACACATTAGGGACATGTGTTCCTCCCTGCCTCAAAATGCTACCCTGTCTCCGCATGTACACTTCGTTTTTGAAGTAAGGTGGCAGTTCTTTGAGGTTGTGTAAATGGCAATTGTGTTGCTTGACAGATAATACAACAAAACACTATACGTCTGAAAACTTTCCACTTGCTTTCTATCCATCATGCTCCGGGGAGACCACCCAGACTCATGGGGACACTGTAAAGACCCATCATATAAATACATTTTTGTTTTGGAGCAAAGACAGGGCTGGAGACTAGGTAACATATATGGGGCAGGCAAGGGTATGAGCATGTTAGATGGGCTCAACCGTCCTTGTCTGCAGGCAATGCACGTTGCGTTATACATCACACATTAAACAATTGCTTTCTTTCAAATGTTCCAGTAGTTGTGATCCAGACATATATTTCACAAGTTATGAATTAAGTGGCGATTCCAAACACATTCCACCTCTATGCTACCTATGCTCCTTATTTATCTCTTATATATGAAAGCCGCCATGTTAAAAATGACACGCGTTTCCGGTAAGGGCGCAGACCACATAACCAGATATTATATTTTCGATGTGAAGCCTATTTCAGATTGCATGGCCAGGTGGGTCAGAAAGGGTCCTAGCCTAGGCACCTGAGAAGAAAACATCTCTGAGCCAGATATGAAAAGGTGAGCTGGTATGGAGGCCGGAAGGAGACGCTGAATACTTCCAGCGCCATCTTGCCACAAAGCCTACATCACGCACTACATTTCAGCTAGCTTTAGATGCCATTAGTTGGCATTTGCGTGCTGAAGGGCGAATGTTCCCCGAGAACTCGAAGAGATTGTCTCCCAATATTGAGATAAATTCGAATGTGAGAGCATAGAACGTCCTCTACTAAAGGGCTTATGCTGGGGATTAAAGAACAACAACAAACAGAAAAGGCTTTTAGATAACGCAAGCGCCAACAGCGCACAAATGATGCTCAGTAAGATTGGAAAATTGGCAATGGAAGTAGCGTGTTCCACTGGGAAGCCCTAAGCATCCAGCCAAACTATTTGTAATGTTCGAATCTGCAGCCCATTCTCATTAGTGCTACCTTTTCCCAGGGGACATAGATGACAGTGCCCCCAGAAAGCTTCATGAATGATTTTTCCTAAGAATTTTTGTGACTACTGCACGAAAGAATATGCGAGCACTGCATTAGTAAATAAGCATTTTAAAACAAGATGGAATGGAGACATCCTATCAAACAAGCATTGGCAATGCCAACAGTTTGGGCTTTTGTGTAGGCATGGGAAAGGCCCTTGACCCGCACAGCCGTAGGGCTATGAACGGGTCCATTGATTGTAGCAGGTGCAAAATGGTGTGAGTACCTGGCATCTAATAGCAGTGCCTGGCCAATGCCCAATACTTATACACAAGCCAAAACTGTTGCCCTTGCCAATGCTTGTTTCTAACAGGGCTTCAGTGAAGGGCACGCAGAATGCTTATAAATCGAATCCCTCAAGGTAGACCTGGTTAATACATTTTTATTACAACAGTAGCAGGTCTACAACTCTGATTAAGTCACAAGACTGCTTTGAAAAAACACTGGCAGGCACGTTGAGTGCAAACTTTGATGGCAAGGCTTGATTAAAGCGAGCTCGAACAGTTCCTATGAGGAGGTGTTTTGGGCAGTGGGGGGCAGGAACTTGGTGGGAATGATCATAGGGATTAGCACGGCCATGGGCAGTCAATGGGCGGGTAAATAACCAAAATACACCTACAAGCTGCGTGTCCCCCTTCATATGCCATTTCTCCTTATCTGTACTTTAATGCAATAGTTTAGGCTTATAGGTGTTGCAAGCGACATCTAGTAGCCCCAACTAAAATTGAGGGTATTGTTTGAGGGCTGAGAGGCGACCTCTTCAGTCAGAATATGGTTGGAATAAATTAGAACCACATACTCAGGGGTGAAGGTTGAGGGTAATGTGAGTGATATGAAGCAACTTTTGCCTTCGCCTGACAGAGGAACAATGTCTAAAATTGCAGAACAAATCATATCGTTAAAATTATCCCAGACCCCGGGCCTGGTTGCACTGTCTAATGTAGTAATTAAAACGGAACCCCTTTTGTGGGCTCACATGCAATGTGCACTATCTCATAATATAGCTGAAATAAATGCGAGCCGTTCCTCTTGGAGCAAAAGTGTTTTTATACGTATCCCAAAGGGTCCAAAGAATTGCAGGCTTCTTGCCCTGCTGTATTCTTCCAGCAAGGTGTTTTCCATAGTTTGTTGCTTGAACTATTTCAATGGGCTAGTGACAAAGGGGTGATCCCGATACATCAAACAGCCTTTTGCCCGGGGAGGCCTGTCTTACTTAATTGCTTCATTTTGAGGCTATTGGGAGTAGAAGTGCTGAGAAGAGATGCTACTTCCTTGTATGCAACATTTTTAGATTACACTTCAGCATTTGATAAGGTAGATAAGGACAGGCTACGGAGAAAGTTATGGACTTCGGATATACATTCTGGACTCCCTCAAATGATTTAGCTTAATGCCAATACAAGGGCTAGACATGGGTTGGACACTAGAGAGGCAGATTGACACTGAGCGAGGTTTGAAGCATTGTTCTGCCCTTGTGACTCTTTCATACAACCGGTACATCACGGATCTGGAGAAATCCTTTTGGAAGGTGAGGGTTTTCCCTCAGAAAGTAGACAGGCACTACATTTCAAGGCTACCTCGCACAGCCAACGTGAAATTTTGTACTAAATCAAAGATAGGACTACATGTCCTAGACACAATTGACCATTTTTCAGATCCGAATGCTCTTGATATCAATACATCAAAATACCAAAAAAGATGGGCTTTCTCTCTGGGAAGGATAAGAACAATTATGTGAAGCAGGGAGTGAGTCCTTCCAGGTGGCACCGATTTTTGATATCTCCGGCTACTGTTAAATACCAGACTACATTGGAAAAGTATCCAGAACACAGTTTACCAACAAGGCACTAAAAACTATGGAAACATTATGGATATTTGATGGGGTTGGAGATTCTGTACTCCATATTAATTAGACCTACAAACAAACAAGTGTGTCTGATTAGTTTACATGCTGTAGAGATCTGGTGTGATTAAACAAACTGGCGGGACTAATTAGAGGGCCATGTATGATACTGCACTATGGGATTACCCAAGGGGACGATGTCCCAATATGCAAGAACTGAATTGGGTCTGACTGTGGTGACAACTTAGCTAGTTCTCAAAAAGTTGGTATTTTATAGTAAGCTAAGGAATGCAGCAGGATTTATTGCCCATCAAATAGGGGATACAACCACCTTTCAATCTCCTTGCAGGTCCTGTATACGCTGCTGTGTCTCCACCACAAGTTGCAGGTTCTCCTCTACTTTACAATAGTGCTAAGTGTTTGCTCCCGATTCGGGACCTTATCACTTTCCTTTCATATGATCTTAAGTTCTTCCCTCTGCACAAACTCCCTACTTTCCTTCTGATCACTAGCATTCTCAACACTCTGCCACACTCTCGTTCCTTATCCCATGGTAGGTTCAACTCATTCTGAGTGGGGTCTTACCCCAAACCCATGCCTTCTGGCTAAGCATGCCTTCTTGTTCCTTCCGGTGGTCATTACCTATCATCTCTTTGGCCCTTTGTACTTCCTACTAGCTCCTAACCTCCTCCTGATGTATTCGTCCTACCAAATATTGATCTCCTACAGCCAACTCTGATGTTTTCCGACCACCACCTCCTAACATCTTCTTCGTATCACCTCATGATATCTTCCTCCTACCGCCTCCTGCTGAAGCCTCCTCCTCTCTCCTGCCTCTCTTCCAACTCCTCCCACTGCATCCTTCCTGGATAACAAACGTTATCCATGCTGTGGCCGCATCCTTCTCCAAAAGTCCACACCTCCGCTTCCTCGGATTTTCCATTTATATTCAAGCGAGTCCTTCCCCTTGTGCTGGTCTGGGTGTTAGGGTCTGCATTTGTGTATCCTTATTAGTACTGCTAACATCTGGTGTGTAATTCGAGCGTTTGCTCGATTGGGAATTTAACAAGCCAGTCCGGCATCTTGGTTTTCTTGCCTGGGTGAGTGGACACATGTATGCAGCTGCCCATGGACCACAGCAGTGCTGTGTCTTCAACGGGATCCACTGTAAGAGTTGTCAGGGCTTTACAGTTGTTTTTGGTGAGGCTGGGGCCTGAATCTTGTTGAGCATGGTTTGTAGAGGGGGTGCCCTGTCCCACATAGGTTCACAGATCTCCAGACAAGGCCATTACTGGGCCAGTGGTACTTTTGTTTGGCATTTTACTGCTGCCTACTTCGGGACTAAGTGAGGGTTCCCAGGGAACCCTTCCCATACTGCCCTAGGGGCCATAATGCACTAGCTCTGGGAGGTCCTCGGTCTCCTTGATCGCCCAGCTAGCAGTCTCTAGATTAAGGCGGGAGAGTTTTTCACACATTAGTTGGTTGTTCACACTGTGAGCAAGATAATGCTACATTTTAATGACATACTGTTCACACACACACATTGTTCTCCACAATGGAGGAATCAATTATTTCAAAATACCCCTTATGCTGTGTGATGAAATGATGACAAGCGAAGGAAACATACATATCCTTGGCAGGAACTACAACCCTACAACTAGGTATATGGTGGGTCTGCAAATGTGTATGCAAGAGTTAATACAGGTTTCAGGTGGTAATAGAGTGCTAGGGTGATCTGTGCATCTTATCCACATATCATGAGGTGTGAGTCCAGCAGAAGGTTAGAGTACTGGTGGATCTGTGAACTTATTAGAAAGAGTGGGAAACAAAATGGAAAGTGGGGAGCTGTGTCAGAGAGGAAGAGGAATTGTCTGACTCTCAATAAATACATTAGCGAGGCAGAGGACAATGTCCTATTGCAGAGCAAGGAGTTTTTAGACAGGCAGCCAGGAAGGATATAAAAGGTAGCCTAAGGAGACACAGTGGTGGTCATTCTTTTTCGTGGCTAGAGGAAAGATGCTCAGAATTGAGTTCAAACTGAGAGCAAAAAGAGGCAGTGAAGGTATTGCAAGGCACTTGACCCATGAGGTGATGCGAGCCTTCAATGTTAAGTGACGCTGGAAAGTTTTGAGGAGCTCTTGACGCACAAGGTGCTGAGAAGTCTGAAAAACACATAACCATAAAAGTGCTATGAAGCCTGAGGACCATTAGAATAGAATAGATTCAGAGAACCTGGAAAGGTTCTCAAACCAAAATGTACCAGTATTCCCAAAGACCTCATAGGTTCCAAGAATTAGTCAAGGCACATGAAGCAAACAAATTGAGAACATTGAGAGTCACAAAACCCACAGGCCCTAAATCTAGGAGATGCTGAAACATCTGGAAAGCACCAGTGTGAATAAAGCATAAAGTATGTATGTGGCTAGGTGAGCAGAACTGGAATGTAAGACTTCCAAAGCCAATGTATATGACAGTGCGGTGTACTGCAAGAGTGCTCAAAGGTATTCCCACGAGCAACCGAAGTTACTAAAGCTAGACAGAGTCGTTCCTTTGGAAGCAAGCAAGGAGGAACCCAGAACGTTCTGCTTGGCAACTCTGATATAAAGATAAACTTGATTATATGATTCAGACAAACGAGCAGCGGTGAAACAGCAGAAGAAAATGAAGGTATCCAACCAAGTGTTGTGGTGAGAGAAGAAGGGATAGGAGTGAGAAGAGAAAACAATATAAAAGACTGCACATTTATACCATTACGTCCAACGGGGCTTGCGTGGACGGCCCCGGAGAGGACGTAGATGTGGATAGGACACACAAGTGTCGGAAGTTTTTTCCTATAGGAAACGACTATATATGTGTACCGAGGGTTCCCAGTCTGACGACGGGGAATATTCTAAGCATGTGAATCCATGAAAGATCCAATGCTGGAGAATGAAGGTATCCAACCAAGTGGTGAGAGAAGAAGGGATAGGAGTGAGAAGAGAAAACAATATAAAAGACTGCACATTTCAGTGAGAAAACCTGACTCGAAGTTGGATTGTAGTTTTATTGTGATTGGTAAAGTCATGGTAAAGTCCCACTCCGAGACTCCTCGGAAGCAGGAAGCCGCCATCTTCTCCTACGGGATCCAGGTAAGGGTGCCCTCACGCTCCCTTTGTCCCCCTTCCGCCAACCCCAGTTTCTACATCCGTCACCCCACTTACCTTGCACTCCGTTGTCCTTCGCAAGCACTGGGAACCCGACAAAATCCGTCATGGCAATGGGTGCCATGTAAAGGGAGAAGGGATTATGTGTAGTTCCCTAATCCATGGCGGCTATCTTGGTTTGTAGGTTTTATTCAAATTAAGAAAGAGCAAATACACCGTTCTCAACTTGAAAAAAACCTATTAGCACCCAGGTATAACATGCTGGGATGCTAATAGAAATGAACCCCTCATTGGCGGGAGCATTACCAGGTTCAGGTATGCCCCGGGGCTATCCTTAAATCCTGAGCAAAATTTCCTGACCCGGTAATGCCCCCACAGCTTGACTGCCATGGTAATGTGAGCTGAAGTGCACATGGGACAGCGTTACACTTTGAGGAAACGCCATCAAATAGACAACACGAATATCACATTCGCAAACAAAGATGAGCAGATGACATTTACAATTTGACATGCAACTCAGTGATTACGGTACATAAAATAGCTTTCCCCTTCTTATAAAACATCCAGTCTGTATTTAACCAGTTTGGGTTTGATTTTTGCCATTTTTAGGCTGACCCAGCGCGTGTATAGCTTCATTTTGTTTTGTAGCAATTACTCTTTATGACATTGGAGAGTCTCACGAGTTAAACGTGAATTCGCAGGACTGAAAGACTTGAAACCTGCAAGTGAAGTAATTTTAAAGCTCCACTCAATCTATCAAGGTAAAGTCACTTGCATAACCGTCTCAGGTTTAATCAAGAGTAATTAAATAACGTTAGTAATAACGTATATCAATACATATCTCCTTTTCTTGTCCATCCCACCCACATGTAGTTGAAGGATCAGGTGACTATTGGCTATATTTGTCCCTTTTCTCTAACAAAGGTTACAATATGCATGCCAACTGGGTGTTTAGAGACATGCAACTGGACCATCACATAATATTTAACAACTAATATTTCTCAGTGGCATTGCACAATTTGGTTTTCTCTTCTATGGTTCTGCGTTAGTGCCCGACTCTGACCCGAGCACATTAATTCTGTTGGTATTCACAACCAGTTTTTTATAAAAACATCTTTTCAGGCACTTGTGATGTCAGGTGTAGATACGTTCTTCAATATAATTGTTTGTTTCAACAAAATAGGATTGCCTTCTATAACCAGATGTCTTTTTGTCTCTTTTCTTTTCGTTTTCTTTTTCTTCTCCATTTTTTGCTATTCGATGGTTTATCCATGATTGGATACTGCATTTGTATGCTGGTTACAAATAACTTTTGTTTCTTGAATGTCCGTTGGTATCTTTTGCAATTTGTTTTATCTTATGGTTTATCCTGGGCCCATAATCCTGTTATGGTTAAATGATGTGGTGTTATTGGATGAAATGTAAATGTTGTAATACAGGCCCTGGCTTGAGAAGGACCAAAGACGGTCGAAGCACGTGTCGGCTTAAATTGGGCCTTGAAAATAAACTGTTCTGTGTTTACAAACAGGATGTGTTAAACCATATGAGAACTTCACTTATCAATCTTTTGATTGCTGATAACATTTATTTAACTTAACATTTGGACAGCGCATATCCTGAGATCCAATCTTTGTTTAACCCCACAGCTTGTGGTTTATTGCTTAGTCACACATCCTCTCTCTAGATGTCTACATTCTTTTCATTACCAAAATATTTTTTTGATTAACTTTGTTAAAGAAGTCAAACATGATTCAGACAAACATCCCCAGAGGAAAGGGAGACATAACTGGCCAAATTCACAGCTGAATAATTGTTTAGAAGAAGTGGAGGCTGCCTGCCTATCAACAATGCGACAAATGACAGCTACTGAAAACACACACTCTGGCATTTTTTGAGTTAAAGGAAGCAATGGAAACAAGGGGAGAGGCTAGAATGGAGGCTAGAATGGAGGCACTGTCATGCGACATGAAAGGCCGGATATTGCAGAGCAGTTTATTGACGAGGCCACATGAGGATTGAATCTGGGCGACATGCTGATTCACTGTCAGTTCGGCGTCCAGTGTGACTCTGAGGGTCTTCACTTAATTACAAGGGTAAACTAACTAAGAAAATCCCCACTAGCAATGGTTTGAGACTGGGGTGTATTCTGGACCCCTGTCTCTTCAATCTCTATGTTTCATATATTGGTGACTCTATTCAACAAGCTTCCTTTGTTTCTCTATCAAGGCAGGCCACAGGGATGACTTTATTCGAGATAGAAAAGCTGTTATAATCCAACTGTAGAGTTTTAAGTTTAGAGCCAGAAGCTACAATCAGTAGTTCGGTCTTTAGTATTGAGGGACAAAGAATTGATTCCCATCCAATCATGGATAGCTGAATAGATATTGCTGAGGTTGAATAGATCCTGAGCATACAGGCCCTAGAGTTTCATGACAACCTGAGTGTCGTCAGCATAGTTGGTATACCGGACACCCAGGCCGTCTAGAAGTCTCAAGAAGGGGGATGATATAGATATTGAACAAAGAGAGTGAAATACAGGACCCCTGAGGGACGCCACAAGTGATAGGTGCAGACCTGGAACATGCCTCACCAAAGGTCATTCTACCATTCCGGGGGCCGAGAAAGGAGGCGATCCATTGTGAGGCCAGGCTAGAGCAGTCTACTATGGATTGTAGTCTGTTCATCAATAGGGCATGATCCACCAGATCAAACATGGCGGATAAATCGAGGAGCATTAATAGTGCTGGTTGGCCGTGATCAACAATGTTTAACAGGTTCGCTTTGAGATCCAACATGACAGTCTCAGTGCCATGTCTGGCTCTGAAGCCTGACTGATGTATTGCAAGGATATTATTCAGTTCAATTAAGCTTTGGAATTGTAAATATGCAAAGTTATCTAGATCTAGAATTTTGAGGAGAAACGGGACATTGGTTATGGGGCGATAGTTTTCTGCAGGTAATGGATCAAGGTTGTCTTTGTTCAAGAGCAAGGTGATCCATGCCTCCTTAAGGAAGAGCGGCACGGACCCCTCAGCAAATGAAAGCTTAATCACCCAAGGGCATAGCGCATCAATACAACCACTAAAGAGACCGGAAGGGCAGACATCCCCTCGGCGTGAGGTGGGTTTCATGCTGGCGACAATAAGGAATAACAGTCTCAGTGCTGGGTGTAAATTGGAAGGAAGATGGACAAGGGACTTATTGTTCTGGACATTCTGACAAAGGACCGGCCCATTTGTTTTGTTTTGATAGAGAAAATACCTCTTAGAGCAGGGATAGAAATGCATTTTTCCAACAAATATATAGCCAAAAATATGAATTCACTGTGTACAAGTTCCATTCCTGACCCTTCAAGTAGCTATGCCCTAATATGTGATTTACCAGGTTTGCCAAAGATTGGAAAACCCAAGTAAATAGGATTATCTACTGTCTCTAACCTTGTTCTTCTGCCGCTGAACACCAGTTGTTATTTTACTTTCAGAAAGTATCAAGATCCTGGTTTTGGACACATTCATTTTGAAATTATTGAAAAAAAGAAATTGGCAGATGCATAGATCACAAAAGATCTCAAAAGGCGCTACAGACCGACAGTACACTCCAACAAGATAAAATTGTCTGCATATGCTAACCAAATTTGGTGCCAGGAACCAAATCTCAGAGAAACAAAGAAAGCTTGTTCAATAGAGGCACCAATATATGAAACATAGAGATTGAAGAAACAGGAGCCCAGAATGCACCCCAGTCTCAAACTATTGCTACTAATGATTTTCTTAGTTAGTTTACCCTTCTAATTAAGACATACTTGAACATTTGAATTGGCATGAATTCCAATAATGAGACTTAGCAAACCCTCAGGTATACCCCATTTTTAACATTTCTGCTAGTAGAGTTTACGACAAACACAGTTAAAGGCAGACGATAGATCTATTGTTGCCACGTATACTACATCGGACTTCCTTGACCAAGCTTTTTCTTGGCAGCACCTCAGGATGAATCCATTTAAATTGGTGGATTGATGTTTTCTAAAGCCTGTTTGTGAGTGATTCAGACAACCTACAGCTGCTAACAAAATATCCAAATGAGTTAAAGGTCAAGATGCAAATATTTTTCTGTTTGTGTCTAAGATTGTTATCGGGTGGTAGTTCTTAGGGTTGGATTCGACACCTTTTCTATGGATTGGAATTATTTAAGCTGTATTCCACGTGCAAGGAAAATATCCCTCACACAAAATATCCATAAAAAGCATATATAAGGCTGTTGCCCAATTGATTGGATCTGCCTTGAATAGTTTATTCAACAAATTAATCGGCATGGGGGCCTTGGAGTTACTAGCCCTTCCAATGGCATCATACACATTCTCTAGGATGATGTCAATAACACCGGGGCGGGACTGTGAAAGTTCCCTAATGGAATTATTTTAACAGCCAACTTTTTTCCAGGTGGTCCAATGTCTCAATACGTTTTATCCAGTCTTCTTCGGATACAGCATTTGTTTGCAGACTACATTGACTAGAATTAATAGACTTAATTAACCATCAGAAATTTGCAACATTCTTTCTCCGTAGAAACTAGAGAATAGCTTCTGCATCTCCACTCAGTGCCTTCTAGTCCAGTTCTTAAACCTCTGGTTCAATTTACCAAGCCCAGTTTTTAATGACACAGCATGAACATTCATCTTCTTAAGTTGCCTAATGCCGGCCCTCGTTTCTCTTTTCTTTTCTACCAATTCTGGATAAAAAAAACAGTGGGTCTTCTTACTAAATGTACCCACTTGATGAGCACATTACTTTTTCCCACCAAACATTTCTAGTATGTTCTGTGCAATGAAACCTTTGAAACTATCAACAGTGAATGTATTTACTTTCCAAAGCAGTTTAGTATCATTCATAATTTGATCCATCTTGCTATTAAACCTATGTATGGAACGCACGTTCCAGGACACTCTATTGCTGCCTTCATTCAGTTCAACGTTCACCATGACACGTTAGAAATTAGTAGTCATGTGCCAGATGAATCGGCACTGCAACATACTGTGATCGCACCATTAATTTTTCAATACATGTAATTGGGAGCATTTGCTGAAAACAATTGAGTTTGTAAAGATACAGCCGAGTACAGACTGACTTTTACCACGCTGCCAGGTCGGGCAGCCACGATTATCACCCTCAACTGCCCCATTTAGCTTGCCCAAATTTAATGAGAACAAGGAAGAAGACCATTTATGTCCCTGTTTTTCCTTCCTGTGAAATTCCCCCCAACATGCATAATGTACATGCCATTGACCATCTCATCCTCTTGTGGACCTGATGAGTTGAAATCCCCAAGTATAACAACATGCCACATCATGTTATTACCTATCCAGCTCACTAGTTAGGAGGTCAGTCTGTCCAAGAATCCCTCCAGGAAACACATTCCCATATGGCAATAAATGTTGACAATTGTAAAATTACACTTAGTTCCATATTCATGTACAACCAGTTCGACAGCTAGGGCAACGGCTGAATGCTAACCTCCTTAATAGCAGTGAAGCAGTTTTCAGCCTTAATCAAGGTTACAAGACCTCCCACAGGGCATTCACCACTGCAAGACCCCCCACAGGGCATTCACCACTGCCTCTATGGGCAGCCTCAAAACATGGAGAGTATCCTTCCAATCATGACTGCTCAGTTGTCCATGATTCTTGAATACAGATAATATCCTGTCTCAAGATAGTAACCACTCCTATAGGTCAAGTTCGAGTGGCCTCTTGAATTCGAAGAAATTACATCAATTTCAGTTTTCAATGCTAAAGCCCAGTTGGACCATGTGGCGTCCTCCTATTGTCTTGACAATCACAAGGGAATGTCTCACCTGCATCATATTTTGTTCTCTATCAGTCAAGCTTCTCTTTATAAAGGTGTTTGTTCTGAATCTAAAGTTTCCCTAATTATCTATGTCCACCTTTAATTTAGGAATGAGATGGACCGCTATGCTATACACTCAATGGAAGCTCAGAGTAGCATACGCTACTGATCCACTTGCTCATCGATTTACAGTATTCAGCAAAGGTAAACTTGACAGTGAAGCACAATCGAGAACAATCTTCTTTCTACTCATGCCCAAGTTTCAGAAGTGCAGCACTGCAGACATTTTCCATCGGCAGATCTCAGAAGGCAAGAAGGAGTATTGTAATTATTTTGAGGCAATGAATGTTGGGGGACACATGAGTGGAAGAGTATGCACTGTGCAGAGAGACTTGCATCAACCCCTTTTCGCAAAGAAAGGTTGATCTGGAAGAGAAGAGGTGATTCCTTCATAGGAATATTTTGTGCTGTGTTGCTGACTTGTTTGGCTCTTCTTGACAGGAATTTAAGAAGCCTTAAATATGGGCATTTGGCCTAGACTAGGTTAGAATACACTGGAAGTGACAAAGAAAGAACTTCTAGGCAGGGAAGAAAACCCCAATGTAGAATTCGAGATGAAGCAGGGCTAACCACAGCCACAGAATACCCTTTCCTGTCTTGGGAATTCTCATGAACAGACCAGAGGTCTAATGACCCTGACCGCATGCCGCTAACAGAATTCACATAAGCAATTCAGAGGCTCTTTGACTATAACCAGAGATCTGTGGTTCAGAGTGAGCTCAGGGTGATCACAAATGACAATCAAGTGTTAGCACAAATGGAACAGGAAAGGGTTCAGTAAATGCAGAATAACAGTATGTAAAAAAAGGAAATGTGCAAAAATGTGGGAGGAACTGACGCTGCGGGGTCGGAAGAGGGACGGTGGCACACAGTGTGTGCTGCCGAAAAGGTAAGTGGGTAGGGAGGAGGCGGGTATTGGGATGCAGGGCACAGTGATCTATCTGATATGGGCCGCACATTAACGGGAGTCGACAATTTAATAGTAGACATTATGGGCGGCGCAGTGATCACATACATTCGAGAAAAAAAAAATATTTAGGGAGCGTTTGGATGTTAGCAGAAGAGTTTGAGTCTCTTTCTGCCAATGTTGCTTTGAATGTTTGCTATATTACTCCTCTATGTAGCTTGCTTTATTAGGCTTCATCATGAAATTCATCATGCCCCAAATATCTGGGATATATGTTTCAATAATTATTGGCGATTTTAAAGTGTGAGCAGACTTTAATAATAACCCACTGATGATTGGAATCTCTAGAGCATATCTGCTTTGGGATTTTCATGATTAATACAATGGCCCATGCATAAGGCAGGGCATACAGTAGACCTAGTGTTACCATATAAACTGACAACACCGAACTGTTCTTGTTTCCCAACAGGAGGGTTAATCACAAATTGACTACAATTGGTCTTGTGATGAATTACTTGCCCAAACAGGTCCAAACCTACTCCTGTGCTTGGTCATAATCTGAAAGTGTTTACTAACACCTTTGGCAATGCCATAGGCATGCCTCCCAGTCAGGAAATCCTCCAGTAGCTCTGTGTGGTCCCATCAACTCGCGTTCCTCCTACACCTTTTGTTCAACCCCTTTCTAGTGTCCTGCTTGCTTGTCTGCCTGGCTGTGGCTTGTCTCAATCTTGATGTTGCTTAAGTCTCTGGGTCTGAAATCAGTCACCTCTCCAATGTTCGGTCTGCCACTCTACAGCTTCCTTGTGCATACCCGCACTGCAGCTCCACCCTGACTCCCTTCTTGCCTGCATTTTTCAAATCTGAGTTTATTGGAATGTGATAAATATGTGTTTGTGCATTGCATGCCTGTAAGATAGATAAAACAATGCCTTGAATCATTCAAGACAACTTCCAAAAAATGATCACCCTGCATGATGACATGATAAATCATGTTGGACAGGGAACAAAATAAAACGAACATCCTGCTCATTTATCTGACACAACCAAAATACAAATCACAACTTCTGAGGCCCATCAGGACAAATCCTTTTAGCCTTTCTAACCATCGGGCATTTTCCCCAAGTATTATGCCCTCTTGAATTCCGTTTTCAGTGAGCGATGGGAGGTAGTTAGTCAATATTCTCTGAATCTTCACTATGTAAAGGACTTTCATGTGACCTTCCCATGGACTCCAGAATTAGTGACAGCATCTGCGGGCTGTCCCTCATTTAGACGTATGCGTACACAGGTAGAATTCACATGGAAGACCTGGTTATGATTTGATTGGTTGCGGAAAATAGCCATCAAATATTGATCAATTAAAAATAAAGGAACTGTTGCCAGAAACATTGCATACAACATACTCATTCCCTGTTTCTAACTTTATTCTTGTTCCACTTGTCCTGCTAATAATTTAATTTTTCTATTCCTAGGAGTCCAGTCCAATCAGTCCGAGAGATCAGACGCATACAGGTGGGAGTAAATCATGGATCCAGTCATTTCAAATATTTCAGATGTTGGCGATCCTTGCCCAAACTGTAGTGGAGGCGCTGCTTCTCCTTAAGCTTGCCGGTGAACGTACGTTGAAAAACACGTGTTTGGGCATACACCCTTCACTATGTAGTTGGATAGAATTTTTCATGTTCGAGCGATCCCTTTTGAAAACACCTGCTATTAGAAGAAACACCTAAATCAGAGAATAATTGATTCATGGCATTTTCAACATAGCAACAGAAGGACAAGATACAGCGCTGTGTGCTTAAGTTTGCCGTGGTATGCGCATTGATTACCAGTAGTGCGGAAAACCTGACACCAATGGGTAATTTAAAATGGAAATTCATAAAGCAAGGAATCAGCAACAAGGGAATGCAATGGTTCAGAAACCTAAATTGGGACGTCAGCATGAGAACAAAGATGCACTGTTAGTCATTCCAACTGCTGGTAATATGCTATCTTAAGGTGACCAAATACAAGCAACTTGCTATGCGGAAATGTAAGGTGAAGTCAAGACAGTTTATCTACACCATCTTGATCTCCAATGTTCTTTGACGCACAGAAGCGGCAGATTTAATAAAGACCCTCAGCATTCATTAGGTCGAAACAGACATTTTCTGTTTCCATATAGATACCATTCAGTAATATTTTTGGCTTCAATAAATATTGCAGGAGAATTTGATTTTGCACAGTTGTGTGAACTAATCAATTGTGAGTTCTCATAAATGGTTTCCACTTCACAGTTACAGAAATGGAGGTAGAGGTTTGGCTTGAAACATAAAGTAGCATGTCCTGACTCAGATATTGACTTCCCTGGCAGGGCCTGAGCACATCAAGGAGGTGAAGTACAGTGTTTCATAGTGTACAACGGCCAATGAAATAAGAGCTGGTGCGGCGCTTTTTATAGAACCACAGCCCTTTTATTCACAGCGGGAGACAACATGACCTGAGCTGAAAGCAAGATGCTGTGAAGCCGCGAGTCACCTGTTCCTGCTTTCTGAAATTCGTGATGCGTCTTGAGCAACAATAATTACTCAGTCGCTTCTGACAATGGTTCTTCCCATTAGATGAACTCTTAAATGCTGCATCCACTGGAAGGTCGTCAAAATTCCACGATAACAGGCGTAGAGAAATAGCGCAGTGCTGGGCTGCCCACTCCCTCCTAGGCAAGCAGAGCCCACATCATACCTCCAGCGGCAGGAAGTTGGCCGAATATGTTATTGCAGGCGGGAAATGCTGAAGGGGCGGCAGGCTTCTTGGTCTCTTCACTGAAGTGTTGCACTTTTTGCCCTACCCAGCCCAGTGCCGCATTGACCATTAGGACAAGTAAGCACAGGCCTGTGGGCCCCACACATTTTAGGGTGCAGAAAATGAAAAACGTTTTAGGAGATAATTTGCGAGGGGGCCCCCAACATTTTGACTACCTAGGGTCCTCCACAGGATTCAATCCGGCACTGACCCAGCCGTTTGTACAGTTTCGCTGGGTTTTCCATTGGCTGTACACAGTCTTTCAGCTGGTCCCCTCCTGTACCTACAGGCCGGCTGTAAGTACTGTTCAGGTGCCAATGTAAGACCAGACTGTTTTAAAACATCTCTGGACTGGGCTTGCATGATACACGCTGCATCTTCCGTTTCCATTGGCAACTCGTTGGCCTCTTTTCCTTCTCAGTACGCAACAACCTTGTCCTCCCCATAGACCACTGACCCCAGAACATTTCCATCACTGTGTGTACTTGGTGCACGCTGGGACAGTGCAAACCAATGATTCCCGGCTGTGGATTTAAACTTTGGACTGGAGGTGAGGGTGGACTGGGAACCAAAAGAGGCCCTGGAAATTATATTCAAAGTAGCCCATTTTACACATTTTCAGCAAGCCAACCGTTTTCCTAGGAGTACATTTGGAATTAAAATAGATTACCACACAAACGAGGTCCAGGGTGCAGAGGCCTGCTGGGAAATCTCCAGACTCCCCTATAGGCCAGTCCACCCCTGTAGGTTGGGGATGCTGACGATCATGAGCCCCTCCCGCTTAGGGGGCTCATTCCCACTGTTACGCACAAACAGGGAGAGGCGGTTTGAGACTCTCTTCTTGCGGGTAACCAGACGTCCCACTGCTGCCTCTGCATATTAACTAACCTCAACCCCACGCTCATCTTCCATCGGTAGCAATGTGTCTCCACCCCTTTCGTGTGAATTTAGGCATGACTGTTTGATATTTTCAGAGTACTAACTCAGTGCAGAGGAAAATCCAGTTAATCATTTATACGTGATTTGTATTTTAATCATTCATACGTGAATTGTATTCGTAACAATAAAAGTACCCGGCTAGGGTTAGGCTTTATCCTCCCAGCCAATGGAGGTGCTCGGAGCGGAAGCATTACCATACCATAATCCCGCCACTCTGAGCCTCCTACCGCCTGGAGGCCACCATCTCTCCCGGGGAACAATGTAAGTGCCCTCTCCCTGGCATTCCCCACCCCTCTTTCCTACAGATTTACCTACCCTCCCCCTCCCGCCCCACTTACCTTCTCCTTTCTAGTCCTTTTCGGGAGCGGATGCGCTGATTACATTTCTGTCCCCGACGCGTCCAATCCCGATCTGTGACACACCACCATGGAAAGGTAGAAGGAAATACATTCCATGGCAGCCATCTTCTTTGTTTACTTTTTTCACAATGAAAAGGAAGAACTGACTTTTTTTTCGGTTGCAGCACGTCTTGCAACCAAAAAAAGACACTATTAGTACCCCATTCTAACAGTCCAGGGTACTAATAGCAATAAGCACCTCGAAAGGGGGGCATTACTATATCTGATAATGCCTCCCCGGGGCTTATTGCTTAATTAGAACATTGGCACATTGGCTTTTCAACTGATAAATATAGGGGAAACGAGTGGGCCTAAACCACCGATACAAGGCCCATGCCTCAAAGCCTGTGTTCCACTCACCCTTTGTGACATGTGCTGAGTTGTGTGCTGCGTGCTAGGGTGGCCAAATGTCCTGTATTTTGCAGAATTGTCCCATTTTTGTAGGACTTTGTCCCATCCGGGATGGGGAAAGTCCCAACTATGTTCACTAAGAAGTCTCCCCAGTTCCCCTTTGTATGCCTGCAGATCGAGTGCTGCTACGGCTGCCACTTAGCCAGTCGTGCTGAGTGTTAACACCCTGACACCCCGTTTAAAACCAATGCTAATAATACATTTGTTCGTGGGGTTGTGATGGTCATGTTTACAGTTAACAAACGTGCCCCAAGGACAAACTATTAGCATTGGGATTAAGCTGGTTGTTAGAGTCTTAACAGTCCTTAACCAACTGCTTAAATAACAATTGGGGGCGGTCCAAATGTGAATTATGCTGTGATGTCATTGCTGCTGTTTTTGCAAGTGCCCCCCAAAATGATGTTAGAAAGTTGTCCACCCTACTGTCTGCTCCTCTCTGCCACTTGGCCCTATGTCACACTCCGGGCTCACACTCCTTCCCAGACTTGCATGCCCCCTCTCCAGTGGCAGACCAGTTTGGGAGGGGTGGGGGAAGGTGGACATGCTCCTGATGGTTGGACCTTCGGTCATATTTCACCAGACCGTATGAGACTAAACGCAATACCTTTCATTCACACCCGGGAAAGGGCCATTGGCCAATCAGGTGGCTGGAACAACGGGCGAGAATATACATTCTATGCCTGTTGTGCCAGCAATCCTCGATTCTTTTTTTTCTTCCCCTTTCGGAGATGGGCGTTGCTTACCTCAGCCAATCTCAGGAGGAAAACATAGAAAGCCATTTGCACCCGGATGAACCCCAGGCTGCGAATGACTTTCACGCCCTGTGGATTGAAAGCCATATTATGTCCTTCAACATGATGAGGCCTGGAGTGTTAACAGGGAAACAGATATAGACGTATACAGGGCATTTGGAGGAACTAACCTTGGGATATGCTTCCCAGCAAAAGCAGAGTAGGGATCTTTTTTCTTGTTAAGCTTCTTTCATCAGCCAACGAACTGCAGGCTGTAGCAAAACATGTGAAGAAGTATCTCCTATTGACAAAGTTAGCAATGCTGTTCAAACTGCTCTTATGTCTCAAACTATGTTTCATCCTTTTTTTAACCTAAGCCTGGATAGTGCCCCTGAAGAATTTCCAGTTCACACCCAGATACCAGCCTTTCACTCAATAACATGGCTGACATGACTAAGCCTGACACTTACTCTACTTCTGCAGACATTCCTGCATCAGACTGTGAGTGCAGTATTGAACCCACACTTGAACAAAACCCTCTGCCAGTATCAGGTGGTTTTACTCCAGTCAGTCTCCTAGAGGAGTGTGTAAGTATGAACACCCAAGGCACAGATGTCCTGCCACCTGCAAAACTGCTCTTGCCTGAGAATTCCCCAACCAACAGAGATGTCATGCACTTGAACCATGTTGTCCAAGATCTTTTCATAAGTACAGTCATAGTGTCATGTTGCTATAAGCTTTTCCTCCAGAATACAGAGATCTTACAGTTGTTAAAGGGAATCCTGCTCTGCATCCCCCACAGCACACGGTACTAGATGTAGTTCCTGTTGTTTCTACCAATGCAAGTGGATTCAGCTCGTTTAATGATCCAGTCGACTTCTGAAAGTATCAGTGACGTGAGTAAAGAGGCCTCAGAGCAGTCAACTAGGGAGAATTCCTGTCGTTTTCTGCAGTACCCAGACCTGCTGCCTGTGATGAAATTCCCGATTTGCCTGACTAAACTTCCAACGAAGAAACCTTACAGACTGCCAATACTGCTGTGATTTTCACAACTCTTCCTGATCCATACAATGCTGCTGAGAGCCTTCTACCTCTGAAAAGTACGGTGCAATTACCAGTCACAGAGAAAATACCTGCTTTCAGGGAAGTAGAGCCTGTAGAATATGCAACATTTCTAAGTCCTGTAGTTAGTGCCACTGAACCCGCCCCCACCATTCCCCTAGGCAAAGGGAACCCAGACCAAACCCTCAATCAGCTGATCACATCACATAATCAAGTGATCACTGTGGAAGAGAGACATTCTACTGAGCCAGATTATTTAATTTCCCATTCTGTTCAGGGTTACGACTCACAGGTTTGAAAATATGATAAGAATATTTCTGTTAAAGACAGTCATTTTAAGACATTGAGCTGGTATGGACTTTCTGGTGGTCGTACAACAGAAGTGTTCCGTGGTGTTATGAGAGAGGCAATGGAATCTTTTTTCCTTTTGGAATACCTATGGGATGCCTGGGGAGGGGAATAGTGTGAACACTGCGCCACTCAAACACCACGGGGCACCCATTGTGGATTAACTGGGACTTGCAATTCACCATCATAAACCACCCTGAAGTATACTCATTCATATTTCTGACTTTGCATTCTCTTTACAAGGTTTTGGAACGTCATCACTACATTGAACAAACCACATTTAAATAATGCACCTTTTGGCAGTTCTCAAAACATGACTATTGCTATTGATAAGTTTGAAAACTTCAATCCCCAGAAGCGCTCTAGGTCAGTACTGCTTTCAGTTTCCCGAGTCCAGAGAGGGAGGAGTCAGATTACCTTCATGTGTGGAGCTCCAGGTGCTGCTAATGAGCCGGCTTCAGCACAGGGCGTGTCAGCATTTAAGCAGCTGCTTTCAGGCGCTCATTGGTCTTCCATTGAGTTTGCATCCAGCCTTTCTTCCTCTAAACCTGGTTTTTCTGCTGTGTCCTATTGCTGCTGTTACCAGAACCTGCTCCAGTTATAGTTCCATGTCCCAAGCTCCCTGCTTTTCAGTCAGCTTCTCGGCCTGAACACCTGCGCCCCTGTTCTCCTTACCCCACAGTGCCACTTCTCTGCCTGCAGCACGGACCGCTCTGTCCTGCAACCATGTGTGCCCTGCCTACAGTTACCCTACTCCTCTGTCTGAAGTCTTCTGTACTTTGCCTGCTGCCCCTGCTCCCTATAACCCCATCTCTTGCTCCCTGCCTGTAGTTCCTTCCCCTGTGGTCCATGTTACCTTTCAGTTGCTACCTTGATTTCAGCCCAGAATTTCAGTTGCTAGTATTCCTTGTTACCAATCTGCAGTTAAGTCATTGTTATTCTAGTCTAGAGTGCTGCCCAGATGTTCATTGTTGCTAGTATGTCGTTCTTTGCTTCCAGTTCTTAATTTACAGGCTGTCTTTCCAGTCCACAGTAACCTTGTGCTTAGATTCCATTCCTCTTGCTTATGCTCTTACTTCCTATTCTCTGTTCTGAACCTTGTCTACTTTGACTTCCTGCTTGTTCCCTGAATACTGCTGTGAATGTTTGTGTTTGTTTTCTTGTCCACACTTGTGCTTGTGTAACTCCTGACTGCTGGGTTTGTCAACAGGCAATATATCCCTTACCTTGTGTCCAAGTAATGTCCATCATGCCATATTTATTAACAATGTGCTGGTTTCTGTTTTAGGAGGGAGTCACTCTTACTTCTTTGCTGGACTCTTACAAACTCCAGTCTCCTGGGTATTGTTTCTTTGTTCGTGCTTTGAGGTCCAGACACATACGTCCACTCCTGCTGCTCTTTTCCATGGCCATTCAGAGTGCTGCACTGCGATAGCAAACCGCTCAGAAGGTATTTTTCCAAAGTCTCATAACCTCTTGAATAAACTGAATATGAAAGGCCCTAAAAGGAAGCAAGGACATGACTCTAGACTGCCATGATACCACAGAGGTTGCAGTATTGCTACCAGTGGCAGAGGCAGCTTTTGGTGCCAGCAGAGGCAATAGATCTTAAGGGGGCATGTTTATTATAAGCTATTCCAGGGCAGTGGCGGGTGGTGTTATATTTTCAATTGGAGGATCATCAATATGAGAATATTTTTCAACTAATTAGTGAAAATTGTGCATTTTACACTCTGTTTTTGGGGAGAACTGGGTAAAATGTCATACAATGCACAATGGGTGCTGTTGGCTAACACATGAAAACATCCAATCGGTGGATGCCAAGTCACCAATAGTACACAGGAACCTATTATTTAAATTTGTCACACGAAGGATGTCCAAAATGGATCTCACACTGTAGGCTCCATAAGAAGCCAGCCATAAAACATGACTGAGAAGAAGAGATCTATTTGCCTATGCACCTGCTAAACCTCTGGACATAAACCTTTGTTAAAGTGTTTACATCAATGTTCAGGAGAGAGATCGGCTTATAGTTGTTGCATCCCATAAGATCTCTGAAACGGATGATTGAGGATTCTCTCACGCACATGTTGAAGGGGTATCCAAGTTATTTTATTGCAAACAAAACAGAGTGGTACATAACAGGACGGACACAAACACTGAAAAAATTAAATAAATATATAAAGGGTAGTGGGGTTAAAATGGGTAGAGGTGGGGTTGAGATTGCTTTAAAAGGGTGGAAAAAAGGTGGCTTGGGGGTGGACCCCCAAATTAACCCCACCACCCCAAAAAAATTGGTGTTTGTGTTTTGTCCGCAATGACATTTACCACTCTGATATTGTGGTCAGTAAGATCACATATAACCATTGAAGGGATATCAAGAATGATTAACAGTACTCTGGAGAATCTCTGTTAGACCTCGATTAAAAAGCCATCAGGTTTCAGCTACATTACGGAACATATGACTTGTACTGCCTTGTCCACCACTTTGTATGTCTGGGAATGGCCATTAGATATGGTTTCTGTCCATTTGATCTAGCCACGGCAGTGGCAATTCTGAGAAAAAATGTTTTAAATCCAAAGTGTCTTGCTATGTTTCTCTCTCATACATCTGTAGAACCCTAAGTACTCTTAATTTATATTTACTGATTTACTACAACTGCTTCTGTTGTAATCACAATCTGCAAGAAGTCTCCTCAACCTCTCGCCATATTCCGGGTGATATTATCTAGTAGCCTTTCGGTTTGTTGATAAAGCAAGGAGTTTGCTTCCTCCATAATATATAGGAGCTTTGCTTTATTTCTGCACATATCCATCCACCTTACGAGCCTTTTCATCTTCCGTCATGCCCCTTTCTGCTTTTTTGATTTTTGAATTTCAGTCTCATCTTGGATTGGCACATGATTTGTCCTCTCAAAGTTGCCCTTAGGAAGCTGTGCCCTTATTCGCTTCTTAGAGCTTTTAAACTTGTAGCACAAAGAGTTCTTCAAATGTAGCATCATTCAAAACAATGGGGGAAAGGGCCACCTTTTCACAACACTTGAGGTGTTGGGCAAGTTGTAAGACAATAGGATCGATGTGTGGCCGTAGAGACCGCAAGTTCTTCGATAATAGCACTGAAGGTGACATTCACCAAACTATCGGATGTCAGAAAATAATCTAGCCTTGATTAGGTATCATGTACACCAGAGTGGAAGATACATTCCTGTCCAATGTGTAGAGAACCCTCCATACATCACTGAGTGTGCTGCAACGAGATCCGAGTAAGGCCTTAACATGCATGGTGTCCTCGATACTCCTCTGATGAGTGATTTATCCACTTTTGTATCCAATACTAGGTTAAAATCGCCCCCTAGAATAATATCACCACGATTGAATCTAGGCAATGCCTTATTCAATTGCACAAAGAAAGTGTGTGCATTTACAATGGGGACATAGACAGCTCCTAGTATCAGAGGGCAGCCTTCTGAAGTTAGATGGCAGAGTCCAAAATGGCCCCTCTATCTTTTACAACCTGGCCCACGATGTACCTTAAGTTGTTGAAGAATAAAATGCAGGCCCCTCTCATCTTATTGCTGTAGCAGTTGGACAAGACCAGGGCCTATCTTTTACTGATGATTTACTTTGCTGACAAAGCCAGCAGGTTTCTTGGGGAAGTGTTAAATACACTTGAGCACTTTATAGCCTTTTCAAATCCTTTGTTTTGATTAACAAGCCTAATTGGGGCTCAACTAGAGAAGCTGATGATGTCACAGAATGACATCTACATGATTTTCTCCAGAGAAATGTAAAGTAAATATGATATGATATGATAGTTTATTTATATAGCGCCTATACACAATGTGTTTCAAAGCGCTTCAAGGCAAGGCAGGGAACAAGGGAAAATACAATGACATTCTTACAGGCCATGAACAATAAGGATGTGAAATTAACTATCATACTCGGCCTGACGACATTTCAGATAGTGCAAGAGCTAAGACGTAGATAAGGTAGGGAGGCAGAGAGTGGGAAGAAAATGGAAACAGACAGGCGACTACTGCACTTTAGTTTAGTTTATTTTCTTATCTAGCACGCCTAACCCAAGGGTATCTGGGCGCTTAAACTTGTATACAGAGGGTGGGTTACAAATCACCACAAAAAATAGTCACTGAATATTTTACAGGTCAGAAAATGCAGCGCAAGCACAGGACATATTTACAAGGATACAGGTAGAGGCATATTCTCAGATTCACAGTATATATACAATCTTTCAGTCGTTTCATGGGCAGAGTGAGCAGATAACTCTGCTAAATTGAGGATTGGGCGAAAAGCCATGATTTGGTCTTTGCTCTGAAGGACTAAATCATGACTTTTCACCCAATTCTCAATTTAGGATTAGGCCTGACAACATTTCTGGAAGAGCCAGAGAAAAACAAAAGGTGAGGGAGAGGGGTGCAGAAAGGGAGAGGAGGAACAAAACAAGCGACTATCGTACTAGGCCTGATGACATTTCAGATAGTGCTGGGAGGGGGGGACAAGTAAGGGTACGGGGGACGAGACAGACAAGGGTTCTATAATACTAGGTCCATGGACAATTCCGATAGAGTTAGTGCATAGAAGAAAGTAAGGGGAGGAGGGGAGGAGATAGGAAAAGGTAGAAAGGGAGAGGAAGAGAGAACAGAGAGTAAGCAGACAAAAAGAGTGGAGAAGCAAGAGGGGAGAACAACTACAATTACAGAAGTCAGTAGTAACAAATAATGTTACAAGCCAGGATACAAGATGAAGATGGGAACAGCATGATTCAGGGCCACCATGAGTACAAAATGTAAAGGAAGTCCAGCATGAGAGTTGGGAAAGGGTGAGGCACCGTGAATCAAGTCCATAAAAGTAAAATCCAGCTTTGGCCACAAGAGGGTGATGGTGAAACCAGAATGTATCAGGACAGACTCCTGCGGGGGGGGGAGAACAGGGTAGAAGAATCAAGCAACAGGCAACACCTGTGTGCGAGAAGGGCGGGTGGCACAAGGGAACATCACGGGGGGACCACAGAGGGGGTAAACACATGTTGGTGCATGCTTACCTGCTGTCTGAGCAGGGGTTAGGGCCCTGGGTCTTCCGGGTCCGAACAGGTCCAAACAGGAATTGCCCTTTTCTTCATCAGCGCTTACAGGTCCAAACAGGAATTGCCCTTTTCTTCGTCAGCCCTTCACTTCAGACGCCGGGGCGAGAGACACCCTTGATCTAAGACTTAAGAGCGGCAAGGAAGAGGCAGGGGTAAGAAGGTGGGTGGTGCTTAGGCCAGGTGACCTAGATCCACTTGCACCTGCTCCCATCTGGCTGTCTTTCACTCTCTCGTCTAGCAAAATCAGTTTCCTCCCTAACCCAGGTGTCCTTACTCTCCAGGTTAGTATCTGGAGCTTATTGACTGACTCCTACTGTGTATGTTCTGACTTTCTATAAATTAGGTCCTAAAGGTAAACACCTTTTCTGCCGAATCCCCTTCTGGGACTTCACAGATCAGACCAACTTTATCCTTGATGTTAGTTCTACAGGGTTGTAGGGGATGTGCCTTTCAGACACTCAAGCCCCACTGTGTTTTCTTACTCTCAACCACTGATGCTCATCTTGAAATCTCCCAATACTAGTCTACCGTCATCCTGTTGCATTCCTCCTTCCAACTCCAACCCGTCTTTGTTTCTAGTACTTCCTCCTTCTTTCCTTCAGGTGTCTTTCTCTCTGTCGTCAACCTCCATCTGCGACAGACAGAGCAGAAGCAAAGCCATTTCCGGCCAGTGGAATGGTAACCGCTGCATGTTGAAGAAGGTGTCCCACAAAGGGATTTCATTGGCTGGCAGACACGTTGAGAGCTCATAAGGGCATGCAAGAAGGATGTAAGCCTCAGTCTGAGGGGAAGGTATGCCTAGAGACACATGATAGAGCGTCACCTGAAGGCATACTTAGCCATCTGAGAACAGGAATTGGAATCATGTGGTCAGATTTCATTACATGTAATGGAAAGATCCACTGGAGGAAGTGTATTTTACCACCTGCTTAGACTGAATAGAATTGTGCAGGTCTCAAATGGCAGTGAAAAGTCAGGTCTTCCAAGGTTGGCGGATGGTCTTTTAGGAAGTTAATTGTTAATGTAATCGGCTAAATGTATCATACTGACTCTTTTTCTATAAGGCTCATTGTGTAAACCCTTATAATAGCCCCAGGGTGTCTGTGCTCAGGGGCCACAATTTTGCGACGGGGATACGCTGCCAGTTTCCTGTTGATTTCTGCACAGCTATATGGATATGACTCATGTTTCTACCTTTGCTGCTGTAGGTTGCTTATGGGATTATATGGCATTGGACTTCAACAACATACACTATATATTACTGTGTCTTTCAAGGCAAAATCCCCCCAGAAAATCAGTAGATATTATAGGGATTTAAATGAGACAAATATTGCATAGAAAATGCCCTGCCTCTTCCTCCACAGAAAATCACCCTCAATTGGTTAAGTGATATTAAATACAAAAACAATAATTCTTGGCACATGGTGGGGATGCACTCTGCCATATAGACAAGTGGTGTCCACAAAGAGTCCATACACGATCTTAGGAAGGTAAAAACAGGTTTTATTTAACACAAACAATTCGACTTTGGGGCCAAAATCAAAAATAACATGTCAGGACAGTCTTTCTTTCAGCAGTCCTGCCAGTTCACAAGTAATCTTTTAAAGTTCACAATATTTCAGGGTACCTCACAGTTGTTTGAGTTCCACAAAAAATAATTCATATAGCTAGAAGAGGAGCAAAACACCAAGATCGAAACACAATGCTATCATGAGAAAAGGTGGAATCAGGCCACACAATTTGTGCCACTAACTTTGGCAGTCTGAGCTCAGAGATGAGAAAAACAATTTGAAGAAGTAGCATCTGGGTAAATCTTGTGATGAATTTAAGGAGCAACCTATTAAGATACTATATGCCACAGGTCTACTTTAATGTTCCTTTATTTAAGTTCCAGGCAATAAAGCAGCTGCAGATCTCACCACATCGTAGTCCACTTCCAACCGACGCTCACCCACCACAACACTCTCAGAATCTAAACATTCTCCCTTCCAAATGTAAACACGCAGGGTACCACACTCCATTACGTCACAGGACATAACAAAACCCTGATTTACCTTTAAGAGAGCAAAAAACATAAAAAGACCTTCTTGTAGATCTGCAAACCCAAAGACAATTTCAATGCTATACATGTAGCTAATTAAATAGAGAATTTTCCTTACAAGCATTCACAAATTCCAAAAAGTCTAATGGTATTTATGCCATCATGGGCCCTTGCCCAAAGATATATGTTGATTTAAACACACGCCCAGTTAATAAAATAATATGTTAAAATAGGTCCAAAATACCTACAAAAACGATGAAATCACCACTTGTGGCACTGCATTTGGAAGCTTGGCATGATGAAAAGGACATGTTCTGATTGATTAAAGAATCTAATTGTGAACCCCCTCGCCCCCCACCTTGTAATACACATATAACATATTCTACAACATAAAGAACAGATGGGGATCTTAAAAGCGACATCCCACCAAGATGGCCTGAATGATCAGATGTAGTTGTTGGCTCTATTAAATTAAACATAATATTGACATCAATGTTTAAGTACAAGGGGCTTTAAAATATATGTGTTTTTTCCACTAATATATTACAAGACTTTAATAGGGTCTTACTCATGATGAGTTAACTCGTTTCTCATTAATATTGAAAAAGATGATATGCCCTTTGAAGATCTTGGTGACATTATACGAACTAGGTGCTAAGTTGGTATTTGTCCAAACAACTGGCCTATAGCAATGAGCAAGTTTAAAATAAATAAAAAGTTATTAACATATATTCATTGTTTGGAATCCTTCCCAATTGATTTGAATAGCTATGTGGAATGGTTCAATGCAATAAGCTTTAAGTAATATATTTGACTACAGTTGTTTGTTTGAAAGAGCAAAGAGTCCATTATAAGATGTAAAGAATTTCTTAACTATTTGGTACGTTGTTTTAATTCCTTTGTTGACAAAGTTTAAAATGAAACAATTATTATTCTCTGTATTAATTGTGGAGTTTTTAATGAAATGCAAATGGGTGATGCAGCAATCACTGGGACATGTATTTATGTATTTCAAGATGGCGCGAGACATCGTCTAATCCATGTAAATGTACGTACACATTGCATTAGGTACACGTTCCATGTCTCCATGCGGAATGACACATTTCAAGCTGATTTGAAGTTTGTGGTTTGTAGAGCTAGTGTTCCTCATTAAGTGAGCCGGTCCGGAAATATAGGTGCTGTTAACAAGTTATTGGCACCTTTTCCGGAGCGGCTCACTTCGAGTCTGCCGGTAGGGGCACTGAACGGCCCCTACCAGCAAGTTTTTCACTGAAGCACCAGCACCGTTAATAACAGTGCCAGTGCTTCAGGTTTCCCATTCCCATGGAGTAACTCCATGGGAATGGTAACTTACCATACTGCTGCCGCCTGTGATATCCCACTAGCACCAGGATGTCAGGCGGTGGGAACGGTAGTACGAGGTGGCCGGCAACCTCGTACAGAAGGCCAGTGTCTGAGGCAACACAGAAGCAAAGCATTGCTCTATAGGGAACAGAGAGGGAAGCAGTTACCACATATATAAGAACTAAAAATGAAAACATGGGAAAAAAAGAGGGCATTCTACCTTATGTTGTCACCTATGGTACTAAGTGATTTAAACAATATTTCACTTCTTGACTGTTGCTTTATCTACAGAATGAATAACAGCGGAATCGTAAACATCTATGGGCATCTGAGGAAATATTTACTGGGAATATATTTCAGCAATTAAAATGACTGTCTGGTACCAGTGCATCTAAAAGAACAATGAGCTTCAAATTCAAAATCTTTAGGTACCCTGTGATGTATTGTTGTTTACAAGTAGGGTTTTTGCCACAATGAGGTGATGATTAAGTCAAAATCAACAGGTATTGCATGCTGAGGTTCACAGTTAGCAGAAATATTTGCTTTATGCACAATGAAATTCTCAGCAAATCCCCAATCTGACATTCACACAAAATTTAAATGTATTATTCATGGTCAATTAGGTCGCCAGCTGGTTGACCACATTTTGGGGACCACTAAACAACCTTTCTTACATATACTAGGTCTTGCATTATTTACTAATGTAACACCAGTCCTAGCATATTTGGGGAAAGTGCTGGATAGTGATTCAGCCAGCGAACAAATTGGCAGCGATCAAAACACAGTATACGCTTTATGGCAGTAAATTAAGAACAGAGAGTATATTCATCCAATCCACAAGTAAGTTGGTACTATGCTGGTATTTAGAAATACAAAAAACTCGAAAATAAAGAGTGACATATTATTGAGCCATGAATAGTTTTGATTGGCAGTTGTATGCAACAGACAGCTGAGTGTGCCCACCTCATAAAAAAAGAAAGGGCGAGAATGTTATCCTCCATTGTTATGATTCATTTGAAAGAGTGTGGATTGTTTTCTTCTGTGGATGGATGGCAGATTTGAAGCATGCCTGTGATATCAAGCTGTGAAATGAGGACTCATACTGGGTCTCAGAATGTATATTTCTGTCCGATGTGACTTGAAATAAATATTTGAACATTATTGTTATAAGTAAAACGATGTCTTTCTTAACTTCAACTCAGGCAGCAGGATCAGGTATTTGAAAGTTCTACAAACCTAACAAGTATAGTTCTCATTCGTGGTTCTTCACAGGGAAGCTGGGGTTTTGAACTATGACATCAATGAACCCGCACCATTCAATGTGTTGCCTAGAGATGACACTGATCCCAAGCAATTCCCTCATATTCTAATATAGAGACTAGTGATAACGTGTATTGTGGCAAACTCCAGAATGATAAAACTGATACAATATAATTCCAATAACAAAAAAAGAAAGGATAGACTAAACTGACATGCTCACTTATGTGTCTTACCTTCGGCGCACACTGAAAATGCATTCCAGGCACTGGTAGCGTGGTAACATACATGGTAATACAACGGTACAGGTACAAAGTCCCAATTATAAAAAAATATCTTCGTATCACTATTGATCTGAAAACAGAAAAGAAGAATTGTGTTAACAGCAATGTGCAATTCATTGAGATGTTTCTTCTACTTAAGGCTCACACAGATTAACACAAAGATTTAAAAAGCAGTGGTCAGCACCACAAAGCAAAACAAAGTAAGCAACCCAACAAAAAGATTGTGCGAGCCCGTCAAGATGAAAGGCAATGGCCATTTCATAAAGTGACACCAGTGGACTTCCGTTAACACTCAAGCTTTACTACATGTAAACTGGGCTGAACATTTGAGTGTAAGTGCAAAAGGCATATGGGGCAAACTGTATGAGCACTACAATTGGTGCCACCTAAAGTACCAAAGCATGGAAGCAACTTCTATCAAAGGAGTCATTTGCCCCGGTGGAGGCAGCTTTGTAATTAGGGTAGGAATAAACCTGTAAAGATTAAATTGCCCAAAAATGTACATCTGTTCAGATGATATGGAGCAAAAAGTGAAAGTGCACGCCAGAAGCAGGAATAAGGTGGTATGGTGGCAGCTACAAGGACGTTTTGGGACAAATAACACTAAGAGCACTGATATTTTTTCAGTTTTAAGTTCTGGGGAGCAATCTTATTTTCTTACATTTATGATTTAATAACGTGATTTTCAAATGTTAAGTTAGGGACTCCAATGGGGCCAGTGCAGCCTCTTCAATAGAGGGCGCTAGGCCTCTGCCGCATCTATTTTTGGGGCCCTATGGGTCCTTAAAATGATTTTGGTGGTGTTACAAAATACTTTTTTTGTGTCCATGAATTTGCTTCACGGTACATTTGTTTCACTTCTCCCATAACGGACATGCAGTCTTGGTATTTGCAAGGAATGTAAACGGATTAAGATTCTTTGCAAATACAAAGACTAGTGGTATTCCTAATGGTCTGTAGAACTGCCAATGGAACAGGGCTGGCAAACATGAGATGACCATGTACTGATTCATGGACAGCAGGAAAATCCAGCCCATGCAAGACGATGAAGCCTCTGCACCCCTCCCTCTCACTGCCTGCCTCAGGGATAGGGCAGGGCGGTCAGAATTCTTACTCCAGCACTGACAAGACTCCACAGCAGGGAAAGGATGGATGAAGAAAGCCCCTAACAACTGATCTGCTGGGCTCATGGTGCTGGAGTTAGTCTGCGCAAGTGGGAGAAGATGTCACAATTGCACGAGGCACACGTCTAAAACAAAGCGTGTATGTGCATATTTGTGTGAATATGTATGTGTGAGTGAGTTATTTGAATGACTGAGATAGAATGTGTGCATGTGGACTATGTAGTATGTTTGTGTGTGTTTATATGCATTTGCGTATGCCGTGGGTTAACATAACACCAATCAGAAAAAGAATCAGGACAGAGTCCACCAAGTGGAGTATGGCGAGCAGTTGCTAGCCGCGTCAGCTCTCGAGCCCAGGACCGCCAAGGGACACCGAGTTCCCCCTATACCCCCCCACGGCAGTAACAAAGATTGGCCCCAAGGGAGGAAAGCCTGAGGCACCCTCACCCAAAGTTTGGTGAAGATTCGAGGTAGGAGCAGGCCCAGAGATAACACTGAGGAGCAGCGGACCACGGGTTGTGGACTGCGAGAGTCCAACGCAGGCCCCACAGGAAGCAGGCCCTGACCTTGCCACCCCCACCACAGAGAGCAGAATAAGGAAGTGGGCCTGGAAGCCTGCTCAGAGCGACTTCGGAGACAACAGAGGCCCAACTAGACACCCGGTGATTGCGGTGGGCCCGGCGAGGGACTACAGAGACTACTGCCGAGGTCATAGGGTCTAGGAGGACATTGCTGAGGGTCACCAGCGACCTGTAGTGGTGGGAGAAGTTGCTGCTATACTCTCCAGGGTGGCCGACGGATGGTGCTAGGAGAGGGGCACAGCTGAAAATACCCTCGCAGGACGACGCCTCCTGAGGGACAAGTGGAGCTGAGGGGAGAGAGGTCAAGGAGCAGGCGAATGAATGGGTGGCTGGAAAAACCGTGGTGGGGACCCGCGTGTTCCCCCCATGTAGTGGACTCAGGGGGGGTCTGTGTCATCACCCGTTGAACCTGGAGGAGTACCCCTGGGCCAGTGACCTGATGAAGGTGGTCTATTGAGAGGGCCCAGATGCAGCGCTCACTGACGGAAGAGACGGCTACCCTGACAAGCAAAGCTAGTGTGTATGCAGTACGCAAATCACTAGGGGTGATGTGTGGGCCCCTTGGGACAGAACAGTGGCTTGTACCCAAGCGTATACAGACACCAGGAGGAACTGACTCGGGGCCCGTGGAGCCCCAAGGCACATAACTGCCCCAAGCGAGGACTGTGAGAACTTGGAGATCTGTGGCTGATGTGTGGGCCTCCTAGCCAGGAAGAGGGGTGTGTGCCCACCTTGCTGCGCCCCTGCTATACAGGACTTTATGTTATTGTGGGAACAGCACCCAAGAGTGCAGCGACAAGTTTAGGGCCCCCAGACTCGGACCTGGGGCATGTGCCCACCTTGGTGGAGGTTGCTTGGGAAGGGGCAGAGCACAGCAACTGCACCCTCTGGGTGGTGCTGGAATCAGGCAGGGGATTTTGACTGACCTACAGGAATACCGCGTGGCCCCGGAGTTCCCGGGACTAAGATCTCACAGATCGTTGAGGAAGGTGGGAGGGGGTCAGGTGGCAAAGACCCCACCACTGCGTGACGAGGAGCCCCTGAGGAGGTATGGGGTTGCACGAAGTAAACCATCACAGGTGGAAACAGCGACGGGGTGTGGGCCCCCAGAGCTGGGAGAGGGGAGTGTGCACGCCTCGACACAACATGCACAGACCTGCCACACATGGGGGCTGAGAGGACGAGGAGGAAAGGTGACTGTACACCTAGAGGTGGGAGAGTGGTGGTGCGCCTCCGCGGAGCACCATGCAGACAGTACAGACCCCTGGACATGACAGGAAGGCTTGACCCCCCCCCGGGTCAAAATGGACCGGCATATATTGGAAGAGCAAAGGTTGTGGGGAGTGGTCTTGGTGGGGCCAGGTCACCGTGGGCAGAAGGACCCAGAGGAGCATGGAGGAGGGGACACAGGTGCTCGCTGGTGGAGAAGGGGGTGGCACTGGCCTTGAGCAGCTGACTCAGGGGGCACAAGACAGGCAAGCCCCCGAAAGTGCTTGGAAGGGCACTGGGGGCCTGGAAATAAATGAGTTGGAGAACTGCCTTAGAGAAATACCAGTTTCACACCCCCCTCCCCCACCGTGTGCACATCCAATTGCACCCACTCAGGCCGGAACTATGGAGGAAGACCTGGTGTTCACCAAGAAGGACATAGCCGCCCTGATGGAGGAAATTATGGCATATGCGCTTGGCGCCCGCCTAGACAAAATGGACCAGAGAATGGACTCGATGGACGAGAGAGTTCAAAGCATGGAGACCAATCAAACCTCTCTCGATATACTGG
Source organism: Ambystoma mexicanum (assembly GCF_040938575.1). Lineage (NCBI taxonomy): Eukaryota > Metazoa > Chordata > Amphibia > Caudata > Ambystomatidae > Ambystoma > Ambystoma mexicanum. The sequence goes on along the minus strand of NC_090937.1, from coordinate 378,755,358 downwards.
AGACGCAAATAGATATGAGGCTATCAGAATTGGAAAGAAGGGAGTCTGAATCAAAACTCAAGATGGATGATTTTGAAAACAGGGAGCGAAGGAACAATCTCAGTTTTTTGTTAGATTCCTGGAAAGGGAGGGATAAACTGAGGGGGGCCTCAAGAGATTGATCATGGAGGTATTGAGACTCCTGTTTGGCTTGAATGCAATAGATAGACCTAAAATTGACTGGGTACATCGAGCGGGAGGAGGAGCAGGGGGACCGAGGACAGTGCTGGCGAGGTTCCATTACTTCGCAGAGACGATGAAGATATTGGCGAGAGCAAGGAAGGCTGGTCCAGTGGCCTGGGGCACTGCCAAGATTACAATCTACCAGGACCTGTCCGCCTTCACGCTGGCCAGGATGAAACAATGCGGTCCCTTGATGAGATGGCTTACCGACAAGGGAGTGAGGTATGGTTGGGGATTCCCCTTCTCCATCCAGTCTGAGCATGAGAGGTACGCGTACTGGCTAGTTACGCAGTATGACATCCAAAGGGTGTCTGCTGAACTGATGGGGGACCACCAACCTCCACCCCAGAGCCCCAGCGCAGCAATGGAAGGAGCAGGCAGTGGTGGCAAGTTGAGATATAGACAAAAGAGTCCCAGAACACGGATGTTCAAGAAACCTAACACCCATCCAGGGGGGAGGGGGAGCCAGTGAAGATGAATGGGGAGGATATCGCTGGGGACAAGGCCAGCGTGGTAATGCTTGATGGAAACCCAAGAGGGTTGCCCCTGATAGGGGTTCACCACCTGAACTGTGAAGGGGGGACAGGGAGGAGGTGAAGGAAGGAGGGGGGAGAGTAAGGAGTTTTTGAGGTACATGGGGGGGCTCTGGGAAAAGGGAATTGTTGAATTGGTCGCGGGTCTGGGAGGACCACTGGTGATTTGATCATGTCCTAAGGAGATGGAGCTGGGCAGGATTGAATGCCGAGGGGTCAGAGGAAGGGGGAGTTGGGGTTGGTTGTGTTGTATTTAGTTCAGGGTGTGCAGAGTCAAAGCATGTTCAATGCTCCGTAGATCCTGAGGATAAGGGTCCACAGAAGGAACTGTCTCTGGGGTGCGGTGAGTGCAGTGGTGCCCAGGAAACAAAGCAATGTCTGGACTGCGTAAAATGTGTATTGGCTCACTCAATGCACGAGGCCTCAACTCCCCAAAAAAGAGATTGTTGGTGCTCTGGGAATTCAAAAGGGCACGGCTAGACTGGTTGTGCCTACAGGAAACACACTGGCTGCATGGCAGGGAGCCGCGATTGCGGTCCCGGGAAGTGGGATCATTTTTCATAGCCTCTGATGTGAAAAAAGAGAGGGCCAGATTGGGATTACAGGTGGAATCAGTACTTTCAGATCCAAATGGGAGGTATGTGTATGTAAAAGGCTCATTACAGGGGGTCTGCCTCACTCTGGGCTAGGTGTGTACAGCAAACCTGTGTCAGTGTGAATTTTGGGAGTGGGTTAGTTTGTGGAAGGTCAACTGGTGGTGAGGGGGATTTTAATATGGTGCTTGACCCCGTGAGAGACTGCAAGAGAATGGGGGAGGGTCCGCCATAAGGGGAGGTGCCGGAAACTCAGAGCGCTTCGGGGCAAGTGAACGAGGTCTTGGGCTTGGTTGACTCCCCTCCCCCCTTGGAAGGGGACAAACTGTTCACTTATTTCTCAGCTGTGCATAACTCTTATTCACAGAAAGACCTTGAAGGTGCAGGTATTGGACTTTCAGGTTACTCCAATCTCATAGTTAGAGCACCATATGGTGAGGATTTCAGTGGGCATGGGACAGGCAGCAAACTCGCGGAGGGGTTGGAGGTGCATTCAATATGGTCGAATGGCCCTTCATGATGAAGGTCCTGATAAAGATGGGGTTCGGAACGAACTTTCGAAGATGGGTGGCAGAGCTCTACAATGAGCCCAAGGCTAGAGTCTGTGTTAATGGGGGGCTTTCATAGGTTTTCAGGCTAACAAGGGGAACAAGACAGGGGTGTCCCCTCTCGCTATTACTCTATGCCCTTGCAATGGAACCATTAGCAATTGCGTTTCGAGCAATGGGGCAGATCCGAGGCATAACTGGGGAGTGGGGGGTGAGATTGTGTGCAAGCTCTCACTTTTTGCAGACAATATTTTGGGGTACCTCACTGATATCCAGCATTCACTCATGGTGCTCATTGTACAGATTTCGGAATATGGCTGCCTATGGGGGCTCAAGGTCAAGGTAGAAAAATTGTGCTTCATGCCTATACTTAAGCACAAACCTCTACTCTACTCGAGGAAGAGATACCAAGGCATGAGAGTTGAGGACAAGAGCATACAGTATCTGGGTATCAGGGTAACTAGAGACCTAGAGGAGTTGGCTGTGGCGAATTATGACCCTTTCCGTGCACAATTAACAATGGATTTAAAAAGGTGGAAACCTCTTGTCCTAACCTGGTATAGGCGGATGACCTCTGTAAAGATCAATGTGCTCCCCTGCCTCCTGTATCTTTTTGCAGCCATCCGTAGCAAACTCCTGTAAAGGTTCTTCTAAGAAATAACAGGAGAATTCAGTTGATTCATATGGCATAATAGGATGCCCAGGGTAAAAATGATGACGCTTACACTCCCGAGACTGGCGGCCCAGCTGAGGGTGCTTCTTGAACACACGAGGGACGACTTCAGGACCTATTGGGCCTACCTGGAAGACCTGACGGCCCATTCATTGAAAGAAAGGGATGACTTCTGGGCCCCTCACAGGTCGGTTCCCGACCACCTGAGGTCACACCCCATGCAGTGTAGGGTCCCCCATTTGATTTTGCATCCAAGGGACTTGCTCTCTCGCAGGAATGGTCCGATAAGGGCCTGGAACGGGTGGGACAACTATACAAGGGGAGGGGCATTTGGATCTGGAAGCAGTCCGGGAGGTACTGGGGAGCGACTCGGTCTCTGTTTTTGAGTATCTTTGAATCAAGGGCATGTTGACCGACCAAAAATGGGGCGGAGCCTTGGTGAGGGAGCTAACTATGGTTGAGAGGGTCATTGCCACAGCCACTATACGTAAGGGTATTTTTTCCAAACTGTACAAAGCCATGAACAAATCCTGCCTGATGGGGAAACAAACAGTTCAGAGGTACTGGGTAGACGTGGCGGGGGAGGATCTCACTGATGAGGACTGGGCGCGCATTTATGAAGTAACCCTTCAGGGAAGCCTCTTCACCTGCATGATAGAGTATAATTTCAAACTTCTGATGGGCTGGCATAGGGATCCCCAGAGGTTATCCAGGATGTTTCTGGGGGCCTCACCCATATGCCCCAGGGGGTGTGGTCAGTGCTGATCTCTGGCCCATGTGTGGTGGTTTTGCCCCAAGGTACAGGTCTTTTGGAAGGAGGTGTTAAGCTGGATGGAAGAGATTACAGGAGTGCAGCTGGGTCTGGACCCATTGCAGATGCTCCTGGGGGTCCCTGAGAAGAACAAGGAGGAGTATAGACTCCCCAGGATGTGGGAACCCATGCTGAGAGCAGGGCGACTGGCCATAGTCCAAAGTTGGAAAAACAAAACGCTTCCGTCCAAGGAAGTTTGGGAGAGGAAAGTTCATAGCATGATGGTCATGGAGAGGATGACAGCTGTAATTCACGATAGAACGAACGTGTTCAATATGAAGTGGAATGCGCTACTAAGCAAGAAGCAGGAGGATGAGAGAGGGGCGAGGAGTCCTATGAGCACATAAGCCTTGAGGGGGATGCAGGGAGGCCTCGGAGGGAGCTAATATGGGACAATAAAATAATCGATGAGGACAGAGCCTCGAGACATGGAAGAATGGGTTCCTGCACACCTGCACAAGTTATTAAGAGGGTTATTTTTCATTTTGGGGGGGCGAGTGGTCACAGGGGCTTATTTAAGAGGGGCTTAGAGCTTCTAGGGTGCCTTCTGCAGCAGCAAACGGGGGAGGTTGGGAGGGGAGCTGTAGGGCAGGAGGACCAAGACTGCTCATCATAATGTGGTTCTAAGGTATTGACATTGTGTAATGTCTTGCTTCCTGAAAAAATGCCAATATAAATTCAGTTTAAAAAAAAAAAGAATAAGAATCAGGATTTGCTGTTATGTTATGTTATGTTATTGTGACTTGTACTGCACACCGCTGCCATTTTTCATGCTCTCCAGGTGCTCTGGCAGATCTGAAAAGGAAGGGGGTTGGGATGATGAGTAAGTAGGGTTGAAAGGGAAAAGGTCAAGAGAGCTTTGATGTGCTGTTGACAGCTTCAGTTCGGAAAAAACGGTCACTATGTGCTGGTATGATTTTGGTAGACTGGTGTTTGTGTGATGTTTTGTGGGTGGCTGTATGCCGGTGATCCATATGTGTGTTGGGTGTTGTGGAGAGTTAGTAGAGTGCCTGTAGTTTGGGTGTTTAGTGTTGAAGGTCTGTGTCATGTTACGTCTGTGTTGGGTGGTGGGTATGAGGATGGTTAGAGAGTTTTTATTAGGGTTAGTCAGGGCTGTCTGTGTTGGCTTAGCGACGGGTTGACCATTTGGCTTTAGTCTTATTCCTATCGAGTTCGGGGTTGATTTTTCTTTGGGTGGTACAGTCTTTTAGAGATCTCTTGCGCTGCAGTGGTAGGTGTCGCTCCATTGTTTTCTTCATCTTGGTGCATTAAGGAGCCATGTTTTTACCAGTTTCATGAACTTTAGGAGATCTTCTGTTGTTCTTATTTGCTTTGGGAATGAGTTCCAAAGGTTCACCTCTATGCAGCAGAATGTTGATCCCTCAACTTTTTTGTTTTGAGTATTGCTGCAGTTCGAGGCGAATGTCATTGCTGGATCTTAGTGTTCGTGTAGATTTGTAGATGAAGATTTTCTCCTGCATGAATTCTGCTCCTTGGCCGTGGATCCTTCTATGTGTTATGCAGAGAGTTTTGAGGAACATTTGTGTTTTGACTGGTAACCAATTCAGTGTTTTTAGCGCTGGTGTGATGCGTTATCTTCTAGTGAGTCTAAGGAGTAGTCTTGCTACTGCATACTGTATTGTTTGCAGCTTCCTCATAAGGTATTCTGGCATTTCGAGGTAGATGCTGCTGGCTTCCATAGTCTATTCTTGACATGAGGAGAGCGATGACTGTGAGTGGTCTGTGTGAAGGAGAAGAAGGGAAGTAGCTTCTCGATCGTGTGTAGGTGGAAGAAGCATTTCTTAATTACTGTGTTGACTTGTGGTTCTAGCGTTAGTTCATTGTCCATTAGGATTCCAGGATTTTTGATCACTTTGGATGGTTCTGTTGGGTTTCCACTGGTTTAGTTCAGTGAGGCAGTCAGTGAGTGTTTTAGTTTTGTACTTCACTGGCGTGGATTTTGTAGATGATTTGAGTGTCATCTGTATAGTTGTAGCAGGTGAGGCCATGTTTTTTTATGAGGTTAATCAGGGGTGTCATGTAGATGTTGAAAAGTAGCAGAGACAGTGATGATCCCTGTGGGAATCAACATGAAGTGCCACTGTTCAACTTCCAAAGTGACAGCATTGCAATCTCAAAGTTGTTATATTTGTGAAAATATTTGTAACCCCACTTACATGTGAAACCTTACTGTAGGACAGCATTTTTTTTGATTTGTGGAAAGTATCAAACACTATTTTTATTCCAATCTTCAGATTTGTTTGCTAGGATACAGAACAATGTGTTCAGTTCAATACATACATTGGGACTCATTACGGGTCCGGCAGTAACCCTGCCGGTGCTACCGGCGCACTGCTGCCGGACCTGTAAATAATTACCATCACCTGACTTCCCAGTGCCACCGGGAGATCACAAGTCCGGCGGCCGGGAAGTCAGGTTCGAGTAATTTTGTTACTCCCCATTCCCACAGAGTCGCATAGGACTCTATGAGAACAGGGACACTGAAGCACCAGCACCGTTGTTAATGGCGCTGGTGCTTCTGTGACTGGTCTGACTACCGTGGCCGCTGTGCCCTGCAGGGTCAGACCTGTCGGGCACAGCGGCTCCGGCCAGCAGACTTGGAATGTGGCAGTCCGGAAACAAGGGTGCTGGTAGGCTTACTGGCACCCTTGTTTCCATACCGCCACTATTGTAATGAGGCCCATTGTCTTTTAATGTGGGTTACTGCAAAGCAACATGATTTTGAAACAATTTATAAAATGCCCCCCATATCTCCATTTGTGGCACCATTATACACCGGCAAGCAATAACCATTGGCAACAGAGTAACATTTTGAAGTTCATGTCTATGGAAGGGCTCCTAGCCTGACCACTTTTCTAAGAGGGGGTTTGGGGTTTTAAGGTTTGAGTACCACTGGCTAATGGTGACATGCCCCATTTAAAAAGCGCGGCTAAAAAGTTTTTCACCAGTCGCTCTAGGTGGAGAGTATTTCTTACGTCAAGTTAGTAAACTATGTTACTCGACCCACAGGTCTAGCAGGATGTTAAGAATTTGAGAGGCCAATTCAGATTGAAAGTGTTCCAAATGTCCGTAAGGTGTACTGCATAACACTGAGGAGTGGTGTATGGATAAGCTTTGAATTAATCACAGCCACTGGCAATTGTGAATAGCAGGATTGGTCCCACTCCAAAAACGATAGGCTAGCTCAAATGGCAAGTTCACATCCCTTGCATGAGACCACAGTCAATGGCAGACATTAAACACTTGTGAATAGTATAGGCGCGTTATAAATGCCATATTCTATCATATATCATGCTTCAACCCCATCAGCAAGTAGCATCTTGGTACACTTTACACAGCCAGATCGGTATTCCTACCTCGGCATACCAGGGCTTCTTCAACATAAACATTTTGTTGAGTAATTCTAGTAGTGGTGGCTTATGCCTCCACACTACACATGCCACCACCATGTGTCATACAGAGAATTCCAGGAAACTAGAGATTTTGCCTCTACTTGCATACTATACACCAGTGTTCGCTGCCACCATGGTGTTTCTGTTTTGAACTCACTAGTTAGCAGATTCACCAGTCTCCAATGTTCAGTTGAGAATGGTACAATTTGGATGATTTTCTGCTTGTTGGTAGCCAAGACCTGGAACTAGCATCAAGGATTTAAGATCTATTGAGCAACCAGAATAGCAAATTGTGGTTCATGCTGGCACCAGCGTAGACTGTGGGCCCAGCTACCCAGATGGCATGAGCACCAACCCAGTGGCCATGATATCCAAGTCATCAGCCTAGAGATGAGAAGTTTAGGGAGATAAGACAGTCATAGGTAGCCGACAGCCATAGAAAGCCAAAGAGTACGATCTACATTTGAGGGAGTTTACCAATTGTTAAGCAACCTTTTGCACAGGATGCCATGTGGGGATCCCAAGTATATAAGAAGGTACAGTTACAGAAATAAACATTCAATAGAAACTACATGTCCTTCATAAAGGACACAGCGACTAGAAGTTACATAGGAGTTCCTGGCAGTGGCAGAAGTGTGGCTACATCAAAGGGTCAATGCTAGAGAGGAAGACACCACCTCAGCTGTACCCATGTCCTTTGGCAGCCATTGTCAATGCGTTGCCAAAACACAACCACTGAAGAGGACTTATGCGAGCAACTGGACACCTATTAAATTGGAGGGTAGACCACGAGACACCCTCAGAGATGGAAATGATGCCATCTCATACCCAGTGGTGGTAATTTCTCCACAGGCTGGACCCAGTGCTGGGAATGTACAGCATTGACTCTGGGACCCTCCCCCTTACCCAATTGAATGCAGGGGGTGGTGGCCAGAGTGATGTTGGCAGGGTTTGGAGCAGAGCGCTAACCCAGTTTCAGAGCAGCATCCGATGTGAAGGAACTGAATCAAGCGGAGGGGGCAGACACCTGCAGTAGGGACAGAAATATTATAGTCAACAAAAATATTATGCACCAACATAACTGTTGGTGCATTATATTTTTGTTGACTATAATATTTCTGTTGATTTTAAATAGTGCTCAACCCTGAAGAAGGAGTTGGTGTTGGTGCATAATATTTTTGTTGAACATAATATTTCCGTTGAATTTAAATAGTGCTCAGCCCTGAAGAAAGAGTTCCCTCCGAAATGCAATGGCTCATGAGGCTTAATTCATGAGGATGCTGTTTGTCTCTATTATTAAACCTATTCTTTTTTTATGCCAAACATTTTGGGATTTTGAAAACTACTTGGAGCAACTTACATACAAAATGTCTAACTCTGTGAAATACATGCAGCAATACACCCAGAACTAAACCAGCAGCTCTTTTTTGAGAGCAGTGTGTGAGCGTCTGGATAACTGAGTGGTTCCACCCAGTTTTATTCTGTCATTAATCTATCCTGTGACATTTCATAATGTGAAAAACGAGATGAAGACCTGTGTTTCCAGCTGGTTGTGCTTGTGGGAATGAAGGTCATGATCATGTTTGATAGTGTGTGAGGTCTGGATCGCCGTGATAATGGCTGGCGCCGCGAGTTTCGGGGTTGCTGCGAAAATGGTTGGCGCCACCTGGTGGTGAATGTTCATATGCTCGGCTTGGGAATTGGAAGTTTAGGGACAGGTTTCAGGATAATGCGTCAAATAGCCAGGTTTTTAGGACTTTTATGAAGGACAAATAATCCTCTGTGCGGCGGAGGTGAAGAGGAAGAGTGTTCCAGGCGGTGAGAGCTAGGATAGAGAAGGCTGTGCCCCCAACTCTATTGGATTGGTAACAGCGAATAGCGAGGCGGAGAGCCGAGCCCGATATGAGGTTTCTGCTGGGTGGGGTAGGTAGTGGATGATTTTTATCTATAAGAACTCCGGTCCTGTATTATGGAGGGCTTGGTAAGTGATGCACATGGCTTTGAAGGTCGCTCTTAGGCTGATAGGGAGCCAATGTAGTACTCTGAGGGTGGGGTTGATATGTTTTCTAGGCGAGAGGGCAAGGAGCAGTCTGGCTGATGAGTTTTGGATTCGTTGGAGTTTCCTGAGCTGGTATGCTGGAACACAGAGATAGAGTGAGTTGGCGTAGTCTAGGTGATGATGGGCAGTAATGCAGAGACTCTTTGAGGATAGGAGAGATAGGGAAAGATTTGCTTTAGGATTTATAATTGGAAGTGGCAAGTTCTGGGTCCAGAGTTGATGTGTTTGGAGAGTGATAGATCTGCATCCAAGATTTATTTGCTTAATAATTTCTATTAGGTAAGTTTAACAGGTAATATAAACATAGAGTATACACATTTTTATATTTTGAGCTCTTGTGGAGCATTACAATCATAACATTTGATGGAACAAGTTAATATAATACCAATAATGAGACGAAAAGGAGAGACAAACGAGACTGAATATAATAGGAAAGGAAAAGGAGGGGGCATTGGTGATATAGAATTATATCTTACTTATTCAGAATTGTTAAGGTATTGAATAAACACATTCAATTTTTTTTAAAATTTGTGTAAACAATCAACAGGGAATGCAGGATTTTGGTGGAGGCGGCCTGTGGGGCTCCCAGGGCTTGTGGACATGGTATAGGTTGGGGAATGAGACCAGTTTTGCTGCATATTATGATTTCTGATTTGACCGGGTTGAGGATAAGGTGGTTGGTCGTCATCCATAGGTCTATATCCGAGAGGCAAGAGGCGAGGTTGGGAAGTGGGGAGGATGGAGACTTGGGTATTTTTAAAATGATAAGGGTTTCATCTGTGGCAAGTAAGGTTGTGAAGGTGGATTAGTGTCTGCAGTGGGCTTAGGTAGATGATGAAGAAAAGGGTTCAACAGAGGATGCTTATTGGACCCCTTTCTTAACGGGCATGGGACAGAGGAGAAAAGTGGGAGGAGAATGATTTTCGAGCAATTAGAAATTAATGAGGAGATCCAATTGAGGGCAGAGGCTTTGATGCCTATGGTGAGGAGCCTGTTGCCGAATATTGTGTGGTCGATGGTGCCAAAGGCAGCGGATAGGTCGAGGTGGATGAGTGCAGAACATACTTCTGAATCAGCAGTTCTCTTTAGGTTGTCCCAGATAGAGAACAGAGGGGTCAGAACCCTGATTGGGCTGGGTAAAGGAGTCTTGTGGCTTCTGTAAAGAGGCCAAGCTGCTTGTATGCAGCGCAATCAATTAGATTAACAATGAAATGGGTGTTGGAGATTGGGAGGTAGCTGGATGGGGAGAGTGGGTCAAAGTTGTTTTTTTTAGTAGCGATTTGATGAGAGAGGTTTTGAAGGGCTCTGGGAAGGGGCCAGATGAAAGGGACTTATTGATGATGGAGCTGCGACATTGCCTGTACAGGTAGTGGTAAGGATATTTTTTAGAAGGGTGAGTGGGCAAGGATCTCCAGGTGAACCTGAGGGTAGGCTAAGTGCTAGCCAGTTGTAGAAATCGGCTTGGCAAATAGCTGTGAATGATGAGAAGGTTGGAAGGGAGGGTGAGGAAAGGATTGGGTTTGAGGGAAGACAGGATGTGGAGGGGCGATCAGAGATAGTTTTCGGGTGTTGGTGCGATGTCTTTCAAGCATAATGTTATAAAAGAGGTTGGACAGTTAATTGAAGAAAGCTTGTGTGTTGAGGGTGGGGAGGTTTAGGCAACTAGGGGAATTGAATTCCCCTAGGATTATGTGGAGTTCCTTGCATGGATTGTTGGAGTTGGAGATTCTGTTTCCATAGTGGGTTTTTTGGCTAAGAAAGTAGATTTACTACATTGGAACAGTGATGAAACAAACACAAAACCAATAACGCTCATTGAAGTTGAATATAAGTGAATTATCATTTTTAAATGTGAACTGTGATAGTTTGGCAGAAAAGAACAAGACTGTTCCCTGGAGGGGATGAAAGTAAAAATATATGTTTACTAAAAGTAGACTCTGCTATTACAAAGGAAGAAAGAATAACTCTACCAAGGAGGGTGGTGAATGAAAGTGAAAGACGCCTAAATTGAAGCTTAAAAAATGTGAATACCTTGAGCAGAAGAAAGAGAATATCAGGAGTTAAAAGCCTACCTGCGGTATACGCAGCAGAGGATTAACTACTACCTGTATTGGTCTTCTTGGAAGATGAGGTTGTGCAAGTTGTGCTGGAACTGCAAAAGGGATGTGGGCACCACGTTCCATTTGTTGTGGTTGTGTATAAAGATCCAGCTATTCTGAGATGGCATTTTCCAGAGTATAGACCTGGTCTTGGGTGTATCTATTCCAAGGGACCCACTTCTTGGTGCGTTGGGCTTACCTCCTATAGATATTGTATTGACTAGTGGTGAACTATTCTGGACATATAGAGCCGAGCCCTTCTCCTTGCTAAGAGACATAGGGCCTCATTACACGGAAGGCGGTAAGGGTTAACGGTCACCGGTAAGGGTACCGGTGACCGTTAACCCTTACCGCCTTACTACGAGGTCCCTTTGTGGGACCCGACCTTAACGCCTGGTGTAGACCAGCCGTTAAAGTTGGGACCCGCAAAGGGACCTTGGTGCTAATTACGGTACCGCAATTTGCGGTACCATAATTACCGCCTTACCCATTCCCATTATGCCCTATGGGGCAAAAATGGGAATGGGGAAGGGCCATGGAGAAAGGGGGAATTACCGCCGTGCCAACCTTGGAATGGGGTGGTAATTCCCCTTTTCTCCATGGTGGTACAGGTATGGTACCGGCGGCAACCATGGAGCTAATAGCACCATGGTTTACCGCCTTCCGTGTAATGAGGCCCATATTCTGAAAATCTGGAAGAGCGATACTGCCCCCTTGTTGATGATTGGTTGCAAAGTTTGTCTCTTCTGTCTAGGAGGGGGAAAGTGTCCTTTAATGCTAAAGATCAACATCAAAAATATGAGATGATCTGGGGGGCGTTCAATGACCTTTATGCCTAGTTGTTGTAATCACATTCTAGGGGTTATTTTTATTTTATTATTATTATTTTTTTCTCTCTTTATCTGCATTTCTCTACTCTTTTATTCACCTCCTCACCCACCTTCCCTCTGTAATTTTCCTTTGTAGCTTGGACTGTTATGATCTGTTCAAATAAGTGTTATACTTTACATTAGAATTAATGTATTTTTGATTCATTGTTTATGTAAGTTTCAAAAGAATAAATACAACTTGGAAAAAAAGCCCACCTAGTCTTTACAATAAAACAAGTTGAACAAAGCAAAGACTTGCCTAAAGTGGAATGCAAATTGTCTAATGTGAGAAAGCAATTATCTGAACTGATAGAGTTGCCAAGGAACGGAACATATACCAAGAAGACAGGTGCTGCAAACACGGAGAAGTGAGTCATTCTCCAGCCTTTATTTTGTTACTATATTAATAGGGTCAGATAGTATTAGTTTGGACAGTGGACAGATTATTTTTGGACATTGAGAAAAAGACGACTAATAAGCACCTTATTTAGTCTTTAGGTAGCCAACACCCCATAGCCATAGGGATAGCTAGGCCTTTCTGACTTTTTTTTAATCAACCTTACTTAAAAATGTCCTCAAAGAGTCTGCATCCTTCTACTGACCAGTAACAGTACCTACTACTGGATATAATTAAATGTTTGTATGAGTTTTTGGCGTCCTGCAGTGTAACCTGTAAAGGTGGGTATCTTTACTTTATACCCGTATTTAATAGAAAAACAATCTGCATCATATTTTATGTTAGAAACTTATCAAGCTTTTATGCTTTCAATTTTGCGTTTGTCATTCTTGGTTTTGTGCAAACAGTAGCATGTGTTTGGTGTTTCGCTAATATGGCTGTGCCAAGGCTAACAACCAGTATGGCAATTCAGTTATACATGAGATTTGATATCCATATTATGTAAATATAATGCACATATACCCCATAAAATCAATAGTTGATCATAAGTTTAAGAAAAGTGGAGCAGTGAAGATGAAGGGAGAAAAGATACATTGACTGGTTAGATGAATTTTGTAATGATGATACATCAACTTCTATATTCAAAGTAAACATTTTCTTATGAATTACATGCATATTTTGGGCCAATTGTTCATCTGTCCAATACATATGTTAGGGTGATTTAGATTAAATTGTTCTTGTGATATTTTCTTACCTAATGGTTTTTCTTGTGTTGTCCCTAAATTCGTTTAGTTTAGTTTATTTGCTTGTATATCACACTGAACCCAAGGGTAACTAGGCGCTTGGCAAAATTAGCTTATTGAAATCAATGGACTACTTATATTTATCAATAATGAGGGCATTCCCTGTTAAATCAGAGCAGAGCATAAACGAATATCAATCCTTTATATTGGTCAATAGGGAGACATTATTTTGATTGTGGACGGGTCAGTCCTGTTCTATTTATTATGCGGCATACACATAACTGATGCGCTCATTAAACAGCTGTCATTTTCAAATCATTTATGATATGTAACGCGGACATCATGATGTTGCATGACTTCATAGCGTGATCAGTCTTGTTTAGTAGACTGATGGTACATACAAGTGCATCTTATGATTGCAGTGCTAATGTTAAGGAGATCAAAAAACGTACAAAGACTATGATGAGTGTCATGTGTAATTATTGTGTGCATAATGCTTGCCTGATACAGTGCACATGCTAATGATGTGCTGGCATAAGTATCTATTAATTGTGGGTTGCAAATCCTACTGTATGTTAGGATATATATCTGCATCCAATTATACTTTTTAAAATCTTTTAGCATCTGATCATAATTGCTTGTTAGATACAGTTGAAATAATGCATTTTCATTTTGAAAGAAATCTATACTCCCGTGGTTTGATAAGAACAAATATTATAGGGAAATATGATCATTGAATGGCCAACCGTTTATTGCACATTTCACGTGCCATTGTTTCATTAGCGTTTGCTTTGTTACTTGTTCATGGATATTTTTGTACAGTGTCAGTCATAATATGGTCTGTTCTCCTTCACATCTTCCGTCCATTGTAATTGCAATTGTTTATTTGTACAGCGCTTATACACAAGTGAAGTGCTTCAAAGCGGTTCAAGGCAGGAAGGGTGCAAGGGTAAAACGGTAATCATTCTTAGGACTTGAAATTTCCAAATGACCTAAGAAAGTAACTAGCGTACTAGGCCTGACAGCATTTCACCTAGTGTAAGTGCATGAAGTGTAACAGGCACAGTCAGATTACGGAGGGGAGATAAAGGGGGACAAGACAGAAATTACTAGGCCTAGTAAGTTCAGGTCATGCAAGTGTACAGACAGAGGTGCAAGGGATGGGGGAGGGAAATAAGTGTGCCCAGTCTAGCAGGGCTCTGGGTTAAGTGCAGAGATGTTACCTCTCTCATGGAACACATGATGAAGGGCAGTAGAGGTTACCCCTCTCATGGAACGAAAGCTGAAAGTGCAGTAGTGCTGGGCATAGTGCAGAGGCCCGGAAGGCAAGTGCAAAGACTGACGGGGGAGCCTGGGATCTGTGAGGCTCTGGAGGAAAGATGAAAGATCCTGTCCCGGTGGCGCATGCAGGGCCTAGGTATCCTGGTTCATGTGAAGTTTCCCAATGCACAGGGAAGCATGGACAAAGCATTGTTTCATATCATTTTGTGTATTGGGGTTCAGCTGTGCAAGTGCACAGGCACAATTAAGGTAGGATCTGTACATTCAACCATAAACCCAATATATATTAAAGCAGGCTGTTTGGAATAAGGGCCAGCATTTAGATGCCAGAGATTATGACTAATTTTGGAATAAACAAAACTGAGCTTTTAAGAGAGAATGATGATTGTACGCCTCAGGTATCAGCAAATGTAACCGTCTGCCAGCACAAATGTTCTTTTAATTTCACCCACCCTTGACCTGCAAGGTAACAAGGAAGCAGTGTGAAACACATTCTGGGAAATAGTTTTTTAAAAAATGAATTAGTCTTGCTGATTGCCCTAATCCCCATATTCTGGATATACACTACATTCGGAAATACAATCCCAGGGCTTACAGAACGCGACAGCCGTATGCTGCAAAGTTTGGAAGCAAGGTCAAACACTAGACTCCAAAGCCAACATGAAGCTGCCTGCCTGGCGCCAAGCCAGTGGATGGCTGGGGCACTGGCAGCCTCTTGACTCATGCTATTTGTGCATCATCAAAGCAAAGTTAACACTTACTAACGGTTACCTTTTCTTTGATGATGTTTTTCTGACTGACACTGTGTGCATTCTAATCATAAATACATCCATTTGCTGCCGTGCGGCGAACTGGCGGCAGGCTGTGTGAGGCAACGTAACAAGTACAACTTCAGTTACAAAAATCGAGCCCAGCAGATAGGCCAGTCCGCCCCTGCTTGCTTGGCAGTAACATGCCAAAACCTTTATTTTCACAGAAGAGTATCAGGACAAGGTAATTGGAGCCTAGGTAAAGAGGCTGGTTCCCCCAGGGGAACAGTCTCAACCTTGTATGGTCCCAGCCTCAAACATTTCTATTACTATCACCACCAATTTCCAAGCAGACCTCCAGAACCCCAGAGAGCCTGTATTACCCTCAGTTAAAAGTGCCCAAGTGCTCTAGGGCCTGGAGATGTGAGTGGGCGGGCTTTGCTTAACTGTTTTGTTGGGCATGGTTTCATTGGCGGCGCTGGCGCTGTTGAAGTCTTGATAGCTTGGCCACTGTCGAGCCAAACGCACTGCTGGGTGTTCTTAAACATTTGACAGACAAGCCTAAGCACTTTGGTGGTGCTGGTCTCGGGCAGAATAAAAGCTCTATATCAAAAGGTGAGTTTACCTTATTTATCTGGGACTAGGGAACATGACAGATCTGCATTTCTGGTGTGCAACCCCCCCTGGGTGGAGGTTCAGAGAGTTCCCATGTATTCAGGCAGGGCAGATGGCCATTTCTCTAGCCCGCACACTTCATGGAGCACATGCACATCTGTTGCTTACCAGATCTCGCTTCTGTTAAATGCCCTCTATGCTGGTTCATTGGATGGCTGGATGGAAGGGGGGCCCTCAGTGCTGTTCTCTCTGGGCATTGGTGTTCATGTTGTCAGCTTGCAGCCTGGGGGATTCCCACCCTGCCCTACGGTCCTGTGATGTGGCCTTTTGTGGCATGGGTCACTGTACAGGCGACAAGGTGTCTTTTGGCCTAGGTGCAGCAGTCGAAGCATTGTGGCATAACATGACAGGGGTGCTGCTAGACTGTCATTGCATGCAAAAGGACATCTAGGCCATCATGCCCTACCCACCCTTTTTGTCCCGCATCTACCTCCACGTTTCACACAGTTTAATGATTTCAGCCTGCAGAGGTAGCTCAGGCAAGGTTTTTCTCTCTTTAGATAGCTAAGTATTACTAATACTAAAGATTGCTTTTAAAAAAATAATTTAATATGGGCCTGGTGGCACTATCCTGTGTAGGTTTATGGGACCTGCTTTGAGCAAGTGCATTGATTATCCCAGATACCACAAAAAGTGGCTTTCCTCATGGCACTTCCCATCTTTGAGAGAGCAGGATGGTGGGCAGTGGGAGTGAACTCCAGGCACTCTGTCGGCAGATGGATTATTTTTTGCAGTGTGCAAAAATAAGGTTGCACTAAGAACTAGTCTCCCTTTGTTCTCCAAAATTCATTTACTGAGTTTATGTTAATCTGAGCTTCCGACTTTCTTCATTATTTATTAACCCCCACTGTCCCACTTACCTTCTTTAGGCTGTGGCGCCCCTTGCTGCATGTATTTGGAATGTGGAACTTTACCCACCATTTATTGGCACTGTGGCTTGGCTGTTTTTACTACAGTGTTTTATATGTGATATGTCTGCTGTTATATGGAAAGGAGGATTGCTCTGATATCTATTTACAAAAATAGTGACTACCAAATAAATTCAATTAAATAAAATCAAATAATGTTGCTAACGTTGCTACATACGTGTGCTTATTGTTGTGTCTTCTTTCTTTACCCCTGGTATGAGTGGTTAATGCAGTGTGAAGGTGTTGCCAGAGTGTATGTAATTTCACGCATGTAATGTGAAGGGTTTGGATGTAGAATGCTTACCTTTGGGGTTCCACTGGCGGGCACTGGTGGGTCCTTCTCTATATGTACTGTATTTGAGAAGTTGTATCTAAATAAAGTAACTTAATGCAAGACTCCAGAGATCTTCTTTTCCAAACCTGCCATTGAGTTCATCCAAGGAGGGGCCAGGAAATGAACCCAAGGGCACTGTGGTGAGGGAGCAGCTGTCTGAGGACCCACATCCCCCAAAAGAAGGCTCACCACCCAGGGATGTTTACTAGACTGCAGTAGGCTATAGTGACCAGGAAAGTGTTTGTTTGTAAGGATACAGTGAGGTGAGATAGAGGAAGGTGCTACTAGGTTCATAACTAGTTTGACTCAGGTGGAAGGCAGGTGACCTGGGGAGCAGCCCAGATGTCCGGTCCTGCCGAGTGAATGTAGCACTGTGCGGCATGGGCCAGAGACAGGCTGCTGGCCGGGCTAAGCTTGTAAGTAGGAGGGGGTCCTGACAAGCACCAGAGTGGACAGTGTGCTGGAGCACAATTGAGGTACAAGGTGTGAGTCAGTGTCTGTGTAGAGTTGTGTCAAGCACCGGAGACCCAAGGGCGGACATCATTGTAAGGTGGAGAGTGTCAGATGTGTCCCCTCTCCCCAGTGGTCTGTGCCACTTCATGTTGGCATGTGCGTAGGGCATTTGTGACCCACGATGAGGATGTGGGTGTTAGGCAAAAGACACACCGGCATGAGACAGAGCCATGTGACTGAAAAGACGGCGGATACGTCAAGACGTGGAAGTGCTCTGGATGGGCAGTACAATTCTGTGAACTGTGCAAGATATTGCTGCAAGGAGCGGTTTGGAGCATTGAATGCTGGTGGTACCTAATCTTAAGTTATGATGACGAAGCAGGTAAGGGCTCTATGTGTGTGGGGGGGAAGACTCACAGTATGACATAAATAAGACGAGATGTAAAGGGTAGTATGTACAAGGTGTGGTTGGCATGATGCATCCTGGGAAAGGGAAGTAAAAACTAGAGGTGATGATACTGAGGAAGCGTCTAACCCTTTTGAAGGCGTTGCTGGTTGGTGTACATCTGGAAGAAGACTTTCATTCGACATGTTCAACACTTTAGAAGTGTAATGACTTGGTTATCTTGTTCTCCAATACATATAACTTTCACTGAATAGGCTGTTTAGTGAAACTGAAGTCAACAATGTGAGGATGGATACTCAGGAGTTATTGCCATTTCAGTCAATGATGACAAATTGGCACTTTGACACTGAGCGAAAGTCAAGTACTGATTTTAAGAGTCTGTATTG
Source organism: Ambystoma mexicanum (assembly GCF_040938575.1). NCBI lineage: Eukaryota > Metazoa > Chordata > Amphibia > Caudata > Ambystomatidae > Ambystoma > Ambystoma mexicanum. Next base: position 378,737,206 of record NC_090937.1, on the reverse strand, counting down.
CACGTGGTGAGGTATGAATATGGACACATCTATCGGCACAATTGTTGTGCTGAGTGGGAATGGCGACAGTGTTGAAGGGGTGTTACCCATGGGTGGTGGTCTGTGTTATGTGAATATGAGGGTATAGGAAATAAAGACTGTGCCCATGTTCAGATAAACGTGGAGATTAGGGTATGCGTTGAGGTTGGGTTTAATGAATAAAGTGAGAAAGCTGTGGGGTATGTAATAATTCTGCAGCATCACATATGACAAATGTACTGTGCCTGGTTATGGATTTTGGCATCTTGAAATGATGTATGCCAAATGTGCTGAACCTGGTTAGTGTGGCATCACAGAGAGGTGTAGTCCTATTACACAAGTTCAGATGGATGGTTATAGTGGCAGCATGGAGACGTGGTGCCTATTAAAAGTGTTTGAGGGTAAGGTTTTAGTGGCATCACATGGATGTATTGCCAATTAAGAGCGTTCGGGTATATGGCTACGGTGGCATCACTGTGCAGTGTATGCCTATTAAATGAGCTCCAATGTATGGTTGTAGCGGTATCATGCAGATGTGTTGACTATTTAAAGTGTTTGGGTGAATGGTTTTAGTGGCATCCTGGAAATGTGTTGCCTAATAATCGTATCTCCATCTTATCACAACAGTTGCCATCTCGCTTAGCGGTGTATTACTGTGTTGTCTGTTGTTTGAGTGTCTGTGGATTTATGAGTCGTGGTGCCTGTGTGTGTGTGTGTGTGGAAAGGGGTGAGGTGTGTTGTGCCTGCTTTCTTTAGCCCTTTTCCGAGTGATGAATGGAGTGGCAGTGTGATGTCGGAGTTATGTGATGTCACCCGTGGAATGTGGGAGTGGAATGCTTACCTCTCAGGTTCCACTGGAGACAGTTGGAGGGTGGGTGACCCGGGGTTCATTTTCTATATTTACTGTGCTTGAGAAGGTGTAACTTTACAAAGTAACTTAACAAAATACTCACCCGCGGGTCCAGGGATTTATTTTACAACACCTATCATCTATTTTATTATTAGGCCAACTGGATTCTGTTACTGGTTCTATTATCTGCTATCATATTATACTGACTGCCTCACGTATGTATTTATGGGTTTAAGATTAGTTTATGACAAACCACAGTGTTCAAAGCAAAGACTTAGAACGTTTGGCAAGAAAGTATAGTTTGTCTGCTCTTTGATGGCACTGCCATTTCAGGACTAGCGACTAATACAACTAAATGCCGTTATGGTTGATCTGACTCACTGAATGAGATGAGATATTGAGACAAATGTAATGAAGCAGAGTGTTGTTAGCTTGTGGATACATCAGACTCTGATTCAAAGGCTTACCAAAATGTATAGCCTTTCAGGAAAAGAAAGTCATTTCACTAAACATTCCGTGGGTATTAATTTGCAATGTGGGGCATCAGTGGAATTCGGATTTGAGTCCCACTGGCCCAGAAAAATCTTGGAAATGTTATCACAAGTAACTCAAGTAACCCAGTGACAGACAGTCCTTTAAACTGCTTTAAACTGAAAGCCTTGCAAGTGTGTAGATTTTAATAGTCTGTAAAATGGGAGCGAATGGACTCTGGAGCATTTTCTAATGTTTCCGAGTTGATGCCAAAATATAGAGGGAGCCAGCCTTTAAAAATGAGAAATACAATTTTAAGTTCAAAGAAATCGAATATCTCGGACCTGTCTTGTGTGGTGAAGACATAACTACATCTCCAATCCCCCTTCCCCTTTTCCAATCATGCCCTCCTCTACTTTGATTTTTCTCCTCCTGTTCTCCCTTCTCCAACCATTCTCCAACTTTCCGTCTTTGCGCCTTTCTTCACTTCAGTTCTTCTGATGCTGTTGATTCATTCTCGACTGCTCTCCCCCCACCTTTAGTCTTGGCTGTCCAGTTTCTGGACTCTGCCCTCTGTACCTTGAACTCTTTTCTACTATCGACTCTCATCCTGCTTGCCCTTTTAAACCCTCGCCCAGACCCCCTCAACACTGAACACTGGTAATCTTTTACAATTGTGTTTGTCTCTTCGATGTGCAAACGTAAATACTGATCTTCATGCTCTAACATCTTTGCACTCCTCTCAAAACTCTGCTCTTCTTATAGACAAAAAATGTTTATTGCTCCAATCTCATTTTCTCTCTTACTTCCCATCTTCAGCGGCTCTTACAAGCCCTTAATCAACTCCTCAGTCCTCCTTCTCCTGACCCTTCACTTCACTTTTCATTATCCCCTTCTGATGTTTCTACTTTCTTTAAAGATAAGGTTATTCTCTTACGCTCCTCTCTTCTTCCATCTACATCTTCACCTTTTTTTCATTCTTCCTCCTGCTCCGTTACTCTGGCTTCTTTTACTTCTTTCACATGTCTCTCCCACTCTGATCTAGGCCCGCCTCTTCCCTCTCTTAACACTGCCCCACTTCCCACTTCCTCACATCATTTAGCCTTTCGGTCTTTTCTATCATTTTTATGCAGATGACACTCACATTTTTCTTTCTTTGTCTAACTTTTCTAATTCTGCCCAAGATAACAACTCTGGCTGTTATCTGTTCAAAACTGGATGCATTCTCAGTTTCTTCACCTTAACCCGTCTAAAACTGAGATTCTGTTCTTCCCATCTTCCTCCATCTCCTCTTTTCCCTCGACTACCTCCTTCCACCCCTCTTGTATTCCTCTTTCCAACTCAGCTGGTAATTTGGGAGTCATATTTGACTCTAATATTTCCTTTGCCTCTCACATCTCAGCTCACGCCCAGTGCTGTCGCTTTCAACTCTACACATATGGAAAATTCTCTCTCTAGCTTGACGTTCCACGCAACTAAGCTTCTTATCTCTTCCCTCGTTTTTTCTCAAATTGTTAACTGCTCCGCTCTTCTTATTGGTCTACCTGCCTATCGTCTTGCCCCTTGCACTCCATCTATAAACCTGCCATCCATACTCTTTTCTGTCTTGCCCCTAATGCTCTAAACTCGATTTCCTGTCTTTTCTTTGAATCCCGCCTATTATTCCACTTCCTATGTGTTGTCTTTAAATGTACCCATGGGCCGGCTCCTCCGTATCTTTCTTCTCTGGCTTATTTTTATTCTCTTGCTCATTCTCTCCGCTTTCAATCTCTCTTCTTCTGGATGTCCCTTAACCCCGAGTGCACCCTTCCGATTTTGTTCTTTTTCTCTACTATCCCCCGCAAAAACTGTAACTCTTAACCCCTCTCGCTCCCCTCCTCTCGCTCTTTGCATGCTCTGCACACTGCTCTTAAACCACATCTTTTGGAATCATCTTAATTGACATTGTCAATTCTTCTTTGCTTCTTATTGTACAGTTTTTTTATTAATTGGTCAATGCTTTGGCGAAAGTAATTTATAAATTCAATACAATTAAATTAAATCAAGACTAAAGGGAAAATCATGGATGCTTTTTGGGACTGAAGAGCCTGAAAAAAAATAGAACTCATGTTTGTCTTAGGGTTACTGGAATATTATTTAAAAATTGTACAGCGTTTTACTGACAAAATTAAGATATTGCCTAAGTGTGCAGTGAAAATTGTGTGGAGGAATTGAACAGTGTGAAAAGTGAACTGGTGATGTCGCCGTGTAACAATTTTCTTGCCACTGTTCTATGTCAAATCCATGGTGGTCAAGTGCAATTTATTGCCTTTGCTTCTGGAACTCCGAGGGGCTTGAATTACACTACTTTGTAATTGAAAAAGAAACATGAAGATGTTACTGAAAGGCACAAAAAATTTAAAGTTCAAGTCTGGGGAGACAAAGTTCACACTGAGGACCGATCACAAACTCTTCAAGGGAGTTTTTGCAGGGAATTGCCTAGTTTGCATTTCCCCGAAAGAACATTGGTCAAAATGGAACACATACATAGGTTTAACCCATCACAGAATTCTGGGTTTAGTAAAGATTGTTGTATACGTAATATGCTAATAAATAAATAATATAATGAAAATGTGTGCTGACTGGAAATGGACACTATGCCTTTGTAAAATGCATGGATTTAATATTGGGGACTGGTGGGTTATATGTTTGTCATGCTATGCCTGGGTGAAGTAGTATATAGGTGTGTTTATCTAACAATGGTGGCACTTTAATCCCATTTCTGTCTTGGTAGAAGAAATATTTACAATTCATCCATTTTGATATGTTCAGGGACACCTGTTTTTCCTGATAGTTGAGAAATTGAGTGTATTGGCACTGTCCCTCAGCAGGGGAAGACACTGTGCCCTCTGAGGGGATTTTGAGCATTCTGGCATCTGTTCCCCCTATGGGGGATAAGGACTTGGTATGGGCTGCTAGGTAACTTAGCCTGCAGGTTTCTTTTTATTTTTAGAACGAGAGCTGAGATGGAGATCCTAGGGGAAGCCCTCTGGGTGGGGCTGCTGCCCAGTGGCAGACCCTGAGGGGCTGGAGAGGCCTGTCCAGCCACTGATATTTTATTTCCCTTCACGGGGAAATGAGAGCTAAGGAGGAGATCCGAGGGGAAGCCTCGGAGGTGGCCACGTTCATTTTTCACCCCCTACCCTGAGAGTCAGAAGGAGGCTGAGGTGAAGTGGATAGTGCAAGGGTTTCTCGGGCCTTCGTGGGTCCTGGGCGTTTTGGGCCGGCCTGTCCGGCCTGTGGCATTTAATTTTCCCTAGCAAGAAAAAGCAAGAAAATAAATGACCTGCTGGAGACCACGTCGACAAAAGAAAGATGAAGGACACCTTCTCAGCGTCACTGGAAACGCTGGGAGACTAGGCCTGCCTTAGGTGATGCTAGGTCTGGAAAAGACCCCGGGCTAAGCAAATGTCGGAACTGTTGGGACTCGGGGCTAGCTAGCCTGTTGGCTGTAGCTCCTGAGATTCTATCCGGGGCTACAACCAAAAGACCCGGGGTTATAGCCCCTTACCCCCCCATTCCCCCCTAGCAACGCCTCTGGCCGTCTATCTCAGCACTGTTAACATCCCGTTTTGGGGTTGTGAGCTTTCGAGTATTTCAAGAGAAAGGGAGCGAGTGATTAAAGAAAGCAAAACTAAGGGGAAAGGAGCCAGCCACCCTGACAGGCCCGCTGCAGTATGAGGAGAAAAGAAAGAGCCTGCTGACGTTAGCCAGTTCACATAGGTTCTGCCATATTCTGACAGATTGCTGGCTTGCTGACACAGGGGTGATCCAGGCGACCACGTTGCAGTCCCCAAAACGAAAACAGCAGTGTTTGTGTCTGTGCTGGCAACTACTGCCTACCCTGCCAGCACAAAAAGAAAAAAGAACATGTGGTAAGCCCTGGCCAGACGGTGCTACCTCCCCAGGTGAAGGTAAGAGGCAATGTGTGACTTTCTCTCTCTGTGGGCATCATTTCACACGAATCTGAACAGTGAAACGCTCACCATGTCATGGTATACTAGCCGTGCTTCATGAGCGGGTCACGTAACTGTTTCCTCACAGTGGGACTGACAGCATCACATGAAATAACAAGCCTGCCTATATACCAATCGGTTGCCAAGCATTGTTCTCTGAAAGGGTGCCCGCTGTTCCAAAATAAATGAAAAGGCAGGATTATTGTGGAGGAGACGCTTACTTTGGTTTCATTTCCTACTTAGGGCTCTGCATTATACGTGCAAACACGAGAAGTGTAACAGACAATGGGCCTCATTACAACCCCGGCGGTAGCCGTGCCAGTAGTACCGGCACGGCTGCCGCCGGAGTTGCATCCGGGACCAGCACCCGCGAATGGGCAATTACCGGTCCATTCCGAGTTCAGCGGATCGGTAATTGCCCATTCGCGGGTGCCGGTGTGAACGCACTCCCCATCCCCATTCCGCCCCATAGGGCGGAATGGGAATGGGGAGCATGTATGCACCGGCACCATTGCATCCACGAAGTGTGCTCGCGGGTGCCTTCCATTCCGCCAGGGAGGGCCTGGTGGAAAGGAAGGCACCCGCGAGCACAACTCGGAGTATGGCAGTGCAGTAGCAACGGTGCCGGTGCCTTACCGGTACCATTGTTACCGTAGCGCCGTGCTCGTAATGAGGCCCAATGTTTTGGTTATTCCATCTCAAGTATCTTCACACATCAGCTGGAAGACCCCACAAGTACTTCAGAGTGTTTTTCCAGCTTTTCCAGACAGCGAAATGTTACTGTATGGAACTCCCTTATTTTAAAGCACAGAGGCACTTGTATTGTGTCAAAAGTCACCTCCTCATTTGAAGCTAGCATCACAAACTGTTGCAATGAAAGAAATATACAGGTAACAAAAAGGGTACCCTGGAGCCGAGATTATAATACACTGGTATCCCTAGCTGAGTTGGGTAGTTCTAGTGTCTATAACTTAAATGCCATTGTGTTAAATTCTTTCCTTTTGTTTCTGTCCATGTGTGGATAGTCTGTGTCTGTGGCGGACTGCAGCTGCCACTAGGACATTGGAAACTTCCGGTTTTCACCTCAGAACAACGTCTTCTCAGGGTTAAAAGAGATTATGTTAGCAGTTTATGAGTGGGCCAGATGGTCCGAGCCCAAAACTGAGGTATTTCATTTTACCCTGTGCAGGAATGTTGAAAATAATGAAGTATGTAACGTTGGTGGTTTGAATTCACTCAGGCCCGGATTTACTCTGGGTTTTACTGAGCAGCCAAGAAATGAACTTGCTAATCTATATCTATCAATCTATCTATCTATATATGTATATATATATATATATATTTATATGGATTTTCCTCAAGGCATCTGTTAACAGGGCCCTTCCGAAAATGTAAATAGGCACTATGTTTTATGCATTGTAGTGTCTGCCATTCATGCAGTTTTCATGAACTGATGCTATTTATTTATTAATTAATGTCTAGGGGATACAACTGTCAGTCATCCAGTGTTCATGAATTGATTCTATTTATTTATTTATTAATTCAGGTCTGGGTAATACATAAGTCAATCATCCATTGTTTAAGCCTTGATGTTTCTTATTCATTAATTCAGGTCTAGGGTATACATGCCACTTACCTATTATTTATTAACTGATGCTATTTATTCATGTATTTATGTATTTAGGCCAGAGGTAAAAACACCAAACATCTATTGACCATGTATTGATCATATATATTTGTTTATATGTATGGATAACTTAAGCCACCTCTAGAAATATGCGAACCCATACTTTGTTTCTTGCGTGTAAGAAATGTATGAAATAACAGGAAGGTGTTTGTTTTGTACTAATGTACCATGTTTATAATGCAATTGTTAAAGCAGCAATGACCTTGCCACTACTATGTTGATTTGTTTAATAATTACCAACATAAAGGCTGTTGGATTCAGCTGTGTGCAGTGCCATTATTACCAGTTTGAAAGAAAAGTAACATTTAACTTGCACATGTAAAACAACATTGTGTTTCCTTGTACCAGAGGGGGGTTTTGGGAGCTGGCCCCATCCTTTCGTGCCGAGTGGAGGCCCTTATTTCCCTATACGAAGCCCCAGTGTTATGGTGTTTTCTCTTGGCCTCTCCCCGGATTTCCGAATAGGCGCATTGTGCGCGGTAAGGTTTTGGCCCATTTCTCCTGATCCCGACAGGTTGTGGTTCATTTATACATATCCACAGGTGCCCCTCATACATTTCTACTTAAGGGCAGACACACCATACATAGCGCTTCAATTGTGAGTAATGATTGAACTCTGGCAAAGATAACAGTGTGACTGGTGCCTTGTCCCACCACCACCATCAGCGAGTCACAAACAATAGTGACTCCAGCATGAGTGACGTTGATCAGGTGCATGTGCCTGAAATAACAGAACGCTGCAGAAAAGATGATTGGGTACAAGCATCTTCAAACGATTGCACATAAGCAGACAGTCTTGCGCTTCATTAAGCCCGAATTTCAGTGGAGAGCCTACACCTGTCGCTGCCAGACAGCCCCTTTGCCTCACATGCCCCCTGCGCTCTCGCTCCCTTTGCCTCCTCCTAGGACCAGGAGTGGCCAGCAAGGAGAAACAGCGGGCACGACAGTCTCCTCCTCCATCCCACCAAGCCAGTGGCGAGGTGAAGGAAGAGGAGACTGAGATGACAGTTTTGGGGGACAGTCAAGACGAGGGGTCAGAGAGTGACATCTGACCTACTATGATTGACCTTAATCCCTGCCAGGTGAGCGCTGTATTTTATTTTGTTTACACGTTTCCATGTTCGATTTGGCCCTCTGACTCACTCTGTGGCTGCAGCAATAATTCACAAGCTGTTTATTTTACCTGCACATAGGGGGCAATATTGGACCCGCTGGCGTGTCTTCGAAAAAGAAAATTAGGAAATAGCCCACGTGTTCTATTTCAATTTGACAAAAATGAGGGGTTCAGTATGCACACATGCCCTGGAATGGACAGGCACATAGAAGAGTTTGTAACACTGTCCCAAATGTGTAGCAAGTGACATGGACAGTGTTCGTCCAATAACCATACAAGATCAAGGCACAAGAGGCATCATTGCACAAACTGACATGTTCTCCAGTTGCCCTGGGATCAGACTATTGAGCGAAACTACTAACCCAAAGGTTATTGAATCCCTGGAGGAGATTCCTTGGAAGGATGGGTTCCTTGTAAGTATACATGTAGACAAAACCCAAAGCTATGGAAGAATTGCAAGTGTCAAGTGGCATAAAGCCTAGTATGTGCACCCACTATCACTCGTGTGCAAATGTTGCGGCGGAAAGCTTCAAATGCATGCTGATGGAGTACAAATCACAATACAGGCAGGCGGTAACTGGGAGGAAGAAGTCCACAGTAGAATGGGGGCCTACGGATTTGCTCCATATTGCATCACACGCTCAATACCATTTGAAATGATCCACAGGAGAAAGCCAAATGTACACTATCTCCGTAATGGATGGGAAGGTCATTCCTCAGTAGATGGAATGAATGAAAGCGACACGAGGGAACAGGCAGATCATTCCAAGAGAAACATGAAAGGTAGTCATGATTTCCAATTTAGATGTGCTGAAAAGCAATATTGTGATGGCAATTCTATCAAGGTTAAACTCCCAAAGCATGGTAAGGAAGTGGCTTCAAGGTTCTCAAAAACCTTTAATGTTGTGAATGTGCTACCTCACTCTCCCGGAACGTATGAAGGTAGGGTATGGTGCAAATCACACCTTATAAAGGTCAATTCAGCATAATCTTTATTTATATTGGTTCATATATTTTTCTTCATGCAAAACTTCCATTTTGTTATTCCATTCTCATTCATAGAGCTGTGCTGGAGCTCATGCCACCTGCTCCACCTTCATCTCACATGACCTCTACGTCACCACATGACACCAGTCACCTGTCGGTGTCCACCATCGCCAGAAGTCTAGCCTTTCCATGGAATCCCAGAGCCTGGTGTCCGTTGGCATATGGGTTCAGTCTGTGCAGTTCTCCTTCCCGGGAGTCCCTATGCCATTCAGTCTCACAAACCTACGAGCCCAATAGTGCCTACTCCGTTGGTGTACTTCCTGCTGCGGACTGTCACTGGAGCAGGACATAACACGATGCATTTACAAAAAGGATCTGCAGAAATTGTTTGATTTTGTATTTTGAATGTAACTGATTAAGCGGTCCCAAACCTGCAGCCCAATTGTACAACTTCTAAAAGTATCAGAGCTCTCCAGTTCCACAATTCCATGCGCTAGAAAGTTAGTTAGAACCATTTTTTTTTCATGGAATTCTGGGACTTGCTGTTCTGTCTTTTCCATTTTAAATACACGACCAGAAATCCCAGAATTCCAAAAAAGGGCCTGGATGGCATGGAATTAGGAAACCTGAGAGCTCTGAATCATCCATATTTGAACTGGAGAAACGAGCTGAATGCCAAGTGGCAGCTCAGAGGAAAATGTTTTCAGATGCCCTTGTCGTGTTTGCATCCCACCAGGGCTACTGCAGGGGAAGAAAACAAGGAATGTGTTGTGTCTGAGCTTATCTGCAACATCGATTCGTATGTTTGCTGTGCATGGCGCTCCGGCCCAGGAATACATTAACATTGCCTTGATTCCTCGCAAGGACAGAGGCTATTGAAACTGATAGAACAAAATCATTTCTTTCATTGCTTCAAATTCAGGAATACAGTGCATCTTCTCTAGTTTTCGTTGAGAAGATTCTTATGGCATCATAACATGAAAAAATGAAATAACACCAGATCAACTATTATAATGTATCTCCTGCCCCCACCACAAATACAACATCCAGTCCCCTTAACAAAAACGATTCTAACTCAGTTTGCAGTAACAATCGCACCAATAATCAATGACTGCTTATAATCAAAGTGTTGCCGTGATGGTTGTACAAGGGTCCAGGGCCATCTTAAGGAATTTTGGTGCCCGGACCGCGGATGCCTTTGAGCCACCCCACTCCTCATGAACCAAAGAAATTAAGGGATGCAGAATCTTTGGCCGTGCCCCCCTTCGCCTCAATGAGATCACAACACATAGCTTGATATGCATGGGTACTCCCTTCAAGTCCCGTTACCCTTTTCAGACTTCTGGAATCAGAATAATAAACAGTTGGCATTTCAATGGCAACATTAGTAGACCACAAAGAGGGTACTTGTGCACTAGCATTGGTACAGAACACATTTTAAAAAAATTTCAGCTACGAGGAGAGTGTAGTCTTAAATATAGGTCACTGATCAGTAGCCATATGAAAAAGGTACACATGCCAACAGAGACATAGGACTCAGTGCTCAAGCATGCAGACAGATTGGAAGCAATGGGCAAGGAACACATACCAGCGCATAGAAGAAATAGTGAATATATATTTTGAAGCTAGCAGAAAGGCGCATGCATGGTAACATAGACTGTCATTAGAAGAGAGCTATGGTTTTTAATCAGAGGTGCTGTTTGTCAGGTAAAAAACAAATGTCTTTGACATTTGCATTATATAAAGGCCACAAATGTATTGAGAACTGAACCACTCATTGGGGCTGCCAATTTTGCATTTTTTAGGTACTGTCAATTTTGCCAGGTTAAATGAGTTGCCCAGGATCACATAGGTTGGTTAAGAGGTGAAACTGGGATTTGAGCTAATCTGCAATTTCTGCACTTGACACATTGTTTCCCAGTTCTTATCATAGAGAAAAGTGCGACTATTCATGAATGTTTGACTTTCATGAACTAAAACAATACTGTGTTTTGTACAACTAACTTTGAAAGTACACACATCACATAATAACCCACCTTCACAATATTTTAAAACAAAACCTTATAGAAACATGCTGGATGATTCTGGCTTCACTTCATCATGAAGGCAAGTATGCAAGTACCAGACTTATTAATTGATGTGAGCTTAAATGATTTCATCTGCGGTTTTCTATTGTAATTAAAACTTTAAATACATCCAACACACACATTTGTGGACTGACATTTATGATGTGCTGAAGTACCTTTGAAATTGTACTAACACGCAAACCATTTCTTATATCATCAACTCAGCACACCTGAAAATAGCCTTGCTAGGGGCCTCTGATATTTGGTTGTCTCTCTTCTGCCTAGAACACCTTCACTCAAATGGTCTACATAAAAAGAAAGATTAGGCAATGGCCTACACAATGCCACCAGTATGTAAGAAGGCAAACCTTCTCATGGAAGGCAGCAAAGTACTATGCAATGAGATACACACACTTGTATAGGATCACTCTATCGCCCACTGGCAAAGCCAGATGTGAGCCTCAACACTTTGATTCTACAGACATGAATTTGACTACCCAATCAGCACTCCCGACTAATACTTCCTGCTCTTTTTTGGGGGTGGTTGGCAATTTGTACAACCCTCGGTTGGAGGAACCAAGGTCTAGACCTCCATTATACTGATGCTATGTTACTTTTCCAAGCTCGCACTATCTGGTGCCGGTAGACTGTCTTGTAGCGCAGCGGGTTTTACTGTCACAAAACTATATATGCAGACAAGTTTATCAACCTCAAATATAAGAAAAGCCGACTCTGCCTTGCTGGAATTTGGTACTGTTATCTGGCATAAAAACACAATTCTCTGTAATTAGCACTTCTGAAAAATCATGCCACTCAAATATGCCAATATGTATTTCAACTTTAAGGATTGCACTTGATCAATATGTTCTCCACAGAAGGGTGAGGATGCTACAAAAGGTGCGTTATAGTGAACGGACAAACTGGGGCAGAGCCTCAAAAACGAGTGAAAATGAAAAAAAGCACAGAGGATGCGTTTTTTCATTTGCGCTCACTTCAGAAATGTGCACGTCACCCAATTCTCAAAGGTGACCTGTGCATTTTAAGGATGGCTGAAGAGTGGCGCAACGATTCGCTGACCAGCCACCTTATATACATTAGTGTCGGTAGTATTGAGGAGCATTCTCCCGACAGTAATGTACTACAGGCTCCCAGCTCCATAATGGGTGTTTGGAGCGTATTTCAGAGTGATAGGCCCTTAAAGGGCCTGCCACTGTTAAATGTGGTAAAAAGATAAACATGCATTTCTATCCTTCTTTGAAGGAATAGAAACACAGATGGGCAAGCAGCAGTTAGGACTGCTGCTCTCCCACGTCAGGGAACAAGCATGAACGGTTCAGAAATTAATCCATGGCTCATTGGACCTTCCCCTGCACCTAGTCCAGTGCACACGCAGGGAAAGATGTTTTATTTTTGCGCATTTCAATATGCATTCTGTTTGTGGATTGGAATGTGCACTGAAATGCACAAAAATGACCCCTTACCTGAGCAAATGAGCAAAAGGAGTGAAAAGGGCCCCCTTAATTTGCACATCAAAAATGCACACATTCAGAGTTTGATTTTTATATTCGGGTGCACCTTTTTTTGGTCGAATGTGAAGAGTTGTGCAGGTGAATTTTATCACTTGCTATCAAAAAAGGTTTGGGAAATAAGCCACTATGCGTACAACAGTGAACACAGAAAGATTGACAAGATTAATTGATCAGAAGAGATTGCATTAGCAAACAACACCCAGGCAGCCGGGCTAGAGCTTCAGCAGCACACCATGAAACATCCGGCGTGTTTTGTAAAAAAAAAAAAAAAGGGCTTAAATCAGGCAGCCATGTGGGGGCTCCCCTCAATGTGGGGGTCCATAAAAACATCTCTGAAAGAGTCTGTATGATGTGTTTCATGTTATTTATTTACACTGTATCACCAGATTCCGCTGCACAATAGTTCTCTTTGACCTTGGAACAGATAGGTCTTTAAGTGGTGAAAAAAGAAAGATCTGAACTACAAATAAAGCACAAACATGACTCCATCACGTCACTGTCTCACATACTATGGCAGCCTAACATGGCAAACAGTCCAGGCCTTGGTCCTCAGCACTTGTAAACTCACATTTCAACTCTCCCCTATTTTCCAGACATCACGGACCAACATCCCTGGATCTCACTCTTCAACCTCTATAGAACTCACAGACACACCTGTCCAGCACCATCAGTCACACCCTTAGGGCTAACGGCCAGAACAGGTTTATTTCTGATGCTGAGCTAAGCAAGGATTTAAGTGGGATGCAAAGTCAGGGATAAGGAGGTGTACTAAGGGTGGTGTCCTAAAGAGTGATGGGCATGACAAAAAGTGATGAGTGTGGGTAAAGGGGGGCAATTGCCCCAAACAATACATCAGTAGACCCTGCAGACATGTATTTGTGTCTGTAAATAACTCCCTATTCCAGTATATATTGAATTAGTGAGTTAATCACCATCGTTGTCAATAAACCATGTGTGAGAAAGGGGTGGGGCATGTATTGCTGCCTGATTTGCATAAAACCAAAGAGTCTTTTGGGACTATACGAATGACAACCGATTTTTATGATGACAAATATGTCTGTGATAGTGACTGAAGTCTGAAATTATACTGAGCACATAATAAACATTGACCATGGAGTTAATTTCCTTTGTCGCAAAACTCACCCTGACAGTAAATGGCTGCAATCACCATATCTATTCATATGGCCATCCATGCATTTTTGGTGTGAGGCTTGGGCTATTCTGCTTAACAGAGGATGACTTCTTATTTAACTAAATGCATTAATTTTGCTGACTGCAAATGGTTCATTGGTTCCTACAATTTTCAACTTGAAAGTTTCAAGGAAAGCACTTTCAGACTTTTAACGACTGCAGGAGAAATCGACAGTGGTGCTCAATAATGCGGAACAGATGGATCCTGGCTCAAACAGTGGCAGCTCGTCCATAATGGGAGAGGGGGCGCCGACCCGCCAGGACCTTTGCCCATTATCGTTTCCCTTTGACAGTTTCTGTTCCCCAGTGGGCATGTCCAGTGGACAAAGTGAGGACAGGGGCATTTTGCTTCCCCAATCTTGCATGGCCTATTGGGGATGTAGGCTAGGGAACTGCAACTTTGAATGTGTGTGGGGGTGCTCCCATGCCTCTCGCAGATTCAGGCTATCTGGGGTGGTGACTTGGTAGGGCTATGAACCCTGCACTCAAGTGTAGGAACCAGGAAGCGATCTGTGCTTCCTGTTCATGTGGAGCAGGAGACGGAAGGCTTCCGTGTTTCCTGTGAGTCTGGTAGAGTACGAACCGGGGCTGGCGGTAAGAAGAATCCTTATTATGTATGCGTGAATGTATGAATTAATGAGTGAGTGTATGATGCATGGGTAGGTGCTGGGTCCACATATGAATGAGCAAGTGCATGGTGTGTGTGTGAGCTATGGAATGCTGTGGGGCTGAACAAGTCAATGGTGCATGATGTGTGCGGTCTGGGCTTGTGTATTTGTGCTGGTCTGGGCCGCTGATTTGGGCGAGGGCATCATACTTTACTGGGAATCTTTGTTAAGGCAAGCATGACACGTGTTAATACATGAATTTGGTACAGCCAGTCTAGACGTGTATTACTGTGCCACGACATTTTATACTGGCCATCTTTGACCAAGCAAGCATGATAAGTTTTATTACCTGACATTTTGGTGCTTCCAGTTGAACTATTTCTTTGGCCTGTTATTTTCAACATCTATAATGAAGCAAGCATGATAAACGCTATTACTTGGCTAGACTGGCATTTAGGCACAGCCAGTCTAGCCATTTCTTTATGTGGCATGGCATTCTTTACTGGGCATCTTTGATACAGCAGGCATGAAAAGTGTTACAACCTAGCTAGACTTGCATTTTGGTGCAGTCAACCTAGCCATATCATACTGTGGCATGACAATTTATCCTGGACAAGACAAAAGCGGTGATGGTTGGAAGGTTTAGAATTAATGTTAACCTCTGGCATCCCTCTAGGTAACCCTCCATGCCTCTTTTGTTTTGCTTAGTCACCCCAAGTGGGACGGGTATACCCACCCGTGGGTCCTGAGCCTGCTGTGCCTAGAGACCCAAGCTGAACCTCTCTGATGATGCTGAATGAGGATAACACATATCAGAGGTTGCTTGAGGTCTTTTGCATGATGGATGTGACGAAGTAGTTAGGGCTGGACTGCCCATTTTGGAGTGGGATCTCTCCTTTCTGTAATGGTTTGGAAGTCTGAAGAATGATGGTGTGGAGGGTTGCTTAACCTTCTTTCTGATTCTGTTGGCTGCCTCAACAACCATCAGTCAGGCTTTAGAGCTGCCAGAAGTACAGAAACTGCTCTCCTGAACATCCGTGAAGATCTGCTCTCCAACCTTGACTCTAACATTCCCTCTGTGCCCATCCTACTCGATCTCTCTTCTGCCGTCGACACGGCCAACCATACCATCCTACTCAACCGTCTCTGTGACAACCTGGGTATCACTGATCAGGCTCTGGTCTGGCTGACCTCTTTCCTCTCTGATCGACCCTCCAGGTTCAAATTGGGTCCTTCCTATCATCTATCTCCCTTTCTACCTGTGATCTTCCCAGGGGTCTAACCTCTCGCCCTGGCTTTTCAACCAATACCTGGAAACTCTTGCCCACTTCGTTGCCATTTTCTGCTTCAATTTCCAGTGCTATGCTGATGACACGCAACGCATTTTCAGGCTTCCCTCTGCCACCTCCTCTCCTTCTCTCATCTCTGACTGCCTAACTGCCATTCATGATTGGTGTGCCGCCAATGTTCTTTGCCTGAATGCCAGCAAGACGGAGATCCTCCTCATCGGCACACCTTCGCCCTCCTTTCCCCTCACTCTCTGGCTGGCCTCCCTTGGCCCTCCTACCCCCACCTGCGAGGCCAAGAACCTTGAGGTCATCTTTGACTCCACACTTTCCTTCTCTACCCACATCTCTGATGTCTCTAAAAGTCAAACTTCCTACTGCACCTCCTCAGAGGCACTCTGCCTTTCCTCTCTTTCCCCCAGAAGCTCACTGTCTCCCAACCCCTGGTTCTCTCTATGTTGGACTATTGTAACAGCCTCTTTCTAAATCTACCTGCCTCTACTCTCCACCCTTTGCAACTAATCCATAACAGGACCGCAAGACTTGTCCTTGGCCTCAATCCCTGGGATCGTATCTCTCCAGCCCTGAAATCTTTCCATTGGCCCCCAGTAGATGGAAGGATTAAATTCAAAACCCTCTGCATTGTCCACAAGGCTTTCTGGGGCCAAAATACCTTCAGCTATCCCATCGCAAATACCTCCCCTCTCGAGCTCTTTGCTCCTCTACCTCTAACTCCCTCAGGGTCAGTCGTTTTTTAAAGAAACAAGCTGGGAGTAGACCTCTGTCTTTGGCTGGGGCCTCTCTCTGTAACAGCCTCCATGCCACTTTGAAACCTGAGGAGAACCATCTCCAGTTCCGGAAGCACCTCAAGACCGTCCTCTTTGCTTCTGCCTTCGCCCCTCCACTCCCCTGCTGATCTGTTCTCTCTCGGCACTGTGCACCTGACCTACCCTCTGTCTTCCGGGCCATGGTACCTGCTCACCCTGCAACCCATCTGCACTGCCTCCGGGCCACCCCTTGCACTGGGGTCTGTATCTGTACCCATACAGTCCCCCCTTTTTTTCTTCCTACACTTATCAGACATACCCTGTCTACTACCTTAAACCGAGCACTTGCACTTGCTGGCTGCAATACCACTGTCATCTTTATTATTTATTTATTTATTCATTTATTTATTTTATTATTTATCCGTTTTTCCTTTGCTGTGCACTTTCCACTTTTCCCCCGCTTTCATGCACTGTTCCCCTTTCCCTCTCCCATGCACTTGCGCGTTCTCAATGTCACTGGGCCTAATAAAATCGTTGTATTTGTTCTCCCTTGTTCCCCTTCTTTGCCTTGTCGCACTCTGAAACACTTGTGTATGAGCACAATACAAATAAAATATCAATTTCAATATCAATTTGCCCAGCGCTATGCCAGAGGATAAGATTAATTCTAAACCTTCCAGCCATCGCCTCATTTGATTGTCTTAGATGACCTGAGTGGGAGTTGTATACCCAGACATGGGTCTGAGCCTGCTGGGCCTAAAGACCCAAGCTACACGTCAGTGATGACACCCAATGAGGCCAAAACATGTTACGCGGTTGCTTGTGGTCTCAGGCAGGAGGGATGTGACTAAGCAGTTTGCAGTTTGGGCTGGACTGCCCCTTTTGAGGTAGGGCCAAACCTGATTTGCATATGGTCTTCCACCTTTTGGCAATGGCTTGGCAGACTAAAGAACGAGGGTCTGGAGCTGCCCAGAGCTATCCCAAAGGTCAAGATTAATTGTAAACCTTCTAGCCATCACCTTTTTTGGTTTGCTTGTTAGATTTTTTACTGGACATCTTTGATAAAGCAAGCATGATACAAGTTGATAATTATATCAACGGCAAAAAAATAATAAATACACGAATAACTTTAACACCGCCCTGCCCCCACCCCACTGCAATTCCCCATTCCAGCCCCCTCCTTAAGACCATTAACCCATTACATAATTTCACAAAATCTGCCCCAGATTTCCTCAAATAGCTTACTTTCTTCTGTCGACAAAATATGACTTTTCAATAAAAAGACATTTTCCGCAGTTCATCAGACAAACCAAAGGAGACATATTTGTCACTTTTCCATTCTCTTAGAATCACTTTTTGGTCACTAATGCAGTCCTAAAGAAACTTTTCTGGGGGTATGATAGTCATCTAAAAGATTACCCTCAACCAGAATGAGTGTTTCAAAGTCAAAATCCATATTCAGTCTGAGAATCTTATTCATGGATACTGTTATCTCACTTCAAAAACGTTGCACCTTATTACACTCTAGGGACATATGATCTATTGAGCCCACTCTATGTGTGCACCCCCAACAAACCTCTGAGCTTCCCATGTGTTATTTTAAAGTATAATTGTACCTTGCACTTTCACCACCTGAGTGGTCCCCTGGTGCTCTGGCGGATCTCAAAAGCAAGAGGGTAAGGTGTTGGGGGGTTAAGTTAGTGGGGCTGAGCAGGGAAATAGTGCAAGAGAGCTGTGATGTGCTGTTGGTGGCTTCAGTTTGCTTTACACAGTTCGCTGAGCGTAGGTGTGAGCTTTTGGTCGGTAGTTGTCATTTACTGTTGTGCAAGGCTATGTGTTGTTGGGGTGCAGTGAAGTTTGTGCATTTTGTTGTGCTGTGCTGTAGAGGTATGGTTGTGTTTAGTTTAGAGTTTGAGAGGTGTAAGCCGAGGGATGAGGATTTGAGTGGCGTTGGTTAGTGGTGATACTTTATCGTACCCCCTCAGTTTCGGCCACCCTTGCATTACCCTGGCAGTGTCGTGCATTGTGTGTGCTAGGGATCTCACTCCTATTTTCTGTGCAGAGGTGTGGTTTGTTAGCAGGGCTATTTAGTGGTGATACTTCCTCCACCCCCGCTCAGACTAATGGATGGCTACAACACTTTGTCCCCTGACACATCCTGGTATCCAGCCACCATCGCCTCCCTGGCAGTTTTCTTTAAGAGTTAATTGTGTTTATTCCATTGTGGTGATGTGCATGATCCTGCACAAAATGGATTAAATACAATTATTTCTTAAGGAAAACTTGAACTGTGTATAATTGATACCAAAGAGTGGTTTAATCTGTACAAAACAGCAACAGCATTATTAATATATTCCGTTAACAGAAGTTACGGAGGGATTTGTGCAGTGGGCAGACCAAACGGTTTTTCCTTTTTACTGTTGATTTTTGTCAGGCTCATTAGGGGTCACTGAATCTGTTGGTACTAGTCCCTGCAGCAACAACACATTCAAATGTATGTTAATTCAAGATATTAGATTCAACAATTCATTTAAGAGTGGTTTGCGCATAGGAGTGTTAGTCCCCAAAATGTCTTGATAGGTCTCTAGTAGTTTTGCCGGATAGGGAATGTTTGATATCGGTCTGTAGTTAGAGAGATCTTCCACATCACCCATTGTAGCCTTGAGGAGTGGTTTGATGTACGCATATCTGAAAGCACACAGTACTCTGCCTGTTGAGAGTGATTGGTTGAAGAGGATTCTGTGGCACTCCAATTGTGTGCCCTGTGGAAGGATTGATTTATAGATGTTTGGGCGAGGCTTTGCAGCTTATTCTGTGGTCCCAGGGTAGCTTGGGCATGGCGCATGCTCTGGTTGATTGGTCTGTTTTCTGTAATCCGAAGTATGTCGGTGATTTTATATTTAAAGCGGTCTGCGAGATCATTGCATAGTTTTTGTGAAGTTACCGGTGTGTTATTGCTTCCAGGGTGGATTTCTCATCTCATTTACAATGTTGAATAGTTGTTTCTGGGTGTTGGTGGCTTTTGTGATTCGGTTGTTGTAGTATTTCTTTTTGGATTTGAGAGGTTCCTTTTGGCATGCTCGGATTTGTTTTTTATCGTTTATTTTTTTTTGCCTGGTCATAGTTTTTCATCCATTCTAGTTTTTAAGTTTCTTTTTTTTCTCCATTGTACTAAGGTGGGGTGTAAATCATCTTGCCACTGCTTTCTTTTGTGATGGAATTGTAGCCAGGGGTCCGCTAATTAGTGCATAATAAAAACCATGTACTAAAAAAAATTGAGCACAAACCGGGCAAGAAGCAACGCTGTTTATTACAGCTGGGCGAGCACAAATCAAACAGAACAGTGGATTAGCTCTGATCGAGATGCTGACATCTGAATGCACTATGAACAGCAGTTTTATAACAAGAAATACAATAGTCGGAAGTCAGGAGAAATACTTGCAAGTTGGAGGATTATTTTTTCTGTGCTCAACAGGCATTTGATTGGTTTGCAATCTCCTCCTCCTCCTCGATAGTTACAATAATTAGTGAAAGCGTCATTATAGCAAACAGTACAATAGTTTCCCATCATCTCACCTCCCCAAGTAGTACCACATTTTATTCCCAACCCACCCCAGAACATCTTGTAAGGAATGAGGCAACATTTGCGCTGACCGCCAGATCTTTAATACACTGCCATTGGTCAGCACCATTGAGAACGGGACACAGGACAACCCGCAGCTGGAGGGAAGGGGACATTCACACAATACCTATTAGATAATGACCTTTGCAGACTCTGTGGAAGATACTTTGAGGGCTGGCCTCCTCGTCAGAGCTTAGGAACGTACCGTCTGATTGGTCCTCCAGGAAATACCACTCCGTCCAGTGTTCTTTTCCCACTGCCACCTGCCGATGGGCATCATCAGCCATGTGACATTGGTACAGAGCCACTCTCCCCGCTACCGTGCAGGGCGGGTTGTTTAGCTGACAGCCCTGCAGTTACCTCACCCAGTTCCGGTTGTCTTAATCCCCATATGATGTGTACATTGAGCCTCCTCCCCCTTTTGCACATCCCTGTCGTTGTGGTCACGTGTTTAAATTGAAAGGTTCCCAGATCCAGCCCGATCCAAGGGATTTCCGACTATGCGTATTTGTGATTGTGCTATTTTTGTCCCTCCCCTCCTTTAGCTAATACTAGAGCAATGTGTTGGACCAAGTTTACATCCAATGTATCGCTGCACCCTACCACTCCCAGTGAAGTCCTTTATACAGTGTGTCTGTGGCTCAGAGTATCTGTGCTATTCCCCATGTAGCCACCCCCACTGTGCATCTTCTTTACTCTCACAGTTGGTAGGTGCGTCCCCTTATCTGGTGCTGAATTAGCACCTTTAGCACAGGATGAAGGCTTTTCTGGGGAGATGCTGTCTATTGTTTCGGTGATCCTTTTCTAGATTAGGTCTGCTTTACAGTCTAGGTCAGCTCTGTCCACGTTTGCCATTGATGGTTTCGAGGATTCCAGTTGTTCTTTTAAGTTATTGCTTTGGATGGTACTCTAGTTTCTTTTTCAGATCGGGTGGAGTTCTGGGGCTGGTTGGGTGCTTTAGCTGGTAGTTGGATCATGAACGGTATGATGAGGTGGTTGCTCCATAGTATTAAAGCCTCTCTGCGGTCAATCACACTCTATTGAGAATCTTAATCCGTCTCACTCTTTACCTCAGGTTTAGAAACATCAATGGTATCTTCTTACAAATGTTGAGCCATCTGTTTTCTGCAAAGTGGGACCCAAGATTATCTGACCATGTACTAAGCAGATCTGTGTTCCCTTCCTTATTGTTAATTAAAAGTTGATATATTTTTGAGTCAAGGTGTTCTTCTTTTCAAGGTCTTTTCAACTTGTTCCCAGATTCCTAATCCCAGCAGGTATTTCATCTTCAATCACCAGATTTAGCAAGCAGTACTCTCCATATATGTGTTCAGGTTCTTCGTGGAAGAAGGTTTATTGAAGGGTACCCACTTGTTTTCCATCAGGTCTCCAATTCATCTCACTCCATTCATATACCAATCTGGCCAGAAAAGCATCTTCTTTATCCTGACCTCAGGATTTAGCCAGAAAGACAAGTTAACTGAGAGAAAGGGATCTTGATTCATTAATTCCCATATTTTACCCCACAAAATCCTTAAGAATTCAGTAGTCGGAGAGGTAGCCTTAACTTTGTCATTAAAAGAGCCTTAGGTTCAAGGGGAGTGTTAAAGCTTGATTCCGCTCATGACCATTCGTTTGGGGTCTCGTCCAAAAAAGAAAGTGGAAGTCTAGCCATGAACACTTGATGATATGTGGTAACGTTGGGAACTCGTAGGCCCTCCTTTTTGCTTGGCTGTTTGTGGTCCCATACAAATTCTTGTAACAGTGTCTGTATATCGCCCTTTACACCTCTGCTGGGAGTGAGAGGGATCATGCTTAAGACGTAATTGATACGTGGGGCGATGGTCATCTTTATTGCACTAACCTTGCCTCAGAGTGATAATCTCATCTCCGTCCATCTATTGAGGTCCAAACTAAGGTCTGACATCATCCACTTCATGTTCTCCTTCATCATTTGATTAACATTCTTTGTAAGCCAAACTCTGAGATATTTCATCTTCTCTGGGTACCTAGTGGAATCCATAGTGGTATAACTCCACTGATTTACATTTCCTTGATGCCGGCAGTGCTTCTGATTTTTGCCAATTAATTTTATATCTGAAGACATTCTTACAATGTTCAAACTGTTCCATCAGAGCAGGAAGGGAATTCTTCACACTTTGTACCAACAACTGATCCTCAGCATAATGCCATAACTTGTGTACGAGTCCACCAAACATTACTCCTTCTATCCTCTCTTATCCAATCAGCCAGGGCATTCATGGCAAAAATGAACAATAGGGGTGATAACTGCTATGGTTTTAGAAGAAAGGCCATTTGTCAAGAACAATGCCATAGGTTCGGTGTATAATAATTTGATCCAGTTAATTAAGTCAACACCCAGACCAAATCTTTCCAATGCCCCAAAAGGAAACCCCATTCAATATTGTAGAAGGCTTTATCCGCATCCAATGAAAGGGTCACTACTTCAGATGCCATGTCTTGACTTTCAAATTACATTAAAATTGGCATGTGCATGTTGATAGATGTGTGCCTCCCTTTGATGAATCCAGATTGGTTTGTGTTAACCAGTCTCAGCAGTACTTCCTCTAATCTCAATGCTATAAACTTTGCAAGTATTTTATTGTCGTTGTTGATTAAACTGGTGGTCCTGTAACTTCCAAGAGAGGTGGAGGGTTTATCTTTCTTCAATAAAACTGATATGGAGGCGTGACATACTGTACTTGGAAGAATCCCCTTCTCTATAGATGAACTAAACATGTCCGCCATTAGCTCATAGACAGTATCCAGCATGATTCTATAGAATTTTGCAGGCAGCCCATCTGGTCAAGGACATTAGCCAATATTTACACGAAAGATAGCTTTCTTCAACTCTTCTGTTCTCAGGTCAGTTTCCAAATTATTTTTCTATTATTCTGACAGTCTGAGTAAAGAACAATCATTGAGGTAATAAACCAAATCCACACTGTTGTTGCTTCCCTCTTAAGTATATAGCTTAGTGTAATAATTCTGGAACTCTCCATTGATTAACCTAGTATCAGATGTCAATTGACCACACTCTGTCTCAATGGCGCAGATTGACTTTTCATTATCCAGTATTCTTAAGTGGTGAGCTAGAAGATGATCACATCTTTCTCCCCCTTCACACCTTGTCCTAAAGCGGGTCTTTTTGACTTTTTCAGATTGTAGGTTGTTAAATTTATATTTCTTATGGGCCGTGTTTCCCATGTATTCCTTTTCTAACTTGTTCATTATAAGTTCCAATGACTGTATCTCATAATATCTGGGCTTCCATCTCTTGCTAGAAAGACTTATCAGAAGCCATCTCATACAACATTTAAATGCTTTCCAAGTTGACTCCACACTACCATCACCATTCCTATTTGTCTTGATGAAGAACTCTGCCTCTTGTACTATTATATCTACCATCCTTTTCTCCTCCAAATGTAAGTATTGCTTTTTCATGAGTTAGTTTTCTGAATTTAAAACACTAAAGAGATTTCAATCAAGACTGGGACATGATCTGAAATGTGAATATTACCAATTTCCCCTGAGAGAAAGTTGTGTGTGTACTGCCCTGCCGTCATCAACATATCTATGAGTGAGTATATGTCATGACAGCCTGCATGAAAGGTAAACTCTTTGTCAGTAGGGTGGGTTGATCTCCATACATCCATCAACTGAAACTCCTCAAGCAGAGAATTCAGGGCACTTTGATTCCCATCTCCTTTCAAAAACGTTTCCATACTGATCCTGTCTAAGATCGAATGTAATATCTCATTAAAGTCACCTGCTAGAATGATATTATTCTGGCTGATATTCTCTAAATATTGCACAACTATTCTGTAGAATAAGCCATTTACCTCATTCGGAACATAGATATGACATATAACCACTGTGAGGAACCTGAGGACATCCTCACTTCTCCTCCATGGTCCTCCTCTTAGGTGGCCAGGGAAAGGCCATCGCTCTTGGATCCTGACCTTGGGGTGGATATGTGAGGGAGGATCACCTGGGTGGAGGGAACTTGGGCAGTGCGGGAGAGGATGTCTTTGGGTGAGACATGGTATCCCCCTTTCCCTTGTCTAAATGAACCCTATATTCCCCCTGCCTTTGTAGGCTATGAACAATTGTTGCCCCTTTCTTCCACCCAAAATGTCCCACAGCCATTTCACTTTAAGACTGGGACGAGGAGGAAGCAAGTGGGAGATATGCACACTTCCATTCATATACACCACTTTGGTACTGAGACAAGGAAGAGGGTTGTGGAGGAGTTCCATTGTAATAGTCAGCCATGTCCAGCTATTAGGCTTAACTATGGTCAGGCAACTGAAGTCAAAGACGTGCACCTGCAACCAGTTAATAAGTCCCAGGTGTATAAAATGGGTGACCGCCCAGCAGAGAAGGTGAAACGGCCTGGAGAGAAGGATGCAGCTTATAGAAGCGGGCTGGAGAGGAACCGGCTGGAGGGAAGCCATGCTGAGCAGGAGTGCGAGAGATGCCAGGGTCAAAGCTGCCTTTTAGAGGGTCTAGAAGCCTGCTGTCCTCCTTGCCCAGTGTCCACAGCAGGAGCTGTGGGGTACCAAAGCATCCCAATGGCCGCTGGTAGGTTCCGCTGAAGAAGAGCGGTGCTATGCTCAGCAGGATTCGCGGAGATTGAGTGCTGCTCGCTGTAGATCCCATGAGGAAAAGGCAGAGCGAAAAGAGGCCGGGAGGTAGAATCGAGACCCCCGGAGGAGCAGCAGCAGACCGGTGAGTGTAAAGAAGGGAACACACATACCGGGAGGTCCAGGGGCTGAAAACAGGTATGTCTGAACACCAAATGAACTGAAAATTATTACAATTGATATGGAAGACCAAATTAGCTGTTTTTGAATGCCAAACAAGCTCAAAGTATTATAAGTATGTTTAAGAGTGCACAAGCATTTTTGAATACAGCACAAGACAAAAGCAAGTGATGAGAACTTATGAATAAAGTGAAAGCAAGGTGGTGGAAAAAGGTGAACACCGCGGAGTAAATTGTGTGAGATACACGTTGTGGCAAAGCCAAGAGACTGCCAAGGAGAATCTGAAATAAGTGTTGACCAATGACACAGGTTCAGAGAGAGAAAACGTGTTAGCAAAGACCTGGAGAATACAGAAGCATAACAAAGTGCCATGGGTTATCGGTTGCATGACCTGTAATGGGTGGACCGTGTGGTCCGACAACTGCGCCTAAACCGAGTGACCCCTACTTGAAAAGAGCCAAGGAAAGCAAATGTAAAGAAGCTTGTATTTTATAACAGTTGCTGAAGTGAGTGAGAAATACAGAAAGAGAGCAACCTTTGTGAATTATTGAAAAGCCTGGACGATTAAGGAGTTGAACTGGAACTGTTTTGAAAGCAAGGAGATTTGAACTGATTGTAGTTTTGAAGTTGGAAGAGCTGACTTCTTGGTGAAGGGAACTTTGTGAACTGTGTCGAACTCTTGGGGAGGGGAACCTCGAGGCCTTTTGGAACTGTTCTGAACTTGGGGAAGGGGATGCTGAAAATAGGCCAGGAGCTGGAAGAAGCGCGTAACTTTATTTTGACCACTATAGGCCTCATTACAAGTGTGGCGGTAACTGTGCTGGTAATGCCACCGGACTTGTAAACAGTTACCGGCACCTAGCTTCTCGGTAACACTGTGATATTACAAGTCCCGGTGGACCAGGAGCTAGGTGCCAGTAATATGTTCTTCCCCATTTCCATAGAGTCCTATAGGAGGCACAGGCACCAGCCCACAGACTTTCACAGAAGCACGGCACTGTTATTACCGGTGCCATTGTTTCCGTGGTCCCCATTCCATTCCTATAGGACTCTATGGGAATGGGGACCACGGAAACACTCGCACCGGTAATAACGGTGCCGGTGCTTCTGTGAATGTCTGTGGGCGGGTGCCTGTCCACCCGGCAAGTCAGACCTGCCGGGCGAGAGGGCCCGCCCACCACTCTTGTACTTTGCTGGTCCAGAAATAACAGTGCTGGTAAGCTTACTGGCACCAGTGTTTCCAGACCGGCAAAGTTGTAATGAGGGCCACTTTCATTTGCTGCTGACATCCCTACACATTGTATATATTGAGTTGTGAGGGCAAGTAT
Source organism: Ambystoma mexicanum (assembly GCF_040938575.1). Lineage (NCBI taxonomy): Eukaryota > Metazoa > Chordata > Amphibia > Caudata > Ambystomatidae > Ambystoma > Ambystoma mexicanum. Next base: position 378,710,900 of record NC_090937.1, on the reverse strand, counting down.
AGGTTTTAGACACAGACAGACTTTTGAGTTGAACTTACTGACAGAGTATCCTTAGTTTTCTTTAAGTAGGGAAATTCCACCTTAGCATAGGGCAAGTTAGGCCTTACTCCATCCTGACATTTAAGTAAAATAAAACATGTTCTTAGAAAGTTAATTCTGTTGTCTGTGTCTTACTTCATGGTGCCTTCACACCACTTCAGACTCTTATGCACTCAGTTTAATTGAGATGATGCCTCCCTCATGATACTTACTATGGTACATTAGCAATCTTGGTGGGTAGGTTCCATTGTGTAAACAATGTAAAAAGTATAAAATATAAATATACGATTTGTCAAAATTTTATTTTGGGGGAAATTTGTGGATATGTGTGACTCCAAAAAGTCTCCAGGGACTAAAAAATGCTGCCCCCCATTACTGTGACTAATCGAAGTGGGGGTCCCCCCCGCAGCTCCTCTTAGTCATGGTAATGGGGGCGGGGCTGTCCCTCACTTTCATTAAACGGAGAGCGGGTGACAAGGAAGATTTAGGGGTAGAAAAAAAGGGACCCTGCGCTGCCAACTCTGACCCACGTAAGTGGGTGGGAACTCACACTGCAGGATCAAGGAAAGTCTGCGGCACACTTCCATGTGTCCCGTCAAGGTAAGTGGCTGGGGGGGAGCGGGGTAGGGGAATGCGGGCCACAGTGAGCTATCTGATCACTGTGCCGTGCCGTAAATGTCATTGACATTTTCGTCTGCGTAATTACAGGCGGCGCAGTGATCATGTATAGATTATGTGTGTTTCTGCTCGAAATGTTCAGCATACTTCCCAAAATGCTACAAACCTGTAATTTGGCATGTGGGTAGGTTCCATGGTGTAGACAGTGTTAAAAGTTTATAATATATATTTTTTTAAAACAGTTTCTTTAAGCGGTCTGCAATGCTTGGATATGTGTGTGTATGTTCGAAATGTTCAGCATACTTCCCACCATGCTATAAACCTGCAATTGGGCATGTGGGTAGATTCCCTGTGTAGAACATTTAAAAAGTATAAAATACGAATATACCTTTTTCTATTTTTTGTTGTTGTAGCAATTACCGTGCTAAGCACGGTAACAACTGCTAGTATCTCATAAAAAGGGTATCTCCAGGGATGGATTATTCTAGCTGGTCGCTAACCAGCATCCCATTCAGGACACTGCCCCATTCTTTATTTTATTTTTCGCCACTATATTTTTTACTATGGGTGATGACTTGAATCAATCTGTTTTTCCAAAACATCCGGCCCTTTTCACAAATCCCTACTTCACAGTACAAACATCTTCACAACTTTATTTCATGTCATCAAGTTTTTAAATGCATGCATACATACCTACATACAATCATACTTAGATCTTCACAATAAGAAGTGGGTGAGTGTGAAGAATGAGATGTAGGATATTCCCCAGACAGATTAAGCCAACCCTGATGGCACCTGTTTTTCGATATGAACCTTGAAGAGCACACATATTGTAGCAGCTTCATTGGGCCGTTGGTGAGGAAGATAGCTCTGTTGCATTGAAAGATAGCAGACAAAGGTCTGAGCTAGTCATATGTGTTGTTCTTTGTGCTTTGGTATCACAGTCATCAAATGTCTTTGTTAGACGCAATTGATTTGGCCCAAGACCAACCCTTCCACGGTGTAATTAGAAGGATAGTCAGCAGAAATGCATGAATCGAGCTACCACTACAAGAAGATGTGATGGCCACATCAAAAACAGGTTTAAAAGTTACGATTAGAACAACATACACAAAGAGATTGATATTCAGTGAGGAATTGAAAAAGACTGCATTAAAACTACTAGTAGGAAATGCACAAACAGAGGAGATAGGGGCTTTAATCAAGTTCACGTGCATTTTTTTAATGCGCACCAGAGTTCAGTCTCCTGTTACCTGTGCTCACTTTGAAACTCCTTTTGTTATATATATCAGATGACATGGCTGTCAATAATCACTTCAGTCCCCCCAAATGATGTAATGTATATTTATTCAATGAGATTCCTACAAAAGCCTATATTTTTGTTATATATATCAGATGATATAGCTGATGGGCGGACTAACCCAACGTAGTCTACCCTGCCCACCGCACTCATCCTCCCTTTCCCCCTTTTCCCCTGGCACTTGCTTTCATGTCCTCCACAGCACTTCCGTGCCACCCCCCTCCCTGGGGGCTACCCACTTCTGCACTTCACCCAGTATCCCCTCACCCCCCTGCACTCATCACCTTCTCTAGCACTTGCACGGTGGGATTGTCACAAGACCAATATAACCGCTTTTTGTTTTGTTGTTATTCCCCTGCCTTCACCCCACCCCCCCCACTGCCAGCTTGTCCTGTGGTGCCTGGACACACTTGTCTATAGGTGCCATACAAATGTCCAACACATAAATAAATAAATAATCAATGCATTCTCTCCAAATGATGTAATGTATATTTATTCAATGGGATTCCTACAACAGCCGACACGTGTTTCGGCCAATGAAGGTTCTCCTCCGGACGATAAGAATATTCAAGGCGATGCCCTGTCAGGGTGTATGTTTCCTCATATAATCCTATATGGCAGGTTTGTTAGGGTTGGATCAGAGTTACGATTGTTGGCCAAATGTTGGCCAAATGCTCACAGAGTAGCATTAACTTTGTTTAAGATTATGCCTGCACTCATTTGCTTTGGTACATCCTAAATCACAAATCCTTTCCATTAGTGCCCACATATTTGCCTGTTAAATATAGGGTTTGTTTATACTGATAAACACTGGGGGGAGGGGACACAAACTACATCATAACCCTAAAGAAGTACCAACTGAAATATTCTGCATTATCAGGGGCAAGCTGGAAAATCATCTTACATGTGTGTGTGTAAACAGTTTTATTTATTTTATTATTTATTTATAGCATTTGTTACACACCCAAACCCAGAGGTATCATGGCGTAAGTTACATAAGATTGCTTATCTGGATGCAGAGGAAGTTACAATACAGGTAGGATTAGATGCATCATTAAATATCCTACAGCTAACAACAGTTCGGGAGACAGGATAGTTACAGAAACTGAGAAACTGGTTAGAATCTATTGAATAACCAAGTTTTGATAAGACTCTTAAGGCGCTGGTGGGAGAGCTAATTTCTGATGTGCATGGTGAGGGAATTCCAGATCTTCGGTGCAGCAACTGGGAAGCTGGCACCCCCTGCCCTGGAGCTCTTGAATCTTGGGATGAAAAGGCGTGTGCTAGAGCCTGACCTGAGGGGTCTAGTTGACCTTTTCTGGGTGACACTGTTTTTGAGGTATGCGGGGGCATCATTGTTAATATATTTGTGTGTGATGATAATAGACTTGAATAATATTCTAGCTTGGATGGGTAGCCAGTGTGCTTCTCTCCTAATGTGATAAATATGGTCACTTCTTCTTAACCCAAAGGCTGCCCTTAAGGCTTTGTTTTGCAGCAACTGCAGTTTAGTCAGATTAGTATTTGTGGTTCGTAGCAAGAGGATATTGCAAGAATCCAGCTTTGATAGTAGGACGGCTCGCGCCTGGGTGAGGCAGTTTTGTGGAGTGAGAAATTGGCAGCTGAATGCAATGAGTTTGGCCCTGTAGGCGGTAGAAGATGAGAGTGCACTAATGTGTTTAGTAATTTTAAGGTTAGAGTCAAGATGAACGTCTAATGTTTTTACTTGTTTAATTACTGGTATAAGTGTTCCATCAGTGGTAATGGTGTGGTAGTCGGAGTGAAGGGTTTTCAATCGAGTGGGGGTACCTAAAATGAGGATCTCGGTTTTTTCATCATTGAGGCACAGGCTGTTAGTGGCCATCCAGTTTTGTATGATGGCATATATTTTGATAATGGAGAAGAAGTCTTGTTCATGGTCAACCGTGATGGGGATGAAGATCTGGGTATCGTCAGCGAAATTGGTATAGATGACTCCCATGCCCTCCAGTGCTGCAAATATGTTTTTGGTATAAGCATTATATAAGGTGGGAGATAGGCAGGATCCTTGAGGGACCCCAATGGTTACTGGGATAGGGTCGGCAGCCTCATCACCAATGGAAACTCTAGAAAGTACGATTCGATAGGAATGACTTGACCCATAGGGCGGCTTCTGTAGAGAAGTAGAAATATTCTGACAGCACATTTCATAGCTTATCATGATCCACCAAATCAGAAGCTACAGGCAGATTGAGTAAGAGGAGGATGCACAATTTCCCAGAGTCTCATATGATGTCCATCTGGATTTTGTGGTCTAGTAGGGCCGTTTCTGTGCTGTGCTTGGGCCGGAAACCAGATTGTCTGGCTCCTACTAAGTGGCTACTTTCTAGATACTCTTGGACTTGGGTGTAGGCAATTTTGACAAGTATTTTTTACAGGAAGGGAACCGTAGTTATGGGTCGGTAGTTGGTGGGTATGGCGGGGTCCAGAGAGGGTTTCTTCAGAAGTGGGGTTACCCAGGCTTCTTTGATGCTGGTGGGGACAGAATTGGGAGTGAAGGAGGCATTATTGAAGTTGATGATGATAGCAGCTAAGGTGGGGGCACACAGTTTGACTAGGCAAGCAAGGAAGCTGTCTCCTTTACAGTTGGAAGGTTTCAACGTAGAGATGGTGTTCAGGACATGGTCTTGGGAGACAGTGGTGAAATTGAATTGGGGGGCTGTTTTTCCAGTGCCAATGACGGTCGCAGGGGAGGGTGCACTTTTAGCGTCCAGTAGTTTTCTTTTCGATAGTATTTTCTCTTGTAATGTGAGGATTTTGGAGGCTAGTGCATTCTGTGTAGTGGTGCACCAGGTTTTGCTTGAATTAATAGGGCTAGTCGAAGGGATGGGGGCTTCCAACTCTCTAAGTATAGAAAATAGTTATTTGCTGTTAGAGGAGGCGCTGTTTGTGTGAGTATTCAGGGAATTCGCTTTGTGGGATATGACTGCTGATTTGTAGTTTTTATTAGCTACCAGAAGTGTGTTGGTAGTGGCCGTATTCTGAGACTTTTTATGTAGGTGCTCTAGCGCTCTTTTATTAAATCAAAGAACAGTGAGCTCTTCATTAAGCCAGAAATTGCTTAGTTTGGTATTGCAGGGTATTTTGGACGTAAGCGGGACTACTGCATCAATGGTTGATTTCAGGCAGTTGTGATAGAGGAGATACTATCGGGGTTGGTGTTAGATGTTGTGTGGGACTTGAGGGTATTGGTCAGAACAGGGACAAGATTTTCTTTTGTAAGTTTGCAGGTGTTTCTCACCGTGATGGGGTAAGGTGTGGGTTGAGGCACACCCTGAGTATTCAGTGTCAATATATTGAAGCTGATTAGACCGTGATCCGACCAGGTGATTTCGAAAAATGGACTCTAGCACTAATTTAATATTTAATGTTAGGATCTAGTACAGGATTCTAATTTTAGAATGGGTGGATGAGTTAAAAATTTGGGTAAACTGCACTTCCTGTATGGCCGTGTAGAAAGCGGTAGTTTTGTGGTCCAGTTGTTCATTGAATTCAAGCTTAATGTCACCTAGGATAATACATTTGGTGTTAGGTTTTAGGAGAGGGTTGATGAGTAGGGGAATGTCGGATTCGGAGTGGTTGGTATTGTTCGGTGCTCTGTAGATGATGAGAAAGTTGATTGTAGTTTTGGGGTCGATTCTAAGTTTGAGTAGGAGGAGTTCGTAGACAGCCATTGGGTCTAGTGTCCAGGATCTGAACGGCAGTGTGGCTTTGGCTATAATAGCTATTCCTCCTGTGGAATCTTGGCAATCGGCCCTAAGGATGGTATATTTGTGAGGGATAGCCAGGGCCAGTAGGGCACCAAAGGCTTGATGTAACCAGGTTTCTGTGACGACAAGAATGTCTAGGTGTCGGTCAAGGAGTAAGTCATGTATGAAAATAGCATGGGCTCTTAGAGATCGTGCATTAAGCAGGGCGCCTTTCGGGTTGGGATTGAGCTCCAAAAGGGGTATGGGGATATCTGTAGGTATGGCAGGGGTGCTGTAGAGGGTAAACAACTTGGGTCAAGTGGAGTACTGGCCGCACTGTCGTGTGGAGGCGGCGGTGATCTGCACCTAAGGCTGAGTGACGTTCTGGTCACAATGTGGAATAGGGAAGGGGGTGAGGGGTGGTAGGCCCATGGTATAGCCTACTGGTCCAGGATGGGGCGGGTGGTGGAGAGTAAGGTTCCTGGTGATCTTGAGCTAAGACGCTTGCAACGTGGTGTTCCTAGGCATGGGGTGGTAGATATTGGTAAGCTTACGGGCCTGGTGGATGAGGTGCTTCTAGGGGGGTTGACTAGGGGTTTGGGTCCTGTTACTCCTGTAGGCCAGTAGATAATTGGTATGGCGTTGCAGGGCCACGTTGCTGGAAGTGGGAAGGGGAACACTTTTGGTAGGAAGGGTGTTTGAATGATACAGTAATTTAAAAGAAACCGTATGCTATAAAAATGCACAGCCATCATCACATTCTTGTGACCCGGGGTCGACAACTTGAATGAGGGTGATACAGTTTATGGAGATCGTGGCATACTAGTGAATTGACGTGAGTATTTAGGACAGTCAGTTATAGGGGGAGAGCTTGTATCCAGAACACAGCCTCCCGATAGTGATCACACTCAAGGGTTAACCATTGACACTAAGGAGGGACACAGTAGCACCCTGATGGACTGAACTATCTCCCTTCATTTAAGATTTTGGTCTTGAAATTAATTCTTGGTCATGCTTTAGACGTTTCTATTCTTTTCAGCTTTGGTTTTTCCAGTAGAATGTCTTTGTCAAGTGTGCTTGTTACATGAAGTGAGCAACCAGCAGAGTAAAATGTACTTCCATATGGATAACATACGTGTGCTCTGCGATGCAGGTTTTAACTTTGTGAACCATACTGCCAATGTACCTCAAGACACAGGGCCATGTGATTCATAAACGCCTATAAAGCTATTGCAGATTGTGTTGTTGCCACAAATATGACAGCCCACTCACAATCTTACTGTTTTTTTGCGTGGCTAAATGAATTACATGTACCACATAGATAAGGCCCTTTGATAGGTGAAAGCCTAAGGGAAGGCTTAGCATTGTGATCGTTTCTTTGTAATCCCATTTCTGATGGAAAAGTCCCTAATATTTAAGCTGTTTGGTGTTGTAAGACTGCACACAGGTGTGTGTGTGTGGTAGAATAAACGTTTGGATTTTACGTTGTTTGACTCATTACAATGTGATTACCTTTAAGAAGTGAAAACAAGATGGAGGAAATTTAAACAGTTTTGTCACACAGATACAGATAGAGAATTAGTGTTGATTTCATGAATGTTAGTCTACTGCCTGTTAATGTGGAGTGACAGGACACATCCGGTCACTGCTCAGCTTTCTTAGTTCTTAGAGTGTATCCCCAGCAAAACAGAGCATGTCAACTGCTGATTAGGGACATGAGCCTCCATACTTACAGCAAGCAGGATTAAAAAACAGGATGTGGCACTTTTAACATTTTACAATTTATTTAGCCCAAATCCCACAACTTCTTAAAAATGTACCTTAAGCATGCATCAACTCACAAACAATAAGTGTACGTGATCAGACACAATGACCTCCCAAATAGCTGTGCAAGTAGCAAAATTGCAATCCCTCTACAAACATGAATTCCCGCTAGGAAATAGGATAGAAAACACAACGAATAGACAATTCATTAGAACAAACACCAAAGCAAGGATACAAAGTATGTGGCAGCAGCTACTCTACTGTTAACTATTATTCCTGGAAACGTGGACATGATCGTATTGCTTTTGTTCAGCTCTTCCTAAAATTCCCGTTGGGTGTTTTATTCACGACCTGAAAGGACGAGAAATAGATTTTCATGTATCCTTGTCCACATCCAACAACCTTGTGAGCTTATGTTCCTAGTGACGCCATACTTATTTGCTCTCCACATATTGTAACGGCCCTGTACTTCGAAACCTCAATCTTCCATTTCAGGGCCATAAAGGGACCACAGAGCATTTACTTCCTTTTCAGAAAAGGTGGCGGTTTCAGTCAGATGGCAAAAAGCATGTCAGAACAAGATAGCTGAAAAGTGCTTTGTAGACCGATGGCTCAGGTGATATGAGATGTACAATTCGCTGCGAACGTTGCTGCATTGCTTAGCTACGGTGATATTCTATTTAATGCGCCGAAGATGAGCTATCCATATTGCTGCAGTGATTAGCTAAGGCGATGACATTTTAAGTGCAGAAGACAGGATAGAAACGTGTCTGATCAGCACAATAAATAATCTATTTTGAGGAAAATGACAGGGACACTCATCAATTTTCATGTGATCTACTAGGTATGCAGGCTGTGCTTTCTTACACAGCTGCTAATCAAAGGGGAAATGTGTTTGCATTGTAAAAAAGATACATGACACTGACTCAGGAACTAAACAATGATGGTGGAATATAAAGAGAGCAGGCCCTGAAATAACTGACATGCAAAGCTGACCTAACAATCTTGGCCAACTTTTGCTCTTGTAAATCACAAGAAATGTCTGTTGATTTTAAACATGTTTATGTCCTAGCAACGACCTGCTGCTTTTGTGTACCTTCTGTGTTGCTGCAACAGCACCTTGAAGCAATGACTAGGGCGTTTTAGATCCCAAATCAGGCACTGCTTAAATTGAACTATTTTTGGACATTTGGAGGCCAGAGCCAAGAACCACAAAGTCAAAGACATCCGTAGAAATACATGGGAGTCTTTGACTTTTTTGTTCCTTTTTCTAGTTTTCTGACCAAATAAACCCCAAAAGAGTTTAACTGAAGCATTGTCCGCAGGTCTTTCACAGAGACCACTTCAATACGCCTTCAAAATAGTCTTTGTCTCCCAATGAGGGGGCAGAGCACCACAACTACTAGGCACTGCTCGTCAGGGTTTCTATATTTTTTCTTCTAGTAAAAAGACTAGTTTCACAGCTGAAGGGTCACACTGTTCATGGAGAAAGATGAGTCAGAAGATAGACCCACCATGGAAACTCCTATTGGTTCTGAATTGGCCTATATGGCAATGGAAGCCTCTTGGCTGTGAATGTGTGTATACTACTTAAACAAAAGCTCAAAGTAAGAGGACCAGAACTCCGCATTTCATGGGAGAATCCCCGTTTACCGGAATCCCTGTAGCTAACTGTAAAAAACGAGTCAGTCCGCATCCTCGTCAAATGGATCACACCTTTTCTGTAGTGAAAAGATTCCTAGGTCAAACACATAAATATGTGTGTCCCGCTTTCCAGGAATTCCATGCTTCCGACCTCCGGTTGGGAAAAATGCTAGCTGCGTTGTACTGGGAAAACCTAGTGAATTTAAGTCCCTCCATTCTCATTCTTTGACCTATGTGCATAATAAACACTTGTTCAAAGTATTCTTGCTGACCTGGGCTTCAAAAATAATTGGCCTCATGTTCGATGTCTTTATATCAAAAGAAACTACAATCCACTTAAAGCATGGGTACAATGGACAGCATTCTGGGAAACAAAAGTCTCTAATAACTAGACATTGGTGCCAGCTTTGCACTCACTGAAGAAATCTGAGCCATTGCAGGTACCCAAAAACATGGCATAGCTGGATAAAACACGTATTTCTTAAAAACCCACTATCTCTGCTCTAGAAATGTTTAATAAAAGGTCACACGTTAGTAAGTTATACTGTGATTAAATGTGCACGTACATCCATTTTGTAAAGATACCTATTTGTCACTATTGCTTTCCCTAAAGCTGATTTAATTGTGGTGTTTGCTTTCTAAAATGAAGCAAAAGATGCCAGTTTGACATACTGTACTAGTTTCACGGGACAGGGAAATACGTTATCCTCTGTCATACACGAAATAGTTGTATTCCTCCTCTGCCATGGCTTGATAAGTGAGTAGCCCTCTATTCTATAACAGGTGCAAGGGAAAGGTAGGAACTTGAAATATAAAATGACCCATGAAGTTGACAACACTGCAGATGATTGATGGAACGTTGTCGAGAGATTGATCAAGGTGTTTTTTAGTAAGAGCATTTTAAAACTGACTTTACATTGTTGGTAAGACTGTAGGTAGACTCGACTAATGGCTATTTCGAACTGGTCCCTCAACCTCCCGTGGGCTCCCTCCACCCTAACCCAGGCTTCTCTAGCACCCAGGGCTAGCGTAAACCCTAGAGATCAGCGACCCATACTGCCTAGTCTATCCTGGCTTTAGTGGCAGGGCATAAAGGGCAAGGCCACATCTATATAACTCCCTGTTATGAATGGTCTCTGCCACATGCTCTTGCTCTCTCTCTCGCCCCCTGCATTTCACTCCTTTCCCTGATCTTGCCTCTGCACTCACTACTCGTTTTCTCCTACGCCCACTCTTGTCCCCCCTTTCATTTTGCTTGCCATATCCTCCCTCTCTCTCCCAGCCGATTTCCTCCTATCCTCTCACTCCCTCTCCACTCTTTCTTCTCACTCTTCTCACTCTTCTCCCTTTCCTCATATGTCACACCTTTTTTGTCCCTCGAGTCTTCTCACACTCCACTCCTTTCTATCTGTATCACTTCCCACTCTTCCCCTCTACAGCTCCTTCCTCTCTTACCTCTCCCTCTCTCTCTAACAGTCTCAAGTCTCTCTCTCCCTGTATCACTGTCTCTCACTACTCTCACCCTCTACACCCTCACACTGCACTACCTCATTCCACGTTCTACACTCACAGCTACACTCTTTCTACTTGGTACACCTCTCTCACTCACAATGCCTCCCCTGCCTGTACCTTTATCCAACTCCTCCACACACTCTTCAACACTCCTCCTTACCTCACACGAACATCTTTCACTGTGTTTTGCTCTTACGGGTCATTTATAACCGTGACTCCCTGTTTCAACTCTTATCTCCTTCCCCCGTTGGGTCCGTATTCCACCTGAATCTGGGACCCAAACGCTATATGTCTTCCCCCTCCCGGGTGTTGGGTTATCATACTGCAACCCTACATAAGAGCACCCCTTAGCCCTGCCCCACTTGGGGTGCACAGCGATTTGAACAGTCTCTGTTATTTCCTCCATTAAATATGTGTTTGGTGTTCCTCTGAGCTGCATTGAGTAAGACATCTCTAGTTTGACCGGTGCATGAGTGTCAGAATCTTTCTGGAAGTCATCAGCTTTCTCCAGCGGTCGGCTGGTACGGCATGGCACAATACTCCTTGTAGTTTTGAAATAAAGCAAGGAGATCTCAGGCCAGAATTGATGGTGCAAGTTGATTGACTGTGGTACAAAAATTAACAAGCAGGGCACATATAGGGGGTTCAGGAACTGGGCCCCCCCCCACTTCCCTCACGCCACCACGGGGGAATTAATGGCTTTAGCATACTCCCTGGTAAGCCACCTACACAGGTTGAAAGGGGCCCCCATGCCTTAATTTGATGTTCAATGCTTGCACAGGGAAGTCTTTAAGTAAGTGAATTGGTCAGTGTTTGAAATGGTTTGTTGGTGTAGATTCGTCATAGTATGCAAGGCATGTCTGAGCTTTCACACACGTTTATAAATAGATACATTTATATAGGAGATATGTTGAGACAACTGCTGGTTCGCATGACCCCACCACTGAGTACAGGGTGTAGCTCAAACCAAATCATCAGATATATGCCAGACAGCCTCCATGAGTCGCTCAACAAATCCCCAGACAATCCAACGCTAATGAAATTGCACATGCACTAAGTTGGCAAAGGTTTTGCTTAATCCATTTTAAATCCACTGGTTTCCTGATGAAACATTATCAGATGGGAAACTATCCCCAAATGCCTTTCTGGCCACCATGAATACAATGCCTTACACTATAATACCCCTTATTAAGCTGTCATACAACCGTGACAAAACATCATGCAGAAAATGAAAACCATGATGATGTTGAATGAAATGCCATCGCCGACCTTATGCGATTCATGACACATAACTTACTCTTTCAGTGACAGACATTTCATACTGAAGGCAGTAACTGCACATGGCCCATTGTCAACTTTTTAATGCAAAAATAAATGAGTTTTTGCGGAACCAGAAACCAAAAAAAACAAAACTATTATTTCATGGTATTGAAATATTTACTATTTTGTAAACGCCTGAATAAATGTGGCTTACTAGGATAAATATAGTAAAATAGTGAGAGTGAGGTGCAAACAAGCCAAGCCAGGAGAGTTTTGTTTTGTGGGGGAAAGAAGAAATCCAGTGAATAATGAACTAAATGAAAATGGAACTTAGGCCATCCCCCGAGGCTACATCATGTTAGTAAAGCCGTTAGTGGGTGTTTTCTATTTCAGCAGGATCTTTGAAACTTGATTCATTGGATTAAAGCTTTGGCTTTGTTGCTACTTAGTGAGTTTTAAGCATGTGCGAATGACAGGACTGGAAACAGTGCTGTTCTCCACTTCATAGACTGGTAAGGACTGGTGTCAACAATGAGCTGGTCATAAAAGAGGCAAGTCGTCCTCGTGTGAGGGTTGCCTGTAACTTTGGTATGAATTGCGGGACAGGAAGCCATCATATAACAGAAGTGGACATTGGAAATGACTAAGTACTAATTAAAGGAATCATTGTTTTGATGGGAGGAGGGATGCATCTATCGGAAGGCCTATTGACGGGTTGCAGAATGTTATTTGGTTATTAATCAGTCAAGTGACTAGTGGTTTATATAGGTGAGAGGTCTGGATGGAGGGTTAGGTTAGAGCAGTCAGTTTCTGATACATGAGTGATGCAGTTTCCTTGCCATGCAACTCAAAGAATAAAGATGTCTCTGTCTGTCATTACTCAAAATTGATGTGTGAACCACATTTCTCCAACAGCTTTGAATTGTGATTGAACCAGGTGATTTCATTAGCCAGTGAGGGAAAGTGCATTGAGTTGAAGAGGGATAGTCGAATCCTACCACTGCTCCACCTCCCACAAGATTCATGGCCCTGAAGAAGAACCGGAGATACTGTGATCGCCCATACCATTTCGGACTGCTTCCTAGTGCTCTTATGGTAGACAAGTATGTACCCACTCAGCTGGGAGCATTTGTTGCCGGTCCACGAAGATGAGCTGAACCAAAGATGTGAATAAAAGGGCAATTCCAGAGTAGGACAGTGAGTTTAAGTTATGATTTCAGAGTAGGACAGTTGATGCTACTCAAAGGCAGAGACAGAGATCTGAACTGTGGTCTCACTCTAGAACCCCAGATTTGGGGGTCCAACTTGTCTCAGACCTGGCCCCAGAATCATGCAGTGTAGACATTGAACAGCATGTCGAGAGTAAACCAGTAACAGGCCTTTCCAAGAGAGAGTGATTTCCCCAAGGAAGCCCAGAACCTCTGGTGGTTTTCATGAGCTTTGCACACTTGGAAAAACCATGAATGATGCCAGGATTGACAGACTGGGTAGCTGATCTAGACATAATAAAACCAGAGGAAATGACGGAACAATCTCTCAGAGCCCAAACATGCACTAAAAGCTATTTTGCTTCAAAAACTAAATAGGATTCCAAAACATAGGGCCTTGACCCTGTGATGTTCACACTCGAAATAGGCACTACAATCAGACCTCCAAAAACATAACTAGCTACTATACAATCAAAATGGTTCATGCTGCTGCTGATGCAAGTATTCATCTTGAGAGTCAGGCCAGGCCCCAGTAACACTTTGGGCCTGATTCTCGGAAGCGTTTTATAATGGCGCAATCCCATAGGAAATCGCTCTGTGAATCAGGCCCTTTGCCTTTGTTCTTTGCTCACTGCCCATAGAGAGTGAGCAAAGAACAAATGCCCTGTGCAATATTTCATTTAGCTGGCTCATATCTAAGTGAGATAAACGCCGGGGCAACACACCTGACATGTCCTTTCCACTTGCACAGTCTGTACATACGTTCTTTGCAGCCTTATATACGAGACATATAGACTGTATGCGTGGTATGAAGACGAAGACAACTGAATGCCTATTCAAACGATTCTGCATGCTGAAGACATGCCACATACAAAATAAATAAATCACATTAGCACTCGGTCATTGATTATCTGTTGAGTTTGGAGTGCAATTTAAATTACTACAAATATGAAATGTCAATGGCATTAATAATGCATCCACGAATAGAAAGTTGCAATGCTAAATCCTTCTGGTTTTATAATTTCTCTCCAGATTCAAAGGACGTGGGTGGAGGCACTGTTACTGAATAATGTGTACATGTATAAATATTCATGCTTTCAGTTTGGCTGTGATGGAAATGCAGGGAAAGGAAGGGCACGAATGTAGCCACAGGGCTGAACCCTCTCATGTTTTCATGAATGTACACTGCATACATGACACACACTCTAGTGTATACATAGGTATGAGTAAAAAGATTCCTCAGCAGGGAAGTGCAAGGAGTTTCGAAGATGCTGGGCCTCATTACGAGTCCGGCGGTAACCGCAGCGGTAAAACCGCCTGGTTACCGCCGGACTTATATTACCATTCCGCCTCCGTGATTCCTGGAATTACCGGGGCATTACAACCCCGGTTCCCCGGGAATCACAGAGGCAGAATGGTGTTAATCCCCATTCCCATTGAGTCCTATGGGACTCAATGGGAATGGGGATCATGGAAACACCGGCAGCATCTCGTAATGCTGTCGGTGTTTCCTCGTCCGCCTGCAGGTGGGTGGTGTTAAACCCGCCAGGTCAGGAGTTGTGATCGCCCGGCATGGAAACAACAGTGGCGGCGGGTTTACCAACACTTTTGTTTCCATACCGGGCAATTTGTAATGATTTGTAATGAGGCCCGCTGTCTTGATTTGTACTGAGACAAAGTTCTGTGAAGTATGAAGATGTGGGTGAACATATTCCAGGTTCTTCTGTCCAGGTTTCACACTTGACCACACACCAGAGACTTCTCTTTGGAGATATCCTAGGCACTGGAGTCTGAAATAGCCAGCAAGGAAGCAGAAGGTCTGAGAGGGGTCCTGGAAAGCACCGAATATCTACAAGGTGGAATGGTTTCTGCAGATGACTGAGAGGCATCAAGCAGAGGAAGGGGTGGGAGCATACTATGTCCATTGACCGCTTCCAGGACAGAAGATGTGTACAGTCTATTCCTGGTGCGGCCCACTTTTCACACTGCATGTGCGCTGGCCTATAAATCTCATGATCACTCACCATTCACAAGGCTGTCTCAGAACCGTTGGCAGTTGTAGAGCACAACATCTGAATGGCCACAGTTGGGATACCCGTGTTCTAGTCATTTGCCCTCAGAACGGAGATATTTAGATCCAGATTCTTCTTTGGGAATGTATTTTTCGAGGTTGTGTCTTTATCCCAGATAAAGGAGGAGTGTTCTGCATCAGGGTTTTCTTGAGCCAGTCTTTTGCTCATGATTAAGGTTGTCTGTCAGGAGTTGTGGGCCCGCTTCCATAACAAAGGTGAGCATCAGTGACGGTTTATTTAAAGTATTATCTGAAATACAACAGCATCCTTTTGTACAGGTGAAAAATAGGATAATATTGGTCGTCGAGAAAGGCAAATGGGATATTAAACGATGTATCTTCTTCGGTCGTAATGCTGTTCACTAATTATTTTTGTTGAATTGTAATTCTATGTTATAGTTATAAAATACGAGGGGGAACAACTGGTTTACTGGTGTTGGGTCCTATCAGTATTTTGTGTCTGATTACTTTCTTAAGGGTATATTCATTTGAAATCTGTGGTATATATTGTTTTTTTTTATTTAGAAGTAATATATTTCCCACAAACAATAATAATGATTATAAGTATAAAATTCATCATAAAAACCGAAAATAAGAATTTTAGAAAATACATTTCAATAATATTATATGCAAAATTAATTAACATTCAAATTCTTATGTCTGCAGCATAAGAACCAAGCACAGTCTATAAATGTATTATAGCCTGTACCATATCAGGACAACTAGCCGCTTTCAGAAACAGAACAGCACTAGATGTCTGTCTAAATTCTTGTCTAGGACAAGGCTAAATCCATTTTCTGTACTGATTTTATAATGTAAGCATTACAAAATAAAATGCGCCGCTGCTGACATTTCATCAGAGCGCAAAGGACAGGTTCTCAGATCGTATTTGCTCCATTTAGAGGCAAACCCATCTAAAGGACATACAATCATACAAAACTTTAGAAACAGTTTCATTTGTTTATGATCCAATTAAAATATAACTTGGGCCCCAATTAGATTGATATCTAAAATACTCAAATGTGTTAGTGTGCCTAAAGAACTTCCCATGAGAAGGTGAACTACTGCCCATTCTTCATAAGAGACCATCAACTCCCTGTTCTACATATGCTCTAGGCCTAAATTACACAAGATCCTCTTAATGTGCAATGCCCATTTCCATTTCAGACCTTTGTAGTGGGGAAACACTCCGATTCAGCTTTCTTACAAAGTACACGATCGAGAATGCTATTAATACGTAGGCAAAACATTATGGGCTTCAATTGGATTTCATAATTAATGTCATAGAGCCAACACTCTGAGCATTTCAAGGATTTTTGTTAGAATCTTCATGGGCCCTAGGGCAGTGCCTCTTTCTCGCATCTTTTTTCACCTCATGCCTAACCCAGTTATCCCTAACCCCCAGGTTAGTAGATACAGAAGGTTGATCTCGACTCTAAAGTCTGCCTTGCACTAGCGCTGAAGATATAACGGCAGATCTGCCTTCTCTAACTACAGCTTCCCCAGGATCTTTATAGCAGTCGCTAATCTATTCAGAGGTTAGTGTTCTCATGGGATTTTGGGAATTGCTCCTTACAGATACCTTCTTGGATTAAATTCTACCTCAATCATTTTCACTCTCACCTCACACTGTCGTACTCCATCTTATACTCACCTTTTCAATCCTACCCATGTCTCTTCGCTCTGCCTTCAAATCTTCTGTCCCTCCATTGTCTCTCATAACCTTCTAGTCCTCGCCTCCACCCTTTGATGTCATTCCCTGCTCCACTTTCCTGCCAGTTCCTCGTCCACACTACTGCTCCCTCCTCCACACTACTACCTCCTGCACAATAGTATTCCCTCCTCCACAGTACAATTCTCTCCTCCACTACAGTGCTTCTGCTCTCTTCATCCACTACTACTCCTCCTCCCCACTACCCAATCGCCCTCCTTCCACTCAATATCATCGGCTTCACAATCATTCCATAAACTAATGTACCTACATACTTGTCACACAAATATACACACTTAAACTGTAGAACTACTTTAATTCCTAAGCCAATACCTCACCTTCTCCACAAGCCGTCAGTGTTGTATCTTGTCCTTTCCTGTCTGAGTGATGACGTGAAGTCATGAGAGAATGTTGGTAGTGTGTGGAATGTGTGTTTGGAATGTTTGCATTTGACTGAATGTTACACCCCAGGCAGTTGGAACTATGTAGCCTGGGAGATGGGAGCCAGTGGGATCTTCTCTGTTCTAGCTTCTAATCCTAAGGGACCTATACCTGATGTCATCTGATCACTTCTGTAACTACAATAACGGAGCTTATATAGCCTGCTGCCTCCTGGAACATTCATTATTTCACTGGTGACAAGCTGGCTCTGGACCCAGAGGAGAAGGGAATGACAGGTGAATGTACGGAACCTGTCAAAAAGGAGAGGTGTTACTGCTGCAAGGGGTGCATAGTAAAGGAGCAAGATGAATGAGGAAGGGGGAGACCCACTGCCCCCCGAGGAATATATCCCACCACCCGAGGCGAAGAAGGGAGAGTAAGGAGAAGGGTACTTGAGGACACCCACGGATGGCTCTGCTGTACTGCAGGCAGAGGCCACCCAGAATGAGCAGAACGAGGAAGAGGGCCTACATCCTCCCTGCGTGCAGCCAGTTAGCAGCTGCCCAGATATCACCCTTGGCTGATGTAAGGAAATGTCCAGGGATATTGGTTAGCAGCAACGTCCGACAAGTCTCTACCTCATCACGGTCCGGCACAGTCTCCTGGAGCTCCGTTTCTGCTTTCTGTACCTGTGACCCAGCAGATGGTATTAATGAGAGAGGGACCTCACCGATGGCCAATGAGACAGTGAGCCATTGCGGCGTCTGTGGGAAGGAGTGCCACAGAGGGTCCATGGGGTACAGGTCTAGAGTGATCCAGCAGAAGGAAAATGCAGCACTTATTTAGAGCTCATGGTAAGCGCCCATTGCCATTGTGCTGTGTGTAGCTCAATGCAGCTCTCTGCTCCGAGAGCAAATGGTGCTGTCACCGGGGAGTTGGTGAAGTCTGGAACGTTGGTTTAGAACATCGTTTGAGATCTGACGTGGACAGGAGCTTCCATTACGAACGTTGCCTGAGCCCCGACACACCAGGGCACTGATGACACCTTCAGAGAATGAAGAAGCCATTAAAGGAAAGCACTTTCAGACATGTCCTGGCGTGTCCTTACGTCTTGATCGTGCCTGATTTCCATAAAGGGAAAAGGAGGACTGCTGCCTTTTATTGGCGGTTTGAGCTCTGGCGGCTGGCCATGGACATCGCACCAGCCCGCTGTGTGTGCTATGGGAGGCCAGCACCACTTAGGACCAGTGCCTCGAGGGGTTGCCGGGGGACACCCGGTCTTGGATGGAGCAGGGCGGGCCGTACCCGCACATGCAGACCCTGGCCACCTCGCTGGCAGGAGGGGCCCATGGACACAGACTCTGGTCATTTCACCTTGGAGTCTGCAGGCGTTCTGCTGCACGTGCCTGCAGGGCTCCTTTTATTAGCTTGGGCCATGACACAGTCATGGCCCATCTTAAAAGGGCAATACATGTGGGAGGGACACATCCCCTTAAAGGGGCAACACATGTCGGAGCGTCACTACACAACACTCCTCCTTTTGCATAACAAACAAACCAATGTTACTACAACATAAATGATTCCCTCCCCCCTGTTACAGAACGAAATTACTTGGGCTACATCAGAGTCATTATTGGATCAACAACAAATAGGATATGCCACTGCTAAACACATGGGGCTCACATATTTATACACATACAACACATAACCAGCAGATGACATTCGGGGTTGACGAACCGCTGGTGGAATGTTGGCAGTTCGACTGTCAGTTACAAAAGCGTTGTTTGTATGATGAAGCGGTTTGTTTTTGAAGCTAATAGGTCTAAACATTAGAGCTAACATTTTAAGGCCTTGCAGGTGAAGGCCTTTATGTGGAATAGACTGTTGGCATATTTCATCCACTCAAATGTTCAAAGGGTGTGTGTACAAGGTCATAATGTATGTCTAGAGTTAACGATTTTGCAGGCCTTTCAGGGTATAGCTGCAAATATGCAGCAAGGACATTTAGCCTTATTCACATCTTTTTTTATAAACGTTAAGAGTGTTTGCTATTGGAGAAGTATTCAAAGTTGTTTGCCTAGCAATAACATGCAACATTGGAAGTGAATACGATGTGGGATATTGTCAGAGGAGCGGTTCTTTCTCTGTCAGTGTTGATTAGAGCGAAAGAGGGAAACACTGTCAAAGGAGTGGTTGCGTGGTTAGGTGATGTGTTTATTGGAGGTATACTCTGTACACCATGCTGTTGCTATTGGCTTGGTGTGATGTCAATGATAATGTGTGGTCATATTGTAGGGTTAGGAGATTTGTTTATTGAGCCTCATCAGCAAGGCAGTTTATTATTTGTGGGTGATCATCTTCCTCAGCTTCCCATGATGTTTTTCAGTTGGGTAGTAAGAGTTTCTTAGTTTGGTCAAGTTGGCAACTACTGTTCATTGTAGTCAGCTGCAACCATATTCAGCGCTTTGTGCTGAGTATTATGTTGGTTCTCAATTTGCCTGCCCAGCAAATTGGGTTTGGTGGTTGTGAGGACTGCTTTCTTGAAAGGGTTTGATAGCTGTGTTCCCACCTGTGTATGTGTGTTGGAGTGTGAGTGACCATGTGGGTGCACATGTCTGAGTGATATTATGTGTTGTGTGTGTCGGTAGTTTGTGTCTTGCAGGTATGGATTTTGCTTCAGGTTGTGGATCCCTGTGTGTGGTGTTTCTTTTGGTTATCGGGTTGCCTTCTGGATGTTAGTTGGTATTTAGTGGTCCAGCAGGTTTGTGTGTCGGCCCAAAGTGGGGCATGCTTGTGCTCAAGTGTGGCCAGCTTGAGGTTGACCAGTGGCAGTGGTGACCGGGATGTATATGGCATTTCTGATTGTCTGATGGAAGTAGCTTGTTGCCCACGGAGGGGTAGGTTTGCACTCAAGTGTGGAAGGCTTGAGACCCATTGATGGCGGTGGTGGGTAGGTGGTGATGCATAGATTATGATGGCCTCGGATGTAGAGTTGAGGTGTGACCTGTTGGTTGGATGTAGTTCCTGTCTGAGTGATGACATGAGGTCATGAGAGAATGTTGGTAGTGTGTGGAATGTTTGCAGAGAATGTTTGCACTTGACTGAATGTTCAACCCCAGGCAGTTGGAACTATGTAGCCTGGGAGATGGGAGCCAGTGGGATCTTCTCTGTTCTAGCTTCTAATCCTAATGGACCTATATCTGATGTTATCTGATCACTTCTGTAACTACAATAAAGGAACTTATATTCCTACCTGCTGTCTCCAGGAACATTCATTATTTCACTGTCACTAATTACTTATAAATAATAATAATAATAATAATAATAATAATGATCACTTCCACTTGTTGGTCTCTTGGTCATCCTCTACCTTAGCTATCACCTGAAAAATCTGCACTTCCTGCTTCCTGTCCTCTGGACTAGACATTCCATCCCCCATTCAGCTCAAAGATCTGACGCCAGGCTCCATCATACCATTCAGATCATTATTTGTTTGTATTGTACCTTCTACGTCCAGGACTGGAACATCATTGCCTCTACTCACATCTCATCCCTAGGTTTCACCTCGTTTTTCCAAAAGCGCTCAATGTTTGTGATTACCACTGCCCTGCTGTACCAGACTTTTCCGGTTCTCCAGTAGATTGTGATAGTGTAACAAAAACATAGCTGGATTCATAGGCAGCAGTCTCATAGAATATGTTGGCAAGAACAAGGCACGCATCTGTAGTTCTGGCACTGATCAGTGAAAGACAAACTCAAGGGGTGCATTCTATCAGGAGTCCAGCAGGTGCGATAAATGATCAGCTATTGTGTATACTTCAACCGCAGATCCAGGTCTGCCTTCTGGTCAGAGAAACATCAGATAGCATGGAGGATCTGTCAGTTCCAAAGCCATATCTACAATTAATACATCCCTCCTCATTCTATCACTGTCAGCCTGTTTCAAATGCACCCAAATCAGGGACACCAGGGAATGGGCAGTGACTGGTGACAGTCGGGATCCCAGCAACCCCTCCAGCCGTCAACCATATCTTATCCTCCAGAAAGTGTTGAAGCTTTGTATACCTACTAGTTTCATTGCTAGTTAGTTACTACAGAAAACAGAGAGACTCAAAATCCAAAATCCTCTTTTATTAACAGACATCAGATATCCACAAAATCCCAGCCCTTATCCAGCTATGCCAGAAATGTTTTAGGTGTCTATCTGTCAATGCCAAATTGCTCCAGCTGGAAGCCTCTTGGAAAAGGAAATTCGAATTCATTGCCCTAAGGCAATCCTGCCTGATACAAACAGTACTCAGCCTGACCGGGAGAGAGCAGATTGGACTTGGTAACCTATGCTTAGAGATTCATTGCTCAAGCATAAATGGGGCACACAGTGCTTCCCCAGGTGGCAGGCAGTTAGGCTTACCCTTTTGTCAGCCAATGCCTATAGGCCTGCACGATGCGTGCCTGGTGATAGTCCCACAGATCAGGCATATCAAACCCCAACCCTTGTACTTCTTCCTCAGCTGCCAGTTCAAGAGCTGTGGATGCTTCCCTTCACCCCAGAGAAAGTTTCTAAAAACGTATTTCACTCTCTCCAGACCCTTGCTCAGAAGAGGCAAATGCAATACCTGTGGAACAAAGATTTGTGGGAAAGCGGCACATCTTCAAAGTGTTGATCTGCATCCACAGTGTCAGGTTAAAGCATTCTCATCTCACAATAATTTGTCCTACTACTTTTAATAGGTTAGGTTTTGATCAGTTTCTTCGCATTGTGCAACCGTTATATTCTAGGATATATATGCGCCTTTTCCAGAGCATAATACCCTCTGCTAGATGTCTTCAAGATTGGGAAGATTTAAGACTTCCACACAATGAATTGTACAGCCTGAAATAATAGAATACATCCTGATCAGTTCCGATGAAGGGTCCCAGGCCTCATCTTTTCAATGCCTTCATTGTCGCCCTTAAGTTGTCCATATACCTTATATGCTCTCTGCTCAGCAATTCGTTCATGTCAAAATTTACATTTGTCATGCCTAAATTCAAGCCCAGCATCTTTCAGCATATAGAGGACTTTTAGCAACGTTTCATCATGTTACCTGTGATCCCACAAAAATGTGAGCATCCTGGATAGACCCAACACCTTCTTCCTTTCCAAACAAGCAGAATATAAACTATTGAAACATGCTCATGGCAAAAACCAGCCCAAACAGCAAGCGTTTATATTGTACAACCCGAACAGATTGGTATAAACTGCTAACTTGTGAGAAAGTGGGTGTAGCCTGGCCTGATGGTAAGATGAAGCTAAGACAACTTAAAATAAACCACAGAAGCCTTTCCAGGAGTATGCAGCATCTCTGAAATATTTGGTAAAGGGCAACTTCCACAATGGGACTTTTTGCATTTCTAAGATGTACTGAGTTTGAGAAAAATATTAGGCTAAAACGCACCAACTACGGGAAACTCGCTCGGTAGAATCAATAGGTTTTATAACACCCACCCACCCACTAAAGTCATTACAATTTAGCCAGAACATTGCTTCTAAGACTCAATGGTATGTTTCTTGCCTATTGGCTGCTGCAGAAGCTACTTATTTTACAACTATGATATGACAAAACCCTGTAGGTTCAGCCAGTGTAAAAGAAAACCCCTCAAGACACCAGGAAAATATGTCTTTGTTATCTTTAACTATGCTTCACATTGAACATTCTTTGTCACCCAGATATCCGTTTTCTGTCCAACTCAATAAACAACCTCCCACATTTGGCACATAAATAATACCACTGGATGTTCTGCCTTTGAATTCTACATTCCCGTTAAACTCAGCAATGATGAATATGGCTTGTTCCCTATAGGCATTGACACAAATATCAACTTTGGGTGGTGGACAACTCCCTAGGCGTGTTTTCCAACAGTCTTGATAAAGTATGGTATAATCTTCGCCTAATAAGGAAACATCTACACACACAAAACGAGCAAATGTCTTCTTCCTTCTTACATTTGCATGCAATTCACTTATACTGAACACAACATCAGAGGAGTTCTCCCTTGAAACAGACACTTCGCTAAACACGGGTTTGATGAAGCGCCTACAAGCATTCAAAATTACTTTATGTACAAATGATGGACAATCTTTTCAAATCACAAGAGGCAGAGAACTTATAAAGCAATATTTTGTGTCACCTTCAAAATTATTTTGTTTTCCTACAGAAGCTTTCAATTCAGACCCAGCAGACTTACTGTTTGTACCTTATATTAAACCTATTTTTATGTTATTAACATCACTACATTTATTGTGACCAGTAGCTTTTTAGTATCCTTCCCTAACATGTTTACACACTTCCACAAATGTTCTACTCTTCTACTACTAAATTCATTCTTATTCATTGTTATTATTATTATTATTGATATATTATTACTATGGTCTTAAATGAGCACAGGAGAAGGAAGCAGATTGCAAGGAATCAATACAAGGGAGCAGCGAGCTAACAATGGGGGCGAGCATAGGATAATTTGGCAGAAAGGTATCAACAAACGACCAGGAGAGGAAACATGGGGCAGCAGATTGCTCAGTCAGGTGATGTAAGAGGTGGAAAATATGTGAACCTAGGTGTTAGGGAGGAGCCATTCCTTGAGGAGGAGGGTCTTGAGCTTCTTTCTGAAATGTAGAAGTGAGAGGGTGAGTCTGGTATTGACGGGGAGGTAGTTGCAGAGTCTGGGGGTGTAGAGGGAACAAACCTGTCCTTTAACTAGGCTTCTTCATGGATGCACTCATTGTGATCAGCCTTGAAATTACAAGTCACTGGCAGTTCACTGAGAGCAGTGACACATTGTTCCCGTTTCACCTTCTTTGTGTTCATGTGTACTAGAATAGCATTGTTCCAGAAAAACATCAACTTTGGGACTATGATGTAGATCCAGTTCCTTTATACATTTTCTATAGCAATTTAAAAGTTCAACGTCCTCCCCTCATCGTCTTGTTCCAGAGTCAGTTCTGATAAACGTTTTAAAACACGGTTCTATGTGATTTCATCGAAAACAATGAGTCGAGAGAGATTTCATCTCATCCTTTTATTGATTTTGCTGCAAATATATGCAGGGGATACCCCCACATTCGCCCCATAACCCCTCCACATCTATTATTAACCTAAACAGTCCTTCCAGACACTCCATTTAACTTGTGGATCGCCTGCCATTGCTAAGAGGTTGGATCAGTAATGTTTTGCCCAGACATGTCTCTCATGTTGGGGAAGGAGGATAAATTTCAAATATTATTAAGATCTTTTAAAAACCTTTCGTGGGACTAGAACACCAAAACCTTTGTGCAGCCAGGGAAGAAAAGGGCACAGCAATGTTTCCATATTTGTAAGGGGCACTGTATGTTGCTGCACTGGGGATGGACTTGTGTTCCTCTGATGTCAGATAAGGTTGGGCCAGTAGTCTAACAGTGTTGTAAACTACCAAAGAGCTGCCACCCATATTAAGATTGCAGCATGTGTAGCAGTGCCAGGCTAGTCATTTACGGTGCATTCAGACTTGTGAAGGTGAGTGTATTTTATTTATATCCGTTCATGAAGAACCTGACACCTGCTTTGGGTAGGGCGCGTATGCCATACTGGTGGCAGAACCACTTCTGGTGCTATTCATAGCGAAGTGAAACTAAATCGGTATGCCAAGAGCAGCAAGCATCTGTACAGCACTGGTGGCAGTATGGATTTAGGTGCCTGGAGCTACGCAGGGTCAAATCATTTTTAGGAGGTGTGAGGGCAGCAGGTGCTCAATATTTATGAATCTTTGAGTGCACTGCTCGGGATCAACGCAGCTGCGGAAAATTATGCTTAGGTCAGCCACATTTGTGTCTTTTATTGCCAGCATGATGCAAAGCAAGTCTCGTCAATCACGGCTGTAGTGGGCACAAAGTGAGCCAAGGCACATGCTGCTCTCGCCTTCGTCACCCGGGTTCTGGGCTGCTTCAGGCTCCTCATTGTCAACATTTTGTATCTCTTGTTTACCATCTCTTCTTTACCATTAAACACTCACAACATAAACTATATCTTCAGACTTCAGAGTGCAGCACAGTATGCACGTGACAACACCTAATCTGTAAATAAACATGTTTTAAAAGGTGTTTCAAATGTAGTCGAGGAGGAGCTCGTTACAGAGGTGAAAACTCTGAAAAAAGAGTGACTGCCCGATCTAGAAAACTTGAATGGGGATCTGCTCGGGTGAGAAGATGATTGAAGATTTAAGGCAGACTTGTAGGGAAAAAATCCCTGTCTTGCAGAAGAAAAACGCCTACACAAATATTAAAACGTGATGCCATCTTTAAAAGAAAAGATGAACTAATAAAAGAAATATATAAGACAGCCGCACAAAGAAATCTGTGAATAAACAGCTAAGCAATCCACTACCACATCTGCTCAGCTCCTAGGGTAATGCAACAACAGTACAACTAGCTTCTCGCCATTATTTCTACAAGTATAATCTCATAATGTCAAGACTGGACGAACTTTCACCCCACTCCTCCTCACCTGTGTCTTCCCAGGAAGAAAGCCTGGTTCAGGGGAAGGCCAAGGAGCAAGCCCCTAGATCAGGGAAAAAGCCGTAGCAGAAAAAACCCTGGATTTCAAGTCTTGGCACGAAGAAGGCACCCAGAGATTCCTTTCGAATGGCTGATGATTTATATAGTGAGTACAGTTCTCTCTGGAGTGTTTGAAGTAGTACGAATATCAATAACTACGTAGATTAGTAGTGGAAGGGTTCTTGCTATGGAACTGGAGCTTAATTGGAATTGAGACGTGACTCCAAAACGGAAGGCTGAACGAGGACAGGAGGAGGCTGCAGACTACTACTACAGCGAGAAGGGAAATTATGAGAGAGCTAGAAGGTGGGGAGCAAGCAAGGTAAATAAAGGTGGAGCCGCAAGCAAGGCAGAGACAAGGTAAGAATAGCGGAATAATCAGATCGAGATGTAAAAATGAAGTGACGCGAACAAGCCGAAGGGGGCGGGTAGAGTCAAGTGTTCGGACAGAATCAGAGCGGGGTTAAAGGAATTAGTAGTAAGTAACGAATAGCATAAAAGAGAGTGAGAAAAATAATGAGAAGCAAATAGAAGAAAGGAAATAGAAAAAGTACGGGGGCTAGACACCAAGAAGGATGAAAGGAACAGTCCAGGTTGTGAAAAGAGATAGATCGAAGCACGCCAAACGTACCTTCTAAGAGATGAATCCGAATATGGTGGGACAGAAAAGATCACAGAAAAAAACTTGGAACAAAAAGAAATCAGGCAAGGGGAAAAACACGCAGGAAGGCAAAAGTCTGGGAAGTACTCAGAGACTACCGGCGCTAGAATCAAAGACTATACAACGCGCCGGCATTAGAGAAAGGACCTACTGTTAAGATGGATTTCTGAACTCGGACCTGGAGGGGCAGAGGTTCAGAAGGCCAGCCTAGTTTCTTGGAACAGGGTAACCTCTGGACAAGCCAGCCAGACCAATCAGGGTAGCGATGGCGGCGGTCAAGACTAAGTCTCAAGAGGGGTGAGGGTGACTGAAAGACCGCAATGAGCACACAAAGGAAGGACACTTACAAATTACTCCAGACAGGTGTTATATTAAAAATATAGACACATTTATTACAAGGCCTTTGTAACATCGAGCATAGCAAAGAATCACAATAATACTAAAGTAAACCAACACATCACAATCAATACAATACATATACAAGACCGAGGGGTCTAAGGAGTTAGGAGCATGTAATATGTAGACCACCTAGATGGGGAGGAAAACAGGCAGTGCAAGTAATCATTAGGCCCAGTTCGACATCCGAAATACACCTAACTAGGAGGAAGTCCGAGCCCTACGAAGAGAGGAACCTTATGCTCAAAAGTACCTGCACGCGCTGGTGCCAATGGACAAAAGAGGGCCTCTTCAAGGATATCAGGCAGTTCAGGAAGGTGAATGAAGCGATGCAGAACAAGTCCCCACTACTCAAGCAAGGCCTCCACTTGTGGGCAGAGGCAGGATGAGAGTGCGGGATAGAGTCGCTATTTTGCAACAGCGGTAGAAAAGAAACAGGCTCCTGGGCGAGGGGCCACTGGTTGGGGTATGGACTACTCACCGGTCCCCGACGCACGCAGACCCAGACTTCTCCAGTTCAGTTCACACTGCGATGATCAGGACGTCTGGACACCGTGTAGATTCTGCGTAGCAGGATTCAGGGTTGAGGGTGTCCCAAATGCAGTGGACGTGCACAGGTTGTTACCCCAGCATGGCAACACAGCAACCACGTTTACTCTGGTCCGGGCACACTCGTCTCACTTCAGTCCTGGGAATGCCAAGTGTACGAAATTCAGTGTGAGGGTGCCGTGGACGCAGAGCAAGCAGTAAACCAAGTTTCGAGGGCTTCCCAGAAACGGCGGCTGTGACAGAGCAAGACATCCTGCGTAAGCTGGTCAGCCCACTGGTTGGCCCAAGGACACTTCCGAAGAGGTTTGCAGGGTTTGATGAAGGTGCCAAGAATAGTTGATCCCACTATTCCAATGGGTCGAAGCGCCTTCGCAGACCTTCTCGGATGATCAGATGCAGAGAGGTCTCGCAGGACGACAGCGGCTCAGGGTGCCAAACCTTCAGCAGGTCACCAGTGATTCCTCGACTCAGCTTCTTGTTGCAGAATACTTGGCTCCTTATCCCTTGTTCGGTGTGAACTCAGGAGATCGACATGGTAGTGGTGTTTTCAGCCTCCTCTTATCCAAAGTTCCCTTTGTGCCAAAACGGAGAGGACCCAATGGGAGATCTGTTCACAAACACTCACACCATATGTGGACCTATCACGGACCATGGTGGTCCCAGGCATTCAGGACACTCCAGACTCTCTGGCACCCAGGATGTGTATTGGGAACAGACATCCCAGCCCACATCCTGGAGGCACACACAAGGCATGCAGAAGCCCGCGAAAGCTTTGGGGTTTCGCGGGAAAGTGCATGACCAAATAAGGACTGCCCCGGGTCGGCTCGACCTGGGGGAAGGTGAAGGGGCAAGACGGTCAGCGGACGGGACAAAGAACCTCGTTGCATTTTGGGAGCCAGGCCACCTATTCGTGCCAAACGCGGTAAGAGTGGATAACATGGCAAAAAAGGGTTCAAAACACAAAAGAATACGATAGCTGCCACCAGACCTGTCCGTGACATACCTGCACCATTCATAATAAGACCAGTGAGAGTTTCTAGGGCCTTTGGAATGACTAGAGACCCAAGAGTGCGGTAATGTAAGTTACATGCTGCACAAAAGCTGCAAAATGAGGAAAGGACTAAGGGAAACAAAGTCTCCCAGTACTGACTGTCTTAAGGGCATGTCAGTTTCCCCATAAGAATTGAGCGAAAGCCCAGAGGAGTGCGGCGGAAGGCTGCGCTTTTCTGGCAAAGTCTAGATCAGGGTGTAAAACAGCAGCAAAAAGTTTGGGGGTTGCCAAATGGAGGGACAATTACATACAGTTATGAAATCATTCCTAACACCTACTTATAGACAAGCGGCCATATTGGAAAGGCATAGACCGTTAAGATGGACCTCTAGCAGCCATATTAGGAGAGTCGCCATCGGATCCAATGCTTCCATGCCTGATGCATGACACATAAACTCACAGAGAATCACCAGCCAGCAGTCGACCAATGTGGCCCAGGTGCTAATTGCAAACTCCCATTGCTACATGTTCAGACACAAATCAGGAGACAACCCTACTGAAGAAATGAAAACATGCCAAAACATATGCACATGGCAGACCATCGAAGCACTGCAGAAACAATACACATTGAAGGACTGTTCAATTTCAAATCAACTTTGCATATGTTAAACACTTCAAGAAATGCCAAAGAACATGCACTGTACACATAGAAAATCTACACTAACATTCTGATACATGTGCACAGGTGGGAGAGTACTTCATCGAAATAAATCTCTGATGGTCCTCAATATTGTTTTACTGGAAAATAACTTAAAAACATACATTGATAGTAACTAAACTCTAAGAATAGGGCTACATTTTGACCTTAAGTCTATAGGCCACTTTAGTGAACTTTGAAATCTATGAAGGTCATTATGACCTTGGAGGTAGCCATGCCGCTATTTGCGGCATGGCTACCCCCATTCCGTGTACCGGGTTCCCTGAATGGGGAATTACCGGGCCATTCCAACCTTGGAGGGCCCGGTATTTCCCCATTCAGGGAACCCAGACCCGGTACATCCCTATGCCCATTTCAGCCCCCAAAGGGCTCTATGGGAATGGGGAGCATGCTAACAACAGGCCCGTCAATGACGGGCCCGTTGCTAGCATGCTGGCCAGCACGCGGGACCCGCTAAGGGCGCTTGGTTTTTACCAGGCGTCCTTACTGAGTCCCGCGAGCGGACCTCGTAATGAGGCGGTAGTGGTTTAACGGGGCCGGCAGCTCTACCGGCCCCGTTAAACCCCTACCGCAGAGGTCGTAATTACCTCCTATGTCACTAACTTTTTTTTTTTACCATGGATGGTGTTGTATTATATGCCATGTGTGGGTTTGTTATTTTGCTCACATCTAAATACTGAAAGATAGTAGATTCTTAGCACATGGGTTGAAGTCATGATATAGGGTTTATGATTACAGCTGACAAAATGTAAATGTTCAATTATACCACAGACATATTGCTAACCTGGACATGGTTGTATCTATTGTAATGTTCATGTTTTTTTCTGACACCCCACACATAGCCAATGGTTCAGTCCCCTAAAATGCAAGGTTAGTTTTACACCTGTGAACCTGCAGTTCCATGTCACACAATTGGTTGTAGTTACATTTTCTCCCGAGTTGGAAACGGTGTTTAGAACATATATGATTTCTTAGTGAACTGAGATGGCAACAAACCAAGTTTTTCTTGAAATATGAATCAAAAATTGGTAGTGGGAAGTGCAGTAAAGGTAAGCGAAGCTTGTGATTGTGAGACGTTGCCAACAGGTATTTGGTAAAATGCGTTTATCATAGCATAACATGTTCTCTTATGTTACAACCAATGACTTCAATATTGCAGATTTCGATGTCAAACTCAAGGGATCTACCAATTGATAATGTTTCCACTTGGCACAGGAAATAGGGGACATACTTCGAAGAACAGACAAACCTAAGAGTATCAATGAAGAGAGCTGGTGAGGTCTGGTGGTTATATTATGCTGTTTTTTGACATATCGCATCACAGCCAATCCCGGCATGCCGGCATAACCCATCATCATTTTGTTCCATGATCACATACGCTTTTTGGCTTATTGCTTTAGAGGAAATGTCACGTTTTTCTATGTTTGCTGTCATCTAGACATGTTTGTATCTTTGGAGTTCTGCTTCTTCTGCAATAAATCCAGGCCTACAATAAGAATCATCACACACAAATGATAAAGATTGGATGAGCTATCTGTACCTAACTTGATGTCTCTTCCATTTTCAAAGACTCCTTAATTTTGGTAGCCGGACAGGTTGCACAGCGAACTAAGCGCTCGCCCCTGATATCTGTGTCCAGCCTGCTGTGGCAGGTTTGAGTTCCAGCAGGGTCAACTTAGCCTTTGATCCTTCCAAGGTCGATAAATTGAGTACCACTTTGTGGGATAATAGTGTCTTCAGTTATTTGAGCACTCTGAGACCTATGGGTGTGCAGCGCTATATAAGAAATACTTTATTATTATCATATTTTGGTTTACATCACAATTACAAATTAGTCCGTTTACTGCTAACTCTCTGCAATGGTTTCTTTGCATTGCATCATATTACTATCCATCCAGGATGTCTCTGATAAATGCCTTCAAGCACACACTCCTAGATGGCAAAGCTGTTCAACTGCTAAAGCATAGTTGAAAATAGAAACTTTGATAGATGTGTAGTTGAAAGTACAAACAGACATGATGCAGGATCTGTGATATTAGCTTCAGTTACTCTGGAGACAGACAATATTTGTTAATTGTGAAAAATATCATAACTTGTTATAGGTATAATCATCCATATGTATAAATGCTTAGGATGTCTGTGCAAAATGTTTGCAAGCAAACAACTTCACCACTAGATGACAGTGTGCTATAATTGATGAAAGCATAGTTGAAAGCAGAAGCTTCAAATGATCGCAGTGCAAATTGAAAGTGCAAACACCAAATGTAATCACTTAGATCAGGTTATGTGACATTAAGTGCATTTAGTATGTGACCCTATAGACAAAGTCTGCCCACCTGTAGAATTTGGTTATGGGGACATGCCATGAGAGATGTTGCATGCCAGTGTCAATCGCTGGATGCTCTCTGGCTAGTGGCAGCACATGCAGCTGCTTCCACCAAAACACATCTTCCCTATCGTAGCCCAGGCACACAGAAAATTGCAGATAGATGCCTTCCTATATGTCTTCTCCAATGAAACACATAGGTAGACCAAAGCAAATCCGCACCCTTTATCCAAATGGGACAAAGGCTGAATGGAGGCAATCCACCAAAGTAGATCGTTGGGAGCAACTATATGGGTGAGTTTTGGTTCCCTTGTGCATTTCAGCTAGCCCCTTCTACTGCAAGCAAGTCTTCTATGTGAACTGGGGGGAGTTTATGCAGGGTAACGCCTGCTCAGAATGAGAGGTCCACTTTGCCCCTTACATTCTGCTTCTTCGTCTCCAGGTAAATTGGACCCATGATGTTTTTTTTTTTACTTTACTTTTCGTGTAGCACTGCTGATACCAGAAATTGTGAATGCTAAGCATTGATGCTTCCAGCATGAGTGTAAAAAACCAAGACATCAAAAGCCAGAAGTAATGTTGTACTTGCAAATAACTACACTGTGTAGTTCTGGAGTTTCTTTATCTCAATGTAGACCCTTATCCCAATCCCATGTTTTGAGCCCTTTGCGCCTATACTTACCTCATTCAGCAGACGCTTGTCCTTGAAGTTCTACTCTTGTTTCCCATGTTTGCCCTGCTTGTTCACACTGTGCTGTGCATACTATTTTTCCCAATTTGGGCTGCTGATCCTAGTCATGTTGACTTATGAATGTGGTACATTGGTATATGTATGTCTCTATTTATCAGAATAGTCCATTCTAGTAAAAACAAACAGTATTGGTCTATTAAAGTCAAACAATAACACCTCTGATCCATTACAACTTGTTTGGGACAGTTGTATGTCATCGCAGCTTTCTCTGCGACATCTCAATGGCAGTGTTGCATTGCTATCCTTGATGCCCAACAAAAAGCACACAGTTTATTATTCAATTTTAATTTGCCGGAAATCACCTCCAATTCTGGAGGGTACCAATTCGAAAATAATCAACTATGGGGTGTTCACCGCTTAATAAACACTGTGATATTTGGGTTTTATACTCTGCTGGGGCATTATCTCCCAATAACGCCCCACTCAGCTCTGAGAAATCCAATCCTAAATCATCAAAAATGTTTTTGCAAGATGTTTACAGACAAAGCCAAAATCAACATATTACAAATTTGGCCATAGTAAAATGTAGTTGTGATGGGAATTTACCCTACAGATCATATAGATGTGAATGTTGTGAATTTGAAATTATTTATTTAAACGAGACATTTAATTAACATCCATAACACTTAAATTCAAAGAGAATTTTGTGGAGACAAGGCGAGAAATGAGACAGAGATGGGGCGAAGAGTGAGAGACCTACTAAGAGGGAAAGAGGAACACATTGAAAAGACAGTGGGGAGAGGGAGACTGAAAAAGAGGGATTGAGTGCACCTACCTATACTAGCAATGCATTATCGTCCTCAGGAGGAATATTCGACAAGGAAGTACATCTGTGGTTGGCAAATATGACAAATGGGATGCAATAAAGCAAGGGTATTCACAATTTTAGAAGCACTTTGGAAAGAACCAACTTGCACACACAGACCGCCCATGGCACCATTGCATTGGGTATTTCATATGCCAAGATAGATTGCATTAAGGAGAGAAGAGCCCCTAGAGGCCATCCTGGCAGAGGGCAGTGACTGTTGACTGAAGACTTGAAAAGTTCCTAATCTTAAGTAAAATATCCCAGGAGGATGTCTGTAGAGAGAGCGGGCGGTGTGATATGAGTTTTAATATGTGAATTCAACTGTTAGAAGTGTGGCGTGATCAAAATGTGAGAGGCACAAATGTCTCCCACACTATCTCAACTTCCAAGTAAGATAACTAGGCTGTGCTAACAAGTACCAAAAGTACCATCCTTAATTATGAATCAAGTAGACAAACATGGGGTGGAAAACATCCACAATATTCAGTATGCATGAGGCATTCACCATGAAAATGTGTGCAACACACAACTCACCTGCAGGCCTTTGCAAAGAGATGTGGCCCCTACATGGTGGCCTTCACCATGGGAAAAGAACACTATTTCGCTTCAGAGAACACTGAAAATAATGTCACACTCAGAAGGCACTTTAAACGTGACTGTCAGGCACAAACAGTGAGTGGCAATGAAGCACACACGAAATCCATGTGTAATAAACAACAATAACTTACTTGTATCTGAGAAACAGCCACTGCGCCAGCCATACGCCAACAAGTATCATGCCGTTTATTTCCGATATAGAAAACGCCCATTTGACTCGATCAATGTAATCAAAAAACTTGTCTGGCAGGGGAGGGCTGAGCTCCTTGGGGGGCACCCTCTCGTGCACCACCGTGATCATGACAGTCGTGAGTACCATGTTCAAGAGTGCATAAATGAAGGCGATTGCCGTCTTCCACCACTCCAGGGGAAACTTGTTCCTGGACTCGGCGGGCATAGAAATTTGGACATAGTCTGGGTACTTTTTGGTGCCTTTCCGCAGGCCGTTGGCTATTACCTTGGGCTTGTTCTTGACGTTTTTGTCCTCCTCGCTGGCCGACGGGGCGGGTCTGGTGTAGCCATTCGTAGTCTCGCTGGGGGGCGCTTCCATGGGTCCATCAAGCTTTTCCGTCACAACAGCATCCATTAAAATGCTAACTGTAACACGGCTGTCACGAGTTACTTTTAATAAAAAATGAAATGCTCTTTGCCTGCTTCCTCGGTGTTGCTTTGCACGGCCGCCCTTCTTTTTCAACAGGTACACAATGTCAGTTTAGCACCTTTCATTTGCTCATTGGGCCGATGGTTCGCTTTCAGATGTCACTTTGCAGCAATTGCTACTGAGCAGAAAATGTCTCCTTTTCTAACCTGCACGCGAGCGGTCAGAGGTTCATCTGCAAGAAACAAAAACAAAGTCACATTCAAAGGTTGCTCTCGCTCTCTCTCTCGGGCCATGACAATAACTGCCTACATGCGCGGGTTTTGCACAGTGCTTCGTCTGTACCTGCTGCAGTCCCACTGTGCTTTGGTGGGGCAGGCCGCTGTTAGGAGGAGGGGGCTGCACAGCCAGGGGGCCAGTGATCTTTCAAAACTGCCCCTGGCTTCTCCACCAGGCCTGCTGCCATTTCCCTTTCAGGCCAGGCAGGGCCGGGCACTGTGACCTCACCTGTGACAGTTAGCACATGGACTGGCACTTCCTGGCTGACATCACAATGGAATGACATCACTGTCGCCAACCACCTGGTTGCTAGGCGACCAGGGGAAACAGGGGGGCTCTGGTGTTGCTGCTCTCTTGACGACACATCGACCACAAACGTGAGCAGCAGTGTAACGCTTTAAATGCACAGGCGTTCTCAGACATCATTTTTTCGAGGTGTACCAACAATGATCAGCATGACAACACCCTGCTTCCTGACATTTCACAACAAGGCCATAAAACGGTTCTAATTCCCCCCTCGAAAATGATTGAGAACTGAATTTTCCAGGGCACAGAAAAGAAAATCAGCATACATAAAGGACCAATGGTATGTCACGCTGGTGGTGGATGGTGCGGGGCAGAAAGTGCACATCATTGTTTCTATCATTAAAATGTCAACTTATTAACATAATGTTCCAGAACTGAAACAAAATTGCACAGAGAAGCCAAGAGGCAAATATTCTCTGTAATGTCACAATATCCACCTGATTCTATATAATAAAACAGGTCCTACAGCCCACCCAAGGTAAGGAGACACAAGGTAAAAATAGTAGCCTTTGACACTCGGGGTGACGGGCGAGGTCTTTTACTGCGCAAAAGCGAATGTTCCTTATCAAAAATGATCATAATACTAATAGTAGCAAATAGGTGTAAGAATGATTTCTTACATAGAGCAAAAAGACAGGTTCACCAAGAACCACATGTGTCAAAGGCCACTCATCTTCAACGTGTTCCTGCACTCATCCTGGGAGCGCAAAAAAAGAGCTGTCTGCAGAATCAGTTGTGGCATCTTGCCCACTTCATAAGTGCGACCATACAGAAAAAAAGCCTCCGAGTGTCTTCTGGCGGGTACATCATGTCATTTTGTTTCGTTGTAAAGGAGGGAGATGACGTTTTTTTTCTCATCAATACATACCATGCTAAATAACATTCTAAAAAGACAGATTGATGTTACAATCATCCTTTGTGTCATAAAAGGTAAAGTATGGCGATCTTGAAAAACTGCCATTGCCTGGTCCTATGTTAATGTTATTTAATGTTGTTTAAACTGAAGCATGGTGATCTTCACTTGCAAGCGTCTGGCCAGACCAAAAAATACCCCGAAGTGGCTTGCTCCCTGCAAACACAACCTGCGAACGGCATGCCTTTTCTTTCATACCAAGAGTCAAAAATCCTGAAGAGATTCTTGGCAGGCGAGGTGAGTACAAACCGGGCCCCATCAGTCATGATAAAAGTCTTCTCATTTCCACACCTCCGATGCATGGTATGGCACACAGCTCCCAACTTTTATAATTTTGAAAGGTGGCAAGGAGGATCATAAACCGTAGTAAAAGGAGATCAATAAAAATGCTCACTCTGGTGGTGAGTACCACTTGCAATGTAACAGAAAGGGTTACTCTGCATAATCACCAAGTGCGGTTTTATGCATTGTCTTTTGGTGTCAGTCCTACTACTCTCAGAATCCCTGGGGTTGCCCAAGCCCACACCAAGCCCCTTGTTACAACCTGCAGCACTGGTGGAAATTCTTTCCAGGTTTCATCATGGGGCTGCTCAGATCCCTGTACTTGGACACTATTCACATTCCACACACGGTCATCCTCTACCCTGACATACCCATGCATTAATCTAAACACTATGGTGGGCCTTGACCCCATAGTCTATTAGGGCCTCTCCAAGATGGCAGCAGTTTGATTCTGGCCATATCTCCCACTCTGCCATTGGAGCCGCTTTACTGCATTACGCTGGTTAAAACCTTCTCATTGTTCAACTGGCTACCCCTAATCCTCATCTCATTGACTGGTTGTAGCCC
Organism: Ambystoma mexicanum; assembly: GCF_040938575.1. Taxonomy (NCBI): domain Eukaryota; kingdom Metazoa; phylum Chordata; class Amphibia; order Caudata; family Ambystomatidae; genus Ambystoma; species Ambystoma mexicanum. The sequence goes on along the minus strand of NC_090937.1, from coordinate 378,674,353 downwards.
ACTCTAGTGGTTCTCTTAAACCATAGCATGCATTCCCTATCTTCCTCGTGGATTGTGAATGAGCCTGTAAAACCTCTACTGCCTGTCTGATTGCCTGCTTCCAGTCTTTCCAACACATTAAATTCCCTTGGATGCTGCCATTAATAACCCAGTTGAATCTTTCCACAAACCTACTGCTTTGCAGATGGTACACAGAACTCGTACAATGCTCTTTGGCATTCTTACTGTGGAATTGGCACATCTCTCTTGATTTAAACTGAAGAGGGGGGCCGAACTATATCCCCGTCCCAGAAGACACCCCAACCGAAAGATGGACCAAAGACAATATGGCCGCCGATCGTACGAGCTTGCACAATCCCCACTGCACCCGCGATGGACAACTACCATGAGAAATACCCTCTCAGTCGACCCTACTGCTCGGGAGCAGTGCGAACATTACCCAGAGTGGATGAAGACACACAAGACGAGACCAGAGACAGCTATATGGACAGAATCAACTAAAGCGCATGCTGCAAGTCGTTAGGGACCGCACGACGTACCAGCGTCAGACATGAAGCACACATGCCATCCACACATTCGGGACACCCACACACCCAAATACACGAAGAACACATGCGTACAGTTCTATGAGATAGAGGACAGTGACATGAACATACTGACTGCACGTTTATTATTTTGCCATTAGCTTATCGCAGCAAAGCAAAAACCGCAAGAAGCAAAGAAAGTCTTGTGTACACGCTTGCAGATGCTTATATGCAATAACCCTATGGAATGACAGGAGCACACAAGGGACCTGACAGAGCCATAAGTGTACTAACCTATGGACATTATGGAAAGCACATAGCAGAAGCTAGACCATGGCTTAGGAAATCACAGTAGGTCACGATGGTCTCAGACAGCTGAAGCTAAGCTGAACACTGCAGGTCTGAGCTGCCATGTAAGCACAAAACCTGGACCCACTGCCAAGGTCACATTGTTGCAAAGGGACATCCCTTTCCCTGAACTAGAGTAAAACCAATGACAGAGGTGCACAATTCTCCATAAAATTCAACCTAATTCAGAGCTGCAGAGCTCATAACCATGGTCTCCAAACACGTGATCCGGCCGAGCTGAGAGCAAGCCAAGAACTGGTGGCTGGGAAGCGCAGCCGTGGCATGGACCAAGACAGTGATGTGCAACAAAGGTGTTACAGCAATTCAATGTTATACACAGGGAAAGGAGCGCTTCCATGGCAATAGTAATTCACACACAGTTATGGCACCGACACATAGTTGCACATGGTACCTTGAACAGGTACACTCCGAGATGAGAAACGATTCAATCCCAGGCCTGGTGGGCTCGCTTCTCGACCAATCACACTTCAGGGCCCTAGGGGTGGATAGCTGGGGGGCCACCGACCAATCATTGGGCCAATATACTGTGACAATTCGTAAGTAACAGTTTTCAGGGATGGTCCAGGGCTTACACCTGACATAGTTGCATCCAATACACTAACTTCTATAGGGGCTACTATAGGGGAACTACCACTCAATGGCCTATCCAGGGTGGATATAGGTTTCTGGAGAAGGGCCCAGGGTTTGATGTGCGTGTGATGTAATATTCTATGTGACGTAATATTCTATCAAAACTGGCCTGCGAGCCAGAGTTCTTCGAGCTGTGCCTGGAATTGGCTCCGAGCATCTGATCCCTGTTGGTTTGTTGGCTGTAATAAACCTCAGTTGAACTTGCTACTTGCATTCCTTTTGGGATTGGGAAGGAGTTAGGCCTTCCATGAGTTCGGTGTCCGTGAACTCCTAGCAAACCGCCCTGCTTGCCTGGGAGTTCTCCCCTAAAACGTTGGTAGCAGGGGATGGTTCAGCCCGGCCAGAAGCTGCCTCCTTCGCCGCCGGACCTGAAAGGCCATAGGATCTTCATGGGAATTGCGAGAAAACCGGAAAAGCGCTAACCGGAGAAAGGCCGTTGGGAGCTATTTGGAAATTATCCCACCCGCGATTGGTGAAGAGTCCAAGGCAGTCCGGCGGTTGATGGTGATGGCCAGCGGCTGAGCAGTATCAACAAGCACGGAACTTAAGTATTGGTCCAGACAATCTGCAACGAAAGGTGTGAGGGTGGGCATTATATGTGCAGGAGGATGGAGGTGTTTATTGTAATGTATAGCCTTGTGTATAGCCCAAGAGTATTGGTAGCAGGTGCGTGTTAAGTAGGGAACTGGAGAGGAGGTAGAAGTCCCTTTTCTATGTCTAGGGAACGTTCGGTCTTTGAGGTAAAAGGTTCCGGTGGTAAACCGGAACTATAGACTTGACAGGCTTGGACTATAGAAGTATGTAAATAAAGCATTCCTATGAATTAGTTGTTTTAGCTTGAAGAATAGATGTCGGTATCCCTGTGAGGGTTAGCTGGAGCTATAGTAGATTGCGGAAGCTGCACTATCTGGTTAAGTCTCCTATAGGGAGGCATTTCACACATTTGGCAAAGCAACGGGTGCAATTAGTAACAAGAAATATAAGCATACTCTGCCCTGGAGAGGCGGACAGACAGCTGTAGGGGTTTCATTTTGTGGGGTAATTGTGGGGTTTTGTGTGGTATTGGAGCATTGGGTCAGTGTTCTTTGTGTGCACAACTTGTCTACTTACCTGTATGAAATTGAGTTGGGGACGTCACCCATAGGTCGGTGCATAGGATGGAGTGTTGTGAAGGTGAGGAGCTAGCATTGTGGACTTGTAATTGGTAGAGAGGTGAACGAGTGGCAGTGCGCGTGAGGCGCATGCACAGGATTGAGGTGGTGTGCCGGAGAATGGCACTACTGGTGAAGTATGAGGAGTACGCCATGTAAGGTGCAGAGCCACTGGGGCTCGCAGCAATTGAAGGTGATAACTATTGCATTTTAACTTTCCCCATCTGACAGTGGATTATCGAAACCCTTGATTAGAGGTCAGGTAAAATATCGTAATGTGCCTGATGTAAAACGAGATGGTAGGGGGAGTGACACAAATACAACATCTGTGCAAAACCCTGCCACCGTAAAAGAACAAGATTGTAAGATATAGTATACAGTGGTCAAAAGATACTCAGGGGAAAAGCCTGAACCCATTGCCACCTAACGGCAGCTTCTCCAAGGACGTGCTGCAATTGCTGCTGACCCACTTACAGAGCACATACAAGGGGAAGAAATTAGAAAACCGCATGGCCATATTCGAGCTCTGGCGTGTGTTCCAGGAGGGGAGCAGGAGAAAGGGTATGGATAATGAACCAGCAAGAGGCAAAGGAGGAGGGTCTTGAACCTTCTGCACCTCCACCAGCCCCGCCTAGTGTCATATCCGACGACATAGATGATGAGCAGGGAATGTATCCATTGAGAGAACTAGGGGCAGCAGAGGGATATTCAAACCCCACGTATAAACTACCACCTTATACCAAAGACGAACAACAGCGAGGGACAGGGCAGACCTCCAGAAACTCCGAACAAAATGAGAAGGCACTGTGGCGTGAAAACAGAGTTCAAAGGAATAGGGCCGCAGGAATGGATAGCCGCACAGATACGCCTAAAATGAAAGGGAACGACAACAGGGGCAGCTGAAGGAGCAACAAAAGAAATAGAAAGCTTGGAATTGGGACAAGGAAGTCGTGACAGAGCAGCTCCGGAGAAGGAGGAGCAGCAACAATGGGAAAAAGAAGCAAGGCGAGGACAGGGAATGGATTAGGGAAGAGAAATTGGAACAGGAAGAACGGGAGAAGAGAAGGGAGAGGAAGTTGGGGATAATGTAAGGGGAGCCAAAGGAGAAGATAAAAAGGGAAAGGAAGGAAAAGGAGAGGGAAGAGTGGGAGAGAAGAGGAAAGTGTTGGAAGAGGAAGAGATGGACAGTGGAGTAGGAAGTTATTACAGCAGGAAACGTGTAGGTGTGAGGAGAGAAGGCTGAGGAAGTTACAGTTGGAGCTGGATAGGAAAAGACGGGATGAGAGGAGGCGGAAAGAACCAGACCGCACGCCTATACATAGGGAAGGTTCGGCAGGACATTGCGCAGCACGCCTGGGGATGTGAGAAGAGGAGAGCAAATGTAATCTCACAGAGATAGATCTTAATGTAGAAAATAACGCCAGCCGAATCATGCGAAAGTTGAATCTTTCAAAAGGATTCTGTAGCAACATGGAAGAAGGGTCTGACAATGACAACAACCACAGTGATGATGAGAGAAGGGGGCACAGCAAACTCTATCTCACAAGGACGGGTGAAGGAACGTCATGGGAGTGCAGGTTACAGGACCAAAGGGAGGGAGGACAAGGCCCAGACAAACAAATGCAACACACTACGACTGGGGGTGGGTGCACCACACCATACATTAAGACTAAGGGATCTTCCAGGGCGCAGGAGGGATGAAACAATGCTAGCACACTCCAGAGGGTGACTGTCTAGAGCACACAACCAACTACAGCGGACACCTACACTAGAACCTAAAGACATATATACAGACATTGAGGATGAAAGAGCAGCATACTCTCAGATGCCCCTGCTAGAGAGGGGAGGGACAAGGCCACAGTACGTGCCCTGGAAACACACAGACAAGGAAAACGTCAAATGCACTGAGTGCGGGGGCTAGTAAATGGATATATGAAATGGAGACGCTGACAGCAGGACACAGGCTAGCAGTGGGTGACGTCAAGGGACTGCTGGTCTCCATACTGGGTGACGCATCTGACGACACCTGGAAAAGGGCGGGGTTCCCAGGGGTGACCATACAAAACACAGCCCATGACGGATCACCATTTGCCAATTGTAGAGCTGCAGTATGGCAAGCACTACGGACACAATATCCCAAGACGTCAGATATAGGGGCAATTACGTTACGCATGATGCGTGACGATGAAGATCCTGTTGACTACATTCAAGAGATTCAAGAGCTTTGGCGGCAAGACGATAGCAATCTTTTATCACATCTTGGTGCAGAGGTTACTAGAACTGGTGCAGAAAAGCTTGAAGAAACTGGGTGGGATGGAAGCGAAGGGATGGCCAGAAATACAGCTCACCATAGTGCGTAATTGCAGGCTATGGCAGGAGAAAGCTAAACAAAAAGCTGAAGAGAGAAAGGCAGATGAGGTGAAGTTAGTTCAAAAGAAATTGTTAAAATATGCACTGGAAGGGGTGGTGATAACGAGCCCCACACAGCAGACGCAAGCCCCACACCACAGCCACATCACCAACCACAACTAAATTACCACCCCATGCAACAATATGCCCCGCCCATTGGAGGAGGGTACATGGGTAGGGATGGATACCAACAGGATTACTGCGGAAGTGGGGATTCCAATGAGGGCATGGCTTTGGGCCCCAGTCCCATCAAAACTCAGGAGGATTTCGGGGTTACAACCAACAGTTGACACAGGGGCCAGGAGAATTTACAGAAGGGTTCCCAGAGAACAGGAGGGAACCACCCCAGTGCTGGGCCTGTGGCAAGCTAAGACATATTTCTAGAGCATGCAGAACTACGGGGGTGCAATAAGGGTGGGGAGAACAGGGGCAGCAGGGCTACCAGGGAGGACAGGACGATTATTATGCCCAACAAGGACAGGTGCAGTACACCCACCAACAGGTACCACATACAGTACAGATCCAGCATCAGGCTACACCAATGACAGCCCCCCAAATGACAGCACCCCAAACGACAGCACCACGCATGACAGCACCACTACCCCAATATTCACAAGCGGCACAACAGTTAGCGCAAATACAGGACCGTCACTCCCCAGAACCCATGTACACAGTAGCAACGATAGCGATCAGGAAGTTGGGAGGGGTCACCATGGTTGGGAACAGCCCCTTTACCGGGATGAGACTATCTATGTACCCTCAATAGGACAGCCCATAGACAAACTTGTTGTGTCCAATCCTGTCAGCCACACCTAATCCTGCGGAGGAACCTTGCATAAGGGTTGCGATAGGTGACAAAACCTTTTCCTTTTTCTTGTTGACACTGGGGGAAATAGAGCATGTATTCGAGAAGGGACATTTGCGTTGTCAGGCAATGCCATGAACACTCAAGGATTCTCTGGGGCTCAAAACTGAGCCCCATTATCTGTCAGTACAATTGAAGGATATGCCTCCCTTCTAAAAACCATTTAACCAAATGATATAATGTCTCTAGTGCAAATATCACTGGTGACAGAAACATCGACCGACGGCAAGAGGAGGTCTATTAACATAATGTAGTAAGTGCTGGTACCACTGATGAATATGGGCCTTGTGATGTTGATGCCTACCCTTTCCCTATGGAGTCTTGAAAAAAACATAAGTCATAGGCCCTCATTACAACACCGGCGCTAAACCATGGCGCTATTAGCACCATGGTTGGTGCCGGTGTTGTAACGGGTCCGCCATGGTTCAATGGGGAATTACCACCCCATTCCAAGGTTGGCGGGCGGTAATTCCCCATTGAACCATGGCCCTTCCCGATTCCCATTTTCGCCCCATAGGGCTCTATGGGAATGGGGAAGGCGCTAATAATGGTACTGCAAATTGCGGTACCATTATTAGCACCAATGTCCCTTTGCGGGTCCCTACTTTAACGGCTGAAAAAAACAGCCGTTAAGGTTGGGTCCCGCAAAGGGACCTCGTAATGAGGCGTTAAGGGTTTAACGGCGCCGACACCTTTTACGGCACCGTTAAACCCTTAACACCAAGGTCGTAATGAGGCTGATAGGCTCAAGTGGGCCTTGAGGCCTTCCCCGCTATTCTCATAAGTGATGCATCCCCTAATGGTCTTTCAATTTGTAAACACCAACCAAGTCACCAAAAATCACTCCTGACCCTATATGTGTGTGGTTTTGGAGCGTTGGCCTGATGCCCGTCATGAGCCAAGCTGATAATACATTCCCAGACACCTACAGGCGGTATGATTCCTTCACATCTCATTACCAACTCTGACTCCACATGCAACTCACACTTGATTCTCTTGAGCCTATCTCCTGTAACACATTTTTATTACATTAATTCCTTTCTAGGTCATGCTAATCCTACTTAAGGCACTGTCCACTGGCATTGCATCCACCCATCTCTTATTGGAGACAGCCTCTCGTTCTATTGCTAATTACTTGGCCTTTGCCTGGGTCTCTTATCCTCTTCTACACTGTCCATCAGAATCTAGAATCAGTCAGCTGACTTATTTTTTCTCCTGGAACATACACCATGTCAAAAGCGTATTATTGCAGTGCCTTGACCCATTTGTGAATGTGACATGACAATTTGTCTAGAACCTTTGTCATCAATGTTTACTTCAAAGGTTTATGGTCGGTACAAACCTTTGTGCCCAATATATGAAATTGTTTGAATTTTTCCATTGCCCATCAGATTGCTAACAGTTCCTAAGTAGTTTACCTTCGCATTTGTCATTACCCACGATAAGAACGCTATCATCAGCTTTTGTCCATCCACCACTTCCATAGAACAGCTCTGAGATGTTTATTGCCTGGTAGAAATTTCTATTTTCCTACCTAGCTTACATTTTTTCAGCGAGGGAATGCTATTTAACGCTTCTTTGACTTACACAAATTATTTTTTCTAGGACTCATCCCAGTTAACATTCACGCTGTTCTTCACCAACTTTTCCATGCTTGCTGTGTGAACCTGGAATATCACTCTGCCATTCCTGGGATAGACAAGAGTTGTTCCTTGTCCTTAGGCTCTGGTGTTCTCATTTCAGTTTCAAATAAGTCCTTAGGGCCAATGAGCTCTTTCCAAAATGATATGCCTTAGGTACTCATCTCTTTCCTGTTAAGTTTGTGCTTCTCATTGCTTAGCTTCAAATCTGCTTCATCTATGAAGGCCTTCATCGGTCTCTTGTTGTGTTCATTCATAGTCTTCCCATATATCAATACTTCATCCTGAAAGGACAATATGCTCTCCTCAGCTTTTAAGAGATGGTACATAATCCTCTGGAAAACAGCTGGGCCAGAAATCAGGCCTAAGATCATTGTGATGCACTGAAGCAAAACCTCTGGGGTGATCAATGCTGTTAACTTCTTGAGGTCACCGTACTTGGTGGTGAGTGGCTCACAAATCCAGGGCATGGATACATTTTTCATCGTTGATGGCAGACAGGGGCTAATCGATATTGGGAATAGGGTGCCGGTCTGGTATAATGCACCTGTTGTGTGCCCTTAATACACAATCCTAATTTTCCAGTGGGTTTACAAACCACCACCGATGGTAAAACACATTCTGAAGCCCTGATTCTCTCTATTATGCCTTGGTTCTCCATGACTAGTAGCTCAGGTTTCATCTCCTGCCTCGTGGTTAGAGGCATGTTGCATACATTCTGTGGAATGAGCATGATTACATTGTAGATATGTCCCCACACGACATGGACAGCTCTTCTGCGTTGGGATCAAGCTTCATTCCTAATTTTGGTTGGTGCTCCCAACTCAGGGGAGGAGTGCTCCCTTTGCAGGAGTTGTACACTTTCCAATAAGCATAGCTGTCTTTCAAAGCTTGCTCCATGTGAAATTACCCAACCAGCTTAATGCGCTTTCCTTTATAGGCTACACGGTTGGTGTCAACTCCCCGGAGTTGTTTCTTTTTTTCTGAATACACCATTGTACATTCTCTTGGGTAGCAACGTGGACTTGGCACCTGAACTCACAATCATTTCAATTAGCTTGCCATTGATACAGATTCTTGTAATTGTTTTCCCTGATTTTTCCTCACTGTCCTCAGCTGTGAAGATGGCTTCAATGATGTCTTAACATAGTTCTTCTAGCATATTAGTGCTGCTAGCCGCTTTACAATGTTTTGCATGCTATCCCTCCTCTTGCATCTCCAGCATACCATCTTGGCTGCTGGCCATGCATCACTGCTAGCAAGATGGTAAGGGCCGTGATAATTAAAATATCTCTTCCTCTCTTTATGCGCCCTTCCCTCTTTGGCATTAAAGAAAGATTCCTTCTGTTACTGCCTGGTTTGGGTCTCGTGAATGTGTACTCATTTGCTCCATGGCTTTCTTGCCTTGCAATCACTTCTCGAACTCTTTGCCACCCGTCCTACTTTATCCCAATATGGGCCATTCTTGGACCACAATGCCTCCCTTACTTTTCTCTCTCTTCACTTGATCATTTACTCGTCCCTGTGCCACTCCTCCAGCTGTGTTCTAAAATTGGGGTGGCAGCAAAGTCATGCAATGCTGTGATATATTGTTCAACAGTTTCTCCCTCTTCGTGGTCTCTCTGTCCAAAGTAGTAGCATTGAACTATGATGCCTGTTTCTTTATAGTAATGCTCACCTATCATTCCCAGGCACCTCTCATATTCTTTGTCTCCTTGTGCTTCATCAAAAGTTAACAGCAGTAGATTTTCAAATTGGTCCTGCACTGCTGTGCCCAGACAGTGACTTGATTCTTTCTACACAGAAGTTCCACTGTATGTCACCTACAGATATTGTTAAAATCCTCTTTTTACCTCTTCTAGGGAATGGGCGGCTCACCTGGCATTGGCAGAAAGAAGCTTGGGGGAGGAACACTGTATGGTGGAAAGTGGCGAGATGGCTTCCCAGTCTGCCCAAAAGTGCAGATTCAGGGCAAAATCTTTGCCCACCCTGGTGTCGAGTGAAGAGGAAAGGTTACTTCATGCCCTTACAGTTGTGTGCTCTTGATTCTCTCTACTGCATGCTTACAACTTGCTGTGGTCATGAGCACCAGTGCTGGCATTAGGGGTGGATTGGGCCTGGTGATGGCAAACCTTCCCACTTAACAGCATACAACCTACAGCCTTGGTAGATCACAGTGTGGGGTCTCAGTGCTTCTTTCCTCTCTATATACTATGTGCTTCTCTGCCCAGGTGGCATATACAGCATTCCTGCAATAAAGCAATCTCCTTCACTTTGCTTGTTTGGGTGTTTGTGGTTGCCAGGCAAATAGTGGCCTGCTGGCATACTCACGTCGGCGTGGCTGCTTTGAGCATCCATTTGCGCTACTGGGCACTAGCAAATTGCTTACGGTTCAGCAGCTGGTGCTAGGGTATGGTGCACCCCTACTTGTTAGGATTCACCTGTGCTGTGAGGTGCTGTAGGGTGCAGCGGGTTGCACTGGAGCAGGCAGACCCTTGCCCTGGAACACGTTGGTTGCAGCGAATGGATGCTGTGGTGTTTCCCGTGGTAGGGCCTGTCTAGTTGAGAGATTTGAATAGACACATGGTAGACCAGGTGAGAAAAACACTGATTTATTAGTTCAATGGTAGGGCCCTAGCCACTGATGTGGTCCGGTTACCTTCGGCTCACTCACACTACTCCGAATTCCATATGGCCTCCTAGGTTTTTGGGGGGACATCGAGGATGATGTCACATTGATGCCACAAAGTGTGCAGTTTAAGTGGAGTGCGATTTTTTGTATATACTTTGTAGGTAAAAATAACTGGGACATTTAAAGCTTGGACAGCGTTCTTTACCGTCTGCTTCAATCATTTAACCCCTTTCATATCAAGAAAACAGGTTCTCCCACATTCCTTACTTTAGAGTAGTAACACTCCTCTTGTCAGTGAACTCACCCTCGCTTTGAGGCCATGCATGTTTGGCTCTTTGAGGGTCGATTTTACTTCTTCCTTCCTCTCCACTCTCTCTCCACTGCTCTCCCCCAGTTAAACCTCCTGGAGATTGTTCAGGAAATGCTTACAATTTTTAATTGTCAATCAAGTGTTGATGCTTTAATGGTAAACCTTAGCATATGTTGGCTCCATCACACACACACATGCATGGACTAAAGTATGTAGCTCCGAGTAGGAGAACCTGCCATCAATTGAATTTACTCGTTATTATGAAACTGTATATCCTACTCAGTTTATGATAAATATTCCCTTTTGATCCAATGCCAATGCAATCAACGTTCCACATGCAATCCTGCTTTTACAAACATACCCCCTTTTCTCTTAACCCATGCGCTTTTCATCTTACCAGTTAGTCTGTTTTGTTTGCCTAAATTGACCCCATCCACATTTCCCTTCACCTTTTATTTCTCTGTATCCTACACAGACTCAGGTCTGGTCACTCCTGGGCGAGGGCAGAATACAACCTCTTTCTGGACACATACAGGCAGAGAAAGACCACTACGGTGCTGATGAGCACAGTATAACCGTGTTTTAACATAATTTGTCTTTTCCTGAGGTGATCTCAGTTGCAGTATAGATAGGAGACTCTCAAAAAGGTTCTCCTGACACACCTTAGGAATTATTGAAACATAATCCTCAATATCCAGCAACAATCCTGTGGGGGAAGTTCTGTTTCCATTGAAGCTTTGGACAACACTTTCCTACCAATCCCATCCAACAAATCCAGACTATTTGTCCCTACTTCCCAGGGGAGCCACCCCCTGTGAGGCTAGGGAGGAGAGCATGCTAAGCTTGACCCTCCCTAGGGGTCAGGGAAAGTGGGACCTCACTGGGAGTGACTCTCCTCTGTGGGACAATGACTTGCATTCCTTTAAGGAACTCCTTCCAAAGAATACAATAACTTCCTATATGGGAATATAAGAAACTGATGTTACGCCTATATAGCCTGCAACCAATACAGACGGTACTTTTCTATTATTGGCTCAAGGTAATACTGGAGACCAGCTGAACTCAGCTGTTGACTTACAGGAACACGCCTCTTTGATGCACGGGAGCGTGAATAAAGATAAGAAGAGAGAGACTTGAATGGATCAGACAGAATCCTACACAGAGGTGAGTCTCTGGCGCACAGAGGTTCTGGAGGGGGCAGAGCCGCACTACACCACAGAGTCAGTGGTAGCATGGAAGAGAAGCAAGGAAGCGTAGACGCCATAAGACCAGTGCCAAGAGAGGCAATATTCAGCCGAACTAGAGATAGAGACAGGAGACCCGACTTACCTGGTGACGCAACCATGCTACAGCCATGGTCGGTTGGTCGGTCTAGGACACACAAACCAGTGCCGAAGCCAGGCGAGAACAGAGGAGTCAATCCTCCATTCTGGATAGGAGAACTGTGGAGTCTGCTGTGCCAAGCTGTATTTGAAAAGCAGAGACTGAATCTATCCACTTTTGAATTAGAATCAACAGCCAATGATTTCTTGGCTTATTCTGACCCTGCCGTTGCTGTGATAGCGGCGAGAGGAGAACTTGCTAAAAAAATCCACTCTAGTGCTGATGCGTTACTAACCCATGTAGCTATTACAAAAGGTATTCCATGGCTTGAACCAATGATTACTGCCATCTTGGGGTCTAAAATGTCACCTACTATCTCATAGCATCCTGAAAATACTCTTCTCAAAGTTCTCTCATGGAACACATGTGGCTATGCTAATTTCATGGGTTGGCACTCATCACTATTGCTAGAGAATGAACCAACGATTCTATTACTACAGGAAACAATGAAATTGGGTTATTTTTCCATACCAGGGTTTTCCACGTACTGTATGCCTGAAAAGAGGTCTCTTCAAGGCCGTCCAAGTGGTGGCCTTGTAATTGCCATCAATAATTCGGTCAATTTACAGTCAAAATGGGTATGGCAATCAGCAAGTTGTAGTAGTGGAGTTTAACTCATCGAAATATCATCCAGTTCTAATAATTTCCCTATACTGGAATCCTGCCGGCATCACAATTGGTGCAATGCTGGATGAACTCGATGATTGTTTAGAAAATATATCCAGTAAATATCAAGCTTTAGAAATCATCATTGGTGGTGATTTCAATTGCGATTGTAGGGACCGGAGCGAGTGTGGAACACTTAAATCTTCCCACCTATCACGTGGAAGGGGCGCGAAATTCAGAGAATTATTAGGTGATTGGGATATGGACATGGTTGTAAGTGACGATATGAAGTCGCAAATTACATGGTCTCGAGGATCCAAATCAACAATTGACTTCATATACATTACTCAAACACTCTCCGCTCTCATATCACCTTTGCAATGCAATCACATACTATCTAGTGATCACGCACGGATTTCCTGTAATCTGAAACGGGAATGTGAACTATTATACATTGAACCAGCGTTGGCTCTAGTAGAGATTGATCGCCCTCAAGTTTCTATTAGATGGAGTCAGGGTTTGTGCCAGCTATTTGTTAAACATGTTTCGCACAAAATACGATCACTCGGCCATTCTAATACCAAAATAGAAATGTCATTGATTCATTACTGTTCCGATATGATCAATAACGCTCTCACCCTTTTTAGTAAAAGATACATTAAGAGAGACCATCATCACCCGTTTGACTCTACGTGCAAGCTTCTAAAAAGAGAGAAAAATAAGGCACTTAGACAACTTAAAACAACAGGCCTAGGAGCATTGCACTGTCAGATTATGCGGCTACAAATCCTGAAGGTATACAAGCGGAATCTCAAACATGCTCGCATCCTTAAATATAATAGAGAGAACTGTGACCTTATAAGAGCCATATCATCACACAACACTCGAATAATATGGCGTACTATCAAAAGCGATGACAAAAGCATTGCATTGGCCACATCTTTCTGTATATCTGACCGAGTATGGTATGACTATATAACAGCAACATTTCACATTCCAACGAAATTTGAGTCTGTGCCAAATGTACAGCTGTCTTACAGCAGGATCACCCGTTTGGAATGGTCACTGGAAGATCTTAAATGGGCCATCTCAAAAATATCTTACTCTAAATCGGCAGGCCCCGATGGCCTTCCGACCCTGCCTTTATAAAGTTGACCCTGAGTTCTGGGTGGGAATTTTGATAACTAAATTCGATTCCATCATTAGCACTGGTCATATTCCCCCTTCATGGACTTCAGCGAATATTGTTCCCATATTCAAAAAGGGCGATCCTTCTCTTCCACAGAATTACAGGCCCATTTCTCTGATTGATACGGATGCAAAACTGTTTGCAATTCTCCTTCTACATGATCTTGAAAAATTCATCGAGGAAAACAACCTCTACTCGAAATATCAAACAGGTTTTAGGAAGGGTATGAGTACTTCACTGAATGCTGCTATTATGTCTCACATGATCGCTGGCGCTAAGGGAAAGAATTCCTATTCTGTCTATATAGCCATGATAGATATGTCATCAGCTTTTGATAACGTGTTACGCAATCTTTTGTGGAACAAAATGAGGACCATGGGAACCTAGCGGCAACTTTCTTTAATTTATATCTTTCTGACCTAGACAAGGAATGGCAACCTAGCAATCTGTTCTCTGTTAAAATTGGCTCATTAAGGCTGAAATGGATTGCGTTTGCAGATGATATCATCGTGCTTGACCCCACTCCGGCCGGGTTGCAAACTAAGCTATTACTTTTTGAGGAATTTACAGTTGCACACAATCTGACTCCAAATCCTGCAAAAACGGCTATTTTGAAATTCGGCACTAAACAAAATAGTAAGGGATACCAATGGGAGATTATGAAAACACAAATCCCTAGCACTACCAATGCGATTTATTTGGGGTACAATCTTACTGCCCAAAACTCAATTAAAGTATGGACAGATTTGATTAAAAATAAGTCACGCCCCCTACTGTCCCAACTAAAAAGGATCTATTTAAAATATTGCAAATTCTCATTAACACCTATGATTGATTTTTTGACGTTAAAAATAGAAAGTGTCATTTTGTATTCCTTGGATATGTGCCTTTGTGACATGAGTGCAATCCTAGATTCCACACAGGGATCACTGATAAAATATGCTATGCACCTCCCAATGTCCATACTAAATGCAATAATACGCCATGAGTTTGGGTTGGTCACATTATCTGGACGCTGGAAATGGCGACAATTGTCTGGCTACGTAAAAATCCATTTTCCCCCAAAGAATTCATTATATGAAGATCTGAAAGGTATGTTGGACTTTTCCACCTCGGCCTCCTTTACCAAATACCATCTTAACATGCAACATCTTTTGAATTCTTTATGCATTACAATTGAAGATGTCCATCAGCCTCCAGATTAGGCCAAAAAGAAGCTCTTTGAACAGGATTGGCGGTTCACAATAGAAAGAATATCCACATATAAATTGTACAAAGAGTATGGTGCATTTGTTAAACAACGTATTCCAAGATTCGATCATGTTGTTTTATTTCCATGTAACCACACCAGACAAGCGTATATATGGTACAGACTGAACTTATATCACACTAGGGAAAGAACTGCAAATTGGGTTAACAAAGGGGAATCTAATGAAATCAAATGTTGTTTCACCTCATGTAACGAGCCCATTGAGACCATGAAACACCTCATTCTTGAGTGTCCACACTTTAAATCAATGAGGACCAATCGACTCTTGAAATTTGTAAATATTGACTATGAGGACTGTCTGCAATTTCTTTGGGTACGAATGATGCAAGGCACGCATAAACCCCTGGTATTTGAATTGGTTAGTTTGTGCAAGCATATTGAAAAAGAGCTTCTTAGCTTTAAGAATTCGAGGATATAAAGTGTCAGATGTGATATCCTCTTTTTTCAAGTTGTGTTAAAATAGGATGCAAAGTTTATCCGTTGTAAATGTAAATGTAAATATTTTATTGTTCTTTTAAACTTCATTTTGTAAAGGTTCTACATTTTGTAACTGAACCATAAACAAAATTTAAAAAAGCAGAGAGTTACGGGCCGACAATGCCACGATGCGAGGCAAACAGCCACAACCCCGCTAGGATGCCACCCCGCTTGAAAATATTCAGCGATAAAGAGGGTAACAGGGATGCCCATGGCTTAAGAAGGTGAGTGGAACTCCACAAACAGAAGGAAAGTGAGAAAGAAAGTTACGTGAGCACGAGAAACCAAGGAGATGTATATGTGCTAGAAATACTGGAACCAGCACATGCTTAAAGAATCCAAAAAGCCAAAGGGCCTGAAACGCCATAACAAATAAGAGACTTTTGGGAAAAAACAAAGAGGAGGGAACCTGGAGGGCTCAAGCAAGCGGGACAAGATATAAAGCTACGGAAGGGAAAGTGGCAAAGATGGTGGAAGGTTATGGGCATGTTAAGGACTAGTGACATTAAATTTAAAGCAAGACTTGCAACTTTTCCTGAAGAGTTTAAAAAGAAAGAGGAAACCCTTTTTGTTTTTAACTATTTGTGAAAAGAAACATTTCTCCAGAGCGAGATCCCCAGAACATTGGCCCGTGAAAGCCTGAGTGAAAAGTCCATTGCTCAGGCTCATTTGTATGTTGTTTTGAATATAACGGCAGGGCTAGAAAGCAGGTAGGTTACAGACTGAGGACTGCCTTTATTTGTTTATGACCGACGAGCACCCTTAATTTACTTTATAGGTTGGGAAATCCCTCATAGCAATAGGGACAGTGAGGACAGTTTCTTCTAGCTTAAAATAAACTCATTCAAACTGTCACCCCTGAGTCTGTTTCCTTCTTCTGGTTTGCCACACTACATAGACCCCAGTGGAGGGACTTATTTCTTTATGCAACCATGCACTAGCTACTTACTTCCAGAAACAGGATTATGGTTGACGGCTAAGCCCACCTGAGGATTTTTCTTATCCTCTTAACCTCCTGGTGTTTCTGTAGCCTGGTAGTGGAGCTCACAATTAATCAGGCCTCAGGGTTGCAGATATGAAAAAAGTATGTGTTCATGAGGGAACTGAGCAAACCTCAGAAATTCTCTGGAAGAGAAATATCATTTAGTAGACAGCAACAAAGACAGTACAAGGTACATTTAAAGTTGGAATGGAAATGCCCCCAAACACAATATGAGCAAGAATGAAACTTGGCTGGAGATTGAACTGGATGAACTGGTATGAATATGTTATCAATGCATATTCCCTGTCACACATATTAACTACGGAAATCTACACTTATAACACCCCTTTTCGCATTTGGTACAGTTGTCCACAGTTAACTTATGTTAGGACAACAGCTTCCCTTAAATAATAAAAACTACAACCAAGGCAGCTGTAGTCTGCCACTGGGAGGAAAGAACCTCAGGCCCACCAAGAATGTTGGCTGTCTAACCAATGCTTTACATGATGAACAGACTACCAGGCGTATCTGAAGTGGTTTGCCCTTGGCCATCCCCAAAGCCTCTTTAGATCACCTCTGCGGGCCAGTCTGTGGGTGCCCTTCCACCTACTGTCCCTCTGTACCTTGCTCTAAGGCGGCCACAGTGAAAATGTGGCCCAACAGTTTGCAGTTGTTTCCAGGCCGAGCTGTCATCCAAAGGTAACTGTACTCCCACAGCACAAGAATGAACATACAGGCCCTAAAAGAGGGATAACACTGTTCACGGTCATGGGGAAATACAAGTGAAATTTCGGCTGGGGCGCTCTACAGCATAGTGTCTACTCCAGGAAGGGATAGGAAAACAGAATTAGCGTTAAGGGCTGCTGATCTTGGTGGTAAATGTGGGTTTTGGAACCAGGCCATCACGTAATGGAGGATCAGTTCTCACACAAGACAACTGATACCCTATACCTCAGGACCTATGTACTGCGCAACCTCTCCTCACATTAATCTCCCTGTTTTCTGTCAGAATCTCTGGTAATATCACTGTGATCATGTGATACATAGGCCCTCACCAGTCATATTACCTACCAGGGAATAAATGTACAGCAATGCCTGTCAAGGCATCCACTGTTGCAAACTCAGCATATCTAAAAATATACTCAAGTTGTACAATTGAAATACAGTTCTGCTTAAGAGATGTACTTTTTAAAAATAGTGCTACAGGTACATGCAGATGTCCCGCAAGACAGGACTGTTTGCAACCCACATTTTCTATGAATTCACCTTTGTTGCATCACCTGAGTTGTCTTCAAGCATGTTTTCTATCACTTATGTGAGGAGACATCCCTCCTTTCTTCAATTATTCCTGTGCAACCCTGTGCTTAATTTGGGGTTAGTAGTTTGCATCTGCTTGTCATGCATGTGGCGTGTCTTCTCGCTGGCAGTGTCTACTGGCAATAAAGCATACCTCGCCTCTTCTTCATAAGAGTACAGCCTGTTTATTCTCTGACACACAATCTAAAGCTAGATACCCAGGAGCTCCTTCCGATACTCATGGTAGGTGCAGGCACACCTGTTATTTACATTCCTTGCCTTGAATTGGACTGTTTCCCATTTACCACTGTCAGCATTTGTTCCTCCAACTACCTAGCAATTCAGGCCCCTCCTGTTTGCAGGTCAGGTTACTGCTGACCCACCTGGCATATTTATGTGGGTGTGGTTCATTCTTTGGGGATATCATCACCCGTGCTTAAAAAAGGGTTTGCCTTCCTAATTTTAGTATGTTAATCATCATTCAGCATTTACCATGCCAGATACGCCTCAGCCCACCTATCTAGGTGTGCAGACATGAATCCCCTCAAAATGTTACAGATCTGGGCAACTCACCCTCAATTTATGAACATGTATGGTGTATACTGCATTACTTCACTTTTGAGGTGACCACATTTATGAGATTTCTGTGCAAGATTACCCTAAAACCTTTAGGGAGAAGAGAGCCATATAAAACCTCCTCTGGGAAGTCCATTTTGGGCTGACTGGGTTGGTACATAGGGTCTGTGTTGTGCCCTATCCCCCTGTATAGAGGGCTGAGCCTCTGCCTGCTCCTTACTCAAAACATGTCCCCTGTCTTGTCAGGGTCAGTCTTTTGTCTTGCCTCCATGAGCATCCATTCTCCTAAGATTCAGCATTGTATGTGGTCCTATTCCTTATTTAGCAGAGTGGGGAACTGTGCCCTCCTTCTAATCAAGGGGAGTGGGGGGGCACGTTTTAGAAACACTGCAACCAGGTGTGGATTCAGCTGTGGCACAGGATAGGAAGAGCAACAATAACCAACTTTTTGTTATATGATGCTTTCTGTATCTTTGAGCCATCAGGTAGTTTCCACCCTCCTTTTCTGTGACCGGCACCCATTTTCTCAGTGTATTGTGGAAACGCATGGATGTACCCAAGACCTATATAGTAGTCATGCAATTACATTTGCATGGAAGGTCGGCGTCAGTACTTAAATAAATCCCTGCAGATTTTATCCTCATTACAAACCTGAAGACAAAAATACATAATTACTATACCAGACCATGTTGCTACAGTTCAAAAGGTTGACTCCCCAATACCTTGTCATGAAGTCAAAGGTGAAATCCATAAACACTTAGAATCCTCACTTGTTTCCACAGGGCAAGCATATGATGATGGTTCATAGGGAATTGGGGTGAGGGGAGTACATTGTGGATGGTGCAATGAACTGCTGACTGTAGAATGTATATGAATTCCAAAGGAAATTAGGAACATTTCCACAAAACGTGGGATTTTCAAGAGTTATGCAGAGCATTCTGAGGGTCTTTCATGGCACCATATTTGAACATTCTTAAAGAAAATTCAATTTCTGAAATAAAGGGTGTGCAATTCCAAGGAAATGGCTGCACTCTTCCCAGAAATTCTGATGGAATGTCTTTGGAAAATTCTGGGGGAGTTGACCTACACAGCACCAGGGAAAGATCACAACTAATGGGCTTAGTTCTAGAGATTCTTGTTTTAGAATCTGGCATCCCCATGTATTTCACCTCAACGTCTTCGAAACTGTCAATGGTTTGCTAATGTATGTATGTATGGTTTTCAGAATAAAAGTGAACATATAGTTTTTCAATTGCTTGAACAATTCCATAATATGAAGAGTAGATTTGAATCATGCTATATAAGAAGTACATCACACACCATGCATACTTAAGATAGTTCTAGTTATCACATATTTTAATAAAGGTGCCAACCTGCAGACGTGTACCCCTGGATGGCCAAAGAACACCTTGGTTACTAGGAATATACTAATTATGTTTGTGTGGGTGTATGGTATACCTTTGATAAAATAATTTACATTCCAAGTTATAGAACTTTTGAAGCATAGAATCTTAAACCTAGTGTGGATGAGGTAAGTCATATGTTAACAAATGCCATTTAAATATATAACCCAGACACATTAAGTATACCCACGAGTTCATGATCTCAAAATGTAAATATAATTTTAATTAAGACTACTTAAAGAATTCTTGACTGACAGAGGAGAAACGATACTGATTACCTGGATGGAGTGTGTCATGACGTTAGTCCCAAATTAATGTGTGGACCAGTTAATTGTTGGAATCATTTGTTAATGTAAGCTAAACGGTTTGTATAGTAGATGCAAGCCTCTGGCTAATGGATGTGCAACACAATTAGAGAGAATGGATTATAACCTGGAAGGGATAATTGAAAATGTAGCTGCAAGTAAAAAACTTGTCTCTGGAAACAAGGCTGGGTTAACTCCTATGATAAATTAAGTAGTTACAAAAGATCTGGCAAAAGGCCATCGTAAACTGGGATCTCTGGCTAATTATTGGCAACATATCCATCTTGGAGATTTGCCAGGGTGAACCTGAGATTCCTTTGACATGTTTCACCTAGAGCTGCAAACGGTTTATGTGGAAAGAGTTCGGGGTGAGACACCTGATTGTCTGTTTTGCTGTTTTCGAATGTTGACTCACTTAATCATTTGTTTGTAAAATCCAGAACTTTGCAAAGTCTCCGAATGAATTATCTTAGTAGATTTGTCCAAGACTTGTAAATAGCCCCGTGGGCATTTTTATGGGAAAATCTTTTTACCGATTATTGTTCTACGACAATGCTGATGGCCTTATATCAATTTCTTTCTAAGATTGATCTATTAACTTTTTCAACGTTTGGAAACTTGTTTTTATTTATTTGAATTATTATGATTATTTGGTGATGTCGATTTTATGAAAATATTCCCTCTTTTTACTATTTGTAGATGTGTTTTTAGTTATATGAATTACCTCGATATAAATGGTTATGACGATTTTATGATAGTATTTTCTTCTTTACTATTTGTAGGTGTGATGTGTGTTCTTTTCTTATAGTAGATGCACTGACTCACAGGCGGCATATTGTTCAGTGAAGGTAACAGCAATAGAATGTTTAAACTATTGACAGTGTGCGGTCTGAGGCATTCTGTCCACTTTAGGGATTTTTTTTTACCCGTCAAGCCTCCGTTACCAAATGGCAGCTTGTCGGAAATTGCACATTTGTTATTCATGTAGATGCATAGGAAGTGGAACACGTGGGGAGCATAGCCTAAGCATTAAGGCTATCGTGGGGCAGCCTAAATCAGTAATGGAAAAGACCTGCAATATTCCACACATGCTTGTGATTCATCCCTCTCTAAATGGCCCCCCTGTTCACTTTGAACTGCCCCCGGAACGCTAGCGAACAAGGGGTCCTGGAATCAACCTTATTGTAGTGCTCTCCCCACAGCCAACAAACTGCAGAATAAATCAACACAAATACCCAAATGAGCTGGCTTTGGGGAGGGCAACCATGAGGGACAGTGTAACCAGCAGGGAGGTAAGCTGGCATTTGGGGAGAAGAGGCAGACTACAGAATGGCCCAAGAACTGGTTTCTCATGGTGCCCCAAAGTTGCAAAATGACCCAGGCGAAGGTATAGGGCATGGTCCATGGTGGGAGCCTGATATTGGGGGAGTGGTATATATGCACATAGTCCGCAAACGTTTTAGTGTGCAGTCAGAAACCAGTGACTCCCTCACAAATAAATGCATCCATTGAAATAGATCAGTGTATGGATGGTGTTCTCTAATCAGTTAGGACATTATGGGTTCCAAAAGACTGTTATAACTAGAGAAGCTACCATGACACTATTCACATTGAATTAAGAACCCTATGCTTGGTTACTGGCCTACTAGGCATTAGGTTGCGACGCTGCCTACCATCCAGTATCTCAATTATCATTAGTGCATCCCCCTTCTGTAAGAGTGCCAATCCCATAGGAGCTTTGCACCCTATGGAATCGAGGATCCCGCACCAAAATCTCTCTTGAGCTAATACTGTCCTGTTGGGGAAAAGAACTAAGGAGGCCATGAATGGTCATGGGAGCAATTGACAATACTTTTTGCGCAGTCTCGCAAAATCCTTAGAAGCTGTTTACATTGGAATCACTCTTGTGTGATCATTATTGGTAATCAATGTCTTTGACATGGGGGTCCAGTGTATGCTCAATTTCTTTATTGTATATGACTAGTGTTTTGTTTCTGAAGTATCTGTGTGTACTTTGATGACTTCATGGCCGAATAAAGTTAAATGACATGCATATATGAGGCAGAACCAGAAGTGGTGACAGACATGTAAGAGGGTGTACAGGGGGTCATATGAGGTATGGGGCAACATTAGGTTGGGACACTGAGGGGTGGAGTCAGGGCAAAGGATGAAAAGTTTCAGGAGTGATTGCAGCGAGTACTGGAGGGAGACTGGGCATTGCAGTGCTGTCCCCCGTAGAAGACGATGGAGAGAAAGGGTGTTTTGTGGAGTGTCGCCCGCATTAGATAAGGGACAGGAGGCAGAACTGGTGCCAACTGATGTCCCCTCACAGTGGAAAAGCTGGGCTCGAAACACAGGCTTGGACAAAACCAAACTGCAGTGAGCCATCATGAAACCTTCTGAGGTACTGAGAGAGAGGAACAGTTGATAGAGAGGATTTGAAGTTTGGAGTATGAAGCTGACAGGAAGTCAGAAAAGGAAGGTGACTGTTATAAATACTGTCCTTGTTGTTCCTAGCTGGGGCCCTTTCTCTTCTTCAAGGGAGAGTGCCGACCAAAAATGCAGTTCGGTTTGATCCATGGAATTTCATTACTATGGGATTTGTTTAGTTGATATGTTGTTTGTGCTCATAACGTTGTATTGGCATTCTTAAAGTACAATAACTAAGATATAATATAAAATGCACAGCACAGTTTACGGAACCAACAATACATGATTATCCAAATACAACATATGACATGGATGCAAATGAATCTAATTGATGTACAATTATCAAATACATCTTTTTTTACATTAAGATATACTAGTAAAATAAAGTGATACAAATATTACTTGAATGTCTGCTTGTATGAAGACATGTAAAACAAATAGTGTGTCACAACATACAATCACTGTGAATGTACTTAAGCATTCGCTCAACAGTGTCCATATGTTGGAGTTAATTAAAGTTTACTGGCAAATATTCCTGAAGTTACACCTCTTCTGGTGAAGATCATTCAAGCTCACAATGAGTGTACACAAATGAATGATCAGATTTCTGTATTGTCTGCTCATTTAACAATAACCTGTGTGAATTATAAATTTGTTTACATTGGAACTGTGAAAGCTGTCAGTATTTTATATTTCTCGCATACAGCATCGCAGCCATTACTGGGGAGATGGAAGTAAGAAAAGATTGTCATTTCCTGTCACAAATTAAGAAGTCCATAAAGCTGTGTGTTATAAAGTTGTTCTCTGTCTGGAGCGCTGACATGCCCAGTGATGTCGGAGATGTCACAATTGAAGGCAAGGCTTTTTTGCCCGAGAACAGGAACAAGGGTCATATGGGTGCCAGTCACCAGATCAGGTCCCATTATGCATGATGGAAATATCCACTACAAGCGGAGATTGTGTCAAGTGGGTATGACAAGCAGAATAGCAGAGGACTGGCTTAGTGCTGTAAAGCCATGCCATTCAAGACCAGAGGATGCACTCTTAAGTAGACCATTGATAATATAACAAACTGAATGCAGCTTACTGATTTTCTGTATGAACATCATCGTGTAAAATGTTATAAAAACCCTGAGGTTTATGTGTTTGGGAAAGGGGGAGAAATGGACAGTTGCGGCACACCCTAGTAGGTAAGGTATAGATAAATCTCTATGGTAATGCAAACAAAGGTTAAGGAAGTACAAAAGTAGATTTGAGGTGCAGAGGAGAGAGAGGCAACCTTGACACCTAGGTTGCACAGAACATTGAGAAAACAAAAAAGTTCCCAATTTGTGAAATCACTTCTCCTGCACACTTTCTTATATCTGGAATACCAGACCAACTATTAGTATTTTGATTGAACAATTTTTCAAATTATATTTCAAATGGTTAATTCAATTATGTATCTTTAGAAAAGCGACACTATTAAAGAAATAGACATTCAATCAGTTGGGGTCACAAGAACCAATCTTCATTTTATTCATGATGGTGAAGCTGTGGAGGGCCCAACACATTTCGAGTGATTCAACACTCTTCATCAGGGGCAAATCAAATTCTGGAAAAAGATATATGTACAGTATTTACATCAAGTATTTGTAAAAAGATTTCTTTAAATCCAAACATCATAAGTTGCAGGTATTGAAATGAAAAAAGCAATTTCTCAGTTCATCAAGTAATGTAAAGTCTTTCAACAGTGTTTAGGACCAAATATCGATAGGTTTATAGTGCTCTATCAATACAGAAGCTATAATTCAGTGGAGCTGTCATTACAATGAAGCATTGAATAAGCCTTACATCCTGAAACCATTCTTGTCGGTAGTAGTAATACAAGGGTATACTAAGAGTCATGATTTGGGTCAAAGTCCCAAAGGATAATAAGTAGAAAGCATTCTGAGGACTGATTTTTAGAGGGAATTTTCATCAATGGGAGAAAGTTCTCCAGATTTTGGGACCCGAAAAAGCGGGAATTTGGATTGCAAAGCTTGATAGACAGACCCTATCTGAAAGGAGAGGGTGGACATAAGTAACGTATAATTATAGTCCGAAAAGATAGAGGGATAACGAAGAATAACTTACAATAGTATGCAGGATAGTGTTCTACTAGGAAAGTTCCATCAGAAGTAACTTGCAGAAGGGTGTTCTAACTGGTAAGTCCCATCAGTAAAGAATCCAGGGCTTAGCTGGTGGCTTGGCGAAATGCCGGCTCTAAGAGATGCCAATATATAAAAGAAAGGGGGGAGAAGCAGGTAAGTGCTTCATCATGTAGAAGTATTTATTAAAATCTTAGCCTAAAAGAACTAGCTTAACAAGGGTTGTAACGGTCTTACCTGTAGCCAAAAAGCATTGCAAACTGGAGACAGGAAACCCAAGGGCCGTCCGACTCCATCTGCAACGCCGTCGGCGTATAAATGACAAATTAATGACTGACGTCATCACGTGCATGCATGTGCGACGTGCTGCCGGAATTCAAAGGAAGAATATAAATTAACAGGGGGGATCATCTAATGCTACACAAGTTTAATTGTAGGACAGGGTCTAGTTACTGCTTGAATAATACTGGACTTAAAGGGTGCTCTAGTAGTGGTAGAACATAACCACCCGTGTCTGTTTACATCATGACGTCATCACGCTTGCGCGTGAATGACGTCATATGCAAACAAACCGGCATCCACACTGTGTAGATAATCCTGAGGACCAAGGACGGTCCGTTTAAAAATACTAAAGCAATCGGGTGTTATACATATCCTGGAATTGAACAATGGTATGCACATTTCATAAAAAATACGGCCAAAAGGCTGGAAAGGATCCAAGGGTGTCTGCTAATGGGAACTTAGTAGCTTGATCACACTAGATGCTGGTCTAAACAGAGCAACACTCAAAAGGAGTGATATTGTTATAATGGGTCATGCGTGGCCGAGTCTGTTTACCTCATGACGTCATCACGCATGCGCGTGAAGGACGTCATATGTAAACAAACCAGCTACCATTTTGTGAAATAGTCCCGGGCCCAAGGTGGTTCGTAATGATGTTCTAGGACAACCAGATGTAGACAATGTCGTGGAAAAGACCTAAGATTCAGAGACTTTAAACAAATATAAAAGGCCCAAGGCTAAGAGGATCAAAGAAACCCAGCTAAAGGGACCAATTTAGAATAGATTTATTAAAACAAAATGTATGTGTTTGGGGCCTCATTTATCGGGATGGAAATACTCTGCCTGTTTCCTTGTCCATTTCTGTACAGCTATATGTAAATAAACCTGACTCTACCTTTCCTGTCTGGATTGCTTATTGGATATATTGATGGGGTTTCAACAGATGTATGTCACATACAACCACTCCATCTTTCCTCCAGAATTCCAAGATGACTGGACAATCAAAAAGTATGTATATTATCATACCAGTACTCCCACTGAAATGCTAACAGAAAGCCGATTCTACCAAACCACTTTGGTAAAGTTTATTAGTAGTCCTTAGAGCATTTTGGAGAATAAAGAAATTAGTATGAGATAACGATATGAGATCATGAGAATTAATATTAGCTCTTCGTGGCTATTCCAGTTAAAGTTTTTAGCAGCAGTATCTTCAAAATCACTAAACCATTTATCCTGGGTACTTTTGGGTGATTTGAATTTTGCATTTCTAAGGTGACTGAAATATATTAAAGTTATATGGCCTTCTGTGTATAGTTCATGAATAGTATTAAATATGGATGTAATAAATTATTCTTATCACCAAAGGCACACATTTATATGGGGATCCAGGAAGTCAGTTGAACCATATTAATTCCTATGTTTTCCTCCAGAGAATTGCATCAGTGGATAATCAATTTTGTTTCGTAAAGAAGTGACTAACTCCCAAAGAGCTTTAAGAGTAGTCTTAATAAGTCAATGCATATATTTGTATTTGGATCAAAATGTGCAACCAAATCAATAAGTTTTACCCTGGTACCATTCCTTTTTTATTAGTAACCACTTAGGAGCAAGGTTATTTGGGGATTTGGTAGATCGGCGACACCCTGATTCTTCAAAAACACTTGACAGCATGAATGAAAATCAGGCAATTGAATCGGTTCATATTAACTGTCAGGTGTAAGTGTATGAAAAGCAATCCTGGCAGGTTTTTCAACATCAAACATTTTTTGTAAACAACTGTAGCAAAAGTAAACTTATTGTTAAAAAAGTACAAGGAACTACATTATCGTTGATAGTTTGAAATCTATCCCACAATTTAGAAATAAGGTTCAACATCTATTTGTGTTTTACTCCAGCATGTTGTCCGCTTTTTACCTAATTGTCTTGCAAGGATTACTATTAGCAATTGTCAGAAAGACATTGCTTGTATGTCTGTTACCACCAGACATGAGAAATAAGGTTTAATGGATAGGGAGTTTGTTAGTAAGTTATAACACCTAGGAAAGGGAACAAAATAGGACAAAAGTATTGTAGTAGTGCAACAAACCAATATAACCCAAGGGATATGTCTCCTTAACAATTTTTCTCTTTCCCAATACATTCCTTGGTGACAAACTATGCCCCTCCTTATGAGCAGATAAGTCATTGGTCAGTATGTCATGCTGTTACAAACTCTTCTCTACGACTCCCCATCTGGTTGTTTCTATTATGATGGTTAATATGTTTCCTCATCTGCTACGTTCAACTCTCTCGGTCACGCTCCACTCCTTCATTGGCCCGAACCTTTTCTAATCTCTACCCTCCTCCTACTTAAGCTCTGCCACCACCTCCTTCTTAATGTTAACCTTCCAGAAACCCTTCTGTTCTTGTTGCAGCCCTTCTGTGCCTTTGGCTAATTCTGCTCCCCCCTCCGCTCCTCAATCATTAGATATAGGCCACATAAGTACATCTCATGATGCACTTGGCTCTGAGAGGAGGACAGTGAACCACAGGTTCACAGTCCTATCCATAGGCTCGCCCACCCAGACTCATTTTAGTTTGAGGACAAGGCAATGGATTTTGGGGGAGTATAGGAGAGTTGTACGAGTGATGACTCATTCAGAGAAAGCCAAAGGGGGTGCCCTGTTACTGGTGAGGGGAATAGCTGACTTCTTCCTTCTGTCTTACCACCTTGCCACTCTGGCTTGTTCTTGGAAGGATTATACACTGACTAATCAATGCAAACTGATGCACCTTCTGCTGAAATGATGTGACTTCTATCTGGTGCCCCAGAGCCCTTTTCTGGTGCTTTTTAAATTGTATTTTTCTAATACAATAGCTCTGTCAGACTTCCGGGTGTAATCATCTGTGAGATCAAAGACAGGGCTGGACCCCATGTAAAGTTTTCTGTGTTGGCTGCAGGAAAGGAAATGAAGAGACTAGATGGGCCCTTATAGCCAGTACATTATATATTTGTCTATGTGTTAGCAAATAAAACGGTATGTTTAAAAAATGGCTAACAATGATTGGTGCAATAGAATGTACCTGTAGGGGTTATTTCCCCACAGATAGGTACGTGAATTGACCACCCGTTAAAGAGATCTGTTTGTAACTGGTAGGTCATAGCTTAGAATACTGGCCTTATATCCTTCTGTGGTTGATCAAATATAAATAGTATTATTATTGGGCATAATAAAACAGGGAGATTTATCAAAGTAAAAGAGCAAGGAAATAGGCTAGACACTTTACATTGCTGAAGTGGAAGGAGAATGTGTGGAGCAGATCGTTTGGGCTGCAATATCTCCCTCAATATCTCAACATATGTGCCTCTAATGTAGGGGAAACAGTCACAAGTAGAAGGCACTGTCTGTCACATACGTGCCCATGATGAAACATTTTTAGTGGCAGTTTTGGAACTTTCCATAGTACTAATGTTGCCTGGAACATAGAACGACACATGGGGAGATACACCTCACTCAGAGAAGAGATGGGCACTTGGGAGTACAGCCCGGCACCCAAATCATATGCAGATACCCACAACACTGACATGCATCAAAAGCAAAAGCCAGCAAGTGGGCCACAGACATGCTCCAGGTGAAAAGACAGAGGTTCGGTGCACAGTCGTGCACTGTGATTCATAGGCTTGAATTAGCTGGCCCTTGATTGGACAGGTCCTTTGACGGAAGACACAAATAATTACATGCCCCTGGGCAAGCGCTTTACACAAAATCTCTTTTTAAAACACTTCACTGCAGAAGCAAATCACAGAAAGAACAAATGAAAACTCCTTACTGACAGCTACTTTAAATAAAAGTGAAACTAACATTAATTCTCCACTGGAAAGGAACTCCAAAGTTCTCCTGTCTTCAAAGAACTTCAAAGTTTGTATGTTCCCCTGAATGAGTGGGAACCTTATCCCCTTCATTCATTATTTTGCTCTGACTATGGGACCCCTTGTTCATTATGTCTTTTCTTTATTTTGTTTATTTTATGGAGTCATGCTTTCCTCCATATTTTGGGAGGCATCTGTAGTTTTGTTTTGCAGCACAGAGCACCTTTTGTGAAGCGTTGCTGGGAGCCCTTTGGACTTTTCTTTTTATATCCTCAAATTTTCCTTGTGGGAACTAATGTTCCAGAGGATAGGGGATACATTTGTTCCTTCTTTCCTTTTTTTGTGAGATTAGCACACCATATTAGGTGGAGTGCTGAGGGGTTACACAGTCCTTCTCACTGCACCTGTAACATTTCTTTTACATTGGCAATCATACGGGAATGGCTGATGGCAGTGTATGTGTTATACCGGCATGTGTGTCATTTTCACAGCCACAGTAATGCACACAATGGTAAGCATTACCCCAAAATGTTGGCTGTATTCTTTTTTCGCCCTTTCTTGTATGCTTGCCCTTTCATGGCCCTTCTTCCGCCGTCTTGGGTGGAGGAGGTCCTGGTTTGACTTTTGTTTTCAGCGGGAATCCTTTGTGAAGCCTGTTGAGGCTCCAGTGTGTCTGTGAGGACAGGAAGCAGGGGAGGAGTCTGAAACTATGCTGCTCTTTGTCTTCTGGCATGCCTGCCTGGAACCAGTTCCAACTCGGAGGCTGCCCCCAAAGTTTGAATGTAGCATGTGTGTTGATTGGTTGGGTTCCTGGATAAAAGGCGAGGATCCCAAGGCTGAAGACAAGTCGACCACTGGAACTGAAGAACTAAAGAAGAATGGATTTGAGTGGTTAGATCGTAGCTGAAATGTTCGAGGGAGAAAAGACCAAAAGTTATTTTTCTGAAAATAACTTTCGATCTTCTCTCCCCTGAACATTTAAGACATTGCCCTTGCCCCCACCCCCTTACTTACCTGTGGGAGGCACACCTGCTTGTGTGCCGCTGTCTCCAATATCCCTCTGAGAGGCTGGTTCCCTTTACTTGCGTGTATAGGAACCGGCACTGCATGGTCCGCTTTTCTTATTTATTTATTTTTATACTTCATTGAGTCAGGGTTGCGGAGGACGCCCCCGCAACCCCTGCTCACATTACAGTGAAGAAGGGTGCGGGGGCACCCCCCACACCGCTCTCTGCCCTTCTCCACTGTAATGTTTTGTATGGCATATTGTTACAAAATATGTTCTTAGCAGCACTTGTAGTTTCAACGAAGTTTATTGTATGAGTCTCCGGCAGACTGCTACAGTCGGGCCTCCACCACTGTAATCTGCGACGTTACGCCTCTCTGCATTCGAGAACGGGAGAATGCAGAGAAACGAAACGTTCGCAGGCTGGCACAATTACACATGACGTATTGAATACACTGTAACATCTCCCTTCCTAATACACAACCAAGGAACACGAAGAAAGAAAGAAGAAAAGAAAAAATATATACTAGGGGTGGTAGAACAGGAAATGAGAACCCAGGGAGGGCTCCAAGGAAAAAAAACAGGAGAGAAGAAACCGAGGATTAAAGGTTGATCATTAAACAAAACATATGTCTATGGGAAAAATAACAACAAAACATATGTCTATGGAAAAAAATAACAACCATTCTTACAACAGAAACTGTACTAAGATGTGCTTATCCCTACTACAATTATGAAAACACTGCAGGATAAAGGATACACCCTACTGTTAAATTTCATCAGCATGGCGTCCAAATTCTCATAAATGACTCTGAGATGTGAACACAGTCAATAATAAATGAACCCTTCCTTAAAATTGGGTACAGCTCTCCTGGGTCTTGAACACTTTTCACCATTACCACTGGAAACCCTTTGGTCCTCTCCATTTAGTTCTTTTCCAAATCTTCTTTCTCTTCCTCTCTCATCCACACTTTGTCTGCATCTCTCTCATCCACACTTTGTCTGCATCTAACAAGATCATTGTCAATATGTCTTAATTCATTTTCTTCTGCTAAGATGATATCATCACAAGACCACTTGTCTCCATTTTCCAAAACTACTGATTTTCTGAGACGCTTGATAACTTTTTGAGGGGCACGGAACTTAGACTCTCCCTTCAGGACTCTTTTGGGTTCCTTTATTCTAACCCAATCTCCAGCTTTAGTATTATTTTCCTTCACACAGTTATGCTGATTATAGTACTTTTTTATTGATCTTGTTTTTTCCTAACTCTCTCCATGATCTCATCCATGTTAATGTTAACATCCTTCCCTGTAGAAATCCAAGCTGGCTTGAGTCTATTGTTAGCAATTCTACCTCTCATTAAGGTGAATGGTTCTATACCAGTGACAGAGTGGGGTGTAACTTTATATGTATCCAAAGCTTCTTTCAGGGTATCTTTCCACGGCAGATTATTTGCTATCGCCAGCTGGATAGTTCCTTTTATGAAGCGATTCATCCTTTCCACAAGTCCATTGCTCATTGGGTGGTACAAAGCTGTGGTATTATGCTTGATGGCTCTATCACTTAAAAATCAACCAATCCTACGCTCTCTTCAGATCTAACTGTATCAACTGGATCAAAGAAAATGACCGATAGTCCCGCCCTACACTAACATAACTACTGTCCTACAGACGTACTATGCACATAATTATATACTCTCTATCTTCCTACTGCATATTTCCTGTACATATTATGTTATATGTTTATTTTATGCACAATGTATATTCTCCCTATTGTCCTGCATTATGTAATTTCTACGATGTATAACCAACACTTGTAAGCATGCGTAACCTGTAAAGTTTAAAGTATCCTTGAACAACACGCCCGGTTACCCTCGGGTTTGGTGCGCGCTATAAATAATAAACAAACAAACAAACAAACAAAAATGTTTTAATTTCCTGCGACACAAACTGGGTACCATTGTCGGAAATCAATTCTTGTGGATCACCCTCTCTACTAAAGATCTCCTCCAAAAATGTTGTAACCTTATATGTCAAAACTGATTCTTCCAATATCCCACATTCAACCCATTTTGATGTATAATCAACTAACACTATCAAATATATTTTCATGGGTTCTAACACTTCATACGGGCCAGCAATATCAATGGCTAGTTTCGACCATACTGCATCAGGCACAGTTACAGGCTGAAGAGGTGTGACTCTTACTACTTTGCTTTTATCACTGGCTGCACAAGCAGAACATTCCTTAACAAGTGACTCTACATCACCCCACATATTGGGCCACCAATATGTTTCCCTGACTCTCCTTTTCGTCAAGTCTCTGCCAATATGTCCTTCATGCGCAATGTCCAAGATTTTTTTCCTCAATGCCACTGGTGGTACAATACGATCACCGCGATAAACATATAAGTCATCATATGATATTTCATCTTTGATCTTCTCCCACAGCTTAATTCCATCTTGTACATTTTTCCATCCATCTGTTACAGCCTTTTTTAACATCTCTTGTTCTGGGTCTGAATTAGTGGCTGCTAGCCATTCCCCTTTATCAAAACCTGGATGAATCTGTGCAATAATAGAATCCATAACTTGATCCTCAACTAAACTCTCATCACTTGGTATTTCAAGGTATTCATCCTTACAAGGCAATCGGGAAAAACAGTCAGCAACTTTGTTAGATCTGCCAGGAGTATATTTTATAATCACATTGTACTGCATAATGATCAAAGTCCATCTTCTAATGCGAGGTGATGTTAAGTGGGAGTTCTTGGGATTTAGGACATGAATGAGAGGTTTATGATCTGTTTTCAATTCAATGGGAACTCCCCAAATTAATCCCTTGAAATGTTCTAAGATCCATTTAACACCTAGTGCTTCCTTTTCGATAGTGGAATAATTTCTCTCTGCTCCCTTTAAGGTTCTTGAAGCAAAAGCTATCGGAACAAGCGAACCATCATGGAATTGTTCCATAACTCCACCCAAACCAACATTGCTCGCATCAACTGACAGCACAGTTCTGGCCCCGGGGTTGAACATTTTGAGTGTGGGTGCCTTATCGATCAGATTTTTTATATTGTCCAATTCCTTTTTACATTCTGCTGACCAATCAAATTTTGTGCCTTTGGTCATCATATTCCGCATGTGAACAGTTTTTTCTGCATAATGGTCAACAAACTTAGAATAATACTCAGTGAGACCAAGCAGACTTCTAAGCTGATCTTTATTTGTAGGATCAGAGATCTTCAAAATGGTATTTATCAGAGCTTCCTTGGGTCTTATGCCTTCTTCACTGATACAGTGGCCTAAATATGTAACCTCCTTCCTTTTAATTTTGCATTTCTCTATTTTTAAAGTTAGACCCTTTTGTTGAATTATCTGCAGGACTCCTAACAGTTTAGCATCATGATCTTCTTCACTCATGGCTGATATTAAAATATCATCCTGAAAATAATGTACGCCTTTTAAACCAGTAAACAAATGTTGCATTAATCTCTGGAATACAGCGGCTGCCGATGTCAGACCAAATGGCATCCTTTTATATCGAAACGCCCCCAGTGGTGTTATAAATGATGTAAGGTGTCTAGATTCATCATCTAATACAACCTGATGATATGCTGATGACAGGTCTAAGGTGGAGAATATTTTTGCTGGTTCCATCGTTGTTAACATCTCTCCAATGTTGGGTAACGGATGTCGGTCAATCCATATGTTGTTGTTGAGATCTCTTAAATCTACACACATCCTAATAGATCCCTCAGGCTTCCTTACAATGACAATTGGAGAGAGCCACTCGGAACTTTCAATTGGTTCAATAATATTATGAAGACATAATTTATCCAACTCCTTCTGAAGGGCCTCCCTTGTGCCAATGGGAATGTTTCGCACTTTGTGGACAACTGGCTTAGCTCCCCTCTTCAATATTATTCGATGCTTGAAACCTTTCAAAGCTCCTATGCTGTCATTGAAAACTTTGGGAAAACTCTTCACCAGATCTTCAGCAGAATCACATTTATTGCTCATTATACTCATTATAGGCTCTTCTTCTCCTGGATGTATTCTGATTCTTAGTGATGCTTGCTCCCACCAACCAACTATTGAGTAACCTTCTTTAGCAAC
The DNA here is from genome assembly GCF_040938575.1 of Ambystoma mexicanum. Classification (NCBI taxonomy): domain Eukaryota; kingdom Metazoa; phylum Chordata; class Amphibia; order Caudata; family Ambystomatidae; genus Ambystoma; species Ambystoma mexicanum. Next base: position 378,640,518 of record NC_090937.1, on the reverse strand, counting down.
ATAAAGTTTACAATAGGTCTTCCTTCCCTTGAAACACAATTTTACCCAAGTGTATCCAATTATGTCAATGGGAGTCTTCCCGTAGCCTGTGGCTTTGACAGTGGGGATATGAAGCTCCTTTATGTCCATCTTCAACACATTCTCGAATGTATTTGTATCAACCATTGTATAAGGTGATCCTGTGTCAACCATCACCACCAACATAGTATCGTTTATTGTCATGGACACCCATGAGCCCATAGTATTTCCAGCTGTGGCAATAGTAAGTATGTGCACCCTATCTTCCAGACCACTGGTAATCGCAACTAGGTCACTTGACGTGGAGGCTCCTTCTACTGCCCCTACTGATGCCATGGTGCCTCTGTTCCATTGGCCGTTGTTACTCATGTTGCTATAACGTGAATTGTATCTGCCTCTACCTCTTGTATTACGGCAAACTTTACCAAAATGGCCCACATATCCACACTTGTAGCACTCTGCAGAATGAGCCGGGCATTCTTTCTCAATGTTCATATGTTTTGCCCACCCACATTTAAAACACTTGTTCTGTGATCTTTGAAATGTCTCTCTGTTTTGTCTCCAATTTGAATTGAAATCTGACTTTACCACCTTTTTTACCACAGCAACAAGTGCTTCTTCACTACCGTCGTATTTTCCCTCATTGGTGACATGTACAGATTTAATATCAACACTGTCATTCTTATTCTGGATCTCCTTCATACATTTTTCTCCAAGTTCAAACATCTGCGCTATTTCAATAGCTTGCTCCAAGGATGGGTTCTTAGCTTGCCAAAGACGTTGTTGTATACGGTTGTCAGCTACATGGAGTACTAATTGATCTCTCATATACTCATCGGCCACACCAGTGAATTCACATGTCGATATGAGTCCTCTGAGAGCTGCAATATAATCAACAGACTCACTTTTGCCTTGCTTCCTGGACAGAAACCTATATCTTTCCAAAACAATGTTTGTTTTATTACCAAAATGTTTGTTTAATTTTAACAACGCAATCTCATATTTCCTTGAAGTGGAAGCAGAGTCCCCAGCCCCTAGTTCATTAAAACTGGGCTCCGGCAAAGTCCTAAATATTCTTAAGGCTTCTGCGCCTATACAGTTCAGCAAAGTAGCTTCCTTGACATCATCATTGTATTTCGCACCACCTACCGCTCTTAGATACACTTGAAAACTGTCTAGCCACTGTTCCCAGGGGCATGTCGGATTTCCAGGCAAAGGTAAGAATTTAATTGGGGCCACGACACTCTGCATGGCTGCTGATGCTATATGTATTCGTAGACACACAGGACTCTTTACAGATTTAATTATCTTTTGCTTCTTCTACTTGCTTATGTCCCTCTTTTTTTTCAATTCAATGTTATAGTGCAGCCCCCATTCCTTTCTTAATAAACACTGCTGCAACACTCATACAGTCATAACAATGGAACATGTCCCCGCTTGTTCTAGCAAATGTTCAATGAAATATATTTTTTCCGAAATCTTTGGTCCAAGCACAATCTGATGCAACCACTGAATATCTTGTTTCACGAAGGCTCTGCATCCATTTGTCATACGGTTGCCATGGTTATTTTGCTGAAGTTACACACAAAATGGAGGCACGTTCACCCACGTCGCTGGGTCCTTTACTCTAATGATTCATGCACGGCTCGCTTACGAAGCCGTTAGCAGCCCGCGCGCACATTCACTACTGTGGTCTTCAAACACTTTTCACACAAGGTACGTAGACAAATAAATATCTCCTTTGTCCCCCATACCTGTCACGTCGCCTTTGTTTTCATGAGAAGTCCGACGTAAAAATTGTGCCTGGGGTTCGTAGGAAAATACTGCAATTATAAGATAATGTGCGCATCCAGTCGGAGACTCCCACCAAGTGTGCCACTGATCCTCGTCGCCATTGTTACAAAATACGTTCTTAGCAGCACTTGTAGTTTCAACGAAGTTTATTGTATGAGTCTCCGGCAGACTGTTACAGTCGGGCCTCCACCACTGTAATCTGCGACGTTACGCCTCTCTGCATTCGAGAACGGGAGAATGCAGAGAAACAAAACGTTCGCAGGCTGGCACAATTACACATGACGTATTGAATACACTGTAACACATATTTATTCACATTTTTTTTCATAGTTGTTTGCATAGTGTATCGTGGTCAACTAAATGGAATGCCGCCGAGAGATCTAGAAGCAATAGAAGTGCCGGCTTGCCATTGTCCATGATCTCCCCTAGTTGTATCTTGAGGTCAAGTAGGGCGGATTCCGTTCCGTGGCCTGGGCAGAAACCAGATAGCCTCATCCCAGGTATGCTGTTTGCTTCTAAGAAATGCTGGATTTGTGAGTAGGCCACTTTATCCAGCATTTTTAAGAGGAATGGGACCGTGGTGATAGGTCTATAGTTCTTGGGGATCTCAGGGTCTAAAGTGAGCTTTTTTAGCAGTGGGCGTACCCACACCCCCTTCAGGCAGTCAGGCACCTTGCTAGAAATGAAGGAGGCATTGATGAATTCTGTCATGATTGGGGCTAGGGTTTCTGCGCTCTCTTTAATAAGGTTGGCTGGGCACGAGTCACCTTTACAATCGGAGGGTTTAATTTTCCGTATAATGGCCAGTACTTCTGTCTCGGTAACTTGTCTAAACGAAAAGAGAATATCCTTTCTGCTTTCTGAACTGGTTGCTGGCGACGCCGGAGCGCTAGCTATTGTCAAGACCTTGTTGTGGGCATTGATATTGTCCTGCAATAGTTCCATTTTTTTATCATGGCTGTTTGGACCTTAGTGCACCACGTTTGGTCTTTCACAACAACAGGTGTGCTTGTGACTGGTGAGGCCAGTTCTTTAAAAATGGCAAAGTGTTCTATAGATTCCAAGGTTGCATTAGCAATCCTGGTGTTATATACTGTTGATTTAGCTATAATAATCTCTTTTTGATATTGCGCGGCAAGTGATTTGTAGGCAGTTTGGATAGTTTCTTGTGGTGCGATTTGCCATTTGTTGAGTGGTTTATGCTTGAGTGTGCGTAGCTCTTTGAGCTTGGCGGAAAACCAGGAGTTGGCATGTTTAATCTTTTTTGCTTTCCTGCTCTAAAGAGGGGCAATGGCTTCCACTGCATTTTTCATTGTAGAGTTGTACAGCTCTGCCAGTACAGAGGGGTCAGGTGGAAAGGGAGGCTTGAGTGCGGGGACCTCCAGGAAAGGGAGTAACTTCTCTTTGGTGAGGATACGTGAGGATCTGACTAGAGCTGGAAGGGCCGGTTTAAGGGGTTTGGGTACAGGATGTAGAAATTAATAAGGTGGTGGTCTGTCCCAGGGAAGGGGGTGTTGGAGCTGATGTCGACATTGCAATTGTGGTCCACTACCCAGTCCAAGAGGCGACCTTTAAAGTGGGTGGGGTTCACCACTTTCTGTTGAAAGCCAAGATCATGGACGGCTTTTGCCAGGGCCTTGGCTGGTTTGCCTTTGATGTCATTGAAGTCCAAATTAAAGTCTCCAAGGAGAATAGATTTTGAGGTGTTTCTGAGGTGTTCCCCTAGCAGGTGGATAAGATTATTGTGGAAGTCCAATAGTGGTCCCGGCGGGCGGTATGCTATTTGAATATCAATCGTGGTATTCGGTGAGATTGCCCGTTTAATAGAGAGGTAGTCTACATTGCCACAGAGACATGAGGAGGTTTGTCTAATAGCAAGGGTTTCTTTGACTAGGAGTGTAACACCCCCACCTTTCCCCATCAGTCTGTCTTCATGGAGGATGGTGTAACCTGAAGGGAGGGCTAGTGAAATGGCTGGTCTTGATGCCTCGTGAAGCCACGATTCAGTCACTGCTAGAGCATCCAGGTCCAAGTTTGTGATTAGATCATGAATTTCTGTAGCATGGGCCATAAGCGATCTAGCATTAATGAGGGCAAATTGCAGCGGACAGGGTTCTGACTTTATGCTGGAGTTTTTTGCTGTAAAGCGATGAGGGAGACTGGAGACCATCCTAGTGCTGGGCGTCACACAGTGGGGGGGGGGGCACCCAAGAGGGTGCGTGACCTGTTGCTTGCTTGGGTTTTTATGCTGCTGACACAGGTTGCGTGCAAACCCCTAGAAGAAGGTTTCTGGTGCATGTCAGTCTGGGACAGTTGGCTTGAGAGATAGGCTCCTTAACCTGTAGAGTCTGCTTGCCAAGGGGTTGGAAGAGAGAGAGGATGTGCAGGGGGAGCGAGCCGGCGGGACATATGCTTTGCAGAAGTAGGAGGGCAGGAATAGAGTGGGGGCAATGTCCTTAGAGTTAGGTGGAGTACAAGCCATTCAGAGTGATTATTTGCGGCTAGTGGGAAGAAGTCTGAATTACTGCTATAGTAGCGAACGGCACTAGCAAAGGCACTCGTGAGACTGGGTAGTCTGCACTAATGGGAGTGCCGGAGTGCAGCTCGACGACTCAGGAGCCCTTGCCGACAGAGGTGGAGTAACATGGCCAATTAGGGCAGTTAAGGCAAGGTGAGGGCGCGGCGGCAACCAGCTGGGACCAACACGTAAAATGGGGACAGTGAACCAGAGGTTACTTAGTTAGGCAGTGCTCACGTACCCAAGCCTTGTAACAAAACAAAAGGCGGTGTGCCTAAGTACATATGAGAGGCAAGTTAATCACATAGTTAAAAATTGTACACAACAGCAGAGTGATTACGAGTGCTAACCAAGAGAAGTTTCCTAGACATGAGACAAGGTTGGTGTTGTTCATTTTATTCCTAAAAAAGTACATTTGAGTTACTATAAGAGTGGTTTTACTTACCTTTGAACTGTGTCATACATCTTATAAGTTATACCCTATGGTTTACTCTCCTGACATATTGCATTGGTTTTCTATTGTGTTTCTTCGTTTTGAAATAGTGCTTACCTATCTGAGGATTTATCTTTGCCCTGTGTATATATAACATAAATAACTATGTTGATATAATTTTAAGTGTGTAAGTGTTTCTTTGGGCCTATACATGTTCTAAATTCTTTGTACTGACACATAGCTCACATCTCCCTCCTAAAATAATCCTGGCTGCTCTGCCATTCTACTAATACGTTGTGTGGTACAGGCATATAGTAGAAGTTGGAGCTCTGTAGACCAAGGGGATATATTAAAACTACCGAACACTAGTGTTACAGCTGGTGGGATTGAATAGTGTCGGATTACGGTGATTTCTTGCTTTATTTTCAACAGAATGGTTATAAAAGCGCACAATACGTCATAGGACTAATAAATAGCATTCAGGATATAAAAATGACAATACAAAAGTTCATCATAGCATCAAATATCGAATGAGAACATGCAGGTCTAAAAACACAAGACATATAAAAATATAAAACTTCATCTCTATAAAATACGATTCAAATATCATTCACAGCACGTCGGGGCCCTCTGTGATCTTAATCTCAATGCCCCCACTAAATATTTACACGTGGCATATACCGCAGGCAATTCGCTAGGGTTAAGACAGGTCGCCTTCTACAAACCCCGGTCAGAAACAGTGGCTTTAAAAATCGTTTGCTTAATGGTAAGGTGGCTATGCAAAGAAATAAGAAATGAGCCATGTCCTCATTTGGACTGATGTAGAAGGGGCATGCTGCAGGCACATTATTTTCCCATTTGTGTCTTAGACATGCTCTTGGTAGAATCCCTAGACGCACCTTGATATACAAGGAGCGTTCGTATTTAGGGTTAACACCATCAAGATACTCCTCATACCCCACAAAGCAGCTGAACCTGCAGCCTTCGATACAATATTGTGCTCGACCTTAGTGAGCGCAGCAGCTTTAATTGCAGCCTTCCAGGCACTGGGTATTGTACTTGGGCCAGTCTAGAATGTACCTAGGCCTATGGCGAAGAGAGAATCGTTTGACCATAACCGGACCCATTAGTAAAATGGACGAAATTGAGAAAATGTGCTCAATGCCTTGCATACCTGTTTCTAACAGCAATGGTACGTTAGGCGTGGAGGATGGTAAAGCCAAACACTTTTTAGGTATTTATTCTGTACCTCTGCTAGGGCACCCACCCGCTTTTTCATGTCCCCACAGCTCTGCCACATAAATTGCAGCCTGTCTAGTCTGTTCTTTATCGGCCTCTAGTGAGGCACGGGCTGCGTCATCACCCATTTCAGAAGCAAACCTAGCAAGAGTACCACTGTGCCTAGCCAGAGTTGCTTTCGCTTTACCCAAATGCATGACCCAACCACAGGATGCCATCACCCTCACCCTCACCTCTAGATAATCATAATGATTAACCTGCTCGATAAAACCTTCCTCCAGCACTAAAGTGAGTCCTCACAATGTCTTCCTTACATTCTGGAAGAATATCATAGATTTGGTTTTGGATATATTCAAGGGCAAGCTGTTCTTCATTCAAAATCTACAAACATCTTTAGTTGGTTGTGAGTGCCAGGTGGTTTGCGTGATAGCAGCACCGCATCATCGGCAAACAGAAGAGTTGGCATCTTTTCGCCAGCTAGAGTGGGCAGTGGTCAAAGTGCACGAAAAGAAGTAGTGGAACTTTTTCCCTGTTAGCCTGTCCCCACTCCCCACAAACCCCATTGCCACGCCCCCTCCCACGCACCATACAAACCCCTAAACAAATGCACCTGCTGTTTAAGGAAACATTCAGCGCAGTGCACTGAAGTGTAAGTTTCAACTTATTCCTACACTTTTATTTTAAAATGAAACCATTCTGGATTGGTTTCTTTGTAAAATAAAAATATAGGAACAGTAAAACGTAATTACTAAAATTAGAGGAGCACCGCTCCTGCCCACTTCGACTACTGAGAGTACGGGCCTCAGTCTCGGCCCCCAATAGCTCCTCAATTACACCATTGATAAAAATGCAAAATAGCTTGGGCGCCAGTAAACGTCCCTGGTGAACCTCCTTTTCGATTCTAATGATACTCGAGGTGCTGCCATCTGCCCCCCATCTAACCACAGCTGTATTCCCAGAGTACAAGTTTTGAAAAGCGATTTGGAGACTTGCCGGCATATTTAGCCCTGTGAGGACTTCCCACAGTCAACACCTTGGTACTGTGTCAAATGCTGTTCGCAAATCAACATATACTGCATAAACACACATGTTCCTTAAGACAGCATATTTGTCACATACCAAGCGAATAAGGAAACTTTGGTCCACTGTGCTCAGCCCCCCACACAAGTCTGCATGATGGTGGTTTATAATGTGAACCTCACTGATCCATGCTGCCAGGTGCGATAGCAAAGCCCTTGTGTACATTTTCCCCCCGGCATCCAAGAGGGAGATTGGGTGGTAGTTAACTGGCAGATCTCTATTACCTTCCCTATGGATTGGAACTATCGCGTGCACCCAGGAAGCTGGAACTGCGTTGTTATTTAGGAGCACATTAAATAGCTTGGTCAGATATGGAATCCAAATAGCTGGTTCACTGACATATAAGCCAATTGGGACCCAATCAGGACCAGGCGCTTTGCAAGTTTTTGGCTGGCTAGGGCTCTATCTACTTCTTCTGCTGTAAGAACCAGTGGCTGTGGATTAATAACCCCTCCAACCCTGAAACAGATTGGGCCCCATGTTGTGGCATGCTCCCACTAGGCTCCAGAATCCCCTAGTATCCTCGGACCAAGCCCTCTTGTTGTTTATTAGCTCACGATATTTCATTCTGGCTACACGTAACCCCAGCGTGCATGTCTTGCTTCTGTTCATTCCTTCGCTGACCAATTTACCCTTCGCCAGCCTGCACTCCTTGTCATACCATGGAGAAGGAGTCGCTGTAAGACCACGGACTCAGCCATTTGGACAACATATACCACCAACTTTCCTGTCATCCTTTCATGCAAGTTAACTAAAGCAATGCCATCCTGCGAGTCTGACTGTGCAAACTCAACTAATAAGGGAACAATTTCGAGGTAGGCCACTGGCAAAATTCTATCTAAATCAAGATTTCCCGACTTAATGTACGTCAGCATGGCCACAGAGAGCGGGCGATACACCTGCATCCAATAGCTTGCTTTTGCATACCGGTGCCCAACCCATGATGCCTGATTTACTTCTGCCACCAGGGGATGGTGATCACTTTCAACCCTTTTTTTGGACATGGAAACTACTTACAGAGCGCCAGGCCTCTATATTAATGAAGATGTAATCAACCCTGGTTTGTGCCAAAACATTTTCGAACGCCACGGCTGCTGGAATATCCCCACTGAAACGTCTGTTGCAGGCTCTAAACTTAGCTGTTAAAAGCAGGATAGCTACCTCCTCAGTGTTCTTACATTGTCTCTTCGGGTAGACAGAATTTAACTTACCTATACCCCATAAACTGTCTTCCTCCTCCATGATTTCACTCATACTAATCAGAGGCTCATGCTGTAAATTCATGTGCCCCATTACCAATATCTTCAGGGAACCCGGGGTATTAGTTCTCAGGTGCAAAATACTATCAATGATTTTAACAACTAAATCGATGCCTAGAGTTGCCAGGCCCTGTTATAAATCTTTATGTGTAAGATCATGGAATTGTCCTTTAGCTTAATATGTAGTTCCAGCAAATCCAAAGAACCACTTTCCACTGTCTGGATTGATTTAAACAAGACAGCATCCAACCACGTCACCAAACCCCAGCTTGGGCGGCCCTTCTTCCCTTGGGCTGCAGCTACTGCGAAAGTGGCATACCCCTGTAAATGAGGGGCTTCAATTGCCCATGTTTCCTGCTGGCTTATGATCCCATGCCTCTGGAAAAAAAGACTGCCAGTCATTATAACTCAGGTATTTATTTACCCCAGCAATATTCCAGGATAACACGCAAACTCCAGAGCTCAATAAACTGGGACTTTGAGGGGAAAGCTGTTGACAATGAATCCCCATAACTTCAGGGACTAACTTTCTACAAGGGTGGATGAAATCCTGTGCCTATCCAGGATGCCCAACACTTCAATCAATAGAAATAACTGGCTGCCCCTGGCTACACTGGATCAATCTGGTCCGAAGCCTAAACTGGCACTTCCTAGTACCCGTGAGGCTCTCACAGCAACGCAAACTAATTTTGCCACTTATTTCTCCTTTTGGAATAATGGGCACAGTCTGGGAAGGGCCCATACCTTAGAGCAAATTCTTTGGCTGGTTCTGCGAGGGAGAGTTGGTAAAGTCCAAATTAGCCCCTCCAATACAAGGGATAGGACTCACACCTCGTGATCAGCATGCCAAGGTGGCGACAGCATTTTGATTGAGATGGACAGGCCACTCAGGGGTAGTGACAGCTGTTCCATTGCCAGTATATTCGTGACACTCCCTTGTTCTGTTAGCCGAATTTCATTTGTGTTCATGCCATGCAGTCCTCCTACCCTCTCACAAGAGGCTTCATTACAAGTTTGGTGGTCTGGAAATAAGGGTGCCGGTAGCAACGTACCGCCAATCTTTTTCGACCGCCAAACTAAGAGTCTGCTGGTAGGGGCACATACCTCCCGGCAGCCATGACCTACCGGGAGTTCGGGCCCCTTCCGGCGGGCTTTTTACTGAAGCACTGTTACTAACAGTGCTGGTGCTTCAGGTTTCCCATTCCCATGGAGTCCTCTTGGACTCCATGGGAATGGGAAATAACCATTCCGCCGCCTATGATATCCCAGTGGCAACGGGATGTCAGCCAGTGCAAATGGTTTTACTGGGTCAGCGGTAGCCCGCCGCCTGCCGGGAGGTTTTACCGCCAAACCCATAATGTGGCCGAAAATATCACTTTGTATGATTGAAACGCAGTCCTTTTTCACCCTTAGCCAGTGATTACCTTATTAGTCAAGCTATCCCCTTGCTCATTCCTTGCACCGTGGGGTTTCGGAACATTCACCAGGTAGAAGTATTCCGGTGGAGGATCGCTTCTAACATTACCTGGCTTAGGGCATATTCTGGGGGGTGGGCCTTCACAAGTCTTCAAGCCCTGGGCCTGGCCTTGAGGCCAACTCTGTGTTACTTGATATAGTCCAGCTCTCTTTGACATGTGCTGCTGCTTGTTATGCTCCCCAAGCTGAAGACCTCTACTTGGGCAAACCTCCTCTACTAATGGGTGTATTTGTGCAGGGAGGAAGTTAGACATCAACCTTTCTACTACCATAGTTAACTTGCTCAATTCAGATTTGAGCCCCTCATTTCCCATTTTAATTGATGCAACAAAGGATACAACCTTAATACAGCCCTCACAACTTCCAGTGCCGGGATCTGTAAAGGCAATATCCACCTCCTTGCTTGGCGGCAATGCTGGGCAACTTAATTGTTGCACCTGAGAGGCCCTTATATCTAGGTTGGAAAATTCCAGTGTCTCATATCTGTTGCCGGTAGTAACTTCGGGGTGATCGGTAATGCATGCAGGTGCATCCGGCTCACCTTGATTTAAGTCACTGCCCACAGCCAAACCACCCCCTCAGTTGCCTGGGTGCGTTGGTTGACCTCAACTGGGATGTTAAAGGATTTCCCTTCATATTGGTGTAAGCGATTAGAATTTCATAGCCATGGAGAATTTAACATACTTCTACTAGAGCTGCTAGACTGTTTGCGAGCCCCCAGGTTCACCCAGGCAATGTAATGCACCTCCTCAAAAGGATTACATTGACTCTTAGAGATACCTGTGTCCAGAAAATCCATTCACAAGGCTGGTTCTACCAAGACAGTGGGCCTCCTTCCGAGGTTGGCGGTAACCCGCTGGTGCCACCAGCAGGTTGCTGCTGCACTGGAAACACTAAATCCGTTGCCTGACATTACAAGTGCAGGTGCTTCCGTGACGACTCTGCCTACCAGGGCCGAAGCGCCCGGCAGGGTCAGACCTGCTGGGCGCTACGGCTCCTGCAGGCAGACTCATAGTGTGGTGGTCCAGAAACAAGTGTGCTGGTAAGCTTACCAGCACCCTTGTTTTCGGACCGCCACACTCAGAATGAGGCCATATACATACTAAAACAGCTGTACCATGGAAACCTTTAGAGCAGAGGCTTGCATATCTCTTACAGTAGGTAGGTTGAAAGAAATGCATTAATCAAGAGGCCTCATTTGCAAAGGAAAAAATTAATCAAGTGATCTAAACCTTGTTGTATCACCAGACCTCGGTTAGTAGGCCTGTCACCACCTACTCAAAATATTGATGCTGGGGGAAGATAATGTGGGTGAAGCTATAGACCTAAGTCCTCATCTGCCTGATAGTGAAGAATCAGAGGAGGAAGAAATAGCAGTGCCTAGTAGCCCCCTCCAGCTCTTCGCCCACATCTTCCTCTAACATGTCCTCAGAAGTCCTTCTGGAAATTGAAAAGATGAAACTTCAACTAGTATTCAGGAAACTGGAAATGCAATCAGACATCAGAGAAAAAGAACCACAAAAGGATCTTAGAATCAGAGAAAAGGAAATTATGCAGGAGTATGAAATTAAAAGTTGTCTCTTGATTCCTAATCCCTTTCAGGGTCTTCTCTGTCTGATGCCTCCAGGGTCAGGAAGCCACTTTTGCCTAAATATTTGGTGAGTGTGTATGATCTGAACACTGATATTCTTGACTGGTTGGAAACATTTGAGTTTACATGTAAGGTGCAAGGCATCTGTGACAGTGAGTTGGTACCATGGGTCATCTCTACACTACCCCAGAATGGTTGTGGTGCTGTGATGGAGTTGAATGCTGCTGATAGAGAAGATTGCCAGATGGTTAGACTAGCTCTCATAGCCAGGTATGGGAAGAACACTTCCCAATATCTGAAAAGGTTTCGCAACCATAAGAAGGATTGTGTGTTGTGGGCAACCTGGATGTGTGAGAGCCTCAACAATTTAGATGGGTGGATTAAGGGCCATACAGCGAGTACTTCTGATGGCATGAGGAGTCTTGCCATGCTAGAAAGTATTTTTCATGCCTGTTCTCCAGAGCTAAGACAGCACCTTGCTGACTCAAACAAACTTGACTCCAAGAAGTTAGCACCAGTTGCTGACTTGTGGGTAGCCAACAGAGCTACTCACAAGGATTAATGCAGATGAAGGGTGAGAATCCAAAACTGCTCAGGTGATCCATTAGACTACACGGCTTTGACTTCATCATTGAGCACCGGTCAGGAATCCAACAAAAGAATTCTGATGGGCTCTCCATGAAGTATGATCGACTGGAATCAGAGATCCACCCAGGAGTAGATTAGATGCTCCTGTCCCTTAGTCTGGGGGGACGAGTGTTAGTGAGATGTTTCATTTGTATGCCAAATCCCCTCTACCTGTGAGACCTACAGCACTTTTTGCTGGACTCTTGGATCTTTTTGTCTGTTCTCCTAAAAGAGTGGGATGCTTTTCCCCCTCATTCATTCTTTTGCTCTGACTATAGGAACCCTTGTTAATTATGTTTTTACTTTATTTTATGTAGTCATGCTTTCCTCCATATTTTCTAAGGCATCTGTAAACTACTTTTGCAGCAAACTGCACCTATTTTGCAGTGTTGCTGGGATCACTTTGGGCTTTCCTTTTTATATTCTTTTATTTTCCTTGTGAGAACTAATGTTCCCAAGGATAGGGTGATACATTTTATCCTTCTTACCTTTTCTTTTGTGAGATCAGCACACACCACCTTATGTGGAGTGCTGAAGGGTTACACAGTATCCACTTTCTCACTGCTCCTGTAACATTTCTGTTACAGTTGCAGAGAGGCAGATGTCATCTCTAGTGCCCACCCCCTCACCTCCGTCATACTGTAAGAAAAGCAAGAAGACCTTGTCCATGACACCAGGTATTATCCCAATACTGCATGGAAGATAGGATAGACATTCTGCACTCAGACAACCGTATCCAATGTACCCTTGCACTGAGGTGGTTGAAGGATATCTGCATACACCATTGCACAGAGAAGAGCTGTAAGCAAAGTTTGGCAAGTGCGAAGGGACGTCAGGAAGAGTAGAACACACGCTGAAACAATATACAAATACTTAAAGAATGAAGGTGTAATTGAAGTAACAAAGTAATCGAATATAAAGAGATGAAGAAATCATATATGCTGTGAAGATGAGTGAGATGGAACTCAGCTAATGTACATACGCAGAAACGCAAGGTAGATGAGACATTATAGAAGCTTGCTACAGTAGAAACTACAACGCGAGTAAAGTGACCATGATGAAAAGATGGACAACAGCATTGTGTTAAAACTACCTCAGAAACAGACCAGAGCTGCAGAGCTGAAAGGTGCTGGATAACACCTTTGTGCGAGGAAAAAAGAATATCTGGCTCAGACTAAGGATGACACATCAAGAAATAACTGCAAGGCACAAAGTGATTCAATGAGGATAAACTACGAACCAAGGACATATTTCGACACATACAAATGCCAAGTATTAAACAATCAAGCATGCAAAAAGTATATGTAAGACAGAACAACCAAGTCTCCAGAAACAAGAGGAGTAAAAGCACCCGGCATAATTAAATCAAATAGCACTAAATAAAAGGTAAAAGTTGATACAATTGTGGTCTCCTAACACGTGGTGCAAGACCAGAAGACAAGGCCTATTAATGAGCGCTCCAGACAAAGATAGCAGTGTTCCCTTACTGCCATAAAAGTTCAGAGAAGAAAACAGTCAGTAAGGTCAACTAGAAAGAAGAGGCCTTGGCATAGGTCCTAATTTATGAGAGATGGTAGCCTAATTGGCAGGAGGGGGCAGTGGTCTGATGTTGTACCCCTCTTGGGTTTCGTTTTGCTTACGTGCTGCGAGTGAGCTGAATGTCCGGGGTTGGGAGAGAATGCTAACCAATCTTGAGAGGCTATGTAGAAGCATACAATACAATGTTGCAGAAGCCAATCCTCTGTTATTATTCTGCTACAATCTGTCTAATATGTATTTAGAGGTAGTCCAAGGTGTGCCCACCACATACGGGGCAGCCAATGATGTTATTAACACGTATGCATAATATAGGTATATATGTTCCCCTAACCAATCGCTCCTCTTGATAGATTTGACTATTTGCCACGTAGGATGACGTTATAGCTGACGTATATCGAAGTATAAAGATTTTGTGTAACCAAAATGTGTTTGAAAGTGAGTGAACTTCAATGTGTATGATCACCAGATTTCCCTACTTTATTTGAGCTGACAATAAGGTAGTACTTTGCCATATTCCCTGAGACTGTCTGGTTATTTGGGCCTGAGATTGTTTTTTGGTAATTCCATCTGGCACTTGGAACGCTCCAGGTGACGCACAGTGACAAGCATACCGGAATGGCTGATGGCAGTGGACGTGTTCTACCGACAGTTGTGTAGTATTTATTAACAGGCTGCCTACACAAGGTTCACCACTGGACCCAAAATGGTGGTTGTATTCTTTTTTTCATCAATTTGGGTGTGCTTGTCATTTCTTGTTCCTTCTTTCTCTGTCCTGGGTGGGGGAAGGTCCTGGTTTGACTTTTGTCTCTTGCAGGAATCTTTTGTGAATCCTGCCAAGGCTCCAGTGTGTCTGAGAACTGGAAGAAGGGGAGTAGTCTTAAACTCTACTGCTCATTGTCCTCTGGCATGCCTGCCTGGAAACAGTTTCAAATGGGAGTCCCTCCTCCCCCCGGAAAATTTGAATTTAGCATGAGTGTTGATTGGCTGGATTCCTGGATAAAATGTCAGGGTCCTGAGGCTGAAGACAAGTCGACCACTAGAACTGAAGATTCAAAGAAGAAATTGACCATACACGCCTGCAGCACCTTCTAGCGACCAGAGAAGCCTGCTGAGGTACCACTGCTGTCCTGACCCTGTTTTCAAATCAACAGGAAAGCTCTGAAGAAGACTACTTCCTCCCTTGGCCTGATGTGCATAATCATTTCCAAGAGGACCTTCATTTGGGCCATTCCTCAATGTTTTACGACCTTCCTGGGCTGCAAACCACCAATACCAGGGGACCTGTGACGACTTTGTGGTGCATTGTCTTGCCACAAACGAATCCTCCCAAAAATTGTTGAACTCCTTCTGGACCTCCAGTGGCAAGATCCTACTCCTCAAAGTCCACTCACAAGAGCACAGGACCGAGCAAGTGAGGAGAATCGGTCGAACAATAACCATTCTACATCGGTGTCTGTGAAAAGGCAGCAAGGCCACAGTTCTACATTGGAGTACAATGAATCATTTGCTGAGTCCCTCCTTTCGACACCATGGCCAAGGGACAGGCGACCGGGTTTGCAGCTGTTGTATCGTGAAGGCATCCAGCTTCATCCTCTTCATCACTCCTAAGGTACTGTGGGATTCTCTGTAATACTTACCCTGAGTCATTGTGTCGCGCATTTGTTGCTGGAGTGCTGATTCCAGTGTTTGGGTGTTCGCACATACGCGTTCGCTCAGGCCTAACACTTGTGTGAATTCAGGGAGCCTTTTCCTAGGTCCCTGATGCCTTTTTACCAACAAAAGATTGCTACTTACATATAACTGAAGCATCCTCTGTAACCTGTCCTTTTCTACCGTTGTGCCTTACCTGCTTTCCCTCCAACCTGACTTTGAAGAACTCATACCTAGATAGGGAGGGACTGCTAAAGCCGTAAGGCCTCTGAAAAGCATTATAAGTCTTGAAAAGTACTAACCTGCTATTGTTGCTGTTGTTCATCATTTTATTCCTACAATAGAACAATTTGAGTTACCATAACAGTGGTTTTACTTACCTTTCAACTGTGTTCATTAACCTTAGAAGTCTTACCCTATGGTTTACTCACCTGAAGTGTTGTATTGGTTTTCTATTGTGTTTATTAGTTTTAAAATAGTACTTACCTATATGAAGATTTATCTTTGCGTTGTCTATGCGAGCATGCCAGGCAGTGTTTACTCTCTTTGCACGGCAGAGTGCAAAAGTGCTGGGCAAAAGGTGGCGTATACGTGTGTATGCTGGCTTTTGCCATGCACGTTTGCACTCTGATGTGCCAATGATCAAAATCTGGTCAAGGGGAGCTGTTTCTGCTGCAGTGCAAACGTAATTGCGCCTGGATGCCAAATGACACTTAGATGCAAAATGAGCTTCATAGCCGCTCATTTGGGAGTCCTCCAGAGTGTGAATGGAGGGGCTTAAGACAGGCATAACAACGTTACGCCTGTCGTAACACCTCCATTCAAGCTCTGGGAGATTTTCATTGTTTAAGGTGGAGTGCAGGGGCGGAAGGGGAGCGACATTTTTGCCTCCCGTTTGCCTTTTGGCTTCAAAAACAAATTGTTTTTATGCCAGCATGAAATGTTCATGCTGGCATAAAATAAATGATTTCCTATGGAAACCACCTTCTTTTTTCAAATTTTGGGAGTGTTGGTCAAGGAAATATCTTTAAAACCTTTGTAACAGATGCTCCAGACAAGTCAAAAGTTTTAGCAATAGAATTTTCGCAAAGCCAATGGATCTTAGGTTTTACCAAAATTGTAGGATGACTAGCGTCGGCCTATATTACACCTACCTTGATATGATATGATATTTTATTTATATCGCGCTCCTACACAAGTGTTACAGAGCGTGAAAAGGGGACACTTTATGCCATTATGAAATGATAACTTCTGCTATTGGAGTGATTATATGTCAGAGGCGCTATGAATAAACATTAATATCAAACCCTACCATGCTGAATATGATCACAGCACATTTAATATTAGAGCGATTCCCACAGAGATTCTTAACAGTTTCTTAAATTGCCCATTGATCACACAATCAAGCCTTTGAATTGTTTCTAAGGGTGTTTTCTCTGGAGGCAGTCCCTATCAGTGAGTACATCGCCCTGGGTGCGGCTTTTTACACTTCTCCTGGATCACTGAGCAGGAGGCTTAAACAAAACTATCTCGCCATCATGAAACCTGCTGCTAGGCATTGAGCGGCAGAACAATGCGAGGCCCTCTCAGCACAAACAGCAACGCCACGCTTGTTCCTTACTCAGAAAACCACATTACAGCAAGTCACTCCTGCGTTAGTGTAATTAGTCACAACAGTGGCTGCATCAGCGATGCCTTGGAATGTCTGGCGCCGAAGGCATGTGCCGTGTTAGGTGCACACTAGGAAAAGGAAAGCATAGCCAACCATTCCAAGAAAATGTGTTCAAGTAGTTGCTACGCCTTCTATGCA
Source organism: Ambystoma mexicanum (assembly GCF_040938575.1). Lineage (NCBI taxonomy): Eukaryota > Metazoa > Chordata > Amphibia > Caudata > Ambystomatidae > Ambystoma > Ambystoma mexicanum. The sequence goes on along the minus strand of NC_090937.1, from coordinate 378,623,484 downwards.
GTGCTAAAGTGGGCATGTGATGACAGAGTGTTCGCCTTCCTGTGGCTATAACAACCATATGTAGCAACCGCAAAAAAGCCGGCAGAAAAGTGCAAGCCCATTATCATAAATAATGAATTTAGTTCAGTTTCTGTGATTCGCTTTCCACTCTCAACTTTGTGAGCTGCAAAATAAACTCTAGCAGAAATGAAAAATAGAGATGAAATAAACAGGCTATACTTGCGTTAGTTTGAACATTTGATCCCCACTCTTTGGTGTGAGGAGACACAAACAGAAAAGTCGAGGTGCATTTAATACAGCTCAACACCTTCACTGTAAAATGAAGAAGTCAGGGGAGAGTTCAGGAAAGGAGGAGGAGATTTGGGTGTTGTCCGCGAAGAGCTGGTATGAGAACCCAAAGGAGGAGATAAGTGCCCCAAGAGCAGAGGTGTAGAGTGTAAGGAGGAGAGGACCCAAGACAGAGCCTGTCCGACATTTGCGTGTTGATAGGGGTTGCAACTTCCTAGCCCTGGGGTCTCCCTTGCTACCCCTAAAATAAAATTGCTTACAAAAATGTTCTTTTTTTAAAAAAAAATTGAAGCTCCTGAGCTGTGGCTGGCACCATGTGGCTCTTTGTTTCTGGATTGGGGGGCTTTCTTGTTCAGGCCTCTGAAAAAAAAAGGGGTTCCACAAGTGAAACACTTCAAGCAGAGACGCTGAATAAGAAAGAATAGGAATAACAAATCATGTGTCTTTCTGGAATTCTATATAATAATTGATAGACTCATTAAAGGTTTATTTCAAGCACACTTCAGGGGTGAGTCACTGATTTAGTCCGTTGTTAAACACCTCAAATTCACAATGCAGACACAAACTTCCAAAAAGCATTCAAAGCAGAATAAGCACCCATTTCGGACTATGTATTTTTCTTTTCGCGAGTTGCAGTTATAGCATGCATTTTCTGCCGTTGTCTCTGTTACGAACATCACAAGACATTCCATCTCAGTGTCCTCTGTCACAGGACAAAATCCTAATGCCTAAAAGCTTGTGTACAGGGTAGGCATGTTTGACCATAGCACATAAAGTGGCCATTGATTTTACTGTGCCACAATTAATGCTTTGTTGTAATGTGCCTATCTTTCCTATCTCCATGGCATGCTGTTCAGGGTGTTTGTTTTCATGTATGAGGTAACGAGTGCCCAGAGTACGGTGCTTTCCCTGTGCTACTCTAAGTTCTTTACTACACAGTTATGAACCCTACTAATGGTATGTATTTTCCCAACCTCTGAAGCCTGAAAAGTAGATCCATGCAGGATTGACATGTGGCCAACTTTGCACCAGACCTGCAGATGAACTGGCCTGCTGCTAAATCTCAGTTAGCAGTTTAATGGTATCCTCTACAGAGTGTAATTTTCTTTCTGACTTTGAGAACAATCAGACATCTAATTCCTCATTTTACTATAGCCGCTAGGATAGCTGTAGCTGGTCAGATAGCTCAGTAGGTTGAGCGCTCGCTGCTGTGATGTGTGTGTGATCTGCAGGTTGCAGGTTCGAATCCTGGCAAGGCCAACTCAGCCTTTCATTCTTCTGAGGTTGGAAAATGTGTACCAACACAGGTTTGGTGATATTGTATGTATATTTCTTCTATCCCTGCCACAAGGTCACACAGTGAATAAATACATACCAAACAACATGGACCAGGGAACCAAGATACATGCACACTAACACCCATTATGTGCAAGTAGAACCTGATACAAACATTTGAAAAGGGATGTTGGGTAAGGCATGTTGGGTAAGGCCTTATCAAAAAAGTAAGCTAGCTCCTCACCCACAATTGCTGTACAGGTACTGTAAGTGCTAGGTCCACATATAGGATAAGCAAGGACATTGTCTGTGAGATGACACCCTTTATAGTATTTTCTAAGGTAATTTAAAGACAATACTCAAGTAGACAAGAAACACCATATGGGATCCCAGTGAAGCCCTCAAACCCTGAGGAACAAACAGGGACCCTGAACGGTTACAGCAAAGGGAGGATAACTGAATACACAAGACACTTGACAAGGGGCAAATAGGAATACTGCTTACAGTATAGAGAGGAAAACAGGCGTTCACACAGGAGGAGGACAAAACAGCACACCACACCACACCCAAAACTCAATTGGGAATCAAGGGCAAAGTGCATGGGAAAACAACGAGCAGACCCCTAGAGGTAGTCAAGGAACGGAAGCACGGAAAACACAACCCTCCTAACCCTCCAGCCTTCCAACCCAAGGAAGGAAAGAAAAATGGCACAACAATAGGATTCTGCTCAATGAGGGGTGTCTAAAGGATCAAGCAAAATCAAAGAACTATAGAGCACAGATCAACTGGGCTGCTCAGGAACAGAAAAGTGCTTACTGCAATACAGAGTAAGCCAAAAGGGGAATGCAGGAAGCAGACATTACTAATAAGCACACTAAATTCGAAATCTAGGGATCCAGGAACAATAAACAAGGAAATAGGAATTAGATACTAAGAATAAAGAACCAGGAACAAGAACCGGCCACAAACAGGAATGCTGCAACAATAACTGGTGCTGGACTAAAGCAAACTGAGGCTTTTAAAACTAATGATCACATGCCTCAGATGTGATGTTTGCTAGCACCTGTCAGCCATAGGAGTTCCTTATCCTACACTCTACCATGTCCTGCTAAAGTGGAGATTAAGCAGTAGGACAGGCATTCTGTGACATGCAGTCTCTTCAGTTAAAAAGCATACTCCTTGCCAAAAACCCAGCAGAGAAATAAAGTCAAAAATATGGTTTTAGAGCTCCCACATAACCCCAGTTATGTGTTGTAAGGTTCAGAAGAAAAGTCCAGTAGGGAACGGGTCCCAGAGCATGCCCCCAAATTATGCGAAGGGAGTGAATCGTGACAGTTCTTTTCTATCCTTTTTTATAAGTCTGTACACTAATTACATTATTTAATAATGCAGGGGATTGATTGGTAAACTTCCCTATCCCCTGTGAGTCAGGGGATTGGCAAAGGACTTTTCCCCACTTCCCTTCCATGTGTTTCATGTCCCACTCTTAGCATTCTCAGATGTTGTGTCTTTTCCTTCTCCTTACTGTAACTAATGGTGGGTGTTTGCTCCCAGTAAGGCTTCCGGGCATGGGGTGGTGATCTGTTCCTGAATCCTTCACCTTGGGAGCTAGTCTGCCCAAGGATGGGGAGAGGTGAGGGTCTCTTGGAGACACACCTTAAACCATCTCTGAGCAGCTCTTCATACTGGTTGTGGCCGACCTCAGGCCCCCGAATCCCCCAATCCTCTCCAGATGTGACTCAGTCAATAAAGCGCCTGCACCTGATGGATTTCGATGTGGCCTTCTTAAAGAAAATTCCTTTACTTTTGGCAACACTATTGGTGGAGCTGTTTGAATTTGCTTCGACTCAAGCACTCTAATTGGTGTTCTATGGGATGGACCATGCCTGATTTGCATGTAGTCTTTACAAATCTGAAATGGAATGGAAGGCTGAAAAAAGATGGTTTGGAAGATTTATTCAAAACCCTCCATCTTTCATGCTTCAGTGCTCCACTCTAAAGGCATGTTGGAAGCTGATGCCTCTGCAGTCCTCAACATTATAGGAATGCTAAGGTCTACCCAACCTATTGTTCCAGTGCCTTCCTATATCTACACCAAATTAGTGGGCTTCAGACCCAGAAACCTTGTGCCTAAACTTGATGATCATGGCAAGTTTTGATTTGTCATAAGAAGACAAGCTTTCAATTACAAAAGAGAAATGATTTGCCTACTTTAATCTAATAGTGAATACAACACATCTATGTCTTTGGTTTTGCTTTAACAGTAATTTGGGTGTCTCACACAAAATGGGTGAGAGCAGTCCTGCATTCGCTAAGGCATCCAGCCCAAAAACATTTAGGAATTCAAGTATTTGTTTGTAAAACTACACATGTATTTTGAAATGTTTGCACACAAGGTCATAATAATATTTTACAAAAAATTGATTAAGAGTAGTAAATGCTTGCATTGTTAATGCTTACAATAGTATAGGTAAGAACATAAACGTTGTACCAATATATCATAAAATGTCTTATCTATTCAAAAACAGCATAAACAATCACAATTCATAATAGGTATTTTTCTAGAAGTATTTAAAGGAGTAGAAAATAATGAATGATCTCCAATGTTTCAGGATAATTCTTGTAACTAAGCATTTCGAAACATAATCAATCCTTCTGCAGGAGTTGATAACCTGACGTGTTGTTGATTAAAGAACAAGAGATAACTCAGTGAGTGTTCAAAGTTCAGTCTAATTAATATAGATATAATGATTACGAATATATACATTATACCATGAAGATTGAACTCTGAATCTCGCGCGCGTGTGTGTGTAAAATTGAACTGCCTTCTGCAAAATATAATAATGCAATTCTCCTAGTAAACTAATTGAAGTGTAGGTATCAGTAAGCAGTCTGTCAGATGTGCAGAAACAAAACATATGGGGCCTCATTACGACCCTGGCGGTAAGTGAAAAACGATGGCGGTAAATGGTTACCGCCATCGTTTTCCGCCAGGTCCGATCATGACTCCTGACCGTAAACTACGATGCCAATAGCGGCATCGTAGTTAACGCTGCCGCTAACTGCGCCAAGGGTGCGCGCACGCGACCGCCCACACCGTACTTAGCGCCATGGCGGAAAGGTACGCAAATGCCGACCCAAGCGGACATGCACCTAACGCCATCACCGAGGCCGCTAAGTACCTTACCGCCATGGTGCAAATAACGCCATCGCGAACCAACCGTAAAGGGCCATGTCAAGTGAATGCAGCTGCCACAGGTGCACAGAAACAGCACAGGTGAAGGCAATACAGACTCAGGGGAGTACAAAAAGAGCACACCCCACCCCTACCCACACCCAGTCACACTCCACAATGATGCCAATACGACTAGCAATGTTGGGGCTGGAGGACCTGATAGCAATGCATGTGCTACTACAACAGCAACAACAACAACAGGCAGCACAGAGGAGATGCAGGAGGAGAAGGAGGGCAAGGCAGGCCCAGCAAGCCCCACCAGCACAGCCAGTGCCACCACGCAGGCAGCCCCCAATCCCACGCATCAGAGCCAATCCAAACAACCTCACTGCTGAGCAGATCCACACCCTGTACCGTTTGGACCGGGACACCATCACCGCCATCGTAGACATGACACACAACGACATCGTCAGCATGATAGAAAGTCCAACCGCCATCCCCCCCCTACTGAAGGTAGTGGCTGTACTCCACTTCCTGGCCAGAGGCACCTACCAGCACACAGTGGGGCACCTGCATGGCATTTCACAACCATTATTCTCACAAACACTCATCCAAGTGCTCGATGCCCTCCTCAAGCACACAGACGACCACATCTCATTACCACGGACTTCCCAGGAGATTGCAAACACCAAAGTGGGTTTCCATGCACTAGCCAGCATACCCGGTTGCATTGGTGCCATCGACTGCACCCATGTGGAATTGGTGGTTCCACGTGCCATGGAGGTACCGTACCGCAACCGGAAACAGTTCCACTCTATCAACGTGCAAATGGTCTGTGACTCCAACAAGATCATCACACATTGTTGTGCCCGATTCCCCGGATCAACCCATGATTCACTGGTCCTGAGGAACTCCACAATACCACGCTACATGGAGCGACATGCAGGCCCAAGATCCTGGCTACTCGGTGAGTGCAATGTCATGGAAGTGGGCATGGGAATGACGTACCAGTGCATACTCCACCTGGCAGAAAGGGGGGGGATGATGCATACTCCACCTGGCAGAAAGGGGGGGGGATGATGCATACTCCACCTGGCAGAAAGGGGGGGGATGATGCATACTCCACCTGGCAGAAAGGGGGGGGGATGATGCATACTCCACCTGGCAGAAAGGGTGGGGGGATGATGCATACTCCACCTGGCTGTGAGTAACACAGAGAACGGATACAGAGGAAGGGCACTCACAATGCACACAACCCCTCTGCATACATAGGGTGATGGCATGCAAAACAGGCCATGGCAGCAATGAGCATATACTGGTTGCATTGTGTGAATCAATTAGTGCATGTAGAAGTGAGCCAAGGTAACAGTTCCATGCCAGCCATGGTGGAACATCATGTTCCTGATCAGACAACATGACTGACACATACATTTTCGCCTACATACAGGTGATGCAGCCTATCCCCTGAAGAGGTGGCTCCTCACACCAGTCCGGAACCCGCAGAACCAGCACGAGGAGGACTTCAACCGTGCACATACACGTACTCGTGTGGTCATAGAGCAGACATTCGGCCTCCTGAAGGCACGGTTCCGAAGCCTCAGCAGGTCTGGTGGGGCACTCCTGTATGGCCATGAGAAGGTGGCAAAGATCGTCATGGCATATGTCATGCTGCACAATATGTGCGTCAGACGGAATGTGCCCCTGCCCCCTGACGCAGAACTGCAACCACCTGACGATGAGGATGAGGAGGGTGCAGATGGGGCGCCACCACATGGAGGAGGCGATGCACAGGAGGGGCGTGCCATGCGCCAAAGTATCATCGACTACTGCTTCTAGCACACACGGCTGGTGTTTATCGCATGGAGACTGCACTTGGGGCACTGTGTGTCTCTGGGACATGCACACTGTGGACTGTACACCAATAAAGCACACATACGCAATGAAAATGTCCACACATTTCTTTTTTTGAAAGAAAAAAGTGTATTGGAACTATGAACTGTCGTGTCACACCCCCTCCCACCTCCCCCCTGCACACCCCAACACACCCCCTCCCACCTCCCACCTCCCCCCTGCACACCCCAACACACCCCCTCCCACCTCCCACCTCCCCCCTGCACACCCCAACACACCCCCTCCCACCTCCCACCTCCCCCCTGCACACCCCAACACACCCCCTCCCACCTCCCACCTCCCCCCTGCACACCCCAACACACCCCATGTAGGTGTCAACAGATGCCTGTGACAGTGTCCACAGGCCGTCACAAGCCCCCTCTCCCGGCCCCCGGGGCACCCCTGGCTGTGGAGCGCAGGTTGCGTCCGGAACGTCGCACGGGGCTGCTCTGCGCAGAACTGGCAGTGGAGGATGTCCCTGGCTGCCCCTGTGCATGCAGCTCCTGTACTGTGTGGGTGAGGTCAGTGACCGCACGACGCAAGCCCGCAAGTTCGGCACAGATGTCCCTGGACATGGCCTGCATGGCATCCCTCAGGGTGGCAGTGCTCTGCGCCACTTCGGCCCTTAGTGTCTCCGTGGCCTGTTCAATGCTAAACCTAGCCCCCACACATTCCGCGGCATGCTCATCCAGCATTGCGGACAGTTGATGCTGCCGTTGAGTGATGTCCTCGAGGGACTGCTGGCCGTGCTGGCCCATGGCCAGTGCAGGTGGAGTGATGGAGGGGCTGCTCCCCTCCTGTGGAGTGTGGACAGGGCATGGGGTGGAAGGCCACTCCTCTGCCTCAGTGTGCCCCTGTGTGTCACCCTCATGGGGGCTGGCGTCTGAGAAACAGGGGGAATGTAGTTGGTCAGTGGGGCTTCTGACCTCCTGCTCCATGTCCGAGTCAGAACATGCAGCTGTTGCAGCTGTCTCCCCGATGTTGCTGCTGGCCGCTGACCCCCTGCCTTCTGTGGCAGGCAATGTCGGTGGAGGTGGAGCAGCTGCTGCTGGCCTGCTGCCAACAGGGGTGCTTGCCGGTGGGACCTCCGGTATGCCTGCAGTGGGACCTGCTTGTCGTGGGGTCTGCCTCACTGCAGCTGAGGTTGAGGGTGCAGGGAGGTTGTTGTTGGACTTCGCTCTCTTCGGCGCAGGGGTGTCCTGGTCCTCTGGGTGTGATTCTGTGCCTGTGGTGGAGCAAAGGTGGGAGGGCGTTATTGATGGGTCTACGGACTTTTGAATGACAATGGTTGACATTATTTTGGCCAGTGGATGAGGCAGATTTCAGGCAGTGCCATGCAGGTTGTCTCCTTTTAGTGTGGTATGTGGATGCAGGTATGCGGGTGCCAGCAGTGTATGCAGGGTGGTGCTCGCATGTGGCTATGGGCAGTATTGATTTGTGTTGCATTTACACTCTAGGGCAACCTTGTGCTACACATGATTGGACTGCTGTGACTATGGCATGTCTTGTATGAGGCACCTACCTTCATCGCCTGATGTCGGGGCTCCCCTTTCCATCCCTCCAACGCCTTCGATGGATTCCATGCCGATGGTGGTTGCACAGATCTCCTCCCACGGTTGGAGTTTCAGGGGGGATTCCGACCCTCCACCGGTTCCCTGGGCAAGGTTGCGGTTTGCTGAGATGACGGCTCTGACCCGTATGCGCAGGTCATCCCAGCGCTTCCGGCACTGCTGTGGGGTGCGGGGTACGGTCCCCACCGCGCTGACGCGCTCAGCCACCAGGGCCCAGATGGCCTTCTTCTTCCCGATTGCTGTCCTGGTCATTTCAGGGGAGAAAACAACACCAGCGTTGTCCTGCAGGGTCTCCGCTAGCATGCAGAGTTCCTCCCGGCTGAATCGCTCCTGGTGCTGGCGGTCACATGCCTTTTTCACGGATTTTGGCATTTTCGGGAACTTGGATGGGTGGGTGTTTGGTTGGGACAGGTGTCAGGGTTGGGTCTGGTGTTGTTTGGTAGGATGGCGATGGATTGTGTTTTTAAAGATGGCCGACGGGCTGCTTCCCGTTCCGGCGCGATGACGCTATTTCCGGTTTGGCCTTTTACGGCCGCCGCTAATTACGGTGGCCGTAAATTACAGTGGCCGCTACTTACGCTGGCGGAAGGGCACCTTGCTCGCTTAGCGATGCCGGTAGGGGCCTTTTCCGCCATGGCGTTAATTGCATTACCGCCATGGCGTAATGCTCGTGCGCGATGGGTCGTGATGTGGCGCTCTTTACGCCATCGTCCCACGGCGTAAACGCTCATTACGCCATGGCGATAATGACGGGCGATTACCGCCAGGGTCGTAATGAGGCCCATGGTCTAAAAACATGACCAAATAGGAACATAGCTGTATGTTTATGTAGACACATGTTGATTAATGAGAAATATTCCTTGCAACTTGATAACAATATCTTGAGACTCCAGTGCGTTTATCTTTTAAAAAAAAAGTAAGGTTTTTAACAAGAGCATACACACCACTAGTTAACAGTGTGTTGGACTGTAATTGTCCTGTCGAAAGTGAACACACCAACCAAAAAAAAAAAAAAAAAACAGAAGAGATTGGCTGCCCTCAAAGTTCATCATAACAGTTAAAATTGGTCCGCATAATTGATCAATAAACAAAACACCCTGTGTTTCCTATATATGGATTGGGGATTGGGTATAAGCATGAGATGGATCATGCATACGTTTATACTGAAATATGTTTTATTATTATTAATAGGTGTGGGTTAACCTGCCACCTATCTCATAGGGTGTCTAAATGAGTTGGATACCAGTTGATTTACCCTAGAATGTGCATAAGTAGGGTCAAGGATCTAAGATATTGATCATAGACCAATGTTTTGTGAAAATAGTATGTCTCAATTGATGACAGCTCTATACATCTGAAAGATAGTGAGTTCGTAAACAAGACTGGATGTAAGTGAAAACACTTTTGTCATTCGGAGAGATCAATGTATAAAAATACTGTTTTATTTTGTATACATGTAAATAATTCTCAAATACTTGGATGTGCAGTCCACTCAGTTATAGCATTTAGCTTTGCTTGACACAGTGGAAGCATTGGGATGCATCAGGTCATTCTTTTTCAAGCGCTTCCTCCACGTATATGGGTTTGGCACTAATTCAAAGGTTGTAAACGTGATACTAGAACTTAGGGCCTCATTACACGGAAGGCAGTAAGGGTTAACGGTCACCGGTAAGGCTACCGGTGACCGTTAACCCTTACCGCCTTACTACGAGGTACCTTTGCGGGACCCGACCTTAACGGCTGGTGTAGACCAGCCGTTAAAGTTGGGACCCACAAAGGGACCTTGGTTCTAATTACGGTACCGCAATTTTCGGTACCGTAATTAGCTCCTTCCCCATTCCCATTATGCCCTATGGGGCAAAAATGGGAATGGGGAAGGGCCATGGAGAAAGGGGGAATTACCGCCCCGCCAACCTTGGAATGGGGTGGTAATTCCCCTTTCCTCCATGGTGGTACCGGTATGGTACCGGCGTCAACCATGGTGCTAATAGCACCATGGTTTACTGCCTACTGTGTAATGAGGCCCTTAGTGTTGAATCGGTATTACCCAAATTGTTCGTTTACAATTGTTCGAATGACACAATTGTTCGATTAATAGGGGTCCTAATTGACCTTCTGCACAATTGACCGTATGGTCATTTTAATATATATTATGGGTTGGGTTGGTGTAATAATAATATAAGGGGATTGGGAGGGGGGTTGGGGTGGGGGCTGGATTGGGTGGGGGGCTGCTGGGGGTTTCCCCCACATATATATCCTAATTGACCGTTTAAATTCGGTCAATTGTGCAGAAGGTCAGTTGTTATTTGAACAATTGACATTCGAACAATTCGCATACAACCGTTGAATCATCTTTGTGAGGAATATGCTTTTATTTGTTCCACATCCTATATTGCCTATCTTGGAATAAAGATTTCGCATTTTTATGCCAATTCATATGTTGATATTTACTCAAATGTGTTAACACACCTCTAAAAAGACATGACTTAAGGAAGTTAGTAGATCTTTTGGAGTGGCAGAACTCTTCAAATCAAAATGATCACACGTCTTGTATTTTGCTACAAATTTCTGGTCCACCTGGTAACCGCATGCAGAGGTACTTTGACTACAGCCAGCAAGCATCCCAGGGGGTTCAAGGAGAATGATGTTTAGACGCTAGTGTAAAGAGTAGCTACTGTGGGTAGCTGGTACTAATACACCAGATTTACAAGATGTTTTGTTAATGTTGTGCTGTTTTTTTTAAAAATAAACTGGCAACTGACCGAAGTAGGACTAAGCCATTCTCGACACATTCTGTATGTGTGAGACGGTGTGGCAGGTTCTACACTGAAAGAATGGCCGGTGGGTGGTTTCATTCCATTACAAGATCTCCCTTGTGGTTTCCTGTTCCAATAAACATGGTCCATAGAGCTGCTCTATACCTTGACGCTCAGAGCTCCTCTAACATTAGCTGTGTAAGACCATGGTTCTACAATCAACACATAGGAAGCAAGTATGTGTCCTGGTAGCACCCTGCAGGATTTCTGTGGGAGTACCCTCATTTGGATGTACAGTGATTCCCAGTCAGTACTTTGAATTTCTCTTTCCATGTGCAATGTATGTATGCAGTGATGGCAGGAGCGGTGCTATAAGAATTGGATACTATGGGGCCCTCTGCTTTCCTTTGAAAGCTTTTCCTGTGTTAACCCTGACCTCTGTCACTGTGTATGCCCACTTATACAGGTAAAGGGACCCCGACCCCTCACATTATATAGAAGCCAGTGGGCCTCATTACAACTCAGGCGTTAAGGGTTAACGCCACCGTTAACCCTTAACGCCTGATTCTGATTTTAACGTCTGCTTTTAGCAGGCGTTAAAATCCATGGCGCTAACCTGCCATGGTGCTAATTACGCCGCCGTAATTTACGGCGGCGTAATTAGCGCCTTCCCCACTCCCATTATGCCCAAGGGGGAAAAATGGGAATGGGGAAGGGAAAATGGGAAATGGGGATTTACCGCCCCACTCACCTTGGAATGGGGCGGTAAATCCGCCATCCACCATGGTGTAAACAGAGTTTACACCATGGTGGTAAAGTTGGTGCACTTAGCACCAAGGTTGTAATGAGGCCCAGTGTGTCTTGCGTTCCTTTGTAAGGCTACTCGTTCTTAATCCAAACCCCTCTGACATGGGAACATCTTGAGATGACATACATTTTGTGTAAGTTCCTGTTAGTCCCAACATGCAGCGGGAAGGCTAGGTTGCATTCATCCCTCTGTGTATTTGATGTGTGGTTGAATGGAAGGGGAACATAACATTTCATGTATGATGTAATACACACGCGCCATTTCAGCTTTGCCCTCTATTTTAGAGTGGAGGCCATGTGAATACATTTGTTGGCTACACGAGGAGCTACTTAAAAGGCTTATGATGACTATACTGTCTGTTTTTTATTTCTATACCACTTCTTGGTGGCAACTGGATTATTTAATCATGTTTTAAAATAACTTGGGAGATTTACTCTCAGGAGAACAGCACGTGTGGGTTGGTTTTTACTAACCCATTTGTAAAGAACGTTTTGTTTATTTAGTAATATCATGGCCCAGGGGCATGCCTCAAGGGTCAAATATACCTCTGAATTACTGTGATGTGTTCAGCTAGAGCTGACAGGGACGTAGGAGGTCTGACAGGAGCCATGGTGAACAAACTAAGTGTGTAGATCAGTAGATTAAATATGCAGACAACCTAGGGCCTCATTACACGGTAGGCGGTAAGGGTTAACGGTCACCGGTAATGGTACCGGTGACCGTTAACCCTTACCGCCTTACTACGAGGTCCCTTAGCGGGTTGGAGAATTCAACGCCTGCTTTTTGCAGGTGTTAAAAACCAACCCGCTAAGGGACCTTGGTGCTAATTATGGCACCGCAAATTTGCGGTACCGTAATTAGCACCTCCCCCATTCCCATTATGCCCTATGGGGCAAAAATGGGAATGGGGAAGGGCAATGGGGGAAGGGGGAATTACCGCCCCACCAACCTTGGAATAGGGCAGTAATTCCCCTTTCCACCAAGGCGGTGCCGGTATTTTACCGGCATGGACCAAGGTGCTATTAGCACCTTGGTCCCCTGCTACCGTGTAATGAGGCCCCTAGTGTCAGGTATCACGCAATGGACAGAACATGGCACAGTGTGCAGAGGGGCGTAATTGGGGCCAGCCATCATGTCCAAAACACATGTGCAGGTTGCCCGCTAAGTGGGGTGCCTTACTCGAGGGCGCCTGGATGCCGTAGAGGCATAAGCACCAAGTCAGAGCTTCACGTGTGCATTAATGGACATGATGATGGGGCGGCAGATGGGAACATTGTCTGCAAGTGGTCGTCCATGATTTGGGCTGTAAATGAGGGTATGAACCACTATAAATGGGTGGAGAGCATAACGCTGCATGATGAGTGAAATAAAGAGTCAGGGTGGTTAAAATGAAGCTTTAATCCTATTTTTGTTCAACATGTTTTTAAATGTATTTATATAATGTCATGTTGGTGTTTTATGTAATTTGTGTACTTTGAATTGCGTTGCTAGGAAGCTATTATTTAATATTTTCCAACCCAAACCTTAACAAATACTTATAGTAACTATAGATGGCTATATATGTGGCCAGGTTATCCAGCTGTGTGTCTAGGGGTGACGTGGATTAACAGTATATGGACCCCAAGCATGTAATATACTACCTCAGGATATTTGGGAAGCACAATCTTTCCTTCAATTAAAAACCCATCTTTTTAAGTGAGCCATAAGCTGAGCTGGGTTTCTGGGCCCTTCTGTTGCACATTTGATATTCTAGTTTTTCAGCCATTGATGGTCCCATGTCATCTGCGCCTAAATACGGCTAAGTTTGTCTGGCGCGCGATACAGATAAATCAAATCAAAATCAAATGAATTGTTTAAATCGCTGATTGGGTCCGAATCCTGGTTTCACCACTTTAGCAACGTGTGTAATCCTGGGCAATTAATTTAAGGGGTAATTCATGGAATCAAGCGCAGAAGTGGCACACGCGGCTGGCGCACAGAGGGAGACAGCTTCTGGCAGCTGCGTGCGCCAAACCCATTTTCACGCACTGCGTATTCCTGGATTTCAGCATCCATAACCAGCTGTGGCGAAGCGACCCTGCAGCAGCACCACTTATGTGCCCAACCCCGCCCCACGTACCAAAAACTGCTGCACAAATCCCCTACATGGCGCAAAGGCCAGTGGACCAGCATATACAGCCCCCCAACAATGAAATTGTGCTAAAAACGCCACTCACCCTCACGCGAGAACCCAATCGCGTGAAAAACTCCTCACGCACCCCTCAGAATATGCGTACCCATGTAAGTTCGATGGCTCACTTCTTGATGTTCTGGGCCAGGGCATCATCGAACTCCACGTCGATGTCCCAGAGGCGGACATGTTCCCTGGCCTCGAGGGCTCCCAGGGATTCTGCCATGGACTCCTCCAACTCCCTGCGAGTTGCAACGAGCCACTCAGCCCACCTCAACACCCGGGGCATGGAGTTCTCCGCCCCGACCATCGTGAGTCTCTGCCCGCTGTAGGGGAGGGTAGGTCGATAGGACCCCCCATCCCACTGCATGTCCCACCCTGGTGAAGACCCATGACTCGTCGGCAGCCCACCGGCCCCCGGGCCCAGGCGGCGGGATGGCTGCAGACCGACACATGAGGCTGCACCACCACATTATGTGGCAGAGCACAGACGCCATCTTGTATTCAGCCATCCCCATCTTGCTAGAAATGTGCAGATCTAACCCAAGGCAAAGCAAACATGCACACTGAACGCTGCAGAGTGACCCCCACTCGACCGCACTCACAGAGGCCCACACTTCCCCCACCTCGCACTGCATGGCAGATCCGCTGAGGACTCGTTCTCACGAGCCACCAGATGGGAGCAAACAACAAAATAAAACACTGTAGCTGTTAACCTTCCGCAGTAAATCATTGCCTCAGCCATGAACGGGAACATTAGGAAGTAACTGAGACCAGCCCAAACTCTACAGGCCCTGACCCTGCACCAAGCCCCCAACGATAGACGGCGTGGCGCCTCACACCCATACCCACCCCAAAAACCCTTGCAATGTGTAGAAACCATTCATGTAATGTGTGCCTTGTTGACTAACGTTCGCTGCTAATGTAAAGGAGAATGGGTAAAGAGAAAATATGAAACCAATATTGTATATAATGAAGAGATGTACAAAGACTGGATAGCTGATAAGAGTGTACAATAACATGTGTTGCTCTCTTTATACACATACCTGCATAACACTAACTCAATTTCGTATGTCAACTGTAGATGTGAAATGCTGTGCAAAAGAGTATGATCCCCAGCTAGTATTCCATTTTAATGCAAATACATATGAGCGCTTTTAGAAACCCCATGTGTTGTTAGTCGCTCCTCACCCACAAGACAGTAAACTGCCTTGTGCAAGATGCCACGCACAGAGCTGCAAGGCCATTTCCCCCTCCTCCTGCCCAGGCCCTCTAGAGATAGCTGGTGTTCAAACAGCACAGCTTTGCCTCCCCTCCCGACCCTGCTGGACCCATTTTAAGCATCCGCCCGCCTCCCCCATGTCAGAGGCCGCCACAGCCTGACTCCATGACTTACGGGCTACCTGGTCCTAAATCCCACTGCCTCTCAGACACCAGTCACATGCCCCCCACGGTCCAGTAGTACCTCCATCGACCCCAAGTTAATGACCCTAAAATGGGGGGCGCCCACACATGTACCAACAGATCGTAATACCATCCCTCACCTAAATTGCCAAGGCAGGCTGGTCAAGCACCCCCTCCCGTGCCCCCGACTATGCACATGAGACCGGGTTGTTTGAACCTAAGGTATCCTCCAAACTGATGTATTAAGACACTCCAGATGGCATATCAATGTTCCTGGCCACGTACTGATCTAAGGTCAGCGCTTACAAGAGTTTGAAATCAACAGAAAAAATGAAGTGTGACGAATGGGTGGGAATGTGTGGCCAAAAGGGCAAATGTTAGTTTAGTTATCAATCGTCGTTACAAGGCATGTCCGCCCCGGCACTCCACCCCGATGAGCCCAGCTGACCTCCCACCCCACGTGGCGCAGCACCAACGTCCGCCAATCCTGGAGAAGCAAATGTATACATTGTATACCACCTAGCCATCAGCACCCAATCCCTAAGAGCCTGTGGCCCCTATAGCTTACCTCATGCATGACGTGTATTTCTAATATAACTGACTGTCTTCGCTATTGTCAGACAGAGCGCTCTCGGAGTTTGCAGAGTCCTTTGCATGCCCTATATTGATTTATATAAAGCTCTTTTGATCTCATTCGCACTTGGTCCTGGCCTCATTCCCCCTCTGGGGTGTGTCCTTTACTGCCTCTCACTAAGGGGGGTGCGTTTCTGGGGACGCTTATGTTCGCCGCCGCTCTGCATCAATTTCCTGGCTCAACCGCTGCCACACGGAAGACACTCCCAGTCCTGGGTCCTCCTGCCTGTCGACTGATGCCTGCCCTTGGGATGCTGTTGTCCCCGGGTCTTGACGCCCCCCAGGTTGAGCCTGCTGCTGCCTAGATGACATGTGCCTGTGCCTCGGGTACAATGGTATCCCCCGGCGCCGTCGTGCACGTGCCCTGCTCGTAGATGCCTGCACATCCTCCATTGGCTGGGGTCCAGTTGGTAATGTGACCACCCCTGATGGACCTCCGACTCCCGACTGTGGCAGGGATGTGGTCTCCACCAGTCTGGCCGCGTGCTGAAGGGCAGGTCCACAGGGTGCCCAGGTGAGACAAGGGCAGGAAGACGGCACAGAGGGCATGGTCGGGGACATGGCCAGGGTCACCATGGATGAGGGGGAGTCCAGGGTGGCCAGGGTGGCTGCAGAGGGGGAAGAGGCAGGGGTGTGCCACTTGGGCAGGGTGTCCTGCCACGTGTTGATGCAGTCATGCCACCACCCCCTGCGGCTCCGGGAGATGCAGCTATTGCATCCAACACTGGCGCCCATGTGAGCCGGCAGTCATTTTGATCTACTGTCATGGGCCTAACGGTAGTGGTAGCTGCAGGTGCAGCTGTGTCAACCACCACCCAGGCTCTGGGCCAGCCAGCGCATGATGCGTTGGCATCTGAGAACTCCCAGGCTGAATTCCAGATGGTCAGGAGGCACAAGCAATGTGTGCGCAGGGATGCTCATACTGAGGCACATGCGCCTGGGGCAGTGTTGTCATCTGCTGCCCAAGCCACCGGGTGGTGGCAACTGCATGGGCAGATGCAGCCAACACCACTCTGGCTGTGAGTCTGTCAGCCAGGACTGTGTCGGTCACAGACCTTGGCACTGCGGCAGTTGCTGCGCTGGGTCCTGGCAACAGCACCCAACAGCCACTGACGCAAGTCAGGGCTTCCGTCCTGGTTCCACCAGCCACTCCCTTGGTCCAGTCCACCAGCGCCACTGCCCCTACTGATCAGGGCAGCATTTGGCAGTCACGGTCCGTACCACTGACCAAGAGGAGGAAGGTTTCTCCTGCGCAAGAGGCTGGGACCCCAGACACGGCTCCGTCCTCCGGCGCGTCGAGGAAGAAGCCTTTCAACAAGTAGGAACTGGACTTCCTTGTGGGCTACGTGTCAGAACATAAACGCAATATACTAGTGGTCCCAAATTGCCATACTACACCTGCCCATTGTTGGGTCCACTGGCAGCATATTGCAGATGGTGTTAATGCATTTGGATATCAGGTGCACACAGCTCAGGACTGCAAAAAGCGTTGGGATGACCTCTGACACTATGCAAAGCAAAGGAGTGCCCCCAATTATGCCATGACTCAGGTGACTGGCAGTGGGCCACCACTTGAGGAGGAAGAACTCAGTCCGCACGAGGAGATTGCTGCGGAGTTCATCTAGGCAGAATTGATCCCAGGAGTGGGAGAGATACTGGATTATGATGCTTCTTCCGGTGAGTGTTGTTGCGTGCTTCTCCAGTTCATGTGTTGTTTGCTTGTGTGATGTGTTGTGCTTGACTGCCACTATGTGCTATGTGTACATGGTTCTCATGTGCGAGTCATGCAATGCTTCACTGATGCACGCTTGTTGTGATGCATGATGGACATGTAAAGCAGACAGGGACTGTCCTCATCACCACACATGCACCCTACTCACATGCTAGTCACTCGGCTACCCCTCCGGTCCATGTTCCAGCTCACTGACCTGTCTGCGTGTTGCCTGTGGTGTCTTTCCACTCAGCACTCGGACTATGTCATCGCATGACTGACGTGCATGTGTGGTCAGCCTGGCTGCGGTTACTCCATGCGGGCATGCTTCCTTGCCCCTCCACCCACCTGCACCTCAATTTCACCATGACATTGGTGGGTAACATGTTGGACTACTGCAATGGCCTGTTCCATGTTCCTGTGTACATACACACTTCCCTCTGCAAACCTGCCAAACACATACTGTGGGGTACATCCTTGGTCCTTGATGCAGCGTGTCTCAATCAGACTGTGCAGATGGCAGATGCTCCCCGGGGACATGAGTGCCCATTCATGCTCCATGTGGATTCCATGCACGCCCCTATGTGTCCTTGGCAGGATGATCATTGTAGTACGTCTCCCGGATTACATATGTATCATGGCATTTGGTCATCCATTCCATGCTCACTCTGGCTCAGTCCTGCATCACGCACATTTTTAGGGTGTCATTGTCTGTGTGGGGCACAGGCCTCCCCCTGTTGCAGGACTCCTGACTCTGTTCAACTGCTGTAGTGCCTTTTGCATGGATGGGTGTACTACTTAGGGTTCATCATGTGTCCTGCTGACTGTCTCATTCTCATCTGCTGTGGTGTCAGTTGACTGAGATGATGCAATTGACGCTAGCCAACACTGTCTGTCAATACACAGCTCTCTGGTCAATCTTTCATTGCCATGCAATGCCTCCCTGCATTTTTGCTAAAGGGTGGGGGGTAACTGTAGCCATTCAACCCAGTGCATGCACATTGCACATGATGGCTGAACTTTCCCTTACACTGCCATCATGTTAACTGATTGACATCAAAACGTACTTGTTGATGTAGATTGTTGGGAACGTACACATGTACTGCACTGCATCCACCCACTTCTGAGTCAAGTTACACCTTTCTACATGCCTACTCACTGCTGCAATGTCAAAGTGACCTGGCATGTATGTTCAGATGTTCATCCCGTCACTGTTATGAAACACATTAGCACAGGTGCATCCTGTGACACATGTACTCTGTATTAGAACACCCTAGCGGGTGTTTAGCAAAGTTGATTGGTCAATCTGCGGGCTATACTAACTGGTATAGGCCGCAGATTGATTACAGCCCGCAAATGGGAGCTGCCTGCACGTGTGTATGTGTACACTTTCACATACATCAAAGCAAGCCGCGTTGAAGCTGCTTGCTTTGCTGCATAGGAAGGTGTTTATATACACAAATACGGTGTATATGAACACAGGTGTATATGAACACTTTCAAATACACATGTGCAAGCAGCTTCAACGGTGTGTTGTGCAACATTGCAGCTACTTACTTTGGCGTGTGTGAAAGTGTGTTTTTGCACATGTGTTCTCAGCAGAATTTTTGTTACATTACAAATATGTCGTTATTTGACAAAAATGCTGCTGAGATTTCAGCATTGCACCCGTTATGTTAAACCGGCACAATCCGGAAGGTGCACGGTCGTGCACTACAAGTATGCCCAGGCCAACTTGAGAATACTGGTGGAGCTTGGGCGGCGTTATTTGACGCACTGAATCATGGTTTTTGGTGCATTCACTGCGCAAAGTGCTGAATCAGGGCCTGAAGGGTGTTCTAAAAGCTTCCTGGACCGGCAGTTTGGACCGTACCGGGCGTTATGGTTCCTTATACCTCGTTGAAGGCCCTCGCTTTGTTCGGGACATTAACTAGGTCTTCAGGGCCCATGACGCCCAGTACGGGCCTACCTGCAGATCGATGAGGCTATATTGGTGATGATGATTTAGTGATGCATGTCTACATGCATATTACGTGTGTCATAGTGTGTTTGGATTCCCTTGCAGCTGTGGCCATTTGGCTGTTCAAACATGCGTATGCTACGTGCCATCTCCTTGTTGACATCTGTCTTTTCTGCCTGTGATCTGTGCCTGCCAGAGGTTGTGTGTGATGCATGTGATATGCTACATTCAGTACATGTGTAGGCTTCACAATTTACATGCATCTATTTCTGCTTTCAGGATGCCATTGCATATCAATGCCACTGAATGCATGCCGGAGTTTGAGTTGTGTGTGACATGTCTGCTTCATGTGTTGGCTGTCGATGTAGTGATGTCTATGTGTGTGTGTGTGTGTGTGTGTGTGTGTGTGTGTTATGTGCTGCTAACATGTGCACTGTTTATTTTGTTCACGTTACAGGTGATGAAGCAATGGAGCAGAGGATGGGGATGTCATTCCAGACACGAGGTTGATTTTACATCAACAACCCGGCACAAGTGGTGGTCGTGGGGTGGTAGACCACGAGAACCCATTTGTGCTCCAGACCGTCGTGTCCAGGGATGGCAATCAGTCAAGCTCTGATGACCCCTCTGAGCACAATGTTGAATTGGATGTGCATCATGACCATTTGTCGCCTGTGAGTGATCTTGATGTGGATGATATTCTGGCCGCAACACCTGCAGTGGGGGTAATGCCCTCAGGGGCACAGGCAGTGTTGGAATGTCCGCCTGTGGTGGTTACAGGTGCACGGTCACACTCCACACCAGTTGCTCATGTTCCTGGGGCATCAGGTCGATGGAGGGATGCAGTCCTGCAGCCGCAGGCAGTGCCAATCCAGCAAGGACCACGGCTCCTTGGGTCCCGCAGGTGTAATGTCCGGCAATGCGGTGGCCGTGCGCCACCGGGGAGCACTGAGTGTGAGCATGCCATTTATGCCAGTTCACAGCAACACGGGGCAGCTATTGAGATGATTGCTCAAGGGCATGGAAAGGGTGGCCCAATCCTTGCTCCCGCCTGATAGGCAGGTGGAGCTCCAGCTGCAGGCAATGTAGTCCATGTGCCGCTCACTCAGGCTGAGCATGGCGGCCTCAAACAGGGCACACGGGTTGAAATGGTGTCTCTGCGCGAAGCACTTGCTGCTCAGGCAGAGGCACACAAGGAGGCCCTGAGGGAAGAACACCAATTCCTCAGATCTACTCTGGGTGTGCTCTCGAGCTATGTGCATGCCAGGAGGTGCTCCAAATGTCATGTGAGGCCATGCAGGCAGAACTCTGTCTTACACATGCAACCTTGCAAGAGGAAGCATGCGTATCACATGAGGTGCTGCATGCTGAACTACGTGCCATTGCCACACAGGACCAGGCTTACCACACCTGCATGCTTGCTGCCATGGAGGGGCAAGCTGCGGATAGGCGTGGTCAGGCAACTGTGCCACGCCCACCTTCTGATTTACATCCAGAGGGTGACGAGGACGACGACTTATCTTCCACACAGGTCAGGGCGTGCAGGCTTTGAGCCCATGGAGTTTTTTTTTTTTAATCGCAACATCATACCATGTGGGTGTTGAGGTGTACCCTGTACCGCCCCCCTTCCTGGGTGCCCCCCCCAGGTAGTATGTGGCCATTTTTATTTTTGTTTTATATTATTGTTTGTCTATTGTGCATTCATGTGACCCAGACAAGCTTGTCTCGTGTATGTGTTTGTGGCTTGGTGTCCTGACACATTTGCCACTCCTGCTTCCCCTTTCAATGGGCTTGCAAGGATGGATCGGTGTGACAGCAAATTACACAGGGGCATTGGACTTTCGTCATATCTGTGGCCAGTCTGCAGTCCTACTTGTGTATACACCCCTAGTGGGGATTAAGGATGTTTTCTCCACAGCATGTCTGCAATCAATTTTGGCGAGTATATTTTTGAACTGTGCTTTTTTGGGTTGATTGTGATGTTTTTTCATTACTTGCCTTTATCCGTGGTTGATGCTGTAGGTGCTAGCCTGCACCCTTCATCTGTCAAAGCCACACTGATGATGGGAGGGGGCAGTATGGTGACAATGTCAAGTTGGTATACTTGGGCTACAGTGATTGGTCACTGTCTGACATTGTCAATGTGGGGCATTATGTACATGATGTGTTCAGCTGGTCAATGGATGTTCCTGTGTTGGGTTTACTTTTCAGGTGTCAGGGGATTGGTGTGGTTTGACACACTGGGGGGTCCACAAGGGCAATGTGCACACGTGATGTGTACAGGACACTGAGGGTCACTTCATTTCACATGCATGTATTGAGTGCATGTCCCTACTGACACACACACTTACACAATGCTCCACCACACATACAGCCACACAAACATGCCCACACGTGCACACAGATTGCCTTCTCTGCCATGCTGTGTCCCTGCACCGCATGATCACTTACAATTTTCGTATCGTGTACATGCGTCACAGGGTAATTTTTGTTGATTGTCCTTTTTTATATGAATCAAGGTGTATCCCCAATGCAAAGGCCGCTCACTGTGCTGTGTGCTGAGCGGTGTGTTGCAGGGGACACACACACACACAGCACACGGTTTTGGGAGTTGCGGATTTGGATTGCCCAATGTGCATGCCAACAGGCATTCTGTCTTTTGTTGATGGTACCACTGGTGGCATGCATTTGTGTATGTGAACGTATGTGTGGGAGGTTGTTGGTCAGTCATTTCATCTGATTCCATGTCAGGTGTAATGGTCTCAGGCCTGTTTCCATTTATCACCTGGCACTTTGTGATGACTTTGACATGTGGTGTGCATTTGGTTTGCTCTTTTGCTGTTGCATGCCATGTCATGGTGTGGCCGATGAGGGTCATGGGGTTGGGAGGGTTTGGGTGACATACCAGTAATTTTCACGGCCTGTTTGCAGGGGGGTGGTGGAATATGCACCTTGCATGTGTTTCTTTTGGTCACACCGGATTGGTTATGTTTAAGTAGCTAGGGATGCACACAATGTAGCACTTCTGTGGAAACATTCTCTGGGTGGTAAGGTTGCCCCTTTGTCATCATCGATTGTCACCTGGTATGTGCCAGGCTTGTGTGCACTCCACAGGGGTGGGAGTTTAGGTGGAAAATGTGGCCACAAGCTGGGTCCGGGCTGCCTCACCACGTGCCCTTTTCCCTCCCGTGGGCAGCGCCTGTGCATGTGGTTGGGGATGTGTGGGCAACACCATGTCCACCGGTACGCCCTGCCGTGTTTCAACATTGTGCAGGACATGCTGTCACCATGATCCTGCACACTACTGGGGGTGCTTATAATAGCTGCCTGCCAGAGCGTTCAAGGGAGTGGAAGCGTGACTTGAGCACTCCGAATGTGCACTTCACTATGGCCCTGGTTGCAATATGGGCTACGTTGTATCTTACCTGGGGTGGTGTGGTGGGGTTCCATATTGGCGTCATCATGTGGGTGCTCAGAGGGTAGGCACTGTCCTCTGGGGAGGTGATGATGGTTGTCATTAGTTGGGTTTGTGTATTTGTCTGTGTGTGACATGCATGCATGTGCACAGACATTTCTACTCACCAATGAGCCATGTGTTGCTATGCTTCCCAGCTTCCAGAGCTCGGCTGAGGGTGGACATTCTGTATATGAAACTGTCATGGGTAGAACCAGGATAGTTTGCATAGACAGAGGTGATGATTCCCTGGGCATCGCATGCAACCTGTATGTTGATGGAATGCCAGTGCTTGCGGTAGATGTTCTCAGTGGCCCTAGGTGGACGTAGGGCTACATGTGTGCAATCTATGGCACCGAGCACTTTGGCAAAGTGTGCCACCCTGTAAAAGTCCTGGACCACGGCCTGCCTTTCTGCAGGTGTTCTGGGCATGTACGTGTGCCTGTGGACTGAGGGGTGCGCAGTCACGATTGCCAACACCTGGTGTAGGCAGTGTGACTGCGTGGCCTGTGAGACACCCCCAACTATGGCAGTTGTCTGCTGAAATGACCCAGTGGCCAAAAAATGCAGGACATTGAGCACCTTTTCCAAGGGGCTCATTGATTGGGAGCACAAGGTGGGTGATGTGAGGTCATCCTCCCACTCAGTGACCAGGTCTAGGATGATATGAGGTGGAAACCTATACCTGCCATAGACCTGGTCATCAGGCATCCCAAAAAAGGCTGGTCCTGGGCAAAAAAATGCGGGGCCTGGCTATTCTCCTCCTCCTGCGGTATCCCACAATCACTGCTGCGAGAAATGGGACATTCATATTAGCTGTATATGCGTGTTTGTTGTTTGCGTGCACTTTTATACTGCGCGGGGGCGCTTCCGCCTGCTTTCGTGTGGCAGACGTGTTTACGCCTGTGCGTGTCTTTTGGTGTGTGCGGGTTTTCCCTATTCGATTCCATGAATACGTGTTGTTCGCAAGCGTGTGGGCTTTTCATGTATTTCCCAGCAGTACTTCCCCAGTTTCGCCCTCATTTTCACACGTTGTTCCCCATTCCACGTGTTCTGCCCCCTTTTTGGTGTGTACACTACACGTGCACTTTCGCTGTGTGCATCGCGCACGTCATTCGGGTTGTTGCAGTGACGTGTAAGGTAGGCGCGGATTGGATTAGATGCAGCTCCCAGGAAAATCACACGCACAGACTTCCATGAATCGCTTGCATGCGAATCGCACGCGCTGGATTTTTCACGCTTGCGCCATCAATTTCGGCGCACAATTGTTCCATGAATCGTCCCCTTAATCTCAGTGTGCGTTATTTGCAAAAATTGGGAGTCTTGGGAAAAAATCGTCCCCAACAATGGGGAAGATTTAGGGCATAATTATTCAATCCCCGGAGATAAATGAACTGTAAAAACCACAAGTAAAAGATTTACGCATTTTTTTTAACCTCATTTGCGACTCCAAGTAATTTTCAATGTTTTGACTGGCTTGGGTGGGGTCCTAGAATGGAACCTACGTGTGCACACGAACCCCATCCACTCTACCTTTCAAAAACAAATGCAAAAATGCATATCCGCCAGCATGATTCCGAGGATGGCATATATGCATTTGATTCCTATGTAGCATCTGCCAGCTTTTAACAACTGGTAAAAGCTGGAGGATTCCGTAGGAATTCATGTAAATACCGGATGTTATGCACATCCATTGGCATGAAGCATTTACGAGTGCACTTCAAAGTGCAAAGAATGCACTGAAAGTCGGTCTCACCTGAATTTACATGCATTCGTACTTTATGGTGCAAGTAATCAAAACTGCATGGCCTGTTAGGGAGAGCAGACCACACTCTGCAATTAGCAGATGGAAGAAAATGGCCCCCTTCCAACCAAAAAGTAGGCATGGTATGTTGCCCTCAGTAAAATCTACAGATCAACTTTCGGATTATCAGGTTTGAAGCTAAATGATGCACCTATCTGCTCATTGTTTCATTTATGCCCCCACCCTGCGTCCCTCAGCAAATTCCAAAAGGCAGGGTGAGAGTTTATTGGTGACTTTTCTCTTCAAACACCCTAGTTTACCCATAGAGCATAGACATTAGTTTAGTATTAGTTGTATTTCTGACCCTTGAAAGCCTGATAACATCTATATATCACAATATTGGTGCCAGAGCAGGGTAGAATACGCCTATACTTGATAGGTGTCCATGAGAGATGACTGCATTATTGGTTGCCAGAGTCAGATTTCAAACAAATGATTTCAAAGTGCACTATTATACAGAGCTTTTGGCAGGATCACGGATTGTAATGTTTCAGTGCGCCAGGGCCTAAAGTCTCAAGCTCAGAGTGAAAGAGAGGGTGAAAATATGATTGGAGCAGGGGTAAGTGGGGAGAGAGAGAGAGAAATAAAAAGTGATACAAATAGATAGTGAGACGCAAAGAGCAAGACACATACATTGAAAGTGAGAGAAATGGAGGACTACGTGACTGGACGGGAAGATTATACATTTAATAGAAATGGCTCAGGAAGGCCTGGCAAGGCCCCAGAGCTATTTTGGGACCTTAGGAGATCTGAGTCCCTGCTCACTTAAAGCCTAGATTGGTGAGTACCTGCACTTCGTTTTTCTATTTAAAGCACTTTGGCACACTTTTATGCTCCCTTCCCTTCAGCCTCACTGCTGTTCTGCAGGTGCTTCATCCCACATTCGCTTATGTGTGAAGAATGAGGGGTGCCACATTGCCTCCCGTGCCGCGCCTCCTATTCTGCACCGTAGTGTAAAAAAGAAAACTAACAGAGTTTGGCCGAAAACTAACAATGCACGCATTCTACAAACAGGCCCATCTCCGAAGAAACCTGAAAGCTTAGCACCAGCCAGCAGTGCCTGTTGTGGACATGACCACCAGCTGCCAAGACTATGATGGTGTCAGAGAACGCCCTTACAGAGTGGCCTGTCTAGCACCAGGCCCATCATGTTTCAAAAGAACAGTGACATGTTCTGAGATAAAGCTGATCTAAATGCCAAACCTGGCAAGCCTTCCAATAAAATCTTAATTCATTTCCTCCACAGCCTACAACTGTCCACTCCATGGCAAGCCCCAATCTTTATCTAAAACAGCTTATTCATATATGGACTAACCGGAAGTCTATGCTCTTGAATAACTATAAAATTAACCATAAATAGAAGTGGCCAATCTCTCTCATTTATAGGCACATCCAGCTTTAATTTACTTCCAAGATACTTCACTGATCGTTATAGGTTTAGGGAAGAGCAGATAAAGTCCCTATTTGTACATTCCATTCAACCCTCCCATCGGCCAATTTGGGAACTCCACACCAACATGTCTGTATTTGGCAACGTTTGTGCTTATAACTTTGTGAAAAATAAAACATAACATGTATAGGAGGTTCTACTTCAGCCTTAACTTGAACAGGGTTGGCATGTTAAGGGTTAATGAAAGAAGGGGGTTGGACTGATCTACAATTCATGCCATACCAGCCTTGGCGCCATACCATGATTATTGCATTATGCGTCTTGGAATTAGACTTACCGAGCCTCTAAGCTTCCAACCAATACTAGTAATGAATAATTGCTGAATCATCTTAGAGGAGCATGACTCGTGACTTCAGGAAAGCTATGACAGTGCTTAATTTGTGGGGGTGGTTGCCAGTGCCCATCACCGGCACTCTTTTTTGGGCATCGGAACTCATCCGGGGCCAGCGCACGTGCCATTGCTTAGTTTGTTCTTCCACTTCACTTTGCTTCGATTATAAATCATTGGGATTTGTCATTCTGATCTCAATCTCTCTCGTGCTTGCAGGTTGCAGGCCATAGCTGGCTGGCCTGGGAGGGGCCAGCAATAGCAATGAACAACAAACTGGTACAAACAGCCAATGAAAACTACCATTCTGTTGTTACTATGCAGTATTTGATACATTCTGTATAGTAACACAGAATGTGCAGTTTTCATTGGCTGTTCTTCTGAGCCAGTGAAATTACATGGTGACGTGGTGTTGTTGCCACAGGAGGCAGCACAGCGCCACCTTCATTTCACGAGTTACTGTGAAGTGAAGGTGTCGAGGCGTGGTGTCATCGGTCCTGACTTGTGAGAGAGAGAGCTTGCCCTGCTGCACTGCGTGGTGCAGCCTCGTTGCTACCTGGGGCCCCCTCTGCCGGCTTTTTCATTTGTGCGGGTGCCAGTGTGCGCACCTGGCCCCCCACCCTGAGGCCCCGACAGGAGACCAGGTCCCAGCTGGCAAAGCAGGTAAGTCACTTGTTGCTGCGTGCGGTGCAGCTGGAGGCTGTCATAGTCAAGTGATCAGGCAAGGAAGGTCCAGGTCGGGGCCCAGGCAGCGGCACGGTCCCCTGGTGGTGTCGTAACTGCCCAGGAGTCAGGACCCAACCAGGAGCCCATCCACGCCTGGGCTTTTGTCTGTGTGACCTTTGTGCAGTGTGCTGCTGACTGCAGTCAGTGCCAGGCCCAGGCCAATTTCTGTGACATGGGGCTGCCGGCTACCGCAGACTGAGTCGGATGACTCTGCCGCGGGCATCCGGGCCCGTGGATTGTGCCAAAAAGTATGTTTTTCACTTTTTTCTTTGAAAACCTGACATTCCGTGGGGCCGGTGGTCGGAGCCCCGCCCCACGGAAGGTAGGTTTTAAAAGAAATAACTTATTTTGAGTGGTGGCTGTGGACCATCACTTCGAAAGTGATGGGTCCCATCTGCCCAAATATACGTTTTTTCTTTTAAAATCTTACCTTCCATGGGGCCGCTGTGCCGCGCACCTATTTTTATCATCATCAGGCTCAGCATGGCCGTGGCGTGGCGGTGGTGGCCCCACGGAAGGTAGCCCAAGTGATTGAGGCAAGGCAGGGCAAAGCTCAGGACCGGGCGGGGCACGGGCGGCAGCGTGGTCCCACTAGTGTCTGTCACAAATGGAAAGAATTGTCGTTTGCAACCTTTGGCCACTTTTTCATTGGTGCCGAGCCCGACTCGAGACAATTGTATGCCCCAGTCTGACCCTGGATAGCATTCATCTAAACGAAACATGAACTGTGAATTTTTGCCCTGGTGTTTCCGTTCTTGCTTTTAATGTTATCGGCCTCATTAGTTCACAAACGAGCTTCAGCGAGGGGACCCCGAACGGTGCACGTATTGGGCCGAAACTGAACCAGCTGCACTTCGCGAGAAAAGCCCATGCAAAGACGAACTTCTGAAATGCCATTTCAGGCTTAAAGACACACACATGGAAACTAAACGGGGATAAACATGGTGCACGTGCCCACTAATCTGTCATCATAATAAAAGCACTAGTTGAGTATTCGTGTATAATTCTCAACAGTCTATTGCTGTCATTTTTTTACATAATTCCAGCGCATGTTTTCTATCCAGATGTGTGGTTTATACACCAGATATGGCCCCTTAACCTGGGTACAATACGCTCCGAGCATGTGCTCCGAATGAGAGCGCATGCAATCCTCAGATAGGAATCCTCAGATAGGGAGGTGGAGTATGTCAAGAACATGTCAGTGGGAAGGAGGTATCCGAGTATGCATTCTCCTCTGGCTCCTGAATATTGGGTGACAAAACATATTTAGTTTTTTAATATGTGTTAAGGTGGAAAGAGGCCCTAAAGCAGAAATAGCACAGGCTGTTGATTTCACAACAATGTCTTGCAGAAATGACTTTTTCCAAGTTATACAACACCATGCTCATGCTTGAAGAAAGGGTGAAGGGGGATGCATTTATGAGATGTAATGACTGATAAGGGCTTGAGAGTTAATTGATTACACAAAACACCTTGATGAGGTGACTGAAGAACAGGCTGAGGGTGGGTGCTCTTCCTGGAGGTAACCGATTAACAATTCTTGGTGTACTTTAGCAGACTGTCAGATGGGGCAGAAGGGATAGAGACAAATACAGTGCAACAGTGACTGAAACAGAATGCTTTTTTATTTATTTGCATTTTTAAAGCGCTCACACAGCCCGGGGGCATTGGGACGCAGTTACAGGAGGAGCATGTCTTAGTTGTGTATTCACTACTGGCCTGTGCCAGCAGTTGCTGCAGCGCCAAACACGTGACATGGAGCAGCAGCAGTGTGATGGGCTGATGATGGGCCGATCTAGGTAGGTCTAGCACTGAACTCGCGCGGCCGACGCGCCCGCGCTTAGGGTGGCACCGCGTCTGCACTGAGGGCGGCCCACGCTGCGGATGGCACCGCGCCCGGCATTATAATGCCAATATTTTTTGGGCACTGGCACTTATATTTTTTTTACAAATTAAGCACTGCACGAACTAATATCTAGTTGTGCTCACCGACCCATATCAGGGGGTAATATGTGGGGCCATGAAGCAGATCCTTCAGGGAGCCAAACCTGCTGCCATTAAACGGCTCTGTGTGTTAATATCCCCGTAAAAATATCGCCATACAAGAATATTGCCATATTTTTCTGCCGATATTAAGCCATGGAACCTGAGGGGGACACCCCCGTAACCCTCATCATTATTTTAATGGAGCGGGGGACACCCCTGCAAACCCTGGTCCCAATAACCTAATAAATTATACCCACTAATAATATCTCCTATGGCCTTAGCCCACGACCATATATATGGCGATATTATTGGTGTGGATAATGTTACCCGATACCCATTAAACTGGTGCAACGGAGGCTCTGTGACTAGCTCCACGATAACAGCATCAAAGATGTCCGGGAGGTATTCTTTAGGGTGGTGGTGGGGGAGAGGTGGTGCTTACCTGCAACCTTCTGTAGTCTGAAACCCAGTGATCTATGAATTACTGTCATCCCGATTTAGAGCGATTAAGTGAAGTGAAATAAAGTCGAATCCAAATATTTGGCAAATCTATAATGCCAAACGTCAGGGAGACGGGTCTTCTGAAGGAATGATAGCGGCAGGAGTCGCCTCTTGACATAGACTAATAGCGTGTCAGTATTGATTAGGTTATCCGTCCATGGACACTTCAGGCCATCAGGAAAAGGGTCAGCATTCGGGGTAGTACAACATAGGTCAACAGCGATCCTTTCTTCTGACAAGAATACAAACAAACCTGCTGCCATGCATTACCCCGCCACCAAAACAAAGCCATACCCTTCATCCCCCATGCATATGGGCATCTCATGTTCTCCGGCGGCATGATCTCAGCCCAGATTATGGAAAAGCGCAACACACGTGAGGCCACCATAATGTTCCAGGTCACCCCGCCCTCACTGCACGCAGAGTGAGATCAGAAGAAAATGTGCTGCTGTAGAAGATGCTTGCCACACGGGAACAATTGACCGTTTGCTTCCATGTCGTGATGCATTTGCATCACTGCATTTACATTAGAGCATTTGGAGTGATTTTTGGGGATGGGGGAAATGGGGGACCCCTGACCCTCGTTTTTTCACTTTGACACTTAGCCCTCTTCACTGCAATCCCTTTTTTTCTATACCCCTTCCCCATATTTTACATCTGTTTTGCTTCTTCCATGAAAAATTAGCAAAACTGAGGTAAATCACCATTTGCATCTTTTTTTTCTTTAGAAACAGCAGGAGGTAAGCCCCTCGTGTCCTGTCTACTCGTCTGATAAACCCTCATACCAGGGACGTAATTCCATCAAAATGCCAGGGGTAGCAGAAGTGCCTTCACACGAAACTTGATCTCTGATGACATCACAGGAAGTGATGACATTTGACTCCACCCCAAAGTTACATCACAGGAGGTGATGGCACATGACCTTTCACCGCTTGACAAAACACGAACTGGAATCACATAGCATTGTTCCAAAGTACACTACGAAAAACATGGTTATGATATGACTGTAATGTGATATACATTTCATGCAAGGTCAAATGATGTGTTATTATATAGCACTTACGCTTAAGCGCTTTATATAGAAGAAATGTACATACAATATCACCCAACCTCTCTTGGCACTCATGTATCGACCTCAGAAAGATGAAAGGTTGAGTTGGCCTCGCTGGGATTCAAACCTGCAACCTGCAGATCACACACACATTGCAGCAGTGAGCACTCAACCCACTGAGCTATCCTACCAGCTATAGTAAAATTAGCAATTACATGCATGGATGTTCTCAAAGCCAGAAAGCAAATTACACTCTGTAGCAGATACAATTAAACTGGAAACTGTGAACAGCCGGCCAGTTCATCAGCAGGTCCGGTGCAAATTTGGCCACATGTCGAGCTTGTGTGGATCTACTTTTCAGGCATCATAGGTTGGCAAATACATACCATTGGGAGGGTTCATAACTGTGTATTAAAGAATTTACAGTAGCACAGGGAAAGAAAGCAGCGCATTCTCATGGCATCTCCTACTCTGGGCACTTGTTACCTCATGCATGCAAACAAACATCTTGAACAGCATGCCACGGAGAGGGGAAAGATAGACAGATTCAAACAAAGCATTTATTGTGGCACAATGAAATCAAGGGACACTTTTTGTGCTATGCTCAAACATTTCTACACTTTACACAAGCTTTTAGGCACAAGGATTTTGTCAAGTGACCGAGGACACCGAGATGGAATGTCTTGTGATGATCGTAACAGAGACAACGGCAGAAAAAGAACAGGCTATAAATGCAACCTGCGCAAGAAAAATACATAGTCCGAATTTGATGCTTATTCTACTCTAAATGCTTTTTGAAAGTTTTTGTCTGCATTGTAAATTTGAGGTGTTAAAGAACAGACTAAATTAGTGACAACCCCTGAAGTGTGCCTAAAATAAATCTTTAATGAGTCCAGCAATTATTGTATAGAATTCCAGAAAGACAAATTATTTACTATTCCTATTCTTTCTTATTGAGGGTCACTGTTACATTTGTGGAACCCCCTGATATTTTAAGAGGCCTGAACAAGAAAGCCAGCTACCCCAGAAACAAAGAACCACATGGCCAGGAGAAATGTTTAGGGGTAGCAAAGGAGACCACAGGGGTAGCAAGGGAGACCACAGGGGTCGCAGTTGTGGCCCCTGGCGGCCCCCAAATGACTTCCTGCCTCATACCCTTTTATAAATAGGGTTTGCTTGTCCCCTTAAAACGAGCTAAACCAAGGTAAATCCACTGATGCAAATCCATGACCCGGCAAACACACATCGCCAACTACTTCCCATTCCTTTAAGGAAAGGTCACTGACTACTTTTCATTACTTTAACGATGGGATGCTGCCAAGTGAAAGCAGAGAGTACTTGGATCCTCTTCAAAAGACAATTACAGTTGGAAGGAACTCATGGAGCACAATTTGACTGAGCCTATAAATTATAAATGATTGCAAGTGTAGTTGCATAATCGAGCAACACGGATCAAGAATGTAAATTCTTCAAAGGTCTAAAGAGTTGCACACAATGGATAATAACTGCATGGCATGAATCACTGGTAATGATTCAGTGACTGTTCTGGGTGGTACTCATGGTCTTTGGCAACCCCCCACCCCCAATGGTTCAACCAAGTTTATAGTAAAGTGCAGACCTTTGGAAAGGGGAGCTGTGTTGATATGAGGTGTGGTCGTAAGGTGCCTGGAGTAGGGTATCTTCTTGTACACATGTGTTTTTGTGAGTGATCCGCAAGACTTTTGCACTGAAATACTGATGTCCGGTTGAAAAGAACATGGTGGGGCATTCAAACTTAATTCTCAAGGAAGGACAGATGTTTGTCCATTAACATGAGTAGTTTAGCGATAAGTCTTGGCAAGATCAGGGCGATGAACCAAGAGACTGGTGATCTCTTTCTAAACAAAGTTGCAGGTAGCCCATACCTGCTGGATCACCTAATCTAAATAGGCCTTCATTCTGCCTTTCTAGGTGTCTTTATGGCAGCCTAACATGCACAGATGATTGTATGACAACTGCTTCTCCAAGTCATCAGTCTTTAACTAAACTAGTTTTCTTCTAGCTGCAAGTGTGTCATCATTTTTCAATGTGCAGGTCCACCTGAACCTCCACAGTGCTCACTCTTAGGTTTCTGACTGTCCTGTGACAGCAGTTTGTCTGACACTTATTCCCTACAGTACTTTCAGAACTGTGTTCCCCTGAGTCATCGGGGCACTGCAAAAGGGACCTTAGCATATGAAATGCACAGAGCAGTAGAAGTTTGCTTGATAGGTTTTTGTGCAAACGATCTAATACTTTCTTGCTATTTTTTCTCTCGTGTTCTAATTTGGACCCCACTCATATATGTGAGTCAGGGCAAAAGACATAGAGGGCAAAACATTCTTCTGAGTAGCAGCATAACACATTGGATTTCATTTTAAATGAGTCATATTGTAAATCCAGTGCATAAAAGTCATGAGTAAGACTTTTACCCATTAGATTTAAGTTAGAACTCATTTTCAATCATTTAAATGTCAGAGAGGAGGGGCGGATCGTGAGCTATGATTCGGTCTCACCCTTTCTCTCTGACATACAAATACACTAACATTTGCGCCAGCATCTGACATACAAATACACTAACATTTGCGCCAGCATGTACTTTCAATGGTGCAAATGCTGCAGATTTCTATAGAGTCCGTCCGCATTTTAGAGCAGCTAAAAAGCAGGCAAACTCAAAAGAAATCCATTGCAAATGCTGCCTGCCATGCAGAAATGGCAGACAGCGATAACTCATGTTGTACAGCGTAATTGCAAAAGGGTGGCAAACAAGTGAGTATGCCACCTTTTTACACTCCACTTGGGGACTCCACTGTGTAGCCATCCCATCCAACCTTTGTAACATCCCTTAAAACCCTGTCTTTTATAAAATTGCACCTTTCATATCTGCCCTTCATTGATTCCGCTGGACTTTGTGACAGATAGTGTCAGAAGTGGGATCAGTGCGGGCTGACCAAAAAGTCCCACCATGTCCCTTGCTGAAAGTCTTAAGAACCACCAAGAGGGCAAAGCACCCTTTTAAAGCAACTGCAGGTTAAGCTGGTAATGACTTCTATAGCATAGACAATGTAAAACTCCTGGTGGGAGGATGTTCCTTTTATTCAACTAATTTAAGGGTCCAGCACCCAAGCGGCACAGAGGGTGATTAGCAGCAAAGTCAGGTCTGACAACAAAATATGGCATAGACGTTGGAGCTGGGGTGGTAAAGAAGAATTATCGAGGTATATTGAAAGTGCTGCTCCTCAGTCATGGGAAAGGAGCACACATGGTTTAGGAAGGAGACAATATAGCTCAATGTGAATGCACAATGTATTTCAAAGCCGATGCAGGAAGCCACAGATATGGAGGAAACTGAGCCGAGGACATAAGGACTTTGGGTCATCTCACCCCAGACTCACACCTAGCTCGGAAGCAGAGCCCTTTGACCCCCATTCCATGTATCCTGAATATGCCCTAGCCCAAGGTAGGGATCCATCTTTCCAGTCTGCTTTTGATCAAACGATGTCAGTAGTGGAGGGTACGAGCAGGACTGGACTTTGCTTTGTCGAAAGAAAGGGATTACTATTTTGAGCAGCACACAGTGTGAAAGGGGTTGGGCAGACCCATTGCCAGTTTCTGGGTCCACCTCTATTTAGAACGGTCCTAGTATTGGGCCATTCGCATCCCACCGCAGCACATCATGGCACAGAAAATACACAGGGCCATCTACTTAGTAGTTTTTCTTTGGCACAGCGTTTATCAGCAATTAAAGACATGTGTGATAAGAGCACCATCTGCCCAGACGCCTCATGCGTACATGCAGCCAGAGCCCCTTGCAACTCCTACATACTAATGATGCTCTGTTCTCCTGGTTAGGCACGGATACCAGTTCAAAACACCTCTGGGGCATTTCCAATGAGACACTTTAAGAGCTACTGAGAGTGATACCCCACCTAGCATTTTCCAAGAAACATCGGATCCAGTGTGTGCAGCTTAGTAAAGTAAGTCACCTAAGGACTAAATCATGGGCTTGTCAGTAGATATCCAGCCATACTGACTTCAGCAGGGAGCTATACTGCATCTCCATAGCCCATTAGAACTAACCTGCTGTTTTTCAATTGCCAACATTTCAACCGAACGTTGGTTTGGTAATGAAAAAAGAAGAGGTTCTCTCCTTGAGACAACGCGTGCGTCTCTATTTACAGCCAAACGCCAAATCGTCAACTGTCCAGTTAGTGAAAGTCTGTCACACCCGCATACAATCAGCTCTCAAAACCTGCCATGGGCTATGCTTACTATATTACATTTGAGAGATTTTCAAACATCTGCTTTTGCATGTGGCGGGGCTCCTTCACATACCCAAGAGGAGGGAGCCGCAGGAGATTTGCAATGTAGTGCACTAAGTCTTCGGGGATTGTAGTACAAACCCTTAACAGAGTCCCCGTTTCTTCAGCCTTGACCCCACAAACCAAAAAAGGTTATAGAGAATCTCGTCAGCTTCAAAACACTCCTAAATTGATTCCAACGCCTGGCAATCCTCATAAATCCTTCCGTTTTCAAAATACTACAGTAAGTAGCACTGCGTCCTGTAGGAAAAATATCTCACCACTGCCGACAGCTGTCTAAGCAAGCAACCATTAAAATGATGTCATTGCAAGTCAGGACTAAGGAAGTGGTTAACCCTCTGAATGCCAGATACTGCAATCATATAACATACTTCCCCATTCATTTATTGGTTGGTCCCGATCAGAGCGGAGGCCATATTTGGGTCAGGCAAATTCGTTATTTCATCAGTAGTCTGTTTTCCCAGAAAACATTGATACAGCAGAGATGATTTCCTTGGCCCAAACGTGATGCTGCTGCACTGCTGCCTGGCCCATATAAACCGGCCATTGCTTAAAATATCTGTGGTGCTCACTCTCCCAACCAGTGCCCTAAATAATCCGATTGCCAATTGGATGCAGACATGTGTTCAGAAAAAAAGAGGAGAAAACGCAATTGGAAGCTATGAAATGTTTATGTGTAATGGCACAATATCGGAGCAGTGCTCGTTTCTGTTGATTCACGCAATAAGGCACTTGCTGGGTAGCACCGTAACACGGCAATACAGAGAAAACATCCTTCATCGCTATTTCGGACAATTGCCTGCTGTCTGGCTCCACTTTGTGCCTGTCATCCATGTAACATCATATTGAGCTAATGGAACATTAAATGGACGCAACGTTCCTAAATGGCCTTTTTTGCTGCATGTTTATCTCGACTTCCTCGTTCTTTCAAGCATCACTTTATGCAATCATCCTCATCCATACACTAAACCGCCTCTGGCCTCACACTAAGAGCCGCCCTCAATCTCCTCCCCTGAGGTGGCGGAACACTTCAATGGGTCAGATTACAACCTCAGCTGCAATGGTACAACATCCGTTTTTTAAAATAATGGATGTTTTACCACTCCATCAAACTAAAAGTTTGTAACCGGGACTCATTTTTGCCGTTTCTTTTTGTGCGGCGGTAATTCCCACCACACAGAAGCAACAGACATAAAAAAAGAGGCCTGAATGTGGTAATTTCTGATTCCCAGGGAGTCTTACGGGACTCAAAAATGGGAAATAACAGAAGAGCTTCGGGACGTCCAATCACGTGGTCCTAGTGGTTACTGGAATTGCACTGCATGCGTAACAGCAACTTGAGTTTGGCGGCATTACTAGACTCACGCTCAGGCCCAGAGAAAGCAAAGAGAGGATGGAGGCAGGTTATGGAGTGGAAAGCAGCATCCTTGGAGAGTAGCACCTAAGGCATGGATGCAACAAATCTATTCAGAAAATGGACATTACAATGGGTGCAAAACAGACACACGTTTTCATACTCAGAGGAACCAAAAGGGCAGAAACTTATTAGCAACCAAATGTTTAAATGTTTTGTTTGTCTTCCTATTTTAGCATGCATCGCGGGCTCATCGTGATCTGCATCATCTCAAGGCACGGATGGGACAGAGGCCCAGCAGAAAAAGCGCCCTAACCAGACTCAACATTTAGGGCCTTGTCATTATTTTCCAGCCTTCTTGAAAACTGTTAGATGGAAGAGCCCACAATATGTGCGCCAATGCCTGCTCTGATTGGAGCGCTATCTCATGCAAATACGTGACCTTCTTGAGATTTCCTTAACACTCAACAATGGTGGAGGGGAAAGCTTTGAATTCTTCATAAACTCTGCTAAAGCTCTATGCAGCATTGCATTGCATTTTATTTCAGCCTGCTGTGCCACTATAGAAGGGGAAACCGATATGCCTATCAGGCTCAGTCAGCACCACCCCAAAAAGAGGCACCCAAGCCCGGTCCTGGCAGCGCTTTGGCTCCTGCGCGCAAGTGCAGGAAGTGCTCTTTGCTTACTGGTTCCTGTTTGCGTGATGCCTCATAGGCCCGCACCTCAATGATTCTTCTGTAGTGCGCCGAAGGGATGAGCCTTGCTGGGAAGGTGAAAATGAGTGCAGTCAATTAAGCCCTCCAAATAAGGGCGAGTTCAGAAATATGGGTATACTAACAGATGTGGACCAAGTCACAAAAGATGGGTTCGGAATCCAGCATGAGTGCAGTAGGACTGAGGCCTAGTCGGAAGCATGCTGCTCTGTCTGGATATGATTGACACTGCCAGTGTATTACCAACTTCTCTGAGGCATGGGCATTTTGGGAAGTCTTCACCTTTCCCTACAGGCCAGTCCACCTCTTCTTATCTTCCCTCCGTCTTCCTCCTCCCCATCACACCCATTGATTGATACAGGGCCTTCTGCACCCTCTGTTCCACACAAACATCGCTCTGGTCCAGGTGATTCTTTGAGCAAGGCAGGATGACACACAAGGGTGGTATGTGATAAGAGAATGAGATAGGTTGATAGACGAGTGAGGGAAGCAAGGGGCAGCGAGTGAAGGATGGCATGCAGTGAACTAGGCAGCGTGACCAGTGAGCAAGACAGGGTGATAGTGAATGAGGCGGTCTGGACAGGAAGTAGAGTGAATGGTGTAAGGATGTCAGTGAATGAGTCATGTTAATAAGTGAATGGGCAGTATCAGTCATTGAAGTAAGGGGAACAGTGAATCAGGTAGTGTGAAGTTAAGAGGGTCGTATGCCCAAAAAGTTAATCTGGCATTATTTTTATATAGTGCGTGCTGGCACATTTCTGCATTTTCATAGAGCTATTAATTAGACTATCTAAGTGGTAGTCTTTATCTATGTCCTGGAAAGGATAAAAGATAATCTGCCTGTTGGAAAATAAACCTGTAACTTTCAGACTGCACAGGCATTTCTACAGTAGGCGGATTCACCCAATGGAATAAATTACTAGCTATTGTTTAAAATACAATACATTTCTTATAATACTTATTAGGTGGACATAATTATCTATTATGACGACATGCTTTAACATATCTTGCAGTTAATTTTGGTATCCTTTCTTAGTCTCCTGTGACATACATATTTTACTTAACTTTTGCAGGGCTATACATATTCACTGTGATTTGTGACATCACGGCCTTTCTACATATAAGGCCAGTAGGGCTGATGCAGGGTGAGCCATAGGCCAGTTTACTGGGAGGTGCTGCACAACCAGTATTTCAAAAGAACCAGTCTGCTGGTAAAGCTCCCTATAGATCAACGATTCTGCCGCATGTGTAAAGATCAGCAAATCCCAGAGACAGCGAAACATCTGCTGACCGAATGCCATTTAATGGCCAACACAATCAAGTATTATGTTGGTAAATATGTGCATAACTGGGAAGCTATTGGGGAGATGCCCCCCTGACTCCATTGCACAAATACTATCAGCTTGCGTTTGTTGACTGCCTTATATAATATCTGGTTGAAGATATAAGCCAAGTTGGGTATATCATTATAAGTAATTGGTAATATAATCAATACTATGTGCCCCTGGTTAACTAGATAGTAGTCTCCTGACTTAATCGCTTCAGCAGGCCATTTGGTGTTACGCTCACCTGGTATCCACGGGGACGCCACCCAGCCAGTTGGTCGCTGGTGCCCTTCTCAATGATTCCCTGGTGTGGTTCTCGGTGGAATTCCGCCTGGAAATGAAGACTATGTTTAGGACTGGACGACTAAGGTAAGTTTTCCTCCACCTCCCTTCTGATTTCAGCCCCTCTGGGTTCTCTTCTCACCTTGTTATCGAAGTTGGTGGGCTCTCCGTCCTGCTCTCTGGGCAGGGGCGCGTTGTCTTTCGTGGGCGCGTGCGGTCCAGTTACTTCACTGACAGCGGACCAAGTAATGTCTTTCAGGTACGGTCTTATTGCGGTTTATGGTGTTGTTATTCTTGCATGCCTTTTCTCTGTTCGATAATGTCTCTTTTTATCTCCCTTAGGTGCGCAGAGCGTCCGCTTGGTGAACTGAGTAGGCTGGTTCTCGCCGGTAAATGATGGCGCACAATAGCGCTATGATGCGCTAAGTAGGCGCTTTGCGCAGCGCAGCGATGTCTTGTCTTCACTGACCTGTGTTTTCTCTTTTTCGTAGGTCGTGGTGTGCTCCCAGCACGGGTGGAGTTCCCGAGCTATGTCGGTCGAAAAGCAACCAGCCAGGTAAGTCTCTAAGCAATTTGTGGTTGTAATGTCTCTACTACCTCCTTTAATGATGCCTTTCTTCCTTTCTCAGGTCCTTCGATCCGGGCGGCAAACCCTTCCAACGGAGCTGCCCAGGAGCTGTGAGCAGTGAAGGATGGAGATTGCAGGTAAGATTCTGCTGCTAACGATGTTCTTTGTTTTTCTGCAGGTTAGGATTTTGCCAGGCTCGTGAGAAAGCTGTACACGGTGAGCGTCACGTTGCTAGTAGCAAAGTAACACGAAGCGTGTTGTCTTGTTCGGGTGTGGTTTAAATAGCCACTGCAAAGTATTCCAGGTAAAGTAGTCCCTAGGCCACCACACCCAAAACACTATACCGCATAGCTTGGTTCTAGGAATCCAGCTATGTGGATGCCTCCATGTTGGCTGAAAGCCTAAATAAAGTAGTTCCTTAAGCAGATGTCTTTCCCTGTTTATGAGCCTGGTGCCAAAGGTGCCAGGACTGGCCCCAAGAGGGCCTGAGAAGTGGATGCCAGGCCTTATTTGCGATCCGAGTTTTGATTCCACCTGGCCAATGGGCTTGCCAGTGGGGATCAGGGCTGAGGGGCGTGACATTTGGAGAGAATTAATGCAAGTGTATCTAATACTATCAATTAGAACAGAGAATTATCTATATCGACAAATGAATTTAAGGGAATAATTGATGTTTTATTATCTTATTTGAGACTGACATTTCTTAAAGTGATTAATTGTTTATTTTGTTAGATATATGTTCTGTGAATACTGGAAATATGTTTATTTTATTCTATTGTGATGATATGGGAAATGTAATTAGTGTGTTTTTTTTCTCCTTGGTTATTTTTTTCCTGTTTGTGTTTCTTTGGTGTTATATGGATAAATATGTTAAGTTTTTATGTATATTATGTGTAAAGATTATTATATAAACTAAAAAACATTAAATAAATAAATTAAATAAAAAGCTCCCCTTGTTGGTTAAAGGGGAAGTTTACTCAAAATGTTTAGTGTCTCAAAAGATGGGCCACAGTAAAATATATATCTACAAAATATTTTGAAAGAAAGTTCCTATGTAAAATTTTGAGCAAATGAGGCTCAGTGTTTTGACATGGGGGCATCCATTTGTGAAATGAAGTTGCCTCCTCTGTTTATGTTAAGCTCTGCTCTGGTGGCAATAATCAAGCAAAAGCCCCCTACTGGGAGCTTTTGCTTACTGCTAACAGAGAGCAGATCTTAACATGAGGAGAGGAGGCTGCCTTGACTTTCATTTTACGTTTTCTCCACTTCCCAAGCCCAGGGAAGCACAGAAAACGTAAAATTAAAGGCACAGAAATGATAAATACTTCAGCGGCCATCGGCGGAGTTTCCATAATTGCTACGACTTTCTTTTCTAGTTTCCCAAGCACAGGAAACTGAAAACTCAAGTGAATGCAAGTGTGCTGTTTCGTTTGGCAACATGCTACAGACGTTTTCCCTGCGGACCTTTCCCTGCTGACCTGCACACGATAAAGAACATAGCTGTAAGGGCAAGAGGAAGTGCCTTCATTCTTTTAAAAGCAATATGCTGCTAAGGACTTCTCAAAAAGCACTAAGGACTTCTGAGCCCAACATCCCTTGCGTGCCTAAGTCACGCCCCCTCGCTCCCAGAATCCCTACAAAAACTAGGCTGTATGCGCATTTGCACGCGCATTTCAAGTGAATGCAAGTGTGCTGTTTGGTTTGACAACAGGCTACGGATGTTTTCCCTGCTGACCTGCACACGATAAAGAACATAGCTGTAAGGACAAGAGGAAGTGCCTGCATTCTTTTAAAAGCAAAACGCTGCTAATGACTTCCCAAAAAGCACTAAGGACTTCTGAGCCCAACGTAATTATCTTGCTCTATTTTGCAGCCTTGTGTGTAAGGGTTGGACCTTGTGGCTGGGCTGTGGTAGGCTGGGCTTATTACTTTAAGGGCTGGGCTAGGCGAACAGGGTTTTACATGTAATGTTACTGCAGAAACCTGCCCACTGAATACACGTTACTCACACAGGTTCATCTTTCTTTTTTGTTTCTAGATCCCTTGCATGCCTAAGTCACAACCCCCTGGCTACCAAAATCCCTACAAAAACTAGGGTGTATGCACATTTGCGTACTCATTTCAAGTGAATGCAAGTGTGCTGTTTGGCTGTTCGGCTGCTTGCAGCATCACAGCAAGCACACAACCAAATATTTAATTTGCCTACGCTCCTTTCTCTTTATCCACAAGTTAATATCCCCTGGAAAGCTGTTCTTTTGCGCACAAACAATTTGGCTCAGAGCTGTCGTGACTGCTAGACCCTGACGTGCTCTTGAAATTGACCTCAGTACTTTCACTTTTTGAATCCTGAGATTGTTAATTGAATAACTTGCTGTATGGAGCTCGCCTGTACTATGTCAGTGCCCTACACCCTTAAGACAGACATGCCGCCTAACCGCTACACGCTAAAATTGATTCAACATTTAAAGAGCAAGCCCACCAGAGGCACCAATTCTTTGTCCTCCCATAAAATATCCACTATAACTGGACGAGCGGGACCACAGCAACTTCCCATGGATGACATTCGCATATTCTATCCTCTGGTGAATACTAAAACAGGTACTACCGCATCCTAGTCTGTGAATTACAAACTTTCTGTCCCGGCTTTAACACCAACCCTGAATCCTTTTGTTAGCGATATAACCATGGCTGCTGTGCCGACTTCTGATTTGGGAGCCCATCATTGTCCTGGTAACCTAAGTACGTTAGCAGCAAATGACCTTCCTCAATTAATCAACAGTCTCTTGCCTTGCCCCTTTTTGCCCGAGCTCTTGCCGGTTTGTAATATTGATATTTTGCCTAATTTGCCAAAAAGTGATATAAACATGGATCCCCCGATTAAAGCGAATTGCTTCAATGCTCTTGCGGAAGAAGTACATTTTGCCAACATCTCAATGCAGGCTGGTAATTCTTTTCAGGCTTCTACTCAAAGTAATCACCTGAAAAAAAGTTTTAAAAACCAAGATATTCCACA
The DNA here is from genome assembly GCF_040938575.1 of Ambystoma mexicanum. Taxonomy (NCBI): domain Eukaryota; kingdom Metazoa; phylum Chordata; class Amphibia; order Caudata; family Ambystomatidae; genus Ambystoma; species Ambystoma mexicanum. The sequence goes on along the minus strand of NC_090937.1, from coordinate 378,580,948 downwards.
TTTTAATCTATCGCAGTCTCCAGTGATGTTCTCTATTGCTTCACATAATTCCTCTGTTCCTTTGTCCCGCTCCTCTTCTCCCCCTACTTTGGTAGACCGAAGTTGTCAAAATTCTACCCCTTCTCCTCTCACTCTTCCTGCTGTATCAACTGTTTCACCTTCATATATTTTCCAAAATGCGCTTTCAACTTTAAATATAGCTATGTCCTCTCTTCTAAAATTGTATGACACTATCGATTCAAGACTAACGTCACATAATAAACTTATTGAAACACTACTTAAGCAACAATCTTTGATGATAGATGCTTTGTAAACGCTATCACTTAACCATCTAAAGACCTCCTCAACTTCTGACCCCGCTCGGCTCGATATTTGCAAACAGAAAGCTATGGTTCAATCTTGTATTTCTGAAATAACCACGTATTTCCAGAGTCAGTTGCCCTTACTGATACGGTCGCTTTTTGATCAACAAGCGCTTTTAGAATCACAACATAATGTCTCTGCACAACCGATGATCTGGTCACCTTTGGACAAACTAATCCCTGCAGAGACACAGCTAAATGCCCCTTTACAAATTACGACCTTGCCGTCGCTGACCGCATCCTCGATTGGCATGAAGTCTGTGGTTATTGACCAGACTCTGCCTAAAAACTTAAAAAAGGGAGCTGCTGACAACACAAGAGTACCTAAGCATTCTAAACCTGTAAAAGTGAATCTGGGCCAAGATATTTCCAAATTTTGTAGCCCAATTACGAAAAAAATGGTCTCCTTCGTATTACCAACACAAGTAAACAGACCAAAAATATAAAATCTACTAAAGTACTTGACAGGCAGCTACTAAATCCTTTCTTAGAAACTTAACTAAACCAACAAAAGGTTTAAATCCCATTACAGCTGCTACAATAAAAAAGCATGCAAATTCTAAGAAAGTTACAACTCAAACGGTAACCTCAACACAACGACCATGTACTGTGATTCGACATGAACCACTGGACGACCTTATTAAAGAAATTGACGCTCAGCCCAAACGACCTAGCGGTCCTATAGATATTGCAGCCTGCCCAGCTTGGGCTACTTGGCATCGTCTAGATCAGAAATCCACTATTGATTACATCTATGTTGACTCTAATACATTATCTCTTGCCAAACATTTTCATGTTCATAGTCAATGTTTTAGCGACCATGACCAATTTATATTTAGCTGGATGTGGGACACCACGATTACATCGACCAAATACCTAAAAACGTCTGTGCTTATAAATGGGGGGGCGCAATAGATTACGGCTCTCAGAGGACCATCTCTATAGCCTGTACTATTGCCTGGAATTTAATGTCATAAAAGACTCACCTATGGCACTGTCTGATGCGCTGTATGTTTCAGTGCTCCAACTTTTTGTTGAACCTTACAAAGGAGCTAAAAAATGTTTTTTAAACATTTACATGCCTTTGATCCTGAATTGAAAAAATGCAAAACTCACAATCTGAGTCCCGTTTAAATGAGAATTTAGAATCTAACTTACTTGCAAAGCAAAATTCGACCCACGTTTTTCAAACTGATACACTCTTGGCAAAGCCTATAAACCAGAAGTCTGAAACTCGAGCTGTTTCAAAGATGTTGGGTTTGCATGTCGGTCTGAGTTACTACACCCTGTTAATCCAATTTAGACCTGGCCCTTATGACATCTCTGACCTAAACCGTGCATCGATCCTAAATATTTTATCGGATATTCAACCCTTGGGAGATCTCACCACCACTGATATTGACCAGGTTGAATTTCCTGATGACACTAATCTTACTTGCGCCAGATTATGGATCAAATCTGGGGTGATCCTAAATCTTATATGGCAAGCTAGACGCAAACTTTTTGACTTGGGTTTTAGACTATCATTTGAAACATATCAGAAAAAAACCCTGATTCAAAAAATAAAAACAAATTTACATGAGCGAAAATACACATCATGTGCTCTTGAGCCTATCCGGGACACTACACGTTTCACCTCAGCATGACCAACCTCTAATTGTTAACCACTAACATCATACTCATTTACTGAAATGTAGTTAATGAGTTGGAATACACAAGGTCATTCTCATGTTATCAACTCCAGTAAAAGTGATCTACATCATTACGACATCATTGCCATGCAAGAGACTTGGTTAAAACGATACCAGTGTGGGATCATTTTGACTTAATTACCATTCCAGCATTGTAGAATCCTAAAGACCGACCAATGGCAGGGATGCTCATAGGTGTGAAAAAGTCATCTGGCCTTACAATCTTTAAATGGGTTGTTCCCAATTAATACACCGAGCTTGTAAAAATTGTCTCTAAGTCACATACAATTGCCCTAATAAATGCTTACTGGAATCATTCTGTGATACCTGACAATGACTTCCTAATTGCTATTGAGCACCTCCTGTGTCTAATAGCGCTAGATCGAACCATTACATCGACCTTCCTTGTCGGAGATTTTAAACATTCATTGCTTCCAAAAGACAACCTCACAAGAGGCAACTACAATATCTAAATGGTTGATGCTCATGGCAAACTTCCAATTACGAATGATAAATGGCTCAATTGAGGGCGAAATCCCACTTAGACCTACTTGGCATCGTCTAGATCAGAAATCCACTATTGATTACATCTATGTTGACTCTAATACATTATCTCTTGCCAAACATTTTCATGTTCATAGTCAATGTTTTATCGACCATGACCAATTTATATTTAGCTGGATGTGGGACACCACGATTACATTGACCAAATACCTAAAAACGTCTGTGCTTATAAATGGGGGGCGCAATAGATTACGGCTCTCAGAGGACCATCTCTATAGCCTGTACTATTGCCTGGAATTTAATGTCATAAAAGACTCACCTATGGCACTCTCTGATGCGCTGTATGTTTCAGTGCTCCAACTTTTTGTTGAACCTGACAAAGGAGCTAAAAAATGTTTTTTAAACATTTACATGCCTTTGATCCTGAATTGAAAAAATGCAAAACTATCCTTCCTAAGCAAATACGAGAACAACGTAAGATGAAGCTCACAGATCATTTGATTTTGATCAGGCACCTAAAAATGGAGTATAAAAACTGGTTGCTAGGGAGAAAGGCTCTTATGTAGAATAATGATAGCGAGGTCATGCTAAAGACATTTGCCTCGAAAAATTCGAGATCTACATGGCAGTTACTTACCAACTCTTCCTTGACTTCTCAGCTGGCACTTCAATCTAATCCTGTGAGTGAGCAGAAATGGACAGACCATTATATGTTGCTATCCGCTAAACAAAATATAAAAACCCAAGTATATATGGACATTCCTATCCCTCCAATCAAGTTGACCCTCACTTTTGATACCAATGATATTCAATACTATATATCGAAGTTTAAAGCTTCTAGAGTGCCGGGCCCTGACGGTCTGTCAAATATAACCATTAAATCTAATCCTAGGGCCTGGACCCTGATACTGAACTTGATATTTAGGGAGGTCTTTAACACCGGTAAAATAACATCTTCCTGGTGTAAATCTATTAGAGTCCCTATTTTCAAAAAAGGGGACAGACAGGCACCTCAAAGCTATTGTCCAATTACACTTCTTGATGTTCAAGGGAAATTATTTTCCAGATTGATCCTTCGCGATCTCAATCTATGAACAATAAAAATTAACCTAAATGATCCTCAAACTGGGTTAATTCCAGGGTTTGGAACCTCAACCAATTTAACAGCCTTAACCGCTATCCAGCAACGTGTGCGCGAACTGGAACATGGCCTCTACCTTGCATTCTTTGACTTTAAGTCTGCATTTGACTCGAACTCTGGAATAAGCTTATCATGTCAGGTTGCCCTCCTTCTCTTTTATCTCTTATAATGCAGTTGCATTCTAATACTTCAGAGACTAAGCTTGCAGGGTCTGCTCTCTGAACCAATACAGACTTATCGAGGGCTGAAACAAGGTTGTGTCTTGGCCGCAATATTATTTAATTTCTTTATTCATGACCTACATCATAACTTCTTGATACTCCCATCGGTCCCCCGCGCTTGGGACTATCCGATGTCTCTTGGCTAATGTATGCCAATGACCTTGTGTTATTATCTAAGACCCCGACCGGTTTTCACAAACTCTTATTTGCCCTCAAATTGTATGCTACTACTAATGGCCTTGAAATTAATACCAACAAAAAAAAAGTCCTGCGCTGCACATATAAAAAATCCTCCAAATCAACTAGCTATAACTGGACCCTAGATAAAAAGTATTTAGAGATTGTGAATGACTACAAATATCTTGGTATAGAGATTAACAATGATCCGTTTGTTGCCTCCTATATTAATTATGTGAATGCAAAGATTCTTTCTTGTACCTCACATGTGTTATGGATCCATGGGAAATATGGAAAGTTCTCTTGTAAACCTGCTATCAGCTTCTATATGCAGAAGGTGACTGCAATAATCCTTTATGGATGCGAGCCGAAACCTCCAAAGACCCAGATATTCTGGACCAAAATCGAAGGGATCTATTGGAAAAAAATCCTGAATTCGCCAAGAAGTCAGCCCATGTGTCTTATAGATACAAGTTGGGCCTACTCAAATTTCCTCACTCAAACTTGCAAAGCACTTTCTTACCCTTTCGCTTGAATTTGAGTCTTACTAGAGATCTGAAACACAGACGACTGCAATTAGTCTAGTGAGAACTTCTGTCGATTTGTTGCAATCAAAAGCACATTGAAACACTCTTCCATCTGTTAACCGAATGTCCCGCCCTAATTGATCAGCTTATTATGCTATTTAAACCTTACCTGTCAAATGTAACATTTCTAATCTCAGATGATCTCTGGAAGAGATTGTATCATACAAGGCTAATACGTCTACAAATAGCTATTGTTAAATATATTCGCCTACTTGACCTAGATTCATTATCATAATGAAATTAATGAGAAAGAGCATCTAATATTTCTGCCTTTTGTCCGTTACCTTTTATAATTAATACTTTTTGTTACTCTCTTCTATTCTCTTATCTTGTAACATAATATCTTTTCTATCCTTCTCCTATTTCCTTCTTTCTTCTTTTTACTCAGATATTTAAAATTTAATTTTCAACTAATATTTGTGTAGCTCTGTTTTCGCATTTTCTAAGCACATGTCTGCTTTTATTGTATCAAAGTTTAAGATTGCTTTGTTATTGCTTTTATTTGCTTTTCCTTATTACTTATGCTTAATTATCTGATGTTCAGTTCTATTTTACGATTTATAGTGTTAGATGATTTATTGAAAAGTTGTTTCGACAACTGTAACAATAAAAAACTAAAAAAAACTAAAGTCACAGCAATTATGAATAATCTGCCGGCGACCGGCAAAGTATACATAATTGCCTGGACTTTCTTTTTAAATCTCCTGGGCTCCCCCAGGCTCGAAGGAGCCCAGGAGACTTAACAATAAAGCCACGGCAATCATAAATACAACACGGTTTTATTTATAATTGCCAGCACTTTCACTTTTAGTCTCGGGATACATAGAAAGAATGTACAGGCAATTATGAATACAACGCGGTTGTATTTATAATTGCTGGTACTTGTGCTTTAAGTCTCCCGGGCTCCCACGGCCCGGGGGAGCTCGGGAGACTTGAAACAAAAGCCAAAGCAATCATAAATACAACAACGTTGTGTTTATAATTGCTGGTACATTCTTCTTAAGTCTCCCGGGCTCCCCCGACTCGGGGGGAGTCCGGGAGACTTAAAAACAAAGCCAAAGCAATCATAAATATTTATAATTGCCTTTACTTTCGTTTTAAATCTCCCGGGCTCCCCCGACTCAGGGGAGCTCGGGAGACTTGAAACGAAAGCTACGGAAATCATAAATATAACAACTTTGTATTTATAATTGCCTGGACTTTTGCTGTAAGTTTCCCAGGGTCCCCAGCTCAGGGGAGCCCACGAAAGCTGGAAAAATAAAAACACAAAGAAGCACTCACCAGCAGTATGGGGGAGGAAGGAGCCTGACAACATTCTCTGCTCTCTGGCTATAATAAGCAAAAGATACAAGTAGAGGACTTTTGTTTCATTATTGCCGTGGGAGCAGAGCTTAACACAAGCACAGGAGGTTCATTCGCTTCACAAAATGGATGCCTCCTAGTGTTTGAAATTGTTTACTTTGAGCCTCATTTGCTCAACATTTTACATTGGAACTTTCTTTAAAAATATTTTTGTATGTATTTTTAATTATGGCGCATCTTTTGAGACAATAACATTTTTGCGTGAACTTCCTTTTTAAGCCCAGCAGTGCAGCATTTCTCTGTCTTTCACCAGTTAAAACAAGACAACGTTGTTCCTAGAGACCCCACCAGGACAAGGCCTTCTCAGGAATCCTTATTGGGAGATATTCTCACCCACTGCTGCATGCTCCTCTGTATCTTCTGCGCCTCTGCACTCTCATCCATGACAAGACACTGAACTCTGTCCACTGCCAGAGACACTTGGCTACTCTAGGGTTTCCCAGGACATTCCTGCATAAGTGCCTTTGCCCCATGGGCATGATGTCAGCATAACCAGACTGGATGGATTCTCAGATTTTCCCACAGTGCCCACTACCAACTCCTGCACTAACACTCTCAGCCTCTAGGCTTAAATGTACTATATGCACAAGAACAAAGCTCCCTGAACACAGCAATTTAATTGTCCTTTTAGAAGCCATAAACAGAATGCTACACTGATACAATCAACTTGCATAAAACAGTTCCGCACAATGCAACTAGGCACAAGTAACCGAGACTCTCCTTTGATTCCAAATGCCTTTTTGCTCTCGACACAGGACATCTACAAACAGTTCAGGGTACTAATGGACTGCATGCATCACGGCAACAGCAAAGCTATCTTGAATTTTCCATCTCTCACCACTAACCTAAGCCACCCCCTCATTTTCCGATCTGACAGAGCACCTGGAGATCATTCAATTGGCAGTGTAGCATGGTATAAATCCCAGTTACAAAATCTAAAGTAACATAACTGTAGGGTCGACATGTGTTACTCTGAGTGCCCCATGGTGCTGTGCATATCAGAGATCATGTGGAAAGATCCATCTGTGCTGCTAGCCTGTGAACCTCTCACTCCTACTTCCAGCACGACACAGGTAGGTGGAAACCAGCTCCAAATGGTCTGTAAAAGCGTAGGGGCGTAGAAATAAGTTATTTGAGAAATATTTCAACAGGATCATAACGGGTGAGAGAAGTGCACTGTGCACAGGGTTTATATCTTTGTAGATGTAGCTGCTTTACCAAATGGGACAAACCAAATGAATGTGTACTGTGCAGCAAATGGGCACTGAGGGCCAAAGGAATCCTTTGGGTAAGACCCCCTCCCCCTGCCCCCTTGACATCCCTCACTGCCAGTGTCAGGTCTGAAGCCCTCCTACTCCCCAACACGCTTCATTCTCTAAGCCACAAAAGCAACTTATGAACACATTTCAGACAATGCTTACTTAGACAAAGTAGTGCAGTTTCCTCCGCTTTCCCACGTTTGCCTGCTCTGTACTTGGGAAGTGAGCTGCAGTCGGCAGCCCTACCCTTACCACATAACGTGTACTTGGCTTCGAATGGTATAACAAAAGATATATTCGTTCGGAATCAAATTTTTTATATTTAGCCAAACTTTACTGCATTACTCTTCGAAACTGAAATCAACCATCAGTAGCATTTCATGTTTTCAGAAACTTCATTTTGTACGTATCCAATCTCATTATTTTTCTGAATAGTTTTTTGACAAGCTCCAGAGGCTTTCTGGTATGCACTATACCTTTGAACTCTGCAGCAGCAAAGGGAAATACGTGTTTATTGTTGCAAAAAGGAAGTAAGAATATAAAACAGGTTTGGGCGTCTCCGCTGATAAGACAGTATCGCTTGTATTAAACAGTCAAGGGGAAAACAATCCCTTTTCTTTGGTATTCCTCAACATTGACTTATGTATTTTTTTATGTGAGTCAATTGTAAATGTCATTCTTCACGTAACATTTTTATTACACTTTTAAGCCCTTTGTTCGGAGAATGGGGAGGCCAGAGTGGTAACAGGCTGGAAACCTGAGAAAAACATTGACCCTTGAACGAAGGGCTTAACACTATTGCACCCTCTAAAACATGCTCTGAATTCACTCAGAAAAGAAGTGCATGTAACCCCCTTGCAGGGATACAATAACCCCCTTGCAGGGATACAATCAATCAATCAATCCATAAATAAATAAATAAAAGGTATAGAATCCCCAGCATGAGAAGCCGGGCTAGGGGTCCTTAAAACAAGGCAAAACAAATTTAGAGTAAGGGATTCTCGTGTGTGGTTGTGCGAGGGATACTTTACTCTTAAGAGAAAACAAAAATTGAACGGCGTAAGCAGAGTGCCATGAATAAGGGTTTAAACCTTATGAGGCTTTAGAGGCACTCCGTTCTGCACCCATCACTGTTGCTGCCCAGACCTATATTGAGGCGCTCCCCCGATAAGCAGTGGAGTGCCCGTGATAACTGCTGCTCCCGTTTTTTTTTTTGAAGTTTTTATTATTTTGAAAACAAATAAACAATACAAACCAAACTTGCAGCATTATTTACAACAGACTCGTGAACATCAATTAATGCACATTACTGCTCCCCAAATCCCTCCCCCCTCAAGAGCTTGTTTGCGTTTCTCATTCTGTATCTGCTGCGTGTGGCCGGGTATCGCTTCCTTCCGAAGCTGCAGAATCCATTATTGTGCCAAACAGTCCTGTTATTAACACTCTCCATGCCATCAGGTTACCCACTTCTTCTTCGCCGCACTTGCTACATGCCTCCTGCCATACTACCGTTTCAGCCTCCGCCCATTTTTGCAAATCCCGCCACCATACCTCAACCCGTGGCTTGTGGCACTGCTTCCAGCCCATGGCAATCCTTCTTTTTGCAAGCACATATGCCAGGTCCCTCAGTTTCCCAACATGTTTAGTATTCCGTGGTCTGGGAAACCCTCCCAATAGGCAGACCCAGGCCGTATCTATGTTGAGCGTGACCCCTTTATCTGCTAGTTTTTGTGCCACTTCCCCCCAAAAACCTTCAATCACTGGGCAAGACCAGAACATGTGTGCCATATCAGCGTCTTCTTCATCGCATTTTGGGCATGCTTGTCTTCCTGCGTTTACAAACTTAGATATTCTCTTCGGGGTCATATAGGCTCTATGCGTTATGTATAACTGTATCTGCTGCAATCTGGCGTTTCTGGACACCTTCTTGTGGTATCCCATAGCACGCTCCCACATCCCATCGGTCATCTGTGCCCCCACCTCCGCTTCCCAGTCCAGCCTCAAATGAGTCAAATCCTTCCCCACCCGGGTCATCACCATCTCATACAATCTAGAGATCTCGTGCCCTCCTTCTGATATGTCATATATTGTTCCCATTATGACATCTGGCTCCTCCGCCAGTACAGTCTCTGGCCAGGTTTTACGAATAATCTGCACTAGCCTAAGATACGTGACATATTGGCCTCTGTGCAAGCCTGCCTCTTCTCCCAGTTCTTCGAAATCCTTAATAATCCCCTCTTGCCATACATCTCCCAATGTGACCAGCCCAACCGATTCCCAATAGGTCCTGATTATCATTCTGAGTTGGTTATCTCCCCCAGCTAACTAGCGGCACCACATCTTCCACCCAAGCAACATCATACCCAGGCGTTCTTTCATTTCAAGTCTAGGCACCCAGATAATCTCCTTTAGGTAAAACGGAGTGCAGTCCTGTCCAAACAGCCTAAATTCAGGAGTTACCTCATCAGAAAGCCATTTAGTTACATATTGCAACTGACCAGCTACATAATAGGCCTCAAAATTTGGCAGCTTAATGCCCCCTCTATCATGGAAGTTCTGCAGCTTCCATAGCGCCACTCTATTGCGAGTGCCATGCCATAGGTAGTCTCTGCACATGCTATTCAGTTTGACAAAAAACTTTTTGGGTATCAAGTATGGTATATTACTGAAGAAATGTAACAGCCTGGGCAGGACCACCATTTTGAGCATCGCCCCCGTCCCATCATCGCCAGGGGCAACTTCTCCCAAAACTTCATACTTGTTCGGATTTTTCCCACAGCCACCTCGGTATTATGCAAGTGTTCCTCCTCCACCGTATGATACACATCTATTCCGAGGTAGCGGAAGGAATCAACCGCCCAAGGTACGGACAACACTGGCAACCGCTCCAGAGGGGCTCCTCTGTAGCTCCCCAATGGGAACATGCTCGATTTTTGGGGGTTCACCGCTATGCCGGACAGTCCTGCATACCTTTCCATAACCTCTAGAATATATTGAAGATTTTCCTCCGGATATTTCAAGTATAGTAGTAAATCGTCAGCATACAAGGATATTAGATGTTTCTCTCCCCTTACCTCAATACCAACCATGTCATATTGTTGTCTGAGGTACACTGCCAGGGGCTCCAGGGCTAGAAGGTATAACATCGGGGACCAAGGGCACCCTTGTCTGGTGCCCCTACTGAGTTGCCATATCTCAGATATCACTGATCCTGTGCGCACCCTGGCCAGTGGTTCACTGTATAGTAATTTTGCCCACTTAACATAACCCGGCCCCATCCCGTATTCTTTCAGGGCCTCCAGCAACCATGGCCACCTCACTGAATCAAAAGCTTTGACTGCATCTAGGGACACCACTGCCATTTCCCCCTCGCTCCTGTTTCCCTCTTCAATCACCCGGTGGAGTCGCCTATGGTTGTGGGATATAATTCTGCTGGGGACATAACCTGTCTGGTCCAGGTGTATCAGTTTGCTAATAACTCTACGCAGCCTATTGGCCAGGACCGCCGTCAATATCTTGCTATTCTGGTTCAACATTGACAACGGCCTATAGGAGCCGCAGCTATGCCCTGGCTTGTTGGGCTTAGGAAGCGGCACAATTAATGCTTCTCTAAGCGATTCCGGCAGCCGGCCCATCTCAAAAGACTCATTGAGCATCTCTAGCATAGGGGGGAGTACTTCCTCTCTATATGTTTTATAAAACTCGCCAGGGAATCTGTCCGCGCCCGGGGTCTTACAGGTGGGCAGCTGCTTCACCACCTCCTCCAATTCCTCTAAGGTAATCGGTGCGTCCAGCTCCTCCCTTTCTTCAGCACTAATCTTAGGTAATTCCATGTCTTTTAGAGTTTCTCTAATCTCCTCTCGATTGTCCCCTCTTCTGTCCTCATATAATGTCCTATAATAGTCTAAGAATGCCTCGTTGACTCCCTCTTGGGTGTCAACCACCTCCCCATCTTCTCTAGTTATTGTCCTAATCGGGGGCCTGGGGGTTTCACTCTTATATAACCACGCCAACAAGCGGCCAGTTTTATCCCCACTTGCATGTTGCCTCTCAACATACTTCTTATAGTTAAGGTTGCAGAGCCTTTCCCAAAGCTCTGCACACCTCTGCTGTAGTTCGAGTACAAGTTCCGCATCCCCTCCCGCCCTGTTGCTTTCCCGTTCCAGTTTCTCTTCCGCTTCCTCTAGCTCCGTTAGGACCCCACCCTGTAGGCCTTTTGATTTAGCAATAGCAGCACCCCGCAATACTACCTTAAAGGCTTCCCAGAGCGTGCACGCTGAGTCCACGCTGCCTGTGTTTACCTCAAAGTACTGTGTGATCGCATCCCTGATATCTTCCCTGAAGACAGGGTCCCGGAGCGCCTCCGCCCGGAGGTGCCATGTCGGGATCCGCGCCCTGGGGCGGCAGTACTGCCAACTCAGAACCAGAGGCGAGTGGCCCGACAGGACCCTTGCTCTATAGTCTATTTGGGTGGTCTCTATCACCACATCTGGCGTGGCAAAAAAGTAATCAAGTCTCGTATGCAGTTGCTGCGGAGCTGAGTAATGCGAGTACTGTGTTTCATTAGGGTGTTTCAGCCTCCAAACATCTGCCAGCCCAAAGTCGTCCAGTAATGTCTGCAATACCCTGGCTGCTGAGGTGGGCCTATCATTCTTATCATCAGATCTGTCTGCCTTTGGGTTGAGCACGCAGTTGAAATCCCCTCCCCAGATAACCGCTCCTCCCATACACGCGCCCAGATGAGTACACAGGGTTCTAAAATATGCCGCAGTATTTTGGTTGGGGGCATACGTATTTATAATGCAAACCTCTCTATTCTCCACCAAAGCCTTTAATATGACCAACCTCCGCTCCGTGTCCACCACTTCTTGTGTAAGTTGGAGCGGAACATGCAGTGCCACCCAGACCAGCACTCCCCTAGCGTAGGCAGAATACGGAGAGCCTACTACAGTACCTCTCCACTTCTTCCCCACCAGTTCCAGTTTTTGCCGGGTCAAATGTGTTTCCTGCAACAACGCAATATCAATCTTCTGTCTTTTCAAGTACATCATGACTTTGTTTCTCTTTAAGTAACTGTTGAGTCCCCTGACATTCCATGTTACGATCTTAAGGTCCCCCATGGCTCATGAGTGTCTTCTTGCCTTCCGTGTAGCGAATCCCCCTTGCCCACGTGATACAGATACAGCTCTCCATCTTTACTTGTAGCTTCTTGTACCAGCTCAAACTATCCATAACTATGTACACAACAAATTCCCAACTTCCCTCCCCTCCCTCCACCCGTCCCTTCCCCAACTCCACACACCCCAACTGCTGCCCAGCTCCGTTCTCGGAACTCAGGCACCCCCACATCTAGCCCTGCAAGCACCAAACAATGCACAGAGCTCAGTAGGGTGAAGTTGCCCTAATGGCCACTTAACTAAGATTGTTGTGGGGTAAAGAGATCCGCTCTGTAAGGCTCCCATTATTTCAATAATAATTAGAGTGCTCATAACATCTAGTGCAATAGTCTGACCTTCTCTACTGAAGGCTGCGCAAATGACTATATTCAAGTCCCACGGGTCCGTGCCGCGCCATCTTGTGGCACCTTCCTCGTGCATTACTTATCTCTTCCGTGCTCTCTCTCCGTCCGAACTTCTGACTCCTGGGGACATCCCTGCGCATCGAGCCACATCCTCCGGGGTCTCAAAAAACAAAGTTTTGTGTTTATGTATGACTTTCAATTTTGCCGGATACAGTAACATGTATTTGTGGCCCGCCTCTCTCAGTCTCCGCTTTACCGTCCCAAAGTTCATGTGGCTACGCTGCACAGACAGGGTATAGTCCGGGTAGGCCGTGATGTTTGCGGCTCCTCGTATAATCGTTCCTCCCTTGCGAAAGTGTTCAAATATCCTCTCCCGGTCCCGGTAATTAAGAATTTTGGCTATCACCGGCCTAGGCGGGTTTCCTGGCGGCGGCCTCCTTGTTAGAGCTCTATGTGCCCTTTCCACCGCAAATCATTGAGATAGGGCTCCTCCGGGTATCTCTTGCAGTAGCATGGACTCAATAAATTCCGTGGGATCGTGGCCCTCCAATCCCTCCGGCAGGCCCACGATGCGGATGTTGTTTCGTCCGGCGCGTCCTTCCGCCTCCTCCGTTCTGCTCTCCAAGTTGCCCACTCTCTGTATCAGGGCGTGCAATTCGGCCTTATGGGAGGCACAATCCGCGGTATTTGGGCTAACTTCCTTCTCAAGGGACTCCGTGCGCTCCGCCAAGGCCCTGACGTCCTGTCGGAGTAGATTAACATCCTCCTGCACCTCTCTGACCTTAAGGTCCAGTGCCGTTTTCAGTTCAGTGACGGCTAATTCGAGTTTAGATTCCCAGGCCGCCTTTAGGTCTGCAATCGCAGCTAGGACTTCTTGGTTAGCGCCCGTTGTCGTCATGCTGCCTTCAGGCGGCTTATCCTTGCTCTTGGTATTGTCTTGACCAGGGGACGTCTTAGCGAAGTCGTCCAGGGTGGGCTGTTTCGCCTTCGGCCTCACCGTTCTATTCGACATGACCCAGAGGACCTGTGTTCTGCACAAATGACAAATGCGCACCCAGTACGCCTCTTTCGCTCGATCACTGTGCGGCCTGCTCCTTCCTTTGTTCCGGACATTGGTCGGCCATTTTGTGTCGTCTTTTGTCTCTGGCGCTCCTTATCCTTTCCGCACAGATCTCTGCCGCCGTTCTTCCTACACCTTCCAAAAGTTCACCAAGCGTGGCCCAATCATTCACACACCGACATGTGTATTTTCAGCAGTCGTCGGCCCATCGTTGCGCACTTTTACGCCCGGATCATTTCAGGATCTCGGGAGCTCCTCCATATCACGTCCTCCTACATGGCCTCGTAGCCACGCCCCACTGCTGCTCCCCAGTTGGCCTGCAAACACCACCACAGCCACTTGGCTCTCAAAGTAATGGTGCTCCCCGCAGCAGAGCGCGCCCAAAGTTTCTGCCCTCCAGGGCTGTTTAATTTTACAAAAGGGGCCACCCCTTACAAGTGGCCCACCTGGACACCCTGGGCCACACCTGCAAGACGTGGTTCAGGTTGAGTAGTGCCCCCACCCACTGCTGCAGGGAACGCTGGGTCGCAATCTGACAAACGCAGCTCGGCCAACTTAAAATAAGGGGCTCCCCACAAGCTGCTGCTACCTGCTCGGCTGCTCCTAGCATACACAGCCCTAGAGAAGCCCTGGCCTGGCTGGCTCTGAAGTAAAGCGTTTTTATACATGTTTGTACAGTGCACTGTATGGACTTTGTATGTATTTATTAAGGATTGTTTTTAAAATGTTCAAGAATTAAAAGGACACTTTTTATATTTTTAAAGCTTTAGTGACACAGCTGCTTAGGGTTAGGTTATCTGCATATAGTGCTGGTGTACGGAAAGCGAAAAGCATATATAAGTATACAAAACTAAAAGAACCGTATACCAGCCTTCCTTTGTTCACCATACCTTGTGTGTACCAGTTACATTAACCAAGTGCTTTTTTTCCTTAGGGGCATTTGGGGGAAATCCTGCCCTAATCTTTGCCTTTTCATCCGTTCTCCATGTCACAGCAGGGCTCAGCAGGGTGATCTTGGACCCAGGTAAGCAGGCTGGAGATAGGCGAGAGGCGGGTCAAGTATTCAGAAAAGTCATATAAGTATATTGTGTGCCCACCTACACCTGTCTCCCAATAAGGTGTGTGGTACAAACCCCCCGCTACATACAACCCAAGATGCGGGGAAAAAGTAAAATTAGGTTGTCCCTTTACTCTTTCCTTACCTTGGAGGTGGGAAGATGATTAGGTTGTGAACGAATTTTGGAAGGTTCTACTTCTTAAAATAGTACTTATAGGGTTGTTTGATGTGCTCAACAATTACGCAGACGTTTGGTAGCATGTTAAATTAGGGAGTGATTTCACTTCCCCCACACTCCGCTGGTGTAATGTCCTGGTACTGTTGAGGCTTAAACTTTCAAACAGCAACTGTCTACGATAGATCACCCAGCAGTGGACTAAGGGGAGGTGAGGAAGGAGGGGTTGGAAAGTTCATTGTTCGGAGTGGTAAACCTTCTTGGCAAAAGTACCCATTAATCTACATAGGTCCCTACCTGCTGTAAACCTCACTCTCTGAGTCGATTCACCAGCCATAGTTTTGGATGAATATGCTATGTTCTATAGAACCCTATAGAGCAAACCTAGTCATGTGTGAGTTAGGATGCACACTCCCACCCTGTGGGTGGGTATTCAACTGGCCAAAGGCAATGTAGCTTAGTGATCCCAATTCTATCAGGAAATGGCAGGAAAGAACCGCTCCCAAACCTGCTGGATTTTGGACTGGTAGGATGTAGCTGGATTATACTTCAGATTTGGAAATGGGTGGATTAGTAATGGCCCTCTAGTTTTCTGTACCTCCAAGGTCAGAGTCCTAGAGGGAGGGGAATTTCAGAAGAAGAGCGAGTCTAAGTCCAGCACTATTAATGTTCGGAACTGAGCATATTTGTCTCCAGCAACATACTAAAGTTGAATATACTGCTGCAGGCACATTATGGAAATACATTCTGCACACCAGTGAAGGTGGCATTGAGGCACTTTATGTAAATGCCACCTTCACTGATGTGCTGATTGCTGAAAGTATTTCCACACAAGCATCTCCAAAGAAAGTCCTGGAAGCCCGCAATGGGCAAAATACATTCTGCACACCAGTGAAGGTGGCGTTTACATAATGTGCCTCAAACAGAGGCATGATCTGTACATGACACCTTCACTGGTGTGGAGAATGTATTTTGCTCAGATTATCTCAAAGGATTTCCTTTGGAGACTTTCTGTGAGAAAAACACTGCTGGCAAAATACTATCTGGGGGAGTGACTTTGTAAGCAAAATACATTTGGCACAGCAGTGAAGGTGGCATTTGCACCAGTCAGTAGCTGCTTCCAGTTTTCAGAACAAGCACCACGGATTAAGTAGTTAATTAAGAGCCTGGCAAAGCTTTGCTCATGGAACAGCACCAAAGGAAATCCTTGGAAACCCCCCTTGAGCAAAATACATTCTACATAATACAATCTCAAAATACATTGTAGGTGGCACCACCTTCACAGGTGTACAAAATGTATATAACTGGCTTGTAAAATAATATCGGAGAAAGTCTGCAGCAGCCAATATGCTATTTGCTTATTAGCTATGTTGGGAAGGGGGGACGATCATCCCAGTCCCCCCAGCGCTTTGGATGTGGCAGAGGCCGGGAAGTGTGCAGTAGGGGCTCTGGGAGGGTACAGGACGGAGGGGGCATTGACAGGGGCTATAGTGCGAGAGTGTGGTGTATGTTTTGCTCTAGTGTACCTGAGGAATCAATCGCCATCCTAAATAGTAGCAGCCCTATTGGAATCGAGGCCTAGTTCTGCGCTGCAGCCAGCGTCATGGCTCAAGTCATACGCACATGCAAATATGTGTATGCATTCGAGAATAGGGAATAGATTGTAGCGTGGGCACCGGTGAGAAAGGCCATAGCTACAGAGATTAATAGAGCCATCACTGTCTTATGTTGCCAGCATTCGTATACCAGAAGGAATGCGCCCTGCTAGACCACGAGGGGTTTGAGAGCTCTCTGCGAAAAGCGATCCAACGAGAAAGAGGGCACGAGCCTCCGACCTCCCACGTCCCAGCTCTAAGTAATTTCACTCAGATGCCCCCATCCCAAGACCCCCAGCATTCCAAGGTACCAGTCAGTCCCAGACCACCGACCATAAAATGGTTAAACCCCCAATCGTTCAGAAAATATCTGAAAACAGGGATCAGTTACCTTCACCACAGGTCACGTGATTTGTGCTGCGAGGTGCCGGGAGGGGTAAAACAACATAGCCAAAACAGGGGGGGGGACTTTGGATGGACGCTGACGTGTCTGAAATCAATGTGTGAGATGAAATGATCTCGAAGTATCCTCTTAGCACTTGAATGCAGTACCAGGTGCACATCAGGTTAGAGATAGAGCCTGTATTGTTTTTCTTCACATAATTGTCAATTAATTGTAGCTTCATGCCAGATGGCGCGCAAGGAGGGGCCCACGTGGAAGAAGATGGCCAGAAGGGGTTGGGACCAATGACTTTGCTGGCGCATCTTTATCCTAATGGAAATAAACCTTGTTATCCTTGCAAGCAGTGTGCTGGACATTTTTCCCTAGTGGGTTATATTTCTTTCTGGTGTGAGTGTTGAGAGGTATCTCTACAGCTGCTGCTAATGCCAACCTTGTTGGTAGCTTATTGGCTCCGCAGCCTTCCGCCTGCAGGTCCACGCTCTGTGATTGGTTCTCATCTCTTGAACAGAGAGAAGATATCTAATCATAGAAAGCGGACTTCGGCTTCAGGTGAGTGTTCCAGAAAGTATTTGAGGAAGCTGAATAGCTGGATATCATCCAAACTTAAGCTGAATACTCACTCGAAGCTGAAGTTCGGTGCACCCTTATTTACAATGCATATTTTGAAACACGTATAAAAAAAAACTGTCGCCCACTTTTTCTTTGGTACTCGAGCCAGTTTCATGCCCCAGTCAAACTATGGGAGGCTGTGTCTATTTTTCACACCCTGATGGCCCACCTTGACAACCTGCTGCAAAAATAGTTAGATGGCCCACTTTTTAGAATGGGCTTTCGTGCTAGATCATCATAAGAGAGCTGAAAAGGGGTGAATGCAGGGCAGTTTATGGCTGAGCCTGGTGTGGGTGTGAACTAAGGAACGCTTATTGTTGCCAGATGCTCAGACGGCCAAGGAAATGGGGAGGCGTACTAATGAGGGAGAGTGTGATGAAGTGAAATGCAAGTGAGGAAACCTAAAATGGAGTGAGGATGAAATAGGCGAATAAAAGGAAGGATGGGTGCAAAGGAGAGGAAAGCAAAGACGTGATAGAAAATGTTGCTACACTAAGTGTCCCAATATTTTGCAACCGCGCCACCATCCAAATTGGTAATTAGGGCTCTCAACACTGATCAGAGAAAAATCCCAACTCCCCCTCGAAAGGTTGACCCATAGAAGCTTGCTAAAAGAGCATGTAAATAGTTTATTTTATATATTTATTTTCAATGTGTTATGGTTTCAAAAGAACTTTTGACATAGAAAATATAATAAATATGTCATCCAAAAATGTACACAAATGTACAGAATTTAAAAGCAACAATTTAAAAATAATTCATATCACATTTACAAAGTACAAATCTCAATAGTCATATATTAAACTAAATTTGTAGAATCGTTCAAACTCCCCTTGCAATAATCAGTTTCACATCTAATCTCATTACTACCACAATCGAGAATCTGTACAATGCTATCTGCAAAGAAACAATTCCACTATTCAAACACAGCTGCCAGAACCCGTTACCACAGATAGCTTCAAAATGCTGCACACATGTTGCTAAATTCTTCATGTGTAGGTGGCGCATGACCCTACATGCAGTCAACACATGCTGTGCGGTTTCTAGGATCGTAGTTGAGCAACATTTGCAATCGAGGTGCAAAAGTTGTCAAAGTAGGTAATTGGTTTAACCTCACTAGCGTAATAACTCTTCTAACCGCCTGCAAAGGGCATATAATGAGGGATCTCTGAGGTCTAAAATAAATAAATAGCACAGGAGTTTAAACCTCCCCCAAATCTAGCTGTAAATAAAATCTGACTGGTCAGTCGTTATAGTCTGTCCGTGGGCAAAGGAATTCTGGCTGCCACTTGGAGGTTTCAGCGTCCAGCCTTTGATCCCTATTCCGAGCCTATACACCATCTTTACAAAGCCCGGTTTTTGGTTCAGAACATCTGGACACCCCATTTACGGTGCATCCCGTGTCTGCGGCGTTGCCGAAAGAAGTGACGCACTGGTGCTGCATAAAACAACAAAATAAACACATCTGTGTAATATGGTGGGTAAATATTGGTACCGATGCATGCATTGCCTCAAGTATTTGCATCAACAAACACAAGCAGCTTACGTGCGGGTTGGCTCCGAGAGACCAAGCGCAGGTGCTTTCCCACGTGACCGGCGCACATCCTGGTGCTGAGGCGGTCTCACCTGGCTGCTCCTGGCAACCTAAACTTTTCACCCCCTGGAGCGGATGCCAGTGGTCGAATTTTCACAAAACTCGGTTAGTTCCATGTCGCTGTGCCATTTGTTTAACTCTTGGAATTCAGGTTCCCTTCATTAACCCCCTCCAGTGCCCTGCCCTCTGGCTTTTCATTAACCACTTCAATCCCTTTATGACGTCTGTAAATATAGGCGATATGGGGAGAGGAGGGGGGGGGGGGGGTTGGGTGCCCCAAACACCTGTGAAATCCATGTAATAACGTTGAGATGTTGAATGGGTCATGGCTTCATGAATGAATGAATGATAAACTATTATAGGTAAGCTCTAAGTAAAGTGCTACAGGCTGCCCCCACTTTGCAGAACAAGCAACAATTATTAAGAGGTTAATTAGCAGTTTCGTTCTGAAAGTCTGTTCATTTGCCTGAGTGAATCTCAACTGGATGCAATTTTTGTGTGTGTTTGGGTTTATGTTGTCCACACCTAGTTGTCAAGCAACCGTGCTGTACAACATTAGGGTACAGTATTTGCCAACATGACCCATTCCAATCTGTAGATGCTCATCCAGTCCTGTTTTTTTCTTTGCATTCTGGGACTTGTAGTCCGAGTTTTACCGTGGTAAAAATCAACTACAATTCCCAGAATGCACAGAAAAAACAGGATGGGATAAGCACCTACATATTG
The DNA here is from genome assembly GCF_040938575.1 of Ambystoma mexicanum. Taxonomy (NCBI): domain Eukaryota; kingdom Metazoa; phylum Chordata; class Amphibia; order Caudata; family Ambystomatidae; genus Ambystoma; species Ambystoma mexicanum. Next base: position 378,560,904 of record NC_090937.1, on the reverse strand, counting down.
GGGTGGGTCATGTTGGCAAGTATGCACTAATGCTCTGAGTACTTACCGGTAATCTTCATTACTCCTAGTCCTACTGTTCCTCGTCACAGTACTTACCTCATGAGTCCCCTACCTCCAACACAGGCCCTTCTTTTATTTTTTTAATTCCTATAACTCCTCCCCCACACCTACGTCACTCAGTTTCATATAACCATGCCGTAGCATGGGACCTTCCGCGCAGGGAGGGTCGTCAGTACTGTGACAAGGAAGAGTAGGACTAGGAGTAATGAAGATTACTGGTTAAGTAATCAGAACATTACCTCCACGTCCACTCTTCCTCGTCCTAGTACTTACCTCATGAGGTATACCAAAGCAGCAGCGGGGAAAAGTCCCAATGAGAAACAGCCAAAAACAGGGCAGAAAAACACACACCTTTAAAGACTCCAAATTCACCTCCCCACAGACAAAACTCCAACCCCGAAGGAACCAACCCCCGAGTGGGAGACATTCAACCTATAGTGGTTGATGAAGGTGCTCTGATCAGCCCAAGTGGCAGCCCTACAAATCTCCTGTAGAGAACCCCCCCCTTGCATCGGCCCCGGAAGCCACCAAACCTCTGGTGGACTGCCCCTGAATGTGCGCAGGCACAGGTAGGCCAGAAGCCACATAGGCCATGGAGACCACAACACGGATCCAACGGCCAATAGACACCACAGATGCCTCATACCCAGCCCCCGCCGGGCCAAAAGTAATCAGAAGACTGTCATAGTGGCGGAAAGGGGCAGTCCTAACCAAATACTCCAATACCGCCCGCCGCACATCAATGTTATGCCAAGCCACTTCCTCTGGCGTTTGCGGATTTTGAAAAAAGGCAGGGAGAACCAGATCCTGAGAGGTGTGAAACCGAGAAACAACTTTAGGGAGAAACTTCGGATCACAACTCAGCACCACTGAGTCCGGCAGAACCCTCAGGAAAGGGGGGTGACATAACAGAGCCCCAATCTCCCCAAGCCGTAGGGCAGAAGTGATGGCAATAAGAAAGGCAGTCTACAGCGTCAGATGATTTATATCAATCTCGGAAATGGGCACAAAAGGAGGCCCTGAAGGTGACAAGAGGGAGATCCCAAGGTGGAAGCCCCTTATAAGTAGAAGGACGGGAAGAAGAAAAACCCTGGAGTAACTTCCCCACCAACACCTTCCCATCCAAGTGCCCATCAGAGTCCCCCAAAAGGAATTTTATGGAGGCCCACTGAGAGCGAAGCGTGGAAACTGCCAGGCCCTTGTCAAACCCATCCCGGAGGAATTGAAGGATAGCGGGGAGGCCAGCACGTAGGGGAGGGATCCCACACCGCCCACACCAGTCCCGGAAATGGCTCCAATGCCTGCCGTAAGCCTTCAGAGTGGAGGGTCTAAGAGCATTCATCATGGACACTACCACAGGACCAGAGAACCCCTGAGATATCAGCCTAGCCCGCGCAATAGCCACACTGCCCATTGCATCTGGTGGACCCCCAACCACAGATCCCCTAGAAGGGGACAAGGCCACTTCAGAACCAGCCAAGGCTACTGGGATCGAAGCTCCAACAGAGAGGGGAACCAACTCCAGCGGGGCCAGAACGGAGCTAACAACACAGTCACCCTGGACACTCTGATGCGCTGAAACACCTGAGGCAGAAGGGGAATAGGCGGAAACACTTAAAGAAGATCCTGAGACACTGCACAGAGAGAGCGTAACCCCCCAATCTCCCTCGGCCTGAAAACGAGAGCAGAAGAGTGGAACTTTCACCGAGGCCGGAGATGCAAACAGGCCGAGAACAGGGGTCCGAACGTGACACGGATCTCTGCAAAGACCTGGGTCGACAGGACCAATTCACAGAGGAGGGAAACCGGAGGCTGAGAAGATCCGCTCGAACATTGTCCACCCCCCTGATATGTGAAGCCACCAGGGACACCAGATATGATTCCCCCATGCGCCTATCTGAGCTGCCAGCGTATTCAAGGAGCGTCCGGAACCCCCTTGGCGGTTGACGTATGCCAAAGCCGCTGTATTGTCCGTCTGGACCAAAACAGCCCGGCCTACCAGCAACCTCCTGAAGTACACCAGAGCCTGGAGAATGGCACACAACTCTCGCCAATTGGATGATCGATGGCTCTCTTCTGGATCCCACAACCCCTCAGCAGATATATGAGTACCGAGTGTCATCACCATTTTCCCTAATTATACTGAACTTGATGTTATGATATATATTCTGGAACAGTGTAATCTATGCAAACCTTGATAACGCTATGAGATAAGAGTTTGGATCACCAGCACTTACGTGCAATCAATGTAATACATGAGACCGTGTGTCATCACCATTTTCCCTATTTATACTGTACTAGATGATGTGATCGTGCACCCAGGGTATACCGCTCACACATGCAGGGATTGCGACCACTAGGTTTTTATTGCCTATGCCCCTTTAAACCACTTCAGAGGATCGATATATCCTTTAATTCAGTATTCACTACATTTTGGATCCTACCCATCATGACCACGAGCTTTGTCACTCATTATATGGGATCCTTTACTGAACTTGTTTCATTATCCCTAAGCACCAGCATTGCAAACATTAACACTGACTTTTTTCATTGCTTCTATATCATTGCCTCTTCATATGTACGTGGGACAGCATTGTGTACTGTTTCACAATTCGTCAACGATCATATTTTTGGATTACCCCATTTTTCACTTAAACCAATTGTTCATATGTATATTTGTAGGCTACATCAGTCTTACAGCATACACTGACCAAAATGCACCGTTCTCTTATCGAGGGGCTATCCTGGGCAAATCAGTATACGTTACCTATGTATATTTATCAGTCCTATTCAGCTTTTCAGCCTACTAGGACCACAATGCACTGCTCTGAAATCAAGGGCCCACCCGAGGGCAACCAGTCTTCACTCTTTGATACAACATTATAGCTTTTATTGAAGATCACGCACACATGGATCAGACTATTATTTAACTTAAAAAACGACAGTCCAACAAATGGATATGGACACATCCCAACACAGCCATAGTGGTTTGGGTCATACTTCATTTGTTTCCACATAGGTGCTGAACTTTACAGCCCTTAACATGGCAGCGTTCTTTTCAGTCCACCATTGACAATGAAAAAGGACTTCACATCATTGTCATGGATACTGTTAGGGAGAATTCTCATTTTATGGCTAATTTCCCTTACCTATAGAGTCCCCCAGCAGCTTTGCTGGATTTGAAGGGTTTGTTTTTTTCTCCTGCTAAGAGTGAGACTCTTTTTCCCAGTCTTAGGCATTTTTTGGTATGTGTGTTCTAGGCTATTTTTGTGTTTAATGCCTTGGGGTTTTTCTCACCCCCATAGGAACCATCTTTATTCACATGTGTTACACAGCACCCTCCGTGCAGTGACACAGGGGTGTCGTAGCGACCCCCAACCATAAACTCCATACCCTAGGACTGACTACTGTCTCCCAGGGCATGTAAAGTCCCCATTGACTTTACTAGTCAATTTTTATGAACTAAACCAGTACAGCCCATCTTACTATGGAGGTACTGGGAAGGGTTAATAGTTTTTCCCTGGTGTTCATTTTCGAGAGGGTGACGTACAGTCCCTCTCTCAAAAGTTTATGGCTGGTGGCAGTGTTTACTAATGTAAATATTCGACTGCAAATATTTCCCTATGGGATTTTCCCATTGTTCGAGGCTACGACATTTTCTGACAGCCTCTAACATACCTCCGGTATATTTTAATATTAACTTTACTCCGGTAGGTTTTATTTGCCAGAACTTTAATTTAACTTCTTTCTCGTGTCTTTCTCTAAACTCCTAACCCAGGTCGGGATCCTTTGTTCGTCCTTTGGCGGGCTTCTGCCAAGAAGCCCTCCTTTCGGCGCCACTGAGTCTGGGGTGGGTCCATTGTGTGGGAGGGGGGTGTAGGACCCCTGGACAGGGTTGCCTCAGCAACCCATGTCGCACTCTGTCCTGATAGGCTGGAGGGTCTCCCGCCAAGATGACCACTCCACTGTGTGAGTGACAGCTAGGCTGTGTGAATGGGGATCTTTTTGTATAAAGGCAGGGTCCTGAGGACTGGAAGAGCAAGACGTCGCCACTGGAACTAAGAAGCCGAAGAGGAGAGAAGCCAAAGACACCTGCAACGACTGAACCACCGGTGAAGCCCTGCTGCAGTGTCTCACCACTTTTCTCCACACGACGAGAGAAGATCTTCATCTGCAAGAGCCTTCTTCCCTTGAGCTGGTGGGGCCAACCAGTTTGCCAATCACCTTCCTGGACCTGCCTTGGTCGAATCGCCAGTACCCTGTACTCGGAGACCGGATAGCCAGGCACCCGTCCACCCGGACCGCGATTTAAAGGAGCGTACCTTTTATTCGTCGGGCAGCACCGCGGCTGGTTTCATCACTGGGTAGTGCAGTAACTCGAACCTTCCTCCACGATGAGAACCTCTCTTCTATTGCTGGATCCACCGAACTGCAGGAACTACCAGGAACAACCGCCACCGCACGAGCCACTTCTTCATATTAAGGTACATTGTTCCGCCATGCCGCCCTTTTCGTGTGGTAGTGCTAAAGGTGTTTTAAATCCTTTACCTACCTGTTGGGTTGGCCGCCCCTATCTTATAAACCTTGTCTTTCACCTTCTGCATCCACCTTTTCGAAATCGTTAACCAAAGACTTGACTGCAGCTACAAGAACATTTTGCTCCTGGGCCCTTTGCCCTGTACCACTGACTCTGGCACAGGCCTATTGACTCTGGCTAAATTTGTTAGAACTGCCTTCACTAGATTGTTTTTCAACTAGAACTGTGTTGGTGCACCTACTTCTTATAACCACCTTTTCCTTCCCACTTTTTAAACTTGTGCAGTGCCATTTTGCTCGGTTTTCATTTAAGTATCCTCTATGCTAAAGTACTGCCTTGCCTAAACTTGTTCACAAACTTATGGGAAGTGTTGCTAGGGTATGTAAGAAGATATTTCTGTATAACTTGTGCTTTCCCTCCCTTGTGAGAAATTGCTAGAATGCCATTTGTGTTTGGTTTTCACTGTGCCGTTTTGCTCAGTTTTCACTCTTTCTCAAACTTGCCTACAATTTAACTAGGGAGTTGTGTATACTTTTTCTGACTGATTTTAACTTGCTTTATTAACTGTGATCAATGTGTGTAAAATAAATATATATATTCTTTTTAATACAAAGCTTTGGTCAGTGTTTCCTTGTGCCATAAGTGCTGTAGCCCTATTGTGTAAACCCTGAATACTGCTCATCTCCCTCTTGAGATAAGTCTGACTGCTTAGCCACAGCTACCAACTAAATCTTTGTGGTACAGACTGATACCAAAGGGGATTTATTACTCATACCTGTAGTCTTAATCTTCTGTAGTGCTCCCTAAGGGAACTACACAGGATTCTGCCTAACAGATACAATTATAAACACTGGTCTAGTCACTGACTCAGCGATTTCACAAAACTGCTGACGCGTGTCAGGGGTCACTACACCTAGCAGGTAAGGGTCCAGGAGGATGGGCAGGACCATCCCCGGGGCCGTTCACTAACGTTATACGGAGAAGGTACGCTTACATTAATAGAAACGTACGGAATGCATCACAATCAAGCAAAGCACAAAACCGGCACCAGCCAGTTTTTAGCGGTGCAACATGGATGATTCCTTCACCTTCACACGAAGTGATTTGCAGAACGTTTTCCCACAGGTGCACGCACGGCCAAATGTGATTATATCAATATTAGCAAACGCTCACCAAGCTTTTAAAAAAATAGCACCTGTTTGCGCACAATTTCAACATCATTGGCACTAATATAGACTTTAACATTACTCGATAATGATAACAACTTGGCGCCTGTCCAGTACACACATCGAATACTAGCAGCCATAAACAGGCAATATATCAGGACCGGGGATATTGCAGGTCCAGGGATATGCAATGACCTATTGGAACCATTTTGCAATGTGTTTTTGTATAACATTTGTTTCAGGTGGGATTCTAACCCAGGGATGTGAACACAAGGCATCTAATATTGCCTCATACCAGATTCATCACAGTGATGGTAAAACTATTACGCAATGTTTTTCAAGGTGAAATGTCACTTGGCTCAGAGAGAAAAATATGAATATGTTTAATCAAGCGACATGTGTAATATTCAGAGAATTGTTCAGTTGGGTATTAGATGAGCAACACCTTAAACATAGTATACCTGATGTTTCACATCTAATATTGTTATGTGACAATTAACATGCAACTAACTTGAGGTATATTTATTTTATCTTTCTCATTTCCACTTAATCCCACTCTTTGCCCCTCCCTAATCTCTGTCTTCATATATACTGCATACTGCACTATGCCCTGTTTTGAGAAAGGCTCAGCACGAGCCGAAACACGTATCAAATAAAGGGCTCTCCCACAGGAGATTTGTGATTTACAACTGGTTTGCACTCATTTGGCTACATTTGTGTGGAGCAGTCACTGTGTAAAATCCTTACCTATACCTGAGCAGAGAGGACCCCCAACGTAGCCCCCCATCCCCTTCCGCTGGCTTCGGTAGTAAGAGTGGTCACAGGAGGAATGATCAGTGACACCCCAGCTCAGAGATTTGGAGCCCCCAACCACCACTGCAGGGAGACCCACAGCGCTGGGGACACCGAAATCAAAGCCTCGAAGGCTTGAGACGTCGGGAGCCAGTGGGACTGAAGGTAAGACACCAGGGGGCATAAATGAAAACGGGCCCAGGGAACTAGTAACACGCAAGAAGCCATGTGCCCCTGCAACTTCAGCAACAGGCGAGCCGAGACAAACTGCCTCCTGAGAACCTTGCCCAGAACAGCCAGCAAGTGACAGACCCTTTCCAGGGACAGGAACACCCTCCCCATCCTGGTGCAAACCTGTGCACCAATGAAAACTAGATTCTGAGAAGCCTCCAGTTGAGTCTTCTGCCAGTTCACCAGGAAACCCCAGTCCTGCAACGCCTGGCAGACCAATCCGAGATGAGTCATGACAGTCTGCCGACAGGACACTTTGATCAACCAATCGTCCAGGTAGGGAAAAATCTGAATGCCTCGCCACCAGGGGAGCCACCAGCTTGGTGAACACTGTGGGGGCTGATTGCAGTACGAACAGGAGCACTTTGAACTGAAAATGTCAGGATCCCACCGCAAAGCAGAAGAACTTCATGTGCCAGGGCCGGAGAGCCACGTGGTAATAAGCATCCTGGAGATCCAGAGATGTCATCCAATCCCCCTTGAATAACATTGGCAGAATGTTCTGTAAAGTCTCCATTCTGAAGTGTTCCTTCCGGACGAGGCAGTTCGGGGCTTTGAGGTCCAGAATTAGATGATACTTCCCCGAAGGTTTGGGGACCAGTAACACCCGCGAGTAGAAACCCTAACCCTGAACAGGGAGAGGAACGGGCATGATGGCCGCCTTTAACACTAATTCGGAGAGAGCGGCGTCCATGGCCAATCTCTTTAGCCGAGACCTGGGAACCACAGTCCGAACCATGCAATGCTGGACAGGAGGAGACAGGAAATGCACTTGACAACCCCTTTGCATTGTGTCCAGAACCCAGGAGTCGGAACACCACCTTTCCCATACTGTAAAAAACTGCCGGAGCCACCTGCCCACCGGCAAGTCCAAACCGTCGGGACTTATGTGCCGACCCAGGACGCGAAGAGTGTGGAGGACCCCAACACCCCCTTGCTCTCCAAAAAGAATGTGATGAGGAGCCAGGGAAAGACCTGCTGGTCACTGCACCAGCACCAGAGGAAGACTTCTTGGCTGTTGAAGGAGGCTTGCGTCGAAGTTTGTCAGCATGTTTGTCCACCCTAAAATCTTTGTGCACCTTATCCTCAAGGGAATCTCCAAAAAGCCTGGACCCAGAGAAAGGAAGTTTCAGGGCAGCCACCTTCTGAGACTCATCAGTTTTCCAGTCCCTCAGGTGCAAATGCCTCCGGGCAGATACACCAGCCCCCATGGCCATGGCTGAACCACACACCCCATCAAAAGCCAGATCGGCCAAAAGTTCAACCTGTCTCTGCATGTCTGTAAGCAAAGGGGCACAATCAGAGCATTCAATGACAGCCTTCTTCAATTTCTTGAAACCATTTAGCACCGTTTCAGCTGTGTAGGAAGAGTAGACATTCGCTCAAAGGGCCTGATGTGCCCCTGCATGAACCTTCTTAAGGCTGGAATTGACTCGGTGGTCCACTGGATCCTGGAGGGCCACCTCCTCAGCTGACATAGAGGAGTGACCCACCAGGCTGGCGAGGATATTGTCGACTTCAACTGGATCAGACAGCAAAGTCTCGGCTTTTAATGGGTAAAGTTTGGACATGAAACGGGCCATTGCAATCTTCTCCGGGTCGTGCCATTCCCGAAGGATTTTATCCCGATATCAGAAACCAATGGCAACACCATCCTAGGGGTATGCCTATACTGCCAAATAGAATGGTCGGCCCCCTCAACCGGTACCAGGGGCTCTGAAAATACCATGCAATCCCCAACTTGGGCACAGACCTCCTCCACTCCCTCTCTGTCCAGATACTTCCCATCTGCATCAGCCGATGATGCACATGAAGAGGCTGATGACTCAGTGCCAGCAGAAGACGAGGAGGACAAGGAAGACAGACGCCTGCGCTTGTGTCCATGAGTATGTGCAACTCCCTCTACGATGCTTAAATAGCTTCTCCTTTCTGGTCGGGGAAATACGCTTAGCCTTCTTCTTTCGCTTTCAGTATAACTCGCGAGAAGAGGAAGATGAAGAAGAAGAAGACAGGACCAGATGCCTACTCTTTGCAGAATATTTACCCATGTCGAGTATTTCCAAAAACAGTGACCAAAGGAAGCCTGCTTCACCACCAAAGCCCTCTGTACACTGAACCAAGGCTCCACATACAACCAATTTCCCACTTGCCTCTCCCACATTCAAATAGAGGCCAGAAAGACAAACAATCAATAGGAATAACCACAATCAATTCCTATGGCAACCCCGCTTGCAATACCAGAGGCGGAGCCCACCCGCCTCCGGAGCAACGTGGAGAGAGAGAGAGAACAAACAAAAAAAAGGGGAACCGACAAGCTGCACACAGCCGCCCGTGCAAGTACGGCCACGCGCCAGGAACACATGCCCCCAAACTCTTTGCCTTAACCCGGGTCCGTTTCCAAGAACCCGGGCCGCGATGCCCTGCGCCGGCCATAGCCCAGCAGAAACCACGGACGGCAACCTGACTTGACCGTGTTCCGTGCCCTGCAGGGAACCCAGGAGTCTTGCCACACTTGAGGGAGCCGAAGGCTCCGCCACACAGCCCCAGCAATCGGAGCGCCGCAGCGCCCTGCGCCAGGAAAAAAAAGAAGGCCAACCTGCGGGAGGCAGAAAAAATTAAACTGAGTAACGTGGGTGTGGGGGAGGAGTTATAGGAATTAAAAGAAATAAAAGAAGGTCCTGTGTCAGAGGCAGAGGACTCATGAGGTAAGTACTGGGACGAGGAACAGTGGACGTGGAGGTAATGGGATACAATGCAGAGCCACAGAACCTGGAATATTAAGGACACAGTTGGCTGGATGTAGAGATGGGGGATATAGAGCGTTACAAGGGTGGGGGCGCGGGGAGGAAAAGCCACAGCCAGCCCAGGACAGGGACGTTACTCAGCCATGCACCCATTGAAGCTATACTGCTGTTATTTTCCAATAATATGACATTCCTGTCCTGACTGCAGTTTAATTCCTGGGTTGCACTGTGAGTTCTTTCCCTGCCTTAATTCACCTTTGAGAGTACATTTGAACATGTTACATTTGGGGTATACTCCTACAAGGAGACTTAACCGGGCCTTTTTTAACATTTTTAAAACTCTCGACACAGGCGAAAATAATAGTGACAGACGCATAATTAATGGTGGCCAGGCACTGCACACTGTTTATTCCCTCAGCCTCCAGGCTGATGGCGAGAAAGGTAATCATGCTATTTCGCAAGCGTCCCAGAGGCACTCAGCCCACTGCCAATAGTCTGGAATGATGCTTAAGTACTGCGCTATCCAGCTAACCGTGCTTGAGCGGTTGAAAATCAATGACACACTTATCTACAAACCAGGGGTGACATCCAATAAAACAAGTATCTCTGAGTGCGCCACAGCTGGCTCGCTTGAGTGCAAAATGGGAGAGCTACAAAGTGTATGACACATAGTGCCAGCCTCGGGAGTTTGATACACACATGTGCCTGTCAACAAATGCTGATTTTTAGTCTTTGCTATTAGGTGGGGCTATACGCCACCTGTAAACCGAAAATATTGCATTAGAGTACAGCTAGGGAGAAATGGCATATGAGGAGGGACACAAAGCTTGTAGGTGTTGTTTGGGTATTTACCCAACCATCGACTGCTCATGGTCATGCTAATCCCTATGGCAGTTTGCAGCCACATCCTGCCCTCCCCACCCAAAACACACCCTATTAGGAGCTCTTTGAGCTAGCTTTATCATCAAAGCCTCATCATCAAACCTATGCTCAAAGTGGCTGCTAGTGTTTTTACAGAGCAGTCTTCTAAGATTTAACTACTTCATTGGAGCTGTAAACTCACCACTGCTGTAATAAAAATGTCTTAACCAGGCCTGCCTTCAGCAACTCGATTTATAAGCACTATGCGGTCCTTCACTGAAGTCCTGTTAAAAAGAAGCATTTGAAAACCAACAGTTTTGGCTTGTGTAAAAGAATTAGACATTTACTAGGCACTGCTTATATATGTCCAGGTACTTGCACCACTTTGCAGCTGCTACAATCGATTGCCAGATACTACCACTATGGTAGTGCCTGGCAAATACCTTTCCCAGGCCTACACAAAAGCCAAACTGTTGGCATTGCCAATGCTTGTTGATATTGTCACACCAAGAAATAAATCTGTATGACTGAGTTAGTGAAATTGTCATCCGCAGGGGAAGCCAGTGAAGCCAACAGACACCAACAAAACTGTAAGTGTGGCATGGGTGGGGTGTAGAGCAATTACTCTACTCCAGAAAGCCACCGCGACTCTACCTTACCTTTACATAACGTAAACTGCCAAAAACTAACAGAATTGCGAAGGATTGCATGTGCCACACTTGGATGGAGTTGTAAATGTTAGCATGTGCCACACTTAGATGGTATACCACCAGACACTCACTGACAGTCTAGATCGCTGCATAAAGATTAAGGAGACCATTCTCAGCTGGATCAAATCTTACCTTACTAACCACCACAACTTCATACAAATGAATTCCTCTAGATCACCAACTCTACCCATCATCTGTGGAGTATTGCAAAGATTCATTTTCCTCACCCTTAATATTCAACCTTTACATAGTCCCTCTCGGAGTGACGATACAAAACGTAGATGTGGGTCCTGTGCCTGCTCGGTCTAGAGACCCAAGCTACTCTTCACTGATGACACCCAATGAAGTCAAAACATGTCCGGGGGTGCTTGTGGTCTCGTGCAGGTGGGTTGTGACCTAGCAGTCCAGGCTGTACTGCCTCTTTGGGGCTGGTGCCCAGCCTGATTTGAATATGGTCTTTCCCCTTTCTGTAATGGCTTGACAGATGAAGAACAATGGTCTGGAGGGGTGCTGTGAGCAATTGCCGATCAGCACGGGTATGCCCAGATGTGGGTCCCATGCCTGCTGAGCCCAGAGACCCAAGCTACTCCTCACTTATAATGCCCAATGAGGCTAAAACATGTCTGGGGATGCTTGTGCATTTCGGGATGATCTGCCCCTTGGGGTGGGACCAAGCCTGATTTGCATATGGTTTTTCCCCTTTCTTTAATGACTTGGCGGAGGTTTGCCCAGAGCAATTGCCAGAGGGTTAAGATGAATTCTAAACCTTCCAGCCATCACCTCTTTGTTTTGTGCTTCTTCTGATCCGCCACATATGGTGTCATGTGTGGGATTATGACAATTTAATACAAAGTTGGCCCCAATGATAGTTTCGACAGAACCTAAAACCACTATAATTAGGTAAGGCCTGAGTTTTCATGTCTTGAATCCCAAGATTATTCTATTCGAAGAGTGTAGAGCGGAATGACTATAAAATATTTAGTCACTCAGGGCAATGGATACTTGGGTGGGACAAGCCTGTTCTTTGCTTAAACCTCCACATAGGCATTCCTCCCAGTTTTACTGTTTACATATTTCCAAAAACCAAACTTTGGCAGAAAACCAGAATAATAATTCTTTCCCTTTTTCACTATGAAGAAGAATTCCAACTCATTCTCCTGAATTATTCCAATGAACCTATAGAAATACACAGGGGGGAATTGCTAGCATATCTTCTATATGAAGTCCTCAGACCAGAACCATTGGATCACAAAACCAGCAGATAGAGAAGTATAGAAAATATGGTCAGGCTGGGTCTTAGAGAAAATCCCCCAAACACCCCCCCAAAAGAATCAATTTTTATCACTGATTTAGAGGAAGTGTTATATCCCAACGAAATTCATGAAGAACCTAACATCTCCGTAAAGAATATAGAGACTAGTGGTTCCCCAGGATTCAAGGAGGTCTCTTCCTCAACAGAGAAGGAACATTCTGGAAACCTCAATGGCACATCTGTGAGGACTTTCTACCAAAGCAAAAAGGTCATAGAAAGTAAGGAAAAAAGGGGAAACAAATTGCAAGATGCCTCCCAATACCTTTGCTCTTCCTTCCCTTTCACAAAGGGACACAAATGTTACTCATGTGGAGAGGATGGACATCCTACTAGACACTGTGCTCTACGTTTTCTCTTTCCTCCTCCATCATTACAGAGAAAAGATCCAGAGATAATTCAAGACACAGACTAAGAGCCTTTTTTCCTACATTCTATATGCTGAAAATACACAAGTTTTCACTTTGTGAAGAAAAGGTCCATCTATTTCTCTCTCTAAAAATACACGAACCCAAAACCAAATAAAAAATCAATATCTATATGCGGTAACCCAGACCATTTATAAAGTCCCCACCACTGTTCACCATAAAATAGTTTGGGCCCAGCTTGATACTGGGAGTGAGGTATGTGCCATTCACCCGAGAATACTATCCTTGGGCTGGGAAAAGTCCATCAAAGGACCGGCACATAATATTCATGGAGAGGTTCTAGATGACCTCTTTACTCCAATATCGTTCACCATTTTGGGAGAAACCTTACATATAGAGGCAGCCATTATCTCTAACCTACCTGAATATGGAATTCTGGGTAATGATGTCCCACAAGTCCATCTGTGGCTGACTGAGATCGCCAAAAAGGAGTTTAAAACGAATCCCCTATTTTAGTTAATGAAATAAGCTTGCAACATACAATACTAATATCAGTGGTAGAAACAGGTTTCCCTGAAGAACTGATAATAGATGCCAATTCTCCATATTTTGGTTAACAACTACTCAATGATGCCATCTCAACAGCCCCCTCTTCTCTCCTACATTCCTGGGAGCTATCTATCAGTCACCCGGAAGTACCTATGTGGAACGGGGAAATAAGAACACCTTGAACACCAGAAAAGATAACTACGTCTGTTCACTGGTATAAAACAAAGAGTAATGAGGAAGCAGGGGAAGCCAGTAAACTAAGAGAAAGTGTATGTGATGAATTGCGGGATTCTGTCACTTCTCCCCAGAAGGGAGCCTTTCCCTATGAGGCTAGGGAGGTGTGGCCACTATTGAATACCCTCCTTAGGGGTAGAGGCAAGAGGGACCTCACCGGGAGATTCTCCCCCTCCTGAGGACAAGGATGTGTGGCATCCAATGCAGAACAGAAGCCCAGGTGCAGATTCAGACAAGTGGCATCGGAACGCAGAGAAGATGCCTCGAACACAAGGCATCCCAATCCTGAGCAAGGAATAAGTGGTGGTGTGATCACGACCAGGCTATGATGGAGCAGTGGGCCTCTAAACAATGTTGACATCACTAACACTAAGCAAGAGGAAGCAAACCGAAAGAAGGAGGAACAGCGAATCTGTATGGGAAACAAAAGAAAAGCGAACCTGACAAGTGACAGAGGGGGCCCCAGCCTGTTGTGCAGTCCGGTGACTTTATCCCTAACCAAATTAGGTAACGGGGAAAGCGGGAGACCCAGAAGGGGGACTGAAGATAATAACTGGAATGCTCATACTCGTCCCATCAAGATAAAGCGTTGAGAGTGTATAAAGAGAGTAAGAATCATTACTGGAATGTTCATACTCATCCCAGCAAAGACACAGTATCAAAAGTATGTGAATAGAACAAGAATCATTACTGGAACGCTCATACTTGTCCCAGTCCAGATAAAGTGTCAAGAATACTTGAAGAGAGTGAATCTGTTACTGGAAAGCTCTTTCTCATCCTAGTCAAGATAAAGTATTAGGAACAGATGACAAGAATGCTAATTATTACTGGAACTCTCATACTCATCCCAGTCAAGATAAAGTAACAAAAGTGTGCAAAGGGAGTAAGAATCATTACTGGAACATTCATACTCATCCCAGCAAAGATGAAGTAACAAAAGTGTGCAAAGGGAGCAAGAATCATTACTGGAACATTCATACTCATCCCAGCAAAGATGAAGTATCAAAAGTGTGCGAAGACAGTAAGAATCATTACTGGAACATTCATACTCACCCCAGCAAAGATGAAGTATCAAAAGTGTGTGAAGAGAGCAATAATCATTACTGGAACATTCATACTCACCCCAGCAAAGATGAAGTATCAAAAGTGTGTGAAGAGAGCAATAATCATTAGTGGAATGCTCATATTTGTCCCAGTTCAGATGAAGTTTCAAGAATATATGAAGAGAGTGAGAACCATTACTCAAAAGCTCTTACTCATCCCAGTCAAGGAAAAGTATTAGGAACAGATGACAAAAATGAGAATCATTGCTGGAATGCTCAGACTCATCCCTGTCAAGATAAAGTAAAGAGAGTGAGACTCATTACTGAAGAATTCATACTTGTCCCAATCAAAATAAAATGTAGACAATGAGAAAAGGGAAACCTTTAAAGAAGAATGAGAAGGAAAGAACAGGGATAAACATGCTAAGTTTATAAAAGAGAGAGAACAAGTAATCAAGGGGAAAGGACACTTGAAACCTGGAAGGATCCGGCATAAGAACTGTGTGTCTTAATAAAAGTATTTACCAAGAACTACTTAAGGATACGTCATTGAACTGAACTTGGTGAAGAACCAGCACACAGGAGAAGGGAGTCATTCTCCTGGATGCTTTTTGTTCTAATAGTGGTAAGGTTCATTTGAACAGTGGGTGGATTTTCATTTGGACTCTGATGACTGACAAGTACCTTAGTTAGTTTGGTTAGGTAGGTAACTCCCTTAGCATAGGGAGAGTTAAGAGTTTTCCCTATTTATTTAATAAACGTCCATAGTGAGATGGAAGATACCTGTTCTTCTTCTGACCCACCAAAGGGCATAAGCAAAGAGAACATCAACTACGTTTTTAGTGTTTCTAACTGAAAACAGTAGACCCCATTAGGTGGAAATGAACAATTCCAAGATTCATCTGGAATCAACCTTTTGTCATAGCAGTGCAGTAAATGCACACACCACAAATGCCTCAACTGGACCCAGTAGACACAATTAGCAAATGTCGAACAGGATTTTTACAGTGCCTACATTACCAATGCTAATGTGTGTCCTTGATCCACTGAAATAAGTAATGTCTCAACATCTTGACACAATTGCATACCTGGAGATTCAGTTTTATAACACGTCCGTCTGAAGGCACCAGGGCACGTTAAGGATGAAATGGCGAGTAGTCATCTTGTAAAGGCTGGGCGGCAAACTGGCATTTAGCGAGGAGGTGCCTTCAAATACTCTGCTGTACAATGGTCAAGTTTTTATTCTGCGGTTGCCACACCAGGACTGCAGAGGGAAAACATCAGAATCCAATGTCAGTAAGGCCCTTCCATAAGCAATCAGCCGGATAGCAGAAACAAAAACAGTTCACATACTCCAGCTGTTCATCGAGAGTCAAACACAACTTTTCTGATTAATATTCTTCTTTAAGGAATTCCTTTAACACTGTAAACATCATTTTACTAAATGTACCACTTTCCATTAAACAATGTGCCTTTTGGATGATGTCATATCTTTATATAATGTTAAACACAAGAAGAATATGTGCTGTCTTTCAAAAAATAAATTAACTAATACAAATGACTTTCTGTATGTATACAGACATATTTCACGTTAGAACATGCAGACATATACAAATTATATATTTTAGTATTCTGCAAAGAGATGATAGAAAGAATGTTTATTCCAAGTTATCGCATAGAGTGAGGCAAATTTGCTGACAGGCCTATACTTTACTAAATTGCCACTACCAGTAGCACACATATAGAGCATTTTTCATTCATTCATGTAACCACAAAATGGTCACCTTCATTTGAACTCTTGTTAAACCTAACTGATATGTTTTATTTAGTCCTCAGCTATTTGAGACAAGGAAAGCAGGTGTCGGCATTCTGTAAAACAGGTCCCATTATCAATCAGCAACGAATCCATTAAAAGATATGAATAGATACAGCTGTGCGTACGCAAGACAAAGGGCTCGTTTTAAAACACCAAGAAAATAGATAAATATTGGATGCAGCTCAATTTGATGAACTTGTATGTTTTTTTCTAATTTCTTTATTGCTTTTCACAGGTTATCCATAATTGCACAAATAACCATTTGAACACAGAGAAAAAACAAAACAAAAACCCATAAAAGTACAGCTTGCAAACGTAAACCCCCCGCATCACCAACCCATATCTCCCTCCCACCAAAATATCTGCCACTCCTTGCACCACAAAAGAGATCTCAGACTGCCATCTTTTCATGGGGGTCTGACGTCAGTGGGATAAAGCAAACTGCCCAATAACGATGCCCACTCTATTATATGGACTTGTGTTTTTAAGAGAAGGAGAAGGTCACAATGTTCGGAGGTCTGGTGAGCCAGGAATAACAACTTGGAATGGCTGAGGTTTTACATAGGACCTGAAACTTGACTTGATACAGAAATAAGGCCTCTTGTAAAATATGTAGCTGTCCATTAAGGAGCTTATTGAAAGATTCTTCTTTCAAAAAAGCAGATATCTTTGTTGCTACTAGAACCGTAGCAACACAACTAATTCATTATGTATTATTCAGTAAAATGTGTACCAAACAAATGCATTTGAATTGACAAATAATGAAATACATTTTTGGCACTAAATCTGGGCTCAATTTGAAAACCAAAAATACATTCTAAATTCAACGGAGCATCCTCAATCACATTCACATAAGGATATATCAAAATGTATGAATTACTCATAAATTTGCATCCTTTGTTACAGAAACATGATGGATGTTTGAGGTCAGAATTTTCTTGCAATTCTGAACACATAGATCTTATTAATTTCACAGGTTTATACAAGAAATTATAAGAGACATATTTCAGTCCAATTTGACCACCATTCCTGATTGGGGGGCTAACTCGCAGCTAAATACATCCACTCATATCGTAAAATACGTTGGCTCAACCAAAGCAAATAGGAGGATTGTAGTGGGTTCAAGAAAAAGGAACCAGTCATAGGCTCTGTCCAATTAAAAATTGCCATATCAAGTGTATGTTGTATGGGTCAAGTTTGTTGGATTTTTCAAGTTAAACAGATAGCGAGAAAGGGCAGAAAAGGAAGGGAGCCTTCTCAACAGGAGAAAAGCAGAATGGGCTTCCACCTGTATAGAGCTGACTGAGTCCTTCTTAAGAAGACCTTTTCCTGAGAGCTGAATGTAGAACCTTTTCCCAAGACAGATCCAGATTATCTGGGAAAGAGTTGGGCGCATTGGGACAGACTGAAAGGAAATGCTTACCTGGTGGAGTTGCTTTGAGCTGTTGATGTCCTTATGTGTCACCGGCCTTTGAAAAATAATCCAAAAATGAATACAATAACCACAGAGCATTTAGGTAAATGTCCCAAGAATGAAGTATATGCCAGAGTGTACTTAAAACTATTGTAGGATAATTCTGTTTACAATCTATGCCACTAAAGGGAGAGTGGGCCCGTAAATGACATTTTCTGGAATTATATTTAAAATAGATTGTCCTAAAATGCAAAATTATGCAGGACACATTTTATCTCTGACAGTAATCAGTTGTTAGTTAATTCCCTGGGTTTTTAGAGGAGCATATATATCTGGGGTTGTGAGCATGATGTACAACATGACTTGCAGATTTCCAGTGATTGGTAAACTAACTGATCTGTGAAACCAAAGGTTAACTAAAAGAAAAATCTTTTATAGAGTGTTCTACTCCTCAGAGTTTAATAGAAAGGAGGATAGTTCACCATCGTCATTACCAAGAAAATGTCAGTTAAAATAATTAACATCATTTGTCCAAATCACCTTGTGCAGTTCTTTAAGTGGGCTCCTAATGCCAGTTAAAATGAAGTTGTTGAATCCTCTTCCATTTCATTTCATTTCTATAATCTCATGCTCGTCTGACCCACTGAGGTAGTTTGCGCTCCAAACTAAAAGCTTCTACCCTGAACCAAAGCCTTCACAATAAGTGTAACTAAGTTAATCCTACTAACAAATCGTGTATCTATGTTCATGCTAGAAACCAACAGTGTCCAACATTTTAGAGCTGAACCAGCCGTAGAAAAGTAAAGTAATATATTTCTCTGATGCCATCATATGTCAACGGTTTCTGAGAAAACGATGTGAATGTTATTGTTGTCAAATTTATTGTAAGAATGGTTTTGTCTTTTTGAATACGATCACTGATGACAATTTGTATGTTTGTATTGGAGAAGATTAGGACACATGGAAGTAGAACAATAACTAGCGTGGATGCAATTTTGGTAGAAAGTTTCAATGAAGCACTTAACCATCACTGCTGCCTTAACGCTCCGGCATCCGCAGGCTTCTGCGACAATCCCCGATGGCGGGCGCCATTTTGAGGTTGTGATGTCACTGCGGCATAATATCGTTGATGTCGGGTGCCATCTTGGAATGGGCTTCAGGACCTTCCACTGTTGCCAAAGTGAGGTGGACACAGAGATCTGCCAGGCCCGGTTGCGAAAGTGAGTGGAACTGACACATCCTTATTATAGCAGAGAAAACGGACTCCTTTGTTCTCCTTAAGGACAGGACAAAGCACCATGACATGAAAAGAGTAGTCTCTCCTCCTGGCTTGGAGGCAAAGGTTGCATATGATGTGTGTGTGTGTGTGTGTATACATATGTGTATATTGGTGGGTTTGTGTGTGTGTACTTACAGGTGGGGCAGAAGGGGCCGGACAAGAGAGGGTGGGTAATTAAACATCTGCCTGTTTACGCTCTCCACCAAATACACAGAGGACTGCATGCACCCTGGAAACCCCTTCATTGAAAAAGGTATTTGGTAATGTTTTGAAATCATACATTAAAATACACTTTTCTGCCAGAAAATGTTGAGGGTACATCAGTTTTGGTGCAAACTAATGTGCAAACTAATGTGTGTGTCCACAGGTTTTAATATAATTCTGATTGGGTACGAAAAGGAGTTTTGAAGAATTTACCAGTTTAGCTGCTTCCCAAATCTCCATTTAACCTGCTGATGGCAAAGGGTCCATGTCTGGGAGTCATCTTTGTAGTAAATTCAATATTTGTGTTGTGAAAGATTTTAATGCAAAGCAGCCTGTTGCTTTTTAAAGAGTTTCCAAGTGCATAGGTAGCCCGGATTACCATTTATTTTGCCTGTGACTTCCTTTTCTGCAGCAAATTCATTTGTATTTCAAGCCTATTCTTTGCATTCTGTGACTGAAGATTGTTCTGTGCCATAGGAAGAGCAGGCTAGCCAGCAAACTGAGCTGTTTTCCCAAAGGTATCTGGGTTACTCCCTAATATCACATCTTAAACTAACTGGGAAACTGCAGCTAAGGAAAGGGGGTTCCTATGGGGCATTTTATATGCAGATTATTCCCAGGGGGGCCTAGAAACTGCCTAAAGAGGGCCGCTTTCCACAACAATCCGGGAATCCATAAAGGTTTGCTGGCATGGCACAATTACTGCTCTGTTCTGGGGTGAGTCTCTTCAGTGTTGCTCTTTGTGGGATGGCCTTACAGTTGCATGAAGCACTAAGCAGAGCATAAATATAGTTCGATTTACATCCAGAGCCAGACATAACATATTTACTTTATTAGTCTCGCCCATAACACTCCCTTACGTTTTATTACCCACAGGATTCACCTCACACACGTCATACTCTTGTATAAGGCCGCCTACTGAGTTGGTTTGTGCTACAATAAATTGACCTGGCAGGTATGTTAAGCCTAGATATCTATCAGGATTGAAAGAGCATGCTCTTGAGCTCTTCATGCACCCAACATTTCTCATTTTATATCTTATATTGTGAACTGGGGAAGTGACGTGCCACTCCCCAATTGGCCAATTTATGGGCAATACGAGCTGGTATGGCTTGGAAATGAAATCCAAGGGCCGCAAATTGGCCAATTGGACGAGGAGCTGTGTGACTCTCCGACCCATCGCTTCATGGTGAGAAGGAACTGAGATCTCTGCCAGCGGAGAGAATACCAGTGCATGTATTAGCTGAACACATACTTTCCTGTGTTGCTTCTCTAGAAGATAGTCTATATATAATAGACAAACAGGCATTCATGCTAATACAAGTATTTAGCCCAGCCAAACACTGTTGTTGCATCTGCAACTCCTGTCTCACATTCCCTCCCTCCTACTTCACACCTTGCTCGTGCTATTCTTACCAGCAAACCAAGATCTGGTTACCCCACGTGGAAGCACGATACAACTTAAAGAAGGATTTGGTCCTGTGAGGTGGTGATTTGGTGCAAAACAAAAGCATAGAAACCTAACACTTATGTATTGAGAAGAATGTTCTAGTGCCCTTATCGGCACTCAGAACGTCAAGTAATTGCAAAATGAACATGACATTTAAAACATTTAGAACATTAAACTCTTACAGATTTCTATTGTACATAATGTTTGCTATACGATTTTCAGCTGCCAACACGAATGTCAAGTTTAACACCTCTTCCTCAGGGCTAATTTCTTCTGAAGTGTAGTTAGTAAATCAGAAGTGACTTTACTAACCAAATTGGCCCTGAGTACGTTTTAAAACTTGAAACACTTGTTCACAGTTGACAGTCGTATAACAAACATTATGTACAACAAACAATGCATTAAAGAGTGTTCTAAATTCTTCAAATGTCATGTTCGTTTTGCAATTACTTTAGGTTCTGGGCAACAGTAATTGGACCACAACAATATTCTCTATCAAGATTATCTCTCAGGTTTAAGGAGAATAGAGTATTGTTTCTGGTCCCAATAGGCACACTACCAACTTGGTTAACACAACATAACATAGATCCTAAGGGCCACAGTTTGGATCTGTTTGACCTAAAATATTTGACCTAATCACATTTGATCAAATTTATTTGACCATTTTTTTGGTCTACCCCCTGCAACCGCCCCCACTTCCCCTCAGCCTAATCTATACCCTTACCCACCCCCATATATATTTAATTAAATTTGACTGAAAAAAAGGTCCAGAAAATGTGATCAAATGTTTTAGGTCAAATGTTTTTAGGTCAATTATGTTAATGATTTATTTGAGAGTTTTTTTTGGGGTGTCAACTTCTTCAGCCTCGCGACCTGTTTCACTTTTGGTATATTAGTGTTGTGTATGTGTGAAAGAGTTCGGTGGAACCTTAAATCGACATATTTAATTTACGTAAATAGTGGATTTGTGAATGGCAACTTAAAATGAATATACACGGAATTAGAGTCTTCAACTTCAGTAGACATATCAAGAACTATGGGATCACTAGAATTGTATACTGAAGGAATAGGTGAACTGTAGCCCAAAAGATGGCGCCCAAAATATGAGGAGTAGGAATAGAGGAAGGACTTCCTCCAGAACCATGACAATCAACCTAAACATAATACGTGGCAGCGAGTAGAACATTGAAGCCAACGCGTGGAGACTAAAACATAGACTTTTGAGGTAAGCCCTTACTTCGATGCAGCACGATTAACCATATGATGAGATATGGTACATATTATTGAGGGAGACGATCGCTTAATCATCGAGCAGGTAGGATGAGGAAACCTACATAGAGGGAACGATCGGACAAAAATTGCGAAAGAACACAATTTGCCCTAGGCAGTAACAATTAGCATGTAGCACTCACAGCAGGCAAAGAACTGGCAAGAATAGTCTTTGAAACGCTTACAGTTTCAATAAAATGGCCGATGGCCTAATGCTCGCTATGGGAGAAACTTTTTAAGGACTGTCTCTGATAACATTGGAGTAAGCCTAAAGCATATGAGCAGAACATTATTGGTTAAAGATAGGGGCTCATACATGTATAGTACAAACCAAACCAGAGTTTGGTACTCATCACTTAAGCAGGACTTAGCTTTATGAAGATACTTTTTGCAAGTTAGCTGACATTATGAGAATATAGGAATATTACTATCAATACTAAAAATCAACTAATTTCAAATAATTACAAGGAGACAGGAGTCAACACTGGTACATGAAAGTGTGAAGTAGATTTGAATGGCTGAAATTGTGGAATGCATGACAATCATCAATACATTACAGGTGGGATTATAACCCGAAAAATGTATGGAACCAAGACTTTACTTGCCAAGAAATGAATAAGAATTGGACACATGGTAAGATACAACTAAATAATACTTATTTTTTGCACATCTGAATGTGAAGTCGGGTATTATGAATGCTACAATCACATGTTGCTGCTATTACTAATAACATGGACACTAATGGGTCAGTGATATGCTCATATAAGGGGCAAGACTTAAGCACATTGAACAAATGAAGTATACAGATGCTGTAATCTCATGGTTCTGTCACTATGAGGAAGAATGGTTTAAGTGTCTTACTTATGCTTACTAAGCTAAATGTTTGTCATATACAGAATATATTTACCAATAATTTGATTGAAATACTGATCGTAGATCAGCAATATGTATTGATTTACACTTTTTCATGTTTTTTCTTGTGATTTCTGTTATTCTTTTGTGAACCTTATATATCCAACCCACCACCCCTCCCTATTCTCTGCCCTTACACAACACAACATGTGTATATATGTCTTATTGTATATGTGAAGTGAATGTGATATATGCCCTGATTTGAAAAAGGAACATGACGTGCCGAAACATGTGTTATTCAAAGGGGTTCTCCTTCGGGGGACTGGACAGAATGTTTTGAATTATAAATCAAAAGTTGAATTCAAACTAAAACTTGTGGCACAGTTCTTGTGTGTAAGCAACACACCCAATTATTCTAATACCGAGTGCCACATATCTAAAAGTTTAATTCTCCTTGTCAGTTAGTGTTTTATTTAACACTTATGACGTCCATTAGCTTGCCAAAGATCATTTTAATGTGACAACGGAGTGAGGTAAGAGAAGGTAAACTATTGTGTGCTTTTGTATCTGAAACCTCATAATTCGTACAGAATATTGTTAAATTCCTACTAAAGACAGAGCTGACGGCTTCACCAATCCAAGTCTATATTACTTTTTGCATACTAAGTCTGAGCAACAATGTGACTCGCTATTAAACTAGATTAAATATTTTGAAGAGGCAAAAATTAGCACATCGTCTGACCAAGGGCATTATTACAGCTATAATGGTAATGGTAAAATAGGTGTTTTTCTACAAACACTGCCTTTTTTACTGCCTGCCACAGTACAGGCCTGGAGGTATTCACTGCCTGTGGTATTCCAACTGAATAGCAGAAGTGTAAAATACTGCATATTTACAGATAAAACACTGTACGTTTTTAACACCACTACGAGATGGAGGTAAACATTGTAGGTGGTCACTAGATGCATGTGCACAGAGACCACCAAAGGGGGTGAAAAAGAGGGTTTCTCCGATGCTCACCTCTCACCCCATGGCAATGTAGCACAGAGATGGGTCAATAATTAATTGCACAGTAGGAGAGTGGTTCACCACTGTACCTAATGCACTTCCCACTTCAAGATGAGGATGGAAATGGTTAAAACAAATGTAAACACGACCAGTACAGATTTCCTCAAATTCCATTGGTTTTAGTAATGTGTTGACTTTGCATTTGTTACTGCAGTCGTGTGGTACACACTGGATTGTGACCAGCCTTAACGATAATTGCTGCAGGTGGTAGGTAATCTGACCAAAAAATGCACCTCACCTGCAACAAGGACCATGGAGGAAAAAGGGCTCCCTGCACCCCTTGCTGCGCTCAATGCTTTGTCTATCAGAAACGGCCACCATACACTTCATAGATGTACCACAGACCGAACAATACAAGTGCCATCCTGGAGATCCCACTGCACCGTCGCAGCCACATCACATTCTTTGGTTGGGGCCATTGTCCATCTTCCCCAGGACAGTTTCTAGAAAATATTCCACCTAAGAGTTAACACCAAACTACGCCCCCTCGTAACCTTTATCCCATAGCGCAAACCCTCCACTTCTATCCCAGACCTGCGTAGTCTCTGTTTTTATCCAGGAGACTGGGTTTTTACACTCTTCTCTGTGTCTCTGGGGAAGCGCGTGTATTCTCTGGGGTTTCTGGCCCTCCTAGCAACTGCGCCCACTGCTCGGCTGCTAGTAGCCAATCACATGGCGCTGTGGGCAGAGACAAAGTATTAAGCAAAAGTCCTTCTCAGATTGACGTCAATTGACATCGGGTTTGTTTTTTTTTAAATGTGGGTGGGCCGGGTGGGCGGGGTCTCGGAGAAAAGGGGCGTGGCATCTGATAATGCCATTCTCAGGGTTTCTCGTTTGAAAATATAGGTATGTCTTTTCTAGCCATAGGGCACTTGCCCCCATTCTCCTTGAACAACGGGGTTGGGGGAAGGAGTGTCATGTTTCCCCCATATAGATTCTGCAACCATAAACCAAAAAAGAAAATCCGGATTCTGTGGCATGCTCTCCTAAATCACTCTGTGCTGGCAGGGCGTCTGGCACCTCTCCTGCTGTTGCTGTGTTCAGGCTGGGTGGAGTGTTAGCATGCATCTTGTGAAATTAACAAGTGCTGCTCACTTTACTGTTGGGAGGTCGCCTCATTGGCACCTCAGCCTTGATTGGGGGTGGGGGGTGATCCAGGTATCTGTGGGGGCCAGACCAAGGCTGTTTGCGGATGGGAAAAGTAGGTAATCCTAAAGCAGAATTCTGCAAAGACAGCTCAGCAGGTTATGGTCAGTTGCTGAGATGTCATATGTGCCTGTAAATGCAATATTTTGTTTACAATTCCTGCTGCTAAAGGTGCTGTAAAATACAATGTTTGCACCTGGGGATGGTTATAACACCTCGTTATTCTTGGTGTGGGAATTTCTACCCCCATAGCAAAGATCAAAGTGCGTTCTGTCCCCTTAGCGAAAATAAAATTTGGCACCCATATTATGACAAGACTGTAGGCGAGCATTAAGCTTCAGCTTCTTTTATTACTACTGCTCAGCAGTTTCAAAAAATAAAACAAAATTTTGAAAAGTGTCCAAATGTGAACATTTCTTTTCTGAAACTACAACTCCCACAGTCTCTGTAGTCCATCTCCACACAGCCCAGCTATGACACACATCCTGTCCCTGGGCTCCTCCTCTTCTTTTACTGCTCTTCAAGCAGATAAGTACTATTTTATCACCTTTTCATATACTGATGTCAGATACTGTTTTATGAGTATAATTAGGAAGAGTAGATGAAAGGGATGTTATGTAGGGACAAGCCTCTTTTTGACAAACTGGATGCACTTGGGATTGCATATACCATCTATGCTGATGATACCCAGGTGCTCCTTCCCTTAACAGGCTCATATCTTCAAGACGCCACCTCCCTCAGGCAAATGTACGCTACCATCCAGGCTTGGATGGCAACCAATGGCCTATGCCTCAACAGGGACAGGACCGAGATCCTCATTCTGGGCCAAAAGACCACTCTAGCCAAGTTAGGCTGCCTTTACTCTAATTTCAACATTGACAACTGCATCATCCCAGTCCTATCATCAGTCAAAACCTTAGGGGTCCACATTGATGCTACTCTGTCCATGAACAAGCAAGTCAGCGCTATTGTCTCTGCCTCTGCCTTAAGTATCAAATTCATCAATGCCATCAAACCTTACTTAACCAAGCAAAACTGTCTTTCAATAGCCAGAGCAACCATAGGTGCAAAGCTAGACTATTGCAACTCACTCCTAGCTGGCACTTCCCTAAAAAACATAAAAAGACTTCAAATCACTCAAAATAACTCACTCAGAGCAGCCCTATGCATTCCTAAAAGAGACCACATCTCCTTAGCTAGACAGTCCGTGCACTGGCTCCCAGTCAAAGAAAGCATCGCATTCAAGATTCTCACTACCACACACAAATATATCCACCGCACAGCTCCTCCTTATCTCTCAGATACTATTCATAGATCCCTCTCGACTAGGCCCACTAGATATTGCTACACCAACCAACTCACTGTACCTCGCATTAACAAGGCCAAAGCAGAAGGGATAGGATTCCCATTTCTAGCCCCTAAGCTCTGGAATGCGCTCCCCACTGCTCTAAGAGCAGAAATTTCACTCTCTGCCTTCAGAAAAAAACCATAAAACTACCCTCTTTATCTAAATCGCTCGCTACTACATGTCTCTACAAACTGTCTTACAATTCTACAATAATCATGCCTGTAAATGTCCTTCATGTGTAACTAAGTCTTTTGAAACTCTTGTAACAAGCGCCATGATGCATCTGGGCTGCTGCGTGCTTAACAAATACGAATAAATAATAATAATAATAATAAAAACTCTCATAATACATGATGTATAGTGCAGTTTTACTGTGAGAAGATATTCGTGTGCGCTCGCGTAAAATAGACTGCACGCCTTTGGTGGCATTTGCAGGAGCGACCGCGGCGGGCACCAGAGCCGCGTGCAGCCACTGTCTTTTGTGTGAAAAATGGGTGTGTGTAGCAAGTTAAGCACATGCAGCTGCTTTTGACTTGGCCACTCATCAGAATATGAAATAGTCATCTATGATGCTAAGGCCAAACCCCTGAACCCAGGGCCAGCAGAAAAGGTGTCAGGACTGATGGGGGCCCTTTTCATAAGATATGATATAAGTCATTTATAACACGCCTGTACACAAATGTTTCTAGGCGCGACAAGACAAGGAAGGGAGGACAGAGGGAGGACCAAAACAATGATCTTACTAGGCCTTGTGTCATTCAGATCTCGCAAGTGTGGGGGGACGGAGGGGGAGAAGTGCCATGTGGGTTGGGGGGGATGGAAAGTGCAGGTAGCTCATAGATACTCCCGGAAGTGGCTCATTAGTGCAGAGAATCGGAGGACTGAAGGGTTGCAGATACATAACCGTATGTGAGGGAGGCCCAGAGGCAGTACAAGAACAGCTGGATATGCAGGAGTCTGGACCCAAAGTTCAGTGGGTGACCAGGTGACCAGTGTGTGGAGCAGTCAGGCACATCAGCAAGGGAGAGGGAGAGAGAAAGCAGAAGCAAAGAGGAAGGTCTTGAGTTGTTTCTGTAACCGGAGGTGGTCCTGCACATGTTTGAGAGGCAGGGAGGCTGTTTGAAAGGGAGGCGCCAGCGGAGGAAAGAGATCTACCCCCCACACTCTGTCTGGAGAAACGTCTGACCCTCAGAGAGTTGGAGGTGGATGAGCATAGGGCTTGCTTGAGAAGGAAGATGCTTAGGAAGATAAAGTTGGAGGTAGTGTGGTCCCTGGCCCCAGAAAGCCTTGTGGACGATGCAAAGGTTCTTGAACTTGATCCTTGCAGTCACAGGGAGCCAGTGGAGAGATTTCAGTGCTGGAGAGATACGATCCCTTGACTTGAGGCCAAGGACAAGTCTCTCAGTCCTGTTCTGGGTAAACCATAAAGGGCAGAGAGTAAAGGCAGGTAGATTTAGAAAGAAGCTATGGAAGGAAGGCATGGTATCAACAGTAAGACCAACACAAGTGACCACAGTTCAAGGGTGTTTATTGAACTTCAATTGGGTTGTCAAAATAAAAGGGCCTACACTAATAAATCTATTGTCAATCCTTACCTGTAAATACAAATAGTGTGGGAAACAATGTTATGCAAAAGAAAAGTGTTCAAGAAATGATATGTCAGGATATTCAAGCCATTGGCTTCCCTTCCTCATGTTTTCAGCACGGGATAAGGCAGCACACTCAAGCTTAGCACAGTCTCTAGCTTCTCTAGCACAAGGGTGCAGTTCAAAACTTCAACATCATGGCCTTCTGTGCCATTGTCTCTTTCTCGTTCAAAGTCTCTTCTTTCAGAGGGCCTTATGCAACAAACAAATAATAAAGTTCCTTTCCTTCCAGGATTCTCCTAGGCACACTTTTTCAGGTAATTTACTGTTCACCTTGGATCCCCCTGTGCCGGGCTCAGATCCACTTTAACTCAAAGTTCATATTTTCACATATACACAATTTTCTTAGGATTTTCACGTATCCAATTTCTTGGGTGATTCACGGTTCACCACGGATTCCACTCTGCCAGGCTCAGATCCATTCCAACACAAAATCTTCACTCAGTCTCCCTCTGCCAGGCTCAGAACAATGTATCTATTGTAACAAAAACTTGTTTTAACACAAAGCTTTCAATTGATCTCCCTCTGTCGGGCTCGAGCCAACTTTGTCTATTTTGCCATCAACTTTAATCAGTCTCCCTCTGTCAGGCCAAGTTATCTATTGTAACACAAACTTGCTTTAACACAGAGCTTTCAATTGATCTCCCTCCGTTGGGCTCGGACCAACTTTGTCTACTTTGCCATCAACTTTCTTTACTGTATCAACATCAAAGATGTTCGATTGTGTGTGGGATTTGGTTTGATCCATTGCGGGACCACTTTGATTCACAATCCTTTGCCACTCTTTTACTTTTGTCAACTCTCAGTTGCACACCTTACAGAGATCTTCGACTGAGCACGCACGTGGTGCCGGACCATTCTGTCAAAGGTATTGTATATCTTGGCTTCAAAGTTCAATCACTCACCTGCAGTTCATCTTTACTTGCGTTGGTTATCACATGCATTTCATACAATGTTGGTTACAGCGCTCGCCATACAAAGTTGCCGCTTGCAACCTTGGCTTTAATACAGACCGGCCTTGTATCTGTCTCCCCAACTCACCGGCTGTGTGGATTTCACTGACGCTGCTTTGTTGTTGGAGCCAAGTACAATATCATGGCAGCTTGCGATTGTCCCCGATTATCAATGCAGGAGGGCCTTGGGTACCTCCGACACACAATGCAGGATTCCTACGCCTGGTTTCCTGATCTTACGCTTTCCATTCTCGAGGCTTCATGAAAGTAATGGTTCCTTGTAGAAGGTCAAGGAAACTTCCCTCCTTGTGATCCCCTTTGGTTTCGCAGTCTTTCTCCTCGTGTTAAACTGCCATCTTGGAACTGCTGTTTCCACGTGTGCTTTGCCTCGCCAAGAGTGTGCTCTCCTGCTCCGCCTTTTATCTGTGTGGGGAAGTGTAATGGAAGTCAGGTGTGTGTGGTGGTCAGTAATTACCTGACCCTGCCTGACCATTGTATTGGGACATGTCAGGTAAACGGCTCGGCTGTAAGTCCATTTTCTCTCATAGCGGACTGTCCGTGAGAAAGTGTTTGTGTTGTGAAAAGGGGCCGGGGGGTTGAGTTCCTAAGTATCCAACCTGGTAGGATGGGGTGAAGGTGTTAAAGGGAAGGGGATACTGCGTCTCACCATTTGGTGTCCCATTTCTACTCCCTGAAGACCCCTCGCCCAGGTGATCCTCCATCACTGGTCCACCCTCAGGAACAGGATCCAAAAGTGATGGCTGTGTCCTGGCCACCTGGATGACAGATCCCTGGGGACTAGTGGATGAGACACCTTCTGGTTTCTCACAGCTGTTACAGTAGTTCAGCCTAGAGAAGGCCAGGGCTCTGGAGACAGTGAGCTGCTGGGGGAAAGTGAGAAAGGGAGGAATACCTCTGAGGAGGTGCAGCTGATAGTGTGACTTCTTAGAGATATCAAGAATGTGAGGAGAGAAGCAGAAGGTGGAGTCGAAGATGACCCCAGGGTTCTCAGCCTCACTGGAAGGGGCAGGCAGAGGGCCCAGTGTGTGTGGCCAGAGTGAGAGAGGAAAGGAGGGATCAGGTGTCCCAATGAGGAGGATCTCAGTCTTACTGGCATTAAGGCAGAGATCAATGGAGGCATACCATTCCTGAATTGCAGAACAGCAGTCTGAAATGAGAGAAGGAACAGAAGTGACTATGGGGAGTCGGGTGTCATCCGGATAACACTGAAAGTTAGAGCAGAAGGTAGAGATACAGTGGGAAAGAGGTTCCAGATAGTGGATGAATAGCCAGTGAGAGTGTTTAACCCCCTAAGGAAAACCACAAAAGAAAGACAGATAGAAGATAGGAAAGACCCAAGTTGGACCTGGGAGAGTCGATAAGTGAGAAAAGTGGTCAACCAGGCCAGGGTCTGACCAGAGATACCTAGGTTGTTGTCGAGGCGATTGAGCAGGATGGTGTGGTTGACCATGTCAAAAGCAGAGGAAAGATCAAGGAGAATGAGGACAGAAGGAATGTTAGAATCAAGATTAGAGAGCAGGTCTTCACAGGTGTTCGGGAGAGCAGTTTCCATGCTTCTGGCTGCTGTGAAGACAACCAACAGATTCAGTATGTCGATTAAGCTGGGAGATGGCCAGCTTTTCCAGGAGTTTGCCCAGGAAAGGAGTGATGGAGATCGGGCAATAGTTTTTCCCAGAGAGGTAGGATCAGCTGAGGGCTTCTTAAGAAGTGGGTGCACAAGGGAGTGCTTAAGGGGAAGGGAAGGTTCCAGTGGCAAAGGAGGGATTGCAGAAATCGGTCAAGGCTCGAGCAAGGTATCAATGTGGTCCTTGATGGTTCTGGAAGAGCAGGGAGCACCTGATTTGACGAGACTTTCATGAATTGGACTTGTCTAGAAACCTCGTCAGGGGTGAACAGGGGAAAGGAAGAGAAAGGAGTAGAAGAAACAGCTGAAGAGGGCCCATCGGTGGTAGAGGGAGAGGAAGAGAGAGTGGACAGGATGTCCTGAGTTTTAGTGGTGAAATGAGAAGCCAGAGACGTGCAGAGGACTTGGGAGGGAAAAGGAGAGGTAGAGATGGCAACAGGATTGGCCATTTCCTTGTAGATTTTGAAAGTTCAGCCAAGTTGTTAGAGGGCGCCGAGACACGGGCTCGGATGTAGGCTCTCTTCTTCGAGAAGACAGAGAGTCTGTAATGCCTTTGGAGCAGGCGGCAGGCCAGTTTGTCTGAGGGTGCGCTTGTTGCCCTCTACTTCCTCTCAGCCACCCTACACTTGCGTTTAAGGATGGTGAGGTCGAAATCGTACCAAGAGTTGCACTTGGATGCAGGCTTCAAGCAGATCCTCATGACAGGGGCAAGGACATCAAGGGTGTAAGAGATAGAGATGAAGTTTGGAGAGGCCGTGTCAGAGTGTGAGTCAGCCAAAGGTGTAGGAGGAGGAGAGAAAGTGGCAGCAAAAGCCTCAACTGTGACACGCTTCATGGGCCCGATGACTGAGAAGGTGGGTGGCAGTGCTGGGGTCGGCTTAGCCTGAGGGGTAAAGAGAGAAAGGTGGGAGGAAAGATGAAAGTGGTCATTCCAAGAAAGAGGAGTGGTGAGAGGGTTAGAGGGGGGGGTCTGAGGAGATCAGAACAACCAGGGTGTGCCCTGCAGAATGAGTTGGCCCAGAGGGAAGAATAGAGCGAGAGAGAGAGAAGAGAGAGAGAGAGAGAGAAATAGAGAGAGAGAGAGAGAGAGCATTAAAGATGTTGCTGAAAAGCCCCGAAGATGGGTTAGTAGCATCCAGGTGGATGTTCGGGTCTCTGAGGATAAGTTGAGAGGTAGAGGCAAGGAGGGAGGTCAGCCCACTCAGAGGAAGAGCGCGACCTGGTCAGGCGGCCTGTAGGTAGTGGCCACAGCAAGAGGCCAGGAGAGAAAGAAATCCTGCATTGGAATGACAGAAGCAGGGATCCATTCCTGGAAAATCAGGGCTACACCCCTCTGTGATGGTTGGTTCTGGGTTCGGAGAGCATCTTGTAGCCATCAGGAAGGAGAGTGTCAAAACACGTGACAGAGCGGACCGTGAATCAAGTCTTGGTGAGACCGAGTACATCCAAATCAAAAACATGAAACAGAAATTTCTGGCACGGGGATGCAAACGTACAGAGATTGATGCAGCAAGAAAACGGCTTGCTAATATACCACCAAGGATAAGATCCCATGTAAATAAGAAGAAAGAGAAAACCAATCCTCCGTTGGTGTTTGTTTCACAATACTCCTTACAAAGCCAGAGAATAAAAACTACCATTATGAGAAATTGGAGAATTTTGACCAGTGATACAAGGGTTGAACATCTTTTTGCCAATCCGCCCATCTTTTCATACCAACGGAGTAGAAACCTGAAAGACCAACTAGTTAAAACGAGACCTATGGATTACCAAATGATCACCAAGAAAAACGGCACTTACCCATGATTGAGTTGCAATAACTGCGGATTTGTGACTAAGGGCGATACAATCAATCATCCGAGAACAGGGGAAAAGATCAAGCTCTGTGATTTTGACACGTGTGACACATCCAATATCATATACACAATCAAATGCCCATGTGGCATCTACTATGTGGGACAATCTAAACATCAAGCGAAAACACAATTGAACGAACATAAGTTGTGCATAAAAAATAGAAACATGAACTCCGCAGTTTGTATTTGTATTTATTGTTTTATATAGCGCCTAAATCCAAGGCGCTTTACAGTCAGGCACTGGATTGAAAAATCTCATAACATCAGCCAAATAAGATTTCACATTTTGGAGAGTATTATTAGACATAATGTGCATGAAAACTTGAGTCTCCAACTAGACCAGCGAGAAAAGTATTGGATTGACTGCCTAGATGCAATGACACCAGGAGGAATCAATGAAGAAATGAATTTCATTTGTTATATATGATGTGATAAGGCCCAGCACAGACTAATTATTGAAACTGTTCCCCACTAGTCATGTATATGTTAATTGGCTCCC
The DNA here is from genome assembly GCF_040938575.1 of Ambystoma mexicanum. NCBI lineage: Eukaryota > Metazoa > Chordata > Amphibia > Caudata > Ambystomatidae > Ambystoma > Ambystoma mexicanum. The sequence goes on along the minus strand of NC_090937.1, from coordinate 378,527,854 downwards.
ATACGGAATTTGGGGCCACATAATTCCTTGTAACCGGATGTGATATGGGATTTACATCTCCGGCATTGTATTGATTCTTACTCGTGGCATCATGTTGCCACACAATATAGATAGCATGGTCCTAACACATTGATATAACGGATTAGACATTAGATATATATATATATATATATACACACACACACATTAGAGATATATATATATATATATACATACATAAACACACACACACACACACACACGTACTACTTTCCCTCTTTCTTTACCAGACCATCCCAGCACTGAGCTTTAACTGCACTGTACTCTGTTTAGATTTTCTCAACATAGCTACATTATTCAATCATTTATAGCGTTTATGGCACAGATCTCAAGAAGCTACCAGGTAAACAACAATTTGTGCACTGTATTATCTAGTGGATTATTTGCAGGGGGAACATTTTCCCACAGGTTGGGTACATGCCTTGATTTTGCTTTCTGTTTTTTTGAATTTCTCCATTCCCTGTTCGACCTTCGGACTAAAACAACACAATTGGTATGTATTTACGTATTTGTATATCAATGCGCATCTACTGAATGTTGTGTAAACCATTATTTGCATGGGCTATTGATCACGTGTGTGTTGTAATATGTTGTCAATTACATACAAACCCAATTTAAGATTTGTGGCGTTTAGCCCCGATGACGGAATCCCTTTCCGAAATGCTTTGGCTCCTATTGCCACGATGACTATCGGGATTTGCACACTGCTTTTTGAAAAGATTAAAACATTTGTAATTGTTTTATACAAAACTGATTGAGAGTGGTTTTGTTAACTCTTTTGGAAAAGGGCATGAACAGTTAAGAGAAGTATTTTGCGTAGCTCTACTAGAGCACACCGTGAGCAAACCACGAATAAGGAAGCCTTCCTAGTTCACTTTTTGGGATATTCTCATACCTAGGTGCCTAGGCCTCAATGCTATGCTCTGATACAACACTGTGTGAACCTGTTAAACATCAGTACTACAAGACTGAACAGAGTAAAGTGGTGCCCAGCCTCACCTCTCTGCAATTTTCCCTTTGGGAATATAACTCAAGCCATACTCTTGTTCCTCAATTTACTTCTATGACAATGCATGTAGTGTATAGTTAGTTTACTAGGACAGGCTAGTTTATTACCTACTGTGGTTTGATTCCAAGACATCGTTATAAAAAAGTATTATTTAAAAACATGAAATGTGAAACAAAACCTTAATAAATATCTATGTCAGCTAAACCTGGGAAGGAATCAAGACATCATTATAAAAAAATATTATTTAAAAACATGAAATGTGAAACAAAACCTTAATAAATATCTATGTCAGCTAAACCTGGGAAGATGTTTTCAGTTGCTTAAATTGTCCACATCCCAGTTTCACCATTCAACCAAAGTGTGTAATCCTGGGCAAATCATGTAATGGCACTATATCGTAACTGCAGCTCTGTAAGTGATTCACTTCAAAGCTTATGTTAATATATCATGCTATTATTTAAAAAAAAAAAGCCCAGTGACTATAGAGTTGCTCCATATATAATAATAGTGAGATTTAGATATGTTGCACCACCAAGTTATTTGCCTCTTGGTTTACTCATGGCAATGTATGCTAAAGTAATTTCCATGGTGCCTCCAAGTATCAAAGACGATGGTCCTTGCAATTTCTTTTCCTGTGAAGTCACTTCTGTTGGTGCACTCCGTATGCAAATTAGGAGGCTTGCATGTATTTTGCCCCAGAGTGCCTGGACAGAGCCCTCTATAGATGAGTTTCCTGCATCTGTAATGGTCCTGCAGTTTTTTGTGTTTTGTTATGGCGTTAAAATTCCATCTGCCACTAATGTTACCAAAAAAAGTAGATTGGGGAGGGGTGGCCGGTGTGGGGGTGCGAATGAAACGGTTTGAAAATGCACGCACTGCATTTGGGGGGAAAAGTAACAGAACTTTTATCGTGGCCCACCCGCCGCCCCACCCCCACACACTTGCAATGCTGGATTCTCCCCTGCCAAGGACAGCACCCAGGTTCATTGAGGGTCAAAGAACCTGTGACAGATCAGAAAGCACACTGAGCAGAATCAATTTGGAAAACAGAACGAACAACGCTCGCTCATCTTGATGGGCTCGTTAATGAGCACACTACATACAGAGCCTGCAAAGCTGGTGGCTCGGTGATCATTGGCTTTCCCAAACAGATTCTGGTGTTTGTTGTCTTGAGAAGATGGCTGGAAAAATACACAAGTCATAGCAAGATACGCACACAGTTCAACTGCCAGCTTTGCGCTCTCTGAACTGATCAGTATTAATCGTTCTTTGACTGGGGGGTGCTAATGTGGGGCAAACCTTATCTAAAAGGCAAGATAAGAACGTCATATGGTGGTGGCAGGCATCGGGGGGGGGGCGCCGGTAAAGGAGCCTGTATGTAACCTGCTCGATGAGCACCTTTAATGTCCAGAATGAAAGGGGCATGTGCCTGAGCCATAAGACTGCCAAGGGCCAGCTCCTCGGGCCCCCATAGAGCCCATTTCAACTGAAGAAGTTGAAAGTACCCAACGCCTTCCCTGCGCGAAGGCGAACCCCAGTCAGCTTACTGACTGCTGCTGTTCTGGATCTGTCTGCAGCGCTCGTGTTCGCGGATGGTGTCTTGAGAAGACAGCAACACGTGGCATAACCATGCTCCCCCTCAACCCCCTCCACGCAAGCGCGCAGCTATGATAATTAGTGATGGCCTCGCGCGGTCGAGAGACGCCTGTGCACCAAACACATCATGGGGCACCAAACACATCAAGGGGCACGTTGTGTTTGGAGTCCGCGGCACGCAGGCTCGCCACAAGCTGCTGACTCCGTGTAACCACATCACTGCTCAGAGCCTGGGACTACGTGTACCCTTCTATTTTCTGAGTTGAGTCCTCTTTGAAGAGAAGTCAAATGAGAACACGGCCACCGGGCCAACTCCCTGGAAAAGTGCATGTTTCTAATGCTAAACACAGGCGTGTCTCATAGCAAGTGAGGTTTCAAACCCCTGTCGTTCTAGCCCAGCGTGTGGCAAACCAGAAGCCTTGTGCAAACAGAGACGTCTAAAAACAGGTAAAGCAACAAGTTATTCTGAGCATGTTATGCGCGGTTTCTTCAGTCCTGTGGTGAGCGTGTTAGCTCTATCACTGAGGAAACCATCTGCCCCAGGCATCATAACCTTCTTTATAGAGGGCAGATAACTATCGCCCACCCTCCATTACCTTCCCTGTGATCTAACTATTCACTACCCCCCTTATCTTCACTAGGATCTCTAGCAAATAGAGTCAGTCACCAGAGGTCTAAAACTGAGCCAGTGCAAAGAAACGCCTTCAAAAACCATTGCGCTGGAGCCTAGTGGGGTCTCCCCCAGAAGGTGTGCACCTTTCTGAGCAAAAATAAATAATATGTCGTGTAACCGCTTATTTATTTATTTATTTATTTACATACACGCGCAGCCAATGAAGTATTTGCATATCATATAACATCCAACTAAAAACACACAACATCTAAACAGGTTCACTCTATGTATTTATTAACACACTTAAAAAGAGCTAGGATAAAATATGACAAGTCGCTAAGAATATTCAGACATAAATCATAAAATGTCATCATGTGAAAAACTAAATTAACATCATTTCCATTTAAAAATGTGGTCCACATTTCATCAACATATACAAGATCACATGAGTTGTCACAGTGTAACAGTGTAGATTTAGCCAAGTAGTGAGTGGTTTCTGAAAAGATAATTGTGACCAGAACACGTATGGCTTGACGTTATACCAGCACGACAAAGCCCCAATAGAAAAGGTATGTGTGTGTGTTCGTGTCTGTGCTAATATGCATTTCGTTACTAAGGCTTGGCAAGCTGTTTTTAAATAATGGCAATGAAAGTCATATGAAGTGCGCTGCTTTTTCCCTGTGAGTGTCTTTACGACATTCAAATATACCTCCTAATTTCCAAAGGAAAGCATTGAAGTCAATTTGAGAGAGGTAGTGGGCGGCGGCATCGAACATTTAAAAAAAATCGGGTAGACCAAAAATCCTAGGTGGCATCCATTTGCTGAGAAGTTGTTTATGAATCGTATTGTTCTTTAACGTGGAAGCTGGCTATATCCCACGGATTAAGCGCGTGCCTGCCCTGGCATGGTCTACGCCTGCACGTCACATGATCTTCATCCTTCCATGGTCAACACAGTGAATAAGAATACCGCTATTATTACAGCATTTGTAAACAGGAGGAATCTGCCATGAGGTGCGATTATATCACTGAAAAAAATGCATTCAGATGTATTGCCCTTCGGTGAGCAACACACAGTTTCGAGCCCCGGGTCCGTGCTTAGAAACCTCTGGGTATTAAGCACGTTATAAATAACCAATTATAATTATAGCGTGGCTCCCTCACGTGATCATTCGCCGCCATTTTCATGTGTACACTGTCAGCAGAGCTAGTTTCAATGGGAAGTGCCCAGGGGACCGCCAAACTTTGGAGAGCTGTGTAGTGTTCTCAAGTGATGTTTCCTATGCCCAGTAACAAACGTGCTGGTTAACTCATTCTCTGCTTGGGTAGCCCTTCTCAGTGCACAGAACAGGCACGTTTTCGTTGTTCACTGTTAGATGCAGTGCAGTTGTAAATGTGACGACATCTACTCACTTAGCCTTGCTAATCTATTATACTTACCAGCACCTTCACAATGTGTGTCTTTTCAATGCATGTCGACATCAGCACCAGGGCGCTGCTCTACTCCGCAGGTCATGCATCGCTAGACAGTCCCCTGTCGTGGCAGAGGAGCAGCAACCATTAGATTCAAATCTTGATAACAGGTTCACCTTTACTGGTGGTAGGAGAGTATGGTGTGGGGATCTGTTAAGTATCCGTTGCCTTTTGTAAATAAGGGAAGTGGCTTACCTCATGTCTGCGGATAGCAAGAACACCCGCAGCCACTAACAGCCACAAGGCCACTACTGACACAATTTGATTGTTAAAAGTTTGTTATTGCACAGGTTTTTATGCATCAACTCCTTGAGTGTGGCAAACATCACACTCCTATAGCGCTTGACTGGTCAGACCATCTGGCACTCCCCTTTGAAATCAGTCACACCACACCTTTCAAGCAAACCGATTGCAAACCAAGCAATCAAGCCTTCAGATCCTCCAAGAACTTCCCAGTGGAGGCTCTCACAGAAAACCTCACCAAACTCCACCTCACATGGCCTGATGTACAGCTCACGATCCAGGACTGCAACTTGCTTCTCCAAGAACTCACCACCCTCACAAACAATATCAAACAATATCAACCACCATGTCCCAGTGAAATGGTGCACCCTCAAGTCTAAACCTTCAGCACCCTGGTACACTCAAGAACTCAACCTCAACAAACGAACCGTACAAGAAAATAACTTGTGAAAATCCTGCAGCGCCTACAACCTCACACTGCTCAAGGAACTCCATGCTTCACGCAGGCAATTCATCAACACTGCCAAGGCCAATTACTACCAAAATATCATAGCCAAGGCCAACAATGAAAGCAGAGCCCTCTTCAAAACCATCAAGCACTGCATCAATCCTCTTCCTGACGCACCCGTAGCACAATCCATCGGAAAATCCTCCACCATCAATTCTCTCATCAACAAAATCAACATGATCTGTGAACACAGACACCAACGCCACAACTGACAGCACACTACACATCCCATCTCGCAAAACCACAACTACCTGGACAACTTTCAAGACGCTAACTATAGAAGACTTCACTGCTACCTTAGCATTTTTCAAGGCCACATTGTATGCGGGTGACATCCTCCCTGCCTCTGTACCCTTCTGACTGAAGCACTCCTCTCATACCTGACAATTATCAACAGCTCTCTAACTCAAGGCACCTTCCCCCTGATCCTCATGATTGGACTAATTGGCATGCTTCTTAAGGAACCAACACTAGACCCTGACAATCCCAACAACTACCGCCACATCACCCATCTTCCCTTCCTAGGTAAGATCCCTGAGAAAGCAGTAGCCACGCAACTCCACACATTGAAGCCAATAATCTACTTCAGTCCTACCAATCTGGCTTCACACCCAGATGCAACGATGCAACACAGAAATGGCTATCCTCAAAGTGATCGCTGATGCCCTTAAAATCCTTGATGATGGCCATCCTTGCCTCCTGGATCTCCTTGATCTCTCAGCAGCATTTGACACAGTAGACCACCAGACACTGAACGAGAATCTACATTGCTGCATGGTGATCAGCGAGATTGTACTCAGCTGGTTCAAATATTAGCTTTCAAATTTCCAACAGTTTGTACAAATGGATTCTTCCAGATCACCAACTCTACTCATCACCTTTGGAGTCCCACCAGCATCCATCCTGTTCTCCATGCTCATCTTTACATGGAACTGCTCAGAACCCTCCTCACTCCACACAACATCCACATTCACCAATATGCAGATAACATGTAGATCTACCTCAAGGTACCCTCCATCGAAGACATCCACAGGTTCAAGGCCTGCCTCGCAATTGATCCATTCCTGGATGTTCATTTTTTTTGCTGAAGATAAACCCCTCCAAGACTGAATTCCTAATGCTCAAAAACAACACTGAACACTCTAACATCCAGACCTGGCTCTCGGCTATGAACCTCAAGGGATTCAAACCCCAGCTGGCCACCTGTGCCGAGTCCCTTGGGGTCAACATTGACAGACACTTTACATTCAAACAGAACATAGCAAGGAAGACACAAACATGTTTTACTGTTCCTAGAACAAGTGTTCCACTATTCTGAAAAGTATATTGTCCAGTTGACTTACTATGTGATTCCTTACCGTGCGCCATCGTATAACATTTAGGGTTTACTGCCTTGTATTACTGTAAGTAATCTGAAAGTAACTATTGGTTTTGACTTCCCTAGAACTACTGTTAGGTGTCCCAAATAAGGTTATATAATGTGATAGTACTTATTTCCCCCAAGATTTTCTGGGCCTACTTGTATTTAAATAAAACATTTATTTTTTACAATACATAGGGCCTCATTACGAGAATGGAGGTAACCATGGAGCTGTTAGCTCCATGGCTGCCTCCGTTCCGGGCTCCATTACCAGGTTCCTGCAATGGGGACTTACCGAGTTACTCTCACATAGGAGGACCCGGTAATTCCTCCTTGCAGGAACCCATACCCATTCCCATTTGAGCACCCATAGGGCTCAATGGGAATGGGGAGGAAGGTAATAACGGGCAGATTACATCTGGCCTGTTATTGCCTCCCTCGTCCCCTCGCGGGACCCGGAAAGCAGGCCTGGTTTTACCATGCATGCAATCCGGGTCCCGCGATGGAAGCTCGTAATCGGCGCTCCCGGAATGAAGGGGGCCGGTCCCGCACCGGCCCCCTTCATTCCGGGAGCGCCAGCCTTATAATGTGGCCTATAGTGTTTTCGTTTTTCTTTGGACCATGTGTATTACAATTTCCTTGTACTGATTCAACAGCCCTCTCTCCCTCATAAGATAAGCCTGGCTGTTATGTCTACGCTACCATGAACTCAGGTGGTACAGCCTTATACTACGAGTGGAGTTTTGTACTGCCTCAGTTGAATCGTTTTACTAATCCATTAGTTGGACTTTAGAATAAATGTCCTAACAAGCAGGAGTACAGTGGCCTAATGGAGGCTCTTCTATATGTACAGCAGTTGACTGGAATTTTCCCAGGGCCCTGGTAACTGAGAATAAATAGCCCATGGAAAATGTCCCGGGAATTAAATGTTTAAATAAAAGTACATGGATCAGGCATATATATATCCAGTGCAGAAAATGCTAAAAATAGTCTATGGGTTTTCCTAAAAGATTCCACAGACTGAAAACAAAGAAAATAGAAGTTTGACAAAGTTTCTGCACTGCAACATTTTGACTCCTCCCTGGGCAGCTTCGCCCCTTTCAGCTTACTGCACCTCAAATGTATTGATAAGATTGGAGGGAATAGAAGCATGGAACTGGGTTTCTGCAAAGGAGTTACTGCATCAAAGCGTAAATTAAATTTGAAAACCGACTGAAATAAGTAAGGTAAAACAAATAGCTTATTTCCATTGCCACACAAATGCTGCGGACCATAACCTGCTAGGCCTCAACACATTTCACTCTTGTGAGCCACCTGTAACTCCCCCCTTGTACCCGTAATCAATGGTTCCTGTCTATCTAAGATTGCGCTCAAAAGGAAAAGGTCCCCGGTAAACATTGCCAATTCATTACTATTTGGTAGTAGTTTCCAAAAACGGTCCCAGGCGTGAAAGCTATTCGCCCTTTTTAAAAAAAATGTGTTTTACCATCTTTGAAAATAATAGCCTTTTTACCACACTCTGTGACAGGCTAGCCATACTGGGGGAGTGGAGGGGGATCAACCTTGGGGTCAAGACTGGATTACATCTACAGCTGTTCTGATCTACAAAAGACAAACTCAAGGACTCCACCTTATAGTTCATAAATGTCCCACATTACTGATCTTGCTTAAGCTTAAAAGGACCAGTGACTGAGCCTGTAGCCAGCTTTGTAGCAGAGAAGGAATTATAGGTCCCCACAACGGAAAATGTCCGTCCCAACTAGACCTGCCAGCCTGACTCCAAGGATACCACCCCTGTTCTCAATACACACTGGCTTCCACCTGAAATGTGAAAATCAAATGAGCCATTTCAGCAAAGTCAAACACAACACAGCGCCACCCATTAACCATTGCTGGAAGTCCAACTCCAGTTCTATGGCCAGTGCCTGGCAGACCCTTTTATTGAGACAGCACCGAAAGCCCCATCCAAATCTGGGTGCAGGCGTTGGGGGTGGGGGGGAGATAGGATTTTCTGAGCAGTAGTGACAGCCTGCCTACTCTGCTTTGGGAGAATTCGCTGCCAAAATATCCCTCACCCCCTATGTCTATCACTGATGCAACAGGGGGCAACACCCACAACTGGACCCACGCGAAGAGACTAGAAAGCCCAGAAAACCTGCACGAGGCCATGTTGACTGCAAACCTGAGGTTGGGGATCCAACACATTCCATCCACAGAAAGAGACAACATGCATGAGACTTAGAGAACACAAGGACCACTGTCCTATTCTCTCATGCTCACTGTGACCTTGAGGCTCTATGGAGGGGCGCCTGCACGCCACACATCCCCATGCAGTGCTCCTTCCTTAAAGAGTGTGCCACAGAGACTCGCTACGCTGTTGACATCTGTTGCTCACTGCCAGCACCCTACCCTTTTGCAGGCCCAGGGACAGCCATCAATCAGTAGCCGTCCACACGCCTGGACACTCTAGGGATGCCCCATACTCACCGGGCCAGGGGCTGCCCTCCCCACCTAAAATCTAAGTGTTGCAGGAACTGATGGGGGAATCCCAAAACGGAATTCTTAGACCCCCCCCCAAGCCCAGCAGAGAGGTCCAAACTTTGGGGAAACAAGAGCCCAGACCATCAGGGTTCCCCAGAGAACAGTGTCGGGAAGGACAGAGAGCAAAACAGGAGGATTATGTGATTGGTCAGGTTCATTATAGCCTGAGCCATGAGGGGGAGGGGCTAAAATCATTTTTGGGGCAGAGTCTGTCAGAAGGTGGAGTGCCTTCACAGAGTAAGTAGTGTGATGAGGACGAGGGAGGTGGAGGTATTAGGTGTTACTGTGCCTTTTGTGTTATGTGAATAAGATGTAACTTGTCTACAATCTCAGAGAGTAAGTTACAGCCAAATTCTTTATGATTACTGCTCTCAGGTTTAAGTCATGCCCAGCCGCGGCAGTAAATTATGCCAAAAATAGGATTCTTAGTGTATTTGCTCCGATGTTTTGCCAACAATCTCCCAGGAAATCAGGCCCACAGTCTTTCACCCAAGCCTGCTCATTCTTATGGCTCACTGTGAGCTGGGCCGCCTGAGACAGCCGCTTATATATCATAACTGCTGACGGAGGCCTACCATGGAGGTTGCTCCCCTGTGTTGAATAAGGAATGCTCGTGCCGCGATTTCCCCCACCAGCTGCCCATACCGCACACAATTCTCGTGGGTTGCGTGTAGACCTCCCCTGAAGTTGTTGGAAGGCTATTGCTCCCCACCCAGCCCATACTTGAACCACATATAAAATGCCAGCCTTGACTCAAGTCGCCCAAAACATTGGTTTATTGGCTACTTTGAATCTCTCGTTATGCCAGATTGGTTGTGCTCCCCCAGGCTTCTGCCCCATTATCTTGTTGCCCGCCCACTTTAGGAGAGCCTTACATGTATATTGTAGAGCGTTCACACCCATTAGCGACGGTTTCGTTTTGATAAAAAAGAATATCACCTGTGTTAAAAGGCACCCCCAGGGCAGCTTCCAACTCTAGTCAGCGCAGTGAGAGCCCCCCCTCCAATCCCTGTTTAACTGTAAAGGCGTCTAAATACCTTTTGGAAACACGGAAAATTAACTCCCCCTTAAACTGGGACGGGCCAAAGCTCACTGAGAGAGATTGTAGACTTTTTATTATTCTATAGAAAGCAAGAGAGTTTTTTATCAAGTGCTTTGAAAAACTCTGATGACGGCCATTGCAGGGGAAGCATTGAGAGTGCATTACAGGACGATGGGTGTGATGGACAGTTTGATTGTCTGCAGTTTCCCCCACCAGGACAAGCACAATGGAGACCATCGAGTGAGTAGGGATTCAACTTTGGATAACAAGTCCTGGGTATTTTGTTGGAGTGTGGTAAGCGTATCCTTAGTAAATTTGATACCAAAGTGTTCTACCCTCCGTGGCTTCCAGATGAAGCTGGATCCTTTCCAATGCACCTTGAAGCAGAATTTATTGAGCAGAATTTTGAGTTGAGGTTGAGTTTTATCAACATTTAATTTATATCCAGAGACCTCTGCATAGCTCTCAATCTCAGTTAGAAAATGTGGTACAGAGGTCTGCGGGTCCTCCATCAAGGCTAAAATATCATCAACATAGACAGCAACCCTAATCTTCATCCCATGCATCCCGACCCCTTTAATGTCCCCATTCAGTCTTATGCGTGGTAGAAAGGGTTCCAATGGTAGGAGAAACAGGAGAGGCGACAAAGGGCATCCCTATTTGGGGCCTCTGTTTAACACAAAGAAAGGAGCGAACTTGCCATTCACAAAGACCTCAAATCTGGGATGGCAACAATGGGTGAGAACCAAAGAGATACATTTGGAATCAAACCCATGCCATCTCAGCACCTCCACCAGAAACTGCCACCCCACCCTGTCGAAGACCTTTGCAGCATCGACCCTGATTGCAGCCCACAGTTGTTCCACCTTCCCGGCTAGATCAATGATATCACACAAGAGTCGAGAATGGGCCCTGGTGAGTCTTCCCTTTACAAAACCCTTTTGGTCCTTCTGCATTACCCTTGGTATTAATGGGTCAAGCCTCATGGGCAATATTTTAGCAAACATTTTTGCCTCCACATTTATAAGTGAAATGGGCCTAAAATGTTTAACCTGGGAAACCTCCCTATCTGGTTTCAGGATCACGTGTATCATGGCTTTAATGAAAGTCCCACCAGGATTATCACTGTGGGTATAGCACTGATACATTTGCAACAATTTCGGAGCCAGGGTGTCTATAAACGTATAAAAGAATTCAACAGGAAGGCCACCGGGGCCCCAGCTCCTTCCTCAAATTTAAATTAACAATCGCCCTCTTAATTTCTCCCACAGTTATGTCCCTCCCCAACGTGCCTAATTCCTCTGCCGGGATGGCATGGTGGGTAGGATGAGGAGTCTCCTCCAGATACGACCATATTTTGTCTGGTGCTGGAGTCGTCAAGGGTATATATATGGACTTATAATATGCGGCGAAAGCATGAGTTATGTCCTCATCCTCTGTTACCCCCTTCCCGTCTATCTTCAGAGACACCACCTTGTTGCTCTGATGTCTAACCTTCAAATATTTGGCTACACGTTTCCCCGCCTTATTAGCCCGTGTGAAGAATGTGGAGTTGTATTTCACTAGCACCCCCGCCGCCTTATTTGAACATTGCTTATTGTATTCCCAGCTTTCCTTTTAAGGCTACCAGCCTTTCCTGATTTGGGGCCCGCAGATACTCCACCTCTCAGTTCTTAATACCCTGGAGTCTTTTGACAGCCTCCCGTCTAGGTCCCCTATTTTTGGCTGCTACAACGCTATAATATGCTCCCGGAGAGTTGCCTTGTAGGCGTCCCATATTAGCCTCGGAGACAGGGACTCCGAGGCATTTCGCTCTGAAATCCTACAGTAAATTGCTCTATGCATGCTACAAAGTTAGGTGCTTGTAGTAATTCTGTGTTCAACCACCATCTATTGCTGCATTCCCGGGTATCCTCCCACTCCAAGACGACTTTCACCGGGGCATGGTCCGAAAGCAGAAGAAGAGAGATTTTTGCACTATGCAGTGCTATGCTGATGACACTCTACTCATTTTCAGGCTTCCCTTCAGCCCCCTCTTATCCTTCTCTCATCTCTGATTGCCTGTCTGCTATTCAGGATTGGTGTGCCGCCAATGATCTCTGCCTGAATGCCAGCAAAACGGAGATCCTTCTCATCGGCACACCTTCATCTTCCTTTCCTGTCACTCTGAGGCCGGCCTCCATAGGCCCTCCGCCTACCCCCACCTGTGAGGCTAAGAACCTCTGGGTCGTCTTGGAATGCATACTTTCCTTTCTGCCCACATCTCTGCTGTCTCTAAAAAGTCAAACGTCCTACTGCACCTCCTCAGAGGTATTCTGCCTTTCCTCTCCTTCTCCCAGAAGCTCACCGTCTCTCGAGCCCTGGTTCTCTCCAGGTTGGATTATTGCAATGGCCTCTTTCTAAATCTATCTGCTTCTACTCTCCGCCCTTTGCAACTCATCCAGAACCGAAATGCGAGACTAGTCCTTGGCCTCAAGCCCTGGGATCGTATATCTCTCCAGCCCTGAAATCTCTTCACTGGCTCCCAGTGGCTGCAAGGATTAAATTCAAGTCCCTTTGCATTGTCCACAAGGCTTTCTGGTGCCTGGGTCCAAAATACCTTCAACTGTCCTTCCGTAAATACCTTCCCTCCCAAGCTCTTCGCTCCTCGACCTACAACTCCCTCAGGGTCAGCCGTTTTTCAAAGAAATGAGTTGGGGGTAGATCTCTGTCTTCAGCTGGGGCCTCCCTCTGGAACAGCCTCCCTGCCACTCTGAAACTTGAGGAGAACCATCTCCGGTTCCGTAAGCACCTCAAGACCTTCCTCTTTGCTTCTGCCTTCGCTCCTCCTCTGCCCTGCTGATCTGTTCTGCTTTGGCATTGTGCACCTGGTGACCCTCTGATTCCTGGCCCAGGTACCTGCTCACACTGCCACGCACCCGCACTGCCTCCTGGCAACCCTTGCACTTGGATCTGTATCTGTAACCCTACAGCCCCCCTCTTCTGCACTTATCAGTCACCCCCTCTCTGTTGCCTCAAACCTAGCACTTGCCACTTGCTGGCTGCATTACCACTGTTGTTTCTCTTTTATTCCTTGCTCAGCACTTTCCACTTCTCCCCCTAACCCCCATGCACTTTCCCCCTCCCCCCTCCCCTTAACTTGCACATTCTCAATGTCAATGGGCCTAGTAAGATCATTGTTTTGTTCTCCCTTGTTCCCCTCCCTTGCCTCGTCGTGCTCTGAAACCCTTGTGTACGAGCGCAATTCAAATAAAATATCAATATCAATATCAATATGGACCTGCATAACTAGATGCCAAATACACAGTCAATTCGCGAGAAGGAGGAATGTGGTGGGGAGAAGAAAGTGTAGTCTAAATCATCCAGATTACAGACTCTACATACATCAACCAGGCCATTAACCTGGACCAGGCGCTGAAAGGCTTGATGCTTGCTTGTTCTATGAGAAGTGACTTGTCACTTCCTGTCTAGGATAGGGTCCAGTGTGGGATTACAATCCCCCCTACAATCATTGATGAGCAATGTACCTGTTGTAACCGCCTATTTAACACCTCCGAGAACCCCGGATCTACTTGATTGGGGCCGTATACATTTAATAACACCACCTCCCTATTTCCCATCTTTCCAATGGCTATCAGCCATCTACCCTGTTTACGCCCATCTATTGTTGTAGTGGACGCCGTTTATGTACTAGGATAGTGACACAGTCATTCCGGCCATCTGCATTCGAGGCCACCACTTGCCCCACCCCTTGCTTCCTGAGCCACTCACAATCATCCCTAGACAATTGTGTTTCCTGTAACAGAGCCACGTGAGCTCTCAACCTCCTCAAGTGCAATACAATGTTTTGATGCGTTATTGGGAACCTCTGCCCCTTAATGTTCCAGGATATAATATTAATCATCTAAACTAAATCTATGGGGATGCTTCCAAAAGAAATTTGCAGTGGTCCACAACCCATCGAGACCATTGTGTCCTTTCGATAAGGTTGGTACACCCTCGCTGTTCACAGGCATCCCCTTCATCAACAATATCTCCATTGCCCTCTGCCCTCCCAGCTTCAGGAAAAGTCTCCCCATGAAAGAGAAAGACTGAAGAAAGAAAGAAAAAGAAAAGAGAACTGTGCAACCTCAGCCATACTGTCACCATAAACCACTTCCACAGGAGCAGCAGACCTGGATTTCCCCAATATGGGGATCTGAACTGCCCCAAACAGCCCGCCATCAAATTCACTCCTACACCTCCCCCGATCCAAGAATCAGGGCATGTATGGGGTGGTAAAAGGGGGATATTGGAGTCCCAGAAACAGCCCAACCTCACCCAACCGTCATAAACTCATTCAACCATTAAACATATAACAGCAACAAAAGGGACCATCTGATAGACTCCACTCCCACAGAGGAATCCAGTTACCGGCCATGTGTGTTGGGCCTGCGAAAGGACACAAAGAACGCCGGATCTTCAGGAGGGGCCTCCAGGAGGAGAGGTTTGGGTAGATTTTATAGGGGACCTTCATTTGTCTCTCTCAGAAGCTCCAGGGGACCACCCCACTGCCATATCCAGGGAACCCGACCTTGGCTTGGGTGTCAGTGAACCGGCCTTTTGGAATCTAAAGCATGACAGCCTTGCCTCTGCAATCTTGAATTTGGGAATAGGGGCTCTGGGTTCAGATTACTATACTGACGTTGCCGCAGCTTGGTGCCCAGAGTCACTTACATGTTTCTCTCCTCTGTGGCCATCTGACAGGACTGCAGGTAGAAGTGGAGGTCCTCCGGTTCCTCAAAACATTTCGTGAGGCCTGTTTTTGTTGATATCTTCATCCTAGCAGGGCATATCATAGACCCTTTTTCCGGAGAGCAGGTCTTAACTCCAAAAGTCTCTTCCTCTTGACCATTGTTTGTTTGGAGACGTCCTGCCCAATGGTTATCAGCTGGCCCTGGAAGGACATTTTCCCTGCCGCAAATGTTGCCCCCCTCAGGATCTGAGCCACCTGATTGTGGCACATCAGGTGTGCCATGAGAGGTCTAAGGGCTCCTCTGTTAGTTGGCCTCAAGAGGCGCACCCTGTGGGCTCTCTGGATCTCCAAAGGTGGGGCAAAGGCAATGTTAAAAAATTATGAGAACCATTGCTCCAGCCATGGAGCTGCAATCCGCTCTCCACACCTTCGTGAAGCCCAATACCCTAATATTTTTCCTCCTGTCTCTGTCCTCCAGCTCGTTAATATTCCCTTGAAGTTCAAGCATTCTACCTTGCAAGTGCTCAAGTCCCTCTACTATATCTTCCAGGGTTGATATTCTTTCCTCTGCCTACATCAGTCGCCCATTGAATTAATGCATCTCCGCCCGACTCCCTCTCACCTCTGCCTGCATCTCCTGCGTGAGCTTGTCCATCGCAGTGATTGTCAATTGTATGGCAGCCAACTCGCCCATTTTCATCACCAGTTCTCCTTGGGTGCTATTTTCCCCTGGCCTTGCTTTTCCTGTGCTGCCAGGTCAAACGTGGGCTTCTCATTACTAAAGTGGCAGCCTTCTTGGATGCTATACTTGCTTCATTCACCAACTTGTACCCTCAAAGGATGCACTGCTAGGCATGAGAAATGAGCAGGACCTTGCTGGCGCCAGTCCACAGACAAAATTGCACCCACTTATGTGTTTAATGTGCGTGATCAACAATCTTTCCTGTGCGTTTCCCTTTAGGTTCCATAGACCTGCACACCCTTCCATGATGGCCACCAAGTATCAGCTAGCAAGCCTGGTAAAAACACAAGAGACGGACTACTGCAGCTTGTGCCCAGTATTAGGTCCGTCCTCACTGCCAATGCTGTTTATTTTGGGGAGAGGGGCCTCTCTCACCCAACCCCTCCACATGTGGTCTGCTCAGCGCGGCTGCAATAAGGCACCCGGCAGCTATGGCAGGTCGTTGTCTATCTGGTAAGGCTCCCCATCAGTTCAGCCACACTTGCCCACCAACCATCCTGTTTTTGAAGTGATGGGCCACTGCAAATTGATGGTGTGTGGGGTCTGGAGGTTCAGTTCCTCGCAGCCATTTTCAGGGATCCCATCCACCCCGAACCCCAGTAGGTGGCGTTTTAATGTGGTTAGGTTTGGGAGCAGCAGAATCGAGAATCGAGTCGGTATAATTTTAGAGTGGCACAGTCCGGAGCAGTGGGAGTTCCGAAAGGTTAACTTTACGGCAGCTTGAACAAGTCAGTGCCATTTTTAGGGTGGCTGAGTTTCAGAGGTGGTAGAGATCAAGCTTTTGAGTCTGTAAATTCAAAGGTCGATAAATTTGAAGCAGTAGAGACTTAAAGTAAGCACATTTTTTTTTTGTTTTTTGTTAAAGTTCCCAAGAGGTGAGATCTCACAGTAGCAAAAACAAGGTGGTGGAAACCCCACCGTAGCAAATGGAGGTGGTGGAAACCACGCAGTAGCAAAATTCCCGAGTGGTGGGGCTTCACAGTAGCAAAATTCAGAGTGGCATGATTTAAAACAGGAAGTTCAAGAATGGTGAAAGCTTGCGGTCGCAAAATGTCATGTTATTTTATTTCTCTAATTGACATATATAGGGAATAGGCGGCTGCCTGCTAACCCACTGGTTATCTTGCCCCGGTGCTGACAAATCAAGTTTAATTTTAGGGAAAGGGTGCTAGAGAAAGTTATGACCGACCTATTATATATACTTTATGCAGTGCTGACTTTTTTGGGGAGGGGAACTAGAAATATAGTGCTTGTGCAGCCGGAAAGAGATGAGCCCGGTTGCACAAGCAACATTTTCTTAAATCCAACCACAACTTTCGTTTTGATTGGACATGCAATACGAGAAGTATTTGCTTTTCACATCTTTCAGTGAGAAGAGTAAATATGTTTATTTGTCCCTTCGTCTTTTCCTCTTTTTTCTTCGTCTAAATTAGTGTTTCTCTGGGCATTTTTATAGAGGAGAAAGTCAACTTTAGGTTACTTTCGCTCCTTTAGTGGGAAGGTGCCCTGGCATCAACTACATGAATAAAACCCATCCTCATTCAAAGCACCCACTTTCCATACGCACTCTTCCCCTTTTAATATGTCAAAAAAGAAAAGAAGGATCTCTGCAGCTTTGGCAACAGATGTCAAAATAAGTATAACGGGATGGAGTCAAAGATGATTTGCCCTTTGCAGTTTGTAAAGCATATGTTTACAAAAGCACTTACTTTCAGCCTCCAACTGTACTGCATACCCTTTAAAAGGTACCAGCAATCTCAGGCTTGGTTAAAGCCTGAGAATTTTACATGAACTGCAAAGGCTCTATTGGATTCGTTCATCCTCAAAGGGGACGAGATTGGGTCGGGAGCAAGATATGGGCTTCAAGGTGTTTTGAACGAGAAGGTTTTTTTTGGTTGAAGGGAGTGTGAATACTTGCACAAGGGAGGAGACCCAGCATAATAGGGCGTATAGTACATAAATCAGGCCTTAGCCACTCTCGTCACAATCCCCACATCATAAGGATATACCTAACTTCTGGATATGCTAAAACTAGGCCTTTGCAACTCACGCCAAAATCCCCACATCATGAGGATATACCTACATTCTGGATTTGCTAAAACCAGGCCATAGCAAATCTTGCCACACACCCCACCCGCATCATGAGGATATAACTACATTCTAGATATGCTAAAACCAGGCCTTAGCCACTCTCGTCAGAATCCCCACATGATGCGGATATACCTATATTCTGGATATGCTAAAACCAGGCCTTAGCAACTCTCGCCACAATCCCCACATCATGAGGATATACCTACATTCTAGATATGCTAAAACCAGGCCTTAGCAACTCACACCACAATCTTCACATCATGAGGATATACCTACATTCTAGATATACTAAAACCAGGCATTAGCCACTCTCGTCACAATCCCCACATCATGAGGATATACCTACATTCTGGATATGCTAAAACCAGGCCTTAGCCACTCTCGTCAGAATCCCCACATGATGCGGATATACCTACATTCTGGATATGCTAAAACCAGGCCTTAGCCACTCTTGTCACAATCCCCACATCATGAGGATATACCTACATTCTGGATATGCTAAAGCCAGGCCTTAGCAACTCTCGCCACAATACCACCATCATGAGGATATAACTACATTCTGGATATGCTAAAACCAGGCCTTAGCCACTCTCGTCACAATCCCCACATCATGAAAAGTCCAAGTAATATGGTAAGGTGGCGAATGAAGCCAAAATAAAATGAGTCGCATTTCATCAGTAGGACTTGCGCTCAGAATGAAGATTATCTAGAACGGATGCCGGAAGCCCCTGCAAGGCTGTGGCTCATACGCTTCAGATGTGATGCTCTAATATTTGGCGGAACCCTCTGTCTGTGGGAACACACAAAAGAAGAGGAACCAATGTTCTCCCACTGGCCAGAATTGGAAAAACCAGAGATGCTTTTTAAAAAATTTCTGCCCAAAATATGTGCAAATTCGGGCTATGACACTGCTTCCGCTTCCTGAGGTCATGAGTATTTAGACAGTGTTGCATGTCACACTTAGATCTTGAATTAATCGCAGTTCTGGCAGCACCATGCCAGATGGGGAATAGAATCCTTTTTAAAAGACAGCATTGAGGATCTGAAGTCAGGAGACTTGCAAAAAAGCTAATAATGTTTTGTCCTACTGATTAACTAACTGATGCATTGCGCTAGTTAAACGCTATATTAATGTTCATATTTCTTTCACCTTGTTGTGGTTTTACTATTAAGCAATTACATGGCTTGTTCTATTTTATCTTTTTTTAACAAATTGTAAAAATGACTTTTAAGGTCCACGACAATAACGTTTTGAATAAAGGAAAGAAAGAATTATACTCATGCGTCACCACCGGTGCAAAGGGAAAAACAAATGGGATGTGAATACAGCGAACCCTGTGTTTCTTACCAACAGCCGTCTCATATCACCATTAGAGAAAATAGCCGCTTTCAATACAGCATTTCCCACCTTTATTCCATCTCATAGACCGATGGGAAACATGTAGTGAGAGATGAAAGTTGGAGCTGATGCCACAAGTGGCAGCTTGGCACACCTCGACCAGGAGGACCCCCTGGGGAGTCTGCCATTCCCTGTGTGGACCTAGTCTGTGCCAATGGTGGGAGGGGAAATGTTTGCATCTAATAAGCCTTAGCAATCATATATTGGATGCACCTGTGAAGAGTGCAAACAAAAGGTTTCAATCCCTTCCTGTTCTTCCCATGAGCCACAAATAAGTGAACAAATCTTATATCATCTGATGTGATGACTGATAAATCCAATAAAATTGTCAGGAGTGAGAGAATCTTTGACTTATTTAATGGGAATTGTTTCCCATCATGAATTATTGATGTAAAGATAGACCACTAGCCGAATTGTCAATTTTCTGATTGAGATGATCAACTCCTTCCATCTTTTTGAACCGGTGGTCTCTTTCCGGAATCATTTCCGTTTACAAACTTCACAACATTGAGACACTTTCCAGTCTTTACCTCTCTTCTACATGCGTCACCAAGCGCTACGTCAACAGAGGACTCACACTTACAGCAAACAGGAGCATTATGAATCCCTGCATTGGTCATATCAAGTTTTGAGTACTTTGTCCATGAGCCATCGTTAGGGCCCAAAGCACATTTAGATAGAATCTGTGCCGCTTTTGAAAAATCGTTGTATGCCCGATTAAGGCTGGGCATTCTTCCAGTTGCAGCCTTTACGTATTGCTGGAGGGCCTATGAATCTGAGCAATGTCCATTGTGTGGTGCTGCCAAAGAAACTGTGTCCCACTTTTTGCTAATGTGCCCCTCGACTACTCAGCTGAGGCGTTTGTATGTGAGCCCCCTACCTCCTGATATTAGCAAATGCACTTTTAGGTTTGCTCTGTATTTTCTGATGCAGTCCTCCCATCTACCCGTAGTATTTGGAACGGCTCGTTACATTTACAGAGCCTGACTTCAAAGGAAAAGGGCATTGAACTAATTATATACATGTACGTACCATCAAGGCTCACCATCAAGGGTCGATCCTGTTTGGGCCGGTGCTCCAGCTAACATCAGGAGCGGCTCAGCCCCACTTCATGATGACCCTGCATGCCGCCACACAATGCCTGCAGCACCTTCAGCCTCCAATGCAGGTTTGGAGCAGGAGTTCCCTGCTAAGAATGTCGCTGGTCTGATAGAAGCAAACAGATGGCCCCTTCCAGAGCACCTCATCGACGATGCTCTGTGCACCATCATTGTCCCTATGGCAACACATTGACTTAGGCCAGTGCCGACTGCCTTAAATACAGCTTCGGAGGCGAGCCGGCAGGCACAGCTGGCTCACCGCCAAAGATCACCAGCAAGAGTCGATCCTGCCTGTGGCTTTGCTCCAGCTAACATCAGGAGCAGCTCGGCCCCATTTCACGACGACCTTGCATGCCGCAGCACAATGCCTGCAGCACATTGCAGGTTTGGAGCAGGAGCTGCCTGCTAAGATGGCCGCTGGTCTGATCGCATTGCCTTGGGCAAGCGCAGACTGCCTTAAAGGCAGTGTCGGAGGCAAGCAGGCAGGCAAAGCTGTCTGGGCCTGTCTGGGTGTGGATTGTGCATCGGAGCTACGCTCCTCTCTGCCCTCTTGTGACTACCTTGAATTCGCACATATCATCCTATCGGATGCGCAAGGTAAGGAGATCACTGTCCCTGACATTGCTCCCGTGTACCTTCGTAGCCTCCTCCATGCCGCTTCTTGCCCCCTTCCATACGAAATCTACCAGTTGCTGGTGTCTACCACTTACAGCGCAACCGGCAGAGACTAGGCGAAGTCTACCTCTATGATAATCTCCCGCCCATCCTCGCTTTCCCCCTTCTACTGCATCTGCCGCTGTCACCCATACTGTAATTCCCTCTGCCTTTAGCAATGTTTCCATGACTATCTATACCTATATCTCTGCACAGAACGTACCACTGGTGCGCAGCACCCTTGACTATTCAATCTGGTCCTAAAGGAGCTCACTTGCCTACTTGATGCCGCCTTCTGCACCGCAATCTATTGATTTTCCTCTCTGCGTAAACATTCCCATTGTTCTCTTATGCTGCCTGATGCACCCCCGTACCATGAAGTGAGGCTTTGCCAGTTTGTGTGATCTTACCTATTTTGTCTCTTATGCTGCCTGATGTAGGCCCCCGTACCATGAGGTGAGGGTTTGCTAGTTTGTGTAATCGTACCTATTTTGTCCCATATGCTGCCTAATGTAACCCCCATGAGGTGAGGCTTTGTTAGTTTGTGTAATCGTACCTTTTTTGTCTCTTATGCTGCTTGATGTAGCCCCCATGAGGGGAGGCTTTGCTAGTTTGTGTAATCGTACCTATTTTGTCTCTTATGCTGCCTGATGTAGCCCCCATGAGGTGAGGCTTTGCTAGTTTGTGTAATCTTACCTATTTTGTCTCTTATGCTGCCTGATGTAGCCCCCATGAGGTGATGATAGCCACCCCGTAACATGGGGTGAGGCTTTGCCAGTTTGTGTAATTGTACCTATTTTGTCTCTTATGCTGCCTGATGTAGCCCCCAGGAGGTGAGGCTTTGCTAGTTTGTGTAATCTTACCTATTTTGTCTCTTATGCTGCCTGATGTAGCCCCCATAAGGTGATGATAACCACCCCGTAACATGGGGTGAGGCTTTGCCAGTTTGTGTAATTGTACCTATTTTGTCTCTTATGCTGCCTTATGAAGCCCCCGTGCGTTTGCCAGTTTGTGTATTATTACACTAATTCAGCTCTGTAACCTTATGCGTTTCCTTGCACTTTACCTATGTACCGTGCACTTTCCTGTAACTAGTGCCTAGAGGCCCCGGGCTGTGTGCGCTGAAATAAATCAATAAATAAGTATGTTTCAGCTGCTGCTTGTGAGTGTATAGGAATCTCATGAATGTTGGGTGCTTGTTTTCATGGAGCTTTTTAATGCCGTTTGTCATCTTCTTTACATGTTTTTGAGTACAGCCACTGTCATAAACCCAACTGATTACACTGTTTTCTCCTACACATTTTTTTCCTCCTGCTCTTACTTGAGCATATGCTATTTTCAACAAAATCTTGGTTGGGAGTCACTTTTGTACCTGAAACACGTACAAGTAGTTCCACACTTATTTCGTCATAATGCGTTCCTATACACTTATTCAAATTGTCTCTCTGTTTAATGGACTCATTTATAACAATTATTTCCGGAATTAAGTGAGGATTATTTTGCACAGTCACAATTAAGATGTGAGGAGTTAAAAATATTTCGAAGAAATTTACTTGATCCTCTGTTTTTAACCTTAACACTTCTCATGAAGATTTTTGGTTTTCTTTTTCTTCACAGCTTCTTGTGTCTTATCGACCATATTTAAGTCTAGATCCCTTTTTTGAGTGATCCTAAACCAACATCTACCTCTCCAACCTTACATTGAACTTCTGAGTGCTCATCCATATCACACTCAGTAGAAGCATTCTTCATAATCAGAGAAATATTGTTAGAACAATTTCAAGTAACATTCACCTGATTTATTCCCATGCTCTTACCTATATTAACATCCATCAGCAATAAGGTCTTTAACTCGTTCAGGCGCCTGGAATTAGATCGAACTTCCAGCACAACAGTGTTGTAAAGTCTGAGGAAGGATTGCAGTACTAGATTTAAAGCAATCAATGGACTGCCCCCATATCAGAGATATTTATATCCCCTTGATCAGGTTCTAAAAAAGGTAAGTTAGCTCTATCACCAAGCTGTAAGTGTGGCAGACTTGTCGTTGAGTCGGTCATGCCTCTAGCATCCGTTTCATTAGAATGAACCTTAATATTAGTTTGGCCAACTTCTACCCGATGCGGGTTCATTTCAACAAGGCGCTGTGAAGTTGATGTAAATGAGTCATCTCCTATTCGATTGATATCACCCGTTAGGTTTGAGTCATCTTCAAATGATCCATCACAAACCGAATCAAATAATCTTGGCGATGCGCTCAGCCTCAAAGACCCACTGTTCTACGCAGAAATTTCTTCTTCAAGACTCATACAAACATCAATCGTAATACTTGCCCGTCTCTTAACTTCACACAATACTGGTGCTGAAACCTCTGATGTCACAATTATGCCATCCCTAACATCACTCATCACTGAGTCTGAAATAGACTGACTAATTGCAATCACTTGGCTATATGATTTCTTTTGCACCTGTAGAAAGAAAATTAGTTATTCTACCCTGCCCCTGACTTTCCAGACACAGTTTCTCTTTTTGAATTGAATTTTTGTTGCTTCTTAAATTATATTTCTTGTTTCCCCGTGTTTTCACCATCATACAGATTGTCCACTTCACAAGTTTAAATGGTGTGTCAATGAAGCACTATTCCCCACCACTAGACAGAATTAAGTTACTAAAGATGTTATGCACATAAAAAGTGTAACGAAAAAATAAAAGAAAACCTTCTACACCACGCTTTGGTTAAGTTCCGATAAGACCACGAAAGCCACTTCACAAGATAGCACTTTCTTCGCTGTCGACATAATCGCTGAATTACTTCCTATCAGCACTAAAAGTTCCACAGTGAAGGAAAGCAGTACATGAAACTGGTAAAGTCCAAACACTTCTCTGCGGTTCCAGCCGTAAACTAGCTAGGGCCTTACACTTCTCCAGTGCAGGTTCTGTGTGGGAGGACAGGAGTTATAAATCAGGGCTCAAGCAAAACGTTGTTGCTAAATGCGGAATAAATTCATTCCTGCATTCCCTCAAATCCAGCGGTGCTAATCGTGTGTGAAACCAAGGGTCCTACATTGCGCTGCATTCATGAGAACTGCCATTACAAACAACGTAATTACTAATCAACCTGTGGTAATTTTGTTAAAATGAAAAGGCCAGCTCATTCGGCTCGTCCTCAACAATGGTCCAGCATGTGTGTTAAAGCACACTAATGAATAACACAGAGCCTTGATTTCAATAACAACATGAACAAGCTGCAATGTACACAAGTTGACTAATGATGTGGTGCCGGTTTAGAGGGCACAGAATGGCTTATATGAGGCAATGCTCACGCTTGTGCTGTCATCAACCCAACATCCAAACACCAAAACACTTCTGCCTGCACTTCGCGCCCACGCTTCGCGCACTCTGGTGATTAAGCAAGCTTCCTAGCTTCCTCCTCTTTTCCTGTTAAAGCGGTGGCTTTCAATTTGCCAGCAGCCAGGAGAGCTATCGTGAAGCATGTCCTCACAGTTGACCACCAATACACTTCTTCCTGCACTAATCCGAATGATCCTGATCCAGACCACTAAACCCTTAGTGGCCACCAGCCTGCATCTTATGAAAGCCCTTCAGAAGAAAATGGAGGATGACAGTAGCTGGAGAAGACAAAGGGTGGAGGCTTTAGATGAGCCTCACTGCTGCGAGACGCACAGTGATGGGCATGAGCCTGGCAAGCTGGGGCCTGCTAGATAACTGAAGGCCCAACTGAATTAAACGATACCTCTCAGCTCCCACGCCACTGGTCTGTGCTGGGAGATTTTCCTGATGGTGAAACTGGGACCAACAAGTGGAAAACCATGCAGACCCTGAGCTGATGATGCCAGTTGCCCAGATGAGGGTGAATGCGTTCCTCCTCTACCTACACAACTGGTGCCCGACTCTTTCCCAGTCGACCTTATAGGACAGATAAGCAACATGGCCAGGGTATTTAAGGGAGATGGCCAGCAAATTGCAAATATGGTTCTGTGACTAGGTTCAGGAAACCTCATTATGTGAGGACTGTCACGAGGGAAGTGATCCTGGGTTAATGTTGTGCATTTCACTTTTTGAGTAAAGAGAATTATACAAAATCTTTGTGCACCTTTTGTCAAGGTATGAAACCCCATTGATACAATTACAAAACAATTGGAAAAACGTAGAGCTCAAAGGTCCCTAAGTCTTCTATTAACAATATCAACTTTGTAAGTTATGGGTGCTTCCCGTAAAGCATAGCGTGCCCAAATGTGTGTTCACAAAGTTGTTGTGGAAAGCGCTTCTCTCAAATTCTCCTGAAAAGCGCAATCGCACAATATCTGCAATTTCACACAAACAGTTGTGTGTGGGCACGATACCAGTACACCTTCTACCTTCTAAAGGAGGCTCTGCCACTCAGAGCCACGCTTCACACGTGTCGGGCTCAGGCTGTTTAAATGTGCCAGGAAGCTATATACCAGCATTAGTTTGCCACCTGGCATCTATATCTTTCCACATCGGTTTTAAAACAAAAATAACCCTATCTCCTATGAAATCACGGAAGGAGATATGCTCTTCAAGGCCCCTCATGATTTCTGTTGCTGTGTACAGAGGAACAGAGACGAAAACAAATGAATATGCAGGGGTCAGGCTCTTGTCATGTTGGGCATCGCTAGCCTCTGTCCCTGCTTACCCCGGAAGCACATGAATATGCAGGGGCCTGGCTCTTTCCAGAGGAAGAGAGTCATGTTGGGCATCGCTAGCCTCTGTCCCTGCTTACCCCGGAAGCACATGAATATGCAGGGGCCTGGCTCTTTCCAGAGGAAGAGAGTCATGTTGGGCATCGCTAGCCTCTGTCCCTGCTTACCCCGGAAGCACATGAATATGCAGGGGCCTGGCTCTTTCCAGAGGAAGAGAGTCATGTTGGGCATCGCTAGCCTCTGTCCCTGCTTACCCCAGAAGCAAATGAATATGCAGGGGTCAGGCTCTTGTCGGGCATCGCTAGCCTCTGTCCCTGCTTACCCTGGAAGCACATGAATATGCAGGGGCCTGGCTCTTACCAGAGGAACAGAGTCATGTTGGGGATCGCTAGCCTCTGTCCCTGCTTACCCTGGAAGCATATGAATATGCAGGGGTCAGGCTCTTTCCAGAGGAAGGGAGTCGTGTTGGGCATCGCTAGACTCTGTCCCTGCTTACCGTGGAAGCATATGAATATGCAGGGGTCAGGCTCTTGTCATGTTGGGCATCGCTAGCCTCTGTCCCTGTTTATACCGGAAGTAAAAGAATATGCAGGGGTCAGGCTCTTACCAGAGGAACAGAGTCATGTTGGGCATTGCTAGCCTCTGTCCCTGCTTATCCAGGAAGCACATGAATATGCAGGGGTCAGGCTCTTGTCATGTTGGGCATCGCTAGCCTCTGTCCCTGCTTACCCCGGAAGCACATGAATATGCAGGGGTCAGGCTCTTTCCAGAGGAAGAGAGTCATGTTGGGCATTGCTAGCCTCTGTCCCTGCTTATCCAGGAAGCAAATGAATATGCAGGGGTCAGGCTCTTGTCATGTTGGGCATCGCTAGCCTCTGTCCCTGCTTACCCCGGAAGCACATGAATATGCAGGGGTCAGGCTCTTTCCAGAGGAAGAGAGTCATGTTGGGCATCGCTAGCCTCTGTCCCTGCTTACCCTGGAAGCATATGAATATGCAAGGGCCTGGCTCTTACCAGAGGAAGAGTCATGTTGGGCATCGCTAGCCTCTGTCCCTGCTTACCCCGGAAGCATATGAATATGCAGGGGTCAGGCTCTTTCCAGAGGAAGAGTCATGTTGGGCATCGCTAGCCTCTGTCCCTGCTTACCCCGGGAGCATATGAATATGCAGGGGTCAGGCTCTTTCCAGAGGAAGAGAGTCATGTTGGGCATTGCTAGCCTCTGTCCCTGCTTACCCTGGAAGCATATGAATATGCAGGGGCCTGGCTCTTACCAGAGGGTCAGAGTCATGTCGGGCATTTCTAGCCTCTGTCCCTGCTTACCCTGGAAGCACATGAATATGCAGGGGCCTGGCTCTTACCAGAGGAAGAGAGTCATGTTGGGCATCGCTAGCCTCTGTCCCTGCTTACCCCGGAAGCACATGAATATGCAGGGGCCTGGCTCTTTCCAGAGGAAGAGAGTCATGTTGGGCATTGCTAGCCTCTGTCCCTGCTTACCCCAGAAGCAAATGAATATGCAGGGGTCAGGCTCTTGTCGGGCATCGCTAGCCTCTGTCCCTGCTTACCCTGGAAGCACATGAATATGCAGGGGCCTGGCTCTTACCAGAGGAACAGAGTCATGTTGGGCATCGCTAGCCTCTGTCCCTGCTTACCCTGGAAGCATATGAATATGCAGGGGTCAGGCTCTTTCCAGAGGAAGAGAGTCGTGTTGGGCATCGCTAGCCTCTGTCCCTGCTTACCCTGGAAGCATATGAATATGCAGGGGTCAGGCTCTTGTCATGTTGGGCATCGCTAGCCTCTGTCCCTGTTTATACCGGAAGTAAAAGAATATGCAGGGGTCAGGCTCTTACCAGAGGAACAGAGTCATGTTGGGCATTGCTAGCCTCTGTCCCTGCTTATCCAGGAAGCACATGAATATGCAGGGGTCAGGCTCTTGTCATGTTGGGCATCGCTAGCCTCTGTGCCTGCTTATACCGGAAGTAAAAGAATATGCAGGGGCCAGGCTCTTACCAGAGGAATAGAGTCATGTTGGGCATTGCTAGCCTCTGTCCCTGCTTATCCAGGAAGCAAATTAATATGCAGGGGTCAGGCTCTTTCCAGAGGAAGAGAGTCATGTTGGGCATTGCTAGCCTCTGTCCCTGCTTATCCAGGAAGCAAATGAATATGCAGGGGTCAGGCTCTTGTCATGTTGGGCATCGCTAGCCTCTGTCCCTGCTTACCCCGGAAGCACATGAATATGCAGGGGTCAGGCTCTTTCCAGAGGAAGAGAGTCATGTTGGGCATCGCTAGCCTCTGTCCCTGCTTACCCTGGAAGCATATGAATATGCAGGGGCCAGGCTCTTACCAGAGGAAGAGTCATGTTGGGCATCGCTAGCCTCTGTCCCTGCTTACCCCGGAAGCATATGAATATGCAGGGGTCAGGCTCTTTCCAGAGGAAGAGTCATGTTGGGCATCGCTAGCCTCTGTCCCTGCTTACCCCGGGAGCATATGAATATGCAGGGGTCAGGCTCTTTCCAGAGGAAGAGAGTCATGTTGGGCATTGCTAGCCTCTGTCCCTGCTTACCCTGGAAGCATATGAATATGCAGGGGCCTGGCTCTTACCAGAGGGTCAGAGTCATGTCGGGCATTTCTAGCCTCTGTCCCTGCTTACCCTGGAAGCACATGAATATGCAGGGGCCTGGCTCTTACCAGAGGAAGAGAGTCATGTTGGGCATCGCTAGTCTCTGTCCCTGCTTACCCCGGAAGCACATGAATATGCAGGGGCCTGGCTCTTTCCAGAGGAAGAGAGTCATGTTGGGCATTGCTAGCCTCTGTCCCTGCTTACCCTGGAAGCATATGAATATGCAGGGGTCAGGCTCTTTCCAGAGGAAGAGAGTCATGTTGGGCATTGCTAGCCTCTGTCCCTGCTTACCCTGGAAGCATATGAATATGCAGGGGCCTGGCTCTTACCAGAGGGTCAGAGTCATGTCGGGCATTTCTAGCCTCTGTCCCTGCTTATCCTGGAAGCACATGAATATGCAGGGGTCAGGCTCTTTCCAGAGGAAGAGAGTCATGTCGGGCATTTCTAGCCTCTGTCCCTGCTTATCCTGGAAGCACATGAATATGCAGGGGTCAGGCTCTTTCCAGAGGAAGAGAGTCATGTTGGCATCGCTAGCCCCGGTCCCTGCTTACCCGGAAGCAAATGGACACGCAGGGGTCAGGCTCTTACCTGGCTCATGCATATTCATCAGGAGGTAAAAGTGAATGAAATTAAATCCCTAGCTGTAACCTGAAATGCACCTTGGAATGATCTTGGCTTCTCAATCCAGTGATGTAATTACATCCGGCCATGTCGCCATGGTAGCCTTGATGAATGTGCATGAGAAAAGAGTATATCCAATCAGTGTCACTTGATTTGATGGGAAGCTATAGCCATTCCAAAACCCCAACTAGGTGCAACTATTTGGTGGCTTGTCAAACCCAACCCTACACTTACTGCCTCTAATGGTGGCGCTTGCACATTTTGCTTCGGCTGCATGCACATTTCTGTGCAGTACAATACTGCAATGCGAGGGCAGGTATGACTGTTTTAGCCCGCTGCTTTCCAAGCATGTTAGTAAGATGGAAGTGCGCAAATCATCATTGTACCTTTGAACTTAACAGGGCCAATCTCAAAGAATATGAACATCTAAAAATAAGAATCGCACAGTCTCAGTGGGACCGAGTGTGGGAATAAGGACGTATATGTCGTTCGGGGGAAAAAGATACATTTGATAAACGAGTGCAGGGGCAGCCACGTGACAAGAGGGACTTATAAATGGACAAAACCAAACACTGGAAATGGTAATACAGCCAAGAGACTGACGAGTGGCAGATGAGGGTATGTACCCGGCGCATTCATGTGCTCCCATGTGAGTGTGTGCCTGGAAGCAGATAGGGCAAGGGGATGGGAAACAAATTATGGCAGCGGGAACCGGAGAAAAGGTCGTTGGGTAAGCGGTTACCATGGACTACATTTACCAAAAGAAGACCTCTTTTGAGGGGGGTGGTGAGGGGCATGACTGCTGTAACCTTTAAATAGGGTTAGGTTGTGTTGCTAGGAGTTATACTGTGCACAGCTGCCCTTCGCATGCCTCCCAGGCCCTCTGGCAGTTTTGAAAGAGGAGGGTGGGTGAAGAGGGTGGGTGAACTTAGTGGGGAGTGAAGGAAAACGTAAGATAGTTTTGCTGTTGTTTTTCTTTTTACTTTATGAAGTGTGATACAGATCTAACAAACACTTTCCACACTTCCTGTTGTAAAATAGACAATTGTTTGAACATGTACAAAATAACATATTTCATCATCACCAATCATAAAACTATACAAAAAAGCGATTCCTAAGATTTCATTAGTAAATGTAATTACATTTTTAAAAAACACCTTGCTTGCATCAATCACAGTTAAAATATCTGTCCATAATGTCATCCGAACAAATATAAGGGCTGGTAGCCTTCCCGTTAGACAGATAGCTCAACATTAATCAGAAATAATCATTTTGTGGCTATACAGCAATTTCCCCAGACACGTAACATGCAAATCTTCCAATTTCGTGAACTGTGTTGGCAGATGGTGCCTACTGCCCAAAACAAAGGGAGACAAGCAGCACCTACAGCTGCGCGTACCCACGGTTATACCTGGTCTAGCATTACCAGTGACTGCCTATCATGGTAATAAATGAAGGCAAAAAGGTGGGAGCCCTGTCCCCTGAAAATTCGAGGGACTCACCCCCTTTTTTTCCCCCATATCTTTGACCTTGCAGCCAAGATCAGACCTGGAGCACCTAAACCACCCTTAATTATCTTTAAGTATTTTCTCAACAATCTCTTGAAATCGATTAACCTTAGGTGTGCACCTCTACACACACTTTGCTTAATAAATGAATGCAAAACAATACAAATATTCTATGATATTCAGGGGAGGGAATCTGAAGTAAATACCTTTGAGGTTCCAATAGCGGCAATGTTAGGGACGCAAACCTACTCAGAGATTTTTTTGTTAGTGATATGGGCGATATTTTCACACCAGTCCCATTCCTTGGCATTTTTTTAGTTGTTCCGTCAATATCACAAAGTCCAAATTACAATCCACTTGCCATCCAATGGTAGCACGAAAGGCTTTGTTAGGAGTTCGGAATTCCTGTAGAGCCTAGCTTTTCCCTTCTATAATTATCTTACCCAATATACCTAATACTGAGTTTGCATAGGTAGTACACATCCTTCAGGATAGTGTGCGCCTACCAAGTACTACGACAGTGGACCGGGATAATAATCCCAGTTCCAAGAGGATACAACATATAGCGGCACATTTTGGTAATCCGAGGATAGGTCGCCAAAGTGTGCCTTCTAATTTGTTTAACCATGCAAAATGTGTTTTCGAGACTGGCTTCAAAACCATAAACAATATCAGGAGCAAGGCTATGCTTGCACAGTGAATCCTTTTGTGTTTTATCCGTTTGCAATGATGATGCCTTTTATTTATGCTGGTTTAGATGTGGCTTTTGTGGTTTTCGCCTGTCTTGAATTCCTATCACTTTTGCCAGAACAGGGCTCCCAAGTACATGACACTTTCCACTTGTTCAATGGAGTTTCCATTCAGTTGCCACATGTTGTTGTTATTAAACCTCTTAGTACCAAAGCTCATGGTTTTAGTCTGATCGATGTTAACTTTAAGAAGGTTTCTCTGGAAGTACTGTATGATTGCTGATTAAGATCTTTTTAAGCCAATCGGTGCATGGCCGATCAGTATGTTATCGTCTGCATATCCCATCCATGGGACATGTATGGAGGCTGATTTGGGTGGAAAATTATTAACTACTTGAAAGATTCCTACACATTAACGATGTGTATATTGAAAAGTAATGGTGCAAGGACACATCCTTGCTTTAGACCACTATAGGTGTTGAGTTGCTGGGTAAACACTCCCATGCTATCCAAGCATATATTGACTTTTGTGTCAACATACAATTGCGTAATCATGTTGAGGAGACCACTGGCTATCCCCCATTGGGTCATTTCAACCGGAGTAGATCATGATCCACGTAGTCAAGCGCAGCAGTATAATTGATAAGCGCAACATATAAAGTAGGACCTCATCCTTACTTGGTACGGCCGGTCAGTAAACACAATATTTAAACATTGTGAGCAGGAGTAAAACCACTTCCAAACCACGTCTGATATAGGAGCCCTTACCCATACAATCCATTTTCTAAGGAGTAGACTGGCAAATATTTTGCTGGAAGAATCCAGCACCGCCAGTAGCCTATAGTTTCCGGGTTAAGCCTATCACCCTTCTTATGCATGGGTATTAAAAGACAGTTTTTCCAAGAACACGAAATACAGATATTTTTAGCTATTTCTGAGAAAGGGGTGTGTAATAGATGAGCGAGGAGAGCTCCCAGACTTTTTTTTAGGACAGGACAATAATTGCCCATCCATGTGGACCGGGATTGCGAGACCTTTTTAGTTGGATAATAATATTTAAAAACTCAGAGTGCTGGAATGTGTAAGCTTTAGTTATCTTTCACTGATGCGGAAAATTATCTTTTTTCCTCTACCCAAGGTTTCCTCAATGTGTTCAAGCCAGACTTCCTCAGCGAAGGGGTTAATGTGACACTCAACTGCTCCCTGCCAGCATTTACTCAACAAATACCAACTTTTTTTTTTAATCGGTTGTTTTCAATATCCTATACATAAGTTGCCATTAAACGTTAGCGTTAGTGCACTTGCAGATATTACGCCAGTTCTCATACTGCATTTTTACTCTTCTTATTAATTCCTTATGTTCCTTGGTAGTAATTAAAGGACATTGCCTGTAATTACGGACGGTGCATCACAGTAAACATTTTTGGTATGCGATTTCTGGACCATATACTATCTGTTGACTCCTCCGGTTTCCAGCATGTGGGCTTGTCTTAGTTCTTGTCTATATGAAAAGTCTGCCTCTCCCTTCCTGAATTTTTGCCTTTCCCTAGGTAGCGCTGATGCACCGCCTTTCTAGGAAAGGGGGATAGAGAAGAGAATCACCTTGGTCTAGCTAGCCAAATTGCTAAACACTTTTTGTAAGTTCCATTAATGAACAGTTCATTACTAGAACTTACAAAAAGTGATGAGTAAACTATGTCTCATTGATCACTGATATTTAGTGAATTAAGCATCTAGTATGCATGATTTAAGAACAATAGGGATATATAGCAAGGTTTCACAATATGGGGTGGATTCACAGCACAAGGCATGATCTGCATGTTAAGCACAAGGCTTTTTTGGAATGGTGTGGCAAGACTAACCTATTGCAATGAACGTAAACACTATGCGGTATAGATAATATAGGTATATGAGCTTAACTTCACAAATATGGGTGACTACCAGCATTTAAAACATTAATGGTGACATAATATCAAAAGTCAATAATGAATATGCTATCCTCCTAACTTTAATCCTCATGTGTCCCTAAAAATGACTCTTTGGGGGTCATTACGAGTAAGCCGGTCTGGGAAAAATGAGGGTAAAACGGTCAGTACAACCAGCTCCAGCCTTATTCTCAGACCGTCTTACTCTGAGTCGGCCGGCAGGGGCAGTGAACTACCAGCAGACTTTTCACTGAAGCACCGGCACCATTAGTAATTGTTCTGTCGCAACCCGCAATATCCCGGAATCACTGGGCTATCGGGCGGTGGAAACGATAAGGCGGGTTTGCCAGTGAGCCACCGGTCGTACCGGCGACTTACCGGCAGACTCGTAATGAGGGCAACATTTCTCTCCTACCTACAGGCAAACTTTCTCCTTCATATTTTGAAACTAATAGCCCAGGCTTGATCAGGACCAAAAAGGTCGAATCACTTGTTTGTGTGAGGGCAATGTTAAGATATAACAATAAGGGATACTTTGTGTTATGCATGAAAAACAAGATTTGAAGTTGGTCAAAATTTTGTGACTTCTGGTAAACTCTATGTGAGACTTATGACTTATATTATATGAACTTGTGATGACCACTGCGAAGCACACGAGCTTGTGCCTGTTATTTGTCCACAACCAAGATCTTGTGATTAACGTTGTGCTGATGGACATTGTGTAACATTTGAAAATACTGTTATAGAAAACGTAACAAAAAAGTGTGAACTTTGTGAGGATAAGAAAATATAATTTAGGTTTGAATATATGATTTATGATGGACGCTGAGGACACTGTTAAATATTTTAAACTGTTAATTGAGACTGTAATGGGAACTTTGTGTGGAAAACAAAGTGTGATTTAGGATTAATTATATGATTTTATGTTGGACACAGTGGGCCTCATTATCAGTTTGCCAGTACAGTAACAACTCTACCGGTAAACCTGCCGGTACTGTCGTTACCGTACCAACAAACTACGAGGTCTGCTCGCGGGTGCCTTTCCGCCCTCCAGGCCTGACCTGGCGGGCGGACCGGCACCCGTAAGCAGACCATGTCGGATGCACCGGCACCGTTGACGAATCCGGCCTCCCCATTGCCACTGTGTCCAATGGGACTCAAATGGGAATGGGGAGTATTTTTTCCCGGCGCCCAGGAATGGGCAATTACTGGGTCCGGTGGGGCCGTAATTCCCCGGTAATTGCCCATTCCCGGGTGCCGGAAAATAAATGATAGCGGCCCAGTGAACTATTTCAAACTATAATTGTTACTGTGACTCAGTAACAGGAACTTTGTGAATAAAACAAAGTACAACACCAGTACCTTCAGTTTCTTTGGTCTTATTAGACCCCATAAGATTGTAATACCACGGCACATATTGAGGACGAAAACTAATGTAAAGTAATTTGCGCATGGTTTACGGTGTGCCATAGATACACATTCTTATTCCTAAAGGCTTAGGCAGCCGTAGTGCACAGACCCTAGCAGCACTTACACCTATTATTGATCAATCCATGCGGAGTATATGCTGAATTTAGCCTAAAACCTTTCTTCTTCATTATGAGTGTGCCAGTGCAGTAATACCGTGCAGGTATTACTGCATACTGGCACGTTAACGCACCGGCATTCTCCAACTTTGGTGGTGGGGTGGCTGGATTTACCTGTAGCTCTACGCTGCCAGTAATTCTGGCACCCCACCACCAAAAATATGTCAGTATTACTTGCACTGGTATTAACTGTGCCGGTAATACTAGCCATTCCCAACTAGCCAATGGGGAATTCCAGCACTTACCACCCCTTATAATGTGCCAGTAATTCCAGGAGACCAAGTAGCAGTAACTGTAATTCTGTCTGGTGGTATCCCGCCAGATTTTCCCTCTGGGATACCACCAGACGTGTAGAGAGGCCTATAGATTTGACTCTGTTAATTCTCTGTAAAAAATAGATACAAAAAGTTTCCCTTCAGCATTTTACAATGCTCAGCTCTGCACCCTTAATAGGGTGACCAACTGTCCCGTATTTTGCGGGACTGCCCCGTTATGGAGGACTCTGTCACGTGCTGGACGGCTAAAAGTCCTGCCTCCTTTCATCCAGCAGTCTCGACCCAGGCTCCTCTGTGAGCTTGCAGATCGAGCTGCTGCTGCCGCTGCTTTTTCAGTCTTGCTTCTAACGCTCTGACACCCAGCTTGATTACAATGCTAATGCTTTGTTCCTGGGGCTGTGATGGTCGTGTTTGCAGTTAGAAAACGAGACCATCCCCTCCCAAGGCCATACCATTAGCACTGCAATAAAGCCTGGCATTAGAGCGTTAAAACCCATTCACCAATTGTTTACATAACCGTTGGTGGCGGGTCAAAGGTGACATAATCGCAGCTGTGTGTGTGTGTGTGCCAAGTGTCTCGCAAAATGATCTCCGAATGTTGGCCACCCTACAACCAACACCCTTCAGTCAGAAGGCAGTAATCTTGTAAACTGCTGGCTGCCAACACGTTGCCCACACCGTGTGTGTGCGTCGCACAGTGGAAGTGTTTGTTCAAATCCATTTGGGAGGGAGTGAGTGGAGAATGGCGAATATAATGCCTCCAATTCAGACTGAGGCCCACACTGTAAAACAATGAGCTGCTCTGCTGACTGCCAATACTTCGCCTACACTTGTTGCCCTGTTAATGCTTGCAGTTTGAAAGTAGCCGGTTACTCTGTGTGTGTTTGCTTTAGGTGGTCTGTGTCAGAGGCATAGAGGCATTTGTGTCCAGATGGGAGACTTGTGTGCCTGTGGTGCCAGTGCTAGGCCACATGGGCTTCTCCAGTGGTTGGCTTCAATATCGCCTAAGCTCTCTCCAGCTGCAGATCAGAGACTGTGTCTTTTGGTCGTATCTCTGTCTGAGTCCTGGCTTGAACTCTTGAAACGCCACTCCAGACTACCTCCTTGATGAGTCGCAATGGTCTTGTGCCCAGGGGGGCTCTCTTGCTTGTCTACGCTTTTCTTCTATTGTCTCACTCCTACCCATGTCCTCGATGAGCCAGCCTGAGCTTGTACCTCCTCCTCACATCCATCATACCCATCAAACTTAAAACGTGTCTTCCTCATTCTATCTTTTCTCAGAGCTTCTTCACAACATCCCTCTTTCCTCCCTAGTCATTCGTTGCCCTTGCCCTCAACTCTTTTCTATCCATCTCCTTAGTGTCCTCATGGGCCCATCTTCCATTAACCATTCCCACCTCCTGCTTGCTAACCTCCCTGACCTCTCCCCTAAGGCCTTTTCCAACCACCAGCTACATTTGCTGCAGACATCCCTTTTTTATACATTCTAATCACGGGTCCCCAACCTTTTGTTAGCAATGAGCAACATGTGTGTGTCAGATGAAATGGTGAGCAACTTCAGTACTTTGATGTAATTTATCAGCATTCAGTCGGTGGTAAAATGATTGAAACAAATCATAACTGCACTAAGCTCAATACATCTAATAGCGCTGTTAATTATCAGTAATTAACAGTAATCTCATCCAGGTGTAATCTTAGTCCAGGCAATTCATAATGGCCTTAAACATCATTTGACATTAAATTGGTATAGAAACACAATCTTTAGTAAATTAGGTGGCATATGGTGCATTTCTAGGCACTAGAGCAGCAAAATTATTCCAAAATATTGCAGGATGTAACAAAATATTTGAGTGCTTGGAGTTCTCTCCCAGGAAATGTTCAAGCGATTTAATGACAAATGTTTTTAGCACGTTTCAACAGTAGCATTTACTCCAAGATATAAAGGCTTATTTTGGTGCTGCCCCACCCATTCCTCCAAAGGGATTGTCAGGAACTTTAGGGGCAAACTGTGCATTTTTAGGAGAACAGGATGAGTAACATTGGACAGAATATGGTAGAATTTATAAAGATCATTTCAACCAGGCCTTGTGTGAGGGAAGGGTTATCCATCAAAGAAATCCAGTGGAAAATAGGGCTTTTTAAAGCACTCAAAGTCTGTTACATTGAAGACAAGTGATTAGGAGGAAACCAAAAAATTCTGATGGATGTGGGTACTCTTTTACTAAACAATGCCCTGGGAAATATAGTTATAAGTGGTGCATTTTTAAGCATGCTAGTGGGACAGTAATATTGTTGACAAATTGGAACTTTTGAAGACCACTTTCCAGAAGGGATGTTTTTTTCCTTCATATTGTACACATTATGTTTATGGTTGTTTACCTCACTTGTTAAGTGCCCTCCCTTGACATGGGGTTAGCCTGCACTTCACAAGTTCAAACCTGCGGCAGGGTCGACTTAACCATTCATCACTCAAGGTTGATGAATTCAGTACATTACATTGGTTAAGATCCATTCTTAAAGAATTTAGAAGCAGGACGAATCTA
Organism: Ambystoma mexicanum; assembly: GCF_040938575.1. Lineage (NCBI taxonomy): Eukaryota > Metazoa > Chordata > Amphibia > Caudata > Ambystomatidae > Ambystoma > Ambystoma mexicanum. The sequence continues at coordinate 378,490,263 of NC_090937.1, read as the reverse complement.
GCAAGAAACGGTATACTAAAGTAAAAATAATTACTAAGTAACTAAGACATTATTTTCAGTAACTTAAGTGTATTGCAATTGGTCGCTACACTAAGTAATTGTGCACAGTTTGGAACTCATTCCCATTAGGAACCCATTAGTCGGATGTACTTGACTTGACCGTGGCAGAATTGTTTGCAGCAGAATATACCGTGGTCAATTTGGCTGTGAATACAATTTTGCCGCAGCAAATTGGGCAAAGCTTTGACTACCCAATACATCCCCCAATGCTCCCACACTTACCTTTCGCTTCTCTGCTTGCTTCTGACCCTGCAGCGCCGGTTCCATCCCTCTTACGCGGGTCGGTTCCGACGCTGCAGGTTCCGCTTTGTTTGGGTTTTTTTTCCCATCCCCCACCTCCAGTCCTCAGGAAGCAGTGGCCACCCCCGCCACTCCCAAGGCAATCACTACCGAACATAGGGAGCGGGGGACACCCCGACAATCCCTGCTCCCCATGTTCGGTATTGATTTCCAAATTTGTTCGAAATCGAACAAATGATACTGGAGGAATTCGGCCAGATTTACCATGAGATCAATTTAATTCGAACACATTGGGCAATACCCATTAAGTCACATGCCAGATAAATAAAGCGTCATACAATGTGTATTTTCCCACCAGGCACTGCAATAAAAGTAGTGTTTAACATTTGTGCAAATTATAACCACGGACGTCATTTCACCAAAATGCCAGGGGTAGCGGAAGTGACATTACATGACCCTTGACCCCTGGTGACATTACAGGAAGTGATGTCATTTGACCCCACCCCGAAGTGATATCGCGGGATGCGATGGAACACGACCTTTCACCCATTGACAAAACAGGAAGTGCTATCACATATCATTGTGCACTACAAAAAATATGGTTACGATATCACTACAATGTGGTGTACATTTCATACAAGAATGGATCGCCATATGTATCGTTAAGATCAGTGTATTTAGGCCCATATTACCAAATTACTGTGAATGCAGACGTCCATGACCAAATGATAATGATGTGTTATTATATAGCACTTACGCTTAAGCGCTTTATATAGAAAAAATATACACCCAATATCACCCAACCTGTGTTGGTACTCATTTATCGACCTCAGAAGGATGAAAGGCTAAATCAGTGACTTACCCAGTGGGCCTGAAATAAACCTTAAATTAGTCTAGCAATTATTGTATAGAATTCCAGAAAGACACATTATTTGGTATTCCTAATCTTTCTTATTTAGGGTCTTTTTCTTCTTTTTTTAAGGGGCTTTAACAAGAAAGCCAGCCACTCCCGAACTAAAGAGCCACATGGTGCTGGCCACAGCCCATGAGCTTACATTCCAACAAAAAAAACGTTTTTTTTTTGTTATTTTTTCTAGAGGTCGCAAGGGTGACCACAGAGGTCACAAAGGAGCAGTTGCGACCTCTGGTGACCCCTAAATGACGTCCCTGATCCTGATTATGACGCATGGGGCATGCAAACAAAAACTTTACATGTAAAGAAATTGGCATAAGCAAATTGTTTAAGAAGGAAAGTTTGAGCATGCATGCCACTTATTTGTCCAATATGCAGGCACCAGCTGTATAAAGGCACAGAAGTTGGCAATTGTCACGAGAACACAAACATGGGCATTTGGTTTGATTATTTTTCCCATTAATGCACTTCCGTACTGGAAAGAAGAATCAGAAGATTAAACTGTCTTCACAAAGATTATACAATTAGTGTGGAACATTTTGGTCCAAAAAATGGCCTTTTGGCAACAAATGCAGATCATACATGTACAAAAGAAGCTTATTAGAACTTGTTTGACAGTTGGGCATTGAAGTCACTTATTTTCATACTATTCAGCAACTAACCCTGAGAGCAGCGGGGGAAGGCTCAGTTGGCGGCAACATTATCTTCGTGGACTTTGTACTTGAACCAGCCAGCGATGCACCTCATGGTGCTATGGAGAGTATTTATTATCCCTACGATGTAACTATTGACTAAAGATCTTTTAATGCTAATTACATCTGACAGGTTGCTTGATGATGGCTTTTTTATTAAGTTTACATTTTTAGCTGGGGGATAATGTAACAATGCTGACAGGGCGTGAGGGTGCAACAGGACGGTGGACTGTAAAGGCTGGTCGTCAGGAGAAATGCAGGATTCTGTGGGTATCTTATCGCACATGAAGAAGGGGTTCCTTGAAGATGAGGGTCTTGATTTATTTTCTGAATTGTCTGAGATTGGGGGCAATTGCACTGTTGATGTGTATGAGAGTCCCACGGTCCGGGATGTAGAGAGAGAATATTTGTTTCGTGGTCCTTTGTTCTTTGCTTTTCTACTTCTCTCACCTGGTCAAATGAAGTTGGTTTTGAAGGTGATGACTGCTTGTAGAAGGCAGAGGCTATCCACATAGACATGCTACATCTGACCCCTTGGATATCTCTGAGCATCAACAGTTTGTTGAGCTTATAGTGTCCACACGAACAGTCAGAGGCCACCGCAGCAGACCGCCTGTCTTCCTTGATCCAGTCTGGCGCAGAGGTGATGGCTGTGCATGCTGAAATAAATAGCTGTTTAGATAACATGCACGCATATGCAGGAGGCGGACCAGCCTGCTGTGCCGACAGCCAGTTGCCCATGGGTGCCCAAGTTCTGCCTAACTTGGTCCTATTGGTGGCAGCACTAGTGTTGCATAGCGTTTCATTTCATATGCAACCCTCATGCCTACCGAACCATTTTATCTATCAATCAGTTATTCATCAGGGTGTCTTCACCAGCGAACACCTTCCACATCCGGGGTTGCCTTGGTGCTGACTTGATGCTAGCAAGGACTGGATGTCCTTTACATTTTTCAAACTTACTGCCTTAAGACTAAATTCGCGTTGATTCTTTCCTCTTCTTCTCCATCAGGTTTTCCAGAGTGGTTGTTACCCCTCCCATCTGTTGGTTTCATTCCAACCCTGGAACTCTGTAAAATCTTTGGGTTTTATTCTGGATTCAAAACTACATGTTAAGTTACATATTTCTCGTTTATATCAGTCTTGGCTTTTTTTCAGCTTAGTCTTCTTGGGAAGATGAAACCCTTTTTGTCTCACTCTGATGTCCAGGCATTGCTTGTATTCACTTGTATTGCAGGAAGGCAGCCTCATCATTGGCACATTTTGAAGTCAGTTTGACATTCTGAAGCCAGACCTCTTTCCGCTATACAGAAATCTGTCCATATTACACCTACCTTAACCTCTTTTGATTGGCTCCCCATTCATTTTACCACTTTGTTTCAAGATCAGCTGCATTACTGTAAGGCCATGGTCTTAGGTAAGTCTCCCTATCGAGCTGTCAAGCGGCACATCCTTCGAGGAACTAGAACCACCGGGAGTCAATACATTTTAGGACTTTCTATTCCCAGGTTTAAACTGGTTCGGCATTCTGCCCATGCCTTGTCTTCTGCTGCATTGTCTGCCTCTTTCTATCCTTCTTCTTCCTACTCGTGTATCCCTTTGCAAAACTTTGGAAACCTATTTGTTTTCTTCTGTATATGCGTACAACCCTCTCCCCGCCCCCCGCCTAATTCGTATGGGTATTTTGTTATTTGAATTCTAATGTTGTGATGGTACACGCTTTGGAAATTGAACAGCGTACCAGTATCGTGGAGTAAGACTGCACTTTTTATAAATAAAAAATAAACAAATGAACAAAGTTCTGAATATTGGACAAAAGGCACAAGAGCTGGGCCACTAGGCCAGCGATGCTAGAACTGATTCCAGGAAGACGGACCTTATGAATGAATTTCAATGAAGTGGTCCTTTTCCAGCAGTTGGTGGCTGAAACTATTTAGCTTGAGGAGAGAAAAGGGTGGCTACATTCTATAGGGAGGCTTTGTGAGGAGTTGCTGGTGGTATGCCTGACATATTCCATGCTCTTCTGGGCTTAGTTTAACAGGCAGATGCTCATCTCATTGAAGAAGAGCATGCCGGTACCGTAGTTCCCAGACGGCAAACTACGAGTTGTGCTCGCGGGTGCCTTTCTGCCCGCCAAGTCGGACCTGGCGGGCAGAAAGGTACCCGCGAACACAGCATGACGGATGCACCGGCACCGTTATAAACGGTGCCGGTGCATCCGACCTCGCCATTCCCATTCAGCCCTATGGGGCCGAATGGGAATCGGGAGCATCTTTTTTTCTGGCACCCGCAAATGGGAAATTACCAGGTCCAGCAGGGCCGTAGTGACCCGGTAATTGCTCATTTGCGGGCTCTGGAAAAAATTGCAAGTTTGGAGGCAGCCTGCCGGTTTTACCGTCAAGGCTACCGCCAAACTTGTAATGAGGCCCTATGTCTTTTTGTACCTTTCATCACACAGAAGCATCTGCAAGTGGAAGAACGTATGTGCAGATCCCCCCCTTATCCCTCATCCTCCCCACTTCCCTACTCTCTTGTCTGTATTGTTCGTTATAAGATTCCCCTCCCCATTAATCTTCTGAAAGATCTCTCTAGTTTTGATTTATACATAATCTTAATTTCCCCTTTTCCTCTTATCCTCACCACGTCCTTACTCCCTTGTCTGTATTGTGCACTATATTTTTCCCCTCCCCATTAATATTCTGAAAAATCTCTCTAGTTTTGATTTATACACCGTCTTAATTCAATGCATCAAGTCTTGATACAACAGGTTAAGTTCTCTAAGAATTACTATTACATAAGATGTTCTGCTTTGTCATTCTTTTATGTACTATGGTGTACGTGCATTGTTTTTGTTTTATGTCTTCAATAAAATATGTTTTTTTTTAAAAAGGACTTATGTGCAGTGAAAGACTTTCATTAAAGAGCGGATAGTGCGGTGCTGTAAGGGTAATGTATGCCTTCATTGGGGGAAGCCTGTCCATTTTCTGTGACACTGTCCTAGAAGATGCAAAAACAAACTATTGAGAAACACGGTGGCTTGCCATTAGATGGGACCACTTGATTGAGCTCTCAAGTTTTCAATGAAGACGGTATCGTCTAAATGTGCAGTGGCTCATCACAAGAGATCAGGAGTGGGTCTAGGGCTGCGTGATCTCGCTTACTGCTATGTTGTAAGAATCGCCTCAGGTACCCCAAAACTTTGATGAAATGATGCCACTGTATGGCAGATAAAATCTGCAATATCTCGATACGTAAAATGAAAAGAGCCCTGCTAAAAGTACAATTCAGGTACCATTGCTGCCATCCAGTATCCTACTGCAGTTCCACCTGTGAGCGCTTGATGTAGATAAGGGCTAAACATTGGGTGCTTCATTACAATGCGCCTCATTCCGAGTCCGGCAGTAATCCTGCCGGTGCCACCGGACTCTGAATAATTTACCGGCGCCTGACCTCCCGGTGCCACCGGCTCATTCCGAGTCCGGCATCCGGGAAGTCAGGCGCCGGTATATTTGTTAATCCCCATTCCCATAGAGTCCCAGGAGTGGAGACACAGGAGCACTGGCACTGCAGAGCTTCAACATTTCAATGGGAATTATTCACGAAATAAACAATCTAACAGTTCCCTAACTTTGCATTATCATGGATCAGATCTCTGCCATCTCAGGGTAGGCTCCAACCCCCAACCTTTCTGTTCACAGCCACATGCATTTACTGATTGTACCATATTCTGTAAGGTCTGTAATAATAATCAGAGCGAAAGCTCCTTTGTTTTTAACATGGTTACTGTTGTAGCCGAATCTGCACAGTTTATATACAGGAGCTGGGATGGAACTAATATTTATTTATTGTGGGATCCCTCCAGCGGTGGGGAGGTGGGAGGAGGTGAAAGGGCTAGGCGCCCTTTAAAATTTGTGGCCAAGCCGTTTTGAACACATCCAGTTGCAGTTTCTTTTAGCTTCAAATTAGTTGTCCCTTAAGACCCTGGATGTTGCCTCGGGGTACTACTGGAGAGAAAGGGCGGTAGGCCGGCCCACTGCTTCGCTCAGTCAGTGGGCATTTTTCAATAAAACACACCCGTCATTATCTCAATATTTGTTTTTAAAAAGGTGAACATCATTGTTTTTTTTCTGGTCAGGGCATGGGCAGGGTATGCTAATATGCCTCCCTCTTTTGTCTCCTGTGGCTGTCAACCTCGCTAACCCAGGCGCCCCTAACCTCCAGGTTTCCCAGCTAGCAGCCAGAAACACCTACTATCTAAATTGGACTGTAGCTGTTGGCCTAAGGGCAAAAGCCTTATCTATCTGGCTCTCCCAGGGTTCTTGTAGGGGTGCAAATCAAAGGGGGGGTCTGGGAGTCTCTCTACCAGCACCAAAACAGCCCATTGACCTGTTCATGGGTGGATGGCCCCTGGGAGAGTCTCAACCAAGTCTTTAGCTCACTGTCCCTTTCACAAAGGAGAAGTATCCCTGCATATCAGTCTTTATCCTGCCCTGGGGCAGTCCAGCACCGATATGCTAGGCAATTCTCCTATGAACAAGAGTACCAACAGCAACCCCATACACGTGTTTCAGCCATGTTGGGCATCATCAGTGAGGTGGAGCCCTTATTTCCTCTGGTGGTTCCTTGCTTGCCTAATATGGGTAGGTGTTGACACTGTTGGACTCTGGCCAGGTCGCGCCCACCTGGGCAGAGCCAGCCGTGGGTGGGTGCCATGGTTCCAGCATTGGCCTTTATGGGATTATGCTGGTTGAAGTACTTCTGTTGTTTCCTACGTGGCAGTGTTCATTAGTAAAGGAGCTAAACCAGCTGCACTTTCCTCCGAGGCAGTGCAGTGGTGTCCATGGGCTTACAGAGCCCTTATTTCCTCTGGTGGTTCCTTGCTTGCCTAAAGTGGGCAGGTGTTGACACTGTTGGACTCCGCCCAGGTCCCGCCCACCTGGGCAGAGCCAGCAGCGAACCACTGCACTTTGCTGCAAAGCTCTGGCTGCGTAGGACACAAGGGTTGGGGCTCCAGGTAAGTCCTACTCATGCCACCTTCCCCTTGTGGCCTGGGGAGGGCATAGACCTCATAGATACCAGGCAGTGATGACAGCCCTGCGCATGTCGCTGGTGCCGTTGGGTTTCCTCATCTTCACCACCTGCCCCGCCAGGCCTCGGGCAGTTGGGATTTCCCTCTGGCCATGTCGCTCTCATCTTCACACAGGCCACAGCATGCCACATGGCCCGGGACTTTTGCTTCTTTTCGTCTTGTCCCTGCGCAGACCGTATCCTCAGTGGCCCTGGGCTGGCATGCCACTTTACCGGGCCCCTCACACTTCGAAGTGCAGGCTTTTGGTTGTTTCCAACCTGCCAGGTTTGGTCCCCAGGAGGGCCGTTACCTCTCAGACCATGCCACACATCTTGGGTTACCCCCTCTCGTGCCCTCAGACGGGGGTATTACTTAACATGGGCTGCACCCCACATGCAGTGCGAGGCTTCTGATCTGCACTTGGCTGCTGTTGGCATACACAGCCAGGCCAGTCACCTCCTTACTGCTCTGTTGGGCTGCTCAAGGTCTAGGCGCCCCAGGGAGCACTCATATGTTTTTCTTTTTCGTCTGTAGTATCCTTCTTCCAGCTGCCCCTTTATACCGGTATTATTTTAGAATCTTGTCCTCAGGTGAGTCTAGGGTGGTTGGCAAGGGATACCTGCTTATTGTTGTAAGTCCCATTGTTCTATGTGTACCCCATGGTGGGGACACATGGTACAGCCAGGTAAGTCCTGTCAAGCACATACAGATTTAATAAAAACACTCCTGCGTCTGCTTCTTTTTCTTTTCTTGGATTCCTTTCTTTACTATTCCCCTTACTTATAACCCCACTACCTGACAGACCCCATTGGGGCCGGGGCTTCCAGAAGTATATACCACCAACTGCCACGAGGCATTTGGGATATAGGAGAAATAAGGACAAAAATAATGCCAATTAGAGAATTCAATCAGACATAAGAAACTCATTTTGAAGACAAATGTTGACAAGCACTTTATTGAGGACATGCACACAGTACAGCGAGTGATATTCCACTTTATGGAACTGATTTGGAAATTTCCAAGGGATGGAGAGCGTGAAGAAAGACTAAGGAAAATAACAATATTTTTTATATATTAACTACAGTCTTCATCAGCTTGGGGGATGAGTGAAAAGATGGCTTGCTCTCTATTTTTATAAACAACATGAAATTTCAATTAGGAAACTAAGGAATGGAGAATCGATGCGTAGAGAACACACGATTATTATTTTGATGTAAAGCCTCATTTTTGTGATACGTTAGTGCTGTAGATGTGAATCTACAAAATAGATACGTTAGCTACCGCTGACACATTGTGACAATTGCATAGAGCAGACCATATGGGAAAGATCAGGGCAGGGCGATCCAAACACTATGTGATGAGTCCCCTGGAGGTGGTACACGAGGGATCTCTCTGGGTCTACTGACACTCCCCAACCTCGTGAGCCGGGGGAATCAAGTGGACACAGTCATTACATTACCTCTGGTCCCACCCGGAGCAAGAAGACCCCTCGTTTTCCTCTTGAGGTTGGACATAACTCATGCTACTTTGGGGCACTGCTATCCTTCCCTCATATCACTTAGATTCCACCAAACACTGTGCACCATTCCTCCCGGGAGTCACAGTTCACGGCATTAACCAGGAAGGAATATCTACTGTGCATTGCATCTAGACAGGCGTGCAAGCAGCTCCCAAGCTGGCCCTAGTTGTATGTAGAGAATCATATGAGCTCACCAGTATGTCAGAGCAGCAGAAACATCTTAGCGGGCAGCAATCACTCACAGAGTGTGGCCACACCACAGAGCTGCACAGACACCATGACATTACTCCCTGACCCCAAAAGGGTTGACATGGGCTTTAACCCTAGTTCCCACTTTGAAACACTCAATCAAGCAAACACCATTTAGGGACCTAAAAGGAAGACAAGACCAAGCAGCTGGCAATGCTAGTAGGGGGAATGGATACACTTAAGAAAGAATGTATACCGGGAATCCCAACTGGTCACAGAGGCTGCTGAAATTGGGGAAATTCACCAGACAATCCCCCACAGTATTAGCTCATTCCGGTGGAGGTATCAAGCCTGGCAAAAAGCAGGAGATGGCATGGTCAGATGTTGGCAAAGCTTGGATGACAATCTAGGGAGAAGGGGAGAGCGCCCATGAGAGACGCCACAGCTTACTTGAAACTTTAGCTGTGTTTCTGATGCAGGTCAAAGTATAACGACTGTTGAGAGTCTGCTGAAGCCCAGTCACGCATGGAAAACAGAATAAGAAAAAGGAGAACATCGACCTTGCTGGGTACTAAATTCCAAGCCCTGTCAAAACCAATGACCAGTGAAAGAAGGTGTGACAAGTCTGGTGAAGGCTACAGCCCTGCAGGGTGTCACCTGGCTGGTGGAAGAAAATAACGGAAGCCTGACACCTTGGTTAAGTGGAAATTAATACTTGATATTAACATTCATGGTAGCACCCTAGCAAGAGTGGCAGGGAGTCAACAAATCTGCTGGTAAGGCATCCTCTAAGGCAAAGAAAAATAATAAATTATTGCTGGTAGGCAATTACTACAAAAAGGACTAATGGAGAGTGTAGAGTGTTTCTTCATTCGGCCTTCTGCTCTGGTCGTTGCATTATCTGTGTTGAGCCGATTTAGGGTAGATATCTAGACAGATGGAGTGTACATTTACTACCCTAAGGAACGGTAAATGTTTGATAGATTCGGGTAAACTCCCAGTAATGATGAAGCCGCCCACAGCCACTTATAACTTAGGAAGATCACAACATGTCTCTCCTGATAGCCCCACGCATGCTGCTGTACAAAAATCTTCATCGGAATGCCGAGAGCCTCTTGCAAAAGGCACACATTTGACCGAGCTTTTGATGGTTCAAAACTTATACACGCCATTTTCTTTGAAATCAGCTAACGAGGAAGACCCCAATGTAGAGGTATTCATAGGTGAAATAGGAAAATCGCCTCTACCGATCTCTGACACCTCGATGCTGGCTCCCGGCGTAATTGATGCCCTAGAAAGATGTATCAGCCTTTCTATGGGCCCTTCTACTCCAGCTGCAGCATCACGTGGCCTGCGCGAACAGGTGCATTTTCATTCTATCTTGTTGCCTAATATTGTCACCTCCCAAACAAACGGTCAGGCTCAATTGGCTGCCAATGATGTGAGCAGTTTACTGCCAAGTGAGCCACCAATTCATAGGAAGTTACAGTTCGAAGAACCATTGAATCATGAATCCTCATCTAAACAGCTACCCTCTGGACTCACTACTGAGTCATCTTTTCCTCGAACTTCAAGTTCTCCCATTCCGAACATTGGGAATTCCTCCAATCTTTTAGATCAGGAACTTCACTCGTTTCCTGTGCTTACTCGTATCCTCAATCTTTTAGACAAAGGACATGAATTCACTCATGTACTTTTGAAGGATATGAAAGACTCTATTCTTGCCAATTCTTTACAACTAGCTAAGATTGAGGGATTTATGTTGGCTCAAGAAGCCTGTCATAAATGTCATGTTTCTTGCCCTGAACGCATGGCCGAAATTGTAAGAAGGAGTGTGCCTATGACTACCTTAACGCATGCCTCACTATCTCAAAGTACGCAAACGATTGATGCTCCATTACTTCTTCACGGCATGCCTACTTCATTTGCAAATGCAGTGGCTAAAGCTACAGTAGAGGCTTATCCCAGCTCTATTTCTTCTCCTCTAGAGTTGGCAGAATTAGCCAAACAGCAGCATGACAGAATCTTACAAATTGAACAAATCATGTACAACTCCAAACTTTTCAGTTTGAAAATGTGCGAATACGGGAGCATTCCTCCAACTATTACTGCGGTTGGTACCACTCCCGACAGTCCTTCCGCACTTACAGCGTTAATGGACCCGTCTGATTCTCACGAGATTTCTTGTGACTCCGAGGGGCCTAAGCATATGTATCATCCATCACGCAAAATGAAGAAAGCATATCAGAGAGCGGTAAAACGCAAAAATAAGACGAAACAAAATAAAAACTGTCCAGCTAATGGTATCATTGCAGCCGCCTCCTTGCAAAATTCGGCCCATAATTGTGCAACATCAGATGCTTCTTCGAAACCTTTGAATCCTGAAGATGCAGAACTGCAATTTGACTCTAGTCAATTAAATGAGGAGAGTCGGAGTGCACTTCAATGACAGGCCCCCAAAAATATAAAAAAAGGTAAAAAGAACGGCTCTTGCATCTCCAGTTTTTAATCAATTCCGGAAACCACTCTTGAAGATCAAATTATTCCACATCTCCCCCCTGGTGATGCAGGTGCTTTACCACCGGTTGCTACTAATCAAGTAAACCTGAAAAGGTTCTTTCCTCTGATTGAAAACAAAAAAACAGTCTGTCATGCAGCTTCAAGCACCCTTAAGAACGATGCAGTCGCCACTGAGGCCTTGAACTTGACGTTAGTGCAGGCAATGATTCATCAGCCTTTTCCTGCCAGCTCAGTGTCAGTATCCAAGGGGCTTCATACGCAGAGTCCTAAGCAGAGACAAGAAACACATGCTCTTACGGCTGATTCAGCTGAACACATACCCACTTTGTCTAAACTGGAACTTGAAACATCACTTGTTCAGGCTTCGACCAGCACAGCACCTATAACTGATGGTGCAGCGATGGTGAAAACTATTCAGGCAGAAAGGCATGATGAGTTGAAGCAATCTTTGCAGTCGGTTGCAACTCGGTTGCCTTCATTGTCAACAACATCGAATAACATAAGTCCTGTTTCTTTTAAGGACATCTCTGAGGAAAATCAGACCCTAATTGGATGGTCTAGCAACCCTCTAATAAATGGCACGGTACCCATCAATCGCACTTTCTTGATGAATACTCTTTATAAAATTCCTTCGTTGCGCAATCTCATCTCACAAGATGTGGATTGGATTAAGTTGCCTCTGATTAATAACAATCGAATGTTGTGCAAAGTATTATCACCTATTATTGCGAAACTCATTTGGGAACACAAAACTGATCTGCTATTTTTGGGACTGGAATTGCAAGCTTTCTCATCTGTGGAAAAGGCGATGCAATTTCTGGAATTCATTCCTCCGTTGGTGAAACAAGATAATATCAAGAAGGAATTGCAATCTGATCAATCAGAAAATGCTAAGATCCTAGCTCAACTAGCTTCATTGACTTTAGCACTCAATGGTTTAGTGGGGATTTTGCCCAATCCAAAATCCCCTGCGCACTCAGTTTCTTCTATCTCCATTCCTGATGTAAAATCGTAATTTAAAAACCCTATCATTCAATCATGGAATTGTTGTGGCTTTAACAATCTTTTAACATGGTTCCACGACAGGGCTACCAGAATTATGCCTTCTATTCTGTTGTTACAAGAAACTATGTGTTTACGACCTTCAACTGGATGGCTTTACGGCCGTTCATAAGGCAGCTTTCCAACCATCAGTTGGTCGCCCGGTAGGTGGTATTTCCATTTTTATTAAATAATGACCTTAACTTTGTAATAAACCAGAAGGTCTCAACTCCATTATTTTTATTGTTAGATGTCACTATTAATATGGTCGAGCCAAGAAGGATAGTGTTGATATCCCTTTATTGGAATCCTCACTCTCTTCCTACTGTTGACGCTCTGAACATGTTAAATGATGCCATTATGGACATTTTTTACACCAAACCAACTGCTGAGCTATTGATTGGCGATGACTTTAATTCATATCTATTTGCATCTTCTAATGATTCAATCTCGGTTGAATCGGCACAACACTTTAAAACTTCTTTTGAGAATGGCCTAAGATGGGTTAATCTTTTTTCCAGCTGGGACTTATGCATAATTAAAGCATCTTGCTTAAAAGCCTCATTCACTTGGCATAGGGGGAATGCTTTTTCCACCATTGACTATATAGTTAGCTCAAAATATTTTTCGGGTTTACTATCCTTGATCAAGTCTTACTTTCCTCCGTATGGAGATCATGCCATCCTAGAGTGCTCATTATCGGTACTAACCGAATCCTTTGATAGGGTACAATCATTAGTTTTATCCCAGCCGGACAGACCGTATATATCGATCTGTTGGAATATGTCTACATGTCGCAGATTGACCTTTTTAGTTAATCGCGACTGGTGGCCTGACCCTTCATCTGATGATATCTCTTCTCAGGCCATTTTCCATTGGAATAGCCAGATGATACAACGCCACCTAAGAGCCTTAGCCGACTCTGCCTTGAGTAACTTGAATACTTCTCAACCCTCTAACATCTTAGCTAGAATTGTTGAGAAACTAAAAAAGGAAAAAAACCTGGCACTTCGAGTGGCAAGGAGGGAACTTAGCAGTACGAACTGGACCAGCTTGTTCAAAGCTAAAAAAATGATTCTGAGACAATTCAAAAATAAGTTAAAAGCGGCTCGTATTGCGTTTCATCTAACGGGCAATCAGAATATGGTCCGTCTAATCTGTAAACACAATATTCGGGACATATGGAAACTTCTCCGAGCACCGAATATTTCTGTTCATCCCTCACTGGAGTCTGCAATAGATGGCAACTCATGGTTTGTATTCTTTGAACAGAAATATCTACTTCCAAAGGGATTCAATCAAGCAAACATCTCTGATCTAGCGAAATATATTCCAGAGATTTGTCCCTGGGTTGTACAAGATGTTTTACTAGCAATAATTAAGCTAAAACCTTCAAAGTGTGCTGGCCCCGATGGGTTGCCGCCGTGCGTTATAAAAGACGATCCCGTTTTTTGGGCCAGCGTATTTTTGAAGATGTTCCAATCTATTTTTAAAAGTAAAACTCTTCCTCTTTCTTGGGTTAAATCCATCATTATTCCTTTTCACAAAAAAGGTCCCTTGGATGATCCACTTAACTTTAGGCCAATCGCTCTCATTGATGTTGCTGCCAAGATCTTTGCGCTTCTCTTACTCAATGAGGTGGAGAAACACATTAAATCAAATAATAGCCTTAACAAAGTCCAGACAGGATTTAGAAAAAATATGGGGACTCAATTGAATGCGACTATTTTAGCACACTTAATTGCTGAAGCCCACAATCCAGTTCATGGCCCGATTTTTATTGCCTCACTAGACCTATCTTCTGCATTCGATTGTGTAATTCGAAGCAGACTGTGGACCAAAATGCTGAATCTTAAGTTCCCCCCGGGTTTGGTGGCGCTAATAGCGCTTCTACATCACAACACCTCTATCAGAGTACGCATTACCAGCAAAGGTCTCTTAACACACCCTATTCCCACTGCAATTGGTGTTAAACAGGGCTGCAATCTTGCAGCAGTCCTGTTCAACGTATATCTCTCCGATATTGAAGGGATCTGGGATCCCTCTCATTCCAATATAGTTAAGCTGGGCAAGCTTCATCTGTCCTGGCTTGCATATGCAGACAATGTGTTGTTATTTGACAGCACGCATTCTGGTCTTCAGAATAAATTAGAAACATTTGATCTATACTGTAGACGAAACAACCTGACTATAAACTCCTCTAAATCGAGCATTCTTGTACTCTCTTCTAAAAAAAAACTGCGCAAGTTTCGTTGGCATTTAGATTCAAACCGCATTAACATTGTTGCTCAGACAACTTATCTAGGGTACAATCTTGCAAATAATTCTTCCGCAATTTTCTGGCAACAAGCAATAGCGGAAAAAGTTCTACCATTACAAAACCAAATGAGAATAATTTATCGCAAATATTGTAAATTTTCCCTAGTACCTCTATTTAAATTTTATCTAAAAAAGGTTGAGGCCGTCATCTTATATGGTTTAGATTTGAATCTAAGAGACCTATCCTCATTCTTAAACAAAGTGCAAGCCAGGTTGTGGAAAGTAACCTTATGTCTTCCTGCTTCTCTTCCTAACGCAATTGTACGTCATGAGCTAGGCTTGAACTCCTTGGCATCTCGCCATAATTGGCGCTTGTTGAAAACCTATCTCAACATGAGTTTCCCTGAAGAAAACTCGCTGTATGAAGATATCTTTATTATGTTGAGAGAATCCAGGCCTAGGTCTATTGCATGTTTCCAGCAGCGTATTCGGTTTATTCTACTCAACATCAATATATCTGCAGAAAACTCACAAAGGAGGCTTTGCACTGCTCATAAGCGCTTATTTTGGAACGACTGGGCTGCTACTTGCTCACAAATAGCACATTACTCTTCTTTTACGGAATATGCGCTTTATAGACACGTGCAAGTGCCCCGCCTGCAATATCTCTTGCTTTCACCGAGTGTAGAAACTCGTACAATATATATGCGCTTTCAATTAGATCTGTTGCATACTAAAATGCAAATGAAATATTGGTCTAATAAAGATATCAATGCTGACGATACTAGATGTAGATTTTGTAAAATGCCTGAAATCAATGAGACTTTAAAACACCTCTTCTTGTCATGTCCTGCCTTTGAAATGGAGCGTTTAAAAATGATTACCTCATTTAGTCCCACCAATACTCTTAGTGGAAGAGAGTTAATTTGGACTTGCTGTATGTGGGCGTCGTGTAACTCAATTATTCTGGCAACCGTTCGTCTAGTGAAAATCATAGATGCAGCCCTCATGCTGTAAGTGGATTCGGTTTGATCTTGTTAATTGGTTTGATCCCTTATTGTACTTGGTAAATGATGTGCCCTGTTTGAGGAATTTGTGTTTTATCAGTTTAAAAATCTCAAATTAATATATACATATGTTTTTTTGTTTTTCTTTTGAAAAGATATGTAATGTTGTGAAATGAACTGTGTTGTAAATTTTGTAAAGATGCGTACGCATCAAAAACAAAATATTTTAATTAAAAAAAAATTAAAAAAAGGAACCTGGGAAGACCATCCACAGCCCAGGGGGGGCACAACCAGAAACAAGAAGAGATGCCAAGAGGCTTACACATAAACTGTCAATTTCAGGTGGTCTTAGTGAGACTTTGAGAACATGGGTGGTCCTGCTGCATATTCCCTGGGTGAAGATATTATCCACTTTTCTTTGTTGAATGTGGAATTATGTAATTACCCAATCATGTTATAATGTGTCACGAGATCGTATCTGCAGAAGAGGCCAACACATTTGCATCCTGGTCAAACAAGGTAGTAGTATTTCTTCTCACAAAGCAAGAATTCTCAAGAAGGTACTAGCATGTAAAAAAAGTCTCTTATAAGTGTCTCTGGGGGACACTTGTCAGAGTCTTTGACCAGTATCCACAAATGAGCCCTTGCCTTTTCCTTCGGTTTGTGTTTTTCCAGGGGTTTACAAACTCCCTTCAGTGGGTCATCTGATCTGGGATTTCCTTGGGTTGACAGTTCAGCACTTGGCACAGTCTGAATGTTTTTTATAGGTGGCTCAGGCAGTCCCCTAGCCTTGCTAATAGTGGTGGTGGCTCTCTGAGCTTAAGGGGCAGTGTGGGATGGTTGCTCAGTCTCTGGCTTTCTCCCTGGCCATAGTGGGGTTGGGTGCCAAGGGATACCCTCCCTTGGGAGGGTTTACTAAACACTCCCTGACCCTCTGTGATGTTGCTCTTTCTTAGTTCTTTGCCCACCTCTGATGTCTGCCCAGGACCAGCCTAGTTTCTGGGGTGAT
The DNA here is from genome assembly GCF_040938575.1 of Ambystoma mexicanum. Lineage (NCBI taxonomy): Eukaryota > Metazoa > Chordata > Amphibia > Caudata > Ambystomatidae > Ambystoma > Ambystoma mexicanum. The sequence goes on along the minus strand of NC_090937.1, from coordinate 378,473,746 downwards.
GGGATCAGTTGCTCTCCATTCTTCTTTTCAGGCTTGCAGGGGCCATCTCCCCCAGGCATCTCCCCCTCTAGCTAGCAGCACCTTCTGCCAGCTACTTTCTTGTGGTTAGGTCTGCTCCCTACTTTCAACATTCCTCCCATGGACTCTCTTTTTCTCCAATGGCACTTCCACCTATTACTAAATAGATGGTAACCTTCCTCCATTCCAAAAATCTGTCCCGGATAAGCCTCTCTGCTCAAGTGGTGACCCTCCACCTTCCAATAACTCCTTCTTTGATGATAACTTGCAATGCCCTACTCCTAGCCTTCTCCAACCTCACTCACGTCTCTCTTCGAAACTCTCCTCTCCAGCATCTACTCAAACACCCTCCAACTAGAGTCCGACTTTCATGTTCTGCTTCTCCATCCCCTTGGCTGGGGTCTCGGGCAACCTATTGCACCTGGTTAGAGGGGGCTGGCATGGCCTCGGATTGAACCCATGCACCTAGGCCAGAAAGTCTGTGAGGGAGCAAGGCTAGATTATAAGCCGCCACTATTTTTAATTTCACACTGAGCCTCACCTTGTGGGGGCTGTTTTTGCTACTGTTCCCCTCTAACCCCTGGAAATGTGTTGAAGCTGTCTTATTTCCCCTAAATCCTTCTGATCCTTTGTGTGTGTAACAGAAATTGGTAACCCACATATGTCATGTAAAACCAACAGATGTCCACACTCTTGTGGAACTCTCCCGTCCCCTGCACACCCAATCAATTGTGAAAACAATCAATAATTTAACAATTGTAAAAATTTGTTTTTGAAAAATGTTTGTGAAAAACAATTTAAGACAATGATTAAGTTAAAAAATAACCATCAATTTAATTTTGCTATCAAATACAAGCTACACATTTGCATATTGATTCATTAGATGTTTATCATTATACTAGTGCAATTTCAACTTTACTTATTAAGCGTGGACATACACATTTATCGATCACACTCATTTTAGGGGTAATATTCTTTGTGGGCACACAGTATGTTTAACACATTTTCTATTAATCATAGAGAGCGTTAACATATATTACTCAATGCGTTTCGGGGTTGGTTTTGTCCCCTTCCTCAAGAGTTGTTTGCCCTCTTTCTATTCCTCCTTTTGTTCTTTACCTATAATATATAATTCAATATTCAGTACAACATTCAGTTTTCATCTTGATTGGTCTCTGTCATGTTCTTTTTGTTGACCATATCTATAATAATAATCACCTGGATGTTCAATATCAAATCTCCTATCTTGATAATGATGGGGTCTTTTCAAATAATAACCAAAAAGTTGTATTTAGAGCATGGTTGGTATGCAACCTGTAGAAATAATAGAAAAATGGTAGAGAAAAACTAAATTAAAATCGGAGAATGAGTCCTGAATTCTAGTTAGAAGGGTTCTTATCATGCAACATGTGCATCAAAATGTACCTGCCGTATCTTCATCTGTGGTACCACACAGTGAGTTAGTTAGTGTCACTGTTGTACCGCCAAGGAATCCCCGTGGCGGAGAAGTAATTTGGTTGGATGATTTTCCAAGATGTACCTGTAAAACACATATATATGTGTTAAAATAGATGGTCAAAGTATAGCCATCTAGAGCCTAAATTAAACCATGGATAATAGTTAGAGAATGGTCTATGAAACTTATGGGCATTGATTTGTAAATAACTGCTTCTATGGAAGCAGTGGGTCTAAGTTGTCTAGCACGGTCAAATCCCATGTTAAACGGGTCAGTCGATAGAATAACTAATATTCACATGGTGTCTATCTGCTAACATATTTAGACATAGTATGTATGCTCGAGGCATCTGTCTTACCTTACTCTACGAATGGAGGTTCCAGGATTAGGTGCTGCTTTTCGCGTAGCTCCTCGCGAGTAACACTCAAAAATGGATGCTGTTTATATAGTGATGTTATCACGTACGAGCGTGGTGACGTCATTGTGTTTACACCGTCAATGTGTGACGTGAAAATCGTCATGCCTACGCATGTAAACACGGGCTATTGATGCACGTACAAGTTAAATGTAAGTATTTGTGAGTTCATAAATCAACTCATCACTAGCTAAGCTCAATGTGTGATATATCATATCGATTTCTAGAGGTAGGTGTTAAAAAACACACCTGGGTCTGCCTTAAATTAGCAGAGCTAGGCGGTTGGTGTTGTGTATGTGCGAGTCCCATGGGGGAGTGATATTGACCATCCATGTACTTATTACTCCAAATAGAACATGCTCACATTCTCCATTATGTTATCCTTGAATTGGAAGAATTCTTACTATACATCAATGAAGGCCATGAACAAACTAAATTCACAATGGAAGTGGGAAGCCCGAAATTACACTTTTTGGATGTGGAATTACAGTTCGGACAAGGAGGAATCATCACAAATATATACCACAAACCCACCGATGTCAATAATACACTACATTTTATGAGTCATCATCTAGAACATTTAAAGAACAATTTGCCTTACAGTCAATTTCTTCAATTGAAAAGGATTATTTCAACCCCAGACACCCTTAAGGATGAGAATCTATGCATAGCCGAAAGGTACAAAGAAAGAGGTTACCCCGAAACCGTCATCAAGAAAGCAGAGGAGAAAACACATAACTTGGAAAGGAAGGATCTTCGTACACCTAAGAATAAATCAAAAGAAATCCCATTTCTCTATGCACTGAGATACTCAGCACAGAGCCACCACATAACAAGGATGATTAAAAAGAATTGGAGGATAATTAACTTGGATCCCCAATTAAAGAGACTATTTCCAGAACCACCAATTATTGCCTACAGGAGAGGCCGAAACTTTAGGGACAGTCTAGTGAAAGCCGAAAGACCCCAAGCTGAGAGCCAGCGTACACTCACAAAGAAGAAAACAGGCACTTACGCCTGCCTGAGTTGTGGTAACTGTAACAACATAATGAAGGGGAGTTATGTGAGACACCCATCCAATGGACAGAAAATCCCCTTAAAGGATTTCGCAACATGTGACACAAAATCTGTTATTTACGGTTTAAGTTGCCCATGTGGCATCTACTATGTCGGACAGACACAAAGGAAAGCCAGGAAGCGCTGGAATGAGCACAAAAGCAACATAAGAACTAATAATACACACTCACCAGTAGCCAGACACTTTGCCCAAAAGAAACACAATATTGCCCAACTAAAAGTGGTGATCTTGGAGATTGTAAAGAAAGGTCAAAGAGGGGGGTATCATGCCATGGCGCATGAACCAGAGGGAGATCTGGGTGCGGGCGGGTATTAAAGCTCATCCAGGGCATTGTCTTTCCTCTCTTCCGCCTCCCACAGCAAGATCTCTAAGATAGCACATTAGGAACTCAGGTGACATTTTCTCAATGGGTGTTTGATGGTATTAGAAGCCAGCGTGTAGTACCCGTGAAGCATATTAGCTTGAACGTTCTTCGGAGCTCCATAGATTTGGGCGCTGGCAAGATATAGCATTCTCCATGAAAGTGTCTGGATCATATTTTTAAATGGTGTGTTAACAACAACTCGCTTTCAGCATTGACTGCTCTATAAAGTGCTTACTTGATGTAGTTTCAGAGAATTAAAAATGTGAAGCATAGTACAGGTAAGTAGCGTACTTTCGGTTCATACCTACTTCTGTCCTAAAAGGGAATGACCAAGTTGGAGAAAAGGTGGGACTCTTTATCAGGGGATGCTGGAAGGCCAGGCTAAGGATCTTTTACATTTGAACATGCAGTGCTCCAGATAAGATTTTGAAGAGGCCTATTTTTTAAAATTCGGAGTAAAATAATTTTTATGGAAGTAAAAATGTAAGTCCAATTTCCAATAGGAGTATTTCATAAGCGAGAAAAAATATGTATTTACTGGGAAATGGAAATGTTTTTGTAATAATTATTTATTTGCACCTAATTATCAGGCAGTAACAATAGCAGTTTCTCTCTGTGGCACTATGTTGCACTGCTTGTCCAAACATATCCATGGAGCCCAAGACCATTGGTGCCTGTTTCCCATTTGTTGTTGTATTTTTACTCCCTATTATATTTTTGGGGAGTATTTGCCTATTTTTAGGGAGTAAAAGTGGCTGATACACATATTATCTGTAGGGCTGTGTACATGGCTATCTGCTTTCTTTGGATCTGGCAAAGAGAATCTGTGCTTGAATTAATGGGAAGGAAACCTCAGAGGAGAGGTGGCGCAGTGGCTTAATTGCCTTTTGGAGTCTCAGGGCATGGATTGTAATCCCGGCCTTGGCACCTAACTAAAACAATTGCGTTATTCTGGGAAAATTAATGTATACCCCTGTGTAAATATGTACATTTAATAAGACTACTTCTGGAGTGTGTGCCAATCAAATACATGCACTCCACTACTCCCTTGCCTCTTTGCATCCTGAATTCTGTAATCCTGCCTTAACCAGACTGCAGGAACCCTACACTTATACATTCAGTCCCTCATGTTGGGAATGCTAGAGTATTTGTTTTCTGTAAACTGCTGCACTACTCCTTGAAGTTAGTGTTGCGCCTGGAAGGGAAATATTGTTTTCTCATTCCCACTACAACTGTGGGCCTGCATGTCCCAGCATGCAAAGTAAGGACAGGCTGAGGGTGTTGCACGTGACATGGGGCCACCTAACAGCTGAGTGTACCTAAGCAAACTAATCTCGGAGGTGGTTGCAATGTAACCGCAGATGGGACACTCTCTCCAAAAGCAGCATGCATGCTGAACTTTTTTCTGTAATTGTAATTGTAATTGCTTATTTATAACGCGCTTAATTCCGAGAGGTTTCTAAGCGCGGACCTGAGAATCGAACCTGTGTTGCTCCGTGTTGTCCCTGATTTATCCTTCCTGCCCTTGACGCAAGCAGAAATAGTGATTTTGGTGTGATGGCAGTACGCGTTGGAGGACTGACACTGTGGTAACTGTCAATTTTAACAATGAGTATAAATGGGTGAAGCAGGGGATGTACCATATTATGTAGCTGGTCGGATAGCACAGTGAGTAGAGCGCTCGGTTTGACATCATGGAAAGCCTGCTGAGGAAGGTTCGAATCCCGCCTTTCATCCTTCCGAGGTCGATAAATGAGCACCATACACCTGAGTAATAATATGCATGCCCGAGGGTTCGTAGCGCTATATAAATGCAAATTATTATGTAGTCATGATTTTTTACAGCGCCAGATCACAGCAGAAGCTGTATCACAGACCCGGGAAGAAGGCGTATTATGTCCAAAACGAGAAGAGCCAGATCATAGTCTGGCGAGCGGGGATTAGAAAAGAGTCTGGGAAAGCAGCTAGAGTTTTTGACAGACATCGAGAGGGGTAATGTAGCCAGGAAGAGGTCTGTTTGTGATATTCTGGGTGCGTGTGGGCCCAATGCAGGGTTTATTTCGGCACTTGAGTGTCTCCGTGTTATTTAAACAACTGTCAGAATGATTGGCCGTTTGCTTGCAAAACCAGTTGAGGCCCAAAGTGATTGTATGAGTGGCAGGGCCTGAAGTGTGCTGAAAAGGACTTGGTCTGGTTTGCCTTTATCCTGTCATGTTTGATTTGCAGTGAGCCAAGGAGCCAGCAAGCCATTGCATTGAATTTATGTAGAAGATGGTGGGGGGATAAAGACTGTGCGAGACACTGCTAACAATATTTATATTGCTCTGTACAAAGTGTTATTACTAACTGAGCTGTAACTGGTGTGACATAATGAAATGAGACAATGCGTAATTGTAATTGTTTAATTTGTCTAGTATAATATGTTGATGTTATATTTTAATTTGCAAAGTTTGTATGAAACGAAACAAATAAAATAACTAATAATTACTAACTAGTGGTATCACAGGATTAAAATGTCAATGTTGGCACAGCCTGCTCAACGTACAACATACAACCAGCTCGGGTGCCATTTTAAAGCACAAAAACAGCTCTATGAAATAGACAAGAAGTTGTTTTTTAGACTTCACTATTTAACTGGTACTAGACATCACTAGATGCTTATGTCCACTGTGCAGTTCTAGCTACATTGCACATCCTTTCCACGATATACCTACCGCTGCCGGGTTAGTGGAGCTCTGACGGCACTCAGGCAAGCAGAGGCCAAAGCTCTCCAACTCTAGCCTCTTTGCAAGAGAGGCGGCTGTCTACATCGTCCCTCTCTCACTATCCTGCTCCCCTGCCACCGAATACTAACAAAAGGACAGGTTAAATAGTCAGGGCGGTAGACACTGTTAAATGGGCGTGGTTGTGGTGGGCGCGGTAAACGAGTCCTCAGTGACAAAGGATAGAGCATGTCCGTCTGACAATAACTGGGCTAGGAATGCTGCTTAGCAACATACATAGCCTAGATATGAGTGTCCTGTCTTTCCCTTTCCCCACCTCGATACCTCTCCCTGGCAAGTTCTTGTTCCATTGAAGCTACCCTCCGTTCAAGACCACTGGCTTTGTTTGTTAGAACTCTGCGCACCTCGACCTTCACCGAAAAGCAGAACCCCCCCCGATAAACACCTTCAGTGCCTCCCACTCAGTGACCCTGTGGGCTGTCGAACCCATTATCCTCCAAAATCTGTCAAATCTGATCCCCCAGCCAAGCCCTAAAAGCACCATCCAACCCCAAGAGCAATGGTGCATGGTCTGAGAGGGTCCTGCTTAAAACAAGAAAGAGAGATAAAGGGGTATGTGCCACCAGCATACCCTTAACATCAAGGTGTTCACCCTTAAACAATTTTTGGCAATATAGCTGGTGCTCTAAGTTGCTACCCTTTGGCTTTAAGACTTATTTGCCCTAGATCCTATTATAGTCCCATTGCCACTTTTGGCCAGGGACCAGACACCAGTAGACACAAGTTAATACAAAAATATCTTTGTTTTATTTTATCAAATAACACTCAAATTTTAAGATCATCATAAGTGTCGGTACTACAATCCATAATAGTCCTTCACCAAACATTTAAAACCAACAATTGATTGACAGAAACAAATGTAAAAGCTAAAGCCTTCTTTGGGTAAGCTCATAGAATCGAATTCCAAAGTTATTTACGCTTTACAAAGGGATGTGCTGTGTTGTTTCACGCATTCAAACATACGTCACTTCGCACACCCGCACACCTCAGTTAAACTCATTCCATACCTTCTCGTATGCAACCATTTAATCACCATCTCATTTCACACACACAAATAGTGCTGAGAGGGTCCTGTCCAGGAAATCTACTGATGAAACCAAATCAAACTTCTCTTCCTCAACAAAAGCGTAATCGATGCACAAATAAGACCTGTGTACCGCTGAGAAATAGTAGCAGCTGCGTTCACCACAGTGCAAGACCGACATGTATCCCCTAGGTGCAGATCTGCAACAATCTCTGACAGGACCTTAGTCGCCAAACCCCTGGGCGTCACAGCAGCACTCTCAACATCTGATGTACAATCCAGAACACAGTTCAAAATCTGCAAGCCTGAGAATCCAGGCTACCCTATACCAACTATCAAATCCTGCATCGCTTGAAAAAACTCTGCCTGGTCCACAGTAGGGGCACAAGACCCAAAAAGAATATGGGACGCCCCAACAATTCACCAAAAATGGCCACATATGTCCCCTCTGCATCCACTTTAGAGTGCGTGACCCTCTACCTCGAAGTATCTCTGATCCATGTAAGTACCCCTCTGGAGTAGGAAGAGAAGGTAGTCCCAATCACTCTGCCGTTCCATCGTGCCTCCAATGCCCTGAGCCAATGCGCATTGAGATGGGTCTCCTGCAGTACTGCCATACCCACCTTGTGCCTGATAAGATACAAGCAAACCTTGCCCCTGTTCACTATATTGTTTAGCCCTCTTATATTCCAACTGGGTACATTCAACGTATCCATGGATGAATCACAGTTTCCTCTGTACCCGTTCTCGACACATGTGAACTAGAACAAAAAAAACATATGCATGAAAAATTAACCTAAGATCACCAACCGTCCAATACCCCCCCTACCAACCACCCCAAACCCAACAACCGCAAAGTACGTGCACGCTTACCCCATCCCATCTGCCATAGCATTCCCTCCGCAACAGCCTCAAACTGAAGGTCCACCTCACTGCCCCAGCCCGACCCCAATAAGGCCTAATGGAAGGGGGGAGAGGTAGAACACTAAGGGTGTGCTGTTTATGCCACCGCCAAAGATACCCCAGCCAAAAAAGAAACCATCTATTCACAGCCTCGACGTAGCCCATATCCCCCACAATACCTTTGCAACCCCTCTCAATCTTTACATACCAGACAAGCCTCCAGTAGCCCTTCTCTCCACTGAAGGCCAACCACGAAACCCAATACTAGCGCAGCCAATAAGTCCATCCTTCTCCTGGGCAGACCCCATACCCACTAAGGTCGATGTTGACAAGCCTCAGTCATTTCAGAATCATCAGCCATTGTCCTGCATGCCATCAATGAACGAGCAAACCTGATCAGCAAGATTCTCCACCTTATCACAGCCAGTCTCCCCAGTATGCGACTCCTTCATCAAGTCTCGGATGCCATCCTCGCACACGTAAATTCATCCAGTAGATGCCTCTCTTGGTACATTTCTGGGGAGTGACTTCACTGGTTAGTCTTAATACACATTCGCCCCCTGTCTGTCAGCCGTTTTATCTAAAGGCACAATGTCCAACAAATCCCATACACCGCACAGTTTATGAAAGAAGAAAGAGCGTCCATTGGCCAGCACATTCAGTTTTGCTAGGTAGAACATCATATACTTATAGCCAAGCTCACTTAACCTTCCCCTCACCACAACATATGACTTACGCCGCCTATACACCTCCTGTGTGAAATTAGGGAAGAGCATGATCCTCATACCACCCACCATGTAGACTGATGACCATCTTGCATCTTGGAGGATCACGTCCCTGTCTCAGAGGTTTAGCAACTTTGCTGCCACTATGGCCCACGACGGAGCTCCAATTGGAGGTCTTCTTCCTGGAACCCTATGTGCCCTTTCAATGGATAACATCAAAAGACCTTTGATTTTCAGAGTGCCCACAAAAAGTTGTTCCCGGTATAGTTCCATACTAGAGTCTTCCTCCCCCTCAGCGAGCCCAGGTATTCTAACATTTCTGGGCAGGGAACGGCCCTTTGCATCCTCGGCTCTAGTTTCCAGCACTCTCGTGGTTGACGCATGAGCATTGTCCCACGATTGCAACACAGTCACGATGTCCACCGCATCGCCAACTCTCTTCTCCACCTCGGTCACCCTTTCACCCATCATTGTGAGGTCCACCCCTACCAATGAGAGCTACACAGAGAACATTTGAATTTTGTCTTCCAGGGATGAGTCCTGAATTGCCTCAAGTAAGTGACCCATATATATGGCTCCTTCCCTCTTCCACCGGTTGCAATTTGGGCTTGGGCTGTCTGCCTTTGCCCCCATGGATTGCTCCAACTTCTGTTGCTGGCCCTTAACCCTCATGAGGCCAGCCGGCCTCTGGGACCCGGCAACCCTCCTCTGTTTTTTGGGATCACTGCTGAGCAGTTGTACGCTCGGTGCATTACTCGGGCAAATCAACACAGCCTCACCCAACCACCACTCCAGAAACTCTGATTATACCTATGAAAGTGGGTCTGTACCCCGCCTCTCTGGCGCGCGCCTTACACACCTGCACCCGGCCCGCCTTTGCCAAGGTCCTCAGGTCCATTTCTTGGTCCATAGAGCATTGCCAAGATGCGACAGTAATCGTACCACGCTGTTCCCCCACTGGGCAAGCTCTTCCTCAGGCCCCTGTAGTATGATAAAATTACCAGTGCGAGGCCCAATCCAACTTTAGCAGGTCCCATCCAGTCCCCCTCTTCAGCTTCCTTCAACTGCCTGCAGGCTACAATGCACACTGGGCCCAGGCGAGATCCCTATGCACCGCCTGGAAGGCACATGGTCTCAATCTTCACTCAGCGATTGCTCCCTGTAACATGGGGCCCACTGCTCCATCTGAACACCTCCTCAGCCGTCGCCAGCCCCTAAGTGACTTCGCGAGACGCAAGCCCTTGCTGGTGCCACCCAAGGCTGATGAAACGGTGGAGCAGAGATGGTTTTGCCACCTCTGACCCTCTTCTTCACCCAGTTCTCCCGGCTTGCTGACACCATGGTCTTGCTGCTAGGTTGTCCCGCCAGGCCGCGCCGGAAATTATCCACTTGCCATGCGTCGGCAGCCCCTTGTCCATGCTTGACACAGGCACAGCGGCTTCTGTGGCTTAAAGCATTCTCCAAATTGCAATAAAGATCCAGGATTAGCAGGATTTCAGGGTTTGGCTCCGATAGTGTAGCAGAGCTCAGAGAGACGCAGCCATTTAGTTGGCTCTCTAGCGCCCCCCGTTACTACAATTTTTAACCTTCACAAGTGCACATTCACTGGGATGGATTTGACTTTCAAACACTGCGTCCAGACGCTAAGCAGATGCCTGAGCTAAAATCTTAATATCGGAGTTAAGCAAGGAAATTCGCCTTATAACTAGTACATTTAATACACTGCTTGTCCAGCTTTGGTATTAAGCTATCAAGGCTGTGCACATTAGTGCAAGAGATTTCCAAATCTATGGCCTCACTAAACACATCCTAGAGTAGAGAGAAGTTTTGATCTCGGCCTGAAGTTCCCAGTTCTGAACATAACTTTCAAAGCCCCCCCCGAAACCCCCCCGTTCCTTCTCCCCTTCTATTGTCGGTGGGTTAAAGGAAGGCACGTCTGTCATTTATAATGCACATGAATATAACAGGCTGCAGCCAAGATAGACATTTTTTTTTTAAAAAATACAGTTACAAAGAGTGTTCTGAAAGTTCCCCCGAAAATAGTCCTAATATTGAGCCTTCTTACAGCCCACACGACAAATTGGAATAAATCTGATCACGAACGCACTGAAAATGGTATCTATTTTGAAAGGATGAAAGGCAAAGTAATACTTGCCATTCTCCAAAGCTTTATGCTTTAAGTATTCATTGTTAGTTTTCGCTTGTGCAATTGACCAATAATTAGCACAGGATCAAAGTTATGCAAGAGTAACCACGTGTGAGGATAGCAAGTCAGCAAAGGTATCGATCAATTACTGTAGAATGCCCCTCAACCCTCCCTAGGTGGAATATTTTCACCAAGGGCGCTAGGCTTCCTCATCTGGACTCTTGTATCGTACCGCAACCCTCCCACCATGGAATAATCTCACAAGTGCGCTAGGTTAATGATCTGGGCTCTTGCATCGCACGTCAACCCTCCCTCCATGGAATATTCTCACCAAAGGCGCTAGGTTAATGATCTGGACTCTTGTATCGCTCGTCAACCCTCCCTCCATGGAATAATCTCACCAAAGGCGATAGGTTAATGATCTGGACTCTTGTATCGCACGTCAACCCTCCCTCCATGGAATATTCTCACCAAAGGCGCTAGGTTAATGATCTGGACTCTTGTATCGCTCGTCAACCCTCCCTCCATGGAATAATCTCACCAAAGGCGATAGGTTAATGATCTGGACTCTTGTATCGCACGTCAACCCTCCCTCCATGGAATAATCTCACCAAAGGCGATAGGTTAATGATCTGGACTCTTGTATCGCACGTCAACCCTCCCTCCATGGAATATTCTCACCAAAGGCGCTAGGTTAATGATCTGGACTCTTGTATCGCTCGTCAACCCTCCCTCCATGGAATAATCTCACCAAAGGCGATAGGTTAATGATCTGGACTCTTGTATCGCACGTCAACCCTCCCTCCATGGAATAATCTCAGCAAAGGCGCTGGGCTTTATCATTTGGACTCTTGGATACCTCACCATACCAACTAGCATGCGTTTGCTTTCTATCTTTGAAGTTTATCCCATGTTTCTGAAGCAGGGACCCACTGCTAGAGACTTTGTTCAGTCTTCCATTTTAGCTGTTATTTGGGGTTGGGCTAGGATTCTGAATAAGGGTTGCCTCCTAACAAGTTTTAGCTACTGGAATGCTAACACAGGGAGTGTGTTTGTTTCGATAACGTTTCCTGTAATTCACTATAAACGTCAATACATCTTTGTAACACAGCTAATCAGGAAGCACCAGCCAGATATCCGAAACCCTTGACTACCAATGCTCTATTCCTAGGCATGCTTCACGTGCCAGTTGGGCTTCAGCATTTCCTGATACAGTAGGGGCGAGGGCCTCCTTTAGGGATCGGTGTGTGACAGCAGGTAGTAGATCTGAAACCGACAACAGGACTGACTCCGCCTTCTGCCATTGACGAAACAGACACAGGTGAGATGTAGATTAATGGTACCTGTGATAGAACTGCCATGGGCCAAATCCCTCTAGTGTTCTATATAAATGGTCAATCATTATATTGTTATAATGGACGTTCATTTCCAATTCAGAAACAGAACCCCCTACGGTATCATGAACCCTGAAAGCCAGCATTGGAAATATGATGTGGGAAGCGCTCGACAAAGTCCTGCAGTTGAAGGAAGGCGGTGCTTGAGTGAAATGCAGATTAAACATCATAAGGTCTCCCAACTACATGTTCACATGCAAATTGGGATATTAGTGTTTTGGAGACAGGACCCCTGCCAGCACTTACTCTTTGTAACTACTCTGACTTCAGCAAAGGGGACTGTGAAGTTATTGGTGGTGAAAGGTGCCACACCATAATTGAGTACTAACAATATTTTATCTGTGTAGGTTCCAAGGGAGAACTAGATGGGATGGTGGATCACACCAGCACTGGCTCTTTGTAAATACTGCATAAGGGGTACAGGTGGGTCCTCCCAGTATTGGCTCTGTGCAGGTGATGTGGAAGGCTGAAATGAGCATCCTGCTATAAGTATTGAGGGAGGCGTAGAGTAGTGTAGGCATTAGAAGAAGTGGGGTTTGCCACTTGCCAGCACTGGCCCGGGACATCGGCACCATAGGTGAAGGAGCTGATGGGGAAGAGCCTCTGAGGTCTACCTATGCAGGCACAATGGGAGTGTGGGGTTCAAAAAGGGAGACACCCAGCTTCAGCTTCCTGACACGGTTGGTAGGCTCTGAGCCTTATTGCCAAAGCAATCCTGCTGAAGGCAAATCGGTTGCATGTGTTAATATCCCCGCAAAAATATCGGCATACAAACATATCACCATATCTTTGCGGCGATATTAAGTCATGGAACCTGTGGGGGACACCTCCACAACCCCCATATTTTTTCAAGGGGAGCAGGGGTCACGCCTGCAACCCCCTGTCCCATTTTCCCCATAAATTATCCCCACCAATAATATCACCTATGGTCTTACCCCACAACCATATAGATGGCGATATTATTGGTGGGGATAATATTAGCTGATAACGGCAAAATCCAGTCCCTGATTGCGATGCTTGATTAAACATGACGTTTAAATGTATATGGGGAAAAAAATTCAAAAAACCTTTAAAAACTGCTTTGGTATGTCAAAAACAGCCTCATCGTTCCAGCAGAAGGTGCAGCAGTTTTCGCTCTGTGTTCAACGTAGCCACTTCAATGAAATCATCTGTCAGACAAAGGTGGAAAGGCAGAAGGAGGCAGCCTTCCATTCCCATCAGCTAGTAATCCCCTCGCCGTCCCCACCGCCCATCTGAATGAGTCGACTATTCGGCGGCCATCCCGTTCGTTGCCCAAAGCACAGAACTCAATCAAAGAGTCCGGTGGGCTGGTTTATGGCGAGGACTGGAAGGGCTGCAGGGAGCACAGCTTCATCGGCGGTTCACTATCTTCCCTTCAGAGTCCAGTGCATTACGGAACATGTAATCAAGGAGGGTGTTTCTATTGAGTGGGGAGGAATGAATTCCTGCATATGGAAGCATGAGTGTTGGGATTTTGGTCTCTGTCCATAAAGGGGTGGTACAATTTGGTAGTTCATGGCTGGAAAGTTGAGGTCATTTACCTCAAGAAGTCTTCATCAAATATCTGTGCCATTTGGCATGCTTTATGTTTACAATGTATTTATTAATGACCAAATACAAACAGCCAAATGAGCAACAGCCAACGTTTAACTCCTCAGTTCTTCAAAAAGATATGTTCAAGTGGCAAAACATTTGGTCCTCCTACCATCTCTTGTGACGGTTTTTTGTTTGACCCCCTATTCTCCTACTCCCCCTTCGGGTTCAACTATGGGGAACAAACACCAACATACTGTAATAACTACTCTGCCATATAGTGCTGCGCCAGAAGTCATGTTTGGGGTTTGTCTCATTGGGCAGGATAACTCTCATCAAGATGCCCAAGCTCCTATGGATATAACCATGTTGCTGTTCACCTTAGCCCATGACCCCAAGGCAGTCAACAGCCTGGCCAGTTCCCACACATCATCTGCTGAGGAGCAGCAGACTTCGGTTCATTAGATCCCATCGGCATCATCCACCACGAAAGGCCGTCCCTTACTTGTTCCCCAGTGATTCCCACCTCCTCGCAGCCACCTTGCAGCTCATCCTGTTAGTTGTGTATACCGCACCAAAAGCCGGGGAGTCCTCTAGTGCAAAATTCGCCATTTTGTCCAACCTCACGTGATTGTCGAAACCAACAGCATTTTATGTTCTCGTGTAAGCACTGGAGAAAGGGGGGAAAGGTGGGCACCACCCTTCGATTGCCGCAATAGCACAAATGTTCTTCGATTCGTTCAGTATAAATAATATAATGGTGCAAACCATGTCTCAATACTACACCATTTGGAAGATATCCAACTGGGACTGAGACCTTATGAAAACCTTCATCAGAACTGGTTACACACAAAAGCATAAGAAATGCTCAATATGACTCATGGCTTTTTCAAAAATAGTCCAGGGCGATGTGTCAGAATAAAATAGATCTGTTTAGATTCATACGTAAACTGAAATTGAAAACATTTTCTAACACTGTCGAGTCAGAAGACAATAATTCCTTGGTTTCTGTTGAAGAGCAATTTGTACAATTTAAACCTCGTAATAGCGTTGTACCTTAAACATCCACCCCATCCATAGATACTATCCATAAACTTGTACTGAACAATTTTGAAAAACTGTTTAAAAAGAGACCTGGCTATTGCAATATGAGTCAACTCAACCAGAACTATCCTTTATTAGTGGTTTATATACAGACGAGGGTATCACTAGTCATGCAGCTGGTAAAGGGGGAGAATTATTGATCATGAGAACTATCGATTATGAAAAAGAGTGCATCAGACAACTTAATGGCACAGATAGGTACACTGTGCTTGAGTATGATCCCGCAAGTGAAATCCAAACCAACCATAAACTCATATTGGCGCTTACTGAAACACAAGTTTGGATAAATGAGAAAACTAGGCATTTTCTGTTTGTACAATACGCTACAGTTCCTACATTCTATTTACTTCCCAAGATACATAGGGATGGTATCTGGTCATTTCATCTAAGGCATTACCATCGAATGCCATTCCATTGAAAACATATGCATGTTTTTTTCAAGGTAAATGGTTTAGTGTTATTTATAATGGGCTTTAAATGGTAAAAAAACAGGGGGTTGGGGTAGGCCCCCCAAAAAAAGGAAAAAACATGCATCCGATGGTAATTCTTTTGATGCATTTTTTTTTTAGATGGAATGGTCATTCAGTGGAAAAGATTCGATGGAATGACCATAAACCATAAGAATCCTATCACCCTGCCCGGCAGACCTATTGTGGATGCCACCGAAGGACTCGTGCAACCAATAGCATCTTACATAGGCTATTTTTTACAGCCACTGATCCAACAAACCACTACATACATCAAATATACAACACAGGCTTCACAGATTTTGGAACACCAAGAATATGACAGTAATGACATTTATGTTATGAGTCTTTGAACGTCCCTACCTAATAATTCATGTACAGAAGCAGTAGAGTGGTTGCTATTACAACCAGGGCACATTGGAGCCTCCAAAGAATTCTTATTGATCCTACTTGAATTCATTTCCCAAAATTCATATTTCAGGTACAAAAACACCTATTTCTTACAGGTTTCTGGAATATTGATGGGAGCCACCATGGCACTAGTTTATACCAATACCTTTATGTACATGTTTGAATCAGACCATGTTATATATCACCCAGTAAGGCATAAATATCTCAGGTATTGGGGGTGATATATTGATGACGTTTCTGCAATATGCAATAGTATATATGACATAACACTTGATTTCCGTGAGTATTTGAATGCTATTGATGAAAGGATTCAGTTCACAGCTAATATGCGTAATCCTAAAATTATCTTCCTAGATGTTGAGGTTGTACCAAATGAACAATGCCTTACTACTATGGTTTTTCGCAAACCAACTGACAGGAGCAACCTTTTACATAGGTTATGGTTTCACCCCCCCAGTACACTATGCAGCTTGCTCTATAGTCAGCTTCTGTGTGTGAAACACATAGGGAGCAATGAGAACCAAAGCACGCAAGAACTTGACGGGATATTAAAAAATGTTTCAGAAAGAGGTTACCAAGATCAGGAGCTTAGAGCAGCAGGTGATAAAGCAGCCGAGAAATCTAGGGAACAGCTCTTGTATACCAAGACCATGCGCTCTCCTCCTTCCTTGCTACACATCTCTAAATACTCTGTTCAACGGCATACAGTTAAACAAATCAGCATTGCCATAGTCTAACCTTTGATGAAAACAATGGCGTTGTCTTCAGCAATTCTCCCGTGTTTGCATATAAAAGAAGTAACAACTTAAAATACTGGTGAACACTAATCAAAAGACACCTGGAAGAGGCCAAGGGTCTTGAGGGATTTATGTGAATACTGCAAATTGAAAATGTTAAAACCAAAAAAATCCAATTTCTTTTTTTTCAACATTTACCCGCAATTATATGCGGGGAGAGCAGCTGCAGCAAACTCCTCCCATTTTCCCCTTATATTTATTATAACCCTAACCGCTCTACACATATAATTGCAGCAGGGTAATGTGCCCCTAGGGATTCAGCATTTTTGGATTCGACATTTTAGTCCGCTCAGTAATTGGCAGATACTGTCTAGAGTAGGCACATATCCTTGCCTTCACTGCATCAATTGAATAAACAATGTGAAAGGGAATACAGTTTGTCATCCTAGAAAAGGAGAACACTTTTCCCTGAAACCTTACGCCATGTGTGATACCTCCAATGTAATCTACACGATTAGATGCCTGTGCGGTATTCATTATGTGGTATAGACCACTAGAAGAGCAAGAAGTATTAGGAATGAACACAGATCCAACAGGGATCACTGAAAAAATGAGTCTAATATGACTCAGTTATACCAGGAGGTATGAACGAAGAGTGCCATTTACATTGTTACTTATGATTGCTTGGACATGTGATTCATTAATACTTGTTATACTAGCTTGAAAAATATGGTTACTCATAACATGACCAGTTGGGGTAGATTGTACCGAGTCGTGTACATTGTATATAAACTGATGCAGATCACATTAGGACAATACGAGAAGGTGTAGTTCAGGATTGTGAGAAACAAGGATATGTTCATGTTCCTCTTTTGTCAGCCTTTGGCTATGAGATATTTGCATTTTGAGTACACAATAGGGTTATGTTGACATTGAATTCATTATGTTATTCATAACTAGATAAGATGTAAAAAATGTATGATCTACACAATTTAATGTTCTATGAGTTACACTACATGTGCTTTTTATTATCATCGAATGACAATGTGTGTATATTTACATAACTTACAAGTAATTTGTATTTGACTGTTGTACCTTTACAATAGAAGATTCCACTGTATTAGATTAGTGATACAGGTAATTATGGCATTGTTTTCATTTTTTCTCACTATCTTTGAATTTAACCTTATTTCTCACTCCGCGGCTCGGACTGTGATGTCATTGAGCCAAATGTACTCATGTGTGGTTTGTTTTTCCTTTATTTATCCTGTCGGCATTCCTCTACATGCCTGCTTATCATGTACACTTTGTGAAGTAACTCGGCTTGCAACTCTTGCACAAGATATTTTAAAAAGTGTTAAACGTAATTATATTACATGATTTACTAAATATCTGTTTAAAGCTAGGTTAGGCTCCATGAAATTGCTTACTATTTGTATTTTATTCAGCTACATTTTGTTGAACTGGAGTGCATAATTACAAATTATGTATTTATTACATTTTTTGTAAAGCGCCACATGCCCGAGGGCCTCAGAGTGCACTGCAGTAATGCCCGAGGGCCTCAGAGTGCACTGCAGTAAAGTATGACTCCTTTTGTTTCAAATTATTGGAGGAGTTTTTGAAATCTCGGTGTGTGCATACTTTTTATTTTTTTTCTTTCTAGTTGACTCTTGTTACCTCCATATGTGACTATGTTTATTTCTCATATTTATTTTTCATATTATTTAGATATTATGTGTGGCAAGACATTGACACAGGCACGTGGCACTTCATTTAGCTGTATTTGAACAACTGCTTTTTGAAAAACTGTTTTACTGAAGAAAGTATAA
Source organism: Ambystoma mexicanum (assembly GCF_040938575.1). Classification (NCBI taxonomy): domain Eukaryota; kingdom Metazoa; phylum Chordata; class Amphibia; order Caudata; family Ambystomatidae; genus Ambystoma; species Ambystoma mexicanum. The sequence continues at coordinate 378,455,338 of NC_090937.1, read as the reverse complement.
TAATTCTTGACTCATATGTGTTCTTTGGTGCCAGCCTTGATAAAGAACAAAGAGTTCAAAATTAAGTGACAGAATGTCTCTGTATGGCTGAGGACAAGAAGAGATCAATGAACAACGAAATAATTAGCACTATCTAGGACTATTTTTGAAGAAATAATCAGTAATGTTCAGCATTATTTCTTATGCTTTGTGTGCAACCAGCTCTGGTGAAGATTTTCTTGTCTCTTGTAAGCACCAACCATGCAGCTGGAATCAGTAAAGCAACACCGCAGCCATGATTAGTGATATGACACAGTATAGCCACGAATAACGTCATAACCATAACGTCATTACTTGCACCTTTAGCAGACAAACATCGCACAAAACCATCCCACACCTCGCACCAGCATCTCTCGCAAGAAACACCTACCATATCAAATGCACTAACCTGCTCCCCCTGCTAGGGCCTATCACCGAGTACACCTGCTCACCAGCCAACCCAACTGACATGGTTGATTTATATAACACCACTGTCCTCCACGCTATCAACAAAATCGCCCCACTCAAATGTCGCAAACCTAAACCAAAAGCTCACCTTAACTGCTGGTTCTCACCTAACCTTAAGAACCACAGAGTCAAAAAACACACTGCAGAAACTCTATGGAAAGCCTCACCGACCAAAACCAACAGAGATCTATTTCTCACTTCCGCTAAAAAATACAAGCAAGCCATACTGCAAGCAAAGAGCACCACTTACAATGAGCGTATAGAAAACACCAAATCCGGTAGCAAAGAACTTTTCACTATACTAAGGGAACTTGAGTCACCAACAACTCACCAGAAACCTGCCATAAAGATGAAACCTGGTGCACTAATATACAGAACACCCACAAAGACAAAATATCAATGATCCAAAATAAAATCGCCAACAAAATAGACAAGCTGACCATGTCAGATACTGGCTCGGACACCCACACTACAACCAAACCTCCTCATCCTTTCGAATTCAGACCAGTCTCTAAAACAGAGGTTATTAAGATTATCAGTAGCCTAAAACCCTCAAGGTGCCAAGGTGACATTTGCCCTGCCCCTTGTATCAAAGACTGCGTCACAGAACTTTCCACATTACCTCTCATCAACAACTCCTTTGCACAAAGCACTGTCCCCAAGAACGTAAAAGAAGCGTGGGTCCTCCCACTACTAAAAGAAAACATTACTTGACCCCGAACACCCCTACCAATTACCGTCCCATTACAACGGTCCCCTTCCTTCTGAAAATCTTTGACCGTGCCTATATCCAATTTCAAGAACACCTGGAAACAAACAATCTTTTAGGACTCCGCCAATCGGGCTTCCGACCCAGACATGGCACTGAAACGGCACTTCTTGACCTAAAAAACCAGATCGATGCCATAATTGACAATGGTAACCTAGCTATCCTACTGCTACTTGTCCTCTCCGCTGCCTTTGACCTGGTGGACCACAAAATACTGTGTCGCCACTTAGCCAGCGCAGCCCAATTTTCACCAAAAGCTATCTCTTGGATTGAATCTTTCCTCTCAGAGCATACAATGAGAGTGTTTTCTAACATAGCTAACGCGACACCTGCCCCAGTCCTCTGCGGCGTGCCCCAAGGATCCTGTGTGTCTCCAACGCTGTACAATATATTCACTAAGCCTCTATTCGACCGCCTAGATGAACTTGTAGTGTCTTATACTAATTACGCGGATGACATGCAGTTCCTATTGCACCTCTAGGGAGACTACGACATAGACTCTACCACACTCAATAATCTCTACCAAATCATCCAATCCTGGATGGCCCAACATGAACTTTGTCTAAACAATGGCAAAACTGAGTTATTACTGGTTGGTTCTCAAACAAGGCTAAAAAAACGTGACCCCAGATACAAAACATTCACAATAGATGGGAACACTATAGCTGTCTCAAAAGATGTCAAAAGCTTAGGTGTATACCTTGACTCCTCCTTAACCAGACAAGTCAATGCAACAATCTCCTCAGCAGCTTACACAGCTAAACTAATTAACGCATGTAGACCATACTTCTCACCCGACAGTTGCCTGACCCTCGCCAGAGCCCTCATCCTGACAGAACTGGACTACTGTAATGTTCTACTGGCTGGTACCTCAACCACTAGCGTCAAAAAACTTCAAGTCACACAAAACAATGCCCTTAGAGCGGCCCTAAACATTCCGAGAAGATATCATATCTTAGAAACAACACAAAGCACGATGGCTGCCGGTCCAGGACAGAAGTAGATTCAAAACGCTGGCAATCACCACACAAATGCCTAACCAACACTGAACCCACATACCTCACCAATCTGATTACTCTAACACAATTCACGAAGCATACACACGCCACGTCAGCTCACCTTCTCCCTGTGCTCAAGTGCAAAAGAACCAAAGCCGGGGGCCGCAGTTTCCCGGTCAGAGCTGGAAAAACCTGGAACTCTCTCACCCTTGCCATCAAATCTGATCCATCACATTCCTCATTCTGCAGAAAACTCAAATCATGGCTCCTCGTGGCGAGTGTGTAATGCTCTCAACTTTGCTGACGACACTGTACCCTATACATCTGTATAGATCTGTACCTGAGCGAACTTCTGATGACCCTCATTTTGCAAATTGTAAATTGTATATTATTAACCTGTATATAGTGTAAACTTTGTAAAGACATATCTGTAAATGTAATGACCATATTGCATGTTGCCTGTGATAACCTTGTAAATGTTTCTTACCTTATATTTCCAGCGCCCAGATACCTACGGGTTAGGCATGCTTTATAAATGCCAAATAAATAAATAAAAAATACATAAATAAAAATAAATGTAATTGGATGGTAGAAACTAAAAAAAACAAATGTCTGTGAGGCTGTGACATTGGTCTCTGCTCTGAACATAGGCATGCCCAGTGACAAGTGACAAATCACACATGAGGGCGAGGAACGCTTCTCTGAGAAACGGGAAAGGATCACGTGGGTGCTGGTCACCCGACTGTGGCTCATTATGCATGACAAAGCAATCCGCCACAGGTGGATATTGTGTAACATGGGTAGGCCATGCAGAATTGTACAGGCAAAGCATGGTGCTTCTAGGCCCTGCCCCTCAAGGTCATATGGTCTAATGCATAAGTCTCATTGTGGGGAACTCTATAAAAAGCATGAGAAATTTGTGCCTAGGCCACATTTTCAGGGTAGGGATATTCTACTGGTTTCTCTTTAAATTCCTCTACAGCTCGACATAAATCAAACCTATTGCTCCTGCCGTGGTATTCGTCTTGGATGTATTTGTAGGTTTACACCTGGTGAATCATGTCTTAGAACCTCCCAGATACTGACACCCTCCATCGCTGCGGGCCTCAAACACTTGAAAATTATCTTTTATATCTATGATTGTGCTCAGGGATGTATGAGATGTAACTGCATCACATTTCATCGAATCCCGTTTGTCTAACTTTTATACATTCATTTTACCACAAAAATTTAGGAGAAGACCCCCACAACCCACCAAACCCCACCCTCTTCTACATGCCTAACCCAAACCCCCCCATCGATTGTCTTGCGGTAAAATACGGTAAATAAATGGGATTCTGTGAAATGGGATATGAGCAAAGTGGGGGATACCATACTAAATAAAGCCCTCTGACCTGCAGTTAAGGCCCGAGACACCTGAACGCGGTCCCCATCCTCTATTCTTGCCATACCAATCAGGTTAGTGAAGTGGCGAATTAGGGAAAACTCTGACAAAGGGTGTGGAGCCATTTGGCTCCCCTGGAGCAGCCACCTCAGCAGTAGAGTTCCTCAATTAAAGGGTTTCATATAGAGTAGAAGGCCAAAAATCATTCGCAAAGATCAGCACTGTCATATGTCAGATCCACCAGAGTGCACTCGAAGTATTACTCCGAGCTTATTGCCATTGCATGCTGCCCTCTCCTTCTAATCTTCTTCCTTACCAAGGCTCTGCCCTGTATCTGTATCTGTATGTGGGGTGGCAGCCGCGGACAGTCCCTTTAGAGAGGGCACACATTCCTCTAATTCAGAGTTCTAATGCCTGCACAGAAGGCCTGCAGGTGCCGCCATAACTACAGAATCGGTGGCTGTATTACAGCGATTTTCCATGCCATTGCCATCTCCAGACCATCTTCAACATGCTTTAAGGAATTCACGAATTCCACTTCAGTTCCCCTGCTCAGATCCGGTCAGAGAGGCATGGCACTCATGCCAGAAGTGCAAGAAAAGGAGTCGGTACCAGACCTCAGAAGAGAAACAGCCACTCTACAAATCGGTTGAGTCTTTCTCTCTCCCACCCGGCCCCATCTGACTTGCACAAGATACAAATACTATATCACCCACGAAGTACTATTATGCTCTGCTGCAATACCTTCTTGTGTTCTCTTGGTAGTCACCATGCCACAACCATGCATGGCTTTTTTTTACAGATGTATGTGCTACCAGACAGCGTAAGGTATACACTTTGGAAATCGAGGTGCAGAAGACTAAAAGGACACCTCAGCCTGCAGGAACTCTGTGTACAAGCACCTGCCAGGAATGCACATGTACGTTTTTAACCTGTTCTGTGCCAATGCAAGGCTGGGATGGTGGGCACCTGTAGGCAATCTGAGCAAAGGCATATGTTTTGGGCTATAGTTTTGGCATGGAGCATTTATGAATGGTGGTTGGATTAGCAGACCTGCCTTTCAGAAACAGAATTACCATCATCATTTTATATGATAAAAATCCCAAAAAGTCATGGTTTCTACACTCCTGCAAATGGTAATCTGTCACAATGCACAACAAGGCACTGTGCTGGTCTAAGCAAAGAACATGCAAGGTGCAAAAATTTAAGTTGCAAGCTACTACTAGCAAGCCATAAGAAAGTCACTCGCCACCTCAATTCTATCCATATACACAGTACATCATTTCTTACTCGCCATGACTCAAATATCACTAGCCAGTGGCTAGTTATGAGTGGCAATCGTGCAAAGTGGACCTGGAATCTACCTTTCAGCACTGCATCCACCACACTGTTGTGATCAACTAGAAGACCTTGAATAGGAATATGCACTTTTCAGCACTACCTCAACCATCACCCCAATGAGCAGCACTGCTCCACTTAAATCCTTGGAATAGGAATCTGCACTCCTGAGCCCTTCTCAGTAATTGGGGATACCATGAGGTGACATACATCTCCCACAATGCACTGAACTGATGCCAAGAGAGGGTTGGAACTTAAATATGAATGTTTCAGCTTTCTATACTGTGTTGACAAAAAATGAGGCGTCTGACCAGGTGGATTGAGTTTTTGGCTATAACCTTTTATTCAAAGAAAAGAAACAACTATCTTACCTTAAATCTAATGGGATTTCCCTACCTAAACTAAAGAAACTCTAGTGCTCTTCAGGAAGTCTGTGAAAGTCCAACTCAAAAGGCACCGTCCCATTCAAAATGTTCCTACGCTGTCCCTGTCACTACAATAAACAATACTAAATTTCTGGTTCTGATCATGACCCAGTAGGATGACTCCCATCTCCTGGATGCAAAAGAAGCCAAGTCTTCTCACAGTAAAGGTTCCAAGCTTTTCATAACCAACAAACAGTTGTTAAAGATCCTCGTGGGGCTACGACAATGCCTCCCTTCTGCTATCTAGTTCCCCAATGATCCTTGTGTTTTTTTTTTTTTAAGATAGATTTTCCCCTCTTGTTTAGGAATAAATCTCCTTGCTTTATGAGGGAATACCGGGAAGGATTTGACTCTTGGCTTATCAGGTGTTGACAAAAGACAAAGGGCCTCATCATGAGTTGGGTGGTAGCCCCTAAATGTGGCTGTAACAGTGTTACTGCCACATTTACCACTCCACCCAATCTCGAGTCCGGCGTGTTTACCCCCAGCTCAATGCCCATTTTCAGCACAATTACCGCTGGCGGTATTACCGTGCAGTGATTGCACCAAAAATTCCCCATTGGGTACTGAACCCAATGGGGAATGGGGAGTAACATTTAGCGCCCAACCCGTGATCCGGTGGTAATGCCGCCAGACGGGTGGGCGCTATTGCAAATAAAGTTTGCCGGTATCGCTGCCGGGATACCACCCAACTCGTCATGAGGCCCAAAGACAGGAAGATCCCCAGGATTAATCTACAGGGGGTGCTGGTTTTCTTCTGGGGATATGTGACATAATGTGGTAACTCCTCTTGAAGGGCGTGTCCCTTCGCGGCTTGGGATAGACTCTCCCTTTTCATCAAGTATGCTGTTCTCTGCTTAACAGGGTTCCTTTACCCACTTTGTCAGGATTATTTGCTGTCAGGTTATCCTGCTTTACTGGTGTGGGCTGAAGTTTCCCACGAGGAACTACTTGCCCACATCACCATGATTCTTGACAATTTGAGTTGAGCACTGCTGAATAGGAGATTTCCTTTGGTAAGTCCTTTATTTTTATGAATATTTTAAAGCTTCATGGTCCTCTCAGGTTTGACACAGAGTGGGTTGATTGTAACTTAAGTTGCTTTCTGGGCCACAGGTTCACTTCTTTATCGACTTCACTATCATTCTTGAGTTGGGCCTGTTTGCTCAGGCGGCCACTTGTTGCTGGTGGCTCAGGCACAAGCTTTGGACGACATGATCCACCCATCACAGGTCATGCCACCACCACTGTCTGATTCAAATTCTGCTCAGTTGCCTACGCGGCTCCATGACAGTCTCTGCTTGGCAGGCAGTGTTTAGTTGTTGGACTGCACTGTCCACCCATTACAGATCACACAACCTCCACACTGGTTCCACTTTTTCTCTACGTTAGCCTCCAGCCGGTATGTGAGATGCATTTCTCATGCCTCTTGGTTTCTCTTCCTCCTTCTCTCAAATGGCCTCATTGCAGCCTCACACTGTTAGGTTTCCGATTCCCAGACTGGTCTGGCGTTTGACTCATTGCTTCTTCTCTCAGTCGGTTCACCAACCTCTGTTTTACCATTTTGTCTGCTGCAACTAGTTTGGTTATCTTCTCCAGTTTTCTCTCTGCTACTTCTCACATCTCAGAGCTGACACGCTGTCAGCTGACAAGACTTTCTACTACAGTCGTCTTCGCCACACCTTTCTCCATCTTTGGATATTGAGATCAAGATCTTTCTCCCGTCCCCAGATATCGAGCTCTCTATCCTTCCTTGCTGTTCAGTTTAAATAGCAGGGACGGCCCCAGCATAACACCAGTCCAATTGACAGCAGCTGATCGAGCCTTTGTGCCGCTTGATTGAAGTGTTCTCAAGATCGTCTTTGTCCCTGCACCTTTGAGATGAAGATGGTTTGAAATTTTACAACACATTGTTTTGGACGAGGGCTTATATATAGAAGACTCGGGCATTAACATCAGCCTGTGAGTTTGGGTTTAAGGGGGCAGTGACTCCCAATCGCATCCTTATCTCCAGGGGAGGAGTCCCTCTCCATGAGATCATCCTGCATGTTACGACCCCTAAGGGGACTAATGGTTAGCAGCCTCACCTCCCTACCCTCATGGAAAGGGGGTCCCCCAGGAGAGAAATGACTCTATCTGATGGATTGTCACTCAATCTACTCACATTCACCATCATATGGCACCTGCAGTCGATGCAAATAAAACATCCATGCTCTTATGACAGCAGGATGCACTAGGCAGATAGTCACAAAAAGAGATCTGCAGGGAATAAGCGAGGGGTGTGCAGGAAACGTCAGAGAGGTGTCAAGGAAACATCAGCTGCATTTACAGGGAGCATTGCAGAGATTTGGAGAGATTATCAGGCAGATTAGCAGAGCATTTCAGGGAGGTTTTCAGAGAGCATCAGGAGGATCTGCAGAAGACATCAGGCGATTGGGAAGGAACATGTGGGACATTAGTAAAGCATCTGTGGATGTAAGACAGGGTGGATTCTGGCATGTACTACTTCATGGAAGGAGTCTCCATACTTTTCTTTCACTTTTCCATTTTTCTCCTTGCAGCCTTCTCACAGCTGCCCACACAGCCCCAGTCTGTCACTGTACTACATGCATCCAGGTATTTTGCCATACTAATGTGGAGCCTTGAAAAATATGAATATAAAACAGAAACATGAGAAAGGTCTAATATAACGGGTGCAGGCAGGGCTGCTGTATGTTCCTATGCATCTTACTTACAGTACAGGCCATCAGCTGTCCAGCCTCGACGTCGGCCAGACAGTGCTTAACGTTGGTCAGACTGGGATCAGATGACGTAATGGGGGGGATAAAAGATGAGCTCAGGATGGACCACGGGGCTACACTAGCATGTTGGTGCACCTTAAACAGGTTATGGCCAAACAAGAGTTCAGCAAGACTGCTGGAACTCTCTCTTAGGACCGCCCCCTTAACAATGCCCCACAAGCCCCTCATTCAGCAGCATCCGCTTGCAACCTGGTGTAGAAACTGTAAGGGTCCCAGTGGTCGAAGTGAGCGGGAACTGTCAGGAGTGGTTTCACTACTTTTATTTTTTACTGTTAGCAGCTCCACTGCTTTTTGCAATCATTGTCACCATTCCGGAATCCGGAACGGTTCTTTGTGAAGTTAAAGCACACTTCTCCACTTTACCACCGGATAACAGTTAGAGCTAAACTGAAATCTGTTTCAACTCAATTGGCTGTCAACCAACATGACTGCAGCCCTTTAGAAATGTATTGCACGTTGCTCCTTTCCTTCTTACTCTGTCCACCGCCGGAGTCACAGTTCCACTACTTTTTTACTACGCTGCTATCACTGAAGGGCCCACAGAGCCACTGAAGCATGGTTGGCCCTGTGCATGCCACACCAAGCCCACTACACCACTAATCACCCTTAAGCAATAACTCAGACAATCTAAGCTCCCACGCCCGATCTACCACACCCTTGGTGCCGATCTACCACACCTAGCTTAGACCATGATCTTTTCCAGACCTAGCAACACCCCTGCCTGGAAGAAAGATTTACTACTTGCTGAAAAACACACCATTAAGTGGCCTAGGAGAGATGCATTTATTGGGTTCTGATCGTCATCTCCCACCACCACTCCACTTATCCAAGTCTTTCTCTCCTTTGCCCCCCACGAGAGATTGTGGGGAGAGCACATCAGCTTGCCTTGACCATGGCGACGTCTACTCCTCCCCAAACCGGCCACCTGCAATGTGTGTCTGCCCCGGCTGCTAATATGACATAGGAGGCAAGCATTAAGTCCCTCCACTGGCTCCCCGCCAACACGAAGGCCACATGCACAGGAAGGGCCTGGATCAAAACTGTGCTGGATCACATACATGTCATCTTTGCTTGTCAATTTTGCACTGGTGCTAAACAATGTTTTACCAACCTTTGCGCTACTGCAAAGTCGTTTTCACTTAACAGGTCGTCAGTGGAAATGCTGGAATACAATTGCCCGTGCAAATCTGTCCACCACCAATGCAGTTTGTGATCTGGCACAACTGCCTCTAAAGCACCTCAGTGACCCTCCAAACCAAAAACAAACAGCTTAAAATAAAAATGTGGTTTCTGAACTCAAGCACCCATCACTTCAGGCCAGGAAGCATCTTTCTAGTTCAGTTGAGAGTTGAGCTCGTATCAGTGGTGGCCTGCGTACATGGGGAAAACAAATGAAATCGGTTTCTTATATTGCACTTCATGCTGGAGGCCAACCTCTAAATGGAGTACCAGGATCGGGCCTCATTACGAGTTTAGATTAGTTTATATATTTGTAGAGTCCCGCGGTAAACCTCTGGTGCTACTGGTGGTTTGCCGCCAGACCGTAACACTTTACCGGAGCCTGACTTCCCGGTGCCACCGGTCCATTACAAGTCACGGGGGACAAGGAAGTCAGGCGCCGGAAAATGTTGTTCCACATTCCCATGGAGCCCCCTAGTACTCCATGGGAGTGGGGAAACGAAAGCACTGGCACCGTGGCTAACAGTGCTGGTGCTTCCATGAAAACTCTGCGGGAGGGTGCCGTTGCGCCTGGCAGGTCAGACCTGCCGGGGCGCAACAGACACCTCCCGCAGAGTTGTACTGTGGCAGTCCGGAAAGGTTGCCAGTATGGTGCGACCGGCACCCTTATTTCCAGAAAGCCACCGTTGTAAAGAGGCCAGTCGGAAGCTGTGCTGATCATCGAAGCCTTGCCTCTGAGCTATCCTGCCCCGGGAAGATGAGAGATTTCTCGGTGGGCCTATGCACCCAAGGGCCTCTGTTATATTCTATTATATTGCAGCATACAGCACAAACAATTCAGATGCTATTTTCGCTTACACGTTATATATGGGTGAAGTGCGTAGGAAGTGCCCTGGATGTTTGGCTGTAAACGCTGCCCGCGTCTGCCTTCCTGCTCCTGTGCCTGCTGTGGTCTGCACTGTATGCGCAAGAAGAAGCTTGGTGCCTCTCAAAGAGGCAAAACTCTGTTCACCGTGCCACAATACTTTTGCTGGGTGTTACCCTATGACCCTGCCCACCCACTCCCAGCAGCCTCTACATCAGCCCAGGGCCTGCGCACCTCTGCGCGCGCACGTGCAGTGCGTAGGAAGTGCCTTGGCTGTTTTGCTGGAAACGCTGCTCGTGTCTTCCTTCCTGTTCCTGTGCCTGCCATGGTCTGCGCTGTATGCGTAACAAGAAGCTCGGTGCCTCTCAAAGAGGCGAATCTCTGTTCACTGTGCCACAAGTAATTTCCCATAAGGATCTATCATTGTGGACTTTTGTGGACTAGTATGTGCTTTCTAATTACTAAAGTCCTCTCCTTTGTTTCTACCACTTTTGCTGGGTGTTACCCTGTGACCCCGCCCACTCGCTACCAGCAGCCTCTACATTAGCCCAGGGCCTGTGCACCTGTAGGCGTGCACGTGAAGTTCAGAGGAAGTGCCCTGGCTGTTTGGCTGTTCGGGTGCGAGAGGTGCGCCTGAGCTGGCACTTGTTTAGAATATGTGAGAGTTTCTGTATTTTGCATTTGATGTGACTGCTCTCCATGCTGTGATTCTAGGTTGAAACGTGAACTACAGTGAGACCGTGAATGGTACATGCACGTGTTAGAATTATTTAGGCACTGTGATATGAGCATTTCTGATTATTGTCTATTTGTATAGCGGGCTCAGCCCGGAGGCATTGAACACGGTTTGTGTGTAACAACACCTAAAACAACTAACCTGGTTTACGCTAATTGTAGTGTGTGTATATACTATGCATAATTCGAAGAACTCAGGTTAAAGACAGCGCCAAATCCAGTTTTGCAAAGAAAAAAGGTTTTAATTATTCATATTGCCCTTGTATGACACATGTTTTGGCTACATCCACTAGCCTTTCTCAAATCAGGGCCTTATTACTGTATGTTCTCAAATATTTGTATTAAGTCAAGTTCACGGATAGATGGGTTCAATCCCAGCACCATTTCCTCGATGCGCTGTCGCGATTAGACCTAAGCGCGAGAGCGCATCGAGGAAATGGTGCGGGGATTGAACCCATCTATCCGTGAACTTGACTTAATACAAATATTTGAGAACATACAGTAATAAGGCTCTGATTTGAGAAAGGCTAGTGGATGTAGCTGAAACACGTGTCATACAAGGGCAATATGAATAATTAAAACCTTTTTTCTTTGCAAAACTGGATTTGGCGCTGTGTCTATAAGCTGAGTTCTTCGAATTATGCAACCTATATCAATGGTTTAATTGTCTTTTTCAACCACGACTCAGACTAGACGCGACACAGGCGTTACTTTTGTTTCAAAATATTTGTGTCTATAACTTATATTTCTCGCCTTCACAGACTGTGCCTACAAAGCCATAGTTGTATATACTAGCATGCACTATTAGTGTATACGATGTCTTTGAGACTGCGTAGTGGGCGAATTGTTAAAATGCCCTCACAAAAGTAATCTGTAGTAGCGACTACGCTTGGGAAAAACCAGGAGAACGTAACTCCAACGATCAACCCTTTATGTAACATTGGAGACACTTTAGATAACAGCAAAGTCACTGGTAGACCAAATGCCCCGCATATCTCTCAAAATGCGGATACCATATTCCATGAAGTATCCTTTGCATATGCGTGGGCTCTAAACGAACGATATGTAAAGCCAAGCACACAACCATATTCCCAACTTTTGCTCGCACACAATGATACAGCTCAGAGATCGAGAAAAAGCTTTTTGAGTATGCGCGAAGATGGGGTGCCTGTTTTTTGGATAGCATTGGGGAGGAACAAAGCCATGCCCCGTCCTATATTTCTATTCTCGCGCCTGCAGTGCTAGTGGAACTTGAAAAGTGGGTATGCTTGTCAGTAGGGCCCTCCACCCCTGTCACTGCGGCGGCAGGGAAGATAGCAAATCTACACTTACATTATAGTCAGGCTGTCTCCCCAATTGCCCCCATCAATATAAATGACGCAAATGATAATTTGCCTTCGAATGAATGGCCTACAACTGACCCAGTAAATGGGCCCTCCATCAATAATTCTTTGAATAACGAAAAAGCTCCCTTGGTTACAAATAATCAATATTTGCTAAGTCCTTCTAAAATGAATGGTATTGCCCCTTTGGGGTTCGACCTATTAAAACCATCCGAGGACATGCAAAATTTAGAGGCCTCCTACCCCGTTCTATCAAGGGTGCTTCATCTGCTAGATAGGGGGCTTGATTACACCCATTATAAATTACGGGATTTGAAAACCGCCCAATTGGAGGTCGTATCAAAATTAAACAAACAAGAGGGATAGATCTTCGCCGAGAATTCCAAGCATGAAGGTGGCTTTGTAACTCCCACCCAAGATGAACATTTCCACCACAGTATCTGTAGCAACACAACCTGTTCCCATAGGAATGAACGACCAACAGAGACACACACAGGAGGCTGGGTTACCAACGTTTAGCTTCCCGCAAACATTTGCACAGACTGTAGCTGTAACTTGTGATCCTGCTACTGTTCAAATACTAACACACACTCAATTGTGTCAAAAGGTGATCCAAAATAGATCAAATGCACTTTTTCCGCCAGGTTGAGGATGCCGAACAGGTTACAGCACTGAAAATTGAACAACTTAGTCCTCAGCCGGGCGACATTTTTCACCCTGACAGCCCCTCTGCCCTTACTATCTTCATAGAGGCAGATGTGCAAAGAGCTGATAACCAAGTGGCGGGCATGGAAGCGCATGACAACTCCAGGGTAAATGGCACTGGACTTCATTTTGCATCTAGAAAAGAAAAACGTCTCTACTTTCGTGCAATGAAAAGAAAAGCAGATCGTCAAGCTACGCAGCTAGCAATAGGCAAAAAAACATAAAAAGAAAAAAAGAAACAATGCTAACACCAAAACAAAATGAGGTGGGAAGGTGCGCACAGGTACTAACCATGCCCCCTAGCACAGAACATGGCATTAACTTGGATGAACTCTCTGAGGAAAGTAAAAGGGCTCTGCAACTTGTTAGCGGGATAGCTAAAGATGTTACCAGTAAAAGTTTGGCACAAAATAGTTTAGGTATTGCCATAGAGGGTGACTCTAAACCTCCCAGGTCAAGTGGCCAAAATAATTTTGGCAAAACAAAAGGAACCTAGCTCCAGTCGAACACTTCCCCAACAAACGCAGCCATCGATGTTCTATAAACCAATTGCAAACAAAAAAACAACTTAGGGAAGTCTACATCAGAGGCTATGGGGGAAGTGCTAATGAAAGCTTCCGGTATACCCCAAAAATCTCCCAATACTGAGAAGGCAGACAAGCTCGGGGGGAATGCCGCAAAGGCACCAAAGAACTACACGAATTCGGATCTGGAAACTTCCGAAATTCCTGTCATGAATGAAAATGAGCTCTCTGCTACCCCCTCCAAACTGACAAAAAAATCGATATCTTGCCCTACTGAGAATGATGCTATTATGACGATCTCCTCTACGATCATGGGGTGGTTGAGCAATGGGGAAATCAATGGTGATAAGCAGCTCAATCACTCTTTATATTGCAGGCCTTCCACAAAATAGCAGTCCTGAGAACCCTAAATTCGAGGGATATTGAATGGATCAAACTTCCGGCGTTTAATAATCATCGGATGGTGTTCCAACTTCAATCTGCAATCATAGCAGACTCGGTGTGGCAGCATGGGAGGGAACTCAAGTTGATCGGTCTAACTCTGTTTCTCTTCGACTCCATTGAGGAAGTTATCTCCTTTAACAAAACACCTGTAGAAACACAAAGGCCGGCAGCCATAAATGATACTAGGCTATCACTGAATGTGGCACCCTAGGCGGCGGTGATCCCTCAACTTGTTGCCCTCTCTACCATCAGTAAGGATTGGTCTTGGCTGTCCTCACTGGCGGGTACTTTAATTCCACTCGGGAAAAATACTCCCACATAGTAGAAAATCATCTTTAAAGATTGTTTCTTGGAACTCATGTGGGTTTACTAATTTTCTCACATGGGCAAAAACTGCCACTCCTTACAAATGTATTGACATTATATTATGTCAAGAGACTATGGGCCTCATTATAAGGGTGGCGTTCCCGTACTGAAGGGGGCCGGTACGGGACCGGCCCCCTTCATTACGGGAGCGCCAATTACGAGCATCCCTTTGCGGGACCAGGATCAGACACCTGGTAAAACCAGGCGTCCTTTCCGGGTCCCGCGAGGGGAAGAGGGAGGTAATAACGGGCCAGATGTAATCTGCCGGTTATTACCTCCCTCCCCATTCCCATTGAGCCCTATGGGGGCTCAAATGGGAATAGGGAATGGTTCCTGCAAGGAGGAATTACCGGGTCCTCCTATGTCGGAATGACCCGGTTATTCCTCATTGCAGGAACCCGGTAATGGAGCCTGGTTTGGTGGCAGCCATGAAGCTAATGGCTCCATGGCTACCTCCAAACTCGTAATGAGGCCAATGTGTGGATATAGGTTCCATCTGCAAGGGTTTACTGCATTTCATGCAGAGGCCCTCGAGGCCCCTTTGGGAGGCCTTATGATGGCCTAGCCATATTTCTGAATAAAAATATGATGATCACCACACAGCAAGTTCACAAGTCACCGGCTTTATTAGCGGTATTAGTCTCTTTTAGGGATAAACCCCATGATACCTATTTAATATTTTCTTTCGATCACAATCCGGCGCAGATTAAGATAGAAGTAATATTCGCTAATATTGCAATGAATCTTGAGGAGGTGATAGTTCAGAGGCCGAATGTAAAATACCCATAGGGGGTATAGGGGGAAATTTCAATGCACATTGTATAAATGCGGTCAATGCATTGTTTCGCCCAGTTGGCATCGCTAATCCATCTATGGCTAGAGTGCGAGGGGAACAATGGATAGAATGTTTTGAAAATTGGGAGATCGCATTTGTTAATAATGACTTACTATCACCCCAGGTTACCTGGAGGAGAGGTTTAAAAAGTTAATGTATAGACTTTTATGCAGTATCGGCTAACATGCAGGAACAATGTAGTGAGATAGTTATAACTGAGCCAGGTCTTGGTGATCACTTAATGTTGGGTTTGATAGTTCAGGCAAATGTCTCAAAGTTAAGGGGTGATTTGGCTCAAGGCTTATTGGAAGGTGATCGCTTGGGTATTTCGATAAGATGGAACACTTATCTCTGTGACAAATTAAATACTATGATTGACAATCATCTGACTTCCGACATAAAAGTTGGGGTACCTTGTATGACATTGCAACACAGAGCAACGAGATATTCATACATAATTAGCATGGCAATGGAGAAGCTGGTGCAAAAGTATAATGGAACAAAAGCAAAGCACTCCCAGCCATATAGCAGTGAGATCCAATTGGCCAAACGTATAAAAAATGCTGATTGACGAAAACTAAAATCAGATTCTCTATCGCTTAGTGAGTTTCTCAAAAGGAAAAAATCCTATGCAATGCATACAGGAATACATGTCTAAATTATAGACGTTACCTACACAACTTGACAAATCACAATATGATTGTCAATCATTCAAGTATTGCACATTTTCACTAG
Organism: Ambystoma mexicanum; assembly: GCF_040938575.1. Classification (NCBI taxonomy): domain Eukaryota; kingdom Metazoa; phylum Chordata; class Amphibia; order Caudata; family Ambystomatidae; genus Ambystoma; species Ambystoma mexicanum. The sequence goes on along the minus strand of NC_090937.1, from coordinate 378,439,406 downwards.
CCCCCTTGCTTGATTTTTATACCCTAAAAGTTGAGGCTATCATATTTTTTTGTCTATTTGTCTAGATATGTGCTTAATAACTATTAAAGACTGACTTGACCAGTTGCAGGGGGAACTGTGGAAATGTACATTGCGATTGGCCAAGTCTTTGCTCAATGCAATTCTTAGACAGGAATTAGGCCTCACATCCTTATCAACAAGATTTCATTGGCGGTTATTGGCCAATCTAGCAAAAATGTTCTTTCCACCTGCCAACTCACTATATGAAAATCTGGGAAGAATGATTACGGAGCGGAATCCGCTTTCAATGGCAAAGTATTATGATTGTATGGTAGACTTGTTAGCAGGAATTGGGCTTACACCAGACGACTTAGAATTTCGACTACTATATGTCAAAAAACGACTATTTGAATATGACTGGTGTAATACTATCGAGTCCATCTCGGCAATGAAGTCTTATTGGGAAACTGCAAAGTTTATGACAAAGAGGTTGCCCCGCAGACCATACATTCGCCAGTTTCCTTGCAATAAAGTGGGGGATATATACCTGCGATTTAAATAAAATCAAACTCTTATATACGAAAGAATTAAGAATTGGTATTCCAAAACCAGAGTAGATGGTATAGATAATTGCAGATTCTGTAACGTTGCAGAACAGAAAGAGACGACCAAACATCTGGTAATCTACTGCAATTATTTTGAAAAGATGCGTATAACATTTTTAGGATCAGACCAAGTGGGCATGACTGAGTCAGCCAGGGAATGGTACTGGATCGCATGTATGTGGGGCAATTGCATAAAGACGATTCTGGCACTGTCAAAATTACTTGTGATTATTAATGAGGAAGTGGGGAAGAAAACGCATGACAATGATTGGAGAACAGGAACCATAATTTGCAATTGTTGGACAAATAATTAACTTGAAATGCTGGTAGAATTGTGGTTTGCTGCTTGATGCCCAGTTCATTAATAAACTTAAACAAAAATAGCGACGCTTGTATGCTGGTCATATGATGGCACTGCTGGGCTCATAAAAGAAACTGCTGATGTCAAACCGTACTTCGTATTCAAGTAATATAAGGATGTATTTTGTGTATAATCTTCAATGTAATTCTTTGTAATGTAATTGTTCTAAAAGTTTGTTGATCAAACCAAAAACAACTAATACAATTAAAAAAATATATGAGTCCAATTTAAAACAATTAAAAAAGTGCAGGGCCTCTTTTGGTTCCCAGTCCCCACCTGGCTTTTATAGTGCATTTTTCCATGAGTCAGATGTTGCTTTATGGGCCACTGGTGCGTTTTCAGGCAAAGGAGACTGAAATAACAGTAAAGTTGCTATCTGCAGAGACAACAGCCTGATACAACTGAAAAATAGGAAATCATTTTACCTCCCAGTTAATTTATTGAAGCGCGAATAAAACTCTGAAATTGACATGGGACATGCATGGTGTGAAGAACGGCTTTAATAATGGGTCATACTGATCCCCTAGAGTACCCACGGCACCATGGCATCACTCTCCGAAGACTCTAATTACCTGTGGGAATTCCAGCTCCACTTGAGAATGGCGCCATTTGAAGAGATGTTCTTGGTTTATGCTCAGTAGCCAACTGGCAATCAAAGATGACCTTCAACGACCCACCTGCTCACCCCCTCTCAGAGGTCCAGCAAACCAAGTCAACAACATCTTAAGCTCCCTGAGAAGTTGGTCAGGGCCCAATGGGAACAAAGGAAAGCAGGGTTCTTAGCAGCATGGTAGAATTGAGGCCTAAAGGTGATAGGTCCAGCGCTTTAAAGCCTCCTAAGGATGCTGTGCCATTGTGACAAGTGGCACTTGCGATGCTTATATTGCACCCTTTCATGGGGTGCCCACCCAAAGTTACTGGAAGCTCCTTCGCTGTCTCCTTTTAAGATGTATTGAAAAAGGGGCTCGTTGGGAAACAAGCTCTGCGTCGCACACATACGCGAACACACACGTTAGCCTTGCACAGGGCGCCACCAACTTTAGTTTCTCCACTCTCACAAACCAGCATTCAAGACCAACATCAGTTATAAAAGCCAATATTAGGACATTAAAATGGGGGCCGTTTGGTGTCCAGGTGGGGGTCAGGCTAGAACTTCGAACAATTCCCTAATGTCATTTAAGGAGTAAGAGGTTGAAGAAATTCCCCCAGAAATAGTTGTTTTTATTTTTTCTGCTAGGAATGTAACCCATTCTGAAATGGGAAACTCTTCTTACTGTTAAAAACTCAACCGGTCGCAGTCGGTGGGCAGCGTTAAAAGACTGAGCATGGCTAGGCCTCTGCTGGTACTACTAGCGGGACTGCTGAAGAAGCTGCGTGCCCACCTTTACCCCCACCCTGAGGTTACCAGTTTAGGCCTCTGCTGCCACTACTAGCGGGACCGCTGAAGAAGCCGCGTGCCCACCTTTACCCCCACCCTGAGGTTACCAGTCTAGGCCTCTGCTGCTACTACTAGCGGGACTGCTGAAGAAGCCGCGTGCCCACCTTTACCCCCACCCTGAGTTTACCAGTTTAGGCCTCTGCTGCTACTACTAGCGGGACTGCTGAAGAAGCTGCGTGCCCACCTTTACCCCCACCCTGAGGTTACCAGTCTAGGCCTCTGCTGATACTACTAGCGGGACTGCTGAAGAAGCCGCGTGCCCACCTTTACCGCCGCGTGCCCACCTTTACCCCCACCCTGAGGTTACCAGTTTAGTCCTCTGCTGCTACTACTAGCGGGACTGCTGAAGAAGCCGCGTGCCCACCTTTACCCCCACCCTGAGGTTACCATTTTAGGCCTCTGCTGCTACTACTAGCGGGACTGCTGAAGAAGCCGCGTGCCCACCTTTACCCCCACCCTGAGGTTACCAGTTTAGGCCTCTGCTGCTACTACTAGCGGGACTGCTGAAGAAGCCGCGTGCCCACCTTTACCCCCACCCTGAGGTTACCAGTCTAGGCCTCTGCTGCTACTACTAGCGGGACTGCTGAAGAAGCCGCGTGCCCACCTTTACCCCCACCCTGAGGTTACCAGTTTAGGCCTCTGCTGCTACTACTAGCGGGACTGCTGAAGAAGCCGCGCGCCCACCTTTACCCCCACCCTGAGGTTACCAGTTTAGGCCTCTGCTGCCACTACTAGCGGGACTGCTGAAGAAGCCGCGCACCCACCTTTACCCCCCACCCTGAGGTTACCAGCCTCCTCGTGAAAAAAAAATTCTACTAACAACTAGTCAATCGCTACAGCTCAAAAATCAAGCAACATTTCTAAACCATGTTTTTTTTCTTCCAATTCCTCATTATGACACGGAAGCCCGTTCTCCGCAATAGGCTCAAGTGGTCTCTCGCTAGTGCTTCAGGAGACTGGGAACCCCAGGGCCTTTTATTGCAGCAAAACATTCAAAGGGTATCTTTAGCACAGAGTAGGAGTAGTAAACAACAACCACTGGCAATGTGTTACTCCTTTTCATCTAAATATTGTAGGAGGGGGAGGGTACGATTTACCATTCTAATTGTCCCCCCAAACCCCAGTGCCTGGAAACACTTTCTGCTGTATGGGCGCCAGACAAAGGCCCAATAAATAAATAAATAAATAAAACATTCAGTCCTAGAACATTTGGGGAAAGTTTTTGGTTTTGGAGCGCCTGAGGTGGAGCCACATGATACACAATAAATGTGGTTAACTCAACAACACAACATAACAATGCATACAATGCAAGGCCCAACGTATCTTGTGGTACCATCCCCACAACGTTAGGACGTATAACCACGCATTGTCATAAAGGCAGATCACATACAATGAACAAGAGAGCAGACACACATACTGTGCACACTTGGCCTCCTTGTGTTTCCAGCACTGGCACTGTCGCCTGCCTTTCCCCCAGCTTCCCTGCGAGATGAAAGCCCCGCGGGTCAGTGCCGCGTCTGCCCGGCACCGAGTGTGCCCACTGCCCACTGCTCCCGAACATCCGTCTCGGACTCTGACATCGCAGATCCAAGCAAGCGGGCTTAATTGTCGAAATCCTGGTCACGCCGCCTTCCGTGACAGCCCATGGATGTTTCTGCTTCCCCGTGGAGCTGGGGGAGGCTGTGCACACGGAGATGCTCGCCCAGCTTTCCGGCGGGCACCGGCTCACCCACCTGCCAAAAGCAGGCAAGTCTGGCCGGACTTCCACCTTCCTCTTTCAAATTCAATCAATTCAATGCTATAATATTATGACGCAGAATTGGATTAAGATAGCCTAGACTCTAGGGTTACCGTGCCTGCTTCGACCTACCAGCTGGCAGCTCATCAGCGAATAGAGGAGTTCCCCCCACCCTGCCCCTTCCCTGGGATCCCCATAGTCTGCCTGGCCTTTTTGGTCCCACAAATTTTGTTCACGTTCATCGCCCTTACAGGTGTGTTATTCTTCAGTGGACCACACCAGGAGACTGGCCTCGTGACACAGGGGATCTATATGAAGTACGGGGGGAGAAAGTTCGAGAACAGGGTTCCAAGTATCCCCCCCAAAATATAGGGGCGGGCACACTCTCTGTAGTACACTTCTTTGAATCCCAGTAGGTATGACTCAGGGTTTCATCAGTATTAAGTTCTGTACCAACTTTATTTTACAGCGCCGCGAAGCCACACGGCTGTCATCAAGCACTGCATTTCAAGAAGGGATTCTCCACATTGCAGGCTGTGTCAGACCGGTGAGTCCCAGGCGTGCACTATTGGGTTCTGTGAGCGCAAGCACCTATCTTCATCACTCATTCCATCGCACCCAGAGGTTAGGAGCAGAGCGAAGGGTGGCTGCCTGAAGCGGCACTGACCTGTGGTTCGTGGTGGCAGGGATGCCAGACGCGTGCTGCCGGGGGCTCCTCCTCGTCTCCTTCAGCTCCTGCTAGGCTGGGATCCCAGCTCCTTCTGGGTTGCATTTGCTGTGTTTACTCCTAAGCTTTCGCACGCGCTTCGCCTGCCCACTTTCTTCCATTCCCCTCCTCCCCTCCCTTAGCCTCCTGTGTCAGATTCTGCTTGACATCACTGGCAATCTCCTGTTCAGAGCCAGCTCAGCGCCCTGCCCCATTTGCAAACTGTGACTCACCGCCGCTGCCGCTCACTGTGCGCGAGTCTGAGGCCGGCCGGCCGGGCGTCGAAGCCATTTCCCCGGAGAGCCTAGTCTACTCGAAAGGTGGAGAGGAGGGCAAGGCGTGGCCGGCCGCGATGCACATTATACATTACCCCAGGCTGCTCTCCACGGCGCTCTGTCCAGTGCTCATGCCCTGGGTTACTGGCCAACCGTATCAGAGGGGTGCGAAGAGGGAATGAAGGGATCTGCCCAGGGTCACAAAATGTTCAGCATAGGCATGTTGGTTGGGGCACTAATACATCCGGTTTTGAAACTTTGAAAATGTTCCTTGCTCACAAAAGGGTGATCTAGATGTGTGAAACTTCATTGAGGGTGGTGGGTGGCTGGGTGACAAGTGTCTCGCGCAGGCACCATTAATTCAAGAAAAGTTGGCTGTATGGTATGGTAATGTTTATTTGTACGGCGCCTAAACACAGGCAAGTGTTTCAAAGCACACAAGGAGGGTGGGAACATGGGGAAAAAACAACAGTCGTTCAGAGTCCTTGAAATTCTGAAACGATAATAGTCTGCACAGGCAGAGTAAGTGCATATAATACAATTAACAGTTGAGAAAACAGCAAATAGGTCTGACTACGAGTCTGCAGTTTTCCAAGTGCAATTAAGGAGTGAAGACAGGGGGGAACAGACAGACGATCTTCAAGTAGGTGCTTTCCGATCCCGCAAGTGCACAGACGGTTACAGGGGAGGTGGAGGGGGGACAAGTCCGGGTGGTGGGTCCAAGTGCAACCAGTCGACGGAGACTGTGGTAAGTGCAGAGAGAGCCCCTTTCTTTGGTTATTGCTCAGGTGCAGTGGTGATGAGGTGAGTGCAGGGGCCGGAGGTGAGTGCGAGAGGACTGGCGGGGGTGCCAGGGACCTGTGAGACTCTGAGGTACACAGGCGGCCAGTCAGCAAGCTGTATGGAAAAGAGGAGGGAGCGAGGGAAAGAAGAGAGATGGGTTAGCAGGGTAGAGGGGACGAGAAGGAGGAGAAGAGGAAAGTCTTGAGAAGTTTCCGAAACTTAAGATCAGGCTCAAGACGGAGGGTGGCAGGGTGGCAGGGAGGGTTTTCCAGAGGGAGGCCCCTGCTGAGGATAAAAATCTCTCTCCAAATCTCTGCTTGGAGAATCGGCTCACTCGCAGAAGGTTGGAGGTAGATGAGTGGAGGGTTCGGGAGGGACAGTCTTTAGGTAGGCAGCGTTGCAGATAGGTAGGTCCCAGGCCCCAGAAGGCTTTGTGGACAATACAGAGGGTCTTGAACTTGATCCTTGCAGCCACGGAGAGCCAGTGGAGGGATTTCAGCGCCCGAGAGATGCGGCCCCTGGGCTTGAGGCCAAGGATAAGTCTTGCGGTTTTGTTCTGGATGAGTGGCAGAGGGCGCAGGGCAGAAGCAGGGAGGTTGAGGAAGAGGCTATTGGAGTAGTTCAGCCTGGGGAGAATTAGGGCTATGGAGACAGTGAGCCTCTGGGGGAAAGTGAGAAAAGGTAGAGTACCTCTGAGGAGGTGTAGTTAGACTTTTTCGAGCTGTCCAAAATGTGTGAGTAGAAGAAGAGAGTAAAGTCGAAGATGACCCCAAGGTTTTTAGCCTTGCAGGTGGGTGCAGGGCCAAGGGAGACCGGCCAGAGTGAAAGTGGGAAAGCAGGAGCAGGGGTCCCAATGAGAACAATCTCAGTCTTACTGGCGCTGGGGCAGAGGTCGCTTGCAGCACACCATGACTGAATGGCGGACAGTCAGATGTGAACAAGGAGGAGGAGGTGGCTGAGGGTTGCCTGAAAGATAGTTGGGTGTCATCCGTGTACGACTGTAAGTTAGAAGTGAAAGTGGCAATCACACGTGCCAAGGCAGCCATATAGACGTTGAAGAACCAGGGGGATAGGTTAGATCCTTGGGGGACGCCACAGGTAGAGAGAGCGATAATCGAGAGAAAGGTTCAGAGTTCCACCTGGGATGGAGAGTCAGATAGAAAGGCGGTTAACCACGCCAAAGCCTGACCTGAGATTCCCATGTTGGTACAGAGATGTGCAATCAGGATGTTGTGGTTAACCGTGTCAAAGGCATAGGAGAGGTCAACAAGAATGAGGACAGAGGGAGTGTTAGTGTCAAGTTTTGAGAGCAGGTATTCACGGGTGTTCAGAAGAGCAGTTTCCGTGCCTCTGGATGCTCTCAAGCCAGACTGATGGTTGTGGACGCAACCAATAGATTCAATGTGCAGGGTAAGCTGAGAGATAGCCAGCTTCTCCAGGAGTTTGCCCAGGAAAGGAGTGATAGAGATAGGGTGGTAGTTTGCCAGAATGGAGGGGTCGGCACAGGGTTTCTTGAGCAGACGGTGCAGAAGGGAGTGCTTAAGAGTGGTTGGGAAAACTCCAGTGGAAAAGGAGAGATTGCAGAGATCAGCCAAGGCTGGAGAAAGAGAGTCAATGTTGTCCTTAATGGTTTCAGAGATGCAGGGGTCCACCTGTTTGGAAGAAGTCTGCATAGACCGGACTTGTTTGGCAACCTCATCAGGTGTGACGGGTGAGAGAGAAGAGAGGGGAAGTGGAGGGGGCCAAGGGAGGCTCCAGTGCTGCTGTATGTTGTGGTGTGGAAGAGAGGGAGGAAAGAATGTCTTGAGATTTTGTGTTGAAGTGTGCAGCCAGGGCCGAGCAAAGGTCCTAGGTGGCTGTGACAGAAGAGGCTGCTGCAGGATTGGCCAGTTCCTTACAGACTTTGAAAAGTTTGGCCGAGTTGCTTGATGCCGCAGAGATGCAGGCTTGAATAAAGACTCTTTTCTTGGAACGAATGCAGAGTCGATATTGCCTTTGAAGGAGCCGGTGTTAGGGAGAATTCTCAGAAATGTGCGAATTCCCTCCACCTTAGAAACCCCCAGCAACTTTGCTGGATTTTGAGGAATTGTTTTTTTTTAACCTGGAGAGTGTGACCCTTTTTCCCACTCTCTCTTGTATTTTATTGTGATTTTTCACAAACACTGTTTCTTTTGGTTGTGGAGTCTGACAAACTCCATAGGCATCATCTTTTACATTGTGTCACACAGCACCTCCAGTGCAGTGGCACAGGGAAGTCTTCTAGATCTCCCCAAGGTTTAAATACCTTCTCTTGGATAAACTACTGTTTCCAAGAGCAGTAAAGTGAAATTGACTTTACTTACCATTGTAGTTTTCTAGACCCAGCACAACCTATCTTACAATAGAGTGCTGGAGGGGTTACCTAGCATCCCCTTTCTCTACTTTCTCATGTAACATTTTTCATGTTCCCCTTTTCGCACTGAATGGCTGGTGGCAGTGGTTTTGTTTGAACTACCATGGTGTGCCTTTACCGCGGGCTGTGTTTGCATCTAGGGTAAAGCACCCACGGGAGCATCCTTGTAAAAATGGCGCCCAGTCTTATTTTTTCTTTGTGGAAAGGTCCTTCTTGAGATTTACTCAGCGTGCCAAACCAGGCTTGGTGACTTTGTTCATTTTGCCTTCGGCGGGATTCGTGAGTGAATCCTGTCTCTGGCTCCAGAGTACCTGGGGTAGGCAGGAAGTGAGGGAGGTGCCCAAAACTCCCTGTGCTTAGTCTCCTAGGAGACCCAAATGCACTCTGTGATGATTGGCCAGCTGACTGTCAGGCAAGGACAGCCAGCCTGCTGGGTGACTGACAGCTAGGCTGGAATGAATGGGAGAGGACTGAATAAAAGGTGAGTCTTTTGGCTTGGAAGGCAGAGTCGACCACTGGACGAAGGAACCGAAGAAGAATTTGAACAGGACGCCTGCTGCTACTCCTGGACTGTTGGTTTGCCCGGTGAAGCCCAGCTGCAGTGCCGAAACACCAAGTTCGCATCGACAGAGAAGCCCCTGCACGGACTACTTCTTCCCTTGAGTTGGTGGGACAAATCAACTCCAAAGTAAGCCACCTGGACATCCATCTCGGAGCTGGTTGAATTTCCACAGAGTTGCTGCTGGAAACCGTATAGCCAGGGAGAGGAACACCAGATTGTGTGCGTTGCTTTTAAGCTGGCCTAGAGCTTTTGGAAGATCCTAAGGACTCCTAGGAAGCAGGACTGACCGAGCCTAAGCCCCCTCAACAGAGTGCGGGACCCCAGAAGCAAAGAAAGTCCATCTCGGCAGCCAGGAACCGCAGTGTTGCTATTTGCGGTAGACGCGAGGAGCTGAAACACTGAACAGCCACTGAAAGTGAAGTTTGCCAGTTGCAAATTTTGACTGACCCATTACATTGCAGGAGTCCCCCTACGTCCTCCCTTTTGTCCTCACGACTCAGGCCCAAGAACAGTGAGACCTGCAGAGCTGCACAGGAGCAGAAGTCATCTGCTGCATCTGTTCTTCTTTTCTAAGGCACTGTAAAAAGTCTGAGAGAACTTACCTCTTACTATAGAGTGCTTGCCACATCTGCAACTCACAAGTCTAATCAGCTTGTGGCCCTACATTTGATTCTTCTTTTCATCAAAGACTTCCAAGAACTTGTGCAAAGACTTTTCCATTTACTTACCAGAAGTGCTTCATCCTTGAGTGTAAGAGTTTTGGAAAGCTTCAGTCGGACCCTCTTGACAGGTACAAGAGTATCAAGAGTGTTGGAGATAGAGAGATTGAGGTTAGCAAGGGCTGTGTCAGGGTGGGAGTCAGCTGCAGTACTGGAAGGAGGAGATTAGGTGGCAGCAAAGGCAGCCACAGTCACTTTTTTCATGGGTCTGGTGACTTTGAAGCCGAGTGGCCGTGCTGGGTGTGCCACTACAAGATGAGAGGAGAGCTTCAGGTGTGTTGAGAGAAGAGAGTGGTCAGTCCAAGAGAGAGAGTTAGTGAGAGGGATGTGAGTAGAGATGAGAGCATCCAAGGTGTGGCCCATGATGTGTGTGGAGACAGAGGGTAGGATAGCGAGGGAGAGAGAGTCGCATAGGTTGCGGAAAGGCCCTGAGGAGTCAGGAGAGTCAAGATGGATGTTGAGATCACCCATCAGGAGGAGTTGAGAGGAGGAGGAGAGTAGAGAGGAGGCCAGGTCAGCCCATTCAGAGAGGAAGAGAGTGGACTGTCCTGGTGGCCAATATAAGGTGGCCATAAGGAGAGAAGATTTAGAAGAGAGTGGGAGCCTGCAGGCTTGGCACTCAAATGAGGAGTAGGCCTGAGTAGGGATGATGGACACAGGTATCCATTCTGGGAAGATCAGCGCCACTCCCCCACCTGTCTTCTTTGGCCTGGGTGCAGAGAGGATTTTGTAGCCTTCAGGGAGGAGTGAGTCAAAGCTTGTGACAGAACTATCCTTGAACCATGTCTCTGTGATGCAAGCACATAAAGATCCACGAGTTCGAGGAGGTTGCAGATGTCAGACGAGTGTTTGACAGCATAGCGAGTGTTAAGCGTGGCAATGTGGAGCAGCTTCCCATCTTTGAAGGTCTTCCATGGGGGGCGCAGGGGAAGGGGGCCCCCCCGAGGGTGGCTAGTTGGTCCGAGGCATAAAGGAGGATGGGGAGGAGCCAAGGCCAACAAAGGAGCTAGGACAGTACGGGAAAGTAAGGGAGCCTGTGCAGAGGAGGAGGAAGGCACATTGGGCAAGGGATCCTGTGCAGAGTTGTAGGAAGACACAGTGGGCAAGGGAGCCTGTGCAGAGGAAAAGGAAGGCACAGTGGGCAAGGGAGTTTGTGCAGAGGAGGGAGTGGGCACAGAAGGCAGGGGTGCTGGGTCAGAGGGAGATGTAAGGTTAGAGAGGCGAGGGAGGAGCCTGTCAAAGAGAAAATTGGGTTGAGGACCCTGAACCAAGATGGTTCCATTGAAATAGACATTAATGATGACTCTGGAAATGGCGAAGAGGTCAAGGAGAACCTCCCATCGAGTGCCACCATTAATGGGAGAAGAGGCGAAAGGAGAGAGAAAGCCGACCATGTAGTGAGTCCATAGGTCAGGAGCATGAATGAAGAAAAGGATGTCAGTGAGAGCCCAGTATGTCCTTCTTAAGTTTCTTCCGGCCATATTTAGTAATAGGAGAAGTATAGGAGATAGAGAAGCAGTTAGAGAAAATAGGAGAGATAGATAGCGACACAGCTAGCTCCAGTGGTGAGGAGGGCACTTACCAGTCTGAAGTACTGGGGCACAGGGAGGGTAAAGGGGTGGGCACAAGGGAGGGGAGGGAGACAAAGGTTAGTGCACACAGCTAAATTCAAATTTTAGCAGGACAGATTGAAAACAAAATGCAGCCACTGGGCACAGCAAAGTGCGATTTTAGCAGGACAGAATGAAACAAAATGCAGCCACTGGGCACATCAAAGTACGATTTTAGCAGGACAGAATGAAACACAATGCAACCACTGGGCACAGCAAAGTAAGATTTTAGCAGGACAGAATGAAACACAATGCAGCCACTGGGCACAGCTAAGTTCGATTTTAGCAGGACAGAATGAAACACAATGCAGCCACTGGGCACAGCTAAGTTACAATTTTAGCAGGACATAATGAAACACAATGCAGCCACTGGGCACAGCTAAGTTCAAATTTTAGCAGAACAGAATGAAACACAATACAGCCACTGGGCACAGCTAAGTTACAATTTTAGCAGGACATAATGAAACACAAAGCAGCCAATGGGCACAGCTAAATTCAAATTTTAGCAGGACAGAATGAAACACAATGCAGCCACTGGGCACAGTTAAATTCGATTTTAGCAGAACAGAATGAAACACAATACAGCCACTGGGCACAGCTAAGTTACAATTTTAGCAGGGCAGAATGAAACACAATGCATCCACTGGGCACAGCTAAGTTTGATTTTAGCAGGACAGAATGAAAACACAATGCATCCACTGGGCACAGCTAAGTTTGATTTTAGCAGGACAGAATGAAAACACAATGCATCCACTGGGCACAGCTAAGTTTGATTTTAGCAGGACAGAATGAAACACAATGCATCCACTGGGCACAGCAAAGTTTGATTTAAGCAGGACATAATGAAAACACAATGCAGCCACTGGGCACAGCTAAATTCGATTTTAGCAGGACAGAATGAAACACAATGCAGCCACTGGGCACAGCTAAGTTTGATTTTATCTGGACAGAATGAAACACAGTGCAGCCACGGGGCACAGCTAAGTTTGATTTTAGCAGGACAGAATGAAACACAATGCAGCCACTGGGCACAGCTAATTTCGATTTTAGCAGGACAGAATGAAACACAATGCAGCCACTGGGCACAGGACAGAATGAAAACACAATGCATCCACTGGGCACAGCTAAGTTTGATTTTAGCAGGACAGAATGAAGCACAGTGCTGCCACTGGGCACAGCTAAGTTTGATTTTAGCAGGGCAGAATGAAACACAGTGCATCCACTGGGCACAGCTAAGTTTGATTTTAGCAGGACAGAATGAAAACACAATGCAGCCGATGGGCACAGCTAAATTCGATTTTAGCAGGACAGAATGAAACACAATGCAGCCACTGGGCACAGCTAAGTTGGATTTTAGCAAGACAGAATGAAACACAATGCATCCACTGGGCACAGCTAAGTTTGATTTTAGCAGGGCAGAATGAAACACAATGCATCCACTGGGCACAGGTAAGTTTGATTTTAGCAGGACATAATGAAAACACAATGCAGCCAATTGGCACAGCTAAATTCGATTTTAGCAGGACAGAATGAAACACAATGCAGCCACTGGGCACAGCTAAGTTTGATTTTAGCAAGACAGAATTAAACACAATGCAGACACTGGGCACAGCTAAGTTTGATTTTAGCAAGACAGAATTAAACACAATGCAGCCACTGGGCACAGCTAAGTTTGATTTTATCTGGACAGAATGAAACACAGTGCACCCACTGGGCACAGCTAAGTTTGATTTTAGCAGGACAGAATGAAACACAATGCAGCCACTGGGCACAGCTAAGTTTGATTTTATCAGGACATAATGAAACACAAAGCAGCCAATGGGCACAGCTAAATTCAAATTTTAGCAGGACAGAATGAAACACAATGCAGCCACTGGGCACAGTTAAATTCGATTTTAGCAGAACAGAATGAAACACAATACAGCCACTGGGCACAGCTAAGTTACAATTTTAGCAGGGCAGAATGAAACACAATGCATCCACTGGGCACAGCTAAGTTTGATTTTAGCAGGACAGAATGAAAACACAATGCATCCACTGGGCACAGCTAAGTTTGATTTTAGCAGGACAGAATGAAAATACAATGCATCCACTGGGCACAGCTAAGTTTGATTTTAGCAGGACAGAATGAAACACAATGCATCCACTGGGCACAGCAAAGTTTGATTTAAGCAGGACATAATGAAAACACAATGCAGCCACTGGGCACAGCTAAATTCGATTTTAGCAGGACAGAATGAAACACAATGCAGCCACTGGGCACAGCAAAGTTTGATTTAAGCAGGACATAATGAAAACACAGTGCATCCACTGGGCACAGCTAAGTTTGATTTTAGCAGGACAGAATGAAAACACAATGCAGCCGATGGGCACAGCTAAATTCGATTTTAGCAGGACAGAATGAAACACAATGCAGCCACTGGGCACAGCTAAGTTGGATTTTAGCAAGACAGAATGAAACACAATGCATCCACTGGGCACAGCTAAGTTTGATTTTAGCAGGGCAGAATGAAACACAATGCATCCACTGGGCACAGGTAAGTTTGATTTTAGCAGGACATAATGAAAACACAATGCAGCCAATAGGCACAGCTAAATTCGATTTTAGCAGGACAGAATGAAACACAATGCAGCCACTGGGCACAGCTAAGTTTGATTTTAGCAAGACAGAATTAAACACAATGCAGCCACTGGGCACAGCTAAGTTTGATTTTAGCAAGACAGAATTAAACACAATGCAGCCACTGGGCACAGCTAAGTTTGATTTTATCTGGACAGAATGAAACACAGTGCACCCACTGGGCGCAGCTAAGTTTGATTTTAGCAGGACAGAATGAAACACAATGCAGCCACTGGGCACAGCTAAGTTTGATTTTATCAGGACATAATGAAACACAAAGCAGCCAATGGGCACAGCTAAATTCAAATTTTAGCAGGACAGAATGAAACACAATGCAGCCACTGGGCACAGTTAAATTCGATTTTAGCAGAACAGAATGAAACACAATACAGCCACTGGGCACAGCTAAGTTACAATTTTAGCAGGGCAGAATGAAACACAATGCATCCACTGGGCACAGCTAAGTTTGATTTTAGCAGGACAGAATGAAAACACAATGCATCCACTGGGCACAGCTAAGTTTGATTTTAGCAGGACAGAATGAAAACACAATGCATCCACTGGGCACAGCTAAGTTTGATTTTAGCAGGACAGAATGAAACACAATGCATCCACTGGGCACAGCAAAGTTTGATTTAAGCAGGACATAATGAAAACACAATGCAGCCACTGGGCACAGCTAAATTCGATTTTAGCAGGACAGAATGAAACACAATGCAGCCACTGGGCACAGCTAAGTTTGATTTTATCTGGACAGAATGAAACACAGTGCAGCCACGGGGCACAGCTAAGTTTGATTTTAGCAGGACAGAATGAAACACAATGCAGCCACTGGGCACAGCTAATTTCGATTTTAGCAGGACAGAATGAAACACAATGCAGCCACTGGGCACAGGACAGAATGAAAACACAATGCATCCACTGGGCACAGCTAAGTTTGATTTTAGCAGGACAGAATGAAGCACAGTGCTGCCACTGGGCACAGCTAAGTTTGATTTTAGCAGGGCAGAATGAAACACAGTGCATCCACTGGGCACAGCTAAGTTTGATTTTAGCAGGACAGAATGAAAACACAATGCAGCCGATGGGCACAGCTAAATTCGATTTTAGCAGGACAGAATGAAACACAATGCAGCCACTGGGCACAGCTAAGTTGGATTTTAGCAAGACAGAATGAAACACAATGCATCCACTGGGCACAGCTAAGTTTGATTTTAGCAGGGCAGAATGAAACACAATGCATCCACTGGGCACAGGTAAGTTTGATTTTAGCAGGACATAATGAAAACACAATGCAGCCAATAGGCACAGCTAAATTCGATTTTAGCAGGACAGAATGAAACACAATGCAGCCACTGGGCACAGCTAAGTTTGATTTTAGCAAGACAGAATTAAACACAATGCAGCCACTGGGCACAGCTAAGTTTGATTTTAGCAAGACAGAATTAAACACAATGCAGCCACTGGGCACAGCTAAGTTTGATTTTATCTGGACAGAATGAAACACAGTGCACCCACTGGGCACAGCTAAGTTTGATTTTAGCAGGACAGAATGAAACACAATGCAGCCACTGGGCACAGCTAAGTTTGATTTTATCAGGACAGAATGAAACACAATGCAGCTCAGTTTACCAAAACTGAGCTGGGTGTGTTGTCTCCCTGCCGCCCCTAATGCCAGGATGAGTGGGAGGCACTAGAGCTGTGTGCCCAGGATCCTAACACCCTATAGAACATACCTCCAAGTTTTTTTTTATAATACAACATTGCGGGCTGTAAAACATTGCTGGGACTTAGTTGTCTGGTTGGGGTGTAACACCATGATTTGCATTAGGGAATGACTGCCATCCCTCGTCACCATTCTTGCCTTATCCCAAGAGATGCTCTCTCCTCAGGCCCCTCATTTTTTACTTGGTTCATATAGCCGATGTGCACTTAGCCCTTCTATCATAAACCAGACCTCTGTACCTGTCAATGCGCTTCAGTGGGCCAGTGGGAATTAAGGTGGCAAGGTTTGGTAACTGAAGTAATAGGGATTTCCTTTTGTAATTAATGCCTTGCCTTCAGCTCCCCTCCCTAGTCACCTAACTCAGTCAACAAGGTCCTCCCCCAGACATCACTTTGACAGGCACGAAGCACATCAACAGATTCACCACAGAAGTAGGCAACAATAACTTTATTTTGTAAACCTAACACCTCTTATGAAAGCACTGCCTCCAAGACAGGGAGACCTACATTGATTCCTTATGACCCTGGTAGCCTGACCTTACATGAAATGGAGGGACCAGGACAAGTAGCTGCCCTATTCTGTCATATTGTTGAATATTTTCTTATATTTGTGGTTGGCTGCTCACTCAGACGTGGCCCACTGACCTAACACCCACTTATACAATCCCATCCCACAATTCAGCACAAATAACAGATAGTAAGGTATTACAAAATTGAAATGTATTATTTTTTATAAATGGAAGCAACTTAAACCAAGTTAGTCTTCAGCTTTACCCTGGATATCACTAAAATCTGCATGTATTCAAAATAAATTCTTTGAACAACATTGTACCTGCCTACATAAATCTCATTATTATAAGTCCACAAAGGCATCCACTTTCAATCACAACAATACACACATACATATGCTGTATGCTAACAAACACTAGACATACTGACACTTCTGCTTTACATTGCTCTCTGTATGAACGTCACTGAATTCCCACTAGAACATTTTACATAATGCAAGTACGGTTAAACATTTTAGTTTCCCCAAGACAAGTATGGTAATGGAGAAAGCTATATCAATCAACATTTAAAGTACACATATAATGCACCAACACCCCTGTGCAGGTGTGAGATAGTGACTATAGTAACTATTCAGAGGCCACTGGACATATAGGCAGTGTCCGGCTAGCATAGGACTATGTGTTAAGCCATTTACATGCAAAAGGAGACTTGTTTGCATTGGCTCATGTACGTTTGACTTCACAGGTAATGTTCTTGGGAATCTATATATTCTGTTCTGAACCCAAGTGTGCCTATATTTTATGAATGTGTGGGTGCAGTTCTCCACTAACATATATATCTTTCATGTATAGGTGTGTGTGTGTGTGTGTGTGTGGCTTTCCATGCACATGAATGTATTCCTTTCTATCCATATACATGCACAGTTTTAAAAGGGCCTGCATGTAATGCTTTCAGTGCCTTTAGATTTCTGGGCTGGAGAAGCACGAGAAGCACTATTCTCGAGTAACAGATGGTCTAGTTGGAGATCCTTTTCCCTCCCACACAACACCTGTTTCTGTCGAGGCACTGAAAGACAGGAAAATGCAGAGGATGTGCACTTCACACAGTTCCTAATGAATAGAATTAATCCTTTTAATATGCATTGCGTGGCACAAACACCCAGACCCTGCTATGGCCTCTACCAGTGGCATTAACTGCTTGATGCTTCTTAGACTATAGTGGGTCATGATTCCGGAGTTATGGTATTTATTTGTCCATCATTTCTGTCTGTATTTATCCACATTTATTTGTTGGCCATTTTTTTCTGTATTTATCCACAGGTATTATTTGTCATATGAAAAGATAATTTGCCATCAGTATTTTTCTGCATTTATTTGAATTTAAAAATGCAGTTATTAAAGCACACACCACTGGGGAAACACACTGAACTAGGTTATTGCATAATGACAAGTCCATTTTTACTATATCAACTTGTGGCTCCTGTGATTGCTGATTGAATCCAGGTTATGTTTTCAACAATTTGAAGAGCTTCAATACTATTTTTATACCACTTTTACACAGTCATTGCTGCCAGCCTGCAATGTAATCTGTCTGTGGTGCATGATTGACAGCTTTTCAAACCAAACAGAAAGACCTGCTTTTCCCATTTTTATAAATTAATGCAGACAAAAAGCAGATTGAGCTCAATCTGTATTTATGTGCAAACATCAGTAAAAACAGAAAACAGGGAGTCTTTGTCATGAATCCACTGTGGTCCAAATGACTCAACACCAGCTTCAACCACTAACTATATTTGCAAATAATACTTAACTTTACAAAGGCCATCCCACTTTCAAGTGGCAGCCAAAATACTAATTTCATTTTTCACTTCAGAGTGGACTGTGCCTTAAAGAAACCACATCTCAATGTGTATTGATATATAAGGAACACAGAATATTGAGATATTCACATACGTGTCCTTTGTTTTTTAATTGAACCTCCCTGAATTTCCAGTCCTGCTAACCCCAGATTTTACCCCAATCAAGTTGGACAATTTAGGAAATGGGGGTAGATTTACCTTTTATGATGGAAATTCTGGTTTTGGGAGAATCAGCTAAGGACCCAGTCATTCAGTCATCATCCTGTTAGCAAACCCTCAATTCAGGTGGCCTTTTTGAATTAATGACCAAGTGCTAGAAAGTCATCTTACTATGGGCTGTTCTCCTCTCTGCATGGGTCAGTTAACAAATCTTCCCTATGGTTAAATTGGTCCCTTTTCTCGCCAACCTCCAGTTTGTTCCCTTTCCCAATTTTCCTCTTCCATCTGTCCAGATTTCTCCCTCTATCATATGTATATGCCATTATATTTCTCTCTAACTCTACCTTTGGCTGGTTAGAGATGTGGCTTTCCAGTCCCAAGTGTTGGAGATAACCCATCATTATTGAGAAAAGCCTATTTCATATTTAATGTGTGTGCTCTAATTTCTGACTCATCTGTGCTTCCATGAAAAAAACATATTTTTAGATTTTATGAGTCATGTTGAACAGTACGAGATATTGAATAATTGAATTCTGATCATATTGTCAATTTTAGGCTGGATTGAAATAACTCATTGGGCCTCCTTATGAGTCCGGCGCTAGCAGTGCCGGTAAAACCGGCATGGCTGCCACCGGAGTAATTTGTTTTCTGGTGATAAGAAATGGGCAATTACTGGGGCATTACAGCCCCGGCGGACCCGGTAATTTCCCATTCCCGGGCGCTGCAAAATATTGCTCCCCATTCCCATTTGAGTCCCATTGGACTCAATGGGAATGGTGAGGTTGGATGCACCGGCACTATTCGTGAATGGTGTCGGTGCATCCATCGAGGTCTGCTCGCGGGTGCCGGTCCACCCGCCAGGTCAGACCTGGTGGGCAAAAAGGCACCGGCGAGCAGAACTCATGGTTTGCCAGTCCGGTAACAACAGTACCAGCAAGCTTACTGGTACCGTTGTTACTGTACCAGCAAACTTATAATGAGGCCCATTATGTATGTCCTTTGTGTGCATTCTAGCTGTGACAGCCAAGGAAAGGTAAACATGGGAAACATTTCAAAGTTTGGTTCCCCTAGCATTTTCAGGCTTTCCTTTCCCAATATGCTTAGCAATGCAGACCTGGGGCCCAAAAATTGCTCCAGCTTTGTTCTTGCATTTCAGCTTCTCTTGATTAAATTAATCCTGTGCGCTTTTAATCAGATGTGTCTATAAAAACGTTTTCCATTAGGGTACATTATGGCTCACACATTTAAAGTAATTGGTGACACTCTAGGGAAAGGTAGTCCTTAAACAAATGTTTTTATCTCTGCTTAAATGCACCCCAAATGTATAATGTCCTGTTCTTGATATTTTTGAGCCCAGTAATTCCCACACAACAGAGATGCCCTTTGTCAAAAAGATGGGCGTTGATGGAAATACATTCCTGATACATGTTCTTTCTGTTGCACAATGGCTGAAAGAAAATGAGCACTGTACATTGATACATTGATATTATGAAGTCTGGCTTTGAAAATAAATTAGGGCAACAGTTATTTTCCAAAAATTGGATGCGTTCCACAATTTGATAGGTGCCCCTTTTTAACGTGACAACAAGCAAGAGTCAGAAATCTCCAATGATTTACAGAGTGTATACATCTCGGATTTGTTGCTCTGCCAGAAAGGGCTTTCTCATTTTATTTGTCCTGAGCCTTATTTTTATTATAATATCCCAGATAATGTCACTCAAGGAGGCACCCATCACCTCTGCCCAAGAAGCAGAGATACCCCTGCAGGACCTATAGTGAATGATTGGGGAAGAGGGCGAACCGCTATCCTCTATGTCTTCATGAACACCACCCTGGTCCCGGTGTCTCAGAGCAGACACTGCTAGTCTCTGACCTAGTTTGTGACTCCTAAAGACCAGAAAAATGCGATCAAATTTCTGAATATCATCTGTGCGTTCAGTGTATACCAAGACAGCTCTCCTAACATCTGGCAGGGCAGCTTTCTTTTGTTGCCAGAACCTGACAAACAACCCAAAGCTGGAAGGATCCAATATTGTTAAAAGTGAAAGGAAGAGCAGTTTCTGTGAGGAAACCATGGGCTGGGTCTTAGAATATGGGCCTTTGGTGTGATAAGAAAATATGAGGCCCTACAACACATGAGATATTGCCACCATGAAGAATGCTTTTTATGACAACCATTCCATGTCAGTGATTTTGAAGGGTTCAAAATGAGGCTCTAGTACTCAAGGTAGTTGTCATTCTGGAATGGTTTTATGGCAATACGGGTTCAGTAACAGGAACCCTTTAAAGAGTCTGCATGATCAGATCCTCTTTTACCTCCAGTCTGATCCTCTCCTACAGACTCCTGAAAGCCTAAATACAGACCACACATGCTTTCGAAGTTGACACCAGCAAACCCTTCTGGAATCCTTCAAGAAGAAAACAAGAATTTTAGGAAGAGAACCGAGAAGTGGGTAAAGAGTTCTTGCCCCCACACCAAAATGGGATGGAGCACAGCGATGGTAATAGGCTCTGCTGCTGGATTCCTGCCTACCTCCCTCTACCACCTGAGCTGCGCAGTCCAACAACCTTAAACCTTTAACCCCCTGCTTTTCAACTTCCAAGCCATCAGACTAAGATGAGATAACTGCTGACTTGTAGACAGCGGGCTTAGGAGAGGAGAGGGTACCAGGGGAGACTTGGTTCCTAGGTCAATGTTAGATCCTGCCGGGTCAGGAACCAAATCCTCCTCGGCCAGAAAGGGACCACCAGACTCTTTCCTCCCCCCTTCACATAACAGCTTCCAAAGGATCCATGGGTGGAAAGTCTTCATAGAGACTCCTGCAACCCTAGGAACTCAGAGCATCTGACCGACTATGCCAGAGGGTTCAGCAAACTACCTGCAGAAGAGCTCCAACTGCTCAGTCTCTATGGAGGCAAACATGCCTACTGTCGGTACGCCAAATGTTTTACAAATCTGTAAAAAGACACTGGATGACAGCCATTTGCATGGATGATAGAAATATCCTGCCAAGTATGTCTGTCTCTATGATCAATGAGACTTGCATGTGAACTGCAGAAAGAGAAGATGACTCTTCACCCAGGAAAAGGTCTTCTACAAAACTACTGTTGTATCCACACACTGCTGGAACACATTTTGGTGCTGATGATAAACATCTGCACCATCTAGCGGGATGGTTTACATTATAGCTTCTTCTTGTGGCAACCGCTTGCGAGGGATAAGGCAGAGGCCCTCTGCCTGCTTTTCTTACCTTGAGCAAAACTTCAGCCTGAAGGAGATCATCCTGAGAGCATCTGCTTCATAACACTGAGGGCGAACAAGCCTATGTTTCTTCCCCCTGTCCTCCATGTTGCAGTGGTGTCCCACAGCATGTTCAGGGCTAGTGGGGCAGCAGCCCTTGGCCAATCTCTGCCAAAGAAAATAGGCATTGCCTGCTTAGGCTGGTCAGCTGTAGCCAGGTTTGGAGAAGGTGTGTTAACACCATTGTGAGCCAACTCACTGAGAGCATGCAGGCTGACGAACCCTCAGGACTTGGAAGGAAGGCACTGCCGCTCGCCACCTCTGTAGAGGTGTGTGAACATTTGGGCTCATGCGTCCCTAGAGCACTGGTCTTTCAACTAGGGGTCCCGAAGGATGGCCACGGGTGCTCCAGATTTTAAAAATGCATTAAGAGTACTGTTTTGAATATAAAGAGCCTTGATGCCTACGGGTTTAGAGTGCTTAATAAGTGCAAAAATAAATAATGTATTTTAAAAATGGATTAATGTGACTGCTTTTAATAGAAAATATAAACACTAGGTAATATGCTTATATTGTGAAGAGCTTGGGGCCCCCTTGCACATCCTTTGTGTCCCTTAGGGTGGACAACCCCGAGGTGATGGGGGCCCAGACACAGTATTTTTACTCAAGGGGTGCTTGGTATGAAAACGTTTGAATACCACTGTCCTGGAGAAATGGACCCTGTGCCATGGGGTGAGTGACTTCTTCTGCTGTAGGGGAGCACTCTGCATAGTGCCTGTACGGTGAACTTGGAAGATGCACAGTGAAAGCGTGCCAGGATGCATGAGAAAATTGTGTGGACTGGCTAGCAACAAGTGAAGGGTGCCCCTCGCAGAGACACCAGTGAGTATTCATGACCCCAAGAGGGTGCATAAGCCATGCCGCACACACACACACGTGTGGCCGCATGTTCTGAAAGTAGAGTACTGGAGCATGGTGTAGGTGGCTCTGGAGAGGGGTTAGGAAAGCAAATAGACTGCAAGTAGATCAAAGTTAGCATTGGGGTGAGTGGACCTCTCGTGGGTGCCGTTGATATGTTGGCTGTGCAGCACAAGCAACATATCATGCAGAGTGTCCCTGGCCAGGCCCCTCTTTATTTCATCCCTGGGTGCTAAAAAGGTGAAGTGGGCACAGTGGAAAAGGGGATACTTACATTACGTGAAAACTACATGCAATCCCACTTTCAATCTGGACAGGAAAGTGATCAAGTAAATTGTTTTTTCTTTATAACTACGCCTAATACCGTACCTAAGTTCCGTTTCTAAAAACCTCTGTTGCTCTGTGTGGTCTTGATTCCAAGACCAGCACATTGCACCTGTGCTATCCTCCGTTCACAATGCAGTGTTTGGGTTGCAAAGGAGAGGCAATATATGGCATACCTCTAAATTTAGAACGAGCAAGGCTCCGATTCAGTTAATGAATCTGAGATTGCTCTAAAAAAGTTACTTACATTTTACCCTAAAACCAGCACCTTATTGTAAAGGTACTACTTTGCTATTTGGAAACATGATATGGGTGAAACTGCGTAGGAGTGGAATGCAGTACTTAGGGACCTGGTTCCTTATTGTAACTTTGGTGAAACTTGAATGGGCTCTTAAGGGAACAGTTCATGGTTCACTGGGCCAACAACAGAATAAGAGAAGAACTTTGGCTGAAGGATGAGCCTCGTGGATGAGGTAGTGAGGCAGGTGAAAAGGGTAGAGCACTCCATGGCATTCATAGCATGCTTGGTTAAAGCGGACACAAAGGACTGCACCAAGGCTGTGCTGAAGGTAAACAACACGAGAAAGGGAGCCAAAGAACAGCTGCAAGAGGGAACGACTCAGAGGTCAATGAGAACCTGCCAAAGTGTGGTTCCGCGCAGGGCTGGACCAGCCTTAGGGAACTCTGGAGCTTTCCCAGTAGGCCTCTGCACCCTGGATCTCTTCTGTGTGGTAACCTGTGTTATTTTCACATTTTCTCATAGGAAAAAGGTTGGGCTTGCTGAAAATGTGTAATATGGGCCAACTTTGAAAATTATTTCCAGGGCCTCTTTTGATTCCCAGTCCACCCCTGCTTCAGTTGATGGAAAGAAGGCCAATTGCAAGAAATGCAAGTAGTGCGGCCGCTTCTCCCAGTACCTCAAAAATTTCTCGCACTGAAGAACAAAACCATTAGGATGGTCACAGATGAGGGCGCGTCATCTCCTTCCTCGGAGGAAGGGGACCGTGAACAGGATAACGTTATAACGATGAATACTATTAACAAAGGGACTCATGAAGATAAGGAGGTGCATGACAGCCTGACGGCGGGTGTGTATATATAAATGGCTAGAGGTGCATATGATGGTGGATTATGCTGCCAAAGTGACCCTGCTAATGAGGGAAAAGTGCCGGGGGAGGGTACAAGGCCACCATTCGCTGGACCTATGCCCAGTTGAATACAGCATAGAGGTGTTGGGGTACTTAAACACCGATTTAGGCTTTCATGGGCAGAGAGCAGATGCAACGCTGTATGTGTAAGTGAAAGGTTTCACCGTGTTAGGGTGAAAGGTGCACAATAATTTACATATGCTCCTAGACCCCAATGCTGATGAGCAGGTACTATATATGTAAGAGCATAGGCAGAAGTGCCCAGAGCAAATAAAATATCCTAAAATGTTCACTCAGGAGAATGTATGTCTACAGGGCTTTGGGCACTACATTCTGTTGAAGGAGGGGACAACTCCTGTTGTGTCTAAGGTGAGTAGTGTTCCTCTTAGCTTCAGAGTGGCTATAAATAAAGAGTTGCTGCAGTTGTGTGGCCCAGGAATAATTGAGAGAATGATTGCCGTGGGATGTGGTCTCCCTAGGTGGTCGTACAAAAGCCCAATGGGGATGTGAGGCTTTTTGGATCTGATAAATCTTAGGGTGTTGTTATTCAGCATCACCCACTGTCGAATGTAAGCGAGCTGTTGTGCTCCTTGGGTGACAGCAATGTCTACACGACCCATGATTTAACATCAGCGTCCTATCAAGTAAAGCTGGCCCCCATTCTCATCTTCTTACAGCCTTCGCGACCCGGGGGAAGAGCGGGCTTCTATGTCAGCGGTTGCCCGGCTTCAGCCTAGTGCCTGCCTCATCGGATTTTCCAAAAGGCCACGTTTGAGTTGGTTAAAGAACTTCCGTGTCCACTGCTTCCAGGATTACCAACTTCCTTGTGGATGCTCGATGAGTAAGCATGATGAAACCTTGTAAAAGGTCCTGGCCTGCGACAGAATGTATGTCTGGTAGGGGCGGGACAGCCTGAGCATTTTATAAAATGATACAGGTAATTCTGTCTCTGAAAGCGACCTATGCTAACCAGACACTTTGATAAAGCTCCATCTCAAAAGCATAATACATTCATGCTATTACCTGGGGGCACTCTTTTATTTCCAGTCGCACTTCCAAAGACTACTGGGGAGATGCATCTTCCCCCTCTACACCCATTGTATACAGGGTCCCCCAGGCTGCGTGCTTGTCGCCACTTCTTTTTAATCTATATCTCATAGCTCTATGCGACTTGCTGCAGAGCTCCGGGGCTTATTTTACCAATTATGCGGATGAAATTCAGCTGGTCCTGGAGCTCTACAGGTACTATGAGCAGGACTCAGCTAGACTGAATGATCTCTATCTCCTGATAGACTCCTGGATGAACCAAAACTGGATGTGTCAGAAACACAACAAAACTGAACTGTTAATTTGTGGCTCTTCCCACTCTCGAGACAAACGACCCAAGATATCACTCCTTTAAGATCCATGATTGTGGCATCTCGGTAGCTACGAAAGTTAAGACCCTAGGTTTCCATCTGGAGGCATCCCTCAAAACTGAAACACACATAAATCAGACAGTGGAAAATTGCTCCTACTACCTGTGACTCCTGAAAAACATCTGACCATTCTTGTCTAAAACCAATAGTGCATCCATCGCATGTATTGTCTATTTCAACGCTCTCCTAGGGGGAGCCTCCAAAAAGAGCATACAAAAACTCCAGGTAGTCCAGAATGATGCGGTCCGCATCATTAAAATGAAAACAAGGAGAGATCACATAACAGAATGCCATCAATCATTGCACTGGCTCCCTATCACGGCAAGAGTACAGTTTAAGACTGCAACCCTGGTGCATTAATGCCTGTATGGCTCCTGCCCCACCTATCTTAAAAATCGGATTCTTCCATACAAGTCTCCCAGAACCCTGTAGTCCTCTTCCCTCCGCCTGATTTGGCTATTAAATTACTTACACACGAAAGGTCTGGGGAAATATTTTCCTACTACTGTAGCTAGTCTCTGGAATTCTCTTCCCTGTGACCTCAGACAAAAAAAGAGACCCTGCAATCTTCCCTTGTGGGTTGACGACCTTGCTTTTCTCTTAATCCTCTGGGATCTTTCACCTCCCTGTTTCTCTCACTTTGCGTTGGCCTGTATAGCTTATGTCCAAGCATATTTATGTTTTGCCAATCAACCCGACGCCTGCAGGTTTTTGGCAGTATATAAATAAATAAAAACATTTTTAAAAAATCATATGCCTTTGCTGTGCCAGTCTCCTTACACCTACGGCAGCTGCTCAGCAGCAGAACAGCTTCGAAGGGCACAAGTACATTTCCTGACAGCTGTTGGAACACAAAGATATGAAGAGGTGTTTTTTAATCTTACACACCTATGGTTAAAAATATAATAATTGTGTACCTTAGTCACCCTGGTGGCATGTTAATCTGTACAAATAAACTATGCCTGGCTGTGCAGGGAACAGTGGGGTGACCGTGCTGTGGGCTAAGGCCTCTCTGCTGCCTCTACTGTGGACCCACGATCCTGCTCATTGGAAGGGTAGGACCCCCTGTAAGAGCAAGACAACCACCTGGAGTGGGAATGCAGAACTATAGACCCACTTTGTCCCCGGAGACCCTGCTTTGGGCCTCTCAGCAACCCAGACCACATTTATTTCGGCACTTGGACATATTGGAGTCCCGTGGTCTCACCATTAGGAAGGAAACATTTTAATTTAGAAAATGGGTGATGGACTATTTGGGCCATGAGATTTCCGGGGTAGGGTGTAAAGACAAACAACAGATAGTGGATGCCATAGAGGATGTAAAAGTGCCTGCATGCATGGAAGAACTGCACCATATTTAGGCATGATTGCGTTGTACCAAACGTTCTTAAAGAGGTTTGCTGATAAAGTAGGCAACTTTAGGCAGCTCATCAGTAGTAAGTGCCTACGACAATTCGCTCAAGACGAGGTGATAAGGGCAGTTAAACCCTCCATGGAGAAAGGAGGGCCCAATAAAAGCAGTCTGCTAAAAGGCCAGAGAGAATCTGGGATATTAGAGAGAACTTAAGCATTGAAGCTGCCATGCTGAACCAAGACAATACATTTGTCATTCTGACAGGCCTGAGAGTGAAACCCATAGCCATCACCCACTGTGTCCACATTGGAGAATTCCAAAACCAAAGCATGACTTAATCAATAGAGTTTAGGAGCATTTGGAGGTCGATATTTTGGGCCCAGTGGCCATTGGCCGGGGGGATGTTCACTTCATGATCATTTTGGTAGATTTATACTTGAAGTAGGTGAAGCTCTGTGTGGTGCAGTAGGCCAGTAAGCCAACCGTGGTCACGTTTACGGAGTAAGGTTTTGTCTGGGAGAGTTACACGGCTAGCGTGCTTACAGACAATCGTTCATAGTTTGAAGTTAGAAGCATGAGGAAGTAGTGGGACACTGTGGGATTACAAACCAGACAAGAGCTGTGTATCTTCCTGAAACAAATGGTGCAGTTGAGGGTGTACCTGTGCCAGATGGATGCAGTTTGCAGTTTTGCCTGGTTGAGGAGTATGGTGTAAATAGGAAAGGGGTTATTTAGAAAGAGTAAGGGCCCTCGGCTCTATCCTCATTGTGTCAAAGGTGTGATGCTGTTGGGGGGCACTGATGACCAGCCAAGAAGATGGCCGCTTGAGAAAGAGCTCCTGGTATGTAGAAATCCTGAAACAAAATAAATCCTCTTGCACACCACCAAATTGCTTACTGAGGGGCTTGTTGTACGACTGATGTAACGGTGGGCCTGCGACCTGAGACTCGCTTGGATTCGTTCAGTGTGGATCAAGGGGCATTGTATTGTATTGTATTGTTTATTTATATAGCGCCTATACACAAGAAAGTGTTTCAAAGCACTCAAACCATAGAAGAGTAAGGCTGCTTGGGGAGGAACTGCGCCCAGCACAACCTAGCATTCCAGCGGGCCATGCTGCGTGGATCCCCGGGGAGCGTTACCCGAGCAGCAGCATTCTGCAGCACCAAGGGTAAGCTAGACATTAGACCGATAATCATTCAACGCGGCTCACTACTATTAATACGCACTCCGTTTCACCTACGGAGCCCTTGCATACATGTAATAGCCTGCCAAGCCAAAAAGCATATTGAGGGCCATGCTCGGCTGTCAACGCATGGGGATGGGTCCCCGGGGAGCTCACTGAACCCGCAGGGCACTACAACTGTGTCTCTGGAACTCACTTGCTGCGACCACTACCAGCGCCCACACCACGCAGAGAAGCGATGTTCGCGGCCAGCAGACTCACACGTGAAGTGACCCGATGTCAAAGCGCAGTGTTTAAATGCGGAATTGCGCCCCGCCATAGCCTACTAACATGTGCTAGCATAACAGTATATCCCCTGTGCTGGGGTACTACCCGGATCATTATTTCGACCTCCTGCTGGAGCAACACGCTGATACTTCGTCATTTTATCAACTTCCCGAGGCGGGAAACCTGACTACACCTCATCGCAAGTGGATAATTAGATGCCTCTCCTTAGTAGTATGGCATCTGGGTACTGTGTGGATGCACACTGGTTGGGATTCCTGTTACTTTGATCTGCAGTAAATACACGACCACACCACACACCGTAATATAGCCCTGACCATTTCCTGGAAGACTGGTGCATAATTAGATTATCCTTCACCCATTACTTCCCAACTACTCTAAATACTGAGACAGCGTTGAGCGGCTGGACGCTGTGCTCCCACGGACACCCTGCAATGCAACACTCACCTCCTCGAAGCCACAGGGAAAACTAGACTGTAGCTTTAACTCATCCCTCGGTGGTCACAGATCTGGACAGGAACTGGCAACCACTCTGGGCACAAACATCTGGCAACAACATATACCCATCCCGAAGGCTTGTATTTTCACATCACCTGCAGTGTGGGACCAGGGGGCACTACTGCTGCCGCAACAGAGGCGGAAATCATGACAAAAGGGGCTGGTGGGAAAAGAAAGGCCCCATGGACTCACATACTAGTACCCCGGCCAAGGTCCCCACCCCCACCAACCCAATAACCAATGATGATCATGCCTCGAGAGACCAGCGAAGATCACGTATTGGCGGCAATGCAGAGTGGCTTTCTGGCAGTAAACATGAAATTGGATGACATAATCTCCACCATTGGCTCCCCGAAGTACAACCTGGTAAAAGAAAGCAGCTGTATCATCGAAGCGGAGACCAGAATCGGAGAAACGGAAGACGAGGTCAACAGACATGACCGTGAAATAACTAACTTAAAACTGGAAGTGAATAAAATTCACAACAAGTGTGATGATCTTGAGTCGCATTCAAGGTGAAATATCGTTCGCATAATTGGAGTACCAGAGGCAGCATGTAAATGTCCCATGGAGAGGTTTGTTGAAGACTTGCTTAAAGCGCTGTTTGACGCCACGAGGTTCTCCTCACACTTCCTGTTGGAACGGGCCCATCGCTCATTGGGACCTGTCCCCAAACTGGAAGCACCCCCATGCACCATCATAGCGAGAATGCTTAATTACCGGGACAGGGATCCCATATTGCAAATGTCCAGGGAACAGGGCACATGCTGCTACAAGGCTCATGACAGCCACATCGATCCTGATTTTGCGGCCAATGTACAAGCTTTATGGAAAGCCTATGAACCAGTCAAGAAAATACTCTGTGTCAGACATGTCCCATATGCCCTTATGTTTCCGGCCAAGCTGAGAATCCAACATGGGGGATGTTCACACTTATTTGAGAACCCAGCCAAAGCCACTGCGTATGTGGAAGCATCAATCCCCCTCCTGCAGCGAGACAGCGACCACAACCGCAGTCCTCAACCACACAACAATGAGGAGGATGCTTAGGCCAGCATGTGACCCACACTGACATTGAACCGAGTCTGTATACCTCATGCACTCATCTTGGTGTGAACAATACTAGAACCGGAGACCGGTCAGTCCTCTGACGATCCATCATATGTTTACGATAACTCATCACAGCGCTCCCCAGGAGGTCTCCACAGTTACATTTTGGTCACATCATCAAGTTAGAGAAGACGATGAGTGTGGGGTGGGAATTATCCGTCAAGTTGGGGTCAATGACGGCTATGGTTATCGAAAGGTTGCCGAGTTGGGAGGGAACAATGTTGGGTTGTTACATTTTGAAAAGGTTCAGACGCATTACCTGATGGTCACGTGGCTGAAGTCCTATGCAGCATGCATGCGTGCAATATGTTTATTAATTAAGATTAACAGGAGGCTAAGGATGACAAGGTCTCCTTCCTGACATGGAATGTTTGTGGGTTGAATAACCCTATAAAGGCAAGAAATGCACTCGCGGAATTAAATCGCCATGGTCTAAAGATAGTGATGCTACAGGGAACCCATTCCCAAGTGACGCTTAATAAGAGGTTTGTAACTTACTGGGGAAACCAAAGGGGTTACACTAATTACTCAACACAGGCTAGGGGGTGATGACTCTAATACACCGCTCGATGTGCTTCCAGGAAGCTAAACACAATATTGACCCACAGGGAAGATATGTGATACTATGGGAAAGCCTCTCAGGGGTGGAGGTGCTGCTAGTCAACATATACGGCCCCAATCTCGATGACCCCAAATTCTATCGGCGAATATCAGAGACCCTACTGTGGGGGGACTGCCTCACCGATTATCTGGGAGGGGACTTTAATATAGTCCTCGATTGTGTTCTGGACTGCTCGAGAGATACCCAACGCGATCTGACTGGTTCGGGCCACATGTTGAGACAAATGATGTTACACTTGGAGTTGGCAGACGTATGGAGGGACCGCAACCCCGCAATACATCAATATGCCTACTATTCGTTGGTCCATGACGGACAGTCGAGAATTGACTGCTGGTTGGTTTCTTTGGGGTGGATGCCACGGGTGTGCGAGTGTCTGATATACCCTAGAACCATCTCGGGTCATTCACCTGTCTTGCTATCAATACAGTGGGAGGGCCCCGGTATACCCCGCCTCCTGTGGAGAATGTCATCTTCATGCCTACTAGATGCCAACCTTTTGGGAGTGCTGGGCGGTAGGGTTGAGGAATACTTTCTAAGAAATGAAGGATCCGTACCTCATTATTCAACTATCTGGGAAACCTTCAAGGTATGGCTGAGGGGCAAAATTATTTCTATGTCATCATGGAGGTTGAAAGAAATTCATAGAAAGTTGGGGACGGTGGAACTAGACCTGAAACAATTAGAGGATGCCTATGGCACAACACATGACAAAGCACTGCTGGGGCTCATCAAAATGAACCTGTCCAAATGTAGAGACTTAGCCAAAAGTGAGGTCCACCTGATGAATCAACCCATCCAGGTACAGCGCTAAAGGGAGGCGGAAAGACCGGGCCGTTTCCTGGCAGGGGTGATCCGTGGTGAAAAAGGGCCCCAACACATTACAGGGATCAAAGGGTGAACGAGCGCTATGGTAACCACACAGGAAGAAATCAACGTCGAATTCTGACAGTATTACGAGGCCCTATATATTAATGCTAAGGAGCGTACTGACGCCGACCTGTCCCACGAGTTGGACGGAATTCCTCTCCCGTCCCTTTCTGCTGAAGCCCCAATGCTACTAAGCCAAATGATTGTGCTGGGAGAAATTATGGAGGCAATTATGGCCCTCTCATCTGGTAAGACCCCTGGCCCAGATGGGATAGGAATCGAATTATATAAAGAATTTCAGCAAATATTGGCACCCAAACCGTTAAAGGTCTCGGAAGAGTCCCTACAGGTCAGCCAACTATCTCCCACTCTCTCTGAGGCTGTGATTATGGTACTATTAAAGCCAAATAGACCAGCAGCCGAAATGGCCTTGTACAGACCGCTATCACTAATCAACGCTGACACAAAAATATACGCAAAAATGTTGTCCACCCATCTCCTGCCACATATGGTGACACTGGTGCATCTGAATCAATCTTGATGTATCCCTAAACAGTCCACAGTGCTTAATTTGCGTAAACTTTTCAGCATTATATCTCAAATAAACCCGAAGGCTAGGGCAGTCGCGGCCTCACTCGACGCAGAGAAGGCCTTCGACTCCATCTCCTGGAAATTTCTCTTTGCAGTCCTACACTGGATGGGACTTGGAGATCAATATATAGAATATGTATGGTTAATGTAAGGTCAAACCATCGACTAGAGTCTGCACTAACGGCATGAGACGAGGGATAGGACAGGGCTGCCCGCTTTCTCCACTGGTCTTTGCATTAACAGTAGAACCTCTAGCACGAATGAGGCGGGACCGGCATGGACACAGAGGGATTCACATAGTAGGACCACCTCAGGTTATATTAATATATAATGATCACTCACTTCTATATATTCGCAAACCGGAACAAAATATTCCCCCAGTAATGGAGGAAGTCTACATATTCATGACCCACTCTGGATACCGAATTAATGTGGCGAAATCGGAATTATTTCCATTGACCGAGTCTACTCCAGCCCCGGCAGACATGAAGAGATTCAGATGGGTCCTGAGTATCTGGGCATATTGATCTCTCATTCCCAATGATCCCTATTTGCTGACAATCACGAAATATACCTGGATTCACTGGCGATTAAACTACAAATATGGGCGACAATCCCGATGTCATTGAATGGTAGGCTTTCACTGCTTAAAAAGATAGTGGTTCCCAAATTGCTATATTTATTTTGCAATATCCCAGTGTGGCCAGGGCAAGCATTCTTTGACAAGCTTCGCTCGGTGACAACTAAATACACATGGGGGGCAGGGGTGCCACGATTGAATATACTATTTGAACAAGGGGGCTTTGCAGCACCCGATTTTGAGCTATATTATATTGTATCACAAGCCCAATATGCAGGCCATTGGTATTATGTTACCAACAGCCCAACACACCAGGCCCTCGAATCATACAGTGCGGCACCAACAACCTTAAAGTCGATTATTCTGGCTGACAGACATGAAGATTCATACTCCGACATGGTCCGCAGGAGAGTAAACGCTAGGTCTAGACTGCTCAAGAGATTGGGTGTGACGGCCCCATACTGTGGCTCTGTCCCATTGTGGACCTGCCCAGACTCCCGCCGACATATGATAGAGACATCAAGAATATGTGGGACGCAGAGGGCGCAATGACCTTACGAGACTTGTTCCCTAATGGGGCGTCTGTTACTGGCGAGGAATTCCCGGCCAAGCTGTGGAACACTTCAATATTTCAGAATGAAGACTGTGGTCCGTCGCCGCTTGCCCTCATTCCCCCAGGAACCCAATACTTATGAATCACTGGAAATGATAGTACACTGTGGCGATTCCAGGAGGTTGGTGTCTCGATTCATGCATTAGAAAACAGGGCCAGGGGAAAATGGGAGAGGGATCTGGCGGTTGTGATACAAGATGAGCAATGGCTACGTTACTGTCGGCTGACAAAAGAGGTTTCCCTTAATGTGAAGTTCAGACTCATACAATTCAAAATACTCAATCAATAAACTACATTCCAGCATGCATCTCACGATTCGCACCAAATGTCGGCAGTGAGTGTATGAAATGCGGTGTGGCTGCTGCAGACTCTCTCCTTATGTATTGGAGTTTCCCGCTGATTATTGGATTCTGGCAGGGGGTGGCGGATTTCTTGTCTCATAGCACTGGGATTCCTCCTATAATTTCCCCCTTTAAATACTTACTGGGCATTATTGGGAAGATTGCCATAAAGATCCGTAGACTTTTTAACCTGGGCTGCATAACAGCTAGAAAATGTATTCGGAAGTATTGGAAATCCACAACTGCCCCCAACGCAAATGAATGGCTTGGGGAACTAACTTATGCTTACGAGAGGGAAGAAGGATATATAGCGCTGGTTGTGCCCAGATGTAGACCAAAAGACATTTGGGGCCCCTTGCGGAACTATTTAATGCAAATAAACAATAAGAGGGGAGCGGCTGAGCCAACACACTAGCTCCAGTGTATATGCGTGATAAAGTACATGGGCCCTTGCAGAACTAGCTAACAATCTGTTATACAACAATGGATGCACTATGTAATGCTGCAGCTTTCTTCATGTATATGATCTGTGCTTAAGGTGAAACGTCTGCTACTACGTTAAATAAAAGTTTAAATAAATAAAAAAGGCCTGTGATGCTGTTCGAAGTGATGAGGGGAAGAAAGGCTAACATGTTTGTAGGTACCACCAGGATGGGGCAGGGTTGGACTGTGGTGATTGATGATGGTAGTGTGCAACTAAGAGTGAGGCAGGCTGAGCAAAAGGCGAAAGCAGGATAGGAAAGGCAGACGTGTGCCAGGAAGGTAAGCATGGATGTAAGGCACTATGTAATCGCCAGGAAACCCTCAGTTGACCAAAAAGGTTACAAAGTGTTCTATAATCCTGTATGGATTTTAAGGGCATGGGAGAATGCTAGAAGGAAGGAGAGCGGATAGTTGTGCAATCTGAGCAGAGTGGCGAATGTATCCTGGATGACTAAAAGAGGGGTCTACGGAGGGGGTAGATGGTGCAGAGTGTGTGGTGTGAAAAGAGGGACATAGTTTGTGGTGTTCTCACTCTGACTGCCGGGCCAGCAGTGTGCTGGGCGAAGCAACGGAATGTGGTACTGATAGAACACACCTGCGTCATCCAATGGATTGCTCTACATTCTAGGTTCTGCGTGTGGCAGTTGCTTGGGCCTAGTGAGGGATGAGGCAGTGGAATTGTATCTTTTCTTGTTGCCTTGAAAAAACTTCAGTCTGAAGTAACGTCTCGTGAGAACGTCTATGTCATAACAGAAACCCGAGATAAAGATTGCACTCTTGTAACCTCATGGAGAATTATGTATGCCTGATTAACTATATTGTCGGTTCTCACCACCTATGTCTCCCGCAAGGATGCAGAAGCCAGCTCTCTCCAGTTGGCTGATTGTGCACTCTCCTTGTGAGACCATCACATCTGGGCTGATTGGTGCTCCAACGTGGCTTTGCAGCCCACCTGGCTGAATTCTTGTTTGAACTGGCCACATCGGGAAACCCTTCTTCAAATTCCCTGAGGTACATCACCACCATAGCTGTGCTTTCACCCCCGCTGTCACGGGTATCATCTAGTTATAACAGCCTGAGTCTGAATTCCAGTGAGCCAGAACATGATTAAATAGATGCTTGAGATAGCGGCCTGCTTAAGGGAAAAGGAAATTGCCGGCTGCCACCACATCCTAAACCTGGTGGCACCACCTTGCTAATTTTTAGTTGTGGACCAGTGGATGTCTACTTCATTCTCAATGTTTCTGCTCTGTTTGGTGGAAGGAAAACTTGTCATTTGCCTGTTTCTAGGGAAATGCTCCAATTAAATCCCATGTCAAGGCGGCCTTCAACTGAAATATCTTGAAGTTGACCAGAAAGGACAATTCATAGATTACCTTGCAGACTCTGGTCATGTGTCCCACGTCACTGAGTTAGAGGAACCCAGGAGTCAGGGGCCACGAGATTGGTGAAGATTCTCATCCCTGATTTCAAGCCACATTTTACTACTAAATGTTGCAGATGTCGGTCCAACATGAACAACCAGAGACTATTCAGGGTGCAGATACCTTTGGATTAATGATAAAGGGCATCATGAAAGTCCAGTAATGCAAGAAACAGCACTATCCTTAGTGGCGAGAAGACCTTTCAAAAGGTGTCCATTGCAAAGTCGATGTCTTGTACTCACACATTCAGCTTTTTCAGGTTCAGCACCTGTCTGAACCCCCCAAACTCCAAACTCTTCTGGGCCAGAAACACAGGGAATAGAAGCCATGGCCCTCCTCCCTGCTTTCCTGATTTCTTTGGAATAAGTTCTTCAATGGTAGTCCACAGGGTTATCTGTTTCACTCATTCCCGTGGGAGTGGTTACTACTCTGGTTGGAGGGCGAAAATGTTAATGTTTTATATTGTAGGGTTGGGACACAGTGCTCTTTGGCTGGTAACCATCCTCGCTCTTTCCTGGAATGCCTGAAGGCGTTTCCTCCACCCCACTGGGAGGAGGGCCCTGTCCATGAGATCGCAACTCTTCCACTGAGATGAAGAGTCTGTCACAGTGGCAGGAGATTTCACTCCTCTGAAGCTGGGCCTATTTTGTGTCCTTGCGAAACCTCTGGATTTATGAAATTGCTTGCCCCTCTGAACCTGCTTCTTTTCATTCAATGTCCCCACAAAGACTGTCTAGTCTTTGCCGGTCCCTTCACAGTGGCATCATCTTCGACCTGAAATATTTCCCCGGAAGGGCATCTCTAGTAGGAAATTCTTTCAGCTTTGTTCCACCTTCCAGTGTCTAATTCAAATATTCAGGTGCTGTTGCACATCCCGATTGTGCGGCTGAAGAAAACACACCTGTCACTTTGTTCGACATGAGCCGGGAGTCCTGCTCAATATGAAGGAGTATGTCGCTACAGCCCTCTTCATCTGCTGTTGGGACCTGATGAATCCCTGCCTTAATGGTAGGTTGAAACCTGTATACTCTTTATTTAGGGCTGAATCTACCTTACTGTCAGTCGAATATTGGCTGGCAACATCTTCTGCTGCCACGAACGATTTACCAGTCAGTATGGCACCAAAGCAGGGGTGTTGCCAGGTCTGGAAAAGACCAGGGGCTAAGCTAATGTCGGGGCTAGTTAGCATTTTGGTTGTAGCACCTGAGCTTCTATCCAGGGCTACAACCAAAAGACCCGGGGCTAATGCCCCCTCAGCCTCCATCAGCCTCCCCCTAGCAACGCCTCTGCACCAAAGCATCCACTACTACATGTTCTGCTAGAACTGGTTCCCTCTCTTACACATGGTACCTCTTGGACACAAACACGGGTAAGTGGATCTTTGCTTGGTCCTGTCCTCGTCTCTTTACGGCCTTCCAAATTGTCTTTATGATTGACACTTGGGAGGCTCCCATGATGTTGTAACAGCTGAACAAGTCTCCTTCTTGCTCTGGACTGATCTTTCTCTGAGAATTTCAGGGTCCGAATATGATGCAGTAGGGCCCACCTGACCTATTTTGAGATGTGTTGCCCCTTATTATCTCAGCCTGCATCCTCATCTCCCTATTTTACTCGTGCCTTCTCACTGCACTCCTTCTAGATTGCCCCAAATGGCTGAGCCAGTGCTCTATCTTTTTTGCACGGCCATTAGCAACACACGTTTTAACTGTGCTTACCTTTCAGCATGGGTGTTTACCACGCGGCTAATGGTGGCACAGCTTGGGTCCATGTCCATTTTGGGAGTGGTACAGAGTTGGTAAAGGGGCAGGAAGAGGCATGGAACTAGTAGAGAAGGGCTGGGAGGGGGCGGGGATAGACATGGAAGTGACAGGGTGGAAGATCATGTGGGAGGCACTGCAGTGGAAGCAGTGGTGAGGGGGAGGTGACAGGGTCAGTGAAGGGGGAGTGAAAGGCGGAATGCCCCTTCCAAGTGAAGCAAGAGAGTGGGGAGGGTGCCCCATAAGAATAAACGTGCAGGATGTGCAAACGTGATGAAAACCTGCATCATGAAAGCAGCACACAAAAATAAGAGAAAAATAGATATGGAACCACTGGGTCCCTTAAAGCCTTTGACTCAGCTTTTGTTTTGGGCAGGCTGGGGGGAAGGGAGATCTTCCTCTTCTCTCTCTCTTATTGTAGGACGCTCTGCTCTGTGGATATGAACTGTCCCCTCTTTCACGGCTCTGAGATCATGTGGACCCTCTATTCTTTGGGGAAGGAGATGGGGAAATGCGCCACTGAGGTTTACAACTACATTTCCCCATACTGTGTACCACAATGGAGCTATGAAGGAAAACAATTACTGAACAGTTAATCTGCAAACAGGGTCTCAACACCCTTTACTTGCTTTCACTCCACCGTCAATCACGGGATCCACGCTTCTCTTACTGGAGTTCCTCTGTGTACATGCAAATGATGTTCTACCTGCACCTTATTCGGAGCGTCATCCTCGCGCACAGACTGATGTGGACCCCGCCCACTCAGTCGCAATGCCTGAAACAAATGAGCGTTGTCTAGGCAGTCCATCTTTCACCACCAACATGGGCCCCCGCTGTACCAAGGATCAGGGCAGGCATCAGGCCATAGCCCTGGTTCTTAGGACTTCCTTATGCCTTGTCTTCTTCAGCAAACCTGTACAGCATGCTGCAAGATACCCCTCGGCTTTATTGGCCCTGGGGAAAGGGAGGGGCCTGAGTGTAGGGTTGCACTAAAAAAAAAGCGTGCAAGAAAAACTTCTGTGTGAGGGAGCAATACCTGCTCATTAACAGAGGAAGGTGGCCAGGGAAGGTAGCTGGAAGTTTTTTTGGGGGGGGGGGAGAGGGGAGGCGGAGGCAGCGAACAGATTGTGCTCATGTGCAGGGCTGTTATGCCAGTAGCCGGTCAGATAGCACAGCGAGTAGAGCCCTCACTTTGCCATCTGTGCAGAGCCTGCTGACGCAGGTTCGAATCCCGGCTGGGGAAAACTCAGCCTTTCATCCTTCCGAAGTCGATAAATGAGCACCACACACCTAAGAAATAAGCAGCGCGCATCGTAGCATATAAATGCACACAAAGAGATTTTACTGGGTGCATGGAGTTTCCAACTTCACGCTTGAATTCCACTGGAAGCCAATGAAGACCTCTAATGATGTTTTTATATTTTCCAGGTAAGGCCCTATGTGAGAACATGTGTGATTAGGTTTGTGTGAGCCTGTTCCCACCTGCTCAGTTTTCCTTTTTCCCATGCCCCTTGCATGCTACAGCAAGTCGCGTGCGAGTGCTCTGCATGCTATACTGTGCATGCGTGAGCCATTCTGCTCTCGTGCAGGTAGCAGAATGGCATGAGAGAACCCGCTGTCCCCACACTGTGCCATGCGTGGGTTCTGAGATTTATAAGAGACCCCTCATTGCATCCTCATCCTTGATATTAGAAGTCTAATTTCACGCAGCACTATGTTGTGAAGAAAGACATAGAATCGCAACTACATTTGACATTATAACATAGATAAGTGTCATTATCAGACTGTATCTCTTAGGGTTGCTTATCAAACCTCAGTTGTTAGAATTAATGGTACACTAATGAATAGGCTAGCGCTGTATTATATGGCTGGTTCGGAATAATGCTGACAATGCTCTTTGAGGCCATGGCGTTTGTATTGTATTGTATTTACATTTATAGATCGCTAAACCAAAGCCCGGGGGCATCTAGGCGCTATAGAGAGACCAGGGAAAAGAAATAATCAAAAAGAAAATGAATCCTGAAACCGCAGAGTCTTTAAATGTGTCCTAAAACTGAAATGGTCAGGTATTTCCCAAAGTGACTGAGGGAGGGCATTCCAGGGAATGAAGATTGCCCATGCTTATAGCGCAGGGGAGTCTTGATTCTATTAAAGACAAGGAGGCGAGCATGATGCTTAATCTCCTTTATTACTGCTCTCACAGCATTTCAACTTTTTAACATTTTAAACTTTCTTTTAAAACTTTGAAACACAGTTTTTGTTTCCTCCGACCTCCTCTGAAGGCTCAAACACAAAAAGGGGGTAGAGTTTTAATCCAAAGGTAAAATGTCTCAAGAAACTACCAATCCCCATAATCCTCAGGCCCTGCGTAGTTCTGGGCTGCCCCTTCTGTCCAATCAGGCTCTGATTGGACATCACTTTAATTGAAACACTAACAGTCAACTTGAACCAACTGTACAACTCGAACTATCCTCTGCGCCGATACTCCATTCTCTTGCCGGCAAAGAGTTGTCCTCTCAGACTCCAGTCGCGATCCTCCTCCACGCACTCACTCAGGTCGCCTTCTGCTCATCTCCTGAAACAAATGGAGACGCAATCATAAGGGTGGGCAATACGTGTAAATAACTCTTCAATACAGTTTTGTAATATGACCCCTTGTGTAATCGGGGTGGAATATAATGCTCGCCTCCTTGTCTTTAATAGAATCAAGACTATCCTGTGCTATAAGCATGGGCAATCTTCATTCCATGTCAAGACAGGAGGCGAGCATTATGCTTGTTCAAAGCTGTCAATCACTCCATTTGCTATCTGGGAAATAGGCTTCAAATAAAAGGTCTTGAATGTTGATTCGTTAGACCAATCAGCTGACTTCATGAGATCATGCAAAGGTACCCCAGCAGAAAAAGCTCTAGATGCCATTGCGCCTCTCGCAGAATGCGCGCCAAACTGAGATAGGTCAATACCTTCACAGTGCATCACTTCTCTGACCCATCTCACAATTGTTGATGTTGCTATTGCATGAAAGAGCTTCCTGCGTGAAATTAGAAGCTGGGTGACCCCTCTTGACCTCACCTCTGCTGTGGCTACCTCATAGTCTTTGATACATTGCGCTATGCACAGCCTGCTATTATTCAGGAAGTACGGGTAGGAAATAATCCTTGAATCTGACTTAGTCCAGTTTGCCACATTAAAGGCTACTCCTTCCGGATAGAAAATGTTTCTGTCTATCTCTAGTGCTTTCACGTCAGAGACTCTCCTGCATGCTATTAGGCATAGAAGCATAGCTAATTTCCTTGAAAGCTCGGATCGCAAAAGATCCCTATTATCTGGTCAGGCTAGAAATATCTGAAAAACTACTTTCACATCCCAGAGCACAGAATATTTAGGCTGTAGGGGATTCCTTATCTTTACTCCCTTCAGCAAGCATAAGACTGCTGGATGCTCACCAATTAGCCTCCCTTCCAACTTCTCGTGACCTGCTGAGATAGCGGACCTGTAAACGCCCACCATCCTGTAGGCGCAAACATTGCTGAACCTTTCTGCTAAGAACGTCAGTACATGTACTGAAGGGGCCAAAACAGGATTAATACCGAAACCTGTGCGGTAGATGGACCAACGTTTCTACACGGCACCACAGATCCTGATGGTGGAAGGCGCCCAGGTGTCTTTAATACAGTCAGTAGCGAGTTGCAAAATGCCTGAGCTGCCATCATTGCCTGCCATCAATGCCTGAAACCCTGCATGCCATCAGGCGTAGGGTTCCCCCCACTACTAGAAGGTGAAGCTGTCCGCTCGGGCCACATAGGATGTCCCTCCTGTGGGGGAGTATCCTCGGGAAATCCATGGAAAGTTCCATCACTACTGGAAAACACGGCTGGGACTTCCATATCGGAACTATCAGCACTAACTCTGCCTGCTCTCTGTGGACTTTCGCTAAAAATGTATTATGTGGGATTTGTTGGCATTGATCACCAACTCATTAAGCATAGCATATGTTTTTATGGCATCTTAAAGACATTGGAAGCCTATTGGTGTAAATGAACCAGGACAAAGTCGTCTGCATAAGCCATCCAACAAATCCTTTGTTCTCCAATCCTAGGGCTAACAAAGACAGTCTTCTACAGTGTCTCGCCAATGTGCGCCAGATAGAGA
Source organism: Ambystoma mexicanum (assembly GCF_040938575.1). Lineage (NCBI taxonomy): Eukaryota > Metazoa > Chordata > Amphibia > Caudata > Ambystomatidae > Ambystoma > Ambystoma mexicanum. The sequence continues at coordinate 378,398,433 of NC_090937.1, read as the reverse complement.
TTAAAAAGGCAGGGGACAAAATGCACCCCTAGCAGAGGACTCTGCCAATGTTCATAGTATCCCTACAAAATATCCCCACCAAAAATATCGCCATACATATGGACGTTTGTCTCGCCCTAGGCGATATTTTTGGGGAGGATATTTTGTGGGAGCAGTGGTTGTGGTGGGGGTCCCCTGCACATTTTAAAATAATGCAGGTGTTGCGGGGGTGTTCCCCGCAAGGGTCCATGGGTCAATATCGCTGCAAAAATATGGCCATATTTTTGTATCATGATATTTTTGCGGGGATATTAACACATGGAACCATGTTTATGGGATCAGTTTCCCTGTCCATTCAATCTGGCCTCTAAACGTTTGTCATTAGGCATATATTCAGTCATAGCCAATAATGCAGAAGGCAGTCCCCAAAGCTGTAATTTCTCCCAAAAGCCTCCCACGATTAATAGTGTCAAAAGCATTAGAAAAGTCAACCAGTGCAGCATACCCTTAGCCCAGGCTTTATTGTGCATGACCTTATTTGCGAAACCATTAAGATTAGTCCACATGTCCAAAACCAACCTGAAATATCTGAAGGGCTCCCCGACTATGGGCCCACGCCTCCAATTCCTCCAATACTAATGCTGCAAAAATCTATGCATGGATCGGAATGGTCGCTCTTCTTGAAGATGGGGAGAATTATGGAATATTTCAAGGAGGATGGCATCTGCCTGGTATTTATTCTATTTGAACAATAAGAGGTTTAGAACATGGCACTAAAGCAATTTGTCAGCTTTGAGAATAGTGTTCGGAGGCCATTCGAGCCTGCTGCCCGAGAAGTGGAGGATTTAGCAAGTAATCGCTCAATACCCGAAGCATCAAATTATAGCTTCCATACTGAGAGCTCTGCATTCGCTCTTCACACCCTTTCTTGAACTGTATTGGAATCTTCAAAATGCTTCCTCCTATTTGCTTCTGAACCATTATTTCTCTGTAAAGCGACATGTGTGTTATCCTCCTGGTTTACCAATGGCTAGTAATTCCTTGTATCATGTGTAATGAGTGCAGTCAATATTTGCTCCCCATCATTCTGAACCATCAAAAAGCGATATAATCTTAACCGTCTCATATAATTTTGTGTAAGGGATTTATTCTTACAATTATAATCATTCTTTGTAAGTAACAATCCTTTTAAAGAGCTCAAATCCTTTCTGAGAGTTTTTTTTCTTTCCCACATGTCATAATAAAATATGTGCCAGGAATTACTGGCATTCCTATGTCCCAGACATTTTAGCATGTCCAGTTCCCATAAGAAATGTGTGAAGTCACTTAAAGAACATATGCTGTTGTAACTGTTTATTGAGAGGCCACCCTTAACATGGGAGTTCCTTCCCTCCCCAATCAAGGTGTCACACAACAGACAGTTTAATGGATTCTTTGTTCAGCCCTATTTCAGATTCATATCATGCCCCTTGGATCCTTCCCCCTGTGCTACCAATGAGCCAAGAACCAGGACGGTGTAGAGAAAATATATTTATATTTATTTGAATTACAGGTAATGGAGATTGCACTAAAACATCACACGCCACCTTCTCTGTGGCTCACGATTAAACTTCTTTTTACATTAATAAATCACACAAGTTGGTTGGGAAAACTCAAATCACAATACTTTACTTTATACAGATCTCAATTCAAGGAATAATCAACATTGTATCAATGAACAAAATCAATTTACATATGCAGTGCTGTGCAATTTCGATTTTCCTGCGCCCTAAATAAGGCTAGCAGTTTGGTTCACAATGTTATATACACAAGGTCTCACTTTTGCAAGTGCTTCTCCCCCCAGCCCCAAAAACCCAAGCATCAATTGTATGCAGCACCCTTCTATTCAAAGGCCACGTCAAGGCAGAGGGACAGTTTTAGAAGGTTGTTTTTCAGACCCCCCTCACTTAAAGGCCAGTGTTGGGGAGGTTGGACAAAAATAATGGGGATGATTAGGATTTTTGGATTTTCCATCCCCCCTCCACTTAAAGGCATGTGTTGGGGAATTTGGCAGTTTAGGGATAGTTCTAGTTTAGGGACAAGGAAACCCCTCTTCCTTAAAGAAGTTGGGGTCAACAGGACAAATAGGAATAGCCAATTAAATTTCAGGGTATTGTTTTCAGCGAACACTAGGAATGAGCTTTGTTAATTTCGAATGTTAATGAAAACTCACTCCGGAGGGTTTTGCTAAATGTGAATTCATTACATTATATTCAGTCAAATAGGCTAAGTATATACACAGTTTCCCCCCACCCACTAATGGAAAAGAACCCACCAATGAAAGGGAATGGGTTAATTAAACAGATCCCTGATGACCTTCTGTTGGACAATCTACTTACTTTTGGAAATCTCTGGGCCTGGCACTCAGGGACTGAGCAGCTTAACTTGTAAGGGAAAACAAGATTCTAGCCAGCACTTCAGTCAATTGGATCTCCTGTCTGAGTCCAGTGAAGAATCAAAGCCTCTGCTCTCTAGTCTCCCCAGCAATAGAAATTTTCGGCCCTTCCAATGTTTCCTCCAAATTAACTTTTCAGTACATCTCCTTTGGTGATTGTTGTCAGCTATCTCCTGGTAATCTTTTTTCAGCTCTCCCTGTTAGTAATTTTTTTGCAGCTCTCTCCTTCCCTCATAGTGCATCCACTTTATATACCAGTGATGTCACCATCAAGTTTGCAATATGGGCAGTGTCCTAAAAAAATTCTTGCACCTTTGATTAGTCCTTCCAGTTTCTCTTGAACCCCCAAGCCGATCCCCTGTCTAAGGATTGGTTCAGGAGTCTGGAACAGAAATATCGCAAAACTCCCATTTGAAAATCCACATTTTTTCTTATGTCACCTTTTGCCAGAAAGTAGCTATATGGCGAAACATCATCATTTACTAGTGACTGCTATAATGTATATATATTCCGCTTCAGCTAATTATGGGGAATGAAATAAAATCACATCTGGGTCCGCACCATGTTGCATGGGTGTGTGGTAATTTTTTGCCGTTTACACAAAAAACATCATAGTTATGAACATGCAATTTACTCTCCAAATGCCTACTTTTACCCTCCACCAGCACGGCAATTCTTAACCTCAGGACATGCTCAGAGCAGCCAGAAACACATTTTAGCTTGCCATTACAAGTCCCTAAATCGCATTTGGACACATTTTATTCAAACAAAATTGCCTTGATATTGTCTTAAAAATAACACATGAATGGATGCAGTGCGACTTGTGGTTGTTAAGAAAATGCATCAGTTATGATAGTCCATTTGAACTAAGCGGAAATCTTCATATGCATGCAAATCTGTGCTCTCCTTTCTTCCAGCCATTTGCCATTCTGTTGTTTGAAGTTGATGGACTGCAGGTTGTAAATAGTTGGGATGCATCGGCTACACAGAGTTCCACCAATGCAGATAATGCGCTAAGCCGGGCCTGTTATACCATGAGGTCCTGCTGACATCTGGCATCCTGTCCTGTTATCCGAAGTTGACCACCATTTCGATCTGAAAACCTTCTATTTTCTTGTATTGTTTTCAGACTTCAGCTTCCATGGATTGAATCCCCTGTTTTCACAGTTCCTCCCTACATTTCAGTCACACACAGGATAGGCCATTTGACCTGCAATGAAATGAGCCTTCAGAGACAACAGGTTTGGCCATTGGGGGAGTTTGTTTTCAACCCCCTTAGGGCAGGCCATGCTTTTTGCAGTTGTAAATAGCTGGGATGCAATAGCTTCAAAGGAATTCCCTCTTCAGATGCAGACACCAACAGGCTTCCAGTGGGGAAGCTATTTGCAAATTCTGCACAGAGACCCACAGTTTTCCAGTGACCCCTTCAGTTCTGTTGGTTTGGGGCCTTTGATTAAACCCCACTCTGTCCTGCTGGTGTTTTTGCGGTGTTGGCCACAAAAATTTCGCAATTCTGAATAAGGCTACCCCCATTTTTGGTACATGTGGATATCCTATTTCCCCCTGGATTTACTGTTAGAGTCCTGTGGAAGGCCGTTTGACACCTGTTCCAACTGACTGTGAATTCCACTGTGAGGATGTTACGGCCACTGTTATTTGTTTAAATTATTATGATGGTGTTACATTTCCTCATCAAAGTACTTGATAATACTACATAGTCAATATTGAGGATGCAGCACCATTATTCCAAGTCACCCAAGTATGTGCATCCCCCTTCACATTGTCATTTGCTACTGCTAGTTTCCAATTTTTTAAGAATTGCAACAATTTTTCACCATTCCAGCAACTAAGCTGTCGCTTTAAACATTGAACACAACGGAATGACAATGGGAAATTAGGTCTCCTGCAAAGAAATCTTTAGTATTATCTTGGGTGATCAAGTATTCCATTAACTGTACAATTACATAATTTATAAAGTCCTCTACTTTGGATAACACAGGGCTTCAGTAAAGATCCAGCTGTAACAGGCCTTTTGAACCCATCCCACCATTAAAATCGACCTACCTGGTTTAGCAACAGACAGCGCCTCCAATTTTATAATAGTCGAATTTCTGGTCACAACCAATAATCCACCAGAGGGCCGCGTCTTGTTGGGACATACAGCAAGTTGTTGAATTATAGTAAAACCATTGATCTTGATATGGGAGGTCAACCAGGTCTTTTGGAGCATAATTATGTCAAAATTGTCAAAAATGAAGGCATTTGCATTATCATTCATAAATGTACTGAAACCCTGTGTATTCTAGGTTCAACAGGCCAGGTCTAGTAGGACTAAAGTCCTGTTCCATATTCCCCTAAAAATTTCACGATGTAGAAAGTTCTACAGCCATAACAGTCCCCCCTCGCCTCATGTCCAGAATTACGTGTGTGATTTTCAAAATGCACCTCTCTCCTGCTACTCAATGAATTAGTAAACGTTATTTTAGGTGAATCAGCATTGGTAGCATATTCTGAATAGTTAATTCTCACCCACCGAACTGCTATCCGGCACAGATTTACTTCTTAATTCATACATTCCCAAAGCTGCTTGAGGGTATAAAAAACGACAGGCAACTAAAAGGTGGAGTTTTTCACTCACTCACCAGAGAAAAGTTTTTCAAAAGTTCTGTCTGCTCACCTCCAGGCCCCAGCAACCGCAGACCTCTGCTGACTGCAACTCAGCCGCAACTCCACTGCGTTCTGTTCCAACTAGGCGGTTTTGATACCTAGACTCCTCCTCTTCCTCAAAATCTAAGTATACCACAGCCAGGGAAAACAGACACAGTCCTCTGCTGCCTACTGCAATGCAGCATGAACTCTGCGTTGTTCTACGCCAACAAGGGGGTGTTCATACTTAGACTCCTCCTCTTCTTCATGATCCAAGAAAGCCACAGCCAGGAAAACAGACACAGGGCCTGATCACGACCTCAGCGGTAACCCTTAAATCCGGCGGTTGCGCTATTACCGCCGGATTTAAGGGTCCACCGAATCAGGGCTTTGGTGGATATCGCCCCAGCTCTTGGCTGGGGGGAAATCCGCCAAAAATGTGCGCTATTACCGCTGGCGGGAAATCCGCCAGCGGTAAGAGCGCAAATTTTCCCCATTGAGCCCATTGGGGAATGGGGCATTCCCCAATGGGCTCAATGGGGAATGGGGACTTCCAAGTCCGCCGAACTCGTGATCCCGCGCTATTAGCGCCGGGGGCTATGGCGGTCGCGCTAATAGCCCCTGCGCTAATAGCGTTAGCGTTACCGCCGAGGTCGTGATCAGTCCCGCAGTCCTTTGCTACCGATTGCAACTGAGCTGCAACTCCGCAACATTGCATTATTTTTGCACAATATACACATTTCCATCAGTGTAAATTGTAATAACTTTGCTTTCCTTAATGGAAACTTCATCTAATAATTATGTAGGTCTATCCAACATCAAGAGTCAATGACTGCAACAATTGCATTTTCTAAATGCTTACTGACATAAGATTAAACATATAGTCAAAAGTGCTGTGCTTTCTGCAAGTCTCACCTAAAAATGAACATGAACTCATTAACAGTACTAAAATCCCATCTCTTCCCAGCACAACTGCAGCTCAGCCTGCTACGTTACCCAGGAAGATTAGATCTGAAAGTGTCTGGACACTCTACAAAACTATCAAAAAGGACAGCACATATCTGCGGAATTCCTCCCCTCAGTTACTTGGAAAATTGACTTTTCATCGCCATGCGCTGCCCGTTACAGCTGCGTGCCAGACTTCAACAGTACCTTTAAGTTTTCTTTTTCTGCAGTCATGTACTCTCTCCCAAATCGCACCTTTGAATGCATACTGTGTCTTAATGACGCATCAAGAAAAGCTGCGATGGCTAACAAGACACAAGTCCCCGTTGTCTCCTTGGATCATCACTGGATCTCTGGTTCGGGCTGTCACCTTCTCGTGGATTCTTGGTATCTCGTCGCCATACTGATGTACCTGCGTCCCAGGTATGGCAGTAATCACTCAGGAAGGAGTCTGGACCCAGCTAAATAGAAATAGAAAGCTTCTTTATTCTTGCAGATAACGGTTAGAAAGTAAGAGCAGGAGAATCAGGTACACACATCTTTCTAGCTAGTCAGGGCTCCCATTCTGCAGTTCCCGACCAGCATCCCTGGAGCCCTCAGGTCTCTCGAGGTTCCACATTCCATACATTACATCAGAGCTAATGCAGACATATAATTCTCGATCCAGCCCAAGTCACTACAGTCGTGTTCCGTGACTGATTCATCATTGTGCTACCTCCATCCAGGGGACGTAAGGGACCTCAACAATGGTCACGAGGGGCTTAATGGACAGAAGGAGATGCTGCACGGGTGCAGTAAGGACCAGACCACGTCCCCCGAGAGATACCACCACCCTGGAGCCCCCCCTCTCCGGTTTGAGTTATATCACATTGTTGTAGAAACAATTTGTCCAGCCCTTTGCTTCTCGGTTTTGAAGTGCCATTGGTGAATCGAGTAATGCCTCAACAAATGCAAAGCAAACGGTTTTATGACCCGGCAAGCAGTAGATGCTAAGGCCCACCGTTGTCACTCATTTTTTCATGCTGTGGACTCGTTGCCCCCAGCAGCCAAGAACTTCCCAGACCCATAAAACCCCCCTCTAAACCTTACCTATGAACTGCAGCCAGTCTGACCTGCCACATCAGCAACAAATATTACATCACAAATTCTCAAACTAGTGCCCCAACCTGTCATACAAAACTACCGAAACAGCACAACCTTAAACCAAGAATACAACCCTGGGAAAAAACTTTTGAAAAGAAGGAATAACCCCAAAGAACCAAATTAAAGGGAGCCCCCCCTGGATAATTAAAACCAGATACTTGACAGAACCCAAAAAGGGGGTGGGAGGGCGGTTCAATCTCAAGTTCCAACCGTCGCCTCCTTCCCGAACCTTCCCTGCTCTTAAATACCCCCGGGGGGCGCACTATGCGCAGCCCAACTCGCTGGCCTGTGCAGTGCCAAAATAACCCCGGGGAAATGCTTCGCGTTCCCCCCGGTGCCCCTCTTCTGGCTTACTGCACAAAAACCCAGACTCGTTTTAAGTGGAAAAGGTTGCTTTAATGTGACACGCCAAACCTTACAAATAACCGCTTACCTGGCTCCCTGGCCTTACAAACTAACAAACTATTTTAAACAAACCAATTAATAATGAACACTTTCATTTTCCCCGACAATTAAATAAATAAATAAATCCACTTCCTCCGTGACTAACCCTTGGTCCCTACCATCTCCTTCCCACTTCTCAAGGCGTCCCATTTTCTCCCCAGGGCCATGCCCCTTCAGGTTCAATACCTGTTCCCCCAGGGTAGCCCGTTTGTGCAAACAGCACCACCCCCATCCTTTCCTGCGTCATTCCCCATTGTGCTTCCCTCCCCCCACATCTAAAGGGGCCATGCCCCCGGCAACAGAAAAACCCTCCCTTGAGGTGTTCTTTCTGCCCCACCCCACCAATCCTTCCTACTTCCAACTCTTTAACATATCTCTCGCCAACCAGATCAATTCCGACAGATAATAAGTATTTCCAATAGCTGACAAATGGACACCATCCTCTCTGAATATCATGAATCCTTCATAAACTATGTCTTTGTGGTCCAAAACCTGTACCGCTGCCGAAACACAAAATTGTACCATCTCTCTGTTTATCCCCTTCCTTGCCCGCTCTATTGGTCCCCCACTTCTCGCCCCCTCCACACTCTCCGCAGCAACAACCTAGTCCAAACTACCAATGCTTGAGGCCACATTTCTTGAAAAATCCATTTTAATTTTTCTAAGAAGAGCCACACCAGTATCTCTTACCAGGTCATTCTCCCCGCATGAATAATCACCCCGTCAGGAGACCCATTGCGTTCCCTCAACCCAGCCAACATAGGAAGTAACTGATCCCAGCAAAGCACCCCTAAACGGACCATCTTACCAAAACATCTTTATAGCTGCAACCCAATTGCCTGCCAAAAACCCTTTTCTCAGCTTCTTTACCCGTCCACTTAACAATTGAATGCCCTACAATCCAGATTTGTGCCATCTGCCCCGGCCTCCGAGCAGCATCTGAAAAAATAAATTACAAAATCACTTACAAATCAACAATATCCTACTAAATGCAACTCTCCTGCTGACTTCTGAAAAACCTCTTTGAAACATCCTGTTTTCCCAAGTCCCTGACATACCCTTTGTATCTCCCTGACTTCCAACGCCCCAAACTTTTCACCTTCTCCTCTGAATATCCCAGCCTACTACCTTCAGATGCTTCCCCCATCCTAAATGAATGAGTTCCAAAATCCTCTGCCTTTTCCCCTACTGCTACCAGGACCTTCTGTAGTACTCCCAGAACTTGTGGCGCTGATACTGGCTCCCTATTCTCATGCTGGAAAACCAAATCTGTCCTCCCCTCACAATGCTCCTTCCAAACCAAACCTGTCCGAACCGGGCATAACTCCTTACTCCCTCAACCCAGCAAAACCCAAGAGCCCTTTCCTTTTTGATCTGTTTTAGACCTCCTAATCTTGATGTCCAAACCTGACTCTGTAAATTGAACATCATCCCATTGCAGTCCACCTACCCCACTTTTCCCCCCCACCAGCTCAGAAACCTTAGGGCCCCAAAGAATAGCCAAGTAAACAAGTTGCAAACAACTCGCCTTCCCAGGCCGACCAGCAAATCCCCCCCACCGCCTGACACAACCTAGTTAGCAATTCTGCCAATATCGGTCTCCTCTTATCTTTTTCCCTCTTACTTTCCCTTGCCCATCCTTCCAACATCCTATTTGCCATTTCTCCAACGCTCAGCTGAAAACCCCAAAACCACTTCCAATAGAAAGCAATCCCTGTGCCAGTTTCCACGTTATAGATGCTCTAGACCAGCCCCTATCCATGCACCTCAAGAGGAAATTAGTGACATTGTCCCTTCTCCGTTCTTTCACATCCCCCCAACCTTTCCAACTACAAGCTCCCCTCCTCTAAAATCCTCCCAAGCTCTCCTGTAGGCCTCTCTAGATGCAGGAGCAATAGAACCCTCCACCAATGCAAGCGCTCTCAGCTTCCTATTTTCCACAGCTCCTCCGGAATCCGCTGCCCCTCCTGATCCGCATCTGGAGCCAATCCACGGAATCTCTGCCACTGAAAACGAGATGATGCATCAGTGATGCCATTATCCTTACCTGGCAAATGTGTTGCTTTGAAAACCACATTCCATTGCATGCAACGCAAAACAAACTCTCATCACCCTCGCCACTCTCTGATCCCTTGCTGACTGCCGATTCACTACATGAACCACGCATTCATTGTCAATGTTGAAATTCACTTTCTTGTTTTGCAACTCCTTCCCCCACAACTCCAGTGCAACCAACAAAGGAAAGAATTCCAAGAATGCAATGCTCCTTCCCTCCCTCAACCAAAGCGATGGCCACTTCTCCGCTCACCACTTCCCTCCCGAAAACACTCCAAAACCACCTGATCCTGCTGCATCTGAAAAAATCTGAACTTCCCAAGACACCGGATCTCCCTGCAACCACATGGACACTCCGTTAAAACTCTCCAAAAAACACAGCCAAATTCTACAATCTTCCCGCGCTGCACCTGATACTCTTATCTGATGATGTGGGCACTTTGCTTCCGCCATAGACCGCGCCATGTTTCTGCAAAAATGCCTCCCCGGGGCCACTGCCTTGCATGCAAAATTCAAATGTCCCACCAAACTCTGCATTTCAACTAGCATCAACTTCTTGGCCCCCACTGCCTTCTCCAGCAATCCTACCAGTTTGCTCACCTTGTTGTGCGGCAAGTGTGAGGTCATAGCCACTGAATCCAGTTCAATCCCTAGAAATGTCAGCACCACTGCTGGCCCTTCCGTTTTTTCTTTCGCTAGAGGCACACCCAAATCTCCCATCAAAGTTTGGAACAACTTTAGCATCTCTTTGCGCTCTTTCTCCTTCCGCCCCACTAATAAACAGAAAATCATCTAGGTAATGCAGCACACTTTCACAATCAGAACTGTATGAATAAACCCACTGTAAGAAGGAACTGAAACGCTCAAACAAAGCGCAGGAAATTGCACACCCCATTGGCAAAGCTTTGTCGATGTATATCCTGTCCTCAAATTGCAAACCCAACAGCCAAAAATCCTCCGGGTGCACCGATAACAACCTGAAAGCCGCTTTAATGTCACACTTGGCCATGAAGGCCCCGCACCCTGCTTTCCTCACCAGATCCACTGCCTGGTCCACACTTGCATATACAACTCTGCATTCCTCAGGGGCAATGAAATCATTGACAGACATGCCCTCGGGCCATGACAAATGGTGTATCAATCTGAATTCCCCCGGGGCTTTCTTAGGCACAACACCCAGCAGAGATATAACTAAATCACCCGGCAGTTCATCAAATGGCCCTACTACCCTCCCTGCCGCTTTCTCCTTGCACAATTTTTGTCTTACCACCTCCACGTTCTCTTTGGCTGACTTCAAATATTCCGCCCACCGACGCACCCTTGGCCCCTGATAACCCAGCCTGAAACCATGACCAAAACACTCACTCAAAATCTTAGCCCTTCCCTGTCCAGATAGAATTCCAACCACTTCTCCAGCACATCCAATTTAATTGGAGTAAAAGCCTTTTCCCACAACCCCTCTGCCAGATCCTCTCCCCCGCCCCCTCTCTCCCTGTTGGAAACACTGAGTGAGAGGGTGTTTCCCTGCACATTTGCTACATTCATGTCTGAACCTACAGAAATTCCTTGTGCAGCCGTCCTTATTAAATGCCCAACACGCTGCTGAGGACTGCCCTCTGCCTCCTCCCACCACCCCCTCCTGGGCAGGCGGCCAAGAAAGGGCCGGAAAGGCACAGGCAGACCTTTGCTGTGTGCAACATCGGGCAGGCCTTGTTGGCGCCATCCATTGCAGCCATAGATTTATGTCTCAGCCATTCTTTCTCTGAATTCCTCATCGTAACGCACCCACGCAAAGCCCCCGAAACTTGTAAACGCCTTCCTGATCACATCCATATATTTTAACAGAGCCACACACCGCTCTGGAAATTTCTCACAATAGACACTGGCGTAAATAATAAATGCCGACGTCCAGTTTTCAATTGTCACTGGTACTCTTGGGCACGAGGTCAACTCTCTCTCCTCTTCCTTAGAACCCTCCTTTGCTCTCACTTCCCTATGAAGCAGTAGTTTAAACACATCCACAAATTCCCCTGCCTGAATCTTATCTTTAGTCGCTGCCATCAAGTGCGCCCCCAAAGATTTTGTGATGCCCATGTAAGGTAGCTTTTTCTCCTTGCCCTTCACTTCAGCTTCTTTTTCTTTTGAAACCTGTGCCTCGAGCGCCAATGGCTCAACCACCTTGTCCGTTTGTACTTCCACTGAGTAATTTCTCTTTTCACCTATCAAGGCTCCAATAGCCTGTACACCGATCTCTTTTCTTACCCCTTGCAGACCAGACCCTACATTTCTTGTCCCCGTTCTCGTATCCTCCCTTTGCCATGCAGTTGACCAATCCCATTCCCGCTCACCTCTTTCTGACCTGTCATCGCCTGTCTGTGGTCTGGCCTCCACTCCGATGCTCCTCATCTCTTTTCTTACTGGGCTCCTACTGCGGGGACAAAACATGTCAGCAGTCTCACCCAACCAATTGTTCCCCTGACCTCTTGCCACCCAAACCCCCTGCTCCTGTCTTTCACAATCCCACCTAAAACCCCTTCTCTCATTCCCCCTCCTCCTTACCTCCCTATAAACTTCATCCTCCCACTGCCCCACATATTCCTCCAACCCGACTTCATCACCCCTGAAATACCATTGCTGATGCGAGCTCATGCTCGGGTTGAGTAGATCCTCTTCGTATGAGCCTGGGGCGTCCACCCCGCCGCTCCTTTGGCGTCTTCTCGGCGGGGCCGCTGAAACCCCTTCCTGGTCCTCTTCTCTTGGGCGAGGTGTGCTCTCCTCCACCCTGTGGTCCTCAACGCTAGGGCCCATGCTGTGCCCTCTAGACTGTCCTCGCGCCGACCGAGAAGGGGTCGTTCCTAAACCCTCTCCACATTGATCCTCTACAACAGCGGGGGCTGCGCAGCGCCCTCCGTCCGACAACCTCCTAGCTGGGGGGCCGTTCTGCGCCTCTCCCTAACCTCACTGACTGATGGGGACCTCTCTCTCCTCGTCCCACCTGCACTTTTCCGCAGGTATTTACCCCCCTTGCCCCTCTGTCCTGTCATCAGACTCTGCGTCCCATCACCCCACCATTGCGGCCCCCTTGCCCTACCTCTTTATGGACACTCCTGACATCCCCAACCTCCTCCTGGTCATTGTGCATCACATCCCTATCTACCTCTCCATCCACATGCACTTCCCCCCTGGAAGCTCTCATATCAATCTCCTTCCTCATCTTCCTGCCCCTGGATTCCCAGACCTCTCCTCTCCCAGCTGCAGGGGAGCAAGCCACTACTGCTGCGAAAGCCCCATCTGCCGCTGCATGGCATTGCGGCCTGCCCCTACCCACCTCCCCCCTCTCCTGTTACCTCTACCACCGCCCCTTCCAATTGAGCCTTAGATGCCCAGCTAAGCAGGGGTGCAAGCCACTACTGCCGCGAGAGCCCCATCTGCCGCTGCACTGCACTACGGCCTGCCCCTAACCACCTCCCCCTCTCCTGTTACCTCTACCATCGCCCCTTCCAATTGGGCCTTAGATGCCCAGCTAATAATTTGTAAGGCCTCCCTCAGGGCCCTGGCATCCACCAAACCTTTATTACTAAGTCCCTGTCCCACCATTGTAACACAAATAATCAGTGCACTATAATATGTCCCTTTGCTGTTCCCCTAGCTACCCTAAAAACCCACGAGCAAGCACCTACCCTTGTACTCTAACCACACTAGAAGCCCAGAAACAAGAAAATTGGCTATAATTCACTCCCTGAAACGTTAATTAAAATCTTATAATTCCCAGATATCAATAGACAGATTATTAAATATCATATATATATTTATTTTTAATATACCCCCCAATACTAACCTTTGCACTGTAAAAAAACACCCCTTTGTATCCTAAATTGCCCTAAAACAAAATCCCCCCAGAACCAGAAGCCTAAAACTTTATTTGAGCCCTAGAAACAGCTGAAACACACTGCCTCCTGGAGGCACGCGGGCCACAGCGCACTGGGAGGCCCAGAAACTAGAAACGGTCCCTTTAAGGCAACCGCTCTGCCCATTCTGCTTATAGCCAGCTACCGCACCCAAATGCACTCGCAGGCAGCAAGCAACAAGGGCTCCTGCGCGCACAATATAAAAAACGCTACCTACATAAACACCCAAAGGACTGTGCTCGGAAGCACCGGACCTGAATTCACTTCACGCGAACCACCACAGAGGGAACACGTGAGGTGGCACCCTTCTCTCCCCAAGCCGTAAACCCGACAATAAGAGGCAGAAAAAACCCTTCCCCAGGCATGCCGACTAAGATCACAGATGACTACAGTAATACAGCAAGTGGGGGTACCTTATGTACGGTACCCCCGGCTATAATGAAATTTACTTAAAATATATAACGCTAACTATACTTGACCTCCCCCAATAACACTACTTCACCTCATCTATACTAGACCAGCACTGAGGGTAAACCAGCACTGAGGGCCCAGCTACGCAGGAAGGCTCGGGAGCAGTCGACCAGGACTGAAACAATCTCAAGTCCCAACAGTCGCCTGCTTCCCGAACCTTCCCTGCCCTTAAATACCCCCCGAAACGTTTCCCGCTGGGGCCCTCCTTATGGCCAGTCAGACCCTGTTGTAGGCCACGCTGCACAGGATAGGGGTTCATGGAGAACCCAAAGAGGTGAATGGTCAATTCAGCAGCACTGCTCACAGTATCATGATGGAGCTGCAGGGCTCAGGTCGAGTCCCTTATGGGAACGAAATAGTAATTTTACATGTTGACATGTTTTTATTTCCCGGCCACCTAGCCGTGATATTAGCCTGCTGGTTTCCCGGCCTCGGAGACGGCGTGTCTTTTCCGACGGTCGGTTATTTCAAAGGTTGTTTTGTGAAGAGCCTCCGTGCCGTGACATTTATTATGAGGTATGATTCTAACATATTTATCCTAGCGCAGCGCCTGCCGGTAGATTAGCGGGCTAGGCCGCATATTGGGGCAGATGTCTTTTGCAGTTCGGCCGCCGAGCCTGGTTAATTAGCATGCAAATGCCACATGTTCAATGTTACAGATGTTAAGCTAGGTCAAGGCGCAGCACGCAACGTTGCAGGTTGCCTACCCGGAAGGACTGACTCCACGGCAATAATTTTTAGTAACAGTAATTTCTAGCCTGGAGGAGGGTTCAGTGGGTAATGAGCTCTGTGCTGTGATCTGTTTTATCTGCTGGTCGCAGGTTGAATCCCAGAAAGGTCTATAAAATGAATACCAATTTTGATTGGGTGATATATAATGTATGAAAACATGTGCTCCCCCTGCATTTGGTGAGTGGCACCACGGGCTGAGCATAAGCAAAGGGGTTTGTTTGCAGGTTTTGAGTTGTCTTATGATGAAGTGCACCAATCCTTTACAGGGAATGTATTAACCCAGAATGGTGCGTGCAGCGTTGGCAGCTGTAAATACTTTTATAATAACAATGAATTGAGCGATTTATGATTTTGCGCAAAAATGTTCTAAATAAACAGGCGTCTCAGTCGTTACAGTTAGGGTACGATTAGTTTCATGGGTTAATTTACCAGAAGAAAGGGGTAGTTTATCCCCCAAAATTATGGTTTATGCACAAATTGAGTGTCAAAAGCGATAGGCCTGTACATGGTTACCAGCCGTTTGGGGGATGGGCAAAAGCCCTTCAATGGCACAAGTGACTATGTAGGCCTGGGCCACCTGCAGGATTTGGGCAATTTTAATTGCCCGGACTGATCTCCAAAGGTCAACTAAGTGAAAGCATGTTATGGCCAAAGGAACTGTTAAGGTAGCACAGCGGCATGAGCACTGCTGCTGTGTTCTGTGTGTGATTTCCAGGTCACAGGCCGAATCTAGGCTAGGCCAACTCAGCCTTTGGCACCTTTGGTTTGCTCAATGCAGTGGTACACTGAAAAATATATATTTCTTGAACACCATCTAATTGGGGGAGTTGGACCCCCCACAAGTAGCCAACGCTATATCACAGAGGGCTCCTCTAAATAGCAGCAGGTTGAAAACACGGCACAAAAATGTAAACTCCTGGGTCACAGCTGGATAGCCTGGTGTTCAGCCTTGTTGCAGCAAAATGGGTTGGCACCGGCACGCCGCTGGGCGGAATACTAGCATGGTCTAGCACACCCTGTATTCTCTTTAGGAGCCGATATCCCTGTGGGATATTGGTTAATGGAATGATTTTGGCTAGAACTGATCTAGCAGGAACACGGTGTCTGATAACTGCTTGCTCAATAGAAAGGGGGGATCCATACAGGCTTCTGGGAAAGGGGTCGACTTAGCAGTCAGGTACCTGAGAAGTGGGACATGAACATTAATTGATCCGCACATGGGTCACGGGAGCACCCACCTGGCAGACAAATGCTGGGGGCTCGCATGGTAGAGAGTTGTTAATATAGAAGGTCGTGGATATGCAGACATAGGTAGGAGAGGGTCAGGAAGAGGAAGAGCACAGGGATGGGGGCATTCTGGGTGTTGATGAGCCACCCCCAAAGTGTGGCTGAGTTAGGTGAGCGGTCCAAGCCGGAGAGAAGAACTTTGACGCTGTGGTTGCGTCACGAGCTGTTCAGGTATGGCCGCAGTCGAGCCAAAGCCGATTGACGGGCACTGACTTCATTAGGGCCAGCTGAGACTATGTCCCCTGAAGTCAGTGGTACAGAGAAAGATTGACTGGCAGTCATGAAAACCAGAAGAGGATGGCCGCTCTGTAGACTGACTGGCAGTCATGAAAACCAGAAGCGAATGTCCGCTCTTTTAAAAAATGGCTAACAGGGAGAGGCACGGGTCACCCCTTTGATATAATCTTGTTTACTGATGAGACTTGGACCACTCCGATTTCTTGTGCTCCAATAAACTGTGATCTAATGTATCCAAACTTTGCAACTGTTTCTGTGTGGATTATTACACCTTGGCCTCATTGGTTTATTATTATGCACAGGGAAAAGGGGGTGCGGAGTAGAGGTCCCCCGCTATGTTCTTGGCGAACGCTATCTGCTGCTTTATTTGAATCAGTCCACAAAGCAGGTTGGGACGGATGGCGAAGTTTGCTGGCAGTTTAACGAGCTGCACAGGGCTGCGTGTTGCACTGAGCTTTGAGACCTCAGAAGCTCTTACTGTGTTGGCCTTCTAGGTAGTTGTGGTGACGTCATGCCAGCACAGGAGAATAGCTAAATGAGTTAGATCTTTGTTTTCCTGTGCGACCAGTGGAGGAGGAGCAGCGGACTTGCTAACGGGAAGCACGTTCCGTGGCAAACAATGTTGTGATAGAATGCCCCAGGCCCCGGGCCGCATGAAATGCGGGACGATGGAGGGTCTGGGAGTTTAGGCGCGGGGTGGGGGGAAACGGCGCAAAAGCGTAGGGAGGGGTGTCCGAACGGCACCACAAGAAACATAAGCCCAGGAAAGGGCAGGAAGCAGCACCTGGGAAAGTGCGAAATATAACAGCAAGGGGCCAGGAGGGTAACCCGGCCGCCCCCAAGAAGGAACAAAAGGCCGGGGGTGTATAAGTAAGCCAGGAAAAGGAGAGGAGACACAAACCAGGTAAGAGCTCACCTCTCTCGGGTAGGTTCTTAGTGCCTGGATAAGGGGAAGGAAAAACGTTTGCTCTTGCGGGGTCACGCATTTCCACCTCCTCTTAATTCGATCTAAACGCAGTTGCTATGAGTTCGCCCAGCCGTGCCGGAGCAGGAGCGACCCAGAAGTACCAGCTGCGAGCGAAGAGAGCACTTTTCCCGTGGACATGCGAGACGGGCGAGAAAGATCGGTTTTAGAAGACCAGGAGAAACAGAGGATGCACGGTGCGAAGGAGCAGGAAGGCGTGGCTGACAGAATTCAGACGAGAAGGATGGCGGAAGGAAGAGCAAAAAGGGCTGAAGAATTCTCAGAATGGGCAAGAAAGGCAGAGAAAGAATATGGGGCACAATGGGTGCTGGAGGTAATGCAGAAGGAAGAAAGGGCAAAGGCAATGTCACCCTTGCTGTTCATAGAGCCAAGCAGCAGCGAAGGAGAAGACGAGGTACCACAAGTACAGAAGAGGGGGAGAGTGGAGTCGAAGAGATCGGAGGAACAGACAGAGGCACCTACCAAGAGGAAGAAAAAAGATAAAAACAAAGGTACTGTGAATAATAATGTGGGGAATAAAATCGTAAAAATGTTTAAAAATTGCGTCACAGTTTCGGGTAAATCGCCCAGAACCAATGGCAAGAAGAGCAGACGTGAGAAGGGATCCAGGGAGGAGCGGCAGGGGAGTTCTTCAACTGAAGTAAGCAGTGATGACGAAGAAAGGGATCATTTAAGGGCTTAGGTAAAATGGAGAGGAGTGGTGAGCAGGGAGAAACAGAGAGGGGCAGGGGGGGCAGGGGCAGAACCCAGGGAAACCCCTGTCCCAGCGCCACAAGGGGCACCAATAGTCCCGGCGCCACAAGGGGCACCAATAGTCCCGGCACCACAAGGTGCACCAGGGGGAGCAACGCAAGGACACAACCCACAACCGAGGATTGCAACGGGGGCACCAGCGGCAACAGTGTCAGGTGACACACCGCCGGGGGCAGCACCGACGGTGGCAGCGGCAGAAATTGGGGGGCCACTCATAACGAAATGGCAGGCCAACCATGGGTAAAGATGCACAGGGCAGGTCAATGAAGGCAATGGCTTGGTATATAAATGACAAAGTAAAGGAGAAAATATGGAGGAAGGAATTGATCGATATTTTCACATTGTTAGATTGTCAAAAGAGGGGGATGAATGTGGCTCTAGAGGACATTAAGGAGGATGAGAAAAGCTTACTAAAAAAGGGGCCAGTAGTAAGGAATTTTGACAACTGTATGGCGGCCTTCACCATAATGTCTACAATTATATTACAAAAATTCCCCGAAGACGGGGTAGCATTAGTGGTGTATCAGCAGAGGGTGCTGAAGGTACACGCGGCGACTGGGGGTGACGCATGGCTGGAGTATGATCACGAGTTCAGAAAGGAGATGGACTGCTTTGAGGATATGGGATGGGATGAGGAACATTTTTATCTCTACATATTTAATGTGCTGAAGGAGAAATGGGATTCCAAGGAACGAAGCGCAGGGGGGCAGCAGAGAAGGCAATATTGGCAGAATGATTACAAAGCGGATTATAGATACAATAACAGAAGGTACGAATCCAGCTATGACAGAAATAGAGACCAGAGTTTTCGGAGCAGAAATGATGGGTCACAGAGAGGGTGGCAGAGCAGCCTGCCCCCAACAACGCAGGGGGGGGGGCAGCGGGAGCACAGGAACAGCACGAGCAGAATCAGGACAATGTCGGAATTTTGAGAAGGGGGTACCCTGTAGCTGGGGATGGAAGTGCAAGTTCAGCCACAAGTGCGAGAGATGTAAGGGTGACCACAGCAGCTCCAAGTGCACAAGGGCCGCAGCTCCAGGCGGCAGAAGCGATGAGATGCGTAAATAAGAATTGGGGCGGGAAGGGGGCCACGCCAGTGAAAATCGAGAGGATGGAAGGGTGGCTCCAGAAATACCCAGACCAAGAAACGGCAGATCAGATCAGACAAGGCTTTAGAGAAGGTTTTAACATCCCGTTTACCGGGCAGGGAGCGCAAGACATTCCTAGAAACCTGAAGTCGGCAACCGAGAACAGAGATATAGTGATCAGTAAGATCCGGAAAGAGGTAGAACTGGGGAGGGTGGAGGGCCCCTTTACAGCCTTACCATTCGAAGAATTTATATGCTCTCCTCTGGGGCTGGTGCCGAAAAAAGACGAAGGGGAATACAGGCTGATACACCACCTATCCTACCCCCCGGGGGCCTTGGTGAATGACGGCATCGCCCGGAGCGACGCAACGGTATCATATTCAGACTTCGAGGAGGCAGTAGAACTGGTCAGGAAAGCAGGAAAAGGGACATGGATGGCGAAGAAGAGCAAAGCGAGACCACACTACTCAGCCTATGCCCCAGACCCCGGGCCGCATGAAATGCGGGCCGATGGAGGGCCTGGGAGTTTAGGCGCGGGGTGGGGGGAAACAGCGCGAAAGCAGTAGGGAGGGGCGTCCGAACGGCGCCACAAGAAACAAAAGCCCAGGAAAGGGCAGGAAACAGCACCTGGGGAAGGTGCGAAATGTAACAGCAAGGGGCCGGGGGGACACCCGGCCCCCAAGAAGGAGACCCTACAAATCGGCATGGATAGTGGGGCACTCTTTCGTGACCCGGGCAGGCAGGTGGCTGGAAGAAGTGAAGCAAGGATTACATTTCAAAAACATAATTACATCCTGGTGGGGCCTCCCATGGATGCACTGGGAGGACATCCACGACAGGCTGTCGGACCTGATAGGTTTTAGGGACCCCCCCCCGAGTACCTGGTTATACATCTCGGAGGGAACGACCTGGTGAGCACAAATGGGGGTAAATTACAGAGGAACATTTGCGAGTCGCTGCATAGCATAGCCCGCAGTTGGTGGAAAACCGAGATTTTCATGTCAGAAATAATACCAAGAAGGGTCTGGTATGGGGCACAGAAGAGGCACGCAATCGAAATAGCCAGAAAGAAACTAAATAAATCAGTAGAAAAGTACTGCAAGAGCACAGGGCTGCACTTCATAAAACATGGTCTACACCAGAACAATCCGGACATGTTTCACCAGGATGGGGTACACCTATTAAGGAAGGGGATGGGGGTTTTTTCCAACAACATTTTTAGGGCACTCCAAGAACGGGGTTGTAGGTAGGGATCTTTTGGGGGGACCTGAAGAACACCCGCTCAGGTGTGGCGGCATGTGCTCAGGAACGAAGGCCCAGGGATAACAAGGACTCAGGAGGAGCCTTGGGCAACTTCAGGACTGGACACAAGGTGCCCAAAAGCATATGGCAATGTGTTGATTTTTGTTGTGTTGTATTTTCTGTAAGAAAATAAAATGCCTACGGCCTACAACTTTTCCATAAACATAATTGGTCTGTGATTTATTATTTAGGTAGGGATCTGGTAAGAGGAGCAAAGCGGGCCCACACTACTCAGCCTATGCCCCAGGCCCCGGGCCGCATGAAATGCGGACGATGGAGGGTCTGGGAGTTTAGGCGCGGGGTGGGGGGAAACGGCGCAAAAGCGTAGGGAGGGGCGTCCGAACAGCGCCACAAGAAACAAAAGCCCAGGAAAGGGCAGGAAGCAGCACCTGGGAAGGTGTGAAATATAACAGCAAGGGGCCAGCAGGGTAACCCGGCCGCCCCCAGAAGAAACAAAAGGCCGGGGGTGTATAAGTAAGCCAGGAAAAGGAGAGGAGGCACAAACCAGGTAAGAGCTCACCTCTCTCAGGTAGGGTCTTAGGGCCTGGATAAGGGGAAGGAAAAACGTTTGCCACCCAACCCACCCTCCAAGAATAACGGAAGAAGAAGGGAGCAGGCAGGAGCCGGAACGCCGAGTACTCTTTTGGTACACGGTCCAAAAAAGAAGGAGCAGGCAGAAGTGGGAATGCCGAGTACTCTTTCGGTACACGGTCCAAAAAAGAAGGAGCAGGCAGAAGTGGGAACGCCAAGTACTCTTTCGGTACACGGTCCAAAGCATGTCGTAGGCGGCATGTGCCCAGGAACGAAGGCCCAGGGATAACAAGGACTCAGGAGGAGCCTTGGGCAACTTCGGGACTGGACACAAGGTGCCCAAAAGCATATGGCAGTGTGTTGATTTTTGTTGTGGTGTATTTTCTGTAAGAAAATAAAATGCCTACGGCCTACAACTTTTCCATGAACATAATTGGTCTGTGATTTATTATTTAGGTAGGGATCTGGTAAGAGGAGCAGAGCGAGCCCACACTACTCAGCCTAACGGCAGTGAAGGTGGACTGCAAGGCAACAGGGTGAGGAACTGATGTTGATCCGAATGCGATCGGGTATAACGCCACAAACTGTGAGCACTGTCCAAGTGGAAGGAGGGATGCCCAAAGGTACTGTACCAAACAAGGCAATGGCATGGAAGGGATGTGTGACAGTTGTGCAATGGATTTTTGCTGCTTAATAGAAGAGAAGTTGTGAACAGCATTAGGTTCTTGTTTAATATATGGAAAAGTTCTCCAGATTGAAGTAAACAGATATTTGTCAGCGCTATAAGAACTTGATCCCGATTTATTGAATTTCTTCAGAGAAATGAATTTAGAAAGTGTATCAGAATAATTCAGTGCATGTTACATTATGTTTTAACTGTTATAGCAACTACCGCCCACAACAGTGTTTACGTTTTTGTTAGAGTGAGTGCGTTGCTAGTATCAGGGGAATGTTTTAGATAACTATTCTGTAGTGTAACTTTTAACTTTTAGGGATGCACACTAATGAGTTTCGGCAAAAGTCTAGAAATGCTGTGCAAGCTACAATGTGGACTTTGGTGAAAACTGTTATGTGCGTCAATGCATCAATTCACATGAGATATTTTGAGTGCATTCATGGTAAGTGCCAATTGTCATATTGGTGATTGCATTAGCACATGTTTAAGTAGCCATAGGAGCATTGCCTAAGAGGCCTTCTGCTAATGGTGATATTTGTAGTGCCAAAGGCTTTGAGTTAATTGTTATATTGATCACTTGCATTGGTACATGTTTAAGTATTCATGGGGGCGTTGCCAAGGGGGAATTATACTAATGGTGATATTTATTGTGCCAAGGATTTTGTGCCAATGTTTTTAGCACATTAGCAGATGTTTATGTAGCCATAGGGGCATTGTCAAGCGGGCAATTTGCTAATGGTGATATTTATTGTGCTAAGGATGTTGTAACAATTGTTTTAGCACATTAGCATAAGTTTATGTAGCCATAGTGGTGTTCATTGTCTCTGGCCCGCAGCTCCCGAAACCTAACCAGAGACAGACACTCTCCATTCCTCAATGCTCTTAAACCAGAACTCCTAAACACCTCTGACCTGAAGAACTTAGTGGATCTCTACAGTAACACATTGGCCTGTGCAGTCAACACCATTGCCCCCTTACTACTAAAAGAATCCAAACCCGCAGCTCATATCAATTCCTGGTACACCCAGGACCTTACAGTCCTCAGAGCTGATAAAAGACTTGCGGAAACCTGCTGGAAAAGTAGCCCCCCCACTGTCCTTAAACAGACGTTTCAAACCTCTCCAAACAATAAAAAAAAGCCCTTATCCAGGCAAAACCAACTACCTTCAATACAAGAATAACCAACGCCAATTCGGACACCAGAGAACTATTCACCATCCTTAGGGTAACTGGAAGCCATGGTCCCCTTAGCCTCCGCCCTGACCAAAGACCCTGCATGGTGTGTGGGCATACAGAATGTCCACATACGCTCCTACCTTCAACACCATAGAAGCCCCATTGTTCAGCTTCAATAAAATCACCACTCAAGAAACACTACACATCTTAAAAAGCAACAAGATGCAAAGGGGATGCTTGCCCGGCCCCCTGATCAAAGATTGTGCTGAAGCATTGGCGCTGTTTATAACGGCCATCATCAACTCCTCGTTCTCAACTGGCGTGTTGCCTTCCAGCCTCAAAGAAGCTTGGGTTCTACCCGGCCTAAAAAAAACAACACTTGACCCAGCCTTGCCCAACAACTACCGGCCCATCACGACGGTCCCCTTCCTCTTAAAAATACTTGATAGAGCAGCATACGTTCAAATTCCACGTCATCTAGAAGAAAATCATATCCTACGGCATGGCACAGAGTCAGCACTCCCCAACCTCAAAAACGAGATGGACGAGATTAGGGATCAGGGGAAACGTGCCTTACCGCTCCTCCTTGACTTGTCTGCAGCCTTCGACTTACTTGACCACAATATACTATGCCACCACTTCACCAACTCGGCCTCCTTCTCCATCGAAGTGACATCCTGGATCGCCTCCTTCCGAGAAAGAAGAGTAATGAAAGTATTCTCCGAGAATGCTTGTGCTAGGGGCCCTCCCCATCAACTGTGGTGTACCCAAAGCATCCTGCATCTCGCCGACCCTCTATAATATATTCACGAAGCCTTTCTTCGACCTCCTGGACTCCCTTGGCATAGCGTATATTAATTACACAGACAACACTCAAGTTCTCCTCCCCCTTTCAGGCACCTACATCAATGACGCTGCCACGCCTAGCTCTACCTACGCCACCATCCAAGCCTGGATGGTGACCCATGGAATCTCTCTCAAGGATGAGAAGACAGAACTTCTCATTGTTGGTGCATCCGCTGTGCTAAAGAAATTGGACACTGAGTACTCAACCTTCAACATCGATGGCACATTGATCCCAGTCTCACCAGCTGTAAAAACCCTTGGAGTTTACCTCAACGCTACACTTGCCCTAACCCGTCAAGTATATGCCATATCCTCCTCAGCAGCCTTCTCACCCAAACTCCTAAACACCACTAGACCCCTCCTCTCCTCAGACAACTGCCTGACGATCGCCTGCACAGTGGTGGGCGCTGGGCTGGACTATTGTAATGTGCTTTTCATTGGTACTCCGCCCCCCCCCCAATATTCAAACACTCCAGACCATCCAAAATAACGCCCTAAGAGCTGCCCTAAACATTCCAAGATCAGAACACATATCAGCTGCACGTAAAGCAGTACACTGGTCCCCCATCCGAGAAAGAATCTCATTCAAGACACTCACAACCACCTACAAATATGCCCCGCCCTACCGGGTGCAAAGAATCACCAAGGCTCACTCGACCAGGCCCACCAGAACCCACTACACTCATAGATTGGTTCAGCCCAAGTTCAAAAGTGCCAAAGCAGGTGGGATATGCTTCCAAGTCATGGGGGAGAGGAAAAAAGGGTGTGGCTAGAGAACCATGGAGTGAACAGCACAGCTCTGTAGCTCTCACCTGATCCGACATTGATAAGCCTTGGAAAAAGGGACTAAAGGCGAGTGAGCTGGAACAGCCTGCTTGAGCTCCCCGGTAGCGGACTGTCAAGATGGTAGCGGCTTACCGATCGATCCTGCCATAGCCCTGAGTGCGGCAGAAGCGGAGACCCGGAGTGGCACATGTGAGGGCAGTCCACTGCCTACTGGCTGCCGGAGTAAGCGACTAGCGAAGGCGAGAAGCGAAGACCCCCCCCGAGATGCTGAAGACATGGGACGGCAACGCCAAGAGGGAGCTGGGGGCCGCAGCACCGCGAGAACGCACAGAACAGAAACCCCTTGCCCCACAACGAAGAGCCCTCTGTTACCCCCAGGTCCCCGGGAGCTGGACCTCAAGAATCACACGGAGCCGCACTGAAGCACAGAAGGCACCCGGGCCGCAGCGGTGAAGGGCCTCTGACTGTCAGCACATAGCATGTGCCCTGCCAGGACAGCACACCACCTTAGAACTGGCCAAAGAGGTGGAACAGTGCAGAGGACCCTGTGTGGCCCCGGAGGCAAGCGGATGTCATCCTTGTCTTTCACACAAAGAGAACATTGCATTACCCAGCAAAAGAAGCAAAGCCTACGCACGCAGCCCAACGATCCGAACCTAAAGTGAGGAGTGAACCATGTGGGATCCCATTAGGCACAGTGATACCCAGGCTGCTGCGGTGAGTGACCCCTGACTGTGTACATATAGTGCACGCCCTGCAAGAGCCAGAGCAGCACACAGGGCCCAGCGCAGGGAACCCGGCAGCTGCACTCAGTGGGGCCGTAGCCTGGGGAGAAGGAAGAGCAGAGGGCCCTGGGTGGCCCCAGAGGAAAGCAAACATCACTCTGCCTGCGCAGCCAAACCCAGAGGGGGTTCAAGGGGACAACACTGCAGCACACTGTAGAAGAGGCATAGCTCGGGCAGGGGCAAACCCTGAACACGTTGGAGAAAGACAGCCACACTGCAGAAATACCACAAAGGGGCTGCGCAGGGAGAAGAGGAGTGCCCAGCCGGTACAAGATCGCTAGGTGGCAACCTGGGGAGTGAGACCACCTGAAGGGTAAGGCAGCAGGAGACTGAAAGGTGAAAGAGAGAACTGCGTACTACTGCGCACCGAGTGGAGGGTCGGAGTGGGAATCACCACGAGACGTCGGCGAGACACTTGGGCCTGGAAAGCGTGGACACCCCTGGCCCTGACACTGCACCAGGAACAGCTGGAACGTGAGGGAAGAGATTACGAGATGGTACAGCATCAGCAACGGAGTCCCGCTCGACACTGTCATGCGCAGGTAGATAGTGAAACAGGTACATGAGCCCACACAAATAGCTGGAATACACTGCAGAAGCTGCTGGGAGCACTGCAGTAGCCACACGGAGAGAGCGAGCTGCGCTCATGCCAGATAAGCAGTACAAGGGCAAGTCCAAACAAGATGGAGGCATTTGTCCGAAAAGGGGAAGGAAGCTGCAAGCCTCTACACAACGGCACACCAGCGCAGCTGGAAGGGAAAAGAAGATGGAAACCAGATCCTGAAGGCCATAGCTACACTACATACACTGCTGGAGGGTCATTGATGAAGTCAGGATTGATGTAGGCCTTCTGAGACAGGGCGTAAGAGAGTTGGCTGAGAGAGTACAATCAGTGGAAGCACAAATGGAGGAAAACAAGCAGGGCCTGGAAGGAACACAGTCGGAGGTCCGAGAATTGAAGAGGAAAGTAGTGGTACTGGAGAGCAGGGCCGAGGACGCAGAGGGAGAGCCCAGTTCAACAACATTTGTATACCGGGCCTGCCTGAAGGGATGGAGGGGAGAGACCTCACAACATATGTGGAGAACATGCTGCTACAGGAAGTCCGGCGGGAAACCTGTCACAGGGCTTAATGGCAGAACATGCCCATCACTCCTTGGCTAGAAGACCCCCACTGGGTGCACCACCAAGACCTCTGATCACAAAGCTTTTAACCTACAGAGAGAGAGAGATGATCTTGGTGTTCTCAAAGCAAGGGGGCTAATAGAGAGGGGCTCAGCCAAGATTGCGGTGTATCCTGACTATACCATAACGGTACAGAAGCAAAGAGCAGCCGTTGGCCTCACTAAGGAACGACTGCGACAGGCAGACATGAAATAGATGCTGATATTCCCAGCCAAGTTCAAAATATTCCACAATAGCATCTTGCACTTTTTTTGAGAACACTGGTGAAGCACAGGCGTGGATGGACTGGATAGGAGTGCGAGCACTACGGGGAAGATAAAAAGCAGATCCTTGAAACTAGCTGGAGAGGTGGATGGACCCAGCTCAAAGATCCATTGAGGCGAGCACATGACGCTGGAAAGTAGGATAGCGAAGCAAGCAGGAGACATTGAGGGCTTTGCATGTCCTGCCGACACTGGGAGGTCCCTGTTAGAGTGCGGCTGAGAAGAACTCTGCCACTGTGTGCTGAACTGGTGAGAAGGAAGTGGGACACCGGTCAGCGATAGAAGCGACTGAGACTGAAGGGTCTAGGAACCGTTGGGCACTAGTTTCACAAGTTGGGAAGTTTGGGAGTTTTATGTTAGGGTGAACTACACGTTAGGCTGCCCCGCCAAAGAGGAAATAGGGGAGGGGAGGGAGGTACAAGCCTGACTAGCTGGGCGAAAGAAGGAAGATAAGAGCTGTGCCCTGCTGGAAAGCAGGCACATGGCGGTGAGAAGGACAAGTAGGGCTGTTGGGCACCAGTCTGGATCGTTAGGAAGTCGGGGTGAGTTCTATGTTGAGATAAATAGCCTGCTCGGCCTTCCCCCTTGAGGGAGCACAGGGTCTTACAACAGGAGGAGGACTGGGTGGCAGACGAGATTAGAGGGAAGGGAGCGAATGGGCGAATGGGCCGCCCCAGGGGTGAGAAACCAGAGCAGAAAAATTAATACACAATTAGTTTCAATTACCACACACGTTGGGTGTTTGCAACATTCAATGTTTTATTGTTTCACTAGTAATTTAAACATGGGTTGTCACACTTGTGACAAACATATCCTCTGCTCAATATTTTCATATGGTACAAAGTATGTGATATACGTCTATTAGTTTGGTGCCGACACGTGTTTCAACCTAAAAGGTCTTTTTCAATGTGTGAAAAATTGTAAGCGTGGTCCTAGATAGGCATAGGTGTGTATCTTTTACAATCCTGTGTACTGGGTGGTACCTCTTCCTGGTTGGGTGTCCTCTTTCTCTCTGGTCTCATGGTGATCAGCTGTTGATTGTTCTGAACAGCTGATAACCGCGAGACCAGAGAGAAAGAGGAAACTTGTTGGATACTAAGGAACCACAGACCAGCGCCTACGTACAAAGTATTGGATCTCAGTCACCCAGAACAACACTTGCTAACACTGGGGCATTAGGAGCTTTTTCCTCCTGAGATCCACAAACAGGCGGCAGGCAACGAGAAGAAGTAGCAACGTATATACTAGCGCAGGACCCACAGTTCCAACAAGCTCTAAAAATCACCCCAACAGAAAAATGAGTAGCATAAAGATTGTTACCTGGAACGTGAGGGGGCTTAACAGCTACATCAAAAGAAACAGGGTTTGCTCATATCTAGTAAACAAATGAGTACAGATGGCACTCCTACAGGAGAGGCATTTAACAGCAGCCAGGCAGTCTACGATAGGGAGAAAAGGGGAGGGATAGTATGGGGATCGCCATATTCAGCATGCGCCAGAGGCACCCTTGTTTAAGTACCCCCCTACGGTGCCATTCAAGTTATTATAATGCAAGTGCGACACTGAGGGCCTGCTGACGGTAGTGTATGGGCTACTGGAACAGCGCAAAGTTTGCATAAACAACACATAGGCACCCTATCATGACCCCACCACCTTCTTCAGGTCACTGAGCCACCAGCTGGCATCGTACAGAGGAGCTTTTTAGCTGTGGGGGTGGGACTTCAAATTTACCCTTGACCCAACGCTGGGTAGGTCGGACAGGAGGAGCCAGAGAAGGGCACTAGGGGCCCTGATGCGGGAGTTGAGACTACAGGAAGTGTGGAGACAGCTGCATGGGGACAGGAGAGGGTACTATTATTACTCGAACCCACACAGAGCGCACACGCGCATTGACTACATGCTAACTGGCACTGAGACGCTAGGCGAATTGGTGATGGCAGAGTACAAGGCCAGGGTCCTCTCGGACGATGCTGCCCTATCAGTGACATGGCAAAAGAACAGTGAACAGTGCCCCCATTCCGACATGGCGAGTAAGAGCAGAAGCATTGCTGGACAAGCAGTTTAGGGAACACCTGAGAGGGAAGATAGAAGAACTCTTCGATACCAATGTTGTTGAGTGTCGGGAGCGCACGCACCTTGCAGGAATCCTTAAAGTGGTGATAAAGGGGGAGGCAATTGGGAAAGCGTGTGGGATACAGAAAGACATACTGGGTACCATAAGCAGAGCAGAGGAGAAGATGGAAGCATGGGCAGACCAGGATGGACAACAGGGGGACAGTGAGGCAAAATGCATGGAACTACGGCAATAGTGTATATCTGCTTGGGAAAGGCTGGGCAAACACGACTACCGCAAATATGTAGAGAGACTCCATGAGGGAGAGGACAAGCCTGGCAAGCTGCTGGCCTGGTTGTGCAGAGCGAAGGAGAGCAGGGACATGATTAGCGCCATCAGAGATGAATGTGGCAAGGAATGGCGGGCCCAAGGGGAGATTAACTCAGTCTTCCGAAGGTTCTATCAGACACTATACAAATCTGATGGAGAGAACAGGGTGAAGGAAATCGAAGCAGTGTGGGAGGAGATAGAGCTACAATGTTTGAGACGAGAGCAGGTGGAAATGTTAGACGCACCGCTCACAGTAGAGGAGCTACAGGAGACCATACATGCGCTACCCAAGGGTAAAACACTGGGGGCAGACGGGTTTCCAGCTGAATTTTACAGGGAATACATGGCAGTACTCGTGCTGCACCTCCTGCACATGATGGAAGAAGCCTTTGAGGGGGGACTACTGCTAACAAGCCTATGAGAATCAGTAATAGTGCCTGTGCTGAAGTCTGGGAAGCCCCCGTTGGAATATGGGTCATACAGACCACTCTCAATGATAAACTAGGACTGTAAAATACTGGCCGCCTTACTGGCTGCCAGGCGTGTGAGTGACACATTGGTCCACCTGGACCAAGCGGGTTACGTACTCGGCAGGAGCACATCCTGGAACTTGCGCAGACTGCACCATGTTATAGAACAAACAGTGGGGGAAGATGCAGAATACGTGGTTGCCTCTCTGGATGCAAAGATTCTGTGAGATGGGACTGGCTGCGCGTGACGCTGCGACACTTCGGAGAGGACCCAGGTTTCGTGCAGTTTGTGCAGCTGCTGTACACCCAGCCCTTAGCCAGAGTTAAGACAGGGAAGCATATCTCGGAAGGGTAGAAGTTGGGTAAAGGCACCAGACAGGGGTTCCCGCTATCTCCCATGCTGTTCATGCTGGCACTGAAGCCACGCACGGCCTTCCTCAGGAAGGATTTTAGCACAGCGGGCATACCGATTGGAGGTCACATCCATCTGGTAATGCTGTACGCGGATGACATGCTGCTGTATGTGCAAAACCCCAGGGACAACCTGCCACATATATTTGCCATGCTAGATAACTTTTCAAAGCTGTCAGTTATCACCGTAACCAGGGAGAAATCGAGCATGTTCCTGCTGGCTGGCCTAGCTGGGTTAGAACCTGAGCACCTTCTGCACTTGGGGCTAAAATGGCAGGTGGATACTTTCCGAGACCTGGGGGTTAACATATACCACACACCATAACACGAAGCAAACACGTTGAAAGAACAACATGGGGTTGAGAAATCAATTGCATTCTGGCAGAAACTCCCATAATCCGTGATGAGCCGGGTGGCGCTCCTTAAGATGGTGGTGTTACCACGCCTACTGTATCATTTTGTAAATGTACCGTACGAAAACCCTAGAGGTTTTTTTGGCAATCTAGACTCAACAGTGTGGGGGTTTATTTGGGGAGGGAAAAGTTGCCGAATTTCACTAGATGTGCTGCACACGGACTACAAGGATGGAGGGATCAGGGCACCACACATCGAGGCGTACTACTTAGCTGGACAGCTGCAGCTTGTCTTGTACTGGCTGGCGGATGAGGAGTCGCTAGACACAAGGCTTATGCTTCACAGGGGCAGGTCATCTGAGTGCCCAAACATCCTTTGTACCAGTGCGTTCCACGCAGAATTGTAAGTGAAATATTTGCATATGTCGTTTCCAATGTCTGCCTTAAACACAATCTTGCAGGGTCTCAGATTAAAACTCCAACCTATTTGGTTAGGAGCAAGCCTTCCCATTAACATACGTAACACAATGGGGGAATAGACAGAACGCGTACGTGTGAGTATGTCTGTGGCTAATACCTTCCCCATAAGCAGTCTCGGGATCAAGATAATGTTGATGCAGGATGCCCTTCCGTGAACTGAAGAATAAAATGTATACTCCCACCCTTGAGGTTGTAGTACCCTCCATACATCCAACAGCTCTTGTCTGTCTACTTGGCACTGCAAACTGTGCACCGCTCTGGAGAGATGTATGGGGGCTGTTCTGGTCCTTTCCAGCCTCTGGTGAAGTATAGTGTTCATGTCCCAACCAGATATGACTGGAACAACTAGGTATGAATCTATAACGGTTGCCACATTCCCCTAAAAACCAGGAGTGTCTACATTAGGCCACATGTAAGAGTATTTCCATCCCCTCCAGGATGCAGTGCACATATCTACCGTCTGGATCTCTATGTGTGCCCTTCAGAGAGAACTTTATAGATTTATGTATCAGAGTCAGAACTCCACAGGACTGGATTGGAAAGGACAGAAAGAACCTATTGTTTCCCCAAGAGGTGACCACACTTTTATTTATAGCTGCAGTGGCATGAGTTTCTTGAAGGAAAAAGACAATGATTTTATGTCTGGAGGCATATGCCATAATATTCCTTGTTTTGGTGTAGTTACTCCCAGGACATTCCACCTCATCACATTTACTGTTGCCATTCCACCGTGTAGTTAAATCTCTTTTCTTCTAACAGTATCCATTGTTGTGCGCACCTCCCCTCCTGCTCGAGCTTCCCGCTGATTCGCAAATCCTCCATCTGCCAAGACAACTTTTTAACTTTATCAACCTTTAAAACCATAACTTCACTTTGCACCCTCATCCCCCTCCCGCAGAGGGCAATATCTAGCCCCCAATTCCCATACCCCACATTGATCCTTCCCTATCCCCAGTACCAAACCCTACATACAGCTAGCAACCTTGCATCTGGGAATGCTGCTTTGCCTTAGCCTACCACATTACTAGCCTATATGCCCTTGCATCAGATAAGTGAACCATAAACATTTCATCCATCCCGGATTATAGCCCTGCTTGCCAAATAGACTTATAATACCATGGCAACGCAGGCAAGTCTTCTCATCGCCATTCCTACCCAACGAGCCCCCTCGTCGGGCAGAGCGAGTCACACAGCAACGAGAGTTAGAATATTCAAGTGGAGGAAGTAGTCGATGCGCCTCTTCATTCATGCCCATTGGCCCTGGAATAGGTATACTGTCCTGTAGGAAGGTTGCCCTTTCTTACCATACAGTGAAGAAAAAAGTCTTGCTCTGATGCTGTGTTTGTAACCTCGCTGGAAAAAGCAATGCATATGGTGTTGCTCTTTCTCATAGCAGTTTCTTGACCCCCATGAATGACTTGCGCTCCAGCTGCACTGTTGTGGAGATATTCTGGTATTTGTGTATTGTGGCATTGTCATAATGCAACAACCTTTTTCCCGAGCAAGCTGTAAAATTGGGCCGTGGTCCCTGTCATTCAATAGCTTTGCTATGACAGGTGTAGGAGGGGCCCCCGGTGTCGGTTTCATCATTGGTGTCCTGTGTGCATGCTCAACTACAAATGCTGTGGAGAATTCCAGGTTGCTCAGCAGGTCTTTAAGCAATGCCTCTGCAGCGATTTACATCGATCCACGGCTGAATTCCTCTGGGAGACCAATTATATGGATATTGTTTCTACTGGATCTGGATTACAAACCATCACATTTTGACAGGGCTCTTTTCAGGTCTCTAGACATCACCAAAACCTGAATAAGTACTGTTAGGGAAAAACAAGGGAACACAAGCTCAATTACCCCTCTTTTCGTCCGCCTTGCAAGGGAACAGGGCCAGAGGGATTTTTTGATAGATATATTTCTTATCTATCTAGAAGTCGCATAGAAGTATTTCATTATTCAGAGAGCAGTCAAAGTAAAAACAAATTTTAATAGTTTAAGTTATACACTTTTGTAAGTAGTCGGTGCTTTCCACAAGGCACCTCCAAACTTAGAAAGAAATACATGAAAGTCCAGCAAAAACACACACATATTCTGCTCGTGGTGTCTAGGGTTAGTAAAGTGACAGTTCTGATAAGACACTTTGTCAATTTAATTGTTAAATTTCTTGTTCAGTTCGGGGAAACCAAGACATTAAATGAACAGCATAGAAATTTTAACGCTGCAAAAAAACACAATTATTTTAGTGTTAGGATGTCTACATATGTTTCGGCGCACAGTTTGCATCAACACCATCCCTGGTGTTCTGCTGTTTTAATTGTGGCCCTCTTCAGGACAGGATGTTGTTTATCAAGATGATAAAAGTTCAGAAAACCCCAGATATTCACGCTATTTTCCAGTGCTTCATATGCTTTTGTAGTCGGACTCAAGATTTTTAGTTTTATTTGTAACGACAGGTGGATTCACAGCCGTGCTCTGTATGTCGTCATACAATGGATTACTTTTATCTTGTTTGGGCTTAGTAGTTGGTCCTTTCGTCGAAATAATTCAGACTTTCAAACCTGATGGTTTTATCGAAGTCATGTAATCCAGTTTGGCACTGGTTGTTTTTGCAATTACACGTTTCCCCTGTATGTAATTTCCTAGGGGTACCTTCTTTTTCTATTTAAGAAATCTTCTGAATGATTCAGTAGGACGATCTTTTCACATTGCAGTGCAGCTCCTCTCAGTTTCGGCACAGAAAAACCAACTCATTCGAATTTGGTGCTGCGCGGGAGGAGATTATATTACTTCCGTGTTTACATGTCATATGTCATATGACATGTAAACACGGAAGTAACATAAGTCCATACATCCAACAGCTCTTGTCTGTCTACTTGGCACTGCAAACTGTGCACCGCTCTGGAGAGATGTATGGGGGCTGTTCTGGTCCTTTCCAGCCTCTGGTGAAGTATAGTGTTCATGCCCCTCCCACATATGACTGGAACCACTAGGTATGAATCTATAACGGTTGCCACATTCCCCTAAAAACCAGGAGTGTCTACATTAGGCCCATATGTAAGAGTATTTCCATCCCCTCCAGGATGCAGTGCACATATCTACCGTCTGGATCTCTATGTGTGCTCTTCAGAGAGAACTTTATAGATTTATGTATCAGAGTCAGAACTCCACAGGACTGGATTGGAAAGGACAGAAAGAACCTATTGTTTCCCCAAGAGGTGACCACACTTTTATTTATAGCTGCAGTGGCATGAGTTTCTTGAAGGAAAAAGACAATGATTTTATGTCTGGAGGCATATGCCATAATATTCCTTGTTTTGGTGTAGTTACTCCCAGGACATTCCACCTCATCACATTTACTGTTGCCATTCCACCGTGTAGTTAAATCTCTTTTCTTCTAACAGTATCCATTGTTGAGGAGATTATATTACTTCCGTGTTTACATGTCATATGTCATATGACATGTAAACACGGAAGTAATATAATCTCCTCCCGCGCAGCACCAAATTCGAATGAGTTGGTTTTTCTGCGCCGAAACTGAGAGGAGCTGCACTGCGATGTGAAAAGATCGTCCTACTGAATCATTCAGAAGGTTTCTTAAATAGAAAAAGAAGGTACCCCTAGGAAATTACATACAGGGGAAACGTGCAATTGCAAAAACAACCAGTGCCAAACTGGATTACATGACTTCGATAAAACCATCAGGTTTGAAAGTCTGAATTATTTCGACGAAAGGACCAACTACTAAGCCCAAACAAGATAAAAGTAATCCATTGTATGATGACATACAGAGCACGGCAGTGAATCCACCTGTCGTTACAAATAAGACTAAAACTCTTGAGTCCGACTACAAAAGCATATGAAGCACTGGAAAATAGCGTGAATATCTGGGGTTTTCTGAACTTTTGTCATCTTGATAAACAACATCCTGTTCCGAAGAGGGCCACAATTAAAACAGCAGAACACCAGGGATGGTGTTTATGCAAACTGTGCGCCAAAACATATGTAGACATCCTAACACTAAAATAATTGTGTTTTTTTGCAGCGTTAAAATTTCTATGCTGTTCATTTAATGTCTTGGTTTTCCCGAACTGAACAAGAAATTCAACAATTAAATTTACAAAGTGTCTTATCAGAACTGTCACTTTACTAACCCTAGACACCACGAGCAGAATATGTGTGTGTTTTTGCTGGACTTTCATGTATTTCTTTCTAAGTTTGGAGGTGCCTTGTGGAAAGCACCGACTACTTACAAAAGTGTATAACTTAAACTATTAAAATTTGTGTTTTTACTTTGACTGCTCTCTGAATAATGAAATACTTCTATGCGACTTCTAGATAGATAAGAAATATAACTATCAAAAAATCCCTCTGGCCCTGTTCCCTTGCAAGGCGGACGAAAAGAGGGGTAATTGAGCTTGTGTCCCCTTGTTTTTCCCTCCAGAACCAAGTCCCATTTTCAGCTCAATCCCCCTTTAACAAAAAATTGGGACTTACCCTCTTTTACACACTGAGTACTGTTAGGTCATCTCTAGTCGTGCCAATACGAGTTTCCGCCTCTGTAACTCTCGCACTCACCCGCTCCATTTTGCTATTGAGGGTGCTGATATTCGAGTTCGTGCTATCTAGTTTGTCAGCCATGGTGGCAAAGCCCCCCTACATACTCTCCAGGATTTGCTTGAGGTTCGGGGGTCATGGTCCTCTCCACTTGGTGTCACATTTGGTGCAGGGTATGGCTTAGTTCTGGGCCTGCCCACTGGGCGCAGGAATGCCTAACTGACTCCAAATTGTCGCGTTTCTTTGGCCTCCACTCCCTTTTCATCATGGTGGTGTACTGTCTCCACCAGGCAGTTCAATGAGATCTGCTCTACGCATGGGCCAAACCATTGTGGGCCTATATGTACTGGTGGGGGGGGGGAGTCAGGTCACTTGGACACCCACCTCCAGTTTCTTCTCTACTCCGGTGAGAGCACTCCGTTGATGGGGAGCTCATAGGCAGAGTACACAACTTGTCTTAATCACCAGTTATTCTCAACACACTCAAATGCACCTCGGCCAGAACCTCTCACCACCACCGGTCGCCAAGCCTCAGCTATATCGTTATTCCAGAGGATGCCTGCAGGGCATTAATATGGTTGATTTACCCCACAGCACCTACATCGCACTGGCCGTCTCCAGTCACTGCATCCCGGTGAACCCTTTGAGTGGCACAGTCAGTGGGCTCACTGCTACCCCCACAGACCTGACGGCGATGGACTTCCAGCCCACAATGTGCCTCGGGGCTCCAACAAGGACTCACCACTGGTTCCTGTGATGATAGCACCGGGCTAGCTGGCTCTCAGTTAGACTGGGACTTTTCGAGCCTCACTCCGGTGTCC
The DNA here is from genome assembly GCF_040938575.1 of Ambystoma mexicanum. NCBI lineage: Eukaryota > Metazoa > Chordata > Amphibia > Caudata > Ambystomatidae > Ambystoma > Ambystoma mexicanum. The sequence continues at coordinate 378,362,312 of NC_090937.1, read as the reverse complement.
CTCCTCACCGCCAAGCACAGATGCTCAACCTTTGCTGGCCACCACCTCCTTGGCTTGCTCTCCCCCGACTGGGTTATCTCAGCATGTCCCAGTACACTGCAGCACACTACGGCTCCACTAAGGGGTCCCGTACCTATATGGGGCCGTCTGACTCCCGGTGTTATAGAATCTTCAGCCACCCACGCTGCACCTGTGGGCAGTGCACTGAGTCTGGCGGGATAGCCTCCAACAGCACCGGCCCCCTCCCCACTGGTCTTGCCATCTTTTGCCCAGTCTAGGAACCTTCCTGCAGTGCCTGTGTGTGCAGCCCGCTGTTCTTCTCCCCCTGTGGGCACAGGTGCATGGTTTCACAAGGCCTCTTCCGTTTCTCCCACGAGGGCTAACGGCACTCTGCCTCTCAGTCCCTTTCTCTGGCAGGGAGTTCCGCACAAGTCTCAGCTCACACGTGTTCACTCCGGGGCTCCTCCGGTTGCCGTTTTCAGTGGTATTCAGGGAGATCTGACGAATTAAGCGTATCGGGCAGACCAAACAGGCAACGGCCACAGAGGTTCAGTAGCATGCAGCCATTTTGCTGGCTGCTCAGCAGCGCTCCCCATTCTGTAAAATTCATTATCATTTTATGAGGTCATGATGATATGTTAGTTGATATAGAACAGGGACTCGAGAGCCACGGACTGCTCATCAGCTGTCAGCAGTGAGCTTTAAAGAACTCAAACTCCTAAAAAAACAAAAAAGGCACAGGAGTAAGCACTGATACACTGAATCATTTTTCTTTTAATACTACTCGTAACGCATTAGAAGGCATACACTCCAGTCCAATAGTCCTCTCTCTCATTTCACATGTATGTGCTTTGCCACATAAAAAAGTGAGTTTGCAAAGACAGCTAGGGCGGCCTGCAAGTAAGAAATCCAATTGAAATCCTTACATTTCAGGAGCAGGGAGGGGAAGGGGAAAGGGCATAAGGAGAGATCGGCCAGAAAAAGGCAAAGTGAAAGTTTGCAAACAGCAGTGGCCCACTGGAACTGTGGCCTCCGGTCAAGCCAAGATGCCTGAACATTTTAGATGACCATAAGGACCAACTTTGACATCGGTGACAGTAGTTGTTCCTTACATCCAGGGTCGGACTTGACAAGAAATAGGCCCAGCAGCCCCCAAAAAGTGACCCACCTTCGCAAATCATGGCCACTCATGACTTTACAGAATACCCTGCTCATGGAGATTGTGGAGGTTTAGCGGTATTTGTGGCATGTAACATTTTGTATAAACGCTGGGAAAGCCTGATAACATTATTTTTGTTCTATGTAACAAAGACAACAATATCATCACACTACCCTGAAATTATTTTTCAGAACCAGGCTAAAAAGGAACACATAAAATCTAAGCAAATGAAATCCCATATGGATCATACTTGCTACATATTGATAAAACCTTTAAAATCATACATAATTCAATACTAAAACAATCTCAATAAAGGGCCATTACACTCTCATAGCCATTAGCAATTGATACCTTAATCAGTGAGGGTTTCCTCATATAGGTGTTGAGTGCCCATGATACTGCCTTACGCAGCACTGTGATCATGAAAATCAATGTTGGTTTATAGGAACTAAAACCTCTACACCTAAGCAAAGGAACCAGAGTTATTTTCCTAATTCTAGCATACAATAGGCAGAAAAATAAAAAAGATCCCAGAGTTTTAATTTGTCAGCCAAAAAGAGCATCAAGAAGCCTGAGGATGTACACTGTCCAATTTCCCTGCCACAGTATTAAGAGGCAAGCGATTAAATCTCATACGAGGTGACACCGGGTATAAGCTCCTTCTCTCCAGTCTTCCGCAATCCAAAATTTTCATCAGGCTTAATGGAAAAACAGTTTTTTACAATGGACTAACAGTGGTCTTACGTACCCCTCTCAGTTATACCAGGATGAGTCTCCTCTTTCCTTCACTGACTGTAAAACCAAATTCTCCTTGGGTGGAAACAAATGGTTCAGATACACTCATTATTGTCACTGGGTATCTCCCTCTACAGTGAGGAATAGAGCAGCATGACATCTAGTGGCCTGGATCCTACCCTGATTGATGGTATTGAGCGGGGCAGAATCTCGGGTCTTTATAAATTGTTAGATATTGACTTACTGATGGCTAAATCATCTTATATTTCTCATTGGGAAACTGAGGTTGCGCATCCTATAGATGACAATTAATGGAAAGAAAACTTGGCTAGGAATCACACCATTTTCTAAATGTGTCACTGACATAGAATGCATGTGTAAACTGTGTTGTTGTTGTAGAGTCTCCTTTAACATTACACAAAATGTGGGACTGAATTTTATCTGGGCGGGTAAGCAAGCTTGGGTTTCCTGGAGACAATTGACAGTGCCGGTCCGGGAGAGTGGACTTGCTCTGCCGGATTTTGAACTGTACTATACGGTGGCGCAGGCTAGTTTTCTGCGTTACTGGTTCGGAATGGCCGCGGAGCGGCGACATGTGGAAATGGAGAGGGCGTTAGCATCCCTCGCCTTACTGCGGGTGGTTATCCTTTTGGCACCGAGCCGGTCGGGGGTGCCCCAGGATATGGTCGCTCTGACATGCAGGTCCTGGACCCGCCTGGAGCGGAAAGCCAAGGGGGAGGTAATATACTCGCCGGAGCTGCCGGTCATATATATCCCGGGTATCCCCCTGACTAGTGAAACCCTTTATGTTACTATGATGAAGAGGTTGGGGGTGCACAGGTTCGGGGACCTGTTTCCGAGCGGACGGTTTATCACTCTCGACCAGCTGAGGGGGAGGGGGGTACTCTCCGCGCTGGACGTCTTTCTGTACTTTTGGCTGCGAATGGTGCTGAAGCAGCTCTTTCCGTTGTTCCCTGCGCAGCCCTGTATAACTGCTATGGTGGATAAGCTGATACGGGGGGAGGTGGGACACCGGGTGATATCTGAACTGTATGCGGCGGCTATGAATGGGCTGGGGACCGTGACCACATCACGGGAACGATGGGAGCGGGAGTTGGGCAGGGAGATACCTGGGGCTGTATGGAGTTACTGCTGCGAAATGACTAGAAAGGGGGCAGTCTGCACTAGGTTTAAACTGATTCACTTTAAGTTTTTACATCAGTTTTTTTATTCCCCTGTCCAACTGAAAAGGTACTTTCCCTAGCGGTCTGACGCCTGTGTCAGGTGTGAGTCACCCTCCGCTGGGTTTTTACATGTGGCGTTGGAATGTGTGAAGCTACAGCGGTACTGGAATCATATCTTTGGTGTGCTTGGGGGCATAGTGGGGAGACAGATTGACCTGGATCCTGTGATGGCCCTGCAGGGGTATACCAAATCGCTACCCGCTGGGACCAGGAAGCTGGCGGGCCTCCTTCTGATATTGGCGAAACGAAGAGTGGCTATGGAATGGGGCAGGGAGGGCAGCCCCGGGGTAGCCCAGTGGGAAAGAGACGTATGGTATTGTCACAATATGGACTCTAAGTGGGGGATGATGCAGCCTCAGCGAGGCAAGGACTGCAGGATGTGGGACGTGTATATTTCATATCTTCTTCAACAATTGCCGGCGGTGACCGTCGAACTTTCCTCGCCCTAGGCCGCTGTCCTGGCGCTCCTTCTGGGGAGTGGGGTGGTTGTAGCTGCGCGGGTGGGAGAGCTGGAACACCTGTGAGTGTGGGGGAGGTACACCGGGTCGGGTGCTCTGTCAAGATGCAGAAGATCGGGGGTGGCCTCTGTGCACTTGTGGACCTGTGGTTCGAGCCGTAATGTTGCCATGTACCTCTACTTTGTTAGTTGTCAACCTTTTATTCCATTGCTGTACCTTCAGGTGGGTGTGGGCGGGTGAGGGAGGGGGAGATGTGTTGGTTTGTTATTTGAAATGTTAATAAAGAAAGTGTTAAAAAAAAAAAACAGAAAGGGACAGTTTCAGAATAGTGGCTGGTTTGGGTACAATGATCTGGACACTACTTGCAGTAACTCTTCCTTATGCTCCTGACAGCCAAGAACATGTGCCCCATAAGTACTAAGGAGGTTAATGTTCGTCCAATTTCCATAGCAATTTATAATAGACCAGCACTGAAGGGGTTGTAATAATAGTATTAATAAAAGTATTTACCACTTAAAAAAAAAAAAAAAAAAACATTGCACAAAATGAATCCAACCGTAGATCCTGCCTGCTAGCACGGGTGTGGTCTCCAGGGAAGTTATCTCCACATGTGGTGGTCTTACCCTCTGATTCACACATTCTGGCAGACAGCACTGGCCCAGATTAAGGCAATATCTGCAGTGGACTTACCAGTTGATTCGCTGGTTGTCCTGCTGATAAGCCTAGTGGAAGATATCTACCATACATCGAGATTGACAGCTCAGCTTATTACCCAACTTCTACTGGCCGCTAGGATTACTATTGCTAGGGGATGGAAGAGCCCAGAAGGCCCATTGCTTGCACACTGGTGGATTAATATGTGGAACATCATAGTTGCAGAAAAAGTCACGGCCTGCTTGAGCAGTATAATAAACAATTATCTGAACATTGGCTTCCATTTTGGTGACTATTGCCAGAATTTTCCGTCCATAACTTTTAAGCCGACTCTCCTGCAGAATGTATCATTTGTGTGAAATGATCTTGTGATAACGGTGGGATAGTTGTATTTACCTTATGTTGTTGTGGGTGGGTAATTTGCTCTGATGGGGATTTGCTACTGTATCCTTGAGGCATCTGACACATTTGCATACTGCATCCGTGATTAAATAAAAGTTTTGAAAAAAAATCCATATCTATCTATCTATCTATCTATCTATCTATCTATCTATCTATCTATCTATCTATCTATCTTTTTCTTTTATAGCGCCATAGCCCCACTGGCCTCAAGGCACTGGCAAGACAGTAGACAACAAAAAACATGAAAAGACAGGATGCAGCAATTGGAAATGGGAGAAGAAGAAAAATTAAACAGTATGTTTTTAGAAATGTTTTGAATTGAGCGGTCGATGCGCACCCCGTGAGATTGGTTGATAGAGAATTCCAAAGGCCCGGAGTCCAGGCATTGAAACATGAGCCACCAATCTTTTCTAGGTGAACTCTGGGCTGATGGAGTAGAATGTCTTTGTCAGACCGTAACGCTCGCCTAAAAGTAACTTTCGAGACTCGTGGCGAGAGATAAATGGGAGCTTCTCCTGCCAGACATCTGAACACCAGGATAGTGCCTTTGAACTAAATTCTTTGGCTAACCGAAAGCCAATGCAATTTTTTGCGTGCCTCTGTCACTTGAGACCGATGACCGGTACCACAAACAGGATGTACTGTTCCATTTTGTATCAGCTGCAGGCCTTTCAAATTTGCTTGGGAGGTTTCCGACAAGCAAGCTATTACAATAATCCAACCTTGTATTAATGATAGCTTCCGCGATCATGGCCCTATTAGACTCTGATATATATAAACGGATCTGCCATAGCAATTGAATGGAATTGAAGCAGGAGGAGATGTTCTTTAAAAGATAGATGGGAGTCGAAGACAACCCCCAGTGTTTTGACAGAGTCAGCCACCTTAATATCATTACCCACAATGGAAAAACTGTTGTAAGATGCATCAAGTTGGTTTAGCTTGTGTGGGGTGGCTAGAATAAGCAACTCGGTTTTCTTGCTGTTTAGGGCTAGGGAGTTCACAGCCATCAAATCTAAATAGCCTTCAACACTTCATTCACCCTTTCTAGATCTTTACTATAGATGCCCGAATGTTCTAGCACAATCTGAATGTTGTCTGCATAGTTTGCAAACCGTACCCCCAAAGAAGATAGTAGATCACATAGCAGCCTGATATAAATATTGAACAAGAGTGGTGATAGGCAGGAGCCCTGAGGCACTCCGCACAGAAGAGAGGCCATTTGTGATTGCACATTGTCCTTGGTCACAAATGCTGTTCTAGGGCCAAGAAATGATCTGAAGCAGCAGGCTGCAAAGTGGAGCAGCTGCCAGCCTTGACTAGTCTATCTGTGACCAAGTGAAAGGCAGCTGACAAGTCCAGAAGTAATAGCAGTGCCAGGCTGCCCTTGTCAATTATACCTGCTAAATTGGATTGGAGATCCAGTAATGCAGTTTTGGTTCTGGCATTCTCACGGATCACGACTGTCCTTGAGCAAGGGTGTTGTTTTGATCTTCATAATTTTGATATTGAGTGTACACCACTTTATAAAGTATTTTCAGTACTAAAGAAAAATTTGTAATTGGCCTGAAAGTTCTGTTTTTTTAAGAGAGGTGTAATCCATGCCTCCTGGACGTTATTCAGTACGGATGCTTCAGAGAATGAACGATTAATAAAAGTGGTTACCAGGGCACAAGGGAGTTCAAAAACTCACTCTTGAAACAAGGCGCCAGGGAAACTGTCCCCATTGCACGAAATTGCTTTAATTTTTAATACTATATTGGTGACCTCCCTTTCAGAAACTTTCTGAAAAGAAAAAAGGGGGGACACAGCGCTGGCTGTATTACAAATACAAGGAATCAGATCTCCAGAGGTTTGAAGGGATATAAGTTGATCCGCTATACATTGATGATGCAGATGAATTTTATGAGCTAAATTGTAATTGATCATCTGACACCAGTTGTTATCAGCCACCAGAAGAGATTCCACCGGAATGCCTTTTAGTTCCTGTAGAACTACAAACAGTTCCATGCGTTTAGATTTAGCTGCCTCAATCCTGGCGTTGAATTTGAATTTACGGCGTATGAGTCATATGGAACAGATGATGAATGGTAAGACACCAACCAAGAAAGTGTTCGAATCTATCAGGAAATGTAATACCCATCAATGCCCAGTTTGGAGCTTTCAATTATTCTCTTTCTTCTTTTGCTCCTGAAATTGTAATAAGGAGAAAGTTTTTCACTTTGATTTTCAAATTTAATATTTGAGTTATTATGAAAACATTGAGTTACATTTCCTGGTCGTAATTTGTTCCTATCATTCACCATCCAAGGGATAAGGTTTCTCCCACAGAACCTAATAGTGGATATGAAATGAAGTGCTTGGGGATTGCCCTAAGTGCCTAGCCAATGTAAAGCCAGGGCAATGGCTTAGAGATCTTCTAAGAGATCTTCCAAATGATCATTGCCAAGTTCACAATGGGTGGCAAATACTTATGCGCCTAGATTTTATGACAAAACGTGTTCCACTTTCCACAGTTTAGTGGCTGGTTTTATACCCCATATATGTTATATTAAGTTATTTTATTTGGCATTTAAATAGCGCTCTATTTATCATTGGTATGACCTCAAAGCGCTGGTAGGTTGAACGCCCTTGGGGTTCACAGTCCAGGTCAGTCGAGAGAGTAATGTATTATAGGATGCTTGGGTGCACTGATTATGTGCGCCGCTGAAGAAATTGATTGATGGTAGCTGCATCCTAGCATTAGGTGTTGTGGTATTTGGTATGAGTTGAATGTGTGCAGTCTGGAGAATGGACACCAAGAATGGGTTCTGGCTGCATTAGGTCTGTGTAGTACGCTTATGTGTTTGCAGCTAGGCCGATTTTCGTGGGGTATAGCCGTGTTTTATCAGAATGTTGAGGTGTTCATGAAGTATTGTTCGTATGTGAGCAACTAGGCCAAATTGATTGAGGGCTGTAGCTGCGTTCTAATTGTGTGTTTGTGTAGAGTAGCGAGTGAGCATAGCGATAGGAGAGGTCCGTGTCTGGGTGGAGGTTTGGATTAATGGAGCTCTCTATTCCGGATTCCAAGTCGGCGTTTCCGAATGCTGTGTTCAGAGCAGTGGCGTCGCCAGGAATCAAATTTAGGAGGAGCACAGAGGGATCCAAAGAAAAAAGTAGGGGGGGGCACAGACAAAAGTAAGGGTAGAATATGGTCACTGCTCGTTTTAGGTGGGGGGGAGAAGGGGGTCCACAGGGTTTCACAGGGGAGGCCCCGCCCCCCCCATTGCCCCCCTAGCAACGCCACTGGTTCAGAGTAAACTTATTAGTGACTGTTAGGGAGAATTCTCAGAAATGTGCAAATTCCCTACCTTAGAGACCCCCAGCAACTTTTCTGGATTTTGAGGACTTGATTTCTTTTAACCTGGAGAGAGTGAGACTCTTTTTCCCACTCTCTCATGTACATTTTTGTGATTTCTGAGCTTTGTGTTTCTTTTGGTTATGGAGCTTGACAAACTCTGTAGGCATCATTTTTTACATTGTGTCACGCAGCACCTTCAGTGCAGTGGCACAGGGAAGTCTTTCATAGTTCCCAAAGGTTTAAATACCTTCTCTGGGATAAACTACTGTTCCCAGAGCAGTAAAGTGAAATTGACTTTACTTAGTTTGGAACTTTGTAGACCCAGCACACACTATCTTACAATAGGGTGCTGGAGGGGTTACCTAGTATCCCCTTTTTGTCTAGCTTCTCATGTAACATTTTTATGTTACCCTTTTCTCACTGAATGGCTGGTGGCAGTGGTTTTGTTTTAACTACTGTGCAGTGCATTTACTGCGGGCTGAGTTCGCAGCTGCAGTAAAGCACCATTGTCAAAATGGCCCGGTCTTGTTTTTTTTTGCCATTTCTTTGTGGAAAAGTCCTTCTTGAGATTTACTCTGTGCGGCAAACCTGGTTTAGTCCAATTGTTCGGTTTGCCTTTGGCGGGATTCACGAGTGAAGCCGGCTTCTGGCTCCAGGGTGTCTGGGGTAGGCAGGAAGGGAGGGAGGTGCCCGAAACGCCCTGTGCTTAGTCTCCTAGGAGACCCAAATGCACTCTGTAGTGATTGGCCGGCTGACTGTCCGGCAAGGACAGCCACCCTGCTGGGTGACTGACAGGAAGCTGGAATTAATGGAAAAGAACTGAATAAAAGGTGAGGCTTTTGGTTTGAATAGGATGCCTGCTGCAACTCCTGGACCGTTGATTTGCCCGATGAAGCCCTGCTGCTGTGCTGAAACTCCAAATTCGTATCGACAGAGAAGCCCCTGCAAGGACGACTTCTCCCTTTGAGTTGGTGGGACCATCAACTCCAAAATAAGCCACCTGGACATCCGTCTCGGAGCTGGTTGAATGTCCACAGAGTTGCTGCTGGAAACCATATAGCCAGGGAGAGGAACACCAGATTGTTTGTGTTGCTTTTAAGCTGGCCTAGAACGCCAGGAAGATCCTCCAGACTCCCAGAAAGCAGGACTGACCGAGCGTGAGCTCCCTCAACAGAGTGCAGGACTCCAGAAGCAAGGAAAGCCCATCTCGACAGCCAGGAACCGCGGTGTTGCTATTTGCGGTAGACGCGAGGAGCTGAAACACTGAACAGCCACTGATTTGGAGATTGCCGGTTGCGAGCGGTGACCGTCCCATTGCAGTGCAGGAGTCCCCAGAAGTCCTCCCTCTTGTCCCCACAACTGAGGCCCAGTAACATTGAGATCTGCAGAGCTGCTCAGGAACTGAAGTCACCTGCTGCACTTTTTCTTCAATACAAAGGTACTGTAAAATGTCTTTGATAACTTACCTCTTGCTGTAGAGTTGCTTGCATCTTCTACCACTCACAAGTCTTACAGCTTGTGGCCCTACATTTCATTCTTCTTTTCTTCAAAGACTTCTACAACATTGTGCAAAGACTTTTCTACTTACCTACCAGAAGTGCTTCATCCTATATAAGACTTTTGCCCATTGACCTTGGCTTAGCCTATTATACTGAATGACTCTTCTTAGGGGATCCAAAAGTATTTGCCTGCTTAAGAATATTTGTGGTCTCTTGTTTGTTCTAATAATGATTTCCTTTTGCCAACTTCTAACAGCAGTCTAATGCAAACAGTAAGATATTAATGTCCCCAGCACCCCAGCTACTGAAGTCATCCGAGGGTGTACGTTATGTCTGTGGGCCATCCCAAAAGGGTCTTTACTGATTTAGAAACTAAGAGTGAATAGTACTGAAGTGTGTTTGTGTGCTACCTTTTATATTGCTCCCTTCTGAAGAAGGCTTACTCTAACTGACTGATAAATAAATTAATATTTGTTTATTCAAGAAACCTTGTATGTAAGAGTTTATTTGAATACTTGTCACTGTGAATCTCTGTGTAACTCCCCTACACCTCAAATTGACCTCTCTTGAGATAAGCCTGGCTGCTCAACACGCTACCAAAACTGTGTAGTACAAGCTTATACCAAAGGTTGGGTTTCTGTTAGGCGATCCTCTGCACACCGATCCACTGCACACCAGAACACTGCTCACATTTCCCCAACACCTCCCTCCAGGGTTCGAGGCTCATGCGATTCGGTTAACCCAAAGGACCGAAAGCTCCGTACCAGGTATGGTGTACGGGCTCGATTGCAAACCTTCCTGCACTGGCAGTTGCCATGGAGAACATACAGCAGAAGGGGCAGCGTTACATCTCCACGCCGATCACGTGATCCAGAGTGGCGTTCCTCACGTGACCTTGGTGGACGTCACATGACCCAGAAACGTCACATGTCCCAGAAACGCACAGTATATAAGGCTTGAGACACGGAACACTCATTGCTTCTCAGCTGTCTTCAGACCCTGTTTGGCGTTACGTTTTGCTACAGTTTATCTTGATCTCGGAACTCTATCTCGGACTCCTTCGGATACTCCTTTGTACCTTTGCTTGGAACTGTTTACCTGTTGCTGGATTTTGGACACGACCCTGACTTGCCTTTGGATCATCCCTTGGTACCTTGCTGAACTCCTACGCCACTTCCCTCTTGGGATTCAAGTCACGCCTTCAGTCCTTCAGGTGGCTTATCCTGCATCCACGCTATTCTGCGGTTCTACTGTTCTAGGGACCGCCTCATCTGAGTCTCGAACCTCCCTCCTAGGTCTCCTGGGTTTTCCTAACACCAGATAGGTAAGACTATTCAGATCCTTTGGTTAACGTGATATATTGTAATTGTCTGGTACTTAACCTTGTTCCTTTTTGACAGCAGCATCAGTGTTCCAGAGGTCCCGTGGATCCGGGAAGTAACATCTCCCACCTGTGGCCCCAAAGGTCGCACAGCGGGTTTCTTTTAGTTCCCCTGTGCGTCACTTGAGGACGGAGGTTTCAACGGTCTACACGACACTCAAGTCAGAACAAACTGAGAAGCCGTATAGTCGTGTTAGACAATGCAGGGATCCACGGAAGAACCCATAGCTGCTTTAGTCCAGGCGATTACAGTATTAAGGGCAGATATGGCCGCCGCAAATACGGTGATTCACCAAAGATTAGATTCCATACAGAGTGTTCAGCATTCTCTTCCTGCAGACCCTGAATTCGGAGATGCTAGCACTTCAACCACACCTACTCCCTTGGCAAATACCCCAGCTCCAACTCCGGTGGTCCTCCCAACCCCTTCCCCCCTGGCCGCTCCTGAACGTTATCAAGGTGACCCCAAGAAATTCAGGACCTTCATCAATCAGTGCAAATTACATTTCTTGTGCAGACCTTTGGCCTTTCCTAATTCCACTGCTAAAGCCGCCTTTGCCCTTTCCCATTTGGCCGGGACTGCTGCCGCTTGGGCTAATCCTTTATTGGAGAATAATAGCCCGGTTCTTTATGATTTTGATTTGTTAGTTCTAGAAATGTCTCGAGTCTTTGATACCAGACACAAGGCACAGTCTAGGGATTTGGAGTTCTTAGAACTAACTCAGGGCAGAGGGACTTTGATAGATTACATCACCCGGTTCAATCAATTGGTTGGCGAGACATCATGGCCTGAAAGCAAGCGGGCAGTTATCTTTTATAGGGGGTTGAGTAACGTAATGAAAGATGCTTTAGCAGTGATACCTTCCATGCCCACTCAGTATCAGGAACTAGTGGATCTTGCTCTGCAGGTAGATGCACGGCGATCAGAGCGTAGAGCTGAGTTGGGGGTTTCTTCCCACCCTACAGTCGTCAGTACCCCTGCTTCTACTACGGAAGAACCTATGCAAGTAGGAGGTTTACTTAGCCCTATTACAACATCTGAGAGAGAACGTAGAAGGGTGGATAATGCATGCTTTTATTGTGGTACCACGGGACATTATGTGAAGGAATGTCCTCGACGTCCCAAGAAGAGTCAGGTTTTTCGGACAGCTCGACCTTAGATCCGGAGATCAGGCCGAGTGTTCAGTCTTCATCTCCGGGTACCCCTCTTGCCTTTGCTCGTGTTCAACCCATCTTTGTAAAAGCCACTCTTTGTCCCTCTACAGGTATTTCTCATGCAGTCACGATCATCATTGACTCAGGTGCTACTGGGAACTACATAGACATTGCGTTAGCCCATTCCCTCAATCTACCTTTAGTGGTAAAAACCCGACCTGAACCTGTTCAGGCCGTAGATGGCACTGCACTAGTCTCTGGTCCTGTTAGACACCAAACTGCACCTCTATTGTGGACCATACAAGACATTCACACAGAGACGTTAAGTTTTGACTTGATTACCACACCTCAATTCGGTATCATATTAGGAAATACCATGGTTACGTGAGCACAATCCTCTGATTAATTGGAAATCAGGCACGGTGCTCTTCGAGTCTGAGATTTGTCAGAACTATTGTCTCCCAGCCCATCAAGCAACCGATACTCCTTCTCGGGCCTTGGGAGCCTTAGCTCAACTCACACTGAATGATGATGGATCAGAGGTTGTGAATTCCCATACCGTTGGGGGGGAGATGTCAGGGATTCCATCTGAGTATAAAGCATTCGAATCAGTTTTCGATCATGGTTCTTCCGAGGTACTTCCTCCACACAGACCATATGACTGCCCAATTGAATTAATCCTTGATTCCACCATTCCTTCGGGCAGGATTTATTCCTTGTCTCCTTCGGAAGAACAAGCATTGAAACAGTATGTACAGAACGCTCTACGATTAGGACACATCCGCCCCTCTACTTCACCAGCTGCAAGCCCTATATTTTTTGTACCTAAGAAAGAGGGGGATTTACGTCCTTGTGTGGATTATCGGCGTCCTAATGCTATAACGAAAAAGGATAGATATCCAATTCCGTTAATCACACCCCTTCTGGACCACTTATCTTATGCTTCTGTTTTCCCCAAGCTGGATCTTCGCGGCGCATACAATTTAGTGCGCGTTCGCGAAGGCGATGAGTGGAAAACTGCTTTTTTTACCCGTTACGGCTTGTATGAATACCTAGTCATGCCTTTCGGCCTATGTAATGCCCCGGCAACTTTCCAGCGTTTTATGAATGACATATTCAGGGACATTCTGGATGTATACATGGTTGTGTATTTGGACAACATCTTGATCTTTTCACGTAATCTTGATGACCATGTAAAGCATGTCCGAGAAGTATTATCCCGTCTGAGGGAACATTCCCTATTTGCCAAACCCGAGAAATGTCAGTTCCATAAAACGTCTGTTGAGTTTCTGGGATTCCACATTACCCCTGGGGCGTTATCCATGAACGAATCCAAGGTTAAAGCAGTCCTAGACTGGCCAGTACCTCAAACACTCAAGTCCCTGCAGGCCTTTTTGGGCTTCGCCAACTTTTATAGGCGTTTTATTTCCTCTTTTTCCACAATTGTTGCCCCGCTCACGGCCCTGACCAGCCCTCAGGTACCCTATCGATGGCAGAGGGAACATCAGGAATCTTTTGAGGCTTTGAAAACCGCTTTCACTACTGCACTTGTCCTCCAGCACCCCAATCCCGATCTTCCGTTCATAGTTGAGGCGGATGCCTCTTCTTTTGCTCTTGGTGCGGTATTGTCTCAGACATGTCCTACAACAGGCAAATTGCACCCGGTGGCATACCATTCCCGTAAGTTCACCAATACTGAGACCCATTATACTGTAACGGAGAAGGAACTCCTGGCTGTCATGGACGCCTTTCGTGTCTGGCACCATCATCTTCTGGGGGCTAAGCATCCAATCACTGTATACTCAGATCATCGAAATCTACAAGATCTGGCCTCATTGAAGTGCATCAATAGCAGACAGGTCCGGTGGCATCTTTTCCTCTTTTGATTTCCATATTATGCATCGTCCTGGAACCTCACATGGAAAAGCGGACGCCTTGTCACGTTCCCCGGGTGGGGTCGCGTTGCCAACTTTCCCTGACACTGTTCTCGAAAAGAGTCATGTAATTTGTCTCTGCACTCCCTCTTTGCCATTGTTAGATTCTGTACGATCTTGGACTAGCAATCATTCCGACCAATTGCGAGATTGGGACCCCGTGTATTCTGATGGTTTGCCTTTCGTGCATGAACGTCTGTTTCTTCCCACACCTGACACTCGTAATTTGGCCCTTGAGTGGTCTCATGATGCTCCCTTCAATGCCCATCCCGGTCAGGAGCGCCCTTTGGACCTCCTAAAGCGCTGGTGTTGTTGGCCCTCTATGAAGCGCGATGTGGAATGTTATGTCAATTCATGCGCTGTTTGTGCTCAGGCTAAACATCGAAGAGGACGACCGGTTGGGCTGCTGCTTCCGCTTCCGGTACCTCCAAAACCTTGGCATACACTGACAATGGATTTCGTAACCGATCTCCCCAAGTTACAAGGTTTTGACACCATCTGGGTGGTGGTGGACACGTTCACAAAAATGGCTCGTTTTGTTCCTTGTAAGGGTATTCCTTCGGCCCCGGTCTTGGCAGACTTGTTTTTTGAGCATGTGTTCGTGTTATTTGGACTTCCTTCGGTCATCGTATCCGAGCGAGGGTCACAATTCACCTCTCGTTTTTGGAGGTCATTGACTAAATTACTGGGCATCGATACCAGGTATTCTTCGGCCTATCATCCTGAGACTGATGGGCAGACCGAAAGGACGAATCAATCTATGGAGCAGTATCTTCGGTGTCTTATATTGCAACAACAGACCTCCTGGTTGACCGTTTGACGGCTTGCTGAGTTTGCATACAATAACGCGGTTCATTCTGCTACAGGTTTTTCTCCATTCTACGCCCTCTACGGTCAACATCCCAAGGTCTTGCCTGTCCCTGATGCTTCTGTTTCTTCGAATCCTGCGGCCACGGCTTGTCTTAGGGATCTGTCTGCTGTTCATGCTAGTACTGTGGTCCATCTCACTGAAGCAAAGGCTTCTATGAAGGCCCGTGTTGACGGCAAGCGTCTGGCTGCTCCTCCCCTGGTGGTGGGTTCTAGAGTGTGGTTGTCTTCACGTCACCTTCGCCTAGTGGGTTGCCGGAAACTGCTACCTCATTTCGTTGGCCTGTATGTGATCTCTCAGGTTGTGAATCCGGTGGCTTTTCGTCTAGTTCTCCCAAGTTCTTGGCGTATCCATCCTGTATTTCATGTCTCTCTCCTCAAGCCTTGTCCTGATTCTTCCCGTCTCCAAGCCCCTGTTGCTCCGGTGTCCCTGGCCTCTCCTGATGTTTTTGAAGTGTCTGCCATTTTGGATTCCCGTTGGTTTAGGGGTAGGCTCCAGTATTTGGTGGATTGGAAGGGTTACGGACCGGAGGAACGTTCTTGGGTTTCCGCCTTGGATCTTGACGCCCCTCGGTTGGTAGCTCGCTTCCATAGGGATCACCCGTCCTGCCCACGGGGTCGTGGGCCGTTGGGGGGGGCTATGTTAGGCGATCCTCTGCACACCGATCCACTGCACACCAGAACACTGCTCACATTTCCCCAACACCTCCCTCCAGGGTTCGAGGCTCATGTGATTCGGTTAACCCAAAGGACCGAAAGCTCCGTACCAGGTATGGTGTACGGGCTCGATTGCAACCCTTCCTGCACTGGCAGTTGCCATGGAGAACATACAGCAGAAGGGGCGGCGTTACATCTCCACGCCGATCACGTGATCCAGAGTGGCGGTCCTCACGTGACCTTGGTGGACGTCACATGACCCAGAAACGTCACATGTCCCAGAAACGCACAGTATATAAGGCTTGAGACACGGAACACTCATTGCTTCTCAGCTGTCTTCAGACCCTGTTTGGCGTTACGTTTTGCTACAGTTTATCTTGATCTCGGAACTCTATCTCGGACTCCTTCGGATACTCCTTTGTACCTTTGCTTGGAACTGTTTACCTGTTGCTGGATTTTGGACACGACCCTGACTTGCCTTTGGATCATCCCTTGGTACCTTGCTGAACTTCTACGCCATTTCCCTCTTGGGATTCAAGTCACGCCTTCAGTCCTATAGGTGGCTTATCCTGCATCCACGCTATTCTGCGGTTCTACTGTTCTAGGGACCGCCTCATCTGAGTCTCGAACCTCCCTCCTAGGTCTCCTGGGTTTTCCTAACACCAGATAGGTAAGACTATTCAGATCCTTTGGTTAACGTGATATATTGTAATTGTCTGGTACTTAACCTCGTTCCTTTTTGACAGCAGCATCTGTGTTCCAGAGGTTCCGTGGATCCGGGAAGTAACATCTCCCACCTGTGGCCCCAAAGGTTGCAAAGCGGGTTTCTTTTAGTTCCCCTGTGCGTCACTTGAGGACAGAGGTTTCAACGGTCTACACGACACTCAAGTCAGAACAGTTTCCTATACCTGTAGTCAGAGTTGTTGTAGTGTTCCCAAAGGGTACTGCATACAAACTTTGCCTAACAGTGACTAAGTAGGCGCAGTCAGTGGCATCATTGCTCAGGATCTCTTGATCATTTGTATTTAAGTTGCAAGTTCTCAGCAGGCTTAGATTGTCTCAGTCGGCCTTATGGAAAGAGCCAGGTTTTTAGAGCCTTGCGGAAGGCAATGTAGTCTTGGTTGGGTTCGAATATGTGGAGGGAGTGAGTTCATCAGAGTTGGTGCCAAGGTTGAGAATGCGGATCCTCCGATCCTGACAGAATTAGAGGTTGGAATCACTAGAAAGAGTAACAAAGAGAGATGCCAACACACAGCTACCCTTCTTTACAAGCTTAGGCCTTAGATAACCACAATCAGAACACTTCTAGGATTGTCATAACCAATATCGACAAGGATACACAATAGATGATTGAAAAGATTTACATATTTTAATAATCAAATATAATTTCATATATAAACATAAAACAATTAAAAGCCTAGGAATAAATCGGTATAAGTTAAAAAAAAAAACGGGAACAGAAGAAGTTATCACAAAATCAGAAATCAATTCTGAAAGATCAATGTGAGGTTAGTACTTCAACATGAATCGTGAAAGATGTCTATCACTAGTTAACTTGTTCAGACATTGCTTTTCTTTCTATTAGCGTGTTTCAAATATTTCTGAAATATACAAGTTGTGTCGACAAATTAAATATGTTTCTAGGTCCCATTTTCTGAACGAACATGTGCGTGGATGGATCTGATTGGCGTGTTTCGTTGGACCTGTCTTCAGGACACTTTCTATTCATATATCGTATTTTATGTTCACCATATTAGTTGACACGACTTTCAATTTCCATGGCAATCTAAACCCAAACATACATGTAGTGACAATTATTACAAAGGTACCCAATATATATCATAGTGATTCGAATGTGGATTATCATGTCACTGACCTTGCATTTCTTATTAGCGTGTAAGGAGCCATATCATTTTGAATTTTTGAAATGTTTCAATCAGTCACGATTTCCTTTTCAGAACTGAAAAAAGGACAAAATGGATTTGCATTTCTCCTTATCATGCCTTTTATTTCACTGGCATCTATTTCAACAAGTGAAACCTTGTTTTTATCTACTAGAGATAACTTTTTAAATTTGAAGAATTTAACAGGTTTTGTTGATTGGTTGATCTCAAGCTCTTTTTAATCAACCCAGTTATTTTGTCTACTTAATTTTGATCATTGAAAACAACAGAAACAACACGATGCTAATTCTATCAGTCGCCCTTTGAATAGGTTTCCGATTACCTTGATGTGTGCCCGTACGAGTGCACACTGGTCTCGTGGAACAGTTTCCTTCAATCAAGATCAAATAGTGTGGTTTCCCATTCACAGTTTGCGTTCATCACAAGAGGAGCCTTTTTAATGCACCTGTGTATCAGAAACACGTTCGTTATTAAACTTTTGGTAATGAAATGTACATATCTCATATTGGATGGTTTTAACTTCATACTTACTGGGGCCAAATACGTCTTTTTATAAAAAAGATTGTTCTCTGCGTTCCTTTTATAATGGATTGGCGTCAGGCACGTCCGCCCTTAAGGTCAAGGAATGGCGCGATTGCTACGGGATGTCCCAAATCCTTATCTACTACAAAGTAAACAGACCGTTTATGTTGATGTTATATTAACTATTCGCTCAGCCCTTGAGCCAGAGCATTGTTTAACTGCAATTTATAGGAGCAGTTGTTGTGGAGCTTACCTGCAATGGATCTGTTCTTCATACGGCCATTTCACAAATACGAATCACGTGATATTATATTGCTACTGTTTAAATACGTCTAAGCATGCAACGGCCACGTATGAGGTAAACGATCCGCCATATTGGATTGGGGAAATCTTGCTTTTTTGTAGAGAGTTTGTCGGCTAATGTATTATTTTAGCCGTGTTTTCTAAAGAGGTCGAAAACCGGACCATGAGTGGCTTAATCAAGCCGACGTGATGTCAAATGTACACATTACTATAGCAACGATACATAATACAGTTGTTGATTTATTTTTCCTTCAACGTTTTTTTCCAAACATGTGCTGTCACTCTTGTGACAAGCATATTCTTTGCTTGTGTTACAGAGTATGTGATATACTTCTATTCCATTAGTGGCGACACGTGTTTCAACCTATGAGGTCCATCTCAAGGCAATTACAGGGTTAGCGTGTTCCCGGATGGTTGGAATTGCAACTCCTACCATCTTTCATCGCTCATCGAAGCAGATCACTGCGAGACCGAGAGACTGCAAGGACCCTCACCCGAGGAGAAGAGGAACCACCCTCAACCATTGCTGACTATAGTAAATGCAATTCCAACCATCTGGGAACACGCTAACCATGCAATTGCCTTGAGAAAGACCTCATGGGTTGAAACACATGTCGGCACTAATGGAATAGAAGTATATCGCATACTCTGTAACACATGTAAAGATTAGCCAAAGAATATGCTTGTCACAAGAGTGATATCACATGTTTTGAAAAAAATGTTGAAGGAAAAATAAATCAACAAGTGTTGGAACGTGGGTGGAAATTGATACTCATTTGATACTAAGGAACCACTGTCCAGCGCCTATTTACAGATATTGGATCTCAATCACCCAGAACAACCTTTACAAACACTAGGAACTTTGGAGCTTTGTCCCACTGGGATCCACCTGACAGGCGGCAGGCAATGCAAAGAGGAAAACAACGCACACACTAGCGCAAGACCCACAGTTCCCAACAAGCTCTCAAATCACTTTAACTGATACATAATACAGTGCGGGCCTATTTTTCCCGGTGTTTAGTTGAGCCTCACAGTGTTTTCATTGTTACAGAACTGTGCAACAGTCAAAATGATTAACATAAATGCCTAGAGAGAAGCGGTATATTGCCAATTAAACACAAATCGACCATTAATCTGTCATACTGTCTAGACCTATTTCCCACACTATCTATTTGGAGCCATATGATGTATTTATAAATGTGGGATATTTCTACCTCATTTTTGTTCATTACTTAGAATGTTTTTTAGTATGAACCTTATACTTTTGTTGACAAAAACAGAAAATGTATTGGATACATTTTATGGTTTAATTACCATATAGGTGTATAATAGAGACACTTATCATATGGATATCTAACTTCATGCGCGAGACAACGAATGGCCATCGCGAGACAACGAATGGCCATTCCAACAGGTGTTACATGAGTGAACTAGTTAGTGGGTGAAGTGACTCCATTCGATTGCAACATTTAGTCCTTCCTTCACCGAATTTAGGTCATAAATCCATTTTTGTTCTAATTTTTTTAATTTTAGATCTCTATCTTCACCACGAGGGTGTACTGCAACTGTCTGGATAATAAACCAGTAAATGTCTTTGTGAGTGTGTTTGGCCAATTTAAAGTAGGCTACCAAAGGTTTGTCCACCACCATGTTTTTCACACATGATCTGTGTTCACAGATCTGCTGTTTAACAGGCCTTTTTGTCTTGCCAATGTATAATAGGCCACACGTGCATTTGATGCCATAAATGTCCCATTTGGTGTTACAGTTGGTAAACGTATTAAGTTGCCATTTACAGCCTTTAAGATCTATCTCTTTGAAGATGCTGGTTAAACGACAGATGGAACAATAACCACATTTGAAGTGACCCCTAACAGGAGGTAAATTCCAGAGTGCTGTTTGTGTACAGATTTTATTTTGGGGTTTCGATGGATATGTATGTACCAGTTTGTCTCGAAGTTTAGGCATCTGTTTGAAGGCAAAACATATTTTTTTGATGCAAAACTCTTCTGTGTTAATCATGGCCCAGTTTTAAAAAAAATACTGCGTCGTAAATCATTACTGATTGGTGAAAATGTGGATACACAGGTGATCTTATCCTCTTATGACTTAATGTGCTTGGTGAGGGAGTCCTCTCTATTAGTGTGGCGTGCCCGTTTCATCGATCTTCTGATGACACACACAGGACATGTGGTGAATTCTGCTGGGAAGTCCCCTTCAAATTCGGTTTTCTCTCCCATCTGGATTCCAAACATTGTTTGCAGCCCTAGTCACTTTCTCTTACACAGCAGTATGTTCAAGGAAAATGTCCACTGAAATTGACATGTGCACAGAGAGCTAGGGTTTCTTTTGAAGGGTAATTTTTGACACTTTATAGCAAAAAGTCAAGCTTTTTCCATACGGCTGAGAGTAAAGTTGCTGGTGATTCCCCAGATCTTGCCTGACACAGCCTGTCATTCAGTGATAATGCTTTCTTTGGCTGTAGCACAATCTGAATGTGGATGGGCACAGCCAGATCTCCCTGGATCAGAACTGTGTAGTGTTGAATAGATGAAACAGAGCATCAGGGTGCCATAATTTTAAATGCCAAATATTTCCGTTTTCAAGGGGAAATGTGGAGCTAGCAGCAAAGCAGCGCTGCTTTTCAATTCTCTTCCCTGATGCATGTAAGAAAACACACTGGCAGCCTTTTTCAGTGTGCTCCCTGTTCCATCTTGCACAATAGGTGTTTTGGCAAGACAGTGCAGCCTTCACTTTGTAGCTACAAAACACAGTTTTGATGCGAGGCAATGGTGCTGAAAGGAGCCAGCGCAGCCATTCTGCTGGTAGCTGCTGAAATGCAGCTTGGAGATGGAGGGGAATTCTGCTGAGTGGGTAAATGTATCCCACAAAAGGTGAAGTGCTTGCTAGAGAATTCTGTTTTTCATTCTCTGTTTCATGCATTGTGTGGGTTATCCTCATAGGTACTATGGGGTATGCTTCTTAATAGCTTTGTTTCATCTATGTATGCTCCATCCAGCAGAGGCATTGCTGGGGGAACTAAGAGGGCTATAGCCCCAGGTCTTTTGGTTGTAACCCCGGATAGACACTAAGGGGCTACAACCAAAAGGCTAGCTAGCCCCGAGTCCAGAAATTAGCGTAGCCCCAGATCTTTTCCAGACTTAGCAACACTACTACCATCCAGCAAACTGGGGTCTGGATTTCCATGGGCAGGGCCATAGAGTGCCATGTATGGACACGTGGGTGCTTATTTGGAGCTGCTATGGTGGCTCATTATGATAGCACACATCACATAGTAATATCATATACTTAAAGCATGTTATTTCGAGGTTGGGCTTTGTGAATAAATGCTTACTTCTGCTGTTAAGATGTCATATTCAACTTGTTATCTCTGTGAATCTTAATGTTAGTTACTGCACATGGTGTAATCTGATTGCTACCCCCTGTTCTATGTTGCTGATTGATCTATGTGGTAACGGTCATATCATTGAGATGCATTCCCTGTTTAAATGGGTAGACATGTTAATACTATCACCAATCTATTTGGTAGAATGCCCTCATTGTGAAATTAATTCTTCAGTGTAAGCAATTGCGCATATCCATGTAACATTAGCTTTTCTACATCAACACTGCTTGTCAACAGGGTAGTGGCCATACAACCTTCCTTTTTATTACAATACCTGATTCACGAATGGTCTACCACCAGCTAAGGGTGGCATGTATGATTGACTTGCCACGCTCACCAGTATCACTTCCTGTCAGGTTGAATGTTGACTCCTGTATAATAATACCAAGAACTCAGTTTTAGTATAATCCTTTGCTACATACAACACAAATAATCAGCCACCACAAGGATACATTCATCCCTCACTCTGAATATACATGGAGGCAGGATGTCCTCTTACCTTGGCCAACTTGGACTGGCACAGGATAGGTGGTGTTCTCTAGTCTATCTAGTTAACCCTTCCGTTTGTGTCCTCCCACATGAACTCTGCAAACAGCCAATACTTGCCTCTGACACTTCTGTCAGTGGGCTCTGCACTGCCATAGCCCTTGCATCAGGAAGGACATTCATTATGATGATCTGGCAACAGCCAATACTTGCCTCTGACACTTCTGTCAGTGGGCTCTGCACTGCCATAGCCCTTGCATCAGGAAGGACATTCATTATGATGATCTGGCAACAGCCAATACTTGCCTCTGACACTTCTGTCAGTGGGCTCTGCACTGCCATAGCCCTTGCATCAGGAAGGACATTCATTATGATGATCTGGCAACAGCCAATACTTGCCTCTGACACTTCTGTCAGTGGGCTCTGCACTGCCATAGCCCTTGCATCAGGAAGGACATTCATTATGATGATCTGGCATAGCTGCTTCTGCAGCTCCTACGCACTCTTTTTTGCACATCTGAAAGCCATCCCAAATCCATAACATGATTAAATGTGTATCTTGACAGCATTGCTCTAATAACAGCCACCAGCAAAGTGTACCTGTCAATGAAGGAGCAACCTTCCTTTCTAGATGAGATTTACTTTGATCAAAGCACCTCAAAGTTTGCAGGCATTACTGTGATCATTATCATACACCCCTATGCTGCATTCACCTAATTACTTGAACTTAAATCCATCCGTCTCATCTTGTGCCTTCACTCTCTGGACCTATGTACTCCTCCATTCCTTCTTTATTCTTCACGCCACAGACACGGTCTGGTTGTTACCCACGGTGGGGGTCACACTTCACTCCCACTGGGATAAGACTCGGCACTTGCGCACATGATAGACTTCTCTGACACATCCTGACACATCCTGAAATGGTTCACATCCTACCTATCTGTCAGACACCAGGTTGTCCAGATTGGCTCCAACAGGTCTAACCACCACCCCATCACTGGTGGAGTCCCCACATGGTTCCATTCTCTCCTGGTCATCTTTAACCTCTCTGTGGGAATCACTGGGCTCATCGCTATGCAGCCCCACCATCGCAATACACCAGTATACAGATGATACACAATTGTACCTAAAGATCAAGGGCCCACAAGCTATTGCTTGCCTTTGTCACGATTTCAAACATAAATGACAAGTGCCTACTTAAAATGTAACACTCCTAAGACCAAACTCATATTTCTGGACCACCCATCAAAGCCGGAACCCACTCAAATGTGGCTAGGCATGTGCTTGGGCAGGCTCAACCAACACCTCACCGACTCAGCAAAATCAGTAGGCTACATTGTGGATATCAGTCTACCCTTTCAAAAACACATTGTTGAAAAGGATCAAACGGCTTGGTAATTGATCTCCTCTCTACTCTGCAGATCAAGCCCTCCAACACAGGACTTCTGAAGAGTAGTGCAGTCCCTCGTGATTTAAATAAATCAACGATGATAATGACCTCCTCGCAGTGCGCACGTCTGCTCACCTGCCCCTCCTCAGTGTGGTTGATCACACTGAAGTCAACTCATCACCGGCCTTAGGAAATCTGACCATATCACTCCCAGCCTGTGTGAATTATACCGGCTCCCCATCCCAGTTAGGATCTGGTTAAAAAATGCTCGCCTCACCTACACGTCAACCAACACTGGTACGCTGGTCTACCACAAAGCCAACAAAAAAACATTGGGCAGCACACACCGTCTCACTGTAAGAGCATCACCAGATAGGAGAATGGCTTGCAGGATAAAACTAGGAAAAAGTTCTTCTCGTACTACTCTTTGGTCTAGTCCTCTAGAACTCCATCCTAGTAGTAGTGCGAACTGCTCAAATTATTCTCCTGTTTAGGAAAGAACTGAAGACCTGGCGCTTCCAACAACAATTTGGTCTAATCTAGATTGCAGCTGTCTTCTTCACACACCCATTACATGTTGTACTGGAATAATTGTTACTAATGTTCACTTGGTGACTTGTTAAATTCTCTCTGTTGACTTTTTGCTCTACTTGGTGACTTGTTAAATTCTCTCTGTCGACATTTTGCTCTATAACCTGTACAGGACTCCATTGCTCCTAAGCTAGGTTTGCGATATAAAACGAAATATAAATAATGTTTTAAAATAACTGAACATCACTACTGTGGTGATGTACATAGTGTTAAAGGCTGGTGACATAACATCTCTTCCTTGCACTTAATCCTTGAATAGATTGTATTGGCAAAGCCAATAGTTGTGACTCTTTTATAGGCATTTTCCAGGACCTGCCATCTTATGCCCAGTTAAGTACCATTATGGCAGTGCCTGGAAAATGCTGATCCCATCTCTAGACAAAGACAACACTGCTGGCTTTGCCAATGGTTGTTTTCAGTTTGCATGGACCACTGTTGAGCGGTTTGTTACTAAGCCAGCATACTTTTGGAAGATAAAGAATACAATGAAACAGGGATAAACTGCACTCCAGAACATCTCACTTCCTGAAGGGCATCAACCGCGTGCTGCTATCTGGAGGCATTTCCAATGGGGAAAAATAGAACGCTGTGTACTTTATTTATATCTATTAGGTGGTGCTTAAGGAGCGCCTATAATCCAAAACTATTGTATTGGAGTACAGCTGGGTGGGAAACAACATGCGAGGAGAGTCACACAGCTTGTGGGACTTTCGTTATTTACCTCCCCATTGACTACCCCGGCCAATTGTAATTACTATAGTCATCCCCACCCATTATATGCCCCTCACCGTCCAAAACACCCCTGGGATCTCATTGAGCTAGTTCTATCAAGCAGTAACATCTAAGTTTGGCCTACCAGTGCTATTTCTAAGCAGAGTGAATAGTTAGAGCTTTAACTGCACTACTGGGGCTAGATTCTCAAAACATTTTTTGGCACAAGTGATTTGATGAGCTACCACATATCATCACTTGTGCCAAATAAAGGTGCTGCCCAATCCACAATGGCCATCTGAATGTGTGCATCTTAGCTGCACACATTCAGATACCCTTTTCCATCCCATTTCCACATTTGCTTAAAATGGGGGCATTTGTGAGCAATTCACAAACGGGATGCTGTTTGAAATAAGCAGAAACTATTACACAATGTAAAGTGGTCTTACATAGCACCCTTCTGCCAATATAGTTGGCCTCCCTGCGCTTGGCCCTGTAAGAAAGGAGGGCACAGTGTTTTAGTCGGATAGCGGGAAGACAGATGCAGAATCCTTTGGTGTTGATGGATCCAGGTCAGAAGTACCCGATACTTGCGTCCTGATATCAAAATCTCTACGTTGTTTGTGTTTGGTACCAACAGTGCAGGTTAGCCATATGAGCAGCCCCCGGATTCTAGAGTGTAAACATTGACAGCATGGTTGTTGATAAAAGATGATATGGTCTGAATCTGTTAAGTACACCAGAGGCCATCTGTAGGAGTGTGGGAGGTGTAAGGATGCAAGAGTTTATGAGTGAGGAGTTAGTTGAGGGATGAAGAGGAGCTGAGATGGGGAGGGGAGTGAGGGAGTTGTCACTTCCTGGTTCTTGGTTATAGATTTCACTGAGATTAAGGTGTGGAGCAGTGTCACACAGCAGATCCATGAATCAAATTGGTTTCCCACAGATGGTAGTGCCAAGAGTTTCGAAAATTTCTTGTCGCAAACTAGCTCAAATTCCTGTTGCACCACGTCTTTAGTTGGTTGCTATTATTTTTAATTTCTTTCAAGGGGGTTGGTTGAAAAGCCAAGTCTTGAGCTGTTTATTGAAAGTTAGGTGGCTCACTTCCAGCCAGAAAGGTTTGGGTAAGTTATTCCACAGTTTTGTTGTTAGACTGAAAAAGAGGATCCTCCATGCCGTTTCTTGTTGAAGTTGGGGATTACTACTAGCGCACCATTACTGGACCTAAGTGTTCTGGAAGGAGTGTAATGTTGAAACTTGATTCTGAAGGAGGAAGGCATCCCTCCAGGGTATGAATGATGGGCGATGGAAAGAGGTTTTAAAATTAACCCTTTTTTGATCGGTAGCCAGTGGAGAATACATAATGCTGGCGTGATATATTCAAATCACTTCATTCTGAGAAGTAGTCTTGCTGCTGTATTTTGAACCCTTTAAGGTTCCCTCATTAGGTAATCTGGGAGTACGAGATAGAGGCTGTTTGCATAGTCTAGTTTGGATAGTATTAGAGGCATTATGGCCATGGCCCTGTGTGTGAATGTTAATAAGGTAAGATGAGGCATAGAATACGCAGCTGGGAGAAAGAGCTTCTGATGATGGCTTTCACCTGTGGATCAAGAGTGAGGGTGTTGTCCATTTTCCTTCCAATATTTCTTACTATGGTTGATGGGTTTCAGCAGGGACCCATTTTGTCAAGCCTAGGGATTGTGGTGGAGTTAGAACCTTTAGGATTCCAGAGCGTCAGTTCAGTTTTACTAAGGATGAGATTTAGTCTGTTCGTTGTCATACAAACGGCCACCAGTGCAAGGCAGTTTTTAATGTTTGGGGTGTTTCGTGATGGATCGTTCAGAAATGTGCAGATTATTTGCATGCCATCTGCATAGTTGTAGCAGGAGATACAAGATTTATTGATGATGTCCAGTAGGGGTGTCATGTAGATGTTGAAAATTAGAGGTGAGAGTGTGGATCCTTGCAATACTCCGCAGGTAAGTGTACAAGGCTGGGAACTGTAGGGGCACAAGCCTTGGGTTTCTGTACTGCCCATGAGGAAGGAGGTGATTCAGTGTTGAGCTGCTGCTTTAATACCAATATCCTGAAGTCTTTTGAGGAGGATCTTGTGACTGATGTTGTCAAATGCGCCTGAAATGTCTAGCAAGATGAGCACGCTCTCTGAGTTTTCATCTGTACTGTTTTTAAGTGTATCCAGAGCGCAGAGCTGAATCTCTACTCCTAGAAGGTCTATATCCATGCTGTGTCTCTTTTAGGAGTTGGCGATATGTGAATGAATTCTTCCTGAATTTTCCCAATTAAAGGCATGTTTGAGATGAGCCGATAGCTAACTGGGTCATATGGGTCTACTCTGGGCTTTTTAAGAAAAGCTCTGATGTAGGCAGATTTCAACTGAGCTCTTCCTGTGCTGATGGAGTCACTGAAGAGGCGTAGGAAGATGGGCGCTACGTCTGCAGATTTCATGATCGATTTGTAAAGATTGAGGGGGACATGGGCCCTCAGGAGAGACCCTGATGGGTTGCATGAGTCACTGGTAGCTTGTAGGTCTCCTGAAGACAGAAGGCGGAACGACAATAGAGAGGAGGTAGTGGTAGGTGTTGGTGGCATTTCATTGGTGGTGTGTAGATGGTTGCATCCTTTATTGTTGAGGGGATCCTGGATGTCGAGGATCTTTTGGTTGAAGTGTGCATCAATCTTGTCAAAGAGTTCTTGTGTAGGTGTAGGGGTTGTGTTGCAGGCTGTCAGGTTTTTTAATTCTCTGATATTATACATTTTGCTTTTGCTGTGATGCAGTGAATCAATGCATTTGGAGCAGTGGGCTTTCTTTGCTTTGAGTACTTGTGTCCTATAATGGCGTAAATGTTGATGGTAGGCAGATTTTCTAGTGTGTAGCTTGTTTTTCATCCAGACTTGCTCCAGTTTCCGATTTTTCTTTTTTTGTGTAATTTAGTCTGGGGGTGAACCGTGTGTCTTGTTTCTTTTTTTGTACGTTTTTGAAAGGTTTCATAGCACAATACAGTTGAGTGCGGAAATAATTCAGTTGTGCATATGGTGGCATTTTGTATGGAGTGTAGTTGTCAGTCCGTCTGTGGGGATGGTAGATGTGGTTGTTTATCGTCTTTCTAGTAGGGAGTTGATGTGTATTTCTTTCCACGGTCCGGTCAGGTTTGATGGTTCTTTTGGCAGTCCTGAGAGGCGGGATGTCTCTGTGAATATTGTGAATGGGATAATAAGTGATCTTCCCATGGGAAGGGAATTGGGAAGCAGATGGTGATTATGTTTTCAATACAGAAAATGCCATCCAGAGTGTGTCCAGCCTTGTGGGTGGTACCCTACACCATCTGTTTAAGGCGTAATGTAGCAAGGTTTTGTCAAAGTGACTTTGTAATAGTGTTGTCTTCTTTCTCAAACCAGATTTTGAAATCTCCAAGTATAGATAGTACTTGGTCGATCTACGGGCAGGATTGCGGTGGCATCAGCAAAGTGTGGCCTTTAGAAGGGAGGTCTGTAGATGAAGAGGAAGCTTAGTGTAGCCATGGAAGAGGTGGAGCAGGTCAGAGCGAGCGATTGAAAGTCTGGGAGGATGTCAATGGAAGGTGTTTAGACTACGAAGGAGTCCCTGAGCACTAGAGCTAGGCCACCTCCTCTCCTAATGTGTAGATTAGCACAGATGATCTTGAAGCTCGATGATCACATCCCCCTGCGCCTCATCATTATAGGTAAGTCTGACAGCAACAGCTGCTTCTGCTGCTGTCAAACTTGCATTTCTAGCCCTCAAAAAGGGATAGATTTTTTTTGTTGTTGGTTTACATTTCATTGTAAATGAACCCCGCACTTGCGCGATCTGAATGACACAAGGCCTTGTAAGATTGTTGTTTTGTCCTCCTCCTGTCCTCCCTTTCTTGTCTTGTTGCACCTAGAAACACTTGTGTCCTGGTATGTTATAAATGACTTTTCATATCAGTATCATATCATATATCATTCTGACAGGCCCTCTAAGGGTTTTGTCTCTGTGAAATGCACTCCCAACTTCCATGTGGGTGCCGGGAGCCTGTCATGTAATAAAGTTATAGGCGCACTCCTGCAACTAATGCATGGAAAAGTGCATTGTTTGCTGTCCATTTCCACATGTGCTTTTTTTATTTGCGTTTGTTTTGGGGAATCTGGCTCCTGGTGCAATAAAATGTCTTATCCAAGCGTGCCTTCAGCCACTTGATTTATATCAACTGCTTGCACTGAAGTCCTGTTAAAAACAATCATTGACAAATCCAAATATTTATGCTTATGCATAGGTTCTCAGAAGGCATGTGCCAGTCACTGCTATCATGTACCCAGGTATTCACAGCATGTTCCAACTGTTGGCATTTTATGGCCAGGTAATCTCATTACAGCTCTGCCTCGCAAATGCCTAACCCATGCCTACACAAAAGCCAATTCTGTTGACTTTGCCAATACTTGTTCTTTGTGTTGGGTTCCAAAGAGCCATTTTTCGGGAGTGAGCGAGTGGCTGTTGTGGAAGCGGGTCCCCCTCTATCTTCTTTAACCATCTGCAAAAGCGGCAGGTGGAGAAAACTAGTCTAGAGTTTTGCCCTCCAGCCTCCTACCTCTGGTAGTTTATTTTGCAGCAAACCTTCGTTTTGGAGGTCACTGTCAGTGTTTAGCTTTTCAGTCAATTTTCGGATCGACACATATAATTACAAAATTGCTCATTCCCAGGTCCACTGTTTGTAGATTTGTGTGGGCTTTACCCAAGCAGACATCTTTGAAGGGACACAGCCTGTGGCTGGCCTACTAACCCAGTGGGGGCGACTCTCCTAATTTGCACCAACATGCACCTCGTGTCACATATTTTCCCACAGGCACTGCTTAATGTTTTCTGTGAAAAGTCATGAGCTGGAGTGGGCCACTTTTATTTTAGTACACGGTACTGTACTACTCGGAACTGGGGACGATGAAGGCAAGTGGAAAAGCGGACAGCTGAAATGATGTTGAATTTAGCATCAGGCGAGCCGAGCGCCATTTCCATCAGCCTGCTTTTTTTATGATAGCATATTATTGGAAGCAGTGTTGCTAAAAATGGACAGAGGTTGAACAAAACCAATATTTGCTTCAAAGGAGAACGCAGGCAGTTTATATGCAAAAGAGGAAGACAGCAAACTGTCCACAGCGTCCCTGGAGAGCCAATTGAATGTCATTATCTGTTCAAAAATAGTCACCAGACCGGGGCTCTGGGGTTAAATGAATTTGCAGAAGCAGATCGTTTCTCTGTTCCTACTAAAAATAAATACTGCTTAAAATAGATTTTATGCGATGCCAACCTGCAATAACAGAGAATCTGATACCTCATTTAATTATTACGAAACTATCTACTTTAAAAACCGTATATGTTTTACAGAAACGTGAGGAAACAAAACATACGGATGCCTTCCGCTATGCTGTCAGAAATTTGCTTTATAGCTGCTGGCACAGCGTGGAGCAGCACTTACCGAAAGTGAGTCGGGAGCACTATTATCAGATGGCTGCCGGGTTCTCGGTTTTACCACATGAGCGTGGCAATATAGTGTTGATGCCAAGGGCGACGATGAAGTATGTGGGGGTGATGGCCTCACGTGTGTGTCCAGTTCATCATGGAGGTGCTCGGGGGAAGTCTTTAAAGTCATCCCTTTGGGAAATGCACATGGTCATGATTGGTGTCTCATCAGTACCGTTGGCCTTTTGCATTTGTTCCGTTTTGGTGGCAGGTGAGGCCCTGGTGAGAAAGAGTGGTTTACTTCCACGTGCCATATCAGTGACTAGGGGAGTGGCAAAGTTGGCCCGATGTTGCAATTTTATATGTATCTAGAGTAGTTAATGAGAGTGAGATATGTGTTATTTTAGTGTTACTTTGTGATACATTTATATTTAGATTTGCATGCATGAAGCAAGATAAATGTCAAAACCCACTGACGAAATATAAACAAAATATTGGTATGATGTGCCACGTAAGCGCCTAGAAAGTGGGCAACAAGGAGCTTCACAATGCGCATACGAGAAAGGAATTCTGTCATGAAGAAACCATTGTAAAGAGGACAAAGTAGTTTAAAACATTCATGCACTGATATACATACATGGGGAATTCACACATTTATATGCAGTGTGCTTTTTCATAAATTGGTTCAACTCTGCAGTCAGGGTTTGCGAGGTGAATTCTGAGTGACTGAAAGAACTGGTTTCGCAAGGTTTGAAGGACCTAAGAAGGGAAAGTACAACAATAATCAGATGGACACACACAGGCAAGCACATGGTTTTTATGGCTTGGCAGTATCGCTGAAAGAAGATGCAATCTTTTAAGTGCATGAGAGCTTGTTAATTATTGTTCAGGGGAATCTGCACATTTGTTTTTGATCAGCAATAAATCTGGGGTGAAGGGACGCCTGAGGCCAGAGTTGACCGATACATATAGGCTTCAATTATTTTCTCAGACTCTGTCTGGAGGTGATGCATGTTGAATTGGTAGTCATTCAGATTAGAGTGTTCCAGGGACACCAGCAAGTCTGGATAGTTATCATCAGTTCAAAGGAAACTTATTTACTCTGCCTCGCCCCATATTGTTTGAAGTGTCCTTGCAAATGATGTTCAGTCGCGGATGGGGTGAGAAGGTCCAGAGCCAGCTGGAACTTGTGATAAATGTTTCTGTTTAAATGTGTAACTATGTTATGATGTCTGACCTACCATGGACAAATCCTAAAATGGGGTATTCGAGACACATGAGCTGAAGATTGTAGTTAAGATAATTGTAACCAATGAGAACGGGAGAATTGGAGAAGATTGGATTTCATTTTGTATCGGTTTTGAACAATCATGTGTGGGGGGTGGTTTGTAATAAAATATATGGGAGTGTTTTAACTGTTTTAAACATTTATATAATGTGTCAACTTGTGTGGTTCAGGGAGACTCTTGTTAGTTTTACTCTACAGCGTCATTCAACTCCTCCCAGCCGATTATACATAAACCAAGTTTATTGTACAAACGTGCACTTGCTTGTTAAGTGGTGGGCATGCTTTGGGTAAAGGTGATTAGAGGCCCATCCACACAGTACTTTTGATAGTTGTCCACCCAGCCTGTTTAAGTGTGCTTTGTTTCTGCCGATAGTCTTGGCTGTTCCCCTTATTAACAGGGGCTCTTGTTGATGGGTGGCAGCTGTTGGCAGGTTCATCTTGAAAGGCAGTTTGGTTTTCCTAGAAAGTGCCTGTTCCATACTGGAATGATTTGTCCCACCTGCATGTCTGACATTTTAGTTCATCGTGATGCTTATCTGTTCATTTTGGCGGCGCCATTTTGATTCCACTTGTTCCATATTTATGACGTTAGGACTCTTGGTGGACTGTGCCAGAAATGTCATGGAACACATGGCCTTGAAAGAGAGGTCCATTGTCTCTTTTCAGCACACAGGATATTCCTTCTGCGGCCATTACCTTTCCCAGCTGCAAGGGACAGCTTTATTGGCAATTGAGTGCACTATACACTTCTGAGTAGTATGAGATGACAGATATCCGATGTTTGGCAAGGAACAGAAGTCTGCTGTCAAGGCACTCTGGTCCAAGGCGCAGGAGCAACGCAATAGCAACCACCCCCACTATGGTCGTGGAGCCTGCAAGTCGAAGCTTACACAGGCTACCCGGACCAGAGCAGGGAAGGAGGGTTAGGGTCTCGCTGGTTGGATAGGTTGGGGGGTTTTAGGGAAACCGGATTGAGGGTTGGGTAGAGGTTGTGGATAGGAAGGGGAATTTTTAGGGAAAGGGCTGATTGTTGCACACTTTAGATGTACTTGGTACCAAGTAGCTATTCGCACCCCAATTCCACATAGCCAGACTTAGGCCCCCTCACTGGTTAACCTTACGTACAAAGTCTAACCCAAGCACCTAGATCAGTCCACAACTAAATAGCATTATTTTCCAGCATGCAAACTTAGCTCTGGTTTTCAGTGTCCTGTCCGTGGTGGAGCCGTCAAGTCTTGTGGCAGGTCCGTAGTGTTCTGTGCTGGTCCAAGCTAAAAGAAATAACACGAGTTAAGTTTTTGTCTCTGAATTCTGGTAACTTTCACATTCATTCCTCATACGCATTCAAACCACACAACGTTCATTGCTGCCACCCGAGCTCTGTTCACGGGCTTTTGAGTGTGCCAAAGTTATGCCACTTCTCTGGGGCTTTTCCACTAGTTCCTGATGTGGAAAATTGGCAGCGTTAACCTCCACAGGGGTCTTCCTTCAGACCGCCACGGAAAGTTGCCACATGTGTTTTTGCCTCCCGTGCTCCTTGTTCTTCCCGGTCCCAGGAGGCGGGAACACACGCACACGTTGGGTACGGATATTTCCGTACACTTCACTTCCCCACAACAATACAAGCGCGGAATGGCGACGCGCCAAGAATACACGCCCACTTATCTTTTCGGTAGGCGCAGGGGCTAGGAATGGGCGAGCTAAGGCCCCCTGCGCTTCTCCCCCGATCCCTCTGATTCCCAAGATGGGTAAATGGACTTATCTTGTGGGAGCGAGGGGCCGGACTGCTTCTCCGGTGGGGCTGGGCCCCTCGCGAATGATTCTGGTGGAGCTGGGCTCTGCACGTCCTCTCCTTCCGAAGTCTCAAGCGCAAGCCCCGTGCCTCGGGGCTTGTGCATGCGCGTTGACGAGCCACACCCTGCTGGGCTCCTGATTGGCCCACAGCGGCCCCGGGCATGCTGGGAGTTGTAGGCAGGAGACTGCTTCTGCTGGGAAATGTAGTCTTTTAGGGCTGCTTTTCTGCAGAAGGGGCACAGCAACCTTTTAAATGGGTACAACTTTCTAGACACAGCTCGTACGCCCTGTCTAAGCATCACAGCCCCCACCATGCCCCTCTGTACCCCTTGTCTTGGTCTGATTTTGGCTTTAGCCCTGACAGCACTCCCCCTCCCACAGAAGGTAGGCCCTCCGGGTTTATCTGGATAGTTCTTATGGAAAGTGCGCAATAATCTTGGAGCATGAACGTGATGTGAGGACTCCCACGAGCGCTCTTCAGGTCCATACCCCACCCAGTCCACTAAATAGTATAATTGGTCGTTAGTGCCTTTTTTAGAGTTCAAAATTGCACGTACTTCATATTCAGGTTCTCTGTGAACAATTATCGGGGGGGGGGGTTTTGACGGGAGTTCCATACGGGGCAGGTTTTAGCAGGGACGTGTGGAACGTGGGGTGAATTTTCATTTGGGATGGTAAATCCAATCGAACTGCAACAGGATTTATGATTCTTACTATTGGGAATGGGCCTAAGTAACGGGGCTGTAGCTTTTTGGGACCATCCAACCGAATATTGCGGGTGGATAGCCACACTTTATCACCCACACAATAGGGAGGACTGGCACGGCGATGCTTGTCTGCATAATGCTTATAAGAATTTTTTGCTCTAACGAGATTACCTTGTACCTCCTTCCATACTTGCTCAATTTCAATTCACTGTCCCGCTAGTGTGGGCAATTCCACACCTAAGGACGGCACAGCTACGGGGAGAATACGTGGATGTCGTCCGTAGAGACAGTAAAAGGGTGTCTTTCTGGTGGACGTGTGTACGGCATTATTGTAGGCCAGCTCAGCTAACCAAGTATGCTGGACCCAAGTGGTCTCTCTGCTTGCAGCAAAGCAACGCAGGTATTGCTCGAGCCCCTGATTCACACGCTCGGTTTGGCCGTCAGTCTCGGATGGTACCCAGATGACAAATGGACTTCCATCCCAATAATCCTACAAAATTCATGCCAAAATCGTGAGGTAAATTGTGGGCCTCTGTCGGTAATAATACAGTGTGGAAGCCGTGTAGGCGAATGACATTTTGTAGGAAGAGTTCCGCAATTGCACTAGCGGTTGGGACTCCCTTGCAAGGAATAAAATGGGCCATCTTTGAAAATGTATCTACTATCACCAGTATTGAAGTGTGACCTTGTATTGGCGGGAGATCCACAATGAGGTCCATGGTTATAGTATGCCATGGTACGTCCGGAGTTGGTAAGGGATGCAGAAGACCTGCAGGTTTTTGGTGACTGGCCTTATTGCGGGCACAGACTTCACACTTCAATACGTGTTGTTGAACATCTCGTTGCCACTTTGGCCACCAAAAATATCTAGCCACCAGTTCTTGTGTTTTTGATCTTCATGGATGACCCACAAGGGATGAATCATGACACCATGACATGGCCTTCTCCTGGAGTGCCGTAGTAGGCAAGTACAGAGCATGAGCATGGTAGGGAAGCCCTGCAATAACTACGTTCCGAGGGTCTTGTTTGCACCAATGGTGCAGTTTCTGCATAGAGATTTCCTTCTGAATTGCTTCAAAGAAGTCGGAGGTCGCACCAATTATGTGAGCGGAATGGATTATTGACTGGGGCGTAGGGTTCGCCTCTCGAATTGTCGACTCAGGGTAGCGTGATAAGATGTCAGCTTTCTGGTTGCTGGTTCCGGGCCTATATGTGATGATAAAATCAAACTCCGCGAAAAACAAGGCCCAACGTAACTGACGCGGGCTCAGGGTCTTGGCGGTCTTGATAAACTGTAGGTTACGGTGATCTGTGATTACCGTTATCGTATGGCGTGCTCCCATCAGATAGTGCCGCCATTCACTAAATTCTGCTTTTATTGCCAACAGTTCTCGATCGGCGATGATATAATTCACCTCAGCTGGCAGCAGCTTCCTTGAATAATAGGCCACCGGATGTAACAAACCCGTCGTGGGATCTCTTTGGGATAGGACGGCCCCCAAAGCATAACTGGAGGCGTCCGTTTCAACCACAAATTGTCTGGACAAATCTGGGTGTTTTAGTACCGGAGCGTCGGTGAAGGCCTTTTTGAGCTGTTGAAATCCCTGCTCGGCTGAGGCATCCCAAACAAACGGGCAACCTTTACGGAGAAGCTTCGTGATTGGAGTAACCAATGCTGAAAAATTCTTAACAAAGCGTCTGTAAAAGTTTGCAAACCCTAAAAAGGATTGTATTTCTTTTACATTAGCCGGAGGTGCCCAATCTAAAATTGCCTGTACCTTTTTAGTATCCATTTGTACGCCGGTTGGGGTTAGGAAATAACCTAAGAACTCCACAGTGGTACGATGGAATTCGCACTTTTCCAGCTTTGCGTAGAGATGATGGTCTCGCAATTTCTGCAACACCGCACGTACATGTTGGAATGTTCCTGGAGGCTGCCGGAATAAATCAGGATGTCGTCGATGTACACAACGGCACATACGTCCAGATATTCTCTGAGTACCTCATCCAGGAAATGTTGGAAGGCGGCAGGGCCGTTACAGAGGCCGAATGGCATGACCTGATATTCATACAATCCGAACTTGGTTCGGAAGGCGGTCTTCCACTCGTCTCCTTCACGTACCCGTACTAAGTGGTATGCGCCTCGAAGGTCCAACTTGGTATAGATGACAGCATCCCTAACTTGGTCAAGAAGTACAGGGATTAAAGGGAGCGGATAACGGTTTTTAATGTTTATCCGGTTCACTCCGCGGTAATCTATGCAAGTCCGGAGCTCCCCAGACTTCTTCGGTACGAAGAACAGAGGTGACGAAACCGGAGAATTGGAGTGCCGAATAAAGCCACTCTTGAGGTTGGATGCTATATATTCCCAGAGGTGGTCATTTTCAGCCTCGGTCAAAGCGTAGATGCTGCTGCATGGCAGTACCGCTCCTGGCTCCAGGTCTATCCGGCAATCGAAGGGCCGGTGTGGAGGTAAAGACTCAGCAGCCTGTTTATTAAACACATCTACGAAGTCGGCATACTCTTGGGGCAGATCTTCAGGACGTACCTCTGGTTGACTATTAACAATGCTGATGGTGCGTATGTCAGGCAAAGCCTTTTTTAAACAATGTTCTCTGCAATATGGAGAATTCAGGTTTATCGACCCTGCGGTCCATTGAATGTGAGGATCATGCTTCTTTAACCACGGCAATCCCAGGATAAGCCCAAATTGCGGGGCGGCAATAATGTCAAAGGCAATCTTTTCTGTATGCCCATCTCCACACTGAAGGGTCATAACACAGGTACTATGAGCAACGGGACCCGAACTAAGGGGGGTACCATCCACTGCGTGTCCCAGTTCTGACTTAGGTTTACATAGCACCGGAATTCCTAAAGTACCCACGAACTGGGCATCGATGAAA
The DNA here is from genome assembly GCF_040938575.1 of Ambystoma mexicanum. Lineage (NCBI taxonomy): Eukaryota > Metazoa > Chordata > Amphibia > Caudata > Ambystomatidae > Ambystoma > Ambystoma mexicanum. Next base: position 378,325,349 of record NC_090937.1, on the reverse strand, counting down.
TTTCTGGTCGCACCCGAGTCGACTAACAGGGTAACCTGTTTGTTTTTGGTCAAGAACTCTAGGCAACCTCTCAGAGTGATGTATGGGGCATAATTTGAATAGCCTGCATTTGGGGCCCTGCTATCTACTAGGCTTGACCGGGTGACCCCCACTACCGGCGAGCCAAGGCGTTTCCCTGGGTTTTTGGTTTGGCGGGGCATTCGCGAACGAAATGCCCAGCCTTACCGCAATACATACAGACCCCGTCTTTTCTTCTCTGCTCTTTCTCTTCTTTTGTTAAGGGGCCCCGGATTGAACCGATTTGCATCGGCTCATCCCCCTCAGATTTGTCTACCGTCCCACGAGATCCTTTAAATTGGTTTAACCGTGGTACAGGATGGGATTCTCCTCTTCTCTTATCGCCTCGCCTTTCCGCCATGCGGTGGTCGAGACGCAAGGCCAGGTTTAAAATATCCGAGCACTCTATTGGCTGTGGGTCAACCTGGGCTATAAGATCCTTTAACTCATCTTTCAATCCCTGATAGAATAGAGACATCCTTTTTTCCCTAGGCCATTCGGCTTCTGCCACTAGCCGATTGAACTGCGTGACATAAATCACCAGCTCCCTATTGCCTTGTCTTAAACTCAACAATTCCCGATCTTTACAGAGGGTGGCTGCCTGTCGATTAAAGATTTTCTCAAATTCCCCTAGGAACTCATCCAAGTCATACAGGACGGCATCGTCCTTTTGAACCAAAGGATTCGCCCAAGAGGCGGCGTCCCCTGTAAGGTACGATCAGGGCTTTAAGTGGGGTAAGAAATCGAGGGGGGGCCCTCATTTGGGGGCGTGGCCTAAAACGTACGCAAATCGTAAGGTATGCACACACACATATATATGCATGTTATATATCTGTGTGCGTACCTTACTATGGTTTGTGTACTTTGCAAGCCATCTTTTCTAAACATAGAAATATGTATGTCTATGTTTAGAAAAGATGGCTTGCAAAGAACACAAACCAGGTACGCACACAGATATGTAACATGCATATATATGTCTGTGTGCATACCTTACGGTTTGCCTACTTTTCAGGCCATTTTTTTAAAAAAACATTTCGGTTTTATAAAAGATGGCTTTGAAAGTACACAATTCAAGCCATCTTTTATAAAGCTTTGACTACGGACAAAATTGTCCGTCGGCAAAGCTTTATAAAAGATGGCTTGAATTGTGTACTTTTCAAGCCATCTTTCATAAACCTCGAAAAATATCAAGGAATCCCCAGGTTCGCCGAGGGTTAAAGACGCCTCGGCGACCTGGGGAAACAAAGGGACAGTAACTGCCTCTGGTGACCCCTCGCGCGAGAGGTCACCAGAGGCAGTTACTATGATTTACAGAAGTGGCAGCCAGGCACAGCATTGCTGTGGCTGGCTGCCACTTCTGTCAGATCGCCTGACTTCATGGCAGGCGCATATCCCGTCGCGGCTGCTGCCGCGACGGGATAATGCATCCCGCCAATGTTGCGTGTGGTGGGACGGGGGCCCCGGCAGGGCCCCGGCTCAGTCCCACTTTTTGGAGACTGCCGGGGCCCGGCCCCGGCAGGCCCCGGCCCACTTAAAGCCCTGGGTACGATATCACAAAGGCAGTACGTGCTTGAGCAGACCGAAAGGCTGACACTTTGGTGAGAAAGTGGAGACGACATTGGGTTAAAAACGTAGAGAATTTTTGCGGATCCCCTGCATATCGCTCTGGAGGTGCGAGGGGAACTATGGCTTCCGGGGTTACATGTACCTGTAACGGGGTAGACGGTTGACCAGGTAAGGGCGATGCTTGGGCAGCTAGACTCCGCACTTGCGCGGACAAAGTAGCGTAATCTTGCCTGGATGCGGCCAACTCCCCTTGCAAATCCTGCAAGGCTTTAGCAATTTCTTCCATGACTGCTGTGGGGGTTGGCTGTGCCGCTCAGGCGCCTGGAAAATACGTGGGCTTGCGCTTCTGTCAAGGCACTCTGGTCCAAGGCGAGACCATGCAATACCAACCACCCCCACTATGGTTGTGGAGCCTGCAAGTCGAAGCTTACACAGGCTACCCGGACCAGAGCAGGGAAGGAGGGTTAGGGTCTCGCTGGTTGGATAGGTTGGGGGGTTTTAGGGAAACCGAATTGAGGGTTGGATAGAGGTTGTGGATAGGAAGGGGAATTTTTAGGGAAAGGGCTGATTGTTGCACACTTTAGATGTACTTGGTACCAAGTAGCTATTCGCACCCCAATTCCACATAGCCAGCCTTAGGCCCCCTCACTGGTTAACCTTACGTACAAAGTCTAACCCAAGCACCTAGATCAGTCCACAACTAAATAGCATTATTTTCCAGCATGCAAACTTAGCTCTGGTTTTCAGTGTCCTGTCCGTAGTGGAGCCGTCAAGTCTTGTGGCAGGTCCGTAGTGTTCTGTGCTGGTCCAAGCTAAAAGAAATAACACGAGTTAAGTTTTTGTCTCTGAATTCTGGTAACTTTCACAATCATTACTCATACACATTCAAACCACACAACGTTCATTGCTGCCACCTGAGCTCTGTTCACGGGCTTTTGAGTGTGCCAAAGTTACGCCACTTCTCTGGGGCTTTTCCACTAGTTCCTGATGTGGAAAATTGCCAGCGTTAACCTCCACAGGGGTCTTCCTTCAGACTGCTGCGGAAAGTTGCCACATGTGTTTTCGCCTCCCGTGCGCCTTGTTCTCCCCGGTCCCAGGAGGCAAGAACACACGCACACGTTGGGTACGGATATTTCCGTACACTTCACTTGCCCACAACAATACAAGCGCGGAATGGCGACGCGCCAAGAATACACGCCCACTTATCTTTTCGGTAGGCGCAGGGGCTAGGAATGGGCGAGCTAAGGCCCCCTGCGCTTCTCCCCCGATCCCTCTGATTCCCAAGATGGGTAAACGGACTTATCTTGTGGGAGCGAGGGGCCGGACTGCTTCTCCGGTGGGGCTGGGCCCCTCGCGAATGATTCTGGTGGAGCTGGGCTCTGCACGTCCTCTCCTTCCGAAGTCTCAAGCGCAAGCCCCGTGCCTCGGGGCTTGCACATGCGCGTTGACGAGCCACACCCTGCTGGGCTCCTGATTGGCCCACAGCGGCCCCAGGCATGCTGGGAGTTGTAGGCAGGAGACTGCTTCTGCTGGGAAATGTAGTCTTTTAGGGCTGCTTTTCTGCAGAAGGGGCACAGCAACCTTTTAAATGGGTACAACTTTCTAGACACAGCTCGTACGCCCTGTCTAAGCATCACAGCCCCCACCATGCCCCTCTGTACCCCTTGTCTTGGTCTGATTTTGGCTTTAGCCCTGACATCTGCACTCACTTTTCCCCAGGGCTTTTTGCTTCTTTCTTGGGGGAAGGTTAGTGACAGTGTGTTATTGTTCCCTGCTGCTTGCCACATGAAACCTATGGATACTAACAGCAATTTTGCTGTCAATGTTGTACCACAGCATTTCTTGCAGTCTCGCCTTTACGATTTAGGGATTACACTGCAGGTACCTCCCAGCAAGATTCCTTGTGTGGATTTTGAGAAGGAATAGTCATTATCACAGATAGGTGTGACCAAAATGTTGATGTTCTGTGTGCGTGTTCATGGAGAATATTTTTCAATTATCGAGACTCAACAGCTTGAAGGAATTTGATCCTTGTCAGTTTTGGTGACTAGGTCTGCCATCTAGATCACTTTATGTGTTGAATTCCACCGCCAGGCGAGTACCTATTGGTTTTGTGCGGGCTTCGCTCGGGCCTATAACTATGGGCCCCAGGGCATTACCTGACTCGGTAATGCCCCCGTCGCTCAGGGCATATTGCTATTAGTACCCTGGCCTGCAAGATCTGCGAGACCAGGGTACTAAAAGTAGTTTTTTCTGAAGAAAAAAAAATGATTGATAAATGGCAGCCATCGGGAGCGGACGCGCTGGGACCTCTTCTGTTCCCAGCGCGTCCGCTCCTGAAAAAACAAAGAGAAGAAGGTAAGTGGGGTTGGGAGGAGGAAGGGAGGGGAAAAAAAAGAAAATAAAAACGTACCTGGGTCCCCGGCGGGGGACGATGGAAGCCTCCAGCCCTGTGGGGGCTTGGAGCGGGAATGGCTCCTCTTCGAGTCGCTACACGGCTGGAGGCTGCCATCGTCCCCCGCCAGGGACCAAGCAGGCAGAAGGTAAGTGGGGTTGGGAGGGTGAGGAAAAAAAACAAAAAAAAACATACCTGAATCCCCGGCGGGGGAACAAGGCGCCCTCTAGCCATGTGGAGACTCGGAGGAGCAGGGATGGCCCCGCTTCGAGCCTCCTCGTTGGCTGAGGGGCTGCCACGCCCCCGCCGGGTAAAAGGCGTGGAATCCGAGGGATTCCTGGCCGGGTAATGCCCCAGCGAGGACAAATCAGAATGGTTCTTTCATTCTGATTCTCCCTCACCGAGTACTAATATGTCTTAGTCCATAGGTTACAAGTAAATGAGAATTCGAAGACCCAGCAGTCCCCACCACCCAGATAGCTCTTCAAACTGTAGCTCCTGGAACCTCCTGAAAGGAACCTTCCATAATATGCATGTATTCCATCACTCACTCATGATATCACAGCATCAGGGCTAACACGCACACTGGGAAGGGAAAGGAAGGGAATACAAGACACTACACATAACTCTATTCTTAGTTTGGGAGCACCTTCTTTCTTTTGAGATTGGGGCTCAGCTGGCATAGCCAACGGCAACATGATGTCCGGTTTTGTCTGCATAGCTTCAAAGCCACACAGGCAGGCATCCATCTGTAGTGTTTCTCGTGTTTTTCTCATACCAAGATATGCCCTGGCTGTATTATGTAAGAGGGCATCCTTGGTTTCTTGGAATGGTGTTGTATGAGGTTGTCCCCTCTTTAGGGCAGAGTAGGCCCTTTATTGTTGTGCTAAATAGTGATGTTCACGTGAACTGCTCATACTTGAATGTAGGTGAGCGTTGTGCAGCTCCTATGGAGCCTCTTTAGACCATACATTACATCTACAAAATAATATCTTCTACTCAAACAAAATAAACTATTAGTAGATCAAAAGCAAACATAACATACTCAGCTTCACTGAAGAAGTTCCAATCGGGCATGCAACAATCCCTTGGTATTCAACTTCTCAGATACAATCCGACACTTGCAAGATCTATGAGCAACACATTGTGCAGACCTTACGTACAAGTCGAAGAAATTGACTTTTTTAGTATCCAGCACACATCGTCTGGCCCTCACCCAGCTGTGTTTCATCATGTTGCTCCCATGTGCTCTTACCTATTAATCCTGCGCTTGTTCCATCAGGAAACTGCTGCAGGGAGAGTTTGATGTGCAGAGTTTGAGGGTGGCGGGAATGGTGGCAGAGATCTTCAGAGCTGCAAGTCTTACCTTAGAAGTGGCATGTCCAGGGTGTGGCCTTGGCTGGCACGTGCTACACCTGGAATCTAATTAGCCACTCCAGGTACTACCCCATTATCATAAACTATGATCATTATGTGTATGTGGGCTTGTACCTCATGCCACCACTGCATAGGTTAGTGCCCCACTTGGGCCACCCTAGTCAAAAGAGTCTGGACACGCCACTGTACCCGTTTGGTGACTAACATATAATTAAAACTTCCTCTGGCAGGGTGATGGTTTGCAGCACTATCCTGCACAGGAGAGGGCCATAAAATAAATATGTGAGTACTTGGGAATGCCATATGCCCAATAAACACTATAGTGCCTCCCTCAGCTAAAGTTGGCAGAGGCAGCAGAACCCTAATTGAATCTATGCGTTCAATCAAAACACTCAGCATTTCACTGTCTGACTAGTCTGTGGACACATGAGTGTCCCAATTACACATTATAAAGAAAAACATGTATTTAATTTAAATGAAACCTAGTACTCAATGCCAGGATACCGAATTAACTTAAAACATAAATGGCACACCATCTATTTTCAGAAATCCAACTAAAAGTTCCAGTTCACTTACAAACCTATTTTAGTCATGTGATAATATTTAATTAGGCTCCAAGATTGACCTATACCCAGAAGGACCACCCTATACAACAAACCTCCTCAACTGAGAATCAGGTTCACCCATTTTTCTTTTGTATGAGCAGGACACAGGATATACTTACGTATCACCCCGTGGATTTGGGTTGTTTTATCGTGACGGAAAAACTTGTGACTGAAAAGACTGTAGCGGTTTTGACCGAAAATACGTTTTTTTCCGTCAAGGTAAAGAACTCAAAATAAATACATGAACCCCACCCCCTTACTTACCTTGCGGCGGCACACTTCGCTGTATGCCGATGACTCGCTGTGTTCCTGAAACGCCTGTTCCCTTTCACTTCTGTGATCGGGAACCAGTGCTGCAGGATCCTTTCCTTTGTCTTTCTTTTTTTATGTTACTTTACAAGAGGGGCTGTGTGGGACACCCCCGCAACTCCCACTGATAATATAGTGTACAAGGGTGCAGGGGACACCCCTGCAGCCCATGCAACCCTTGCCACCGAATAGGGGATTTAGCTGAACTTTTTGGCCATTCGGAATTTCGAACGGCTGAAATTCGGCCAAATCTCCCATTCAGGATTTTAAATACAGTCTTTTGGGGAATTTCCTATTTATACTCTACCATTACCTTTCTAGGCATATGGATAAAGTGTAACCTGATGGACTCTACCCTCAGGTAAATGCCTGGGAGGATGACATCTAGAAACTAAAACCAGCATTTCATCACAATATGCACGTAAGGTCTATCCAGTCACTCTTAGTGGAACATCTGTGGAACATTCTAACATGTCTGAATTTTAAAAAGTAGAGCTCTTGTCATGCCCTCTCTGGGATATTTTAGTAATGTAGCTCACAGACCAAAAGTATACCCACCTCCCCACTGAACACCTGAGAAGCAGTCGATGAGGAACGCACATATATTAGCAGATCAGAGAGGCATTTGGGAAAAATATCCAATGACAAACTTCATCACCCGACAAACTTCATCACCAAGCTAGGCCTCACCTTTCTCCATTCAGGAGAAGTCCAAACCATAACCTCATCACTGGCCCGGATATCAGCACTATGGGGTTTGGTAAAACCACCCTGCCAGTGACAAAACACACTTTCTTCCAACTCATCCCTCCACTAATAAAAAAGGCATTAACTCTCAACATCCAGTCCATCCTTGCTGACTATCCATGCTGAAAGCTCGCCAGGGGCTATGTCTCGCCTGATACAGTGACATACCAGCTCTTGAAGGACTTCCTCTGATGGACATATGCGCAATACAGCCCTAGCATGCGCAATTACCTCCAGGTGTATGAGGGGAGGCTCCCCCTTCCATATCCAAATGAAGGGAGCCCCCGAAGTTTAGGAAATTAAAACTCATAGTCCAGGGGCATAACACTTGGACCCTCTTACCAAGGACTTTCAGCAATCTCCTTGATCTTCTAAGCAAAAGCAATCTCTAGACAAGACCATAAGTCAAAATACTGCCCTCTGAATGGCTACTGTGTTTGTTAATCAACCCCCATCCTACTACATTATCTGATGCCATAGAGTGCTGCGCTGACTCCCCCTGGGAAGCCTGTTACACTACAGTTACTTCCACTGACTATGGAAATTGACCACTCGAGTGATGTCATTGTCCTACAGGAGAAAGGAAAAGATGAACTCCCTGCCTTCCTACGTGCAACCCCAAGGTGAAAACACATGCGTACACATGAACATACATGCTGTTTTTAGTCCCAGGGGGCTATATCGCTTCATGCGTCCCACTGCTGTAGCAAACCCACACAACTCTAATCAAGAGGAAGCCATCTTCCCCAGTGCCACCAATGCTACTAAAGTCATGCCAGGTGCTCTAACTGAAGAGCAGCTGTTGCTACTTACGGAGGGCCGACCCGACCATACAAAAGATCAAGCTATGTTGTAGCGAAGGGTGGTCCATGAAGAAGCAGTTCTTTAGAGGAATGCTCACCTCTCTAACCAATGAAAATCACATGGAGATGACACTCGCAAAATTCAAGCCACTTTTACAGTAATGGTGGCCAGTAGTGAACTGCAAGGCCAAGAAGCACATGTGCAGATGTGCCACGTGTGTCGAGCGTCGTAAGCATTTTGAAACTGGAAAAAGAGGTTACGCTACTACTCATTCATATTAAAAGGGGACTGGGTTAAGATAAAGCTTCTGACGAAAACTAAGGGCAATATCTCCATGTAAAGCTCGCCTTGGAAAGTATTACAAGTGTAAAACGCCTCTGTCCCTATAGGCAATTAAAGGAAGTGGAATGTCAGTCGAATAGTGCTGCCCAAATGAAACATGATTACAGAACCACAATAGCATGAGTCCAAAAATAGAGGGCTAACAAGAAAGCAGAAGAGACTGTCAAACTATCCAAAACCACATGCAGCGGTATATACAGGAACTGAAATATGTTAGGTGTGACCAGTCCAGACATGAAGAACCATTGAGCCTCTGCCCTCAAACAGCAAAGCCTACTGACACAAGCAGATGTATGGCACATAGTGGAACATCAAGTGAGGAAGGAAGACAAATAGGAGATGAATATCCCAGTAGAGAGAAGCATGTGAGGAAAACATGCACTCTCCATTTCCCACCAAGGGAGGTGGTGTAGTCTCCATCGCACAGCATCCCTCAAGCAACACTCTATCAAGCCCTGCCCCTTCGATCTTCCATGCAAGCCCAGCTCTAGTGCTCTAGTTCCCCAGATACCATTGTGATGGTTGGGTTTGGCACTCACCGCGTGTATTGTGGGAAGGGTGAAAGCAATGCGGGAGGGATGCGGGTGGAGGAGGCCCAGGGGATGTCCAAGTGCTAAGAGGAGCCCACTAGGGCAAGTGCTAGGGGAAAGCAGGGGAAGGGGATAAATAGTGCTAGGGTGGGGGTGGTCCAGCCTTAGTAGGCTGGTCAGGGAAGGGTGCCCGAGGGAAAGTGGTGGTAGGAAGGGGTGCAGGGGAACACTGGTCAAAGGAGGGCCTGACCCCAGTAAAACCCATAAGGTACACAGGCAACCAGTTGCAGCGACAGGGGGAGACTAGCAGGGGAGGGGGAGATGGAAGGAGGCGGAGAAGAGGAAGGTCTTGAGGAGCTTCTGGGATTTACAGAGATCCGGCTGAAGTCAGAGAGGGGTGGGAGGCTGTTGCAGAGGGAAGCTCCTGCCCAAGAAAGAGATCTACCCCCCAGTTGCTGCTTGGAGAAATGTCTGATTTGCATAGAGTTGGAGTTAGAGGACCGAAGAACTCTAGCAGGGAGGTATTTAGGGAGAGAGAGTTGGATATAGCATGGTCCCAGGCCCCAGAAAACCTGGAAGAATGATGAATTTGATCCTTGCAACCACCAGGAGCCAGTGGAGAGATTTAGGGCTGGAGAGATGCGGCCCGGGGCTTGAGGCCAAGGATGAGTCTTGCAGTCCTATTCTGGATTAGTTGAAGAGGGCGAAGTGAGGAGAGAGGAAGATTGAGGAAGAGGCTGTTACAGTAGTCAAGCCTTGAGAGAACCAGAGCTCTAGAGGCATTGAGTTTCTGGGGGAAGGTGAGGAAAGGGAGAATGCCTCTAAGGAGATGAATCTGATAGTGGGCCTTCTTGGCAAGGTCAGCGATATGAGGAGAGAAGGAGAGAGAGGAGTCGAAGATGACACACATGTTTTTTTGCCTCACACATCGGTGAGGGGAGGTGGCCCAAGGAGGGCATCAAGAGTGTAGGCGGGAAGGAGGGGATAGGAGCCCTGATGAGAAGGATCTCAGTCTTACTGGCATTAAGGAAAAGATCATTAGCAGTGCACCATGCCTGAATAGCAGTCAGACAGTCGGGAATGAGAAAGGAAGGCGAGGAGGAGGAGGGAAGCTTAAAGGAGAGCTATATGTTGTCAGCATAACACTGGAAATGAGGAGAGAAGGTGCAAATCAAGTGGGCCGGGGGGCAAGGTAAATATTGAAAAGCCAGGGAGAGAGAATAGAGCTCTGAGGGACACCACAAGTCGAGAGTGAGGTAGAGGGCCCAGTTGCACTTGAGAAGGCTGATTTGAGGGGAAAGAGGTCTACCAGTCCAGTGCACATATCTGCCATATCAGCTGGGATTGTTGTCATCATGCTCATGTGTTTGTCCTCTCCCTCTGTGCGTTCCCAAGTAGCACCCCTGTGATCTTTCTTGGGTCTCTTGGCAGGAAGGGTATGTTTCTGATTTGCAGTGGTGGACATCATGAATATAGAGGGAATGGTCCCACCAATCCTAAACAGGTCTAGGGGAGACAATAGGTCCACAGTCAAGCTGCCATCCCTTGGTCTGGCAGTTCAAGAATCAAACTAGGGTTTGTTCTAATTCTGTGTTTGTCACCCATTGCTGGGTGGCACTTGACAGGGATGTTTTTCTCTTTCCTTCTATTTGCCCTGGTGGGTGATGGAGCCATTAACTACTTTGAATAAGTTAAAACATTGTGACTACTATATCACTTTATATCCATGATGTATTCTACATCATTCTCCCTACGTTGATAGCTGGGATGGATATATTTGGAACATTTTCTGGATGAATCATCAACAAAACTAAATCTGACATCCCCCTCTTAAATGTAATACAACAGGAGTCGGTAGGCTATAGGTGAGCCGAAGAAAGGAGGAGATTAAATATTTGGGAATTAGCATCTGTAGATCAGCAAGTGGTTTGCTACAAATACAGCACAACATGATTTAAATGAGCTAGAATCTAAATCTAAATATCGGGGAAATGTACCTATTCCATTTTATAGGAGGGTCAGGATTATTAAAACGTTAGTTGTTCATTAGTTGCTGTACTATTTCCAAAATATTCTGATCTGGCCCAGTAAGCACTATTTGACAGAGTTTAGTTTATCTGGTAAAAATAGCTTCAGGCATTCAGCAACCTAGGATAAGTTAGAACATGCTCTAGATTTTCTTCAGGTTGGAATGGCTGCCTTAATATTTGATTATATTTATTAGCTTCTCAAGCACAATTTATGACTTGCTGGACTTGCCCTTGGGACATGTTACCTCTTCTTGGTATTGAATCTGCTTCGATTTAACCATACCCATTAGTTACTTTACTGATGCATACTCGCATAATAGAATATTTTAATGTTAGATACATAGTTCTAGCTTGAGAACTCCCATAATCCACCCTACATTATGGGACATAGGGAGACTTGTGATAAAGACATTATATGACGTTGGACCAGTGGCGGTTGGTTTATCCCCCAAAGGGCTCTCTGTAACTCAGGAATCTTTTGTGAAACAATGGGCATTAGGGTGATCTCTCTCTTGCAATATTATAGCATGTGGGACGACTTCAAAAACTGAAATGTGGTGTATTCGTTGTCACAGATTGGATAGTTGGGATAAAGAAGAATGCCAAAACCAGGGCTAAAAATGTAAGATTTTTAATAGGCACTGTATACAACTGTGGGCCAACTAAAATATATCAATACCAGAACAGGAAGGAATGATTCATGCCCAAACATTCATACATTATCTATGATTATACATTATTTACTGTAATTATTCAAAGCATTTAATTTTCACAACTGCCATTGTTTTAATATCTGAGACATTTGTTTATTTAAACATTATTTATTTTAAGCCAAATTAAGGGAAAATGGATCTTAATATTTGTTCATAAATTCTTCAACAGTGTAAAAATACTTCATTTATATAGGCATTTAATTTCAATCAATACATGTATAGATTTGTACCATAATGTACACAAATACCATCAGACAGTTAAATGCAGCACATATAATATTAATAATAATAAATCCAATGTGGTCCTTATAAACTGCCTGTCTTCTAGCAGTAGCCTTCCTTTCCTAAATGCCCATGTTTCAGTCCTATGTGCGCATATCTACAGGACCTTCTTCAGGGGTACCCTTGATTCAAATGTCTTAGTCCCAAGCCTAATATTATTCTGTTCGCGTATTCCACCCAAATGATTTCTGGGCTCAAAACAATCCTACATGGACCGTGCCATTTTGAATTGGGGATCTCCAGCAGGTGACATAAAAACGTTATCTCACTTAATTACGTCATCGTAAAATGCAGTACGTGTGTGTTGTACAGACTCAAAAACTGGCATAGAACAGGGTGGCCATATTGTTCTATCCCATTTGTTAATTTCACCGCTGAGTTGGCTAATATCCCTTTATACTCTGAATTCTTAAGATCTTAAACCATAGCTCTGAACCCTTTTAGGCCGCTTGGGAGTGAAAATGGCAGATTTCATTTTGGACGGTTGAGAGCTCATTAAAGTGAATTGATGCGTAAGGAGCTTGGCGGGTAAAAGCACTGATTCCAAGGCCGGCAACACTACTACTGGGACAAAGAAGAGGCAGATGGGAGTCGTGAGGATTACCCATAGGAATCAATGGGAAATCGATTCCTCTGGGCAGTTTCTATGTTGTCCTTAAAAAGAGGTCAGGCAGAATCAGGCAGAGAGGAACAACTACTCACACCTGACTCCAATCAACTATTTCAAAGACTATAAAAGGTCAGCCACCCAGGTACACTCTGATCGAGCAGGGCATGCTGAAGGAACCGTGAAGACCAAAAGGAGAGTTGTCCAATTATAGGGAGAGGGTCTTGGGAGACACTTGGATTCTATCTTTGACTGTCCATCTCTTTGTGTGGGATTGGATCCCGGTGTCTTTAAACTTTTCTGCTGGTCTCTTCTTGTATCAGTTTGGACCAGAAGGAGAAGTCAGCAGGTAGGAGAGCCTTGGGAAGACAGAAGGGGGTGGGGGGTGGACTGCCAAGACACTGAAGCCTGTGAGTACAAGGGGGCTACACTGTGTCAGGGGAGATGTGCCCCATTGAGCCAAAACTCCAGCTACATTTTTCTGTTAGTGTTGAAATCAGTGCTTGCTCCCTGGGTGAGTTACAGAAACCAAGGTAGTTGGGAGGAAGGTGCAGGAACCCTGACCTCAGGTGAATCCCCATTCAGGAGCCGCTAACACCTCATCACGAAAATATGGTAAAAGATGGAGACCCTGTGACTCGAGACAAGCTAAGGCGGGATAACCTGTTGTGTCAAGAACTTTGTGGACAACCCTGCTGCAGTCCCTACCCCGCCTGTTGCCTCCCAGGCTCTTTGCAATGCCCTTGCCTCTCACTTCATTTAAAAAACCCAGGACATCCTGTCCACCCTCTCCACCCACACCCCTCCTCTCCCCTCTCCATCTGTGCATGCTGACCCTCCTTTAGCCACCCCCCCACCATCCTTCTCGTCCTATTGTCTTTTCTCCCCTGACAAGGTCGCTAGACAAGTCTGATCTATGAAAAACAAAACAGGTACATCCCTGTTCCTCTAAAACCACCAAGGACCACATTGACACACTTGCTTCGGCCCTTGCTGATTTTTGCAACCACGCATTTGCCTCGGAACCCACAGCTGATCCTTCTTGTCCAGCTAACTATCACCCAATTTCCATTACTTCCTTTCTGGGCAAACTCCTGTAAAAGTTGGCCATCTCTCAGCTTAACCTTCATTCCAATTATGTCGGCTGTATCCATGACCACCAGTCTGGCTTCAGAGCTGCCCAGAAGCACAGAAACTTCTCTCTTGAACATCCATGAAGATCTGCTCTCCAACCTTGACTCTAACATTCCCTCTGTCCTCATCCTCCTCGATCTCTCTTCTACCTTCTGATAAGGCTTTGGCCTGGCTTACCTCTTTCCTCTCAGATCGACCCTCCCAGGTCCAACTTGGGTCCTTCCCTTCATCTCTCTTCCTCTCTACCTGTGGTGTTCCCCAGGGGTCTAACCTCTCGCCCTGGCTTTTCAACCAATACCTGGCAACTCTCGCCCACTGCATTGCCGCTTTCTGCTCAAATTTCCAGTGCTACACTGACGCCACTCAACTCATTTTCAGGCTGCCCTCTGCCACCTCCTCTCCGTCTCTCATCTCTGATTGCCTAACTGCCATTCAAGATTGGTGTGCCGCCAATTATCTTTGTCGGAATGCCTCCAAGACGGAGATCCTCCTCATCGCCACACCTTCACCATCCTTGCCCCTCACTCTCTGGCCTGCCTCCCTTGGCCCTTCTCCTACCCCCACCTGCGAGGCTCTTTGACTCCACCCTTTCCTTCTCCGGCCACATTTCTGAGGTCTCTAAAAAGTAGAATTTCCTACTGCACCTCCTCAGAGGTACTCTGCCTTTCCTCTCCTTCCCCCAGAAGCTCATGGTATCCCAAGCTCTGGTTCTCTCTAGCTTGGACTATTGTAACAGCCTCTTTCTAAATCTACCTGCCTCTAGTCTCCGCCCACTGCAACTAATCCAGAACAGGACTGCAAGACTTGTCCTTGGCCTCAAGCCCTGGGATCGTATCTCTCCAGCTCTGAAATCTCTCCATTGCCTCACAGTGGATGCAAGGATTAAATTCAAAACCCTCTGCATTGTCCACAAGGCTTTCTGGGGCCTGGGTCCAAAATACCTTCAGCTATCCCTCCGCATCACTCCTCTACCTCCAACTCCCTCAGGGTCAGTTGTTTTTCAAAGAAACGAGCTGGGGTAGATGCTTGTCTTCGACTGGGGCCTCCCTCTGGAACAGCCTCTCTGCCACTCTAAAACCTGAGGAGAACCATCTCCGGTTCCGGAAGCACCTCAAGACCTTCCTCTTTTCTTCCGCCTTCGCTCCCCCTCTCCCCTGCTGATCTGTTCTGTCTTGGCACTGCGCACCTGGCCACCCTCTGTCCTCTGGGCTCAGGTACCTGCTCTCCCTGCCACCCTCCCACACTGCCTCCGGGCCACCCCTTGCACTGGGGTCTGTATCTGTACCCATACAGCCCCGCCTTTTCTTCCTGCACTTATCAGACCTACCCTGTCTGCTGCCTTAAACCTAGCACTTGCAAATTGCTGGCTGCACTACCACTGTTTGTTGCCTTTATTATTTATTTATTATTATTTATCGGTTTCTCCTCTGCTTCGCACTTTCCACTTCTCCCCCTTCCATGCACTTTTCCCCTCCCCCTCTCCCATGCACTTGCGCGTTCTCAATGTCACTGGGCCTCGTAAGATCGCTGTTTTGTTCTCCCCTGTTCCCCTCCCTTGCCTTGTCGCGGTCTGAAACACTTGTGTACGAGCGCGATATAAATAAAATATCAATATCAATAAATCCCAAAAGTGCCTGTAACTTGCGAAGTGGGAACAAAACCTCGAATGTGCATTCTGGCACTTGTAGTCCAAAAGATCAAAGCTGTGAGACTGAGTGGTCCGGCGCCGAGTGCGTGCCCAGTCGAAGGTCTCTTTAAGGTATCCAGCTGAGAAGTGGCAGAAGTGCATGTTAAAGAGTTGTAGAAAATCATAAATTGAAATTGGTCCTGCGACAGGTCCAGCAAAATCCTGTGCACAGTCAAAGGTGTTCGATTCTGGTGTCAAAAGGGATCTGTGCCCGGAAGCGGGGGATCCATGGTCAACACCCAGATGAGGCAGACAAAATTGTGAACATTGTGTGAAAAGGGATCTGAGCCCGCAAGAGGTTGATCCATGGTCCGAGTCCGGATGAGGGAGACCAAATGTGAATTGTAAGCATTGTAGAGAAGGGTTCTGAGCCCAGACGAGGGGGACACGTGGTCCGAGCCCAAAGGAGGGAGACCAATCATGAACTTATGAATGTGAGACTCTTGACAAAGGAAAGGAACTTTTGTGTTTTCAGACCATCTACAGTAAGAGACTTGAATGGCAGAGACTTTGGCACAGAAGGTCCTGATACTGAGATATTGAACTGTACAAGTAACAAAAGAAGCTACAAGTACCAGTAGTCACTGGGAAAGAAGGTAATACTGTGTGTTTTGACAAGTAAAGTGAACTTCTGTTTCAAGGCGGAGGAAGCCTGTATTCTGACAAAGGAAGTCTGTGTTTGACAAGCAAAGTGAACTTTGTTTCAATGTGGAGGAAGCCTTTGTTTTGACAAGAGACGTTTCTTTTGAGAATCATTTTCGTTTCTTAAAGACTTTTCCAGAGTGGTGTGAGACCAGCTGAACCATTGAACTGTGTCTTCATGCCGAGGAAGTCAGAGTGTGCACTGAGGCTTGAGAGTGCTTCCTTGTCCCGTGCTGAAAGCGTGGGGGAGGGAGGCCAACTGCTCAACTGTCCTGACATATTGCTTCTTGAATACTTTTCCTTTTTTGCATACACTACTGTCCCACACCATTTTGTATTTAGAAGTAAGGATTGGCAATAGGTTTATTAGCATAGGCCCTTTTATTTTTACAGACTCGATTAGGACTGCGTTATTATGGTTGTAGCTTTCTCCTATCCTAAGATTTAGGTTTAGATAGGCATTTAACCAACCCTTTAAAATTCAATAAACACCCTTGAACTGTGTCTCATTTGTGTCAGTCTTCATTGATGATACCAAGCTTTTCCTTACATGCCTCATGGAAATGCTTCACCATAAGTGCATTCTCAACCTTGTTTTCTAAACGGCTCCTGTACTCCATAGATCTAGTTTTACATCTTCTTATAGATTTGCCTATTTATTTTTTATTCCATAGGCAGATGATCTCATACATTAAGTACATACTTTCACAATTGCTGAAACTGTTTAGTGTTCACCTTTTGTTGGCACCTAAATCTACCTGTGTCATTGTGTTGGTGTACCTGCAAACTCTAAATTTGCTGCATGGGAAATATCCCATTAAAGGTTTCATGCCCCCCTGTTCCGACAATGTTGGCTCTTTTCTAGGGGCAATCCGGATGTGATTTTTTAATCACTAGATTTTTTGTATAGTAATGCCTTTCTTGTACGCAAAAATGGGTCATTCCAATTTCAGATCTGTTCTTTTGAAAATGTTTCAATTTCTATTGACGATGTTCACATACTTATAAGACAAATTAATGAATGTATTAACAAAGACTAACCTATCTGTCTTGTCCTGAGATGCTTTTGGCTCCAAGAGGGCTTCTCTGTTGTGATTGTAAGCTCTTTTGGCAGCATGTGTAACCGTTTTAATGGATAGCCTCTGTTTGTTAGTTTTTCAATTAAACAGTTTTCCTCTTCATTATACACATTATACACATCTTTGGTGCTGCTGATCTTCTTTAATCTTAAAAATTGACCAAAGGGCAAATTGCCCTTCAAATGTTTGGCATGGTGGCTTTGCTTATGCAATAAAGCATTTCTGTTCATTGGCTTATGATAAGGTTTAACTTGAAGCACTCCATTCTGATGATAGATGGTGGGGTCTAAATAATGCAACTGTAATTACCTTTTAGCTGAATGAACCACAGATGTTGGTTCCTAGTGTTAATCCATACTAAAAATGATTGGATAGATGATTCCATGACTTTCCAGATGATTGTAATATCATCAATTTAATTGAACCATGTCTTAATGCTGTATCGCTTTATTCTCAAAGCTCTCTACGTGTAGATTCCAGCCATTCTAAGGGTAGTATGACACTTGTGGTGGCCCTCAAATATCTATTCATCTCATTAAACAAGGGACACACATAGCAATCAGCAAATTTGGATAAGGGTTCTAGTATTGATGCAGCCACTATCGCCGTTGACCAGGAGGATTCTTTGCATTTTTATGGCTTTTTTTTTAGCATGTAGAATAACAGTGTCATGTCCTCTCTTTTAATTAGAAAGTCAGCCTCCTGCCTGCTTATCCACTCCTTTTCGTTAGCTATTTCCACTTTCTCTGTAATTTCAGAAAAACATTTTTTTAAGAAGGATCTTCAAATAATCTCCTGTAGCTGAAATTGTCGAATAATAACCTTTCCACAGTTGGTAATGTAAATTTCTCCATCAAGTACAATGATGGCACCTCCCTTATTCGCCCTTCATGCAAGGATATTGTTGAATTCTCCCAACTTTATTAATAGCTTGCTTTCTTTTTTACTCAAATTGTAAAAAGGTCTGGAGTCATCTGCGTCTAGTTTTGATACTTCCTCTAAAACCTTTTTCTCAAAAATAATACATTCATGGAAATGAGCATTGGATGGGGGGATAGAAGTCTGGAGGATGCTTAAGTCCTCTTTTGTTGCTGGAACTATCATACACCTTATTGGCAAAATGTTATTTTTTCTAATCTTCGTTATGAACTGATGTAATTCTATTTGAAAGTCAAACGCATCATGTTTCTTTGTAAGTACAACTTTCAGACCATTATCGATTCTATCTTCCTCCTCTTTTCTCAAAATATATTTTGAAACATTCACTACAAGTGTTTTGCGCTGCAAGTCTGACGTGGTTCTTCCTGATACTCTTGTCTCATATTTCCTTCGCCCAAAAAAGGTATTTTCTGGCTTTGTTGTCTGCGACCGCTAGAGCATCTTTTGTTATTTTGTTGGTCACAAGTTGAAATAGTATTATGTTTTGTTGAGTGGTTGTAAGTTGCTTATATTCAGTCTCTGTATGAGTGCTGTCCTCACTGGAGCTATAGCTATAAGAAGTGTCCCTGAAGCAAACTTTTCTATCTTTCTGATGTTAATTGGTGTATTCATGTTGTTTCCAAGCCTGTAATCTGTTTGAGCATATGGTTAACCTTTCTCATAATAACATTTTATGAACTCTTTTTTCAATCGTTTTTCACATTCATTTGTTGTAAATATTTTAAACTCAGCCATTTCTCTATTGATTTCATCCAGCCTTTGTTAATAGCCTTGAGGTAATGCCTTTTAGATATTCAAGCATAATAGCCCCATGTAGTTCTGTTCTTATTAATCATTTCTTTCAGTTGGGAAACTTCGTCCCAGTTATTAGTGTCCATATTTAAAAGTGTAGTGCAAGGTAGTAGCAATCGTTGTAGATGACAGAGAAATGTACATTACAGAATACGAAAGGTTGTTATGTGGCAATATTACCCACAGGAGATTATTTGAAGATCCTTCTAAAAAACTTGTACCTGAAATATATATTTACGGAACACTACAAGTGTGCCTAAGAAGGTGTGGAATTCGATCCAAATGAGAATGTTTTGATCTGTTCTGATATATAGAATCACTTTACACTAGTATTCTTCAAACTGATACTTTAGAAGTGGCAGAACAAAAATGGTGGCAAAATTGTGACCGACTTGTCCCTAATTCGTACATTATGTGGTGTAAAAAAAGGCACTTGCCTTTAGGTTCTTCACCTCCAGCATAGGACAGAACCTAGATATTAGGGATAAACATTTGGTGTTTATGCTAACCTGGGGAGTGGGGATGCCTGGGTTAGGGTGGCATTCGATGCATTTAGACGAGAGAGAGAGGGATGGCCCCAGGGCCCATCCTGAAATTGAAATAAAAACCCTTGGACCATCTCTGGGTGTTGGAATGTTCTTTGAGCCACCACTGACATTACCTTCAAACTACCCTTAGAGAAGAGGAACACCTATTTTGCTCTCGTAATTTGCTCCCTTTCATCACGCAAGTTGCAGATTTTGATAACCTCTCACTTCAATACACCTTCTAAAATACCATCAGTAATTTTAGGAAAATAGCAGGGTCCACCTTAAGACTCCTTGCACAAAACTTAATGGTAACATGTGAAAAGAATATTTTTCTTTTAAATGCATCTCTCAGAATGTGTACTGTTTACAACCCCTTGTGTCCCCTACTTCCAGGAGTTTGTATGGCCTTTAAGACAAGCAATTCCAGGCCCACATTCCATTCATTCTGGTCATCCAGCCAATCAAATTTTCTTTTTATCGTTTTGAGAATGTTGTGTGCTGTGGTTTTCCTTTGCAAATCATTTAATTCTGGAAAATCTGATGAAAAGGTCCGTGGGACTTCGTAGGTAAGGTTTTGTTCCATCTATGCATAGATTTTTCAGTTACTCCGATAACAGGTATCAAAATCTGAAACGTGCGTGATTTTAATGCTGAACTAACACAGCGTCTAACTTTTCTTTGCACTCTATTACCTTGAAATAGTGCTCAGTCAACGAAGTGGACCGGGCATCTGGAGTCTGCCATGGGTTCAATGGAAAAGGAAATCTGACCCCAAAACTATGTGCAGTGGCTGGCTTATTTGTGCCACACTCTTGGTTCCTTGAAAAGATGACTTGGGTGCCCACCCACAGATTGTCTGTCGCTACTTGCAACACTCTGTGGGACCAAGCCTGGTTCACATATGATCTTTCCCGTTTTGTATTAGCTCGGCACGCGAAGATTGATGGTCTTTTGGGTTGCCCAGAGCAATGCCAAAGGTTAATATTAATTCTAAACCTTCCAGCCATCACCTCTTTTGTTTTGCTGTAGTTACCCCGAGTGGGACGGGTATGGCCAGACATGAGTGCTGTGCCTGCTGAGCCCAGAGACCCAAGCTACTCCTCACTGATGAGGCCCAACATGACCAGAACAGGGTTGGGGATGCTTGTGGTGTTGTGGAGAAGGGATGTGACCAAGCAGCTTGGGCTGGATTGCCCTTTTTGGGGTGGGACCCAGCCTGATTTGCACATGGTCTTTCCCCTTTTGTGATGGCTTGGCAGGAGAAGAACGATGGTCTGGGGGTTGCCCAGAGCAATGCCAGAGGTTAAGATTAATTCTAAACCTTCTAGCCATCACGTCTCCGCCAATAACCAGGAAAGAGGGCGAAGTAAGTTTAAGGAAATATATTTGGAGGGCAGTGGGGCTCTCCCACATTGGTCAAATTAGTGGTATGGTAGGACAGGACATTGAGGGAAGGCCTGGTCTCTGCGGTAAGAGACCCATAACCTCACAGGTGCTGCTCCTACACAGCAGGCGGAGCGGACCACTGATAGCATTTCTATTCATGTGAAAAATCCCTGTAAGTGCCAAAAGCCAGTATGCTCGTCCTTTTTGCATAGACTTACATAAAGATCAGCAGCATCAGGTGATCACAGGCGTTGCAAAGAGTGTGGCTGTCCTTGGGGGTAGCAGGAACCACAGAGTAGGGAAACCACATTATAGAGGATCAGCCTATTAGACAGAGGCTGCAGTATGTAATTTTAAAACAGCGTTGTCCATTTCCTCCATTTCTGTATACATAACGCGTTCCAGAGGGAAGGTCCATTAAGCAACCCACAGCCTGCATTCACTCTGCTTCCCCTGTAAGAAGACGTCTCTCCCACGTTCTACAATTCCTGCGTTAGCTAATAAATTATGCAGCTCCACACAAGCAATCTCCCGGGCGTTCCTTTTTCTTGCTGTCAATAAGTTACTCAGTTTAAGCGAGATGAACCCTCGCAACTCATCTTTACAGGTTTTACTCCATGTCCATGTAGCCACCCTGCACCCCGGGTCTCCCCTCCAGAACATATTCACCATTGGAGTTCAGCCTTTGTACAGATCATACCGAAGATTGCTTTTTGACATTTTACAATCCTTCACACTCTTAAAATATATCCGCTGTGAAGGCCGGATTGAGGTAGAGCTCAAGCAAAGCGAGGATATGATCACATAGTTCATATTTCATCACTGCCAGCGATCATGAATTCAGTGTCTGGAATAGATCAAACCAGAGATTAGGGCACTTAGCCCATGCAGCTCAGTTCCAAAGAAGAGGCCATTCTTAGAAAATGCCCGACTCCACTCTCTACTACCCCCGGCCCTACACCCATAACCTGACATCATCCAGTAAACTACTCCCCTCGAATCATCGATTGACAAAAATGACATGCCAAGAATGATTGTTTGACAGTTTAGGTTTTAGAATATTTCTTGACTATGGCATGCAAACAACTCACATTGGGCCTCATTATGAGTATGCCGGTCCGGTTACAACGGTGCCGGTAAGTTACCAGCACCGTTGTTACCGGACCGGCATACTCCGAGAGCTCCGAGCGGGTGCCTTCCCGGCCGCCAGGTCTGTCCGGGCGGGCAGAACGGCACCCACTTGCAGACCTTGACGGTAGCACCGGCACCATTTTGAATGGTGCCGGTGCTACCGTCCTCCCCATTCCCATTGAGTCCAATGGGACTCGAATGGGAATGGGGAGTCATTTTTTCCGGCGCCCGGCAATGGGGAATTACTGGGACAGCCGGGCTTTAATGCCCCAGTAAGACCCGATTGCCGGGTGCCAGAAAAAAATGACTCCGGGGGCAGCCGTGCCGTTTTTACCGGCACGGCTACCGCCGAGGTCATAATGAGGCCCATTGTTTCTACAAGTAGCTGTAAACATGCCTTTTTTGAACGATTTGCCTGATTAGGCTTTACATGTAAATCATTTGGTTTCCAGCCCTTGCCACCAAAATGCAGTCAAAACCCAGACATGCCTGTGACCGTAGCTTAGAACTGCTGTGCAAGTTAGTAGGCGTTTCTGTAGTGCATATCTGATTGGCGCAGTAATGGACTGATACCCACTGGAGGTCACCTCCACCACAGTCTGGGGTCCCCCGCATTGACCCCTAGCAGGCACGGAAAGGGCACAGCATGGCATACAGGCTCTTACCCCAGTCAATCCTTTTGTCTGTCTGCCTGCCAGGACTAGCAACATAAATACCAGTTGGGATGGCGATTTCAGTAAAGTGGGCAGGTGTCGCTTTGTAAGTGACCCCAGCCCCCCAAGATACTTCTTGTAGGCCCCAAACACACCGTCAGGTGGTTATGATTGATGATCACCCAAAAACGTGGAAGTGAAAGGGCATGCGACAGCTTATCAAATCGTTGATCCGTTAATGCAGTCACGTGGCACCTTGCACAGCTGCCAACAGAAAACTGCGCAGCCTCCAACATCGACTCACAAAGCTCCAAACAGATGCACCCAAAGTCTGCTAAAACGCCTCCGCTTTGCTCCATCAGACCGTCACATAGCACCCAAATTAAGTCGCATTGTTTTGAAGGACTCTTTCACTACCACCGATTAACCCTTACATCCCCCAAAGATCTCTACATGTGCCTTCAACCTCTTTCCTGCTCACTCCCTATTTCTTTCAACAGGAGGCTCCCCTCTGGGCATTAATGCCTCTGTGACCTCAACATAGGCCACCAAGAAACGAACCCACACACAGTAACGCTGTACTCCCGAACTGCACGCATCAACACGCCAGCACAGCTATTTTGCATGTTCCCTCTCTCCCCACTAAACTACCCCCCTCACTTTCAGACGCACCAGAGAACCTGGAGACCATGCATAAGCAGTGGTGTGCGGTATGAATCTCAGTAACACAACCTAAGAAGCAGCATGGGAGCAGCATAGTGTTGCACAGTCATGAGGAACACGTGCGGTGTGTGGAAGAAAGATAATGACCTCTTCAGAGTAATTCCATTGTTTCTATTTGTTCGGAGTAGTGGGTTGCTATGCCTTTGATATAGCCCATGCAAGTCAGACATTAACTTAGTGGTGTGAAACCTGTGGCTCTGGAGATGTTTTGGACTCGTATTCCCATGATCCCCCATCATTGAGTATGCTGGATCAGGCTGATGGGAGTTGAAGTCCAAAACCTCTGGAGAGCCAACGGTTGCAGACACCTGCAGTATGTGAACAAGCCCAATGGTTACTTCAGTGGTCAAAATCTCCAGCGTACCCTTCTTCCACACTGGACTTTTCAGTATCAACATGCTTTAGGCTTGTACGGGTGAGGTAATAAAGAGTACCAGATTCCTCTGGTGGCCCAGCAGATTAAAGTTTTCATCAAACCCTAACCCTTCATGGGACGTGTGATGTGTCAAAAGGGTGTGCAAGAGGGTGTTCCCTGCTGCAAGAGTCTGTTTGGCCTACAGACTTATAGGAAACATGAGGACTGCAACGCACAATATGATCACTACAGGGCAAACCCTTTTCTATATGTCCTAGAATATGCATGTTTAAAGCCCCCAGCTGCCCCCTAAAAAATCATGTCCTCAGAACCGTGATAGTGCGAAAATAAACGTCCCTTTTACTGGGCGTCTTTGTGTCGCCTTTAGGTGGATGCTGTGTTCACCCTTGTGCTGGCCCCAGTGGGTCTGAATGGTTACTTTGTTCCTCCCCAGCAGACGTCTCTCTGCCCTTTTTCTCCATGGTTCCCTTGGTGCCAGTAGCTAACCCTTGCTGAGTGAGCACCACACGTCAGAATCCAGGGAGCTGCTGCACTGCTTCATCCTTCTGCTGACTTCACTCTTCCCACTGTGCCCACATGTCTCAAACGCCACCCCAAAAAGCAATTGCAAGATTGACTGCGCTAATGAGATTTCGACCTGGAGTTTGGTTGTGACACCCCTTAGTCCTTGTGCAGTGTGTAGTGCAGAAAGCAATGGTTACCATGGTGCATGGGCCGAATGTACACACTGGGCCTCATTACAAATGTGCCGTTCTAGAAACAACAGTGCTGGTAAGCCTACCGACACCATTGTTTCTGGTCCGGAACACTACAACTCTGTGGGCGGTGCTGTCCCGCCCGACATGGTCCAATCTGCCGGGCAGAATGTCACCCGCTCACAGAGTTTTCACGGGAGCACCAGCACCGCTGTTAACGGAGCTGGTGCTCCCGTGTCCCTTGGACTCCATGGGAATGGGGACTAACAAAATGACCGGAGCCTGACTTCCCGGCCACCGCACTCGGAATAGCCCGGTGGCACCGAGTAGTCAGGCACTGGTAATTTTTTACTGTTCTGGCGGCAACCGGCCGGTAGCACCAGCAGGATGACCGCCGGACCCGTAATGAGGCCCACTGTCACAACAATTCACTGATACAACAAACTGACCTGACCACCGAACTGTGTTTGTGCTGCATTGCAGTCAGGCCAGTCTTTCGCCCATGTGTTGAGTGCTTGGCAGCACGGCTGGAAGTGGGGGGCCCGCATTGACTCAGACAAAGAAGGCTTAATGACTTTACTTAAATGGTCTCTAAATTTTAATTTCTCCTTATGGCTGCCTTTCTCTTATCTGCTGTGCAGAGGGTAATACATCTGTTCTTTTATAATCTGCATGCCACACGCCCCCTGAATTTTATTTTGGACTTTGACATAGGCACAAGCTGAGGCAGTGGGCAATGCACATATTCACTAAGGATGGAAGCCACATTCTTAGCATTATGTTAATCTAAGAGGCAGGACAATGTCTCAGTCTGAGAGAAACCTTTGGTGATCCCCTTGAATCGAATAGGTCACCCACTCCAGTGCCACAAATTCCAGATTTTACTATCCCATCCGTGTTCTGTGGGGGCAGTTTTATGTTTCCATTTGTGTGCCACCACAAGCGTTGCCGCCACTATCAGATTGACGTATGTCTTTCTTTGAGCTTTCGAGGGTAGATTTTCCAGAGCCCTACCCATTCCCAGGATGGCCATCCCTGTGTTGTCCGGCATCTGACTCCCAAAAATACTATTCATTGGTGCACGGATCATGTCCCAATAAGGCTGTTTGACTGGGCATTCCCACCAGATATGCTTCCACAATCCCAGGTCCCTACATCCCCTCCAGCAGAGCGCTGACGCAGTTGGTTAGAATCTACATAGTTTTTCTGGGGTAAGATGCCATTGGACCATTATCTTATTGGACCTCTGTACTATTCTCAGCACTACTGCACTTTCAGCATACGTCCATGTGAGGGGCAACCTCTCTACACTTGACCCAGGGTCCTGCCTCACTGGGCGCACTTGTTCCCCCTCTTCCCCCTCCCTTGCACTTTCATCTGTACACTTGCATGACCTGAATTTTCTTGGCCTAGTAAATTCTGTCTTGTCCCCCCTTTGTCTCCCCCTCCCTAATCTGGTTGTGCCTGAAACACTTCATGCACTTACACTAGGAGAAATGCTGTCATGCCTAGAAAGCTAGTTACTTTTTTGTCAAATAATTCCGAAACCTCAAGGCCTAAGAATGACTACTATATTCCTTTGCTGCCTTCCCGCTTTGAAGCACTTATCTTATGTATGAGCGCTGTACAAATAAACAATTACAATGAATTTCTGTAAGGAAGATTCTAAAAATCTCTTTACCGGAGGCACATTTGCACCAATTGAAACTGCTTGTGCAGCAGAAGCCTACATACCAATTTTAGTTTGGGCTATTAGGTGGCATTGAAAGCCCTACCTTTAAGACAAAACTATTGTCATTAAAATAAGAGCTTTAACATAAGAGCCTCAAATATGGGCTTTGAACAAGGGTCTGCAATGATTTTCCAATGGAGATGACATTTGAGGAGGGATACACAGTTGTTAGGTTATTGAATCCCTGCCATTCCCTGCCCCTAGCCATGCTAATCCCTATGGCTAATCCCACCCATGCCTGCCCATCTCAGAACTCTTTGCGCTCTTCCATGGAGGCAGCCATCTTGGATTACTGTCTCTAAAGAAGCGCTCTGGAAACAAGCCAAAACTAGCAGTCATCTTTGAATGGGCAAGATACCATGCATCTTTCAAATAAAATAATACAGTTTAAAATAGGTAAAGTAATTTGCATTTTGCGAGCTTGTTTTGATTGTTTTGATTTGCAATGAAATGAGGACAGGTTTATTTTGACTTCATATTAAATTCACCATTATTACAAGTATAGTGCTCTTGAAACCATCTTCCAATGATCATGCACTATAGTTAAACTGTTTTATTTTGGCCAGCCTCCCATTTTTTATAGCACTTGAGCCACTTAAACTGACGGATGAACACCTCTCCTGTGACACTTCCTGTCACCCACGATACACACGCCTTTGTATATGTAGAGCCGTACATAATTAATGTTCTAAAAAAATGGGGGATCTGGGAGCCTCTCTACCAGCACAGACACAGTCCATTGATCTGTTCTTGGGTGGATTGCCCCACGGGAGAGTCTCAACCAAGTCTTTAGCTCACTGTCCCTTTCACAGAGGAGAAATGTCCATGCATATCAGTTTTTGCCCTGCCCACGGGCAGTCCAGCACTGAAATGCTAGGCAATTCTCCTCTGAACAAGTGTACCAACAGCAACCCCAGACACGTGTTTCGGCCTAGTCTGGCCTCATCAGTGAGGTGGAGCTGTGTCTCTCTAAGAACAGTGAGCAAGGGGTCGATGTCTGGATTCCCCTAGTAATTTAGGGTGAGACCAAAAGTTACTTAATATGCAAAACAAAGGGGGGATCTGGGAGTCTCCCTACCAGCACGAACACAGCCCATTGACCTGTTGTTGGGTGGATGGCTTCTGGAAGAGTCTCAACCAAGTCTTTAGCTCACTATCCCTCTCACAGAGGAGAAATATCCCTGCATATCAGTCTTTGTCCTGCCCAGGGGCAGTCCAGCACCAAAATGCTTGGCAATTCTCCTCTGAACAAGAGTACCAACAGCAACCCCAGACACGTGTTTCAGCCTTGTTGGGCATCATCAGTGAGGTGGAGCTGTGCCTCTCTGAGAACAGTGAGCAAGGGGTCCACGTCTGGATTCCCCTGGTAACTTAGGGTGAGACCAAAAGTTACTTAATATGCAAAACAAAAGGGGGGTCTGGGAGTCTTTCTACCAGCACGAACACAGCCCATTGACCTGTTCTTGGGTGGATGGCCCCTGGGAGAGTCTCAACCGAGTCTTTAGCTCACAGTCCCATTCACAGGGGAGAAATATCCCTGCATATCAGTTTTTGTCCTGCCCACGGAGAGTGACAAATCATTTGCTGATAATTCGAAATGGCATTAATCCAGACCCTGCAAGGCACCGACACCCCAGTTTAAAGCAATACACTCACCAGTTGCAATGCATGCTTGGCCCAACTGCGAGAAGGTATAGTAGAAGCAGCCTCAATCATTTTCGTACCTGCGGCTCACCAAACATACCTGATATATATATATACATTTTTTATCAGAATCTTATGCCAGATTACTGTTTAGACAAGAAATCCACTGTAGATCTTAATATCCTTGTGCTATACAGCCTTTAACAAACCTTGATATAATGACACCAGGTTCCATCACCTATTTGCTTTCTAATTTTTCCAGGCCAGAAGAGTTGTGCTTAGTGACTCATCCCCTACTGCACGTGCTGTGCTGCCGAGGCCACCTTCGGCTTGTTCCCTAAAGGCTGGGCCCCCAAATTTGGGTAAGTTTACCACTAGGGATTTGTGAAATAAGAAAGCAGTCTGAACAATTCAGCAATTGAAAAAGCCGCCCAGTATATTCTGAAAGCCGTCATTAGACATTTTCTTCTTTTTGTCTGCTTCCACATAGGGTCCAGTTTTTTTCCACTCTGAGGAAGGCATCTTTTTGACCTCACCGCCAAGCAGGTGGATCTGTTGCCGAAACATGTTCTGGAAGTCTACTCAAGTCTTGAACTTTTTATAAATCATAATTATTTTGACACAAACACGTAGGCAGACCTGCTCTATGATTAACAAACCAATTCAGAAATTAGGGTGATTGGTAGATTAAGAAGCACTTTTTGAAGTATGCTTCTTTGTAATTCACAAAGAGAGTTCTTTATTTATTGATTTAATTTGTAGTGATTACTTTCCTTTTATTGTTCTAATCCCTCTTTGTGAGTTTGAAAATTTGTTCTAATATGTGTTTCTTTGATGTTTAATGTATGTATTTTCACGTAAATAATCCTTTTTGCATCTTTTAATTTTCATTTTGCAATCTCTTTCTCTCTTTTGAACTTCAATAAACTAAACTTTACATAACATGATCATTTTTTATTGCTTTCAGATGTCAAGATTGCTTAAATTACATTTATAGTGATATCGTAAAAGATACACACATTATTTGAAGTTTCTAAGTAATTTTTGAAGTTGGTTTTCCACAAATTGGATCTCAACGTTTTTTGCTTCTGCTTTCATTTCCCATTCCACTGTTGTTTGTGGGACTCTGCCCCTTTTTTCTGTTTCGGCCTCATCAGTGAGGCACAGCTCCACCTCACTGATGATGCCCAACAAGGCTGAAACACGTGTATGGGGTTGCTGTTGATACTCTTTTTCAGAAGGAAATTGCCATAGAATTTCGGTGCTGACTCTACAGTGGGTACCATCCCATGGAACAGGCCATTTTTGCCATGTTCGTTCTCAAAGAGGGGCGCCCACGACTACTTTTTAAAGAATGTTCTAGCTTGCAATAGAAATCTGAGAAACTGAACCATCAACAGTTTATGTCTTCTTTCCTGTTTGTAGTTTCGAAAAAAGTATATTCAGGACTTTAAATAGATTTAAGTGGAATTGAAAAGAACAGCAGAGTCTGTGGAAGTACCCGTCCTTGCTGAAACACTTTATTTTTACGGCATAGAAAGCGTTCTCTCTTCCTCATGTCTGAAACAGAAACTGAACACCACAGGGTCTGCAGGTACAGTAGTCGGTTTGCTGCTTGCTGCCACTCTCACTAGTGTAATAAACACAGACAGGGTAATTCATGGAAATTCGCAAAAAAGTGGCGTACGCGGCTGGCGCACAGTGTGCCCGTGCGAATGTCTGCGCCAGCCGCGTGCGCTAAAATGGATTCATGGATTTTAGCCTCCAAAAGCAGCCGTGGCGCAGGGTGGCGCAGCGAGCCTGCAGCAGCGCCAGTCACGCCCCCAAGAACGCCCTCGCGCAAGGAAAAGCCATCAAAATCCCCAAAACATCGCAAAGGGCTGCGCCAACCCTGGACCAGTTTACCGGACTGGCAAACAGCAAACGCCAAGCGGGGAACGTGTATTACGGGTTTCGCGGTAACTTACACACGTGAAAGGGCCTGTGTGAGTGGGGTACGTGTATTTCATGGGTGCGCGGGATGTTCCACACGCGATTGGGCTGGGTACGTGTATTCCAGGGGTGCGCGGGAAGTATCACACGCGATTGGACTGGGTACGTGCATTTCAGGGGTGCACGGGAAGTCTCACTCGCGATAGGCCCTGTGCGAGTGGGGTACGTGTATATCAGGGGTGCACGGGAAGTTCTACACGCGATTGGGGTGTGTACGTGTATATCAGGGGTGCGCGGGAAGTTCCACACACGATTGGCCTGTGTACGTGTATTTCAGGGGTGCGCGGGAAGTGTCACACGCGATTGGGCTGGGTACGTGTATTTCAGGGGTGTGCGGGAAGTTTCACACGCGATTGGGCTGTGTACGTGTATTTTAGGGGTGCGCGGGAAGTTCCACATGCGATTGGACTGGGTACGTGTATTTCAGGGGTGCGCGGGAAGTTCCACACGCGAATGGGCTGGGTACGTGTATTTCAGGGCTGCGCGGGAAGTTTCACACGCGATTGGGCTGGGTACGTGTATTTCAGGGGTGCGCGGGAAGTTTCACACGTGAAAGGGCCTGTGCGAGTGGGGTACGTGTATTACGGGTGTGCGCAGGAAGTTCCACACGCGATTGGGCTGGGTATGTGTATTTCAGGGCTGCGCGGGAAGTTTCACACGCGATTGGGCTGGGTACGTGTATTTCAGGGTTGCACGGGAAGTTTCACACGTGAAAGGACCTGTGCGAGTGGGGTACGTGTATTACGGGTGTGCGTGGGAAGTTCCACACGCGATTGGGCTGGGTACGTGTATTTCAGTGGTGCAGGGGAAGTGTCACACGCGATTGGGCTGGGTACGTGTATTTCAGGGGTGTGTGGGAAGTTTCACACGCGATTGGGCTGTGTACGTGTATATCAGGGGTGCGCGGGAAGTTTCACACGCAAATTGACAGTGTGGGTCCTCCCAGGTGTCCCCCACCCCCTCCACGGCCCCTGCAGGCCCCCACTCAGGTTCCACTCATGTCCCCCAGCACCCCCGCCCCCCAGCAGTGTGGGGCACCTGCCAGCAGGCCCCCACTCATGTCCCCCAGCACCCCTGCCCCCCAACAGTGTGGGGCACCTGCCAGCAGGCCCCCACTCATGTTCCACTCATGTCCCCAGCACCCCCACCCCCCAGCAGTGTGGGGCACCTGCCAGCAGGCCCCCACTCATGTCCCCCAGCACCCCCACCCCCCAGCATTGTGGGGCACCTGCCAGCAGGCCCCCACTCATGTTCTACTCCTGTCCCCCAGCACCCCCGCCCCCCAGTAGTGTGGTGCACCTGCCAGCAGGCCCCCACTCCTGTCCCCCAGCACCCGCGCCCCCCAGCAGTGTGGGGCACCTGCCAGCAGGCCCCCACTCATGTCCCCCAGCACCCCCGCCCCCCAGCAGTGTGGGGCACCTGCCAGCAGGCCCCCACTCATGTTCCACTCATTTCCCCCAGCACCCCCGCCCTCCAGCAGTGTGGGGCACCTGCCAGCAGGCCCCCACTCATGTCCCCCAGCACCCATGCCCCCCAGCAGTGTGGGGCACCTGCCAGCAGGCCCCCACTCATGTTCCACTCATTTCCCCCAGCACCCCCGCCCTCCAGCAGTGTGGGGCACCTGCCAGCAGGCCCCCACTCATGTCCCCCAGCACCCCTGCCCCCCAGCAGTGTGGGGCACCTGCCAGCAGGCCCCCACTCATGTTCCACCCATGTCCCCCAGCACCCCCGACCCCCAGCAGTGTGGGGCACCTGCCAGCAGGCCCCCACTCATGTCCCCCCAGCACCCCGCCCCCCAGCAGTGTGGGGTACCTGCCAGCAGGCCCCCACTCATGTCCCCCAGCACCCCCGTCCCCCAGCAGTGTGGGGCACCTGGCAGCAAGCCCCCACTCATGTCCCCCAGCACCCCCGCCCCCATCAGTGTGGGGCACATGCCAGCAGGTCCCCACCCATGTTGCACATCTGCGTGCGAATCAGGAAAGGCCCTCAGCGCGTAAGCGCGTCAGCACGCATGCGCGATTTCATTGGACCAAAGGCCCTCACAGCGTAAGCGCGTCAGTGACATGCACGCGTGGGCGTTTCCCTGTACCCGGGTGCATGTAACACGTCCGAGAACTGCACGTCCGAGTGTCAGCTCGTGTAATTGGAGGATAGGGCCTTAGCGCGTATACGCGGAAGTGACGTTGCACGTGTGGGCCGGTTCAAAAGGTGCGTGTGGGACGTCATTTACTTGTATGTGCTTTTCGTGGAGAGCGAGTGGGTGGATTCTGTACTTCTTGTCGGTTCACACGCGATTTTCTTCACAGCGTTTCCAGTTCGTACTCCCTGTTACATCTGACAGCTTTTTTCTGTTTTTCTGTTGGGCCTGTTTCCTTATACAGCGTTCACTTCTACTTTTGTCCTGTCTCCTCAGACAGCGTACAATTCTTCTTTTGGCGGGGGTGTTGCCAACGCGCACACGCGCGTATTTTTCACGCACTTTTCACTGGCAGACGGTGAGTCGCTGTAACGCTCACCTGAATCCCTCGGAGGCGCAGGTCTGGGCTGGGGTTCTCAGAGTCTTCTAGGGTCACGCGCAGGTCTTGAATGCCACCCTGGAAAGGCCCTTTCCTCACTGAGATCTTGATCTGAAGGGTGAGGTGTCTGCAATTATGAGAGCAAGGGGTTAATATGGATATATAAGCCTGACTGGGTAAGCTGCCTCCCCTTCCTGGTACTCCCAAGTAGTTCGTAGGCTAAATGTGCTCACCTTATGTAGGTGAAAGCGGAGCTCACCATCCTGCGTCTGTGCAGGGGCGCCGAAGCCAGTTACTTCACTGGTTAATTGTCCAGCCTCTTGGTTGCAGAGGATGAAGATTTGGAGCTAGGCCGTTGTTAGCAGCACGAACGGCGGTTGCTTGAATATGGAGGTTCGGAGAGCGATGGAATGGCGAAGGTATTGCAGGCAAGTAAGTAGAAAATGTCAATTCGAAGTTAAAAGCACTTCTTAATGTCTCTTTTCCTTTTTCAGGTCGCAGAAGCAGCTGGGTAGAAAAATGGATGTCGAGGAATGCGCCGAGGAGTGAGAAAGATGAGCGCTGCCCAAAACAAGTGCGTATAGATGGAGTTTTGTATTTCTTAATGATGTCCTTTTGTTTTGCAGATGCGAGTAGCAGCGTCGGCAGAGGCGAGAAGAATGCAGCGCAGGTAAGGAAAGTTTCACAGAGGTTTACTAACCAATGTCTTTGCTTCCACAGGGTGCCGGAAAAATGGAAAGCTGCAGCCCGTGGCTTGAGATGCACCGATGGACTGGGTAAGTGCTGCGCTGGTTTTTATCTCGTGCTAACCTGGTGTTCTTTTCCCTTTTCAGATGCTGCTGAAGACGGAGATGGTATTTCAGAAGGTAAGATTGCGGATTTCTCCTCCCCAGATGCAGAAGTTGAAGATTCTCTGGAGCTGACACGGTGAGCGTCCTGCTGCTATTGCAGAATAACGCGAAGCACGTTGCTCTGATCGGGTGTGGTTTAAATAGCTTACTGGAGTGCTTAGGTGTCTCCTTCCACAGCAGCCTCGCCCAGGTAAGAAGTCCCAGCTTCCAGAATAGTTCCAGTATCCAGTCCCAGGGAGTGGTGCTGGCCACACCCAGAAGGTAAAGTAATTCCAGCCATGGATGGATGCGGATTTCATCCTGCAGGTGAGTGAGCAGCATGGTCTGCAGCAGGTAGGTCCACCCAAGCACCATTCCTTACATCATGAGCCCGGCACGTCCTGTGCCGGGACTGGGTCCCCTTATGAGCCTGGCGCCACTGGCGCCAGGACAAGGTCCATAAGGCCCCTATGGGAGCCAATGGGTGCCTGGAAATGAAGTTGTGACCCAGCTTCCGAGGCATTTGGGCTAAACCTGACTCCTTGGAGGCTGCGTTCATGACAGCCGCGCACGTATTTACCATCTGTGCTTGCCCCGTGTGTCGCGTACCCCTTCAGAGGTCATTGTAGGTTGCGTGTGACACGCACACGTTCATTATTGTGTTTCTGGGTGCCACAGTGTAGTGCAGGTACATTTTTCCACGCACGTGGTCTACGAGGGGTAGCGTTCACGTTATTTTCTGTTTTTGGGGTGCCTGTGCGTTGTGTGACCCGTCATCTTTCCCCAGGGGTCACATTCAGCTTTGCCAGAGCACTAGGGTACGAATTCCATCTAGTACCCTACCCCTTTGACCCCCAATTGCCCAGGACAATATATTACTGCAACTCCCATACGCACAACAACACCAGTGCCATGGCTGGGAGGCGACCAAGCGGTAAGGGTGGCAAAGGTGGCCGAGCCTCAAGAGGTGGGCGTGGTGGGTGTGGTAGGGGACGTGACTTGGATTTGCAGGGTACCCCTATCCCCCCATGTGTGGAGGACCAGTCAGGGAGACCCATGCCCCCCCCATGGTTGAGGGAAATGTGGGTGACACCATCCCTGCTCAGCCCTTGTTGGACCGGCCCATTCTGGCACCTGACCTGGCACAGGGTGACTCCCAGGCTGACTTCCAGGTCGCCAAGTCTAGGCCACGTGTGGTGTGCAAGTCGCTGTCACCAGGCCACGTGGATCAATGGCAGCTATGTCATCTGCTGCCCCGAGTAGGCAGGGTGGGGAGGCTGCAGGGGCAGCTGCAGTCCAAACCACCCCAGCTCTGACTCTCCCAGCCAGGACAGTGTTGGTCCCAGGACATCTTGATAACATTGCCCTGACTCCATCACACACCAGCCAATGCCTGCACCAAGTCCCATGGTCGGTGTGCATTCCCCCACTCCAACTGCCCAGTCCACCGGTGCTCCTGCCCCTAGTGGCCAGAGCGGCATAGGCCACTCAGGATCCCCACCACCTTCAAAAAGGAAGAGGAAGAGTGCTTGTCCAGTACAGGCGGATGCCCCAGACACGGCTACACAGGCCGGCACAACAAGGAAGCCTAGCTTCACTGATGCCGAACGTGATGCACTTGTGGAGTATGTGTCCGCACATGACTGCGAGATGCTGATAACTGCAGGGTGCAAGACCACACCTGCTCACCGTCAGGCACACTGGCAGACCATTGCGGAGATCATAAGTGCCCTTGGAAATGTGAGGCGCACAGCCAATGAATGCTACAAGCGCTGGAATGACCTAAAGCGCAGGGCAAAGCAAAAGCTGGCCTCAGGTCATGCCGCAACTCTGGTGACTGGAGGTGGGTCCCCAGTAGAGGACATAGAACTCACTCCACATGAGTATGTTGCTGGGACCTACGTCACAGAGGAACAGATCCAAGGCGTGAGAGAACTGCCAGAATACGAGGCACAGTCCGGTGAGTGCACATGCATGTGTGTGTGATCCATGTGTATGTAGTGTGTGTGTGGGGTTCTGGTTGAGTGGCAGGTGTGGGTGTGTGTGCCTGAGTGGATTGGGTCACCCATGTGCCTCGCAAAATCATTCAGCGTCCCTGGATTTGTGTATTACAGTATCCCTTCTGGCCACAGTAGACATTTTGCACAACATCGCGCCAGTTGCCCTTGGAGTGGCATCTTGCACCTACATAGTTTCGTATTTTCCTGTGTTCATTCAGGCTGATTGTTTCAATTCCACCTCTTTTACTACGCATTTCTCTGCCCTATTGTCCCATATTTGACATGCCTATGGTACATGACATCTGTGTGATGGCACTGCTAGCCAGCATGCAGCTGATGTGTTGCTCTCCCATCTTGGTGTCATCAGTCTATGCCATTTGCCTCCCCTCCAAACTCAGTGACAGTGCATGCATGGGAGGGTTGTTGGCATGTGGGACAAGTGTCAATCAAGTACTGGTTCTGTAGCTTGTCTGGCATAATTGTGTTCCATGGTGCTAATGCCTGATTCCATTTTTTGTCTTCCATGTTTTTGCAGGGGATGACGCACTTGATGCTGTTGAGGGTGAGGGGATGGTGCAGACCCAGGAGGGATCTCAGGCACGACCGGGCACCAGTAGGGGACGTGGTGTGGTGGTAGGGGAGAACGCTCTCTTGCTGCAGACCATTCTGTCCCGGGGTGTCCCTGGCTGCACCTCCCCAGAGCTCTATTCAGGTGTCGATTCGGATGAGACCTATGTGCCGTCGCAGGTTAGACTTTCTGGAAGGGATTCTGTTCTGTCGAACCCACCTGCACAAGGAGTGGAGCCCGCCATGGGGATGTCAGTGTTGGTAGTTCCGCCTGTGGTGGTTACGGATGCAGGGCCACACTCCGCAACATCTGATCCTGTTCCTGGGCCAGCAGATCAGAGGGGGAATGCAGTCCTGCAGCCTCAGGCAGTGCCGACACAGCAAGGCGCAGTTCGCCTTGCCCCAGGCAGGTGTGGTGCCCGCCATCGCGGTGGCCGTCCGCCACTAGGCAATACCACATGGGAGCAATCCATATACGGGATGGCAAACCAACAGGCAGCATCATCTGAGATGATGGCACAAGCAATGGAGAGGGTGGCCACTTCCATTGTCCCCCTAGAAAGGCAGATGGAGCATGTACAGCAGGCAACAGACTCCATTTGCCAATCAGTCAGGGAGGGCATGTTGGCGTCCGACAGGGACAGGCGGGCGGCACTGGAGACTCTACGCCAATCTATATCTATAGAGTCCCAGGGCCACAGGGAAGCCCTGAGGGTGGAAGTCCATCACCTCAGGGAGACTCTTGTTGATCTTGAGGCTTCCACAAACAGGAGGACAGAACAGCTGCTGGAGCGGGTCACATGTACCCTCTCAGCAGAGATGCAGGCAACTCGGGAGGAGATCCGGGCAACACGTCAGGTGGTGCATGGGGACCTCCGCACCATAATCCTCCAGAATGAGACCTTCCACACCCGCATACTTGCTGCCATGGAGGACCAGCCTAGGGCTTTGCGTGGGCTGCCTCCCAGAGCACCACCACCTCCTGTGGCGGCAGCAGCACAGGGTGATGAGAGCGAGCACAGCGATTCAGATTCTCCCACATAAGCATAGCCGTGTAGGCCATGAGCCCATGGAGGTGTTTTATTTTCCCAACATCCACACAGGTCGTCTGTTGGTGTGCATCCTGTCCTTGGACCTCCTGGGTGCCTCCCCCACACCACCTCGCCCCCACATGGCCATTTTTGATTTTTGATTTTTTTTTGGCAGTGTGTTGCCTTGTGTGGCTCCCGTGGGCCTCCACTGTATTCCAGCTGGGCACATGCAGGCTTGTCCTGAGTTTGGGTTAGATGCTTGGGTTCTAGAGTCACACACCCCTCATGCTTCCCGTTTCCATGGGCTTGCAAAGGGTGTGCCCAAGTGACAGTGACTTACACGGTGACGTTGGACTCCCACGACATGTGTGGGCAGTCTGTAGTCAATACTGTGTATACATTCCTATTGCATATTGTTGTTGTATTGTACACTGCATGGTGTATTGATGTGTGCTTGTGCATCCATGTCTCCCTCCGATTTTGCAGGGTCATTCCTCATGTCTTCACAAGGCCGTCTACTTTGGGGATGGAGTTTGTGTTGTAAGCAGTGCACTTCAAGATGTGCGTGGCACCAACACTGTACTGTTGTAAGTGGGCGATGTGCTGGAATCACCAGGTGGTCAGTCTACGTATCCTTTGACTTGGTACTGTCATGTTGATGCTGTGTTTGGGCTTGGGTAGCTGCATAGTATTGTGGTATATATTTGGTAATGTGTGTTGTTAGTCCTACATTCATGGGTGCATATTGTGTGTGGGCAGTTTCCATTAGGGACACTGTACTTTGTGACACTTGTATCATGTTTTGGGGTTTACTTTGTTTGCTCTCACATTGCATGTTATGCCATGGGGTGTTGGGTGGTGGTGCTGGGGAGGTGTTGGGTGACATGGCACTGTTGTCATGTTGTATCTTGCAAGGGGCTGATGATTTTTGCTGCATAGTAATGTGTCCTTTGCTGAGGCGGCATTGGTGGTGTTTGTGTAGGTAGGGATGCACACAATGGAACACTTCCAGGTGAACAATCTCAGGCTGGTATGGTTGTGACAGTTGACTGTTACTTGACTCCTCATCATTGCTTGTCAGCTGGTATGTGCCAGGGCTGTGTGCACTCCACAGGGGTGTGTTTTATGTGAAGTAATTAGCCACCAGCTGTGTACGGGCTGCCTCACCCCGTGCCCTTTCCCCACCCATGCACAGTGGGCGTGCATGTGGTTGGGGACGTGGGGGCATCACCATCTCCACGGCCAGGCCCCGGCGAGTTGCAACATTGTGCAGGACACATGCTGCCACTATGATCCTGCACACTACTGGGGGAGCGTATAACAACTGGCCTCCAGAACGGTCAAGGGAGCGAAAGCGTGACTTGAGCACTCCGAATGTGCGCTCCACTATGCCCCGGGTTGCAATGTGGGCTGTGTTGTATCTTACCTGGGGTGGCGTGGTGGGGTTCCGAATTGGCGTCATCATGTGGGTGCTGAGAGGGTAGACACTGTCCCCTGGGAAGGTGGAGATGGGTATCATTAGTGGGGTTGTGCCATTACTCAGTATGTGACATGCATGCATGTGCAGTGGCATTTAGACTCACCAAGCAGTCATGTATCGCCATGCCGTCCAGCTTCTTTGTCCCGGTTTAGGGTTGGCATTCTGTAGATGAAACTGTCGTGGGTGGACCCTGGGTAGTTGGCATATACTGAGGTGATGATTCCCTTGCCATCACATACTACCTGGACGTTGATGGAATGCCAGTGCTTGCGGTTTCTATAGATGTGCTCAGATGCCCTGGGGGGACGTAGAGCCACATGGGTGCAATCAATGGCACCTAGCACTTTGGGGATTTGTGCCACCCTGTAGAAATCCTGTGTGGCTACCTGCCTTTCTGCAGGTGTTCGGGGCAGGTATATGTGCCTGCGGACTGATGGGCGTGTAGTGATGATGGCCAAGACCTGGTGTAGGTAGCGTGACTGCGTGGCCTGTGACACCCCCCCCCCACTATGACACTTGTCCGCTGGAATGATCCAGTGGCCAAGAAGTGTAGTACATTGAGGACCTTCTCCAGGGGGCTGAGTGCTTGGGAGCACAGGGTGGGTGATGTGAGGTCATCCTCCCACTCAGTGACCAGGTCCAGTATTATGTGAGGTGAAAACCTGTACCTCCCATACACATGGTCATCAGGCATCCCGAAAACGCTTGTTCTGGGTGTGAAAATTCTGGCCCTGACTATTCTCCTCCTGCGGTATCCCACGGCCACTGCTGCTAGGAACGGTATGTTCATCCTAGTGTCTGAGCTTGTTTGTTGTTTGCGCGCACTTTTATGCGGCGCGGCTCGATGTACGCTGGCGTACATGTTTCCGGATTGGCACGTCTTTTTTGGCACATGCCTTAGCCCCGTTAGATTCCATGTATGCGTGTTGTAGGCGAGCGTGTGCAATTTCCCGTGCACCCCTGGAATACACGTACCCCGCTCCCCCAGGCCCGGTCGTGTGTGAAACCACCCGCAGGCCCCTGAAATCCACGTACCCCGCTCCCCCAGCCCCGATTGCGTGTGTAACTACCCGCAGGACCCTGTAATCCAAGTACCCCGCTCCCCCAGGCACGATCGCGTGTGAAACCACCCGCAGGCCCCTGTAATCCACGTACCCCGCTCCCCCAGGCACGATCGCGTGTGAAACCACCCGCAGGCCCCTGGAATCCACGCACCCCGCTCCCCCAGGCACGATCCCGTGTGAAACCACCCGCAGGCCCCTGGAATCCACGTACCGCGCTCCCCCAGGCCCGATCGCGTGTGAAACCACCCGCAGGCCCCTGAAATCCACGTACCCCGTTCCCCCAGCCCCGATCGCATGTTTAACCACCCGCAGGCCCCTGTAATCCACGTACCCCGCTCCCCCAGGCACGATCGCGTGTGAAACCACCCTCAGGCCCCTGAAATCCACGTACCCCGCTCCCCCAGCCCCGATCGCGTGTCAAACCACCCACAGGCCCCTGTAATCCACGTTCCCCGCTCCCCCAGGCATGATCGCGTGTGAAACCACCCGCAGGCCCCTGTAATCCACGAACCCCGCTCCCCCAGGCACGATCGCGTGTGAAACCACCCGCAGGCCCCTGAAATCCACGTACACCGCTCCCCCAGCCCCGTTCGCGTGTGTAACCACCCGCAGGCCCCTGTAATCCACGTACCCCGCTCCCCCAGGCACGATTGCGTGTGAAACCACCCGCAGGCCCTGTAATCCACGTACCCCGCTCCCCCAGGCACGATCGCGTGTGAAACCACCCACAGGCCCCTGGAATCCATGTACCCCGCTCCCCCAGGCCCGATCGTGTGTGAAACCACCCACAGGCCCCTGGAATCCATGAACCCCGCTCCCCCAGGCCCGATCGCGTGTGAAACCACCCGCAGGCCCCTGAAATCCACGTACCCCGCTCCCCCAGGCCCGATCGCGTGTGAAACCACCCGCAGGCCCCTGGAATCCACGTACCCCGCTCCCCCAGGCCCGATCGCGTGTGAACCCACCCGCAGGCCCCTGAAATCCACGTGCCCCGCTCCCCCAGGCCAGATCGCTTGTGAAAACACCCGCAGGCCCCTGGAATCCACGTACCCCGCTCCCCCAGGCCCAATCGCGTGTGAAACCACCCGCAGGCCCCTGAAATCCACGTACCCCGCTCCCCCAGGCACGATCGCGTGTGAGGCCACCCGCAGGCCCCTGGAATCCACGTACCACGCTCCCCCAGGCCCGATCGCGTGTGAAACTTCCCGCGCACCCCTGAGATACACGCACACGCTATTTTTGACACAGCGGGTGTCTGTGTTTGTCGCATACCCCTTTGCACGTCATTTGTCCTGGAGGGCCACAGTGTAGGTCAATCTTCATGGCTGTTTATTCACTTTTTTTGTTAGGGCACATTTCGGCACACATATTTTTCATGCGCAGGGACGATACCGCCTGCTTTCGTGTGGCGGACATGTATGGCCCTGTGCGCGTCTTTGGCCGTGCGCTGGTTTGCCCTATTCGATTCCATGAATACGTGTTGTAGATGAGCGTGTGGGTGTTCCGCGCACTTGCCTCCTGTACTTCCCCCGTGACGCCCACATTTACTCGAGTTGTTCCTCATTCCGCTTGTCACGCCCCGTGTTCCGCCTACTTTTGCTGTGTGCGCCGCGCTATGTGCGCTATCGCTGTGGCCTTAGCGCACGCCGTTAGATGGCCTGTGCGCCGGCGTGCGCCGCGCACTTTTTCATCGCACATCCCACATTTTTCTCGCGCACGGACTTCCATGAATAGTTGTACGCTGCTTTCCCTGCGATATTCGCACATGCACTGCGATTATCGCTATTTCACAGCGAATCGCACAATATCGCACGCTTGCGCGGGATTTTTCAGCACACATTATTTCCATGAATCGGCCTGAAAGGTGTGGGCGGCAAGGAGTCTCTGCGAGCGATGCTTTCATATATTAGGATTCTTGTAACTTGAATCTCTTCTAGGAAGGAAACCAAATTGACATGTGTGTGTGTTGAAATCATCAGAACCTGGCATGTTCTGCTCCTCGAACCGAATCGCTGCAGAGCCAAGCACTCCCACAGAGGCTTCTTCGCAAAACGCGAAGCAAGGCGCACACCTTATGATATAGTACGTATGCTTCCGTTTAATTATATCTGTGGCATTGTTATCATTGCTGAGGTCTGGAGAACACGTTTATGTGTAAAAGGGACCCTGTGAGTTTTCGAAGTGAAACAAGTATACAAGCAGAGAATGCATGACAAGCTTCGTTTGTTAGTGATTTCTTTGTGTGCAACTTTTCTAGCGCTGTGCACAAATTGACTTGTTCTGGGCACTTCTGAGGATTTATTTAGTGGATTTGGTGCTGGTGGGAGAATGCGGCTCAGGTCCCGGGTTCGATGGATTGGAGTTCGCCAGAGTACTGCAAGCTTTGCACACTGCTGCTGCCTGTGCATGAGAGACCTGCTGAGGGAAGCGAGAAGGTGAACCGTGGGCGTGGCACATTGTAGCCTTACTGTGCAAATCCAGGTTGGCAGCAGGTTCCTTCCTCGCAGGCCGTAATCGTCCTCATGATCCAAGAGAAAAAATTCAGCAATGCAAGTGTTTCTGTACTTCTTTCAATCGAAGTGTCGAACTGTAGGATTGCACGAATTCATCGCAAATGCCATTGTAATGTTTTAGATGTAATGTTTGCATTAGAGTACAGATAGGGAGGAATGGTATATGGGAAAAGCACTTGCCAGGCACTGTCGTAGTGGTATTAAGTGGCCATCAATGGTAGCAGGAGCAACATTTTGCGAGTACCTGCTCATATAATAGCAGTGCCTGGCAAATGCCTAATACTTATATACAAGCCAAAACTGCTGGCTCTACTATTGTTTGTTTTTAAGAGCGCTTCAGTGAAGGACTTTTTTTTTTTACACCAGTAGTGGGTTTGCAGCTCCAATTAAGGGAATGATTAATGCAAGTGTTTTATAATGGCGCAATCCCATAGGAAAACGTTCCATGAATCAGGCCCCAAGTCATTAACTCTCAGAAAACTGCTGTGAAAAAACACTTGCAAGCACTTCGAGCACAGTGTTTGATGGTATGGCTTACTAAAGCTATCTCAAAGAGATCCCAGGAGGATGTGTTTAGGTCTGGGGCGGGATGGGGCAGGAAGTAGGTGTGAATGGGCATAGGGATTAGCATGGCCATGGGCAGTGATTGAGTGGGTAAATAACCAAACAAAACCTAGAAGCTTTTTGTCCCGCCTCATATGCCATTTCTCCCTAGCCGTACTCTAGTGCAATAATTTTCGGCTTATAGGTGGCGATTTAGCACCACCTATTGGCTAAAACTAAAAAGTGGATAAAGTGTACCTGTACTGCTTAATAGCATTATATATTTGCCTTTGAACTGTAAGTGGGAAGTGAAAGCAACACATCATACCCGTGCTGGATGGTTAATATCTTTTATCGCTGTACCATAGGGTAGAGCGGGGCAAATTAAGTGCATGATCCATACCCTATTCAGACACAATTAAAAAGACAGATGACTAAAAAGATTTGGAAAGGAGTTTATACGAGCGCATTGGGAATTACAAAGTGCCTGCATTTATTCTTCTGAAATATGACAGTCAAGCCTGAGGCAGGGATCGACAGTAGTATGGGAGCTGTACCCTTTTAGAGCTTGTGCTGGTTTATTTATTATTTTCTTTATTTATGTTTGCATTTACAGCCGCCCACAAAACCCTGAGGCATTTAGGCGCTCGTTACAGTGAGTATAAGACATTAGGAGAGGGCACGACAGTGAAGGAAAAAAAAAGGAAAATGGGTTCTGAAAGCATACTTAGATAGAGGTGCGCACCATGGTGGGAGGGCAGATGCAGGAGTACCGGTGAGCATAACAAGTGATTGGAGAGCGGGTCTGAGATCTATATGATGAATTACAGGACACATCCAAGTGCAGTGCAGTCAAAGTAGGTAAAAGTGTGTTTACAGTAGGCGCTGCAGCGACCAGGAAGGTGAATTACACGGGCAACAGCGAGAATTAGTAAAGGCAAAAATCGGTACTGGGTACCATACGGTAGAGAGTCAGAGGACACAAAGGTACATATCGGCCATGTTTCCAGTTAGGTAGTAGATTAGGAGTCGGGAATGAGTGCAGCAAGGCCTAGTGTAACGCAGGACGAGACTCTCGGTCTAGAGGTGTTGGTTTAGACGGATTCAAGAGAGATATACGCTGGAGAGACCGAAACAAAGTGGAAGCAAGACAGACATGAGCCAGTGTGTTTGTAGGTCGTCGCCGGCTGGGCTTACCTTTGCAGATGGTTTTAGCAGGGTAGTGACCTGTTCTGATGGGACAGGATTCTACGGACAAGACACGGTTACACCGCGGAGACCGGCAGAGACGGCAGGCCTTTGAACCTCCTGGCCTTCGGTCATGGCCGGCCGCGTCTGTTGTTTTACATTTGAAAATAGGTTTCAGTTGAAACATTGTTCTTATGAGTGAGCGAGGAAAAAAACGGCAGTCTCCAAAAAGGGCTCCAGAGACGGGGCCGTGCCGGGGCTCACCCATGACTAGCCCAAGCCAGCCGACACCTCAGGCAGCCCATGTAGAGCTTGCGTGGTTACACGAGCTACCTGCAGGTGTCAGGACTTTGGTTAAAAGGCATCGCCTTTTCTTTTTTCTAGCCCAAAATACTGACACCTGCAAGCAGCAGGTGAAACCG
Source organism: Ambystoma mexicanum (assembly GCF_040938575.1). Classification (NCBI taxonomy): domain Eukaryota; kingdom Metazoa; phylum Chordata; class Amphibia; order Caudata; family Ambystomatidae; genus Ambystoma; species Ambystoma mexicanum. The sequence goes on along the minus strand of NC_090937.1, from coordinate 378,281,696 downwards.
TGCAGTGCAGGCTGCCTGATGTCTATGTACTCGAAACAGGAGGAGGGCTGGACAGCCCAGCTCCCAGCTCTCCTTTTGTTTCTGAGTAGACAAAACGAGAGACTGGGCCCTCCAGCTCAGCCCCTGTTTCAAGTACAGAGAAACCAGCAGCAGGCACACCTTTCATTCAAGGAGCCCGAGGTTAAAGTGGGCTCCTTGATTGAAAGGGCTGCCTGCTGCATGCGAGCTGGAGCACACTGGTGTCACGCCTTTTGGTGCGCCCAACCCCTTCTTTTGTTTAAAAGGAGGGGCTGGGAGCATCAAAGGTAATAATGCCAGTGTGCCTCAGCTCAACCTCTTTTACCAGCCACCCCCCACCCTTAATCGAGGGAGTGGGGGGGGGGGGGCTCTCGTTAGCTGGTGTGTCCTTAGGCCACACCCCTTAATGAGAGCCCCCCTCGATTTCCAATCCCATGGTCTTCAAACTTTATTGGCCTGGGCTCCCGTGAGCAAAATTTGGTCAGGCCGGGCCCCCCAAAAGTGCCAGATGGACAGTATGTAGAAATGGCTATGCATGGCTCAGTGATCATGTGCGGCTGGGGAACTGAACTGTGAAGTGAAAGGCAAACAGTGTTTCCCTTTGACAGTTCAGCCAGCCCAGGAGCACTCCCTCCTCCGGAAAAAGCAGCTGAGGGAGTGTTCAGTGTTTCACTGGGCTGGCTCCTCGGCTCCTCCATAATGGGTGAGGGGGCCAGTGGGTGGACGCCCCCTCACCCATTATGGATGAGCCGCCAGGCTTGGACTGGCCTATAGGGCAATAGGGCGATGACCGTACAAAAAATGCAAAATGCTGTGTAGGCCAGTCAAAATGGCCCACTTTTTTGGCCAATGTGGGCCAGTTTGAGGAGTTACTTCACTATGCAGCTAATAGTTTTGACCATTGTTGCTGAATAAATATTCTTTAAATATCACAATTTTTTTACATTTTAACAAAAAAAACCACTTGGGTACTATTCAAACAGTCTGTGACTAAAGGACGGAATATCCATTTGCAACTGCAGGTCACTTTTTCATTGGTGCCTAAGGCCGTTTTATGGTCCAGTCTGATCATATGAGCTGCGCCTGCCCATTTCCTCCAATGTAAAAAAAAAATGCAGGGCTCTCGCGCCGTCCCCCCCTGGGATGCGGCCGCGCCCCCCTGGGGAGCCGCGTCTCACAGTTTGAAGACCTCTGGCATAGACTGTAAAGTTAATGTATATATGCGTGGGATTTCTGTAGTGCAAACCTAGCTGGTGTGCAACAGGGTTGTACAAGATTATGGAAGCTTCTGTAGGTAACACAGGAGAGGGGAGCAAAGCAGGAAGAGAGCACATGAAGCTATTTATTTGCTCAGATGCGCATCTGCTAGGCTGATTAGTGCTGGAAGTCCCCCACGCTGACCCGTTACGCTACCTATAGTTAGTAAATTGTGCTCTTCGCAAGCAGTGAGTAGTTTGTTTCGCATGATCTGTTTTAGACTGTTCAATTTGATTGATACTTACCCGGACACGCAGGTTTTGAAATCCTACTGGTTCATGGCTGGACTACTTTGTCCATGAAGCTTTGCTGACAGCGAGCGTATTTATTGGATCAGAGGCATGTAAGCACTGGCAGGGTGCTGGGCAGGTTACTACTGGTTTGTGTCTGGGATTTGTCGGTGTGTCTCCTGCCTCTCGTAAATATAGTGGGTGCTGGTTTTTGGGGCGTGCTATTTTTAGCCATTTTATTGTGTCCTGTTTGGTTTATGTTTTCCCCTCTATCAGGGCCTTTATTGCTCATTTCCGGTGTTGCTCTGTTTTGATTGTGACTATTATTTTTTGTTGTATATCTTGCTGGTGTTCGCAACAACGTCCCCCTCTCCTTTAGACTTGGTACAGACGCGCGCTTTGAAATTTCTTGCACGCTATCTTGCCATGGATTTTGGCAGCATTCATAAGATCTCTAAAATTGATTCTCCTCTTTTGGACTGCGTCATTGACTGTCGACAGCCTCGGACTCGCTCTGTGACCTGTTGCATCCTATTAGTAATGATGTGGATTCTGCAGTGCCTGCCAGTATTATTACTGGTTCTTCATCTATACATGGTCCTCCCGCTCTTCTTGATTGCCTTCCAGGGTCGAACGTGCACAGGGACAGTGGGCCTCATTACACGGATGGCGCTAAGGGATTACCGGCATCGGTATGGACACCGGTGCCGGTAATCCCTTCGCGCCATACTACGAGGTCCCTCAGCGGGTCCCGTCCTTAACGTGTAGCCAGACCACACGTTAAGGAAGGGACCCGCTGAGGGACTTCAGGGCAAATAACGGTACCGCTACTAGCGGTACCGTTATTTGCTCCTTCCCCATTCCCATTGAGCCCTATGGGGGCTCAAATGGGAATGGGGCAGGGCTTTGGGGAATGGGGAATTACCGCCCCGCCAACCTTGGAATGGGGCGGTAATTCCCCCATTCACCAAGGCGGACTCGGTAAAATACCTGCAGCAACCATGGCGCTAATAGCGCCATGGTTACCGCCGTCCATGTAATGAGGCCCAGTGAGTGTCATATCATCCTACAAGGACCCGCCTGTTTCTACTCTTTCCAATTAGGCCTCTGCAAGTACTAAGGCAACATACTAGTGTCACTGATGATTTGTACATAACTCCTACTTCTGCCTTCAAATTGCGTGAATAGTTAATCAGAGGTAGTTGATTGCTTTATTCCAACTGATGAATCTGTGGCATTATGCATCATTTAGATGTGATTGAAGCTCCTCCAATCCAATCCTCAGACAGAATCTCTTGCTCATGAGCCCACTGCAGCGGAAGGCAGCGACCTGGCTTCCTCTCATTCCTCTAAAAACGTGAAGAATCTTTATTTGGAAACATCTTTGCTCAATACCTGGTCATTGGTCCAACAATCGGGGTAGCTAGCGGACCTTATTGGAGAAGCAGATTTTGATATTTTAGTCCTTAAAAGACCTGTCTGATTGATTCGGCCTCACATGCAGCCGCACGTGCCACTCCAGATGGTTATAATATTTTCAGGGTTGACCGGACTACTAGAGGTGGCGGAGTTGACTTTATCTATAGGGACTCCCTAAAAATACATATGTCCAAATGTTTGATTCTTCATAATTGTGAGCCCTTACTAGTTAAACTTAGCGTTGACCACAACACTTGTGGCGAGTATCCTCACTCTGTGTATAGGTCCCCACAAACAACTCAGCACTTTGAAGATCAGTTGCTTGCACTTTTAATGATAGCATGAAGCCTACGTCACATTTCTTGCTACTAGGCTATTTTAATCTTTGGTCAAATAACTCTGAATTACAAGCTGTGTTATTGTGGAATACTCCTGAAACACTTGGGTTTCATCATTGTATGACCGCTAAACATAAAGAAGGAAACACCTTAGATTGGGTCCTTTCCCACAATTTTAACATCTCCTCAATCTCTACAGACCCCTCTCCAGGGTCTGATCATCTCCTAATCTCTTTTGAGGTGTTGCTTCCCATGGCATCATTGCAGGTTGGCTCCATTCCCAGGACTTTGAAGAGGGTACAGAGCCAGAAAAAGCTTACCCCTGAAGCTATTGCTCCCCTAGTCCTCCCAGGTCTTTCCAAGCTTCCTTCTATTTCTAATTCAAATTATTTAGCTGAACAATTTCAACAAGCACTCCATGGGGCGATTAATTTTCTTGGTCCACTATCCCTTAAACCTATCAAAAGTGAGACCAAAAAAATACCTGGTGTAGTGATGACGTTATCAAACTGATGAAAGTGAAAAGAATGCCTGAAAGAGCTTGGTTTAAAAACCCCTGCTCTTAGTTCTTATTTCTTTATAAGAAGTCTGTAAAGGAACATAAGCAGGCCATTTTCTCAGGCAAGCAGGCAGTTTATAATGCCAGAATTTCCAAAGGAACTGTTTGTTATCCTTAGAGAGATCGAAGGTATGACAAATCGGAAGCTGAAAGTTGACATGTGCAACGCTTGGTGTCGAGGCATACAAGACAAGTTTATGAATAAAAGCATCAACAAGTGATCATTTTGCGCAAATTGCTGCTTGATCCGCTGGCTTCTGTCTCACCTAGAACAACTTCTGTGGATTTTCCGGGGGTTCTCCTTTAGTCAGGTCTCCGAAGATGAAGTCTACACAATAGTTAATAACATACCACCAAAGGCCTGCTTAGGCGACACATGTCCTACTTACATCTTGAAAGACTGCCTTTACTATTTTCTTCCTGCTATTACACATATTGTCAATGCCTCTTTCTTGGACTATAATGTTCCAGCCAGCCTTAAGGAAACCTGCATCACCCCTTCCTCAGATGCTGAGTAACTGTAGGCCTATTACAAATGCACTTTTCTTGATGAAGATTCTTAACATAATAGCCCACTTGCAACTGCAGGAGTTCATAGAGGCACACCATTTTTTTGGACGTTCGTCAGTAAGGTTTCCGGACTAAGCATGGAACTGAAACAGCCTTACTCAACCTTAAATCTAATATGGCCAATATGATCAATAATTGACACACTGTCTTACTTATGCTGATAGATCTATCTGCAGTTTTTGATCTCGTCGATCATTCTCTACTAGTGAACAGACTAGTTAAGGTTGTCAGGTGATCAGAGAGTGCTGCATCGTGGACCAAATCCTTCTTGGGGCCTCGATTTGTGAGAGTTTCCATAGGTGATTCCCAAGCATGCCCCGTCAAAATCAACTGTGGTGTTTCCCCGGGATTATGCTTATCTCCAACTCTCTTTATCTATTCCTGGCCTTGCTTTGACCTTGTGGACAATGCTGGCATCATTTATACAAACTACACTGATGATATTCAAATCTTACTAGAGCTATCTGGTGACTATGACCACGACTCTTTGGCGATCAAGCAGTTCTACTTTCTGGTTCAATCTTGAATGGTGCTAAATGTGTTGGCTCTCAACGATAACAAGACAGAGCTGCTAATTATCGGGTCTGGACCTGGGCAGAAGAAAATGGATCCCTGCTACTGCCAGTTTGTGATTGCTGGCTGTGCTATCGCAGTTACTTCCAGTATGAAAACCACTGGCGTCAATTTTGATACTCAGATGTCATTTTACAAACATACCGATCAGCTTTGTTCATCTTGTCCTTATATTACCAGTTTATTGAGACAGATCTGCCCATACTTTTTTAAAAAATGTCTTTATTGTTTTCTTTTAACAACAACAAAACACATAACATACAAACAACCATAACATAAATGGCTTATTGGCACTTTGTACGGATCTTGCCCTTCCGCTGTAGTTTCATAGTTTCCCCAACGACCTTGTTAGTTAAGTCCGGACCTCCTGTTGGGTCGAACAACATGGTCTGGTTCGCATAATGTTCTATTCTTGGGCTTCGTGCTTGGCCTTTCTATTTCGTCTATAGACCCTCTGTTTCCAAGGGATCTTCGGAGTTTCCCTCCTCCGGATGGCCAAAGAGGTCTTGTATTAGCGTGTTCCATGCAATCAACTTTTGCGCAGTTTCACCTTCCCCTCTTATCACTGCTCTCGTCCACACCACTGTCTCTGCCTGCGTCCATTTCTGAAGGTACGACCACCATGCTTCTACGCGCAGGCCCTCCCTTGACTTCCATGTCATTGCTATCCTTCTCTTGGCCAGTATACTTATTAAATCTTTCATCTTCGCCAGATGCGATTCGTGTTTACTCCCTCTCGAGAAGAGGCCCAGTAGGTACTTTTCGGGGTATTCCGCCTGGATTTGAAGTCCGCTTCTTGCTATCTTAAGTCTGATCCCATCCCAGAACTCTTGTATCACTGGGCAGGACCAGAACATGTGTACCATGTCTGCTTCTTCCGACGAGCAGCGGGGGCACCTGCTCTGGCCTCCCATCTGGACTTTATTCATCTTTTTGGGTGTGAGATACGCTCTGTGCGTTACATATAGCTGCGCCTGCCTAAATCTTGCATTTCTGGATACCTTTTTTGGGTATCGTAGGGCCCTGGTCCATTCTTGGTCGCTGAGGGGTCTCCCCAACTCCTCCTCCCAACGCTGCCTCGTGTGTTGCTCCTGTGGGTTTTTAACTTTCAGTAGCTATTCATATAACCTGGAGGTTGTGTGCGTTCCCTCCGCAATGCCATACCATATGTCTAATGCTGTCTCTTTACCCTGGTCTTCCCAATCTGGCCATCTTCTCGTAATGTTTCTCAGCATGCCGGTATATAGGATGAATTGACCCACATGTATTTCATATTCGTCTACCATTTCGTGGAAGTCCACCCACCTTCCCTCCCTTCTCAGGTTTCCAATTTGTGCTACACCTTTAGCCTCCCAATGTGCTCGATATGTTGCTAATGTATTTGTGTTCCCTCCCAGGAGGCCCTTTAGAGGGATTTGTGCCGACTGCAGATCTTAGATAATATTATTTCAGTGCTGGCTGGAAAATGCGTGTGTCTATTGTGTCATCTTCCCCCAGCCATTTTAATGCAAATTGCAGCTGCCCTGCTAAGTAGTACCTCTAGAAGTCCAGTAGTCTGATACCCCCTTCTTTGTAGTCCTTCTGCAAGGTCCTTATTGCGATCCTATTTCTCCCTGCCCCCCATAGGAATGAACGCGTTATCATGTTTAGTTTAGTGAAAAAGGCCCTGGGTATGCTTTATGGGATGTTCGTGAGTAAGTATAATATGCGGGGCAGCACCACCATTTTCAGGAGGGCTGCTCTTCCCATCATTCCCAGTGGGATTGTCCCCCAGAAGGTCATCGACCGCCGTGTTCTTTCTAGAGCAACAAGCGTGTTGGATGTATGTGTATCAGCGGTGTCATGATGTATCCCTATACCCAAATATTTGAAGGTGCGGGGCGCCCATGTCAGGCCCAGGTCCGGCAGACAATGTGGGGGACGTGTTTTAGACCTGCCAAGGGGAAGAGGAGGGACTTCTCTTTATTAATCGCTATACCCGAGAACCTGGTGTACGCCCCGATCGCTTCTAGGAGGCAGGGTAGGTTTGTGGTTGGCTTGCTTACGAATAAAATGTCTAGTCCGGTGTCTCTATATTCTGCTCTAAGGAATACCGCAAATGGCTCTAGGGCCAGGATATATAATATTGGCGATAGCGGGCACCCCTGCTTGGTTCCTCTATGTATCTTCAACTCCTTGGAAATGAATCGCCCAGTTTTCACCCTTGCTCTGGGTTCCTTATATAATAACCTGATCCATCGGAGGTACCCCTCCCCGATACCAAAATGGGCGAGTACACTCACCAGCGATTCCCAATGCACAGAGTAGAAAGCTTTGACAGCGTCCAAAGACACTATTCGCTCTCGTCTTGTAGTCGATTTGTCTCATCTATCACGTGGTGAAGTCTGCGGAGGTTCCAGGACGTGTTCCTTCCCGGAACATAGCCCGTTTGGTCCGGGTGAATCAGCGTGGGTATTACCTGTTTTAAGCGGTTGGCTAGGACTGCAGTTAGTATTTTAGCATCCTGATTAATAAGGGATATCGGCCTATAGGAGGTGCATTTCCTGGGGGGCTTCCCTGGGTTGAGGATCGCGACAATTATTGATTCCGACAGGCTTGTCGGGAGACGCATGATCTCATATGCATCTTGGAATGTCTCTAGTAGTTTCGGGGCAATGGCGCTCTTGTACGTCTTGTAGAACTCTCCCGGAAGCCCATCGGGGCCCGGGGTTTTTCCGGTGGGAAGTTCTGTGATCACAGTCTCTATTTCTTCCACCGTGAGGGGTGCGTCCAATAGCTGGACCTGTTCTTCCTCGAGCCTCGGCAACCCTATTTCTACCAGTGCATCTGCTATGTCCTCCGAGTCTATTTCCGGATTCGGGGCGTACAGTTGTTCGTAGAAACGCGCAAACATAGCGTTAATGTGCTCTTGGTCCCTGATCTCTGTCCTGGTGTGGTCTTCTAGCACCGTTATGGGATCTTTTTTACTCTCCTGTCTGGTGAGCCAGGCCAGGAGCCTACTAGGTTTATCCCCTTCCGCGTGTAACTGCTGTAGGTACCTTCCATAGTTTAGCCTCCCTAGTTTTTCCCAGAGCAACATACATTTAGTCCGCAGCTCTATCAGCTCTCCCGGTTCCTCCCCCTCTAATCCCGCTCGTTGTTCTCTCAATTCGATCACCCTCTCGAGTTCATTCAACTCCCTCATGGCCGCTCCCGTCAATCCTACTGTTTTGCCTATTGTCGCTGCCCTTATTACTACCTTAAATGCGTCACATAATACGGCGCCACTCTCAACACTGCCCTCGTTCTGCTCGAAATAATCATCAATCACCTCCTGGAGGTGTTCCTCAAACTCACCCTCTCTCAGGGCCTCTGCTCGAAGTCACCATGTTGGAATAGAGGCTTTCCTATTGGTGTGTGCCCATGTCGCCACTATTGGGGCATGATCAGAAAGTGTGCGTGCTTTGATGGTGATTCCCGTGATATCTTGTAGTGATTCCCTGCCCGCGAATATATAGTCTATACGTGTGAATGTTCCATGTGGTGCGCTGTAGTGTGTATAACCCCTCCCCTCTCCATGTACCTGCCTCCATACGTCCGCTAGCTGTAGCTGCTCCAGGATCCTATGCAGTTCTTTGGCTGGGGGTGCCAGCTTCTTGTGTTTACTATCAGACCTGTCGAGGAGGGGATTCAAGGTGCAGTTGAAGTCACCGGCCCAGATGAACGTTGCCTCCATATATTGCGCTAACTAGGGCGCTAGCTTTTTGAAGAAGTCTGCTGCGTCATTATTCGGTGCGTAGGTGTTGACCAGGCACACCTCTTTTTTTTCTAGCATGCCATGCACTAATACCAGCCATCCCTCTGTGTCGGTATCCTGCTTGAGTAGCTGGAACGGGAAACCCGGGGCAATCCATATTAGTACTCCTTGTGCCTAATTTGAATATGTGGCACTGTATATCTGTCCTCCCCATTTCTTATCCACCTTGGCCTGTCTGTCTCTTGTCAGGTGTGTCTCCTGTAACATCGCTATCTTGATTTTCATCCGGTTTAGCCAGGCATAAACCCTAAGTCTCTTGACATACGCATTGAGTCCTCTCACATTTCAGGTAGCTATTGTCAATTCGTCTGGTCCCATGATCTTCTCTGTTTGCCTGGCTTCATTATCCCACTGCCGTGTCCTTGCACCCTGCCCTGTGGTCTCCTCGTACCTATCTCCCTCGGTGTCCTGGTCCTGGACCATTGCCTCTTGATGCAGCCACTGCTGCTGTCACAGGATTCCTGTCCTATGTTACTCCGGTCGCTTATTGTCTGTATTATTTTAATGTCCTTTGTGGTAGTCCTTCCGTAGTTTGTTCCGTGTGCCACCCATTCAGTCCATTCAACGTCCTTAACCTCAACAGAAACTGGAAAACTAACGCCCAGCCACCCTCCCCCTGCTCGGGCTCTGCCTCTTCTCTCGTCATGCTCCTGTGAGGGGGGCAGACTCGCCGCAGCGTGATGCCTTAAAACTGACATCCAAACTAGTAGTTCATTCTGCCCGGGGGCGCCGCTTCTCTCAGCCAACACAGCTAAAGTGGGGCTGATTGCTCCTCTATGCTTTCTTCTAGCTTCTTTCAACTTATGTAATGCTTATTTTCTTTGTTCCAGGTTGCCTTTGTTACTCCTCGTCGGGGTCTATTTCCGGCATTGCTAGCGTTTCTCTGCCTCAGCTCAGGGATGCCTTGTGAGTCCATCCAACTGTGGGCCTCTTCGAATCGAAGAAACATGTTTTGCCTTGGTGTATCACCTTGAGTTTACCGGGGAACAGGAGCATGTATTTCACCCCCGCGATCCTGAGGCGCTCTTTTGTTGGGCCGAACTGTGCCCGTTGCCTCTGAACCATAGCCGTATAGTCTGGATACATTGTGATCTTGGAAGAGTTTCTGGTGATCCCCCCCTCCTTGAGAACGCCAGTATTTTCTCCCTGTCTTTGTAGTTCATGATCCTAGCAATCAACGCTCTTGGAGGGGCACCCGGCTGGGGTCTTCCGATCAGGGCTCTGTGTGCCCTTTCTACCACAAAGCCCAGGGAAAGTACACCTGCTCTGACCTCCTGGAGGAGCCTGTTTTCCACGTACTCGGTGGGGTCTTTTCCTTCCTCACCTTCCGGAATTCGAATTATGCGGATGTTGTTCCTCCGTGCTCTCCCCTCTGCATCTTCCGCCCTCCTTTCCAGAACCTTGATTCTCTGTAATACCTCCGACATCTGTATCTGCGTTACAGCAACCCCAGCCGTATTTTGCTGCACCTGTTGTTCCGTCGCTGTCACTCTCTCTGTTAAGTTCCTTGCGTCCTGGCGGAGGAGGCCCACATCTACCATTACTGTATCCAGTTTATTTTCTAGAGATGCTTTCATAGCCCTTATTGCTGTGTCCATCTTGTTTTCGAGGGATGCTTTCATGGAGGCGATTGCCTCCAGTATCGTGCCTTCGTTAGCGGCTGCCGCTGGGTGTGGGGTATCATCTGCTGCTGGTGCCTTGTCCACTGATGGCGACAGTTTGTGTCCGGATGCCTTAGTAAAGGTTTCCATGCTTACTTGCTTGGTTTTCCCTTCTGTTTTCTTGTTTGGCATCACGGGGGGTACCGTCCTCTGCCTGTGTTGCCAGTACCAGTCTTGGCTGTGCCCCACGTGCCGTGGCCCCTGTTTCTTCCTCCGCCCTGCTCTTCCTGCTCCTCAGTGTTTGCGGGTCTCTCCGGCGTATGTTTCTCAGGCACCTTCCACCTTGTAATAGGGTTGTTACACTCTTCCGGCAGGTATATACGTTGGGCCTTTGTATCCTTGACACCCTCATTGCTCCCGGCGCTTTTTGCTGTCGGATGTCGCCTGTCGGATGTCGCCTTGGCCTTGGGCCTTTCCCGTGCCTGCTGCGTGTGTCCGGGAGTCACCTCACCGTTTCAGGGGGTAGGCTCACCCCTATGTCAGTCTTCGCCAGCACTGGGGTTCGGCTTCAGTATTGATACAGGGGTTCTCTTTCCTCCAGCCTCACCGCCTTCTCTGTGGTGTGGCTCTGTGCGCCTCTGACCCCCTCACTGGGTTTCACAGGTGGGGTTAGCCGTTCGGAGAATGTACGCTTTGATCCCCGTCTGCGTCCTCGGGTCTCCTCTGTTTTGCCGCCCTTCTCTCTCCGGCGGCGCTGGTCTCCGTAGGTTGTGTACTGCAGTCCCCGTCTACGCCTCCGGGCTTCTCCCGCTTCTGCGCCCCACTTCCACCGATCGCGCTGGTCTTCACATCGTGGGGTTGACTCAGGCTCGGGTCTTCCCTGCACTGGTTTCTGCGTTATGCGCGGCAGCGTGTCCTTCTCGCCGATCGTGTAGATTCTCCGGCTCACTCTGTATTACACGGCTGAGGTCCTCCCACAGCTTGCGTGTCCGCCATTTTGATTTCACAGGACGATTCCTCCCTGGCGGTCTATCTTCTTTTCCATCACCTGATTTTCTCCGGGGGCTTCGCCGGGTGGGCAGCAGGTGTTCTGGTCTCTGTGGAGAGACTTTGGCGGTCTTCTGGAACCAATTTATGCTAGTTTTGTCGGATTTTGTCAGGATCGCTCCGGAGCTCCTCAGCGGCATGTCTCACTACATCGGCTACTTAGCCACGCCCCCCAGATCTGCCCATACTTAACCATGAAGAGTAGAGTCCTTGTCGCTACGGCTTTGATAAACTAAAGGCGGGATTACTGCAATAGCCTTCTGGCTGGTACCTCTTAGGCCAACCTGAACAAATTGCAAGTCATTTCAGAATGGGGCCATCTGGGCTATTCCGAGGAGTGGTAGACATGACCATGTTATGGCGGCCAGACAGTCATTGCACTGGTTACCGGTGAAGCACAGGATTCAGCATAAAGTTTTAATACTAGCCCAGAAATGCATCTCAGGTGATGCTCCTTGCTATTTGGCTGGACACTTGCAAACCAAGCTATGAGTGAGAACGCTGCGCTCCAATGACAGTACCCTGCTTTGTCAACCCCAGTTTAAGTTAGTTAAATACAGTGGTATAAGTTTTGACATATTGGTCCCAAGTGTGTGGAATGACCTTCCATTCATTCTTTGCAACATCACCTGCCCATCTCGTTTTTAAAAAGTATTGATAATGCACCTTTTTAATAAGGTAATTGGGCCTCATTCTGAGGTTGGCAGTAACCCACAAGTGCCGCCACCAAACCGGAAACACTGAATCCGCTGCCTGACATCCCGGTGCCACCGGGATATTACAAGTCCCGGCGGTGCGGGAAGTCAGGAGGCAGATTCGATAACTCCCCATTCCGGTGGAGTACCAGAGGACTCCACTTGTGTGGGGAGACAGAAGCTCTGGCACTGTTACTAATGGTGTCAGTGCTTCTGTGAAAAGTCTGCCTGCAGGGGCTGTTACACTAGGCAGGTCTGACCCTGCTGTGCACAACGGCCCCTGCAGGCAGACTCGTAGTGTGGCGGCCCAGAAACAAGGGTGCCGGTAAGCTAACCACCACCCTTGTTTCCGGACTGCCACACTCGAAAGAGGCCCATTGAGTAGTTTTAGTATGACTATTTTTCTGCCTTGTGGTTGAATATTTGCCTGTTCTTGTCTTTGCCTGACCAGACGCCACATGGCTTTTGGGTGAACAGCTCCTTATATAAGTATTAAAATAAATAAATAAAAATAAATAAAAGATCAGTAATATCTCATAATGAAGAAGCCTTAGGAGAGGAAAAGGTAGGAAATGAAGTCAGAAAAGAAAGAGGCGCTAAGAAGGGAGGTAAAGATGGCCCACTAGTTGTGGTGCATCAAGGAGGAAAATAGCAGCAGCAAGAAAGGTGATACAGAGCGTAGACAAAAGCAAGATGTTAAGGAGGGGTCGGAAGGTATCTTGTAGAAGAGGCACTTGACTGCCCAGTGCTGGCAATGACTGTGCTAGGGTCAAACCTCCGTACCCCGTAGATCACACCAGGAGCTCTGCATGCTCAGCAAGATCTCTCAAACCCTCCTCCATAGTGTCAAGAAAGCCAAGTCCCCTCAAGCCTGGTAGGTGGGCCCGACTACCTAGAGCAAGGTTGTCCAACATACGGCCCGCGGGCCACAATGCGGCCCGCCAAGCCATTTTATGTGGCCCGCGAGGCCGTATGTTGGACAACGCTTGAGTAAAAAAAAAAACATTTTTTTAAATTTTTTTTTTAAATGTGCCTGTGCGCAAAACTCCTCTGTGCTCTATTCGGGACACATAAAAGAACAAGATGAATGAGAATTCTGAGTGCACACTCACTCTAATAGACTGCTATCAGCATCATCAGTCACAATATTTTTGGGGGGAGACTTGGAAACATTGGCACAAAAGGAGCCACTCTGTGCTGGATCACCATCCTTTCACCAGTAAACCCGATTCAATCACCATGGCCCCCTTACAAATCCCAGCCATGCTGTGATTGACCTGTGGACAGACACATACATAATCGTATCAATAAACTTTCTCTGCATTTTTTATGGTGAATGCCAATTTCGCCACATTCATTTGGGTCAGTTTTATTGCTTTTTTTACCACAAAAACCAGTGGCAGAACACCTGCACCCTCACTTTCTATATACCTTACCCAAAATTACCATCTATATTTTTTTGGTAAAAAAGCGTTAAAATATGCGGCAAAAAATGTTTTGTCAAAATTGCCATTCGGCAAAAGTGGGCAATAGCAAATAATCTACACACACAAGAACAACTTTTCAAAAAATGCTCTCCAGAAATGTATAGAAAGGAAACAAAATCCAAATCAATGGGAACCAAAGTTTTAGTTTTTTAGTGGATTGAGTTTGTTCACAAAATGGATCGGAGTACATTTCGAATAGTTGCTGCAGCTCTGGAGAAAATACGAGTGGAAGCTGAGAAACTTAACCTTTGCAGTGCTTTTTTTCCTCGTCTCGAGACAAAGAAAGACAGCGGGAGCTCAGTTACGTTTACCTCTAAGCATAGTGCGGATTGATGAAAATGTCCATGCATTATACCAAGTACATTGGACATTATAGATGTGGCCAGTGGGGTATCAAAGCATGGCGAATACCACATGTACAGCACAATATGTTACCCTAGTAGGGCCCCAATAACACACTGCAACCTGCAAATGGGCCTCAGTGGACCACCTGCCAAGGTTTCTGGAAGTTGCTTATGATCTTGATCTGTGATCTATGATATGATCTGATATGATAGGTTATTTATAACACGCTTAATACCCATGCAGCAGTGATCCCAATCATAAAAGTGAAACAGGCAAGCCCAACAGGTATAACTTATTTTCACTCTTTTGGTAGCGCAGTCTGAGGGCAGCCTATACCCTTCAGGGGATGTGTGAGCTGATACAGTTGCAACACAAAAAACAATGGTACTATGTTCCCAAAATACCTTAGTTCTTGTCTTTCGGATCTCAGCGGAGCCAGACTTTTCAGCATCAGACCAGAAGCATGGGTGCCTTTGCACTGGGCTGGGGTCAAGTCGGAGAGCAGCAGCGATGGGCCCCAATGATGCAGTTCTGTTTGGCAGTGGTGCTGATTTGCGGGTAGAAAACGCTGGGAACAGTAGACCGTGCCAAGTGGATGGCACTGGAAGACTCAGTGACCTCTGGGCCCTGACAAGGGAATACTTGCCTTTGGCGCTGTGCAGGCTCGGCTGACACAACACTACATATGGTTACGGCAAAGATGTCAAAGCTTCAGCATTGTCATTGAGCAGAATTCTGAGATTCAGGGTTGGTGGAGCATCGAGGTCCAGGATGATTATGATGGTGTCGATGAGGCCAGCGCTGAGCAGCTACGCTCAGAAGGGCCATGAGCAGGCCAGTGGGCAGGCTGCAACAGGCCTGCTCGAGCCATCCTGCTATTTATACAAATCTCGGGCCGAGCAGCGCCTGATGGGAGAAAGGAACTGGGCTACAATCTGCTCTTCTGCTGGGCTCTGCCTACTGGAGCTTCCCCCTACATGCGGGACAGGCAGCTCTGCAGACGGTCAGAGCTTCCGGGGATTGGGGGGTTGGGGCTGGGTCAGGGCCTACCTTCTCACCCTCGCTTAGCGGGGCTTCCCAGAATTGATCCAACCCCTGCCCTCTTGCATGCAACTCATACTTAGCTGGCAGGGGAGAATGTGATCTCGAGGGCAGATCTCCCAGGGTGAGGCTTACCCATTGCACATCGGATTTGCTGACCCCTGCTATGTTCCCAAATGCGGGATACACGACTGCATTATTTCTGGTAGTGGGGGACTGAGTTCGCGCTCTCCCCCCGATTTATTGGTGAAAGAAAAGGTAAAGTGTGCACTCGGCCTGCTAGGTTGCATACTTTTAGATTGTGCTCACATTGCGTTTCTTCAATTAGGTTCACCTTTGGGTGATCGCTTTTCCACATTTTATCTGTTGAATTGAATTATGCTTCTTTCATCACCACAGAAGTAATGTGTATTACAGAGATAAGCTGCCATATGTATTGGGCACACGGCACATGCTCAGGCATCATCAATCATGCTTTGTACAGGACAATGCTGGCCTAAATTGGGAACAGCCAGCATAGACATGTTGCTACAGAGGCATATTTTGGGTACAACCAGCATGACAATGTGTTACATCAGTGACAATGCTGTCTTACACTTTGGACACATTAATCATTAAAATGTGTTGTGTTGTAAAATGTTCTTTTCTGCTGTTGGGGACATGGAATTTTCATGTTCCCCTTTAGAACTGATTGTAAACTTATGGCTTTTTGGTCACCTTTGCTGCTGTAAAATGCACCATTTCAACCCCATATTTGAAAAAAAATTCTTGGAGGGGGGACCCCCCAAAACCTTCCCTAGAACCTTGTAGCTCTCTCGCTACGCTCGGTCTCCCCCACTATTTCAGAAAAATATTAACACATAGACACTGAAAGAAATCACAAGCAACTAACCTTTGATCACTGCCCATGACACCAAAAGCAATCCTTGGGACTGCATGGCTATCACTGCCTGTGATGCTATTGTGCCAAAGGTCACACAATATCGCTTTTTAATATACTGCTTTGGGTGAGGTTGTTGACTTTTGGCTCGCCGGCCCACTGGGTGACAAAAAGTTAATGCTTCGGCCCCACATTCAAAAAGGTTGGACAAGCCTGACCTTGAGCCTCAGCATCCTGACCAACACAACCATAGACAAAGCACCTTTTAAGCCAAGAAAGAAGTGCAAGGGTTACTTAAAACCATGCAGAGTGTGTGTGACTTTCATGTGATTGCCAGGAGGCAGAGCTAAGGGACTTCAGGAATGGACTGGCAGCTTCACTTCTACCTCCTTCCTGAGTGCAAGGGGCACTGTCCTCACTTTAGGAACAACTGGCAGAGTGTCACCTTTCAACTTGATCTTGTGTAAATAGTTTCAGACACCCAACTTTGTTGGCAATTATTTGCGGAACTCATGACGAAATTTGACGAAATTTCCACATTCGCTTTTGTGCCCTTCACTTCCACAATCTTACTCTTTTTGTTTTCTGACACAGCCAGATGCACTACAGACACGGGGCGATCAGCATTGGGATCAAGCTTAATTCTGAATGCCGCTTGACTGCTCCAGGAAAATACCCCCCAACACTGGTAACAAAAATCTTGCTCCAGACACCCCTCCTATGAAACTTCAGTTCAGCATGCATCTCCCCTATTATGTGAATGGGGATTTTCCCCTATGCATTTGATTTGACAACAACTTCCTTTAGGACACAGCATTTGAAATTAGATGCCCACGTGCCTCTCCAAATTGAATTATAATCAAAACCACTGTCTATTATCATTAACACTTCAACACCATGAATGGTGATCACCTCCCTGGGCTTCTTCAATTTTGTGGTCATTACCGCATTCCCTACTTGAATTACTCGTACAATACCGCAATATTCTGAATCTGAATCTTCATGCTCATTCTCCTGAACATTCCCAGGTTTATCAGACAACCAGCAACACTTTGATAGATTTCCTCTAAGACCGCACAGACGGCACTCCACATATACTGCTGTACACTCCTTGGAATTGGCAAAATGCGGAGAACTCCCACATGTGAAGCATCTCTTCTTCTGTGGCCCTACTGAACGTTCAGTCATGTTTCCCATTTGTCGTCTTCTTGGCTCCCAGTTCTCCTTTCTGCTTTTATAGTTCCTGGTCTTCCGACTATCATTACTGTTCTCACAACTCTTCTTGTAACCTTGACCTTGACACTTCGTATTCAAAACCACACTATCCCCTGCCATAGATTTCTCCCCCATAACTTTCTCATCATCAGTGTTAAATTGCTTGATGCATTGGCCAGTGTGTTCAACTTGATTTGCTATTTCAATCATCATGTCTAGATTAGGATCTCTTTCCTTCCACAGTTCTGCTCTAATCCTATTGTCCAAACACTTAATAATAAGCTGATCATGTATGTGTTCCTCATGACAATGTCCAAACATACATTTGATGGCAAGGCCCACAGAGCGCAGTGACAACATCTTCTATGGTGTTGCCACACTTCTGTTCCCTGGGGCCAAAATGCTTTTAAGCTAAGATTTTGTTTTCCCTGATTTCGTAGCGCTTATCTAACTTGGCAATGCTGATGTCGAAGCTGTTCCATGTTGCCGCCTCCAGAGGCTGGGTAGTTTCTGGGAGTTTTGTAACACCTCTTGCCCTGCATTGCCAAGACAGTGGTACAGCAGAGTGTTCTTCCTCTGAACTGCATAGTTTGTCCCATACAATGCCAAGACACATTTCAGAAAGTCCTCTTTCCAGTCTTTCCATTTTATTAATGGCTCTCCAAGCTGAGGTAAAAATAGTGCTAGCCCTGGAAATGTAAGCCATGATTGAGAAACCAAAACTCAATATAATAAAGTCCTCCTGTGATGACATGCACTCCAAAAATAAAATTTCATCCTGGCGAGCTCACACTGGAGGTACACCTTGTGAAGTTATAGAAGAATCTTATTAACAACTGCTCAAAACCCTGTTGTGGAAACTTTGATTTAAAGAAAAACAACTGTCTTCTGAAGTCTTTCAGGGTGAATTTCTCTTTCACCTTATAATAAATATGCATGT
Source organism: Ambystoma mexicanum (assembly GCF_040938575.1). Taxonomy (NCBI): domain Eukaryota; kingdom Metazoa; phylum Chordata; class Amphibia; order Caudata; family Ambystomatidae; genus Ambystoma; species Ambystoma mexicanum. Next base: position 378,263,685 of record NC_090937.1, on the reverse strand, counting down.
GTAAATGTGAGTAGCTACTGAGACGGGGAAGATGCAAGACAAGGTCAGAATATGCCCTTGTGTGTAGTGCGCTAGCGATTGTCACTTAGCAAACTCCTAGCACCAACATGGCTGCACGTATGCCAATGCAGGAAAATCCTTTCTTGTAGCTTTTCGCTTCTGTTCGCATCGCATAGACTCGGATTTGTTGCCCTAGAAATCTGCTGAGAGGGCCTTATCTCTATTGATGCATAATGCACATTTGTGCGCATCTGTGTGCCATCTAGACTGTTATAGCAGATGCACATCGAACACTGGCAGGTCCGACACTGTGCACAAATGGCCTCCTGTAGCTGCCTGGCTTCTTGACTTAGGCTCCTGCTTATTACTATGCAAATCTCTCGTGCCACCTAGCGCTCACAAAGTGCGCAATCTCGGGTCATTGCTGCGGTGCTGCAAGCACCCCTCCCTAATCTCACCGCAGTGTACTTCGAGTAGACCTTCAGTTTCACCACCGAAAGATCAAATTCTGCCCCAGCAGTGTTTTCTCGATCCATCACCAACATTGCACTTTGCCCGTTCATGCTGCCTCCTGGTGATGACAGATTACAGTGCACCACACCAAAATGTGCTACCGTTCAGCTCCAGTTGGACTCTTCTCCCAAACTATTTGCTGGATCAATCCACTGCCACTCTCCACCGCAGTCTGGGCGGCTCGTCACCAGTATTGTAAAGGATGCAGAGCTTGTTTGACGTATGATACTGGTAATTCCAGTTGAATATGTAGAGAAGTTTATTTACAATCATAAAGGTAAGACTGTGGCCTTCCTCTCTCAGGGTTAATTCTAAACTGAACTCCGGAACTTCCTTCTCTCAAGTCATAACAATTCGACACTGGCTCAGGGAGTGAGGTCACTACATTCTAAGAACATAACAACTATATACAATTATGACCTATGTTAAGTATGTACATTGAAGAAAAACTGGTAACTATGAACATTGATAAACATTTGACATAGACAGGAGGTAGCATTCAAACCCTGACCATAGGTTAGGAGGGCCAACAAGCCTCAAGAGAAACACAGCACCGAAAGAGATCCAAGATAACTGAATGCTGATTGTTGTGGTTCTAACTAGCGATGACCTCAGTACAGTAGTGAAAGCAAACCGCAAGAGATGCAAGAGAGCTGACTTTTGGCTATTGTGGTGGTAGCAATCCATGGCAAAAGCACATTGGCATGGACAAACTGACAGATGTCCATGAGTACTGTGATGACATGGTGAACAGAAGGGTCTCAGACTTTGGGTCTTTTCAAAGAAAACTCTTTATTAAGCCAGGGACTAAGGAATAAAGCAAAGTGTTCAAACATAAGTGACTTAAAAGTCCATCCGGTATAAATAGCGAAATCTAAGGTGCACTTTACCTATGAATTAAAAAGGTGACCGAAGTCAGAAAAACCATAAAGTAAACTCACCTTTCACGACTAAGGGTAATCAACATTTTCTCGCCCGTGAAGTGAAAAGTGCAAAATTTGCACTGGAATCCTCTTCTACACGTTCTGCGAAATCAGCATTACGGATCCTCCGCCACTGACATTTCGTCTAGTTTTGTGTGGTTTCACACAGAGTGTTGTGTTTCGTTCCCATGTTAGTTTCATGTTTCATGTATCATGTAGTGCAATGAGAGACTTCGCACAGGTCTTTTTTTTATTCGTGCTAGTTTTGTTTTTCCAAACCCTGTTTGTTTCACACTATGCCACAAGAAACTTTGCACGGTTTTTCAATTTGTGATAGGTTCACACAGCGACATGAGAAACTTTGTCCAGGTCTTTTTTCAATCTATGCTAGGTTTGCAACATGAGACACTTTGTGCAAGTCTTTTTTCGATCCCTACTAGTTTCGTGCAGCAGCACGAGAAACTTTGTGCAGGTCTTTTTCGATCCATGCAAGTTTCATGCAGCGGCACACAAAACTTTGTGCCTTTCTTTCCGCGAGCCAGGCTAGTTTTGCACAGAGACAAGAGAACCTTTGCATGGGCTCTTTTTGATTTGTGCAAGGTTCGCGCAGCAGCGCAAGAAACTTTGCACAGCTTTTTTTTGTATTTGTATGAGGTTTGCATAGCATTATGAGAAACTTTGTGCCGCTCTCTTTGATTCGTGCTAGGTTCGCGCAGCGGCAAGAGAAACTTCACAATGCTCTTTTTGATTAATTCCCTTCATTGACCTTCCTGCGCCGTTTGACTTGGTGGCTCACGCCTTGCTGGTCGCCAGACGTGTGCATTCTGCCAGTTGTTCCCCAGCAGCGGCCAAATGGATAGAATCCTTTCTGTCTGAACAAACTGCAAGGGTCTTTTCTGACAGTAGCAGAGCGGAACACTTTCAGGTATGCTTTGGGGTGCCGCAGGGATCCTGTCTGTCCCCATCCTGTTCAATCTATTCACACTTCCGTTGTTTGAATTCTTGGACGCCAATGGGTACTGTATACTAATTATGCAGATGATACTCAGTGTCTCATCCCTCTGTCAGGGGATTCTACTCTTTGATCCAGTGCTGGATGTTGGAGAACAATCTTGCACTAAATGATGCCAAGACGGAAGTAATGATGATAGGGACAGCTTCCCACATGTGGATGTTATCCCCAGCCTACAAGGAGGTGGTCATCGCTGGATGTACCATAACTCCCCTCTCGAAAGTGAAGACATTAGGGATGGTGATTGATCAAGAACTGAACATGAAGGCTCATGTAAGCTCTCTGGTCTCGTCCACATCCTATTACCTTAAACTGCTCGGGCAGCGGAGACCTTTTCTATCACAGGATAATTGTGCATCCATCGCCAGGGCCATTATCAGTGACAAATTGGACTATGAGGCCGGGCTGCTGCAGGGCATATGGAAAGGAGAAATCATGCGCCTTCAAGTTATCCAAAATAATGCAGTCAGAACAGTAAAAGGGCTGAAGAAACATAAACATATCTCAGATGCCAGGAGAGAACTTCATTGGCTACCGTTAGCCAGCAAAGTGACTTTCCACTATTGTGTATTACACACAAATGCCTATATGGTCTAAGACCAGCCTACCTCTCTAATCGACTTCCATGGCTGCCGGCCAGTAGGGCATTAAGATCAAACAGTGTGGGGCTACTCAGCACACCATGGTCCAACTGGTAGGGGTCAACCAGAGGTCATTTGTCTTTGCTGCCCCCAAAAGTTGAAATGCGCTGCCTCTTGATTTGTGGCTATGCCAATCATTCCCCACTTTCAAGAAGGACCTGAAAACCAGACTGTTTGAATGAATTCCAGCACAACCTCAGCTTCGCTCTCGAACCGGGCCCGCCCTAAGGGCTTACCCTTGTTCCTAGGCACAGTCTCTTCTATCTGTTATGATTTTATGTTGTACGTCCTGTTAGTGCTATTATGCCCTTGGGCCTGTGACATGCGCTTTATAAGCATAAATAAATAAACAAAGAAATGCTAGGTTCATGCAGCAGCACGAGAAACTTCATGCCACTCTTTTCCATCCGTACTAGGTTTCGTGCAGCGGCATGAGAAACTTCACACGGCTCGTTTAGGTTTGCAAGATGGCCCGAGAAACTTTGTGCTGCTCTTTTTGATATGCAGGGGTGGCAGAACGGAAGATTGCGATGAAACGGATGAAAATCTTACCGATTTCACTTCCACTGCTGGCAGAAAGGAATTTGACAATTCCACCCAGCCCTAGTCACGACTATACTCAACTTAAAGGTTTCATTGGTTCCTAAAAAGTAAGTTTTCAGAATAGCCAAATCAAATGGTGCAATGAGGGAAAAAAACATAGTCCTTTCCTTAGATGAAAAGTGTTGAGGTTCAAATGTTTAGCTAGACGTCCTCCCTTAAATTAACAAAATCGAACAATTCAAGGAGGTATTCTCTTAGGGTTTCGTCAGGTAGATAACCAACAGGGCCGCATACACGAAGAACTCAAACTGGGACCTATAGTTTTCTTCCAGAGCGGGACCTCTTAGGCGAAGGATCAGCTGGGTCCTGCACTATGGTTCTTTTTTTATCCCAGTCTTCTGGGTAAGTTATCCCTCTCTCTCTCTCTCTCTCTCTCTCTCTCTCTCTCTCTCTCTCTCGGTTGTTTGATATGTTGCTACAACCTTCTGTTAGGGTTCTCGGTTTTTCTCTCTATCTTTCTTTTTTCCCCAGCTTTTAGCTTCTGCCCATCTTCTGCTTCCAGGGGTCTGTTGTGCCCAAACTCCTGTTGGGGTCTGTTTTCCTTCTTTCTCTACTTGGCCTTGCCCCTGTCTTCCTTTCAGGAGGTGTAACCTTCACCTGGCTTCACCCAGGGGTTCTTGTCAGTCGCCCTGGCTTTGGTATTTTACCCCCTCAGTGGGTTATTCTGACTACTTACTTGGTGGCCCTTTTCTGTGGGATTTTCTCTTTCCTTTTGCTTTACCACTCTCCTCTTCAGGGGACTTGGCATTGTTCCTTTTCCTTCAGGATTTATTCTTCTTTACCTATTTTCTTCTCTTTTTTGCCACTCACATCTTCAAATGACCTGGATTTGTGCCACTCTTCTCTCTATAGGGGTATTGGTTTGCCCCTCTTCCCTTCTGGGGCATTGCTTCTGCCGTGTCCTCTCTACCAGGGTCTTAGTGCATTCTTGCCTCAGCCTTTTCCCAGACAGGTCATCTCTTGCACCCTTTGGCTTAGGTGGTGCTGCAGGGTGACTTTCCTTCATCCCACTGGGTTAGTCAGTTTCCACAGCCTATTCTCAGGCTTCTCAGGTGGGTAAACTCTTCCACCTTTTAGGCTTAGGTGGTGCCATAGAGGTACTCTCCTTCTTACCCCTGGTCAATCTGTTTCCTCTAGGCTCTTCAAGCAGCTTCCAGGCAGGCAGTACTCCATGGTAGTCTCCAGGCTCCTTGACACAAGCAGCAACTCCTCCTCCTTCAAGATACAGCTTCTCTTCATGCCCCAGAGTCTGGAGAGAAGTGCAGGGAACCTGCCCCTGACTGAGACAAGTTCATAGTGAGCTTGGCGGTCGAAGTGAACGGGTGCGGTTGGGAGCGGTGCTCCTATACTTATTTAAATTAGGTTTTACAGCTCCTGTACTTTTATTTTAAAAAGAGACCGTTACGGAACGGTTTCGTTTTAAAATAAGAGTGTAGGAAGAAGTTGAAACTTACACTTTCAGTGCACTGCACTGAACATTCCTTTAAACAGCAGGCAAATGTGTTTAGGGGTTTGTATTGTGTGTGGGAGGGGGCATGGCAATGGTGTCTGTGAGGAGCGGGGCAGGCTAGCAGCGAACATAGTTCCTCTACTTCTTTTCTTACACTTCGACCACTGAGGGAGCTGGCTCTACTTTTCTAACCAGACTCCTCCTTATCCTGTTGGCTGCTGATTGGTAGAAAGCCCTGCTTCAAGGATTTGCTGGCAGGGTGTTTTTACTCTGGTCCTCCTGCGTTAGGGTCTCTCTCTCTTGATTGTCCAGTTTGAAGTTCTGTTGTTGTAAACGTGGTTTCACTTTATTTATTTATCCTTCTTTAATACTGGGAATCTTTAAAATATTATTTGTCCTGTCCTTGGGCTCAGGTTCTTATATTATTAATTTAGGTGTAACCTTACATTCCCCCTAGGCTCTACTATAGGGATTCGAACCTAGGCCCTCCCACTGGTTCTATGGTGTTCTAAACATCCTGGACTTGTGCTGGTACTGACAAAGGAAAAAGCTAGGGTCTTTCCTCCAAGGTCTACTGTGGGAGTAGCAACACTGTGACTCATCCTAGTACTGAGTATGGGGAGTTGTGGTTTTAATACTTTGTAACCATAGCTTAGTAGTTCTGAGAAACTGCAAGCACATGAAAAGTAGGGGTGGCTTCACCATTTCTCTGAAATTGCACATGTGGTTTTGAGCAACCAGAAAGAATAGAAAGAGGAAGGAATGCTGCACTCTAGGAGCAATGGCTACCTCATTCTACATCAATACCATGTGTGGTGTTAAAACATTTAGTAGGAGCAACAGAGACATTGAACGTTGGAGATGCTTACATTGAACAACAGACACAGAGCTACAGCTCACAAGAACTTACTCCAGAGTCTAAGAGAGAGACAGAGACTGAAACACTCTAGAAGAGGGAGAAGCAGACAGAGACATAAGGACAGAAAGAGAGTTCAATAACCATGCATGCCGAAAGTGAGGAAGAAGATGGAGAGCCAACCACAATATTATTCTTATGTCTTAAAATAGTGTCATTATTTTATTCATATTCTGCATATGTCAGAGCCTCACCTCCGCCCAAAGGCAATGTAAAGCCCCACCTGAACAGCACAGATTGTGTGGCAGAGAATATCGATGTAGCAGACATAATAATATGGAGAGAATTGGATATCTGTGCTTAGTTTAAGAGAAACCTCTTCCTCTGAGCACCTGACATGCTAACTACTGGACAATAATATTATTATGGGTCGACTTCTAGAACTTCTATGAACCAAATGGTAAAGTCCCTGCTACCATCCTCCTCAGAGCTGGAGGCCACCATCTTCTCCTGCTGCATAATCAGGCAAGTGTTCTCCTGTGCCGCCACGTCCCCATCCCCCACCCCATTTCAGCATATTTAACCTCCATTTCAACCCCCACCCCACTTACCTTGCGCTGTTGTCCATCACTGGTGCTGGGAACAGTAGAGTTTCTGGTGCGTCCCCGATACGTGACTAGCCACCATGGAAAGGGAGAGGGGGCTACGTGTAGTTCCCTTCTCCCCGATCCATAGTGGGCATCTTATTTTGTCATTTTTTTAAAGTTGAGAAACAGCAAACAAGTAATTTCTCAAATTTAAAAAACCCAATATTAGTACCCTTGTACAACACAACAGGGTACTAATATCAATGTTACCCTCACAGGGGGGCATTACCGAGCAGGTAATACCATGGGGTATGATTAAAGCCCCTGCTGTGCTTTGGCATCTAACTGGCGCCCGGCATTACCTAGACTGGTAAGACCCACCTACTCAGGTAATATTGTTCAAATGTAGTCCTAGCATCCTACTCTACTCTGGGAATGTTCAGGCAACATACAACCAATCTGGAAGGTATGCAGTCTTTAAAAGTGTCAGGATTGTCAAGCCAGGGGACCGGTAAAGTTATGCTGCCCCCTGTAAACCCATTAAATGGAAAGGGTTCCAAAAAACTGTTAAAAGGATATTGCTTCTAAGTGAAGTTGGTTTAAAACAACTTAAAGCGATCTTAAGTCATGGAATAAAACATTTTTAAAACCCCCTTTAAGGAGTTCTTTCCTCCATCCTCTCTTCTTTGATGGATCCACTTCTCCTGGCCAAAGAAATACGAGGGCCAGCACAGGTCTTAATAAACTGTACCAAACCTTGATATCACAATAAACGGTGTTTCACCAGCACAGGTGTAGTTGAAAGGCTACCTGACAAAAATACATCATAGTGTCTCTTAATGGTGTAACCATGGTAATACAAATATGTTTAAAGAATGGGTAATAAATGCCTTATTTCAGCCCTCAAAATATTAAAACCGTCAAGACATTAGAATTTGGAAAAATTAACAAATTGCCAATTTTTAAGCCCTTGAGATTTACGCATAGTGAAGTAATTTCAAAGCTGTTTGCTTCTTCTAGTCAAAGCAGTTTAGCCCTGGAGTTGAGTTCTGCCTCTAAACTAATGGAGCATGTATACACATTTGAATTTGGAAAAACTGACAAAGGGCCAATTTTAGGCTTATGGGCAGATGTGCGCTACCATGGATAATGCAGTAATTTGGCCACTACTTCATTTTATCCAGGCAGTTCAGCATTGTGGTTTAACAAGGCCTCCAGGTCTCCCCTTCTGGCTTTTCGGGAACATAGCCTTCAGCTGCCTCTAGGTTCTTCAGTGGTCTGTGAGTTTCTCTTCTTCTGTGCAGCTAATTATCAATCTAATCAACCCATATTCCCTTGCTAACCAATCCTGACTTGGGCAGTTTTGTCTTATCTTTGCCAACCAGCAGAGACTTGTGGGTGTATTTGTCTAAACTCTTAATTTGATCAACTAACCTTAACGGGATATTTGTTTCTCATAGATAAACATGGGCCTTTGTAAAATGTACCCTGAACATTATAACACAAAATGTTTGTAATGCCCCCCAAGAGTAGTGCTTTCCCATAGCATGTTGTTATCTTCCCATTTGAAAAAGCTGCCATGAGAGGGAGCCTCGATTTCTCATAGAATAACATAGCTAAAGACACCTTTCTCATTATAATTATACCTAAGGCTTCCTGTTCACTGTTTTTACAAATATTCACATATTATACAGACGGAAGTGCATGTTTCCTGTTTCTAATTATTGAAAAAAACGTACAAAACAGAAAAGTATGCCTTTTTATTGGATGTCAGTGCTGACAGTCATTGCTATCAGGATCAATTGCTGTGCGCATTGTTTGCGGCTCTTAAATGGCTGCCGAGATTTCACACGTGCCCTCTGCCAGCCTGGAAGCAGTACCAATGCACCACTACAAAAAGAAATATGCACAGAAAAGCAGAGAAGACTGATGCAGGGTGCAGCAGTTTGTCCCAAAGATAAGCAGTATTATGAAAGTTTGATTTCTTAAAGTTTTCAATGGTTCTTTCATAGACTGTTTTATTGTATATTTACAGAGGCTGCAGTTTATTGAAAAAAGATAGGCTTTTGGTCGATCTCCGTGGACCCCGTGTCTTTTCTTTGTACAATCACTCAGAGCTCCTAGGCCAATGCATGTGTTTGTTTTTAACATTTTACATTTTAATCACACAGTGTTAAAAAGAAAAGGTGAGTGATTTGATATCCTTCAGGATATGGGGTAGATGTGTTTACAGTTACCCACGCAACGCCTCATTCAATGCGGACAAACACAATGAGGAGCGGACGCCATCAGAGGGCACCAACACACGTCTTTATTGATATGTGTCCCTCACTCTAACTAAACACCTCCTCATCCGCTTTCCTCACTCCCCCTCCCTGTGACCCGGCCTGCCCTTCACACATGACATGGTCACTGGCTTCACACAACATCACAACCCCTCCCTTTCTTAACAAAATGTTACCACTCAGTTCATCTCTTCTATGAGCCTCCGGGAACTGTTACTCGCCTGCTGGGGCCTCTGCATCAGGTTCAGCGGCTGATGACCATTCCCGTCCCGCAAAGGCGAACTGACCTGTTCTTCACTGGAATCTTCTCCATCTCCTTCATAGGGAGCATCCCACTCCTGTGGACCAGAGTCCTCTTTCGGAGTTCTTGTCATGATTATCCCAGGCATCTTCTTGAAGTGTGTGTAATGTTGGCTGACCTCTTAAAGTAACTTTGGGTGGTTCATAGCACATGCAGGATAAACAGGAACCACACCAGAGTCAGGGTTATAACAGGGAAGTCTTTTTTATTAGTTACAGCTTCAGTAGGAAAGGTGAGACAGGAGATCAAGTGATGTGCTGCTTCTACCCTTGGTTCTCTCCCTGCAAGTCTCCAACGTCAATCCTGGAAACCCTCTCACTCACCCCATTCCATGCTTCACCCAAACACTCTAAGCTCCACTCACAGACACACAGCTCACATAGCAGATGTAAACCAACAAATGCACTAGGTTACAACACCATCCCCCTCCTTATAAAACAAAAAGAAACTATCAAATGTGTACAAAGAAATAACCCTCGAGAAACTAAACACCTTATGTCCCGGTCTGCCCCCCAGGACCCTTGGGCTGCCACCCCCAAGCACAATCTGCTCTCTCTGAGCAAAACCCCACTAACAAACTAAAACCATCAAAACAAAACCATACACCTTCTGTAAGGGCCTGCCACACCCAAACCCTGGACCTGCCGCATCCCAGCACAACCTCACCCCAAAACAGGACACTACCGTCTCTGTAAAGCAAGCAACCTCCCCACATCCAATATAAAACACATGGAGAATTAACTAAAAGGTCTGAGTCTCACTAACCTTAAAAGTAACCCTAAAGCACGAACCACCTCACCACTAAACACATCACCACTTCTCTCCACACAAAACAGAAAGGAAAGATGATAGGCCAGCCACCTACAGCACAAACATCACAAAAAACATGACACGGCCACAAAAGGTGTGGTGTGTTAAAAGTGCACAGACACCATCGTGTAAAACAAGAATAACTCTTACACAAGTGCTCAAAAAGATGGAAAAATGTAGCACTTGCTGAATTCCCGAAAAAAAAGAACTCCACAAAGCACACACATACAGGGTGAAAAATGTAGTGCATTGCAAAAACTCCAAATTTGCAAACATTTCAGAACGCACACAAAAGATGAAATATAAAGTGTGCACTACTAACTCTCCAAAATTGTAGAATAAATCATAAATCATAAAAACACCTACCAGTGTGGTTCAGACCTGGTCCAGAAAACCCACAGCAATTACCCAAAACACCACACACAAAAACACTGGCCCAAAAATCTGAGTGCCACCCTAAAAAAAATGGTTATAACCAAAATCAACTGGTGAGCTAACTAATCTACTACCCCCCTACAATGCATCGCCTGGCACCACAGAAAACTTACCAGGAGTCTGAACTTCACTCCAAAACACCAACCTCAACTCTGAGGAACAGTGTGCGGTAACCTACAACGCACCACTACTACAACACGGGCCCCATGCCCTACAACTCACACGCAACTACCTGTGTAGAAAGATCTCCAATTGCACCACGGGCCCCATGCCCAAACACACTACTCTAAGAGATAAATTAATTTGCGTACTCCAACACTAAGGGCCTCATTACGACTATGGAGGTAGCCATGCCGCTTCTAGCGGCATTGCTAACCCCATACCGGGCAGCGGTTCCTGAATGGGGAAATACCGGCCATTCCGACAATTGGAGGGCCCGGTATTTCCCCATTCAGGGAACCCGGACCCGGTACATCCCCATTCCATTTGAGCCCCCATAGGGCTGAATGGGAATGGGAAGGGTGCTAACACCCTTGGCTCTCTCCCTGCAAGTCCCTAACCCTCAATCCTGGAACCCTCTCACTCACCCCATTTCATGCTTCACACGAACAATCCAAGCTCCACTCACAGACACACGGCTCACATAGCAGATGGAAACCAACAAAGGGACTAGGTTACAACACCTCTCTTCTTTCCCCTTCAGCGGTGATGAGAGACCCTTTAACTCGAGTGACAGTCAAGGGTTCCTTGTCGAACGCAGCAGTGTTTTTGTGAGTCTGGGCTGGTGTACTATCACAACGTCCCCACTGCTAGATCATTTTCACAGGCTCTTCTGGCCACATCAGCTCGCTCCTTCATGCTTTCCATGGCACTCATGTCCCTCGACCCGCATCTCAGGGTCTCCGGCATAGCCCTCCCCCAGAGCCATGACATGTGGGATTCTTGTGCATGTATTTTGCCCAAACATCACTTCTGAGAGTGCTTTTCCAGTGGTACTTTGAGGCGTGTTGCGATAATCACAGACTAGCTGATATAAGATCTTCTCAATAGGCTCTCCCGTCAGGCGTGTAATCTGTATTTTTCTCTTGATGTTGCTCATAAAAACACTCCACCATTCCATTGGCCTTTGGCCATAACAGTGTTATTCGTCTGTGGGTGAAATCCATGTATTCTTCAAACGTTTTAAAATCCTGCCCCGTGAAAGGGGGTCCATTTTCAGATTTGACTACTCTAGATATGCCATAAGCAGCGAACATCCTGTCCAGCACTGGTATGGTGTGGCAAGTAGCGGTGGAGGGTACCATTGTAGATCCGGGAATCAAGGGTATTCATCCATTGCTACAAATCTGTATTCCCCCCTTCCAGGGGACCAAATAAATCGATTGCTATCTCATTCCATGCCTTCTCTGGTAGATGTGTCATGCACAAGGGCTCAGGTCATGTATGAGGTCTGATGACTGCACACATGGGACATTGTCGGAGCAGTGCTTCCATCTGCGCATCCAGCTGAGGAAACCATACTTTCTGTCGTAGCATCCTCTTGGGGGACACAATCCCGCGGTGTCCTTCATGTCCAAGCTACAAAATCTTCCTTTGTAATGTCCTGGAAATTACTATTTTGGTTACTTTGAGTAACAGCCCTTCTTCCGATGTGGCCAGTTCCTCCCTCACCGCCACCAAACTGCTGAGATCTTGTTGGTTTTCTGAATCGGAGCACACACCCGCCTGCGTGGCCTGCCTCCATTGACCTAACTCAATGCAACTGAAGATGATTTGTATGGCATGGTCATTTTCAGTTTCCTGTGCGATCTGAGCCATGTTAACCCCTTTGGTGGTAGCTGCATGTAGGGTGTAATGTATATATTGGTCTGCAATTGAGGGTGTAGGCATGGGGCTCTTGCATGGACATCTTGATAGAAAATCAGCAGGGTTATCATCCGTCCCCGGACGATGAATGATGCGGAAGCTGTAGTCCTGCAATTTAAAGCCCATCGTGCAATTCTGGGGAGCATCTTTGCTTGACGGTTCCCATCAATGAAAAGCAGGGCTTGCTGGTCGGTGACCACTGTGAAGGGTTTTCCATAGAGGAATAAATGCAAATGCTGGCAGGCCCATACTACGACCAGGCCTTCTTTTTCAGCCTGCGAGTATACTTGTTCGGTCCTCGAAGGTCTTCTACTGGCGTACAAGATAATGTGGCACGTCCCGCTGTCTCCGGGATCCACTTTTGTAAAAATGGCAGCTAAACTTACGGGGCTGTCACCCACAACCAATTCCATCTCCCGTGAGGTATTGAAGTATGCCATATTTTTGGCCTCTGCTACCCGTTGGTGAATTGTTTCAAACGCCTGTTGACATGCCTCCATCCACACAAACGTTGCTTGTTGCTTCATCAGGTCACTCAGGGGTTCACATACTGATGTGAAATTCCAGATGTACCGGGTACAGTAGCTAGTGAGACCCAGAAAGGATTGTATGTCGCAGAAGTATGCTGGGGGGTCTGCCTCTGTGAGGGCTGTCACTTTTTCTGGATCCGGGGCCATGCCTTGTGCCAAAAATATGTGTCCAGAAAATGAAGAGTGTGCTTCCTGAATTCGCATTTTTCTCTATTAAGATTGAGTTGAGCTTCTTTGAGAGCCATACATACTCTCATGAGGGTGTTGTCATGTTGTTCTTGATCCTGTCTGAACACTAAAATGTTGTCACTGTTATTTAAACAGTTGGGGATATGCTTTATGACATTATGTATGTCTTCCTGAAAAATATCTGCACACGAAGAAACTCTAAAGCTGAGGCGTTTATATCTGTTGAGTCCCAGATGAGTGACAAATGTGGTTATATATCTGGACTCTTTGCTTAATTCCAGTTGATATCCTTTGTGAATGTCCAATTTTGAAAATATGGTGGCATTGTTCAGTAGATTAACCATATCAATGATTCGGAGGGCCTGGTGACGCTGTCTCAGTATGGCTTCATTCACCGGCGCATGTGTCCACATATTCTAATGTCCTGTGAGTCCTTTTTAAGCACTGGAACTCTCAGCAACACCCAGAGGGGGGACTTCTACAGGCTCTGTGATGTCTGCATCCAGTAATTCGTACAGCTCTTCCTCAACTTGCAGTATGTTCACTGGAATACGATAGTGTTGGGCCACATGCAATACTTGTAGGTCGCTGTGCAAGTTGATCTGGCGATTCTTTTGTTTTACCAGACCTTTGAATAGTGTTGGGAACAGTTGCTCTATCTTGGCTGATGGATCTAAATATTTGTGTGCCATGAATCTGTACAGTACATGTATGAGGCTCATGTCTATGGGGGCTTTGAAGCTTAGAATGTACCTGTTATATGTTGCTCCCTCCAGTAGATGCATGGGTGTCCTTTTTGTCTGTGTTTTACATCTACACTGTGCCCTGAAGTATCCTTGGCAGAGTAGGGGAGTTTTTGAACCATAGGGGTGGATGTTTACTTTTGCTGGTTGTAGTCGTGGAGCATGCGTGAGGTTGTTATAAACCTCTTCACTTATGACATTTACGGTAGCTTCTGTGCCTACTAGGAATTCAGTCGCCATGTCATTCACTTGGAGGAGCAGTATTGGACTTTGCTCTTTGGCTGTTGGATTTTCTAGTGCGTAGAGGGATCCTCTTTTCCGTGGCTCTTTGTGATGGGGATCTCTTCTTCTCAACTCTTCTTCTGACAATGCGCTGGACATGCTGTCCATCTGTGACTGTTCAACCAGATATTGAATGTATCTTTTGAGTTATCTTCTGTACCTGGATGCTGTTGGTTTGCTTGTCTGCCATTCTGCTGGTGCTCTCACCCGTGGCTTTCCTTCTTCCCTTCTGTCCCTCTGCCTTCAATGGATGGCTCATAGGGTTGGTTCACGTTCCTGGGGCACTCTGCATCCTTCTGTCCCTTCCTTATGTTGGTCTCCCACCATTTGCTTCACCTCGTATTTGACTGAGGTACATGTGACACACAGCTTTGAAATGTTTGTTCCCCCGCAACCTGTGCATTGTTGTTCTATGGCTGGGCGGAGGCCTTTGTGAGGAAACTCGTAACCACATCTATAGCAGAAGGGTTCTCTGTTACCTTTACTCAGTAGCATTGTCTCTAGTTTGTGGAGGTTTTCCGTTTTCCCATGCAAGATCTTGATGTCACTCAGACCCGCCACCTGAAGAGCTAAGGCCACGTCTGATGTTGCTAGGCATAGGATCTCCTGCAGTGATCAAGGTTTCTGTAGCAACTTCTTCCTAAAATCAGCACATTCAGACACCCTGCAATGATGTGTGATCTGAGCGCTTCACCATTCGAGTAGTTGTTGAAATCGCAGTGTTTAAGTCGAATGCGTTTGGACGCATCACGTATGTGTCCATTGACTCCCCTTTTTGCTGCTTAGTCATGTTGAACATGTGCCGTTCGTAGTCCACATTGGTTTGGGGTGTAAAATAATCCGTGAGAGCTGTCTTTGGGTTGGAGTAGGTGTTTGCGGTTCCGTTTTGCAGTTCGTCTACTATGTCACGCACATTTGGGCCTACAGACAGGGTTAGTAGGATGTTTTTTTTCTATGTTCTTCCAAAACACCAATGGGATTGATGTAAACCGCGAAATCTCTCATCCATCCTCTCCAATTAGGGCCCAAACCGCTGGTATCCAATAAGTCAAAATGGGTGGGTAATTGCATTATCAAATTGACCTGTAGCCTGGAGGGCAGAACTGCTTGTGGCATGATAGGCACTGTCAAATCCTCCTCTTCTGGTATGGTGATCCTGTGACTGGCAGGAAGGGACGTGTAGTCTAGCCCTTCCTTGGCTGGAATGTGCTATTCTTGTGGCAGGGGCTTACTGTGGTCACGACTACCCTGCTCGTGCCTTTACTGTATGCCAGGAAGTTCTTTGCCCTGCTTTGATGGTGGAAATGAAAATGCCTGCATGGGCGATGTCCTGTGTCTCCCCTGGTCTATGGCAGTATACCAAATGCCCAATGTGCACTGACCTTGGGATGTTTAATCCTTTACTTTGCACTGCCTTGAGACAGAGTGGGACCTGAGAGGCTGCAGTGCCTTCCTCATGCATTTACAGTCCCACGCACGTGTCATGAAATAGAGGGCACGAACTTCGTAGGCGGTTCGGGCATCGCGTTCGTTCAGGCAGTTCCGTGCACCACCTGCAGCGATCTGCCCGGATCACTGCTTCTGCTCCTTCATGCTCTGCTGAGTATCGGGCTGCTCCACCCGTCGAAACACCCCTTCCTGTTGCCAGATACCGCTCTGGCTCCTTCCGCTGCACAGCAATGACTGTCGGGCCGCTCCACCTGTTGAAACGCCACATGTGGATCATCCGATGCGGGGCCCCCAAATACGTATGGGTCGACCCTTTCGTCACGACTTTGATATTCTTCGGTATATGGGCTAGATGCGTTCCCAGTTACCCACATGACAAACACAATGAGGAGCGAACGCCATCAGAGGGTACCAACACATGTCTTTCTTGATACGTGTCCCTCACTCTAACTAAACTCCTCCTCATTCGCTTTCTTCACTCCACCTCCCTGTGACCCGGCCTGCCCTTCACATGTGACATGGGTGCCGGCTTCACACAACATCACAATTGATTTCATTAAAATCTATCACCCTGGGCCAGGTGTCTTGTTTTAGTTTAACCACAGTGATAAAGTAGATACACATTCAGAAACTGCTAACAGGTAATGTTTCTTTTGTGCATGTTGTGCTAGGTGATTCACCAGTTCTTTTAAATGAAAGCATATACGTGCAATGGAGCAGACCTCTGTCTGCCTTATCTTCAAGCATTGTGCATCCTTGTTTTGGAGGGAAAAAAAGGCATTCAATTTCTTTATCAGTCCATCTCTGAGGGGCCAGTATCTTTTTTTTAATTCAACCACACAGAGATAAAGTAGATGAAAACAAGAAACGCAGCGTGATAGCAGTATCTGAATGCATATGTTGTGTAGCAAGATTCAGCAGTTTAAAAAAACAAGCTAACATGTTTAATAGATAGGAGCCCATAAGTGTGTGTATTTTGTTCAAACATTGTATCTCTGTGTGTTGAAAGAAAAGGCGACAATTTCCATTTCCTAGGGCCCAGTGTCTTTTGTCTAACCACACAGAGATAAAATTATCAAATGAAAGAAATGCTGGACCTTTGCACTGTACCATCAGAACCCAAAGGACATTTTTGTTGTGGCAACGTCCTGTACCAACTTTTAATACTGAGAACCTGAGTATATTCATTTTGCTTGACCAGAGAGATATAAGGTAATTGAACTGCAGAAAAGCAATGTATCAGAATAACCCCAGGTGCGGGGGTGGGTTGGGAGAAAACCAGTATCCCACGTAGTATGGGGCCCCAGCCCCCCTGAGAAACTTTTAAAATAGTCCCCTGCAAACAGCACTGGAAATAAATATCACAGCCTCATCACGACTTTGGCGGTAACCCTTAAATCCGGCGGTAGCGCTATTACCGCCGGATTTAAGGGTCCGCCAAATCAGGACTTCGGCGGATTTCGTCCCAGCTCTGAGCTGGAGGGAAATCCGCCGAAAATTCGCGCTCATACCGCCGGCGGGAAATCCGCCGGTGGTATTAGCACGAAATTTCCCCATTTAGCCCAATGGGGAATGGGCCATTCCAGAATGGGCTCAATGGGGAATGGGAATTAATATTACCGCCAAACTCGTGATCCGGCGCTATTAGCGCCGGGGAGTTCGGCGGTAGGGCAGATAGCGCCGACCGCCCAAGTCGTAATGAGGCCCTAGTCACGAAAAAAAAATTGAACAGCCAGCCAGAAGCAATGCCTCAAAAAAGACGTCTGAACCGCTTGCTTACAGGGCTGGGTCAGCAGGTAATCTCATTGATTCAACCACTTTTCTCTGAATCAACTTACAAAGGCACGGGCTGTGGTGAAAATACACATAACTAATAATTGTTTTATATAGTACTTCTTCCCTTGGTGTTAATACATCTTATCCAGAACGAAACAGTGATTTGGCCCTTCCTGGGCTTCAATATGTTACCTACATTGTCATCCAGACCTCTGCTGCAAGCACCTTACACAGTGAGCTGTCTGTCCTGCGGGAGAACAGGAGCTTTGTAGATGTGGTTGACTAGTGACCAGTTTAGACTGATGATTGTAGGAGGGAGGTGGGAGGTGGGAGGTGCTGCAGAAAGTCCCAGGGGCTCTTCCGTTATGCTCTTGCATGATTTCATTGTTTGCCTTTGAAGCATACCTTGGCTTGAGAGAGAAGGGGGAGGGTGTTGATCACATGCAGGGAGGTAGCCCCAAACCACCAAGTGACCAGTCCTGAAGACCTTGATGCTGCTGGCCCACTGGATGAATGCCCAATCTGTTTACAGGCCAGTCCACCTGTGCACAAGTGTACATTTCTGTTTTGGCAATGTGCTTCACCATGTTTTTTTAAATGACCACAGTTTATGTATAGTGGAGTGGTGTTCCCTGGCACGGGGTCCAGACACACAGTTGCTGTGGGGACCCAGCCGACACACACCATTGCAGGGATCACCCTGTTGGACCGTGGTCACGCAGTCAGATCATGGCCTGGTGGTACACGGGACATTTCACACACACAGCCAGACTTGCCACACGTGGGCTCTGGGACACTGATGCAGAGTTGCCAAACAGGGGCTCTGCTGGTTACAGGGGGGGCAGCATTGCCTTGCAGGGGCACTGCCATTGTGAAGGGCTCTGCAGGGAAGGCCATCTGCATGGCACGCAGCGCTGGTGCAGTGCTGCAAGAAACACACATCAGGCAGGAGTCTGGTGGATTGACTCACGAGCGGGAAACCGCTTGTCTCTTTTATTGACTATGTCAACTGGTGTCCAGGCAAGTGACACCAGCAGGAGCCCTTAGCAGGGACTTGTCCTCTTAAAGGGGACGCACACCACACTTATGTGCGTGTTTTGCTTGACCATTTTATCTCTGTGTGTTCAAACGAATGAAGGCTGATGATTTCCATTTCAGCAGATCGTCTCAGGGTCAATATTTTGTTGAAAAGAATATGCTGAATATTTGTCCTTTAGTAGAGTTGCAGGAGCTCAATCTATGCATGCTTTTGTTGTTAACAGCCTTCACACCTCGATTTAAAAATGATGAATGTATGCAATGACCTGCTCTGAAGACTGGTGGGTGTGTCTGCTGAGCATTTATTCTTTTATTTTACAACTTCCCCAGTATTACAAAGTAACTGCTGTACGTTTGCTTTCGATTCAAGATCCATGTGCTCCCTTTTTGTGTTCAAATAAGAAATGCTTCCGATTTGCTTTGATAGGTTTACAACACCCAGAATCGATTTTCTTGTTGAATAAGCACCTTGTACAGGAAAAGTGCTGTCCTGACATCATGGAGCTCCCTGGTCACCCTCCATAGGTTTGATCCTTCGGGTAAAACAAAAAACATATTTGCAGCATTTAAGGTGTTCACCCGGGGCTTGTGTCACCTGCAGAGGAAGACATCAAGTTCATCTGTGCATTTCATCTATCTATGAAGGGCCTAGGAACTATGAATTAAAATCACAAAAAGCAAGAAATCTGGCCCGTTTTAATTATTATAAACATGCAATCTCACTCACTGAGATCAGCTTACAAATGTCTATTTTCCCAGCCTCTATCTTGCATACTGTCTAGGGGGCGGAAAACATTTCCTTTTCTGACTCCAAAGATTTAGAATAAAGTATCACTATAGATCCATTTTGGCACCATTCTGACTTAAAATGGAGATCTATTGCTTCTGATTTTTTGTTGATTGGCCTCTTTGTTTGTGGTGTGTGTAGTGTCCTATTTCCATGTCTGTATTCCCTATCCCATGTCTATGTCTCCCAGCTCTGGAACGTGGGGAATAGGTCATATGACAAGAAGGGGCGTAAGGCAGGCAGAGTGAGGAACATCAAATAAAGAGAAGACATATGTTCCTTAGCTCTATGTCGGTGTTGTCATTTAATTTTACTGCCTGATTGTCAATATTATTTGAATGGTACAAATGCCGCATAAACGTAACAGTGGCGACAAGTGTGACCTGCGTGCCCGTGTGTATGCAGAGGTCGGACAGCAGCGGCATAGTGAGTCGGGCCGGGATCAACCCGCAAATGCAGGCGGGCCTATATCAGAAGGCCACACGCCGCACTGTCAGCCATGCGTCCGCTCCTTCAACTCAGCAGATCAGATGGGCTTTCGCTTGCCGTGCTGATTAAAGAAAGCTGATTAAAGCTTGTGCTGTGTGCCCCTCCTCCACCCCACCACCTGAGCATTTCTTTGGAAGCACGTTTGCTGATAAAAACAGCTTGGCTCATCTGTGCTATTGGATGGGCCTATTCCTCGTGGTGCCGTGCCTGCTTGCTCTCATACCGCAGGAGGAGCAATGCAACCACATTCACATCAGGACAGACCAGTCAACAGATCCAGTGGTGTCCAGCGGCCTATAAAACATGTGCTCAAGACACTGTCAGCAGGGCCTGCCATCAGACATCAGAACAGCATTGTGAATAAAGCCTGCAATAAAGTGATCATGTCAGAAAGTGTAGCGCCCAGAGTCAACACCACCCCGTCAACATTTTCCACTGCTTTGCCAAGCAGAGTGGATGGAGGCCATGAGTCTCTGAAGCTAAAGGCTGTTCCACCATTTGACATCTCAAACACCAGCAGTCTTGCACCATGCTGGAACAGATGGTAAAGGAGTTATACATCTATATTGATGCTACTGGGGTAGGGAAGAAAGACGTTTGAGAAGAATACTCATGCATTCGCTAGGGCCAACAGTGCGAGACATTGTATTTGAGATGCCAGAGAATGTCACAGACACATTCACAGGAATTACTGATTCATTAAACACCTATTTTGCTCCACATAGGAATGTTGATTATGAGAGACATATATTTCACACTACCACTCAAGAGAATTGTGAGACAACGGACACATTTGTGATCTGATTGTGAAAAAGGGTCAAATATTGTGATTTTGACAGTTATTCGATGGATGAAGCCCTGAAATCACATGTGATTATGGGTGTTGAGTCTGCAGAGTTCTGAAAAAAAAATTACAGCAGAAAACCAGGTTTCTATTGGAAAATCTAATGCTCGCAAGGGCTGACATGTCGATTTCCATGCAAGCAGAGTACTTGGGCTACATCAAAATCTCACAGACAGCAGCTGCTGCACCCATATGTCAGATCAAGGTGACCAATACATCGTTCAGCAAGGAAAAACGCAAATATTATCATTGTGGCTACAACTTACCTCATGGTGGACCATGTCCAGCGATTGGTCACTCGTCCGATGCCATTTTCAGTCCATGTGCAAGAACATTAAATATGTCCAGCGATCTGCAGATCACAGAAGCTCAGGCAGGGGCGCAGATAGTCCTCGATCGACAAAATGGTGGTCTGTCACTTCCAGGCAGAAGGGCTAACTAGACAGATGCCAGGAGTTTCCACGTAGGGCCAGAATATACACATAAAGGCAAGATGGATACAGTAGAGCATCCACTCCAGAAGAACTGAGAAGGAAGTTGACACGACAAATGATAAGATACTTAGCAGCCTCACCCAAATGTCAAGATGACTCTGACTCATCCTCGAGTGATAGGCAATAAGACGGCAGTAGAATACAGTCCAACGCTATTGCTTCAACTTAATGGAAGCAGGCGAGAATTCCTAATTGATACAGGTGCCACAGTTAACGTGATTAATGTAGACACACATTAAGGGCTCAAACATACTACAAAGCTTCGGTCTCCTGACATTGACACATATACCTATGGAGCTAACACACTGCTTAAATGTAAAGAGATGTTTGAAACAACATGCTCATACAAAGAAAAATCTGCAAAGCTGATCATCTACATTGTGAAAGGTGCGGTGCCAGGGGGAAGTGTCCTCATTTTCAAATCAGCCATGCAAATGGGGTTGGTGCACATAATGTATCAAATTATGTCAGCATACACTACAGATCTCAAGGACATGATTGTCAAGATGTTTCCCTCGCTGTTCACTGGGCTGGGGAAACTTAAAAAGAAGCAAATTATACTGCACATCAACCCTGATGTTAAAGCAGTCGCACAGCTTTATCGTGGGATCCTGCTGAACACTCAAAAACAAGTGGAAGATGAAATAGAATCATTGCTGAACCAAGATATTATTGAACATGCAACAGGGTCCACTCCATGGGTGTCTCCAATTGTCCCTGTGCCCAAAAAGGAAAATGGTGGTAACATTTGCATTTGCGTGGACCTGCAAGCAACCAACCTGGCTATTGAAATAGAAAGAGAATCAAAAAATAGGGCTCCAGGTGTGGAACCTATTCTACCCAGGAGGGTTAACTAGGAAAACAAAAGATACAAATGAATAGGTCCAAGGATGCTAGGCTCAGAACAACACCTCCACATGTATTATCAAACTCTGCATTGCTAAGGAAGGAATCACTCTTCAATAGTATGTTGTAGAGATAAATCTCATTTTTTTATATTAGAGTTGTGTGCAAATAGACATAAATCCAACATTTAGAGACATTAAGACATCAAAATGGTTTGCTAAAACAGAACAATCAGACAAAAAAACAGAAAGATATTTACAACACACAGTGCCAAAAAAAACATTTTTTGGGACAATCTCCAAATTGTGTGTGTGCAACAAACCCGACTCCTATTTGGATTTGCCAAGAAATTCACATATTACAGTGTACATATTCAAGTCAACATTTGTGGAAAACACATAGTACAATGGTGGGTACACAAAATTATTTTTCTTGCGTAAACAGCATTAATGTGCTGTAGTTTTGGGGGGAGTAGTGCGTCTACACCAGGTGTTTCAGCCGTTTCTAGGTGGGCTAGGTGTGCCTCATCTTTAACACGGCCTTCATCAGGACGGAGTTCTGTGTAGATTGACGTCTGTGCTGCAGGGGAAGGAGACTACAGTCAGGGGGGTGTCTGAGCCAAAATTATTCAGTTTGAGTGAATCAAGTGTGGTTGATGTAAAATCAAAAAGCACATAGCTTACCTATGGGTTAATAGATTTCACAGGCGCTAAATTTGAGATCTGCTAGCCGCATGGGCTGGTCTCTGTATGATCCTGTTGCAAATAACAGAGAACGAGAGAAGCAAAGGGAGGTTGAAGCTGAACATGTCCCCGTTTAAAAAGGCATGAAAAAAAGTTCAGGGAAAAAAGTCTTACCTCTCGCTGGAGGTCGAAAAATGCTGATCCAGGGTGGTATCAGTGGGAAACAGACACGGCTTGCACAGCTAAAAAATATATATGGCTCAAGGTGAGTGTGGTTACCTAGTAACAACTGTCTCATATATATAGCAGTAAGTGCAGGGTTTATTTTAAAGTACCTGTGAGGGTTGCAGCATGGGCAGCCTGTCTGCAAAAAAGTACGAGCTGGAGCTCCTCAGGCTGCTGAGTCACAGATGAGACTGCAGGGGCCTGACTGCAAAGCGTTGGTAACGCTGTTGCTAGGTCCCTGTAGTTATTTATATGTCGGCCATCTTGGAATGGCCCTAGGATCGAGTGGGAAACAAAATGATGGATTCTGCCTCATCCGGGGGGCACAAAAAAAGCTCAATCAATTATGGGTGTGATTAGTGTCAACGCGTGTCTAAAAAGTTAATTTAGACAATATTGTTGACTAACGGTTGTCATGGCAACCGTAAGCATTGCGGAGTGGCATTGGTTTTTTATACTCTGAAACAACATAGCTAATGGCCCCATGAGGTTGTGATTACCGAAAATACTTAATTTCAATATGTTGTGGCATGGATCACAAAATGTTTATGTGTCTCAGCAGAGAAAAACCATAATTAAGTAAGTGGACAATTTGTATTGTATTACTAACAGCCCGAGAGGGTGAGAATTAGGGCGTGTCGCCTGGAAACTTAATACATAGTTTCATAATGACAGAAAACATTTGGAATTAACAAAGAAAGTATAGTTTTTCATGTAGGTGATTTCATACATTGACCAAAAAAAAAAAAGACACACAGTGCCATAATGTCTACTGACTTCTGCATTTCATGAAATGAAAAATGATCATAGTGTTAAGAAGTTCATAGCTCATACTCAATCATTGGGCACATGTCATTACAGGAAAGACTTCCATTCAACTGACACATTTAGACCAGCCTGAACGGAGTTAAGTCTGTGGACCCACCGTTGTTCTAATTGGGTCAGCGTTTTGTTCAGATCCCCCCACGCTTTGCTGGTTTCACTTTTTGGAGGACAAACCATCTTATATCAGTATCACTATGGTTCTTACTGATAAAATGCTCTACTAGGGGCTTGTCTGCTACCTTGTTCCTGATACAGGAACGATGTTCAGAGATGCGCATTTTGATGGCACGTGTGGTTTTTCCGATGTAGAGGAGTTTGCAAGGGCATTGTATTACATATATGACACCCTTCGTGTTGCAGTTTGTAAAATCTTTCATTATCCATTTATCTTGTGCATGTTCGAAAGATTTCTTTTGTAGGGTCAAAGGGCATGCCACACATTGACCACATTTGTGATGTCCAACTATCGGAGGTAAATCCCATAGTGTGTTCTGTGTTTGTGGGGGTGGCTCTATGAAGGTGTGTACTAGAGCGTCTCTTAGATTTCTGTTTTTCTTGAAAGCAAAACATGGCACATTGTGCAGAGTGCCGGGGTGTTTCACCAAATGCCAGTTCTTCTTGATGGTTTTCTGGATCAATAGGCTCAACGGTCCAAAAGTGGTGACACATACCAGTCTTCCCAAATCTTTTTTCGGTTTGTTTTCCAAACAGATTTCTCTAGGTGTATGTTTGGCTCTCTTTTTGGCTTGGTTGATGGCCTTTTTTGGATAGCCTCTCTCTGCAAGTCGTTGGGTTAGTCCTTCCGCATGTTGATGGAATTTTGCCAGGTCTGAACAATTTCTTCGTATACGCAAACATTTACCGTAAGGTAAATTGTATTTTAATCCCATCGGATGATAACTTTGGAAGTGCAACAAAGTGTTGCGGTCCGTGGGTTTTCGAAACAACTCAGTTTTTAGTCGATCCCCGGTCTTGTAGATATGCAGATCCAAGAAATCTATTTGGTGGTGGTCCCAATGCAAGGTAAAATTAATGTGAGTATTTCTTAAGTTGATCCAACTGTGGAACTGTTGTAGTTCCAAAGGTGTCCCCTGCCATATAATAATCACGTCGTCAATGTATCTCTTCCATAATGAGATGTTTCCTAGGAAGGGGTTGTCTGGCGTGAAGACATGGTTCTTTTCGTAGCGGGCCATATATAGATTGGCAATGTCCGGGGCGAAAGTAGCGCCCATACTCACACCTTTAGTTTGTTTGTAGATTTGGTTCTGAAACAGGAAGACATTTTCAGACATTGCCAATCTAGTGCACTCAAGGATGAAATTGGTGGGGGTAGAATCTAAGTCTTCTCTGGTGTTCAGGATGTCACAAATGGCTTCTAGACCTTCTTGTTGTGGTATCGATGTATATAGTGCCTCGACATCCATTGCGACAAGGAGGCTATCGGTGGTGAGGATGATGTCGTCAAGTAAGTTAATAGTGTTTGTGGTATCCTTTAGGTAGGAGGGCATTTTGATTACAAAAGGTTTTAGAAAATAGTCTGTGTAAAGGAACAAAGGTTCCAGGAGTGATTCGCACGCCGATACAATCGGTCTACCGGGCGGTTTTTCTGAATTTTTATGCATCTTTGGGATGATATAGAAGGCTGGGATGCGTGGGTTGGTTTTGTTCAAGAACATCTTCTCATCTTCACATATCCAACCTTGCGTGAGGGCGTGTTGAGTGAGGCTTGCAATTTCGTCTTGGAGGACCTTGGTAGGGTTGTATTCCAAAGGTAGGTAAGCTTCTCGATCGCCCAGTAGTCGTAGGCACTCAATGTTGTAATCAGAGGTATCCCAAACGACTATGCCGCCCCCATTGTCTGCGGGCTTGATTGTGATTGATCTTTCGGTTTCCAAATTTCTCATAGCAATCCTTTCTTCTTTGTCAAGGTTATCGCTGTAGAAGTTGTCTTTTTTAAAACCAGCTAGTATGGTCTTGGTGACTATCTTCTCAAAAGTTATGATCTCGACGGGAGTCGAGCCAGATGGAGGATAGAACTTGGATTGTTCTTTTAAACCTGTGGTGTTGTCTGACTTATTCTGTGGTTGTTGTTGTCCAGTGTCTCTGCACGAAGGTAAGTAAAGTTCAAAAAAATGTTTCAAACGTACATTTCTGAAGAATTTCCGCAGTTCTAATTCAATCTCAAAAGGTCGTGCCTTTTGGGCAGGGACGAAGGATAAACCCTTGGCGAGGAGCCTTAATTCTGGTGGGGTCATAAAGCGGGTGGATAAGATGAAGACTGGTATCCCTGGTTCTGTCCTTGGTTTTGGTACCACTGGCGCGTTCTCATTCGCTGTCCTGGTTTCGTCGGTCGTCTCCTGGGTCTTCCTCTTTGTCCGCCCCTGGGAAAAAAAGGTTGTGGTTGCTGTTGTGCTGTAGATCCCGGTAAGCTTGAGGTACTTCCACTCCCACTGGAGGAGGTCCCTGCGAAATTGACTGATCTATTTCTCCGATTGTAGTTTTGGCTTGCTTGTAAATCTGTGTAGTATGTAGGTCTGAGAAAAGGATAGGTTTTTTCTTCTGAATAGTTCGCTAGGTCTTTTTTGAACTTGTCCACCTTCCTGTCCAGTGTCAGATTTTTGAACTTGGTGATTTCCAACTCCAATTTATCCAGCTTATCCTTAGCATTCTGAATGGATTTGTCTTCGAAAAACTTTTTTTCCAAATCGATTAATTCAGCGCCTTGTTTTTCACATTCCTCTTTAGCCGTGTCTATAACCAGAATCAACCAATCGCGGCTGCATTTATTTCCAACCCCACTAAAGGTTTTCGTGAACTTAGGGTTATCTGTAAATACCCTGGGGATGTTCCGTACCTGGAGGCCTTCGGGTATAATGCCGGCCCTCAAGTATTCGAGCATGAACTTGCCATGTAGCTCTGTTCGAATTATTCTTTTGATTGAGTATTTCTAATTGGTCCTCAGTCAAACCTCTAGTGAGTACACCATCCTCGTTTCGTAGTGTGGAGGTGGTCCCTAGAAGTTGTTTAAAATAGTCATCGGTATACGAGACTACGTTGACGTTATCCATAGATGACAGATGGAAATTTATTTTACTATAGCTAGATTTTGACCTTGTTATGGGTCGGTCGATGCCCACAGCCACGGGCTGTACAGACTAGAATCAAAAAATAGGACTCCTGGTGTGGAACCTATTCTACCCAGGAGGGTTAACTAGGAAAACAAAAGATACAAATGAATAGGTCCAAGGATGCTAGGCTCAGAACAACACCTCCACATGTATTATCAAACTCTGCATTGCTAAGGAAGGAATCACTCTTCAATAGTATGTTGTAGAGATAAATCTCATTTTTTTATATTAGAGTTGTGTGCAAAAAGACATAAATCCAACATTTAGAGAAATTAAGACATCAAAATGGTTTGCTAAAACAGAACAATCAGACAAAAAAACAGAAAGATATTTACAACGCACAGTGCCAAAAAAAACATTTTTTGGGACAATCTCCAAATTGTGTGTGTGCAACGAACCCGACTCCTATTAGGATTTGCCAAGAAATTCACATATTACAGTGTACATATTCAAGTCAACATTTGTGGAAAACACATAGTACAATGGTGGGTACACAAAATTATTTTTCTTGCGTAAACAGCATTAATGTGCTGTAGTTTTGGGGGGAGTAGTGCGTCTACACCAGGTGTTTCAGCCGTTTCTAGGTGGGCTAGGTGTGCCTCATCTTTAACACGGCCTTCATCAGGACGGAGTTCTGTGTAGATTGACGTATGTGCTGCAGGGGAAGGAGACTACAGTCAGGGGGGTGTCTGAGCCAAAATTATTTAGTTTGAGTGAATCAAGTGTGGTTGATGTAAAATCAAAAAGCACATAGCTTACCTATGGGTTAATAGATTTCACAGGCGCTAAATTTGAGATCTGCTAGGCGCATGGGCTGGTCTCTGTATGATCCTGTTGCAAATAACAGAGAACGAGAGAAGCAAAGGGAGGGTGAAGCTAAACATGTCCCCGTTTAAAAAGGCATGAAAAAAAGTTCAGGGAAAAAAGTCTTACCTCTCGCTGGAGGTTGAAAAATGCTGATCCAGGGTGGTATCAGTGGGAAACATACACGGCTTGCACAGCTAAAAAATATATATGGCTCAAGGTGAGTGTGGTTACCTAGTAACAACTGTCTCATATATATAGCAGTAAGTGCAGGGTTTATTTTAAAGTACCTGTGAGGGTTGCAGCATGGGCAGCCTGTCTGCAAAAAAGTACGAGCTGGAGCTCCTCAGGCTGCTGAGTCACAGATGAGACTGCATTGTTGCATATGCCAGTCGATGTTTATCATCCACTGAATGTGCCTACTCACAGCCCTAGAAAGAGAGTTTGGCTGTAGTGTGGGCATGTGAGCATTATTACCTGTTTTGATATGGAAGGAAAGTCACCATCACTACAGACCATCAGGCGCTCACGATGATATACGGCAAGCCCAATGCCAAAATGCCATGCCTCCACGGATTGCACGCTGGGGGCTTAGGTTACAAGAGTATTGTTTTGACATTATACATCGGCTGGGGAAAGACACCAACCCAGCGGATTTCCTATCCAGGTATCCTCTCCTGGCGAAAGAAGAAGCCCAGTCCTCAAAAGCGGATCAATACATCAACTATGTTGTAGACAACACACTTCCAAAGTCCTTGACCATTCCTGAGATCCTCAAGGAATTACTCAAGGACAAAGTTCTGACAAAAGTCAAAGATAAGGTAATGTCAGGGAAGTGGTGTGAATCGCACAGCAGTGATGAAACATTTTCGGAGAATATCCAGTCAATCGGATATACAAGTAGGTGACTCTGTGCTACTATGCCAACATCAAGGGCAGAAGGATGGTGTCTGCGTTTGATCCCAGTTAATTGACAGTGACAGCAGTTCAAGGGTCCATGGTGTCGGCTGAAGGTTCTTGTCGCTCTATCACCAGAAACAAATTGTTCTTCAGGAAACCTGCAGAAGGCACTCTTGATCATGAAGAGCCAGCTGATATTGTGAGCTCACAAGGGAGCTGGCCTGATTACATGGATGCTGGCGTAGACACTGATGACAGTTGCAGTGGTGGAGATGTCGAAGTGGCTGTGCCTTGGAGTGCATCAAAAAGGGTAATCAGAAAACCGCTAAGGCATATTGAGGAAATGGAATAATGGGATATGTATTGATTTATGTAAGGGGGAGATGTAGTGTTGTATTTCCATGTCTATATTCTCTGTCCCATTTCTATGTCTCCCAGCTCTGGAACGTGGGGAATAGGTCATGTGACAAGAAGGAGCGTAAGGCAGGCTGAGTGAGGAACACAAAATAAAGAGAATCTATATCTTCAGCTCCATGTTGGTGTTGTCATTTAATGATGTTACTGCCTGATTGTCGATATTGTTTGAAAGGTACGATTCCTGCATAAACAAAGCAGGGTGCACTACAAAATGGCCCTCATTAGAAGTGTGCCAGTATCTCGGGTAATACTGACAGGATACCGGTAAATGGTGTTACCAGTACCAGCGCCTGATCTGCCAGAATTACTGGCAGATTACAGGTGTCGGCAACGGTTAACTAATCCCCATTGCATGGGTTTGCCAGCTGTCTTTTGCCGGTAGGGTGTCTGACTTACCTGACTTACCTCCTCCTCTTGGCTGGAGGTAAATCATGCCACCTCACTGGCAGACTTGCAGTTTGGCGGTACAGGATTACCACCACTTTTGCCAGAGCTTTTCCCACACCGCCAGACCGATGATAACCCCCAATGGCTGACCACCCCTTACATCTGAGAACAGAAGCCATATGTTGAAACCTACCTATTTGTTCATATCTTACATTTGTAGAAATGGGACAAAAGCGTAAGGACATTGATTGCTATCTGTTGGTTGGAGTATCCAGAGTTTGAAGCAGTCACCCTTAAAGAAGAGAAAATGTTCACCTGCAAGTTTTTGTCAAATGCCTATGATTACACAAATAGAAGTGGATAATATCAAGGCTCACCACAAAGGAGTCACATATTGAGCAAAGTATTATGAGCAGTGCACAACTCGTGCACAACACAATATTGAAGAGGCTGCCGACATCCCACCATTTTTTTTAAATACCCTGTGTGAAAGTGGTGTGCCACTGCACCAGGCCAATGGCCCTCTTGACACACCTTTTAGACTTGTGTGACCTGCAGCAAAGATAATGTGCAAGTCTAGGCAACAGTACGAAAAATAACTCCCTGAGGTGTTTGAATTGGAGCTTGGAAAGGGACCCCACGATATTGCAAATGCACCTGCATCTTTGACTATTGATGAGATTCCAGAGGAGCCTGGGGATCCGACCACTGGAACACTAATCCCATGTGACACTGATGATGAGGAGAAAGGCCTATGCTTAGACCTCAGTTCCTTAAACTGCATCTTATAAGCGTAATTCTGCAGAAATTACCCTGCTCATAAACAATCTGCAAATTGGGGAAATCATGGCATGACAGAAAAACTATTTGTTCTGATTCTGCCTCTTACATGACTTAGGCAGACAAAGATCTGCAAACTGCTCAAGGTGTACATTTCCTTCCTGTCGATGTTCCATGTAACCATATCCATGCTGTAGTGATGTACAGTATGTCCCAGCCTGATTATCATGATGTATACAATTTTGTCGTAAAGGCAGGAGCATTTACAATCAAGGAAAACAAGATGGGAGAATAACCTAGCCTAAAACTTTTGTTTTGATACAATGGTTCAGTTGGTATGAGGGAGCAGTAAGGCTTCAGGAAATATGGTAGTAGTTTCTCACTTTCATAAAAGATGAAGAAGCTACTGGATCATAAGTGGACCAACAATAGGATCAAATCGGTCTGATTGAATGGACCCTCATAAGCTGGAATACCAGAGGATCATCACATCTTTTTTCAGATGACGGAAGTAATCTTGGGAAAGCAGACATTATTTGCCTTCAAGAGGTATGGCTCACTGAGGTCCCCTTGATAGAGGGGTATTGGGTAGTATTGAACCCGGCAATCAAAAACCAACTGGACCGTCCCAAAAGTGGGCTGTTAATGGCAGTGAAAAACAGTCTAGGCTGGTGCCTGATGTATACCCATTGTCCAACTCCATTTGTTCAGGTGGCTACAATGAAAATCACAAATTATGGTCAGAATGAAAATAGAATACTTGTCGTAATAAATATTTATTGGAATTCGGCAGACCAAAGAAATAATAACTTGGGTGATGATATCACGAAACTAATAGATGAAGAGAGGGTGAAATGGAGTGATTATTTGTTAATACTAGTGGGAGATCTGAATTGTACCTGCATAAACACGAACAATTAACCAATTCTGAAAGAATCTGATTCTGCAAAACTTAAAGATAGAAGAGGAGTTGCCTGGAGAAAAATGCTTCAGTCAAGAGATTGTTTAATCTTAAATGGCATTTTGAAAGGAGATGTTCCGGCCAAACCAACATGTAGAGGGGTTCTAGCAATCAACTACTGGATTATATATGTGTATCCTCGAATATGTCGGCACTACTAAAAGCATTGGAGTTAGTCATAAATTGAAGGAGTGATCATAATCAACTTAAATTAACATGCCATGCACTTGCTTCAATAGAATTAAAGAAGTATGTACATAACATCGTAGTAAATCCAGGAAGAAATCGATTAAATATCAGTGCTAATAAATTGCCAAAACTTTCCCACACTCTGTTTAAGGCAATTATTAATATGCAGGATACTGCAGATCATTCCAGAAATAATTATCTTCTGTTGTTCCAGAAATTTGCGAGTAAGATGCAAAATAATCGCAGAAAACCGCAGCTCTATCATCGACATAGCAAGGATAAAGCGATATCAATCAAGAAAAATAAGCTCAAGAAGAATATCCAACTTGGAAAAAAGGTAATATGGGGGAAGCCTCTAAAGAAATCCATAAGTTAAAACAAAGTTATCATAATTGGTTGCAATGCCACAAAAAATCAATGATAAACCAAGATGCCCAAGCAATGCTAGCCACAATTTTAACAAAGAATACTGCGGTGACATGGACTATAATCAATCAACTTGATGGACCACAAGATGCATTAATGACGTCCTCTGAATGGCAAGCCCATTTTTGCGTAATGCAACCGCAGGAAAAGGAGTCTCATTTGGAAACAAATTGTATTACATAGGAAATAACAAAGGAGGATGAGAAAGACTCAAACCTAGACATAGATATAGAATCAATTGAGAAAATTATCAAAGGTTTAAAGAACTCGAGAGCAGTAGGCCCTGATGGATTATCTAACACAGAAGTGAAAAAAATCCTAAACTGTGGCCCACGCTTCTGCATCACCTCTATGAAGGGATATTGAGAACATCAAAAGTCCCACTATCTTGGAAATTGGGGGGGTCCCCATTTTTAAAAAAGGGTTAAGATCCAATCCGGATAACTACCGGCCAATTGCCTTATTGGACGTGGTGGGCAAAATCTTTGGATGGATACTATTAAAAGCTTTAGCAAAATGGTGAATGGCAGCAGGCCACGTAGATCTCTGGCAAGCGGGGTTCGTGAAGGGTATTGGTACACCACTAAATATCTTTCTGATCAATTTGCTAAAAGATAACTCAATGCAAAAAAAAGGTGGTCACACCTATATAGCATTGATTGACCTTTCAAGGCGTTTAACTCTATTAAGAGAAACCTGCTATGGGCAAAACTTGAGAGATGGAAATGTCTGAAACAAATTCTAAATAACATCAGAGATCTCCATCAGGATACAACTATTGGGGTTAGACTGGATAGATCGGGAACCTTTACAGACGCAATACCAATAAAGGCAGGTCTAAAACAAGGGTGCCCGTTGGCACCCAACTTTTCAACTCATTTTTATCAGATATTGATTCTGCTTTGAGGGATACACGTTCACTTCCTCCAAAAATCGGAAAGACGACAGGTCTGCAGCATCAGCTAAACTCGATTCAAAAGTTTTTGGAGGAAAATAAATTAACAATAAACCCAGCAAAAAGAGTTATGATTTTGGGAAAATGAAACGGTATGAAAGGAAAAAAGACCTTTCCATGGACACTCAAGAAGCAACAAATTGAGATTGTGAAAGAATTCACCTATTTGGAGTATGCATTAATAAAAGTGGTTCTGAGGCACCTAGAATGGAGTCATTGTGAAAAAAGGCCAAAAACTTAGCATCTCAAGGAAGAATTTTACTAAAGAAATATTGCTATTACTGGCTGACGCCATTGGTGCAATTCTTTAGAATGAAAGTCACACTCATTCTGACATACGGGGCGGAGACATCATTCATGCTACCAGAGGGGATTTGGCTACAGGTCGAAGGCCTATTTTGGAAAAAAACTGCATTAGGTCTGCCAAAGAGTACTCTTATGGTTATCATCAGAAGAGAGCTAGCTTTGACATCTCTTAAAGCAATAGCTCTGTGGAAATCATTATCTTTATATCAAAAATGTATAGAAGCATTTCTGACTGGAGGATTTGTAGTACTTTTGGCATATGCCCCGGAAATTGAATGCGCTGCCACGCTATATAAATATGTTTCCAAACCTGCTCTTAAGGATGCAATATTTACGCTTGCGCCTCAACCTATTTTCTTCGAATCTGCTGATGAGCGAGAGAAAAGGTTCCAATGTCCTACCCATCTGTAGACTATGCCACCAGGAAAACGAGATTGAATCCATTCAACATCTGCTTTTGAGGTGTTCTGAGCTATCGGCAAAAAGAGAATTGGAGATGGGTGAAATTTTGAGGAAACATCGTGGCAGATCTACGGAGGACTGGTAGTGGATGATAATTGAGGGTGGACAAACACATCTTATATTAGCGGTGGCAAAATGTTTACTTTTAATTCAGAAAAGATTGGAAGTAATTCTGTAACAGAATAATAAGACTCTGAGTGAATTGCATATGAAATTGTTTTCTTCCGCTTTGACTGTTATATGTGACAATAATGAACTTGTAAAAATGTTGGTGAAAGGTTTTCAAAATTGTAAACCATAATAATGCCAAAAAAAAGTGGATCATCTAAGAAAGCTCCTTTGCCAAAAGGAAGCCACACACCAGAACTTTCATGTAAAATGGCATTTAATTGATAACTTTCCTGACTGAGATCATTGCTGCACAGAAAAGGCATGAGTCTGAGGAAATTTGTATTCACCAAATCTATGCACCTTTAATAGTTGACTTAGCTTTTGCATTAGAGCAAGACCCAATTATTGTCTCGCTGCTGCAGATGCTGTCACAGAAATGGGGAAATGCTCTCCTGAAATAGATTGTGAGATACTGCAAACCAAGTAGGACGCAGTTTTAGCCAAAAATATAACTGGGCAAATGAGTTCTGGCTCTTTTTGCAAACGGGTTGGAATCCTGGATCGTGCAAGAAGGTTTCACACAATCAAGTTTTTAAACACTACAAATATATATTCTGATTGACAGGAGCCTCTGGGGTACACATTAGCATGGTTGATGCAGAACTCAATAAATATGTAATCCAAGATAACTCGCAAAGAGAAATCAGTGATGCGATGGAGTGGCATTCTCTGGCCAACGCTGTGCAGGCTCTGCTGGAAATAACGGTAGGGTCGGCTAATATGGAAGAATCATTCAGTGGTCTTCACTTTACTAAAAACCAGGATAAGCCCCCATGTCAGCAAAGCGTCTTGAAATTCATGTGTTTAAACTACCATGCAATATTTTCAGATGAGTGTTGTACTGTGCTGTATTTTTCTCTAAATCTAAAGGCACTAGTGTAAATATTTAATTTGAATAAATGTGAAAAAGTACCAGTTACAGCATAGTTATTTTTTACAGAAAATAACTACAGATATGTAACCTGGTAAGCACAGTCACAGTAGTCTGGGTGGGTGTGGACCCTCAGCTTACTCTGTGGTTTCGAGGGGTATTGTGACTGTTGGTGGTGATCCGCTTTGTCCCAGTAGTCTTTCCTGGGGGGGGTGGGGGGGACCTTCTGCACACTCTTCAGGGTTCTCTTTTGGCCACTCCTGATTTATGCACGTTTTTGGGATTGGACCGTTGCAGCGCACACTGCACTGTGGCTGAACTATGAGGACTATGGGAAGGGAGTGACCCCCTGAACGAGTGAACACGAGTCCAGGCAACGTGCAGTCCACAAGGGGGGGAGATGGACTGGGGCAAAGCCCTTTATGCTGATCAGGTGTTACCCTTTGGGGCTACGGGTCACATGACTCATGGGATGTAACTGTGAAGCTGTTGCAGCTAACTGTCCAACGGGAGACACCGCGCAATGCATGCAGAGGACTCGCTGCTGCCTCTGTTTATGACTCTCTCTTTAGACTGCATACCTAGCTCTATATTCTGTATAATTACAACTGCTTTAAGGTCCTACAAACCTTAAGGATTCTGGATTTAGTTTTAACGTCAGGGTCATTAATACTGGGCAGGGTTCCAAGCTGTGGGTACCGGCTGGACGCCTTAACCTGGTAAACAATGACGGACATCTAATTAAGAAGGGCCAAATGTGGCCGTGGTTTTTGTAAGACGAAGAGGTGCTGATTGAGCACTGACTCCCAGGAGGGAAGATGGAGGTGACTGTGGGTCAAATTTCTCACAGAAGCTGGGCATTACCGCTAGGACCCTGGGCCCCCTTTGCTAGTTAAAAGAGGATTTCCTCCCGCTGCATGTATCTCTTAATGGGCAATCATATACCTTATATATGTATTGTTGCTCTGTTTGTCCATGCACTTTGCTGATGGATGCTGTGCATTAATCTGTTAATAGTTTTAAGCATTTATTGTAATTACCGTATTTGGATTACTGTTATTAATTGTTTGCCTCAAGTGGTTTAAACCTTGCTGACCCAGCAAACAAACACTGGTTCTATTTTGTACCCAGAGGACGGGTACCAAATATTAGTTGCCTGTTTCAGGGATGAAAAGCAAAAGCTGCAGACGAACATTGAGGGGCAGGGGGGAAAAAAACAAATCTCGGATGCCGTTACGGGAAAGACCCCGGCAGGCTAGAGTTACAACCGGGGGTAGAAGTAAAAGTACTATAGGGAAACCAGCGAAGGTAAAAAAAGCAGTTTGTGCACTGGAAGCAAAAATAACAGAAGCTGAGCAATGCATTGCCAGAGGGGACCCGCGCCTCCACGGCGCAGAGGATCCTGAAAATGTCCCTCTTCAGGGAACCCACATAATGAGCCTGCTTTGGGCTTAGGGTGAGAGTACCCCGGGGAAACAAAGGACAAACTTGCAAGTGAACCATCAGAAAATAAATCCCATATAATAGAGAGCCAGGGCAGGTATCTAAACCAAGCAAAGACAATGGGCCTCATTATACGTTTGGTGGTATCGCAACGGTAAATCCACCAAGATACTACCAAACTGTATGACTGTTATCGCCACTTTTTCTGGCGGTATTACTGCTGGATTACAAGTGATGGTAGGGAG
Organism: Ambystoma mexicanum; assembly: GCF_040938575.1. Taxonomy (NCBI): domain Eukaryota; kingdom Metazoa; phylum Chordata; class Amphibia; order Caudata; family Ambystomatidae; genus Ambystoma; species Ambystoma mexicanum. The sequence goes on along the minus strand of NC_090937.1, from coordinate 378,227,755 downwards.
TGTTAGGGCCTCATTACACGTTATCTGGTAACGGAATACCGTTACCGGTAACGAAATTCCGGCAATGTTATTCTCCCAAGCCGATCACGACCCGGACCCACCGCTATTAGTGGACCCGTAAAGTACGGTGCCACTAATAGTGGCGGGGCCGCGTGCGCACGACCCCCGCACCGTAAATAGCGCAATGGCGCTAATAGCACGCAATCACAACCCATGCGTACATGGCAATACCGGCATCCCAAAGACCTAAAAAGCAGTTACCGGCATGGCGCTAATAACAGCAACGAAAACCACACGTTAACAGACCTGAGCAGTGTTCCCATCTGCCACTGGTGGACACAATCAGCACAGGTGGAGGCAATGGAGACACGCAGCACTAAAGAGCACACCACACCCCTTCCCACACCCCTTCCCACAGCAAGATGGTCCCAATACCAGCAGCATGACATGGGCCTGTGTACATGATTGCAGTGCAGCACCAACAACAACAGGCAGCACAGATAAGACGAAGGAGGAGGAGGAGGAGGAGGGCAAGACTGGCGCAGCAAGCACCACCAGGGCACCCAGAAATACCACAAGGGCAGCCAACAAACCCCCGGATTCAAGGCGAAGATGACCATGGCATGTGTAAGGCACAACTAAATGTGCATCTGATAGAATGTGCCCATGCCACTATGCAACCACCAGATGAGCATGATGTGGATGTGGATGAGTATGGGTGAAATGCTCCGCCAGGACATGCAAGAGGCGATGGCATGTCGGGACAGGACCTGCGTCAGCATCTGAATCAGGAATAGCATCATGTACAAAGGTGGAATATCATGGATGGAGAGATGTGCATTGTTGCCCTTGTGCCCATTTTGAGGCCCACAAAGGCCCCTGTCCAAAAGAAAATCACACATACACAATGATGGAGACCATGCCTGTGTTTCAACCTCAGAACAGTGTATTTCGAACATAATGTGAACAGAAAGTGCATGACCCCAACTGTGCAAACGCCCTTACTCCCCTCCCCCCACAACACCCCCGAATACACCCTTACCCCCTCCCCCCACAACACCCCCGAATACACCCTTACCCCCCTCCCCCCACAACACCCCCGAATACACCCTTACCCTCCTCCCCCCACAACAACCCCGAATACACCCTTACCCCCCTCCCCCCACAACACCCCCGAATACACCCTTACCCCCTCCCCACAACACCCCCAAATACACCCTTACCCCCCTCCCCCCACAACACTCCCACGTGAGCCTCAAGGCGTGAACGTGTTCCTCTCCACATGTGGCAGATAGTCCTTGATGGCCCTATTTGTCAGTGCCTGCTCCGTCTTCGGGTGGTTGCGATGTGGTGCGCCTCAGGTTCCGCATAGACCGGCGTAGGGGGCTAGTTTGTCGTGAACTCCCTGAGGAGGCGGGGCCCTGTTCTTCCTGGGTTGGGAATGGGCACCTGCGCTCAATTGCATCTGCAATGCGGTTCATGGCCTGCCTTAGTTGGGCCATTTCATCGCAGATCCGGGTGGTGCATGCCTCCATGCACTACCTAGTCTGCTGTGCAAATGCACCAATGTCCTCCCTCAGGCGCCCTGTCTCAGCCACATGTTGCCCTACTAGACCAGTGTTTTCGGTCTGCCGCTGAAAGATGGCTGGGAGGTCATGTTGCATGGTGGCTGCCGGTGGGATGGCTGATGCGCCTGGATCCATTGTACTGGCATCAGGTGAGGATACCTGGGGGCTCCATGACACATCTTGGTTGTGGGTGGGTCATCCGCCTTGGCTAAACGGACCTGGTGAGAACATCGGGCTTGACAGTAAGGGGCGTGTCGGTATGGGGCTCTGACTCAGATCCTCAATGCCAGGTGCTACCTCCGCATCCAAAAGTGGGGCAGTGGCTGCTGCCTCACCCGTTGAGCTGGTGGCAGCAGAGTGCACTCCCTCAATGCTGCCTTCACTTGCTGGGAGACACACTCCCGTGGGTGCCACGACGGCAGCAGGCATGGCTCCTGCTGCCTATGGCCCTGTGATCATGCTCACTCCTCCTGGGTCCCCTAGAGGATGTGGCGGTGTCCCCCGTGGCATCCCTCCTGGCTTTTTTCCTGGGTCCGGGAGCAGGTGTTGGAGTGTGTGGCTCCTCAGTTTCTGTGTGTTATCCTGCAGGGGTGAGAAAAGGGGTAAATCATAATCTATGTGTCGACCTGCCTTATGCAGGATGCATACGTCATGCCGTCCAATGCATTTGGGGCTCTTCAGTGTGGAGGCAGGTAATGGGGATGTTGGCTGGCTCATGCATGATTGGCCCTGTTTTGGACGGGTATGTGGTGATGCATGCATGTCTGTTTGTGGCTGGATCCACGGCATTCATATGGACACATGATTGGGGGACCCCTCACCCTTCACTGCACATTGTTTGGTGTATACACTCACCTCCATCGGATGAAATGGCCACGCCAAGCTCCATATCTCCGACCCCTTCGCTCGATTCGACTCCAATCGTGGAGGCACATATCTCCTCCCACTCCTTCAACTTCAATGGGGACTCTGCGCCACCTCCTGTGCCCATCGCCATGTTGCGGTTCACTGATAATATATTCTGCACACGGACCCGGAGGTCATCCCACCTCTTGCGGCAGTCCTTGACACTCCGGGTGGTAGTGCCCACCGCACTGACTTTTTGTGCGACTTCGGCCCAGATGGCCTTTTTCTTCAGGAGGGCCTCCCTCCACATGTCATTCACAAACACTACTTCTGCATTGGCAGCAAGTGTGGTGGTCAGCATCACAAGCTCCTCATTGGAACATTTTTCTTTGCGCTGGCGATCAGCTGTTTTCTTTAGGGCCTTTGGCATCTTCGGGCTATCCGGTATGGTTCCTGGTCGGAGTTCCCTGGATATATGTCCTGGATGCAGAGGATGGCAATGGATTGTGTCTTTAAAGATGGCCGCAGTGCTCTTTCCCGTTGCTGTGCGATGGCGTAATTTCCGGTTCCGATTTTTAATGGTGACCGGTAATAGCGGTGACCGTTATTTACAGGTGGCGGGAGGGAGGAGGCGCTATCGACGGTTTGGACGACGCCGGTAAGGGGCGTTTTGGGGAATTTAGCGGCAGGGGGGTACGGTCATTTACGGCATGGCGCTATGCTCGTGTCCGCGTACTCGTGATGGGACGCTATTAGCGGCCTCTTGCGAGGGCGGACACTCTGGTAGCGCCATGCCGTTAAATTCCAATTTTTACTGGACAACGTGTAATGAGGCCCTTAGTCTCCACTAATTGGAGTCCATAGTACTCCATGGTGGATTTTGGTGGAATTGGTATTGCCGCCAGCCTGTAATTCCACCAATGGTAATACCACCAAATTGGCTGATTTTGGGAGGTAAGGTGGCAGAATTACCTCCAGCCTCTTGCGGGGGTTTTCTTCCACCTTACCCTGTGAGGGCATCTTGGAGTAAGACACCGACAATAGATTCAAAGTCAAAACATTTTTATTAACTTAAACGTCAGTATAGAAAAACGCTTATCTTGCCCCATGCTATGGTGGGATTTCCCTACCAAACCAAAACTAAGGAAAGTCAATAAATTCAATTTATTGTCCAAAACCTATTCTTATATTCGTGTTCAATATAAAGTTTAGAGCTTGGTTCAGCTTGTAGCGTTCGTTCGTTCAGTTCCCTTCCCCAAGTATAAAGCAGATCTTATAAAAAGACTGAAGATTGTCTTGAGTTTCAAAGTGATAGAAAGTTGAGCAATACTCTGGGTTCCTTTCCTCAGGTTTCAAAACAGAGTTCACAACGAAAAATATCCTGAGTCTCTGTCCTCAAGAGAAAGAAACAATTCCAACCTCAGGGATCGCTTTCCCAATACACAATTTAAGTGAGGTGTTAAGATGAGGGTGTTTCCCCAATTTCTTGAACGTTCTGTGTCACTCTGGGGGCCCGCTATATATTGCTAGCCTTTGTAGCACAAGAAAGGTGTCCGGTTGAAACTGATAAATCCTTTGAGTTGAAAGCTAATTTCCCAAAGTTCCCTTCGCTTTGAGAAATAATGCACATTGGGTTCGCTGGCCTTGGCATTCACTTTGCAGTTCAACATTCATTGTAATATAAAGTTATTTTCAGTTTAGATGTTATCATCCGATGTATGTAATTATATTGAGATTGCTTCCCTTCCCATGATTTCTTCATAAGTAAAGGTTTTCCTTCAATGTGGTATTCAAAAGGATGCAACATTATAAATTGAATATTCTGTGCTGTTTGGGCACCTTTGTAATATGAAAAGAGTTAAGGTAAATTACTTTCTTTCAGTTTGTTGTTAAATGCAGCATTCAATATTGGTGTAAACTATATAGTTTGAACATTCTCATTGTGCAGAAACTTCAGAGAACAGGCATTTACCTGAGACCACTCCGAACGAAATATTCAGCTGGCTTTCATGTTCGTTGGTTTTCGTAAGGATTCTATTCGGAGACCTTGGACAAGGTGCCTTTAAATCCGTGTGACCACTCCGTAATAAAGTATCCTTACGCGCAGCATCAAATACTTGCATATCGGGTTTCTTTCTATCTAGAAACTCACCAGTTCCTTTGATGTGCATCCCGTCAGCGCAGATCTTCCAGCCTTCTCCTCCTTTCTTCAGCGTTCTACCTCCTGCCCCGTGGGTAGCCCTGGGTCGGCTTCTGTCCCCAGGAGAACAAGCAGCTTGCACAATGGAAAAAAGGGGCAGTCTTCTCGCATATCTCTCCTTTCACGCGTCTGTTGGTTCCACAGAGCCCCTGTTCGCGGGCCGCTCTTCTCTGAACCAAATGAGTGTTGAAACAAACAGCACCCTGCAGTACTTCTTGGCCTATCTGCTACTGCAAATTCACAGCCGCTGCTCCTATAACCGTTCCCTCTCCTACAGGACTTAGGTGGGGCTTTTTATACACCTGTAGCCCTGTAACAGGTTGCAGGTGTGAGTTCTCAATTAGCCCTACCTGGCCATCATTAAAGGGACATGGCTGACCTTTACTGCTCGCAGCAGGCTTCTTCTTCTTCCCAGTACATTAAGTGGTGAAAACAACTAGTCTTCACTGCTCTTGGTCGTTTCTTCCTCTTCTCAGTACTTTTTGTGTTCATGTATGAGTAAGTCATGGGAGTCGTTTTATAATACCCCATAAAGACGGGGCATGTGTGGGTTTGGTCATTATTAGGAAAAGGGTGATACCATGTCTCTCCATGGGCATCCGACTCCCAGGCCCCACAGACCATCAAAACACATGATCCTCCCTCGCTTGTCCACCCACAGGGTCAGGTTCCAAGAGCGACAGCCTTTCCCTGGCCACCTCCGCAGAGGATTCATGCGGCATAGGAGTGAGAACACCCTCAGGTTTCTCACAACCCTCAAACTCTTAGTTGGACAGCGTGGTAATTAAGCAGTAACAGTATTACTGCCACATTTTTACCACACCGCCCAATTTTTAATTAAGCCGAATGTCTCTGAAAGAAACGTACCCTGAATACACCTATGGGAAAAGGCTTGCTTTAATGGAGAGGCACATTTTAAATATTAATGGGTGGCTGGGTGGCCCTTACCACCCAGTCAAGGGTTTAACACTATTCTTGTGGTCGTGGACCTATTTTCAAAAATGGCACATTTCATTCCTCTTAAGGGGCTCCCAAATGCTTCCACTCTGGCAAAGGTATTTCTTGAAGGCATCGTACGGCTCCATGGGTTTCCTTCAGTTTTAGTCTCAGATCGAGGTACTCAATTCGTATCTAACTTCTGGAGAAAATGCTGCTCTATGGCCCAGATCGACATCCGGCAATCCACCAGCCACCATCCCCAAACGGATGGTCAAACTGAGAGGACAAATCAGACGCTCGAGCAGTATCTGTGTTGCATGTTACACCAAGCTGAAGGAAGCTGTTTCGACCTATTATGGATAGCTGAATATGCTTATAATAATTCCCTACACACCAGCACTGGGCAGACACCCTTTTATACCATGTATGGCAGGCACCCACGTACTTCTAAGTTGGACGTTCCTACAACCCTGGAAATGCCAGCAGTCAAAACCTTGCACACAACCATTTCTCAGACCTTTAAAAGGGCAGCTGAACACCTACTTCAAGCTAAGAATCGCCAAAAGAAGTTTGCTGATCAACACCGAGCAAAGGCCCCCAACTACCAAGTGGGAGACAAAGTCTGGCTGGCGTCTAAACACGTGTCCATTAAAGGAACCCAAACTTTCCGTCCAAGATACCTGGGTGCATTCACCGTCACCTCCCTGATAAATCCTGTGGCTTTCAGACTAGTTTAGCCATCAAACATGCAGATTCATCCTGTGTTCTACGTGTCTCCCCTTAAACCTGTTCAACCAGGGACCCGAGTAGCAGCTCCACCGCAGCCAGTAGTAGTCGCCGGGGAGCCAGAATTCGAAGTCAAGGACATCCTGGATTCAAAGTACGTCAGATCCAAATTATACTACTTAGTAGACTGGAAGGGGTATGGTCCACAAGACAGGACATGGGAGCCTTTTGAGTACATCCTTGCACCTAGCTTGCTTAGACGACTTCATCAAAACCATCCAAACAAACCAGGACTAGACAGAAGAACCACCTTGAGAGGGGCCTTGGGGGGGAGTGCTGTCATGATTCCTGCCCCTCAGGTCCCCAGCCTTCCGAGATGTCAGGCTGGAGCCAGGCCACGATCACCTACATGGCCCTCAAGGGCCTTTCCATCCCTCCAAAAACCCACTTGGAGTCAGACTTGGCACTTGTGGCACCAGACTCACTGACTCCCTGAGGATAACATTGGGGATTGGACTTGTAGTGCATTGATGGGGACAAGATGGATGCCCCCACATATTTCGGTTCCCAGAACTGCATGTGCAGTCTAGTCTTTTGGGTGTGGATCAGCCCAGAGACACCTGGGATACCCAGAGGCTATTTAAGCCACGCCCAGGCTGAGAAACATGCTTTGTGTTTTCTGCACCTGCAGCGTGACACTCACCGTGTTCGGATCGGCTCCAGTAGGCCTGCACCTTTCTTCTGCGCTCAGCTCCTGCAAGAACACTGTTAGGAACAGCCTTAACTTGCGGAGCTTCTGCCCATCATTCATCGCTTCTTCTGTTCTGCGGGCATCTTCGGCGGTGTCATTCCCATCCCGGCACGCCGCTTCCTAAGGAAAAGGGAAAAAACAGAAAAAAGGCATTAGTAAGCATTCAGCAAATCTTCGCTTATTTTTAAAGACTGTTCGAGCTTCAAACGCTTACCTGAATCCCAGCCGCTCTGGGGGAGCTCTGTCTCCGGAACTTCTCATCCATCTGCAAGTTGGAAAAGACACTCCAGGTTAGCATGGAAACATCTAGAGGCGCCGCATACCGCGCTTACTCACTGCATTTCTTCTTCATAACTGGCATCCACGCTGAAAACGTTGCAGCACCTAAAAGACACAGAAGAAGAACTCAGTTCGATACAAATACCAAAGGGTCGCATCGCGCATCGCGCTATCACTCACCTTCAGCGCTACTCATCTCAGCAGCACGTCGCCATCCCCGGACGACGGCCATCATCTAAGGAAGGAAAGGAACGAAGTTAGAGAACTGTTCAAAAGACTCATTATACTTACCTGTCGGACTCTTGCCAGTGAAGTAACTAGGCAGCAACAAGCCTGCATCAAACAAGATGCCCCTGCGCTGAAAGCAGGACGCAGAGCACACTTTCCAAGAAAACAAGGTGAGCTGTGGATCAAAGGGAAGGGTTGGACCCCGGGGAAGAAGGGATTCAAGCACACAGAGACAATAGGGAGTTAAACTCTACCAATCCTGTGTTTCAGGTACTCGACTGAGTAGACTCCTGGGAAGTGTTCGAGGTTGTAAGAGGTCAAAACAGGCTGAGTGTCGTCCCCGTGGATACCAGGTGAGCGTTACATTAATGAAACATTCAAGAGAATTAAAAATAAAGTTAATTAATTGGTGGCCACTGGTCGAATAAGTTCACAGAAGCAGCGACACTGAGCGCCAACCTAGAGATTGACTATTGGAGCAATAAGGACCATGTACACACCAATAAGACTGACAAAGCTGGGAAATTATTAAGAACTGGGAACATACCAGGTAATTCGGCCGATGGTGTGCCAATATTGAGCAAGCAACCCACTGTCTGTGATACTAATATAATAGACCTTACGGATTCATTGGGGAAACTGAAAGGCGCTGTTACCATGTAGGAAAGGAAAATAGGGATGCCCACGGACATAGCATTTGAGACCAGGGGGAAACGGTAAGCGACTCTTCTAAAGCGAGGCTATCTAATTTTTGCATCAATTTACTCTCTCAAGCGGCTCCACTGTGGGTGGTGCTTTCTAATGTACTAAAACTGCCCAACCCTAACTCGGAGAATGCCATCTTACTCTTGAACAAAGCAACCCACTTTATTAAATCTACATGTGGGATTAGCGTACAAAGGGGGATGCAACTCCTTATAGCCTAAAGGTCAAATTGGGTAGGCACTAATAGGAAAAACAATCCAGGGGATTGTGTTACTTTAACTTTTAATAACCCTGCACTTGGCCGTAAACTAGTCTGTCAAGGTAATCATGAATGTCCAGGAAGACCAGATGTAGGTTTATTTCATTTGGGCTTTTTCTGTAGACCCCCTTGGTTTGGCGATAGCTATCAAGCACAACCACAATCACATTCACTGTCCTCAGGGCGACCTACAGCTGTCACTGGTTTGTCAATGGGCCACACACATGGGAAGGGTTCACATTTTATACACATAAATAGATATGCGTGTTTGGAATCCTTAGAAGAGCTGGATTGAATGAAAGACCCAACTGTTAAAATTCCAAGACTCACTTCCCTTGTAGACAGGGCAGTACCTCCTACAGACGAACAGTGTGCCTTTCAAACAATGGCTGGAACCCAGGAGGGTAAGGCTAGTGGCGTAAGATTAGTGCCGGCCAAGAGCAATGAGCTAGGCACCCTTAACATAATGGTTTGGGATATTGCGTGTCTGAAAGGAAGAATTAACAATCCCGATGGGTGGAATTTTATCAACAAATATCAAATTCTCATGTTTCAAGGAACATGGGCCATTAAACCCGTTCACATACAAGGATATCCTTTCTACTCCCTGAAGTCAGGTTTACTGCTAAAGGCAGGCTCTTGAGCGGACACGCCATTTATTTATCCACCAGCCTAACAGTGTTAGATATTCGCTTCATGGCATCTTCTCCAAATATCCTTTTCATCCACCTGAAGTTGAAAGGTGGAAAGGAGCTAGCCTGCTGATCTCTAAAACAACAAAGCAGGAACGTTGCCACTTACATTATTCACCTCAATGTGAACATTGGGCCTCATTACGAGTCCGGCGGTAACCGTGCTAGTAAAACCGCCTGGTTACCGCCAGACTCGTATTACCATTCCGCCTCCATGACTCCCGGAATTACCAGGGCATTACATCCCTGGTGTCCCGGGAATTCAGGAGGCGGAATTCGGTAAATCCCCATTCCCATTGAGTCCCATAGGACTGTGGGAATGGGGAAGTGGAAACACCGGCACCATCTCGTGATGGTGCCGGTGTTTCCACGTCCGCCTGCAGGTGGGAGGTGTTCAACCCGCCAGGTCAGACCTGGCGGGAAGATCACCTCCCACCTGCAGGACTCGGGATCGGGCGGTCCGGAATTAACAGTGGCAGCGGGTTTACTGCCACTGTTAATTCCAGACCGCCCAACCTGTAATGAGGCCCATAAACTCTGACGTAGGGTTTATTGCCCCATTATTATTGGTGGTGATTTCAATCTGAGACTAGGTACGGGGGTCGATTTACTCCAAGACTGCGAGGAGGAACTGGCTTTGCGCATACCTAAAGTCAATTTGTCGGACCTGGCCACCTCACATAATGCCTTACTGTTGTGGGAGCTTTTGCTCGAGAAAGGTTTGAGAGCACTAAATGGGACGACTGACTCTCCCTAGTGGGGACATTTATCTTTTGTAAATGAGTGTCATCAGAGTATTCTGATTTCGGTTAGATGGTGGGGCAATATTCCAGGCTTTGAGATCTCAGAGAGGAGTGAAAATTATCACAATCCTCTCCTCCTCACCTGGGCCTGCGATCAGGTGGATTTCTCATTAGCAAGCACCTCCGCCTTTCCTAGTAATTTAACGAGGAAAGGATTAAGGGTAGTCAGGTCCACATACTAAGGAGGCCTCCCTACGGAAGGCGATTAACTGAGAGTAGATACTGACCTGCCTGGAATACCGTATTAACTCGGGAGTTATTATATATGATTTTTCCTGAATAATTATGTACTTCAGTAAAATGTTCACATCACTGCGTTCTGACAGAGTTTCCTAACAGGTAAGGATGTCCTGGCTCTTTGAACCATGCAAGGAAAAGAGGAAATCCTTAATGCGCGCCATTATATGTTAGTCTCAGTATATTGGTTTTGTAAGAGAGAGGAGACGTGATTTTAAATACAAAAGGGGAAGGGCAGAGCCCACAAATGATAGTTGGGATAGGCTCTGCTCTGCTGTGCAGCTGGCCAGAAAAACAGTAAAGATTTTTGGATCATAGTATCTAGGAATACCAACAAATTGGACATAGGAGTAAGGGAGCTCCCAGACATCCACATTACAGAAAAGTTGTGGATAGATCACTTTCAGGCTTTGTATCAATGTAGAACCGATAGGCTATACACAGCTGAGGGAGGACAATTGCCAATGGGGAAACTGTTAGCTGCCTTTACGGCGGACGAGGTGAATCACGTGATATCTAGGCAAAGGGCCCACAGATCACTGGTAGAGACTGCGTGCCCAATGCAATTAGTCAACCAGAACTATGGATACCTGTTCTGGTCCAATATTGTAACGCACTCATTACCATGAACATGATACCACCGAGCTGGTGCACTGGAATGATAGTTCCAATATTTAAAAAGGGAGACATAGCAGATCCATGTGCCTATCGCCCCGTTATTCTATTGGATGGATCATCGAACTTGTTTGCAATTATTCTACTAAAAGGATTGGGGGAATGGATCCAGGAGAACAATGTCCTGTTTGCTGGCAGTTAGGGACTCGTACTATTTATCAGAGTTTGAACCTCTACCTAATTTTGGCCAAATATGTCAAGGTTTTGGGTGTTCCTGTCTATGTGGCCTTCATGGATCCAAGTTACGCCTTTGACCAGTGGACAGGAACTGCCTGTGGAGTAGTTAAGTGAAATGGGTGTGCCATGGCCACTTTTGCGAACAATTATGGCTCTTCACAGAAACTCTAGGGTGCAGGTTTGTTTTGAAACTGTAGGCAAACTCAGTGACAAAATAGATATCGGAAAGGGGGTCTGGAAAAGGTGCGTGCTGGCCCCGTTTTTATTTACCCGTTCTTATTTACTCTGTACACATACTCACTTAAAAAGCACTTGCTTGCTTTTGAGGCAGATGTTCCAAGGTGTGACACCAGGAAACTCCCTGTATTAAGTTATACAGATGATTCAGTCTTACTGGCCACCACACCCAAATCACTGCAATTATTGGTTGATGGGTACACCGCATATATGTCAGCCAGGGGCCTTAGAGTAAACCAAAAGAAGTGCCTTATAACCTGTATTTCTAGGAAAAGGAAGGCTCAACCAATAATCTGTCTAAATGGGTACAATCTTGGGGTCTGCAATACGTTTGACTATCTGGGTTTAAGTTTTAATACCAAATTGACCTGGGAGGACCATTTAGCCAAATCAGTGGCATAAATTAGACAAATTTCTAGAGGTATACCACTAACATCAGGCACCACTCCACCGAACACATGTTGACCAGAGGCAAAGCCATAGTAGCCGGGACATATGGATGTGAATTATGGGGCTATACCAATCCAACCTTTCAACAGGTGGCAGAAAATGATTTTTTAAGAAGACTGTCTGTCCCACAGCCTAACTCGGTTTACTCAACTCACTTGGAGACTGGAACAATGTACACAATGGACATAATTCGAGCTAGACCAATTCTATTATGTCACAGTCTATAGTTGGACATTGGGGAGAACTTAACTAAGACCCTGGTAAATCCATTGCCACTAAGCAGTTGGAGCAAGGTGGGCTGGCTTACATCCATTAAGTCTACTCTATTTAAACTAGGCCTGGGAAACTGCTTCACTGACCATAAGCTCCTGGTTGCAACACCCAAAAGGACCTTAAAGTTTAAGATTGTGCAGTTCTTGGCTGGCAAAAGGAAAGAGGAAATGGCAGAAAGCTTACAGGTTAGAACATATCTCCCTTTTACGCCTACGAACGGGTCGCCAGGTTATTTAACTTTTGTGGCTAACCAACATCACAAGAATCTTCTCACTAAAACAAGGTTAAACATGCTGCCGCTGGCGGTTCTCGTGTGTAGTTGGAAGTGCGGAGCTAGCCAAAGCGGTGTCTGCCATGCCATAGACGATCCGGTGTCTGCCATGCCATAGAAGATCTGTCACACTTTATTTTGCTCTGTCACATTTACGCAGACATTAAGAAGTGCTGGCTGATGAGTATCATTAAGTCAGCGGGATAAGGCATTTCAGACCCGCTCTCGCCTTCTTACCTTTGTGCTCAGAGGTGAGAGTCATCTTTGCCCTGAGTTGATGGATGTATGTGATTTCTTTGAATATATTTCACCTATTATAGATTTAACCGAATCCATTTCACCAAAAAACTAAATTAACTTTTGCTTTTTCTACTTTTCTTTATAAGGAGCCTTCTCTCACCCCTTCCTACCCTAACATATACCCTTACTCCACACCCCACCTATTATGCATTACACATATACCATTTAACCTGCCATTTTTGGTAAAATAAATTCAGTAAAATTTCATGAAATGGCATTTAACTTTTGGTGTTTGTAATTTTTGTGTTTGTGCACTGATATTGCTCCTTCCTTTCTTGTTATTTCCCACTGTGCCCACCCTCCCCGCCTCCCTATTGGTCGGGCTTTCCTCACCAGGTAACAGAACCATTTCTCTACAGGGGCTCTCCCAGGGCAGCCTTGCCCGGGCAGCCTGTGAAGGGCCACGGAAAAGGGCAGCTCCTTCCTGGGCAGCTCCACTCCCTGTTAGTGCCTGTTCACCCATGGAAGCCTGTAGGCGACCAGCTCTGCAACTACAACCACATAAAGTGGTAGGGGTGGGGACCACAGCCATTACTGTGCTTCGGAAAACCCCTCCACTCTTAAAAACCATCAATATCATAAGGAAACATTGGGGCCATAACTGAATCTATTTGATCTATTGGCTCTGTGTCAGATTGTGTATATCCTGTAATTTAGAGGCGCTGCTCCTGATTTGAATCTAGCTGCCTTATAAATCCTGTTCATATTGTGAATACACAGCATTTATGTTCATATTGTGAATACACTGAATGTAGTGCCGCTGCTTCTGTTTTGAATATATCTGATCTATAGGCTCTGTTTGAGATTGCGTATACCCTGTAACTTAGAGGCGCTGCTCCTGCTTTGAATCTAGCTGCCTTATAAACCCAGTTCATATTGTAAATATACTGTATTTATGTCCATATTGTGAATACACTGCATTTAGAGGACTTGCTTCTGTTTTGAATCTAGGTGATCTATAAGCTGTTTCAGATTGTGTATACCCTGCAATTTAGAGGTGTTGCTCCTGCTTTGAATCTAGCTGCCATATAAACCGAGTTTGTATTTTTAATTCACTGCATTTGTGTTCATATCGCGAACACACTGCATTTAGAGGCGGTGTTCTTGGTTTTGAATCTAGTTGATCTACAGGCTCTGTTTAGATTGTGTATACCCTGTAATTTAAAGGCATTGCCCCTGCTTTGAATCTAGCTGCATTACAGGCACTGCTTATATTGGGAATTCTTGCTGCATTGATAGGTACTGCTATTGTAATGTTGCCAGGCACCCATTTGAATTTGCTTCTTTCCAAGATAGTCATCATACTTTGCACCTAGCTACATTTCTAGCTACTGCTCATATTTGCATTCACCTGCATTTAAAGGTATTCCTCAATTTTCAATTAGCCTCATTCTCAGTCCACACTTGCATCTAGCTTCACACAAGGCTACTATACCACTTTGGATTCTAGCTTCATTTCCATATACTGTTTTACACTTGAACCAGCTACACTTCCAGTTCCTCTCTTTGTGTATGTAGCTGTATCTGGGTTCTGCCTTTATTCTGCGACTTGTTGAATTTCCATGTACTATTCATATCTTGATTCCAGCTGCATTTTATTTACGGCTCATATATTGCATTTCTAGTTGACATGTGAAACACATTCAGTTACATTTGATTTGACTACTTTTCAGTATTGCTCTTATTTAATCCAACTGCTTGTCTGTGACTATGTACACACATAAAACCCAACTGATAAACCTTTGCCTTCCATCTGAAGCCCTCAGCCAGGATCCACTACCTTGACTTGCAACACACAGCTTAGACCTGCAAGTTGGTATTCGAGAAACCAGACCCTGTGCATTTTTCCTCCTAAACCCCCTTTTCTAAACCCCCTGGCCTCCCTACACAAACTCTCCTCACAGTCCCCCATCCAACCTTTCCTAACGCCCCTCCCACTTCCACCTTGCAGCCTCCTCCCCTCCTCCCTCATTCACATTTTCCTTCCCTAAACATAACTGGGGCTGCCCTGGCTAACACCCTGCATTCAACAACCCCTCCTACAATCACACACACACCTTTGGCTCCTAGACACTGCCTTAAAAACAAAGGCGACATCCAATGCAGGACTTTGCACTCACTATCCTCACCTTTACTGTCACCCAGATCCCACCCCAACCCTCCCGCTTATACCTCCCTTTCCTCCCTTCCAACCTCTAACCCCATCCAATCGCTCTTTGCCTCCCCTTCATCAAATTCCTTACTTTCTTTGCCTCAACCCACCCCTCCGATCCCCCTCTTGCCGAGACCCGTCTCTGCCCATCTCCTGCTTCCATATCCCTGCCATCTCTCATTCTCCCCTCTAATCCCTTCCATGCTCACCCCGCCACACCCTTTCTAACAGACCCCCTCCCTCTATGCCCCCCAAGAGGAATTTGGTCCTCATTTGGCACCCCTCCTCCCTTTACAATCCTCCCTCTGGAACTACAACTGAATATTTGCCTTCCCAGCCCCATTTCCCTTCTGACCTTTCTCCCACTCCCCCCCCTCTCCTAGGGCACCCATCCACTCAAACCCTACTGACTCACCATGGCAGAATTGTCACCAAAACAAACTTATTATTTTTGACATTCCTCTTCATCACTGAAACCTTCTGTGAACCCATCGCTCGTGAGGCCTTCCAACCCGGCTACTCCCTGCTGTATATAATAGATCCAGCAGAGCTGGAGGAATAGCCATACTTTACAATCAGCACCTCACAGTCTTATACACTGAGAAACAACCCTGCAACAATGAATGTGAATCCCTACTAAGGAAATTACAGCTAACCCCCGCCTTCAACCACAGTTTCTTACTCATTTACAGACCACCTGGATACAATAGGCATTTCGCTGATTCCCTTTGTGTGGCTGTATCAGCCATCCTGATATTGCACCAGTCCCTCAACAAGCTAGGCGATTTCACCATCTGGTTGGAAGTTCCCTCTAACCCTGTGACCCATCCTCACATAGATAACATGGAATCTCTTAATATGACCCAACTGATATCTGACCCTGCCCACACAGCAGGACACACTGTCGATGCCTTATTCAGTTCCACTGACCTGATTTCCACCCTGCCTTTCCATCCTCTAATTTGGACCGATCATTCAGCCATCTGCTTTTCACTCTTTACCCCCTCCCCATCCTGTACCCCTCCCACCACCCCTCCTTTTCCTCCCCTGTACCTCTCTGGAACAAGGTCATTGTACACCCTGACCTTGCTGACTCCCTTCTATGCTCCCTCCCTAGTTTCACCCTACATGAAGGGCCTCCCTCCATGGATCCTTTTGACAGATGGCTCTCCTCAATCTTTTTGACAGATGGCTCTCCAATGCCCTGACCCCCCTCTTGCCCCCACACAATCCATTTAAAAAAGAACAGGAACTAATCCCAAGTTGTACACTCCTTCACTTAAATCCCCCAAAACCCGAAAGCATCACCTGGAACGCACATGGCAGGCAAATCCCACATCCAAAATAGAGGCAGTTATGCCAGGCAGATCAGGACCTATAGGACTGGAATTAGGAACGCCAAAAAATAATTCTATGAAAACCGAATAGCCAATTCCCTATTGCTATTGAAAGACACTGCACCATCAAGCAACAACACCAAGGTAGCATCTTTCACCAGTTTCTCCTCTCCTCGTTCCTCTGTCCCCTCCAACTTCTTACCACACATCTGATACTCTTCTCCTTCTCCGCCATTTTCCACCCTGAATTCCTGAAACTAAGCTCATAAACTGCACAACTCACTCCCAGCTTTTCCTCTGCACAGAATTAAATTGCCTACTCGACCCTGCCCAATCGGGTTTCGGACCCCTCAGAAGAACAGAATCCTCCCTCGTCTCCATCTGGGATGACATGAAAAGAGCGTCAGATTCTGAAGGCTGTGCAGCACTTATTCTCCTTGACATCTCTGCTGCCTATGACACTATTGATCACTCTGTCCTCCTGGACAGACTCCACTCTCCAGGCATCAGGGACTCTGTTCTGAGATGGATCTCCTCCTTCATCTCTGGATGCTCACAAATAATGCTCCCCCACCCTTTCCCCCCGAACCATGCCCAGTTTTGAATTAGGTCCCACAGGTAGCCTCCCTCTCCCCCTCCTCTTCAATCTCTACATAAGCCCCCCCGCACTCATCCACTCTCACAACTTAACATGCTATAACTACGCTGATGACACTCAGATCATCTTCAAGTTTCCCAAGTCAACGGCCTACCCTGTTCCTGATCTCTCATTCTGCCTCTCTGAAATCAACCACTTGATGATGTCTAACCACCTCCTCCTCAATCCTGGAAAAACCAAAATCCTTATTTGCGGTAAAACTTCACTCTTTCCCCAATCCACCCCCTGGCTTTCCTCCTTAGGACCCTGACCCATAGCATCCATCTCGATAAAGAAACTGGAATGCACACAAAACTCAGATCTAACTCTCTCTAACCATAGTAACACTGTGTCCACAACATGTCATTTCCAGTTGCGCGTTCTGAGACGATTCTTCCTGTATCTATCCTATTCTCACTGTCTCAGCAATTCTTGCAATCATCGTCTCCTGCTTAGACTACGCAAACTCCCTTTACCTAGGCGCCGCTGCCTACCAACTCAGAAAACTGCTAATGAAAATTCAAAACTCTGCAGCTAGATTCCTCCTCGCCCTTTCACCCAGAGAACACATCACTCCTGCCCTCTGAGTACTCCACTGGCTTCCTATCAGCCAGTGAGCGACTTTCAAAGTCATATGCATTATTGACTGCGCCCTCCACAAACCAGGCCCAGAATTTCTCCAACAAAAGCTGAAATGCTACCAACCAATCCAAAATCTTAGATCAGGTTCTGCACTCCTCCTTGTGATCCCTCCCTTCAATCCCACCAGAATTGGAGAACCCTCCTTCTCCATCCAATCTCCCACCATCTGGAACTCCCTTCCCCTAAACACCCACCATGATAAGAATGACTTCTCCTTCAGGAAAGTGCTCAAAACGTGGTTATTCCCAGCAGTAACCTGAAGAGCCAGCCCCCCCTACTCCCCACCTGCCCAGAAATTCATGTCATCAAGGCTGGACGATCAGTACCCCTCAGACCACAGCACAAAGCATGGTAAAGAACAAATCCGAAGGTGACGGAACAACCTGACCACACAGCTACGGCAAAGACAAAGCTCCAAATGAGCCTTAAAGTATGTAGTCCCGCACCACTTCAGGGGATTCAAGACGCAGGCATGGCCACCAACAAGAATGTGCTTGCATCCACACACCAAAACACAATCCACAACATTTCTGCCATCAGAATGCAGCTACGATCTACAACAAACATTCGGTGTAGCTGGAAACATAACAAGTCTCTTGCACTTGCGCAATCTCCTGTTCTCCTCTCAGCACCCATCCACAAGCCTGATCATCATGGGTAGCTTACTGGGATTAGGCCAGCCCAACCAACTACCTATCTTGGCCGAATGCGCACACATATTCTAATGTTACCCAAAGCCTGTTGAGGCCATACTAATGGGATAAAGGTGCTTTATAAATGACAAAATACTACTAATTCTACTAGAAACTAAAGGATAATGTTCTGATCCCAGAAGAATGACTCCCTTCTCCTGGGTTCTGGTTCCTGATTTTTTATTCAACCTCAAAACATGATCATGAAGTCCCAAACAATGCTCTCTCTCCTGTCATCAGGGGAGAATCACTCCCTTCCCCTGATGATAGAGTTCCAAACACTTTGGTTCCCCTTCTTGATGGGTCAGGAGAATGTCTCCCTTCTCCTGTCTATTTCCGACAGCCTGGGGGTATGGCTCCCTTCCTCAGGCCCTTTTGGACCTTATGGTCAGTCCAGGTTATCAGAAGAATGACTCCCTTCTCCTGGTATCTTGTACCCAGTTCGTTTCAACCAGAGGGAATGACTCCCTTCCTCTGGTTCTCTTTTCATTTGGTTTCACACCCATGATGGCCAATCTGTTCTTCTTCTTTGTTCAAGGCTTAAAATGTTTGCCTTGTTATGTAAAATGGAGGCTTATGCATGCAATATGCAAAATAAAAGTGTCTTTTCACTTTTAGCTATAGGATATTATCCTTTGTGAAAAACATTACAGTAAATACAGAAACTATCCCTCATTGGCAGTTAAAATTTACACCATGTACATGATCCTTAATTCAGCCATTGTATACTCTTTTCTCTACATTCTTTTTATGGTCCACGCAGTGGCATCTGGTCCCTAATGGGCGAGGAGGCGCCGACCTGCTATTACCCTCGCCCATTATGAAGGAGCAGAACCATCCAAGTGTAAACACTGTGCACTCCCTCATCTGCAGCTGAGGGAGAGCCCCTCAGCTGGCTTAAACTGTCAAAGGGAAATTTGGTTTACCTTTGACAGTTTCTGTTCTCCTGCATAAATGTATAATGGACCATGCAAGGCCGGAATCTTTTGCTTCCGCAGCCTTGCTAGGCCCATTGGGGATGCGGGCTGAGGAACTGCACCTCTGAACTTGCGTAGGAGGTGCTCCCACTCCTCCCTGCACATTCAGACAGCCTGAGTCAGTGACTTGGGAGCGCTCCAGCTACTGCACACAAGTGCAGTAACCAGGAAGCACTCTTTGCTTCTTGCTTCTTGTTCATGTGGTGTTGGGGATGAAGGGCTTCCATGTTCCATGGGATGCCAGTGCTTGGCAAGGAGCAGAGTTCGGACTGGGGCTGAAGCTAAAAAGAATGCATTATCTATGTGTGGATGTCTGCAAAAACCGCACCTCAGGCCATGGGGGTGGAGTCGCGGTCATTGCCAAAAATCACTTCCAATTTTTGGAGAGACAAATCGTATGTGACAATTGTGAAATATTAAATTTTAAACTAATGCCAACCCTGTGCAGCTGCTTTAATCTCATCGTGGTTTATCAACCGCCCTGTGAAATGGCAACTTCAACGAGAACTGTATACAGCTACTGAAAACTATACATTTCCCCAATTGCTCAGCCTTAGTAGTTGGTGACTTCAACCGCTGGCTCCATGATCCAGGGGATAAGGAAGGAACCCTATTAGAAGAAGCATTGTTGGAAATTGAATTCAGGGTCAAAAATAATGAACCTACAGCCAAGTTTGGCAACATATTGGACTGGGTGATCTCTCGAAACCTGAAACTACACATAATAAACACTTCCCCTTGTATCTGGTTGGACCATTGAATTATAAACTTCACCTTTCTCTTAGAGGGTGTTCCTAAACAATCTCCAAATCCTACTTAAACAGTGTACAACCGTAGTTTAAAAAAAATAAAAACCTCTCACCTCCACAACTGTATCCTTGATATCATGTCCACCACAGGCTATTTGGATCCTCCTTAAATCCTGATTGAGACCTACTACACCACTCTGACTATAATCCTGAATATAGTTGCCACGTTTCAGAGGAAATTGATGAGGGAAAATTCCAACCATAAAAATTGGTACACCCCCGAAGCAGAAGAGAAGTACTGAACAAGGTTGGTTGAAACATCCCACCATGGCAAATAAAGTAAAATGGAAATCCTTGGAATTGGCCTATAAG